>NC_046187.1:48348894-50825560 GCF_011004875.1 Balearica regulorum gibbericeps | reverse complement strand
CTAATCTGTGGTGTATCTGTTGGGCTGCAAGTAAGGACACAAATCAATATTTTGTTATGCAGACATAATTTATCTCTCAGATATTTACCCTGGTTCCTCACATCAAGTTTTAATTTCTCCAGCCACGGTTAACTAATGTGGCCACGGTTAACTTTGCGCAACTGGTGATGCCGCGGAAGTTCATCGTATGCCTTCCAAAGTGTTTCTGCATTTTCCTCTGACCTTCTCTAGTGTAAGAGATAAAATAGGGGACCATCAGACCACTATTCCGTCAGACCTCAATATGGAATTTCTCTGTGGATTTAGGGTACGGTTTTTAACAGATCTTACTGGAATTGCAAGTATTCAAGAGATAATTAGACACTTTGAACTTTGTCAGATGTATGTTTACAGAACAGCTCCTGGGGAAAGAGTGGGGAAAGGTTGATAGTTTGTTTTCTGATAGCTATCAATCTAAGTGTGAAATCACAGATGTGCAATGTCTTAATTACCATGTAGAGGAATATAATGATTTTTAATATGAAGTTCAGCAAAGTCTGCATTAGACTGGCTTTTTTTCCTACAAAGCATTTAATATTGAATTGAATTCCAATTCTGAATAACGCGTAATCTAGACATTATAACTTTTCTTGGATTCCCATTCTCAAAGTCCAACTGAGGTCATAGCACATTATTCCCAAAACTACTTTTTCAGTAAGTTGTAGGAAATGCTTAAGAAAAATTAGAAGTCAGGCAATAAACTCACAGAGTTGATATAGGCAAAAATGCCTGATGAATCCACAGATTAAATAGTTGTACAAAGCACCACAACGATGCACGATATTAAACCAAGACATTACAGACACAACCATTGCTTCAGGGATCATGGGGGACTGAGGAACAGTAAAAGTCTTTCTGTTGGTTTTTGTTTTGTTTTGTTTTCATTTTGAGTATTACTTTTTCCCTCTGGCAATATCATGAAGGGAAAGAACAAAGAAATACATTCTAGGTGAAAAAATCACGTTAATAAATGTTGGAAACATACTGGATCGGGCCAGGTAGGGATTTATGGAGGGGAGACAGGAAAGGTTACAGGAAGCTGTAGTCCCTGCAATAAAAATACCCACAGAGAGGACAAAGGTGAAGGAGGACAATATTTGCTATTAAAAGAGGATTAGATTGCCTTTACTACTATCTTGGAAACTTTAGGAAACAGTAACAAAGACTTTGTATTTAGAGAGGTGGTAAGTAAAGATGAGAGATTGTGGGAAGAGCTGGCTTTTGGAGAAACTTGGAAATAAAATTGGCACGTGGTATATAAATATTTGAGGCTCTGAATTAGGAAAATATTGTGCTTAAATTACACAGGACAGGTACTTGCATCAACAGCAAAATGTTATCAAAGTAGGCCTTCGATGCAGTATATTGGCCAAAAATGTTCCTATTTACATTGTAATGCAAAGCATGTGCATTGCAGGGGATTATCTGTCACAGATGTGAATGCTGGTTTTGTTTGCTTATTTGGATAGTTTGTAAAGTATCTGTGAACATTTGGTAGAAAATACAAAATACAAACACAAAAGACAAAAAATTTCTAAAAAGCTACATTCCCAATTAGATCTTTACATTAAAAAAACATTTTTCCAAAAATGCTGTAAGCTCATAAGTCCCACTGAGAACAATTTGAAAATCTATCCATTTCTCCAAAGTGCCTAACAGGAATCTGAGAGCCTTTGATACCCTTGCATAGTCTTTTTTTAATGTTGTATCATTGTAAGGATTGAAGATGAAAGGAATCTCATACTAGTAATCTTTCATGCGTTTCTGCAATACATGGATTGCCAACCAAACCAGTGACCCAATTTAAAATTGTTTTCATGAGTTCTCACAGGTTTACACATGAAGAATCTATACCAAAATCTTTTTATGTCGAGCCAATCACTGAAACAAGACATGGATGAAACAGTACAGTGAACATACCACTGAAGTACTCTGTTTCTCTTACAGAGATAGTAACAGTTCAAGGAAATAAACCACATGTGGAGCAAATTTGTTAAACCTCTTCAACATGGTTTAATTAAGTATTAATACAAATTAATCCAAACTTCTCTCTCTTAATTTGTCAGATTCATCCAAAGTAATTTTTTACTACTATCACTTAGCTATCTCTGTCCCCTGAATATGCTAAAGAACTGGGTAGCTTTTTCCTTGACTCGGATTGAAAGTAATTCTTACCTATATTCATTTAACTAACATTTTTTTTCAGTGTGAATGAAACTTAGTGATTTAAATATTTGCAAAAAACAAACAAGTATTAATAATTGAGCAAGCTAAACCAAAATTACTTTAATGTAGGCAAATGCAGAACAGTTCTTGTGATGTTTACCTTGCTGCTGAATAAACTGTCCTCACACTGCTTGCATTATGCTGGGCAGAGCTGTAGAACATTTCTCTACCAGCTGAACTTACCTCCCCTTCTGTGGACTGTAAGTGCAGTTCTTTCCTGCAGGTAGCCTTCAAGTCTCCTGCAGCTGCATTGACTTGCACTCCCCTGGGTGCTTCCATCACCAAAGATCTAGTAGGAGATTCAAGTCTGAAAGAAAAAAATAACAACTGAGAAAAAATCCACCGAATCAAACCACCGAAAACCACCCAGCCCCAAAACCTGCAATGCATGTAGATACAAAAGTATTTTGAAAGGTAAAGAAGTAAAAATTAGTTGTATGTGTGATTCTCTCACTATTCTCTATGGCCCAGAGAAAGGGCGGGGGAGGGGGGGGAAGTATGTGTTCAAATCTATTTCTGTGTAAGACAGCATTTAAGCACATACTGATATAAGCTTGTCTGCTTAGTGATGCTTTCTGGCATTAGTACGTAATTTACTTGACTGTAGTAATACTGAATACAGATACATAAGATTCCACACATCTCACCACTCACAGAAGTGAGTGCTTCTGTAAAGAGATGTTAATAACTAAAGTCTGCTTAGTGACTGATAAATGTTCATCAAAATAAAAAGAAAACAAAACACCTAAAAAGTTTTAAATAATGATGTAAAACTGATTAGAAAGACACAGCATTCATAGATTCATTTGTATTTCAGGTAGGTGTAGCAGCACTATGTACGAAACAGAGAAGAAGAAAAAATCTGTTATGTCTCTAATACTGTATTTTTTTGCATGCTATTATTCTGTTCTGCAAAATACTCATTATGTTCTTTAACCTGTTATAACTGGGTTAAGATGCATATCCCTGGGTCTTGGTATCTTTCCTCAATGCAGCTATTGTTGTACTCCTGTCAGTCTTTTCATTTCTCTCTACTCTACACTCAAGATCCTCCATCAACCTTAATGCAGAACTGTGATATTTTCTTAGCTATATTATCTCCCAGTATTGGACAGGTTACTCTTGAAAGGGAAGTACTAATGCAAGGATTTCATAGCAGTCGTGCTCTGACACTGAATAGGCAAGATGATCGCATGAAAACTGTATTGAACTAGGAAACAAAAATTTGGATTCTGGTTGTGTTCAGCTGTAGACTTATTACATAGCCCTGTTAAGAGTGAGACAAATCTTTTAATCTATTTATATCCCAATAATATAATGACAGATCACAGTTCCACTTTACCTGAACAAAGGCTTTTTGTAAGATGAAATATATTAATGATAGAAATGTCTAGAATTAGTAGTTTGAAGGAGACATTGTATTTCCTTCTTCAACAAATTGTATTTTGAGTGTTAGGTCACATCCATCCAAAAATATAATGAGGTACTAGATGTATAAAGGAAAGAATAGTTTGACAAAGAATTTGCTACAGAAAAGGCAAATGAAAGATCTATTGAACAATGGCAGAAAAGAATTTCAGTGTATTTCAACTATTGAATAGAGAATAGCGATGGATTGTCATTTTGAAACCCAAATGCCACATTTGCATGCAAAGTAAGTCACTGAGATAGTGTCTGTGAAATATTTCTGTTTGTTACATGTCACTGACACTCAATAGGGAAAAAAAAAAAAAAAAAGGAAAGCAATTATTCGGCAACATGAAACTATTAAAAGCAGGTGTCCAGATAGAGGAAAACACTATTTGCTGCTACCTATATTAAAAAAGCATACATAGGATACATATAGATCGGACCAGTAGAAAAGTCTGTATTTCTGTTAGTGCTAAACAATATTATTTCAATTTTTTGACACTCTGTAAGGAGAAGTTAATAGAAGGTTCTGCAGTTCTTTGTACCAGGGAAGAATCTAAATACCATTAATTATTTAATCATGTCCATCAGTGTTTTTCAGGTGGTGGTCTGTGAACTTCTGATGACAATAGGACAGCAGAAAAAGAGCTTCCAAAACATTTTAGAAACTATATAAACTATAAAGTTTAGAAATTATGTTTTTGAAAGTACTCTGTTGCCTTAATGAGGTTTTACCTTGAATTTAAAAGGAAACTGAATTGTGTAAATGTTAAATGACTGGATACTTCCATAATATTCAGCAGCATATTTTTGTGATTTATAACCTACTTTCCAAGAATATTAACATTTCTCAGTGGTTTCAACTGCCATTTCATAATCAGGAAGACAAAAGTGCTCTTTACATTTATTTCATTGAATTGCTGGGTATTAGCAAAGTCACAAATATTTCTGCTTTCATAAAATCAAAACCACTCTCAGACCTGACTGAAATTTTTCAGTAGGTGGACAATAAAAATCTATTTAGGAATATCTTTCAAGAAACTATGATTTTGTTTGAAGAATAAACTTTTTTGTTTCCAAAACACATGACAGTGTATAGCTCAGAGTTGTTTTGCCTAGCTTCATCACTGTTTTTCATGAACTCCATTAATATAAATGACTTCCAGTTTGTCTAAAATGAAGACATTTGGGCAATTAATTTCTGAACTTGAGAAGAAGTTGTTAATATCAGCCTTCTACACACTGTGGAGAAGAAATCTCTTTTTTTGGACAATAGATTTTTTTCTAGCAGTTTCCTGAAATCAAATAATGTGGTAGAAATGTCAATGACCAGCTGATGATTGGCAGAGTAGTTTTTAAAACACCATCCATCTATTAGTGAAACTGAATGGCTAAATCTGTTTTACAGTTACTAATTTACATTTCTTCTTATTATTCTTCAGATGATCTATATCTGAAAAGTGACTTAGCTGTGCAATCTGCAGCATGCTACTGGAAATACAAATGTCTATACACACAGATTATTTCCTCAATGTTTTGAGATAAATTATGTTTGATATGTAGCTGCTCTATAATATTTTTCTTTGTCATATTTCTGAAAGCTTTAATCTCTACTATAAACTTATTGTAACACTCCACATTGTAATACTCATCCCTCCAAGGACAAGTGCATTATTACTATAGCATATCAAGAATTTGCTTTCCTTTCAGATTTACTGATGGCCTGTCACACTGGTATTTACTTCTATGAGTGAATCCTATTCATATGATTAATTTTTCTTTCCCAAACAACAAACAACTATGATAGAGAAGGTAACTACTGCTATTATTTGACAGAAACTACAACACTATAGAAAGACAAAGAGGCTTTTAAAAAGAGGTTTTTAAATAACATAATCTGTCAATTCACTATATGTGATGCAGACAGATGATCTATCCAGAGCAGAGAAGGGCTTTTTTCTTTTTAATTATCAATGGTTAATTTCTGAAAAAAGATGAATTTAAGAGGATCAAAGCTATATGAATTTGAGTTGAATTCATTAAAGAATTATTGCTAAAAAAGGAAACTTTTCAAATATCTTGAATATGTTCCTTTAAAGGTATTAAAATATTTCTCATCAGAAATGCAGAAACATTTATTTTTCATTCGGTATTTTCTGTTTACAAGCTGACCTAGATTGTATTAGAGAAAAATAATTTAAAAAATGAACCAAAAGGTTTCATTTTGGGTTTTAGGAAATATTTTAGATTTACCTCTTGCATATCCCTCATACTCACATGGGATATAATTTATCTATGTTAATTGTGCTCTGTTGGCTAGCAGATGGTATTAAAATAGAAGGAAATAGAAGATTCCCTTGTGCAAATGTGAATAATTTATTTGCTTCATGTCTATTTAAGCAGTGGATCCAACCCATGCTACTTAGTAAAATGACTGATATGAACCTCTTCCAATTTGGAATTTGTATTCAAAACAGAGGATTAAAAAAATTTCCCCTTTACTGACATCTTTACACCCAGGGGTCAAGAAACACTTCAATACTTTCAAATATTTAACTATTATATATGATGGTCTTGCCAACATACATTGTTGTGGGATGTTTTCAGTTAGCATAGGAATTCTCTATTAAAAAAAAGTTTTGCAAATATAAAACCAATGGAATATCTACACATTTATTTGGTAACCTTATTATAAATTTCTACAGATTAAAATAATTGTGACGTGGGTCTTGCTGCCTTTAGGCAAAAAGTTACGGCAGACTGGGGCTGCAGAGAGGTAAGATACACAAAGAGGAGAAGAGAAGGCAAACGGATGTGCCAAGTCTCCCTCTATCCCTTTTCCTACTTCCTTGTAAACAAACACCCCCAACCCTGAGACCCCATAGGATGCAGGGACTTCCTCTTCCACAAGTGAAACTATTTTGTTCCAAATTAGAATTAAGATTTTTTTAAAAAAAATTTTGAAAATGTTGTTCTCCATAAACCTCAATTTTAAGTATATATTCCTTCCATTTCTATTATTATGAAAAGAACAGCCAGCTGCCCTAATGCTCAAGGAAACTGATTTCAAGAGTCCTCCAGTGAGACCAAGAGTCCTTAAAGGAGTCCACCGAATGCTGATGGTGTGAGATAAAATCAGGGTTTCATTCCATCCAATTCCTGGAAGTCAGCCTGCAAATTCCAGTATTATCCGTAAAGAATAACCAGGGACATTTATGACCATGATGACAAAAAAACTGGAAGCCCTTTTTTAAGATACTGGAACTATTCAAACAGAGGATTCTTGATTAGCTGCATTTGACATCACAGTGGGAATGTTATGAAAATAAAATTACTACTCACTCATTTCAATCTCACTAGTTATACTATTTAAGAGATTATACACGTATTTTTTAACATATGTAAAAAAGTGACTACAAATCCTTTTTTGATACATTTGCATGTATCAAAATGTGTACCTCTGCAAGATGCATAAGAATCATTGCTAGAATAGTTATTTTTCCTGAAGCTTGTTGTATTCCGATGTTTTTAGCCAAATGCTTGTATTTTCAGGATGAAATAATTGGTTTTATTGAAATGGAAGGGTAAATGTGGAGGCCTCAAGAATCCTTAATATTGTTCACAGATCATCAGCTATCCTTTATCAAGAAGCAAAATTCTCGTATGTTCACATGAAGCTCTCTTTGGCTGATGTGGGAAGCTAACCTTTAAGGGCACAATTTGGCTCTCTATTTTGTGACTTTACAACATGAGTCTTAAGAGAAAGGTAAATGTTTTATGCAATAGGTAATGGTCTAAACCAGTAAATATCAACACTATTATGTTTTTTTTTTTTCCCCCCAATATCCAATTTTGCAACTCATGGACAATAAACTTAAATATGGAGGAAACTTTCTTGACTTTAATTGGAACAGTGGAATGGCACTCAGTATAGCATTTCATGTTATGTCCATGCTCTGCATGTCACTGACTTTGGCATGTGTCAGCATGCCCTTATTATAACTCCTGAAATTCTCATTAACCCACAAATCACCTCATTGGGCTCAAATCTGAGTTCTAATTGCCCTGTACATGCCACTGGTTTCAGTTCAGTGGGTCTGCATTATCACAGCGACACTGGAAACAACTGAATATTTCAGTGTTATTTGACACAGGTTATAAATCAGAAAAACAATTTCCCCACATAGGGAAATAAAGGATCTCTTCTGAGAATATAAAAAATATTAGTTACTAAGGAAGAAAAGCAAGGAATAAAACGTCATGAAGAGTTTTTCAGTTATGTTATTAAAAGACTAGAAAAAGTGAAGAAGCATCAAGGAAAGGTGAGGAGTGCTGGAGAAAGCAAATGTTTAAAGCAAGAGCTTGACAAAATAAGCAGGTGATGTGAGAAAGGTTAAAGAGAGCTTAATGCATGGTTGTTTCTTAGAGTATGTGAGGGTATAGCCAGAATAGCTAAAGACAGGGAAAGTATCAAAATCAGAAATAATATTAAGAACATATCAAACAAAAAAAACCTATCTGGAATCTCTGGTAGTAAAAAGTCATGCATTCTAGAATGTCCGCTAAAACTCAGACCTTTGAAAATCAACAAAATTAGTAGAAATGTAAGGTTTAGAATGTGAGCTTTCATTTCTTAGAGATATACCACAACATGCTTGAAAGTCTAAACTTTCAGGCTGTGAGACAAAGATCTGCATATGAGACAATCCAAAATAGTCCCTTAAGGAAAGGTGTGGGAAAAGGTTTCCTCACAGCAGTGACATCTTGGAGCTACCCTTATTCCACCCAAAACATTCCCCTTCCCATAATCTTCCTTACGTCTGTTGTGACCTAAAACCCTTTCTACACATGCCCCACCACTCTGCTAAGCACCCTTACATGAAGTTTATTTTGTTTCCAGAAATAGTACCATTACCTGAGTTGTCTTTCAGAATATATTTTCTTAAAATAGAAATCTATCCTGTCAGAAAGAGATTGAAGGAACGTGCCCACAGATAATGCTCGAGTGGCTGTCAAGAGTAAGATCTGAACATAAAGTGCCTGGGGGAGGCTGAAGAACTGAACTGGGCTCTTTGAACAACTGGAAACACATGAGAACTCGTTGACGTAACATCTTCTTAGTTTTGAAAACCATTAGCTTCCTGTGATTAGGAAGTGACAGTCCAGACCACCTCTAATTTTCTAATGATATTTTCAATATTGTTTCCCCAAAGGGCCTTAAGCTGATATAAATGGGTATATTTTAGCTGAGATAAACTGTAACACGGTTTTGATCCACATCTTGATGAAACTGCATCTCATGTGGAAAATTATTCTGCTGAAATTCCTTTGACAGGTCTGCTTCAACCTCTGCAGACTAAGCATAGCAGAGAGCTTGGAATACACTCTCCAGTGACTTGTACTTGGACTATATCTAAAGAGCCCAAGAAGGAAACAGCCCATTCAAAAAAAAAAAAAAAAAAAAAAAAGGTTTTGTGAGTTTACTTTCAGTCACTTTTTTAGAACAAGCACCACTTTGGAAAGAACTAGAAAGAGATTCTGCAATACAAAATAGAGTGGGAGACTATGAAGAAGCCAAATAGCTTTCTTCTTTCTTTTTGGCAGTGAATGCTATCTTGAAATACAGCAGAGAGTAGAAGGAATATTGCCGAGAAGACATGTAAAATCATTCATTCTTCTCTACTGCTTAGGCTACCTCTGGAGTTCTCTCTATAATTATACATATAATCAATATGAGCTGTTTGGTGAACTGCAGAACAGTTTTACAAACTCATGTACTCCACGTACCTACCCACCATACAGCCCTCCATCCTCTGAACTTCTTTTTTTTCTTATACCCCACCCGTTTCAAATCCTTTTTCTGGCTCCAACATGGTTCTAGGACAAGAACCCAAACCATACCCTCTGCACCCACGACCACAACGCTGCTAGAAACTCCATGTCTTCTGCGTACTATAACCATGACCTGACCATGTGTCGTGGTTTGCCCCAGCTAAGCACCATGTGTCTGCTCCCTCACCTCTCCCTCCCAGGTGGGATGGGGAGGAGAATGGGAAGACAAAGGCAAAACTTGTGGGTTGGGATAAGGACAGTTTACTGGCACAGCAAAGGAAGAGGAAAATAAGAACAGTACTATTAAAAGACTATACAAAGCAGGTGGTACACAATGCAATTTGCTCACGACCCAGAACTCAATGCCCAGCTCCTCCTCGAGCAGCAATCCCCCCTCCCCAGCCAGCTCCCCTCCCAGTTATATACAGAGCATGACATCATATGGTATAGAATATCCCTTTGGTTAGTTTGGGTCGGCTGTCTTGGCCACGTCCCCTCACAGCTTCTTGTGATAATTAACTCTATCCCAGCCAAAACCAGGACACCATGAAGCAAGATATGTCAGAAGTTGAGGGTAGTCTGAAGCCATGTATATACGAATGGGTAAACTGACAGCAGTAAATACTAATAATACTAGCTGATTTTCTTATTAAAGCATGTTAGCATCTCTAGTTAAGCACTGGTTTGCAGAAAACACATAGAAATTTAAGGATCTTTTGCCTTTCTATCAAATATGGATGAAACTGCCTACTGCTACACAAATTATCAGGAAGGTGAGAGAATAGACAGACAGCAAAATTAAGAAGCCTTATTTTTTGGGGAAAGTGCCAAAAAAGTGGCATAGAAAAATGTAGATGTTGCTGAAAAGGGGAAAAAGAACAACTAGACCGAAAAAAATCTCTGGGGAGAAATTTAGTATAAAGAAAGTCTAAGGAAATGAAATGTTGCACAAATGAAAAAAATATAAATATCCCTTTTTGTTATTGCAGTAGTAAGACTATTCATTTAAAATCATAAGGAAAATAGGAAATGAAAACATTATGGCTGTTACAGGGGCATTATTTGGCCTTAATGATGTATAGTATAAGTTTTATGAACTAGAAGCAGTGTATCAAATCACATTTAATCAGAAAAAACTACTGCAAAAAGGAGCATGCACGTATGGTGGAACAAGACTGTATTTGGTTTAGAATCCAAAGCATTTCAGAAATGAGTTGTGGCATCACTAGCATCAGCCCCTAAACATTGAGGACTTTTTTTCAATTTTCATTAAAAAAGTCAAATACTTCTACCTGGAATACCTGGGAAAATTAAATCATTGAACAAAGCATGTGTTTTCATATCAAGTCTTAGGCTGGAACTGTGTGGAACTAGATTTTCTTGAACGTGCAGCAGCAGCTTGGGTCTGGAAGCAGTGTCACAGCCCTGGGGCAACCTCAGAGGCAATGAGCCTTACTGGAGCTGCGAGTACGCAGCAGGGCACTACTGAAACCCTGAGCATCTCCCCCTGGGACCCCGGGGGCCTCTGATGGTCACAGCTGCTGTTAGACCTGAGCGGGCTTCATGTAAGGGAGGATACTCAGCTGCCTTCACACTAACCTAAAGAGTGTAAGATTGCCTTGTCTTTCATTAACTCAGCACTGTGCAAATGTTTTCTATTGCTCCGAGCTTTATACTGGTTTTGAGACAGGATTCATAGGGTATTATATTTATACTTATAACCCTGTTAGCCTGAGACAGCTATGCCTGGAACCCATCTCTGTGTCCCTGAAACCATGGCATGGCATAATCATAAAGCAAACATAATCCAGTCACTAATAATAAAGAACTTTAATTGTCCCTATCATTCCTTTTGAAAGGCTATCCAGAATCTCTTGCATCTGAGAGGCAGAATGCTGATTTCTATCTAATATTCATCCAATATTCACCATCGTACTATTGAGTTTTATTATATTCTTATTCTAGCGCTCAAGATCTCCCTCCAGGCTGAAGCAGGCATTTGAACAATACATGTCTATTATATACCACTCTTCAAATTCTTCAAATACACTCTTATCTGTCCTGCCTTTTTATTTCTAATCAGATATAGTTCTATATCAAATTCTGTACTTAAACTTCAGATGGGAGATCTACCTATTTTCTGTTTTCTAGATCAGGTATCTTATCAAGGGAAAAATATTTCTTTGGATTGGCAGAATCTCCTTGCCTTCTAGTTCATCATAATTTTTACTTATCTTCAAGCTCTTAATTCTTTTCTTTAAAAAATCTTTCAAAATAATATTCTAAAGCACTGCATACTAATGAGTTCAGACTAAAGGTTCTAACATACTAGATGACTCTTTTAAGCCATCTTTCCATTCATTTCACTAGAAATGCTACCCTTACCAATCCATCTGTCCCACTGTCTGTTTTCCAGTTTGAAAGCGTTATTATACATTTTGGCTATTTGACCTTATTTTCACATTTAGTTCAGTCACAGATCAGGGACAGAGATTATCCAGCACCCTAAATTAACCACATGAAACTCAATGAATTTTGCTATCTATTGTGATAGCAATACTTTCTTCCTTCATATCCCAGTTCCCACGAGAGCCTTTTCCCTTCTCCAATGTCAAATATAATAATCGTCACTGAACACTAAAGCAAATTATTCTTTCAGTTAAAGAGCCATACCTAGTTACTTTTTGTCCCTACTGCATCCTAGCTGCATAGTAATTATGATCTTGTATTACTGGCTTTCTTCTCTATTTATTTCAATTTCATTTTTTATTTTGTAATATATATATAAAAGCATATTTATAGCCAAAAAAGAAGCTTGGCTTCTGGCAATTTTTCAAATTTTTACTGCACCTATCTCTGTTTTTGTATGAACATATATGTGAAAAAAAGAAAAATAGTATTTTCAACAGCTAGGGATAAGACTAAGCAAACAAGTTTCTATCAATCACATGCCCAAACACTGAAATAACTATTTAAACACCAAACAAAAATTCTGAAAACATAAATAGTAAATATTTCCACTTTATTAAAAGCAAATATTGAGAAAGTAACTAGAAGCTGGCATCATTAAAACAGGAAGGAAGCTGCAGGGCTTTTTACTCTACTACATCTTCTCCCTTTTCATGAGGTTTGGTTTATTATTCGATTTCTGAGTAAAATAGATGAACAGTGACCCAGTGCTTTTGTTACTCTCAGCCTGCTCACATGACTAAAAAGTTAATGTCAAAATTCCTTTCTGATGCCTCCCTTAGCTCCATCTATTTACAGAATAGATACTTTGCTCTATGGGTAAACCACCCCTTCAATGCCACAAAAGATGGCTCTTACAAACCACTCGGCAACTTTGAGTGAAACAGACCCCTTGTGCAAGATCTGTGTATTTTTAATTCTTATCGGAGGTAAAGTAGGATCCTACTAGCTTGGGTGGTTCCTTGCTGCTTGATCAATTTTCATCTCATGATGCCCAGCATTAGCTCATAGGATTAGCTGATAGTCAATGGTGTGCGAGGCTTGACATAGAAGAGAAAAAAACCCTATTAAATTTGATCTTGCAGTTATCCCCAGAGAACGACAACAAAGTAATTTACCCCCTTATTAAGGAGGTTATTGAGGGCAAAGCTATCTGCATTTAACTACTGCCTGCCTCTTTTGTGCATGGATATTACCTATTAGTGCACCATGTTTTAATGCATTATTAGCCTAAACCCAATATTTGGGGACCTATTATATTGGCAGTTTAGTTTTCATAACTTTGTTCCTGTGAGAAAAAGTAGCGAGAGAAATATGAAGATTAAATTATTAAGATATAATTCATTTTCCTGATTCTAAGGCATGATTCTTTTATGCTGCTTATCCCAGCTAATGAAAGTCAGATTTAATTAGTTTTTGGGATTTGACACAAAAGGGCTTTCTAGCTTTCATAAAGGACTGTAGAAAAACATTTTCTGAAAGCAAAACCTCACTAGCTATTATTTGAAAATGTAAGACAGGAGAAAGATGGGACCAAAGTGGTTAAGCACATAGGAAGGAATTTTTTTAAATATCAACTGAGTTTTATTTTGTCACG
Organism: Balearica regulorum gibbericeps; assembly: GCF_011004875.1. Classification (NCBI taxonomy): domain Eukaryota; kingdom Metazoa; phylum Chordata; class Aves; order Gruiformes; family Gruidae; genus Balearica; species Balearica regulorum. The sequence goes on along the minus strand of NC_046187.1, from coordinate 50,811,987 downwards.
ATACATTTTTAACAGCAAATATTACAGATATTTCTCTGTCTGAAGACCTCAAAATCTGGCTATAGAACAAAGAATGGCTGAGGCGAAGTTTAGATATGTCAAGGCAATATGAACCTGACTTTTTCTTTTTGGCTCCCTGTCCAGAATAGATTGAGCTAAAACCCCAGGACTTTTGGGGTAAACACCATGACCTTTGTGGGTATCAAAACCTTAGTCCAAATTTTATACTTCAGTTTCATTCCCAGTAATCAATGTAGTCAGGATTCCACTTTTTAATTTCAATTTAAAATATCCAAGGTTATGAATATTTTTCCAGTATCTTTTCTTTTTTTTTTTTTTTTTTTTTTTTTTGTGTGTGTGTGTGTAAGGTATTATTTAAACATATTCATATCTTGATGTCTGAGGTTTACTACTTGACCACAACTACATATTCCAACATGAAAAATTAGGGTACATTTACATTTTAATTAACAATCTAATCTAAATTCTTTTATCTTTCACCCCTGTGTACAAGTATTCTCATAGCCTAATATATTTGCATTTATGCACTGCAATTTGCTATCAAACTGCAATGACCTGTGTCCACTGAAAAAATAACTTTAAAATATCAACTCAGCAAACTCTCTACTCTCCGATGTCACTGTTAATTTCAAAAGTCCCAAGGCGCAGGGTTGCAGCATTTGGAAAAAACACTCTACACCACTTTAGGACTGCCAGTATGGTCTGCTGGACACTCTGGCTAAGTTTATGGTAAAATATTAAAAAGCACTATGGCAGAGCACTGGAACTCAACCATCTATGCAGCTAAATAGTCACTGGCATATTTGAGAGTCAATTGAGAGTCAGTTATGACTCCTGCAAACAATTTGCAGGCACTAATGGGAGGGTAACAACTACTATGTTTTAGAGGATAAAATGATTTTACAATATCAATGTAGCTGTATCAGTTGGGCATGACGCCAAAAAAGGGGTTCTGGTATTGTTTTGTTTCTGTGATAGAGGTAGTTTCTGAGGTCATGGGGAAATGTCATATTAGAGTTGGTGACGTATTTGTTTGGGTGTATTTGGCAAACAATCATCTAAATGCTAAATTACTGCTTTCTGACAACATTTTTTTAAAATAGCAAAAAAAAAGCCATTTTATTCTTAGGGAAAGTGAATGTAGGATTTGAACTTAAAAAAAAAAGCAAAAGATTTTTTTAATTTTAAATAATTTGAAATAAGATTAAAAGGCATATGGAAACTGGAATTTTCAAAGGGATGCATATGATCTGAGTGTCAAACTATTTTGCTGTCATTAAACATCACACAAACCAACATTTATTTACAATTCTTTCAAGCTACAAGGTTAAAAAGGCTCTGCAGGTTACCTTCTAGAAAGATTCATAACAAAAGCCAAGAAATCTCTGTCCTGATAGTAGATGTCATCATTTTTAAATAATGAAAGTTATTTGAGAATTTTAAAAAAAGGAATATCACTGAATCCTAACTAATATATAGGAGCACACATGTACAAAAACTTGCAGAACACAATATAGACAATATCAAGAATAAAATCACTTACATATAAGCTAATGCTGCTTGACTATACAGCAAGGGTTTCCATGTTATCGATTTTTTAAATAAAAAGTTTATCTTAAGGTCATTATTAATGAGAGGGCAGAAAGTTGAATGGAAAATTCAGTAGAATTCTCACTAATTAAGTCCATCTTGGAAAAATGAGCTGAAGGAATGGTGGAATTGGAAAACGTTATGCAACAATGGGCATCATGGCAATGAATAAAGCCAAAAGACAGCAGGCAACATGAGGTGATTTTAACCATAGTGAAATTAGACCTGCAGACACGGGATTATCTGTTTCACCGTACATTTGCACTCTGTAATTATTTAATTATTAGAGAGAAGTAGACAAAGCAGTGTCTCCACATTCTTTTGAGCAGGACAGGTTCTACCCTCTTACTCAAATTTTTGGGGTCCTGAAAAAATAAAAGCTTGTTGTGTTTCCACTTTGATTTCTGCTGAACTCCCTTTGATTAGAGACCATAAGATCTTGATGGCCATCACTAATAAATGCCTTTACAACTACTCTCAACTAAGGACCAACAGGAGTCTTGGTAGGGGATAGGGATTATTAAGATAAAAATCCAATGAGTAGGATCCTCTGTAAGACCCCAAAAATTCACATTACCTTAAAATATTTAGTGTAAATAATCAAACACAATCTTTTACTTCTTACATCCCACATACAACGGTCAAACTTGTCCACATGGGCAGCTTCCTGCACATGATTTCTGCAACATCATTACTGGTCAATGATCCTAAATGCCTTTGCAAATATAGGGAAGGGCATTTAACAATGCTTTTCTGCCACAATTAATTGTAAGCACTGCTGGGCAGGTAAAGGGATAGATATAGAATGTTTAGGAATCATAGTAGAATTGAAACAAGGTCTATACTGTTCCTCACCAGTTCTGCTGAGAGAAACACAAGGAAGGACCTTTGATTTTCTGCGATTGTCATATATTCCCATTAGTCATCCATATAAATTACAGATCAGTATCTAGCAGTGCACATACTTGCACTTCAAGAAAAAGATTTCACTATAAGCCTTTCTAAATTTTCTCTTTCTCGATCTATAGATGCTTCAGTAAGTTTTAGACTTCATCTTTTACTATTTACTTATTTCTCCACTTTTGTGAACTTGCACAGAAAACTTTGGATTTTTTACATTTACAAATGTAGCCTCACTTTGTAATGAATTTTAGAGGAGAGTGTGTGCATAGTATTCAAAAAACTCAACAACCTGGAAACATCACTTGAAGAAAAAATCTGGGGCTGTTTACTTTAACTTGACTTATATATTCTGTAATGGCTCATAAAAAAAATTCAAAATCTGGGTCTGATGTTATTAAACAGTACTGTACTCAATTGACCATAAAAATGCCTGACTACTCCAATCTCTGGGGAAAGTAGACTTCTTGAGGATTACGCTACAGGAAGCAAGTAATTTATAAAATTAATGTATTTTACATTTTGTGTGATAGAGGTTTGTGGGGATTCTTTTGACTAGTTAGAACAAGTGGGAGTCTACCAGTGTTTTGGATATGTATGAGTCATTAAGTAGGCAGTATATATTACTATACAGATATTTGCTTTTAATCTAGACTTAATTATTTTTGAGAATACTTGATTTTAAAACAACTTTTTGAACAACACCTACTTGAGGTCTTGGGAAGGTTCTGCTCTGATATGGGGTGTCTCCACAGAGTGCCCAAACACTGCCCCTTCCGTGCCTAAAATACATAAATAAAATACAGTACAATTACTTTGGAAAATAAAAACACATTTAAATGTATGACCACAAATTGACATTTTTAGGACAAAATATCTGATTGAATCCTTTATTAATGATTATCAATGTTTCTTCATATTTATGTTTGCATTTCTATATCAAAATCTGGACCAACATGATGTGAAAACTTAGACTTCTGCTTAGCAGTAGGTGATTTTCACATACAAATCTGAAGACATTTATAGATCTAAAGTTTTCAGCACTGACTTGCCTGATTGCTCATCTCAACACTTTGGAGGTGGATCATTTTACAGATAAGCAAGAATCTCCTTCCACCAGACCTTTCTCACTGAATACCTTTGTTCTCCAATAAATTAGAGAGACTTATTTGGAATGTACTTTGGTTTTAGTGTTGGTAGTGGATGCACATGTATCTCCTACTGGGCACTCAAAATCAAAACAAAGAAAATTAGTAACTATTTACTAAAACTGAATTCATTCGCTATTGAATTTTAATTTCTATAACTAGGTCCAAGTTGCGTATGATAATTCTACATTTTAAGTTACATGACCAAGATTTTTCATTGAAAAACTCCTTGTCAATGAAAAAATTAGTGTTCTGATAAATGCTTACTGAAGTTATTTGAAAATAGACAAATATATTTACACAATCCATTTTCCAAATGCAATTTTAAGGATAATGAAAAAAGACCAAAAAAATTTTAATAAAGATCTGATTACAGCAAGTTCTTTGTTAAAATAATAGAAAACTCAAGAAACTGACACATAGTAAACAGCACTATAAAATCAGTATTTCTCTTAACTCTCAGACACAAGGACTGAACACATAACAGTCATTTACACCACTCAATTTACATTTAATGGATAGCAATAGCCTACCTATGTTGTTAGGCATTCCAAAGTTTGTCTTTTTTTTTTTTTTCCTGAACCTTACTCTCATGTCTATTTTTGTTTACTGATTTGTCCTATGCCATAATTTTTGTCCTCCACATATAAAGTTACTCTAACTTTTTTTTTTTTTAAATAAAACAAAATTAAAAAAAATTCCATGTGCCTGTAAGCTTTTATTTTCCCTCTCTGAAGATGGTATACTGGGCACTGTGTAATGAAAATAACCTAGAAATATTGTGTGAAAGACTTTCCAACAGAGAACCAACAGTAAAGATGAAAGAACTGAATAAAAATGTGTAAAACGGGTAATACATTTACCTTCTATCACTAGAAATAAGATCAAAGAAACTGTCTGGGATAGCTGTAGATGATTACTAAATATTCTGTGATTAATTGCTGTATTTCAACAACAGAAATTTTCTTGTGTTCTGACCACTGAATTCTGAGTAAACTTAAAAATATACCAACACTATCTCACAGTAGCTGTGTAAGAAGCGCTCAACACAACAGAGGCACCACTCTAATTGTTACAATATTTTAAATACAAGAAAGTATTTTCAATTATTTAACTAATTTATTTAAATATTTCACAAGTATTTTCAGAAATTTTAGCTGTTAATGGAGACAGATTTTTAGATATTTTTGAAGCTAACCAATAACAATTAGTAAACTGATTTTGCCAGGATTTGAAAGCAGAGTAAGGCTATATAATATTTAACTGATGATACTATTTTATAGTGTTAAAGAGAAAACGTCCTGAGCAAGAAGCCAAAAAACCCCCTAATTAAACATTAAACTAAATTACTGCCAGAAAATCATCATTGTTAGTTATCTTCTAAACTCCACTTTCACTTAAAAATAAAAAGAACAAACAAAAAACCTAAAAAACCAAACCACCCCGTCATTGTAAAATACTCTACTGGTATAAAGTATTCAAGAGAGGAAGAGGAGATTTCTGAGAGTAATGAAGTAATGTTCTAGGTTTTTGTCTCCAGAACTCTGTAAGCTTTACAAATATCTTGGCAAAGCATACCAAAACCAATTTCATTACAACTGCTGCTTTGACGATCTCACAAGAAAACAACCAAATCCAGTTTCTATAACCAACTTCACTGAGTGTTACGGAGAACCACAGGAGGGAGAAAGCAGCATATCTTTTTACCTAAAAGTATCCACAGAGGCTCTGTGCAGAATCTGCTTTTTAAACCTGACGTTGCCTTGCAATTCTGCTGCCTTTAAGAGAGAGGAATAGAGTGTCTGTATAGCCAGGCTTGCTGTCACTCAAAATAAATCTCACTCCTATCTATAATGGCACGCAAGAAATTCTACTGCAACTGAACACCAGAAACCAAAGAATGTGGTTCCAGATCCCGTTCACCTTTTTCATCAGCAAAATTAAATACTTTCAAGGCCAAGGGCTTTTTGTATTTTTGAAGGTGGCAATAGGATATGAAGATGTAACTAACTGAGCAACACACAGAATTGTCAGTCTTTACTTATGAGAAGACCACAGCTCTAATGTTTGAAAGAGCGGAATTAATACAAAGATATATAAAACATCACTGGAGTACGGGTCAGACACTAAATCAAACAGAAGTGCCAAAGATAATATCAGGCAAAGACTGATGACAAAAGATAAATGATAGCTGGTTCCGAGCCAGTGTTAGTATTTCCTCACTTTCAGCAGCATTTGTTTAAAAATGAGAAGGTGTTTCTCTTCTAACAAAATAGAATTTTGGAAAGAAAGTCCAAGTTCTCCAAGCAGACTGAAAATCCAGGCAGGCAGATTTAAGGATAAACTGATATAATTAAATAAAACAAAATTAAACCAAAACGAACGAGTTCCTTTTTCTTTTTGAGGATATAATCCCTCATATGGTAAGTATAACAGTTCCTGTGGTAAATGCTTTATCCTCAGAAAACGTGCTATCAACAAGTTCAATAATATTTGCTATTCCTTTTATCTTATACTAGAAGAAAAACAGGCACTTACAATTATCTTGTTTTTAGGAAGAAAGGTGAAAAAGATCAGCCAGCCAGAATCTACTGATGTGTTTCCAGCAGTTAAACAGCAGGATCAAGAAAAATGGAAAGGGATTGTATAGCAAATAAAAGACATGGATCAGCATTACTTAAAAATACAGAACAAAAGAAAAACTATAGGAAGGTATTCTTTATTTTTTTATTTACTATATGTAAATCTGTAGTGCTTTGATGGGTTAGATCATGTAGATCAGTACTGCTTAGGAAATGGTACTACAAACATACCTTTCTATGAATAATAAATACAACAATATAAATCAAGATTCAAAGTGAATAGCGTGAGTTTTTTAATGAAAGAAATATACTTTAGGTATTTAATAATTTACAATGTTAAAACACTTACTTTTTACAGAAATAAGACAATGATCTATTAACTGTATTCCCAGACTTACAGAATCGTACCCAAGACCTACTTTGTGACGAGTGAAATTCTAGAGAGAGACGAATGCATACAAAAAAAGAATAAAAAGAAAAGACTTGAACCTTCAAGTCCTTTCAAGTACAGCTCAAAAGGAAGTAGTTAGGGAACTGAATTCAAAGGAACATGAGTTAGAATGGATAGCTATAAAAAGTGAACCTTTCAGAGGAAATAAAATAGCAAGGGCATGGAGTATGTGCAAAGGATGTAAAATCAAAACTCTAAGTGTAACTGAATAAAATTACTTCTAAGTCCAGCTTCCAGTGGAAGAGAATGAGTTAAGTAAAGACTTCGCTAAGAAAGGAGCATCTGTGAAAGTAAACTACCGGTCAAATAATACTAGTCGCTGCAGAGATTGCTGGAGAAAACTCAGTAAGTAGCACGAGTCAGGCAAAAAGGAAAAAAGTCCAGTTGTATATTTACAGAGAAACCTCTTTATACATAGCAGATTTATAAACACCAGACCTTTAAAAGATACTTTTTTGACACAGAGCAAATCAAAGTGACCCTTTCCCTACAAGAAAAACTAGTCACACATTCCTGCTGAAACTGAATATTCAGAATTCAGAAACTAGTGTAAATTACTCATTTCTCCTCAACTTACTGGTTACTGAAATTAAGCCTTTGGGAAATGGTGAGTTTCATAAAAACAGTGGAGGTACAACATTGGTATTTGGTATTGGATTATATTTGCTTATATATGTGCACACTGAGGGAATTTTGTCATTTATTTAACCAGTAAATGATCCTTTCTTAATTTATGAGTTAGCTCACACAACAACACCGGTACCTTTCAGTGACTTAATAACTGATTAGCATGAAAAGACCAGCACCTGAGCATATTGATTAGTAGAGCTAATTTTTTTTTTTTTTTTTCCAAAAAGAATGATGGCTGAAAAGTTGATGAGCCAAGAATCAAAAGCTAATAAATTAGTTTGCCATATGAGCCATATATTAGCATTATCCCACTCATTCACATCATTCTTGTAAGCAAATCACCTCAAATGTACTGCCAATGGAATTGTGTAGCATTTTGATGTGTACAAATTATATGGCATTGCAGTGTCACAAGAATAGCTGAATCTTACTTCCTTGATCTTTCTTTAGGTTTTTCAGAAAAGTCAAGTAACAATATGATGAAGTACTAAGATTATGCAAGTATTAGAATGCCAATTTTTCCTCTGAGTTACAGAGTTTAAAGAGTTTGAAAAGTATTTATTATTTTTGAAGCTTGCAATTTTACTTTTTGCAAGCTCATTATTAAGTTAAAGCATCCACAGTTTTCACAGAGAAATACAAGTAATTAATCAAGATTGTTTTACCATTGGAGACCTTGAAAACATAGCCTTTATGTTCTAAAAGTTTAGTTGCAATTAAAAAAACCCAAACAACAACAATTCTTAAATTTTTAACCATATGTACGTAGCTAAAACTTAAAAGTGCCTTTGTGAGATTAGCTAGCTGATGTTCGACACTAAGACCTTGGAAGAGCTGATCACTGCCAGACTGAAAAAAACCCAGAATCACAGAATGGTTTGGATTGGAAGGGACCTCAAAGACCATCTAGTTCCAACCCCCCTGCCATGGCCAGGGACACCCTCCACTAGACCACGTTGCCCAAAGCCCCATCCAACCTGGTCTTGACCACTTCCAGGGATGGGGCATCCACAGCTTCTCTGGGCAACCTGTTCCAGTGCCTCACCACCCTCACAGTGAAGAATTTCTTCCTAACATCTAATCTATATCTACCCTTGAACCAAGAAATATTCAACTAGGCGGATCAATGATCATAAAAAGACCACAGAAAATGGTTGTTTCTTCTTTTTTTGAAAGCCCAGTTATTATAATTTATCTTGGACTGATTAGAAACTCAAAGGAATCAGAATGCAGACTTTCAATTTTAATAAATGGCTTGAAATGTAATTTAATTAGGTAAGTGTATTAAAAAAGCATGATGAAACTGGATTTTTGTTATAGAGGTGTACATAACTAAAATGAAAGTAGGTTATTTTATGAAAACATGATTGGCATGGTTGCTGGGATTTCAATCTTGTGCAGTCCCTCAGCAGCAAAACTGACTGATGTTAAACAGTGAAGGTTTCGGGTATGATACTGATGTGGCCATATTGGAGGTATATTATAGGTAGGAAGCTGTAGTATGGCCTGACTAGATGTAGCTGTTTACCTGTAAAATAAAGCATGAGCACCGAAGTCTTCAGAGGTAAGCTATTATGAAAAAGTAAATTCTACAATGAATTATTTAGAATCATTACTCAAGGCCCTTGAACCAGACTAATGTTTGAGGTATATTTTCTGAATGGCAACCTTACTAAAGCAAGACTTCTACTAAGCCTTTCTTTTACATAAGAAGGATGAGTTTCCCAATAAATTAAAATTCAGCATATTCAGTGTGATAAAATTTGATCAAAGCAAATCACAACTCCATGAAATACTTGCAAAATTGCAACGGCCTGCATTTATCTTCTTAAATATCATCTTAACTTCTATTGAGTACAAACATTTGAACCATTGCTTCCTAACGGTGGGCAGTGAAGACACCTCTTGTCTTGCAATGCAAATAAAACTGGATTATGCCTGTGTGTTCAGTTGCTAATACACACGCTTGTTTGAAGGTTCACATCCAAAATCTATGTTTGGCCACCACTTGGTTTACTCTGCTGAAAAAAGTCAATCTATTTGAATAAAATTTGGACTGCGTGTAGCAATAACATAATTCAATTAGTAATAGGAAATGGCGGTTCTAAAATGCTACTTCAGGGATGAAAAGTCAGTATATTTAAATGAAACTGCTGAGAAGTCATACTGAATATTTCTTTAACACAAGAAAAATATATAAGGGGTTTACAAAGAACAAGTTTTAAAAAATAATTTGCATAACATCTTTTACTTTTTTCCCCTATGATGTATGACAGATGGAGATACACATGACAACAAAAATGATAAACTACAACCATTTTCTGCTTGAATTGATACAGTCTCCTTGAAAAGTTACACCAGATAGATACATGAATAGATTTAAAGCTTACATTTAGATTTCACAGTAAATAATTCCTAAAAAGCAAAAAATCATCTTCTGTTCCTAGATACTTATTGTAGTCTGGATTTGCATTTTTCTTAAAATGGTGCAAAGTCTGGGTTCACAATAGTGGAACACAGGGCAAAAATTGCCCTTGTCTACATTCAAAAAATTGAATTTTAATGGGATTATTTTTGTATTTAATACATCAAAAAGACTGTATTTTCACTTTGTTGAAGACGATAACCCTAGGATTTGGAGCACTGAGGCTTATGCTCTAATGAATAGTTAATCAGTTACAAAACAGAATTGCTGTCTCCTTGATGAAAAATGAATGAATCAATGAATGAGAGGACTATCAAACAACAGGCAATGCCTTCATAACCAGTGGATTCACCTGGGATGTAAAAGAATGGGACATGAACTTAGATATCCCAAGTACAAAATGAAGGCTTTAACTTAAAGGTTAATTAAATTTCCTTATAATTTTATCTGGATTTTTACTAAAAGTGTCATGTATTTGTACAGAATACTGTGCAAAAATGTTAGAATCTTAAGGAGGAAAAATGTGAGAATGAGAAAATTGTTTTTCATCTAGTTTCAAGAACAACCAGCAATAATTTCCCATCTCAAAGTTTTCTGAAAATTCTATAATGTACTGCTGCCTAGCTACAAAACCTATCCAGGAATGTCTATCCACTCTGCTTCAAAAAGCTCGGAAAAAAAAAGAAAAAGAAAAGAATTAATGATTAGCTTTTGATAAAAGAAAAGTGCATTTGCCCTTCAGTTAAGATATTCTATAAATAAATGGTTTGATTTTGAACAGGCAAAAGCTCAGAAGAATTTATCAGGAGTTTCTCCATTAAGTCTAGATATCTCATTAGTTACCTAAGTTAAATGTACATATTATTTATATTTGATCTATAGCCAAAAAAGAGAAATTGACATCTCTCGAGGGTAGTTAACTACTGATACCTGACTGAGACTAGAGCAACAATGCACGCAACCTCAGCACCTTGAAGTTTTTGCCTTCAACACCTGGTCAGCAGTTGACATATCTGAATTTTATCTAAATCAGGACAGCTTGTTTGGAAATCTCTATTTTAACTATATCAGAAGTCATCTAAGTTAGTCTTAGTATTAAAACTCATTCATATGGTGTCTTATATAGGTTTTAGTGGCCAGTTCTTTATGCCATATGTAAATGTGCATTTATTCATGTTCTCTACTTTGCCATTACTGCAACATACTGAAAAAATGTTATGATTATGTGATAATTACTGCTACATTCTTACAATCTAGTAAATTGTTTTATTTATGCAAAAGGAAGCCACAAAGCAGCAGGACTATTATCCAGATTTTTGAAATACCTCTACCATAGCATTTTTACTGTATAGGAATTAGCATACCATTGATAAGTTATAAACAAGTATTTAGATAAGTGCATTTGTGCACCCTGTAGAGGGCACAAATACACATTTAAAAAGTCCATCATATACAAGTATACAGTATGTATTTAAAATGTCACTGTAAAAATGCCTTCAAATACTTTTGAATTCATGAAAAAATGAAAAGATGAGAAGAATCCTCACATGTATTTCTACAATGCTGAAACAGAAAAGTTTATATAACACATTTTGTGCCTATTAGACCAAAATGAAACAAAAATGCTAGTGTCTCCCATTATTGAAAATCATTTTATTTTTTTTTCAGAAATAAAATGCTATAATATCAGTTCCTCACAAGGTTGTTAAAAAGTTTCTATTTGATATTGCCACTAGTTATCTTGATTATCACCTATTATGACTGACTTTTTAATTCCTCCTCTTTATTAATATTCTGGTTTTCTCTCCAGAAGTAAATTACACATACGAATACAGCACATTCAAACCCGGCATTACCGCAATGCAAAAAGGCAAATGACTTAACTTAGAGATAAGTCTTTACTGCAGTTTTAAATGGAAATCCTGCAGCTGTGTGAGAGAGAGAGGATGTGCAACAGCAATTTTGTCACTTAATATTCCCACCTTCAAGTCAGCATAGCAATGAAGAAAGCCTTTTAATTTAGTAACAAAATGGAAGCAGGTGTATTTCACATTAGTTAACTTGCAATGACTTTAAACCACCAACGGTCATGTTAGCAAACGCGTGCCTATGTGTGATCTGTCTTAATCGCAGGAAAGACAACATATTTTCTGCAGGAAAGGACAAGATACTAAAGCATACTGCAATATGTTATAGTTGGCTGAAATACACATCTTTTGCCAAAGACTCAGATATTTTTGCAGGCAAGAACCACAAGAGAGTTGCCACATACCTTGCAGAGGCTGTGGGAAGAGGGTTTATGGCAGTAATTTACTGCTAGATCTACCACTCCATTTTCAAGATGGGACTGCGCTGGTCACAGAGTAATTTATCAGTGCCGGTCTCAATCCTCCTTTCTATGTCACCAAGGAGCAGTATCAGGACTCAGATTACAACCACAATTCAGATTACCTGGCAAGCCTTGTAACAGTCCAGCTCCGCTGTGGCATAACCCTAGTCTAGTCTTTGCTCTTTTAGTGTCTGTGAGTCAGGAGAGACTAGAAAATCACACTCTCGTCAGTGCTGCAATACACCTATCATAAATTCACCATAAGACTTTTAAGGTTTAAGCACTTCTCGTTGCCTTGATATATGGTAAGGCATGTCTGGCTAAAATTACCAAGCAGACTTTATTTGTGCGTCAACATTCAGTGTGGCCAGGTGCCAGAGAAACCTGTTGTTCACATCCTCTTAGACATTAAACTACATTATGTTCAGGCACTTTCAGAACAGAATACTGAACACCAGGCACCAGGATGGTCATGTCTAGGGAACAGAAAGCTGCATAATTTGACAGTCATCTTGAAATCAATTCTTTTGCTTTATGACTTTTAAGAATATATTTCCTATGTCCAGCTATCAATAAAAGACCTTACCAGGTTCAGAGATAGGCTAAGAGACAAAAAAGAAAATCTTTCTTATTTTGCCTCTTCTTCAGATCAACTCTAAGAGGTATTTCTCTATATTAACTAGTTAACAAACTATCATGATGCTTGCCAACCCAGCCTTTCAGCTTTCACTGAAGCGAACCTTACATGGAAAGACCTCTATTCTTACATTCTTAAACCTTCCAAAAGAATTTATTTAGTTCAGATTCATTCCTCCCATCCTTTAGTCTCCCTCTCCCCTCCAGACATCTCATCACTGTAAGTAATGTGTTCTGTTTTTTTCAGCAGGATGCTCCCTCTGCTCCTTTCCTTGTTTTGTATTAAAAGTCCCTTTTAATATCCATACTAATTTTACACATTAATGCTTTGCCAAAATGAAATTGTTTTGAGTTACTTAGTTTTGCTGTCTTGAAGAAAAGCAAAAAAAAAAAAAAAAAAAAAAAGAGTATTTTCATTAAAACTTCAAATTCAGAAACTCTAATTGGTCTTTTGCTTTCATCCTAAATCTAAATATAAACTGGGGAGGCAAGGCCAAGAATGACAGTGAGAAGAAAAAAATTGCAACTATAAAAAGCCTGAAAATAGTCCTGACAGCTAAAACATGAAACAAACTTGTTGATAAATACCCTTTCTGCACAGTATGCTTTATCTATTGTGTTTTCTCTGCTCCACAGTGAGTGTAAAAACAGATTTAAAAAGTAGTCCATCATTTGGTAATGCTGCTAAGATAAAAATAGCAAAAATAATACAGCTGGTTTCCTTGATATGAAAATAAATATTTTTTAAAAAAGGCACTTCCCTTTGATGTTTAATGAGAAAAGACTTTCAGATGTAACTACCAATCCCACCTCATGCTTTCGACCATAAATCGAGAAAGAAATTTTTCAAGTGAACCTAGCATTCGGCTACCGCCAGCATTTTGCTTTGTTGATCTTGGATACATCTTGTGTCTTAGCGTGATATCCAGGTACTTTGAAAGCTTTACGTGCTGCTGTATCTAGACCTTTGACCACCATAATGTACGTACTTTGCAGAAAGCAATGCAGAAAAAGGACATGAAAAAGCACTATTCCTAGTTACACTGTAAGTGGTGTAACCTATAGTACTTGCTGTCACTTCTATCACGCTTTATGTCTAAGATTGGTTTAGAATGCTGATAACTTAAGGGCAAAGTCTCCACTTGAGCTAAATGACATTTTGGCATTTGTAAAGGAATCGGGCTGCCTGGAAGAACTGAAAGGCATATGTGTGTGTGTGCGCGCGCACGTGTGTGTGCTTAGATCCATGCTTAACAGCCTTTTTCTAGCATGCTCACAAAATATGTTTCAAATGTTTTACAAACGTGCTATCTAATAGCCTCAATGACAACCAAGATATTTGCTAAAGAACAGTTACCATAAAACTGAATTCTAATGCTTTCTAAGTAGGAACAGCTAGATAAATATATCCCACTGTGCCCATTACTGATATTAGTGTTGACAGGATCAATACAAATGTTCTTCATATATCAAAATATTAAAATTTATGGTATGCATATTCACTTCAGTTTATCTATGAATGAATATATACCATCAGGAAACATTGACATGTAGGTTTTAGTGTGGGCTACCAACTACAGTATAATGATTTCTGAAAGGAGAGGTCTTGCTTTACCTTGCTAAGCCCATTCATTCTATCCCTTCTTCTTGTCATGAAGTGTGCTTATTCACACAGCTTTCTCATCTTCCCCTTACTGTACAGAATCTTATTTAAAAATGAAGTCAAAAATACATACCAAAAGTAACTAACTTCTAAACCAGAAGTATAGGAAATACACTATGCAGAGAAGAACTGTACACAGAAGGAAATAAAGAGCAAGAGAATAGGCTCTTTTAATGGCCAAAACCAAATTCTTTTCATTTTCTCTCCAGAAAGATAAAAGGGTAGCTGTATAATGTTATTTTAGAATATCAATGTGGTTAAGTAGGGATGCTTTAGCTTGCCAAAATATGATCAAAGCTGGCCACATTTGTTCTGTGTTTTTCCATTTATGCAGTGTTAATGCCATTTTGTGAATTAATCCTGTGAAATGACAGTGTTTTGTAGTGTTGCTCTTTGTTTCAAAACACTGCAGTTTGGCACTAACTTTGCTCAGTATCATACCTGCCTCATCAAGGCACACAGTTTGGACCAGTATACTTGATTTGTGACAGCATTTATTCAAACAGGAAGCAAAATATCTGCGTTCCTAGATTAGCACTGATCTCCTAGGTTTGGAATACAATATCCAAAAACTCTGTACCTTGGTCCAAGAAAATGAAAATAGCTGATAAGAACTGACAGGAGATCACTGAAATTAAAAATATATAATATTAATTGCACACTGTGTTATGCACAGTTGTACAGTATGAAATAATAATGTAAAAAAAAGATTTGACACTTTTGGAAAAAATAATAAAAATTAGAAATGACAATCAATGAAACTAATCAGAATGACTTTTGGAAATATATCAGGCATAAAGTATATGCTAGTGAAAGCAGACTAATTGAAAAGCAGAGAAGGAAAGTGAAAAGATAAATTTTCCCCTAGGAATTTAAATACGAAATAGGAAGAGGTCCTTGCTAAAATATTTATAAATTAATAAATTGGGATGCTAATTAGTGAAGAAGGAAAACCAAGTGACTCCATAAAATCTCATCTATGGTACAAGATCCCAAGAACTATTTACTACTCCAGTCTTGCAAAGTTCTTCATTATATGCTTTAGCTTCAGTGGTACAACTCACAGGACCAAAATTCAAGCACATATTTAAATGCTTTGTAGGATTACTGCCAGAATGCTTAGCTATTGGCCATGCAAATTCAAACCCAAAGGATGGGCAACATAGCTCTGAAAAATGTAAATCTGTTCAAACCAATGAGGCAACTAAAATGACAAACCATGGGTGAGAAAAATGTATATTTTAACAATCTATATAATTCATAGGTGCTTCTAAAAATCTTTGGTGAACTTCAGCATCAATTTAGTTTATTCATTCAGGGCTTATTCTTGCTCCTATATAATTAAAAACAAACCTTACACTGATTTCAAGCTCCAGGCTGCTAGTTCCAGTTGATGGGGGCTGACAATGATGGAGAAGAAGCATCATCTGTTTTACATTTGCTTTCAGTAAATTTTCTATAGAATTAATTTCCTGGCAAGTATGTTTGCTATCACAATGTTTTGAAAATGAGTATGGCAAAATAAATCTTGGCATTTTAACTACAAGCTTTGCATGGGCAACTAAATTCCAAGGATTAAGCTTATCCAATAATGAAACAAACATACTTCTGATGTATGCCAAAAATGCTTGGATTTCAAATCCTAACAAGTCACAAAAAAAGTAATCATGATCAAATCACCATCACAAATTGTTTACTGAAATTCAAACAATTAAATACAAGAGAAATGCAATTTCTTCACAGATGTTTCACAACTGGAAACTCACCCATTTCTACTGTGGAACTGCTTAATACATTTTTAAAAATGTATTAGTTCTATTCTTAGAAATTTGTCTGAGCCTGGTGATATTCATACACTTAGAGAGGCTAGGTGGTCAGGGGCCCTTAGATCAGTCCTTTGACTATAAAATTACTGTCCCTGTTGTGTTCAACTTATCTGGATCTAAATATCCAGGTGACACTGAAGTTTAGGAACTAAATTCTAAGAAAGAATATGAAGAAGAAAGAGACCAGCTGAGGTCTGAAGAAATTGAGAGGGATTTCCCAAGAAGGCTGCTCGCTCTGATCTGGAAAGCCCATTTGAAAAGCTTCAGGGATTGCTTACAAGCAAGGACAAAGTAGGAGAAGATGATCTATGGAGGATATGCTTCTAAGTCAGGAATATCTGACCAGGCATAAACACAGTTATCACATAGCCAGATAAAATCTAATAGACTCTACTGAGAGTCAGAGCAAATTCAGTCAGACTACGGACTACATCAATGAAATTAGCAGTTTCAAGGCCATTCATGCTAGATTGTGTCTAGTTAGATTTCAAGTAAGGGGAAAACTTGTTTGCATCTACATACAATACACTATTTAGACTTACCTTAAGATTCTTGTTTGATGATCAGATCTCAGAAAAAGGAGTCTTCTCCCTGGACAAGTGTCTGCTGGGAAAAACTGGTTTGACTGGTAGATGGAAGAATTTTGAATAGGAGTAGTAGAACATGATGAAGTTCAACTCTATCCGAAAAACTTGTGCTTATCTTAATGACAGGTCTCCCAAGAAACAAAAGTATTCACAGGGTAAAGAAATAAAGCTGTTGTCCAGTCACTGGTTGACAGAAATGGTCAAGCTGTGACTGGTCAACAGCCATGTGGAAGGGATGAGAACTCTGAAGGACTTCCCTGGAACAAGCAAGAGCAAAGTTGATAAGGTACACGAAGAAGTGCAGACAGTAGAGTTGGTAAATGGTTTGCCTGTCTCTGAAAGCACATGCTGAAAGGTGGCAGACAAAGCCAAGAACCTACGTGCTGGTTCTATGGCTGTACAAGCACTACTTGCCGGACCTCAGATCGGGATGCATGCCCTTCCTTCTATAGCAGAGGGATATTCCACCTCTCTCATAATGCCCCACTGTGCTATGACTTGCTCAGCATTTATGGAGAGACTTCAGTGTTCCTCTGCTTAGTGAAAAGGAAAATCTTAAGAAAGGAATAAAATTATTTGCTATTGCTTTTCTTATACTTTGTAAAAGAGGCAAAAGGAAGTTTACACTTAGCTTGAACAGAAACACTTTTATGCAAAGGTCAAAATGAGAATTTTGTAACTCATAGGTTTCATGAGTGGTTAGTTAGACATACAAATGGAGAGCTAGGTTCAAACGCAATACTGATTTTTTTTTTTGTTGTGCTACCCACTTGTACTTTCATACTAAACACTGTACTATAGCTAAGAAAAACCCTTAAAGAATGTAAATAAAACTACAATGAAGAGCGCTGTATCTAACACATGTAAATAAGGATTATTCTAGTGTAAATTTCTGCCAGAATTCTGACTCTTCTATCAGTGTTGCATGTAGAACAACAACAATATATTGTTATCCTGGCACATCCTAAACATTACTGAAACCTGTTAAATTGTCTGCAATCTCCATCTAGTCTTGCTAAGTGTTTTACATTAAAGCCTCGTATAATCTACCAATTTCACATTTTCTACAAGGTCTTAGTAAATAATATACAGATTACATTTACCAACTTTAAATGATTCTCCCACAAAAATATTCTTGTTTTTTATGTAAAGAAGTTTTTATAATTTCTGGTATAAATTCAAGAGCGAGGTAGAGTTCCTTTAATGACTGATCTGATAAATAAAAGCTCAAAAAAGCCAAAAATATTAGTTAGTCATAAAGTATTAAAGTGCAATAATAAATAATATAAAGCATTTACAATTATTTAAAATAATAAACAATTCTATGTGAATAATACAGCTACTGCAACACTTAATACAAAGATGGCTTCTATTAAACAAGCAGAAACTTATGAGAAATGTGTCTGCCTATAATCGTGACAGCTACAAAGAGTAGAACATTACTCCTAAGGTTAGAAAGAATAAATTTTATTGAATTTACATTAGTTGGCTTGTGACTTGAGATAAAAAGAAAATATCTGATCTCCTCTAAGGCTCATTCCTTGCTGTGATCATTAAGTTCAAAACAAAACAAAAAGAAAGAAAGAAATTCTACATTCTCTACGGCCAAACTATTCCAGTGGTTTACTATTCTTGCCATTTAAAAGGGGGGGGGGGGGGGTGAGGGGGTGTTTTTTGTTTGGTTGGGGGGTTTTGTTGGTTTGTTTTTTGTTTTTTTTTTTAAACTGATAGCGAGCATCCCTTGTTTTTAACAGGCTGTTTCTCAAGGTCTCAAGACTGATATCATATTCCCTGTGATTTTTTTTCTTCAAGCTAAACAGCACCATCTTTTTCTCTCTTCCCTCAGAGATCATGCTTCTGGACAACTAATAAATCTCTTGGCTCTGGATTCTATCCAGTTGTTTACTGACCAGTGCTACACCAAACTGGACTAAGCACTTTGGAGAGGAGCTTGCCAGTGTTGAACAAAGCAGCAGATCTGCAGGCTCTACTCCTGTTTACACATTCTAGCTTCATATTTGACTTTCTTGCATCACATGACGCTCTTCAGCATGTGATCCAAAATCCGTCCTAACTTTTTCTGTGGACTCCTTTGAGTCTTACTTATCAATTCTCTGAGGTTTTAAGATTGACCTCTGGAAGTCAATTGGATTTTGTTTTGCTGTTGTCTTTCCCTGTAACTTTCAAACAGGGGATGTTCTCATTAGATGGTTGTTGCCCTCTCAGATTTCCTTCCACCTTCACATTCTTAGTTCCTCCCCACTGATTAGCAACACTCCATACGTTAGTTTTTCAACACTGTGTCATCCTTATAACATATAAATCTTTTGTACAGTCTCTGTCTTGATCATTTTTTTCCTAACAGATGGCTGTCTCTGTAGTTAAAAGAAACAAGAGGACTCCAAATAGTCCAAAATGCTGTCACCAGGCCCTGTGCATTACATGATTCTTTTTATTTATAAAATGCTTCCTCTGTATAATCTTTTTGGTTTGGTGGTCAACATTACCACATAGGTTCTTTGACCTTTCATCAGTACCCATAAAGTATAAATCCATTTGCATTTTGATTCTCAGAGCAGTTATACGTTCTTCAGATGCATCTATTTCTGTCTGGATATTGCAGGTTTTTGCTTCATTCTCTTTTTATGAGATGATACTTACAACATATAATTTCATTTCTTTTATATATGTTGATTTTTGCCACTCATCCTTCTGGAATTTACATTACCCATTCTGAATTCTTACACATTTCTGTCTACACTTAATCTTCATGCACATATACACACTTCTGTACTTTCTGAACATTGTTATATACTTTTAATTCAGATACAAAGGTCTATACACATTGATAATATTTTTCTAGAGCCAAAATGATGGCTTATGATGTTTGTGTCTTGGTGTACTGAATTTAATGCTGTCAGACACTGTGAAATGTAAACTCGTCATTAGCCACAATGAGGATAGGAATTTATATTCACAATGTAGGCTGAAGGCTGCAGGCCATATTTTTGTGGGCGATATAATTTTTTTTATGGAGTTGCTTCCCGTGGGTGAAATTATTCCTAGCTTATAGCAGTCTGCTATGAATAAGCTTTAAGATGTATTGCAGAGCAGAAATGATTTGAATCTATATTTTTTCACAGCTTTGACTGCATACCTGCTTTATAAATAGATCTACAGATAACAGTGAAGTCCAAGATGTTACTGGTGGAAATCTGCTAACCTCCCCTCCGAGTAAGGATTTGTTTCAAACTGTGATTGCCATGGACTCAAACAGTACCTCCCTGTGAGGATTTCTGTATTGATTCTTTCTGCTACTTTCTACCTAAATTTAGAGTCAAGATCTTCCTGTTCGTTCACATAAGTTTTGAAAGTATGACATATGTCATGACGTATTCTTGTACAATCTCACTATACAGTTTACGGTTACTAAATACATTAGCTTGTACTGAAAGTGGGGTAAAAATATTGCCTTAAAATCAGATAAAAATTAAAAAGCCACTTTGTAGTGGTTTCAGAGGGAACAAAATGCAGTTCTGACATGTATTACATGGCTCACAGTAAGAGCTACATCTATGTATTGTTTGGGAAAAGTCAAATGCCTGCAATATTTCCTAAAAATGCAATAGTATTCCTTCTATTCTGAAGGCTTTACAAATTGAAATCCAAATGATGTCATCTTCTACCATCTAATGAGAATACTGTTCCAGGACAAAGCAAGATATTTTTGGCCTGTAGTATCATCATTATAGAGCAATTATTTAGAGCCAAATACTCTTTCCATTGAACCTAAATCCTACAGTACTTTGCAGCCTGACCCTTATCTCCAACCACAGAATTTTGTTTCCAGGAATTTTTTTTTGCAGAAATAAATCATGAGCAAGTATTTTAAGGCAAAAAAAGAAAATGGGAATGCTGGAGCTCCTTTATGATTCACCTTTCCCTCCTGTGAGTAGCTATATCTTAAAAATAGAGATGGGTCTGACTGCTGTAATATAAATGTGCATTTTCAAAACTACCAAAGCCCAAGGGCATGTGAGTGTCAGGCTTAGCTCAGGTTTTAACAGTTAGAATTTCACTACAAAAAACTGAATCCAATGCAGCTCCTGTATCAAAATCTTCTGAAGGTTTAGTGTGTGTTTTCCAAACAAACTGGTTTGGTTTGATTTAAGAGTATCTCAGCTTACTCATAATGGGGCCATTTTCCACCAGGCTTGAACCCTTCCATTGGCCATGTGGATTTGCCTGGTATCATGCAATTTAGACCCTTCAAAACTAGAACTACTTTAAATTGCATCTCTGGACTCTGCACAGTCTTTAACAAGGAATGAGGAACAGGATGTAGATTTTAGCAGTTTTTCCTAAAAATATTCATTCTTACATTGGTCACAAACACGCAATAACTTGATCTCGTCAAAGGTTTAACCTGAAAACCAGATTCAATCTGGAAGTCAGAATCAGTCTCTGGATCAATATCATCCTATACCAGAACAAAGCAAATAGTCTCGTTACTAACTTTGGGAAGCTGCTAGCTGTGTTTTGCAAAGGAACAGCTCAGACAAGTACAGAATCAGGACAAAAACATAAGCCCTATGTAATAGAATTAAATACATTACAGCCTAGGAGGAGAAGAAATGATTAAAATCTGTCTTGTCTTGTAACTGATGGTATCATGAAAAAAGGGGAGAAAAAAATTCAATATGGAAGGAAAGGCATTCAGAAAGCATGGATTACAGAAAGGTTGCCTCTCTAGGTAGATGATAATTTTCCTTAACCTAAACATGAAAAGAGTGTAATTTTCCTGTTTTTTTTTTTCCTTCCTTTTCCTTTCTCCTGCCTGACTATATGCTGGCTCCTTCTATATCTCTGTCTACAGGACAGCCTTGCTGAGTATTTTTCAGTGGAGTGGCTGTAAGAAATTGAACATGTTTTCCTGGGCTGGCAGAACTGCTTGCACATTTGTCTGCTTTTGGGTCTATTCCCTTTCCAGAAAAACTTCTTTTATCAAGGTTTCTCTCTCTTTACATACATTCCTGAGACCAATCATTCTGTTTCTTGACATGTTTTTGTTCAAGTGCCAGAAATCGAAATCTTTCTTTTGCAAACAAGCTGCTATTATCTTTTGCTCAATGTAGTCCTCCAGCAATCTACATAGTCACCTGCAGGCTGATGTAAGTACACACTGCTAGTAATCTGAGCTGGCTGGATGCATGCTACCCTTAACTAGAAGATATAAATCTTCTTCATTATACAATGTCCTGGATAAGAAATGTATTTATTTATTTAGTCTCACCACTTTTAGCCTGCCTGTAAAACTTCCAGTTCGCAGACACCTTGGAGCTCACTTATATATATATATGCTTGTAATCTGTTCTACAGTTGTACCTCAGGAGGAATGCTCTGACAGGTTGCTCTATTGCCAAGTGGTTGGACTCCTGTGATAAAATTATCTTTCAATCAGAGCTCTCATACAGACAAGTCTGGATGTTAAGTGCTTCCTTGAGATCTAAATAAGGTTATCAGAAACTTTATTCATCCAGTACATTTTGGTGTATATATTACTGCAGTCATTACTAAGGGAACATAGAAATTCTATATATGTAATGCATTTTCTTTACTGACAGATGATGATAAAAGAATCCTGGTGTTCAGGGTACTGAGAGTCTGGCATATCTACTTAAAATTTTAACTTTTTACTACAACATCAAATACAGTAGTTTTAGTGTGGTCACACAATTTGGCTGCATAAGCCGGCTTAAAGTGATTAAGTGCTTCCCTTCATCTTGTGCCACTTCACTCTCCAAACTTCATCTGTCCTGAATGACAATCCACCAACTGAACATGGCAAATCCAAGATCTTCTTTCCCATTCATACTGAAATTCTTATTCAGTCTCTGAAGGCACTAGATATACACCTACTATAATGACAACATACATCAAATAATCATTTATTTTTCTAAATTTCAGTACTTGTTATAAATATTTTATTGCTACTCTTCCAACCTAATTTGCAATTCACATATATTTCCTCATATTTCTGTCATGTTTCCTTTTCATAGCCATAAGCCATATTTCTACTTTATCATTTCAGTTTAACTACTCTGGAAGACCTTTCTGTATCTCAATTACCTGCAGACTCACAGTTCTACAGCATAATTTTAAAATCAAAACTGAGGTACTGATACACTGCTCTGCATGATAATTCTGGATATTATTGGAATATTATTAGAATATAAGTATGTAGGTATCTTCTGAAGTTTTCTTGATACATCAAGGCTCTCATCTTTCATCCACTGAAGTAAGTGGTTTTGATCAAAGCTATACTGAACCCACTATGAGCACATACTTTAATGTAATGAAAACGATACTTGCAGCCCTTCACAGATGTTTCCTTGACACTGCTCTGGTGTCGAAGTAGATTTGACCTACATCTGTCCTGCTATTAATCTGAGAAAAAAATCCATTAAAACTGAAGTATGCTATCTCCTGTCTTTTCACATAACTTTTCTGTTTGACGAGGTAGAAGGCTCATAGGAGTTCGTAATGATCTGCAAAGTTTTTATGCCTCTTCTTTTTGTTTCTCCTACTACTGCTAGCAACCATATGCAAGCATTATTACAATTGCAATTTCCATGATGAGATCTATTATTATGTTTGAAATATAAACAAAGTGATCTTCAGCCAATTATATCAGCTCACACAATACAGACATGGAGTTCTACATATATGAAAAGTTTTGTTTCAATAAATTATGGAAGCAGTTGAACGCTATAGAACAACTACTAAAATCTTGGTAACACATTAACTGACCAGGTTTTTATTAGCTTCTTAGTTATTTTTAGAGGAAAAGTATTACTGTTACCATAATTATCATTATAACAAAATTCAGTTTTATCTAAAAAGGACTTCAGGTCCTGTGCTAAAACACCACTCAGATGTGCAGCCATAAGGGATGAAAGAAACTAAGCCAACAGTTAAGAAAGTAATAGAAAACAAAACCATAAAGGTGAGTAATATTTTGCAAACAATCTAGACTTAGTTATTTAGAAAAAGTGATACAGCTTATTTGCTGCATCTAGAAAATGTAAATGGATTTGACTGCTGAAGAGCAATGGCTTCTGATGGACAACCTACATAGTTTACTTTGCAAATCCATTTTTGTCTTGTCTTTTCTTAAACATGATTAATCAAAACAGCCACATGTTCAAATACAACTGATTTAGAAGAAGGTACCTAAACCTGTAAAAAAATCAAATTACATTATTGTTTTTATGAGTCAGAGATAAAATCATGGTTAAATAAAGAACAATGTAGCCAAGTCTGAATGAAGTATATAGGTCAGAAGAACATGTAGGAGACAATATGAATTGAATTGCAGTCTCTTCTTTAAAAATCAGAGAAAAACACTCTTTTCAAAAAAAGCAAAATGTTTGTATAATTTGGATAAAACATTGTAAGTTGAATGAAAAAAGGGTTCTGATAATATCCTTTCAGCTTTAACTGAGCAAACCACTTCAAAAGCCAGAGGAGAAAAAACCTCAGTTACGTTGTCCAAAGAAAGCAGGTGTTTAACAGAACGAGATGACCTCCGCTTTGCCTAGTGCTGCTTATATAGCTGCTAACTACAAGTTTGGCTTAAGAAAAAAAAGGAATACAAACTGTACTAACACAGACATACAGTGGAAGTCTTCATAGAAAAAATTACTTTTTTGTTGTAGCAGTATCTCAGAAAAACCTGTATTGAGCTAGGCCTTCTTGATCGGTTTACTCACAAGTACGCAGGCAGGCATAAAGTTGAGTCGCGATATATGCTTGTATTCCCACCTACAAGTGTCACCAATACAGTATTTTCAAGTTCTGCTACAAGAATATCTTACAGAGATCATATTGCAATTAAAAGAAATATGAAATAAAAGCACAGGGGATAAAACTTAAGATTTAAATAACAGAAGGGAAAATGACACACATGCTCTGTAGCCACAGAGGGAGTGAAGAAGACTCCACGATGCTATAGACACTGTCCAGTCATTGGGACAGGGTGAATATAAGGGATGGAGGAAGGTTTAACAACGTGCAGAAAGGAACCTGTGAGTCCACCAGAAACTCAGCTGCTTATTCCTGCTTGTTTCCCAGCTCTTTGGCAATATGTTTACTTCATCATGCCTTTCTCTTCCCTCCCTACAAAGCTCCATGATACGTGTTAAGTTCAGTAGTAGGAGGCATCCCTGCACACAGGGACATTAATCAGCTGCAGTTCTAACAGTGCTGTCTAGCAAAGCAAAGGTTGAGTGTTTTTTCTTCTTTCCTTGAATGATAAATTAGAAAAGAGCTAAAGCAGTTAAAAGAAAAAGCAAAAGTGACAATGGAAGGAAGAATAAGAAGTCTAAATTAAATCAGCCAACTGCCTAATTCTATAGTGACAGACTCTTAATAAGGAAATATATAGCTGCAGTATCTCTAAAACAAAAAGTACTACTTCTGACTCCATTATTTTTCTTATCTGGGAAACATTCATAGCTGTATTACTAGCCTGTTTCTACTAAACATTTCTCCCTGGAATAGACTGCCAATGTAAAAATTTACAAATAAAAATGCTACAAAAATAATCAATGAGAAGCTGTAAACTTAATATTTCAAGTTTTTATTAATCAAGAATTTCTTGCACTGCCTTATGATAGATTGCTTTTTGAAGTTGTGCATTACAAAAGTATTCTTCTGAATTGACAAAAAATCATATAAAATAAATCTCACATTGCCATACTGGTTTATAAATGCCCATGAAATGGGAATGCTTTAGAAAATTAATTACCAAAATGCATCATTTATTGGACCCATTCACAGTGAGATGTTTCCAAGGAGACACTATTCACAACTAAGTAAGAAAATAAAATCAGGTTTTCATTGTTGTACCATACAAATAACTACACCTGAGACTTTCATCTCCAAATAGGCACAGCTTATTTTTTATTTTTGATATTAATTTTTTGTTTTCTCTGTTTTTCCGTAACTCCTTTCCTATATTCACCCCAAGGCACTATGATTATCAAAACACAGACTTGAGAAAAATACACTAAAAAAATTCTGGTTGATGTTTGACATTATGATGCCTTGCCAGGTTTCGTCAGTCATATCATATCATATAGAGTAATGCAGTCTGATTGATGCAACTCACAGGGACTCATCACTTTTCATGGGTTTGCTGAAGAATTTAAAGGTATCACACAACCTTCGGACAGAATTCAAAGAGCTAATATATGAAAGAAAGATTTTGTTATTTTATTCTTCCATGAAGTTAGAATTTTTTTTTTTTTTTTTTACCTTTGGAAGATTTTTTTTTTAAATACTTTTCTTGATATTGCATGGATCATATAACTTTTATTCTCCATGGGGAAATCTATGTTAAACAATTTCAGCTTTAGACTGAAGTCAACAGTAAAGCATAGATGTCTCATTATAGCTTTATTATTTGGCTGCAGATTAGTACTTATGCTGCAAAACACCTTTTAGGGATACAGAAATTGGGATATGAGGTTATTTTGTGCAAGCCTTTCAGAAATGCTCATTCATTTAGAAATCTAATACTCTTCCCTTCATTCTGTGGGATAATATTTTTCTTCTCTAACAAGATGACAGAAGGGTAAATCTAAAGTGGATCCTAGGGATTTTAAGCATAAAATTTTTAAGCTAGCCTTTTATCACCTCATTATAAGATAGTTTACTAATGAAATCTGATTTCAAGACAATTATCCAGAGATTAGAAAGAATGATCCCAACTTTATTAAATTACTTTTGAATAAACACAAAAGACAATAATTTTCAAGTGATTTTTTTAAAATAAATTACTCTTTCAAATTACAATTACAAAACATCTTAACATATTTTTCCAAAGAAACAGCTCCAAATGTTGGACATAGGTTATTTAATGGCACGTAATTTGTATTTGACTTCATGACCTAAATGACAACATTTAGAACCTGATAAATCCTGCAATATGCCTGTTTTCTTTGTGATATTTAAATGCTGCCTAAATCTTTCTTTTGTGTGTGTGTGCAAGTAATTAAAGTCAATGTTTTTATAATTTTAATCCTAAAATATTTTTTCTAGTTAAATGAAATAATTTCTTTGAAAAGTCAATCCTAACTCTTTAGTTTTCATTTTAGCCACAGAAGGAAAATCAATTCCTGGTACAAACAACTCTACTAGTGAGATTCTCTGGTGGGACTCAACAGGTATCCAGTAATCCCTGAAATTCAGATGAATATATCAAAGCAGCACAAATGTAGGTTTTCCTAGCCTTTACTTTTTTTTTTTTTTTTTTTTAATTTGAGAAGGGAAGCTTAATGTAAGTACACATACAGTCAGGTATATTTCTGGAATTAAGGAGCAAATCCCGTTCTTTTCAGAAGGAACAATTTTATATTCCATGTTAAGCATCATTGAATAAATTTTCATTAGTTCTGCTTTCTATATTACCGATGTCAACAGGTGCTGTGGGAGCTCAACCCACTGTGAAGTTAAAGACAGTTGAGCAGTGTTTTGCTTTTGAAGTCTGACAAAAAAAAATTACCACAACATCTACAATTTATGATTACATTTCTTAATGGCAGGAAATCTAATTCTCAGTGCCATTTGTAAGATGTCTTATTTTTTAACTTATGATAGATGCTTTGAAATCTCCTGTGTCAATTGTGTGTTTAAGATCAGCTTTCTTGGTATTTAATATTCTGATCAAGTTTAAAGCCTAGCGGGATTCAGTATGATTTTCTTTTCTCTTCCTGTGTTATTCCAGTTATTGTCTTAGGGTTTATTATGGTAAAATTCTTGTACAGCTACTACCTATGAAGAATCCTGCTGAGTCAACAAAACACTAATGCCTCCCTCTCCTAACCCCACATTTGTTAAACCAATACAAATCAGTGTATTATATTGGATACTGCAACATCACTAACCTGTCTGCTTGTAAAGGCCTTTTCTTTTGGTTTAGCAGTATTAAAAGAGATTGCTTGGCTAGAGAACATAGACAGAGGTCAGATAGGAATGAAAGAGGAAGAAACGTTATCCCACATATACTGGCAAGCAAGAATCTTGAGGCTTATGAAGTACAGTCACAGCTTGACCCTGGACTCCCTGGATCTGTTTTAATGCTGTACCTGGCATTACACGGAAGTAAAACTACCTAATTTTTTTTTTAAAGGCTTAAAGTTGCTAGTAATGCAATTGTTAGTTTTACAGACCAGAAAGGGATATTTTATCATAATCATCATAAACCAGAACCATCTTATACTTTCTACACAATTGAACTTTTAAACTAGTAGGTTGCTTTCAAACTCTGTAACTCAGGCATCCCCAGATATAGGCTAACCTAAAGCTAAACACCCCACACTGGTGAAGCAATTCAAGTTTTGCATTACGAGGCATAACCCAAGTTGTGCCCAAGTTCAACTAAGATTTCATTAAGAAGTCAAAGTTAAAGCATTTATCTAAAACAAAGTTAGGTAACTGATTTTTAATTATTTTTTTTTTACAAGCTAACATATTGCTAATATGAAATGGGTTACTGAGATATATATATATATAAATTTCCTTTATATTTATACACCTTATATAAATATATTCAATGACAGTAAAATACCAATGAGGATTATTTTTCTTATTCTATTGAGCAAATGTTCAAGTCAAGACAAGGTTTCTACTTATTACAATTCAGCCGAACCTCCTAAAGTAAAGCTTACTTTACATACCCTTAATTCATGTGGAAGCTAGACTTGATACTTTGTATACAGAAAAAAACAAAGGTCACAGTATATAACAATAGTTTTTGTCATTGTGAAGGGGCATTATCTAACAAATGGCATAGATATCACAAAGCAATGCTTAATTCATGGTAACATATAAAAGCCAAATCACTGTGGTAAGGGTGATTTGTACCATAATTGGGCCTGCAGAGTTTAAATTCAAATCTACCTTTACAGGAGCTAATTTCTAGATTATGCAATATCTTTTGGTTGGTCAAGCAATCACTGATGATGAGAAGGCATTTTCCTCTGCAGTAGATGAAAATTTTGTAGAAGGCTCATAGAATAATTATTACTAAGGGTATTAAAAAAAAAAGAACAAAGTTTATATCCATTTAGAAACTTCATTATTACCATACCTGTTACTTTCAGTCTGTCTGCTCCAATGACAATCTCATCTTCATCTGCAGAAAACAATACTTTTCCACCGTCACTTGCCCTCACTTCAAACCTCTTACACTGGGCCTCCACAGCATCAGCTCCTGAAATCAAGGAAGTGAATGTTTCATCTAAGATATTTTGTAAGAATAAAAGTAATTATCAGCTTATGTGGAATACCCAAAATACATAGAGTACATGAGGCTTTTATAAAATAGTTGGCTTTCTGTAAGCCTGGTAGGTAATTTGTATTATTGAAAAAATGTTAAATGAATTTGCAGAGTAACTATTTCACTATTGCACATCAGGATAGAATTTAAAATAACTATGAAAAACATCTATTTCAGTGTCATGTGTAGAACTCAACACAAGCATTTAGAATGTACTTAAACTCTGAAATCTTGAAATGCCAATTCAGACAAAGTTTTCTGGGGTTTGCTCAGCTTACAGTGCAGTTTCTTGTCAATGGAAAAAAAAGATAACATATGAGCCTATTCCATAAAGACCAAGAAATCAACACAGCAGAAAAGGGTATTTTTCATTCAGTTCTACTGCAAACTTGAACAATGGAATAACAAAACAACTTCCCCCCCAACAAAACGAACAAAAACAATTAGCTGAGATGTCAGGATTTCTCTCACATTCTATGAAACAAAACTCTTGAATGTCTCAAATCTCCAAAACCCTAAAATAATTCTGAAATCAAACAGACCTATGGAATTACACCTAACAGTGCAATTAAGAAAGTTTGCAGATACCAAAACTCTGTTAAATTTACTATGCTTTTCAATTTACTGGTTTTATCCTTATTCCTCAGTGTTTTGTCTGCTAATTTTTTTCTGAAAATTGTTATTTTATTTTATTAATCAGTGAAAGCAAAACTTTACTTCTGAAAATGGTGTTGAAAAGCAATGAACTGCATATAGCACAATCAGCTGTAAGGCAAACTAGAAGATTTCAGGGAATAATTATCTGACAATTTTCCATTGATCTCTAATTAGATTTCTAATGTATACCTGAAATGACCCATCAATCTATATGGATAAAAATTATGGGGAAGGCATTATGGACAAAGAAATCCATGAATGTTATTTCAGTTTATCAATCTGGCTTATAGATTTGTAAAGAACACCTGCTTCCATAATGTCGAAGTTTTCAGTTTAATATGCAAATGTACATTATCAAAATATACAATAAGAAATATAATAACAGCTGTGATAACTAATTTTGGATGGGGAATTGACATAGCAGCCCTTAATTTGGAGTATTATCTATAAAATCAAAACAATAATTCCTCTTACTTTCAAATGAGCTTACATTTGTACTGTGAAAAATTTCTAGTTATTTTTAATTCATGAATGTAAAAAGAAAATGAAGAGGAATTATAAAAATACTTATAATGCCCCATTTTCTTGAAGGTAGACATGTTTATTCTGTTGTAAAAATGTAAAATGTCTCTCTGTACAATTGAACTTTATTTTAAATGCGATAATCAGCTGGTTGGTTTTGTTTTGAAAAAAACACTAAATTTTTGTAAAGACAGACAGGAACAGATTTCAGATAACCTAATGTTAGCCATGGGATAAACACTACATCTCACAAAGATTTCAGGATGCTCACTAATAAAAGGTATAACAAAGTCTAATCAGGACAAACGTAATGACAACATATATTCACACATAGCTGTCTTACTGAATTAATCCATTACTCTTAAACACTTTCCAAAGGTCAGTGGTGGTGTCCTTGATAGCGTTGCCCACAGGCACATCTGAATTATTTCTTTAAAATGTTAGTGTTTAGCTAGCGATGCAGGCTAGCAATACAGGTGGGAGGGATACTCCTTTCTTTTGCACAGTCACAGGTAAAGATGTCTTTTTAAAAAGCTGTTAAGTATATATTTGCATTTATTTGTTTTATGAATGCTTATTTTATGGAACCCAGTGAGATCTTGGCATTATCAGGCCTCTGGTTAGTTCAACAGACTGTTGTGTATCTGTCCAGGAGCAGAAATTTATCAATTCTTTCAATTTTACTTCTTAGTTTGTAAATATGTTAAGCTTACATGTTGTTTTGAAAAACAATGTCATTGCAAAAGGAATCATACTGCTGTTGACTATATTGAGTTACTCTATGAAATTACAATGACCACATGACTCAGATTACTGTAAGAACTGTTATAAAACAGATGATATTACTATGTTATTCATTTGGAAGAGGGAGAAAATATCATAAATTATAGACTGGTTTGAAATACTTGCAGAAATTATACATGACCTTTTACTGATGGCTTGTGAAGATTATATGATCCACTGATAATTTACACACAGCCATGATTCAATGCTCAAAATGATATATGATAGTCATGAGCAAACACTTCAAGACAGTAGAATCAAGGTGTAATCCTCTTTAGATAGCACTGTACAACAATGTTTATTCTAGAATGCTTCTCATTGTTCAGAATGGAAAGACCTGTAGAGGCTATAAGGATCGATGCTTTCTTGTTGAATATAAGTGCTTCCAGAAACCCTGTGGTTTGAAGGAAGATGGCCAAGATAGCATCAAAGTCATTGCTGAAATTTTTGATAACAAAATAAGTGGTAGCCTGATATTTGAAATAACAATGCATGTTGCTATTTAGTCATTTTTTTATAGTGGGAAGAACAATTGTGCCCTGTCTGCATACCATTGATATTTTGCCACTGTGTTCTCTGGAAGGAAAAAAAAAAAAAAAAAAAAGCCTGTTCCTCAGTCGTTTAGGTCGCCCTAATAAAATGAAAGGTTGAAAATCAAATAGCCTCACTATGGTTAACAGAGAAACCATTTACATTTTACATAAGCTTTTTACATTGTCTAGTTTTTATTCATTGATATATATTTCTTACTGTTTCTGTTGAAATTGTTTTTGGAATTGAAAAAAAATTCTGATGCTATCAAAACATTCTATTTTGATACACTTTTGGAATAGTGTTTACTTTTGGTTTGGAAGTGTTTGTTCTTCATTGTGAACTATTTTAAAGATATACAATTAAAAGGCATTCATCTAATGTAAAATTTATGAAAGCAATATTAAAATTGACATAAAACATATTCCTTTGAGGAAAAATTTGACGCAATCATTTTTCCTGGTTTAGTCACGAGTTTGATTTTAAAATCTCAAAGCCCTTCTGGAACTGTATATTTATTTTCCTGCAGAAGTCTAGTTTTCAATTATTTTGTAATGATTAGAATAGAATGTATTACACTTCACAAAAGCTGCATTTTGAATCATTATCAGAAAGCATAGGTGAGAATTCTGTTGTAGAAGTAAATTTCAGTTAACAGGAAATTTGAATTGTATTTTAAAACAATAAGCTCATGGTTTCAGGTTGCTTAACAACTACCAGAATGCTCTATGTGAAACTTTTGCATAGCTGAACATATTATCAAATATAGCACAAAATCAAGAAGATCACATCCTTTAAAGTCTTTAAACACCACTATATGTGAAGCGTGATATTCTTATTTCCCCCATTTTGCAAAAGGAAAAGACATTGCACAAGTCTACCAGTCCCTAAAATGCAGACCGTTCCTCCCAGTAAGTGTGTTCTGGTCCCCCTGCGTGTGCCAGACTGGTGTGGCATCACCTGGACTGGTGTCCCTGCTGAGCACCCTGCCTGAGTGCTTGCATTTCCTTTGGAGGGAAACTGCAGCAAGAAGGAGGAGGGAGAGCCCTTGAGTCTCACTTCAACAGTCAGAGAGCATACTTCAGTCAAGTTTTGGGGAAACAATCTGAAAAAAACCCATTGAAAATCCTTCCTACTACATCTAGCTAAAGGTCAGTCGGGATGTTTGTGCTATAACAGGTAATAAACCCAGGTAGACTGAGTACCTTCTGCTTTATGTGAAGCATTGTCTGGGGAACTGTTTGTAAAAATACCATGCTCATTTATGGAGACAGGTAATGAGAACATGACAAAGAAAAACAAAACACTCCACGCGAGTGATTAGCAAAAAAATTAGTACAATGCAACCAATGTTTATTGTCATGGCTCAGGAGACTTGTTTTTAACAGCGATGGGTTGCAAAGCAAGGAGTCCAGCACAGTGTGCTGCCTGCCTGACAACAGCAGCGGCATCCTGCAGGGACGGGAAAGCACAGCTGAAAAAGGACCTGTCATTGTCCTGCCACCATAGTTACTATTCAGGAAACCAAAGGATAATCACAAATAACTCCATACTAACTTGTTTCATCTTTATTTAAGAGCTGATGATTGCTTAGCTGCCTAAAAGTAAGCGGTATTAAAAGCACTGTGACGCTGTTAATTTACACACATGAAAGTTGTTAGTTCTGTAAAGAAAAGGGATTAACAGACAACATGAGAGAAACCAAAGAGAAAAAAGACCTGCCAAATTCTTACTCAGTGTATATCCCTGCAAGTGACAGCCCATGTTTCAATAACTGCCTTTTAAAACTTGCAGTGTATTTAGTATAATACAGCTTTTCATGAAGTACGACTTACAGAACAAGGAACTGTAGCTTCTACAGAGAGATGCATATCTTTTAGATGCTCACCATTTGTGATTCTTCAGCACCACATTGCATAAAAGTACACCTAGAATTCAGCTAGTCCAAAGTATCATTACAGGATGTAACTCTACTTTTTAATGCTAAAAGAAATGGATTTTTACTTTATGTTGCACTCAGAACTTAACAGAGCATCATTTTGTATTACTCACTTATTGCCAAAACAGTGGTTAGTGTATTCAAGCCACTTGAGAGATTGCTAACAAAACATAATACAAGTTAAGTTTGTCTCCTTGACATAGAACCAGATGTGAATGTTACAAAAATGGTTTTGAAAAGTTAAACTGCCTACAGAATAAT
This sequence comes from Balearica regulorum gibbericeps, assembly GCF_011004875.1. NCBI lineage: Eukaryota > Metazoa > Chordata > Aves > Gruiformes > Gruidae > Balearica > Balearica regulorum. The sequence continues at coordinate 50,778,163 of NC_046187.1, read as the reverse complement.
CAAAGCTATCAAAATGGAATTCTGTTTCATTACATTTTCATTTCCCAGTTGCATGTGCAAAGTATTAGTGTATTATCTTAGCTGTAATGCAAATTGCTGTGTTCCAAAAACACTCTACAAACATACACGTCTCATAGAATGTCTGAATCTTTAATAGTACTCCTAACAAAAATGATGACAGAATCACCTCTTAGAATATCATGCATGAACAAAGCAAATCTTTTGAAATTTTTAGCTCAAACTTGTAGAGCAATCACACTATCCACTATGCTTATTTTCAACAAATCATGTCTGCTTCGGTCCAGAGAAACATGCAAGGAAATCTATCTTCCAAATTCTGTTTGTAAAGGTAACTTCTACCAAATACATGGCTATCTGAAAAGCTTTCTAGCTGTGCTAATACTAATCTACTTCATACTAGAGATGCAGTCAGCTTCTTAATAGCTTTAATCAGGACCAAGGGAAGTTCAAGGCAAACTCTCTTCTCAACTTGTGTCCAGGAAAATTTACTTATAATTTCCATTGTATAATAATGAATTAAATTACTAAGTTTCTGTGAAATTACATTCATTTAAAATACATAGATGAAACATGTACATTTCATATTCATCCGTACGTTGTATATAATGATGGTTTATAACACATGCTTGTTGCACAGCAGTTGCATAATCAAAACTATCATTAAACCAGCTGCATTAAAAATGGTATAAAGTATAAAATTATTCATTTTATCTACAGTGAAGATGTGTTAAACAAAAATGTTGAGCAGTACATACAATATGGATACAGAGCATTATAGTACTGTAACCTGGATTAACATTAATAGAGATTAAATTTCAAGACCTGTGTCTATTTTGAATTTGTACAGTGTCTAGCTTGACTTACTTATTAAGTAATACCATAATAACAACCATGAAGAATGCATGCTTTAATGTTTTGCTTTTTAAAGTCAACGATGCCTTATTCTAGTTTATTATTATTCAGAAAAACAAATTATAAACACTACTTGGAATTATCATAAGTACTACCAAGAACTCACGAGTCTTCCAAGGTTTAGATATAATTATAAAGATAAGATTTTAAAGATGGAAGGGTAAGCACTCCATTTACCAAATAGAATTTAATGCTGATCAGTTAAAAATCTTGATTTGTATAATACTGTAATCACATGATAGAAGTAGAAACTGCTGGAAGCTGTTATTAAAAGATGAAATCAAATTTTCCATATGTGATAAGTGTGCATCAGTAGTTTGGGTGGGGGGTTTTTTTGGCATTACTACAAACCTTACTGCTACTTATTCTGTGTAGCATATAGTGGATTTTTTCACTGCTTGGAGAGCATGTACAGTCATTACAGCTTGCTGGCCAGTTCAGATTTCTCCTACCAGCAGATTGAACCTCTTCTCAACTAATTCTGTGGTTACGTATTTTTTGCTTTATCGCTGTATCATGTTTTTTTGCCGTGGGAAAGGATATTCAGGTTTGAGGTCTTGTTCGTTTTTTTTTTTTTTTTTTCTGAGTATTTTCCTCAAAGTTCGTCTCCCTTTCAATTTTCCATAAAATGATACAATAAAGGTAATAATGCTTGTGTGATACTTGTGAACAAGAAGTGATGTAGAAAGTCATTACTGTGGAGACAAGATAGACAAACTAAAAGTCATAATTTCCCTAATTGCAACAGTTTTTACCCAAACATTACTCAGTCTTTAGATTTACACAGACTTAACCAAACAGACTTCAATTTTAGATTTTTGAGAATACCTAATAATGCTCATTACTCTCGGGACTTTAACCATATATGTGAAGAAGATTGTATGTTCTTTTTTTCTCAGCAGTAATGCACTGCACTCCCACTCCTCTCGACATCAATAAAAGTAACACAAACCTTTAAAACCAGGGTGAAGACAACTTTGGGTTTGGTTTTTCTTCTGCCCTGTTTCCTGCCAGCCATTTACAATGCATTTTCATTCATTCTCACTTTACTGAAACAGAAGTTGAAACTGAGATGCACAAGGAACAGTAACTATCCACAAAACTAAATACATGAGAAGTTACACTTTTTCTCTTCCATTGATAAGGACATTTTGTGGTTTTATACCAGATATAGATGAACACTAGCAGTTATCTCTAGTTTCTAAATCACCTTCCTTGTCCACGGGACAAGGCAGACAACAAATTCAGATGTAGAAATAGATAAGAAATCAACCACTTTAAATATAGGGCCTAGAATTCAAAGGGAATTACCACAAATTTATGATCTTTGTAAATGCAAAACATAATGAAATTCAACGTACTGTCTTCTGATTCTTCAATGAAAAATGGGTTATTTAAACAGTTATTAAAGGCAGGGTATTTTTGGATGACAAAGAAAGTTAGTTTTATGAGAATGTGTTGTTGCTTCTGAGATTGGAGATAAAAGAGATGAAGCATTTTTAATAAATATTCAATCCCCAGCCAGGTCTAAAATCAATATTTTTGAAACATATACTTAGATAAAATTTTGTTAATATTCATAGGAATCTTCAATATTATATTATTTTGACCACCAGAGGTCTCAGAAATTTTTCAGTGAATGCAAATACAATAATGCAAATGAAGGACTCATACTGGCTGAATAGAAGCACTGAGGAATTTGAATAAAGAGAGCTTTCAGCTGAGAGCAAGACATCTACACAAGCAAACATTCACAGCAATCAGAACATATTCTGTGTTCTGTTTGCTGAGAAAGGGAAGGGACTATCTTCTTTATATCAAAAAAAGGGCGAAAGTGGCAGTTAAAAAACCCAACAACCTCTAGCTGAGTATTGTCAATAGGTGATGGTCATGCTATGGAGATCTTGGAAAGCTATTGCTTTTAGAAGAGGTTGATTTTCAAGGTTTCCTGGTCTGAATGATTACCTACTCAGACACGGGAAACTGGAGCAAGTGCTAGGCCAGAAGCAATGCACGTTTGTTACCCTTTTTAGCATCAGACTACAGTGAATAATACCAGCTGTCAACATCATTTATCAGCATATGGATAAGCCACACATTTATACAGAGAAATATAAATGAACAAAATGAAAATGAAGTAGAATCTTAATCGGACAACAGGTATGGTGATAGCATGGTTCTTCCTTCTTCATGTTCTACAGACCCACTGGCATCCATCAAAGGCTGGGATATTACAGGCTTAGGACTTGGTCAAATGGAAGCTCACAGGAAAATTCTGCCCTACTGGGCAGATTTTACTACTAGGAACTTCATGAAAAAACACACGTAAAATATTGCCTGTCATCTTTGCAATGAATAGAATATATCCTTCCCTCAGTCTGCCTTCCTGGTGCATCTTGACGGTGGAACCCCAGGTATGAAAATATATGAGAAAGCTGTATAAAAGTTGCAGCAGACAGTGTTCTCCGTGCTACTTCCATACGAGGCCACACTCACACAAGTGCAAACCTGTGCTTTTCCTCCTACTATGTGTATCACATGGTAGTTTCTATTGGAGACGTTCAGAAATTACATGGCTAAACAGACCTTTGGTCTGATCTGATACACCTGTCCATAGGTTTCAGCAGCTGCAAGCAATACACATGGATGGATGAAAGTAAAATGTACTTCTTGAAGGTGGCCTGAGCTTTAAGTTAACACATTTATTTTGCTTTTCTAATGGTTAAAACCATGTGCATCTTCTGCTCCTGTGGCTCAGCTGACAGGTTACAACTTTATAGTATCTTAATCGCCTATATGACTGCTTTAGATAAGAAAGCTAAGCTAAGCAAGCCAAAGAAAGATACATCAGGCACCCAGTTGTGTGTGTAAGACTTTAGACTGTATATTTTGCTCTATTTATAATCTCATTAAGTTTAGTTTATTTGAAACATATGCTAGATAATTGAATACATATATTATAAACATATATAAATACTATATCTAATATAAATATGTTTAAAATAAATAGCAAAACATAGCAATGGCTAATTTTTGAATTAAACTGTTAAATGAAATATATTTAAATATAAAGTAAATACTAAAGAGATCAAATTATAATATATATTATTTTTTATTACTAGCCTTATTGCATTATCTTTCCTATGGATGTTTTCCTTTATTAACCAGGAATCTTTTTTTGTGACACCAGTAAATAGCCATGCTATATTAAATTCTTCTTATAATTGCCTTTATAATTAATTAATTATAGCTCTAATGTATTTTGGAGTACTCCAAAGTATGAGTGGGAATAGAAAGTGTATAAATTTTTCTTCATCATGATCAATGCTACCTGAATAGGATTTACTACTAAAATCCTAAGAGAATTTTCCAAGTTTTCAGCATCATCCCCAACCTTTGATTTTTTTGCTGTCTGTGATATGATTGGTTTTTACAACTGAAATAATTTACAAAGTTGATTGTATACCTTACGGAAGCTGAGGCTTACTGAAGCAGTCTGTGCATTATATTTCCATACAAAATCAGTGGGAAAGTTTCCATTGTCTTTGTTAGCTGAGTTAGAGTATAAGGTTCCTGTTATGTTGTTTGGCCACTACGTGTTTTATGAAAATCCAAAGTTGTCTACTAAGTAACTGGAGTATATTATTTACAGCGTATTCCACTGAAAAGAAATGAGAGTTACAAAAAGACAGGACAAAACACAGTATGAGATAGCTGACTACATGCTGTGCTTAATGAACAGCACATTGAAATCAAATAGCAAGAGCATGCACATGACAGTAAGGGGAGTATGAAATGTCTCCATTACATAGATGAAACTCAAAGACAGAACAGGAATGTTGCATTTCTCCTTGGGAAATAAAACAACTTGTGGATCATAAGGTCATTCATTCCTCTCTCAAACTGTTTCTATTTATCATTATATATTTCCTTTAGGTCAGACTTTTAGTCTGACTTTTCTACTGAATGTTCCAAAAATTTCCCAGAAATTCTACTGAAAGGCACTTATCTGTAAATCTCTACAACCTTGCTTTTTATTTTTATTAAAACCAGATCTGATGTTTGACCTATTTGCATCCTTTGAGACTTTATGTCTCATCTGCATACTCCCTAAAATAATTGCTAATAGTGGAAGTACATTTCTGCTGCCTGCTTTATCAGTCTGAGGTGAACTGGACTGGAATTGAAATGGAATGAAGTGAAATACATTCATGTCACCTAACAGTTCCTTACCTTTTCTCTTCCTGTGACCTTTTTTACTAACTGTTGTGTATCTTGCTTGGTGAAGATTTAAAAAAGAAAAGCATTTCAGTTTTTTCTTTCTTACTGATAATATTCTCTTCAGGCATCAGACACGGTCCTTCTGAAATTTGTTTCTACTCTGTAGGTATTTTGAACATGTTTTTGTGGTTTATTAATATAAATTAAAAGCTAATTTAAATGTTTTTACCTATATTGTCTATACACACTTATTATTCAGAGGTTAGTTTTCAATCTTTGTTGTGGTTTGTTTGGTTTGTTTTTTTCCCCCAGATTTTATTAAAAAGATACAAGTTGTTTTTCCAGATGATTTTGGCAGTTTTCCATGGACTTTAAATATAACTTGTGATTAGAAAATATTGCATAATATTATTCACAATGTACTGAATTAGACTGTTAAAAAGTTTCTGAATGCAAATTATTTTTTTTTTTACATAAATAATTGAATTAATCACGTTTTGAGAGAAGACGACTGAAACAAAGGATATGACTTACCAGATTACTTTGAAGCTTTCTTGGAAAAAGAATGTTAAAAAGAATGTGTTTTATATTTTTATAAAATGAATTAAACACTGATAGCTATAACATAGGGAGGCCTAGGAAACCTATTTTTTCCAAAGTGACTGTTTCTCAGATTATCTGCTTTAGCTAGAGAGTACAAATGCACTGAAGTTATCTATGCAAAAGGTGTTAGCATTTCATATCACGCTTTACCTGAGATAGATATAATGAAAGAATGTACAAAAGGCTACCACTTGGTGGTAAAATAAAGGTAAAAAAATATAGCCTAATGACCAGAAAATGATAATTTAAACCTCTTCTGCTACTTAGTAGATCATTGAACTGCATTTGCAGATTTCTGAACAACTAGCATCCACTATGATGATAGGGTAAGATGATGATGGCTTAGCCCAGCTCTCAGGATTTTTGTATTATCCATTTAGGAAATTACCAGTCTCCTTGCCCTTGACAATGGGACAAGGGCCAGGAAAGCTGCAGGAACAGGATAAAAGCAGATTTGGCCTCTTAGATTCTGGAAGTGTCTCTTCTGATTAAGGTTCTCAGTGGAGTTCACTGTTGACTTGTAACACAGAAGATGCAATTCAACACACAGATGAAGACATCTACCTCAGATTCCTACCCTGCTGACACTTAAATTCTGTGTCTTTATCTTGATTTGAACTGTCTACCAGACTGTCTACCTTTCAAATACACCACTTAGACTATATTAATACACTTGGGAGTAGGATCTTATGGTAAGGGAACAAGTTTAGTATCATGGGGAAATCTGAAGTGTCCTCACAGGAATGTATGATTTTGTATCTGGAAAGAAATCTAACCTAGATGCAGATGGTTGTATAAATTCAGAGGCAAGACCTAGAGCACAGGTAGAATTTTTGTCTGGACTTGCTGAAAGCTGTTGCTTTGGCAACATGGCAAGTCAACTATAATCTCTCCACCATAGAGAAAAATAGATGTGGTAAATTAGCATCTGGCTTCACATATAAGTGCCACAGAGAAAAGAAGTTAAAACCAAACAACAAAAAAACCCCAAACAAAACAAGCAAATGAAGACCCAGAAAAGACCAAACTAGAGACAGCAGATTAGCAAATTTCCCTTTCCTTCTCAAAAGACAGGTGAGTGTCAAAACCACCCCGTCGCGCTTTTCCATAATAGAAAACCACTTCTTCCATTCCAGAAGCAAAATGGGTAGGAAGCTTTTAGTGTCTGACAACTTTTAAGTGGTAAAGAGTCCAGGTGCCTTGGTAATACATGTGAGAGAAGAGCAACAAAACAGCTTCTTCAAACAAAACATCTGTCCAAAACACCAGAAAAGGAAACTCATGAAGTTTGGAGACTCTAATGTTGGAATAAATTATTTTAAGGGAAATATAGTCTTTAATTTTGATTTGGAAAAAATGCTCAGTCTGTATTATTTTGATCTATAACTGATGTTAGCCACTCAGTAATAACTGTTCCCAGTGATTAATTAATTTCAGACTTATGGAATGCTTTTTTTCACAGGAAGAAACCTAGTTGAAATTTTAAAATATTCTGCTAATCATTAATTCAGTGTCATCTGTTCATAATTCAGCTGCAACTGCAATATTTATCACCCTAAGAATAACCTAAGGAAAAAGAAAGTATTTTCAGAGATATATTTATGTCTTATAGAAATTTTAAAAAAATGTATATTTAATATACATTTAAATGTCCTGTACATGCTTGAGAGAAATTACATGAAGACAGCTCTGCCCATCTATAAATGGCACAATTAAACACCTCTAGTATTGGCATAATATGAAATTTGAAACTCCGTACAGAATGGAGGCAAAATAAGTAAAAGTCAAATAAACAAAATTATCTTGATAAATAAGCACAACAAACCAGCTATGTTCTAGTTATGGATATTAACTGGTATTCTGCAAGAAGTTATTAAAGCTTCAGTGTTATACATTGAAGTTGGTTTTGGAACTGCATATTTTTATTAGACTCAGACAAAGCAGTGCAATAAACAGAAAGTAAACTTTGACGTTAGTGTTTTTAAAAACTCACAATAATTGTAACATAACAGTGAGATGCAATTTCTGACAGTCCAAAGATGTGAGAGGAAATTCTAGGAAATAGAAGAGGTTTGATTTATTTTTTTAATACTAGTCATCTAATAGGTATGAACTAGAACTTGCGATCTAAGAGGTTCATGATCTCGTGTGGACAAATAACTTTCATGGACAAACAGACAAATGTTTCCAAGCCTGACTATCCACTTGCAAAAATGTCTTTCACATATAAAACCAGGCTAATTTCCCACAGCTGGCTCAGTAAGACAACTGATAGAACCCAGACTTTTTAAAGATAACTTAGCTGAATAAATACTCTAAGTCTACAATCAAATTACTTTTCACTCGTATTTCTGATAAATCTCTTTGCTGTCACTTCAACATCTTCAACAGCAGCAGCATGCTGTTGAGTTTCTTCTTCCAAGTGTTCTCTGTAGCTCTGAAGTAAAGGAGAACATCAAAAAGGTCTCACTGCTCTTCTCTTTTTTTTTTTTTTTTTTAAATTATGTTGTTTTATTTAATTAAGTGAAAAAACAGCTTCTTATTTATTTGCCCTTATTTTGTCCTTCAACTAAGCCACTCCTATTAGAATAATATATTCTTACCAATATTAATGAGCTGTCCAAACATCAGGGGAAAAAAAGGAGGTAAAAATAAAATCTTAATGTCCTATCAGGGACGTACTAAAGGGCCAGATGCTGTAGGTAATTTAATAATGCTTAACACCCAGCAGCAGCCTTGTGAACGTCACAATACAGGCACAACACCTGTTTTTGCAGTTAAATGAAGTATTAGCATTTGATAAAGCTAAAGACAAAGAATCAGAACCATCTTTTGAAGATGTATGCTGTATCCCTCAAAACCTATTAAAATACCTTAGAAAAATGTCTGTTTCTTTGACTTTTGGGATCTCTCTCCTACAAAAGGAAATCACTTCTCCTTCCCTGCTCTGAAAATTTGGGTAGTAGCTATGCTATCTGTGTTGGCCAACAGCATGTGGGTAACAACAGCAGGACAGATGGCAATGGATTAATGTTTAAACACTAACACTTCTGTACCACCATGCAAACCACTAATGACCTCTTCCCACTCAGACTCTACTTCTACAATTAAATCCAACCACTGCTTGGAGTTCCATGTCCTCTTGTATGGTACAGGGGAAAAAATAATAATATTGAGGATAAAATATTTGAGAACTGAAACAGAATACCCTTTTTCCTAGTTTTCAGTGCAAATTTTGTAGAAATGGTGACAACATCCAGACTTGCATTTAAAATATAATGAGGTAAAATAAAAAAGTCTATAAAGCAGAAAGGTAAGCAGAGGACTGCTGGACTGCTGGCAAAGTAGCTGTTAATAATTGAAATCTACTTCAGCATATGTCCAGTCTCACTACAGATGCTCTGGAGTCAAAGTTAGCATTGAGATGAAATACTAAGGCACCGAGCTGAGGCTCATACCTAGCATAGGAGACAACCCTCTGCACAGGGTCACCGCTGCACTCTTGCTCCCCCCTCTACCATCACTGACTGGAAATCACTGATTTAGCATTCCCTTTCATCCTTTTCCCATCTTCTCTAAAGTGACAGTGGGTACAGAAGATTAACTATTTCCCTCTCATGAGAAAAGAGGCCTGTGGCTGCTGCTTTTTCGAAGGTTGTCCTGAGGGAAGCCAGCACGCAGCCAGTCCTTCCCGCGCCCGGCCATTCCTGCCAGCACCAACTGTCAGCAGCTGGGACCTGACACTTCACTTGAAGCCTGCCTTCCAGCAAGCTGTCTGAGGAAGAACTGCTACTTGTTCCTCTTCCTCTCCTCTATGGATTTATTCTGTACCCCTTCAAAAGAATCAGAATCGTATAATATCTTGAGTTGGAAGGGTCTCATTAGGATCATGGAGTCCAACTCCCCGCTCCTCGCAGGACTACCTAAAACTAAACCATACAGCTGAGAGCATTGTCCAGGTGCCCCCTGAACTCTGACAGGCTTGGTGCTGTGACCACTTCCCTGGGGAACCATGTTCCAGTGACCGACCATTCTCTCAGTGAAGAACCTTTTCCTAAAGTCCAATCTGAACTTCTTCTGACACAGCCTCATATCTTTTCCACATGTAAAAGAAAAAAATCATAGAATCATGGAATCATTTAGGTTGGAAAAGACCTTTAAGATCATTGAGTCCAACCGTTAAACTAACACTGCCAAGTCCACCACTAAACCATGTCCCTAAGTGCCACATCTAGACATCCAATTCCAAATGTCCAATTTCATAACAGCAGCTCAAGGAAAATTAAGATTTATAGTTAATATACACAAGAAAATTTGAGCAGTTGCAGAAGGAAAAATAAAGCAGACTGCCCAGTAGCTGCATACACCTCGGAGGATTTCAAAAGGTCAAACTTAGGAATACATATTCTAACTTTGTAAAGGCATCTTTCCTCCATGTGCTTGTCCTTTCCAAACCAGCTCTAGATTATGGAAATAAAAACACATCAAAAAGCAGGTACTGGACCTCAAAATTCCTTCCAAACACAGATGATGAATAAACTTAGAAAAAGAGAGAGAAAATAACCTGCATGCATTTTGTCTACTATAGAGAGAAGTATCAGACTAGTTATGAAAGTACAAAGTATGTTTTTCTTTTTGTCTGTCAGTTACAGACAGCAAAAGGTGCTCTCCACATTAGATCAATACAACTTCAGATACAAACTAACACAAGCTGTACCTTGTGTCCTAGGTAGAAATAATCTTCCTGAGCTCAGACTGAGGGAAAGAAAACAAAAAGAAGAAAAGATGGATCAAAACTTAAATATTGAAAACTTTTAGAGTCTGAAGAAGGCAGAAAAAAGGAAAAAAAAAATATACTGAATGCAGAAATAAGAGGAAGAGTTCTCGACATCCCAGCTCTGGAAGGACCAATGTAGTGTTTAAATAATTTAACAAAAAATGATTATTTTTAAGATTCAAAGAAGATTATGTAGAACACGCTGGTGAGGTTGATAAAACTTAAAGCAAGGGATCTTACATCCACAGCATAGACGTTCTTTGCTACAGCTGTTTAGAACCAACAATGTACAAGCACTTGGACCCTGAAATAACCACACAGAAATTGCACAGAATTTAATTATTGTCCTACTGCTGCTTGCATTTGTGTTTATTCATGGGGGAATTTTTAATTCTTGACATATCAACTGACATGATATGCTCTTGTTTTTCAGGAAGGATGTTTCAGGTTAAATAATGCCATTTCTACCAGAAAAGATTACCACTTGGTCCTAATAAATGACTGCAGAAACAGCTTACTACTCTTTATTTTTATAGCACAGTTTTCATATGGTAATTCATATGGGAGATGTAAGATATATTTTATACTTAGAGTATTTCAAATATTAAACAGCAATGTGGTGTTATGGCTGCACATAACATATAACAAGAATATCATAATTATATGAAAGATATTGCTTGAAAATTGAAAATGTACCTAAATGAATAAAAGCAATTTGAAGTAGTGTGTAAAGTATGTTTCTCTTTGAAAGAGATTGTTACCCAAGCATAAAGTGGATTGGAAATGGTTAATGATACCAAGTATATTTAATAGTTTTGTGAGCTAATTATGCAATGGATATATGAAAAAGTATTATTTTTCAATCCAGTTAATGCAAGGCCTAGTCACAAAAGCCTAAGTTCATCACTTCTGAATGTCAAATGTACATATTCAGATTAACACAGAGTGATGCAACTAATTTATAATTGAAATAGAAGTAAAAACTAGAAAAAGAGTTGTTTGCAACTGGTTTTTACTAGTCCATTAACTATTACTGTCTCTTGATGCTGAATCAAAACAAACAAGTTGAGAGGCTTTCTATTATTGGAAGATGTCTTAAACAGAGAATTGCAGGAGAAATATGGATGAATTTCAAATAAATAACATGTTAATTTTTAAAAGCCTACTTTGGCAGACCCATCAAAGTGCTGGCAAAGAGGTTGAAGGTTTGACCAGTTTTCAGAGCTTCACAGTTTCCTAATGCCACACTTCAAGATAATAAAATAATTCTCATGATAGCTTAGCCAAAATCATTAAGAGTATATCTGAATATATTTTATGTGAGTTCCTATTACAAAACCTGTTATAGCGCAGATGGTTTGTAAAAAGACTTTTCCAGGGATTAGACAGACAGAAATAGAGACAATGTCACATTGCACTGTAAATTATGAGAAGGGATAAGACTCAGATTCCAGCTGGACATTTCAACCGTTATGAGCAACATGGCTCGCTTTCAGACTGCCTCTTGGCTCATCTCGCACGCTTTGCCAGGAGGAGATGTAAAGCCATATGGGCTCTCAGGCACCACTCCGTCATACCTTCTGCAGTGACTCCTGAAGCTGAAAGAGGTCCTTTAACTCTGCAGTTAAGTACCAGGTAGCTGACCCGTACTTAGAAAGGGCTAGTTATCTCACATTTACCTCTGTTTAAAAGATCTGACAATGGATTTATACCACAGGTTAGCAGATGAGCTGCCTGATTTTCACCTCCTGATGAATTGTTTATATTCCTATACTTGGAAAGAGTGTTTAGCTGGCTATAAAACTTAGGTAAGAAACATTATACTCTAAATTTGTACATGCAGAATGTATAATATTATGCTGTGTAAGTTATCTAAATATTCTCTGAATCGACAAGTAACTGAGTTAAAACAAGGGAAAATATTAGACAACAGAGTAATTTTCAACAGAAGATTCCATTCAAGGTGTAAAAACATCTGAAAAAAATGTAAGTGATGCAAGTAATTTAGCACAGAAATTACAGATTCTGTGTTCAGAACTGTGGACTAGAAAAGGAAGAGGGAGTGAGTTAAGCATAAGTTAAAAACCTTTGCTATAATGAGAAGAGCATGATTAATAATAAAATGCCCCCAAAGAAGATTTTAGGCTATTACATATTCAGTATGAAGTTCAATATGAAATACTCCTGTTTGTACAGCACTGCAAAAGCTGGAGTACTAATTCATCTAGATATGGTGAAGTGAATTGCCCGCATTTTTGATTTCCACACATTAAAGTGCTTTTAAGGACCAAAATTGGAGTTTTTTCAGTCTGTATTTTAGTTAAGGAATACAAATACAGAGAATGCGAGAAATGGATAACTCATCTGACTTTGTTTTTGCAACATGTCTTCTTAACAATATTCATAATCCTACTGCACTGCAGTGATTACAAAAGCAATTGCTTTCATATGAAAATTAGACTAGCAGAATGTCTAATATATTTTAGATTTTTGACATTGCACTGTAGTTTGGGACTACAAGTAGGCAAACCTCCCTGTAAGAGAAAGGAGAAAAGCTTTAATTGACCTGTTCCTGACAATTAAGTTCTGATCTGTATTTGCCCAGTTGAAGGGTAGAATCAACTAATGAGGGATTGTAAAACAACATCACCCCTTCTCTCCCCAGCACCCTACTATTGACAATACAAGAACAACCATACAGATAAGAGAGAGAGGAGTTCAGCCTTTTTGTTCCCTTTTCCTACTTTGAGGAAAGGGTATATGTGTATGACCACCCTGAACCTACCCATTTCCTCCAACACTTAGGAGAAAAGATCTCACATTTGAGGCTACTATGTATACAAATAACACTAAAAAATATAGAAGCGTTTTTATCCATTGTTACTTAAGCATGCTTTTACTTCCATTGCCTTAATAAACACTTAGTTCAAAATAATCTTAAATAAGTAAATGTCTGACAACAGATATCAAAGATTTAGAGCCACATGTGCACACACATTATTAAGTTCTACCACAAGTAATTCTAAAAGCAAGAATGCTTGAAATGTTGTCTCTGGTTTCAGATCTTCTTTGATGTCTGGACCAAACTACAGTAAAATGGATTGAGGTACTCGCAACAGGAACATCACAAGCAACATATAGGTAATAAGTTACCTTGATCACCTTGGAAGTGAAGAGGTAGCAAGATGCGTTTACCTGGTAACATACCAGTAGATATAGGCATAGGCGATTGGCACATGTGCTATAGTTGAGAATGATGAAGGGCACTATTTCCACTCCCACCAGGTTGCACACCTGTAGTTTCTAAAGTCCAATCATTTCTGCACAATGCCTCATGTGCTTTTGGTGGAACAGAGTAAGTAAGCAAGTACAATTTAAGAAAAAATAATATCTTGAATACATAACAAAATTTTGTGGTAAATGGATGGAAAGTGTCATCAAGTTTGACAAGTTATTTGAATAGCTGTATCTTTTAGTACTGTTATCAGTCTTCACCAGTGCTGTAATTGAAAACTGTACATCTGTCTGCTATTTTCAAAAAGTAATTGTGAAAGTGTGATATAGCTTTCATTAGTATTCAAATCATTTTTCTCAATTTGCATGGCTGTAGAGATCCTGCTGATCCTATCCTCCTGATAGGTTCAGGAGCTCTCTAAAGCTGTGACTTGTACAGGTCTGGATCTCTATGACAGTTGTGATTCTGTTTTAAAGAGCCCAAAGTTTAGCAAAAATGAAGTGCGCATTTATCTGTACATCATATTCTAAAAAGGTTTCAAATATCCCCAGGGATCTTTATGAATGGAAAAGGGTCAAGCAATAGCAGAAATAACTGCCAGAAATAATTATTGCAGCAAAGGAAAAAAAACCCCAAATGCTGTCACCACTACCCATCCACCCCACCCCCCAAAAAAAAAATCCACCTCATGAAAAAAATGAGAAAGTTGAAAAAGTAATAATCAAATGTGAAGATGATGTTATGGTAAACACACATGTGGGCTTCAAATGTCTTCTTTCAGCCGTATTTAGTTTTGATCCCTTTAGTATTTGTCAGCCTAATGTCCTCCACAAAACCAGGCAGACATATATATATATGATCTGTGCAGACAGCATGGAGACAACAGACTTCTGGCTTGAGATGAACAACTGTTGTGCATTTATAAGATTGGCAGAAAATTAGTAGATATAGCTTTAAACTATGCAAACATTGACTAAACAGAGAGAAAAAGTTGTGTCTAGGTAATTGAGTAGCATGCATAATGCAAGGGATATTGCTACATAAGGGTTGAGAGGGGACAGATGTGATTATTTTTCCTTATCTAGCTTAGAGACAAAAATCAATGAATAATCTTTACATCTTTATTCTGTAGATATCCTTTCTATCTGTGCTACATCTGCTCTGTTGGTCTTAAATGGCATGTGTAAAAACTGAAGTCTGTGGAGTCCTTTTGGAGATCCAGATAAAAAAATTGTAGTTTCCTGACCATATGTCATAAATAGACCGAAGCACAAAACATTTCTAGCTCTGCTGGTATAGATCCCAACAGAAAGCATTGCTACACCTGTGATGTTCTCTCCTTCCAGTTTTCAGTGTCAGTATAAATACATTGTACTCTAATAACGCATGCAACCTTGTAAGACCTGGAGCCACGACTTAGCTTTACACTATATAAACATGTGACCACTGAATCATCCAGTATTCTTAGACATATTATTTTCTTTTAAAATATACTTTTCTTTTACTCCTTCTAGACTAGGATGTGCTCCAAGAGGTCTTAATGATGCACTTTACAGAAATATTTTGTCTTCCATAGTCACTTACAGAACTGAGTACCTTATCAAGACTTTCACTCAAGTTTTTCCCTCTCCCTGCATGACCATACAGTCTTCTTCCTCCCAGCCCCACCCGCGCTTCTTTACACTAATCTGTCCTCCATTAACAGTTTTCATTAGATGCTCTTAAGGCTGTCTTAGTCTTGCATGGCACAATTCCAAATACCACAGAAAAAATTTTTCGTTGTCCTAAAATTTGACATGACAGCAGTTTGAACCTCAAAGACAAGAGACCAACCTACTTATTGCCTTGTAACATCACGTACGTCCCGTGAGATACAAATAAAATGACAATGATAGCACATGTGTAGGAAGTGCATTATCATCCATCTGAATTCATGGGCATCCTTCTTTCTTTTCAGAATGCTCCTGATATGCACATAAATGTGTATTATTATTCTTCAACTTTTTAAAGAAGTTAACAGATAAGAACATTTCAAAGTTGTTAACTAGATTTTTTTTTTTTCCCCAAGTCATAATAGTTTGCTTTTTCTGTAGTTTAAAAATATTTCTCCTCAATGCTTCCTCCACTGTTTATTTTCATCCCTTTCACTGGGCAGCCACATATACAGCTGCTTCAGCACATGTCACCAGTGAAGGGACAAAGAGTATTTTTGAAGAAGGCAGGGACTTTTCAGAGCATATTTACAGCTAACAGGAAAAAATATTTTCTGATGTCAGCAAACCTGGTACAGGAAAGTCCCCCTCCCTTCTCTCAGCAGATATTTCCATGCTTCTACCTACATAAAAATCAAGAATTTGTCTTTATCTGCTCTTCCTTACACAACAAAAAGTTTTGGAAGGGAGGGCAGGAATAATACATTTTGACTCTTAGGTGCCTGTTAATTTCTTTGATTTCCAAGAGTAGAATGTTCAGGCTACTGAATGTACTGGTAGTTATGAGTACCTATACTAAGTAAGAAATACTAAATAATAAATGAGAAAATAAGGAATATTTTAATATGTATTCAGTACCGTATGAGAAATTTCTAAAATATAAAGCAGCAGATTCTTCTATTACCATAGGAAAGAATAAAAGCCTTATGGCCTTTATGAAAGAGCAAGATAAAGAATAAGAAATAATGTAAATACAATATTGCAATTTAGCAAACTGCCACTCTCCAGACACTCTGCACCAGCTGCACACCAAGAAGCTTACAGGCGTTCACTCTAATGATGGTAACATAAGAACACATGTTTTCTTCAGGCCTTTACATTTTACAGTATTAACTTTCTAGTATCATGCCTTTAAGTAGGTCAGTCTCGACACACTCACATGCATTTTCAGTGCTGGATTCACCTAGCAGGCATGGTGTCAGCAATCAGAGTATCATATCTATTTCAGCCAATGTGAATGTTTGCCACGGGCAACTCACCTCTTAGCAGTCCCCAGCTGAAGTGGAAGGTTTTAATAATACAGCTACTAGATGAAACAGAACTGCATTCCATAAATACACTGGGCAAGTGCAATATTGCCAGAACAGGTGTTAGCTTAATTTTCCTCATCTGTATCTGCTAGCAAGTCTGGTTACCTTTGCACACTCATTTGATGTGGTCATTCAGGGAAATCAGTGCAGGTGGCGTGTCACTCTGTATGCACATGCCAAAGATTTTTCCAACTTGAAGCCACCATCTCCAGCCAGTATGAAAGCCCAGAGTAAGTTACAGCTAGAGTTTAACTTAAAACTATTTGTGAGCATATCCTCAGCACATGAGGAAAAAGAGTGGATGAAACACAGCTTAATCCAGAAGTGAAAAAAATGAAAAAAACATGGAGTCTAAGGGGTGTCTCCTCAAATTTATATATACATTAGTATCTTATACACATATGTCTGTATATTTTTCATCCCATTCCCAGTCAATATATATTGTTTCCTAAAACATCTAGAACATTACTTTGTACTGATTTTTTTTGGCCAGTATTCTTAAAAAGCAATGAATATCTTCATTACTGTTCTAGTACTGAAAATATAAAACATATTACTGCATATTTAATGACACAATAAATATGATTTGTGCTACAAACACTGTATAACATGGTAAACTTAATAAAAACAGGGAAAAATACATGAAAAGTGGAACAGATAAGTTGATGATTTTTTATTTCCATTTCATTTGGAACTGTGACGTGCTACATTTTATACTTTGCAAAATATCAGACACCATTTTAATGAATGACTGGTGCTATGATCGTTTTCCATTCAAATTTTGTAGTAACTAGGAAAGTATTTGGATTTTTGTTTTGGTCTATTATTTTACTGTCTGTACTCCAACTGTTTTCAATGTATGCTGATACAAATACATTGCAAGAGTAATGGGAACAAACCAATTCCCACTAAAGTAATGGAAGACTGACAGAACTTGTAAGAAAATGATGGTTATTTTCCCGCTGAAATTGTTGTTGAAACATGTTTTGCTGAGGTTTTTTTTTTAGCTTGTTTTGTTACAACTGTCTCAAAAATAATAATTTTACATTATGTTTTAACTAATTTGAGGCTTTTCTACTTTCTCTGCCTTCAGCTAATGCTAAATCATGCTCTTGTGATCCATTGTATGCATTGTTTTTTTCTTTGAGGATGGTGATGAGATTTTTTTCCTGACTATTCAGCAATATTTTATCTTTGATGTTAATTAATGACACCTATTAATAAAGCTAAACTTATATACATAACAGTCAATAAAGAACACTCACCTACTGTCAGTTGTCCAGTTAACTGTCCCATGTGATTTCTTGCATTCACTGTTACATTTCTGTCAGACTGTAAGACCAGTGGGCTATCCTGGGAAACATGTATAAGACAATAAATGAGAGAACAAAAAATTGAGGTAGATTTAAGTTAGAACTAAATATAAACATGCATGCTGAGAGGGGAATTGTGTCAAATATTACAGGCTTTCTAATAATTTAATGAAGTATTTTATAAGTCAAATTTTTATATAAATTAATAACAAGAATACTATTTTAAGATTAAAACCTCTGTGCATAGAATCCCTGCTTTAGAAACCAGAGTGGAACTTACTTTATATAAATTGGGCTTTATTTCCTGAGGATATTACAAAGTTACAAATTCAAAAAGCATTAACACAAACCTGTTTCTTTAGCCTTTTCCATATATTGCTATCACACACTTTTCTAAGTACCTAACGGACAGTATACTACATTATTCTGTTAATCTGTACAACCTATAGTATTTGGATTGAACTTGGTAAACCCCCCCCCCCCAGCCATGCATTTTTTTGAATGTAAACAGTATCATTATTTTCAAAAAGCAAAGAGAGCACTGGAAGGTGAGGTCATATAACAGACAACCCTGACCCACCACCAACAGTACCTGACAGGTACTATTAGTGATCAAACTGATGTAACATGAAGACAAACTTTGTATGATGTTAAGTACAGTCTTAACATTTTTGGAGTCAGTTTGCAGCATGACTACATTGCCATCAGCATCCTATTAGGTTTAAGCTTTTGAGGAATGTTTACACATATATGTGTAGGCGTATTCTGTCTCCAAAGCCAGCTTAAGGAATCTCAGAAATGAAGACAGAATTGAATTTTGCTTCTTGAAGAATGAGGAGCCAGATCCACTCCCACAGGGAAAGCACAGATGCATGGGAAAGGGGAAGAGCTTCAACAGAGAGGCAAGAGAAATCAGGCTTAAAAAAAAAGGGGGGGGGGGTGAGTGCATGAGAGGAGGGAAAATTTGAATGGTGGCTGCTACTACTACTGCAGAGAGGTACTTTCCTCCCTGGAGTCACCTGCTACCACACTGCTCTTCCTTCCCCTGAAGCTTGCAGTGAGACCATGGATACATTAAGGCTCCTGGCAGTTTGTTAGCACTTACCTATGCTTACGTAAATTTATCCAACACCAGTAAGACACTGGACAGAAGCATCTGGGGAAGTGCTTTGGGTAGGAATGACTAAGGGCTAGGAAAATATTTCTTAAAATTATATCTTCATTGTATTCTTAGATTCTTCCCTGAGCATCCATTATCGGTCATTCCTGGATTGAGAATATTAGGTTTGATGGACTTCTTGTGTGTGTATGTGTCACTTAATATGTTGGTTCTTCCGGTTCTTGAAAGCTTTTTAAGAAGAGAAGGAAAGGAGTTAAGGAGCCATATATACCAATTTATTTTTACCTGATTGATGCATTAGGTTTGCACTTAAATTTTTTATACCCTACAATCCTTTCCTTTGAATCCAGGGCTTTCCTCTTCAAGGAACACTTTTCCCAGTTGTTTTCACTGTGATTATTAACTTTAAATGATACTCAGTTCCCTGGGAAGTCTGAAATTATTCTGAGCTAATTTCTAAGAGTTCAGGTGTGCGTCATCTCTCACTGGACCATGCTATGACCTCTCTAACATCCTGCCAATTAGCTCTGCATCACAGAATCTGGCAGATGAAAGTCACTGTTTGGCTTGTCCATCTTTCTACATAAAAAGCTATAATTATCAGTGAGACACTGTGTTCAGTGTGACTGGTTTGAGCAAAACATGTGATGCAATCAAGGGAGCTTCTGGCAACAAAAGCAGCTGCTAAGGACCTTTTTCTCAACACTTGATTTGATTTCCACTTTCTTTATGGTCCTTTGAAGAACATTAGTCCAGGCAACTGCTGCACTGGGAAAGGAGGTTGTCCTGATAGACAGTTGTATGGCCAAAGCATATTTTTAAGGAGCCCTTTTCACTTTTGCTTAGTCAGTATTTGGAGAAGAGTCTTAGAATAATCTCACCCTTAGCAAGGGAGGGTACTGCCATGCCTATTTCTGCCTGCTCAGCTAAGGTTTTGGTAACTTACAATTCCAAACGCTGTTCACAGTCTGATCTGAAGGCTTCTTTCTGTTTACCTTAGGAAAACACTTAACAAGATTCTCAGGCTAAAATCTGCCTCTGAGATTTATTGTGCTTACGCTCTAATTGTAAATAAAGACCTTGGGCATCAAATTCTCAAGTACAGGATAATGAAAGATTAGGTGAGCCAAGCCTTCCTTCTTCTCCTTTCCTTGTCTTATTTAAAAGATAAAAAGAGGAATGAAGAAGTTAAGAACTTAAATCTATATTCCTTAGTTCCTGGATGTCAAATATATAGCTGCAAGCTTAATTCTGGACCAAAGAAAAGCCAGTGGCAAAACTCCCAGCAATTTAAGCAGTCCAGCATTTTGTCTACCTGCACTGTTTACCTGCACCTCTGTTTTCCATAGGAAATGCCCAAAGACTGAGGTTCAAGGTATGCAAAGGCAGTCTACTCAGAGGAGTTAGCAACTCAGACTTAGCTGAAATAAGTGGAATTATAGATCTGCAAGACGAGTATAAAGTGAGATGAGTGTCAGTCATATCAATATGAATTAATGTATATCTACAGCATAAAAATGTTGGATAATTTTCTCTCTGGGTCACCATATCTGCTACTCTCTTCATGTGAACTTCAGCTTGTAATTTAATAGACAATACTTTATATTCAGATGTCAGAAGGGAATTAGAAGTATGTCATCACACTGTTTTCCTGGAAATTGGAAATTTAAAAAAATGTTTTGTTGAATATATACACACAAAGAATAGAAAAAGAAAAAAAGGATGATTAAGCTCTCCAAATACTGTGGAAGTATTCAGAAGTAAAGAAGATTTGTTCTGAAGTCAGACAAGCCTATGAACATTCATAGTTACTTTCTTGACATAATTTTCTAGGCTGAGGTCACCCAGCAGCTGATAAAGTCTAAAAAACCCAGATTGGTATATTACTAAATAATTTTCGCATATTTATTTAATGAAAAAGCCTTTAGATTATACCTGACAAAAAACTACACATGAAAAAAGGGGCAAAGATTTATTACTTCTGTTGCTGACATTATATAGTTATATATCAGATCTTCCATTTAGAGGTGAGCACAAAGAACATATTACCTTACATATAATAAAGTAATATAGTGCTACAAAATGAGTTCCATGGGTTTTTGTAGCTCTGTGTTATGAATTTCAGGAACACACATGCTCCATATTTAGAACATGCAGCGTAAAAGTTATCGTGAGCAACTCCAAGGAACATTCTTGAAGAAGTCCTTCATCACCTAATATTATTTCTTGACACTGAGTTAATTTGAATGTATGAGGGGGAAAAAAAAAAAAAAAAAAAAAAAAAAGGCAGGTCTCTCTTGCCCATCCCAAACTTTCTACCCCTGGGAAAGGCCATGCCATACTTGCAGCCCCAGTTCCCTGAGTTCAGAATCTGTTCTTGCTGCCTGAACTTGTGGTATGGGACACTTCAACAGGGAGTTTCCTGAGGTACAGGAAACTTAAGACCACTTTCGGATTACTTGTAGTGTTTGATCTTGGAGCAAAGTAGTCCCTAAAATCCAATACTACAATCTGAAATCTATATTAACTCAGGTTGTTGTGTTGGTGGGTTTTTTTTTGTTTGTTTGTTTGTTTTAAGCTAAACCTTTTAAACAAAAACATCTGAGGCAAAAGATTTTATTTGGGGAATGCAACTTTATGTGGTTTTCCCCAATCCATAATGAATCACATGTATCAGAGAAAGAACTTTTCACCCCAAATATAATTTCTCCTGATTTAAATTCTGTACTGAAGTATAATCCTTTATATCTGATGCATGACACACTGACACAGAAATGTCTTGATTCTAGTAATTCATTAGTAATTTCTTTTTAAAAAACCCAGATATAATTTTATATTTCATTCTTAGTATACTAAGCTATATATACACCTTCTCATTAACAAAACACTTGAACTTTCTATTTCCGCACTGCTATGTTAATATGGTCTTCAGAAAAGAGGTAGGACATCATTACTGATGCCATTTCAAAAATTATATTGTAGATAACAAAAAGCAACATAATAAGAACATTCTTACAGTTACATAGAGATTTTAGTAATAACAGTATGCTAATAATTAAAATGTTGTAGAGGGATGCTCTCAGGGCCATTTGAACACCTCCAGGTCCAGCCCCATTTGAACACCTCCTGGCAGGTCTGTCCCCCTTGGGAGCAGTCAGCCCTTGCTGCTCCCTCACAGATACAAGGAACTCAAGAACTAGATGATGGTCATGATACTGTATGAGATAACTCCTGTTATAACACCCAAAATGTTACAACTTCAAGATTTTCAGCAGTGTATTAAAAGAAAACCAGACGAACATGATGTTACTATAGTAACTTCTTATCTGAAACAGGTTTGCAGCTGGGATTCATAAAGAGAAAAATAAACAAATGCATTTAGGGGATATTTTAAAAAACTTTCCT
Organism: Balearica regulorum gibbericeps; assembly: GCF_011004875.1. NCBI lineage: Eukaryota > Metazoa > Chordata > Aves > Gruiformes > Gruidae > Balearica > Balearica regulorum. Next base: position 50,755,534 of record NC_046187.1, on the reverse strand, counting down.
GAATCTGAATCCAGTTATAAATACAATGGAAATTTTGGATGAAAAAAAGGCTGGGTTGTGGGTTTTTTTTGTGTAAGGATCACATTGCAGTACTAATAAATATCAACTGTTATTTTCAGAATTAGATGAGCAGATATACTGTAAGTATATGAAAGACCAATAGATTGCTTTATAAAGTAATTTTACTAAAAAATATTTTGCATGAGTAATCATAGCAAAACTCTAATTTTTTACAGATCCTTCAGTTATTTTTAACATATTTTGCACAAATTTCATGCTTTTTGTACACCATTGGCAGCTAATAAGCTCAGTATTTCCAAAATGCACCCTTTAAATTAGAAAGTTTAAATGGAGCAATTTAATTCCAGTTAGTTTAATACAGTAGTTTATTCTAGGAAAAATGGTACACTGTATAATTAAATATAATCCCAGACTTATGCTCAGAACACAGTTAATTATGATAACACTACCCACTTTGACATTTTTAGGAATAGTAGCTGTATGTATACCACAGCTTACAGTGCAAGCACTAGCGCGCTCTTATGATTTGATTCCTGTGCTTGGGCACCCAAGCACACCACTTCAGGTTTCTGGACCTCCACACAGTGTCATACGGACGTAAAAATAATGCAATAAGGAGGCACGATTCTAGATCTGCTAACTCTATCTGTTGGCAGTTTGAGAGAGGATGTAAGCCTATATTCTACTCTTATTTGAGGCAATCCCCAGCATGGGCAGCTAATATAGTTATGGCAGGACATTTCCTTTACAGGGCTTTTTTCAACAGACCTGTCTTAGACTTTGGTTTGCTGAGGACCTCACCATGGCATGTCCCATATCCAACCACACAGTGGCTGTGAACTGCAAGACTTTAACAAAGATAAGGAACGTGTTTCCCCACTGCTGCATAGCACCACGGTTTGTCTACTGCTTCAGAGGCTTATGCTGTTGGGTGACAGTGAACAAGTTCATCAACTGTGTCTGTCAATGACCCAGACAGAAGCACCAACAATGCGTGAGTTATTTGGCCACACCATGGCAACAAAATGGGAACTGAAAGAAATAGAAAATACTCAGTCCTCTGGTCAGTCCAGCAGCCCAAGGGAGTCAAAGAGCAACTGAGTAGCTCTGCAATAACTACATGGGTGACTGCAGCTCAGGCAAATGAGGGACAAGTGTGAAGACTGCCTTGGAGGAATTAAGTGCAAAAAGTTTGGAAGCAGAATACGAAGGACACAGTGTCATCAAGAAGGGCAGAAAGCAGAGCAAAGGAGCTGTGAGGGGATGGAGAGCTGTTTACCCATTATCCAGAACCAGAACATCGGTGCGTTTCTTAGCGACCTTCCTTGCAAATGGGGAGGTAGTAATGGAGGTGGAAGAAAAAGCTCCAAGGACTACAAAAATCACACATCCATAAGGCTAGGAGTCTCAGAGCCAAACTTTCTATCATTAATTTTATTATTAGCCCTAAACAAACATGAAGGAACTCAAAAAAGGGAAGATTTGGAAAAAGCAGACCTACAAATGCCAACAATTGCTGAGCTCGTGAGTACTTAAAAAGATTGAAGTCTCTGTTAAAACTGCTGGAAGTTTGTAAGAGCTTGAGACTGTCAAAATACAAATGAATAATATTCTTCATCAGAGTATTCCCAAGATATTATTTCCAAGAATATTTCCAATATTCTTATTTATTAATATTTACCTGTATTCAGTTTTTCCAAGAATATTCTCAAGAATATTCCCAAGAATCTTCTCAAGGTGTCAGGACAGTAGGGTCCCCAACATAGGGGTACTTCAAATAGGGAGAGGTGAATAATTTATTGACCAAGTTATTCCTGGACAATTCCAAATTGAGAGGAGTTAATACAAGTATTGACCCAATTAAATTGGATACTTTACCTATTTTCCAGATTCCTTCACTCACAAAAGAAAGTTTCACAGTAGATTTTAGTGTTCTTTGTTCCTGCCCAATTGTTCTTTCTAACCTAAGAGTCACAATTTAATCCCTAATAAGTACGCTCAGAATCAGGAAGCTGATTGCAAAACCACAATAAATGTCTTTGGACTTTTGCTTTAAGGAAACATTCCAGATACATTAAAAAATTCACCAAATGTTATTGAAAATCAGTATTTTTTTCATACCAGTTTTGCACATTAGGGAGGTTTGGAAAAGTATTCAAGTAAACTATTAGGTCAATGCATTTGATTCGTCCATGACAAGACTGATTTACATATAATTATCATCAAATGCAGGCAGAAAAGAATAATCAACTTTTTTATATAACACACTGGTAAAATGAGTAGCAGATCTGACTTTATGTCAAAACTGATTTGGTAAAAAATACCCCAAATACTGATGTAGAGCCACATTTTCAGTGAGACATAAACAATATTTTTCCAAATCAAGGGGGGAAATATACCTCACTTAATTGACTCACCAAAGAAATTAAAAGCTGTGGAAGACAGATCTACAAAGCACAAGCAAAGAGTTGGAAAAAAAATACACCCTAGTTGATACTGAAAGAAATATCACACTTGAGAGTATTGAAAAGGTTCCCAGAAACATATTTCCCAGATATTTCTTGTTCATCAAAGAATGTTATCTTAGTTCCCAACCCCTGCTATGTTTCCACGTCAGCCTTCTTACATGCTAAATGTAATCACAGATATCATCCAGCTTCATGACACAGCAAATCTGAATCCAAACTTGGTTATACCTACCAAAGTAATATAGGTGTAGCCAATGAGAATCATGCACAGCACTCCGGAGAGCCACATGAACTCATAAAGCTGCACAGTGATCATGACTATAACCTCCAGATAGAAATAATCTCTTTGTTTTACTTCCTCATATAATGCACCATAAAAATTTTATTACAGCAGAATTCAGTCATGCATAGAAAAACTTAGTGATAAAGCAGAAGCAGATATTTAAATAGCAGACAAAAGATGTGACTTTTCTGGAATTGATTTAAACATCAAACAAAATTTCAAATGGACTTTACATATAAACTTCCCAACTAAAAATAAAACAAGTCTACAAATGTACTCAAAGAAAGCTTGTTAAACACCTAAAGCTCACTCCTTAGTCATTAAGCTTGTGACACAGCAAGTAAAATTATATACCACTGAGCTGCAAAGTCCCCAGAAAACTTTAATTAGGACAAATGTAGAAAACCAATGCAAGTCTTAAAATCTGAAGCCAAAACATTAAAGGTGGAATCACTGAACTTCATTCCTTTCAAGCCATCATTTCTTGCAGTGTGGGTATATCAGTTATTGAATGGATTTTTGCCATTAAAGTTAAGCTCAACAGTAATCTAACGGTCCATTATGCTATTTTAAATCTTGGGAAGCAGTCTTTCAGTTCCTGTTTGTGTGCAGGTGTCAACCATGATATACCATTACAGTGAAACAAGACTGTGTTTCTTATGCCTTTTTAACTTAAAGTGCTAAAACTTGAAATATAGCAGCTATTAACTCCAGGAAGAGGTTGAAGCCATTACAGGAAAATTTATACAAATCAAATTATATTCACACATTTAAAAGTAATTTCCCACCATTCCCTATTGAGGGAGCATTTCTCTACAGAATTTGAATTGCATTTATTTTAGATTCACTAGCTGAGAGAAAAAACCAACAAACCAAACAACAAACATACTGTAGTCAGTGATATGATAACCTGGATATATGTAAATCTTTTACCAGATTCCTAGCTCCTGAGATGTCTATGACAGAGAAGAGTGTGTCAACCTCTGTTCACTTGATGCGTATGTCGAAATATACATTATTTTCACATGTTGATAAATGAAAAAAATAATAAATAGAAAAAGTAGCCAATATAAGCTTATTCCATTATGTTTACCTAATCCTATGGAAAATCTGACATAAAAGTTCTGAAAAATGTGAACTCTACAGCATATTAATAGGTTCTGGGTTCTACTTTTGTGGCACCTTGCAGATATCCAGCAAAGGACTATATGGAAATAGTATTTCCATCACCAGGTTTTATTTCACTGTGATTTCTATGATGGAACTCTTCAAATTCTAAAGCTGAAGAAGGATAAACAACTTCTAAAGGAAGGTTAAGGTACAAAATAGAATTTCAGAAATACATAAATTGTAGCAGAAATCTGGAATTAATAGTGTAGATCATACAAAGCAGCAAAGAAATATTTGACATTAATAAAAATATTTAAAAGTCTATTTAGTGCATATTAAAATGAATATATTCAAAAATATAATACACAAAAGTAATGCAAGACCAGTCATTAATTTTAAACATGTTTAGTTAAAAGGTTTATTTTAGGTGAATATTAAACTTATTCTTTTATAGAAAGTTAAGGTCATGGCAACCTATATGATTAAATGATGCCACTACTATTAGCAAAAGGCAGAAATGGTTATCTGTATTTCTTGTTTCTTCATGTAGCTATCTTAGTTTCTACAATGCTGATATTTCCTGATAAGCCTTCCTTCAAGAAGAAATACTCACTGCCGGGATCCTAATTACCTTGGCAATGCTTTCTGCATTGCTAGTTCTCTCTACTGATCCTGTATTAAATAACCAGAAGCACACATATCTCAAATGAACTCTGACACACCCTACCGAAAAGAAGGGATATTATTATTGTTACTTTACTGGGCTTCCCCTGCATGTACCCGTTGCTTATTATCTCAATTGTTAGACGCTTTCAGGCTTCATTATTGCACTTGCTTGATGCAAGCACTATCAATTCCATGGATGTTTAGCATGAGGTATAACAAGGCTTTGATCAAGGCATGAAAAAGAATAAGAACAGCAATTACGGGAATTACAGATAATCCACTGATTATCTTTTGTAATGACTACTATGAAAAGTATAGTGCTCTAAATGTTCAGAAAACGTCTTGCTCATGATAGCCCAGGGCTGAGGACTTCAACATTTATGGCAAAGGTCTCAGCATCTATCTTATCAGCTGCTAAGCACAGGAATTGAGTCCAAAATTGTCTTTGCAGAATTTCTTTCATGAAAGTAACATCTGTGGTGTTATTGAGAAAATTCACTTTTGGCTGTCTAGCCAGAAGAGTCAGATAAATTTCCACATACTCCGGCTTTAAGAGAGCAAGAGAAGCTAATTTTTAACTCTTCTGTTTTAATTATGGAACCATGACTAACACCCTTCCATACTCCCCAGTCAGTCACAGTCGTCTTTTCAGGGCCAAAAGTATTTGGGTGCGAGAAGCGTCCTATCTTCTCAAAAGAAATGCTCAGTCTCTTCTTTCTTACCTTTTTCTCTTCTTGGTCATTAGGCTTCCCTAGGTAATATTGCACCTGTAAAACCTCTTCTTCCTCCTCCTTTTTCACTACACACTGTTCCTGATTCTCTGATTAGGGCTGCTCTGAATTTCCCAGGGAAAATGACATCTGCTGGCAACTTTTCTTCCCACCCGAGGGAGGAAAGTATGGTTATCCCATAGTGAGAGACAACAATAAAATCCTCTGGTAACAAAGATTGCTCACATAAAAAGGAATTAAGATGCCTCATGCCTATTTGATTGGTACAGTCTCCGCAATTTTCAAATAGGTATGCAAACAGGTAATAAATAAGACAGAATGGTCTTTATTTTCCAGTTCTCCAGGTATAACCACTACAAGATCTTAATCTGAATTATTTTTTTTAATAAAGTATATATCTTTTATCACCATATGTTATGAAGAATCGATAAACCCCCTTACATTATCTTGAACACAACAGGCAGAAGAAAGTATTTCAAGATTGAAAAAAACAAACATCCCCTACACTTCGCGTATTCACCTTTAATTCTGACACACCAACAGTTAGAAAGTGACCTTGAAAAGTATTACCTCAGGTTTTGCTGTTGTACATTCTTTAACCTTGCAAAACATTTAACAAGAAGCTTTGCCATTAGTATGACACAAACTTGGCCAATATCTGAGCTCAGAATTTGTTTCATGTCTCCTTTAAAACCTGTCATCTGTGGAAAGGAGATATTCATCCCACCTTTATTTTAGGACATGACTTGGCGGTTCAATAAATTGCCTTTCTGTTAGAAACTTTGCTTTGAGATTAACCAGTCACAGACTAAAAAAAATCACCAGCCCTGTTCTGAAGGTCAAAATTGAGGAAATAAAATTCTGTAGAGAGGATTATGGTTCAGGGAAAGAGGCAGCACATGCCCCTTCAGGGAAGCATATTATTTTCCAGTGGGAACAGCACTAGTGTCAACTTTGCAGTTGTAGATAATTGCCACCTTTTAATAACACAGATCTTTTCCAACAGTTATAATTAACAATTTGTCTCTTTTCTACTCTCTAGCTATTCAGAATTTATTTCTGTTTAAGTAACTGGCTAACTTCTCCATACCAACCACTTTTCCACTTTAGCTATTAAAATATTGAAGAAAATTTGCCTCTGCTGACAGAGACCACAAAAAATACAGTTCTGTGACTTTGCAGTTTTCCACAGATGACATTTAGATAAAAAGAACATGGGATATGCCACAGACCTGGATCACTTGTGCTACGTCCAGATTTAATCAGTAAAGTGCTAAAGACTGAATTTCTTTTAAATTCAAGTTCATAGAGCAATATGGGAAATTAAAAATGTTTCTATTTCCTTAGCAACAGTGTTAAACTGCCAAAAAGATCTCATTCAGGCTAATTTATTGAATTAGTATTTGAGTACTTCTCAATACTTCTGCATAAGGAAAACAATGTACATGCAGACATACAAATAATTAAGAATTCTTTTTGCATTTTTTTTCTTCGTTACTGGCACAATAGTGGTTATATATTTTATGTTGTGTTTCTGGCAACTAATCAAGCTCTACTAAATGTAAAAGGATGATCAAACAGTTCCAGGTAATTCTGTATCAGAATATTACAGCAATGGTCAGTACAAACCATTATACTTAAGTTTCCATTATAATTTTACTAATATTCTTCTAAAACTTTATTAAAATCTCTGTAAAATAATTCTAATGCACCTTAGTTATTTTCAGTGAAACTTAAGACTCTAATTTTTCCCCCGCACATTTATCCTAAAGAGCAGTGAAAAAAGTTCTGATTTGTGTTTTGAGCTCTGACTTTTGAGCAAAGGTAATTAACAAAATTTAGACTTGGTTCATGCTTGTCACAGAATGCTTCCTTTAAAGAATAAAGTCTTTGGTTGAGAACTGTCAAAGTGCTTGAATATATGAAAATTATGGAAAAGTTTTCCAAATGTACTCTAAAAGCTATATATGCAACATTATAATAAATTAAAATATTTAACAGTGAACTTTTTCATGAAGTTCTTTACGATCCTCAGAAGCCTGTCTAATAAATTCTTTCTTACTTGAATCTTGTCAGGATTCCAGAGCTTTACGCTCATTAAAAACCAATATGACTTTAAACATTTTATCCTTAAACTCAATTATACAATTGAAATAAAATCAAGAAAAAATGTCATGAGAACTTAGCTGATATTGGACTAAGCAAAGATATTGTTCAGTCTACTAATTCACATGCAAGACCAACTAGGGGTAGCAAAGAGCAGAGACTTCTTAAACTATGTTTGAGAACAGAGAAATATTTCTCTGCCGAAGGATCTAACATGAAACTGCGCTGACGTCTTCCAATATTTATGTTGTTTCTGTCCAAATGATTTATGGCAAAGTAGGAGTAACTAGATCAGAACCTTTCTTTGCTCAGAATCTGACCATGCATTCATTAGTCATATTCATTAAGGATTTAAACCAACTTCAGACAGTGAGCATTCAAAGTAGCAGAGATCAACAAGAATTGATTTAAAGGGTTCCAGTTTCCCTTCAGACAACAACATACAACATTAATTTAAACCAGTGATAATTCTGTGGTCTTATATCAGGGTGATATTCATAGTTAAGTCCTTATAGGCTCTATAAAATACCATTTTGTGCAAAAATAAATCTGAACTAGTGAACTGCAAAGACTTTTGGGCTAAACTGCAGCATAGTCTTTAGAAGGCAAACTGTCCTGTCAGTGAAACTCAGTCCTGTTGGACTCTAATATGTTTGTAACTGCCCCTTAATTGGTAACTGGCTGTGTGATAATTCCTCCCCTGAAGAGCACATTTCTTTTGTTTTAGTTTAGCCATTTTGCCATGGGGGATTATGCAGATGGTTAGCACCCTGATGAGATTAACAGGCAATAAAGTGGAAAGCCATTTAAAGTAAATTTTTTCAACTGATTCTCACTCTACAGTTAAATATTCTTTCTTGTAAAAAAAATGACCTGGTAAGGTTTTTATGAAACATCTCTTTGGAATAACTTTGCCAATGATGGCAAAATAGTTAACTCTTTTAAAGAGAATCCTAACTGACACATAGATAGTAGTTCATTTTTTTCTTTTATTCATCCTTGCTGTTTTATTGTGTCAATGCCATGGGGGTGCGAGAGGAATGTGAAGTGCATTATTTCAAAGATACAAGAAAATGTTCTCTGCTTAAATGCCAATGTAAAAATAAATTTCAGCTAATTTTAGCTGTGTTTCTGCTAACCTATAAGCTTTACATAAAAAAATCTGAATTGTTCAATTTTCTGAAAATGCTATATTTGTATTATATTTCAAATTCATTAATCTTTTAACCAAGGTGATAACATTTCAGTGAGTGCTGGAAGATATACTTCTATATGTAGATGACATAATGGATGTATCACTTGCACCGGGAGACCTTTGAATGAAAACATATATAATCATGCATGTATCTTGAAAATTATTTTGATTCCTCTAATAGCCTGGCAATAAAGCTACACAATATATACCAATACAATCTTGATACTTTGAAAAAAAATTATATTCTCTTCATATTTCTTATTCAGTAACTTCAGTAACTGTGCTAACAATTATTAAATGCAATACTTTCATCTATCTATAATCAAAAATATAACAAAACAAAAAAAAGGTAGAACTATGTATCAGGTGTGAGAAAGCCACACCAGAATTAGTTTGGCTTCACCTGGCTAATATTAGCTAGTAATAAAATTTTTTTTTTTAACCAATACAATTACAAAAGCCATGATGAAACACAGTTGCATTTCCCAATTTCCTGAGTTTGAATTTAAAGCACTATTTTTCCTGTACAGCCATCAGCAAATAGTCCTACCTCAGCCAAAGGCTTTGAATGCTAGTCATCTACCAGTTTCTCTTTTGAGGGTCTATCACAAAACTGTATTTTAACAGTGTGCTCTTTCTGGGTCAGCACTTCTGAAGTGTCAAACATCCTGAGGGAAAAGGAAGAACTCTAGTTGGGAACAATTCTACCCTGAGTCAGCATTCGTGTAGCTTATTGTGAGAAAAGCACAGGCAAAATTTTTTAAAATAGAGTGCAAAAGGCAAGGAAAAATGTAACCATAACCTACATTATCATCCATATTTGCGTGTTTCATAAATTATGAGTTCTAATAGTGAAAGTACAAGAACAATAGTCAAAGTTTATATAGAGGGAAATGGAGATTTTTAACACCTACTATATTCCCACTGTATCACATGAGAGAGAGTTCCAAATGGTTTTCATTTTGACACAAAATCAGGAAGGAGAGATTCAATTTCATTATCTTTATCCAGATTTCTTTTTATATGCTATACTGATAAAAGATAATGAATATCTCATTTCAAAACCAGGAAGGCTGTATTTTCAAAACAACATCCTGCCAACAAAAGGTTGCCTAAATAGAAAATTCACAGCAGTCAAAATAAAAAGAAATTAAATATTCTCCCACATAAGTCTCTCTCAAGTTGCTTTGATATGATGCTGCTTTTAAATGCTCCAGCTAATTGCTGAACAGCCAGGGACAGAGCTACGGTTTTTAATCTTGCTGCCTCTCAGCATCCCTTTGGGAGTATGAATCCTTTCTGTGTCGTGTACACAATAAGGCAGGTGCTCTACATGGCAGGCCTTAGCCCTGCCTTCCTTTCCCAGGAATCATTAAAGGCAACCACTTCTTCCCTGGCCCAGGCATCTGGATTTCCTACTGCTGAAGGGTGAGCAAGGAGGGACAGACAGACACAGTTCATCTGTTTTTCATGCCAGTGTGAAGTCAAGAACAGAGAAGACCAAAACCCAAGACCTGGGAAGTCCCCCAGTGTATTTCTCTATCAGCTTTTTCTCCTGACAAGCTGAACTGCAATGTTGCACTACACGTTTCAAGGGCAGGTTCCTGAATTTGTTCCCGACTCCCATGGAATTTCTTCCCAGTTTGACTCTAAATGAAGCATATGATCTATACAACTTGGCACCTTTTAGTTCTAAAAAAGGCTAAATACATCAAATACGCTGTCCATTTCTACCCCATTCTTTCAGGTGACTAAGCTACGAATTCCAACAAGATGAATGGACATCTTGCCAAGGGACTTCACTGTCAAGGTGAAGTCCTTCATTGTCACGGAAGTCCTCTTCTCCCTAGCTAAAAATTGTGCATTGTCTAAGGTGATTTTCTCTAGTACATTCAGCATTTAAATCAATGTTTTCTACTGCCAGCTACAGTATCAACACTTAGGAAATATTATCCTAAAGTAAGGGTAAAGAAGCAAAACCCAAATTCATGCTCCAGATGAAGTTTGAGGCAAGAGAGACAGAACAGAGTACCCAATGTCAAAAGCTATCCATGGCACAAATATATTACAAATATATTTCCCAGATTGTAATTAGTTTATTTTTTTACACAGAAGATTGAAGGTTTTTGCTTCCCCGCACCTTACATGTTTCAGACATTACTTTCATGTGTTTTCACTAACTCAGGTGCTACACTCAGAAGAATTCACTCCCAGTGTAGCCAAGACCTAACAAAGATTTTATTAGATATTAATGCAAGAGGCTCAATCGGGCATTATTCTGAAACAAATTTCCACAGGAGAAGAGGACTGAAATCTAACCCGTGTAGGCAGTTTACCTTCTTCTGCACAGCTGTCTTGCATCAATTTTTTCAGCCTTTGCTTTAACTTTGTAAGAAGATGCCATAAATTCCAGAATCTCCTTTTAAGATTGAAATATCTCTGTCTTTTATTGTTTCATATCTTCTTTTCCCTAATGTATTTTATAATATGTCTACCAGTACTCTTTTACTAATAGAGATTTATTTGGAGTCATTCAATTCTACCATATTACCAGTGATTTCTGATATCTGGCAGCTCTTCTAAAGACGTAATTCAGCAGGACTGATTGAATTAGGGATAAACTTTCTTCAAGTATTGTAGTAGAATGACAAATACAATGGAAATTGCACAGAATGTAAAAGTAAAATCAACTTCTGCACGATGTGATGAATTTCCAGGTTCCCCTTAATAAAATGTAAGTCATTCGTCTCATAGTGTTAAGTACAATGAATTAATAAAGTCTAATTTAATTTTTCAATTTTAGATTGCTTGAATGAGAAGTCCATTCACCAAGTGATACACTGCTAATAACTTAAAATGTTAAGTCCTTCATTCAGTTCCTTGACATAGACTAGATCACAATATGTTTTATCTTCTCTGAAAGTGGAAGAAAAAACCCTGGTTTTGCTTTGCTGATGTTAAAGATAAAGGCACACACATTGGTCAGTCAGCAGTTGACTTACAGAAATCTCATAAAGATGTTTTACTAACCAGAGATTATTTTTTGCTCAAGTATTACACAGCAATTCTGATAGGTGTAAATAGCTAATAACAATTGTAGAAAGATTGGTGCTAGAAATGACATAGGTTTCTTTATGCCGATTCAGGTAAAATGCAAGATATTTCTGATGGTCTCTGCTTACTACAAAATGGTCTTTCAGTATCTGTATGCAGCAATGATCTATCTGTGCTATCTCCACCGCCATCTAAATCGAGGAAATATTTCTGATATAAAACTTTAAAATCTGAATTTTCTGCACTTTGAGGAACAAAGTAAACCTGAACAGAAAAACCAGTAGCATTTTTCTAAGCCATCTTTCCATTTTGTCACGATAGCATCAAAGAACCAAAATCTACTGCTCTGACATTGCTGATAATGAACTTGTCTGGTTGAGCTGGGTGCTGGATCCGTGCAGCTCCTCTTCTGTACCACTAACTGATTTTTGGAAAAGGCTGGGATTTTCAACACAAATATGTGTTCTGTACCTTCTGTTGCCTGAAAACCTGAAATTACCTTAAATTTCTTCATTCACTAATTCAGAAAATTGGCAGTATCATTTTTAGTTCATTACTGAACTTAAAAAAAAAAGGTTTGTTTTAAATAATAATAAATGACAAAAATCAACAGGGAATACTGGTATGGCATTAGGAACCAATTTGTGAAACAGTGATTTGAGGGCAGAAACCCGGATTCATACTCATTTGAAACAGCAAAAAACTGCAACCAAATATTAGCTCAATGAATGACTAACAGTTTAGTAAATTAACAGATGACCATATTTTAGCTCATTTAGAATTTTCAGGCAATAACAGGGGGAGAACACATACTTGTGTTTAAAGCCACAGGCATCTTGCATTTGAGAAAGAGGACAAGGTGGATAAGGCTGGAGACACAGATATATGGGCTTAAAGGAAATCAAGACAAATCCCAGAATTTCTGGAATCTTCTCCCATAGCCTTTTTTGGCTATATCTATGCTGCCTTTGAAAATCATTCCAACAAGGACGCATAAAAGTGTCCATTTATTCTGGCAGCATTTCAGGGTCTTACAATTCCCATAGGCAGCACAGTGCATAGGGCCCCTCTGGGTCTCTCTGAGTCAAGCTCTTCCATTTCTCCAGCCACTGACTAATCTAGGATACATGTAAAACATAATGGTTAAGTATAAGGAACTCTGCCTCACTCCTGGAGTACTGAAAATTGTTTACAGTTTTTTTTTCAATTTGCTAAGTGTCAGGGCTCGCAGAAACATCTCTGAATTATTAAAATAATTTCACTACTGAGAGTGAAATGATAATGAATCGTATTTCAGAGCAGCGTCCCTGAGCTGCCATTGCTTCAGCTGTTCTGTATGCCCACTTGTACAAGGATTTCAAAAGGTTAAGACAAAATTGTATGGCATAATGACAATTCATATTTATTCTAATTGCCACAATTCAGCAGAAAATTACTTTGGCCAATAAATCACTTTCAAGCATTCTTTCTCAAGACAAAGCCAGGCTTTATCACAAGGCCAGCTGTCAGGGATTGTTTGTTCTTTAAAGTTACTGACTTTGGATATATAAAAGCCCAAATGTCATTGTCAGTGTAAGAGTCTTGTAGAAGAGTAAGATAAGTTGATCTGTCCAACAAAGAAAACACAAAAATAATACTGAATGCTTCAATTCCTATGACTCATATCTGTTTTCGCTTTCAAGAACTTGTTTCATTCTATACCTACTGAAATGAAACAATACACATTTCACATCTGTAACACACAGGATTGTCTAATTTGGGACTCAAAATTGATATTTCTACATCACAAAATATTATTAGAAACAACAGGTTATGTGGCAATTCCATTTCTTTTATCAGCTAAAAAAATGGAAGTAATTTTCTCTATGGCTGATCTGTTCAGAAATTTATTTTAAATGTTGTCTCCTGATCCTCCTGCCTCACTTCCCTTAAAAAGGGGCCATAAAACCCCTAAAGTAAAGAAACTGTTACTTTCTGTTGCACTAATGAGTATATTGAATCCACATTGGCCATCCTGTCACTTAATTTTTGAATCACTGAGCTCACGAGTCATTATTGCATAATATGTCAAAACCATTTAAAAGGGGGTTTAATGCTCATGTATGTTGTATATGCCACAATTTGAATGCCTCTTTGGATTCTCTCTGGGATATGCAATAAATATACAAATTGAAATATTATGAATTCCTAATTAGTAGTCCACAGCAGTTGTTTGTTTTGGGTTTTTTTTTTTTAATCAGGTGTGAGATTGTTCCAGAGAAATTAAAAAAAAAAAAAAAAACAAAACAAAAAACAAAAACCAACCTGAAAAAATCCCATTTTCTTAAAATTTCAGTCCCTGAAAAGTCTTGTTCATTCTTCATCTAGAGTTATTCCTTTTTAAGAGGTTTTCTTGGACTTGTGCTTAGTGCTCAAATCTCTGAAGTATATCTAGCTAAAGGTATTTTTTTTATTTGCTCCTAGCTTATTATTTGTAACATCTCCTCTTAGGCCCAGACCTTCACAAAACGATTTTGGCATTTATGATATTGTTGCTGAACTGAATTTACTCTACAGGGTCCTGAAGCTGAAACCACAACAGCAGATTGCAGCTTCCCTTCCTTTTATCCTCAAGGAACATATTGCATTAATTTTAAATTGGTTTACTCTCATCTTCTGGACACAATACATGGTATTGCCGTAAAACTATGAAGTTCTATAGAATCTGGAGACCAAATTAAATGTTACATACTGTAGTCTCTTCCTGCATGTCACGACAAGAGCATGCATCACCAAGGATATCCAAGAAAAAATGTGCATCTGTAAGCCAAAATTTATTAAGGAGGGAAAGTCATTTCTCTCAACAGTCTGACACATGCCTGAGTCCAAAGATATTTATGAAGTCAACGTCTTGCCTCTTTAGCAAGAGACAAAAAGGTTTAATTGCTATATACATAGATATTCAAATCAGAACAATTTAATTAATCTGGCTTTTAGTGTAATGTAGACCATACAGCCTTAAGTCAGTAACTTCTGCACTGGTTTCTCTCCCACATCCCTTAGGCAAACCACCATGCTCTTTCCCAGCTAACCAAAATTAATTATATTTATTAAAATATCAACACAGGCCAAGATTTCTCAAAGAACTAATTTCAAATATAGGAAAACGAAATATAGGCAGAGTCGAAATCCAAGAGATTTCTTTATGAAGAGCAACCTTATTTATATTAGTAGCAGTGTGCAACATTCTTGTCCACCTTCAAGGGTTTGTAAGTTAGTGATAAACTCTAAGAGGCTATCAAGTGAGAGAATCTATGGCTGTTAAGTGGAGTACCTCTACCATAAATAGCTGGAATGTAAAATTCTCAAATGAGGAAAATTTCCCCTTGCATTTATCAAGATTGCTGTGTTCAGAGAAACTGCATAAGGTCTCTAGATTAGTTTTATAGTTCAAATTATTTCTTCATACAGCTTCAAGATTCAATATACTAACTGCAGGTGCCACATATGCATGTCATTTTCAATGTCTTTAGGAAGAGAACATATTTCAGACAATACAGAAGAACTGAAAGCATCAAAGTAATGCAGAGAAAAAAACCAATCTGTATCCTTCCCTGGTATTTCAGAATATACTTACTTTAAAAGTAAGTGCAGTAGATGCTATTGCCTTCGCTTAGGGTTTACTGTACATATTAACATTTGAAGAGCTATCAAGCACTAAGTATTAACATTATTACTATTTGATGAGGACAGAGCATAGACTGAATTTTACTGCTGAGGCAGTTGCGTTCTCCATTATTCTAGTCTCTTGAACTGCATAAAACCCTTCAATCTGTTAAATGACTCCATTTTACATTAGGTTTGCCAACCTCTACAAGGACAGGGTCTGGTTGTTTTCCAAACAAGCCTGAATATCCTTACAGAAAAACACATGGACAGATGGCCTTCTTCCCTGCTGATGTTACGTTAGAAATGTGCTTGGAGGGAAATCCTGTCAACATCTCTTGAGTCATATTTTTGTATTTTTTAGTTTGAAATATTATCTAATGCGGTAAAGTTCATTAATACATTTTATATTAGTGTTCGATGTAATCTCATTTGATTGATAAAGAATGTTGTACATTTCTCTCTGTCTTTCTGTAGGGAGACAAAGCATGCAACAATCTACCAAAGTAAAAAAAATTAGATGAATAGCATTTTTATAAACATTTCTTAATCTATTTTCTTCTATTTAGTTCACTCAGAATAAATACCACCCCCCCACACACCTTCCCTCCTTCCCCAATACATAGATGATACTGAAGGACTACACTCTCAAAACAATTTTAGCAACCCCAAGTTGATGAAGGTGATCGGGAGTAGTCAGCATGGATTTATGAAGAAGAAATCTCTGACCAAACTGACAGGCCTCTACAATGAAACGACTAACATGACGGATGAGGAGAGAGCAGTGTATGTTGTTTATCCTAAGGCTTTTGACCCTGTCTCCCATGACATCCTCATAGACAAATGATGGCCTACATAAAATGACAATTAAGTGGATTAAAAACTAGCTAAACAGCTTAGTCTTCTTAGTGGTGCCCAGTGACAGCAGAAGAAGCAATTGGTGCAAACTGAGATAGAAGAAAACCAATTTAGACATAAGAAAAAAAAAATATAGTCTGAGTGTGGTCAAGCACTGCAACAGGTTGCCCAGAGAGCTTTTGGAATCTCCATCCTTGGAAATATTCAAAACCTGACTGGACTCAATTCTGGACAAACTGCTCCAGCTGACCCCGTTTTGAGCAGAGGAGTTGGGCCAGATGGGAACCAGAGGTGTATTCCAACTGCAGCAATTATGTGACTCCATGAACGTAAATGAGTACAGAGTGACAGTAAGTTTTGTTCCTTTGGTCCCCACATGATTCCCCAATAAAGCAGACAGCATTTTCTTTCCTCAGAAGTTAATAAATATTACAATAACAACTAACATGGATCAAGGAGAATTCATGTATTTGTTCATGCATAAAGACCTGCCTTTGCTTGAAACCTGCTATCTCACCATTTCAGTGGGAAGCTCTTCAAAAGCACATCCCTTAGAACCTTATGTGGTCTCCAAGTGGCAAACATGGAGAAAGGTTTTCCTCCAGGACTGCATTAGAGACTCTCGGACAGTATTTATCAGCGAAAAAAAGACATGGATTAGAATGACATTTACAACTGCACTGAAAAAGAACTTTCAGGTTCTTTTTAAACTTTATAACCTTCACAGAAACAGGCAGTATCTTATTTGGTCTAGCTATTCACATATTTTATTTATAGCAGTTGTAGGGTAAAAAAATCACTCTGACAAAACATGTTCTTCAGAAAAAGAAGAGTTAAAACAGTCATTTAGAATTGTATCACCTGTATCATCATGTTGTCATATAAAACAATTGACAAGTGTACCTTATTTATTAATACTATATTTATACTATATAATTATATAATACTATATATAAACTAATGTTAAAAATATTAATTTAGTGTAACTCAACCATTTGTTCTAAAGTACTATTCTAAAGTTTCTGCGTTTTAAATATCAGTATCTTAATGCCATACCTGAAAAAGTTTAAGTAGATTTATTTACCAAAGACTCTAACTAATACTCATATCTTGGCACTAGTAGCAAATGCTCAGAAGATATTCCCCACTCAGGAATAGGGAAACAAAAAGATTAACTTGAAGTGGAAATAAATTCATCTTTGATTTTCAAAATACCTTTGTCTCTTAGTTCCTCTCATTCTGCAGGCTACATGAAACTTTTCCAGTCTTGCTTCAAATCAGATATGCTTTAGCTCTGCAGACTGACTGAGGAGATACCTCACTGCACTCGCTAGGTGTGTCACCAAGAAGGAGCAAAGGAATTCTTCCATGAATAGTCAGTCATCCAGTGGCATGGAAACTTTTTCACACTGAGGCCAACTACAAAGTAATTTCTTGATTTCAGTATGGCATAAAAAGAGATACATTTCTGAAGTACAAATCCATGCCAAATTAGTCCTGGTAGCATATCTGAACCAGAGTGACCTACAGTAACTTGCATAAATAAGAGCATCTTTAAGTCAGTACTGAAGGACCAGATCTCTACAGGCTGCTACCAAAATCACTGTGGTACTAAGGTAGCTCTAGAACATATTTGTACCTACCATATGTATGCAGTACAGATGCAAAGCACAGAATTTTGTCTTATATATATTTTTGCAAAACATTGATTAAAATATAAAAAGTGCACTGTTATTATTTAAACATACCCTCCTACTATAACACATGAAAGCCAAGCTATATCACATAAACTTTGAGTCATTATTGCAAAAAAGCTTATACAGGGATTTGATGCAACTGTTTCCAACAGGGAATGAACAACAATTTTATATGGCCTTTTACTCTTGCTGAGAAATCTCAGAGATTTTAGAGAAAAGGAGGGAAACAGAGGCGGAAAGACTGGATCCAAAACTGAAATCATGGAGAGGAAAGATAAAAGGGTCTGAAAAACTAGTTATGTTCAGCTTTTTTTTTTTTTTTTGGCAATCGACTATCCTACATCTGGCAAGGAAATTGTTTGTTTGTTTTTAATTAATTTATTCATGTGCTGCTGATCTATAAGCAGTGATAAACCACCAAGAATTTCCATGAAAACAAGAACTAAAAGAAACTGAGGGAAAAGTCACTTGTTCTAAAGGAGCCAAGTGTGGCTTCTGTACAAATGGTTAGGGAATAAAATATAGTTCTGTTCTTAAACTAGTACGAAACACATTTTTTTTTAAAAAAAAATCATACAATCCTTGAAAATCTGTGTTCAAATTCAGCTAAGGATTTAAAGGTGAGGTGCAAAAAAATGCACCCAGATGTCTTATATGAAGGCTAATTTGAAATCAAACCTATCCCATAAAAATCTATTTGATGCGCTCTGGTAAAGTGTGTAAACTTCAGTGTTTTCTTTTTAAAAACAAAAAATTACTTAGATGTTGAAATTTTTGGTCCTGTCCATATACAAAAATAATACTGTCTTGTTACTACTTGAATTATCTAGGCTTGTCTGTCTTGACAAAAGTAATTTGGGATCTGTTAACTGCTTGTGGTGATTCCTAATATCAACCCACAAATACAGCATTGTAACTAGATGTGCTGATTTTGTTAGTACTGCCACCCAGGTTTCTTATAGTTGTTTAATAGGTAGAGCACTTGCCCAAGAAATCAGAGATATGGTCTAATTCCCTTTCTAGCCCAAGGGAATTTAAACGTCTCTCTCACTTTCCCATCAACTGTGCCAACCAGGCTATGAACAAGAAGATAATGATGGTGCTGTGCTATTCAAAACCAAAATAAAATAACGCTTCATTGTGGGATGACGGGAATTGTAATTTTAAAACCTAATAATTAGAGTGATTTCTAAGTTTCATTGTGTCATGTCCTCAAACCTCAGCTGGAAACATCTATGACAAGTCCAACACAATCTGATGAAGATACTATGCAGACAAACTATATTTAAGCACTAGGCACTTCAAAAAACACCAAACTCCTTTCTCCTTCCACATCCTGCTGTGTGGTCCTGATAGCTTTGCACTTCCACTAGAACATGGTTGCTGCATATGCTTAAAACTGGATTTCTAGCCTCATCTGAAAAAAAAACCTGAAACAAGATTTTAAAAGGTTCACCAATTTATTTAAAAATTTTCTTATTTCATCTTAAATAATCACAAAGAATGAGTGAATGTTTATAGTTATCAGTCAATTCTTCAGTTAATTGATTTATGCCTAATAACTATTTAAGGCCTAAAATTCAGAGGAGTCCTGTTTTTTACTATTGTTTATACTTAATCACCCCAATATTTAATTTAGATGTTCCAATATGTGCATACAAAATTATTCTTATAATTAGTAATATTGTAGAATCATAGAATAGGACCTTTAAAGGTCATCTAGTCCAATCCCCTGCAATGAGCAGGGTCATCAACTATATCAGATTGCTCAAATCCCTGTCCAGCCTGACCTTGAAAGTTTCCAGGGTTGGGGCACCTACCACCTCTCTGGGTAACCTGTTCCAGTGTTTCACCACCCTCATTGTAAAAAATTTCTTCTTTATATCTAGTCTGAATCTATCTTCTTTTAGTTTAAAACCATTACCCCTTGTACTATTGCTACAAACCCTACAAAAAAGTGTCTGTCCCTCTTTTTCTTATAAGCCCCCTTTAGGTGTTGAAAGGACACAATAGGGTCTCCCGGAAACCTTCTCCATGCTAAACAATCCCAACACACTTGGCCTTAAATATCAATTAGTATGCCTATAAACTACAATGCTGATATTGAGTAAACAACAGCAAAACCTGAAAAGTCTCTTTGAAAGTGATGGCCACATGCTATCACCAATCATAAGCTTGGTTATCATAGCAGCGGTATCATTTAAAGGTTGTTACTACAAACATCAGTAGTGAACTACCACTTCCAGTTCTGCTCTCTGGGGGAAAAAAAAAAAAAAAAAAAAAAGGAGTTCAGATTATAAAATAATATGAAATGCAGATTCAGAGCATTTGAATTGCTACTCCTATGACTGTGCCTGGCAACATTAATGTATAAATACCTTTAAAAAAAATCTGATTTGTGTAAACAAAAAGTTAACAAAACAAAAACCAGACCAACAGAGAAAAAAACCCAAACAACACATGATTACATTAGTACCCATCTCAATTATAATTTCATAACATTCAGTGGACTGCACAACCGGCAATTGAATTTATTAATCTGAAACACAGGAAATTCTAGAAGTGCCCAAGTATATTCTCCTCTATTTCAATCCCTTTGCAACACAAAACTGAAAAAAAAAATTATTTTGTTCCAGATTTATTCTATTTCTTTATAATTTAGTTGTTTATTACTATTATTTATTTATTCAAATTCAGATTTCTACTGTTTGGGAGAAATAATGAATCCAGTTATCAGTTGTACTCACTAACCTTCTGTTGGAGAAAACTGAAAAGTATTACTTGGCTAAGGCCAAGTAATGAAGTAAATGAAGCAGTGTGGTCCACTAAGAGTTCACTGTCTGGCTGCATTGCAGAATGAGAGCCATCATGGGTGGATGCTCTTAGGAAGAAACCAAGAGGCACTTTTACAACCATGGATTGAATAAACTGTCTCCTTCAGTAAAACCAATGCAAGTTCTAAATATGTGCTGGAACTGATGCATAAGACAAAGTAAATATACTTATGCTGCAAATATCCAATAACCTTTGGATACTGTGGTGATCAGCACAGTAGAGGCAAATTTTGTCTTCTATTTATTTAGTCAAATTAATGGTCAAAAATGAGGGAAAGCACAGATGTGTTGGTTTCATGTTCTTCTTTCTCACCACCTATTCAAAAATAAT
This sequence comes from Balearica regulorum gibbericeps, assembly GCF_011004875.1. Lineage (NCBI taxonomy): Eukaryota > Metazoa > Chordata > Aves > Gruiformes > Gruidae > Balearica > Balearica regulorum. Next base: position 50,734,535 of record NC_046187.1, on the reverse strand, counting down.
TAATGTCCCAATGAGGGCATTTGTGGGTTTGTTCTATGGCTTGGGATCTGATCCAATGGATGTGTGCATTGACTTGGAGGGACAGTGCTTTGCAAAATATATCATTGTGATGCCTCTTCAGTCTTTATCTTTACTTACAAGACAAGCTCAAGTAACCAATGTGACAATGTTTAAAATATGGATTAGGAATAATATAGGATTGAAATACTAATAAATCCAATCCTTTAAGGACTGGGATACTCAGAAAAATTATCTTGGAGGACTTCCCTGAAGATTGTTGTTATGTGCAGCCAGATGGAATGTATCTATAGAATAAAGCAGATCTCCTGAAAGCTGCTTAAGTGGTGAATGATGATGAAGCACCACAGGGTATAAAAGCTTGCCTCGCAGAAGTCACTGCAACTCCCCAAAAGAAGTCAGTTTAGTAGACTTCTAAGTCTATACTTTGCAATCACAGAAGAGAATGGGAAAAAGAAAACTGAAGAGAAAGAAGAGGAACTGAAGACTGCTATGGACATCATATCATTATCTCTCCCTGGGTCTAATTCCAAGCTTCAAATTATTAACCTCATAGTTTTTCTCTTTTTATAAAATAATTATATATATTTAAAGGCTGCAGTCTTAACCTACATACTAATTTCTTCTTAGTTACTGTATCTAGAAAACATATTTCAATTCTCAGCAGATTTGTAACTGAATCAGTGCTCATTTTCCAAACTATAAAGACTTAGTGTAACTGTCCGTAGTTTTCTGAGAATCAGAGTTTACTGTATGTTTTACCCAGCCAATTTTTAAAACTACAATCAACATATAAGTTATATAACAGTATCATCCCTACTGTTCTGGATCATCATAGAATATCCTCTCTTTTTGAGAAACAGGTAGATAAAAGTGTCATAATTAAAACTCCAGCAAGCCACACGCATACACTTCCAGTTCTGGGGGAAGGAGGGTGTACACACACACACACATCCAAATAAGCTTATGAGCTTAGCAATGTTTGTTAAACACATACTATTTTCATTGTGAGCTCAAAACATCACGACATCTAGTCAGTGTTGACTAGATAATACTCTAAAATCCCTGGGAAGCACTCTCATTAGCAGATCATTTCCATGAAGGATGTGAATGCAAGGTGTCCAAATGACCCATGAGCTGATCATATATTTTGGTGATATTAGCAGGCAGTTGGGAAAGGACAGGCAACTTCAGGAAATCTCTGCTACAGTCTTTACTCTTTGGAAAATGCTCAGAAAAAACCCAGAGGAGCACTTTAAACATGTTTGGCTTTGTAAAAATTTTGCATAAGCACAGGGAAAGGAAGCAGCTGCTAGAATCAAGACTACAAAAATAGCATCCTTTTTGATTGTTTAATGAGAGAAAATATCTGAACCTTAAGATACACAATTTCTTTTAAAATTAGTAAGAACTAGATAGTACAGAAATACAGAATTTGAATCCCAAACTATCACTGAGAGGAGAGGTTGCGTTGGCTGGGGATGAATTCTGCCACAAGGATGGATGATACGCAAGACTTGAAAAAGAAATTGGTGTTTAGAAGATGTGAGATAACAGAAGACAGAGGACCTCTGAACTCTAAAAGACATTCCATCTGAAATGTGAAATAGAACCCAATATTCTAGAGTCTATACAGCAGTGGTGCTACTGCTGTCATCAAATTACCAGAATACACACTAATATACAGCTCTTGCTAGCTGTGTCTACTGGCAGGTCTATAGAGGTCAAAAGCTTATTGCATGTAGCATTTAATCCTTTTGCTCAAGTGGCAGAAATTGAAGTGAGAATTTGAGCTCTGTCCCTGACAATAACCTTGCTAAAGTAGGTATGATTTTGTATAATGAAAGGTACAGAGCTCCTTTCTCATTTTGCTTTTGTTTGTTTGTTTTTTGAAGAAATCAAACTTCAAAGGAAGTGAAATAGTGTTAATGTAGAAAATTCAAGACATTATGAAATCGCCAAATTTTCATGGCTTGTGCAAGTTTAAACCAACATCTTTTTTACTTTTGCACTCTACTACAACATACATTCATTACATGATTTCATACTTTTTCTCCTAAAGGAGTCATTCTTATGAAGTCATATATAATATATGAAAAATGTGCACTAGAAGACTGTTATATTTAGGGTCCATACTTAATTTCTTGTAATTTGTGTAAGGTACAAAGAATGGCAGAGGTGACCAGATGAGGATAAAAATACTCTCAGAACTCTGGATTCACTACATGCATCTGCCAGAGTTTTCTATGGACATTTTGGAGTTAAACAATATTTTTTTAACCTTTTCAGTGTTCCAGGAGCTTTATTTATTTTCCTCCTCCAGAATCACACTTACATTGACATACCAGAAAAGCCTGTCTGGATTGTAAATACATTTGCCATGATGGTGTACGAGATATATATATTTATACACACACACACGCACCAGGACTGGTATATGATAATGGGTTTTGTATCCAAGTATCTATATCCTCCTTTCTGTTCCCCCTCCCTCAAATAAAACCTGCCAGTTTTATTTCTGTTTATACCTAGTCTTAGAATCATAGAATGGCTTGGGTTGGAAGGGACCTTAAAGACCATGTAGGTCCACCTGCCTGCCATGGGCAGGGACACCCTCCAGTAGATCAAGTAGCCCAAAGCCCCATCCAACCTGTCTTGATTTTGTTTAGTTAATATTTCAGCTGAAAAAGCTGTGCTCTTCCTAACACACTTTGAAATCTCTGATTGCTCTGCAAAATTTTAGTCCTAAGGATAACAACCCTCTGATTATTTAAAGTCTGTTCAAAATTTCTCAGTGTAATTCCTTTACCTCACAGGACACCATGCTGCGAGCAGACACTGACACAATCACAGTGCTATTCTGCTTGAGACAGACTGACTCTCTCTGCAGGATATCAAGAGGCAGCAACATTTTTCTGAGGCAAGAATGTCCCATTTGGGGGCTTCTATTGTGTTAGTCTGGGATTATGATTAGATCTATTTGCTTTTTATGAAAGACTGAAAACTGTACTTGACAATTTCAATGGCAATGTAAGGGTTTGTATGAACCATTAGAGAAAAAAAGAACAATTATTCCTTTAAGCCTTTTCCCACTCTATATTCTCCCACCCTTCCCTCCACATATGTGGGAAAAATGGAGCGATACTGTCTGACTCAGCTAGATAAACTACTCCTTACTATAGTCAGGAAGAGCAAACATAAACCAAATCTATCCAGTCCAAAACACAGAAGCAGTTTTGTATTTAGTAGGAACTTCTGAGGCAGGAGAGGATTAGCATCATTGTGGGGCATGCATTATACAAAGAGACTACACCATGCCGATGAGAAAATGGAAATATTTTTCAATGGTGTGAAGAAGCACTTTTAATCATCTGGGAACTCTGTTTGCAGTGAAGATGAGTATAATAAAATGTACGTATATATCCTTCATATTCTAGGGATTAAGGATCAAATTTTGATAAATGAAATTTATGGAAAGGCATTTACTCTAATGAGTTGAGTGAGAGTTGGGCAACATCATCTTAAGAAATTTTAAATGTGACTGAAAATATTTCAAAGTTCATATTAAATCTACAAAATTTTACTTGGATCATGAACTGGAACTGAGGTGCTGGAACTCCTCCAGGGGAGTGCTCCAAACACTCACCTGGTCATAGTATCACATTAATGAGCTCTTAATCACGATTCCTCGTAATGCTCAGGAATAATTATACAAAATGAAACAGACCCAGCAAGGGGAAAAAAGCAAACCAAAATAAAACAAAAAACCAAAACCAATCCCACTCAGAAAAAGAGAGAAACATAGAATGAGGGGGGGAAATCAGCAAATGAGAGAGAAAGAGAAAAGGGGAGAGAGACAGAGAGAGAAAGAGAGCATGACAAAGACTGAGAGAGAGAGAGGGGAAGTGGGACAGAGAGTCACTGCAAAATGCCTCATAACTAACTCACTGTCTTGTTATTCTGATTTCATAGTCGCCCTCCCAATCAGAAAGACTGAAAATGCAAGAAAGGTTTCATGTGCTCTTCCGAACAAGTGTATTTTAACCAAAGAGAAATTGGGATCATTTCCAGTGTGAAGAAAAATATGTTTCAACTACGATTTTTAGAAGAACTCCAAAATAAGTAAACAACTCAGTGACAAGATGTAGATAGTCACCAAGCAACTAATTCTGTCACTCTCGCTAATACTGTGTAATAACATAAGCATCAAAGTTTCATTTTCTTTCATTACTTTTAATTCATTAAAATAAATATATAGGACAACTTAAAAAGAACAAGACTTATGGGGTAGGACTGAACTCAAAAGGACAAGCTGAGATATATCAGAAAAACACTACAAAGGCACAGCAGTTCCACAAAACCACTATATGTTCCACGCTAGTTATTATACATAAAAGCTAAAAAGAAAAATGTTATTGCATAAAGTATAAATTATGCATACTCAAATCATTATTGGTTACTGGACAGGTAAGAAAGTAGCATTAGCAGATGGGTAAGAAAACGGAAGTGCCTATGTTGTACTGTACTGTATGTTGTTTACAAATATTTAAAGGTGAAAAATACCTAAAAACATAAATTGGAGCTAAAATATCACGGAAACTTTGCCTGACAAAAATATAATAATAAACTAATACAAAAATCCAGCCTCCAGCAATGTCACACATATTAATAAAATGCTGTAAAGACTTTCATAAACTCTGGGAAGGGGACCAAAGGCATATGCCTTTAGTTCCCTGCAGGTTAATGTTAATTGACTACATTTTTCACAACATAATTTGATGTTTTCCGATTGCATTTAAACCAACCAGAGACGAGATGTTGATGATCAGCTAGTTATTTGTTAAAAACACTATTTGTGCCAGCTTTGAAATACAACAAAATATTTCAGAGCATTTATTTTTTGTCAACAAAAGACTAATTAATCTTCACTGCTGTTTTGATTGCCTCACCCATCCTTCATAAATACAAATAAAAAATAATGGAAGAAGCATCTCTAAAGACTAGGTACACAACGTGCACACTGTGCTGTGGAAACAATAACTCTGAAATTTGCTGATGCTATAATAAAGTATATTTGCATAAATGCAGAGTAATTGAATAAAATAACAGGGAGAGTGGGCTTAAGTTATGCAAATCAGAGACAGGTTTGAACACATATTTCGACCATTCTCAAAATATCAGTGTAAATGTATTTGAGATCAAAGTTTGTCTGTGATTTAAGTAAAGAGGATGCAGTGCCCCAAGGCTTGCGCTAGCATGTGGAAAGGGCACTGCTTCTATAGTTCAGTAAATCTTTAAAAGCTGCTAGCTATTGATTTTGTTTCAGATAATATTCAACATTAAATTACTAAGGACCTAGGTAGAGCCCAGTACAATCAGATGAACCTAAGTTATTGGGGTAAAGGCTCCTGGTTACAATTGCATTTTGGTGCAGCAGGCAAAATCTCATTGCAGCTCATTTTATAATTAAGAATGAGCTTTGTTGAATTAAACATTAAAATACAAATTAAAATCAAAACAACTGCTCTTTTGAATTATTAGTCTAGTGAATACAAAGTATTTTAGTGTATCAGTGGCCTTTCATTTTTTCAATTTGTAAACTTTTTTGTCAATAAATCAGTTATAATACAGAAGTCAAAAAGTTGGAGACTGGAGTTGCTGACTAACTGATAGCTCTTTTTTTCATCTTCACTGATGGAGACACATCTAGAATGTTTCAACAGAAGCATTTATTCAAAATAAGCCATCAACAGAAAAAATAACTGATAATTTAAAGTGTTGGTATAACTCTGTAGACTTTAAAGTTAATACCTTGACTTCTGTTTTAGCCGCACTGCAACAAAGCTCTGATAAAAACCCTGGCTTATAAAGGAATCACATTTTAAAGATTTTAAAATAACAATATTAACCAATAACATTTAAAAATTACACTAGTGATTTGAAAGCATCTATTTCTGAAAAGAGCTAAATTAGAGAGTTTTGTGGAACTCAGAAGTGGAAACAGAATCAAGACTATACTGCGTAATATACTGAAAGAAAGTTAGGGCTTCTCTTTTCTTTCTCTTCTAATACATTAAGAAGAGATAGCTAATAAAGAACAATGTCAACAAATTTAAAACTATTAAGTTGGGGGCGGGGGGGGGGGGGGGGGGGGGAGCGTTTGGGATTTCCTTACAAAAAAAAAAAATAATTGACCTAAGAGAATTACTAGGGATACACAGCCGCCTACATAGTTTAAGAAAGGATTAGAGATTATCACAAGGAAACAGAACACCTACTGTTACAATAGATAATGCATATATTAAAAAAAACCCCAACAAACCAAGCTATCTAAATCTTCATATTGTGGGTTCTGAATCAGTCATTAAGTGGCAGAAATTGGGAAGACTGACAGAGTATAATAATTAAACATTACACATACTTCTGTGATTCACTCTCAAGGTTTCTGTATTGGACAATTCCAGACAAAGAAAACTAGAACAGCAGATCAGTTACTAGCATTAACTACAACGGTAATAGTTGTGCTCAAGGGCATTGCCAGTGAATATTATGATAACTAAAATTTTTTTGCATCTTCCATTTGAAATTTTAAGTTAAATCTTAAAAAATTAATTTACCCTAGACTTACGTCTACCTTATATCTATGGAAAATTACTAATTTTCATTTACAAAGGAGGAAGCACTCCACATCTATTATGGAATTAGCTCAAAATCTTAGTACTTAACAGCAGTTGTGTTTCGACCAAAATCTAAGCCTTATCCATTATTTCTTGCTTTCTACACAGAGGCATCCTTGTTCTAAAATCCATGAGAAACTATGGAGTTAGCAAATCTACTGAAAAAGAATGCTGTAGGCATATGCTACTACTTAACAAAAGCAAAAAAACCAACCCCAACACATAAACAAACAACCCCCCAACAAATTCCCCCCAAATACCAGGTTTTTTTTCAATACTTTGCTATTTTTAGTTCCAAACGGGAAAAAAGATACGACTGAATAAAAATCAAACTCTTGGAAGATAAGCCCTAAATAACAATCTTTTCTCATTCCTTCCTAATTGAGCATGCAAATATAAACATAATTAACTTCTGTAAGACCTTGCAAGTTAGAAAATCTAGCTGATCTTGCTGGCAACATGATAAATTTACTAGCAATCAATGTATTTCTCTGAAATATTAAACTATTCTTAAACAGATTGAAAGTATGTAGATCTGTCAGGATTTGTATTGGTACTAAACAACACTGAAATATTTTCACTTTATATATTTAAAGAAAGCAAAGTCTTTGACAAGATTTTCAATGTATTTATCTGCCCCACTGACAGTAACAAATCAGGTTTGGTACACTTTTTCAAAATCACTGCTATTTAAATTCAGTCCATTTGCTGGGTTATTTCAATTCTTAATATTGGCTTTCAGCTGGTGTAAAACTAATAGCTCAAGGTTGGCACATGATTTCCTTTTCTTTTGATTGCCTTTTCAGTGTGTCCTAATGGGGTAGGTAAGGGAAGAAATCACTATGAGTGATGACTAGAATTTCCTGTAAGACTGTAAGGACAGGAGTTTCTGAGAATAATATATAATTTACACAGGAGGAGAGTAGAAGTGAGAGATATCTGAAGTTCGAGAGATGACCACTCAGTGCTGTGGCTGTTGAAAGAGATGAGACATAGGGTGCAAATAATTTTTTTGTGAAAAAACTATATGCTTCTATTGTAATTAAATATCTCAACTGATCATATGAACCTTTATGGAAAATTCCTCTTTACAGATTTCTGTGAAGTAACCACTTACTTTCCGAAACTGAACCATAGAAGTCACTCAGAAATATACAAACACATTTAGATAATTTTGTTTCACTTACACTGGTATCTGGATGCACACTGGGGAATCAGACTTCAGATACTTCTGGCACCAAATGAGCCTTCACATTCTGAAATACAAATTATATTGGACATTTTGTGTCCAACATTGTATCTGCTTGAAATGGCATGGATTTTATTTCACTGTCACATTGGCCTGTACGCCAATACATTATGCTTTCTTTTTGTTGAGAATAATAATGGGAAGAGAAAATTTCCCAGACCCTGCCTTCTCCTCTGGCTAAGGAACAATATGCATGCCTGCACTACAATTTGGATAATTTTTAAAAAAATATGAAAATTTTCCAGCAATTATAAAAAATTGCAATGGTGCTTGTCCACATTAAACGTAAAAGAGACACATCTAAAACTGTAGACATGGGTTCTTAGAGCCACGGAAATGTGTCCAACCTCAAGGTGAGTGTGGATCCAAGGGCCAGCCAACAATCAGCTGTCACTTCCTCCAGTAAAGGGTGAGAGGAACAGAGAACTTAACATGAACTTTTATCATTCAAGACTTGCATCTACATCAGAAAACACTATTGCCAACTTGTACAATTCCAAAAGGTAAAATAAGACTCAAAAGAACAAATACTTTTTCACTATATAGAACTTCCTCCTGAGCCTGGCACCGTGCATCTACTGCCAGTCAAACTGGTCAAAATTCTAACACTTTCTGTAATCAGCATTTCTAAGCTGTCCAAACTCTCTTAGAAAGTGTCTTTAATCTCTTGCTATGCTTTAAAAGCATGAAAACCAGGCAGGGCTTCCTCACTTATTCTGGAAATTCAAGAGGTGCTTGGAAACAAACTAGTTAGGAATTGTTACATAAAAGCAGATTAAATTTGAAACAGAAAGAATTTTTAAAATCAAAACCAGAAAAAAATCCTTTCCAGATAAAATATTGGCTTAGTGACCACAGCCTTCTTGACTAAAGTCATCTTGACTAAGATCAGAGACTTGAACATTAATCTCCCACAGCTCTATGTCTGCGATGAGGATCACTTTCTCCCTCTTTAAGCACACACTCCAAAGTACATGCACACAGAGTCAGAAAGTTTTAGATTAATTCTTGCAGAGGATGAAGATTCATTCTCAGGGAGGATAGAGAAAAAAATAACATTTCGTAGAGAGGGGAAGGCAATTCATAAGTTGTCTGGCTCCAGTAAGTCAATGATAACTTCAGTTGCTCAGAACATGGTACACTTTGCATATTGTCTTTATTATCAAACTTTATTCATTTTTGAAAAGGAGCAAGCAAAAGAAGTTGTAGGAAACACCAGGCCTATGAAAATGTTATAGGATGTGATGTTGCATTTCTTATGTATTTTTGTAAGAAATGTGGTATTATGATGCCATAAATGCATTTGCTGAGAGTCAGAGCTTACTTGCACTATTTTGGAAGGAAACATTTGAGACGAGCAGGATGAATTGAATCTTCCTATTTTTCTATCTTACCTTGACAGAGCTGCTGCTTACTTTCATATGCTCTATTTCTAGTGTTAGTGCTCCTGCCCCCAAAGCATCGCAAAGGATGAAGACATTTGCTAGAAACAATTCATAATAAAGCTGCTGATCCATCTTTCCCAATCAGGAGCAACATCATTATCAGTTCCATCTTTTAATGGGGACATTGTATTGGTAGCCTCATTAGCAAAACTGTTTAGTAAAGCAATAAAATAATGCCAAGCTCTACTCTTTATAGCTTCTGATTAGAAAAAGCATCACATCTCATGAGCAATTTATAGCTCATCAGTCTCAAAACACACAGGAAATAAATTATAAGCGAAGGATGAGTTAGAACGATGCCTATAAGCTCGATCCTCAGGACAGGAGATAAAATAATAATTGTAATAGTAACTGAGGGCACTGAACATTAATGGATGATCTCAGAATGCATGATATAGAATACCCCATACAAATACAATACTCCTGCACTTTGTATTAATACCGCCATGCCCCGATGTTCTTATCTGCTTACATTGTCTAACAGCATACACAATCTTTTAAAGTACCTAGCTGTATAACCTTCTGTGATATAGGAAAGTGCTATTATCCCTGTTCTGCAGCCAAGAAGTGGAGGCACGGAGGCCATCTTGTCTGAAATCCTGGAAAAAGCTATTGACCTTTAGAAATAAAAAATGAACCTGGTTATGCTTCTCCCAACCTTTGTACCCATTGTAGTACAAAAGCAAATGACATAAAGATAATAAAACTCTAAATTCTAGGCATTCACATAACTCCTAGAAATGGTACCCTCTGGTCTCAAAACTGATATGAAATACGAAGGTGCTGGGGGACAAGATATTCTTCGGAGCGATCTTTTACCTTTAAAGTCTTATCTCAGTCTAAATAAGGTGAATGTGTTTACTGTCAAAGTGTCTTACCAAACTTACCCTTCATTCTTACCTTAGGGTAGAAGCCCAAAACATACAAAAGCTTAGGCAGATACTTGTTGATTTTCCCAGATTTGTACAATAATAATTTTTCATTAATACATATTTATTCACAAATTATGACAAAATCACATGCAGTTTAGAATGGCATTTCTGTTTGTTAAAAAAACAAAACAAAGAAGCAAAACATTAAATTACCAAAGATTCCTCCAAGATACTGAAAGAAGATTGATTAAAGCTTGCTAAGCTAGAGGCCTAGCGCATGTTGAATAAGCCCATATAGCATATGTAAGGTCTACAGTTTAGGGGAAACCATGTAAAAAAATTAATAATAATTGCTCAAATAAAGCTACTATGTTCATCAAAAAAGACGATTCACTACCAAAAATTAAGTGAATCAAAACAGTTCTCCCATGAGTACAGTGAAATAAAAAAAATAAATTCTCAAGACATTGAGATATCTTTGAGTGATTTGTAAAATAAATTCTAAAACACATTTCTTGAACACACACTAGATACCAGAAGATTCAAAAGAGACTGAATAAAAAATAAAACAAATAAAAAAGGATTAAATGCTTTGGCAAGGAAAAACTTAACTGCAAAGGAAAGGTATGTCTGTGAAAATTTGTCAAAAACTACATGCATATGGAGATCTGCGGATTCTAATTCTATAGACTTTCCCTGCTCACAGAAACTTACTTAAAATAGTTTCTTATCTGTACAGAAAAGCAAAATAGGATTACAAGCAAGAAGACTAGATACTCAAAGTCTGATATAATTAGGAGCTTTAAGAAACTAATAAATTTTTAGAGGTCAAAACTAAAAAGAAAAAGGCTTCTTGTTTATTCTCAGGATAATGATTTCTGTTACATTTCTAGTTTGAAAATTCCAGTCTTTAGAGATTTATCAGTTTTATGTATTTTAATCATAGAGAATAAAAAGACATTAAATAAGCCTTCTCCTTAAACCTCCAGGTGGGCTGACAAACTAGCAGGGCCCTTGGGTTCATTTTAAGGAAGGGAAGCAAACAAAGGGGAATAGATTGATTAGCAGAAGTGAGAAATTAGTTATACCTACAACACATTGATCCAATTAGAAGAGACTTTTACAATGAAACTTGCAGTGCTGAGGACCCAACATTAATACTATTTATGATTTTTGAGGTTATACTTCAGCATATTCCAGGTTAGTTTTGCAGAAAAGGAATCCAGTTTGCATGCTGCAAAACTACGCTATAACAGTGTTTGGAGAGGATCTGGAGAGACACTTGAAAAGTACACTCTTGATGAAAACTAAAATGCTAAATGTGATGTTATATATCAGAGGAGATTCTATTTTAAAGATCTAGAATAATATTTTAAAAGGTCTGCAAGATGAAGATGAAATTCTGAGATTATGCCCAGCTACTGGGAAGCACGTCATTCACCTGCAATTTATCTTCACGAACAAATGTTGAATTGGTCTATTAAAAAGAAATAAAGAAGTCAGTAAAGTGTTTGTTTTAATTTGAAGATTACTATTAAATTACTACATAAAACTATTAAAAATCACAAATCTGCAGAACATCAAAATATTGGTAAAAGTGTCTATTGACCTTCATATAATTAAGGGAAACATTCATATGCTTAATATTTTTAGTTATTTCATCTAAGAGTAGTTTGCTTTAAGGGACGAGTGATGCAACAGCAAACTTTTTGTACATGAAGTGGAATTTGTCTCAAGTGTACAAACAAATGCATCAGATCTTTTCACACAGAAATGCACATAGAAGAAATTAGTAATCTCAGATGGTCTGAAGCAAGTGTCTCGATGTACCTCATAAAGGATAATTTCACCACTGTGTTAGGAGAACTGAAGGGCTATGGACTCTCTTGCCTGGGCAGGAGAGTCTTTTCGGGCTAGAGTTGAGGCACATGTTAGATTGTAGCTTGGACTCATCTGCAGTTAAGGCTTGGTTTAAGTTTATTTACTCTGCTTGCCGTGTTCCAAGTTTGAACTTGTTTTATTCAATGGAAGGGAATCTAGCAGCAAGGCTGTATTATGCTGGATGCATCTGCAACACCTTTTCAGTTATGGGCACACTTTGCGACCCTGGGCCAACTGTCATGCATACCAGATATCTGTAGTCCATAGGTGGTTCCTATGTAGAAACTGAGATACGTGGGAAATAAGGTGTTTGGTGCCCACCTTGTTCTCATTGCACTAAGAGATAGGGACAGGCATGAAACACAGTCTCTGAACTGAAAACTGGGTGGAAAGATCCAGTAATATAGATCTGCAGAGATACCATCTTGTGAGCACTAAACTCAAGGTCAAAACCAGATTTATGCCAGTTACTGTTACAGAAATGCACGCATGCAACAAAGTGTTCTTTGTAGAATGCCTCATTAGTTATATTGATTTATACTACTTGAATCCACACAAAAAGCATCTGTGCCATGCTCACCAGATGCCTCTTCCAATATTTTGACTGGCAATTAAACCAAATTACTGAAATCCACAGATAAAAACCCAGAGCAATAAACAACTGCAAACCTGAGAAAGGTACAGAACAAATAGCCAGAAATACAGAAATCTTAATACCAACTCTATTTGTAGCTCAGAGCAGTTTTTTTACTGCTCCTCTGAGTCTGTGAAGAGAAATTGATAAATGCCTTACAATGCTAAGAACAATGTATGAAGTTAAGAAAAAATGTAGTCTTCAGTTGGGAGAACATAAACATGGCCTTTTGCATACTCTACTGACGATATTTCAGAAAATCATATCAATTTTCTGTGGTTTGTATGTGAAAATTTTTGCAGCGTTTCAAGCTAGTCTTTTTCAACTAATGGGAGAAAAACTTTGAGGAAATAAAAAGGAAGAGTAAGTGCAACAGCTAAGTAAAAACACTTCCCCCCCCCATCACCAGCACCCCCGGCCCCCTGCCCCAATATACCTGTCTTTTCCATATACTTAACTGAATTTTTCCCTAGTATCCAAACACCACCATTTAATATAAAAATAAAAAAACCCCACCACTTCATTCTTGCATCAGCTGCTGTCAGGTAATCCCAGCACCTTATCTGTGCAGTATAGGAACTCTACCAATTTATATACTAACATATAATTTTCCTCACTTTTGTAAGTAGAAAATTAGATTGCCCCTATTCATGTTGAACAATCAATGAAGCTACTCCAAAAATTAGTATTCTATTCAATATGAATCACAGTGTTTCAAAAAAACTATTGTGTGCTAGTGCAGAATATCTTACAAGAGAAGCAGCACCTGCATCTTAAAAGAACATGCTGTAGTATCCCAGATCTAAATAGTCATAATAATATTTTTACTAAAATATTTTTAAAAACAAGGTTTTTTGCTTGTAGAATATACAGTAGTTGGTCCTGAAAAAAGCTGATCCAGTTCCTGCATTTTCTGTGCCAACGTTTTGGCTCAGCTTGTCAGGAGATTTAATTGAGGTTCCAAAATACCTACACTTTATTAAAATAACAACACAAGTATGAAGCACTTTACTTCTGGGATTTTGTAGTTAGTTTACGCAGAAAGAGAGACCACAGATTTATAGGAAGATTCTGATACGGTGGATACCAATGGAGGAACTCAGAGACAAAAATAAACTTTGTCCAAACCTTGTATTTGTGTATTGACCTAACAAGAGAAAAAAAAAAAATCTTTCTAGCCATTCTATAGTCTTAGCATAAACTTCAATTTTCCTTTCTACTAAAATGATTGTGGCATCTTTCATGGAAATCACTACTGGAGTGCCAAGTTTCATATCAACACAGATTTCACTTTTACTAGACTCCAGCAAGAGTATATACTGCAGTAACTGTTGCAAAATTATGCATGACAGATTGCCATCCTAAATTAACAAACTTTGTGAACTAGTTACTTTCTTTGCAGACAACTGATTTGAATTCCACTAAAGATACAAATGAGCCTCTGGCTAAAGCCCAAGAGCCAACTTTACTATAAATCCCCAGATGTTTGTTGTACAATCATAATGCTGAAACTGTAATTACCAATTCCAGTACAGGATGCTATCTTGTTCAGCTGCTTCCATTATAAGACTTCTGCTTTTCTTGTGAGTTATCTTTATCCCAATCCCACCCATGAATTCCAACATCTATAGTCTGAAGTTCTTGCCAGTTTATTTCCAACTGAATTTCTAAAAAAGAAATAATTAAAATAATCCTACCCTTAAGTTTGTCTCTACGAGACACAAATAATACATTGCACAGCGATGCACAGTTTATTGTTTTATGGTTTTCTTTTTTAATTTCAGATCTTTATATAGCTTGGAAATTTATGTTTGAAAAACTTACACAGTTATCACCTTAAAAATTTTCTTGAAGTTTAATTCTAAGCTTTTTTTTTTTTTTTTTTTTTTTAAAAAAGCTCATCGCAAATCAGTAGAGTCTGATCAACACTGAGCTTCTAAAGTCTAACTTAGCACAGAAACAGTTCATGTGTCTACAGGCTAGAGTGCATATTGCTGCTGTAGCTGAGTTTTAAATGCAACACAAAGAGTACGCTCACATTTCTAGAACAGAAGTTGGCCCAAGGTTAATACAAAGAGGATTCCACAGAATGCAGTTTATTCATGTTAAGTAGGTAGCATAGCTGTAACAAAGAGGAGATACAAAAACAACAAAAAAAGATAAATCAACTTGATCACCACTTAAAAAAAAATTACAAACTATTTTTTTTTCAAGAAGACAAGAGACACTGGGTCTTTGATTCACTTGAGCAACTAATTTATGTCATGTGTTAATTTGGCAAGAAGAGGTAACCCATAAAGATATTAAGTGGAATTTAGTTGGACAGATCCTTATATAGGAGAAGTTCTGGAAACTTTCTAGCAGACCATAGAGGTTTTTTGAAACAGCTTTTGATAATATCTTGTAATATAACAAATGGGTATAATTGAACTTTTTGGTCACCTGCGAGTCAGCAGAGTATGTTGATGTCAAAAAAAGAGAGGTTTGGAAAAATAAACTTTTAGTGTCTTCTGTCAGTTTCTCATTTCCTTAACCTCACACAAAGGGAAAAGACTCTTAATGGGAAAATAATGTTTCACATTCCATAGAAATATTGCAATTTTTCCTTGCAACATGGAAAATTTTAATACTTTTCTACAAAACCCACAAGAAATTACATCTGAAGTGGACAGAATAATTAGATCCAAAGTTAGAAACAGGAAAAAAAGCATAGAATATATTAATTTGGTGGAACTCCAATCTATTTTTGGTTTTATGTGTAGAATGCATGGTATTTCAGGTTACAATTTCTAGGTAACTTTTTATTTGAAAATTTAATTTCTTTTAATAAACTTAGTTAAAAGGAAATCATTGATCATAGCCTTGGTAATGAAAACAATTTAAATTATTTTACTTTGTGCAATTATTTCATGAGGATGCTCTTCAAGTCAGCAAGGCTTTCAACTAATCTGTGTGTTACTACTCCTGGATGCAAGCCAGTGTCAAAACATGGTCCATGCTGTGGAATAATCAATGCTTCCATTTTATTTCTTCAAATAATAAATTCAAAAGTGCTTTGGAGTAACAATGTTAGCAGCGATTCAAGAGCATAATCTATAAGATGATGAAATGTGGTACTTATTTATTTTACATCTAAAAAGGACAATGATTACTCTGCTGCCTTTTTTAAGGAGGGACTGAATTAACCACATATTGAAGATCTATAAGCAAAAAAATATAACTGATGTGTTTCTTGCACTGCCTAAAAAAGGAGAAAGAAAAAGGATAGGTTTTAATCTAAAATATATTACTTGCACTGCCTAAAAAAATTTTAGTAATTCTTACTACTTTATTAAAATGCTTGTAGCCCTTCTTGTACCTATTTACGTTCTCTACCTTATTTTAACTTGATGCTTCCTCATTACAGGTAACATTGCAACCATATTGCTTCCTAAAACTGATGGAAGTTCAGCAGGTTTCCTGAGAAATTGATCTGTCAGCACAAAACAATGAAATTTTAAAGTCATTGAGGGAGGGATTTCAGAACTATATAAAGGAGATTGAATTTTAAGTCACAGTACTAGATGGATGGGAAACTCCTCCCGGGAATAGTAAAAAATAAACAAAAAATACTCTGTAAAAGCATTTTCAAAGAAGAAAATTTCATTGCTGGTGACAAGTTGTTTCTGAACCTAGAGGTTTATGGCATGATATATTTCTTATGACAGCAAAGGCTGTATAGTATAAACTCAGAAAGCATGCTTGCTATCTGGAATAAAAGGTTCCAATTCTTCAGACTGACTAGTAATTTTAAAGTGTTGTGCATAAATCTCCAAGCTGTATCTGCGTGTTCATATATAAAAAAAAAAAAAAAGAGAATGCTGTTGATTATGAAACATTAAAATCCAACTTGGTTCTTACTGAATAGCAGGAAAATACAAAGCTCATTTCAAACAGGAGGAGGACAGTATTATAAATGCAATCCTTATGATATTTACTTGTGCTTGTCAGCTATCGGAAGCTGCAAAGGAACAAGCAATTTGTCCTTTTAAGAGAGCAATGGTATCCTAATCAGAGACTGTCAGAAAAGATGTGATGATTACACTATATCTTATCCTGTGAATTTCACTCCAGGTAATCGACGTAAGATTCAGTCTTTTTTTTTTTTTTTTTTTCATCTTAAACCTAAAAATATTTATTAATTTTCTCTATTATCATGTAAGACACTAAATTTTGTGCAGTGTCCCCAAAAATATGGTATTACTTAACAATTAGAATGCAATTTTCTTTCCTTGCTTAGAATACAGAAATGCTGAGAACAGTAATTGGAAAAAAACAAAACAAAAAACAACCCTCTAAAACAACCGAACAAAGCTGACCAAGTAGCAGAGGACTATAATAATTCTGCTTCATTTCAAGAAAAGAAATAATTTCTTCTCTATCTAATGGTTTTTGTAAGTCGACTTGCACTTCAGGAAATTACACATTCAAACTTTAGGACACCAACTTCTGTTCCAGAATGAATACCTAGAAAATCTTTCCTATGTTCATTTTCAAAGCATTATCTTTGAAGTTCTGATTTTATTATTACCCCTGATACTTTTGAGATTCATCTGATATGAAACAAGGAAAAATAAGAGTGTTGTTATTATTAATGAGTTGGAAATAATTAAAACTCTGAGCAGTTAAAACTGCAATGCTTTCGTTATTTTTCTTGTTCTGTTTTGCTTCTAGAAATTACTTGTTTGTACACTCCTCCTCCTAGTTTTGTATCATACGCATTTTGCTGTGAATGCACTGTGCAGGTCCAGGTCATTAATGAAGAAATTAAACATTGGCTTCAGTACTGACCCCACGAGTACACCACTAGTGACTGGCCTCCAGCTAAGTTCTGTGCCAGTCGTCACAACCCTTTGAGCCCAGCAGTTTAGCCAGTTTTCAGCCCACCTCACTATCCTTTTAGTGTACATCATCAGTTTGTCTAAGAGTATGTAATGGGAGACTGGGTCAAAAGCCTTGCTAAAGGCAAAATTAACAATATTAGCCGTCCTCATCCGCTAAGCTAAACACTTTGTTGTAGAAAGCTGTCAGGTTGGTCAGGCATGAGCTCTCCTTTGGAAATTCATGATGACAACTCCCAACAGCATTAGATGTATAATTTTACTGCATGAATATTCTTTTCTGTTAATACACTGAGTCTCTGGATGTGAAGTAGATCTCCTACCTTAACAGACACACTGTTTACAATGTTTTTTGGGAAAATTTGTCTTTGCCTACCAAAGGCCTACAAGTGAGGACATTACACAGCTCAACTTGTAAGAAATACATTTCAAATGATCTCAGCAGCCCTCAAGCCAGGGCTAATAGACCAGCAGTATTTTGGGGAGATAAAATTACGTTATATACTTTCTTTGTGCTTAATGGCTTACATGGATATTTCCCCCCTTTCCCTACCCAGCAACTCCCATTTTTTCCCCTCTGTTTTGTCTGTGCACCCATAGTTTTAATGTTTCTACAGAGGAACAAAAATTAAAGTCTACCTTAAGTTTATAAAATGGGATGCAAAGGATAAATATTGTTCTCTGTGAAGAAACATGAGTAAATTCTTGCATGAAAAGATACAGGAAGATAAAGATTTTTCTCTTTTTCAAGTCTCTCCAAGTCATCTGCTTTAACATTCCTGCTTTGGATCAGATTTTCTATGGAAATATTAAAAACAATTTTTCTTCATTTTAATGTACAGAATTTCTTTAAGTATTGGCCTAACCTTTGTAAATTGCAACTACATTATTTTAAAGTTGTTCAGGGAAAATAAGGTCATTCCTCACCTTAAGATGCTCATACAGTAAAAGCAGCTCAAACCAAATTCACTTTGAATGAGTATTAGGATCAGACACAAGACATGATGAATGTCAAACTGAAATATCACACAGTTTCATTGAAATTTGCCCCAGTGGAACACAGATGTATTACGTGAAAGAAGTACTTGAAAAACTGAAAATGCAATTGATACCAAAAAACAACAAAACCAAACCCCAGAAAAAAAGAGTCGTTACTTAACATTAACTTTCCCACATCCTTCTGAAGAAGTGTTCCCAAAACAAATTCAATTCCTCAGGCTGATATAAAATTGCGTGGATATAGGCCACTCATGACTTATTCATGAGCTGTAATCAGCCAACGTAAAAAGCCTGGGTAACATTAACTCAAAATTTTCACTATAAAAAGCAGAGATCCTCCTTGACTGAACAACATGTCACAGTAATAATAAGAAGAGTACAGGTTGACATGAAAAAATGATGTGTTCAAAAGATAGAGTTGTTCTATTGGATGACCCCCAGACAGGTTTCAGTGAAGTATAGCAAATCAAGGACAAAATCATGAATAATGAAAGTTCTTATCAGCTGTCAGTGAAGAGCAAGCACAGCCAACACAATTTCAGAGTGGCAGTCCCTACAGAGACCACCAACAAATATAAGAGGGACTTGTCTCTTGGGTAAGCTTCTGATTAAGAAAACCTTATATCTTGTTCATAGCCAATAAACTGACACTGGGCTTTCAGTACATTGGAACTACATCATGTTGAGAGGTAAGATGACTTAGGGAGTCCTTTATGCCGTAATAATGACTTTATTCTCAGTGACAGGTGAGTGATCCCAAGGGCAAAGCTGAAAGGAAGGTATCAGAAAAATGAACTGGGGAGCATTTCAGATTTTATCTGAGAGGATTGTGACATGTAGCAGCAGAAACAAGCATTGCACTTCACACTGAGCAATAAAGGTCGCAGATTCCTTAGGTGCCTTTGTGATTTTTTTTTTGATAGTACAAAAAAGGTGAGTAATGACGTGTCCTAATTGGAGTTTCTCTGATATCTATATATCTCAGTAGTGGTAGGACTGCAGGACTCTGAACCTAGTTTTACTGCATGGCAATGGGGTAACTTACAGAGCAGACTAGAGAGTGGATATAGCAAACTTGGCCTTGAATTTTTAGAATATGTTTCAGGGTAAGGTGGGGGAACATATTCCTCCTCCCCAACCCCAAAATCAACAAATACGACATACTTGCAGGACCTTACAAAAGATTATGAACGTCTTGCAAGAAGGAAAAACTTTGGAAACTACAGCCCAATCCGTCTCACTTCAGTTTCCAGGGAGATTATGGATTCAGACCACCCTGAAAATCACTGCAAAGTAGATGAAGGTAAAGAAAGCATGCGTTTAGTAAGGGCAAGCAGCACCTGATTTGGAGGTCTAGTATAATTAGAAGACTGACCTAATGGACAAGAGCAGTGGATGCCTTTCCTCAACTGCAGAAAGGCTTTAGATGTGATCTCTATGCTGCTGTTTTATAACCCTATCCGAGGGAGAAGTTCAACAAAGGCATTCTCTCAGAAAAAGAACTTGGGGTTCTCACAAAGGCATCTAAGGCCCAAACACAAACCTAAATACGTGCAAAGTGCTGGCTGGAATTGACAAAGGTTAATTCCATGTTAATTGATACACACTGAGAGAGACAGTGAAGAACGAAATATATTGTAGAATTGCTTTTGTCAAGATTGACTCAGGTTTGGAGAGAAAACAAAATAAAATAAATCTCTCTAAATATTTATAGGGATATTCAGTCTCCAGAGTGAAAATCTGGAGAGAAGAGTACTTGAAAGAAGTTCTGCTTTGAAACCTACCTACAATTTCTTAGTTCTCATACAATCAAATATTTAAAAATACAAGATATACAGAGAGTTTTCAGAGTTTCCTGTGTTCAGTTAGAAGTTTATATGTATTCAATGTTTCTTATTCTCTAGACCTTTTTCTAATGACTTTTAACTAAATCATTAAATTCTGTGTTCTCTAAGGATGTCTCTTGAAAATACATGCCAAGTTCAGAGAATACATTTTTAACCTTGTTAATTGTACAGAAAAAACAAAGCAATCCGCATTAGTTTAAGGGACAATGAGTTACTTCTTTTATCTGCAACGGAAACAATTTAACAAAGAGAAAACTTGATTTTCTTCAACACTTAATTACTCTATATGCCAATGAGAAAGATCAATAAAGCCAAGAATACATTCTCAAGAAAACACCATGAACTGCTTTTATTGTTATATAACAAACTCGATTGTTTCCATTCACAAACGCAGTAGTATGGTTGTGGTAGTAGGATGATAAAATGTAATTCAGAAAAACTGAAATGTTGCAATAATTCAGCTTATTGCATTATGTGTTATTTGATTTCATACATCTCATTAATGATACACTACAAAGAATGTAGTTTGCATTGTTTCTTTGCATCATATCCATGCAAATGATATAAACATCGAAAATATAACATTGTGTAGATTAAACTTACTGGTTTCAGACTAGTAATTTGATCAAAAGTATATAACTAGACCAGCAATAGTCAAAATTAAATTCTCAGTAAAATTGAATTCATACAGTATGTGTACCCTTGTTTCAGGGATGTAAAGATGTCAATTCAGGATCAAATGAGCCCTTATTTGCTCAGGTTCAAGTTGTGACATGCAGTTGTTAAGTCATTTGATGAAAATACAGCAGTATCTTTTTTGTGTAAACATGAGATTTTGGGTAGGAACCCGTGTTTCTGTAGACACCACTAACTGAACAGAGTAGAAAAGGCAAAGCAAGAAGAACAAGGTTAGGGAAAAGGCACCCCCTGAGCAGCATTTGCATTTACCCAACTTCTACAGACAAAACATGAATGAATATTCAGTTTACCAAAGACCTGGATTTTTCATTACTACTTTTCAATAGAAAATAGTACACTGGCATGAGAAAATATCACTAGAAGTTTTGCTTTGTTTTTAGGAAGTCATGCACATTTGTTCTCCAACTGACTTAAAGTATTTTAGCATTTACTTTTCATATTTAGGGTTTCAATGAAGCAATCACAAGATAAAAGGCAATTTTTCAACCAATATACAAAGTTCAATACATTTCTTCTGATAAAGGCAGTTTAAGGTCTGCATTTAGCCCAGCCAAAATTATCTTATTTGGAGATTCAGGTATGCTGCAGGCAAAAGTGGTGATTTCAGCATTGGTAAGCATATGTGAATTTTACATTAGAAAACGCAGCCACCCCTTCACATTTAAACTGCAGCAGCGGAGAGCTCAGTTCAACATAACTACTCAACAGACTGCCTGGGACTCTTGTCAGAAGTAGTTCAGAGGTGAACCCTGTGCTATGAATTAACATGTTTTATCATCTCCAGATCTAGGTAACTAAAAGGTAGCTCCAGCATATGCGTAACAAGTCCACTCATGCCTGTTACCCATAATATAGCACACCTGCTGCTAATATCATTGGTCTTCCCACCTAACTCTACTTTGTGATCAGTAATGGGAAAGCAGCGACGTCCTGACCTGCAGGGCTGAGCACCCCACATGGTGGTCCCCCAGCCTCCATTCTACAAACCATGTCACCACAGCAGAGGAAATACACCCATTCCAAAAAGCTATTATCGAATACGTTACAAGTCATCTCAAGAGTTAATCGAATGATGCACTTTAATGTCTGTGTTCTTTTAGAAGGGAATGACTAAATTTGCTTACACAGCAAACTCTCAGAAA
This sequence comes from Balearica regulorum gibbericeps, assembly GCF_011004875.1. Lineage (NCBI taxonomy): Eukaryota > Metazoa > Chordata > Aves > Gruiformes > Gruidae > Balearica > Balearica regulorum. The sequence continues at coordinate 50,712,192 of NC_046187.1, read as the reverse complement.
ATAAATAAGCAACATATGCATGTAAAGACTGCAAAGACATCAGCTTCAAATGAGTTTTCGATTCCACGGTATATTTTAACTCCTGGGTACTTCAAACTTAAATCATTACTGCTTCCATGGAAAAGGAGGGGAAAAGTATTCCCCTCTGTATCACCCAAAGTAAATGCTAATGGCTGGTGAGCAGGATAGCTCTTCGGAGTCCACTGTCTGCGTTGATTAGGTCTACACTGACTACAATGAGAGCTCAGAAAACCTGGCGCTCTCTTAGATTTCTACAGCACTGAGGTCAATTCTGTAAGTGACAAAACAGCTAATGTCACATGCAGATGCTACACACCTAGGAAAATACCATGCAGAGAGATCACAAATCCCAGAGGGTTTTTTCATCATTCCTTCATGACATTCACATTTGCATACATCACAAGTTACAGAAACTTTAGCACAACTACTGAGCACGTTGGCAAAAGAATGGAACGTGAACCTAGTTCAGAAGCACTGCAAGAGGAGAACCAAGTCTACGTACATACCATTTTTTTAGCTAGGTAAAAAGTGTTTTAATGTTAAGAGATATAAATAGACCTGCAACTCCAAAAATATTTTAATTGAAATTCTTTGTCCAGCTAATGATCAGCTCTATCTCTTTTCTTCTGCTGGTTTGAGGGCACTCGCTGACAGGTCTATCTTTTTTTCATGAGCCTCACAGGACTGGTGTGACCTTGTGTTAGGCTACTGGTAGACTTTGCATCCTATTCCTTTACAGCAGTTACATTTGTATGCATTTTTTTCTGAGAGGTGAGCAGCTCTGAGTGACATTAGGACTCTACTTGAGTCTCTCATTACTCTCACTTGAAACAAAACTTTCCATGTTTACTTTAACAGAACCAATGTTCTGCAATATGAAGCCCTGTGCAAGCAAATATCCTAAATCATAACTCTCAGGTACAGTAACAGGACATGGAATGATAACAGACACCATCCACTCACAGAAACAAACTGTAGAAAATGCACAAACCATTACTGATGTTCTGCAACTTCTAAGAAAAAGTATGGTCCCTGAAAGGTTATACAGCCTGGAAATTTTACACCAATTTCATAAAGTCTACATATTGGAATATTCATACTAAAGAAGTTCATGCTTTAGGCATGATTTTAAGTGGATTTGTTGTACTAGATATTAAAGTCTAACTGAACTCGTAAAATATTTTTCTATTTATATATATAAAAAAGAAAAAGCATTCTAGTTAATTTGATGAATTCTATACTTTCAAAATTGTAAAGAAAATATTCGATTACAGAACCTACTGTAGAGGTGTTCATACTTTTCCATGGCAAGGTGTTCAAGGAAAATATAAACCCACAGCCAAAGTTCCCTTTTGTAGATGCCTTTCCAATTTTAGAAGGCAGAATCTGGCCTTATTTGTTTACTCTTGGTAGCAGTGCTTGGTACATCTAAATGGGCATTTATATACTCATACATTGACTGTTCCATTGTTCCCTCCGGCCTCCCTCAAAATTCTTATCAATATCAAAGCTATGATATTTGCATTTATTTAGAAATAATTTATTACTAAATGATGGATTATAGGTTTATCTTAGCTAGGTATTAATATTTTTAGCTACTATTATAAAAGAAACATTATGAACAAGATATTGTACCATTGTATGTATGGTGAGTTGAAAAGTAAACGAATATCTGTTCAATAACGTGATCAAAATTCAACATTGCTGGAGAATATACCGTTACTTAAATATTGTAGAATTTTTCATTATCTAGGACAATATTGCTACTCTGTTAAACATTAAAAGACCTTAGTTTTACAGAAAAAGAGGACAAAAAGACTACCTGTGCATCTCACACATCTATTAACATCAGAGTGAATTAATTAAGAGAAATGGGAAACTGTCATGATCTCATTTATGAATATACTTGAGAGGTTTTTTTAAAAATATATATACATAGAAGACAGATTTCAACAGACAGAATTTTCCACAAAGGCCTTTAGGGTAGACATATTTTTCATTCCTGCCAACTTTTGCAGTATGCATATTAAAATTCTTTGCTGATTGACTGAAAACCATTGTAATATTCCTCTCTGATCATAGGCCATCACTTGTACGGTAAAAGAACTTAAGGGATTTCCAGTATTTCAAAATTATTTTTTAATTCATTGTTAAGGTTAATATTAAACAGCATGACTGAATCAAAACAAATGAGTTACAATGAGCTACACTGAATTTCGGAATACCTATTCATCTTGATTTTCTTTCTTCCTTTTTAACGACCTGCTGCTAAATGATAAAACAATTACATTTAAACAACATTAAAACTGGTTTACTTTGAAAAATTAAATCCTTGAAACATTATGCAGTTTAGCAAGATTGCCTGTACCTAATGATGAAAAGGAAGGAAGGAAGGAGGGAATCACACTAGCTAAATACCAGAAAGAACTTAAGCATATATAAAACCGTTCTTTATTTTACTGCATTCTGCACATACCACCAATCTTGTTTTTCTGTAGTTTACATCAAATGAGGAGTCAAATGTTCTATTCCCAAGGCTGAAGTCATTTGAAGTATAATATATACATGCTTTGAATCTCCTTTCTTTAGGATAAGACATTTCTTTTAAGAGGCAAGCAAGGTTTCATGAAAAAAAAAAATAAATCATTTTTGACATGAAGGAAGCTCTCACTGTTAAGGTATTCTTAAAGAAAACTTCTACTGATTGCTGACTTAGGAGGTGTAAGAATTGAACTTTGTAGTCTGAGACTGAAGAGATTCATTTATATTAGCTGTAAATTAAGAAAGAAAGATGAAAACCACCTACCTTTCGGGAATGGATTTCTTTCACGTATAGTGGGAGTAGAAATTCAGATATTCCTTCAAGTCGTATTCCTTTTTTAGTGACTCTCAAATTTCCCATTCCATCCTACAATCAATAATATATATTCACTTTAGGAAATAACCTTACCCAGAACAACGTAAAAAGAACACAGTAGCTGGCCTAATATCTAAAATTAATGAGTGCTGTCCCACTGTCCCCAGCTCTCCTGATGACCTTGGACAGGAGCTAGATGGGGGGATTTATAGGCAAAGCTTCACTGAGGATTGAGGTATTTAACTGTGCAGCCTGATGGTGAACTGCAGACATTATTCCTTGGCTGGACGTAATGCAAGGGTACAATGTACATCAGAAGTATTTCTTAGTGTAGAGGTGAAGCTAGATCTTGAATACAACTGCTAAGTAAAATAACTAGTTAATTATCTCCAAAAATACATACAACATTTGGTAAAGCAATCTATTATTTTACGTAGTGAATATTAGAAAAAAAATTATATCATTGTTATGTCTTGAATCAACTGTTTTTTGCTTTTCCCAGCAATTAAAATACAAAGGAAAATATCCGATAGGAAAAAAGAAAAAGAGATTTTTGTTAGAAGTTGCTCATGACTACTAAAAAGCATTTTTACTGCTGAAAAGAACAACTTCAAAATGCTGAGGGTTATTTTTGTTTGTTTGTTTTAATCTGAATAGAAATAGAAAAAAGGCCATTGTAAAAGTCTGGATGAAACAACCAAACCAAATGATTTAATGTTCAATAAAATACAAGCATAGAAAAGTGGCATTATAAGGCTTCAGCTGCATTCTTACAGAAAAAAAAACAATGAAACCTGCTTGATACTTAAGAGACAGGATCATTTTGCCCACTGATAGAAATTCAAGAGTTTTTATCCCTAGACGCTTGTTACTATATTCCTGATGGAAGAAAATTCTTCACCGTACAGCCAGTGGAATTCAACTTGATCCACTTAAGTGCAAAATTAGCAAATTTAACCTAATTGATGATTAAATGTTTTGAAGCCATTGCTGACTCTAGTATAGCAGAACAGGCGAGAACTTGCATTCTGCTCTGTTGGCTGAATTGTGAAGCAAGTAAACCTCTATTTGCTGGGCAGTCGTAAACAGTTGGATTACAATGTCCTCAACTGCTATAGCTGAAGCTGGAAGAGGACACTGAATTAAACAACGTTATACTTATAGATAAGTATACTGCTATAGCTATTACCTTTCTAAAACAAATAATGATGCCAATATGGCAGGTATTTGACTGACATCACTGCATCCACATCTGAAGCAAGACTGTGAAAATGTTAATTCTTTGAGACAACAAAAAGAATTACGTCTTATAAAATGTAATTCAGCTCCAATCATTTCCCAAAAATAACAAAGATACAGTGATAGATAGCTTTCCATACTATGATAGATTTGCAATGAACATAATGTTGGGAATCATGCCTTCACAAGTCAGTTATAAGACTAGCAGCCTATATGCCTATGACTAAAAAACCAGAAACTACAGTCAGAAAATAAATATAAATCCTTTCCAATGCAGAAAAAAATATGGAATAACAAAATTACTGCTAAGGCTATCTATAATATAGAATACACTTGTTAAAGTAACATGGCACCAAGAGAAATTTACGGACTCTAATAGTCCATATAATGTTTAGCAAACTTGTAACTGATACATAAAGACAAGAACTGCCTTTTTGTTAGCACAAGTGCTGTTTGTATTCAAACTATGTGTTGTAGTTAACCCCAGCTAGCAACTGAGCCCCACACAGCTGCTCACTCACTCCCCCCATGGGGGGATGGGGGAGAGAATCAGAAGAGTGAAAGTGAGAAAAACTCATGGGTTGAGATAAAAGACAGTTCATAGGTAAAGCAAAAGCCACACGCACAAGCAAAGCAAACCAAGGAATTCATTCAGCACTTCCCATGGGCAGGCAGGTGTTCAGCATCCTCAGGGAAGCAGGGCTGCATCATGTGTAACGGTGATTTGAGAAGACAAACCCCATCACTCCCAACATCCCCCCCTTCCTCCTTCTTCCCCAGCTTGATATGCTGAGCATGACGTCATGTGCTATGGAATATCCCTTTGGTCAGTTGGGGTCAGCTGTCCCGGCTGTGTCACCCTCCCAACTCCTTTGCCCCCCCAGCCTCCTCACTGGTGGCGTGGGGTGAGAGGCAGCAAAGCCCTTGGCTCTGTGTAAGCACTGCTCAGCAGGAACGAAAACATCCCTGGGTTATCAGCACTGGTTTCAGCACAGATCCAAAACGCAGCCCCCATAAACAGCTGGTAGAAAGAATGTAACTCTATCCCAGCCAAAACCAGTACACTATGACAGCTGAATTATCAAATAGTGCTTCTTAACAAAGTGATGTTATACTTTAACATATTTTTCTTAAATCAAGATATGAGATGTCTATAAAAAATCATTTCACATATAAATATTCAGGCATTTGTAGGCTTCTAACAAGGAATGCAATAGAGACAGTGGTGCATAGTTTTGAAATGGAAAATAAAAAAGTTAGACTTTGCTTTTGAATGTGCAATCTGTATTAATACCCATTAATTCTCAATTTCAGCAATTCTATTTTCTGTATATGCTATAGTAATAGCATATAAAATCATAATAGGAAAGAATAACCTGAGAAAACACAATGACCGTGCTACATTTTTGGCAGTGAATAAATACTCAACAAGAATTAGGTACTGATTTATTGATTTGGATATAAACACATTTTCTAACTGAAAAGGCAAATTCAATATGTTGTTTTATCTACTTCTGTGGAATGTTTGTAACTGCCAGGCATAAAATAACATTCACAATAAAACTGGGGGGGGGGAGTGAAAAAATATAAAGTCAAACTTCCAGAAAACTGAATGTTGAAATTAGATTGCCTAGGAAAATTCCATCTGTTCCATCTTGCATGTATGTGTATGATAAAGTCTATAATTTTGCGTAATATTTACCCTCCTAAATCCCAGCTAATATCACACAAGGTTGGCACTACTCTTAATCAGCAGCTACTCACTATTTTGCTTTTGCTCATTATTTTTCTTTGCCCCCTTTACTGTACTCTGTTAAAATCCTGCTTTGGAGACAGTCCCATCAGCTTCCCTCTCGGCTTCTGTTCTCATAAGTGGTTGTTACTGAAGTGACACAGTTCCTCACAACTATTAATTAATTTTCAAATACTTTCAGTGGCTTTATATCAAGTGATACTGTTATGTTACTGAAATGGAACTGAAGCACAGAAATTAATTTGTTCGCTAAGTTTTCATAGTTATCACATTTTATCATTTATTTCATCAGTGGGGAAGTTAATTTGGTATTGCAAGTTTAACTTGCCAGAGTCTCATAAACAAACTAACGATAGAGCCTGCTGCGTCCATAAGGGCTTCCCCTTTTCCGAGTGACGTTTCTAAGCCCTCATGTTCTTTAGCAGTCAGCTACCCACCTACCAGGTCCAGCAGTTTGAATGCAGACAGACTCTGGGACAGAGAGGAGCACTCTAGTTTCGGTAAAATTACATTATTCAATACAAGAAGACAGACACTACATTCTGGAGCATACGCACAAATAGTGTTATAAGATATAGAACTTAAATAGGGCAACTGTGGACCTTAATTGCTCAATAAACTGCAATAATCTTCCAGAAAGTAACTTCCTGAAGTGTGTAATGACTGATATGAAATAAGACTGAATTGTAAAATAAAGAAAATAGTCAGACATGTATCACAGCGTGGCTTATGAAGCTCTCCCCGTTCAAAGAATCACTGCCCAGTACATTTCTTCATCAATAACTCCCCGTCCAGTTTAAAAAAAGAGCTGGAATAAGAAGAGTTTCTTGTTTCATTGAGTTAGAACTATGCTATTATAGAGAAAAATTCAAGAGTTTTCAGAAGTAACATGATTAAGAAGTTATTAAGATTTAAAAGGTTAATCAGAGGAATGTCCAGTCTTCTTGGCTCATTTAATGCACTTATGATCACGAAGATCAGTTTAACTTTGGGGCTCCCCCAGAAAGATGAAAATTAATATGAGACTTTAAAACAGAACCACAGAGGAATTCTCTCTTAAAACACACTTGCATCGTTGTGTAGATATGATTTTGATGTAATATTATCAGTATAATTCATTTTAGACATTTATTCTGCTAATCTTCCAAATAAACTGCCTAAAATTACTTACACTCAGATTATCATTTTGGTGTGATCTAATTTTATTAAAAAATATACTTCAATGAACTATTCTAGTACTTTCTTACAGTAAGTGCTACTGGGACTGGCTGGGATGGAGTTGGCTTTCTTCATAGCAGTTTGTATGGTACTGTGCTTTGGATTTTTTGTCTAAAACAGTGCTCATAACACACTTTGCTTTGGCTATTGCTGAACTGTGCTTGCACAGAATCAAGCCTGTCTCTTTTTCCCCCTCTCTGCCCCCCAGTAAGTAGACAGGCAAGGAGTTGGGAGGGGACACAGCCAAGACAACTGACCCAAACTGGCCAAAGGGATATTCCATACCTGTAACATTATGCTCAGCAATAAAAAGTGGTGGTAGAGGAAGACATCGGGGGCAGAACTGGGATGGTCCTTCAAGGCGGACACTGCTTGGAGACTGGGCATCAGTCTGTTTGTGGTAGGTGGTGAGTGATCATATTTGCAATCACTTTATTTCCTCTTATTATTATTTTAATATTTATGATTATTCTTAGATTGTTATTCTACGTATGTTCCTTTTTTCCCATATAAGTACATTAAAAAACCTAAGAGTGACCGTGCCTCAATTATTTTGTTCTTTTCCCTACTATGACACTAGGAAAAAAACAAACCTCTCATCTTTATGCCCATAAATATACCTACCTTATAGATATTATTAAAAAAATATAATAAAATCATCACTATCAATATTTTATGGCACTCTTAGATTACATTACAATTATTAACACCAGAAATTCAAACAAGCAGCTATTAAAACCTTAAAATGGGAAAACTAAATATTTGTTTTATCCTGTTGCTTGTCCTATAACTGCAGCAATCTAGAAATAGTTCTACTGAATTTGAACACTACATTAAAGCCAATGAAGTCCCAAACTATACTTGTTATAAATCTCTGATAGAGAGAGATAACTTTGAATCAGAGCATATTAAAAAAAAATAAATTCTGGAAGTCAAACAACTAATACTGACATTTCAGAATTTTTTCAAGCTTTGACCAATATAGAAATGGGTAGAGATTAATGTTCTCAGATGGTCCCATAAATGGTATATAAGAAAGCCTGAAGTTAATTCACACTGTCTTTAAACAGCGAGGACGATCTTTTAAAAGGCTGTTATTTCTTGGCAATGTGCTGAAAATTCTATAAGGGTGTACTACATATATAATATGTTCTATTTCTGCCCAATAAACTATTAAGAAAACATGTTTTATGATAACTCCAAATAGCAAAGCATATGATAGAACTATGAATACTTCTCAACAAGCCAAGAAAACCACAATCTATCCTAACCCTGGACCACACATATTGCTATATAATGAAATGTGCTGTGTTGTGCTTTCTTTTCTCTCTCTCTTTTTTTTTTTTTCCCTTTTTAAATTATTTAAACACTAAGGCATTGTAAGGGATAAGTAGATAAGGAATTCTATACAAATTGCTGACAAACAAGAAGCGTGCAAGAACAAGGTTAGCAATCTGCATGACAGCCAGCTCTCTGTGTCATACACGAGAACCAGAGACCTAGGACAGGATTCACAATACTGGCTTGTAAGTTACAGAAAGGGCAGGTTTGAAGCCAAGCTGCGGGCTATTTCTATTGGGAATAACATTTCTTCTGCAGGACAGTAACTAAATCTTACAGCTCCCTCAGCCTAGATGAAATAAAACCTCTTTGCACGAGACTTGGGTCAAATCCATACCTTTAATACTAAAAAAGCCTGCAAATCTATGGGTAGTACTGCTATGTGAAAGACATGAAAGTGGAAAAAACACCTACCATTCCTACTTAAAATCACAGAGTTCAAATTCCTTGGTCTGGAAAGAAGAAGCAGGACTGTGTAATGCTGCAGTGCAGGAATTAAAACTCTCATTAGCTGAGTTGAGAACAGAGTTCTGCTAGATCCTCCAATAATTTGTCATGCATCTCACAAAGTGTGCAGCTAGAAGGCAAAGAACCCCGCTAATTAAAATACAAGCTTTTTCCTTAGGATCGTATACTTGAACTTACATCCACAAGCACAGCAAAAAGTAAACTGAAGTGGTGGTTAATCTGAATTGACTAAAACATGGATAAATAACATTTTGTGTTTCAGTTTTCATGAAGTTCTTCCTATTTTCTTTAATAATAAAATACAGCAAATATCTGTTTCAGTACTTTACAGCAGGAAGAACAAAGTAGTTGGTAGGCCAGGAAATCCATTATCATCAAAAATATTAAAATTTTTCAAAACTTCTGCTGTTAGATGTGATATTCCACCTGTTTTTTGAGTATATATTTAAACCCAGATTCTGTCTCCAAAAGCTCACAGTCTGAAGAGGGAAGCAGTGCACAAAACATGAAAGGGGAAAAAAAAGGTTTTATTTTAAAAAAAGTAGTGTTTAAACACTAAGTGTCTAAGCACAGTGTCCTATAAATTAATAAGCATTCACTGCCTGTTGCCTCGGAGGCATCATAACAGAGGCTAAACATGGAAAGGATGTGGTTGCAGTTCTATGAAGGAGCACAGCTAAAACATCTGTTAAGCATACAAAGATGCTACGCAAAAGGAAAATAAAGAGAGTAAGATATCAGAAGACAGATGGTTGAAGCAATGAAGCACTGGTGAATTATATTGAATATGGAAAAAAATACTGAATTTGATACGATGGCACAGAAAGTGGATAATGTAGAGGGACAGTGACGGGGATGATTAGCAGGATAAGAGATACTAGCAGCTACGTTGTTGATAAAATGGAAGATATACACAAAAGGTTGAGAGGAAGATGACAAGGGAAATTTTTTGTATTGTTTTCACACACACAAAAAAGCTGGATTTCATAAACAGCATTGGAGCATAATTCCAGCTGGAGAAAAATGGTGCTTGGACAATCGAAAGCAGCTACAGCCCTGCATTAAACAAAAAGGGTAGTGGTATCAGCAATGAAAATAGAGTGTAATTTCCTGGATTACTAGGAAAGATAATTATGAATTTCAGTAACCAAAAATAAAGATAAAATGATAGAAAGATATCCAGGAAAACACATTGGAATGGCAAAAATGTGGATTGCTGACACTGTGCAGATATCAGGGAAAAGCTGGGGAAGAAACTACTGTAGTACAGTGCAGCAATGTTTAAGGGATACAGACTAAGAAAAAAATAACCTGTGGAAATTCAGCACTGACAATGAGATTTTAAGTGGAAAACCTGTCAAAAAGAAAGAAAAGTCAGACTACTATCCAAACTAAATGGAATTAGAATCCCCTGAATATATTCTGTCCTTTAGAATGGTTTGTGAACGTGTGGAGCATGGCCTAGCTTCTTCAATTATGAAAGTAATCTTGACGTGAAAATAAAAGTCTATATGTGCATATATTAATAGAAAATATATACCTATCCAGACAATAAGATCAAATGCATCTTTCATGCTTAAAAGTTTGATTTTATTCCCTGGGTAGTTATGTTATTTTTCATTCATGAATAGAAGTGTCCTCTAATGTCAAGTGAAAAAGTTAGAATACTATGTGATCTGTTCTCATAAACTGTTCCAGATTAAAGGTACAATCTGCTTAGAACTATAGTACTACTCTTGTGGGGGGTTTTACATTATAATTTTTATGTTCTTAAAACAAGCATAATTAATAAATTAGGAAAAATATAGAACCTAACTATCAATTCTTCTCCGCTCAAATATCCAGTTTGCTTTATTCGGATGCATGTTCTCTGCTCTACCATTTTATTCAATGTTCTCTTTAAATTAACATTCTGCGATTCAGTTAATGTGTAGTCAGACTAAAAAAAAAATAATTTCTATCCCAATATAGCCTCCTACAATCAATAATTAATGAGTCAGAATATGCATAACATTCCTTAACAACTCCATACTTCATGCAGGTGGAATGGAAGTACAAAACAGAGTCAGGGAATGGTAAATTTTCTTTTCTGTAATTGCTGGCAAAAATCATTAATTAAGAGCTAGTGAGAGGTTTCTGGCCTATGTAAAGTCAGTTACAGGACACCACGAACTAGGTAAAAATAGGAAATCTGGCTGGAAAAAGAAAACACAGAGAGATGAGGTGATGAGGTAAAGATGATCTGTCCCTCATCCAAAGGTAAACAGCAAGAACTGGTAAATCCAGAAGTGTTATTCCTTTATTCATCATCTTTCCCCCTTTTCTTTCCATATCTGAAGTCAAACTGATTAGAGAAGGTGATCAAGTAATTTTTTTCAATAGACTTCCAGTCTGGAAAACAAATTTAAAACGTAACTATTCCAGTAGGAGCTGAATATTTAACCACTTGGCTACAACATGAAATTTATTGAGCACTGAACTAATGCTAGATTACCTAGATTTTGAAAAGTAAAAAGATTATTTGGGTGGAGATACCTCGTAATACATTCAATCACATACACAAAATTGGTTGTGTTGGTGCAATGACGTGTTTGGTGTTTTCTTGTGTTTCCACCTTGCCCTTTCAACCAACATTTCAGCTCTTGTGCCACTAAACTGTGCTATGTGCTCGTCACATTTTCTCTTAAAAATACTTCAAAACCATTTCAGAAGAAAATAGCAAATCAAAAGGAGAGAATAATAATGTAAGATAATTAAACTTACACAATGAGGCAGTTCCTCAAAATACATATATTTTAGTGTATAACTAAAGAATAGAATTTGTTACAGAAAATAACATTTTGAATAAGTATTTCAACCTTATTCTCCATGAAAAAAAGCTGTCATAAAATATTCACCCATCCCTAGTACATATTTAACTCAAGTTTCATCTCACTTTTCTACTATGGTTTCCAAGCAATTCAGGACTGGGCATTACAAGACTGGAACAATTGGGGTAGCAAAGAATGCAAGCACTAAACAAGCATTGGTAACCTTTCCAGCAGCATTTATTCCCATTCAAAAATGGTAAAGCATGTCTCGAATTGAGTGGACTTAGTTGAGAGGTTCTACAAAAGAGTACTATTCTCTTGCACTACTGCAAAATCAGCTATACCTTAGCTACTACTGACATAATGGATTGGTCTTCTCTCATTCTTTTCCTTAAAGGCAGATTCTGTACCTTCTTTAGGCAAATTACTGTATTGCCTAAACTATCTTTAAGGTTCAAAGTATTTTCTTAATACACAACATGAACCTCCAATGCTGTAATGCAATTGCTTTACTTCTGTTTATCCTTCAGATAGACTATTGCTTAAACTAAATAATCACAGTTCATTGTCCTTGCTTGCATGCCATTTTCCACCTTAACGCTTCCCGTTGCTCCTCGTCTGCCTTTAGTTCATCCACATCTCCCTAAGAAGTAGAATAAAAAAACCACACAAGCACAGTTTGTGAACACTTACCATAGCTAACTGGCTGGAAAATAGCTCCTCCTTTATGTACTCATTAGAGTACTTACCACCCTGTATCTGATAGGGCCAACATTTTTTTCCTCCATAGCCTGCGACAACTAGAATCTATTGATGACTGTTATAACCACATAACTCTAATGATTGCTCTCTTCTCAATAACAATCCAGTTTCTATAAATAATTAAAATTTTATTGGAAAAAAAAATTAAGTCATTTCCCATCAGTACCAAGATTCTTCTTCTCAAGAGATCTTTTAATATTACCAGAAAATCCATGCTGCTCCATCAGAAAAGACTGAAGACCATTTTAAGATAAACCTTGCAAGTTAGGACTCTCATCTGCAGATCTGAGACCTAGATTTAAAACATTCCCCAATTTAGATTGCAGAATCCAAAGAAATACGATTCTGGAACAACAGGTGAATAAGAATAGCTAGAGAAGCCACCTAAAAAGTCTTCAGATACAATTTATCAGTTTTATGAGGATTCATTCATCTCAGGATTGCATATGATAACTAGGCAAAATGACCCTGAAGGTCTTTTCTTACCCTGTGTTTTCTTAATATTTTACACTTTTGTATTAAGGCACACGTATCTTCCTAAATATTTTCTTATAGTGTCACTCTGTACTCATTACAGAAGAAAGCTGAAATTATAATAACCTCGTTGTGGTGGGTTGACCCTGGCTGAGGGCCAGGTGCCCACCAGAGCCGCTCTATCACTCCCCTCTTTCATTAGACAGGGGAGAAAAGGTACAATGAAAAAAAAAAACTTACGGGTCGAGATAAGGACAGGGAGAGATCATTCTCTAATTATCATCACGAGCAAAACAGACTGACCTTAGAGAGGGAATTCATCTTATTTATTACTAAGCAAAACTGAGTAGAGGAATGAGAAATAAAACCAAATCTTAAAAACACCTCCCCCCACCCCTCCCATCTTCCCGGGCTCAACTTCACTCCCGGCTTCAACCTCCGCCCCCCCCAGCAGCACAGGGGGACGGGGAGCGGGGGTTACGGTCAGTTCATCACACGGTGTTTCTGCCGCTTCTTCATCCTCAGGGGGAGGACTCATTGTTCCCCCGCTCCAGCGTGGGGTCCCTCTCACGGGAGACAGTCCTTCACGGCCTTCTCCAATGTGAGTCTCCTCCACGGGGTGCAGACCTTCAGGAGCAAACTGCTCCAGCGTGGGTCCCTCGCGGGGTCACAAGTCCTGTCAGCAAACCTGCTCTGGCATGGGCTCCTCTCTCCACGGATCCACAGGTGCTGCCAGGAGCTTGCTCCAGCGTGGGCTTCCCATGGGGCCACAGCCTCCTTCAGGTGTCTCCACCTGCTCTGGTGTGGGGTCCTCCACGGGCTGCAGGTGGAATAGCTACACCCCCTCATCCTCCCTCCATGGGCTGCAGGGGGACAGCCTGCTTCACCATGGTCTTCACCACGGGCCGCAGGGGGATCTTGCTCCGGCGCCTGGAGCACCTCCTCCCCCTCCTTCTTCACTGACCTTGGTGTCTGCAGATGTTCTTACATCTTCTCACTCCTCTCTCTGGCTGCAAAAGCGCTCTCTAACTGTTTTTGTCTTTCTTAAATATGTTATCACAGAGGCGCTGATTGGCTTGGCCTTGGCCAGCGGCGGGTCCGTCTTGGAGCCGGCTGGCATTGGCTCTGTCAGACACAGGGGAAGCTTCTAGCAGCTTCTCACAGAAGCCACCCCTGTAGCCCCCCCACTACCAAAACCTTGCCACACACAAAACCAACACACTCGTGTGTCATACTACGGAGGTACTCAAGTACCTACAGTCAAGCACATCCTTCAGTAACTCCCTGGATTGGCACTTATATTCAGCAAAGTGTGCTTTTCTTAAAACAAATATCATTAAGTAGGAGATATTACACTGCTTCCTTGATCACACTGTAACAAAAAGCATTAAAGAAATCAATTTTCAAGACAGTCTAAGGAATCTATTATTGTCAAAACCAAAAGTGATTATTTTAATGTGAGGAAGAAACATTGTATCAAACTTGGTACTTGCAAAATTTTACTTTTCAAGTATGACTATCTACAATTGCAGTCTTTATAATATCTAGGTTTATACACATACTTAGTATTCCAGTACAAACACTGCGTGTTTTTTCAAAACAGCTACCACACATCTTTCAATAAGAAACACCTTGCTCTATTGATACACTCAATAAAATAAATGGGACTAAGAGCAAAGTAGCTTGCTGCAGAGATCCATCTCCTGCTATCAGGGCAAAGGACATGAAAGTGTAAGAAATGCCACGAAGTTGCTTGAAAATAACTGCTCTTTTATCTAACAGCCTGCTCAATAGAACACTCATCTCCTAACTGATAGCTTCAAGTTCCTTCTCTGCAGTCCGAAGGGATTAAAAATGATAACCTCCGCTTTTTTGAGGAGCGGTATAACTACAATGATCAAGGGACCTACCTAATCTCCTTGCAAATAGCTCAGCACAGCAAAAGACTTTGAGAAGTTACCAGTTAGGTTGGTAAATGGGAGAAGTCTTGTAAAGGGGATAATTTCAAGAGAAATCTTAAAAATAAATTTACTGCATCATTTTGAGGGATGGTAGTGTGTTCTTACATACCACAAACTTCCTATGGTTTCACTGAAATCCTGATCTCTGGAGGTCAATGAAAGCTATGTATTTCTGAATCAGCAGTTCAGTATCTCCCTGACTTTTGTAACAGGACAATTTAAGAGAATGATTGGAGAAAGGGGTTTTAGAAAGCACAGTATAATTCAGGCTTTTAAAAGCACAGCATCAGGGTCATCTCTGTCATCATATCTTCCAGTCTACAGCTCTGAGGATACAGGGTGGCTACCTACAGTTGTATGCACACAGGAACCCTGGAGGGGAATTCTTCAATCCAGGTTCTGTGCTCAAACCAGGGAACACAGACCTACATACTTCTAAAAGCAGAAACCAGGATTGAAAGAATCCCTGCAAATATTCTTTAGGAAACTGGTAGAAGGCCCATAAGCAAACTGGTGAAGCAAAGAAACCCATATGATTCAAAAGGGTATCAGTAACATGCCAGGCATGAGGAACTCCAAGAGAAAAAGAAGTTGACCAGCTGGAAAGGAATGCAGGAGTTCCATAGAGGATGAATTGGATACCCTCAGAGAAGCAGCTGATTAGGGAAACAACCAATGGTCCAATTCCCAATAGCAAATAAAGTGCTAGTGAAAAAGAATATATATATCCTTAACACCGAGAATCATGAGTCTGACTAGATTTGAGACTCACCAGCCATCTGATTATTACTTCATGCAGCTCATTTATAGTTACAGTAATAATATAACAATCTAGGGAGAGGAGGAGGTGGAAGAATTCGAATTCATGTAGTACATCTTGCTGAGGAAAAGCAATAAGGGAGCATGGATGAATAGACTTGTTCTGAGGTTCAGATCAAAAGGGAGAAAGAACTGCTAAGTGACTGCAAAGGACACTTATAAATTAAAAAAAAAAAAAAAAAAATTGCTACTTTGGGATTTCCCTGCCAGACTAGAAGGATCAAGTAGATGATATATTTGTGAAGAGTAAATCAGAACACAGACCTTGGTGATAATGTAGGTTACTGACTAACATTCTTTGTGAATACAGGAGGAGACAAGCTGAAGAGGAAGTTACTGAAATGCTTTCATGAAAAGAGTAATGAGGGTAGGGGCTGCTTCACATATGTCTCTAATTAACAGAGAAGAAACAGCTAAAAATGTGAAGATTAAGTGGCAATGTAGTTGAGATTAGTCACAAAAGGACAGAATTCTCGAAAGTTAGATTAGAAGGAAAATAAACTAAAAATAATGTATTTCAAGAAGGCAAACTTCAGTAAAAGGACTCTTAGAGAGGATTTCCTGGGAGACTTGTCTAAGGTGAAAAAAGGAATTACAGTGAAATGGTAGCTCCTTAATGAACCAATTTACTCAAAGGAGAAGAAAGGCTTCTGATAGATACTGAAGAATATTGACATTTGTGATGCTGGTTTTTTTCCTTGCCTTTTAAATCTCTCCTTTAGTCAAAAGGTCAACATAAATTGGTTCTCTGTTTTAATTGGTGCACCAGTGATAAAGGATTAAGATCCTGCAGGGAAAGGAATAATGCATTTACAAATACTTGCATAAGCTAGGCATTTTCAAGCCATCTGAGTAAAATGAACTACATGCTGAGGTACCCAAAATCTGCAAGCCATAAACGATTAGCTAAAATGTGTCCACAACAGTGACATAGCTCAGAGCAGTAGATTGCAGCAATCCCTTGTTTCCCCACTTACTCCATGTTGGCTCAGACTGTGGGGCAGTTTTTCTGCATGTGAAGGGGATTCCTTTAAGATGAAATAAAATCAGAAGATCTGTTCAAAGTGCAGCAACAGTCTCTAAAAGGAACAGAAAGGTCCCAATCAATGTGTGATCTGCAGCATAAGCAAGTCCCACAGCAAGTACCAAGTGCACGTGCACCGACAGAACGCTCTCAAACCACAGAGACTTCCTGTATTTTTCTTCTTGTGTCACGTAAAAGGCTAAAGGTCTCAAGGTCAGTAACCAGCTCACACAGATGCCCTCAGCTCCTAGCTAAGTGTATTCCTTTATATTGCAGCAAGACCTCCTATGGCTCAATATACTTTTTCTTCCTTTAGCTGCTGTATTTCTTTGCAGTGCTTTTCTGAATTGCTTCTCTCACCTATCTTTATTATTCAAAAGGAAAAAAAAAAAAAAAAGATTCCCCTTTTCCATCTTTCCTTTCCAATCTACAACTTTGGTCTCATATAACATTCAATATACTGCAGTTACAGTGCCAGATCATGGTCAAGGATCTCAGCTATGTGCCCTTGCATCTGTAAATTCTGCATCTACTGCCAGTCATCCCTAGGCCTTTGCACCTCCATCTGTCCAAACTCCGAACTCTGCATATCCTCTCTCACATACCCTGCCTCTTCCTCATAGAAATGAGGAAATGAGAGACTGGAAGTCATTACTTTCATGGTGTCCACTTGATCATTTGCCCCTGCCACAATTTATTCCACCATTTATTTAGACACCATTTATTCCATTCTGAGCCTCTCTCTGGCTAACACCCGAATTCAGAGTCAGGAAGCAGCAGGCACTATGTGTTACATGTAAGTGAACAAGAGCAAAAATAAAACTCTCTTCCCTGAAAAAGGGCATAGGAACACCCATGTGCTCCTGCCGTCTCCACTAAATGAATGAAAGGATGCTCTGGCACTTGCTGAAGCAACATTGAGAAGCCTACACACCTGAAAGCAAGTTTGTAAGATAGCTTTCTTTTGGCAGTCTTTGAGTAACATGTGCAACAGGGATGTTTGGTCCATGGGACCAGATTAATCATAAAGTATATAAGCATGCATACCTATAGTGTAGCTTTTGGGTCCTTGGTACAAATTGCTTTTTTCTACTGATCCATTCATATTGCACCAGATTAGTTTTTGCTGCGTGGCTCACAATTACACAGCCTATGAACACAAAGTCTATGAAAACCCATAAAGGATGTATGAGAGCAAACTGTAAAGGTAAAAACTAGAAAGGTAGAATCGGTATTTATCTTTTAAAAGGGAAAACAATGGCAGTAAAGATCAACTTGCCCTGAACTCTTTCAAAAAAACCATGAGCTCTATACCAGAATAGATAATCAAACAAGCTATTTGTAGGCAGCTGGAAGATGACCATGAGATCGATGAGATGCAAAGCAATCAAAAAGCCAATAACAGCATAAGAATGAAACAATGGGCAATGCAAATAAGCATTAAATAATAATTTAAAAAAAAATACTGACAAGGAAGGGCTAAACTTGATGATGTTGTTCAGAAAGGAAAAGAGAAAGGCACACAATAATAAACTTAAAGTATGAAAACACTTTTTTCATGCCCATGGATACTTAAACGATAAGCAATGAACTTAAAATGAAGAAACTGAGATTCAGGTAGGCATTAGTAGAAAGTTTTGACTCTAAGAAGGGGACCAAAAGATTTTGCATGATTGTGCAATATCAGTCTGTAAAGATTTTTAAGAACTTTTTGGACACACATGTCTCAAGAATGATGTACACTTTAAGCTATGTTGCAGCAGAGGGTTAAACAGGTGGCTTTTGGAATCTCTTCCTGTTACTCTGTCTATAATTGTTTTCAGATTTCCATGCAGAGACCATTAAACACAGTATGTGTCTTAACAAGGTGCAGGCTTGGATTTTTGCCTTGTCTTTGTTGAAGAAGTCCTTGTATAAAATGCATTTAAAACTCTTTTAAGCCCACTTAATAACACTGCAAATATCTAAGCCACACAATTAAATAAAAAAAACCCAAAAGACACAGTAGAATACATTGGAATTTATACTTTTTTTTTTTCAGAATATATTTTCCCCATGTTTGCTGAGTTTACTGTATTTTACTGAGTATATTTCTAGACAAATGGAAATAAGAATGCTGTTTTCAAACAATCTTACAAGAGTCCCAGTGCAGTATATCTGCATGTTTTCCCAGACAGCTTTTAATCAAAAACATAAGATAAAATTAAAATTATGAGAAAGAAGGAAGATTTTAAGGGATGAAGAATGAAGTATATCTGAATTTTCAGTGATTGCCCTTTTAGCTGTTCTAAGTATCATAATTTGTCCTAACACTGCCCTTGAATCCAAACAGAATCATTATATTTAACATATGATCTCAATTTCAACATTTATTGCTGATTTCATTAATCAGCTAAATGTATGTACACTGAGTTGGTTTAAGATCTGTGTGAGTGTTTTGCCTTGATTGTTTCAGGAGTATGACAAAATCACTGTCTTGATCAGCAGTAAACACTGACAAAGTTTGCTTTCTTGCAATCCAATAAAACTACCTGTTTCTAGTCCTAATAACTAACGTAACCCATATATGTGGGGGTTTTTGTGGCAGTAATAGTAGAGTAATGGAACAATATAATTTCTTATTGTGCAGACAGTAAGGCAGTTTTGAGAATACCTACATAAGGTCTTCTGTAGTGCAATTAAACATGCAGTAAATTATTCACATTCAACACTTTCATACATTCATTTACTCATATTCCTCATCACTCACATGAGGAGAGTGAGCAGGGTCCTTGTTTAGATACAGGATGGAAGATAAAAGAAAGAAGGTTCTGAAAACTTGGCTGACAACAGATCACAGACTGAAAACAGTAAAGATGAGTTGGGATGTGGTGACTCTCCAGACAGTAGTGACAAGCTTTGACTGACAAATTCAGTTAAGCAGATGCAGCGCAGTCTATCCAGAGAACATGGATTCCGGATAAGCGTCAGTTTTAGCAAGAAAATTGGGTTCTATAAAGATAAAACAACAACAACAACAACAAAGGTACAAAAATATGTCTATGAACACAAACCCTCTGAGAAATCAAAGTAAGAAAACAGGAGAGATTTAAAGGAGGAGATTTTATGGGTAAACCACTCCTGCTAGCACAGACAGGACATGCTATAGCATCAGAAGAAGGAAAATAGCAGAGGCATTTCTCTTTTCACCTTAAGAGACAGGTATCTATCTCAGACCTGGGAATGAAGAAAGAGAAGCCTGGGGTGGGCAGGGGAAGATGACAACTGACGCATTTAACTCTGCATTTCTTGGAGAAAAATGTTTTGGAGATTTTAACTCTTTGCGTACTCTTTACTCAGTGTGAACCACCACACATTTCCTTTGATCTGTCATCATCCTTCACTAAAGTCACAGTTTAGCCACCTTTTTTTCTTTTTTTTTTCTTTTTTTAAATCACTGTTTTTACAAGGAGGTCAGACTAAATGCTGTTATAATAATTTCTAACTGTACTTTCTGCGTACAGAGGTTTTCTGAACATACAAGAAAGGTATACTAAGAAAATCAAAGGTATGGTTGGAGGAAGAGGAAAAAAAATGAAATAAGGTAATCCTAAATCTTTAAAGTCTTAAATGTGTGATCTTCACTAACTGCAATACAAGGGCATTTTGTTCTACTGAACAAAAGGAACATAAAAAATTATTTTACAGTGAATCTGGCACTTGTTGAAACTCTAGGTAATTGCTCTGTGTCTAATGATTCACTAAAGAAAAATACAAAATGGAGATAAATATATGTCAAGTCACTTCTCATATGTCTAAAACTCAGCATTGCATACCTGTTTTTCAAGGCATATCATCTTAGATATATCTTAATTTAAAAGAAGCAGCAGCCACAAGTATATTTTTTCAAGGCTGACTATCTTAGTTCTTCTATCTTGGTTCAAAGGAAAAAATACTTATTCAATATAATGTGCACAGACTTAAATAGAAAGAAAAGATGCTTAACAGCCTACAATCTCGACAGCTTTGAAATGTGGAACAAATATTTGTTCGTTGGGTTGGTTCCTTTCACTTCCAAGTGTCATGAAATTTCTGAATGTCATAACTATTAGCATTCTGTATGATCACCAGTACAAGAGACTCATTTGAGATTTAATAGCCACATTTTGATAATGCAATTTTTACTGCATTTTTGGTAGGGAAGAAGGATGCAGTAAGAGAAAAGGAAAATAATTGATTAAAAAAAACTAAAGGAAGATGTTCTTCACTGTTAACTCCATCATGTGTTTAAGAACAGAACAAATGATAATTTATCCCCAAACACACTTCATAAGCTTGAATTGTATCTGATGTCTTATGAAGTCAATTGGAATCCTTCTTTTGATTATATTTATAGTTCAGAAGCTATTTTCATGTATGCAGAGGATCAAAAATTTCATTTTTCAGTGAAGATGAAACAATCCATCTGTTGGGACATTGAAGTTTTTGGACTGATGCATTTGCAATGCATATGAAAATACACTTGCATAACAGGTCATCAGCAAGATGTTGATGGAAAAGGAAAAAAGGAGAACAAACCCCCTAAATTTCAATACAGCCATTCTCTTTTCGTAGAACTACTTTCAAATTCAGAGCATTTAGAAAGTGTCAGTTTTCCAGGAAGGTTATATAACTAGCAATAAACACTTCCTCAAAATTAAAAGCCAGTAGACAGCAGGAAAAAAAATAATAAAAAATTATGTGAGTCATTTGCATGCAAACAGTGTTCTGCCCTAACTATATCTTATGTGCTTTATACCAAAATCTCCATGTACGACTACAGCAAATAATTCACTTTTTTTTTTTCTTTTCTAAAAGTAAAAAAGATCATAGTGCAAATACAGATCTCTATTGCTATCTTGCAAGCGGTATAGGCAATATAATGGGTACTTTTACTTCCCTCTGCTGTCTTATTTTTCCTACTTGGTGTTTTGAAAAACAGCACCAGCGGTTTGAATCTTCACCAGTGATAAAATAACTCTCTCATGGACTATTATTACACAGTGAGTACTGTGAGAGTCATTATTAAAGTAGTAAGAATATTCCTATAGAACAAGTCTAATGTAAACTATAAGTTATGATCTTTTAACTGAGGTCCAATTTAGATCAAAAGAGATAACTTTTTTTAAAGCATCATTTTTATTTAAATTCTAAATATTAAATTTTATTTCTAATCTAACTCTATCTTATGTGTTTGAAATCCATCTTGAAAATTGTATCCAGGTAGGGCATCTGGGAACTTAACCTGCATAACAAATGTAATTCCATATAAATCAGAACTAAGATGTTTATTACAAAAAAAATGCTGTTGGTGACATTACGACATTTTGGCTAACAGCCCAGGTGTTTGAATAAATGGCCTTGTCATGGACAAAAGATGCTTCTGCACAATGCTGGACAATTTGTGTACGACAATCATTTTACAACAAGGTACTGAGTCTAAGTTGTCTCTTCTACCCTCAAATATTTTCACAATCAAAAAGCAGAATGATTGACTCCTGCTAATCCTTCAAAATACTGGAGGAAAAACACACACAAAATTACACAACTGCCAGTCAATCCATTAATATCTAAAAAAGTTACTTATTTATGCTTATACCTACATAAGCAGAACTGAATTTAATGCTGATATGGCATTTAGAGTATATATGACCAGTGTTTTCCTTGATGCTAAGTGTTTTTCCAGTTGTTTCCACAAATTTTATTTACATAAAAAGGGTAACAAAAAAAAAATAGAGCATGTTAACTGCCTAAACATCAGTAAACTTCTACGACACTGCTTCTATGGCAGCATTTTCAAACCAGTCTTTAAACTGATTTTATAACTTACAGCAGTGATATTACAGCTGTGTTGTTTTGAGATTTGTTGTTTCCGTTTTAGGTGTGAAAAACTTCAGTTTCTCAAAGTTGTTCTATTTTTCTAGCTATTTAAGGTGGTCTCACTAAAAAAAAACACCTCCTTTTTAAAAGCTATTTTTATAATTTATGATAGTTTATACAATAGCACTGTTTCACAACTGACAGAGTGAGACAAGTGCAATTATGGCTAATCCTTTTGTACATCAGCGGAAGACTCATCCATGTTACTTGGAGAGTAGAGTCAGGTTACACAAAGGTTATCTGTGAAGAACTGGAAAACCATTTCTGCTCTAAGTTTCGTCAGTGCAATTTAACTGAGAAACATTGTCTATACCTACCTATTGCTTAGTTCATATGTAAGACAAAACCTCATGATTTGGTTTGGCAATTCTTCACTGATTCAGACTGAGTTTCTTAATTTCTAGCTATAGATCAGCTCACCAGAATTTTTACTCTAGGCAAATCTCAGATATCATTGGTCATCCAGGCAGCCTTAAGAAACACACACTCATTTAAAGAAGAAAATTAACTTACATTTTTAAGTACACACATGTAGACTAAAAGTATAACTAGCCAACACTTTTATTTGTAGTTCCCTCATTCATTCCATTCTTGCTAAGTAGAATAGAATAGACTATTTCAGTTGGAAGGGACCTACAGCAATCATCTAGTCCAACTGCCTAACCACTTCAGGGCTGACCATAGGTTAAAGCATGTTGTTAAGAGCATTGTCCAAATGCTTCTTAAACACTGACAGCCTTGGTGCATTGGCCATCTCTCTAGGAAGCCTGTTCCAGTGTTTGACTACCCTCTTGGTAAAGAAATGCTTCCTAATGTCCAGTCAAAACAGCTGGCGGAGCTTTGAACCACTGCCACAGGTCCTGTCACTGGATACCAAAGAGAAGAGCTCAGCACCTCTCTCCCCCCTTCTCCCCCTCAGGAAGCTGTAGAGAGCAATGTTGCCCCTCAGCCTCCTTTTCTCCTAACTAGACAAACCCAAAGTCCTTAGCCACTCCTCAGGGGACGTTCCTTCCAGCCCTTTCACCAGCTTTGTTGCCCTCCTCTTGACACATCCAAGGACCTTCACATCCTTCTTAAATTGTGGGCCCCAGAACTGCATGGTGAGGTGAGGCGAGGCCGCACCAATGCTGAATACAGCGGGATAATCACCTCTTTTGACCAGCTGGTGATGCTGTGTTTGATGCACTCCAGGATGTGGTTTACCCTCGTGGCTGCCAGGGCATGCTGCTGGCTCATGTTGAGCTGCTGCCAACCAGCACCCGCAGATCCCTTTCTGCTGGGCTGCTCTCCAGCCACTCCTCTCCCAATTTATACTTCTGCCCAGCATTACTCCATCCTAGGTGTAGGATCCAGCATTTGGATTTGTTAAATTTCATCCCATTACTGATTGCCCAGTCATCCAATCTAACTAGATGCCTCTATTAGCTGAGGAAAACAGTACTTAGTACTCGCTTCATGCTTAGGCTTATAAAATGATCTTGAGCAGGCAAAAGACTGTATCTAGACAAACCTCAGCAACAGTTTTTTTTAAACCCCCAGAAAGACAATGTTTCTTTACTTTACGATCTAGATGTCCAGCTCAGCCTCTTTATAAGCTGAATTTACCTGATGTCAGATGGAAATTAATTTCTGGCTGTATAAACCTGAAGTTTTACTATCTGAATGAATGTAATTCCATTCACAAACATGAGTTTCTATCTTTCTGCAATCGTATGTTCTCAAAACATACCAGGCAGTAATAGGGTCCTTAAATACAGGAATCTTTTTATAGTGGTATGCATTTTTATCAGGAGGCTTCCTTGAATTCTAGTATGAATAATCTGTTTATGTTCTTTTAACAGAAAACTTAAGTGAAACCCCAGAGAGCACAAATCCAGCTGTGCTTAGTCTACCATTGTATTCACTGCAAAATGAAGATGTCCATTGATAGAAAAGTCTGTGTCAGATGGTGGACACATACTGGGGTGATAAAAATGTATTAAGATTATACCACAGTGAGACATAATACAGCTGTCTAATAACAGCAAGAATTACTTAAGCACAGGAAAGGACACGAAGTTTTCAAAGACATCGTGTATAACGTTTGATCTGCCTTTTATACCTACATATCAACTAATCTCATATACACCTGAAAATTAGATCTAGAAAACATGGAAACTTGGAAGTGTATTTTGGATTACAGAACACATTTTCATGCAGTATCAGTAGTGATGCGTATGTTTCTTCAGTCAATTAAGAAAGGAATAGAAACGCAGAATCGTCACTGTAGGATGGCACCTCTGGGGTTTGCCTAGTCCAGCCACCCTGAGGTGCTCAAAGCAGTGTCAGTGAGAGCAGCTTACTTGGGACACTGTCCAGTCAGGCTTTGAATGCCTCCAAGGATGAGGACTCCACAACCTCCTTGGACAACCTCTTTCAATGTCCAATCAACCTTACAGGAAAAAAAGGGTTTTTAGGCATGCTTTACATAAGTTTAAAAGCCAAGGTGTTTGTCTCGATTTTTTACATTAGAAAAACAGTGAGAACAGAAAATATTGTCAAGGACTAAGACTCAGACTCAAAGCTGGAATATACAGAGATAAGGTCAAGTGCATACAAAGAAATGGAGACGCTCCTAGTACCTACAGTGAGGGAAATCTTGGGTCAGGTGAAGGTACTGACATTTCTGCCAACAATTTTACTATAGTCAGTATTTCACCAGATACAGGCAATATAATTTTCAATATTTGAGTTTTAATATCCTAATGAAGTTGTTGTTTTACAATAAAGTTAAATAAATGTGACAAAGGATGAGATCTAGTTATTGGTTGGTTTTTTCCCCTAGTGAATATCAACCATATAATGACAACCCAGTCAAATTTGAAAATTATTCCAAATTTCATATTGATATAATAGAAGGCCAGGAGTTATCACAATTCTCACACAGAAATGGAGACCATAAAGCACCTGAGTTGATTCCTTCAGCAATTCAATTTTACTTAGTAATCCTCACACTGAGCTTGCCTGAAACTTTGACGTTTTTCTCCCAGATAGGTATTGACTGTTGATGCCATGATACCAAGAAATAGATAAGTCATCATTTCTGTTGGTAATATCTTCCCCTGCACCATGCACTCTTCTAAAAATATCCACACAAAGACGCTACACAGTATTTCTTAACTGGTCTGACAAATACTATGTGAAGACTTAAAATCATCCTAGTCCTACATTCCTAACCCTATCTTTATAAATTCAAAGTTTGCCAACAGTCAGAACCATGTTAGTCCCTATCTTCAGCATAAACAACTTATGTGATAAGGAGAAGGTGGAGGAAAAACATATTGTTAACCCCAGATCTCACAACCAAAGTATTTTGTCTCCAAGCTCCTGATTTTCAATGTCATAAAGAACTTAAAGAACTCAGTTATATCAAGAACTTAGACAGTTTTAGAAAGACAAATCCTATTCACCATTTCCAAAATGTATTTTCAGATTTTAATTGTGTTTTTTCATTAGCTAGTCTCATAAGCATAACTTTGACAGATACAGTCACAGAATGCTGAGTGTCTGCACTATAATACAGCTCCCACGCTATGAAGACAGACTGCATTAGCTGAAGTGTCCTACATTACAAACAAGTGTTCTTGTTATCTAAGAATCTACAGTATATTTCAAGAAGGTATTTAACAATTATGTGATGAAATCATGCTGTCACAGAACCATATCAGAAGGAAAAAAAAAAATTCCAAACTAGCCAACAGAACAAATATTAACATGCAGTAAATAAAAGACTGCATTAAAAAAAGGAACAAACTACTAGAATTCTGACTGGTCTTTTGCCTTTTATCTCTAATATGCACTGGTTTACCACATTTCTCAAAAAAATCTGATGTCTTATCTCTACAGATTCTGATATAAAATATATGCATTACCATTCTGAGATTAGAATCTATGTTTACATGTGTAAGAAATTAAATCAAAGCAAGAATAATAAAAGAGAATGTTAATAAGTATACATTATATGTCAACCCTTTTTTTTTTTTTTTCTACATTGGTATACCATACAGCTTCCAGCTTTAAATAACTAAAAATTGTTGTCAGGTCCATCTGTTTTATTATTCCCCTTGGCACAGGCTAAATTTATCACATAGATCTGAAATAGATAATATGTTGTTTTATTAGATTAATTGTGTATGGGCATCAGTATATGTCAAAATCAATGGCTTTTTAATGACAGTACATACTAATGATTAACTAGAAATACTGAGGAGGGTTGAAGGCATGGCTTTAGAAATCATTAATATGACAAGTTTTTAAATATTAACATACAAAATGAGACAAAAACTTTAAAAAAAAAGTGAATGCTACATCACTATGATATTATATCTACAAACATAGAACACACACAAAACAATTTTCATCCTAATCAAGGCCTCTTACATATAAGGGTCTCCATAAGGCTTTGTACTCATGCTTCTCCTTACTATTTGGAGATAAGTAATGGGTGGGGTACTTTGTTGTGAAATAGCCTTCATTTCTACCTGTCCCAGAAGTCAGACGCATATTATACCCTTTTCAAAAATAATAATTAAAACCCCCTACACATTCCACAGTAGTTCTCTATTAATTCCATTATAACATTTTCTTCTATATTATTGCATGTTTTGAAAATTTTGTTAGAGGTAGATTATTTTTGATTGATGTTTAATAGCAACCTAAAATATAGAGCATTCTATAACAATTAACATGAATACTGATCTATATTTAATTTCCAGTCTCCCTAGGAAAACACTCAGTCAATTTATACAGACAATAAAAGCAGAAAATAATTTCAGTGTGACTAATAATACTTCTGAGTCATATATACTTGAAGAAATGGCTCAGTAAATTCAACAGCCTGCATGTAAAAAGTCCCCACACTCTATGTGGTCAGCAAGAGACTTCCATATGGAAATGCGTATGTATGCAGACAATGACAAACATTACTTTAGAAAAGGCTTTTGACACCACTTCCCTCCACGTCTTCCTGTGGAACCTGAGGAAGCACAAACTGTGAGAACAAACCACTAGTTGGGTAGGAAAAGGCTGGTCGCTAGATACGTAAGGCAGTAGTCAAAGCTTGGTAGCCAGTTCCAAGCAGAGTGCCCCAGGCATCAATAAGCTAGTCAACAGGACCCCCTGGGAAACTACCCTCAGGGACAAGGGAGCAGAACAGAGCTGACAGATCTGGAAAGGATGCTTGCCATAGAGTATAAGAGGTCTTGATCCTTATGTGTTAGAAATCACGTAAGGAAAGGATAGCAAGAGACCAGCATGGGTGAGTCAAGACCTGCTGGTCAAACTAAAGGGCGAGAAGAATACGCGCAGTGGAAGGAGGGACAGGTATCCTGTGAAGAGTATAAAGACGTTGCCTGGTTGTGTAGGGATGGGGTCAGGAGGGCCAAGGTGTAGCTGGAGCTGAACTTGGAAAGGGACACAAAGAATAATAAGAAGGGTTTCTATAGGTATGGCAGCCAGAAAAGAAAGGTCAAAGAAAGCATACCCCCTGATGAACATGACCGGCAAACTGGTAACAATGGACAAGGAGAAGGCTGAGGTATTCAACAACTTTTTTGCCTCAGTCTGCACTGACGACCTCTCTTCCCACACCTCTAGAGCGGATGGACCTTGAGGCAAGGACTGAGGGAACAAAGTCCCTCCCACTGTAAGAGAAGATCCGGTTCAAGACCACCTGAGGAACCTGAACATGCATAAGTCTATGGGACCTGACGAGATACATCCCAGAGTCATGAGGGAATCGGCTGACAAAGCTGCCAAGCCACTCCATGATGTTTGAAAAGTTGTGGCAGTCAGGTGAAGTCTGTGGTGACTGGAAAAAGGGAAATGTTGCACCCATTTTTAAAAACAGTAGAAAGAGGGACCCTGGGAACTACCAACCTCTCAGCCTCACATCTGTGCCTACGAAGATCATAGAACAGATCCTCCTAAAAGCTATGCTAAGGCACATGGAGGACAGGGAGATAATTTGAGACAACAAGCATGGCTTCATCAAGAGCAAGTCTTTTCTGACCAACCTAGTGGCCTTCTGTGATGGAGTGACTACATCAGCGGACAAGGGAAGAGCTACAGATGTACCTCAGGGGTCCATACTGGGACCAGTACTGTTTAATATCTTCATCAATGACATGGACAGTGGGATCAAGTGCACCCTCAGCAAATTTCCAGATGACACCAAGCAGAGTGATGTGGTTGAACACACCTGAGGAAAAGGATGCCATTCAGAGGGACCTGGGCAAGGTCGAGAAGTAGGCCTATGTGAACTGCATGAGGTGCAACAAGGCCAAGTGCACTGGTATCAATACAGAGTAGGGGGACGAAGGGATTGAGAGCAGCCCTGCCAAGAAGGACTTGGGGGCCCTGGTGGATAAAAAGCTGGACATGACCCAGCAATGTGTGCTCACAGCCCAGAAAGCCAACCACACCCTGGGCTGCATCAGAAGAAGTGTGACCAGCAGGTCGAGGGAGGTGATTCTCCCTCCTCTACTCTGCTCTGGTGAGATTCTACCTGGAGTACTGCATCCAGCTTTGGAGTCCTCAGCATAAGAACCTGTTGGAGTGGGTCCAGAGGAGGACCACAAAAATGATCAGAGGGATGGAGCACCTCTCCTATGAGGAAAGGCTGAGAGTGTTGGGGTTGTTCAGCCTGGGGAAGACAAGGCTCCAGGGAGACCTTATTGGGCCCTTTCAGTACTTAAAGGGGGCTTATAAGAAGGATGGGGACAGACTTTTTAGTAGGGCCTGTTGTGATAGGACAAGGGGCCTTAATCTAAAAGAAGGTACATGTAGACTAGGTATAAGGAAGAAATTCTTAACTATGAGAGTTGTGAAACACTGGAACAGATTGCCCAGAGAAGTAGTAGATGCCCAATCCCTGGAAACATTCAAGGTCACGCTGGACGGGGCTTTGAGCGACCTCATGAAATTGAGGATGTCCCTGCTCATTGCAGGGGGGTTGGACTAGATGACCTTTACAGATCCCTTCCAACCCAAAACATTCTGTGATTCTATAACAAGTCCTACTCTATTAAAACAATTGCTCAACACCTGCATGAGGAGACAGAACACATCCAGAGCAAATTTGCAAATGATGCTAAATGGGGAGGATAATAAGTGAGGAGCTGATAATGGTGAACAGCAGAATCTAAGTGCCTTAGGAGACGCAAGGACAGGGGCAACAAGAATCCCAGAGTTTATATTGAGACATGCATAGTTATGCATTTGGCAAAAATAACAACACATGTACAGGCTGGTAAACAACTAGCTGAGTTTCAACCCTCCTGAAAAGCATCTGAGGGTTACAGCAGATGCCAAGCTGACTATGAGACAACAGCATGCTCTCAGTGAGGCTGAAGCAAATTGCACATGGTGCAGTAATAAGAAGAGGTGCACCAGCAGACTGAAGGAAATTTCTAGCTCCTTCTTCTTGGTCTTGATGAAGCCATATTTGGAATACGTGGCAAATTCTGCATCCCCACTCCACCCCAGCTGTTTAATACCAAAGAAAGTCTTGTGCAGGGCTGCTAAGAACCAGAGCACAGGCCTTACAAGATGATGTTGAGGGAGCTGGACCTCTTTAGTCTGGTGAAGAGGTGGCTGAGGGGAGACATGACACAGATTTTAACTAGTGGGGAGCAGTTACAAAGCTGTGGAGCCTTGGTAACGGCAATAGAACAAAGATTCATCACCACAAATTGCAGTCTGCGAGACTCAGACTGAACATTAGGAAAATCTATTTTCCTCAGAGAGGAGGACAGCGTGTGAGCACGATGCTGAGAAACACTGTAGAAGCTCCATCCTTGGAGGTTGTCAAGACACCAGCTGAACCTGCTCTGGTGTTTCTGACGCTTCACACAGGAGTGTGGGATAGATGACTTCCAGTGGTGCCTTCTGCTGATATTCCTGTGAGTCTTTGTAACTAAAAGATTCCATTGGAAGTATCTACATATATTTACTGCTACAGAAAAGGTATAAGCATTTGAAACATCTTGCTTCCTGTAAGATAAAATAGCGTAGAAATGGAACAAGAAATGACTAAAGAAAGCCTTGCACATAAAAACCAAGGTTGAAAAAAGGAAATTATTTAATTTAGAGATGGCATGAATAAGGTGGAACGTAGCAGAAAGATAAAACACAGCTAGAAGTAGAGCAGAAAAAAAGAAGTGAGTGCTACAAAAAGCTGTCTTATATAAAAATGAAAGAGAGGAAAGAAAATAAAATTAAAACTTGGGGGAGGGAGAGAAGTCTGTCTACACAACTAAATTGTAGTACTCTGCCAAAATTCAACAGTAAATCCCTGTGATTCAAAATATAAGCCAATCATTAAGCAACAGACATTTACAGGGGGAAAAAAATGCAATTAGGATTTCAGTAACTGAACATTCACTAATAGACTTTCTGAAGTACTTCCCAAGACGAGTACTGGCCACTGAGAATACGTAGGGCAAGGCAGTTCACTGGTGTACCTGGAGAAGGCTTTGAACAGCAGAAAGGCTCACACACACAAAAGACAGATTTGAAGCAGCTTCTACCTTTTAAAACGTTGACAGCACTGAAGTACCTATGTGAGGAGACCCTGGAGTATGATCTTTCATTTTTTCCATAATAATAAATCAAGTGACGATACAATTTATTCTACTATGCCTTTTGAAGTCCAGCTGTTAGAATTATGCGCTCTCAGCTCCAAAACAATACATTATTACAGCCAAATGCTATATTTCATTTCAGATGTTAAATTCTTAGTGGTATTAATTATTTATAGGGCAAAGCCAATTCAACTCTTAAAATGTAAAATAAGGATATGAAGTCTCCTTTGATGTATATCCTTTGAAATTTAAAAGCATCATAAATCTTCCAGTTGGGTATCTTTCCAGTTTAAATCCATCAAATTATATGAATTTATCAGAAATGCTTTGTGCTGTTCAGTTTAAGTAAGCCACCTATTTACTAGGTAATTCAACAAGCTTTGCATCAAAATTAGATTTTTGCAATTTACAGAGAGCATCTTCTATGAGGAACATTATATTCCTAGTTTTAGAGTACACTTTTTAGCAAATAGGAATAACCACCAACTGTGGTGGAAGCTTTTGCAGTGAACAGCACACTATGCTTGCAAGTAGTCAAGACAAAAAAAAAAAAAAAAAAAAAGGTATTTTCCATCAAGATGACAAGGCATCAAAATTCTCTTCATAGATATAGGAATGACATTGCTTTAATTAAAAAGGATTGGTTTCGTAAGCTATTTGACATTCCAAACCATGATAGATAGAGACTGCAAAAAATGAAAATCAGCCTGGCTGGTACATTAGGCCAGGTATCAGGTTAAAGTTTCAATAATTCCAGAGGATGTTCTCTTCTTTAAATAAGCAGAAGTATAATCAGGCAAAAAAATTAATTCTATCTAGTAATTAACATTTAGCTTTGGCAACAATTATAATCTAGAATATTATATTTTTAAAAAAAAATCCTAAAGGGGAAAAAGGAACCCAAATTTATTCAAAGACTATTAAAATTATTACATTATTATCTTATATTTATATATCTTATACATTATTACATTATACTTCTGTAAGTATATGTGATCATCTTTTTTTAAAAATTTACTTCTAAATGCTCTTTTATTTCCTGGTTAGAAATAATGACAGAGTCAAAAATATGTGAACAGACTCCAAATCGGGGGCAAATAAATGCACCAAACATCCACCAAATCTAATGGTAGCACTGCATAATGTAACCGAGCAGGTTTCATGGGAAGGGAGAAACAAATCAGGAAATAAATTGATCATGAACTATCTTTATAGGAAGGGAATGTTATTTCAGAGGTTTATAGTTGGAGGTAGAAAGAGTAGTGTGGGGCTCCAATCGTACAGTTATTACAATATGAATGCTGTACATTCCCTCTATAAGTCATGCCTGATTCTTCAGTATTAGGCATTTTAAGAAGTCATGTTATGCAAAGCAGATGCTTAAATTATGTCACTTAACAGATGACAACAGCAAAGTAAGGAGTTTGTAGCTATGATTTCTGCTGAAGAGTAGCATCAGCAGTTGGGATTGGGAGAAATTTACTCCTTTCTACCTGAAGGCAAGGGATAAAATTTTCCCAGACTGACACTACAGCTTTTTTTAATGGGGCCATGGTTATGAGAAAATTGAGGCAATAAAAAACAATTAAAGACAATACAGGTTTCCACAGTACAGGATTTCAACACAGTACTGCAAGCTCAGGGAATTCAAATTGCTAATTTCTCATTTAAAATTAAAACTTTCAGAGATGGCACAGTCACTATATTTACAGAAGCATAGGTAGGTGGTTTTGTTTCTTGTCAAAACAACTCATACCAGCCTTGCATAAAGACCTCTAATGGCATTCACTTTCTTGATCATAGAATGTTTTGGGTTGGAAGGGATCTGTAAAGGTCATCTAGTCCAACCCCCCTGCAATGAGCAGGGACATCCTCAATTTGATCAGGTCACTCAAAGCCCCGTCCAGTGTAACCTTGAATGTTTCCAGGGATCGGGCATCTACTACTTCTCTGGGCAATCTGTTCCAGTGTTTCACAACTCTCATAGTTAAGAATTTCTTCCTTATACCTAGTCTACATGTACCTTCTTTTAGATTAAGGCCCCTTGTCCTATTGCATCAGGCCCTACTAAAGTCTGTCCCCATCCTTCTTATAAGCCCCCTTTAAGTACTGAAAGGGCCCAATAAGGTCTCCCTGGAGCCTTGTCTTCCCCAGGCTGAACAACCCCAACACTCTCAGCCTTTCCTCATAGGAGAGGTGCTCCATCCCTCTGATCATTTTTGTGGTCCTCCTCTGGACCCACTCCAACAGGTTCTTATGCTGAGGACTCCAAAGCTGGATGCAGTACTCCAGGTAGAATCTCACCAGAGCAGAGCAGAGGAGGGAGAATCACCTCCCTCGACCTGCTGGTCACACTTCTTCTGATGCAGCCCAGGGTGTGGTTGGCTTTCTGGGCTGTGAGCACACATTGCTGGGTCATGTCCAGCTTTTTATCCACCAGGGCCCCCAAGTCCTTCTTGGCAGGGCTGCTCTCAATCCCTTCGTCCCCCTACTCTGTATTGATACCAGTGCACTTGGCCTTGTTGCACCTCATGCAGTTCACATAGGCCTACTTCTCGACCTTGCCCAGGTCCCTCTGAATGGCATCCTTTTCCTCAGGTGTGTTCAACCACATCACTCTGCTTGGTGTCATCTGGAAATTTGCTGAGGGTGCACTTGATCCCACTGTCCATGTCATTGATGAAGATATTAAACAGTACTGGTCCCAGTATGGACCCCTGAGGGATACCACTCACCCCTGATCCCTCTCTGGACATTGAGCCGTTGACCACTACCCTCCAGATGCAAGTGCAGGGACAAGTAGGGTGACCCAAACAACAGAGAGGAGAACATCAACTTTCTAACACATATGCAAGTATGTGCATAGCATAACTCTCATGCAAAATCAAAATAAAGGTGTCTCTGAACTGGAGCTACTTTGAGAGACTAACACAGTATTTTCCTTTTTATTCTGTCTTCTCAAAAGGAGACAAATATGTTCAATAATATTTGCTAAAATTTTCATTACAGGAAAAATTTAAGATATAAATTAAAAATTTTACAGTGTTCTTCCAGTGCTTTGAGAAAATGATATACTGTAAAACACTAGAGGAATTATTTTTGAGCTGGAAAGGAATTATTTTATGTTCTATTTGTATTACATCACTGTAACTTGCCTGAAGCATGGAAAACATGAACATTGATCACTTACAGAAGTTTCCAACATATTTTTTTATGTTAAATGCTTATGTTAACTCATAACAAAACAAAGAAGCAAAACCTCCAAATATAGCGTGATACATGTATATATAAAACAGATAGATGGAAACCAGGCATCCCTACCTAATGGAAATGTGACATTTTGGAATGTTCTCTTTTATGAAAAAAATTTAAGAGCTTTTAAAGGTCACTCCCAACGTTTTTGGCACTTTTTATTATTCTTGTAAGTGTTAGTTTTACTTTTTCATATCAGGGACTAAAGTGAAAGATGACATCGCTTTCAAGTAGCTGATATTTCTGTAGGTTGAAGGGCTTATCAGTAACGTGTGATATAAGATACCCTGGAGGGTAGAAACCTGTTCTGACATTATCTCACACCCCAGTAGATAAAAATAATGTGTCATAACAGCTAAGTTAAAGATGTAATCTCTGTGTGGTCCACTGATCTCCAGTACTTCTAGCTGAATAGCCCATGCAGCTTCTAACAAGTACAGAGAAGGGCTGAACACAAGGATTCCTCTGCTCACACCGTAGGACTACTGCACACATGCAGTATGGTAGATTCAATATGAACAGGAGATCCAATCCTTCCCTTGGAGAGACAGACAGGTGCAAGTTGTAGAAATTGCTTGGACCCTGTTTCTGGCGACCCCCAGAAGTTTTATATGTTAGGAGCGGACTAATGTGACCAGAGTACTTTGCTCAGCTCACCACTTTCTCTGAAACGCCCATGAAGAAGGTGGTCACTAGCAAGCGTTGCAGGCTGGATGTATTGATCTGATCAACTCTTAATATGTCATACAGTCAAAAAAAGTTTCGATCAGAAAAATTAAAACAAACGCACACACAACTGAAAGACTAGAAACATTTCTGAATAACAGCAACATCAATCCTGACACATTCAGTAATGGGTTCAAGAGGGTTTTGTTTAAAAATATAGATTTATCAAAACAAAGTAAAAAAACCACTCCAAAAGTTCTGAAACTGCTCCGAAAAAAATCTAGTCCAGAACAATAGGATTAACATTATAATATTCTTATAAGAAGTTTCAAGAACTCAAGAACTGCTGTACTGAGTCAGACCCAAGGTCTGTCCAGCAGCACACCTTGTGCCACCAGCTGTCAGTAATATTTGATTAGGAAAAGAATAAAATCGAACCAAAACAGAATGAAAAAGCTTTAAGTGTACCTATCTTCTGTCGAGTAAATAAACATTCTCACTCCATGAATGCAGTGTTTAGTTTTCAAATATAAGAGGTGATGACATCAGAGACACTTCATAAAAACAGAAAAAAATTAAATTAGACAAGGATTAAAAATAAATGTCACCTCAATAAATGTGCTTACAATTACAAAACAAATTCATCCTACTCTGTTTAAATTTCTCATTAAATAACTTATTAAATGTAATTAAAAACTA
Organism: Balearica regulorum gibbericeps; assembly: GCF_011004875.1. NCBI lineage: Eukaryota > Metazoa > Chordata > Aves > Gruiformes > Gruidae > Balearica > Balearica regulorum. The sequence continues at coordinate 50,676,309 of NC_046187.1, read as the reverse complement.
CACTTTCCTTAGCAGGGGACAGATATCTGCAGATTACAGCTATTTTTTTTTTTTTTTTTTTTCAGACAGTGACAAAGAATGATACTCCTATTTAGTAAAATACTTCAAAGGGAAACTATTTTCTGTTCCTGAGTTCACCTGATAATCTTCAGAAAAATATTAGTCACTGTGACACTGAAAGAACTAGGAAAATAATCTCAATGCTTAGCTTTTTCATAATTAAACTTCATAAAATTACATTTTGCAACCAACAACAACAACAAAAAACATCAAACCAACCACCAAACCAAAAACCACACAAGATATCTGCCTACATTGTCAGCTAAAATTCACCGCATTCCACATTAGAGTTCATACAACCCATAGACAGTTATTGGCTTGGGAATTATGATGTCTATCCCCACCAGAACTTTGTAATTCTCAGTAAAACATTCCTGGGTATGTGTTCTCTATTGCACTGTGACCACTAATGCAAGTAAGGATTAAACTAATCCTTGTAAAATAATAACTGATGAGGCAAGACAATAAGGAGATTAAATCATGCAGAGATCATTCAAAGAAAGAAGAAATTTAAAAAATAGCATCCCACTCATAGCTCTATGAAAATATTTTTCTTTCAAAAACAAAATAGACAGTATAGATTCATCATGCCTATGGATTATGAACACACTAATTTATTTTTGCTCTGCAGAGCACCTGACTGTCTCTTCTGCGTAGACCTGAAAGTGTGAACCCCTGTCTTCTGAAAGGGCCACTGAAGTTAAGCTACACATTCCACATAAACTATCATTGTATTAGTTTTTGCCATTCTTGCTGAAATTGTTATTTTTATTTCACAAGTAAATGTTTAGTATTTGTAACTTTACAGATAAATACATATGTAAGTAAGTCTTTAAATACTCATTAAAATACTTTGAGTATTTGAGAATACTGAAACTATTGTCAGCATTCTGAGAGTAGAAGAATGTATGTCTAAGCATGTACTGTTAAAAACAAGTTATTTGCCTAAATGCTTCAAAACTAATTTTACTTCTTCTGTGACTGCAGTAATATCCCACATTTGATTTATTAGTTGTGTTACAACAGTGTTTAACAGTTTACCTGGTAAAAATCCAACTGTGCTTAGTGTTGCAGAAAGAAAAAATGAAAACAACTGCTATCTATAACATAAAGCTCATAATCTAATAAATCATAGGCATTGAATAATGAATGTAACGGCAAGAAACAAGTAATGGAAAAATATGGAAGCATTAGTAAGAACTTAAATTTATATATATATATAAGAATTATTCATACATAGATGTTTTAAGTACATTAATTTAAATATTCAAATAAATAAACCAATACATAAATAAATAATAAATGAATAATCCAATAACAAAAATTTAGGTGGGGCATCAGGATCACAGTAGTTGATCAGCAACAGATTTCAATGGATATGAATTTTTTTGGCAGAGTCACAGAACACGCAGCTCCAATGTTTGAGAAATAACATGTGCCCCGATTCAGCATTCTACATGTGTCTTAGATGCTATAAATAACAAATTCCAGAAAACACTGGAATGGTGGGGAAATGCAAAGCATTAACAGAAGCCATGTAGAAACAAAGCAGAATTTAAAAGAATGTTACTAATGTTTGGATAGAGAGGGAAAGAGATGAGACAGAGAGATGCTGATTCTGCAGACTTTCATCCCTTCTTGCAGTCAGTAGAACTGTTATCTCTTTTTGGGAGAAAGTCTACACACACTTTACTTGCTCTGCATAAGTATATGCAGGTCTGTAAAATTCACACTTAATACAGCAAGGAGATGTGCACAAGAGAGGACGGAAAGAAGGAAGAGTAGGAGAAAAACAGAATTACTCCTATCATTGTAGTTCAAACCTAACATAGCCTCTTCAGGAGAGGTAGGGCTTTTCTCTTAACTATTTCTGCTCACTGCAAGCCCCTCTTGTATTAAGTTGTATATTTATTTTTAACCTCTACATACTGGCCCTCACAGAAGTGCATTGTCTTCTTGGATGCTCAATTATAGTTTATACAGATTATTTTAGGCTACAGTTCCAGTTTTTCATATATCTGTAGCTCCATTCATTATTCCTGCTACCTGGGAAGGGATCATGATTAACTTTAAACCATTTATTAAATCTTTTCCTATTCCATCCACCTTCTTTAACATTTATCACTGCAAACACTTCTAATCACACATCCAAATTTCTCGGTGAAGTACAGTCCTCTGAAACATTACTTTGACTTTCTCAGTGACTCAGCCACTTGATAATTAGCAAAGTCCCTACCAAGATTGATCACCTAGAGTCTAATTAAATACTCAGTGTGAACATTTCCTGATTACATTCAATTGCATTATGCAAAACTAATGCCAAGCCCATACACCTATTCTTCACTTGAGCAATTTGTACCAGCAGTCCTCTCTTTTACAGCTTTGTTTCATCCCAGCTTCACTTTTCAGTTTGTTATTATAAAAACATTACTATTTTTCATAATTCTGATACTTAAAATATTCAAATGCAACCATTTTTCAGAATAAAATAACAAATAAGGGAGAACAATGGCTACACAGGAGTACACCCTCACCTCCAAAATCAGTGAGCCTTGGGTGGATCACCAGCAGATTTCCCTCTTATCCGGAGGGTCACTAGTCTGTCACTCCTCAGCCACTTGCAAAGCACAGACTAGTGCATAAATCAATACTCCACACAATTTAACTCATATAAAGGAAAAAAATCCCAAACAAACAAACAAAGAACCCTCCTAAACCAACAAACCACACACTGATTTTTCTATCCCTTCACAACATTGCTGCCCACAGTGGTCATGAACCCATGAAAATATCACTAAATGCAGAATTCAAAAATTCAACTTGCCTCTTCTTTTTCCAAAAAGCCTAGTAAAATCAGATTTCCTCCTCAAAAAGTAAGAACATTTGAAATTCAGAGATACTGCCCTAGTGAAATTTTCACAATGTCTATGTCAAATCTGTAGATACAATGCTTTGAAAAATGAAAGAGTACTGTAGAGACAAAAAGACCTGAATCCAAGAAGAAAAATAAAGGCTAGAAAGCTCTTCGCTCCATTATTTTTTGATCCTAGTGCTCAATTTCAAAGAAATTTTAGATTCATACAAGATAAGCAAGACCAAAATAAGGGATAAAGAAGGTAATACAATCTACAAACAATAAAAATATACCACTATTATTGATATTAAAAGGTTTGTTTAAACTTGAAACTTCACCAAAATAGCCAGTTTGAAATTTTTATTCTGGAATTATTGCCTAGTGTCCTCACTTCTAAAGAAAATTGCTTTTCTATTATTTGGCTGCACATGAAAAAAAATCATTATTTCAATAAGGAATGTCTACTTAAAAATTAATTTAAAAATAAAAGAATCCAGACCTATGAATTAAGAAATCATCACAAGAAAAATACTCCTCTTCTCCCTCAGAAACAAAGAAAAGGCATCCAGACACTGCTGTTCTTACCTGTATTTCTTCTTTCAGATATGGTAAGTACAAGAGTTAAAGCCTGGTTGCTCAGATGACCTACCGATATAAAATTAACCTGTATTATACTGTGTGAGAGAACAAAAAGCTTGTAATTCTTCCTTCCTCCTTGAAAAGCAGCAGGAATAATCTGGTTCGTAGTTATTTATCACAGCTTGTACAGAAAAGTCACAGAAGTATTGTGAAAAGGACCCAGGTAGCTTTTTGTTAGAGTTAATTCTAAACAAATGAGATTATGGCAAAATATACCGTTTCAAATTAAATGGAATTCCTTTGCGCAGATATTTCTCTTCTGATGATTTTTTCTAGGAACCTTTTCAATTTCTGGCTTTACAGTTAGAGACACTTATTTTAGGACCTAGCAAGTAAGGCATTGCTTTCTCAAGAATCAGGCTGGCATCCTCCTCCTTCACAACCGTTCCTCCAAATCCAGTTCACTCCATTCCTCCTACAGCCACAGGATGTTTACACATGTAGAAACCATCATCACCTCCAATATAATTTTGTTTTCACAAATTAAAAATTACTGCCTGAACACTGCATGGTATCTAGTTATCTGTATATAGAAAAGATGATCTTTTATTATATTATTGATCCAGTTTTGAATAAAAATAAAGCCTTGAACATTAAAAAACCCAAAACCCCCTCCAAACAATCAAACAAAAAATCAAAGGAAAACCAAGAAAAAACCTGCAAAACATACTCTTGTTGCTTTTAAGTCATCTATACTTTAACCGGTGTTCTACCAAGGTAACGCTAGCAGGGCTATATAATCTAATGGAGAGTATAGGAGAAGGATACTTTTCACATCTTGTTTCCAAGAAACATTCTAGTATAAATGTTCTATTGGTCAGAAAATAAGCAAGTTTAGAGAATAACTGTGGAGCAGCTAAATGAATAACTGCTGTAAATGCCCATCAAAGCATCAGACAGTATCTTTTATTAACACTATTAAGTGAGCTTTCACTGTATATCTTACAGTACACTAAAAGGTTAATTTGAAGGGTGTTTTCAATTTGGGAAAAAAATAAATTTCATAACTTAATCCCTGGATAAATTAGAACAAACAAGGTTTCCTGTCTATAAATGCAACCATGCTAAAACTTCCTTAATGTTAAATTTGCAACACAATTATAATATTGCAAACATAACAGTAAAAAGACTTATTAGAAGTCATATGTAATAGTAAATTCACACTCAAAGGTCAAGCATTACATAAAGATGGAGAAGTAAAAAGAAACATCAGAGTCATCACAAGACTTATAACACAGTGAAACATGGACCTTAAAGCCAGGTACGTCTACAATGCTAATAGTTTCAGGTTTTTAAACCACCCAAAGTAATTTTGTTCTTTTTAACTTCAAGGTGACTGTTCTTGCTTTTCTCTTTAACTATGTGTCAAGTGAAACAACAAGAACATTATTACAAATAATTCTGAAGGAAGGGGCATTGTATACCTGCCTATGATTACAAAAACTGCATTTTAAGAAAGTACCATAAAAAAATAAATCTTAATATCGAGATGGTGAATTTACCTAATTTGAATAACAGCACATTCATAGCAGCTCAGTGAAGGTGCTTCCAAGAATGCCTATCAATGGTTTCTGCACAAAATTTGATGCCTGTCAAGGAGAAACAAACCCTTTCAGCTACATTTATGCTTACTTAGTTCCCAAGGGCATTTTTAGGCCTCCCTAATTAAGGCAATGCTTTACTAGTGCTCCTGCAGTTGCAGGTAATTGGCAATCACTAACAGCAGGGTTCTGATGAGGATTTACTTTGTTAAAGTAGAAAAAAACAAAACAAAACAAAAACCCCTGAACCAACCAACCAAAACAGAAACCTGTTTTCTTCTTTTATTTCTCTAAGCCTAATCCTACAAACAATGGTAATGAATTCCAATTTAGCTTAGATTCTACTAGTCAAGTTATTCTATCAGTCAGTTACATGAAAAATTCAAAGAACACAGCCATCAAAACAGGGATTTCTGTTTTTTTATCAAAACAGGATAGCTGTAAAATGCTGAATTTTAACAGTAAATGTTAATTTTTAAACAGCAGATTTATGTTGTTTTACAAATACTGATAATACAGAGAAAAAAAAAAAAAGAAAAGAAAAAGAAATCACAGGAGACAATTCATTTTACCTGAAAACATAAAAATATATTAAATATTATGTATGAGATAATAACTGTTACATGTAATGTGATATTGCATAGTCCTTGTAAACATTATGTATCAGTTATATATATAAATACATATACACTTTATACAAAATACATTCACTATGAGATAGGCACCTATGCCCTGTATCCACCTTTCATTACAACCATTACCCTTTAAACGGCTCAGGTGAATTAGGCAGATTATTGTTCTGCATCAAATAAGAGGCCAAGAAGTAAATAAAGAAATCAATGACAGATGTAATTTTTCTAAGTCCTTACCCAGAAGGTGTTTGGCAAAATTATTTCCTACAGCAGCAGATGAACAAATAACCTAACTAAACTATTTTAAAGTTTTTGTTCTTCTGTGACTCAAAATGCAACCACAAGAAGAGTAGATATAAACTTAGAGCATTTAGTTTATGACCTTTGTAAAGTTTGGTAGCACAGCTGATAAAAAATCTACCATTTCTTGTTTCATTAGAAATGAAATAATTAATTTCTCAAAATAAATCACTGCATGTTAGGCTTTCACTATCTTGATTACAAAAAAAACCACCTTTTAGATATAAATATTTGGCCGCAGGTTTCAAACTGAGAGTATTTCACTGCTGAGACATAGTTAGGGAAGCAAAGGAAATTGCAGAATTATTCATAATTGGTATTACTTCTGACAAACTATGTCTTTATATTAAGTAAAAATACTTTAAGATGAGAAAGTAGTTTCTGCAAAACATTCATCTCAAAAGTGAAAACTTTATTCTGAATCTTCATGTTGGAACAGAAAGATATGTACCTGCCAAGTTTGGGGAGGTAAAATATTGGCTCTTTCTTCTTTATATGAAATTCAAAGTGTAAAGGTCAATAGAAACTCAAGAAGAAAATACATTGTTAAATTGAAAAAAAGTTTAGAGAAGTGACAAACTATTAAAGGACTGGGAAAAATACTGCAGAACCTTATACTTTATTTTGAAAGATTCAAGGAGCTCAATCTTTAAAGTTACAGACAGGAGTCAAAGTTAACGGACTACAATCTGAAAGAGAACACCCATTATGTGGAAGAAAAATTCTATAATGATGTTGTTCCAGTACCTAGAAATTAACTATAAAAGCAAGGTACAATACAGATAAAATGAATATACTTCCTTGGTGTGTATTACACAGGAAGCTAGAGTAAATGACCACAGTAGATCTTTTACCAGCTGTGTGATGAATTAATTCCCCCTCCTCCTCCTTTTTTTTTTTTTTTTTAAATACAGTATTGCTTAGAGAAGCTAATCACATTAAAGTGATTATGATAGCTGCTACACAGACACAAAAAAAATGCTATTTTTGATGTTTGCAAATTAACACAACAGGAAAGAAATATTACAGTGAGGTAGCAATGAAATATCTCTTTACTGACTGGTTATACAGAGGTATCTTGGTTGATGGCCACTTTAGGGATCTGAAAACATCCATACCTTTCTAATCAATAACCCCATTTTTGTGTAGGTTCATTTATGAAGAGAGTGCTATAAAACAGCCAAATTCAGAATATTGTGTATAATTAAACCACTCTGACAGATACGTGTAAGAGTAGGTGAAGAAAAGAGGCACTGTTGATTGGATCTTGCTGACCAAAATGGAAGCTCCATGTGGTCAGAATTTAGCAATTATGAACTTTAAAAAAATAACACAGATAAGATATTGTAAAAGAAATACAGTAAGAACAGTAAGAACAAAAGTGTGATTTCCTGGCAAAAATTACAAAGAATATTATTGACTGGGTGTAATTTTGCAAACAGGACCTACATCTGTTCCTTACATAAAAATAATACATGCATAAATAACATATGCATATTAAATAAATTGTTTGTCACAACTTTCTGATCTATATGATGCTAAACCAATGAATAGCCTACAAACTGGTTAGCTAAAATCAATCCAGAATGTTCACTGTATATCTTACCTTAAAGAATTACTGCATAATTCTTAGTAATTACCTTAATCATAATTCTTTAATCACTCGTTGGATTTAGATATTGATCACAGTACATAAAGGAAGAAATAGGATGAAAATATGATGTTTGTACCATAAAATACAGACTTCTGGTTAGAACCAATAAATCCATGTAACTCACAAGCAAAGCTTAGATTCTAAAATAGAAGAACTCCATCCATTTTTCATGGATATGAAAAAATAGCATTTCAAAACTTTTAACTATATCTTGAACTAAAATCTTGACCCAGAAGTTCTTTAATGACTATCTCGGATGCTCCTGGTAATAGCAGTAAAACTGTGAAATGTACAGATATACTATAAAAAAAAAATTGGGAAATGTCTACATCTACACTGCTAAATAAGGCTAGGGAGTTAGCTCAAGAGCTGGACCACCAGCTCTGCTCATTGAATGACTGTTAGCATGCCTCCTGGCACAGTTTTTGCCCAAGTTTTCCACTCAAGCACACAAGCAGGGTAACGGGAGAGCACACACACACACCCTCACACCCCTCCATGGACCATTGCTGTAGCCAGCATGTGCCAGCCTGAATCAGACTTGCATCCTCCTGTTACACACCGTCCTTCACCAGTCAAGGAAACTGCACCCTCAAACTCAAAATGACTGCATTACACATTAGAGTATGCAACTGCTTCACTTTCATACTATGCAAAAAGTATGTACATTATTTCAGACAACTCAAACTAAAACCTAAAAATAGGAATTGCATTTTTGAACAAGAAGGGGCCATATGGGATCCAGAGAGGAGACAAGCCAAATGCTAGGTAGTATAGATGTAGCTAATCTATGCTACTTGGTCTCTAGGACAGTGGTCATTCTTTGGTCCTCTTTAATTTAGCAATAAACACATAGCCAAAAATGACAGAATAGGAGTATCACTTATTACTTATAAGATGCTCAAATAGTAAGATGTTCAGGCAAAAAAATAATATGTTTTATCACTTACATAATTTTAAGACATGAATCCATCATTAACGCCTTGAAACAAAGGCAAAATGTAGCTTTATTCTGTCACTTATAAAGAAGGAGAATACATGTAACTCCTTCCCTACACTCACAGCTTAAGACGAACCTTCTTGATCTGAACTCTTCTTCAGTGAACATCATTTCTTTAGCAATAACCCTCTGGCAAAAGTGTCTCAAAACAACCATCACCTTTTTTATGATTATTTCTGCTAAGTCATAGCCACAGGAGTTTGACTCCCCTTCAGTACACAAAATCAGGTTCAGTTAGCATAGTTTTCTCGTGCTGTCTGTCATAAAAAAAAAAAAACCCAACACAAAGCCAACAACACAAAACAACCCAAACAAATAAAACCCTCAAAACCCGAAAAAAAACCCAACCATGAAGAATCACGGACAATATGAAGCCATGACAACAGTTCTTTTTCCATTATTTTCCCCAGACAACAAAAAATGTTCTCTGAGAACATTTATTACACATGCAAACAGTATTTCAGAATGACAGCTTCAGTGTAGCTTTAGGAAATAGGTAAATTTACTCTCCCCTAAGTTCAGGGCATCTTGAAAAGGCATCACAGAAAATTTAACAAGCAGCACCTAAACTCATAAAATACAAGTTCAAAATATCCATCCAATATACACATGGTAATATTTTTTGTTATAAGTGACACTTTTGCAAATCACTGATATTGTATAAAATATGAGATACTCTGATCCCATAATTGCAAATACAGTATCCTCCCTAAAAAGCATGGCCAGTGTTCCTAACAGAAAAGTCTATGTTGTCAAAAAACAGTATGACAGTTTATTGTACTTGAATTTTTATGAAGATTAATTTAATTTAAGCAGTACTGGATGAATCCTATTGTAGCTAACAAAGACAAGCCCTTTGGAAGGGATTTTTAAGTACCAGTGGATGTGGCTACTCCTTTTAAACTGATTCAGTGAACATCCAAGAATTTTAAACAGTGGAGCTCTGTTTAGATATGCACTATTCGATTATCCAAAAAAATTAATTAAAAAAAAAAAAGACTACAAGCATAAATTGAAAACCAAAATCAATAGTAACATGGTATTTATGATAGTCTACTCATTATCCAGAAAAATGAAGCACTAAGACTAACCTCATGACTAATTGAGTAGTTGCACTGCTCAGTACTCTTTGCCAAACTCCCCTTACCACAGTTAGACTGGACGATTGGAACGCAAATTGAATGATTACAAAAGCTGTACAAGGAAGAATTAAGCAAAGCAAATCAATATGGGTGAAATGAGAGAAAACAACTTCATTTGTGAAGAAGAGCCTTCCTAAAGTAGGGGTAGAAGGTCAAGGAGTGCAGAGTCATAAACTGCTATTTCTTGCATTCTTCTACAGCCTACAGAGTTTATCTGCTCCCTATTGGTTGTCAAATCCTGTAAGTTAGCACATTTGGATGCAGTTCTGATCTCCTCAGTTTAACCTAAATTCCTCTAAGGCCACAATGATGACAAGTACCCGCTGCACTAAGGGAATGTGATATGAATGGGATCAGAGCCAAAGTGGAAGTCTATCTCCTTTGTCTTACAAGTGATACAAGAGGCCCCCCCTTTCCTTTGGATGGAGACTTAAAAATGAGCATTTTATTTCCATCCTTGATATTTTACTTGCTGTTGCTGTTTCTTTCTCCTTTTGTGAAACCGAAGACAGCTGAAGATGATTTAAGTGTAGGCTGATGCTGGTTCTGGGGCAACTGGTCACCCTTGTCGTTGGCCAAGTGTACCTGACCTTTCCATTGTGCCAACGTTAGCACTTCTGCAGGTGGTGCTGCTCTTAGATTCAAGAACTAATCTGGTTGAAGGTAAAACATTTTTTCTGGGTGACCACTGAGCTAAGAGTTTCAAGAAGTCTGTACATATTACATAGTTTGACAGGTTTCAGCTGTGCAATAAAAAAACTACGCACTAGCATTAATCGGTGCAATCAAGTACACACAAATAGCTTGTATAACTAGCTATTGGGGAAAATTATCAAGTAGAAAATGACTTCAACTGAGTTAATGCTGCCAATTGGCTTGCATGTATCTCAGAATTATTCACAGAGGTTTTGTGGTGCTACTGGTAATTTCAGGTTCCCTTCGGGGAACCCTGAGGTTTTAGTTGATGAGGCAAATGAGTAACATCGGACAAAGACTCAAACTGCTCTTCCCAGCTGTGCCTCAGGCTGCCACTGTGAGATTGGGTAGATCAAGATCTTCTTGTGCCTCATTTCAAATGTAAAATGAGGAGGATAATCTTTTTTTATTTCCATCATCTTTCTTTTATTAGGAACCAGATAGTGTTTTGGAGAAAGAAGCCTAGCTCTCCCGAGACAGACATGAGGCCCTTCTCTACACTTCTGTGGTGCAACAGTAACAGCAACTAAAACCACACCGCCTGTATTTCATTATCCATATTATACCAAAAGTCATCCTTCCCTTGTTTGTGATCACCCGACTTTTTTTTTTTTTCCACTGTTGAAAGGTAAAAAGTCAGGCATTTCCACACAATAGTTTTGCGCTAAACATGTTAATGTTTATTTACAATAAATATGTTCATCTGTGTGTCATGGGTTGACCCTGGCTGAGGGCCAGGTGCCCACCAGAGCCGCTCTATCACTCCCCTCTTTCATTAGACAGGGGAGAAAAGATACAATGAAAAAAAAAACTTACGGGTCGAGATAAGGACAGGGAGAGATCATTCACCAATTATCGTCACGAGCAAAACAGACTGAACTTAGGGAATTCATCTAATTTATTACTAAGCAAAACAGAGCAGAGGAATGAGAAATAAAACCAAATCTTAAAAACACCTCCCCCCACCCCTCCCATCTTCCCGGGCTCAACTTCACTCCCGGCTTCAACCTCCGCCCCCCTCAGCAGCACAGGGGGACGGGGAGTGGGGGTTACGGTCAGTTCATCACACAGTGTTTCTGCCGCTTCTTCATCCTCAGGGGGAGGACTCATTGTTCCCCCGCTCCAGCGTGGGGTCCCTCTCACGGGAGACAGTCCTTCACGGCCTTCTCCAACGTGAGTCTCCTCCACGGGGTGCAGACCTTCGGGAGCAGACTGCTCCAGCGTGGGTCCCCCACGGGGTCACAAGTCCTGTCAGCAAAGCTGCTCTGGCGTGGGCTCCTCTCTCCACGGGTCCACAGGTCCTGCCAGGAGCTTCCTCCAGCGCGGGCTTCCCACGGGGTCACAGACTCCTTCAGGTGTCTCCACCTGCTCTGGCATGGGGTCCTCCACGGGCTGCAGGTGGAATCGCTACACCCCCTCATCCTCCCTCCATGGGCTGCAGGGGAACAGCCTGCTTCACCATGGTCTTCACCATGGGCTGCAGGGGGATCTCTGCTCCAGCGCCTGGAGCACCTCCTCCCCCTCCTTCTGCACTGACCTTGGTGTCTGCAGAGTTTCTTACATCTTCTCCCTCCTCTCTCTGGCTGCAAAAGCGCTCTCTAACTGTTTTTGTCTTTCTTAAATATGTTATCACAGAGGCGCTGATTGGCTTGGCCTTGGCCAGCAGCGGGTCCATCTTGGAGCCGGCTGGCATTGGCTCTATCAGACACAGGGGAAGCTTCTAGCAGCTTCTCACAGAAGCCACCCCTGTAGCCCCCCCACTACCAAAACCTTGCCACGCAAAACCAACACACTGTGTTACACTGAAAAATCCTCTAAGGGAAAAACAGATACAGGCACACCGACACATACTCTCCTCTTAGCACACTAGTCTTTTTTATCTTCTCTGCAGCCCCAGTATGAAAATCTATAAAAAAAGATTGACAAGCATACACTTCTCTGTTTCTTTATTAGACTCCCATTTTCCAGTCCTAAACTGGGCTATTATATTGTTGCCAATTTGTTTTGTCTGATTAGAATAGCAGGACTTATCCCGTTTATATCAGTACATATGAGAGGTAAGTAAATTTCTTAAAGGTCATGTCCCATTATAAAAAGAACAGTGTAGCATTATTCATTTTCTATTTTAACTTTTTTGTAGTTTCTAGAAGCATGATCCAACAGAACAAGTATGCAAATTGTGCATTATTCCCTTTTACACTGAAGAAATGCTGAAGGATATTCATAGAACCATGGAATGGTTTGGAGTGGAAGGGACCTTAAAGACCAACCCCCCTGCCATGGGCAGGGACACCCTCCACTAGACCAGGTTGCCCAAAGCCTTATCCAACCTGGCCTTGAACACTTCCAGGGAGGGGGCATCCACAATTTACCTGAAATAATCTTGCCTTCATTATTCAAATACATGAAGTTGTTACTATATAAACAGTTCTTTAATGCAAGTGAATATTTTAAATTACTAGTGGCCATATAGCACAATCTGTAGGGACTTGGTTACTTTTAAATAACTGCAATTATATTCTCGGTTTCAGAGACCATGAAGCATTTAGTATTATTTCAATATGAATTTATGTAAGCTGCATGTATTAATTTTCAGTACATTTAGGAAATTACTATTGCTCTACATTAGAGTGTAAAGGCAGAACCTCACAGAAGAAAAAAACCAAAACTTAAACTTCTTTTGAAAAAAGAAATATTTGAGCCAGTGCAACACACAGTGTAAATGAGAGACAGATAATGTACTGCGAAGTCAAATACTTGCATGAATAGTTTTTGTATTGCTTCTGGGATGTACAATTACATAAACTTACAATAAACAAGCATTTGGATAAGACCAAGGCAATCTAGTATGTTTATTAACAGAAAACGTTTATAGTTTTTCAGAGAGTCATTATCAAAAAGGATTTTCAAACCAATCTCACAAAAAAAGTGTAAGATCTAAACTGACAAATAAAGCTGTAAAAGTTATCACCTTGTAAGTGTTACAAATAATGACATTTATGCTTGGGCCTTTTCCATGAGTTATTAGAGAGTAGCACCTCAACTACCTATTGCAACCAAACAGTTCCTTCTGTGAAACGGAGGCATCAGAAATCCTACTTTGAAGCTGAATTTGAGCTTTAACTTGGGTGTTCTAAAACTGAGATCTGAGTACCGTGATTTGTCAAGCTCCTTTTGGGATTTGTAATAGTCAGAAAAAAAAAAAAAAACAAAAAAACATAGTAAAACTGTGGTTCCAGTAAGGCTAATAGCAAGATTCTCATCCCATTCTATGATTCTGTGATTTAGAATTTCATCCCTGAACCTCAATAGTAGATTATTGCTTAACTTGATATAAGATATCCTGCTTGCTTTAATACAGAAACAAAGTAGTGTGGAATTCCCTGCTTGTGTGACACCTCTTTTACCTGTGACAATGTTTTCTTAAATCATGGACAAATCCAACCTATCAATGAAAGCGTTCAGGAGTGGAAGATACAGATCTTCACTGCCCCTTTGCACAGGTCTGCGTACACATCTACATGCTGTATGACGCAACTGTCAGGCTGTATCCCAGCTGTTCTCACCTGACAGTTATATCTAAACAGCTTCAGTTACACAATTTGTCTTAGAACATGATGTGGTGCATACATGACAACTGCAGGCAGCCTTTGCTTGGATTGCTAGTGTGGATGCCCTTAGTATCTTCCAAGTATCTTTACCAAAGTTCGAGGACTGACCAATATCGGTTTTCTATCATTTTTGACACTGTCAAACACCAACAAAGAGTTTCCATGTTTTTCCCCTACCAAAAATAGTGACAGATCTAGTTTTCAACTCTGGATGTGAAAAGATGACTAGTGTCAGAACTTCATCTTCTTATCACAGAAAAAGATGCTTTGTTTTCATCTAGATCAAGCTCTTGATACAGCAGGACATATCAGTATATTTGACAAGTATTCATCCTAAATTCCTGCACCTCAAATTTCACTGCAAAACAGTTGTGCTTTATATTCCTTATCTCGCTTGATACTGATTTTCTAAACTTCTTGCAGGCCCGCAGAAGCCTTGGGAACAACTCTAGGGGTGAATTTTCGTTTTAGTTCAGGTGTGAATCTGCTGAAGATTATCTCCAGATCATTCCCACTTACACTGCTTAATTCTCAAAGCACAGGAAAAAGCAGTCTTTTCTAGGGAAACTCCTAACATGTTCTAACCAGTAACGGGTATTCAGTCCATGGGAAATTCAATTCATAACAATAAAAGGATGCTTCATATTTTACCACTTGCACCCCAAAACTTTTAACTTTATAAAGGAGATCAAAAGAGTTAATCACTTTTCATGAACAAGAAAATACATCCTAAAAGGAGCCTTTCTCATGAGTGTTTTGATATCTATGATGATATAAAACACGAAAATGAGACCAGTAGGTTGAGCAGAAATCAACAAGAAAGGCAGCCACATACCCAGATGCTACTGCTGCTTGCAGAAAAAACAGATTTTTTTAGTTCACCATCTGGAGTCTACTGCTGCCAAGCACATCTTGTGAGTAGTCATATGGTACTGAATCCATTGCTGAGGCACATTACCTAAGATGGCAAAGGATTACACAAAGCCACTACTCTAGTACCAGCAAGAAAGACTAACTGAAATTATCATATCTGTCAATCCAATCTGAAGAAGTCAGTTAGAAAATAGCTTTCCATATACAAAAGTGCAGCCTATGCTTTAAAGTTTGGGCTAAGCTTTTAAAAAATGCAATAATAATACTTGGGTGAACAACAGAATATTTTTGTCAGTGTTGGTTTGTATTTTTTTTGTTTTCTTTTCAAATATGGCCTATTTACATCTTTGGTGTGTGGTCACATACCAGATGCTAATGCTTTAGACTATAAACAGATGAAAATAAATCATCAGAAGCAAATTATACCGTAGTGTCTGTATTCTGTTCTCTTTCACTGTTTCATTTCTAGTTTACATGAGCACTAATCGGTATGAATTGAGTCAATCATCAAATGCAACTAAAATATAATTCCATGTATTCATCAGACTTTTCCATTAGTCATAATTCTACTAAGCTCAAGATCATATTCATAAAATCTTAGATTTCTCAAAGCATGATCATTATGAAAATAATTTTGGTGCCACAGTCAGAGAGGACTGTAAAAACCTGATTTTTAAGCCTTAAAAAACATTATCTGAGGAGAGACATGTAAAAAATAGGATTCTGTTTCAATCCTATTTTGTTTTTCTTAAAGTGAATACTTTTTTACTTGCTGAGACAGGAACATTAGTGACTTAAAACAGGGTTATACAACTAGAAGAGATATCCCTACTCATAAAGTCCAGTCCCTTGGCTTTCACTGGACAGTAACATTATTCACTCAGTTAGGTCTCTGACTTTATCATCCTTTCAATGCCAGGCACTGGCTTTATCGAAGAACAGCCAGAAAAGCGCAGCATCATGAATATTCACACACACGCTGCGGGAATGTCGATGGAAAGGCATGTAAGAAAATCACATCTACACTGAAGTGCAGTTAGCAAGTAAGTAAATAAATAAAATAAAGTGTTCTTGGCAGCAGCAGAGAGTTGTTATTTTTCTAAATTGTAAATGACGACATCCTTGTCATAAGGGGCAGTGTGTGTTTACTCCTTCCAAGGACAGCCAGACTTTGATTTAGACAGCAATTGATTGCTAATTTCTACTAAGAATCAAGATTACTTCTCCAGTGTAATCTTAGACTGCAATGAATGGTTTATGGGATGGAATAGGCAGAACCTATTTGTACATCACATTTAGTTCAAGTTCTGCTGGTCCTGGGTACTTCCTGGTTGCAACACCGTGCCTTGTCTGACATTATCAGTGGGTGAACACCAAGACTCCGCTCACCCTCTTCCCCCATTCCTGTTTGATCACATGAAAGAAACAGATACAGATAGTCTTGTGAGTCTCCAGCCTCAGATTCCTGTATTACCTCATCGTGTAAGGTGATTTGTAGTTAAGCCCTAGTCAAACAATGAAGTCTTTTAAACACTGCAGGTCTGTGCATCAGTGTGATATGGTTAATGCATTTAAATATTTATTTTCTGTAGTGAATTTTGATGTGTGAATGCAGTTAAATATGTCCACAGAAAAATGTAGCTGTCCAGGATACACACTGAAACAGAGATATAAATTAACTACATCTCTATCAGTTATGTGGATTCCAAATTGCTTATTTTCTAGACTACGGAACCTTTAATTCATCACACCAACTACCCCCAAAATAGCAATGTTCTCTTCAACTTTTCATTTTCAGAAGTTATTCATTCTTAAATACAAGTTCGGAAAATTAAGGTGGTGGTGGTAGCAGGGAAATGTGCCACTAACAGGATGAAAACACATTTCCTGAGTTTTATATATACCAGCCTATATCAGACTTACATGATCACATCTAGTTTTTATAGCTTGTATAGCAAAGATGACATCCTGGAACTTATACAAGATTTTTATAATGCGTGTCACAATGCACTGGCTTTACCTACCCGAACACAGCAAAAGGAACTTATGTATGGCATCTGCTTGCTAGATTTCCAAGTTTCCTCTCCTTTTGATACTGCCAGTAGTCTTTTGGTTCTACATACAAAATTTCGAGTTCCACTGTACTTGAATATATAATCTGGGTTATATTAATTTCCCAAGTAAATTCAAAGCCGTGTATTTTCACTGACGAAAACAATGATCTGAATATAAGGCGCTGGAAAGTCTGTATTTAAATCTTAATCTAATATATTAACATTATTACTATTTAGTCACTTCAAATATTTTTTGTGTGCTTCTTATGTAGTACTGGAATAACTTTTGAGGTATAACTTCCAGAATGATAATCCATGATTCTGGCTACGAATATTATTTTGCCATTCTAAAAACAATGGTGGTTTTCATTTATAAGAAATTATCATTTCCTTCATTCTGATATTTAAGCATTGTTTCTAACATTTCTTGAAGGCTTGAGATCTGTCCTTCAGCTAAAGCTCTGCAGCTTTCTTTCCCCTCTTTTTCTGATAAATATATCTGATCTAAAACACTAATGAGGTTTATCCCTTAAGTAGGTCCCAGTTACGGTCCTTCACTGAACTTTCTGTGCATGTTCGGTTCTGTGAATCATTAGTTGCATAGCATAGCAGCTTGTGGAATGCTTTTAAGAAAATGTTCCCTTTAAGTTGTAGCATTATTGACCTTATCCAACAAAGAAGTATAAATCTCTGAATTTCAAGAAAAAAAATTGAAAGAAACTTTTCTCTAAAAAAACCACTCGATAACTGTGTTTTTTTACTTTAGATGCTTGAAGAAGAGGAAGGTGGGGGATAGGTTCAAAATTTTTCAATAATTCCTAAAGACGAAAGAAATCAATCAGCTATATATCAATGAAAAATAACATCAACTCTTATTTCTTGCATTTGAATCCAAGCAAAGCTTTTTATTTCAGGTTAAGATTTATTTTTTCTGAACTTCATGTGGATATTTATCATCACTGTACAAATAATTAAGAATGTTATTTATGCTTTGATGAATTATGAGAGGAGGAGAGGTCAGCACCATCAGCAATGATCCTAGAGCACGCTACAACTGAGAATAACTTGGTAAGAAGCTGTTACTGGCTTAACCTACTAGAGAATTAATATATTATGCAAAACTTCCCATAGCGAATTTAGAAAACATAATCAACATTTTCTAAGGCTTTCTGTACTCCTGTATAACTTGAAAATGTGTATTTCGATACTATCACAATATCATTTTCAAAATATGCTTAGAATATTCACATCCACTATCTTTTTGTCAAAGATAGCTTCACACTAGATTAACCTGCAACAATTTCAACATGCTTCTTTATCTTAATAACAATACAGCTTGGGATTGGCATTGCTTTGTTGCAGATAAGCTATGAAGTTAAAGCTCAGTAAGCTCCTTGATACAGTTTGTCTGTGCTAGGAAAGATGAAGCTTAGTTTTCTTTCTTGTATGACTGTATCAATCAACAGTGCCATTCAGGAAGGAAAGAACACAGCATTGTACGAAGGTCATTAGACTAGAACCTGAGCAAGTTTTCTGCCATTTTCCACACCTCTTAAAATAGCTATCAGTATTCATTTCAAAGAATGTAAAAATGAGAGGTTTACTTCATCTAAACAGATTTCTACCTAGCTGTAGGAAGTTCATTGTATTCCTTCATGACAAGATCTTCTAATGACACTACAGAGCTCATCAAAACACATCCATACACTGAAGTTGGGAAAAAATTGATTTTTTTGATAGTTCATTGTTTAGGCTTTTTTCTACTGACCTGACTTCTAGCAAGTTTTAGAAATAAACCCAGGAAAAATCCAACTCTATACATGAATCCATGCTCTGAGTCACTGAATACCAGAATTTGCTGCGGTTGTGTGAGCACCCTACAAGAAGGGCATAAAAAAGTTTATCAGTCTTCATGGCTTCAATAATTATAAGTACATTGATGGTGAGGATTTGGAAGAGGAAGAACTCAGAAAATGAGTCATAGACTTTAAGATACTCAGAAACTATGTCTTGCAGTACATCGACTTTTTTTCCAGGTATGTCATTGTTAATTCCCATTTAGGTGACAGCTAAGAAACATTCTTGGTGGGAGGCAGGTTTCAACTCAGTAGTCAAATGAAAATATCTGATCTAACCACAGAGCCAAGACACATTATTTGACACACTGCTGCCTTGCAGACTGAGTGATCAGCCTGTTACTAAAAGGGGCAGAAGATGTTGCCTGGATTGTGTTGCAACAAGCTTAGAAATTTTGGGGCAAGTAATAGACATCTAAAACTAAATAGACTGCTCAGTTAATTATAGATTCTTTGTTACTAAATAGACCCCTTTCTGAAGGGCCATATATGGTCATCAGCAGACACACACACACACACTAGATTTGGCTTTCTTCTATTGATAAAATTAAGGAATGGTCTGGTAGGAGTATGGAGCAGGATGTATGCCATGGTGTATTAAGATGAGTTCACATTAAAGATTCACATTCAACTAATATAAGTATTTTGGGACCCCTGAGATAATTATATTAAGCCCAGCAATAGAATCTGATCAACTTCCATTTCATTATAGTAACAGAATAGGACTAACCTATTCTGTATAATTTGAAAGCCAATATATCTGTCATGTATAATTTGAAAGCCAATAGATGAATTGGCTGATTCAGGTGGACTTCTGGAATTCCCTTATGGAGGAATGTGAGATAGGACTGTAGCATAATTCTGTCCTTGTGAAACAGCTTGAAGTGTATTTCATAAGGTATAATTTCACCAACACACTATCAGACTCTTTAAGACAAATAAAGAAAAAATAAAAAAAAGTCTTGCAACCAAAAAACCATAATGGACAGATAATGGTTAGAGACAACAGCTTAGAAGTATGGTGTTCAGATTTCTCCTTGGGGGGAAATAGTAGTAAATCCAGATGTTTCAGGAGCTTTCATACCAACAAGTGTAAGAATGTGGCCATGACCAAGCAGCTCTGGGAGCAAGAGTATATGAGGCAACTTCACTTCCACATGCAGACTGTGTGATTCAGTAATATATTATGTTTGAGATTTTGCTTCAGCAAGGAGCTGTATGGTAGCAAATCCTGATCTAAGTTATTTTGGCATACATACTGATATTGGTTGCCTTTGATATTGAAATGTTTCAGAGACTGCTTTTATGATAGTCTTCTGTAGTCATTTATATTGAGTTATTGTGCATCAATTCATGAAGTCCTTGCTATTTCACAGAAGGCATAGTACTAACAGGTTTTCTCACATTTTCAAGATACCATGTCCCAACTTAATCATTCCCTTGCTGAGAGGTGATTAGTGAACTTACCAGACTGAGACTTCCTGACTCAGACAAATTTGCCAATGCTTATTGAGCCTTTAAGTCACTGAACATTTCTCTAATATCAGTAATCCATGTATGGAAAAAGTCTAGACCTTTTTCTTAGACCTACACTAAATTCCTTCATGAACACCTCAGGCACAAATATAAATTAGGTCCATGTGACTAAATATCTTTGATTTCATTTTCTTTTACTAAATGGAAGGCTGATAAGAAGTTAAATTAAGGTCGAATTGGGAAGGGAACAAGAACACTGTTACTTAAATAACTCTTGGAAGATTTGATTATATTTCTTTTAGTCATACTCTTCCTAGTCCCACAGACACAGTACATAATGACATGCAAAGATCCTAGATGATCAAAATGAGTAATATGAGGCAGAAACTGTGACATTAACAAGTGCATTACTATAGCAGTTTTACACTGTACCTCTTCAATGCTGATCAGCAGAATCAAGAAACAATTTAGAGTTAAATGTAACAGAATGAACCAGGAATGTTAATGAAAATCCCACATACACTGCATGCTTTTTTATACTCCTCTACAGTTTTCTTCAATAATCACTGTGCGAGTTTTTTATTTTTTAAATGTATGTTAACATGATCCAGGAAAAGTATTCATGAAATAAAAGTATATTAACTTATAATTTATTATATTCTTTAAAACTACTGAAGCAAATGCCAAGACTTCTGCTTCTAAAAAAATTAAGTATTTTAAAATTATAATCATCTTTCCTACCCTTCTATATTCATGTATTATTTTAAGTTCAGTAAATATGTGTACAAACAATTTCCATAATCACAGCAAGTACAGAAACAACTTACACATGTATACTGTAAGTTATCTATTTTTTTATAAGAAACAGAACACACAGTTTCTAACCATTTAATTTCAGGGGCTGGAGAAAAAGAAATGAGAAATTGGGAAAACAACAACAAAGGATTAATTAAATGCCAAACAAATAAGCTGTTCATAAATAAACACACTTGCTTTAGGTGCATGTCTGAATTACACCTAACTCTTCTGCAAACCAATGGACTTTTAAAGCTATTCACAATGATTAAGAACTAACAAGGAACTGTAAAGGTACCAGATATCAGAATACATACTAACACACGTAACATCTGCTTACTGCTGCTGAATTAAAATGCCACCCATTTGACAACAGTGTTAATCACAGGAATATCAAATGACTTCATGTTGATATGTGTTAGTACTAATAACATCAGGAAAATTAATCCTAAAGTATTCTCATGACACACACATTCGTAAAAAATATTCTGGAAAATACTTAGGCTGTAGATAACACCAAAATGAATAGAGAGATGATCTAAAAAATACAAGGGAGGATTTCACAGAAGAAATGCTTATCTAACCTGTGCTAAATGCTCTCCACGCTTGGATGACAGCGGTGTGGCAGGGAAACAACATGGAGAGCAGCACTGAGTTTAAACATTGGGGATTCAAATCCCATCTATAGGTTACTGAGTCATACTTTGTATTTTCTTGCTCTGTACTGTCTGATTTCAGGAGACAGTGGTATATTCTTTTAGCACTGTCATAGTTGCCTTTCTTGGTTTTCATTTTCATATAAGGAAGAAAAGGAAGGTCAGATTGAACTGTTTGAAATAAGATGACCTTAATGTAACTGACTGAAGCGTGACTGCAGGATTTTAGTTTCCATGCTCCTATGTATCCATTCAGTAAAGCACGTAAGGCACTGTTCAGGAATAAACATGTTTTAGATTCTAGATTGAACACAACAAATCTATCCCTAAACTCAGTTATTTGCTCTGCAATCTTTTCCATAATCCCATTAATTGTGTGCAGCAATTTTTCTTTCTAGTCTAAGATTTACATGCAAAATCTCAGAAAACACAATTCATAAAGTCTCCATTTAAAATCCCTCAAATTTTGTCATGCCCCAAATTGTTCTCTCTGCCATATTGCTGTGATGTTTTACAGAAACAGAAAATGGAAGTATCATTGAGGTCTTTAGAAATGAATTTTCCATTTCCTCTCTAAAATATTCTGACTTTGTTTCAAAAATTCAATTTTTTGAAAATTCAAACAATTTCTATGGATGAAAAATTGGAGCTTTGAAAACTTCTTTGCATTCAGTTAAAATATGGTGCCTTTGCATTCAAAAACAACCACCATAGCTCTTTCAGTCAGTCCTTCCTTTTGCCAAAGTTGATGGATATTTCTACCTATCATATGAAGATAGAGTCTATAGGGAGATAGATTATCAGTCTCTTTTTACTTCTCTACTACACTAGGAGATGAAAGCATTGATCAGTCAGCTCGAGAGTTCTCTGCTGCATTATAGTTGCCAATGAGATCTTTAAGACCTCTAGGAAAACAATATTTACAAATATGTTAGCCCATTTTATTTTGTCCACCATTCATTTTGTTACTAATATCTTACCTGTATCTTTTTCAGGAATATAATTCAAGAAACACACTTTGCATTAGTTCAGCATTGTTTTACCATAGGGATTTAACAGTAGAGTGAAACATAATCTGACAGACAAAGACGACTCTAAAGTATGAAAATGTGATTGCCCTGCCAGTGGTAGCTCTGTGCAACCTATTCTTTTGGTTGACACTCCGTTCTATGCCACATTTCATAAAGTCTTAACAGATCTCCTTGCTCTCACACAATAAAGTTCAAAGCAAAGGAATTCTTCCTGCAGTGAGGGAACACCCATAAAAAGAAGTGAAAGTCTCAGAAATGTACAGGTCATACAGAATTATTTGAAAGGAATTGGCCATATTTTTCCTTTTTCTCTTGTGTTCCCCTATTTTAATAGTGTCACTTCAAACATCAAGAATTCAAAAATTAATTTAAAATACTCATTCCAGTAAGCATCGAAATTCTTCTTCAACAATTACATAAAAGGAAAGCAACTAAACATAAATAAAATCAGCCAATTATGCTGTAAGTTGATTAGTGCCAGAAATGGAAGGAGGTGGGGGTGGGGGAAATCCAAGCAATGAAGCCCACTAAACTGAAGATCTAGGTAGAGGTGTAGGAAACTGTCTTTGAGGGCCTTTTTCTACTACCTTCACCTCCCTAGCCATTACCTGAAGTAATTTCAAATTACCTTGATAGTATGTCCTCCTTAAAGATAATAGCCAGGGCTTAAGATTTTTGTTCACTTATTTAGTATATCAAATCTGCATGTAGAGTCTAAATAAATGTTAAGGACAAATGAAAAAACAATTTTGTGTGAATTCTTCCAGTGTAATCTTATCCTTGCAATTTATTGACTGGGTTAAATATATCTTTCTTCCTAGGATTTATATGATTCTATGGCATCAGTTTTGATGAGAAATATAATAATAATTATAAATAATTCCAGCATGCAGCACATTTCCAATTCACAATATTAAAATGACCAATATGAAAGACTTGCTCCAAATTAAATTTATTTCCAGCTCTGTACGTAATAAACTACCAGAAAACAGGTTGTGTAAATTCTCTACGAGAATAAAACTGAACAATCTACAGGTGTTGTGAATCAGCCTAAACAGAAACCTATTAGAAAAACTTTTCTGTTCAACATCAAAAATAGAAATCCACAAGCAACAACCAAATTTGTTACAGACTCAGGTAAAATATAGGTCAATTTTGTGCAGATACACAGTTTTTTCCGGATGTTCAGTAAAAACTATTGAGCTGTACCATGTGTATGCCACCAACATTATCAGGAACCTCTGGACACTGGTCTTTAGCTGTATGTGATGGTAGCAATGCTGGTGGTGGATCCACGCTCCACACCCTATGTCAGAAAGCATTATAAAGATTGTCTAGTATATCCCAGGTGAGTTCTCTGGTAGCTGCTCTAATGGCTACTTAGGATAATTTGATTGCATCTAGTCTGGAAATTTAGAATTTAGAAATTTAACCCTTAACATGGTGAAATTTGTAGAATTTATGCATTTTTTCAAAAACACTTTTCACAGACACATGAATTTAAAATAAATCTTGATAAAATCTAGATGATAAAGAAAATTAATAATCTAAGAACTTCTCATTCAGAATTTTAAAGCCAGTTGAATAACACCAATGTTGCCTTGAAATATTATATAGAATTTCTGCTAAAGCAACATTATAACGTATATTTTCCCTTAAGAATACTGAATAGTTAACATTTAAACAGAATTTCTGATACAATTGCATGACTTTAATGTCTAAAACCATCTAATTTAAGATATATTTCTTTTGTAATGATATAGCAAACATTCCTCCAACATCAATATTTAGTGCAGTGCAAGTATGCATAGACACTGAAATATTTATATTGCTTCCATTCATTTCTATAAAATATCATAGAACCTAGCTTATGTCATAACTTGTATGTGCTGTTATCTTGCTGGATTTGTTCAGTTCAAAGACTAATATTATACAGCTACCAAATAGTTTGTCTTAGCTTTTATGATCCTTTAGTAGCCACATGAATGTCTGTAGAGTGATACTGCAAATTGTTTGCTATATTCAAGATTTGTGTGCTGGCAAAAAAAAAACCAAACCCAAAAAACCCAAAACCAAAACCAAAAACAAAAAACCCCCCACAACAGTTAGATTCATTCATTGGAGAGAGTATTTTTTCTATTTTCCTCTAGTCTGAGCACAAGATGCTTTTATTCTACCTGAAATCCAAACCAGATCTTTTCCTGCAATTTGTTTTTAATATTTCTCTTAGGTGCTTGATGTAGTAATTGCATCAGCCACTAATATAGTCTCCCATATAAAAACACACATACATTAACATTTTTTTCACGATTTAAAAAATGTGGCTTAGCCAAGAATAATGAGGTGAATTGCATTGGCATTGCAAAGACAACATTGTATTGCTGCAGTTAAACTAATGATCGAAACCGCAGAACTGATAAAAACCTGGGCTGTTTCATGTTAAAGCAACTTTAACAATATGAAGATTTTCTCATTGCTCATGGACTTATTATACAATCTCTACTCAATTCTTTGATTGGTAATCTAGATGACAACCTATACTACTACAGCTAAACCACTGTTTTATTACCCAGCAATTCCCATTTAACCTATTTGTACTGATGTTATCTGAGTAACTCTCATAAAACTTCTATAAAAGACAGGTTAAATGTTAAGTTGGTTTCTAGTGGTGGATCACACTTTGTCTTTCTGATCAGAGCGACTAGAACTTACTGCACGATTTACTTGGCATTAAAGCAGCACTGCACTTTAACGAGTTTTCGCTTTTGGGATTAGTGACAAAGAAACCTGTAAGGAAGAAAAAAGGTTTTTCTTTAGGGCAGGATTGGATACCTCCAGATACAGTTAGTCTGCAAGTGTCCTCCCCCTGCCTCCCCAGCATTTGCACTAGAATTGTGTGCCAGTGTAGCATTTGCCAAGGTAAAGAAGGGATAGGATGGCTTTTATATATTTCTGTAACAAAAAGGAAGAATCAAACCTGGAAATATCATTCATTTTTAGCCTTCATATTTTTTTCTTTTTATATACTTCTATACGGTCGTGTTTTTTCCTTTTACATACTAGCTGGAAATGCTACTTCAGTTTCCATTCTAGTTGGAAATCTATGTACTAGAATTTTACTGATGTAATTGATTATAATATATTTAGCATTCTCAGATCACAGTCTATAATTTTTAGGTTTTTGTACGATTAAGTTTCAATGTCTCTAGCATGCCATTTTATTTATTTACTTTTTTTGGTCATGATTAAAACAGTCAGTGATATTTTCCAGAACTCACTGACAAAGACTGTAGTTGCTTCTCTTTTCCAGATGGAGCTCTGACCTAAATACTCAGATATTTGTGGTCTTGGTGGCTTTGGGCAAGTTACCAAATATGAGGCATTTTTCTTTAAAGTCAGATAACGAACTCATTGCTCTGGAAACAGGGGAAAAGACTGTTCTATTGTAATAACCTTTTGTGCCACAAAATACAATAGGAATTATTTTAGCATTTTAATAACCTTTGAAATACTTATAATAATCCTTAATAACAATTCCTGATAGAAAATGTAGTAATGACTAAAGCAGTATCATCTTCACCAGTTTGAAATGCAGATGTTATCAGAGAAAAGTGGATAGAGGAGTTACTCCAGGGTGGTGAAACCAATGGAGAAGAAATAGGAGTCTGTGGAAACACAGGAACTATGAGGTCAAGTGGGAATTTTGGGGGGTAACAAGAGAAGTCTCCAAATATGCCTTTGCTCTCCTGCTCTATGCTTACACTTTGTTCCCTCTCCTTGTGGTCTGTCTTGTTCCTCTCAGACTGTTTCCCTCAAAGATGGAGGAGAAAGAGGTAGGTTACGCATTCCAAGAAGGACAAAGTCCCAGAGAGACAAGAAGAGAGGTAGGTTGTCCCGAAGACTGACTGGAAGATCTAGGACAAGCTGCTCCTACTGCCATCAGTTGTAAGAGACTATAGCAAAGTTTGGTCTCCCACAAACACAGAGATACAGACACTCAAGCATCCCTTCCACACCCCAGCAGCGGGAGAGGTAAGGGAAAGCAGGGGAAAGAGATACAAAGACACCATGACCTTTGATTAACATGACATTTTCCATAAGGGTAAGATTTATGGTTTGGAGCATCGCTGGAGTCTATTCCAAATCTTTCTGTGAACTTTCTTCTTCTCTCCTAGGGATGAATCCATTTTGCTATTTTCTCCCTCCCCCTCAAACTGTTCTAAATTATTCTATCACCACTTACATTCTATTTTTGAGGTTTCTAATGAACAACACAAGACATGCACAAATGTAGACTAGTCTAAAAATAATCTATGGCAGACACAGCTGCACTCACTGGAAATGAGAGTAGAGAAGCAGCACGCAGCAGCGTGGCACATCTCCCAGTCATGTAACCCTGAGAGCATGCCCTGCATCTGGCAATGCTCTCGGAGCTTTAGTTATCCCCTCTCCCAGTGAATTTACCTCTGTGCTACCACCATCCCATACACCCCATTCTGTAAAGATAATGATTGCTACATAATCAAACCATGAAGGCATATAGATAATAGGACACTTAAATAACACAAAATTTGTGCTATGAGTTTCTGAAATTTGGCCCATGAAATATAAATTTATTTCTCTAGCAGTGTTATTGAATGTGTGCTATATTACCAGCTCAGTGCCTCTCTAGTAACAGAGTTCTGCATCACTACAAGATTATTCTGAAACGGGATTATCATCTACTACAGTATTTTTAAAATATGTTAATATCTCAGTAGATAATGATGAAATTTCAAAATATGCTTGCATCTTTGCATAAGACAAGTTTGGCTTATATCATCAAGATTTTGTGCTGCACAAGGAGTTAAGCATAGGTGACTTCTTTTAAAACAAGAAACACCTTTTCCAACTTTAGTTTTATGATGGACCTTATTAAAATACTAGCAATAAACCAACACAGTTAATATTGTATGGAAGTAAACCTTTGTCTGAAACAAAAATCATCTGCAAAGAAATAGTTACAGAAACAAGGCACAGACAGTTAGTTAAATTGCCCACTGCAAGAGTCTTAGCTAGC
Source organism: Balearica regulorum gibbericeps (assembly GCF_011004875.1). NCBI lineage: Eukaryota > Metazoa > Chordata > Aves > Gruiformes > Gruidae > Balearica > Balearica regulorum. The sequence continues at coordinate 50,648,380 of NC_046187.1, read as the reverse complement.
TAAGGCACTTACAGAGACTAACACTCTCAAGATAGAAAGTTATTTCATCTGGTACCTGTTCTACTATCTAGTCACATCTAATGTCCTGTATCTTTTAGGGCTAAATTTCACATTAAGATATTATCAAAAGAAGTGACCACAGGCTTCAATTTCAACTCAAAATAAACAGTATATCAGTTGCGTTTACTATACTTTCTTTTGACTTTTTTGCCCATAAAACAGTTCTCCCAAATTCTTTCATGTAAGTTTTGTGTTCTTTTTGCATCTAAATGTACTCAATTTAAAGAAAGTATGTATTTTTTTCATATTGGTGGTGGAAATCTTTACAACCAGAGTTGAAAAGCATTTTCCTCTACCATTACCATCTAATATGTGTCGGGGGCGGGAGCAGATAAGGATCCCTTTTTTTGTTACTGGAATGACCTCTTGATACATTTCTGTCTTCACTGTAACCAGAATTACTGATACTTTCAAAGTAAAAAGACAATGTCCAGAGTATTTGAGTTAGTTTGGTGGGATTTTTTAGTTTTGGTGGGGGTTTTTTGTGGGTTGTTGTTTGTTGTTGTTGTCGGGGTTTTTTTGTGAATGGTTGACTAGCTTTTAATTTACACAAAGTACAATGATTCCAGATAAATCCAAAGTGCTGTAAAAAATACTGCTGAAAAGTTTCCAGAGTTAGAACTTGTTTAGACTGCAGCTGATTCTTCCTGTTGCTGTTGATTCATTTGCCTGAATTTCTTGTATTCGAAATACAAGATGTAAGTGCTATATAGTTTCCTAATATAGGGACTATATCATGTGATATATCAATCGATCTGAAGTTTTATTGTATTTATTGCCTAAAAATAATTGAACCTATATAGGGAAGTGTAGCTGTTCATCTGCTAAGTTTCTGGTAATTCATTTCAATTCAAGTGCAGATGTTCCATGGACCACTCAGTTATTCTCTTCAAACTGAGTTTAACTCTTAATACCAAGGGGTTTCCCTGAGGTTACTTTATTAATCTATTAATTACCAAGCAGCACAGAGGTATTAATAATTAACATATTACTTTGCTTCTCATTTATTTGTAATCTATTCTTCCAATCCCAGCTCCTGTGGAGAGAAAATTTAAATGTAACTCATTAAAATGTCAAAAGCTAACAGTAAGCACAATTTATTTGATTGCAAAGCAAACAGTGTTTTCTCTGATGAAAGATTTAATATTAAATTTGTGGTTTAATATTCTAAATATATTGTGTTAAACTCATTTGTAGCTGACATTTAATATTCTAACTAAAGGACAAAGAGGACAAAAAAGTGATTTTTACGAAATCACACCTGATTAAAGTAACTTTCTACAATCAGATGACTGGTTCTGTAGATGAAAGGGAGAGCAGATAACGTAATTTATCCTGAGCTAGCAAAGCTTTTGGATACAGTAGCACCCTGTATCCTGGTAGCCAAACAAAGACGATGTGGACCAGATGAGTGAATTGTAAAATTGGCAGAAAATTGGCCAAACCATCAATACCACAAGAACAGCCAAGGAGAAAACTTACAAGGAGCAACAAAGCAACACTGATAAGCAATGCCATATGACTAAGTAGCACATCACAACACACAGCAGCAAAATCAACCACCTCCAAACTTTTTTGTCTAGTAGCCATTACCCTAAAAAATCTAACTATTCTGTTATTATTCACATAGACAGAATGATGTGTCAGAGTCCAGTAATAAACAGACATATGAGGAGGTTCTGTACTTCCTCTTTCCTTAGGTCTAGACTGTGCTAATGTACCTTCAGAGTTGTGCAGGGAGACTATTAATTTGGACAGTATAATCAAGCCTTCTACTTTATTAGTTTAGATCTATGTAAATAAGTACTTAAGTGTATATAAAGTAGCAGCATATAGAAAGAGATTTATAAATTGCCATATGCATGTTATTATGTACAAATTATGACCTGGACATAATTTTTAACCTACTTAGTGGAGATTTAAGCCTTCTGAAAGGAAAATACAAATGAAAATTGTCATTGACAAACAAGAACTTTTTCAAACTACAGCAAAATAAAAACAATAGATTGATTTTCATGGGGTAAGAGAGGCCATCTTACCCAGTTGGATTTTACATCCCGCTAAATGTTGATTAATATTCTTGAGCACTTTATGAATGTTCAGAAAAATTAATCAATAGATCATCAAGGATGCTGATGAAGGAAGTCTGCACACAGAGGAAGAGCTCACACAGAAGTTAATACACAAAAAATTGCAGCGGCCTGTAAGTTAAAACAAACACTTCCTGCTTTTTAACTTTAATCCTTACTTTCATGTTGTCATTTAAATGTAAGCAGAGAAAGTTTCAACCAGAGTAAAGAAAAATGAGTATTATTCAAATACACAGCATAGAGTCATTGAGCAAATGGCATTTCATATTTTTGAATCAGCTGCTGTTTAGGCACAGTATTTGACTCTAATTACAAATTCTTGTCATTCATATAAGCTGTTAAGTTTTAGGGATTTTAAGTGTAAAGTTTTCAATGAATCATGGTAAACACTCCTAGTACATGGCCTGTCAAACTGTCAAAAAGCACAGAAAATGTCAGATATTTCTGCATCAAAAGAAGTAACCACACAGCATTGTGAAAGAAAGGATGATAACACTTATCTGTAAGAGACTTATTTTACCATGCCTTGCATCACTATTTATGACTGTGTAATTAGGAGTTAATTCTCCAACATTATTAGATAATTCCTGCATAAATTGCGTATGCTGAAAAACTGTTACAGCAAAATCATTTAAAAAAAAAATTAAACTCTTGAATCTTAGGGTATCCTAACATATATCCCATTTCCTTATATCTAGGTTTTAAAAATTTTTAGAATCAAATCTTATCCTTTTCACTGTTTACTGAAGTAAAGTTCCCACTGGACTTAATAAAAGAATTTCAACTAAAACATTTATGTTAAAGTCCCTTCCTTTTGATCTTCCAAATTCACTTACATTTACAGCTTAGTTATAATACTGAATTCCAATATTATAAAAGCATAAAAAAATTCCATGAAAGACATTGGAGTAAATTAGAAATACCACAGAAAGTTCGAGAATATGTTCTTTAATTCATTAGATTTTTGCATAGCTTCCAGAAAGCACAAAAGCACAGTTCCATAAATCTACATGAAGGTAACATTGGAGCACTCAAAGAAATAGATCCTGTTACCACAATGTATAAAGAAGTCACTGATCTGTAATTCAAGATACCATTACAAATGTCTGTGGGGAAACATCTATTTCGGCATATGGAAATACAATGTTATATCAAAAATCTCAAGTAAATAATTTTCAACTATATCACTGAATCATTTTTAGCTACTGAAGCAATTTCCTGATTGTCTTCTGTCTCTATCAATTATTGACTGAAAAATGCATGTTCCATTGCTTTGCACAGATTCCCATTTCTTATGCTACTGAGCCTATACAGACTTTTGAATACAAGCGTAGTCTTTTATACAGAGTTACAGATCCCACTTCAGAGAGTCCATTTCAGGGTAGTGTCAAATGGAAGGAAAGTCTCTGAAGAGAGACTCATACCCACCTCACTCCCTTTGCTCTGAAGGCATCTGAAGAGAGACGGAGACCCAGTCCCACCCCACACGTTCCCTTTGCAGACTCCTATTTCCTTGCTGTTTGTAGGGAAACAGAGCACCCTTAATCTTTTCATAAAGGGTTCATTTTAAGTGAATGAGTAGGCCTGGGTGGAGAGAAGGATGCAGATAGAGCAGAATCCTATGAAGAGACTTCTTCATACTAAATCCCATAAAAGAGAATACCTCTCCTTCTGAAGCAGAATTAGTGTCCCAAAACAGTTTTCAGGGTTTCAAATGAGCAGTTTAATTTCACACAAAAGCCTGAAAAAAGCAACCTACAGCGCAGTAACGTGGTGGCTTTGAAACCTTACTGCTAGCAGAGAACAACAAGCTATTCATCTTTCCCTCTGCACTTTCTTACCTACCAAATAACTGTGGCACAAGTAGCTAAGAATTCCACACATCAGAAAGTGCTCTATTTCATTTTTAGAACCTGTGTGTTAAGTGACATGAATGTTCAGTCCTTTCATTAAATATATTTCTTTTTCAAGCAGCATAATTAATTTGTGCTTTTACAGAAATAATATTTAGCAAAACTAAGTTATACACTACCTATATAATACCTATTTCACTGCTGAAGGTTTTGGCACAATTAGAACTGTTTCAGAAATGGTTTTATCTATCCACCACTCAAACAAACATACTGTATCACAGTAATAGCTTATGTTATTGGTACTTTTCATCATTTGTAATTATCTTCTCATATGAGAGTACCAAACAGATCTAATAATATATTATTATTTTTCAAAATATCTAAGAATTCATTGCAGTAGGCCTGTCCTGTCCAGTTCCAACTGCTATGCAGTTATCTCAAGATTTGGTTCAATCTCTACTACTTCAGTTCTAAAGTAGATAATAAAAACAATATTTTACTAACATCTTCTCATACCCAGAAGTGACATAATTGGAGAGTCGGTGCATTTGATTTTCCCTTACCTGTCTACAATAAAATTATTGCTTCTTTGGCAAGTGTTCCCAAGTTCATAACTGTGTTGCCAATAGGTTCCTGTGGCAGACTCTTGTAGGGATTTCATATAAATGAGAACACCTTAACACACCGTAGGGAAGGCGAGATATGTAATGAAATACATGCGTGTTAAATTCTTTTCTTCTAAATGTGTACTTTATCCTTATTAACTTGCAAATGATATAACTTAATACCAGTTACAGGAGATCTGAACTGGCTATCCAGTATTGCCAAAATTAAGATTCTGGGATTTGTAAAACTGACAGAAAGTATGTGTAAAAGCTGAGACCAAGGCCTTTCTGTAAAGGTTCTATTAAGTTTGCAATAGCTTATTTTACCACCAACTTTTAAAATATATGTCCTCCAAACAAAGACATAAATTGCCCACCATACAAGAACTGACTGTAATCGTGAGATCTTTTCACGTAGGTGTGACGGCCACAGACAAACCCTGTCATCTATCTGTGATTCCATGTTATTACTTGAATCAAGGGAGCACAAAACCCACCCATCGAGGTCCCTGTGAGACTCTACAAAATCAAATGGGAGAGAATGGAAGATGAATGCATGACAGCCAGGAGACACCCACAGCAGCAGACAGCCTGGGCAACAGTAGCTGCATCAGCACTGACTGACACTGCCTCGAGATGTGGTCTCACAACATGAAATCGGCAGCAGCAGCATCTGCTGTTCCAGTTCCTTTTATTTTTCTTTTCCAGCCCTTTACCATGGGGAAAATGAACTGGCAGGAGAAAAAAAATAAATATATATATATATATAAAATTATACACATACAAAACAAAAATTATTTAATTTTTCTTACAGTTCCCTACAGTTCCTGATTCTGTGCCCCAATGCAAAAAAAACCCAAACTATTGACATCGGAAGTACTTCACAGCTGGTCTATTGTGTTGAAGGGACAGAAATGTGTAGTGGGAGAGAGGAGAGAATATCTGAAACTGGTATTGTTGATGGAAATTTCCTATCTTGGCACTGGAGTACAACGCATAAGCTACATTATTCCTTGTTTTAAAATCAAGAGATCAACAGAGGTTTACAAGTGTCTAAGAAGGTATGAGTCCACCCGGTCTCAGGCTGCAGTCCTGAGAGAAAAGTGACCTGATGTAACAACCCATGACAGCTGAAAGGGAGTTCTGACACTGCCTTCCCCATATTAACTGCCAGTGCTTCCTCAGACACCATGACAAGCTCAATGAACTCCTTACGCTGATAAGAGAACATGAGAGAAGAGCTGGAGTGGTCATTTTTGCAGGACTGTGTTCATATATCCAAGTGAACACTTGGTGAGTAAATAATTTTCAGCTGTACACCAGTTTAAAAATGTTTAATTTTGGACATATGCCTTCCCAGTGAACAGACACAGTATTTTAACCTTGTCTGTAGATCACTATTGTGAAAGAAAAGGTAGGTTGGTTTGTTTTTTTAAACAAACAATCTTCTGCTAAATCAAGAAGCAGTAACTAAACATTGTAAGCAATTTTACGTGCAGGATATCTCATTAAAAATAATCAGAGATAATTTCAAAGCTGAGGATTCACTATGGGGAGCTTTTCTGTGGTGGAAACTAAAGAAAACAATGACAAATTTTCACAAAGAAAATTGTGAAATTGAATTATATGTTCCATTGATGTAATCCCAAGAAATGCATCCCATTAACTCAGATACATTATTTGTCATTATTCAGGTAACTGCAAAATTTCCAAGTAATAAACTTTTCTGATGAAAATACTAATTCACAAGATACCTCCCCGTGATTACCAGAAAATGTATCAGCTGTGCTGACTTCTAATTTAGAAGGATTTCTTCAAAAACAGTGGAATGCATGATCAAACACATTCAAGCTGCTATATTACCTCCTTTGAACTTTGTTTCCTACATCCCATAATTGCATTGTCTGTGCCAGACTACTGGATTGTTCTTAAAAATAATGAAAAGTTTATTTTCATTTCAGTGTGGAACAAGAAAAGTTTATGAAAACCTCAAAATATTTTACTATATATTCCTCATTTTTTATCTGTCCAGACATTCATCAGTATTTCAAAAAGAAGCTTCTCATTGTATTTCACGTCTTTCCCTGCTTGTAATCACTTTAGCGCACTGCTTCTATGACTAACCAGAAAACAGTTTCCATAGCAGCAAAGATGAGTCCATGACTCAGTGAGGTTTCTGTTTAATACGATTATGTAATAGATCTTTATTCCTGCATTCCTTGCTGACACCTTCTAAATGCTCTTCTAGTCTTCTGACAGCCTCAACTTTCCATTCATTTACTATAATCTCATTAATCTTTGGGTTTTCTCACTCTAAACTGAATGCCTGGTAAATAAAGTTGCAGAGTCTTGCTCACAAGGAATCAGGAAAGAGCACATCAAGTTGTGGTACAGTGTGAAAAACAATACACAAAAATAGAAAAATATAAAATCAAACATTCATTTAACTAAGTTATTGTTTAATATAAGAAGGCTGTGAATTAAAGACCATTTGTTTATGTGCTGGAACATAAGGCTAATTTTTTTCATCTCATGAGACAGAGTAGTAATGACATAGGGGGACTTTGTGACCAACTTGATGTGAAATCCAAAGAAAAAGCATAAATCTGTTCTTAAAAAAGGGATGCTGCTTTTTAGAAATCTGTTTTTCCTAGACCTGACTGTAAGTAACCCTCAGAGAACAACTGGTTTGTAGTTCAGCAAGAACTAGGTTCAAAGCAATACAGGCAGCCTGAAGTGGTAACTTTCCTGGCTGTTCATCCGCATCCCGCAGCCACAGCTCACCTCTATTAGCTGTGCTCCCCTGTAAACTGTAACACTGACCAGAGTGCTTTCCTTTTTTTTTTTTTTTTTTTTTAATGGGTTATTTCAGTCACCTAGTGACACAAAAACTCAACTGTAATGGCTGAAAGGGTGGTGGCTACAGTTTGGACAGGAATTTTACAAGCCAGTATTGCTACCAAATCTCTTATCTTGTGGCACTCCCCTGTGTTTATATTCTGATAATTTGGCAGGATCAATGAAGATTTACATAGATCATGTGGAAGTGTAGATCATCTTCTCACCACCTTTCCCCCATGACATATGAAAAATATCAGAAGTAACTAGCTGGAAAGCAGAAAAAAGTAATATCACTTCTTAGCCCAACAGCTATAGCTGAAGGGATAAACTCATACGCTGAAATGAACTCACACTGAAATAGAAGCAAATACAAATTGAGTACAATTGCTTTGGCTCTAACTTAATTATGTTAATCAGCCAGATAATGTGAGAGACAAGTATGGTTAGCACCCGTGGAGCGGAAGAGATATTAGCAAGGGAATAAGTCATTAGCTTTGGAGGAACAGCAAAAGAGAGAAAGGTAGTTATTATCTATGGAAAATTAAGGGTGATCTGACAGAGGTATGAGGAAAATTATAATGTGTCATAAACTCAGTATTTCCACTGAGTTCATTCTTGCTGTATCTTTTGGTGCTGCTAGTTTTAGTTCCAAGATTTATTTGCTGAAAATATTTTGCAAGTTTCCCTCTAGAATTAGGGATCAGAAATGAGGTCAGAAATGGAACAACTATTTTGGGACAAGTGTTTTCCCACTCTTCACTGAGATTTTCTGGATGAACTTATTTTGAAACATGGAGATTATCTGATCTGATAAACAAACCTTCTCTGTGATAACTGTACAATGCATTTTATTCTCTAGTGCACGTGTAAGAATGACATTAATTATACAATATTTTCTCTGTACAATAGGAAAATATAGTTTCCTTACTGAAAAATTTCCTTTCTTCCATTAGGAAAATTAAGAAATATTTTGCAACATATCTTTAGCCAACTGACAGTTTAAGGACAAGGTATGACATAATCCACAGTCTAAAAAATGAATTTCAGATTGACCCACCAAAAGTACCTGTCATTGTCTCACTTCAACATAAAGAAAGTGGAGCATATAAACAGCAAACGTTGAGTGATTTGCATTAAGAACAGAACAGTTTTGCCTGATTAACAATACACGGGTGTTTTTTGGTCTTAACATGTTTGTATTGCTAAGAATAACTATTCCACAAGAGGACGCTCTAGTAAATTTTAAAACCACCTCAGTAAACCTAATTTTTTTCGCTAAGTAGATTATTTGCGCTCCTCAAGTGAATGGGAATTTATTTGATCACAGAGTTAAGGGGGACTCAGAGAACAGAGTGCCTCAAATCACCTGCTTTTCAATGTCCTCAAATCCCAGACATAACTATTTGGACAAAAAATAAGAAAAAATAGCTTGTGTAACATGCTTAATATGCATCAATTTTCCCATTACTAGAAAGGATTTTTTCATTGCCGTGCTCATGTATCTCCATAATGTGTTATTAAAGTACACAGTCAAAAGTACCAAACTAATTTTGTTAACAAAAATCTCTCCTAAGCTGTTAGAAACTTCACAAGGAGAAAGGCTATAGTCCTTCCTTTAGGATGCATACTGTTCCTATGAAGGTCATTATGGAGTCTGTTGAAATGAGTATTGCGGACTTGGTTCTTGCAGGTAGGGATCTGTTTATATATTTAGACTCTGGTTTGCTCAGCTGCTTCCCAGAGGTAAGTACAGCAGAACAGGGTTAGGGAAGAGACCAGGTTGTAATTACTTAGTGGTAATTTCAGTGTTTACTTGAAGGCAGCAATTACCTTCTCACATGCAGAAAGAATCTATAAAGGGCAGAAAGGATCAATCAGATCATGTTCTCTGGGCGTATCACAGGCTAAAAGGATTAGTCAGATTCAAAGAGGAGAGATCTGCTGCCTCCCAAAGGGCTGCGGCAATGCATCACCCCCTGAGGAACACAACACACACCAGCCAGACTGCAGAAGTCTCTAAAACCCGGCCCAGCTTCGACTGGGGTCAGACCAAATAACAGGTCCCTTCCAACCTAAATTATTCCAAAGCTATGAGACCACATGAATCTGGGACTTCTTAGTTTACAGCTCTTCTTCTGCTCAACTTTATAAAAGATGTAAATCAACGTGCCTTTATCATGTTGATAGTAATAACAAGTTTACATATCAGATACATCTTTTGCCAACAACAAAGGCCTACCAGTTCCTATGATGATAAAATCCTACTATATGAGGACTTTTTTCTTCCATTCCAAGTGTCTCAACACCTGGAATCACTTGATTCCTTCAGTTTTCAGTAAAATATAAAAATGTTACAGAAAAGATGTTGAAATCACGAATAGTAAAGACTCATAAACCAGAAAACTAATAAAACCTTCCAAGTTGCTGAGGGTAGGCATTTATCACCATGTAAAATGCCCAGGAATATGCAAGACATCATCACTGATACATGACACAGGACCTGTAAGATACGTGTCACCTTCAAGAAATTAAAGGCCACCACCAACAACCTAAAAGAGTACCCAAGATATAAAAGGCCAGCAAGGTTAATCTAGAATGGCAAAATGGTACACAGCACTTAAAATGCTCCCCAGGTATGTTGTTGTTACTAATACATAAGCCTTACTCATAATTTTTTTTCCTCGTGTTACAATAAAGTTACAGTTTTCACACTACTAGGTACCAGAGCAATGCCACGGTAATCTTTACTTGGCAAAAATAAAGATTTCAATAGAAAGTATACAATACAGTAGCTCAACAGCTAAGGAGAGAAAATAGTTTTACCCTTTCCAGCAAATATTCAATATACATCCAAAAAAATAATACTGCATCACACTTTTAAAAATTATCATCATAAATCAGATGGCTGACCATCTATGACAAAAAAGTAATACCAAACAGAAGTTAGCCTTTTGTATCATTCCATTATATTTACTACCTTGGACTTTATACAAAACACAAAAAATTTTGTTGTCCTATGCATATCCTTTTTTACTACCTAATTATCTTTTACTTTTATAAATCTCTCTGTGTAAACATGTGTAACAATTAATGTTTGTCACCACATCCAAGTTTTTTACACTTCTTCAAAGAGGCTGACTGAATCCTTTGCAAAAGATAACAGTGACTGCCTAAATGCAAGTTTTCCCAATCCAAATCAAACTTTTTTGTTGCCCTCATCTCAGTCATTAGTATAGCTTGTTTCAAGAAAAGCATTCAAGTAATCTCCATCAGATCTATTCAGATTGCATTAATCTGTTGTACAATCCATTCATCTTTGTAATTTAGTACATTTTACTTATATTGAAAATACATTCAGCAGACATGTTTATTGACTCAGCTATAATATATGTTCAACTATTTCTCAAAGAATCAAGAAAAACCCTGAGTCTGAGCAGCTCTGTCAGTACATGCTTGTTACACATTTATCCCTGTGAAATTATATCTACAGTTGCGATATTCCACACTCTGTGTGTTAAATTCACCTGCAGTTTCTCATAATCCCCTATAGTTCGTACTGACATGAAAATGAAACCATCATCTACTCGCTAATTACTCTTGCATACGGTTAACATACTTCACTGAGTATTAACTGACAATTTCTCTCAGACTACCTCAGTGAAAATTAACTCTCAATTTCAGGAAAGATAACAAAGAGTTTTAGTTCTTACTCCTATATTTCAATTTAAGGTTCATAAATATTTGGATCTTTTATCTTGAAGGAAATACTTAGTGAGACAGTGCAAAAGCCAAAGAAGCTGTGGGAGGAAAGAGAAGCACAGGACATAGTGTTTTAAACAAACAAACAAAACCCTTGTCTGAGAAATCACTCCCTGAATTTTCTTCTTCAAATGTGTTGAAATTCTGTCAATCTGCTTTTCAGAACAATCAAATCAAGCAGTAACAATGTCTCCCAGTTCCAGCACCACTGCCATAGATTTCTTCCTGGCCAAAGCACAGAACCTTGATTTCAGCTCACTTTTCTGACCTAACTTTCTGATTCTGGGGCAAATAACTACAATAACTTTAAATTCTAATACTATCCTAGGGAAATGTCAGGAGGACCCGTATCAGAGCATGTCTGTGTCTCTCACTCTCAGACACATCCTTCTGTCAACACATGTTTAATGATCAATGCAAATTTAATTTGGCCAGTCTGGAGTATCTCAGTATCTTTATGATTCCACAATCTTTCATTTCTCCCTACTTAATAAAGACTGCATCATAATAGTGTCCAAAGTCAGGAAAAGAAAAAAAAAAAAAAAAAAAGAAAATGAAACAAAAAAACCCCACCACAAACAAGAATGAATTCCTAGTTTTCCTTTTCAGGCTTTCCCAGAGTTTATCTTGTTAACTTGCATCGCAATTGAGGATGCAGGGAGAGATATCTATGAAAATCCCAATAAATAAAGTTTTAAAGTATTTTTTACTTAGAAACTTATCTTGAGGACTACCCAAAATAAAAATGAGAAAGGATACATGTATTTGGACCTGAATCTAATTTTCAGAAGATGGGTAATCCACCTAGATCCTGCCAAGAACTATGGGAGACAATTGTTCAACTAATCCCTATTTGATGACAAATTATCTTGTGGTGACCTGTGCCATTGACCCTTTCTCTGTCTTTCACCTCAGAAATGGAGGTGTCAGAACTCTCCTCATTTTTATGAGTTCTATGACCACAAAAAAATTATATCTAAAGGGCAGTCAAGCTACAGATTTTGAGAACGAACATTCATTAAGGTAACTCACTCCTTCTGTGAAGCTGTTAGTAATGGGGGAGGGGCTGTTCTGGTTTCTTCCTTTTTTTCTCTCTGGAAATCTTCAGTGCATCCCAATTTATATGAATTCACTGCCACTAGAAGGATCAGTACCTTTTTTTTTTTTTTTTCTTGAAAGAGTTTAGCCCTGAATCCTAGTTGTGTTACTGCTTCAGATAAAGAACAAGGGGTTCTGCAAGTAGGGGGAAGTCAAGAAATCTGATATATACAGTGGTGACGGAACAAAGTTAATGAAGAAGATATAAACCCAAGTAATTCTTTAAGTATTGGACTAGTAATTCCAGGTATTCTGCAGCTTGTCTCACGGATGATTGATTTTGCTGTTAAGGGAGGCATGAGCTGTGACTGGAGATTGTCCACGTTGTTTGAACATATAGGAAGGACTCTGTCCAAGTGAATTCTTTCCCATCTCTTAAAGTCAGATCTGCCAAGTAAAGCCCTCCCTTTACTTGAGATATTTATGGTGTCTCTTTTGTCTGTATGTCTCCTTATTTTTTACACAAATTTTACTGTATTTTGTGAATACTCCTTGGAATTGGCCAACCAGTTCCACAGTTATAAACACAGAAATATATTCTCTGTAATATATGGTCAGTATTTTTGTTTCATAGGAATCAGTACTGCAAATATGGACTTAACAAGCACACACTATATGCAGAAAAACATTGGGTACTTCATTCACTTTATAGGTTAAAGGTTTACTATTATTTATTATATAATATTATAGGTTTATTATAGGTAAGAGTTTTTCTATTTGACAAGCTTTCCTTGCCTGCCTAAGGTACTATTATCTCAGAAAGCCCAAACAAAACATTGCCCCCAGAAATAATGTTGGTTTAGTCTACTTAAAACCAAAATAAAATGTTATTAAAATTGGAAAATAAAAAAATTGAAAGCTAACACCACTGGCTTGACTCTTCATCTACTACCTCCTTTGCTTCTCAAGAGTTTCCATTTCGCTGGTGATCTGCTTTCTGGATCCTGTCTTCCATCCTAGGTCGGTGCTCTGGATAACTGCATTAACAACTCAGAAGGTCTTTTCATCTAGCTCATGGGGTTAATTATCACAATATTAACAACAAACACAGTTTTGTAGACAACTCCTGCTGTTTCTTCTCCATGTTGCTTTATAGTAATAAATACTGTATGTCCTTGAGTGCCAAAAGAGCACTGTATGAATAAATCACCTTTTTAAGGAAAGCCTAGGATCAAAGCAGTCACTCTACAACACTGCAAATGCCTTCCTCAGTTTTATCATCATTTACCATCACACATAGTTTTTTCCTACAACAGCACTAAGAATATTCTGCAAATTTTTTTAAAAATAATAAATAATGAGATTTTCTATAAAATTGTCCAGCACCAGGTGTTCATTATATTGGTTTCTTTCTGCCAATAGTTGTTCAGGAAAATTGTTGTATTTGCTTATGTTTTTCATTATATCTTGTGCTATTTGCTATGTTATTCTAGATTATATCTTTATTAGAGCTTTTTTTTACCTTGTTAGAAAATTAATAAAATTTTCTATCTAGCTTTTTCGGGTAATAAATATTTCTATGGCATTGTAATGGCATCTATATGTAAGAGCTTATCAATTCAGAAAATAAAAGCAAGATCTTTTAATCAATTGAAGGTGAATACATTCTAGAGTTTATGGCAAATGAATCAAATAATAACAGGTTTCATACTATGTCCTTGAGTATTAAAAACATGTTGCATTCCATTGCTATTGGAAAGCAAAAATGCTATCCTAGAACACTGCCATCAAATATAATCATATTGTTCATATTAAGAAAGAAGTTGGTCCAAAACAACAGATCTTTTCGATTAATACTTTGTCTTCTTTTATGAGTATGGTAGTCCGAGATGACCAACACTACCTTGAAGATGTCAGTCACAGTTTTAAGAAAAACGAAATGAAACACAGTAGCAATTGTTTCCTCTTTCCTTTAAATTCTCAATATCAAAAAGTAGGTTTTTTCCTGATGTTTCTGGATCCAAGAAAGTTAAATTCTGTGAAGCAAGAAGCTAGAGCCAATTTTGTCTGCCTTCTATTCCACTATGGGTGATGGTGTCAAACCTTAGTTGTTCTTCCCCAACTCCATCTACTGCCTCTTAACACAAGGCTGTCACCTAGTGCTCAAAATCTCCAAATCTTGAAGCTGTCACATGGGACAGCCCTGGGGAAGCACTACTATACACTTGCTCTGGTCTACATTCTTTCCTACACTTGCACTATTTGCTGTTGTCAGAGATAAGATACAGAACTTGGGTCTCATATGTGATAAATATGTCATCAAGTAGTTTATCCCAACAATGTTAATTTTAGCGAAGGCCATGGAGGAACACAGGTTTTGAATAGTTCTCTGCTGACTATCTCAGATCCCTTTCTCCATATCTGTACCAAAAGTTCATGCGAGAAAGCAGCTAGAGACAAATGTGTGTCTCAACTGCTAGATTCTAAAACACAGAGTTTGCTTAAGTAACAATATTTAAATGTTAAAAATCAGCATGTAAACTTTTGGGACAGGGAGAACAGTTATTTAAGTTTTAAATGAAAACTGGATCTTTATTTGGATGAATCATTATTTTTCCTATGCAATTAAAAAAATTAATTTATAGTGCTTCAGGTAATAAATGCAATTCTAGCTAACTCTAGCTGTTTATCTCCATAGATCCTTTCCTAAACTGTGCATTACAAGTTGTTTTATTGAAATTAATTCTCAATGGTAAAGAGTAATTTGTAATAATAGTTTCTACCCTGAATAATCAAATGAAGAGAGGAATAAATTACTACAGATATGACACATCTTAAAAAGCAGCAAAATTATACAACTAGCACTTCAGTTGTTCTTTTCTGAGCCTTAGGTTTTATTTTAAACCCACGATCATCAGACACTTGCTGAAAGGCAAGACATGAACCTGATTTGAGACATCAACCTACATGTCCACTGTTCCTGCTGACTGAAATTTCAGAAACCTTTTGACCTCACACAGAATGCCAGGGGTCAGCTTGCATGAGCAGCATGAAATCAGATGTGCCACATTGTTCAGCATCTGTTCCTGACTTCACACAAACATTTCTCTGGAAAACCCAGGGCTGTCAGCATTGACAATTCTATGCTAATCCATCAACCTTTACCTATGTTTTGTCTCACCAATTACTCTCCTTAGAGCTTGTGTAGCTAGCTATACCTGGCTAATGAGCCTCAGATCAACACCTAGAAACTCTCAACTTAATTCGTATTGAAGAGACGGTATTTTCTTCTTTTCTCTCTCTTTTCTTCCTTTTGTTTCTTTTCAATCTTCTCTCATTTCCAAGACTAAGCCTGTATTCTCCTTTTTGTTCTGCCCTACTATCAGCCTTAAACCACTTCTTACTAAAGACCTTTCTCTCTTGGTACTGCAAATTTTATAGTATCATTATAGAGTTTAGAGACAGTTTTATTGTAAGTAATAAATATTTCTAAAATCATTCAGGCATCCAGCAATTGTGTTTATTTTATGTCACCATCACATCATGAAAGATCATAATGGCTATTGGCCAAATGCATTTCTAAATTAATATAAAATTTATAGCCCTTCATTAATTGGGCAAAGTAATAAAGGAACAACTAATGAATAGCTTTAGATATTCCAAGCACTTTTAGCATACTTAAATATTTCAAGATACATTTAAAACTATAAATCATATAAAAATGAATGTCCCATGTACTTCCTGCTTCTTTGCTAACACATACATGCGAGCATCTACAGTAGCACTGTGAAAACCCACACCCACATTACTGGTATTGTTAAATATGTCAGAATTTATCTTACAGTGACATGAAAGGTAATCATAACTGATAAGAATAGACTTGTATTTCCTCTAGGAGAGACTTTCAGAGGAAGTTGAACCAAGTGCTAATTTCCAATGAAAGATAATAAAGTATATCTAGTATTATTCTGTGTGAAAAAAATGCAAGAATCATTTCAAGAACCCAGTTTTAGGTATATTTCAGAGTATCTCTCTGTGCTAGTAGAACTTGGCATAGTCCCACATTAGACTCCTTGAAAGAATAAGGAGTACAGTTACTGGTTTTGTTCTGCTTTTAATGAATATTTTTTCCTTTCCTTTTTCTTGTTCTCTCCCACATTTTTTTTTCTTGACTCTCATTTCCTTTTCCTTTCCAAAACTATATATTAAAAAGCTTGTTTCCATAATTAAGTTGATTACTATCAGAAAAGCTTTTTTAAATTACAATGTTTATTTAGTTAAAGACAGTGGATGACTAAAGAGCATGAGAAAATCCATGAAGTAAAATCAAGAATCAAGTACTTTTTGAAAGCCACCAATCGTTCAAAAATCAACCTTCTTAATAAACAAAAATGCTTATTCTACCTCCCCCAAGGACATTCTCTTTTTACTCAGTGTGAAAGAGCAAAGACAGAAGATGCGTAAGAATTAAATGAACACCCCCCCAGAGCAAAACATACTCTGTCACTACATTGTAATCAAGCCATCTTGCATTTATTCCCTCTGAGAGGAATATACTAGCTGCCAAAAAACAAGGATACTTTAATTGATCCATTGGGTCATATATTTCTTCAGTTGTAAAATTCTAGTAACTTTTACATTCATGTTAATTTCATTATCCAGTTTTTAAATATTCATGTGAGTTTTCCAATAACTCATATCTCAGTAATACTAACACCATACCTTCAACCTGCTGTATGTGGATCAGAGGTGATTGCATTTTTCATTTCCTTTGGTTGATAGGTGAATAAAAACTGCCATTCTATAAAAAAAATAACGGAGGGATTTTTTTGAAGTATTGGTACTTTCAAAACGAACTATGGAAAATATTCTAGTATTCTGTGACGATGCTCTATTTCAAACAGATTAATCAACTCCAACAACATAGCCAAAGTAAATTAAAATTCTCATGATATCATGTTTCTAGAGCTAAATCCTAAAGTATATTCAAATCTGAATGTATGGACAAGCTTCTGGAAATCCCGGCTTACACGTTGAGTTGATCAAGATCAGAGGGCAAACAACAGATCAATATTAAAGTGCAGTCAGCATAAGAAAGACTGCCTATGGTTCACATGCATACCTGCATAACTACACATATGTATGTTCCATGCATGCGTATGGAAACACAAAGGGCACACATGCACACACATAGAAGTTATACACCAGAGTGTAACAGACCCATAATGAATTCTAAAAAAGAAAGAGATAGCCAAACCATACTTTTGCTTCCCTAACTTGTTGTAATAAGCAGCAATTAAGAAAAAAAGGTAAATGAAAGTGATCTGAGTTCCCCATATAGTGGCCTCTTCCTTGTAGACTTTACAGAGGGACAGAGACATACCTGAGAATAAGAACAGAAATTAATCTAGGTATATAGATTTTTTTTTTAGAAGAGGGTTTAATCCATTTTAGTGAAGTGAAACAAATTATTTGTAAAAGAACACCCATAAGATTTTGCTTGAGAAATTTACACAAGTGTAACAATGTGTTGCCTAAGGTATTATCTGAAGCCAAAGGCAGAAATTGTGAATCAACTGACTGATGTGGTGGCCAAGGAGGCCAACAGCATCCTGGCTTGTATCAGAAATAGTGTGGCCAGCAGGACCAGGGAAGTGATCGTTCCCCTGTACTCGGCGCTGGTGAGGCTGCACCTCGAGTGCTGTGTTCAGTTTTGGGCCCCTCACTACAAGAAAGACATTGAGGTGCTGGAGTGTGTCCAGAGAAGGGCATCGAAGCTGGTGAAGGCTCTAGAACACAAGTCTTATGAGGTGCGGCTGAGGGAACTGGGGTTGTTTAGCCTGGAGAAAAGGAGGCCGAGGGGAGACCTTATCGCTCTCTACGACTACCTGAAAGGAGGTTGTAGTAAGGTGGGTGTCAGTCTCTTCTCCCAAGTAACAAGTGATAGGACAAGGGGAAATGGCCTTGAGTTGTGCCAGGGGAGGTTTAGATTGGATATTAGGAAAAATTTCTTCATTGAAAGGGTTGTCAAGCACTGGAACAGGCTGCCCAGGGAAGTGGTTGAGTCACCATCTCTGGAGGTATTGAAAAGACATGTAGATGTGGCACTAGAGACATGGTTTAAGGTGGATTTGGCAGTGTTTGGTTTGTGGTTGGACTCGATCTTAAGGGTCTTTTCTGACCTAAATGATTCTATGATTCTATGATTCTATTCTATGTTTTCTAATCAAGAAAATACATTATAGATTTTGAAGTATTTTTCAGAAGTTATACAACCAATGCCAACAGAATTGCATTTGTAAATGTGAAGGAAAAACTTCAAAATTCTAAGAAAATACCCTAAACGGATTCATAAACTGTTATTCCAATAACTTGCGTTATTCTTTCTACCATCTCATCAGAATTTAGCTTCATCTGTTTGTAAAATTATATGAAGGCAGACAATGCTTGGAGATAATTTAGTAAACTAAGTCACACTTTCATGGCAGAGAGCATTGATATAGGGATCCAAATCCAACATTTGGTTTGACCAGGTATCTCAGTTTAGTTTTGTTCCATTGTGTCACAACACTGCTACTTAGCATACCACTTAATTTTCTTTCCTATTTTTCCTAAAGAACCTAAATAATTTCTAATTTGATGCAGAAACAAGCATTGGGAATAAACCACCTACTTCTCTAGCCAAAACGTGCTCATTAAATTTTTAATTTTACTGCACACTACGATGTACTGTAACACACAATACAAACCATTGGTTTATCAATATAATGTATAAACTGACAACTACATCCTCACCATTGCTTTCATAAAAACATAAGAATGGACATTCTGGATGGGACAAAATGTCAGCCTAGTCCAACATATCATTTCTGACAGCAGCACACAGAGGACACCCAAACATAAGAATAGGATATTTTTGCCCTTCAATAATTTTGCCTCATTCTTTGACACACTTTGGTACATTTTTCTTCTCTGTATTTCCCAATCACTTCTTAAACTTCTATAATTTTTTAGCATCCACATCATGTGATGAAGTCCACATGCAGTAGGAAAGGCTCAGGATGCAAGCTTGATCTCTCTCCTAGTCTTTTCTTTTCGGCTTTAACTCTTTCCATCTCCAGCCACCATTGATCACATTAACAGAACTGGTTTACAAAATGGCAGAAATGGAAACAGTTACTTTCAAATGTTATGGAGTAGCAATATAGCCTTAATAACTGAAATAATGACAATATCCACTAAAATGTATTTTTACATAAGTAATCTTTCCAAAACACATAACAGTAATATGATCTCTTAGCCCAGTGATTGAAATAGATAACCCTTGCTTTGCTAATTTCCATCTTTCCAGTTCCTTCCATTAAAACTTAAGAAGTGCCATAAAGATGAGGTTGCTAGCTCACACTAGATTCTAGCTTGAGTAATTCTATACCATCTTTTAAAATTGTATGCCTCTTACTTTTATTAATAAATTTGTTTCTCTTTAAGCATTTGAATGTATCCATATTAAAAATTACACTCAAGATAATGATAATAATCAATAAAATAATTCTAAATCTAGTTATTGAGTCATAAGGCGATTTAAATCACTTTGCAAATCATTTATGAAATTTAAAACTGAGAGGAAGATAATGTAGAAATAAACATAAAAATCAATCTTCTTCCTTTATAATTAACATTTTAATTATGGAAAAGCCAAACCCAACATGAAACCATAAGAAAATTAAAATGTAAACAGTTTACATCCCTCCTGAGAAAAAAAAAAACAAAAACAAGACCACACACACGTTTTGGATGTGTATATAGACATAAGATTATATCAATCAGCCCTGAGAACAAATCCACGGGCAAATTTCTTTTTATTATTAACTGTTCACATCACACATTTTTCTTTTAAGTTAACTACTGTAAAAATGAATAAGTTCTTTAATAGTTATTATCATAATTTGATAAATAAATTAAACCAAGTATGTGTGTTAACATCTAATGGGACAAAAATTATTTCAAACAGAGGTGTTTTGGATTGCATGTTCATCCAATAGAGCTAACATAGATTTTTGTCTCCTCTACTATTTCTATGTAGCATGCCCAGACCAAGAAAGATGGTCTCAATGAGTTGTATATTCCTGAAGACAATAAAGGAAATGGGAAAAGGCTCCATCTCTATAAAAAATGCCTTAAAAGCGTGATTTGAAGATGACCAAGTGTGTGTGTATACATATATATTTATTTATCTCTACCTATACATCTACCTTCATCTATTTTCATTATCAAAATATCATCTCTACTGAGCAGGAGAGCAGGACAGTAATTTTGATTTTCATTCAAAGAAAAGAACTCCTTTTCCTTTTTTGACTTGTGCCGTCACAGTATACAAAAATAAAATGACTGATTAAAAGTTGAATTAGTCAATCAAAATTTATATATATTAAGTGTAATAAAATAGAGTACGAATTATTTCAATTAGGTTTTGTTGAAGTAGACAGAAATCTGCTACCCTCTTGCACATCCTTGCTTTTATAAACCTGAGCTTTGAACATAATATGAAAAGTAAACACAGTGACTAGAATTTTTGCTTGGGAAATAGTTTCTTGGTATTGCTCTATTGTGTAGACAGTTTTCAGTGGGGTCAGAGGAAAGAAAGATATATAATTAAAAACAATTCTGCACACCAGAAAAACATACATTTCATTATTAGAGATATTAAAATATGTATCTGGGTTTGGGTTTTTTTGTTGTTGTTTGGGTTTTTTGTAAGATGCAATAAATAGACTTGAAACTCTCAAGATCTTACAAGAGGTCCTGTACTATTTGTTTTACTTAACTGGTATAATAAATGGCACAGTAAAAAAAACTTGCACTGAGTCTCTGAGAGTTGATGCTCAACTGAATACGGTATTGGCGTGATGGACACTGATGTGACAAAAAGGGTATGCACTGTGTTGCCGGAAATAACGAGTCATTAGACAACCAAATTTATATTGCAATTCAGAGCTTTAGGACAATGTAATAACATTGACTTCTATTTTAGTGGTGGTTCCACTATTTCTACATTGCCTTTGACAATATCATTTATATTCTGCTTTTATTGTATTTCTTGATTTTTATTCCTTGATTGTATCTAGCAGTATAGTAAAATATGATTGTCAAATATAAACAAGATATTCCATCAGTGTTGCATCTTTTAGATGAAGGTCTTATAAATGTTTCCTAATCCCCTGCAGGACACACAAATATCTTACTCACATTTTTGATTAAAAAAAAAAAAAATTCTTGCTACTGTATTATTCCTACTTAAAACATTTGATTTCATCATTTAATCCTGCCTGTGATTCCAACCACACATCTAATATCCTGACTTGTAAAAAAGAGGAGGAAATACTCGGCCACATAAGATACATATCACTACATATTCTATCTTATCTTCCTATTTCTTTTTTATTATAATTTCTAGATGTACTAGATCTAATTTAGACTAGATTGACATAAGTACATTCTGCCTCTGTACGCAGACTTGTATTGATTTCAGGAGGGAAGATTAATACAAATAAAAGCAGGATTCCAACCACAGACTGTAATTTTTTATTTGTACTCTATATTCACATAAATCGCCCCAATAATACAAGGGAAAGAAGAAACCATGACACATTTCATTATTCATACAGATTGTTGGTGCCTTTAAGTAACTAAAGTTGGTTCAAGTGGTTTGATATCTTTCTAGTTACTGCTAAATAACATTACAAAACATGACTGCTTGGCCTGACCTATAAAATTAGCTCGGTCTGCTTTAGTTGCCCTATTTGTGACAAATATGCTGAAGCATTAGCCGCCTTTTCTTTTCATGTAATGACTTTCTGTTGATTATTTTCTTGAACCTTAATATGCAAAATTAAGTTTCTTCTCTTTTATTTTTTTACCCATTAGAAATGATTGCACATCAACAACTCTCTTCAAACATCTACTATTCAAGCTATGCAATTGGACTAATCTAAATCTCAGAACTGGCTTATTGGATAAACCTTTAAGAATTCAAATTATCTTTGTATAATATTCTCTTGAAAGTCTCACTTTCCACAAACACCAATGTCATGCTAGAATACACATGGAAAGGCAACACAGCTAAAAGCCGATAATTGGAATTAACTTAATTCAATTTTCATGAAAACAAATATTTGAAAAAATTTTCTGATACTTGTATCAGCCTATTTACACAGTGAATGATTAACAATAAGCTGTCTAGTAAACCTTGTTTACTCAGCTAAAGCACATCATTATTATTTAATAGAAGGCAAATGTCCACAAACTGAAAATAAATATATATTTTCATTGTCATCTAACCTATCACATGAATTGAAGTTGCTGTTGCCCTCTTCTGTACTTTCTATAGCCACACTCAGCATTTTTTTTGAATGTTAAAACTGTTACAAGAGGTTGCACAAGTCATAGTTGAATGCACATCAGAATCACTGCAGTGAATGGTGAAAGAAGATGCAGCCATCCACACTGTTTTTGAAACATGGGGCAAGCTACCTGTGGCATGCTGGACTGCTGACATGGGGTAAAGGTACAAGTTACAGATCTGTGCCCCTTAAGCTGATTCTAAATCGGTGCTGACGCTTCATGAAACAAATCTGAAGCAATCAGACAAATGAGCAAGCAGTGACCTTGTACAGGCAAATACCTCTTTATGTTCTCAATGCACCTCTATAAAGTAAACATTGTTTATAGGCAGTTTTCCCTAAGCATTCAAGTTCTGGATACTGTAATACAATTTTCCAAAGCCCCAAATACAAGGTCAGGTTGAAATTGCTTAAACTACAGTATAAACATATATTTTTTATTTTTTTTTCACAGTGAATGAAATCACATTTCTAGAAGGTTAAGTAGGGTGCAAAATTTTTATTCCCTTTTTCTATTGGGAACTTTACTAGTATTCTGCTATTAAATTTGCATGAAATATGCAAATATAAAAATAAGAAATTAATTTTATTCCATTTTTTTCTTCATCAGAGATAATTTGTAGCAATAAACACCAAAACATACAGATATATATCTCAGGAATAAAATAAAATATTTAAAATCTGCATTCAGCCACCCAGAATCAACAATGTAATCTGCACATAGGCAGGCACAAGGCAATTCATATTTGCTGAGAAGTGCTATTAGATAGCACTGTTTTAAATAAAATCTTCCTAATGCTTACAGGAAGATGCCTTTGCATGAGATGCCTACTACTATAGAATAGCTAACCAAATATGTGTAACAGTGGCTTGACTATTCATGTAAACCATTGCTGTGCATATATGTAACAAATAGGAGATTGCAAACTTGATTTCAGATGAGCTGCCTTTCCACTGTGACATGACAGATTTTGACTTTTTCCCTTTCATTAAAAAAAAGAGAGGAGATAACAGAGATTTACAGAAATTAGAATCGTGCACATTAATTACTGTACAGTCAAGTAAATCTACACCATATTTGCACTGATTGATTGTTTCCCCCATAAGTGCTAGCAAAGGAGGTACATATACAAAGTGATTTAGAAGAATGGTATTAGAAATACTTAAAATGAGCTCTTCATTGTACTTAGAACAGCAACTATGTGACACACTCGAAAGAGAGTAAGAATAAATCAGTTCATTCCTACCCACTGCACTCCAAATGACAGAGAATATGAGTTTTACAAAACACCCTCCAGATGCATAAAGTTGTGCTTTTACATGAATGTTAATAAATGGGATAAAAAAGTACAAGTAAAATCAACTCATAGCAAGATTCTTTCGCTGACATGCTATGAGCAAGCATTTGAGAGCTGACAGGTTCATTCATTAAGTTTCTGTTTTCCAGTGCAACATAAAAAGAACAGCCAATTACACAAATAAGGCTCTGTGTGTGTGTGCAGGTGTGCACGTACACACATGTGTATGGTTTTCTAACTAATACTCATTTTAGCCAGCTGACAATTTTCTAAACATTTTTTCAAAGGAATTATAAATCTTCAGGAATATACAGCTATTTCACAGGAATTTTCAATAAAATTTGTTATAAGGATGGTACCTAATGTTTGAGACTAAAAGATAGTAAGATAGAGGTCATGTATCTATTAAAAAGGAATACCAGAAATCAGAAGGACTAATAGCCTATAAGTAGGACACTTACCTGCGATATGATCTATTTTGGAGACTGCATGAATTTGAACCTTGGTCTCCGATATCTTGACTAAGTCTCTTAATCATTAATAATTAATGATATTGCCTGCTCTGGACTGGATCTTTCTCACTACAAAAAACAAACAAAAAGGAAACAAAAGCTTTCTTGTATTCCTCCCAAAATGGGACATCAGGTTCTTGAAAACTAAAATATTGAAGGATGTAGAGAAATAGTTTTCTATCTAGTTAAGAGATAACAAGTTTTGAAAATGAGATCATTTACAGTTTAAAATAAATTATTTACAATAAATGATTGCCATTGTAATAAATGAAATTTGCAGATGTGACAG
The DNA here is from genome assembly GCF_011004875.1 of Balearica regulorum gibbericeps. Classification (NCBI taxonomy): domain Eukaryota; kingdom Metazoa; phylum Chordata; class Aves; order Gruiformes; family Gruidae; genus Balearica; species Balearica regulorum. Next base: position 50,623,635 of record NC_046187.1, on the reverse strand, counting down.
AACATTTTTATCAAGCACCCAGCAACTGCTACTATTAAATAATAATAATATTTATTCAAAACCTAATAACAAACTGCTGCCTTTGTAAAATGAAAGAAGTTGTCTGTTTGCCAAACAACCAAATTATTTTTGAGTGGAGATAAGTACAGCTATTATACAACTTCATAATTCTCAAATGCCAATCTGCTACGAATTGGGTATTTCTCAACAAAAATTAGCTAAGAAATGGAAAAGAGCTTTTTCTTAGTTCTACTTGAAATTATATTAGCTGCCATGGGCAAATACTATCTTCATTGCATAGATCAGCAGAACCAACGGAACTGATAACAGAACAAATATTGTTTTGAACATCAAATAAAGAGATCTGGGTGGTTACAGAATCTTAGAAACCTGACAGCTCATATCACTGTCATGCTTTTTGAGAAACAGATAATGAGTATTACAGTATAGTTTTGCAAAGAAATTATTTTCTTATTCTACAGTATGCCAAGACAGTTTTCTATAGGTCTAAATAAAAGCATCACACACAGTTGCTTTATTTGGGCACCACTAAAACCTTAAGTATCAATTTATAGCTTTCAGGGACAAATTTTACTTTTAAAGAAATTATAAGTATTTTTTCCATATTGGATATTAAGATCAGAAGAATGTGTGTGTATCCCAACAACATAGTTAAAAATTTGAAAGATTTCCACATTCTTGCATAGCAACCAAAACCCAGAAAAATATACTTGTGTTTACTGGTTTCCATAAGTGATTTCAAGAAAATCTTATCATTCAGATTTACATTTTTGCAGATCTGAAAGATTCTAACTCCAAAAGTTAAACTCCTAAAGGAATATAGGGACAATCTATAAAGATGCAAACAGAGAAGAGTTAATGGTTGCATATATCTGCATTATTATATATGCTGTCACATAAAAAGAAATCATGCTTAGCTGGTATGTATATCTTCTGGCAGACATTCAACCATCTTGCAAACTACCTGCTGTCCAAACAATGTGAAGTTGGAGCCAGGCAGCCAGCAATCAGAGTATGTTCAATTGTGAGTTTGAAGCACGTGAATTCTAGCCAGGAAATTCAAACTGCTGTTTATGCTTTGCTTATACTTGAACCTAAATTTAGGTTCAAGCTCCCTTGAGAAATAACTGTCTCAGCCCAGATGATAAGTTGTCTCATTCCTGATCTTAAAATTCCCATGGTACTACTGGCAAGAGGGTTTTAACACGTATGAATACAGAAAATACCGTGCTATGACAGCAGTCAAAACTGACTACAACATGGAAGTAACTACAGCAAGAGAAAATACCTGAACTGGGCGACTGCATTCTTAAACAGGTACAAAAAATAAGTCTTTTTCATACATCGATCCCTAATGGGAAAGCAGAATATGGAGGCATACAAAATCAGATGTACAACCAAAACCAGTAAAACGATTTGGTGCTGATACTTCCTAGGATATCTGGCTGAGTTACTGGCCAACCCAAAAGAGATCCAAAGAACTAAAGGGGTTCACATTTGCATTTTCCTTCCATTACAATTTTTTCAGTTTTAGTAAACTCCAAACTTTAATGTAATATAATAAGCAACAGAATAATGTAATATCAAGTAAATGCCAGTATCAATGTCAATTGTGTACATATTAGTAAATATATAAAGGCACTGATATTAAACGTCTCCCTCACCAAGAGAGGGACTTAAGTTTCTATGCCGTTTGCCCCATGTCACTTCACAGCAGTAAGAAGAATACTTTGAATTTCTTTTTTTTTTTTTTAAACTGTAATTTGAAATAGCTGCAGAAAACTTTCAGTCACATATTTCTACACTGGTAGATGTTTAGTGACAAAAATGTAAGGTAAATCTCTTTTACAGAGTAAGTATTCAGACTGACAAACTGTCAATATGCTTTATTTAACAGCTATATAAAGAATAATTTATATAAAATTATAGTTCTATTCAGATAATAATGTTCAAGTTATTAAATCTTCAAAGAAAAAGTAAGCTAATTACCTATTCTATGAACCATACAAGTACATGATGAGAAGAGTGCAGGCACAGTAAAAAAATATTTCTTTCCTTGTTATTCTTTAAAATACATATATATTACATAAGTGAAATAACCAGGATGTAGTAAAGACAAGGTATCCATACTTTACCCTATGGTTATGTCACCAAGTTATGACTTGAGTGTCCCATCCTTCTTGAAACACCTAGTATGCTAATTGAATAGACACAAAAAAGTAACTAACAGCTTTGAGCTTCATTAGACACATATAACCTAGACAAAGTGAGAAATAATTACATCCTGAGCGAAGGTGAAAGACAGACATTTCCATGGGGAAGCCTGTGGACCATGGGAAGGTTAGTACAAGGAAAGAAAATTATAAGTGTTCTGTAAAACTCACGTCTTCTCAGTCTATTATTTTGATATTGACAAAAGCTATAGATTTTAGTTCCCGGCTTGATTTTCCCAAGAAGTTCTGTATGTCTCCTTTGAAGATCAGGCTTAAGAGACATGAGGAAAGCTGAGTTCATTCTTGAAGATAGCAGTTGTTTACTTTTCAGGAAAGCATTTAATACAATAAATGGAGTCTGCAGTTCAAGCTTGTGATTCAGAGATTTTGATGGTTCCATTAGGGGACAACATATTGTAGAGGCTGTCAAATTATTTTATCTTTACCAGTCAGGACAGAGTAGATCCACTTGATGCACATAAAACAACACAGAGTTTTATTCCAATGACGAGTTTAGCCCGGGGATTATTTCAGGGCTGAGTTATTGGCAAAGTATTTTGCTCAAGATGAGATCTTCCTCTGATATAGTCTACTCCTGAATGATCACTTTCCACATAAACCCAGGATAGTATTGTGTGTTACAGCTACGTGCATCCATCAGTGGAATGTCCTGAAGTTCTTACATGCTTTCACACGTATCTTTCTAAACAGATGATCGAACAGGGAGGTAACAGATCTCGACTAGATGTTAAAGGACAGTACTAAGATACCAGTAGGGGAATATCTTTCAAAAAATGATTACTATATCTCTGATTCCTCCATCTAATATTCCTTCTGCTACATAGATACTTATTACCTTCAGTTTTGCTCATCTGATACATATTATATCAGGGCAATTATAAGTAACTTCTATTTACCTTTCAAGTTTCTTTCTTACATTGTACACTGGATTGTATACCTGAAGGTTTCTCTATCTTTCCCAGCTATACTGCTTGATCTGATACAAGGAGACTTGCACAACTTGCCTGTAGTATGTTTTTACACAATTGCAAATAAGCCATATTTCCTTTTTAATTACTACTTTGATAAGATATTCAACATCCTTAAGGACAATTCACTTCAGTTGCCTCTCTTGCTATGAGATGAATGCCTTATAGGAGACCCAATTTCTCCTCTCAGTATAAAACAAGTATGGGATAACTAGCTCAGATTCAGAATGTGACTTTTACATGCAAGGTCAGGGTATTCAGAAAATTTTTCCAACTGGAAAATCTATATATTGAACTCAGAAAGGCTTTTATTGTGCCATTTGGCCAGTGGCTGCAGCTGCACAGTTAAAAATAGAAAGTCAACAGCTAATACAAATTAACATTGCTGCAATTGTCAGCCAGCAATGACAAACTCATGCCCTGGCTCTTCACGACCCCTCGAAGTGAAGATTACTATTGTTTTCATAAGAAGTTCAACATTGGCTTATGCTAAAACAGCAATAATTTAAAATTATATCAAAATGTCAATCAGTTCAATTTCAAAAATTATTTTATCATGGCTAGATTCGTCTTTTGTGCAAATACTCTTTAAACTAGTTTAGCAAAAGTATTTTCCTTTTCAAAAGGTTTCTAGCTATACTTCTGACTTCCTACCACTGCCCAGATACACAAATACAATTTCTAAGTTTATATCTGTACATATATATGTGTGCATGGAAGAAATATGTGTGTTTCAAAGCTACTGCATTCTTTCAATACACAAAGTTTAGGTTCATAAACTAAACTATTTTACTCTCAGACATCTGTCACTAAGAATGTGACTCCTTCAGACTTGATACAAATTTCCCACTGGTGCTCAACTGTGCATGTGTGGACATAAGCATCAAGATTTTACTGAATTTCTTAACAACAATCTTCTAGCAATCAGTTTTTGAACCCATACAGAGACCTTAATGTGGATACTAACTAGTCAAAGTAGAAGACTACCATTCCATGAATCTGCAGAGGAAACCTGGAATTCTTCAGTGTATGATTAACAAAATGGATTCAAACATGATCCAAAGTAATGGTTGTTATAAAAGCAGAAGTAAATAGTGACAGATTTTTTTCATTCTTTCAGCCTTAAGTTATATGATATGCCTACAGCTATCATATATAGCTTTATAACATTAAATAACCTATTGTCATGTCATTTAAGTACTATATTTTTTAACAGTCTCTTTGTAAAACAAATGTGTGCACCTTAAAATAAACAATTTCTGGTCATAAACCACAGTTTTATGCCTATGGATTCTGGTTTTTGCAACAGTTTAACCACAGATGATTCCATAAATTTATATAAAAGTTGGAAGACAAAAACAAATCAGTCCTGAAGCAGTACATTTCATTAAACAAAAGCATGAAATATATTGCCATTAAAAAATTAATGCTTAATAATTTTATGTCAACAGGGATATACTACATATGAATTTGATTAAGAATGATCTGGTGGTGGTATAAACATTGAAATGCTTCTGTTATTCTTTTTAAGTACAAAATCATTTGGAAACAGTAATTTTTGCAGATTATTCATAACAAACTGTTAAGTAGCAATTTTCATTTCTGAGGCAGTTAAGGGGTATATGATATTCCAAAACGAACAATGTTCCCAAGCATATGCAATGTTTTTGAGGGGGGGTCATATGAAAGAGGAGTGATATGCTCCACTTCTGTTTTCCAAATCGCTTACTGGTATATATGACTATGGTAAATGTGAATATACAAAATTAATTTTAATTCTGTAACAGGAAGGTTAAAGATTAACTCACACTAGTGAGTGCCATACCATTTATCTGTATTTATAAAAAATTCAGGACTATTAAAGATGGACATAAGCTTTGTGGTTTCTGAATTGTAATAGTGAAATAACAAGCTTATAAATCAAGTGCATTACATTTCAAAGACTATTTTCATGAAATTGTTAAGCCAGTATTCGCGTAATTATTTCAAATACATACATTCCTCAAGCTATTGAAGCAAGGTCTGCAATCTACTAACTACTAAACAGAACTGCTAAAAAAATCCAGTTGTTCCCTGCACGAGTTTCCTACACTGATTTAGTGATTCACCATAAATCTTTAACTTTCTAACAAAGCTTTGACACGCATGAAATAAAAATATTTCAAAATATCTTTTTCAGTTTCTTTTTTAAAAGATTTTACATTCAAATTGTAAGTTTTAAACTGGATAGTGCTATAGTAGCTTGTAATGTGGAAGGTCAAACATTGCCTAGATATCGAAGCTGTATTTTCAAATATTTTACTGGAATGCAATCTTCTGCACGAAGAAAAAAATCTGTGCTTTTTAAACCACCTTCTTAATCTATTTAAATTTCTATGCTTAATTCTTCTCTGGAATAATAGCAGATCATTTTACTGAAATCAACAGGTATGCCTAAATATGATTCTAATACAAATAGCAAAAGCATATGTGAATATTCTGTTTTGCAAGCACATTATGCTTGAAAGCACATTATGAATGAAAACAAACACACACAAAAAAACCCCAAGCACCCCCCCCCAAAAAAAAACCCCAAAAAACTTCCAGCTCTTCAGTACATATTAAATTCATACAGTTGTCAAAATATGAATCCAACATATTCATCCACTAGTGACAACTCAGAAGGAGCAATGTGTTTCCACAATACGTCTCACCAGACAAGGGTATCAGATAACCCTACGCATTACAGAACATCAGCCGATATAGAACGATTTTATACATATGTTTAATTCTGGTTCTGTTGGCTGTTTTTTATTTCCAATAAACTAATGGAAAATAGAAATATGCTCTGAACCTAGGAATTAGAAATGTATTATTAGCTACATCAAAATGTGGCTTATGAAGTTCAAAATCCAGAGAGAGAGAATACACTGATCCTAGCAGAAGCACTGCTATTTTAAACTGTGGAGTGTTCTATCTTTGCTTTTGATGTACAAAACCACACTACTCCACTGCCAACTAGTGAGCACTTCTACCACCTTTATCCAAACAAAGCTTTGAGAACAGCTGGGCAGATAACACAGTTTCCACTGAACGCAGGTGTTCTTTCAGGTGTACATGTGAAATACAGACTCGGTAACACTTTGCTGCTATTAAAGATTCCAGATAGATGGAGGCTGTTTCATAAAAGCCTGTGGCTTTTATACCCACCTACCCCTTCTTATCAACATCAAAACAGCTACTCTAAGTTCTAGGTGAAACGCAGTCCAAATGGTCAGTAAACTCTATCAAAATACTAAGAATAACATAAACTAAAAAAGCCACCCTAAGTTGACCTAACTAACAAGCAACCAAGAGATCCTTGGGGCAGTCACCATGATGGTGATTTTGGTTGGGCAAAAATATAAATAAATCTAAGATCCAGATATCTTAGAGCAAAGATATGTTTTGTTAATCTGCAAAGATTAACGAAAAATATCTGAAAATACAGGGCACAGGTCCACTCACTGCAGAATATACAAAAAAGGTATAAATATCTGAAGTAACGCTCAAAGAAGGATACATGATTTTTAATCCAAAATTACAAGATTTGTATATAGCATGGTAAAGGAAAGAGAACTAAAACTACAAGTTCTTACTTCAAGAAACAGGGTACATAAAGTTACTGCGATACTTACCACTGTGAAATTCATAACCTTCAAAATCCATATTGTCATTGCTAAGTTAACAATCATGGTAACCAACAGCAGAAGGACAAAGAAGTATAAGCACCTCTTTCGCCATCCATAAATCCCTACTGGGTAAAACTGAGGATGTTCAGTTCTTGGAAGGCTGTTCTGTTGTGTTGCTAATATATACTGCTCTCGTGTCATCTGGAAAAGAAAGATATAAGTCTAAGTAAGCAAATGAGAGGTCTGGTTTTCATAGATTTTATTACATAAAGATTATCTGAGAATGTATAGAAAATCAGTTTCTACAGGCACAGAAGGGATGCATTCATTCATCATCAACCACATCAATGTTATTTTTGCTAGGCATTTAGTAAGAATTTGGTGGGTTTCATTAATTTAAAATAAACCTTTGGTTTGATATTTCAAATTGGACTTGCATTTTGAATTTATCAGCAAGAAACCGTAAAAAAATATTAATGTAATCCATGTATATATTTTACTTTCTATTTCTGAAGACTGTTTTATTGTCCTTTAAGAGGTCATTCAGGAAAATTTGTTTTTGGAGAAATTGGAGAAAAAACTTCATGTAACTTTTTTTTTAACTGGTTTTGATTGAGATAAAAGTTATTTTCTTCAAAGTAGCTTGTAGCCAAAAAAAGTACACTCTTTCATACAAATAGAAGAAAACCCTATTCTTTCTAGAAATGCATCTATCATAAATGGAATCATCATTCTTTTTTTGTATTTAGTAAATTAAATGAATAATTTATGCCAATATACATACGCCCATATTTTACACAAAAGTATGCCATATTTTACACAAAAAGAAACAACAAAACTCTTCAAAGCTTTAATTTGGCCTGTTAGGAGAGAGGGATACTACCATCACCTGTTGTCTTCCTAAACCAGTTTAAGTTCTTCTAGCATACAAGCAAGCAGTAACTGTTTGCAAACTGCTTAAAGAAGTTATCACTAATTCAATTCTTCTTTGGAGCAAAAATGTTTACCGTTTAACATTTTTTTACATCCTTAACTTTCTTTTACAGATATTTACATTCATATTCAGCCGTCACATTGCCTTTAGACTGGAAGGTATTTACTTTTCTCCATGACTTAAAAATGAAAATAAAGCAATCTCAGTCTGTTTACATAAAAGTTCTTCCTGAAACATGCCCATTAAAAAGATTGATTTAATAGGCTTTTTGCTCAGAAGGAGGAAGAAAACCCAAAACAAAGAAATACCAAAACCAAACAAAACCCCAACAAACTTATAAACCAGATAGAGTGATCAGTATGATGATTAAATCTGCCTTTCTTTTCGCTAAAAAGTAAAAAATGCAAAAAAATGGGTCAGTAGAAACAAGAAAGAGTTTGAACCCATTTGAAGGATCAAACAAATGTTGATTTTATAAGATTTTTAAAATGTAAAGCTCAAAAATGTTTACGTAAACATCTGTATTGCTAGATATTTATCCAAATCAAAACTCTTGAGGTTTTACCATGCACTTGTTAGTGAATGATATATTAATGGTATAAATTAACTCACTGTGAATAATTACAGCCACAAGTCACAGAATACACATTCATATTAAACCAATACATCTATCACCGGAATAAGTTAAAACAGAAATAATGAATTTATAAAGCAGTTTCAAATAAGCTAATAAACAAGCATTTTATCATTTTTATTCTTCTCAAACAGAATTGCTTCTCTTTGCCTGTAATTTCAATTAAATGTAACATTTAGCAGTTTGTTTACGTAGCAAACCTTTACAAACAGAACTTCCTTAAACGTCATTTCTCAGTCCTCCCAGAGCAAAGAGTCACCAGGCTTCAAGACCTTAGATCACTCCCTTATTGTATCCTGGCAGTATTCATCCTAGCTGTGTCTGAATTCCTTATGAATTCAGAAACTGAATGCATGAAAGAATTAATCATCCTCCTTATAATGAGTTTCTACACATTTATTTAGCCAGCCATTGTAACAAAAATGCAATCCATGATTACATTTTGAGATTTAAAGTAATTAGTATTTTTTACACCATTTCCATTGTCTTGTGACCTTAGTTTATATATTATTACAAAACAATTACTACCCTTAAAAAAAGTTGAAAATTCAACTTCCAGATTGTGAGAATGCCAGAAATAACATTCCCCCTAAAATTATGAATGTGGCCCAATGAAATACACCCTTTGCATATGATTAAATACAATATTTTATTCCATCACCACAGCCAGGCATCAGTCAGTTCCCTTAGTGCATACTGTTCAACTGAACGAGGCTTGGTGAGGCAGGCCGTCCCCCCTGCAGCCCATGGAGGATAATGAAGGAGCAGACATTCCCCTGTAGCCCATGGAGGACCCCACGTTGAAGGATGCAGAGGCACCTGAAGGAGGCTGTGACCCCGTGGGAAGACCACACTGGAGCGGGCTCCTGGCAGGACCTGTGGACCCGTGGAGAGAGGAGTCCAGGCTGGAGCAGGTTTTCTGGCAGGACTTGTGACCCCATGGGGGACCCATGCTGGAGCAGTGTGGTCCTGAAGGACTGCACCCTGTGGAAAGGACCCATGCTGAAGCAGTTCATGAAGAACTGCATCCCCATGGGAAGGACTCACATTGGAGAAGTTCATGAAGGACTGTTTTTATTTCTCATTACCCAACCCTAATTATCCTTTCCCTGGGTCTCCCAGGGATTGATATTGGGCTCAAGGGTGTTTAATATCTTCATAACTGATCTGGATGATGGGATCAAATGTACCCTGATGAAGTTTACCAATGATAGCGAACTGAGTGAGGAAGCGGACACTTGGGAAGGGAGAGCCACCCAGCAGGAAGACCTGGATAAGCTGAAAGAGTGGGCTAACAAGAACCTTATGAATTTCAACGAGACAAATGTAAGGTCTTGCACCTGGGAAAACACAATCCAGGAGTGAAGCACAGCCTGGGATCTACCTGACTGGGAAGCAGCTCTGTGGAAAACGACCTGGGGGTCCTGGTGGACAATAAGTTCAATATGAGTGAACAGTGTGCTGCAGCAGCAAAGAAAGCTAACAGGATGCTGGATTGCATCAACAAGGCCAACACCAGCAGAGATAAAGTAGTCATTATCCCACTCTACTTGACACTTGTCAGGCCACATCTAGAATGCTGTGTTCAGTTTTGGTCCCTGCTATACAAGACAGACATAGAAAGGCTGGAGAGGGTCCAGAGAAGGGCCATGAAGATGATCAAAGGACCAGAAAGCCTGCCATATGAGGAAAGGCTGAGAGAACTGGGTTTTTTCAGCCTTGAGAAAAGAAGGCTTAGGGGAGACCTTATTACCACAATCATGTACAAGCAATTTTTTTTCTTAAATCTGTTGAATATTTTTCCAATAAACATTTTAATTCTGAAACTGTTCAATATAAAATCACACACCACCAGTTGCCTTTGGACCTCAGGCAAGTTGGTCAGACCCAATTCATGTGACATCAATCCTTCCCAGCCACTCACAAGGATCAAAAACTCTGTTTTCTAAGAACTGCACATATATACATAATAAACAGGCCCAAAGAATTTGCCATTTTCTATGAATATAAAAATATTATTGTGATTTTGGCTTTATTTTTTAAGGTTATTAATCTGGCCAGTTAAAATTATTAGCAGAACTCTCACCACTGATTTGTATACTCCTGTGAAAACTCATCAGCTGATTTTTAAACTATTGAAAACCAAAACAAATCCTAGTTGGTCTGGTAACTAGTACCTGGAGATTTTAAATGTATTAAGAAAAAACACATGTTTGATAAATACCCCCATTTAGTATCATGTTTTTATCACCAGTAACTGAATAGATACTAGGCCATTATCTACTTCAGATAAGTTTCTAACTGAGGAGGAACTGCTGTGAGCTCTGTGCTTTTGTAAATCATGAAAAGGCAAAGAAATTCCAGAACAGTAGCAAGACAAGCTATTAAAATATTTTTTGAAAGTGACTTGCATAAGCCTTGATAAACCATGCAATATGATAGAACATCTTTCAAAAAACTGGTCACATGTAAAAAAACCTGACAAGTTTTTGCCAAGAATTCTGATTGATAAAGTGCACATACACTTTCTATGCAAAACCACATACATACAGGTATTTATGAATAAATATGTACATATGCAGATCATAGAAATGCATACAAATATACACACAAACTTTTGATGACTGAGTTGCTATTTTATCCTATTGAACTTTCAAAATACATTATAAAAATAAACATTTTAAACTAGGTGACTAACATCTTATTGATGAGGAATTATTATTAAATGGACATTTTAAAAAAATCTCACTGCAGTATATACCTAATGCTATTCCATTATTCAGGTCTTGTAAATACGAAACAACTGGTCACATTTCAAGACGAGAAAAGAACTATGGTTTCAAAGTTTAAGTGGGTTTCTGACATTAGAATGCTTGAGGGTCTGAAACCAAAAATAATTTAATTACAGAAGTACTCCATTAAATATTTGAAGGGTTTCAATGTTAGCATCTTAAACTGGTAACCTCCATGGTGCACACATGCATATATACACAAAGTCATAAGTAGCCCAGAGCCACACACTAAAGAAATTAGAAATAACTTCTGTGCCCTGATAATTATTGAGATTTCTAATTCAAACCCAATGTACTATGGGATACGTTATTCAGTAACTACAAAGAAATTACATCAGTTCTTACACTGAATAAGTATCATAAACAAGATAAAGGAAACTATCATAGCACTGTAAACTATTTAGTCATGTCACAACTGTACCTGAATATATTTTGCAATTTTTATTTTCCGCTACTCCTACGCTTTTTGATCTTTTCCAGTACCATAAAAATATGATTATGCATGTTCACTAAGCACAGGTGAATCTGAGTAAGCACACAGCATGAAATCTAGATCGCAATCAAGCCAATGACCTTTAAACTATTGATATTTTAGGGCCATAACGTACTATTGGAACAGATATCTTAGACTTATAGAAGTAATTAAAGAATGGACCAGAGACATTTTACATTTTCAAAGTTTATTTTAGTCTTTGGGAAAATCTCTTACAGAGGTAAATTTTCAAATCAGAAAAATGAAGGAGAAGACAATGAGCAAATGAACTAAATCTAGAGGGTAAGATTGTTGGTATAATTCCTGAAGTTAGGGTAGCAATCTACTTAAACAAGTGTTAACTAAAAATGTTTAGAACATGATTATGCCTTGCAAATAATTCTCTAGACAAATTTAAATTTATCTTAATGGGTAACGGCTCTTTTCTAAGTGCCATAAAAGAAGAATCAGATTCAAAACTAAGGAATGAAATAAAAGGATCATTGTTCTTAATTACAAATTGTTAGTCAAACAGGAGAAACAATCTAATATTTACTGTTAAGATCTGAGCAGGCAATTTGGCTTCCAGCTTACTAATTTTCTGAAAAGAAAATTTTATTATTTTGTGTATTTTGAAGACAAAATATGATTTTTAGTTCAGGATCATCTGTACATATACTCTAAACCTATGTTGATTTCATTCATCTTACATTTTTTAAAGTCACCCAAGAATACAATTAAATGTATTAAAAGGTAACTTTTTTACCATTTTGCAGGGGGGGAAAAAAAAATTATAAGAGATACATTTAGATACAATATACTTAAATGGTAGAGGTTGGGTGCCACATGGTAATACCATCCCAGTAAGGCAATTCAAACATTCTTCTCAAAGTGTGGTTGAATAAAAAACAAGATTAATGCAGTAGCTTCTCCATGACACACCGAGAAGCTCTAAGGAAGATCACCTCTCTCCATGTGCATCCAGATGCTTAAACAGGTGGAAGGCTAAACTGGGTGCAATATCTTTGATCAAAGCACAAGATGCTTTAAGAAACAAAGATAACTACAGAAGAATGTGATTATACTTAACAGAAACAGAAGTTATCAGAGGGCTTTTACACAGCTTGATATGGCTTCTACATGTTTGAAAATCAGGCAATCTAATAAAAAACTGGTATCTCAGCAGGGATGGGTGAAGGTAAGAAGAAAGAAAGAAACTTCACAAATGATTTTTCAAGATAACTGCAATTTTCTTCAGATCTAAAACAAGCATTCTTCTCTCATAATTCAGGCTGAGACTCCAGTGTTTTTCCTATCCCAAATCTATGTCTCAAGCAAGCAAAACTCTTTACAACAAACAAGATCTCTGTCAGTGTCATTGTGCATATGAGGAACGGAAGGGAGAGAGAGAAAGTTCTCCATAGACAACAAGCAAACTAGTGGAAAACCTGAAGAACCAAATCACTTAAGTCTCATTCCACTGCCTTCCATTTAGCATTGCTTTCAGGGTTTTTTTCCTGTTTTAGAGAGAATACAGGTTTGGGGGAATTACAATGAGAGCTGGTCAAAAAATAGTTTTTCTAGTTCATGTTCTCTCCCAATTTCTTTTTAGCTTTCTGAGAAGCTCAAGTTTAAGGTCTCAAGAGTTCCACAATCCCTGCAGCAAATGCTGTAACTCAGATTGCTTAGAGACCCTCAGTGCTCTCTAATCTTACCCAGATTTTCTGCTAGCTTCAGTGAATCAATTTCACTTGACAGTCCTTGCTATTAACCAAGCTTTCCTACTCCTACCTTTGAGAAAAATATTAACAGATATTTTTAAAGTATTTAATAAAGCCTGTCTACATTCCCAAGAGTATAGAGCAGAAAAGTCAAACTGAGTATGTTTGAAACATCAATACAATCATTAAAAGTGATTTGAAATTATCAGTGAAGAGTACTCTTATTGTAAGCATGTCGATTTATTGAAATTTACCCATTTGAACCAACTCCCAATAAAATGGAGATGGATGCCATCAGACGTTCACCCATACTCTGGAGTGACAGAAAAACTTTTCTTCTTTTCTTTCTTTTTTTCTTTTTTTTTAAACTGCCAACATTTTTTAGAACATTCAACATTTACAACTTCAACACAACTATTTTGTTATATTTCTATATGAAATAAAAACAAGAGCATTACTTCTTTTCATGACCATTCTTTTGAGACTTCAATTTTTTTGTGATATTTCTTATTAACAAGAATTACTGACAAAGGTATATCAAGACTTAGTAAAAAAATAACCTTAATGGTGGTAGAAATGTACCTCTGGGAAAGACTGGATAATTATTATAAATGGAAAATATTTATTTAAAGCTAAAAGCAATTTTCAAGTATGACAAGATATTATCACAGTAAGTACTTGTCTATATTCAAAAAACCTAAGAAATCAAACATCTAATTTGACAGATACAAATCTGAAACTGTTTACTACTCACATCATGAAACAGATAAGCCAAAAACTAATATGATTTTTGTTACCTCAGGTATTGTAATTGTAGCCCGGCACATGACACTGCTTCTAAACATTTTCATGACTGATTGATTCTTTGTGCATTATTTTCTTAATTCATAGACAGAAAAACCACTGTGGTTTAACCCAGCAGGGAGCTAAAACAACCACACAGCCATCTGCTCACTCCTCCCCACTGTGGGAAGGGGAAGAGAATTGAAAAAAGTAAAACTCATGAGCTCAGATAAAAACAGTTTCATATGACGGAAAAGGAAGAGCATGATGATGATGATGATGACAACAATAATAATAGATTACACAAAACAAGTGAAGCACAGCACAACTGATCACCAACCGCTGACCACAGCTAGCTCCTGTGCCACGGCCCTCCCTGGCCAACTCGACATCATATCATATGGAATATCCCTTTAGCCAGTTTGGATCAGCTGTCCTGGCCATGCCTCTCCCAGCTTCTTGTGCACCTCCTGCAGAAGGCTCATGACTCCTTGCTGGCAGGGCCTGGGAAGCTGAAAAGTCCTTGACTTAATTGTAGACACTGCTTAGCAACAACTAAACATCAGTGTGTTTCGACATTACTTTCGTATAAATAAATCCAAAACATAGCACTATACCAGCTACTAGGACTACAATTAGCTCTATCCCAGCTGCAACCAGGACAAAAGCATAAATGAGTTTAAAATATAAAATATAAAAATACAGTATGACAGCAGCTAGACCCAATAATGATTTGAGTTGGTAAGGAACATATTAGCAATCAGATGAGCTGTAGAGGTGAAGAAAAACTATAGCTACCAGGGAAAATTCTTCACATCAGCATTTAGAGAAAAAGAAATAATAACTAAAAATCAATCTGCTCATAACTAGCTGTAGCTCAGGACATAGATGATTTACCAGAACCAGCTGGCTCTCTCCACTCATCCTGACAGTAACACAGCCTCTGGCCAGCAGCTCGTGCTGCGGACAGCTCTCTTTCTGTATGATGCTACAGCAGGTCATTCATTTTGCTTCCACTCTACGCAGTATGTGGCATTAATTAAGCTTACAGTTGAAATGTTATTTTACTGTTCTCTTTATAGACTTTAGCTGGAAGTTTACCATACATAGTGAAAAAAGTATCACACAGAGCAGGAAGTGCTGTAAGAACCGTAACATTTCTTACACAGCAAATACACAAATACTTAAGTTACACCCCAACCTTGACTCTAAAATCAAGAGTTGGGATGAAATCAATGAGGAGTTCGTTACAACAATAAATACAAAGATGGCAAGCAAGCGGCTTGTATCTCTTGAAAAGGCCTTATGAATAAAAGGATGGATGTTATTCGAAGGTTTTTAAAATGCCAGACAGCTATATACAAAACTCTTGCTGTCACTTCCAGCATGTGTTGAAGCAGCTAAATTGTTTCTTCTCTTCTGCAAGGGTTTGGTACTCTACAATTGATTTCCAAAAAATAATAGAAACAGATGGTATCATCTTGAGTTAGTGGGGATATATTAACTACTGTGAATAGACTGACAAGGTAGTAGACCTGCATTCTTAGACAATTAAATATTGGAGGGAGAGAGCAGCTTCCTCTGAAAACATCTTTATCTGGGCTACAATTGACACCTACAAAGTCTTCTCCTTATGGTGTGAGCAATTCGAGCCTTTCTAAAGGCAGCCAAAATCATGTCAGCAACTGATCCTGGTATAAGTGGTCACTGGGCCACAAATTGTTGGCCAGATATCATAAAAGCCACATCTCTATTGTACATTACTGGCAGCAGAAATCAGTGTAAATCCTTATTGCCCTGATGGGCAATTTTAACATTTCTCAGGTTTGTTTTTTTTTCCTGTTTAGTATAATTGAGGTCAATCACTATTAAAACTGCAACAGTAATTCAAAAGCTTTGAGAGACTATAGTCCTTCTGAGACCTGCACTAGAGTATGTCACAGAACCACAGAATGCTTGAAGTTGGAAAGCATCTCTAAATGTCATCTAGTCCAACCTACTGCTCAAGCAGGGCACCCTAGAGCAGGTTGCTCAGGACCATATCCAACTGGCTTTTGAATATCTCCAAGGACGGAGACTCCACAACCTCTCTAGGCAACCTGTGCCACTGCTCAGCCCCCCTCACAGTAAAAGGGTATTTCCTGATGTTCAAAGGGAACCTCCTGTGTTTCAGTCTGTGCTTATTGCCTCTTGTTCTGTTATCAGGCACCACTGAAAAGAGTCTGGTTCCACCCCCTTTGGACCTTCCCTTCGGGTATCTGTACACATAGATAAGATCCGCCCTGAACCTTCTCCAGGCTAAACAGTCACAGCTCTCAGCATTTCCTCATAGAAGAGATGCTCCAGTCCCTTAGTCATTCCCATGGCCTGTCACTGGATTCTCTCCAATATGTGCATGTCTTTTTTTCTAATGGGGAGCCCAGAACTGGATACAGCACCCAAGGTGTGGCCTCACTGGTGCTGAATAGAGAGGAAGGATCACCTTCCTCAGCCTGCTGGTATCACTCCTCCCCGATGCAGCCCAGGATACTGTTAGCTTTCTTTGTGGCAAGGGCTCATTGCAGGTGCATGTTCTACCTTCTGTTGAAAAATACTCCCAGTTGGGATACAAACACAGACCACTTCTTTTTAAAAAGCACTTAATCTTAAAATTAATCTCTTCAGGAACTGATTGCTGAGTAGAAAGTACTTACATTAAGTAGGCCCTCAGTCAAAGTTTAGGGACCACTGGGATTTTGGAAAAATTTTATGCTCCATATTTTATATTGGCTATGGCTAGACCACATCCTAGTCAGTACCACATTACAGTGAAAGATGATTCAGGGGAGGCTTCACTCGTTCACTCTTCAATCTCCAACTTGAAAAAACGTACTTCCAGATTGACTACATAGGGAGATCCAACTACTACTGCCAGGAAAAGGTGTGAAATCTGAGGGACTTCAATATTCTAATCTGAGAGTTTGATGTCTTTTTGATTCAGGCATGGATTTTTGCTCTGGCTACTTTCAGAAACAGAGGTGCAACTGTACTCAAAACTCCAAAATTGTGTTTCTTAAGCAACACACTTGGAAACCCCTTTGCACCCCTGAAAATCCAAAGGAAAGAACATACAAATAAGTTCACGATCAAGGTGTACATAAAGTCAGTTGATTACATAATTTATGTGGTTTTAAGTCTAATAATTCAGAAGAAGAATCTGTTTTTAATTCTTGGCCACAAAGAACAGTTTTGACATCAGTGTCAACAAGGCTTAAGTCAGCATGTCTTTACTGACAGTTTCCTTGGCTTTATGTTGTCAATTAGAATTCCATTTCTTTTGCTATGTCAATACAATTAGATTACTACAGAGACTTCATTACAGCCACAGGCAGGACAGCAGCTGAGGTACACAATTTTCTCCCTATGATGCCAGTACTCACTAAACAGTTATCGGAACAATTGTCTATAAAAGGACAATAAATGTTTGCATCTTGAATATTGTCCTCCAATAAAATTATCACTTCACAAAAATGGATACCAGTGAGCTGATACTATTCCCATTATTACTCAGAACATTTATGGCTGTTCTGTGTTTAAGATATTTAATTGTAATGTTCACTGCACAATGAAGTTCACAGCATGTTAACAAGAATAAATAATCATGTAATGAATTGAATCATATTTTTCCCACTATTCTGTGAAATGTTTCTAAATCGTAATGTGTTATACTGAATTCTTCAGGAAGCTGGATTCAAATACATCTCAGACTATGATGTTTCATAGTAATATTCTTTTTAAGTTACATTTTTAACAACCAGAACACTTCCAGTATATTTTCAGTGTATTTTTAAAGAAGCTTTGGTTTCAAAAGCTTACTCATTACTTCACTTTATTTAGCTTTATAATCACCTAAACTTGCATGTTGTGTTTTAGAATAACTTTTGAGGTGTTCTATCTAGCCTCACTGTCAACATGGTATATTATAAACATAACCTTAATTAAACTAGGTGGAATCACAGAAGCAGTTTAGTAGCAGCAACACAAGATTCAGTATAGCTAAGTTGCCTTAGAGAAAAGCAGATGCCTGAGGAGACAAGTAGATGATGAGTAGACTGCTGAAAGATACAGCAGCATACAGCACTAGCACCCGTTATAGATCTCTGGACTTTATCTCAAATATTCCTACTACTAGATAAACAGATTAAATTTGTTTTACTGAATAAATTCTAAAAGTCTATTAAAATAGCAACAAAATCAGGAAAGCCACAGTAAATCACTAGATTTTGGTTCAAAGCCCACCACTTTTAATCCTCATGGGCCTTCATCTCTGTCACTCTACACATCTCAGTAAGCCAGGGCATGGCCACAAGCACTGTGACCAGCACTTTATATCTTCTGCTCAACTCCCTCTCTTAAAGCCACTGAGAAGAAGGAGACGTTCTCCACTAAGATGGAGAACGTCTTTGTTAAGGATATTCCATCAGGAGAAAACCTGGCAACCACATCAATGGAAGATGGCAGGACCAATATTTCAGTAGCTTCACACAAACTGGCACTAGCTTTTCTCTCTGATACATTTGGTTAAATCAGTTCTAGTAGACGGTGGCATAGAAAAGCATAATCTTCAAGAGTCAGGAAAGAAGTTTTAAGAGAAGCAGATTCCCCAAGGGAAACAAACTTAGCTGGACCGGAAGAAACAGGTGGAATGAACACTTGAACTATGAGAGGAATGTCCTCTAACTAGTTCATTCCTACCTGTAGGTTGAAGTCTAAAATTCTTGTGGTGGGTAATCATGTAGTCCACGATCAAAGAACAGGAAAGAGATGGGAAATGTGAACCAAGTAACAGGTTGCTAGACAGCTGAAGAACAAGCTTTTAAGTACAGTTCCTTTTCCTCTTATTTGCACACACGTGTAGTGCAACTCTCCTGTATGGCTGGGAAACAAATGCTTGTAGATCTAAAGCCACAAGTATGTGTCTTCTGGCCTAACACGTTCATCTCCGTTAATTCAAATTAAAAATACATGGACCAGATATTAAAGCATACAGAATGAGCTGCACTAAGTGCTATTATATGAAGAACAGGAGTATGCCTTAAAAAGACAATGATTACATTTTGGATTTGACTTGTATTTGTTGAGCTGCTTCTGTGATGTAAGGAGGCAACAATACCATACCCCAAAGTGACACTGAGCTTTTAATTCACCAGTTTAATCTTAATGTGAATTTGATGACCTCATATTCAATACGAATCAGATTCCCCATCCTTTCAGAAGATATCTGAATCAATAGTAACTATAACGATATCAATGTGCAAACAAAAGTCTTGTTTTTACATGAACACAAGCATGCATCAAATCTTACTGCTATCCACAGCTCTAAAAATATAACCTATATTTAACC
This sequence comes from Balearica regulorum gibbericeps, assembly GCF_011004875.1. Taxonomy (NCBI): domain Eukaryota; kingdom Metazoa; phylum Chordata; class Aves; order Gruiformes; family Gruidae; genus Balearica; species Balearica regulorum. Next base: position 50,604,043 of record NC_046187.1, on the reverse strand, counting down.
TGTCTTCCTAATAGAGTACAGCCAGAAAATAGCAGAATTTATCTTAATAAAAAAAGATAGATCACATTGCCAGAATTAGATTTTAAAAAATACATCTCTCTCTCTCTCTCTCTCTCGTAATCTCTCATTTTATAGCACCTACCAACATGGGGTCCTGCTCCAGTCTAAAAGAACAAAATTTAAAAATTAAAACAAGAGACAGGTTTTACCATGGGATTAATATTAACATTTTTTGTTACCACCATTGTGCTGAGATAACACTTATGAACAACCCAATAATTACAATATTCTGAGAATATTTTAATGAAATTGTATTGATGGAAATGGTTGGAGAAACAAGCAAAATAAATACAGATTTCAGTTATTATCTATAATTTGACCATGTATTTCAGATGATACCATAAAGCAAGGGAAAACACTCGAGTTGTTAGTGCAGACACCAGGAATCTAAGATGAAATTACAGTTCCATTGCTTAACTTTACATGTTCTTAATTTAATATTATATATCGGACAAAGTCCCTAATTTCTTTGCCTTTTTGTCTTCAGCATTTCCTCCCTTACATTAAGCTCCCTCATCTTCCTTGTTAATAATGGATGTAACAGTTCCCTGTGATTAGTAGTCTCATAATCTATAAATATGGTTTCACAGTAATGGCCTGTACCTGTGCCTGCCTCTTTATAAACAGCAGCCATGGCATATTAACATTATAACAAAACTCTTCTCATCTTTCCAGCAGCCACCAATGACATCTCACACAAAAAAAACCTTATACCAACAGATGATGAACATGAAGTGCAATTTGTAAAACTTTCAAATAAGAATAACCTTCAGAATCATCTTCCTCAATGATCTGAAAAAAAGCATTAAATACAACAGTGAATCAACATCTACTTTTTTATTACATTAAATTTGAAATTATGTTGTTGTACTTTTAAAACTATCTTTAATAACTAAACAATTCAGTTCTATATTTTAGAAAGCAAAAGAATTTTTACTTTCTTTTCAGATTTTAGTTGATATTTTGGAAAGAAACGTAACAAGTATATTTGAATGCTCCTAAATTACTTAAGATCTCAAGGTGAAAAACATTTTGACAATATTTTCAAAACCTATTTTAAATGTGGCTGACAGTATTAAAGACATAATATTCCTTTGGAAAAGGAGATCTAAACTCCTAAATCACCTTGGCAAAATTTTCACCTTGGAAATTTTGTTCATCAAAAATGGAAGCACATCCTTTATTTTATTCTCATAATTATATCCACATTTCTCCATTGCATTTCTGTTTGCATTTTCTCCTTCCAGAAAATGCATGCAGAAGTACATTCATTCCCTAACAGTCAACCTGTTCAGATTTAGCAGGTTACAAAGCACTGAGAACAGAAGCTCAACCACACAAGAGTTGTTTCCTTATTGAACAGGGGTTTCAAGAACTTGCTAATATTGAAGATATTAAATATCTAATTATTAAATGTCACATTTTTGCCAGGCACATTAACAAGTCCTTTTTCCTTTTCCTAAATTTTTCTTTTTTCTTTTTTCTTTTTTTTTTAAATTAATCAAAAGGATGGTGCCAACGTCATGGGTTAAACAATAGAACTGAATTCAAATAATTTCTGGGGTAAAAATCTCCAATCTTTCAAGCACTGTGGGAAATCTAGAGAGATTTATCTATATGTGGTCATCTATATCTCTTCTGTATCTCATCTTTACTGCATTCAACTACCTTCAGTTCTTTACTGGAAGGAACTGGGATAAATCCTTTGTTAGTCTACTGCAGTTAGAGGTTTTTCCCTACTTTCCTCAAATAAGTAATGAAAATTAAATGAGACTCACCCTATATATGTGCGTTCTCCCTGCTGTAAAAAGAAAAAAATATAGCTTGATAAAGAGAAGACTGATTGGAATTGAACAAATGAAGCCTTCTTTTTATACTAAGAGATTGAAAGAGGATCCAGTGCCTATGCCATTCTTTCTTCTAAGATACTTGTAAGCACTGTTGGAAGAATGGAAAAAAAAATAACTACTCTTCTCTGGAACGATACTGGGGTAGCTTTATGAATAGACAGTGTGCCTGCCTGTCCCTGCAAGAAGCTTGGGTCAGCAAAATGGAAAATTGACAAACGTGACACACTTGATTTGTTGGAGACTGTGTATTCAGATGTCACTACTCGGTATGATTCTTGTGAACAGGATATTCAGGGGAGATTAGGTGCAGCAAGGAGAGATAGACAAACTCCTTAATGATCTGGAAGAAGACAAAAGACTGGAAAACAAAGATTTTTGAAGATGGTAGTGTGGAGACAGCTATAAAAAGACAGAACAATGAACAGATGTCCTCCAAAAGTCCATTTTAGCTGTACCAGTGATTCAGACTGGAATTTATAACTAATTAGATATCCATGGACAAGGGGTAAAAGCCTACTTAATGAGCTGTGAGGAAGATTGGCATGATCCAATCAGTACAGTTATGCAAAGGAAGAATGTATGGAAAGAAAAAGAAGAAACACACCAAAAAAAAGAAGGTACAGAGCTGTGGCTCAAGAAGCAACAGATTTTGCAGTAAACAAAGAACTGGGAGAGAAGCCAAACATTCACTGTTAAAATTGGCAAAAGTAAGGTAATTCTCTGTGTATTTTGGGAAGGCAGCTAGCACATCAGCAGAAAACACCTTTGCATAGCCTGGAAACTAGCTGTGACTGTCAAAAAGCAAGAAGAAACTCTTACTGAGCACAATCTAGGAAATTCATGAAACTTCAAGAGCCAGCAAAAATCTTCAGCAACACAACAACCAAAAAAAAAAAAAAAACAAACAAAAAACAAACCACCAACCCCCCCAAAAAATCAAAACAAAAAAACCCCAAATTGAAGAGATTATTTCTTCAATAGTTTGCCTCTACCACCCTATCTTATCAGTAAGTGAAAGCCTCTGCAGTTTCCTATAGATAAATTCTGTCAGGTTAATAAACAACGTATGTTACTCTTCAGAGTTAATTTGGCTTGTGTAAGCTCACCAGTAATTAAGAATCATTCATGAACACTCTCATCAGTATTTCAATATGAATGAATAACTTTGTAAGTGTGGCAGAGACAACATACTTGAAGTATAGTGGAACCAGAAAAGAATGTCCCATTTGACCAATTTGCTATACTTCACCCACGTTCAATGAATCAAGCCTTCTGATCTGAAAAATTTAGAATACTTCCTCTTTTTCTTGTAGTGATTAATGATGCATAAAGGCAGAGTTTGCAAAAATCTAATTCTTTCTCTATATTGTATTTCTGATGAGGACTATCCTCTACAAAGAATTCCTAAATTTTATATTTCTGATCAACAGACTTACTGATACTTGATATCAAAGTCTGAAAATAAAGTCTCTAACATTTAAGAAAATTCCTACTGCATTGATGCATTTTTCCTCAGTAACATTAATTTTTGGTCGATGCATCCTATTTCTTGGTCTATTATCTCCTCTTTATGCAAACCTCTGGTGATGCAGCCTTTGCACACTTCCTGTTTCCAGACATTAATGGACTTAGGATCTTCACTCAAGATGCTAGGGCCATTCCACAGTAAACTCCAGCTCTGTGGAAAGCTAATTCCTTGCTAACTTCAGCATATTATTGAGGCAGTTATTCCTTTATAGAAAGTGACCTCATCATTGCTTTAACACTAGCTATTCCTTCTACTCCCATCATCCCTGTCAAGCTCTCTTCCATCTGCTAAAGCAACAACGAACCTACCATTTTTAGGGTTCCAAAGCTTTCCATTCCTTGCAAGAACATAATAAACAAACACACTGAAAATAATAAATGCTTATAATTATTTTATTGACTCAATTTCCTTAGTTATCTGAATTATTTTAGGGATTCTGATCAGAATTCTCTTAGAAATTAAATATCCCACTCCTTGTCCCTTCTCCCCAAACTGTGACTTCTCCTTCAGAGAGAAGCATCATTTTCTTTGGCATGGATTAATTTCAAGGATTTTATAGGCAACGCCAGCTGCTGACACCTAATTCCTCAGGCAAGTGAGTCACACATAAACAGTATTTTTCTACTGGAACAAGCAGTGAGTAATTATTTCACAGTGTGAATAAATGAATCTCTATATACCTTCCAAAGTCTGTATGTACTGCATGACAGACTACATGACATACCATGTGACATCCACAACACACAGACTTAATAAAACAGACTGATTCTCCACCGTACATTTCTTCAGATTAACCAAATAGGATGTTTGACAAATGCCATGCATCCAGCCCATGTATATCTGTGTCGTTGAGAGAACTGCTTTTCTGGACACCTGAAAAGGTACTTGGGAGCTGCAGAAAAACAAAAATCTGTCTTCTTTATGAGTTCTGTAAAATATTAGGAATTTAACCGTTAATGTGAGAAATCTCATTATAATATTTGGTGACTCTATAATTTGCTGTTGGATTATGACCTCCATACCGAATTCATAGACTGTGGTCTGAGTCCCATGCAACGTGACTTAAAGCAGCACTCCTTCTGAAAACCATCTCCTTCTGCTTAATTTCTAAAATGGCTACTAAACTTGCTTTTTTTCAGCCTCCCATCTCTTCAAGTAGCCCATGATCAGGCTTAAAAGCCATTTTGATCTTTATTTACTTCTTCTAGCATTCAGATTCAAAAAGACTAATTTGCTGGAGACATAATCAGCGTTTTGTCAAGCAGGATTACATGCACCTAGAGAATCAGCATCCTCACTAATTGCAAAAACTACTGGAGGCTATTACAAATGATACCATGCTGCAAAACTTAAAAGTCACATTTCTTCAATCTTGGCTTTTCTAGCACAATTAAATAACAAAAATGTAGTATTTAATAATAAAATCCAAGACATTCCATTATCCTCCTTGTAGAAAGAGAGAAATAAAAAAACATTAGCCTAATAATGCATTACTGGAAGGTACACTGGTAATGGTGGAAAACAGATCAAAAGTTTTAAATATGCACTATAGTAGTCTATATGTACCAAAGTTCTTAATAAACTAATTTAATTTCCTGAACTGAAGACAGTAGTTACAAGGAAGAATCTGGAACATGCAGAAGCATTACTCTAATCTTATCACTTTGCGATGCTGGGAAAATTTCCTTTGTAAAATAGTTAACTTCTAATAATTAATAGACATAGCTTTCATACAGCAGTTACATCAGAAAACTCATATTACCTGAGCAAATAATTAAAATGGTGCTGCAGTTTTGGAATCAGAGTGAATAAGTGAGTGGATTGTGTTTTTATAATTTAGAACAGATCATTTTAAATGTTAGTACTACATAAATACAGAAAAGAAGTTGGCAAGCAAAATCTCACAGACTAATCAATGAGAGAATATTTTCTCAAAGCCTTAATTTTATTTAGTTGGAATTCTTTTGATATATGACAAATACATCATTGGAGACAGGATCTATTTGGTGAACATCAACCTATTGTGAAATCTTACACAACAATAAGAATCCAAATGAGTAATCAGCACAGTATCACTATGGCTCCGAATTCCTGGTTTTGTTTTTGGTTTCAATTTATAACTCATGAGAGATCATGAAAAATAGTTCCTATGAAGTCAGGTAAAAGAATAGTTAAGAGAGGCTGAAGGAATACAGATCAAACATAGGAACTATACACCTCAGGGAATTATGGGAATTAGCTAACATATATACTGAGCTTTACATGAAGAACAGTGGAGTAGGCTTGTGAAAGTAAGCAGCAACATAAATACTTGATTAATTTAAGGGGCATTGTTTAGCATAAATGTTGGTCAACAAATCAGGATCCGTTCAGAAAGTATTTATTAACTGAGGAAAAAAAGGTAAAATGTAAACACTTCACATATCTGTTTCAAAGAATAATTAATTTTCTAATGAATTGCAAAATGGAAAATAACAACCTAAAAATTAACAATAGAATTAAGAACAATATGCAAACATGGTTTCATAAAACATTTACACTAGTGCTCATAAAAGCTTTGCAAAACTAATTTCCAGTGGATTAGCTATGACATTATATAACGGTATTTTGCTGAACTGATTAGCAAATTACCTGATTGGATTCAGCAATTGTGAGTCTCTTTTTACTTAATATTTTCATTAAAAACTTCAGAGAACGGTACACAGCATCATTTATGCATGCAAATGGCAGTGAAGATAAAGAAACTGTGTTCACAGAACTTTAAAAATCCTAGAATTATGAATGCTAAACTAATCATACAGCACTTTTTTATTCCAAAAGGCAAGCTAGTTCTTGGAAATAAACCGAGAATAAAAAGTCAGTTGTTAAATGGGAAAAAGAATTTTAGAAATCATGAAAGGAACCATGAAAAGCGAGGCTGGTGCTGAACAGGAAAAAAAGGTAAGTGGAGCCAAGATGGTTTGGCACAGACGAGAAAAGCCATCACCTTCAAAATTTATAGTCAAAAGTATCATATTGTAGAGAAGGCTAATAACGTTATTTCTACACATCAGAGAAGACAGAACTTCAAATACTGCATTTCTGATACCTCACAAAGAAAAGGAAAAAAGAAAAACAACTGGACTGACACACACAAAGTGAATTATCTTTGGCTTCTAAAGTCAATCACGCAATTTCTGCACAGAGATTCTCACTAGTGGAAATACACAATTACTCTAAGTTCTCTAGAAGGGCTTCACATTACATGCTCATCACTAGAAACTGCTACTGGTGTAGTGAAGCATTGCACAGCTAAACGTTAGGCTGTCTGATGAAACGCAATTCCTTCTCAAACCTTCTTAGTGCAGGTAAAGCTTGCATTGAGCTTTGCCAAAATAGTGTAGACTTCTTCCCATCCGAAGCCTCTACCCCTGTAATCAAGCACAAGGTCTTCAGTCAACTCCAACCTCTTCCACATCCATACACCAAGCACATGTACAGCCATCAGTGGCTTCATTTTTTTTCCACTAAACCACCTTGGGAAAACTTAATAAAATATTGACAGTAAGTACTACAATGACGCACATGTGACAAAGAAAAATGTCGATCCAAAGTATTGTTTTTCCCTGAGCCTACAATACTATTCATTATCAGAAAGGCAATATTGTACAGTTCATATGTAAACTCATGATATGTACAACTAGGCTGGAAAAGTAATGCCCGCCTCTTCAGGACTCTATGACTGGATAAGAGTTTTTTATTTGCAACACTGGAAGAGAGTGGGTAATCAATCCCTTTTGGAATTATAAGGCCAAAAAGGCAATTAATTTGCTTACAAGATCTAAAAAATTGATTTTTTTCTTTAACTCCAGGGATAGGCTTACCACTTTGTTTTAGAACAATATGCCTGGCTTTTGCAGTCAGTAAATATTTCAACCCAAAATTTTGGTGATGTTATGGCCTGCTAAATTAAATAAAATCTATGCATAGTATGTTACAGTAGTCCCATTTTCATATATCTAGACTGAAATCAAACATTTATAGCGCATAAATCAATGTAGCAGACAAAAAAAAGCAGAGGAATCACTATCATTCATAATATGTTTCTCTCTGAGAGGTTAGATTGATCTTCTTGTTTATGTAAGAAGTATCTCATTTTATCATACAGGCTCTTAAATTTCAGACAGATCAAAAAAATGAAAAGCTGCTAAGTTTTTCCCTGAGCCCTCTATACAGGAAGATATTTCACCTAGTGAATACAAAAATTTTTCTTCTGGGCTCTTCCTTGTCTGTATTATACTTAGTGTAGGAGAATGAAAAGTACTGCAATTTAAGCTTATATCAATTTAATGATGAGCAGCATTGTTCCTGAGAAAGGCTAACTGGTCTGATTTAATATGGGTAAAAGTTAAAAAGAAAAAAAAGTTTAAAAATATTTATGCTTAAAGGAGACATTTACTGCATCCTTTAATTATAATTAGCTTCAATTACCAAGTAACTATTGTCAAAAGAAAATGAAATAAAAATCTACTTTACTATATTAGGAAACACCACAGAAATACTTTATTCTCTGAAACACTGACAAAATTGGGTAGCAAGTAACTTTTACCCCTACTTTATGTCTTATAGATTCACTCTGTAGAAAGTGAGTCATTCTTGCCTTAAAAGCCAAGTTTCTGCGACATCATCTCATGAGATCAGTGGGAAATATTTACAAGGCAATCTGGCATGTATACAATTAAAAGTGAGGCCTCTGTCCTAGAGAGGGAATGAATTTAATATTGCAGTTTAAATTTCTAGGTCAGGTATATGAGCATACCCTGATTATCTAACTCCTTGGAAATCCAGTTCTGTGTAAAGATAAAGATAACATTTCTATCTAAGAAATTCCTTTTTCTGAGCAGGAATTTTCCTTTCTGCTCTTTTCAGGATGATGCAGATTCTTCAAGGTGTAAGAACTGGTATCTGCAAAAATATATTTATTTGCTTTATATTTGTCTGTAAAAATTTCCTGCTGCAACTTTATTCACTGTACTGTTTGTTCATTTGAATCATTCATCATATCATTCACCTAAGACTGGTGATAGAGCCTTGCTACGGAAAAGAACTGAAAGGCACTAAAGGCATCTACAGCTTATGATGATTTGGAATAAACAGAGGAATCAAGTCCCCCATTGTATCATTATTTCAGCTAATCAAAGGTCTTTGTCCTGACTTTAAAAACCCTGCTATTTCTAAACTAGTGGGGGAAAAAAAAAATGAAGACGTCAATGAGTACTGAGGATATATGCCTAAATATACATGCAAACTCAGTTAATACTGAAAGCAAGAAGGCACTGCAGAGTCGTACACAAATGGCATATTTCACTTAGTCATCCAAGTTGCGAGTTCCAGCAACATGCAGCAGAAAAGACAATTAGGAAACTGAAATTAAATGGCCAGACTTTGCTACAGATGCAATCCTTGCACACTACTTATGTGTTCCTTGCCAGTCCAAATGAGACAGAGAAAAAAAATATACGCTTCTGCGTAGAAAAGAAAGAAACCAGAACTTGCTTAGCCTGCCTAATTCTACCTATAGCATCACACACTGGGAAACCCTCTACTGTGTATTTTCTAGACTCCACAATGTAAAAAAAAAGTAAAATACACTTTAGCTGTATTTCAATGACTGTGCCATAAAATGAGTTATGTATGCTATAAAAGTAGCAACACTGAACAAAAAGAAGGGAAAGAAGGGGAAAAAATACATCAAAGCAGTGTACCAAGGACCTTATTTATGACAATTAGGAAACATTATAGGTAAGAAAAGCAGCAAGCTGTTTCTACTGCAAGAGTGACAGACCATGTCTTTACTGACTGTTGAAGAGATGTTTGAACTTAAAATCAATATTCAACAGTGTTCTGGCATCATTTTCTACAGTCAATAGTGTACTTATGATACACTAGCAATTGATTTTTGACCTGTTTGTGTGCTGCTGTAATTTCTGTGTTAGACTATATTTTAGTAAAATGTAATTATATATACATGTCTACTTAAAACATGTAGGAAGCATAATTATTGTATACTTTCAGAAGCCTCTAATAGCAATGCTTCACTACAAAATACAGTTTTTGTAGATACTCATAGTGTGTTCATGATTCACGGGGATAATATTATGAATAAATGGATTCACAAGAGAGCTGTTTAAACTTACTGTGATTTTATACTGTGTATAAAACTCAGTTTTCCTATTTGATTAGTTGTTTTAAACAAAAAGCACATCCAAATCAAAATTTCTGAGGTTAATTAGCTTACAACCTATGGATTTCTATCTTCTTCACATAAATTCTGAACTCAAAAGCATTACTATAATGGTATTACTGTGAATAACTCACCATTCTACACTACTTAAAAACTGGTCCTTTTCTTCTGAGCTTATAACTAATGACTTTTTGCTGTTTGAAAAATAGATACATTATCAATATTTTTATACTATAATTGTTATAACACCTTAAAATATCATCACAGTGTTGCAAAAAGTATTTCATTTTTTCTTTTAATATATACGATCTTAAAATATAATTTTAAAAGTTTTAAATATGCCATCTGAAAGTACATCTTACATTTACAAAAACTGCAGGTTGACATATTGTAAAAGTTTGATGCAAAGACTGCCAGGTAGGAGCAAAGATGTCTTTGTGATCCAGGGATATTTAGAAATAATTACGTTGGGCAAGCGCAAGATCAGTCTCAATACCTATTACTGGCAGGAGGACTGAAGGATCCTTAAGCTCCTAAACACAGGTTGCCCACTCCATCCCTTCTCAGTCATATAATTGTTCTGATCACTGTTGTCATTTGGACAAAAATCTCCTACCTATTTTCAAAAAAACAAGGAAGCAGTGAAAACAAGGAGACAAGGAGAAGAATAGGAGAGAACAATGTGCCCCAAATCAATTAATTAGTTGTCACATTTGATTTAGGATATATCCATCCCTAATAAGGTCTGCCAACCACGAATATAGTTTAAAATGCTCTGGAAGTGCAAATCTAATCTCAATCTGTAGCCCTATTTCAGAGACATCACCATCTCTGGTGGTTAAAAAAAAAAAAAAATATTTTGCATGAAACTTCCAAATGTAGTGATCAGACCTCTCCAAAGTACATTTACATGTTTTAATAAATACTATTTATTTAAAAAAAAGTGTCAGAAACAACTACAAGTAGTTAAATAAAACTTTTTAATTTTGTCATAAAAGAATGCACTCACCAGACAACACATTTACCTGCCTGTGAGGAGATAAAACCTGATAAAATCTCTACTAAGCCATACTCAATTAAGGAAATAGTAGAATTTTATTAATAATTAATTTTGAAACTACCAGCTGTAGTATATGTAGTAAAATAGGTTCCACTATTAATTGAACTTTGTCTAAAATATGCAGTATGTCAGAATTATTCTGAATAAAAATTTGTCATTTAAAAAAAGGACAATAACATTATGTTAATCTTCACTTTAAATTATCTGTTTTTCCATAATAAAACATACAACACCAATCTGTTGGAGAAAAAAATAGATAGAAACTTGAATAGCAGTGGATGAAGTTTTTAAAAAGCAAATCATTAAACTGATCTTTGTTCATGCAGTATTCTAATCTAAAGAGATTTTGGTATCACCTTCCTGACAAGGGAACAAGAGTTCTTTACGCTGTCTGATATAAGTGAAGGGAAAAAAGAAAAAAAAGGGAATTTAATCCTCCCTCAAATGAGGGACCTGCAGACAGCTTTTCATTCTTTGGGAAATCCTTCAACAGCAGCACAATCTTCCCTATAAAGTTCATTGCAAGAAAGCGTCCCATATTTTAAAAGTTTTCTTCCTTCTGGAACATCCAAGAAAGTCCATATCAAAAAATGCATGTGCTAAGTATGTAGAATTTGTCTACAAAAGACAGTGATGAGATGGTGCACTGTTACTGCACTCATTTTCTTCAATACATGGCTTTCAAATATTTGTATTTGAAGGTAAAGAGTTACACTTGTATAATAGGTTACCCACAGAGACATCACTGGAAGAAATTGATAATGTCCCATTTTACTAGAAACTCAAAGCACTGCTTCTTAAAAAGAGAAGGAAAATAATCTGTTCCTACCACACCATTTGGCAAAACTAAAAATGAACAGGTCTTTAAAACTTCACTTTGGAGTTCCTTACAGGAACATCCAGAATCACTGTGTGATGGCATTTTCTTCAAGGCTTTAAGATGAATAGTTTTGCATTGGTTTGTTTCCTGTTTATTTTGTAAGCACGTTAAAATCCATCTCTTTTGTAAATATTCCTCTCTTTTCAATCAGTACATTGATTTTGGTCTGGAGCAAATTTATTCTTACGGTTTTTTTCTAACCATATCTTAATTTCATTATTTTCTTAGTGAGCTAAGGTCCTATTTTTTTGGAAGCTGATGTTAATCCTTGCCTGTCCCTTTTTATTTTCGCAGGATGATTCCAAAGTGGGAGCTTCATTTGTTTTTAAACTGCATTGTGAAGTAATTTTCTTAGATAAATGTGTGAACAGGGACCTAGTGCCTGAAGTCACAAAAGAACGCAGAGTTACTCTTAGCCTTTGCGATGCCATGGATTTGGGGGGGGGGGGGGGGGAGTTGTTCATTTGCTTGGGGTTTTTTTTAATAATTACTATGAAACCTAATAAAGTTGATTAGGAAATAGGTCCTTATTTTCAACTGAAACTTTATCCAGAATGATGTTGTGTGTCATATGATGGTCTGATTAAGTGACTTCAGAACTTCAAGCAGTATTTTTAGGAAGACCTGTATCCATTTTCCTGTTATGCAGTACTCAATGCCTTCCAAATGTTTCTTCTTCCCATCTAAGTCATCTCAAGTTAACTTCAAAGACAGACTTGAAAGGTAATGCATTTCTTTCTAGCCATATTAGTATTTGCTTGCTTGAATTATTGTGTTGCGTTGTATTTGACAGCCAAATTACCTCTTGTCATTAGTTATGACAAACTCTTAATTTATGCTCTATTTTCATTCTGCTAATATTTCAGACAGATGTACAAGATTTTATGAAGCTATACACCAGGTGCTGCATAAAGGAAATTAAATAATTTATTACTTCTTCTATATCATCTTTTGTACAACTCGTAGCTTTAAAGAGAAACAAAATGGTATTTACAAGCATTTTACCCCACTATGCCCTGTACTTCCTTTCTCCCTAATATGATCACAGTTTAAAGAAATAACCAGCACGTGGCTCTGGTTTTCCATTTAACAGATATTTACTGTCCTATAAAACTGTATTTGTCAATAGGAGTGGTCTAGCTAGTCAGTGCATATATCAACATACTAAAGATTTAAACAGGGATATATTTCTCCTCCTTGCATCATCAAAAGCTTGCCATGGGCAGAATCACAGCTCATATGCAGGGCATCCCCTTGAAGATTATGCTTACATGAGATGTTTTAAAATATCTGAAAGAATAGCATTTATCCAAAGAACTTCTGAAAGCTATCAAAGACTAAAATCCTATTAAACAACTATTAATTTTATCATTACTAATACCAGAATTACCATTATTTAATTACTAACCACTAATCGTAAAAAGCTTTGAAACTTAAATACAATATAGAATTACAATGAATTAATCACTACAAAGAATGTTCTCTACATATTTTTCCTTCATTAAACAAGTACCTTAAGAAAATAAAGTTTGAAATTTAACATCCACAATTCAGCTTTCACCTAAAATCACTGAAGCTGCTTGGCACCTTCTATTAACAAATCAGTCATTACCCTGTACTTTCCAGAATAACCAATACTCATGGAAAGTCACTGGATGAGTTGAAAGAAAGAAGGAAAGAGACTGAAATGTCTTAACATACAAACCTTTTACCTATGAAATAAAGGCAAGCAGGAAGCTACATGTAGACTGACACATTCAGCCAAGAGGAAACTACATAACACAGCTCCATCTCAACTTTAAAATGTGCAATATGACAAAAAAATTTCCCTGAGTAGTAGTTCAATTTGCATCTAATCAGTACCGGAGTGCCACTCAAAATAATCTCTTTCACCAATCTAACCTAAGCTGTCCATCAGACAAAGATGAGTTTAACCCTCCAGAAGGAACTCTTAGAACTGTATATTGGAAATTATTCACCAATGAAAGAACTTGTTTCTTTATTAAAATTATCCTTCTAGACTATTGCTTACAAATGTGGCCACATGAAATAGATGGAAAAAAAATCTGGCAGCATCCATAATGTGATTTGTCTCAGAATGGCCATGTGTAACATGCTGTTTGGAAGCCAGCTAAGCACATGATATCCAGAAATGGAGTTCAAGATCATTAACATCACTGGAAAGCAAAACAAAACAAAAGCTATATATATATATATCTCTCTCTATATCTATCTTTCAGAGTATCACTGGTTAAGGTACATGCAAAGTAGAATCAGTCTAGAGAGATCAAATCTGAACTGAAACTGGCCAGCACACTCCAGTCAACTCATTTTTATCATGTGCAATCCAGGAATGATAATGTTATGGCAGGATTGTTTTCAAATCTAGATTCCTCTGGTTATAAAACATTCATTAAGAAAGCTAAACAATGCAAAGACATTACATCCCCTGTGAAGTGAAAAACTTGATGTTGAACCACAAATATGTGAGTCTGAAATCCAAACACAATCTACAATGACATTTATACGTGCACACACACACACACACCCCCCACAAAAGAAAACCAATGTGCACAGCATTTTCTTATGGTAAAATATCTGGCAGCAAAGAATTGCTTAATTAAGAATCCTAACTATGCTAACTATATTCACAACTACACCTGATATTAAAAGAAATCCTGGAGAGTCACATCTATTATCAGGAGGGACATAAGAGAAAAAAGTTTTTAACTGTTTATAAACATATTTAAACATATATATGTGGAGCAATTTTATCCTGATAAGTATTATATGAATTGAGAAACTAAGACTGGTTTTGATTATCACCATGACTAGATGCCATCTGACACTTTTCACAATGTATAGAGATTACAGATAATTGTAATATCTAACAAATGCTGAAGAGATTCATAAGGTAGAAGCATCATTAACTAAAGGAGAATTCTTGGCTTATCATAAAACAGTGGATAGAAAATCCAACTCTAGCTTTCAAAGCTAGTTAGTATTTATATTTGTGCAGAATCACACATATTTGATCCTAACACTCCTCATATGGAACTATTTTCAGATTAACACTGCTTTATCGATGGCCTGGAAGATAACAAGACTATCAGAGATTCAAAGGCCACTCTTATAAATAAAAGTTTTCCCAACTTCCCAATTCAGTTTATTCTATTTTCTGAATCTTATAATTTATATATTTAAGACTGAGTTTTGCATCTAACTGTTGCTAGCATTTTTCCTTTAACTATTCCACCTATTTTTAACTATTCCTACATATTTACACACACTGATATCCCTATGTTTTGGTAATACTCACCAATGGCCTTAGGGTAAGGTTATGTCTTCAATTTTATCTAATTTTTCTTAAGTACTTTTTGTGAAAACATCCAAGGGTGCAATTGGCATTTTGACAAAAACAACTGACAACTGGTCACAGACACATAGCAAGCAAATAGAAAAAATAAATAGGTAAAACAGTGAAACAGTTTCCTATCACACATTCCACACCAAAAAAAAAGAAAAAAAAAAAAAAAAAAAGGTGTTTAACAGTCTAACAGCATCTATAGATCAATAGGTAAGTCAGATGTTAGTAAGTCACTGCAACTGAGTAGCTTTCACCCCCAAGTACCAACTGGAAACTGCAGAACTGCTGGCAAAGCTTTGCAATGCCACTGCAAAAAGCTGAGGCAGCAGGGCAGTGTCAGGTTGTCAGTGCAACCTCCACCTGCAAAGGAAGTCCATTACTTTCCAAAGAAGCAATTCAAGGAACTACAGATCACCAAACCTGACTTCCATTCCTGGCAATCTCTTAAGAACTCTGTAAAACAGAATAATGTCACTAGGTACAACACAGTCTGTGGGAAAGAGCCAGCACAACTTCTGCAGAGGGAAATCCTGGCTCGGAGACCGCGTGAAGGGCAAAAGTTATTTAGATTTTCAGAAAGGCACTAACAAGCTTCCACATCAAAGTGAGTTAGAAAAGCTAAGCAGCTGTTGGATAGGGTAAAAGGTCTTGGTTAAGACTGGTACTGGATTCATTGAATGACTTCATTAGTGCTTTGCAGAAGGCAGTACGCTGTGCAGTCTGTGTCGCAGACGATATTAAGATCTTCTGGGTGGTGGTGCAATTTCTGAAGACTTTGCCAAATCAAGTGACTGTGCAACATGTTGGCAGATGACCTTCAGAGTTGATAATTTTAAGGTAATGTATCTAGGGAAATTAATCTAAGCCATGCCTACATAACCGTGAACTCAGATCTAAAAGGTACAATGAAGGAAAGAGATCTTGAGGTCATTAGCAATGTTTCTCTGAAATTATCAGCTCAATGTACAACAGCAGCCAAAATGAGCCAATAAAGTGTTGGGAATGCGTTAGGAAGGATATTGAGAATGTAGTGTCATCCTGACACTGTAGAAAACCTCGATTAATGTTTTCCTACAGCCTGCTGTTTGTCTAGGATTCGCTATGTAAATATAAAACAACAGCTGTTTTAAAGTAAATCATGAGATACTTCCACATTAAGTTCTTTAGGTTGACTCCACAGATGGAACAGTAAGTTCAAGAAAACACACTCATCACAGCAGTAAAACAAACGTCAACTCTCACACATTTAGCTAGACTGAAGAATACATCTACTGCTTCCTTAAAGTAACTTTCTTCTTGTTACTAATACTATTCAGTTCTACTTTTTTATCAAAATAAAAGAAAAAAAAGGGAAAATTGTCCAATATTTGGTAATGGATTACTTAACTAATACAAAATTGCAAGAATTAGTGTCAGATGTCTTCAGAGGAAAATAACTGTGACATGATTTAACATGCCCAAAAAAAATCATTTCCATTAGTAAAAAGATGAAGTCAAATATCATAACTGCTATCCAATTTTCTGAAATACCTAAAAAGCCACTTAAATGAACAGAACTACTGTGATAAGTGAGATGAGTGGTAATATTACAAGGACAGTAACCAATGAAAGAGATAAAACTGTGTATATGGAATAAAACCATCTAAAATAGTGAAAAAGTTACTGCCAGATGAAACAAGTGAAAAAAGGGACTCTCATGAACAATCAATATAAGAATCATGAATATTCATTAATTTTATGTTAGAGTCATCTTCTTACTGCTTAGCTTTACACAGATTTCTATATTAGAGATATTGTACAAAATTGATGATGGGAAGACAAATTTGAAGAGGAAAAAGGGATAAGATATATATCACACACACTTATGTATCACACTAATACTGAAATATTTATGGGAAAATTGTTTTAGATTGGTATACAGAAGTGAAGCCCCATTCACCACAAAACTAAAAATTGCTTACATCATTTAATATAACCTCAAGATGAGACTGACATTACTTTTATTGTATTCCAGCACATCACTTATGTAACCATCCCATACTATTTAAATAACACAAGAGTATCTAAATATAGGCTCCTGAAAAGATTTTCAAACATGCTTATTTTACACACTTGAACTGCATTTATTTTCTGTACTTTAACATCAATACATGTGTAGAGAATCAGGCCACAAAGGAGCAGAATTAGCTCAATTCTAAACTTTATCATTAACCTATTATAATATCCTTTGTTTTCTGTTTTCTAGATAGGTCTTCATATATGTCAGGACCTTCCTTCTCATCCTATGGATAATAATTTACTTCACTTTCTCCATCTGGCAAGAGTTATTGCTGCATGACCATTGACAATCCAGGTCAACTAAAAACCACCAAGAAATTCTCCCCTATCCACATACTGAGTGAATCCTTCAAAACTTCTAATAGATTGTATCAATCAGCTCCTTTTACAAATGCTGTATTTGTTTTTTCCTGATTTTTTTTATTATGCCACTAATTCTATTCTTTATTATGATTTCTTCTAATATATTTAAAGTTCTAAAGAAAATTATTTAAAATCTGTTATCTAATAGTCATAGATTTCCGTAAGAAGGTTCTCTAAACTTTGTTGTCTCCTACCTCAGTTCACGGTGGGGGTTAGCACTCTACGGGCCTTTTTAAGAATCTGCATCATATTTGCCACTTTCTCATCCCCTGATACAAAGGTATCTTCAAGCAAGAGGCTATATGTGATGCTTAGCTCCTCTATCCCATTGCTGCATTGCTTAAGAATTCTTAAGGAAAGAGTAAGTAGTTTGCTATAGTTGATTTTGTCAATTTTGTCTTCTATCAATAGTTTGATTTGAAACAGCTTTTCTAACATGCTGTGAGGAAAAAAAGCAAAAAAATCGCTTTTTCTTCATTCCATGGCCTTATCTTTCAGAGGCTTTGCCTTCTTGATTGTGGATTGCTCCTACAATGTCTGAAAGATTTTCTGTTTCTGATGCCACCAAAAAACCAAAAGGATTTATTATTAGTTTTTATAATGTCATTCTAAATTATGTATCATCACTATCAATCTCCCTGTCCTAAACTTTCCTATACACTCTCTACTTTTGCATTACAGTTCTCCTCGACTATCTTCCTTCCACCAAATTTGTGCCAGTTAGGTCATTAACCTCACAAAAAGACAGTATTTCTCTTCCCTCATCGATTTTGTGAATACTTGCAACTGAAACAGTTTTGTCTTTTACTTTTCTCTCTGTCTCCAGCCTGTTTGGGACTCTCACTCTCCTGGCTGTTTCTTCACGTTTTACACTTTAATTTTGCCACTATTTATCGACTGGTTGAAGAAACAGAACTTATATATGAGTTCATTTCTAAAACACGTTATCCTCTACCTCTTGCTGTTTCACATGTATTATTTCCTGCTGCTTTTGTTAAGAAGCTCTATAAATAACCATTTAAATTAACTTGTATGTAATTCAGTTCAATTTACCTAAGTATTAAACCACTTCCCTTTGGCTTTTCATGATGCTTCTCATCACTTCAGGAGCTCCCACAGCTTCAGAAATTACGACAGTGCCCACAGGATGTGAGCTGCTCTGTCCTGCACTATCCTGCCAGCCACACACTATGACTTTGCCCCTCCATCAAGTATTACAAACATTTCCAGGCAACCACCACCAAAGTCTGTCTTCATTTGCCTACCTCCTGTCCAAAATCTTCCTCTAAAATTGCTCTTCATCCTTTCTTGTGTCCAGACAATACATATCTCTTTGATCCTCCACATCATTTTGTAACAGCTTTCCTTTTAAAACATCTCAAGATGCCAGCCACATACACAGTGAAAACAGTTGCATCCCATTCTAAATGTAGCAATATTTCTCTGAACTGTCTGGCAAAGTCAAAATGACCAAAATAAATGCTATGAAAGTATTACAGTTTAGATTACCAATAAAATTAATAATTTAACCCCGTACAACATATACAACGCATATGTAAAGTCAACATTTAGTAAGATAACTCCATAAAATATAATGACAAATGAAACACCTTGAAAGAAAGTATCTTTTCAAGAGGTTACTAAAGTCTCCGCAGAATTAACATAATCTTGGAACACATTAGATTCCAGAAGTAACCTTTAGGACCATTCCTTTTACAGAAAGAACTTTTGTATTATTCATTTCTTTTTATCGGTAAGATCTCCAGAATATTCTTCTTACAGGCTTATCATATTCCAAATAATACAATGCAAATCTCAAGGTATAGGTAGAATCCTACCCTAATAAGTATCTATTTTTGAGATAACACACCACTATGAAGATACTCATAGTGGAATAGCAATATATCTCCCAGCTTCAACACAACTTTTCACAACTGCCTGAGATTAGATGGCCTTTGCAGTAATCTTTTTAAAAATTTATTGGATTAAATTGATGCATATGCTGATCCTGGGCTTCTCTCCTGCACCAGGAGACATTATATTCTGTATCAAACATTTTTATTTTTATTTTTTTAATTTTGACTCCCCTCTCTTTCTTGGATGGAATGTAGATAGGTAACAAAAAAGTATTTGTTACATTTCATATTGTATATTTCAGACACGTTTGCTTTGCAGGAGAAGTAGTAGTCTGAAATACTGCTCTTTCTTCTTAGTTAAGAATATTCACAGTCATTCAAATCACAAAAAAAAAAAAATAAAAAGAAGCATGCTTGCAGAAGGTTCTTCAGCGTCAAGTTTTCGATGCAAATTATATCTGGAGTTATTAACCCTTCAAAATTCAACCATGAAATGGGAAAAAAAATAAAATTAAATGACATTTCATTATGTAAGTGCTGCTGCAATAAGAATAAAAAGCAAATAGTAAAGGAAAAAAAAACCTCAACAACTTATGTGAAATTCAAGAAAAGAAATCTGCATGCATTTTGTTTTGTATAAATTGTTTAGCTATTTCAAAAGACGAAACACAAAACACTACATAAATTTGTGATATTTCAAAATAGTACAACCACTTTAAGAAGGTCGTTATGGTCATGAATCAATCTTGGCTGACTAATTGGAGAACGCAGGATTCAGCTACTGCAGTACTAATTTTCTGAGAGGTGACCAAGTAATTATACAAGCCTAAGTGCTTACAACAAATATGAACGTCCATGTTTACTTTTACAATAAAAAGTTAACAGAAGCAGTACATAAATATTTTGACTCAACTGAGTGAATAATATATTACAATCTTAGAAATAGCAACATATTCTGGAAAATTCAAGTTTTATTCAAATTACATTCTGCATATTTCAAAAATACTTTAAAATTTTTTTTAAAAAAACAAACAAGAAAAAAGAAAATGGAGCATCAGCTTAACACTTACAAAGTCATCAAAACATTTTAAAGCTCCTCAAATACCTCATGAAGAGTTGAATATGGAACTATAGGATGCTGGAAAATTTCGGGAATACATTAGCTATAATGCAGTGGCAAGTAACTCATCCACAACCATGAAATAAAGCTCTACTCTGACAGTGAATTTGAGAGAAATTTAAGAGAAATTCATCAGTACTCCAAAGACACATTAATGGACCATGCATTCAGTCCTGAATCTATAGTCAAACTCCTTAGCATTATTTGTAGCCTTGGATTATTCCAGGAGAAACATCATTTAAAGAGGAGGGTTGCTTGAATTCTGAGGTTTAGGTCTTATTGAAATACCAAGACACCTTAGACTAGTTTCAGGAATTACAAAAAAAACCTGAACCACCAAACATACGAACAAAACCCACAAAAAAACACACTCTGAAAAAATCCCATCCAAATAGAGCAAAACTTATAAAAGCTACTTAGACTTTTTAAATTAAGGAATTATGTGCACTTATTTACACATGGAGCCAGTTACTAACATGAGATTTTACCTTACTGACAACTAAACTAATAAAAGCTAGGTTTCAAAATTTGACAGAGGAGAAAAGGGATCTATTCTGTTTTTTCAATCTTCTCAACAGCCAACTACAATAAGCAGCATTTATTTAGAATTTTCCAGAGTTGTTACATTTTACCACCAGCAGCCTTTGAAAGGAACAGTTAACGCTACATAATCATTATAAAACATTAGATAAGAAGCAATAGTGACTTTTATTTTGAATACTGGAAAAAAAAATTCCCTAAAGCCAAGCTGCATATGCATATTGACAGAAACACTGAAGTTGTGATGATAAGATTATGTGTAATTGAAAGTCCTGTGGGAAATGTGTTTTTCCACTGGTTTCTATGTATAAGGGGTTTTTTACGTCATTCACTGATACATATAATTTGGGTTTTGGTTTTCAAGCTAAGGAGCTTCTAAAAATGACACATTTCTCTTCCTTTTTGTAAAAAGCATACACTTCTGCTTAAATGGAAATTCATGAATCCTAAATGAACAGAGGCAAATAGGAACTGTTTAAAGTATCTTCAACTACCTACAGCTTTGATAGGCAGCACATCAAGTATCCTGTAAAAATACCCATCAACTGGAAAATAATTATATATTTCTTATATTGTACATAAAAAAAGACAAGCTATCCCTTTGAACCTAGAAACTCTTTCTTTTTCCCTAGCGTTATTAGGACTATTAGCATTAACTATTCTACTTTCTTATTTTACCTTCTCCCTTATAAAACACACAATTTCTAGAAGAAGCATTTTCCATCTTCCTAAAGTCTTTCTAAATTGCAAGGAATGACCAAAGTTGCTCATTGCCCAGACTCCAAATTAGTACTTCTCCAACTAGAAGCGAATGAAGCAGAAGAGACAGAATTACACCTACCTACAGGACTAAATTTCTTTCTAATGACTGAGCATTACTTTTCTGAATTCAGAAGAGCAAAGAACCATTATTTTTTCACCATTTTTCAGTATGTATTTCTTTATCCTATACATCAACAGTTAACGAGCAGAATACACCAATGCTATGCCAGCCTTCTGATAAACAGCACCAATGACTCCGTTGCAAGAGCATAAGGAGAAAACAGCATGCTGGTCTGACTAACCTTGTAGCAAGAACAATGTAAAATCTCATAATATTTACTGTGAATATGCCCTTATTGTTTTTTAAATCTGAATGTAGCAGAACTAACATTACAATGAGTTTTTTCCAGCCTTGAACATTTCATTTCTTGGAATTGATGAGAGTAAATTGTAATGACAATGAAAGCTGAAATTGAAAACTTATCAGTATTTGGGAGTGTGAAGAATGTTTATTTCTTCATGGATGCAAGAGCTAGCAGCATGGTAAATTCCTTTTTCCAATCACTAGACTCAATTTCCCTGTCCAGAGCTACACGCAAGCATGACTTTGGCTATTGAATTGTGTTGATGGCTGCATGTATAAATAATTCGGGACAGGTTTTAGAGCCCTTGCAGGAAAAGCAAACACAAACCTGCAATTTATGGTTTCGGACATGTCAAAAGGTGAACAAAATACCAAGCAGTTATAACCTCTTGTAACACATTACAATGAAGTTGTTCAGTAAACAGAACTTGTTCATGGACAATAACCTGAATGACTGAGTGGTCATGTTTATTTCTATGCTAATAATAATCTCAGCAGAACCATTCAAAATTAATGGTGGACAACAATAAACTCTATATTATGATTGCCATCTTCATAAATCTATCCTGTTCAGAATAATGTTTTGGTCTGTTTTCCTTTTTTTTTTTTTTTTTCCCCCAAACATTTTAATGTTTAATAATTTTTATGAGGAACAATTTTATATTATGCACACACCAAGTAGAAACATGTATCTGAATTTTAAGGTGCTTGGTGTGAGGAGGTTTCTTTTGTGAGTGTTTGTGGTACCAAGACCTCAGATTTATACCAGCCATTCCCATATGGCAGACTTAAAACAGTCATAGAAGGAGATGGCAAGAAAAAAAGAGACCAAGATCAAGGTTACAATAATAATTTGAAAGAACAGTTTCTGTATGTAATAGAAAGGTAGTAAATGTACTTAAACATATAAATAAATATATTGGATTGAAAGAGTGTAAGAATTAAAGGGATAAAACTCTAAAAAGATAAATTTTATGTACGGAGGAGATAGAAGAAAAAGTACAGGGGAACAAGACCGAACTGTAATTCTGAACAAGAAAGATTTATTAAGATAGTAAACAATATAGAGTATCTTATTGTTCTGCAAACTGAGTCCCTCAAAGGCTTGAGCAGAACATGCAGTCAAATACAAAGAAATGCCTCTATGGTTTTTCCATTTAAACAAACATTTTGGTGGTTTGCAGTGTCTTGTTTATCAAACAAATGAGCAGTGCTCATAAACAACTGACATGAGAATGAAATCTGTGTTATGATTTTGGATTGAGTAGAATATTTAACTAAAAAATAAACAAGCTACTTGAAAAGTGCAAAACTTCCTAAAAGTTGTGAAATTTGGAACATTGTCACAACACAACTTCCCCATTCAGAGCAAAGAACACAGATTGTGCAACACTTCATTACAAGAGTTCAACTGGTAAATCAAACTATACAGTTTCTTTTGCTGTGTTTCACTCGCAGTGTATGTTGGATTATGACTTGACATAATTTTTACAGCAAATTCTCCTTCCTATCTTAAGAAAGGGTTTGTTTGGATATCAGACTTACTAATTGTTTTTTAATCTCTGTCTATAAAAATAATTTCCCCATTAACTACTTGTCCTCCCAATAGCATTCCAAATTTGAGAACTAAAATTTCATATCCATTTTAACTGAAAATAAATCATTTAACATAAATTATCAGCTAAACTTTACAGCTGACCTCCATAGGAAATGACATACAATTTCTTAAAATTTGAGAGTATTAATTTTTGAGTCCTTGTTTAGCCATAATCTTATAAAAAAATCAATAGAAACAAAATAATACCAGTTACCCTTTTAGAGTCTTATTTCATATCTAGGTTAATGTTTGTACTTAAACTAAGTAGTTAGACTTCTTGAACGCTCAAGACATAAAAATAAAACCTTTTGAGGCTGATCTGCCATGATTCTGTCACCATTCATAAAATGGCATTGCGAAAAAAAACCACTGTAAAAGATATCAAAGGGTGATATTTTAATGATATTCTCGGGAATGCTGCCTTTCAGAACTGATATTCCTAGATTTTGGGAGATCTCATCCAAAGTGTCAATAGGCAAGAGTCAATTATGGTCACATTCTGAATTTCAGGTTTTACACCTCCAAAAATATACATTTTTCTTTTTTCAAACAGCATTTCCATGCCACAGTCACACACAAAGGGAAAGAAAAAAAAAAGTTAATACTATACAATGATATGCAATGTCTCATATCAGTCCTTTTTGTGTAGCATAGATAAATCACTAAAATGTAAGAAATAAAATTTCTGGGTATGGGTAGCTACCAGATTACCTCCATTACTCACCTATATATGTCTATTCTTCAGTGTTGGGGAAGACATGTGCCCCTGTGTATGTTTTCTGTAGCATAGTTTGACTTTTACACTTGGAAAGTCAAGCGTTCTCACTCAGAAAAGGAAAGCTCAATCCAGCTGGACAGTGACAGACAACAGTCTGTCACCTAACTCCCATCAGTTTCCCTGACTAGGAAAGGATATTCACTGTTTAGCATACAATCTCCTAAATGCACTTTATTCATCACGTATCCCTCTGTCATAATACTATTCTGCAGGGCTTTTAATTCCTTCTTTTTTTCCCAATGAATTTTAAAAATATACTTCCTACTGCCTACCAGCATTACTGAAGCTCAGATACATTTTTAGGGTGATGTGAAGAGACTATAAATTAGCCTGCTCTTTCAGCACTCTTTACTCATTGAGCCAGTGCCAGAGTGCTAAGTACTGTGCCAGCAAGAGCAGCACCAGGCTGTAGAATTCACGAGACAAAAAGACAAATGAGAAGGAGAGGCACCCCAGGAAAATAATCTAGGGCATTGCAAGAGTGGGAAGAGACTATGACAAAATAGACCACTTGGGAAGAGCCACAGCTTAGATACCCAACTGGGCTCCACAGGGGAAAGAGAACGTAAAAACTTATAGCTATAAAAAGTTAGTAAAACATTTAATAAAAATATAAAACAAATCAGGGAAAAAAATTAGGTAATTGTTGTTTCTTGAGTAACGTAGTACAATATAACAGGATTTCCTACAAGAAGAATACTGGCAGTAATATTTTAGTTCTACACCCCTCACCCATTGCACATTACAATCTCTTAAGACTACTGATACTTCTGCTCAATCTCATTAATTGCAAAGATCTACAGAAAAGAGGTTACACAAATCCAGTTTCATTTGTTCTAAACACAATCGTGGAGATAGATTTGCAATTCTAACACAAAAAGATTACTAAATAATTCTTCTGCAGTGGTGCTCATTTGCATAATTAAAAGTTGGCAACTCTTCATGCAGTGCTCATTTCCTTTACCTACTTGTAATATTATTCAGTTTTCTCAGCGTACATAATTAAAAGGCAAATTTACAACTTATAAATAAATAATACTAATCATCAACTATTTAGTTTAAAGTATATCAATTACTACTGAATTTTCTGTTGCTTTGTATTGCAGAGTTAGCTGCATCCCCATCAATACAGAAGAGACAAGCTTAGTTCTCCGGGGAATTTTAGAAGTGAAGGGTGTAGTTTTTTCTCTTACCCAAGACACAAGTGCAAAGTTGTTCTGCTCCTGATTTGTGCTAGTCAACAAGTAGCTTAAGTATACCAAACAATGTGTAAGTATACTAAACAATATGTATAATATACAATAAGCAGGACCTTTTCAGAATATCTCCTGAGGGAGGAAAAAAACCCCAAACAACTCTACAAACAAACAAAAACCACACCAGACCCACACATACGCACACACTGACTGTACTCACATCTAACTCAGCAGTGCAATTCAGTCATTTAAATGAGTTCTCAGATTAGCAGCCTATTTATCTAAAGCTTTCTCTATTATAGTAGCAAAAGATAAGCACCTCGACATGGTAATTCAGCTCTAAGTTGAGATAAACTTCCCTCTGGAAGTTTCACTCACTGTCCAGCAACAAAATATTAACCATCCAGAGAAACTAAGCTTCTCTCAGCACAGGCATCCTGTGATAAATGCCTGAAATTATACTAATGAATTTGAGCACTGCAATAAACCAAAACAGCAGAAAAAGACATTATTGGGCCTAATATACCTCAAAATATGTTTAGTAAATTAGTGTTTCCTGAGTACTGAAGAAACATACAAAAATAATTTAAATAATATATATTTACATATAAATGTACTGTACACAGTAAATGTATAGGAACTGTATATAGAATATAGGAATAAATGAATAAGAAAAACTGCAGTGTGCCTATGACTTTGAATTCTTATTTAGAAACTTACTAGCTGCTTTTCATTTTAATCATCTCTGAGATCTTCACATTTCCATCCTTTACAAACCTTTTATAGATGGATAAAATAACTTAAGGTTAAGTAAAAAAGGAGGCTTATTTTCCCATCTCTGTCCCACTTCTTTGCAGCCATCATAATACAGGCAGAGAGACTCAGTGACAGCAACACCAGAACAGGTTCCCATATGATCTTACAAGTTTGGGTATTTTCTTGTGTTTTGTTTTGGTTTTGTTTTTTTTTTTTCCTAGACCTACCCAAACCTATTTATTTTCACTCTTTGCTTGGAATCTCTGCAAACAGACTGTCATGACTCTCTAAGACTTCATCAGTCTTTCTCAGATCTTTGTAACTGACACCTTTCTACCACAATTATCTTTTGCTTTCCCTTCAGCTGTATTGTATTCTGAATATTTCTCCTTCTGTACCTTTCGTTTTCTCTACACAAACTTTTCAACTCCTGCTTTAAGCTTCCATTTTTATTATTTGCAACTCTCACTGACTTGCAGTTACTACTCATTCAAACATTTTTTGAAAACACACCCATTTTGAATCACTTAATAATCAAGCCAGTAATAATTCAACACTGAAAATGCATTGCAAGATTCAATGCAGAAATACGTATTTTTACGACCTGATATGTTACAACGCAAATTCTGTCTAGGTCTTCACAATACAAATTGTTCCATGAATCTGCTAAGCTTGTGTGAATGCAATTTGAGATGTAGACTGGGAAAGACTTCCTTCTCCTCACCCCCCTTGGTCTCCGTTTTGGAGGACGATTTCACCAGCTAATGCTGCTTTGCTGCACTGAGAGGCAAAAGAAATAGGGAACAACGCAGCTAGAATAGAGTATGCTAAAAAGACCATAGCTGGATCCACGAGTACGGATTACATGGTTTACTGGAATAGTCTTTGAACACCCTGCTTTTCATCTCTTAGCTTTCAATCAGTAGCACATATATTAGAAACATCGGAAACTTTTAAAGCTTTTTGTTGCCTAATTCCGAGCTTGTGTTTAAATTCATGCTTCTAGGATCAATGTCCAATCACTAGGTTAGAGATAGGGCACAAGACTTAGGCTACAGATATCTACATACTAGCAGAGTGGTTGCATATCTCCATAAATGCTGTCTTTAACTACACTGATGAACAGAAACGCAGAAGGAAAGCAAACCAGCACAGACTTGACTGAGAAGGCTTTTGGCACTCAGAGTACACAGTCAGTTTTCCTGCTTCAAATGTCATGACCTTATTGGGTTCTTAAAAATGACAGCAGGATTAAAACCAGTCTTGCCAAGTTCTTCTAGCAAACCTGTATCTGGTCGGAATTGACATTCTTTTAGCAGGTCAGGAATTTTACTGTCCAAAACCAGATGAAAGTCCACAGAAATGCAGCTTAAGGGGGGCGGGGGGGGGGGGAGAAATTCTAGATGTAGCTTTTTACTAATAAAAGCATCCTAAAGTGCATCAACAATGAAGCTATTAAAAACAGAGGCTTATCCTAAAGACTTCCTACTAAGTTCCGTAAGATTTTCATTACGCATCTGAATAGAAGTTAAAATGCTGAGGTTTTCCAGATAAGATGATAAATACTTGGTTCCTAGACTTTGAGCAATGAGAACAGAATTATGTTACTACAACTAAAAAGCAGGCATGAGTTGTAATTTGTTAGTCTGCTGTTACAGAGTCTCCCTGTCTCATATTTGTAGAATTGAAGAATAATGTCCGAACATAAGAAAACCAAACAGAAAACAAAATCAAAACCACGTACCCTTCATTGTAAGCTACTGTTCAGCAAATAAAAGAATGAGAATCATAAAAAGAAATATGATTCATACAAGTCAGACTCAATGTTGTTATAATATCCACTACATTTTCCATAACCTCTTCTATAGGCATTTCATGATTCTGCCCTTGTATACATGATCTCATGACCCAGAACTGAATTCAGAATATTATACCTTCTAAAAATTTTGTAACTATTTTGTAATTCCTCCCTCAGATAAAGGTGAACTGATCAATGAAAAATAAACTGCAATCTGCTTTCTAGGTGCAAGCAGTCATGTTCTATATCCCTTGCTTAAGCACAAGCGAACAGAAAGCTGTTACAGTCCAGGAAATTATACAGATATAATATAGACAGAACTACACACGCTCAATTTAAAAATCCTGATTATGTAAGTTAAACCTCACTAAGTTAAAATCTTTATGAACACAACTCAAAAAAATTGTAACTGTCTTGTCTGAAACTAGACTGGAAGCATAAAATCACTAATTATGATGTAGAAAAAGTATTTAAGAAATAGAGGCATGACGTAACTATTAAAATTAAAAAAAGGATACGAATCTCAGGAGTTATTGGAAAGGTGTTTAACACTTTACTGTTAAGTGAAATCTAAAAGTTTTAATGAGCATTGATACTGTTAAGAAAACTGTGTAAGAAACACTTCAGAACATTAATATGGATTCTGAAGATGTGATGCAGACATGATATAATGCCGATGTGAAAGATTTGGTAATTTTGAAAGAAGAGGGGGAAGAAAAGCCTGAAGTTTGCAAAAATAAAAGGGCAAATGACATGAGCAGATTACATTGACAATATTGAGACAAAATTGTGGGAAACTAGCTATCAGCATAATCATGAAAGCATTAAAGTGTAATATAACATAAACACCTAATTTGTTACAACAAACAGCTGATGTTTTATTCTGATGAGATTTAATTCATCATATATAAATTGAACTAACATTAAATATAGTTAGGCTGTTCCACAGCTACATATTAAGCAGCAGGTCCAAAGGAAACTCTGCCCTCTCAAACGTAGCTTGTACAATGATCCCACGCCACGCTCAGTGCCTGGCAGTGGACAGCCCCAGACCACACACTGCACATGTCTGGGTTCCAGCCAGAGGTGCCTTCCCCTCCCTCGCACTACAGGGGATGTAGCAGGTAAACCCTGGCTTTGATTTCCAATGTCAATGGCAAAACTATTCGTATTAAAGCACCTAATTGCAAGGCAATTGTGTAGATGGAGTTCTTGGTCACACATGATATTGTAATTAAAAGAAAAGCCAGTAGATTCCAGTAGTTGATCCATGATTTCAAAAACAGTACTTATTAGACTTAGAGCCCAGCAGGTTTCCCTTCTGGTTATCATGTTCATTTGCTAAAGTATAAGCAAACAGTAGCCTGAATTTACACTGTAATGAACAAAACTCCTTTCAGCTACATTTACAAACAGGCTATTCTAGCAACCCCAGAAAGAAACTGAGAACCACAGAAACAAATTACCAAATAAGTGTTATAATTTAAATATATTTCTCTGACTTATCAGTGAAGAATTTCTATGTGTAATGCAGAGAGGATATGAAGTATCCTATTTCTGTGTAAGAATTATTTCCTTTATTTCCAATGTTTTGATGATAAAATTCTCTATTCAAACTACTGTAATAGTGCATTAGCAATCACACTGACCCGCTTTTTCTGTTTATTATACATAGCCTTCCATCAAGAACACTGAACTACTGAAGTGGCACTCGGCAACATAATTTTATGTTTTATTCGATCTGTGATTAGGCTACACTCCTTTATTAAGTGGAAGTGCTTGTAAAGTACAGATAGGGAACACAGAAAAAACACGTCATAAATATATTGGATGCTAGAAAATAAGTGGCAGACACTAGACTTTGGACTAGACCAACAACACTGAATTGCACAAAACTACTTGCTCTGATGCCTCCCATAAGATTAAAAGTTTGAAGAAAAACTATATATAAATACACAGACAGAAATAGGTGTCACAGCTGATGCAACCGAAAGGAAAGCTTAAAATTAACTAAATTGTACTACAATAGATTGTTTAACATTAATCATCAGTTGCTGAGGTAAGTATAAATTATAATTAAGAATATGATTACTAGAGATTTACTCCCATGCAAAACATGCAACAAACTGTATTAATCATACCCATGAATACGAGTGTTTGCAAATTCTTTCTCCATATCAAAAACACTTTTTAATTTAAATAATTAATAACATGGGCTACCTCTGAAACTTAATCACAAAAGTAAAGATACAAAACCCTAATTAAAGCAGAAGACACTGCCATTTTTTTGATCACAAAGAGCCCTACTCCCCTTCATCTTTACCCCAAATCTTAAGGGTTTTTTAATTACAGATTTCAGGTCTAGATATTACTGCGAGTCACATGTGCAATTTGCTGATCAGTAATTAACCTCTTAAAACTCTTCATCATACATTAAATCTTATACAGAGAATAAGAAGTTAAATCGTGGACTAATTTTTTCTTTATTCAAATAAGTTACATCAGTGTGCAAGTTCACAAGTAGAAGTAAACAGTAAATCATGTGACTAAAGGTTTTAAAATTTTCACAACTGAGATGGTTAATCATAAAAGCAGATCTAAGCAGTAGTAACTTTCAGTAGTCTAAGTAATTTTAAAATTAATATACATGATATAAACTAGGAACATTCACAGTATGGGTAATAATTCAACAGAATTATTGGTGGAAGACATTCACCAGGTAAATCAGAATTATTAAAAAAATAGTTCAGATATGTTAATATTCACTGTATAATTTCAGGTCTTGAATAAAATATAAAAGAACATGGTCTGCTCTTTTTTTTTTTTTTTTTTTAGGGCAAAAAGAGAGAAATGCACCTGCCCATCTAGAGCAAACATTCAAACAGAGTAAAAGCCATCTTGCTTTTTCTATGCACATCTTTGCATCATATTGAATTTATTCTCAGCAATGTGCATGTTTTCATTGACCATTAATTTCCTTGGTAGGACAGTCTCACCAAGTAACACTTTCCAATGCTTCTAGCTAGGAAACACCATCTTTAGATGAAAGATCAAAGCTGGCCACACTTTCTGCTGCCTCACATCTGTTTGTGTAGCACGACATGAAGCCATCAGCCATTTGAGAAACTTAAGAAACTGCTCAATGTTATAGGTTATCCCAGACTTCTACGAGTGCCTCTAACATAGCGTTAAGCTTTTTAAAATGCTCAGTTCCAGTTCCTCTCAGATTTCATTATAGGCTGGCTTAAACCTCACACTCAACAGCACTAAGCCTTGAGCACAGAAGAACTTTCTACCAGAAGACTACACTACTTATGCAGGGTCTAGTGCAGCAAAGAGCTTCAGCTTAACCTCTGCAATAAGTACACGGCAACGATTCTGGTAAAAAAGCTTCTGAAGCCTATGACAAGCCAGTGTAATTAATAATAAACAAAACCAGAGACTGGCAAAAAAAAAAAAAAGCCCACCCCAACACAAAAAGACCTCCAACACTTTCAAAACCATTCAAGCAAATTTGCTTTGGTTTTGAGTCTGCAATAAATTCCATTTAAGACAATGCTAGTGCAATTGCTGAAAACTGTGAAGAAAAGTCCAACACTTTCCACAACTTGGTAGAGGATGTATCTTTTGTCAGAGGTAGCTTCTAACATCAACTGGAAAAGTAGGAGAACACTTCCTATAATCAGTATTTATTCCTTACCCTGTATAAGTAATCCTCATTAGAGGATTCATCATCCCTGTGTTTGATCATGGACTGTTATATGTTTAGCATTGCTAGCACCTTCTAGAGAAACAGGCGGTGTATGTAAGCCACCCTCTGATATCTGTGTATCTGACTTATGCAGATGCTACCAAAAGATAAATTTCTTCCACTAGCTTGAAACTGCAATATATACCATTTAACTTTATCAATAGCAAATCAAAGATTTCTTTTATTAAACTGTGCTATTGTCAATAGCAGTACCTAGCAAATCGTCCCCCAAAAATTTTTCAAAAGCAATACACTTTTCTTGCAATACTTTTAAGCCTGCTACTTGGTTCTGATTTGCCATGGAGTGGCAAAATGAATCAGAAATCCTGACTGCACAAAACCCCTCAGCATTTCTCATATATTTTGTGTGTTGGGGTTTTTTTTTTTGGTTGGTTTGTTTGATTGGGGGTTTTTTGGGGGGGTTTTGTTTGGTTTGTTTTTTGTTGGGTTTTTTGTTTGTTTTTTGTTGTTGTGTTTGTTCCCCCCCCCCCCCCCCCCCCCCCCCCGAATGCATTGATTTAGCCATCATCAGACAGGGCATGATTTCTAATTCAAAGTAAAACCTCATAAAAAGGAACCATAAGTCACAAGCCAGACTAGATGTCAACTACACATTTCACTTCTAAGAGACAGACCAGTGTATCATACTGGCATAACAAGGAACAATCACAGAAACAATCAACAATAAAACTGATAGCCAAGAGATTTGCAGAAGTCCTCTGCACAGATTACATGGATCTAAGGTGTGATCTCTGTTACCATACATTTCTTCCTCCACCACTAGGATCATGGTTTACATGGGAACTGAGCTGTTACCAGCTTTCAGCTGCCACCTACCACCCACTGTTTGCAGTATCTGCTAGAACTTCAGCAATGCAATGAATACGGGCATTGAAAATACAAAACATTTGTGTAATAGTAACCCATCTGCCTGAACTGGATAAGCAAACGCAGTTTATATTGCTTCCATCTGCCTGAACTGGATAACTGAATGGAGTTTATATTGCCTAAAAATACATCCACTCATTTACTTGGTTTACAGAGATTCAATATAAGCTACATCCATACTAACATACTAAACTAGGAAATAACTTTTAAACTAAATATAGTTTGCCTTCTCTTCTTGACATGTCTTAATCCAGACAAACCAAACTACACTGAAAAAGTTACAGGCAAACCCACCATTTTAACACACTATATCCCTACTGTAGGCACCAGCAAGGATAATTCTCTGGCTACCAGTCACATCACATCAAAAACATAGAACAAAACTGTTACAAAAAGAAAAACTTACAGCAACACCCAAACCTAAGTTACATACATAGCAGCTTTCCTAAGCCTCTCTCTATGGCTCTAAGCTGGCTGATAGAGGTCCATACATCAACAGCAGTAGAACAACCCTCTTGCGGTATGCTAGTCCTTCAGTCCTTCCAGCTGTTTTTGTATGACCACAATCTGTAGCTCCTAACCTTTATTCAGAATTTACACAGAGGCAAAAATGCTTTGATCACTTTAAACATAATACATAAAAAAATGCATGTTTGTGTAGCTAAAGATGACATTTCTTCAGGAAATACATGTATGCTTTTTATCACAATCTATCAAAAAAATTACTTGTGACTGTTTATGCAGGAGTCCAGAAGACAGAATTGCCCATCAACCATGTCTATATACATTCTCACTTGTTGAGGTAGAATTACAGATTGTAGATGAACCAATTATCTTGCCACAAATCCTTTCCATCATCATAAACAACAAAGCACAACTATTTTGCTTGCTTGTTGAATTTGTGTCTTATGTATATCAAAAGACACTTGACAATATGCATTCTAGAGAAAAAAAATGAAAACAAAACCATCCTTACTGCCCAAGGGTCATAACTGCTACTTTCAAAGCTCTCTGCAGACAGACCTGAATGGTATTAACTTTTACTTTAAAGCTAAAAAAGGACAATGTGAAATTTTTCATTACACACATGTTGGCTGAAATCAAGCACCATCTCACTAATATTACAAGGTTTCCAGTGACATTAGTGCTCCATTTTGTTCAGGTAACGTAAGCTTTGCATCTTTCCTAAAGCATATTTCAAAATTCTTAATAACAGTTCTAATGTGAGAGTGCTTACTTTTAAGATCTTAATTCTAATGTAAAAATTAAATGCCCTCCTACTTTTGAAACTGAAGTGGCAATCTCTGTCAAACTCTACTATTCTGAAATCCAATATATGAAAATAAAAATAATAATAAACCTAGATAAATTACATAAAATACACTAACAGCATAGAAATGCTTAATTTACAAATTAATCAAAGCCATGTACTCAAACTATCATTTAAACAATTTGGAAAAGTTAATATGTATTTTCTTTATTGATATTTAAAACCCTTTTCTTAGTCAACTGCAATTCATACCTTTTCCAAAAGCCCTATGTAAGTTTAAAATGAGTGACAAAAAAGGAAAGCCCAACTTGTACCATAACAGGTAAAAAAACCCACCACAATGACAGCTAAAGAAAGTGCCATCCCAAAACACAGAATTGGTTTTATTTTAATCCAGAGTATATTTTTTTTTATATCCAGCAGTTAAAGAGATATGCAATAACTGGTTAGAAAGGACAGTGTGTGACAAGAATATAAAAGTTAGTTTAGATTCCCTTTTGTCCAGAATTAGAGACATAGACTAAATTAAAGTCAGTCTTTTTAATTTAGCAGAGATCAGAAAGCAGTTTTACTTCCACTTTTTGGATTCAGTAAATAAAACATTTACACAACTCTAAGACAGCACAAGACAATTTTTCCCTGTTCACCTTTGTATGTGTGCCATAAGTTGCAAAGAGAAAGTATTTTTAAGTGTACACCCGCCCTTACTATTCTAATAAGTAAGGGATTTTAGTACTAGCTATTGATAATGATATCCAGGCTTTCAGAAGCATTACTATTTTGAGACTTAAATTTTATAATTTTCTGTCATTTAAAATACATTAGCATAAAAACAGATTAATTCTGAGACTCATTTATACGGGTACTGTTTTCAACTGTTACCACTCATGTCAGCAAACAGCTATTCACACAGCAGCTGTTGCAAATAAACATTAATTTTCTATTGTGAATGATCTAGAAGTGGAAAAAAATTACTGCATCCTAATAATTTCAAAATTTTGAGCATATTGTCAATCTCAAGTTTAGAAAATAACTAATAAAAATCACAAAAACGAGACTTTTCCTAAAAATAAATTGATATTACCTGACTGGATCTTTAAAATATATATAAAAAAAAAAAGAATCAAGACAACATTGTGGAAATTACTTTCAGTGCCAAGCTTATGTTCAGGCTCAGGTCACAAAGCAACAATAAGGGTATGTCAGTGTGAAAACTGACTGAGCTTCCTTCAGTGCACAAAAAAGCGCCTGTATTTCCTTTACTAAATTCCTGCTGTAAGAAGAATGTGCATGTTCCTAAAAAACTATATTAAGTAGGAAAAATGGAAAATTCCCAAAGTCCATATAGAGATCCATGGTAAAATACTGTTCTGGAGAACATTTTCCAAGACAGCCAGTGATTCTCTTTGCTTTATGCTTTTCAGGACTATTTCCATGTTTTCCACAGATTTCTACAGCCATTGTAAAGTTCAAAAGCTGGTTGGTTTTAAATGAAACGCATATTCTCTGCAATTGTTTTGCACAAGAAAACAAACAAAAATTAAGGACTGATAGTTTGTAAGACTAAAAGAAAATTCAATGTTTCCACTATGAGCATTTTCTTAGCCACCGACCATATTTTTACTTTACTAGAACCAGCTACCTGCCTACTAATTCTACAACACTACCAGACAAACTAGGATTGCAATTCGAGGGTGATATTAATTATATGCAAGAACAGACCTACAATCAAAGGTAAATATGTTATCATTCTTGTTTAAAATTGTAGTGCTATACATTGTTACACTTAGATGTGCTGGGACCACACTAAATTGTCTTGCAACAATAAACAAATGAAGGACAACTCTCTCTGTACCAAAAAGTAATTTCTGTAAAACCAGATAACTATGGATTCTGTGGCAAACCAGGCAGAGATACGCAGCCTGGTGGCCTGGATTGGGTAACTCTCAAGCAAAAAATCCAACAAAAAAGAATGTCAGAAGAACACAAGTGCAGAAGGATTCACCTTCTCATCCACTCACTATTATATTTCTGTCTTCCCTTATTTTACAGTAAAAACGAATTCTTGTACCATCTTTTTCAACGTAATACAGAAGCACATATTGACCAAACATAATTGTCTTATGTGCTAATTTTTGGCAGCAGCATGAAGGGAGAGCAGTTGCACTCTCTTGGAAGGTTGTGCATGGCAATTCATATGTTAATCACAACAGAATTGTTCAGGCTTTTGACTTTTAAGGATGTATAATCCATTCTTTCCTACTATGAAGGTTACTCTCCAAGAGGTAAACAAATCTGAAGTTTGAATTTCTCCAAGTTATTGTCTATCGAATCTACAGAAGTATTAGTGCAAACATTACAAAACATACCTAAGAATATCAGACGAAGCATTTTTGTATGCCAAGTAATCAGCAACTAAATAGTGAACAACAACTGGAAATTATCCTGACTAAATATCCATGTTAGTACATAAGTGAACTGAATGATGACATTTACTATTTTCAAGCAGAGAGATTTTTACAGTTATTTTGACATTAAATTCTGAAAACATCAAATTGGTGTTTTTCTTACAAATGTCACGTTCTACATTCTTATTCCAGTTTGCATTGCCTAAAATACTCAGTTATAATCACAAAACTCCTGCTATTATTTTACAAAATACTTGATTTCATCTTATCTACTGTGAAACACATCTACGTAAATGTAAAAAAAAACAGAAAAGAAAAAAAGGGGGGAAAGCACGCATGCTCCTATCCAGTGTGTTACAAATGCTCTAAGGATGTTAAAATTCTTGATGTGACTTTGGACAAATGGCAGTAGTAACATATTCTTGAAATGATATAAACACATAAAATGAATTAAACATGCCTAAGCTACAGAAAATTAGGCAGTGATATATTTGAGATGTGAGCCTCATTACTACCCCTAATTTTTGAATTAATCATTCTACATATTTCAACAGGGCATTAACACATAAGGCTTCTAATGATAATTTACATATACTGTAATGTATTTACTGGCCTAAGTGATTGGGAAAATTAAGTCTCTTCCTCCAAGTATTTTTTTTTTTAAATAATGCATTTTTATCCCATTATAAAACAAATGAAGGATTTAACAGATGATAGTATCATGCTGTAGCTTAATATTAGCCAAACAGAAATCATTCACAGATATTAACTTCATATACATTTTATAGATATTTATTTATGTTTAGTTATACTCAAAGTCATTGAAATAGCTGGGATTTGCCTTCCCACATGCTGCTAAGAAAGTGGTAAAAATATGAACCATTATAAACAAATATCCTCCAGGCACTCAGCTATAGTTTTGCTCCAAAAGTTCACAAGAAAAAAAAAAAGTATAAAATAATGAGAAAAAACTTGTGCATGAAGTTTTTCCTGTTTCCTTGAGATTTTTGGGAGGCTTTTTCCGTATTTAAGAGATATTAGATTAAAAAAAAAAATAATAATAATAATCCTTACCAGTGTAGTTAAGTGAATATTTTAAATTTAGCAACACTAATGGTTAGGTATCATCACCTACTGCCAGCTTTATTTGAGCTATAAAATGTGTGATTTTTTAAATGAAAAGACTACCTATCAGAAGCTACCAGATTGTCACTAATGAGCAAAAAGGTAATAAGGTAAGGTTTTATAAATGAGCTTGAGGACACAAAACTTGTTTGCACCTTTTTTCTTTTTTTTTTCCCCCATTTCTGGAAGTGCTTTTTTTTTGATATCTTTGCTGTTCATAGCTGCAGCACCACTCATGCAAAGACCTGCACAGTCAGAGACTTGGGTCTTTCCTCTGACAGGACTAACAGTGTGAAAAATATTTCTTTTTCTGTTTCATTATATCACTAAATTGTTTCAACCAAACAGCACCTTGAAGCACCTGAAAAACATCAGCTTTCTTCAAATTTACTGACATTCTGAAAACCTCACCCTTTCTGCTGCTGGGCAAAATACTCATGCAAGTTAATTGCTTAAGTACTTTTTAGAAATTTTAGATCATAGCACTAAAGTTATTACTTTCAATACTATTAAGAAGTCTTCCAGCCAAGTCTGTAATAATAACTAACATCTAATTGCAAAGTATTTTTAAAAAGTCAGGCTTATATTTATGCAATTAAAAATGCATGCAAAAATATAAAACTACTTGTGAATATTTTCCAGGTGTATTTGCAGTCCAGTTAATTGGACTTAGAGAAAGGGGCTCTAAATTCCAGAGGTTAGCTGAATAATCTTAAACATACCTTCACTTCAATCTTTAATTTTTTCCATCCAGAAAATATTTATCTCCTGAAGGAAATGCCTGAAAATCTGCTGAGAAACTGCTAGCTAGGATCTGCAGTGTTATTCACAGAATCAAATGTGTTTTCATCCAGATGAAAGATACCATTTTATACTGTTCCCATACCTGTTTGCATCAGAAACTGGAATAACAAAATGGGATAAATATATGACAACCTAAAGTTATATATATCATAGAATCCTTTTATGCTGATTTTCAGTGAATGGCATAAAATGAATGATATCTAAACACAGATAAATAATGTATATGGTAGCCTGAAAAGATCAAATTGACAAAATCATTTAAAATTATTTGGGTTTTTTCATAGGATTTTCATAGATTTCCATAAGGAAGTTACCATTTGATGTAACTTTACGAATAGAGACAAAATTTACAGCATTTACTTTCACCAATTGACTTGCAGTCTGTCTACAAAAATATTCAAAAGAGCAAACTGCATTCAGTGAAACTATTTATTGGAGGTGAAAAGCAGTAAATATGGCTATTAAATCGAGTAAGCGAAAAGCTGATTTTAACTTATAAATTTTCATGCTGTGAAGTTTAGCAAAAATACATGAGTTTATGTCACCATATTACTATTATGGCAATGGCGGGGCGGGGGAGGCACTACACTCCAACCCCCCCAACCCAAGATTATCAGGCCCTTTTATTCATAGAATGGTTTGGGTTGGAAGGGACCTTAAAGATCATCTAGTTCCAACCCCCCTGCTGCGGGCAGGGACACCCCCAACTAGACCACGTTGCCCAAAGCCTCATCCAACCTGGTCTTAAACACTTCCAGGGAGGGGGCATCCACAGCCTCTCTGGACAACCTGTTCCAGTGCCTCACCACTCTAACAGTAAAGAATTTCTTTCTAACATCTAATCTAAATCGACCCTCCTTCAGCTTGAACCCATTACCCCTTGTCCTGTCACTACACTCCCTGATAAACAGTCCCTCACCATCTTTCCTGTAGGCCCCTTCAGGTACTGGAAGGCCGCAATTAGATCTCCCCGGAGCCTTCTCTTCTCCAGGCTGAACAACCCCAACTCTCTCAGCCTGTCCTCATAGGAGAGGTGCTCCAGCTCTCTGATCAGCTTCGTGGCCCTCCTCTGGACTCGCTCCAGAGAATTGTCTGTTTGGTATTTGTCATCTGCGTGTATGGTATTGGTCCTAACTATAAAATTTAAGGTTTATTCCATTCTCACAATGAATGACTAAAACCTTACATTACATATTAAATAATGCTTCCATTTAGTACAGACCTATAAAAACACACTGACTGATGCTCAAGGTATGTCTCCCACACATACACCTCTGTCACTTATATGAAGTGACATACATTGTTTATGAGACTCAAATTCCATTTCAAATTTATGAGTCTAGTTTCAGTTTCTACCTTTAGTATTTCATAATATTTACAAATTCCAACCATATATGTCACTCAGTGCATTCTTTAAAAATGAATGCATTTTTGTTCATATTTTCTACATCTTAGCCACTTTGCACCTACTGTGATTTCAATACTGGAAAACTCATGGTCTTAGGCAATGACAAAAATATTGTATTTTCTTCTTTCTCTGTACGCACGAACACACATCTATCACATTCAGCCTTTTTCAGTCACCTGAAAGGGATTCACAGTGTAACAAGAGTGTAGTTCCTTGTTCCACAAAACCAGTAGGAAAGGCAATAGGGTGAAGCACCATATTTTACCACTCACAAACTTGCGACTAGCATTGACAAAGCACTTGCACCAGATGATAACGTATCCATCCATTACAGTATTGTAAAAAGAAGTTTTATATGCAAAAAGGTTGTATCTTGGAGTAAAGAAGGAGGAAAGAAAAGAAAAAAAGAAAAAGAGCATATAGAAACATTTCCACAGAATTTCTTCCCTTATTCCACCAAAAAGCAATTCCATACCTATTCTATTTCATTATTTATATCTTCTTACCCACTGGAGCACCTTTTCTTCCCACTGAGTCAGCCTTAATTTTCCATCTACCCATTAAGGCAATTACTAGATTTTCAAAGCAGGAAACAGCTTTCACTTCCACAGACCTCTGTGTCTTACACGTTCCCAACCACCCATTACTTCTCCTGCTTTTTACAAGACCAAACTATTTCTAGTCTAATCTTAGCGGTAGAAAATTGATGTCCATTATTATTTTGACTACAACTGACTGAAAGCGCACTTAAAGCAGTGTAAAACAAAATCTATATTCTGGAAAACTTGCATACTGACAAAAATAAAAAAGACACAATGTACTGGGACACACAAGGTATTCGAATACTTATTATTATCTCATGTATTTCAGAAGAATGAAATAAACTTTTGAATCTAGAACTAGGATTGGAATGAACCAAAAGAGCATTCTCTATTGCAGAAAAATAATTTTAAAAAACCCCAACAACCCAAACAAAACCCTCATGAACTCAATTTGAGGAATCCAGCTGGTATTACTGGAATGTGAAGATGGAAAACAATCTTAACAATAAGAAGTATACAGATTGATGATTAAATGAAATTAAACAGTATTTCACAGTATTTCACCTTTAATGCATGTGTTGCATGACTAAATGAGACACAGCAGAAAAGGGTGGAGTGTAGCGAAGAAAAAGTTAGCAGTCTATTGCTACACAGTGGAAAGGACAACATAACACAGGTGAAATAATCATGGTTGTTAATGCAGCTGTTAATAGAAGAAAAGATGGATTTTTTGTTAAACATTGAGGGGGAAGCAACAGGAGAAAGAACACTAAATATAGCAGGACTTAGAAGTGTTTTGTCTGCAGGGCAGACACATGGTGACATTCTGAATAGCTTTATTAGTGTAGTTTCTTGTTGCTCTCTGTGCTACTTATATAGACTCCTACACTTAAACTAAAAAACCACAAAAACCACCTCTGACTTACAGGGCATCTATTGCTGGAAAAGATGACTTTTCTAAAACTTCACCTGAACAAGACATTAACATCCTACTGAAAGCTGCAGCAGCCAGTTACTACATCCAAGCAGATTTTTTCAAAAGAGGTTTAAGAAACCTTAGTTGCAAGGATCACCTTTACTAACACTCATTAATATGAGCAATTGAAGCTTGGTCATACTAAGAACTTCAGTACCTCTCAATTTAGAGTTATTTGAAATCAGTTCAATTAAACAGCTTACATTTAAAGATAAAGCTTCCATTTTTATAATTACTTGTCCCTTGAGGTAAATGCTGTCCTTGCCTCAATTGCATCCTCACAAAACCTGCAACAGTTTTTGTTTTGGTTTTGGGTTTTTTGTTTTTTTTTTTTTTTTTTTTTTCCTTTGGAGGCTCTGAAGGTTTCATATTTATTTTGAAAGTCAAAGGAAAGTAGGGGTTCGATATTGCCTCAAAAATCTTACTGTAATCTATCTACAAATCTCTAGCTGTGTCTCAAATTCTGCCCTCCCTAGAACTATTAAAAAAAAAATTTCTCTATAAATGCAAGCTTTCTTCACAAGATCTTTTCCAACTATATTTTTCTTCTACCTCTTATTTTTAACTGCATCAGTTCTCTAATCAGTCTTTCCAATGGTTTCATTCTTCACAGCTTTCATCATTCATCTTTTGAGAAAACCAAAAAACCTCTTCTTTCCTAACAACTATATCACTCATCTGCATTCAGCTTTATTTTCAGTAGCAAGACTCCAAAGACTTACCTACTATTATTGAATCCTCAACAAGAAGACATTCCAGTACCTGCCTAGTTTTTGAATAACTGCAAAATTAAATCATAGAAGATGAACTTTACTAAATAAATAAGGAAATATTTCCTTTTTCTGCATACCTAGTCATATCTAATTCCAAGCAGTAATTTACAATACTTTCTAACAAATTGAATAAAACCCACAACACCTTCATTTTCTAATACTAGGAAAACTCAGAGTCCTTTAGAAAAGTTTTCCAAGCTAACTGCATCTTTTTTATTATATATATATTATTTATATATATTATTATATATAATTATAATTATATAATTATTATATAATTATATAATTATAATTATATATAATTATTATTCTTCTTTCCCAGTAAGAAGTGATCTTTCATATTTAGACTTGCATGCTTTTAGTCTGTGTGTTTATATTTAAAAATTATCTTTGGTCCATCATTTTAAGTCTCACTATTTGATTTCTTCATGACACAGTGAACACTGTTGAAATATGTATTTTACATTTATGCTCCATAAAAACCATTTCTAATAATTCATTTGTCTTGTTTTAGTTATTCTTACAGAAAATGCCAGTGTGTTTTAATTTTTCTGGCACAGTAAAAGTCTTTGATATTGCTGATATAATTAAATTCCAAGTTTATTGATTTTTTTTTCCCCAAGTACCTCCTCCCTTCCAGCTGGAGTAGTTTGCTCTACAGAACTTTGTTACAATATTTAAATAAATTGTTAATGAGGGACTATTTACAGCCACACCTGCTCATATCTATAGCATTAAACTGTGCATGCACTGTTACATTTTCCTGACTCAGGTATTCTCTGCATAAATGTAGAACACTGAGTAAGAACTTTTTTTTAGGGACTAAGAAGTAACAGTGACTGAGATGAAATCTTAAACGTATTAAAATGTGCAAATCTATGTGTATTTCATAAAAAGAATCTTAGTAAAGCCCACACAAACTAGAATACAGATCACTGAAGGAGATTTTACAAAACAGGAGGAAGAAGAAAACCTGCCTTTTGTCCTGCAGTATCAAAGTCTCTCTGCCTGTCTTTAGCTACTTTTCACAGTTTGTCAAAATTCTTGTTTTGGATAAGGAGGCAAATTTATTTTGGAAAGTAAAATAGTAGTGATTTTATCTTACACCTTCTGAGCATACTGGTCACAGAATAAATTTGTTTCCTCTATAATCAACCCATTTTTGTGGAATTATTCATTTCTTGCTGACAATTTTGGGCATATTATAAAAAGAGAGAATAAAAAAAACAAAAACAAAAAAAAAAAAGAGAGAGATCTCTAATCTCTAATGCTACAGTTCAACTCAGTGATCTCAAGGGTCTTTTCCAACCTAAACGATTCGATGATCTAGAAATGTTAACTCCAATTATATCATACAGTCAGTGGCACATTCCTTACTGCCTTCAAAGC
Source organism: Balearica regulorum gibbericeps (assembly GCF_011004875.1). Classification (NCBI taxonomy): domain Eukaryota; kingdom Metazoa; phylum Chordata; class Aves; order Gruiformes; family Gruidae; genus Balearica; species Balearica regulorum. The sequence continues at coordinate 50,560,553 of NC_046187.1, read as the reverse complement.
TCCTGTGATTTCACTAAGCTTCTTGTTCTGCTGCTATATGGATTTTTAAGTAGTGTGTGCCAAACAACAGCCATCTGAGCAACCACTGAGCTGGGCTGATGTTTTATTATCAAAGATCCATTTTCAAAAAGCAATTTGATGCAGATCTCACCCACTTCCAGAAACGAGTACCAATGGTATGGTATCATCACTTTCTACACCTATCTTTCTTAATTATTAGTTACTTATTTGGAATATACACATTCACATATAAAATAAGCTCTTTCCATGAACATTACAACTATGATCATTAAAAAAGGGCATCCCATCTTTATTATTATCTCATTATGACAGTTTATCAAATAATTCAACAAAGTTTTCAAAGGTTTCATAAAATAAAATCATCTTATTTTGTACACCTTTCCTAGCTGCTATTCTCTGTAAAATAATGAACCAATAAATTTATATATAAAGAGCTTAAAGAACACACTTCTAAGATAAATCATATATTTTTTTACTGCTGTTTAGAAATCAGAAATCAGATAATTTATTCCCAAACATTTAGCAATGCACAAAGCTAAATAAAACCCAACACTTACACCCAACATTTTTGAAGCTTTGAAATTTAAGGATTTTGAATTTAACATTTAATCTACTACATAATCCCCTTATTTTATTTTACCTTAAACAAACCATTAAGAGTCCTGACCTAGTTATTGTGATCCATGAGGATCATAAATTAACATCTTGCTGAACAAGTGAACATGAACTAGTGACCAAAATGTTTGGATGGGAGACTGGGAATTCAGATGGGAGTTTGGATTGGAACACATGTTTAGACCCAAACTCAAAATATAACCTAGCCCTTCCATAATGTAATGAATAGCATTTGGTATAACTGTTTGGAAATCATCTTTTCAGTTTTAATCTAATCCAAGAAACTTTGATTAAACTTGATGTTTACATTACTTAGCTCTCCACTCTAGAGCTCAGCATGGAAGTACAAAAGTGCAGTGATCCTTAGGATACATGCTGTTTCATAAGCCATATTTAATGAATTCTTTAACTGCAGAGAGAATGTTAATGTGGTGAGCTTTGAACTACAATAACGTCACTTAAAAGTAATCGTAAATAGTATAGTTTTCAATTCAGAAGAGATCTACTTTATCCTGCCCACAGCATTCCCAAAGGACGTTTGTCCTACATGATTATAGGTTGCTTCCTAACTGATGGATGTTTTATCCATGTGCACTGACATTTGAAGTTGGCTGATACCTGCAAGCTGTTTTAAGTTTATAAATGTATTTATGAAATCACTTCAAGTTTCCAGCAACCTAAAGCAGTAGCATGAACCCAGGAAAAACAAATCAAATGTATTATTTGAGCCACATCTTTTTAGATTCAGTACTAACTATTAACATCTCATGGCCATCCTAATTTATATTTACAATAGTCTTTCCCTGGTCTTCTATGATGAGTTTCCTACTAAAATCTATGTTACTAATGAAGAACAAAAAAGTAAGAAAATTCACATGTCGCAAAGATAATTACCGTACATTTATGTTCCTGCTCTGAATTTCATGTATTACAGTGGTATTTCATTCAAATTGTGCCTGTAATTTCAGAGTGGCATTTTGTTTATACATTGCCCTGGATTAGTCTAATCTATGCATTACCTCTTATTCTAATCCTCCAATGCCTTAAATAAGATTCATATTAAATCACAGTGATTTGACATCCATAAATCTTGGGACACAGCTGAAAGAAAAGGTATTGCACGCAAGTCACATTATACCGGTCAATGGATCAAAAGTTATCAATTAAAAATAGTATTTTTGAATTGTGTGTTGTTTCTGAAGCATATCTGACTATTCTAATTTCCCTTCTCTTGAAATTATTTAGTCTATCCTAAGCAGGAATCATTCTAACTTATATTAACTGTACCAACAAGTACATCTTTCTGCTTTCTCTCTAGAACCTATGGTCTAAGATGAAGCTAATATTTCAAAATGGGTTTAAGAATTTACATTTCATCAGAGGAGCACTCAGATAGGATTGTCTAGTCATGGAAAAATACTCCCTCCAACCAGAGAAAAATCTGAAGCAAAACAAGAGAATCTGCAAGTGATCACAAATTCAAGACAACACTGCAAGCATAAGTGTGCAGAAATATATACACAGAACATAAATGCATATGAGATCCTAAGGAGTATTTCACTTTTCCTGGAAGCAATCTCTTTGTAAACTTCCTGGTCACTTCTAAATTCCCTTCTTTCTTTAATTTTCCAACTTATGAGCCCATTAATCTTCACAAGAGCTGACAAATCAATCGTAGATTTTCTCTGAGGGAAGACTGGCTAAAGATTGGCACAAATTTTAATGTTGAAAGTTCTCTGAATATTTCTTGTAAAACTCAGTTATATTATGGTAAAGTAATGCCTTTACTTTGTTTACTTAAAAATTCAATTATAAAGTACAAAAATAAATTAGAATTTGCTTTTCTGGAGGTTAGAAGAAAAATTTTGACAGTTTTGATTCAGAGACTCTAGACATTTAAACCACAATACAACATGACATTGAAGAGCTTGATTAAAATTCCAAGCAGCAAATCTCTCACATTTGACAGTTGGGGACAATGCATTGTTAGAAGATAATTCAGAAGAGAATTAGAGCAAACAAAATGAAAATTAATTATTGGAAACAATGAAACAATCAATCTTGTATAACAGGAGATCAGAAACTATATGAGATTGAGAAAGAAAATGTCTATATAGAAATTAACTGAGTTTTTCCTGAGTTTCTATTCCTCCAACAGTATCACCAGTAATAAACGCTTTTAAAGACGTTAGTTTTCCAGAAATCAGTCCCAAATGAGCCACTATTTCCATTTCAGTGCAGCCAGAATTTCCTTTAAGTAGTCTGCCTCCAAGGAACTGTGCTCACAACTCTTCTGTGCTATCATTTCGTAAAATATGGTATTTCACAGTCTACTGGTAACTATTCTAATCTGCAGGTAACTCATAGTAGTACTACATCATGAAAATGTATTTGTTTTTCTAGCTTATTTAGAGGCAAGGGAAGTACCTTATACTTGGTTCTCTCACTCTTTTCAGCAGCCCTGAGTAGACATACTATCTCTCTGCTGCAACGACCACAGTCAACTCTCCCCTTGTGATCCATGCAAACCTAATTCCCTTCACGTTCCACTGTCTCCTCTAAGATTACAGCTCAATTTTCTTTGGCATCTCCAACTACCAACTGCCACATAAATCCTGTTTAAAATTGACTTATAATAATTTTATTGGCAATTTACAATTTCAGACTGAAAGAAAAGCAAACACATCGGTGACTAAACAACCACAACAGAAATTTTCACTAGAATGCAAGTAAAGGCAGATCAATAAAGCATTGAGACACACTTTTGAAAGAAAGAAGGAGGGTGGGTGGAAGTGCATGAAAAAGGCCCTTATTTTACTTATGTGTTTCTTTTTTCTTCAATCCAACCCCAGTACAGAGATCCAAAATCCTAGCAGAAGAGATTCTGTCTTTTGATAAATTAAAGATAATAAAATCTGTTATGGATATCCACTTCATTTGTATCCTGTTAATAGGTAGTAATCTCAGATAGCACATGTCTGTCATCATCATATTGCGACTGGACTAGACTATAGAAAATCTAAAATAGCTGCTAGCATTCTTGCTGTGCCACCAAACAGCTCAGATCAAAACAAACTGCACAACTATTTTAGTCCTGCTTCTTGGGTAAGCTTATATTTTGGGCTAACATAACTAGGTTTGGTTTTTTTATGCATGAACTGACTAAAAAAAAAAAAGGGCTTACATGCACGTTGTAGCAGTGTGCTGTAGTACAGTCAGCTTTTCTACTTACTTCCATCTCTAAATATACATCTTAAAATAATTTCATCTCATTCATGTTTTTCAGTTTTGTTTTTTCCAGGCAGCGACAGGCTACGATTCTTCAAGACATGTTATTCTGCAGAGAAAACAGTATCTAATTTTTGTGGTATATCACCATTACACAGAAAAAGACCTCCAACTTACATTCTATTTAAATGAAATGTGCCTTTTATTCAATAGAAAGTATTACTATGTCCATTAATAGTCATGCCAGATAAAAAACCCAATGCTTTCAGATAAAAGAGGCTTCATGCCATCTGCCAGTGTGTCAGTTGGGAAAAAGATGCCTTCATAAAACATCAGAACTACTGAATTTTATATGCCACCTCTTCAGAGATAAGCCCTCTTTGTGGTATCACTGAAGTCACAAATGAAGATTCATTTTACTCTCTTTAGTGCTAGTAAAGAGCACTAACCACACTGACAATTCCACCCACATGCAAAAGCAGGATTAATTGTCACTTGATCTCATGTCACAGTCAAGTCCTTTATGTTTCAAGAGTTTTCAATATACATTCTTAGATTACTACAGATACTCAACTAGGACACAGGTATTCTATTTACTCCCCATTATTGAACAAAAACTATTTTGCACATATTAACAACGTTAACTAGATTGAAATTTGAATTTTATTTTAGCTTCTTTCCTGCCTTCTTTATTAGGCTCATCAGTATGTGAAAGATTATAATAGTATTTGGTAAAACCTGGCACTCAACTCCATTATGTTCTCAAATAATGAATGCTCCCCGATGAACTTCTCAACATAGAGACAGACAGCAAGGAAGGGAGGGTGGCTCTGCAATAAAAAAAGAAAACAATTCTGTACTGAAAAGATCCAACATTGCTTTTTATTGATTTTCTGTGTCAAATGTACTAGGAACTACCAATCTTTAATTAATATGGAAAAGATTAATCTCACCAGTAATGTGGCTGCAGTATTCTCGAAGGTAAAGGGTATGTTTTGACATGTGTCTTTCTAATAATTCATGGATCAACAAGACAGCAGCACACACACAAAAATTTCTTTTTCTTCTGATATCCCAGGTCCTGTTGGAAGTTCAATTGCAACAGGAGGAATGGAGGGGGTGCAAACAACCTGAAAATGTGTTTATATACATTTTGATGAAAAATAAGTCTGTATTCCCTAGTGACAGTCTATCACTGGAATTTTGTAGGACTATAGCCTGCTAATTAAGTTTTCCTATTCCTGAAGCAATCTCAGAGGAAAGCCTGAAAAACATTGATTGCATTGTAAGTTTGATACGTATTTGGGCTCTCATTATTGAAGTTATGCCACACTTCACAGTCCTTCTGTTTGATTAGTGACTTCCAAAAAAGATCAGGTTAAATGTTACTCACATCTGACTCAATCTTTTAATCTACAACATACACATTTTACTAACTGTCTCTGCTTAATCTAATAAACTTTTAAAATGGATATTTTAATTGGAAAATAATTAAAGAGCAAACTTCAAAGATGCACAAAAACATCACTTTATTAATAACAAAAAGATTCTCAGCTGGTTGAAGGGACTGGTAATACCAAGTTAAGGCAAAATGAATACTGCTTGATAACAAGCTGCACATCACTACCCTCAACCCAAGAAATGAAAATGTACATTATTCACAGCTTAAATAACAAGGATGCAAATAGAAGTCTGTTTTGCATTTGCAGTGTGCAATGCGCTGCATGTGATATTACCAATGTGCTCCTCTGAAAACTATCTCTATGTTTTCACTACTGCTTTTATTTGGTTGTACTCATTAAGATAATCAGGATGTTTTTCTAATTTTTGCATTTAAAGACATTTCTTTCTCCATATCCCCAATTACTCATAAATTCAGTGCTCATAAGCTAAGTACTAGAGACAAGCTTCTCAAATAACCCAGACTTGTAATCTAAAATGAGGAAGCAAGTACCTGTATCCCATAAAGTGAGGTTTACAGATCAACTTCTAACATGGCATTTTATAAGGACAAAGGTATAAGGTTTAATGACCAATTCACTTCTGTTTAGATATTTAAAAAGAAAAAATCTTTTGGTTCACTCTATGTATTTTCCCCAGTACCATGTATTAAACAGGAACTGTAAAAATGTCTATGCAAATGACACACAAAATAATCACTATGAGACAGTAATATCTTCTGAGGCCAAATGCATACAGGAGAGCATACTGAAATGCACATGTGCATGAATAAAGTAATATCCTTTAAATATTTTAGATCATAGTGAATAAGAAATAGTCCCTTTACCATGTTTACAGTAACAAAAGTAAATCTGGAAAAATTGGAAACGACAGGGAAAGGAAAGTGCTAGGAACATATTCATTTTGACCTCATTCAATAATTGATTCATATCATCTTACATCTGGAGCTTGATCCCCATGACTAAAACAGCAGCAATGACAGTCTTTGTGTTAGTCTTTCTGGTCTCCTGGCCATTTGTCAAATTGTAACTGCGTGAGTTCTCGTCTATCTATGCGGAATTACATACTACCAAGACTAACTGTTCTTTGACTTTCTTTATGGATCCCTAAGCAGTTTAGATTTTACCTGTTGCTTCTTTGCTTTCAACTTAGCATTAGGGAAAATATACGTGGTTTATACAATATCTTTATAGATATATCTTTACAGTTATTTTGTGGCTATTTTCATTTGGCATTCTTACTTGCCATCCTGAAATGACTTGGAGTGAAATATATTGCAGTAGGCTTTGGTGAAAAACAAACCTATGTTTTTATATTTTAATCAGAAAAGGCTGAGTCCCAGCTGTTGGTTAAATGATATTCAAAATTATCTTCCATCATGTTCTGGGCCAAACTTCATCTCTAATGTAAGCAGGCAACACTCCAGCACCTCCACTGCATTTGTAACTCGTCAGAATAGAGGATGAAATTTGGCCTTCAGAATTCACTTCCAAGCATATTAACAGTCCATATTTTCATTACAGATACTAAAAAAAAATATAGTTTATCATGGAACCCAATGAAGACAGAAGTGCTGACAGCTTGCTTAGCACATTCTGCTTTCCTGTTGCAGGCATAGGAAATCTGCTCCAGGGATAAATATCAGTCTCTTCAAAGCATAAGCAAAAAGATCTAAAACAAAGGCCTATAAATAAAGTCTTCCAATGTCTCTTATAACTACTATGATATCTCTGATAAATGTTATGAATGGTTATATATGAACAGTTGGCATTACAAGTCCCTATTTCATCTCTCAGAGGGACTGGCACTTTACACAGACCAAAGTAACAAGACAATTCTCTTCATTTTGTGACAGGATATTTTGTGGTTGTATACGCTCCCCTGAAGGAAATAAGCATTATTGTCACCAGACCTGCCTCCCCAATACTTACCCCATACATGTATCCTACTACTAGAATTTGCCCTAATGAATAAGAATGTGGGTTAAACAAGCCCCTGCACTTCTACCTGCACTGCCAGAAAACTGCAGCTGGGCAGTGGGGTGGAAACCTCAACTGCTGGCTCATTAGCATCCCTTGAGAGTAAGCAGTTGGAAGAAAAGAGAAGGTAACCTATGTTTCTTGCAGCAACTGTGCCTTTTTCCCCTCTTATAGTTGTAAGATAGTAACCTGTTAAGTGCCAAAACACATTTATCCTCTCATAATTACCTATTGATACAAAGTTTCCTTCAAAATTATGTTTGTGCTACCCCATAAACAAACCTCATCCAAACAGACCGAGTCCCCGGGTTTTCTTGAGTCATCTGTTTGAAGAAAAGAAACACAAAACCTCCTCATTTTAGTTTGACACACTTACAGATCATGCATGATAAATGAAAGGCTTGGGCTTTGTTTTAGTTCATTTTTTTCTTTTCACTTGCTATAAATTCATGGCTTGCATCACGCTTTACAGAGCAGGGTGTTCTTTCCTAGTGCTTTTGTTCAAAATAAACAGACCAACTAGGAATGAATAATGCCATAAGAATGCATCAGAATGAAATTTCGAAGGATGGAATCAAAAGCATCGTGACCAGACAGAATAAGAAGTAAAGCACATAGGATAAATTACTTCACTAAGATCATAAGACTCTTTAAAGCCTTTCATGAACAAAAAAGAAAGGAAAGGCTAAAACAGTGGTTCTAGTCAATACTTACAGTCCTGACACTCCTACCATGTACAACAGTGGTTCACAAATATATCTAATGGTGGATTTTTGAGCACAAAAGTGGAAAAAGGAAATTGATAATGAAAAGAAGGTTAGATCTAAAAATTTAACTTTAATCTGCTTTTGAAAGTGAGAATCCCTCAAGTACTGCATGAATAGGACTAGACTATTTCAGCTGGAAGGGACTGACAACAATCATCTAGTCCAAATGCCTAACCACTTCAGGGCTGACCAAAAGTTAAAGCATGTTGTTAAGAGCATTGTCCAAATGCTTCTTAAACACTGCCAGCCTTGGGGCCTTGGCCACCTCTCTAGGAAGCCTGTTCCAGTGTTTGACCACCCTCTTAAAGTGGGCCAGGTGTTATTTATTAAGTCTTTAATAAATAATAGGACCATTTAAAGAGCACATGGGATGGATATGTCTCATGCTGTTAGGTTTCCAAAAACTTGTATTATGGGCACATTCTCAACACTGAAATGCTTTTATTTATTTGTTTTTTAAATTTAAAAAAAAAAAAAAAAAAAAAAAAGAGATATTTTGCTCCTGATAAAAAAATCTAAGTAACTAGTAGGAAATATTAACATGATCCCCCAACCCTCTTCAACATTGTCCCTTGCTAGGCTGATGGAAGACCCCTTGCTTTTAAAACATTCTTCAAAAGTTAAGAATCTTATCTTGTGATGTAAATAAACAAAACAAGGGTCAAGTCCTTTGTTTTAGGAGAACTATGGCTAAAGCATTCACTCAAGAAAGATGCATATATGATTCCTTCCTATACCAAAGCAGGATCCAAACCTTCCAAGAAATAGCACTGAGTTCAGACCACAACTGGCCTGGAAAAAGGTATTTCTAACCTCTCTTCAGGAAGCTAAAAATGACACACTTGTACACACATACAGACAAAACTGACAGCTTTAGAGGCAGCAAGCTCATCCACATCTGTCAGCAGAATAAAGTGGAAAAGGAAAGGGAACTGTAGAAATCCCAAAAGCATGCTACCTACTTCTCATTTTACTTATGAAGTGTAATCGTCAAAATAAGATTGAAGAACACACTCTTTGACCTGAAAAGCTTAAAGCATATTTGTAAAGAAAACATATCCTGGCCTTGTGGCAACTCATCTCTAACAGCTCAAAACCCTCACTAATTTATATAAATGAATGCATGTCAACATGTGATGTTGAAGAAAATAAAAAGACAAAAAGTAACCATTCAGCATTTATTAAGGAATCTTCCATATTATCAAAACAGATGAGGAAAAAATCAAAACCAAAAACCCCCTCAAGTGTATAGTTCTTTCTATTTAATTACTTCAGGGCACACTATAATCAAACATGCAAAGGAAACCTCCATTTTTCTGCAATGAAAGATTACAAAACTAGATATCTCACTGTTAACTTTCTTACTTTTGAGTATTATGAAGCAAAAAGTATAAAAGAAATGTCTGTCTGAACAATCTACTGCTAGATATTGCAGCCACTTTTTAAGTATTTGGCCCCTGATACAGCAGTTCATAGAATCATAGAATCTTAAGGTTGGAAAAGACCTCTAAGATCATCAAGTCCAACCGTCAACCCAACACCACCACGTCTACTAAACCATGTCCCGAAGTGCCACATCTACACATTTTTTAACACCTCCAGGGACAGTCACTCCACCATTTAATTTGACATTAAAAAAGCCATGGTGTTCTACTGGATATAGGGCAATTCCCGTATTTCTTTTTAAGGAGTGTAAAGTGAACTAAAGTAACTAACACAGTTTCCCATTTCATAAGCTGAAAAATATTATTGCCTATTCAGAGACAGGCAGAATTGAATAGGATCTGACTGTAGTAATTTAGAAGCAATTTCCATCTTCCTTTTCTCATCTGCACAACTGTACTACACTTAATAAAATAGGACTTGAATTTGAATGCATAGCATATATTAGAGTCCTAGTTCTCATCATCTATTCAATCTCTTTGCTCAAAAGAAACTGTATTGTAAGTTTAGCTGTATTATCAGGTAGTTTAACTCCAAATTTGCTGGTTTGAATTTTCCTTGTCTTCAAATAATATAATTTTCTCAGCCTGAAAGCAGTTCAAACATTGTATGTCAAGTTTCTGTACCCTATAGACATGAAGCATCATCCTAAGTGTAAAGTGTGAGGAATTTCAAGACTTTTTTCTTTCTTTACTGGTTCTTTAAAAAACTTATGTCATATTTGCATCTGTCTAGGTGACATTTTCAAGGGTTTTTTTCCCCTCATTTTTATAAAAAGCAAGCAGAAACAGAGGTGTCCTCTTAGGAATACTGTGCAGAGGCTTTATGAAAAATATTTGTCATTAGAGTCACAGGTCATCTGAACAAAAGGAAAAAGGAAATACCAAGATGGTACTTACAGAGTTAGTACTTTGTAGATTGAGACCCTTGCTTTCGGCTAAGTGCAGCTAAGAAAGTCTCACTACATCTGAAAGTCTGAACAGATTTTTAATAGTTTTGTTCTGAAAAGAGACTGTACATGAAAGAAATGTGCAGTGGACTACAGTTCTCTTTTATCTCTATTTTTCCTGACCAAGCCTGCATAGCATCTTGTGAATAATCTTCTCTGTCTTAGGCTCAAGATTCATTGATGTGGCAAGTATCAAGAATCAGGGAGAACAAATCATTCTAGCCTTTTCCTCAATCAAATGAAAGCAAAAAAAAAAAAAGTTAAACACAATGTTCTTCAACATAGTTAAAAGTGAAGACCACATACAAATAGCTAACTGTTATTTAGAGTATTGAAAGGCTGGAAGACCATTTAATATATTCAAGACTCTCCAGAAAGGTATCTTTCACTGTACGAAGAAGTCACTACAATTCCTCCTCCTTTTTTTTTTTTCTTTTTTGTTTTGGTGAGGGGGAGGTTTGGGCAAGGAGTGTCATTACAACAATATTAAACAATTCCTCCCTATGATGAAGGAACTGTTGCACTGATAGGCCTATTAACCTTTCTCTAGTACAACAACGCTGTTGAAAAAGAAAGGTTTTATCTTTCCCCCCCCCCCCAAAAAAAAGTCATATCAATGGGCATGGCTGTTGTAGCAATAGTAAAGATAACTTTGGGAGGTTCAGCAGCTTCACTGACTTTGCTAAGATGAGAATACATAAAACTTTGCAGAATCTGATCCCACCTCTTCCCAGGAACACCATCAGTATGGCTTTGCTAAACACAGATAACCTTGACTGGTGTATTATCTCACTTTCTGAGGGGAAATAGCATAGATATGGCTCCAAAACATGCTAAAAGAACTAATTCATAAATGGGCAAGTCATGCTAATATTTAAACTAATGATTTTAGAAAGTATCAGTGACTGATGTATTCGTTTGCTATTCTTTTTTGCAGGCCCCCGGTTGCTCATTTTTACTAAAAAGTAATTAACTAAGTACAATAGAATAGTTTCCAGCCTATTAAGTTATTTTCATGGGAATTTAAAGAAATTAGTTATAATTAGACCTAATGAAATCTCTAAGAGTGCTGGGTTCAATTGCAGAAATTATTCTATTGCCTGTCACTCCTACTTACTGCAGTATCAGAATACATTCAAAACGTCTTTTATATACTAGCACTCAAATTAAAATCAAGATCTAAAAGAAAGTTCAATGTTTTTCTCCTCTTACCTTCCGTTGTTCTTATATAGTATTTGAACATGAGTAAAAAAAATCAAAACAAAGTACAAAATAAAGGATTGTGATATTAATTATTGGAGAAAAGGAAAGAGAAAAACAAATTTAATAAAGTATGAATTAACTTGGACTCCTACAGAGACTGGAAAATTAAGTCAATAGAAGTTTTTGTAACACTTCTAAGGGGTTCAGCACTAACATTATATATAAGAAATATGGAAATAAATTAAGAGCTTTGATTGCATTAAAAAAAAAAAATCAGAAGACAACCAGAGTTTTAGACAAAGTGAACATCTCCAAAAACACAAAAGAGCAAGTCAAGAAAATGAAGGTCAAATTTAAAATAAAAACTCCTTATTCTATCCCTGTCTCACAAGACAGAACAAACTGCCAAGACTGACTCCTAAAAGATTCTAGAGCTCCTAGGAAAACAGTAAACCTCTTTATGACTGCAGTTACTATTTATTGTAGTAAATAATAAAATACAGGCACATAAGCACATAAAGTCTTTTCTTTCATTCTGAAGTTCTTAATTCCTTCTTTCCTTCTATTTTGTTATCATATTTACATGATCTTTCTTCTTAGTTTTCATCATTGTCTACCCTTTATTCTTTCTCCTTTTTTTCTCTTCCTCTTCTTTTTCTCATTTCATAGTTTGTTCTTCTCTTACTCGCATTCCTTACAACATATCCACAATTCTTTCTCCTGCTAAGACATCCAAACAACAGAAGCCCAAGAAGTGTTTCTCAGATCGTCTGTAGCCTCTTCCTGGAATTCACCTCTTTCCAGGTAAATCCAACAGTCCGTAAAGATTGCATTATTGATGGCTTATTAACTGTTCAGTCCCCCAGCTTTAGCCAGAGAAAATTTAGACAAATTTCAGTTTTGGACAGATTTCACTGTTATTATATTTCCTATCTGAGTAGGTACTGCTCATCTTATCTCTGAATCATATCACTTTACTGTTTATGCTCCCTTCATTATCACTACGGCTATTCAGGGCCAAGTGTGTTATTACCTCAGCTGAGTATATCCATTGAATGATTAGCACAGTCAACTCTTAGGAAATGACAGTAAGCCTGAGTTCACTACATTTTTCCCTCCTGGAAAGACTTTCTGGTACTGTTTTAAACATTACTAAACCAGTCTTCTTACCAGCATTCTCATCTACACAGTCTCTCCAAATGAGTAGGCCTCCCTCACTGGAAAGGCTATTTAAATGTATTCAAGGAGTCACTGCTTTGTTGTATTACAAACAGGGAAGGTTCTCAACTACCTTTGTCACAATAGGTTTCAGACCACTGAACACATTGAGGAGGATCAGCATACCTATGCCGAATATTTTGAAAGCTCTTTTGCTTATCAGAAATTTCACTTCATTATTTTATACACAGTCAGATGTTGTCAATGCATTTTATCCATCCCATCGTATTCCTTACATATACTTCTTAGCACTAAAACATCATTTTAACTTGCCAGAAATACCACAGCATGTTTTCAGGTGTAAAATATACTATGAAAAGTTGAAGAAGATTCTGTTGCAGTGAGGCACGGTGGCTGCTTACCCCAATCAGTATTTCGCATCCAGTGGGTGGGTCCCTTCATGGATCACAAATACTAGGTGATTCAGAATAGATGTTTACCATGAACTGTGAAGGACCTATTTTTCACTGACTAGAGGAAGAGCCTGGACAGACTTGGTTTAAAAAGATTAAGAGGGACCATAATGTTAATGAAGGAGGACTATCTTTCTGTAGCTTCAAGACTAGGAAAGATATAAGTTAGAGAAGAGGGGTTAGAAGTAAATAGACCCAAGAAATTTTATTCTGTTTGGTTTTTGGGGTTTTTTGATACATTATGAAAATAATTTCTGCAACACATCTGTGTAGATTCCCTGTAGAATCATTAGTGTCTTCTGCTCAGAATCTCTCTGGTATTTACAAAGATTATTTCGGAATTTGCTCAGCAGCTAGCACATGATTAAAAAAGGTAGTAGTAGGAAGAAAAAAAAAAAGATCAAGAAATGTATTAAGAAAAAAAAAATGAAGAATTGAAAATAAATGCAAAGGATTCAGGAACATTAGAAGGTTTGGTTATTGAGGGTTTTTTGCTTAAATTGTTTTACATACTTTCTCAATGGTCCCATCTGCCTAGTAAGTGATAGCTTGTTCAAAATCCCCACAAGTCTTTTGTATGCAGCATTTTTAAAGAGTATACAAAATCTAATGTGTAATTATTGATCCTCTCCAGGATACCAGTCAGTACTAAAAAAGGCTTAATCCCAAGATTAATCATGATTTTGATATAAATATTGTAGGCAAATCAAAAACATGAGAAAAACATACAATGAAAATGGAGAATTAAACAGTACCTTCACAAACTCCCAGATGCACTTAAGATTCTTCAACTGAAGTCTACATTTTGGTTCCTCAATGATTTAATCACAAGATTAGATTTACAAATTGTAATACAAACCTTTCAAAATAATTGGAGAAACTTTTAAGTTTGCCTGCGAAAGTAATTCTGGAAGAAGAGGAACAAATACACACCTTGAGCAAAATGAGAAAAAAAAAAACATGGCATGCAAAGCCCAGTAATCTGGTCACCCGTACTTTATGTTCAGAGACTACAAAAACTTCAGCTGATATCTTAATCTGATAACCCCTAATTCCACAACAGTCCTTAGACCACACACACAACAAAAATCAGAATGCAAGTAACTGTGTGTACAACAAAGGTGTACTGATTATCTGCAATCAATTACCAATAGGTTACCTAATTCTAAGTGTCTCCCAGAAGGAAAGAGATCCAGTCTAATGATATAGACTTATCCTTAAAGTTCTTGCTAGCATACATCGTTTAGCAAAAAAGAATAAACAGAAAGAAAAAATCTGCACATTTTCCAATCATTTCTTTGTTACATGACCTGACATTCACTCTTCTTTTCCCTGAAATTTTCTGCCTATATAAATTTAAAAGACAGACATTATATTTTACAGCTACTATAAAAAGAAGATCCTACATAAACTGTCATTCATCAGTGACAGAGAACAGTATCCTATGCCAAAACAGAGAGGTAACTACTCTAGAGAACGTGTACTAGATACACATTTTATATTCCATGAAACGATGCAAAGCATCTTCAGAGAAACACTATAGTTTAACAGTCTGTAGAAAGCTCTAAGGGTTTCGTAGTCCCAAAAGTAAAAATTTCAAAGCAGCAGCATTAAGTCATTGCTTTCATATGCAGAGATGTGACATTAATGCTGGTAGTTAAAGGAAACATAGCAATTCCTAAGCATTGTAGTTTTAAGAATGAAATAATTTATTTTGTTAATTTTACAGTTGCGTGTTTGGTTTCAACTACAATAAATTAAGAAAGAATGCACAAGCCCCTCTCTGAATATTATGACAGTTCATGCAGAAGGTCTTGCTTGAGAGCTGTGGTTTATGTTGTAGCCAAGGAAACAGTTTAACTGAACGGCAGTAAGACTATTTTGGTTTCTGGTTCTCAAATCTAAGGAGAGTCACAGCATCTTTTTTATTTTCAAAACACCAACATGGAAACATACAAACAAAGCCTCTATACAAGGATAATCAAGGATTCCTAGCTATCAATAAGTTACACTACCATTAACAAACCCACACCCTTTAAAATGTTCCACGTAGCTAAAATGAACAATTGCAAAAATCTAACTTCACAGAACACACAGTTAAAAGTGCTTGGACATGATCCCTGCCCAATGAAAACCATCACTGTCCAGTGAAAAAGCAGCAAGACAGATACCAAATCTTCTATCTCACATTATAATGTTATAGTAAACAATCCAGTAAAAGAACTAGTCTCTAGGTTATTATTGTTTACATGACAATTATGATGATTGTGTCTTTGTCTGAATTATGATATTGATTAAAGTCAATTTTCATGGCCAGCCTTCAATAATGTATAGGGTATGCTGAAATACCTCTTTTAACTCAGTCATCAATAGATAAAAATAGTTTATCTTTGTAGTGCACCCACAAAAAATAGGTAGGAGAGTCTTGTACAACAGTTCTTTGGATAATGACATCAACACATACAGTGTTACATCTTATTTCTTCTGCATTCTTAAATATTCCGTTCTTACCAAACCAAAGGTATAATCCATCTAACAAATAGTACAAAACCGCTCTCCTGTGTTAGGAAACAAATGGTTAAATACCTCCAAGAATACCGAATTGGAAAAATAATTGCTAGGAGCAAACAACAAACCTAGTATATGGCTTGTGTAATGAGTATCTTTATTTCCAAATTGGGATTAATTTGCAAATACATTTATTATTGGGATATGAATTTGAAGTGAAAGCTATATTTTCTACATTAGATAAGTTAAAAATCTACCATTCATGAACTAAACACTTAAAATAGTTTCCATACCAGACAGAATGCTTTGCTTTCCAAAATATTTAAGATAAAGCTGACTAGTTGGTATTTAAGAAGCATATCTAAGACAAAAATTATTCTCTCAGGTTCGACACTATGTTCTATTAAATAAAGTAACCTGTAGCATTTCTAAAAATCATTTTCTTAAATCTAAGGCCTGTGAAAGACATCAATGAATTCAGAGCAGAGAACATTTCTTAAGGTAGGGCAGTTCATCTCATTAACTTCTATTACTTAAAAGTAATTCTGCTGAGGATTATTTTTGTTATATATTTTCTATTATTTATAGGATAGTACCTGTATGAAAACGAATGAAAGAAAATTATGAACTCCATCTTCATGGACTGATGAAAAACACTACTATAATTATCAGATATAAGAATCAGTTATGGCTTCAAAAAGTTGAAGTTTCACAGATTTCCACGTACAAAATTCATTGTAATGTTACTTAAAATATAATTTCAAAAATCAATTAAGAGACTCACTCTGTTACACTTAGTTACTTGATAATGAGTTCAAGGGTCTTAGACATAAAATAGCACTTGCAAACTAACAGTCTTGCCTCTCAAGACAGGTGGTGCTTTAAGCTTAATATATGTCTTGTCTAACTTTCTGTCCAAAAATGTGGGACATCTTTCCCCTGAAGATATTTTTGCAATTCATCAATCATTGTAACCGGAAAATTCCTAAGTTAAAGGTTGCCGTTTATGCAAAGTGTATGTAGATGCAGGTCCAGATACAGCTTTCAACTACTCAGACATGCAACTGGAGTAGATACATTGATTTCCAAGAGTTATGTAGCCTAACCCAAGATCAACAGAAATCATTGCAGTTTCTCATTGATCTCATATCCAATTCATGGATCTTATTCTGAAATGTTCTGAACATTTCTTATTCTGAAAATACAATCTGACTTAAAATGTCACAGTCAATAAGCACTGACTGTATTTTACATACATCAAAGCAACTAAGCTTAATTAAATGCTTGCTTACTCTAAATACTGACATAGACCTCTTTGGTCTTTCTTCAGCTTCCAAAGAGTCTCCAAGCAATTAATAATAATAATTATAAAAAAATTCTCACAGCTAAATTAGGGTTCAGTATTCATAATTCCATAAATGAAAGAAAAATGCTTATGGCAGAACTCCCATTTCACCAGCATAAAAATAACTGGAATGCACAGAGGCCATCAAAGTGGCTATTATCAAAGCATGATATGAATGCTCATGCTTCCATTATATAAAACCAAATTTACTACTTAAAAGACGTAATTTCCTTTCAAGTTTGTAAATCAAACTGGTTTATCTTTCTTTTTTTCCTAGCTTCACATTAAAATGGAACTAAAGATCTACCTAACAAGCAGAATTGAATTCATTCAGTTTCCTTCTTCTGAGTAATGATACTTTATAAATTTATTTCACTGTTTTAAAAACTTCTTTTATCAGTGTATTTTCATTAGATCAGAAGCAAATAACTCTGAGATACTGACTATTTCTAATGAGCACTGAGCAGCTACAGATTCTCAGCGCTTTCTCAAAATTAGTTCTACAGAGAAAATAAGATTTAGGATACAGGTAGGCAGAACTTAAACAGCCCAAATTCAAGCTAATATTTCCCTAGAATTTACATGTTTCTAAAAGCTTACATGAAATTATGGATTTAAGGTAGAATTTATGCCAAAGAAACCCTAAGATTTTTATGATTTTTGCCATCTCAAAACAGGTAGTACTTTCTGGGTTTCAGTGTTCACTGGAAGACTAAAAGTTCAAACAATCCAGAACACAATTTGAAACAGGAATCTATAAACACTCAAGAAAAAAATTTAGTCAGATTATGCTGTTCTGATTTCTACTATTAGGGTCAGAAAATAAGGATTTTGCTTTTCTTGGCCACTTGAGGTAAAAAAAAAAATAAAAATCATAAAGTGACTAGAGAGGGAAATAAACACTGAATATAAATAACAGTAACTGTGAAACCACAGAAACAGATTCTGGATCAGAAATGTGGTTGAAAAAATAGGCATTTCTGCATATTGATATTAGACTTTCAGTTATGTAAGACTGCCTAGATGGGGTATTAAAATTTTTTTGGCCCTGAAATGTATTAATTCCTGTTCCAACTGCATGTTACCTGAAAATATAAAATAATGAGGAAATTGTTAATTATGATATTTTAGCCAGTTAGAAGCTCTACAGATTTCCTTAAAAACCTAAATATAGCCAGTATAGTTGGTAGAATAAAGAGAATGAGGACTGATGCTACTTTGAACTCATTTCTGTCATAGCAAAAATTTACATTTCAATTAATTCATACCTGTGTTGTAATCTATTCACAGCTTTTAAAACCATTGAGGCTTTTTTCCTTTTACATTTTGTATTGAAATACCTTGATTAACTCGGAATTGCACAATTACTTTACAGAATAGTCTTCATATTAGTACTGCATAAATAAAAGGCTATCAAAATCAATATGATAGCATCAGTGACAGAATATGTGCTTTTTATTTATATTTCAAAACAGAGATTTTAATACATTAAATACATGTCAAAATTCATAACAAAACTCTGCATCAGCATGCTTGCATGTCCCCTTTCTTTCCACCGTCAAATGTATGCCTCTATTTCTTGATTGACAATTTTTTTTTCATTCACATGTTAACATATTACATCTGAGTTGATAGCATAGGCATGGAAGAGAAAGATAAGGTACATCTTAGAAAGAAAAGGTACATCTCAGTACCTTTTCCTGTGAAATTACATTAGCCTTCCGGGATACTGGATAAGATGAAGCTTCAGATTCAAAGATCATTACACTGCTTATTACCCTTTGTATTTATCTTCAGTGCTGCTAAAGCTTTACAGAAAATCTAATTTCTCTGAAGCTGTATTAATGTCAAAACTGCCACTTTTAGGATGCCAGACTTCATTCCAACTGGCAGATAATGCACAAAAGGATCTAATATCAATCACAAGGAATTATATAAAAGCTAAAGTTTTGGCATATTTGGCTAAAGAATTCAACCAATGCTCTACTTCTAAATTACTGTGGGATCTTTGCTCTTCTATTCAGTTCATGTTTTACTAAGCAGAAAGATGAAGTGTTGAGCAATGAAGTCAAGGTTGTGCTTAATCTTTCTTCATTCTGTTATCGCTTGGGAGGTCTTTTATGACTGATATATGTAACTTTTTCAATCCTAAAGGAGGAAAAAATTCCAGCATAAGCTTGGTTTTGGGGACCAGCTATTATTCCAGTCTAAGTAGAAAACAGAACCTCTGTCTCCCTTCCCAATCCACTTCTTTAAACAAAAAAAAAAAAAAAAAACCAAAACCCACAAGAGCAGCAACAGCAAACTAATACTGTCTTCTCACTGATCTATGTCAATGACTGGCTACTATTTAAATAATAAACTTAAGATCTCAAGTACAAGGAAAAAAATTACATATTTGTATTATATAAAACTGACAAAGCCTGTCCATGTCCTTTAAAATGGTTTCCATTTCGTTCACCTGGTTATATTTAAAAATAATCTGGTATATGATGATTTGTAAGAATTATACTTCAATCTCCCTGCTGATAGCAGATAAACACTGATCTTAAGATTCTCTTCTGCCTGGAGTAATACGGCACTGATGAATTCTTTCCTGTGCCAAAAAGAGGGATTCCAGCTTTCAATCCAAGTAAGAAACCCTTAGGCATTAACAGGTGCCTCCAATAGAAAGACCACTAGAAAGCGCAACATAGAATCACAGAATGGTTTGGGTTGGAAGGGACCTTTAAAGATCACCTAGTCCAACTCCCCCTGCCATAGGCTGGAACACCTTTCACTAGATCAGGTTGCTCAAAAACCCATCAAACCTGACCTTCAACACTTCTAGGGATGGGGCCTCCACAACCTCTCTGGGTAACCTCCTTCCAGTGCCTTACCACCCTTATTGTAAAAATTTCTTCCTTATGTCCAATCCAAATCTACTCTCTTTTAGTTCAAAACCATTACCTCTTGTCCTGTCACTACAGGGTCTGGTAAAAAGTCTCTCTCAGTCTTTATTATCAGTCCCCTTTACTATTGAAAAGCTGCAATAAGGTCTCACTCGAGACTTCTCTTCTCCAGGCTGGACAACTCCAACTCAGCCTTTCTTTGTAGGAGAGGTGCTCCAGCCCTCTGAACTGTTAATTGTTTTTGACCTACATTTTTATCCACCTTAAGCTGGCTACCTTTCAGCTGTCATTCACATGATGATAATAGGAACCAATCTTGTGGAATCAATGCTTTTGTCTATAATGACACTTTCACCATGAAGTTTTAACTTCTGTTATTACTGCTTGAAGTAATTTTCCTTGTAGTGAGAGATATCTTCAAATTTAGTCTGATGAAACTCAACCTATAGTATGAACTTGTACATCTGAACTACTCTAAGCTAACCTTATAGTAAGTGAAAGAAAGTTATCGAAAAGGATGTAGATTTCATCTCATCTATAGTAGTTACATGAAACAGATCAGATGAACCATGAAAAATATCAGTCAATTAAGAGGAATTTTAAAGGCAAACTGAAACAATCAAAATCAGATATAAGGCATGACCACTGTGTGAAGTGCAGAGCAGCAACTGCACAATACTCAGTGGTTTAGAGATCCTCTAACCCCAGTGTTTTGCTGCTATCGTGGTCTAAAGAAATCATTTCCCCTGGACCTTCCTAAATAGTGATGTGGGAACTAATTTGTGAGACAGTAACATTCCTAATCCTCATCCTGCATTCAGTTCATTCATTCATTTATAATTTTCAGAAGTTTTATATACACGTGTGTGTGTATAGAGACACACCCTTGCAAGTGCCTTTCTGATTCAGTCTATTTAAATGATTTAGTCTTGATTTTAATTATTTATCTAAAATCTCCTTTGAAATATATTGTCAACCTGTCTCACCTTATTACTTTAAGAGAGAAAAATCCTATGTTAAAAAGGACAGAGAGTATTAATTTAACATTCTTTGAAAGTTTTTGTCTTCCACAAGAAGCAGCAGATAATAGTGTCCTTCAGGAAACATCTCCACTTCTGAAACACTTCACTTACCTATTGCCCCAAACATTTGTCTCATTGGCATAATTGATATTGTGAATGCTTGTAAAAATCAGTTCAATTTTATAAAATAGGAAAGTGCTATCTTGTTTTTTGTCTGTTAACGTATGAAAGAAAATGCTAAATATATGTTAACATATTTTTCCTCAAGGTGTTTTGTTAAAAGATTGCTAATACCTAGACATGGATTTAAAAGGCTTTAAAAACAAGAGTAACAGAAATGCATCTAATAGGAATGTGTGTTCATTACAAAGTAGGAATTGTAAGTAAAATTTCAGAAGATAAACTGTTAGGATTCACCTGATATGCAGCAAAAAAAACTGAAAGAAAAATATCTACAAGTTTCACTGATACTTCACACATTTAAAAAAAAAAAAGACTTAGGAAAGTGCTAATCTAATCCCTTTCATAATTATATATATTAGTTGCTCAAAGCTCCTATAAATTCTGTTCAATAACCTTATTCCAGACAAACACAATGTT
Source organism: Balearica regulorum gibbericeps (assembly GCF_011004875.1). Lineage (NCBI taxonomy): Eukaryota > Metazoa > Chordata > Aves > Gruiformes > Gruidae > Balearica > Balearica regulorum. Next base: position 50,538,890 of record NC_046187.1, on the reverse strand, counting down.
TAAGTTGAAGTCCAGTTAGGAATATCATCCCAAACCTCCTTCAGTTTTGATTCTCTATACTGTATTTTGGACTTTTTTACTATCCAATTCGAAATGGTTTTCTAGTTCAAAGTCTGTTCCTGCTTTAACTCTTGGCATTTGATAAGTAAAACAGAGTGTTATTTCTGTGACCAAAGCTCTGTCTTTTCATGATGAGTTTACAGAAAAATAATACAGGTTTAAAATGTCTCAAGCAACAGCAAAAGATACAGACAAAAATATCATTCAGCCCTTAACTGGAAAGATAACTATTTCATGATAAGATAAAACATAGAGAAAATACATAGGAGTAGGACTATTTTTCTCACTATTCAAAACATCAGTAGAAAATACTATAGAAGCAACTGTAGACTTACATACAGGGCTGCCCTTAGGAGAAGAGGTCACAGGGTTTGTGTTAAGCTAACAGCAGCTCTGTTATGGTATTCAGACATCCTAGACTTTATATTCTGTCATAAAGAAAAAAAAAATTGCCTATAATTTTAACAATTTCTATGCAATGATTGCGTATATTGTACTGTTACCTGTATGTATTTTATATGCTATATAGATACTAATACATGCATTCCACATATATACCTTCCACATATTTTCCTCAAGATTTCAACAACTCAGCCGTAAGTCTTTTTTAGCCCAGTTATTTCTCAGCTAATACTGATTCTACAAGAAAGAAAAGTAGAATCAGTATTACTCTACTTAGCTTCAAATAATTTACATTTTTTTCATAGAAAACTACCTACATTAATATTTTGCATTGTCACTCTGATTCAATAGAAAGCAGTATTGCCTTCTCTCAGTAATATTGCTAAACACTGGGGGTTTTTCCCCTGTATGTTTTGCATTTAAATTGCACTTTTTTCTTTTTGACATTACAGTAAATTATCTTCACTTTTTAGGTAAAACTTCTCAGGTATTTAGACTGTCACAAGAAACTTCCAATTCAAGCACGACTCCTTATTTCATTCCTTTAATGTAGCATTTTTCATTAGTTCCACATTTGAGATTTTAGATCTGTCTCATGAATGAGAAGCAAAATTCCTTCAATAGTATTACCTGTAGGAATTCTATGTAACTGCGAATTATTAAATATATATTTATTCAAATTTCTGTAAAGATTAGTGTAAAATTAAACCTAATTTATAACTTTGGAATAAGAAAAAGATATCCATGGGCAGTATTATAACTGTAGAAAATTAGAATGTCTATTTTATTCTTTTTTTATTCTGACTCTTACTAATGGGAAGCCATACATCTAGATAAAAAAAAAAAAAAGAATATTCTAACTGCAGCATTCTTGTACACATGGACAACAAACACACCAAAAGAGACCATAAAAGCTGTAAGCAAGCAATACTTTCATGATTAATCAATATAATGTATAGTTTCTCCCTCAGAGACCAATCTGAAGTTCTAATCAAGCTAAAGATCACAGTAAAAAAAAATCCACACAAGAAAACCCAACAAAAAAAATGCCACAAATCTCCACCTTCTACAGACTGCAAGATGGACAGTGGACACAATGCTGAGCAGTTACGAACCATGAAATATAATAAATATATAACAAATAAGGCTGCAATCATATAAACAAAACATCAAGAAGTCAGACCAAAGCACTGTAAGATGTGGAGAAGTCTATAGTAAGAAAGTAACTGAAATGCATTATGAATTTCAAAACCAGGCAGAAAATACTGTGACAAAACCAACTTACTTCCTTAAGCATAAATTCTAAAAAGGAGTAAAAATAACATTAACAAAACCAAAACAGTTCTTTACACAAGAGAAGGAATAAATATCAGGAATCAGTGATGAATTTGTGAACGGTGTTACCTTAGTAAATGAAAGCATAAGGTTCAAAACAAAACAAAATTCTGAATAAATTAGACCATTATTGCTCAGGAAATAACTTTGTTGTTGGGTTTTTTTTAATCTAAAAGACCACAAACTAGACAGGTATTTTGAGACCTGACACAAATTAGACCAAGTCAGAGTGGTACAAACTTGTATTTAGACCATTATATGACTATTTAGTTTATTACTTGTGTTTGACATCCAAATGCATCAAGTTCTTGATTTATTATACACCTTAAAAAAATAAATAACAATTACGTAGAAATACTGTCCATACACTGAAAATCATTAACTTACAATTTCTACCTACAATTGTGAAAGAAAATAAAGACTAACTGCTTATCTTCCAAATTTTCTAAACCGATATTGTTCTCTGTGTTGGATTTGCATGGCAAGGTTTTGGTAGCAGAGGGGCTACAGGGGTGGCTTCTGTGAGAAGCTGCTAGAAGCTTCCCCTGTGTCTGACAGAGCCAATGCCAGCCGGCTCCAAGATGGACCCGCCGCTGGCCAAGGCCAAGCCAATCAGCGCCTCTGTGATAACATATTTAAGAAGGGAAAAAAAAACAGTTAGGGAGAGCTTTTGCAGCCAGAGAGAGGAGTGAGAAGATGTAAGAACATCTGCAGACACCAAAGTCAGTGCAGAAGGAGGGGCAGGAGGTGCTCCAGGCGCCGGAGCAGAGATCCCCCTGCAGCCTGTGGTGAAGACCATGGTGAAGCAGGCCGTCCCCCTGCAGCCCATGGAGGAAGGATGAGGGGGTGTAGCAATTCCACCTGCAACCTGTGGAGGACCCCACACCAGAGCAGGTGGAGGCACCTGAAGGAGGCTGTGGCCCCGTGGGAAGCCCACACTGGAGCAAGCTCCTGGCAGGACCTGTGGACCCATGGAGAGAGGAGCCCACGCCAGAGCAGGTTTGCTGGCAGGACTTGTGACCCCGTGGGAGAGACCCACGCTGGAGCAGTTTGCTCCTGAAGGTCTGCACCCTGTGGGAGAGACTCACATTGGAGAAGGTCGTGAAGGACTGTCTTCTGTGGGAGGGACCCCATGCTGGAGCAGGGGAACGATGAGAGGAGTCCTCCCCCTGAGGACGAAGAAGCGGCAGAAACACTGTGTGATGAACTGACCGTAACCCCCACTCCCCGTCCCCCTGTGCCGCTGAGGGGGGCGGAGGTTGAAGCCGGGAGTGAAGTTGAGCCCGGGAAGATGGGAGGGGTGGGGGGAGGTGTTTTTAAGATTTGATTTTATTTCTCATTCCTCTGCTCTGTTTTGTCTAGTAATAAATTAGATGAATTCCCTTTCTAAGTTCTGTCTGTTTTGCTCGTGATGATAATTGGTGAATGATCTCTCCCTGTCCTTATCTCGACCCACAAGATTTTCGTTGTACCTTTTCTCCCCTGTCTAGAGAAGGAGGGGAGTGATAGAGCGGCTCTGGTGGGCACCTGACCCTCAGCCAGGGTCAACCCACCACATTCTCTAACAAGGCCTCTAGGATTTTGATATCTAGTCATTAATCTCTCATAAAAAAATCTCGGGCAGTAAACAGCAAAAATCTTGTAATATTTCAGTCGCTTCATACGATGTCCAAACCACTTGTAGCAGATAAAGTCTGTGCAAGGGTTTGTGGACAAGATTCTCATTGCATCTCATGTATAAATAGTAAACTACTAAAATAGTTTAAAAAGCATGCTACAAAAAAATAAAACCAATATATTGTTGAAAATAAAGAATAAATATGGTGGTGGTGAGGGAATCATAGCATAGAGGGAAGCATGAGAAATCTCATGAGTATGTGTGAGAAAGGAAGTTTCTTGAACAGCACAGTTATCCCAAGTCCAAATCAGGTAAGTCAAAGAATTGACTGATTTTAATGACAAACCAAGCATTTAGTGTGCACAAGTACCTGCATCCTCAAATAGCAACTCTAAATACCATACATACAACCCAGAAACTTATTTGAACATTAAATATAATGTTAAGTATGTAATTACCTTAATGTGAAAATGGTGAATGTATGCATTTCAGCTTTTCTTTCAGAGATAATACAGAGGATGTGCAATCTGTTAAAGCAAACTTCCTAAAAATCAGATGCTCTTAATTATAAATACTACATATCCTTTCAGCTGCATACTACTATTAGGCATACTTTATTCATGTATTTTATTTTCTTATGATGCTGTTCCCTGTTATAAGATTCTCCTACCTTACCCAAAAGTTATAATATTCCTAAAGCAGTCACTCTCAAGCTAGTAGTAGTATTCTTCTAGTAGTATTCTCTCAAAACACACACATGCACATAAAAATGTCTTAGTTTGCCAGACCACTATTCCAGCAATCCAACTTAAATCAGAAGTTGAACTATCCTGGGCTATGGATTTAGCAATGAACTGTACTACTCTCACCTTTCCAATGACTTTTCCTATGACCAAATAATTATACCTTTCTAAGTGCATTATGTTTGACAGAAAGAAAAAAGAAAGAACAGCTAATAAAAAGCACAATGAAGCAGTTAAAAAAAAAGTCTACAGTACCTTACTGTTGTGCATGAAAGGACAGCAATATTTTTCATCATATAAAAAGGTATGTCTGCTAATTTCCATAGACTTCTCCACCAGAGGTACACTGAAGGAGAAGAGATAGATATTGTAAAGATAATGAGCTATCACAACTGGGGGAACTGTAGCCTGAGAAATGTCCTAATAAAGAATCATAGATATATTGAAGTTGGTAGGGACTCTTGGAAGTCATCTAGTCCAAGGCTGCTTAAAGCAAGATTACCTTCCACCTTGGACCAGGCTCCTCAGAGCTATTTCTGGCCCAGTCCTGTCAGTCTCCAGCTAGCTTGTTCCAATCACTAACACTCTCATGGTGAAGAATCTTCTCCTTATGTCCAAATTAAGGTTTTCCCTGTTACAGTTGGTGACTGTTTCCACTTGCCCTTTCATTGTGTGTCTTCAAGGAAAGTGTGGCTGTGTCTTCTCTCTAAATGCCTTTAAATGGAAAGACAGCAACTAGATGCCCAGCCTTCCTTTCTTCAATCTGAACAAAATCCTGACCCCTTGACCTTCTTTCAGCATGCACTCCTACCCCTAACCATCTTGGTAGCGTTTGATAGCTTCTTCAGCATGTCAGAACCTCTTTCCTGCACTAGCAGGCCCAAAATTCAGTCTTGGTGGATAACAAGTTGAATTAGCAGTGCACGCTCGTGGCAAAGATATTCAGCCACACAACGGACTGTAGTAGTAAGACTGCAGGAGATGGAAGGATGTGATTATTCCCTCTGTTCAGCACTTGTGAGACCACACCTTGAGTACTGGGTGCAGCATTGGGCTCCCCAGCACAAGGAAAAAATTGATATACGGCAAGTACAGTAGGGTTAGGTGCCCAAAGTGCATGATCGTTGAAGAAAGAATGAGAACTGTTTTCCCCACCCTTAAGAACAGAAGACTGCGAAAGACCTTACTACCTTCTTTAATGGGAAGAGATAGAGAAGACACAGCCAGACTCTCCTCAGAAGTTCACAGAGCTAAGTCAAGGGACTACAAATATAAAATGTAACACAGGAAATTCTGATTATGTATAACAGAAAAAATAATATACCATGAGAGCGGTCAAATAATGGAAGATTGCACAATTTCAATCCTTAGAAATATTTGAAACTTGATGGGGCAAGACCTGCAGAGTCTGATCTAAATGGACCTGCAATGAGCAAGAGATTGGACAAGAAGACCTCCCTCCCACCCTCAATAAGTCTATAATTCAATTTGGGATGCAAATTACTGGAAAAGCTAGTACAAACATAAGCTGGCAACATTTCTCACAGGCCTGAATATATATCAAAGCAAAACTTCAAAACAAAGATCAAGGAGTATTAAGTAGTTCAGTGACTGTTTCTTTTCCTGTGCCGGGTTAATTTCTTTCAAGTCAAATGACTCATCTATGACTGATACATGTATATCACATGATGTACATCAAGTAAAAGCTCAAGTCTATTTATTAGCCTACTTTTAGATATTAATTTGAAAAAATCCATTAAAAATATAAACACATAAAACCACATACTGAAAACTGATAAATATAAATTCAATTTCTTGGAATAACTGGTTACCTTAGTTACCACACAAGCAGTTTAAAACTGTTTCTGTACTGCAGCAAGTATTGAATTTCTGTTATTATACTTTCTTTTACTTCTGCAATGCAGCAGAAGAAACAGACCAAAGTACCTTAATGAATCTACAAGTAAAAAATTTGAGATGTCAGACACTAACACTGGTATCTTTCCACAAACAAAATAAGGGAGATTTAAATTAGACTACAGGATCTAACGTGCAGAAACGCTCAGAGCTTCTATCTGCAGCTGAAGCCAAAGGAGCTGTGCTTGAACATACTGAGCTTATATGCTGATACCCGTTTGTAAATATTCGCTGTTCCAGATGGAATATTTAATTTTAGCTGATACTTCAGACTGAAAATCCCACTACGCATACTTTATCACTTACTATGAGAGTAAGGATGAAAATGGGGAGATCATCTTCCATGATACTATAAAAATAAATTAATTAAGAATTGTGAAACTTTTGTGTACCACAAAGATAATTCTTATAGAAAAAAAGGTAGGGCACATAAGAATTCTGTCTTTAGAGCATAACTTAATACTTACTAATGAATGGGGAACGGGGTGATGCACAGAGTAAAGAAAAGGAAAAAAAAGTATTAATTAGCAGTTAGTCTTTGAACTTTGTCCATCCTATAAAATGAATGAGAAAGTTTCCATGGAAACACTATACACATACAGAATTACAGATTATACATAAATACAAGCAGATGAGATGTGATATAAGGTTATACAGTTAGTCTTATTTCTCATATTTCCTAACTCTGAAATCCTTAATTATATTATCAGGTTGGTTACAAAGGTTCTATTATACTATTTTATTTCACTAATACCATTTATCTAGCAAAACACTTTCCATAACAGGACCCTTCAGCAACAGCTACTTTGCTTAAGTTTTAGCACTGATTGTCTACTACCTGGGACCTGTTTTTATTGTGAGAACCTCAAAATAATTAGATGCAGACAGGGGGCAAGAACGTACATTAATACTGCTTCTCATTTCTTACAATTGCTGAATAATGTTATCCTACTGCTTTAAATCTTCCTTCACAGTTTTGAAGCAATACTAATTAAGAATTGGCACATTCTTTATTCAAAAATACGTAAGGACTCAGATCAAATGCTTCGAAATCTCATAGATGAAAAATTCAGGCAATTTACAATGCTGCAAACAGTAGTCTCTCTCCTTTACAATTTCCAATATTACTTTCTTACAAATTAAATTGTTTGAGGAATAATGTAGAAGGGTCCCAATTAAACATTTAAACATTTGATTTAAATGCTGATGTCTTTAAAACATGACTTTACTTTCTAACTGAACTTCTTGTCAAAACTTTCAGATTAACCAAGATACTTATATTTTCTTTAAAGGTTTTTAGAAGGTTTTTTTTGTTGATGTTAATTCTAAACTAGTTTCTATAAACTATTTCTATAAACTAATAACCATAACCTGCATTAGAATACAAACTGTTTATACAACAAAACGTATCCTTCAATAATGCTTTAAGGAATGATGCTCCTAAAATATGTATTCATGACAGGCAGTTATAACTTAAAATACATTCTCTATTATGGAGAACTTCATTAATTTTTTTTTTTTTTTTTTTTACCAAGCATACTGTAGCCCTGGGCGCATAATTCTTTTTCTAAACCTTTAGAAACAACAGGAGCTAGTCTGAGCAAAACAAGGCTGTGAGCCTCAAAAGCTTCTCTACAGAAGATATAGAAAAGTAATACAATATCTTACAGGAAATATCTGCCAAAATAGGTAAGAGGTAGAAAAGGAAACAAAGACTTTTTTTTTAAATCACTTTAATCTGCAGAAATACTGAAATACCAGAACAGCAATCATGGTGCTAGTGAATAGTACTAAAAAAACCCAGAATTAAGGTTATTTGACTGTCTTAATGATGCCTTCATCTAAATATATTCAAATGTCACATTTAATCATAACATTTAATTTTTCTTAATACTCAGCGTGACATCTCTCTAAAACCTCTTTATCCTATATTACTAATTCTATATTAACCCATCTTTCATTTTCATACAGTTAACATTTTGAATATATGCAAAACCACAAATATTCACTCACAAATATAAGCTTCAGATTAACAGTACAATTACCAAAACACCAAAGTTTGGTTATTTCATGTAATCACGATTATTTTCAGGAGTTTTTCCATTTCAAATTTTAATTAAGCTTTCCAAGTTCTAGCAAAAAGGATCTGATATTTTTAAATGTAAAACTATACCTCTACCATTCAAATCTCAGTTCGAAAACCCTGGGCTCAGGGGTGCGGGGAAAAGGGGAAAGAAGTTGGAAAGAGAAGGGGAATATAGACCTTTACAGAAAAATAAATGGCCTAAACTTGTAGTTGCAAACCTGAAACAACTTCTAGTAAAACCCAGTAGAGTTTGGGAACCACCATTTTAGATTCTGAAGCTGAAAATTCTCTTGAAGTTTATACAGTATCACGTGAAAAATATATATAGTATAAAGTATCTGTTTATTCAAGAAAGTATTAAATAATATCCAAAGTCCCATGAGGTGCTGGCTAGAAAATACTTCCTCTGCATTGGTATTTCAGTGGTTGTGAAGCAGGAAAAAAAAATTCACGCATAACTACACTTATGTGTATAATGATATAATAACCTATCTGAATTCTAATACATGATCCCACTGTAGGAATATTAGATAGGGACTATACAGGTAAAATATTTCTCTGAAGAGCACATTTAGAAGTTATAAAATCACAGCAATTTTGCATTTAGCTCACTTACAATCGTCTAAAATAATTAATTATAGAATTTGCACAGTTGTTCCAAACACTCACTTTTGTTTCCAATATTAAGGTAAAAAAAAAAAAAAAAAAAAAAAAAAAAAAAAAGAGGCCTTTTTGCCCAGAGTTGAGCAGGGAATGAAACCTGCATTTCACAGACAAGGTGCAGATTTTAGAACTTAGCCTTATTTCAAATTTTTAGACACCCTCTCCTCAGAGGTGTGCTTTCTTTTAAAACATCTAAATCCTTTAGTAAGTTGACTAAATTCTTCCTAAAAGATAGTTTGTTCTGCCAAATGTACACAGAGCTCTATAAACCCAAAAGACAATTGGTTTATTAGTTTATTTATTAACCACTGAATGAAATTATGCTTTCAGGTGCCTTAACAACATTTTATGTTGTTTACATAAATCCCACAGTATATATTTAGTGGAGAAAGAGGCTATCACAGAGCTTCAAGATTAAAAGAAAATCTTGTAAAAAAATAATGAACTCTCTGGATTTGAATTCCCATGCATGATAAAGCAGGTGCAGTTTGATAATCACGACAACTTATTTTTAGCCCAATCCAAAATCCTGAAAATAGATTCTACTTGTAAACAAATAGAAAATGTACAACATATTGTTATAATTCTTATTGACAAATGTAGAAACCCTATCTTTAAATATTCTATCCATTGAAGCATGACAACATTTCTTAAATTCATTCATGAAACAGGTTCCATTTTTTATTTATATATTGAGAAGATTCAGTTTTAATTTCTGAGTACATCAGTTCAGGAAAAATGGACACAAAATGACCACAGTATTTTTAAAATATTTTTTAAAAACAACTTTTTGTTTTTTAAATTTTCTGGCCATATATTTAGCGTTAGCTAATTAATATTTTCAAGTCAGCCAAACAGAACTGTAATGAGGTAGTTGAGGAAGATAAATCTCTGCAGTCTGTTACTGTACTGCTTTTATCTTTCAGAATTAGCTTGTAACCAAACATACGTTGGAAAAATATAAGATGTGGATTTATTTATTTGTCATCACTGCTCAAATCTTCTGACTCCAAGTTCATACATGTGACTTTCAGGGCAATGCTGAAATAACTCAGTGATGTCTACTTCTGGAGAATATGATTTAGGATTGCAAGAAGCTCATATAGATATGAGCAAACAACATTTTCTGTGACATTTATTATCCAAAAAGGAATACTTATACAGTGAAAATTATTGCTGCCAGGACCATGTTAATAATACGCAACATGTTCAAGTACTTTTGAACTGGTCTCCTACTTAAAACTGGCTAGGTCATTTGTTTTGTTTCCTTTTTAAACCCATTGTCCAATAACAGAAAGTTCTTGACTTTCAAGAAAGACTGACAGGCTGTTTCAAATTTTTAGGCCAACAGCAGTGACCATCCATTAAAAGAATGTGTAATTACTAGTATTTTTGGTTGTGAAAATAAGTGCTTTGGCCATCAGCACATTGGCAGTAAGGCATAAGGATTACTGCTCTTCGGAAACAAAACCAAAACCAAATTTAAGAAGTATTTTTTTAAGAATGCCTGCCATCCATGGAAAGTAACAGAAAGGCTAAAATCAGAAATGAATTCTTTAATTTCTGCTACAGCAACCAAAGCATCATGATAGGTGTACCTCTTTCTCAGATAAAACAAATTCTGAATAAATAATATACCGTACCAGATGGCTATCCTTCATAAAGTAAAATATTGATCTAGCCTTTTTTTAATGTGGTATGTGTTCCACAGCTTGATGCCACAAGTATTAAAGACAGAAGCTTTACCACAAAAAGTTACTCAAACTGTAAAAGGTTTTGGAATAAATTTTATTTAAAACCTAAGCTGTTCCAGAGTTCATCTGTAGGAGCATTCCACACCTCTAATGTGTTTCTTTCAATAGAGGACAGCTCTAACCTTCTGTCCCTTCCAAGTTTCTAACTATAAAGGGAAAAACAGCAATCTTCCAACATGCACGGGTTATGTTTGAAATCCTTGAGTTAAAAATTATTAATGTTAACAGTATAAAAATGCAGGGTTTGTATATTAAAAAGTCAGGTATAAGTGAGGACAGATTAAAGACCAAATGCAAGTTGGGAGGGCAAACTAGAAAATTGCACTGAGTTGCCTGAAACCCAGGATATGATGATTAGATTTCTAGGTTGGTAGAAGAAGGGTTTGGAGAGGCTGAGGAGCCACTAAGAAAAAAATTAATAGTAGCATCCTAATGCAGAACTACAGCCTGTCTAAAGACAACTAATGTGTGAAAACGCTGTCAAAATCAGGTATAGTCAATAAGAGCTGGAGCAATGTTGAAAGCTCAAGGCAAATTAACATCAGCTGCTTTGCACATGGTCCCTGCCAGGAGGGCTTTAGTTACTCTATCAGCCTTTAGCAGACGGGAGCACTAAAATAGGTTCTGTATGTGTTGTTCCCTGTCCCAGAAACTAGTAACTAGATCTCGGTCCAGAAAAGAAGGCATTAACTGACAGTCCAAGGTAATGGTATGAGTGCAGTTCATGTCAAAAAATAACTGCAAGGTCACTCATCACTGACAAAGGTTAGGAGTATGACATAAGGCTATATAGACCAGGAAATGTAAGTGAGAGCAAAAAGCATGAATCCAAACCACCAAAAAGGAACAAAGCTGAAGCCTGCCAGTAATACTAACTTGAGTTACATGTCATGATGCAAGAAGGTCCAAAAGCAGAGGCAGAAAAGGAAAGGTATTTAGTAAAAAGGAACATTTAGTTAACTACCAGCCAGTAATTAAATGGATGGGTTTTTGTTGAACTGAAAGTCCCATCTCCAGATATTATGATTTTTTGTAAATGGTGTCCAGTCTTATCAATTTGTCCTTTCTTCTAACTAGCATATTTCATCTGAACTGGACTACCATAAAGACAATAGATTCTGCCCTGTGTAATGGACCATTTGAAGTTTTACCTACTGTTGTAGCAAAGCCCATCTGGAAGGTCACAGGATTTCTCTACAAAAAATGAAGAGGAATAGCTCTTGTGCACTACAATCAGAGGAAAATTTACAGCTTCTGCCACTACTTATTTCTGATCTAGAATGATGCATAAAAACCAGAACTATACTCTTAAAAGCAATAAATTGCAATCATCTAAATCAATGTTACCACTTTGGCAGAACATCCCTCTGTGATTGTCTCTAACCTACTTCTCCCAGGGGTAGGAAGCCAAAAAAAGAACAATAGGCCACTGCAGGTTGTGAAGGGGGTTTGAGCAGAATATCGTGATCTTTGGAGAGACAGGCAGTGTGCATCTACCTGTCCATTAAATACTTCTTCATAGGAAGGAAATAGAAGATACAGTATTAAAAAAAAAAAAAAAAAAGACGTAAGATCACATTATGGATTTTTAAGTACTTTTCTGCTGAGTAGGGTAGTTTAACATTATTTTCCAAAAGCTTTCTTAACAATTATATGCAATTTTTTTTTCTCGTCCCAGGATTCCACTCTTATTCTGAAGAATCCTACTACTTCTCATTCAGCCACAGTGCATTACTGGGCAATCATTTCAGTTCTCAGTTATAAGAACTTATGTGGGAGTATTCACAGCTTACTGGTTACAACTTATAATGGAAATTTAAACAGGACTTGGACAGCTTGGCACTTTAGGGAAGAAAGCAAAAGGGCTATCTCTCAACTGGTACCGATCACAGCAACTAGCTTGCCAGGGAGAAGTGCTGCTTAAATGAAAAAGTCATTTTTAAAGCAACAATACTACAAAAATAATCCAGCCAAAATGTTCAGCCCTGTGAAGAAGTTGAAGGGTACACCTTTCAACTAAACTAAGGATTTTCTTTGGCTTTTGCACTCAGTTTTTTAATTAAGTTTAATTTTTAATAGTTAAGTGATTGTAAATGAAAAGGTATTACTTTTGTTTGTAAGGTTGGTTCCTCAGGTCTTTTCTCCTATGATGATTTGGGTCTTTGCTCCCAAATTCCAGCCAGAATACCTGCAATCCACTAGCCACTACAGTAAGCCAACCAACCAACACAAAACAAACAGGAAAAACCAGAAACAACCCACCAACAAACATCATCCCAAAGCCACTACAGTTTGGAGGTGACAGTGCTTCCTTCTACATTCATTAAACCCACACATAGAATACATATGCAGTTGTCCCTCTATACAGACACATATGCACACCTGGGGATTCTGAACAGAGGTTCTCCCTTTACCTCTCCACACTACAATCTTTCTATCAAGGCACAGAACGTGTATGGGATAGGGACAGATACTATGATACAGATACTATCACAGATACAAAGTAACTTACCTTTTTAATACTAGAATGAATTTTTATTTTATAACTCATTAAACAAACCAAAACATTCAAAAGTAGGAAAACATCCTTCTGCAAAATAAGATTCAATGTGTTTAGACAGTTTCTTCTGTATAAAATGTACAAGTTCTTTACTGACTAGTATATGCGAAGTCACTTAGATTTTTACTGGCTTGTTATCATATGACCACTTTCAAACTATCTAACAAAAAAAGAACTCTAAACCTTTTTGTGATAGATGGCATTTCAGGAAGTGTACCTTTAATCAAGGTAGCTACATTTATTTCAATCTAGAAAATAACTTGTATACAGCTACAATACACTGTTTTCTTTTAACTGCTTACTCAAATTCATGATTTGCTAACAAAAAAATCCTCCTCTCCTTTCACACTTGAATAGAACACATTATGCCTAATTGAAAACTGCAGTCAGAAAAGCAATCAGACTGACATGGTTAATAACAGGAGCTTCTCCTAAAGCATCATTATAGACTAAATTGGAATTGCTTTTTTCCTAAATATTAAATCTGCCATTGTTACTCCATGTGAGTTGTTTCTCGACTGAGTTTAAGAAAAAGATAAAACTCAGCTCGTATGTGTTTTTTTGCATGCATCTGGACATGTAGATATCACAGCTAATGCATACATTTCAGATCTATTATTGTTACAACTTTTATTTCCCTCATTTAATCATGAATACAAACTTGAGACAAAACAGTACTAAAAAACAGGGTTCCTCTACTCTCTGGAAGTGTATTTTCACTGAGGGGCAGCTAATAGCACCATTTTAATGAGTTAGTTTGTATTGATTTTAAAGTTAAATCATTTAGCATAAGCTTCTTCATACAAGCACCATGCAAAAAACTCACTTTCCCACAAAGATAAAAATTACACTCAGTGTTCGTTTCATATTCATCAAAGACCAAAACAAGCCGAAATAGAGACATTACTATGTCCTATATTTAGGGCAAGCAAACATCTCAGGATGAGATACACATCTAAAATAGTATGCAATAATATTCTGTCACATATAGCATAACTTTTGAGTATTTCCTACCACAGCAATACTTAAATCCAAAACAAAAGATTTCAGCATCATATTTCATTACATTAACTTCTTGACTAAACTCTACAAAAACCCAAGAAAGAATCCTGAAATATTATACATGAAAATTTATATAATTACTGTAAAACCAGTTATAATTAAAATCTGCACACATGACCACACTGAACCTTATCATGTTAACGCACTGACATCCACTCTACACTAATCTTTAAAGTGAAGATACTACAATTCACATTTCTCATTATGCTGATATTCAGGTGTCCTCAACAGTCTTCTTTCTCTATGTCTTTTGCAGCTAATTCTGAAGCTAGTTCTCCGCAGGTTTTAAGAGTGGAAAAACAATTTTAGCACAATAAAAAAATATTCTAAGTTATGAATACCTATTTACAGCCTTACAAGCAACAATATAAGTTCCAAATTTCACATAATTCTATATATATGGAAATGATATAACCTTAAAATTGCTGCAAAATGTTAAAAGAAAACTGAGACCTGAGTTTAGTACATCACCTCTTTGTTTCCAAGCATTCTAATGTGATTTTTTTTCAAACAATTAGTTATCTCTTTGATGTCTTTTTTATCCTGCTGTTTTTTTTCAACTGTGTTCACTATCGACTTCTCCATAAAACCACACTTACTATTTGTTGCTAATGAAATCAGCAGCATACAAATTGAGCTACTGAGAAATTAATCCAAATGGACAATTAGGTATCTGTGCTAATTGTTTTTGCTATTTGTCAACTCCTTTATTTAGACCATTGCAAGGGAAGAGTAACTTATCTTGTTGCCAAGAACTAGAAAAGAATTTCATGTCTGAATAAGATGGATACATCTTATTACATTTTTGAAAACATTTTATCAAGGAAAAGTTTGGATCTTTAGTAATTTTTCATTTACAATATAGCTTTGGATCATTTTCAAATACCATTGCTGCTAACTAGGAGAGTTCAAAATATATTTTTTTTTTCATAATGTCTATAGGTTTTACCTCAAAATGGCACAGATATTTTTGTCTTGGATTCTTTCATGATTACCATAAAAAAACTGTTTGTGTTTATTATTATGTCACAAAATCCACTGACTTCTCCTGTCATAATCACAAAATTCAGTGATTCTCTCTTTGCAAAAATAATACTATAGTTTATGGTATTAAAACTTAGCCACCCATACTACTGGACTTAGTCTATTAATTTTAAGAGGCCAATCCTCTACATTCCACTTATTTTATTTTCCAAAATAATACTTTCCCTTTACCTGTGTAACTTAAGAACTAAGCTGACCACTAGCTCAAGGTCAGCCATCAATATTTCTGCCACAATTATTTACAGTACCATGAAGGATTTGTTCGGGTCCCTAAAATAATAAAATGTACAAAGGTGGGATGGGAAAACAACCTGCCAGGTAAATACTCTCCGCAGAAATCTAGTGAGTTTAGTGGATCACAACATGAATAACGATGTAGCTCTTTAGCTTCTAAGTAGGAAAGTTTGTTAGTTTGTTACAGTCATCCTGGTAAATCCCTGTTAGGGTAGGGAATTGTATTTTCACTACAGAGGTAAGCATGCAAGCAAACTTACTACTTAGCATAAAGTTTTGTAAATCCTAACAACTGAACATACAAGGTTTATTTCCTCATTATCCAATTAACCAAAAATATACATCCCCACATGGCAAGTAGGGATCATCCACGTACTATTAGAACCATTGTCAGTTACCAAAGTCATAACCTTGGAATTATTAAGCCTAATTTTTTTCTATATTAATTTTAATAGAACTACAGTTGTATTAACATAGAGATAATACATTGGCATGCACTTGTATGGAAAAGATTTTATTAACTAGTAGATTCTTCAGATAGGTAGATAGATAAGTCAGGGAGGGTTTTTTTTGAGTTTGCAATATAAAAGCATACTTGGAACAGTGCTTTAACAATTTAAGAATAATGCAAATTTGGATCAGAAGGCACGATATGAATAAGTCTAAGAGTACCTGAATATATTTTCTTCCCATTCAAATCCTCTTTAACTTTTTTCTTTGACATGTAAGATGAGTTCCATAAGAAGTCAAAATAGAACCACGGGCCTATATTTCCTTCACTTAATCATAGTAAAGGTGTGACATTTTTAAAAATTAAGCAGAACTGGAATATTGTTTTTACTCCTCATAAGGAGTTATCTAGAAATGTGAGTCTTCATCTGATATACAACTCAACATAGCTGATTTTGATCCAGAATTATTTTGGCTTCTGAGTGTATAGTCTTTGACTAACATTTCTACCAATTAGCAGCAACTATAAAATAAAGATGCAGTGAATTTCTTCTCTAAATTTTCAAATACAAATGTTATCTTTTAATCTTTTTTTTTTTTAAAGCATACCAGGCCTGAATCAAACTCAGAATAGCTACGTTTAGCCATGAGCGTCCTAAATTAATTCCTCTCTTACTCTCCAGTGTGAAACTGTGAAAGACACTAACAACAATAGGGTATTAAAGGCAAGTTGCTGAAAATGTGGTACAGATTTGCTATGGTATATCTAAAAGCTCTGACCCACATTACTCAACAATACACTTGAGGGGAGAAACATGTATTTATTTGCTTAAAATTATAATTACCAGATTGTTAACATTTATGGAGAGTCTTTTGCAGAATTTGATTATTTTGGGTATCAGAGTGATTATCTATGGCCATTATGACAGTACTACAGTTCACAAGCAGCAAGTACTAACTTATTCCATTATAGCGTCAAGTTGCGCCAGGGGAGGTTTAGTTTGGATGTTACCAAAAATTTCTTCACTCAAAGGGTTGTCAAGCATGGGAACAGGCTGCCCAGGGAAGTGGTTGAGTCACCATCCCTGGAGGTATTGAAAAGACATGTAGATGTGGCACTTGGGGACATACATTAGTGGTGGACTTGGGTTTACAGATGGACTTGATGATCTTAAGGGTCTAAATGATTCTATGATTCTACCCATAATGTATTAGAGGGAAAGTCCATCTAACTACTGTCCTGTGTTTGTGTTAATATCCAGATGACAATGAACAGAAAAAGAGCGTAAGAACAGGGAAAATACAGAGCAGTACTCTCACCACTAAATTCTTCTCAACCTTAGTAATTTCTGCTAAGTACCACCACCTGAATTTGAGAATAAATCTATACCTCATGTCCAACAGCCCTTCTTACACTCCTCCTATGAATTGATGACACATTTCACCTTTTAAAAAATTCTGTTCATATTCTTGACCTCATCATTACTTTGCTAACAAAAATTTAATAATTCCAAATTAATTGGAATTTCCTAATGACATACAAAATAAACTAATCTTTTTATAGGATGAGGTTCCTTGATGCAATGAACTCATGTTTATGAACAGTGTGTTTCAAACATCTTCAAAGCTACTCAAAAGAGGATGAACTGAGTGCCTTAGAGATCTTGCTACTAGCACAGTCTTTGATTCTCCTCTCCAACATTTCTGTCATGATAGTAGGAACGTGCTCAAAATAAAGGGACACTATGGCAGGTGCCCTGGAGAACACTGATCCTGAAAAGCAGAAGATCAGCATAAGATAGAGCTTGCGAAGTTGAAGCTCCTGAAGGAGCTCTGGAATCTTGAAATCTTGTTATTCAGCTAATCTGAATGTTGAAGGCTACCATTTATTTTAAACTGTGAAACTGAGTGAAGTTAACTCTGGGTATAATCTATGGTAAAGATTTAACATATAATGTAAGAAAAACAAATTACTGCATCTTGTCATACAGGAGTAATTGTCAGCAAAACTTATGACCTTCTAGTATAAAAACACCTGCAAGATTTGTTTTCTAGGCTTCATCCAAAAGCCAGAGCAGTGCAAGAATTGAATCGGGAACAAATTCACAGTGAAGGTAGATAAAACAGGAAAACATTAGATGGCACTATATAGTAAATAATTCATGACTTATTGTCATTAAAGAGTGTGATAAAGGATGGGTGTCAGATAGAGATGCACAGAATTTAAAGATCCATTCTTCTATACGTTACTGTTAGAAACAATAAAAGGCTCTCCTTGAGCAAAGTGAAAAGAAAAAAAAAAACCCATATCTTTTACAGTTTTTCTTCCAACTACAGCAGCATCATCTATTAGCTATTTTTCAAGCATTTGATAATTTAAAAAATTCTGTAAAATATCATCACACACAAAATCTTTTATGCAAGACAGACTTCACTGAAAGTGACAGACATGATACATACAGCACACATTGGAATGATTTACAACTTCAATGCAAAATTATCAAAGGACTCAGCAAATGTCCTAATCTTTCAGTAAATACAGTTTATAGAATAAATGCTTATTGATTATAGAGAAAGCTTACATTTCATAAATTTTTAAATTAAACTTTGTATCAGCAAATGAGACAGCACATCACAGATCATCATCCGTCACTTACGCTCAGTTGTAAAAGACCTAATTTATAGACCAAAGATTAAAGAAGCAGCTGTTATTGAAGCCAACACTGTAACAATTACATGCAAGAATATATGGAAGAAGTTAACAATATGGGGGGGCGCTGCAATTTTCTATAGTTCTTTGCAAGAGGTCAAGTGTGGACATTTCACCTGCAATTTGAGGAAGAGTGAGTTTACAAGTCTCTTACATGCTCAAGATTCATACTTGCAATTAGGAACCACAAGAGTAATTTTTCCTGCAGTTCTTCCTAAATGGGGAATAACGCTGGGACAACCTCGCATATCTTTCTCAAGAGCATTTATGCCTTTCTGAATATTTCTAGGACATCTTACATGCAGGTTTTTAAACAGAATGTTAGGTGTTCAAACTGAAGTACACAATGCCAAGAAAATGCAAAATAGAGCAATCAGGGACCACTCATCCCACAGCCTTATGCCTATATATTATCTTGTAAATTGTTGTGGGTTTTTTCCTCATCCTTAGATTATTGGCTCTTTTTGCACAATGGTTTGTGTCATTACATCTAATTACATAATCAGTGTGAATTCAAGTAACCACTAAATGAGAATATTTAATTATCTATGATTTATTGAGCTGCAAAGCGTGACAGACTCTAGATGAGAAACGGCTTCAGCAATGCATCTGACAAATTACTTTTATGAAATTAGGAACTCTGGAAGCAAGGTAGTAGTGAAGTAGTAGTGCAGTAGTGAAGATGTAGAAATGAAGTGAATTTCTGCAATAGATCTAGAAGAAAGTTAGCAAGAAGTACAAGGCAAGAAACATGGACACCTTTCTCTCCACTGTCTGTATAGACTTCTGTGAAATAAAACATGTAAACAGACTTTAAAAAAAAAAGCTCTATAAAATCCTAAATGAGGAACAAGAACCCCATAAGTCTAAGGCATATTTCATTATAAACTTTATCATTGCTCTTTCATAACATCTGTTCCTCCCACCCTTTCAAAAACAGCTTCCTGTCCACTTCAGTTTTCCATGCTTAGTCACAGCTGGGGAACCAGGTTTTTTTTAATAGAAGTACTAATATAATTCTTATGCCTTCTAAAAATACTTTATGCCATAGTGTCTTCCACATGAGAACAAAATATCTAGATAGTTTTTGAGAAGTAGTGTTTTTATCCATAAAAGTATAATGTAAGAACTAAAGAATATTATTCTGTGTGCATATGTTACTCACTGTGGGTTTTGAATCTCAAGAGAAATTTGAGTTTGAGTGCAGCAATCCCTAAAGACTCAGTCTTAAACATTTCTGAAGAATGAACTCATTACATATTTCTGAACATTAAGTCACAGTGCTTCATTTCTGTTATGTAGAGCCCTTCTAAAAGATAAAAATAAATCAGTGGAAGATCAGATTTCACACGCGTTTCATTGCTGTTGCTTATCATGACACGATCTTCCTTCTGATTTAAAAGGTTGACTAAGTATGGTGTGCAGTGTCTTGGATTTTTTTCCCACCTTATAAAACAAGCCTTTAATGATAATTAGAATAGCTTACCTTCTAAAAGCATATAATACTTAAAATACTTTGGGGATTCTTTTTTCCTTTGATAATACAAGATGGCAAATGCAAAATATTTTCCAATAATAAACTAGCACTTTAATGAAACTGAAAATTAAAGATCAAAATTCTTACTTTTGTAACTACTGCACAGATTTCCAGAGGAACTAAGATACATTTTATATTTTATAAAGGTTATTAAGCTTACTTTTATTCACATGCAACCACAGTTAACTTACTTTGAGGTATTACTCCATTACATTTCTATCCAATCTATATATAGAATCAGAAAAAAACCTTCCCTTTAGTTTGAAAAGCTTTCAAAACAATGACACAGCTAGCTACTTTGCTTGCTAGACTCAAAATCAATCACATCTTTTTCTTTTTAAACTTTTACCTATATCTCAATGTTCTTTTTCTTCTGCTTACGCTGGTTACAATGCACTCAACCCCTTTCCCTGTTCTCAATTTTGTGACTGTGTCAAAAATCAGCCATCAAATTGTAACATTTCTCAGTCCTAAATCAAGTTGAATTCACAATAATGATCTGGAGAAAAACAACTCTAGTTGTTCCTAACGGTTTTGTATAATCCATTCTTCTTCAGAAGAACCAAAGAACTAATTCTCCTTACATTGTATCATGTAAGTGTACTTGTATGTACAGATGTACAGTTACCTACATTTAAACAATTCTGAAAGAAAAAAACTGGAACGTAATACTGGGATGAATGGTATGGTTTCCCCACATTTAAATTAATACTGAGTAGTTTTGCTTCAGTAACATGATATAGTCATATTCCACTCTCTCAAACTATTCATAACAAGATTATACATTGTCAGCCTGACTTGGAAGAAAGAACTGACATATAAACCTCCATGTTCTTGGGAATAAATGAACAGCTTTTATTATAGAGAGACCAAGTTTTCATCTTATTTTAGGCATAAATTGACTATATCTAAATGTAGGTCCCTTATACCAAACAATTTGTTGTTAATTATTCAGACCATTTTAACAAAAAGCTCTTGACAACACATTTTTCTGGTTATTGTTAGCATCACACAGACAAAAAACCTCAAAAATGTATCAGCTGAGGAGTTTAATAAAACATTAAAACATCAGATTATGAAAAAGTGTATTACACACAATAAGCAAGTAGAAATCCTCTGCAAAACCTTAAAAAAAAGGAGTTTAAAAAAGTCACAGACAGCTTTTGCTGCTCTTTATCACTCCTACAAAAACTGTTTGACACCCCCTTTTCTAGAAATGATGCTTAGGTGAAGCAATGGGTGTTCCTATTCAAACACAGGCAAGACTCACCAATTCAATCCAAATTGCCACCCCGCCACTCCTTCCTCCCTTTGAACTCACCCTAAAAATCAACCAACCCAGCTTATAATTAACATTTAAATTGACAAAGTACCCTGGAACCTCTCCATTTCTCTAGAACTTCTAGAAATACTCACCATTGTCATAAAAATTCACATGATATTTCAATGTGATTTTTTTAAATAGTTTTTGATACATTCTACTCCTCCTTACTTTCCTTATAACTCAAAAATGTTTCCATCTTCTTTTATAATCATAGCTAGCTCCCATAGCATTTCCATTTTTCCAGGTATTCATTCGCTTTCCAAGCACTACTTCATCTCGCAAAATTTCTCATTGTAACTTTTCCTTGTTTGTCAACGTCACTAGATACTGCAGATGCTTTGGACTTTGTTTTAAACACATTTATATTCTGCCATTTAACCTTAGTTGGCAAGTTTACACGTCAAATTCAAGTATGTAAACTCCTTCTCTATCTTCAGTTAAAAAAAAAACCAAACAAGCAGGCTATTCCAGCAAGTGATTCAGAGTATCCATGTTACCAGTTTTTCTTCCAGTTGTCTTACTCCATTTGAAACAACTTTCCAAGATGTCTCTGAGATTTCAAATTACACTACTGCAATTTTAGACTTTTTCACAAATATTATCCTACCATGTAAGAAAGCCTCTGAAGACCAGTAGGTATTTTGAATCAGCTGACCATGTTACATGGCTATACATATTTGCAGCGTTTTGATTTAGACATGAACAGTTATTATAAAATTACCATATAAATCATATAATTTATATATATTAACCATTATAAAATTTCTATATGAAGTTTGCAATCGGGGTAGATTTTTGCCACTTTTTAGAAAAGGTCTATTACAAACCAACCTTTACCTATTACTGGCAACATTAAATGTTCTCCTATTGATTTGCTCTCTCTTTAAATGCTGGAAATAATTTAATACGAGGTATGCTTGTTCCACCATTGACACCAAATACTAAAAAAATTAAGAACTCCACATAGAAATGAAATTGTGCCCTAACTTAAAGCATTCTGTTCACTGCTGTCCATGAAATATATAGTAATCCAATTGCTGTAATAGTTGTATAAGTATCACCATTATAGGTCAATCTATCTCACCCTCAAATAGAACTCAAAAGAAACTTCTTCCAGTCCTGGAATACAGGTCAATGCATGGCCTTGATCAGATCTTAAATGTAGTATTAAAGTGTTCACTGTATCATATAGCAGCATCCATGGACCGAGATACTGAATTTGAAGTTGTTGCCAATATACTTGACAACCTCAAAACTACTCTGATTTTTTTGGAGAGCTGAACTGCATACAGTACACAGGTATTCAGTGGTGAACAAATATTTTCATTTTCTCTATGAAGAAAACAAGTGCTGTTTACCATGTCCACCACTAACCTGTAACTTGTATCAATAATTCTACCCTGGTCTTTATATGAAGAGGAGGAAAGTGTTTCCCCCACACTTCTTCAGTTTAATCTAAGTATACCTACCACAGGACTATTAGAAAAGTATTAAAACGGATTCCATGTGTATATTTTTCCTTATATCAAAAAACTTAGGACAGATAAAAGCTAGATTATTAAAATTAGGCATAGATCCATATTTAGTTATCTCCAATTCTACCAATTATTTTTTCATAAAAATTCTTTCAAATGCATTTACATACAGAAATGCATATATGCATCTTCTGTATCTACATATGAATATACATATAATTATTATACTACACACAAATGTATACACCATTGTAAACTAGAGATGTGTGCATAAGGATTCAAACACACATAGCCAAATTTCTGGGTTTTCCCCAATAAATATGCAATTTTGCATGTGTTAGCAGAAAACTGATAAAGCATGAATATCTGAGTTGAGTCAGTTCTTATGGACATTGAAAAAAAGCTAGAAAAAATATTTGAGGAGTAATATTAGGCATATATGTTTACCTTTCTAGTACAACTATGAAAGGAGAAACATGAGAAAAAAAAGAGTTTGCATTCAAGTCTGATGTACGTGCATCTGTAACAATATCATGCGTCGCCTCTGCAGCAGGTGAGGGTGCAAAGTGAAAAAAAAGCAGGCTCACACGTAAATGTTTAAAGCTTCCCCCATGAAGCAGAGAACACTGCTCCAGATAAGACCCATTACAAGATGCATAAGGTCTTTAACATCTGTGGCAAAAGATGTTAATGCAAGATGTTAGTGAAAAATACCACTAACTTGCTATTATCTTTTTTGTCTCTATTACTCACAGTTGCTCAGCCTTAGGATATTTTTCAATTATATTCCTGTTCCTTGGTCCATAATAACTCATAATTGTATTAAGTTACGGAAATATTCATTTCAATATTAACTATTAATAAAAAACCAGAAAAATCATTTACATAAAACTCAAGCTGGACATAAATTACAATTTTTGGTGAACTAAATTCTAATCAAGAAGGATACAAATACATTATAGAAAGAATTCAAAGTAGATACCAGACACTAGTGTTAGATATTAAAATTAAGAACTGAATATACACAACAGGTTGCAGGTTTTGGGTTTTTTTTCCCCCACCTCATTTATTTATGGAGTCCCTTTTTTTTTTTTTTATTTTTTTTTTCCATCATTTGTAATTTCAGTGACTTCATCAGCTAGGGAGGAATAAGTCTTTGGCAAAAGCTGTTGCAAGTGACACAAGATAACGACGGCTACTGCATTTTAGAAAGGAAACAGCATACACTGTGTTAGTAAGAAAGGAATATTGTCCAATGATCAAGGCCCCAGACTGAGATGCAAGAAATCCAGAGACTGATTATAGTCTTTCAAAATATACATCTAAAACATAAGGGTCATCTGTAGCATGAGTAACATTATTAACAGAAATAACAGTGGGAAAGATACCATGGTGATACGGCCTTGGGCTGGCTAGCTGACTAAAAAATATCCAACAGCATGTTGTGCCAAATTTGCGTTGTTAACGTGTTTTGAATTACATGCTGCTTTATCTGACTACTACTACTAACTGATAAAATGTATGATACACCTTTGTTTGATGACTAGACCCATCCACAGTCTTCATAATCTACTTTTTCTTAGCTCACAACAAAAATAATATTCTTCCTGGACGAGGAGAGACCTGGTGAAGATGAATAAAACAAATCCAAGGAAATGAGAAAATTGCTGTGGATGGAAGGAGAGATGGGGTGGATGAAAGAAGGAAAGACAGGTCTTATAACTGAATACAGGTAAATGTACAGAAGCTTAAGATTCTTACAGCCACAAGGATTTTCCATTTTCAAGTGTATTAATGGTTATAAAACATGCACAATATACAATAAAACTGATTTGTCTTATGTAAAAGCTGTATTAAATGTCAGCCTTGTTTTCTCAAGAGATCAACATTGTTATTTTCTCTTTCCAATTAATCTCAGTCTAATCATAGGCATTTAAAAACAGTGTCATGCTTAAAGTTCATTAACGTAATCATAGAACTTTGATTTGCTGGTGTTTTGTGTGGTTTTAAGGAGTTGCACTCCTTAATAGTGCAATTTTATGCTGGTATATTAAAAAAAATTGTAAAAACACAGTGGAGTTTTCAGAATGGCAACTCTTGATATAAATATCCATAACTAGATTTCCTGCACAAAACTTATTCCTAAAGCTTATGCAGAAATGTACAAATCCTCCCACTCACTGCAAATTCAAAGTAATATTTGATGGATCCATTCAATCAAAATCATAGTTTTATGCTGCTTTTTATGTTTCCTCAATCCTGGTGATTAGTAGCCATTTCCACTATCATACATAAGTTTGAGCAACCGAGAATGAACACCAGAAAAACACCTGCTTTAATGTAAAGCCACATGAGCTACCTCCTAAACATAGTTTTGGTGGCCACAGGTGTCCAAGACACAAAGAATGTTTCAGCCATGCTATTCCCAAAGCAAGCTAAGAACGTTCAAAAACAAATGTTAGCAAGCTTTTCAAAATGTATTTAACCATATAATTTTATTTAAGGCTTGTGTGATTTCTATGTGAAATAATTTGAAGCATAAAATATATCTGGAAAAAGACTGCCTTGATACAGCTTGGTTGTTACATATAAACTACTAGAATTCAGCTCCTAGGTGGCAAGATTGTTTTGTCTTGCAATTTTCATAAAGCAATTTTTCATAAAAATCTGAACTGGTAGTTAAAAAACAGTTTGTATATTTAAGGATTCCTGAATTTATCCATTGCCACTATAAAAATGTTAATTAAAAGTATACCAAGGGACTTCAACTTTTCCTAAATATATGCTATGCTTTTTTAGAAAAAAGGAACAGGATTCTGCTTTTTATGACATTTAATGTTTTTATGTTAACTTCAAGGCCAAGTGGTGTTTATTTCTATACACCTCAGGCATTGCCTGACAACAGGTACGCTGAGCACAGATTTACCTGGCTCACTAGAGCATCCCACAGCATCAACTTACTGCCTTCTCCACTATTCTCTGACTCCCAGAGAACTAGGAACATTTGGGTTTCAGTGGAGCCGCAGCACCCAAATACTGTCAGTGCTAGGACATGGTGTTGGCAATAGGGGCAGGCAATGGGCATGACAGGGGATTTTAAAGTTTCTACCTGAAAATGCAGTAGGCCAAGCCAGCTGATTATAACCAACCCTGTTTTGGTTTGTGGTCCTGGTGCAGAGAGAAGCATTTCATTCACAGGGGCTGTGCAGGCACAATCTGGTGCCCTGAGACTAAGGTATCAACTAGTTTCTCCTTTACACAGAGCTGCAACACAATACAGGCACGAAATTACTAAGAAGTGGGGAAATTCAGCTGTTAATGGCAGTTCTCATTAAAAGCTGCTACATAATTTTCAGACTTCTTTTACAGTTTCTGTTGCCAAAACAAATGTAGAAGTGACATAAAGTGCTTTTGATGTTATAACTTCCCTCTTTTAACATACTATACTGACTATCCTCAAACAGCTCAGGACAAACACACTAATTCTTATGAAATGTCAACACATCCAAAGACATTGTTTGCAGTTCACTGCAGCACAGTAGAATATCATGTATACTACTCACTCTGGTTTTGAGGTCCAACCTTTGCTAATCCCTGTGAAGCTGCAGTGGTAAATTCCAATGAACAGTTCTGAACTACCAGAAAGTTAGCTCTGTGGGATATTCTCTATTAAAATTAAGCAAAAATGAACACAAAGACATTTTTTCTTCAAGTAATGCAAATGGGTTGCCTACGTCAGTTCTACCAATAGTATTATAATGCACAACACAACTTTGTACTCATTACTTTTTGAGAAAAGAGAAAAATGAAAAATGAAAAAATGTAAATAATGATGTAATTTCAGTCTGGAAAAAAGAAATTCTACTGTGTGCCTTATGCTATAAAAGAGTGCAGTTGCCAATGAATAGAAAAGAAAGTTGTTCTGTTTGGGCAGACGGTTGTTCTACATAGCTCCTGGGTTTGGAGGAGTTTTGTCACTACATTTAATGTGGAGAGAAGGAAAACGGAGACAGAAATTTTATGTTTGCTGGGCAGCAAAGAAATATGAAGCCAACTGATAAAAATCTCAGTCCTATACATAAGTGAACAAAATGACAAAGTTATTTTATTCATAGAAAAAGTCAGCATTTTTCACATAAGGAATTATACTTAAAAGTAGTAGAAGTTCTTAAATATGTCATGACATTATGCCTTCTGTTAATTGATCATATTAAAAGAAGTTAGGGGCTAAACAAATTTCTAACAATTAGAAGAGTAAATGGCTTACAAAATCCACAAATCAAAATGTTTAAATATTAAAATTACCACAGTCCACCTTCTCCTCATACATCATACTATAGAATGCCAAAATAAACGTCATAGTCTCATGGCCAAGCAGTAGGTGCCAGCTAGTCACCTGTTTCACAGTCAGCTTCTCTTCCCTAACTACTAAGGAAAAACCTACCTGATGCTAGACCCTGGCCACCTCAAGTCCATCTTCCTTCTCCCTGAAACTAGTCTTTATAAAGTAGACTTTCATCAATGCAAGGATTCATGTCATTCATTTGACCCAAACGTGTCACTGATGTTATGTTTAGGCTTTCACTGAAATGAGAAGCTGCTAAACCTTAGGGAAGAATATCAAAGGGTATTGTCACTCTTTCCTCCACTGGCTGGAAAAACAATTTTTCTCCCTCTGGCCTGCAATCAGTCAGCTTCTCCCCCCCCCCCCCCCCCCCCCCCCATTGCTCAAGGTGAGCATAGTTTCCTGTGTAACCATACATAGCAGATGTCACAGGATAGTAGCATGACAATGGAAAAACTAGTTCCCTTTCCACCTCACCATAAGTTCCTTCCTAAAGGACTGCAATAAGAAATTATGAAATCACCTAAACCAAAACCTCATCCACAAAAGTAAACTTCTCCATACTTCTCTATCTCCATTCACACTTAAGAAATAGTGTTAGAAATCTATACACTCCTTTCCTTGTCTCCATTATTTCCATTACAGAACCTGTTCTGTCTTTATGTTAGTTTACATAGCTTACAAATAAAGCAAACATGTATTTGAAAGCAAAATACCTGTAACTACAGTTGTCACTCATAGCATGTAAAATATATCCTTTCTGACCGTAACTTAAATTCACCTGCCCTTGTCACACTCTACACAGAAACAGTGCGATCAGTGTCTCCAGCCACATTTCTCCATCCTTTACCCAAAGCCACCATACTCTTTCAGATTACAGTTTGATGGTTTGGTTTTTTGTTGTTGTTTGGTTTTGTGGGTTTTTTAAATAACCATAGATCTGGCCTTAAAAATGGCTTCACTTAAAACTTTTGAAGTAGCAAGCTACTTTCCAAACAGTTATTTTAAAAGAAAGCTGTACACTGTGCCAATTGGAAACCTATCTAGAGAAACAACTGGCGAGCTCTTTACAAACCTGGTTTTGGCCTCGTATAATCTTTCATATATTCGACACAACAGCACATTCAGGAAAATGATTTTATGAAATTATCCACTAATGTACAGAAATTTGACAATTTGTTTCAACTCCGTATACATTATTCCATGAGATTACTAATCTTAAACCCTATTTCTCAAAACTTTGCTGGTAGTATCTCAAATATGAACCCACAGAGAATTAGTACTTCAAAAAGCAAACTGATGTAAATAACCAAGAATGTCTCTTACCATTGATGTTGGGTAATAACTGTACATAGAACCATTTTTTACATCTTTGAAAACAACTTACTTTTGCAAAAGCTATAATTATTTGGTAAAAAAAAATCAAATACATTGCATGAGACAAAGGCCTTACTATAGTACATGGCATAGATGATTTTACTTTAGGTCTGAAAATAAGGTGCCAAGAACTCAAACATTCTCAGTTTGAAAGAACTGTAACCTTATACTTTTCTAATGCACACACTATTATCAATACCTTCAGTTAGTAAAAGTTAAATAAACTTAGATGATTAGTAGCTTTTTAAGTTATTTTTAATTAAAAACACCAAATCATTTGTAAACCAAGGTTTATTTGAAAAAGATACATATTAGTTTAACCAAACTATGTCTGAGAAGTCTGCAGTCTTCTATACAAGAGATCAGGTAATATAATCAAATGGATCCCTGGTGATATAGCTTACTATTCCAAGAAAAAAAAAAATCACTATAAAATTTAATAATGGTCCTAATAGGACTTGAATTTTAAAACAGCAGTACTGTACCCAAAACCAGGAGATGTGAAATGAGTGAAGGCTCACAAAACTAATTCAACCTTCTTGCAGGTAAAACCAAAATGAATAAAATGCCATGAAATTCCTAACACACTATTCATGGAATGCAAATAAACGTCTTCTGAGAAGTCAGAGATATTATGACACAAGTAAGGAAAATACCATAACTATGCAAAACACTATTCATCAATAGGGGTTTTTTTAATATTGCAACATACATGGGTTTTCAGACTGACCATGTAAAATGTAGAAATCAACACCCAGCATTATTACAAAACTTTCACACAGATGTTTTATAAAGTTTATCATTAAAATGAGCCAGTGCATTTGAAGTATTGAACTTGCATCTGGCTTCATATGAGCAAAAATGTGATATAGCATATCCTTGTAAACGTAAGCAAATAAACCACAGAACGTCATTTGAGCTAACCCCATTTGGGAGGGTTAGGGTCCCCAGACTCTATGAATGGTTTCTTTCTGAGCATGAAAAGTCTCTATCATCACTATGCAACAACTTGGTAACGGAACATTACTTGCCTGTAAAAGTGCTGCAGTGGGGCACCCCCAAGGAAACCGTACCTGAAAGATCATTTAACTGCAAGCTACTTCTCTCCTGAAAGGCACAGAAATCAGGGAAGTCCAGTCTAGACCTCAGTTACTGCAAATTGAATGGTAATTGCTCTTTCTCTCACTCTTGTTAAAAGAAAAAGGAGGAAAACAAAAAGAAAAAAAAAGCCTAAAACCTGCCATTTACTGAGTCTTGGGCCCAGATGCCACTGTGCTTACGCTGATGCTTTGCTTGGTGTCAGCAGAGGGCTGTGTGGCCTAGTGCCCCTTTACACCTACGTACTGAAGCGCTACGAGCTCCACCGCTGCCAGGGCAAGAAGCATAGCAGCAGAAAAAAAATAAAGCAGCCATTACAGGAATATGAATGGGCCAAGGAGAACTAGTGCCTCACATGCCTGGCAGCCATTTTGTTGTCCTGGAAACCATTACCAAGACCACGCTAACTGGGAAAAGGGTAGCTCCCCTCCTTAACTTCCCTGACTCACCATCCTGCCATGGAAAGGGTCTCCAAGAGAGAGCAACCAGAGTAGTAGGAGAGGTTTTTAGTGAAGCAGACAGGGGCAGCAGGGGAGAAGAGGGTGGGCTGCAGCAGCTGCACCCCAGGTAGGAGGGAGCCCAGGGCCATTGGCCTGGCAGAACCTTCTAGTGCTGGAGAGGCAGCACGTACCGAGGACCAGACGGAGGACTGGCTTACTTGCTGCAGGAAGAGGTGTAGGCAGGCTGTGTCTCTCTGGGAATGGAGAGAAAGGCCTTTTCTCAGGAACCATGAGACTGAAGGAATTTTGCAGTTGGTGTCTGAGGTGACTGAGAGGAAGCCCACAGTAAAGGGCTTGCCCCTTCAAGGACGCAGCAAGCAAGGGACAATGGGTTTGCAAACTTGCTCATTTTTATTCCATCTTACCCAGCAGATCTGAAGTTTTTCTATTTTACAGGTCACCTGGGTCTAATAAAAATCAGTTTTAAAGATTATAAAGCTTTGGTGTTTTGGAATGGGGTAGGGCTTGGTTATTGTGCCTGTGAGATGATCTCAAGCCCTACTTCCTATATCAGTTTACTTAGCAAAATAGATTCGGGCAGAAAAATCGATAAAGCAGCAGCAACTTTCAAAATTACTGTCTGATCTGAAAAAGCATGGACTCCCAGAAGAGAAAAACCCCAAAACATTACATACAATGTATTGTTCTAGGGAATCAAAACAAGCATAGAAAAAAGAAAATCAATAGTCTTTCAGCCATGTGTAATTTTGCAGTATCGAATATGTGCAAATATTTGTGGCAAACACTATTGTTTTCGTAGCAGATAGGTCAGTTCAAAGTGTTTGGAGCTGGTGGATTAGAAAGTTCGTTGTTTATTGCTGTAGGCTGTTGCCTTACCTTACAGAGACTACCCAGCATGAATACAAACTCAGTTTGAATGGGAGAGTACGAGCCTTTTTCTCCTAAGTTCTACACTGCATCATACTCCCCAGATAATGTCAAGTCTGGGGAATAAATCCATCCCCTAGAGCTGAAGTGGGAAGAAGTGAAATGAGAAGACAGACTTCTGGCTCCGGGGCAGCACCTCGACTTCTCTCCAGCTTTGGAGGACTGAAGAAAAACTCTGCTACGTATGCACAGGGCTGGTTACATGAACAGGCAGAGTTGCAATAGGAAATCTCCTTGCTCTCCCTGGTGAATGTACAAAGAGAGCAGGACTATTTTGCCATTTTCCCCATTGTTCCTGTGGTACAAGGCAGCTGTTAGCTGATGACAGTGAAAGATTAATTACATCATGTAACTGCAGCCATGCAAGGCCAGGCATGTGGCCCTATCTGATGTGTCATAATCCTGTCAGATTGCCATCTTTAGCACATTTTGATATTCTGCATCCTTTAATAAAGGGGAATGGAAATCATTGTGATCTGTACTTTAGGATCATGGACTAACCATATTACTCTGGAAGAAAGATGATGAAAAATAAATAAAAAATAAAATATTAGAAAAATACATTGCAGGAGAAAGCACCTCACTATGCACATAATTCTCTTTTTAGGGAAAGAATAAAAAAAAAAACCACAAGCAAACCACACCATTAGTCATACCATTAAATGCAAGCTTCAAAGCCTTTGGACTGCCCAATGAGTCAGATACACGACTAGATGGGATGTAGTGGTGCTGCTTGCAGATATGCTGCCTGCTAGCAGTCTCAGCTCTAATGGCTTTTTCTTCCTAGAACTACATTAAGGAGCAGGTGGGGTTTTTGTCAGCTCAGATGAGGATTACTGGTGTCTCTGCATGCAAATGTTAAACACCCAGAGGAGAGCAAGATGAGCCTTTGGAGAGTGGTCCCAGAGTTGTCTTCATAACATTTCAACATTTTATTCAAGTCCCACTAATTCTGATTGTATCCTTTACTCTTTTTAGCATGTCTAAAAGGAGAAGGGGGTGAGAGAATACCATCAAAGAGAGGCTAGAAAATAAACCTCACTAAACCTGAACTGCAAAAGAAATGGGATAACTCTCTGAAATATTTCTATTCTGCTAATCAAGTTACTTCCAGGCTTTCACCCATTTCAGAATTCTGGTTTTATCAAAATATGAAGCATCAAGGTTTAAAGTGATAAAATTCAGGTTTATGAAACATCTGTAGGAACTGTTATCCAAGACCTAAGTAAAGGTTAGAGAAATTAGTATGCAATTAATAAGCATTACTGTGAGTGATTAGAATAAAAAAAGACAGAAACAAAGAACTTCTACTGCAGATTAGAACTTCTCAGGATTCATGGATTCAATGGTTTAAGTAAGCAGTAGCTTTTACCATTAAACTAAAAAACAAGTCAGAGTTATTTAGTGTATTGAAGTCCCACAACAATTAAGCCTATTCACTAAAACTGGAAAATAGCCTCACCTAAAATACTGTAACTACTATGAATACTTTCCATAAGGGTACTACTTCATACTTAATTAAAAGAGTGCAAGATATATATTCCCATTATCCTCAGTAGCTTCAGACACAAACTATATTATTCATCAAAGTGTGAAAACTCTTGTATAAATGGGAAGATGACATGAGACCTTTCATGGTAGCACGTACAGTTGCATACAATCTAAGCAATCAAAACAAATAATAAAAACAGTTAATATCAACATAATAAATAATAACAGTTAATAATCAACATAAGCTATGACAGAGTGAAAACATGCTAACCAAACAGTAGCCCAAAACTAAAACCTGCAAATTCTAAATTGGGATGAATAAGACAAACAGGCCAATTTAATTTATAACTGGAACTAAAATTTCTTGCGAAACTTATTTCCTCTTTTAATAGTAAAATATTATTCATTCTGAAGCATCAGTGTATCCCATAGGAGTGCACAGATTAGCAAAATACTTATGATTGTATTCAAAGCAATGTGAAATTCTAGAGCAAATTGGTATTTTAGACTAAATGAGAAAAAATATGAAGAGAATAAAATAGACAGATATCATGAGAATGAGTGATTAAATGCCTTAATGCATTACTGAAATTCAGATATTTTTTTTTTCAGTTCTTCAAGGCAGTATGGCAAAAAAATAATTTAATCTGTTTTACTTTTCAAGCTGTGAAATGAAGAAATTACTATCTCTTTACCTAAATAGCTCCTTAGAATTGTTATATGGAGGCTGTGAAGTCCCACAACTGGGGCGTGGGGACGACAGACACGGACAGACACAGGGGTATTGTTTTGTTCTGGGTTTTTTTGTTTGTTTGCTTTGTTTTTTAAACAACTGTAAAAAATTGCACAGAAGCAATGCTAAAATATAGGTTTCCTCATTCCTTACTGAGGCTAATTTAATTACTTCAGTGCAGACCCAGTGATATTTCTATAACTATTTTAGAATGTGAGAAATGAAACTTGTCAGAAATATTATAAATTGTGAAGCTACATTGGATATTTTGGCTATCTTAAAACTGTTAGTGAAGTGACATAGTCTCACCTGAAGGCGTGGCACACACAACAATTTATGATTTTCAGTGGGGTTCAGTAGTTGTTTTCCTGAGCATGCCTTTCTTAGCTTCTTTAGAAGCAGGAGACAACAGGAAGATTCAAATTATTTTTCTTGGCATAGTAATACTTTATTTTATGAACACTCATCTATTCCCCCTCCGCCTTTCTTACCAATACTCTGATTGAGCCCCTGAGCCTCAGACTCCCTCAGATGAATGTCACTGTGTCGTACAACCTGGTTCTTTTTGGTCTATTCTGTAGCAGCTTTTTATCTTTGTAAGTTCAAACATACAGAAAGAGCATTAAAAAGTACCATTACAGTTAGAAAGATATGCACTTGTCTATATCTAAATGTATTTGTTGAGACATGAATAGCATGCTGTGCTCTTTGGTCTTTTGCATTTCAACTGCAATAAACTTTTGTAGCTCTCAGAACCGTTAGCTCCTGAAGATGCTTACCTTACAAACCACTGTAGATGGAGTTAGAGGTGAAGGACTTCATCAGGTACTAGCCTGTACAACTGATAGGGGTCCACAGCATTATCTGTTGGTAGCCAATATCAGTATTGCTTTGCAAGAATTGCTATCAAAATTAGAATAAAAGGAAACAGCTTTGTGACAAAGTACAACACAGTTTAATCAAACTTTTTTAAAGAATGTAAGGGTTTTGTTTGGTGAAGGTTTTCTTTTTAGCTAACATAGGCTAAAATTAATGTGACATAATAGCTTGACATTTTTCCTTTCTCCTTATAGCTGATTAAAATAAGTCTTAGTGGACTCCTGCCAAACTTTTGAAAGCACTTTGCCTTGGCACTGATGATTTGTACCAGTTTTGGCAAAAAAGGTATTTTGTTCTCACAGTCAATAGACATATTCAGTTTCTTTTCTCGTGAAGGAAGTGTTCATGCCAGATTCTTAAACGTGGCTAAGTGTGTGCATTTCCAAAAATGCACAGTTGAATTTTGTACAGACTTTGTTTCCTTCTAAGAAACCTACAGAAATATTTTGTTTAATGTTAGAATTAATCCTGTGATTTACACTGTTATGTATTGTGGGCATTCAAGGCATTGAGTTTTCTCCCCATTTTCCCAATTCAAGCAGTGTATGGCTTAGATTTATTAATTTCAACTGTCTGTTTCCCTCTGTGTAATAATTTGCCAGTAATCTGTAGTCAGCAGGGAGAAATGGCCTTGGTATACAAAAGAGGGTCCTTCTAGCTACCTTTTAGTCAGTATGTCATGCTCTAAAGTACATATTCTTCTAAACTTTTGGTGAAACAATTCCGAAGCTTGGAAAGACATAACAGTCTTTTTTTTTTTTTTCTCTATTCCATTTATTACCACTGGTAAGCTCTCATTTTCTATATACATTTTTGCTAATTGTAGGGGAAAACATGCTTCTAATACCTGAAAAGTACGGTCTTCAATTCTTCAATAGAAAATATTTTATCAATCTAAGGAACAATCTATTGAGCAGTGTAAATTTAAACTTGAGACCCAGCTTTCTAGAAAATCAGACCAATGTGAAATCAAGCTAAATGGTTTTTTTGTTTGTTTGGGTTTTTTAGTAGATTTTGTTTGGTTGGTTTGGGTTTTTTTAATATTTAGTAGTGTCATTCTGTATTTCCTGTGCACCTGCAATTACTGTGCATGCAGATACCTGGAAACATGGCAGCAATATTTAAAACAATACACCTATTAGTCAATAAGAAGAAAAAAAATATTTTAAAAATCTGTTTTTTTTTTTACTCCCAGGGCCAAAGTCTTCAGACAGACATGATAGTAACTAACAGCTATGGGACTAATGACCCTGGAGAGTAGTGCAGCCATTAGTATGATTGTTTTCACTGCCTAAAAAATATCATATACAACAGTATATGACATGACACCTGTGCCATGAAATGTGGGTGGAAGGGAATGAAGGGGATCCTTTTTTTGACTAATACTTTCTTCCTAAACTTTCGGTTCTGTTCTTGGTTTTAAACTCTATTCAGGTGCAGTTCAGCTGAATGCAAATGGACTAAGACTGGAAATGAGTACATAATTTGCATGAATAATGTCTTGCAATCACAGGTTTGAATGATGCACACAAGCTTTTGTGTTACAGAAGCTGAGGCACAACTTTTTGCATATTTTTCATATGTACCCCATAGTTTGCCACATTGCTAGTCTTGCAATACTACTGTTACAACCAGCTAGGAGGAAGGTTACCAACAGGTTACCAATCTCCAGGGCTACACACATCTATCAGAATATTAGTAACATTAGTTTCTGTATCTCTCTCTGTCTCAGAAAATACAGGAAAAGTTCCTTATTTCCAAATTGTTTTGGACTGAATAAAGATTAAATTCTGCTTTAACATCCTATATTGAAGTCCTCATTTCACACAAACTGAGACTATGCTTTCATAAAATTCTAGTCTCAGTACTATGAAATTAAGTAACTAGCAAATATATGTGATGAATTATTTGTTATGAATAGATAACTTGAGTAAAATAAGAAAAGAGTTCCCTTCTTTGTCCTAATGACCTAACTTACTGTATTGCCCCCCTCCCCCCTTTTTTTTTTTTTAATTATTCCCTCAGAATGCAATGCTCAGGAACAGTTAAAAGTTGAACACCTTAAGCTTACCTCAAATTGTCCTCACTATGCTGCTTAAAACATACTAGCAATATAATGAATGTACATTCCAGCAGTCTTAAATTTAAATTTTGAATAATTGGGGGGGCAGGATGGTGTTTGTTTTTTAAAGAAAAAAAGGTGTCAGACTTGCATTTTTTTTCACCTGTTGGCTGGAAAGCACTAATTTTCATTAAAATGGTATTTGGATATTTTAGCTTTTTTTCATAAATCACACATGGAACACTCATGCATTTGATTTTAATTTGAGGTGAAGTTTATATTTGAGTCCTATAGTCTCAACTGGTATATATATCCCTGTTATAGTTCTTCTAATGAAAAAGCTTACAGGTTGGACAGAGAACCAAGAAAATGTTAGACCTGTAGAAGTGATTGGAGACTTTCTTCATTTCATATAGACTGTCATTATCAACAGATCAGAGGAAAAAAAAAAAAGAGAAAACAACAATAAAAAAAAACCTCCCACACTTTTATGTGGTCAGAGTCATGCACAAAACACCTACTAGCTCCACCAGGAACCATCAACGTCCCTGAGCTTTGAACAGTTTGGTGCCCATTCCCTTCCTCATCTTCTGCACCAGCCAGACAGTTTAATTTTACTGTGAGGCCACAATTTCCAGTCCTTCTGGGAAGAACCTCAACTGCACAGAAGTCAAGCTTGCTGTGCACGTAGTGACAGATGGTCACTGAATACATTCTGGACCTCCTTAAATCCATGTGGTATTGTGTGTCAGAGAATTCACTCTTGGCACTGGCAAATAATGAGAACTAGTAACTTGTGACATATAAAAGTATTTGAAAGCCCTATAAATGACAAAATGTGCTAATATTTTATATACAGCATAATAGAAAACTGTACTTTTTGAAAAGTACACTCTTGTAAAGTAAGAAACTATAAAAAACAATGAAAAACAAGTTAAATTGAAGCATAAAAACATGAAATAAACATTTTTTCCAAAGCGTTATTTTTCTTTAAAAACACTGATCAGCATCAGAACTATTCTTTCGCTTTCCTTGTTCAGAAATTAAATATGTATGTTTGATCTTTCCAGACTAAACAAGAGAGGAGTCTGTTTACTGTAAACAATAGGAAAAGAGCAGCAAAATCTGTCATTAGCAAGGATCATATCTATACTGAAAAATTCTGATACCAAAAACATACCAGCAATAAAAACTAATTGTCTCCGATACCAAGGCTCTCCTATGAGAAATAAAAGACAAATTAATGGGGCAAATCCTACAGACATATTCAGGCTAGCTCTAACTTCCTGACTCAGGTCCTTCTATCAGCAAACAGCAATTTTAGCATGGGCTATAAAACCTAAGGTAGTCCTCAGCACGCAGAGTGCTCTGTTGTTAGCATTGCATCAGATTGGTAGAATCTAAGCTAGGTAAGGTAGGTCTGCACAAGTACAGTGACACACTTGTGTACCCATGTTCTTCAGGATAAGATTACAAAGAAGTAAAAGTATCATTGCCACCTCAAGACCAGTTTCACTTACTCAAATAAGCATGTATGGGTAATGTCTTGAACACAAATGCTTTTCCAAATAATGATTGGAATAGAGGTTTCCATTAATCACAATACACACTTTGTAATCCGTGTAAAGCACTGCAAATTCTTATTGGAGTTTGGCGGAGAAATTAGATATGAGCACAAGTCAGTTTGTCTCTCAGTCACACTGGAATAAATCTTACCAGGAATTTATCTGTACAAACTATAACAAATGCAGGTTCAGAAGTTTGAGATTTTTGTCATATATTGCTTTTACTCTCATTTTCACATGCAGCTTCAGGCAAAACAATCTTTGACTTAAAGGTACACATATTGAAGTACGTACTGTAAAACAAGTCAAATGTGTAAGATTATCTCTACATTGCTATCATACATACAGAAAGCTAGTATAAGTTATGCACTGCTCCTGTAGAAAAAGCAAACATAAATGCAAATCAATATTAATTAGGAAGCAAAAAAGGATGCAATAGAATGTAGAAACAATAGAACTCCTCTTCACTTACATTGTGTTTTGAGGAACACCCAAATGGTTGTAGCATTTTCTGTTAAACAGAACACGTCACATTTTTCATACTATGCATCGTAATGAACAACACTTCCAAAATATTCATCTAAAACAAATTAAAGTATTTAAGAATTCAGCTACTTGTTACATTTGGACTTAGTGCATGAGAGTAGGTTGCCACTGTTAAAAAAATAAAGCATAGATGCAGAATCAAAGTGACCAGACACAGCATACATACATACTTAGGGCTACATTTTATTGTATTTAGAATTCTGAAGCCCTTTCATTACAGTTAGTTGAAAATAATTCTCTCCCTGATGTGGCTACTGCTGCACACATATGCTGTATTTTCTCCAAGAAATACAAGAAATATCAGTGAGGAAATACTGACGAAGAAGTTGACTTCTCTTTTTCCTTGCTTACATTTAGAATGTACAAGGATGTTTCTTAGCTTGGTTTCCTAGGGAAGTGACATTAAGCAATGTGCCAAGTCCTTTCTCTAGGTGTACTCTAGCTGCTTTCAAACACAACAAAACCCTCCTATAATTTTTAACATCAGTGTCTACCTTCAACCAAATTTGACATTGGTAAGCAGCTCTAGAACACAACCAAGTTCTACTTTTTTCATTAAAACAGCAGTGAGACAGATGAGAGAGACCCTCTTATTGCTTCAGCTGTTCCTTCAGTGGGGCATAGAGAACAGTTGCTGGACACCAGATCATTCAAACAGAAAAGAGCCAATATGTTAACCACAATGGGGTCTCCAACATCCCATTTTTTAGTTTACTTTTTCAGAGGAAGCTCTATTTTCTCCAGAACATCTGAGCTTCACAATATTGAGAAATGTAGTTTCATCAAATAAAATAGTTAAGCATTTGAACATGACTACAGTGTTACTGAAGAACTGAAATCTTGGCATTTTACAATTTTGTGAAAATTCACCTTTAGAATTTCCTTTTAATTGAATGGGTTCTGTACATGAAACTAAGTCAGTAAACTTATTAGTTAAAATCACATACTCACCAAGGTAACTAATTGCTCATATAATTCATATTGCAGAAACAGGGTTTGTTGAATGCCCTTCATTTTAGACATAAAATAGATTTTATTGTTTTATGACATGTATAACTTCTGATCTGTATCTTTCTTTAGAAAGTTTGTTAAGTAGGTGAGATGAGATACCTTATTTTAAGATTTTCCATTCCTTTTTTTATTGCCCCTTAAACAACTCAGGAAATTGTAAACATAAGATAAACATTTTTATTGCCCAGTATAGAACAACTACTGAAGCCTCTTTGAAAGCCTATAACAATATTTCACATAATAAACTCCTATCTCACAGTATGTGCCGCATTCCCAAAGAAATCAAGCTTGCCAAGCAAACTGTCCCCTCAGATTAGAACATTTCTTGCACAGTTCTTGGTCTCTTGAGCTCACTCAAGCAGATGGAAATGTTGGGAGAGACATCAGCTGGAGTCGGGGAATAGAGAGGAAGAAAAAGAGCCCACACATGCCAGGCTTCAAAATCACTGGGGTTTAATCACTAGTAGGAAAGATGAAGTTGTAGTATTGTTCATAGCATTAAATACAAGCTGTGCTGGAATCTGGAAATGTGTTAGTGAAAGAAATTTAGCTGGATTATGCTATACTTATTATGAATTAATTTTGGGAAGATATCTTGATAAGATAGCTATTTTGGCAAAAAACACTAAGTGTCAAAAGGCATTATACAAGTATTAAAGTTAAGAGTTTAACTGCATAGGTCTAAGAAGAGTTGGGAGGGCAAATGTGGCAAAGCATTTAACACTAAAGAAATAGAATTAGGTCTGGTCTAGGTTCTGGATTATGGCTGTTTTGTATTATAGACAGCAGCTCCAAGGCCTAATACTTGCTGTCATGCTTCCTGTTTAGTGCTAGTGGCTGTCTTTTATAAACTTCATTTGCAATAATACCCTAACTAATAGATTTTAGAATTTATAGTGGAATAAAGTTTCTACCTGAGCAATGAACACATTGTAAAATATCCAGAACATCGCTTTATAATTCAAAGAATTACAGAATGCTTGATTACTTCCTTCCTTTGTAAAGCATGATGCTTTACTGCCACTTAATATCGGAGTGACAAACCTGCTTTACAAAAGAAAGCGAATCAATGAACTAGGCAGTCCCAGAATTTGGTGAGAGATAATTTAATTAAGACTAACTTCTCTGAACAGTTGTTGGCTGATGATCCAGACAAAAGTTTTATGGTCTAGGCAGGCCACGATTTCCTTATTTTTTTTTTAACCAATTCCTCTTCTGGTCTTGCTGCCCTCAGATACTCTTGAATAACAGAGTATATTTATGCAAGACAATCACACTGAAGTAGCCATAATCTTTAGGATTTAATTACAGTCTGAAGTGAACATGGTACGTGGTTTTAGTCCACAGAAACTACAGTATTGCTCTTCCAAAATACTATGTTCTTTCTTAGAATTTCAAAGCATCCACATAATTCTTTACTTCTGTAACAGAAATTAAATAGGTATCAGCTCCGTAAAAGTTTGCATTTGTTCACATTTAGGGAGAATCTTTACATTACAATATTTCTGGCTAAGCATGTCTTTGTTTTTAATTGCAAAAGTGATTACGGGTATAACCAAGAAAATGAAGAAATTAATTTCCTTTCCTAGGGCAAAGTACAAGAAATACTTTCCATCACTGACGCCAGCACTCTATCACTAACCTGTGTTGCCTCCACTCCAGGATTCTTCTGGAGAGATGTTGTGGTGCACGATACCAGATTATGTGGAAAGGCAGTTTGTGATGTGGTGTCCACAGGGAAGTGACATCATTCTCTTCCGGGTTTCAAACCTTAGCGCTTGATGAGGACCAAGATCTTCAAGAAGTAAAAGGCTAGTACACTTGCTCTTTCTGACCAGGCAGTGCTGTGGCTGCTTAATATCTACTCAAAGCCACAATCACCTTCTGATCTGAGGAGCAGGTGACTTTGTGATTCTCTTCCATTCTGATTGCTATGCACAGTCATGACAAGGTAGACTATAAAAGATTAAGTAGTATTCTAGTCACCCAGACAGTTTACTTTGCCCTTTTGAGAATTGGTCCAATGCATCATCATCTATCATAAATGGCTTATAATACGACAGTGCTGGATCTTTAAGGTTATCTATGCTCCACTGCTAAATAAGAAAGATAAATCTGCAGAAAAGCTCAGAGTAATTCTACTCAGTGGTAAAGGACTGATTTCCTTTCCTAATAGGCACCCAAGCCTCAAACAATTCAAATTAATCCTGTGCTTCAGAGTATGAAGCAGCACTTTCTTAGTTACCAAGAACAGACCAAAGAGATACTGTGCAAGTTTCTCTTTCAAATATATAGCCATTGCCTGCTGCTATAAAAATTAACAGACAAAAAAATCCAGATTTTGGTCAGTCATTTCAGTGTATGTTTAAAAATTAATAAAGTACAATCTTACATGTGCATATTCTTATTAAAGCAACTTTTTTATTTTACAATATCCAATACATTATAACATAATGATTAAACTGAACCATAAATTTAGGATGTTTCTAATAACATTAGATTAAAATAGCAAAACATTTCAGTAATCTTTCTGTTCTATGACACAAGACACTGGTTTACATATTCTTTGAAAAAAATAATAAATATCATTAGAAAATAACTACTATAATCTGTTAAACATATGCTATAAAAATCGTGAAGGAAATACTGAATAAATTGAGTCTATGCTGGAAGATCATATTCCAGATTTGATCAAACTAGAGAATAACCAGCTGCTTCTGAGACTTAATAATCACTATACAGTTAGTTCCTTTCATTTCTGGGGTGGGATTTGTTTTGTCTTGTCTTTGGTTATTTTCTACCAGGATGCTTTTCTCTTCCTCCTAGGAGTACAAGTATTTTGTACTCATCGCTCAGATTTTTAAAGTAAACTCTCACAGGGAAGTTATCTCCTGGCCTCTCAATCTCAAGATAACCCTTGTAACTAAGGTTCTTTTTTATCAGTGCAGATAAACTACCTGGTGCTGAAAAGTTATCAAAAATACTAAAAGGATATGCACGGTTGAGATTGTAATGGCATTCTCACAGGGAGTTCCTGAGGCATCAGCTCAGGAACGTTTCTCAGCCTTTTGTGCTCTGAAAAGCAGAATATCTATACACACATGTCCAGTAATATAACACCAAATATGAAATTAAATAATCAGATAAAGAGGCTTTGACAATCACTGCCAAATTAAAAAAGTTCTTGCTATGTATTACAAGCAGGCTAACTTCTCAGGCATAGCAATTAGAACTGTGGAAATGCATGCAATCAGGTTAAAAGTATAACAGCAATACATCTCTCCATATCAATTTAATGTGCTGGACAATTACCAAATGTGAAAATAATCACTATAACAGAGCATTTGTAGGGAAAAAAAAAAAACAACCCATTTCTAAAGTACCATTAAGAGCCCTCAAAGTCTACTGAGAAAAAAAAAAAAAAACTACTGAAGAGTATTCAGATTTTACATAAAGAACTTGATCTAGAAGCAATCCATCATAACAAAGATGCAGAAAAGCTTAAAAAATACTCTAAAAAATCCAAAATATGTCATTCTGTTTGGTTTGGGTTTTTTTTTAATAATTATGATTTTATTAACTTTTGGTTTTGTTAAGCAGATTTTTTTATTTTCCCTATAAAATCTAGCATTTTTTCAGGTTGAATTATGAACTTTAATTTAATACAAACCTTTGCTACATTACTCATAATGCAACGATTCAAATGAGTAAGGTTCAGTGCATGACACCACACTATGTCCTCCCTGGGGCTGGGGGAAGGAGAGAGGCACAGATGACCATCTGGATCAGTAAGTAATCCACCATTAATATCTATATATATTACTAACTAACAAAATATAACCTGCATCAGAAAAAAAAAATATCCAAAACTTGAATATAAATCTGATGGAAGTATTTTAGCACCACCGTTACTGTGCTACAGCAATTAGAGGTACCTTTCTCAAGGCAAAATGCCCACTTAGCAGTAATTTGTCCAAATACAAGCTGGTAACAAATATGGAACTGAACACTTTGAATTTACACCGTGATAACTTCTGTAGCATATAACTTACATTTCTGCTGAGTTATACAACATTAAGTATTTGACTGGTAGTAACGTGCTGCTGTTTCAAAAAAGTACATGGTTGCTGACACAAACAGTATTGCAGTGCCTAAAAGGTAGCTGCTGGAGTTTAAGTTCAAAGTCAGGTCCTTGATTTCACTGTTATTGAATGGCAAAATATAAGCCTCTAATGGGAAGCCTTGCAGGAGCAGCACACTGCACCTATACCATTTGGGAACAACCCCCACCGTTTCTGAAATTCACTCTGGCCAAGCTTAAGCACCTAACTCAAGAGTTAGGCACCTGTCATAAAATGAATTAATCATCTATATGTCTAACTGTACCTTCATTCCAGCACAACCAACTGTTACTTTTGAAGACACAGGGTGAATGAAGAGGTCACAGCTCTCTTTTGCATTGAAACCAAGTGGTTAAATTATTCAGCAAGTGGGAGACCAGTTTGCCCTGCTCTTCAGAAGGAGCTCCAGTCTACCTTTCCTTTACCTTGAACAATGATAATCATAGGGCTGCAGGCTACTTTGAGGAAAAAGAGGAGCTATCCTGTCTCTAAATAGGAGAGAAATGTGATTTCAGCCTAGCTGTTACCTTACTGTTTTGGGGAACAGGGAAACCAGGTTCTGGTTCTTTTCCCTGCTCTCTGGAATAGCCCTTCTCCCTAACACCTCTGACTCTTTGAAAGCTGCAGGTCATGAAAAGACCATAAATATCAATT
Organism: Balearica regulorum gibbericeps; assembly: GCF_011004875.1. Classification (NCBI taxonomy): domain Eukaryota; kingdom Metazoa; phylum Chordata; class Aves; order Gruiformes; family Gruidae; genus Balearica; species Balearica regulorum. Next base: position 50,494,646 of record NC_046187.1, on the reverse strand, counting down.
GTTTCATTCTCTATAAATTCATGGTAAGGAAAAAGACCTTTAATAGAGAGACAAGAGTGTCAAATTTCTGTGCTTGGACATAGAACATGGTCATGCAGTTGTCTGACGTATCTAACAAAACGGCCACAGAGAACAATTTGGTAGAAATGAGAACACAATAATCCAACTAAGCTTCTGTAAGGTGATCAGTAGGTTGTTGAGCGTGAAAACGATAAATTTAAGTATGTAATCTGGGACTTCAGACTTTCAAGTTGATTTTCTTTAGTTACCAAGATCAGAGATTTCCGTGGAATTTTTAATCAGTTGCTATAGAAATGCTTACACGCACAGCTCTGCACTGCCAGCAAGACAGTCTTGAAGCAATAACCCTGTTGCCATATCTTCTTGTTTAACCGAATGCCAAGATTCACTTGGTCTTGTAAATCTAGAAGCTACTGCACTGAATATGTTTTCCCTTCTAACAGAAAGGCATCATAAAAGCATCTGTGGCTTTTTTCACATTCTCATACAAGTTGCAGTGTTTATTACAATTTCAATGAAGTAAGCTCATTTCACTTATAGACAAATATTGCATTAAACAATTAGCAGAAACAAGTGTGTGTGTGTTCATATTCTTCCTTTTCTGTTCCCAGTATCTTCCTCTTCCACTTATTAGAATTTATTTCGCCAAAGGACAGATCAATAATGAAATTATGATTGTATGTATTCAGCAAGAAAGGAAACACTCTTTGCAAGAGCATGTGAAATTCAGGGAAAGAGATTGACTAAATTCTGATGAGAGAGATTCAGAGTCTCTGCTCAGCAATATAGCCCACTTAGCCCAGTATAAGAGAAGTTATTAATATTAATGTAAAGAAGTGGCTTTAGAACAACCTCATAGATCAAGACTGTAATAATCTCCCTTAAAACCAAACGAAACCAAAATCCCCAAGATTAAAACCACTAATTTTTCATTGAAAAGTTGAAGATAAGGAAGAGAGCACAAGCTATGACCACGTCAGTTCTAGGTGTTATTTGATATAGAAAGAGTGAAGATCCAAACTAAGATTAAGTTATTTGCTATTTAACTAGCTCAGCACTGAAGTGTGCTGTATTAATTAGCTAACAGCTGCAAAAGTTTTAGCTTAGTACAATTTTACTAACATAATACCATTTTCAAGTAATTCCTTGCTTAAAATGTGGTTTTGTACCAACCAAAACAACAGATCATAATAATAGAGCTTGAAAGTTTTATTAGTACGCATTTTCTAGACTGACCCAATTTTTCATTGTAAAGTTAGAATTTCTACATATGAGTAACACCAAAAAGTACACAAACCCGAATTAAATGGCATATTTTGCCTCATCCAGAACAGTTTAATTCTCATCACACAACAGTAACATGGAAAAAAAAAATATCTTTTTTTCCTTAATAAGAGTCAAGATATAGGCATAACAGAAGTTGACTATTTGAGAAGTAGATTATGAAAACACTTGCAAATCTGTCTACTAAAGATAGATCATTTCATACAACTAGTACTCGATACTTCTATATTAACTATATGCATGTGTGTGTACTTATCTATTTATAGTGCTTTTTATATATTATAGATTATGATTTTAATAGAAAACTGGATTCTTAAAAAAATCACATTAATTTTATAGAGGCAAAGATGGGGTGTCCTTTAGTGGTAAGCTTAAAGTTTGATGTATTTAACTTATGAATAAATACAGTATACAAAAAACCTTAAAAAACAAACCAAAACTCCTTCAAATTTGTATATTCAGCTCTCTACATGGCAAATTATTAGAGGATTTTCTCACTGCATGTCCTTGTTGCAGAAGGGTATGGAACTGATGTAGCATGACTTTTATGACACTAAGAAATGAAGGGCAAAGCATTACCTTTTGTAAGGCATGAACAATTTAGTGTTTCATATTCTTGTATAGCATATATAGAGCAGTCTGATTCTCTTACACTAAAAGTATTGAGGATCACTGAGGAGTTTGAATTACATGGTTTTTGAAAAGCCATGGCAATTTTAAAGATAGAATATGTCAAACTTTTTTTTTACTGTATAATCCATTATTTTTGTTCTCAGACCCAAAAGTGTGCATACGGAAACATGCGTACAAACCCACACTTATCACCTCCCTATGCACTTATTTTTTTCTGATACTGCTGAACGCTTATTTTTAACCAATTCTGACAATATGTTTTGCTCCAAGTTGTTGGGGATTTTCTTCTGCATTTTCTTACTTTGTCCATTTATACCTAAACAATGAGCACAAGAAAAGTGATGTTATATTTTGCCCATGGTCAAATTCTGTGGCTCCTAATTCTTCAGAAATAATTTTTGTGTCCCCACAATAGGTTTACTTTGGCAAACTTGTGACCAAGTATAACAGAAAAGTATAAAGAAAATGCTGATGTATTCATATGGACAGAATAGAGGACAAAGTTGTTCATATAATGAACATTTTCTTCAGACTAAAAGGTCAATAATGACATGGATACCTCTTACCGTTAACAGAAAATAGTCAAAAGTAACAAGAGGTATCAAAAGCAACTTTATTAAAATTTCAAAATATTGTTTTACAGTTGTGAAGGGTCTATAAAAATAACATTATGACAGCCTAGAATTCTAATTATATTAGCTTAATTCATGGGGGAAAAAAAAGGAAATCTGTTTTTCCTTCTTATCCTAAAACTATTTGTGGATTTGATTTGTATTTATTAACTTGGAGTAAGTTTCTGAAAGGCTAGCTAGACTGATATAGCCAGTGTTCTTGCTGATCTTTACCCAATACTTAACCTCTTAGGATGAGAAAACCTGACATCCTTGCTCTGAATCAGAAAGAAAGGGGAGTTGTGCTTAGGTCATCCAGTTATCCCACAAACATTTTGGCAAGGACTCTAGTGGATATTCCAGAAATTATCTCCTTCATCCTAGCAATGCTGATCCATTTAAAAGGGGGAAAAAAAACAAACAAATTTTAAAAAATTAAGAGGGACATAGCAGGCTAGTAGCTGATCATTCCAGATTAGATATCTGGCTACCACTCCTTGAAACCTGTCAAATAAGTGAGTTTTAGGGGGTTTTTTTATTATTTTGGATCGTTGTTTTCAATCATATGCCCACGCAGGTAGCCAATATTCCTAGCTGGTTAAAAGAAACAGATAGGAGTTGAGAGAAGCAAACTTGTTCCCAACAGAAGGAGGAAATAAACCTAGGTCCCATCCAACCTCTTAGTAGATTTTTCTGTGATCAGTGGAATATCTCTTATGAATTTAATTATAAATCAAATTTTTACAGCAGTGTCTAAGTTTAGTATTTCATTTTATGGTTTTGGTTAGAGATACACAAATTGGAAATGAAATACTTTACTGAAACTTGTCACTTAAAGCAAATTTTCATCTGCTTCGCTATTTTGCCACAATCCCCTTGGGTAGCTGCCAAGGTACATATGCACAATTTCTGTGTACTGCATATGCAGAAAAAATATTCCACATCACATAGTCAAAATTCATTGTGCACGCAATGCCAATGCCCATGGCTTCCTCAATTCTTAAAAATTTATGTGCAAGGCCTCTGAGAGCTCTTTGCTGGCTGGGCTGGCAGGCTGTAAAGGAGTAGTGTCTGTCAAACCGTAGGACTCCTGGTTACCTGAGCTATCGAGGGCACATTTTGGAAAGCTAGGTGGGAGTAGATCAAAAATGCTTGAGACTTACTAAAGTTTTGAAATGAGATAATTTCTGTGATCTCTTCACAGATGTGAACTCCTATTTCTATGGACAGTCGTGCACAGATGCTTTAAAATGAAATGGATCTCTGGCAAAAATATGCTGTTCTTTTTATGTTTCGTGTTTGTCTAGTCTTCCCATGAACTTGCTGCTGAAAAGCAATACTTTTTTTTAGTCTTCTTGCTCTCTCCTACATCTAATATAGTGGAAAATATTTTCAGTATGCCCTTTGAATTCAGAGATGGAATTATATTTAATGTCACTTGAAATTAAATGATGGCAGAAAACATAGGAAGTTTCAAAGTCCTTAGGTAAGAGAAGTGATGTGAACAACTTCATGCATGTAAAGCATACAATGGCAAGCCTTTGCTTGCTTACTTAGGTATAGTGTAGAAAGGAATCAAGATTTGCTTAGAGGAAAATTAGAAACAAAAGTAGACAGAAGGAAAAGAGGAGAATCAAGCAGTAAGGAGTTCCTCTAGGACACGGTTGTCGGGCTGCAATCCCCATTCTATCTACAGAAAACTGTGATTATTCACAAACTCAGCAACATTTCTTTTACAAAAATCTGGCTTTTTCATTAAAAAAAGTCAAACCAGCTTGCCAAAATATGCTTTTTTCCTAAAATACTTTTGCCAAAGCAGAATCCTACATAAGAAATCAGCACAACATGAGGGTTAGATACTAAACAAAATCATCAAAAGTATTCTGTGATTTGTTTGCAGATCATGCTTTTTAATTAGACACTGAATAATGCCATCATCCATTTCATGTTTAAATATTATATTTTCAAAAATATAGAACAAAGGTAATTCCAGAGCTTTGCCATTATACCAACACTACCAGATTTTCTGATCATACATGTGAGCATAAATGGAAATTTCTTTACAGCATGTCCAATCTCCTATATGAACATACAGCCAGAAAGATGTAACAAAGGGCTAATAAGGTAATAGTCCTGCAGCAGGCTTGCTGATTAGATTTACAACTCTCTCCACTGTTTTTCCAGAATCACATAAGGTGTTAGTTCCTATGACAGTACTTGACAGTACAGTATTTGTCAAGTACTTGAATGAATCCTTACACTGAAAGCAGAGCACAGAAATTCCAAACCTGATTTAATTACTCAAACTGCAATTATCTCATGCACATACTTCATAAATAGCCAACCTACTTAACATGGAATGACACTAATTATTATGCAGGGAATATGAAATAGGATATGCATAAGATCATGCATTTTACAGTCATGCTAGATGTCTCTCAAAGGCATGTTACCTTCTATCTACCAAAATTAGGAAGAAATCTGTTAGATTTCTTAGAGGCATTAAGTTGAAATACCAGACCTCTTTTGTTAGCTGTAGTCTGTGTGACAACCTAAAGCCAGATGCAGTTTTTCTGTTACACACACGCAAGAGACATGAACAACACTAAAATTTTACAGTCTGCTGTGAGCAAGCACATAGATTTGCCACCAAGATTAAAGCAGAGGATAAGTTAGGATGGTAACAATTCATCTTGTTTTCCCTCTACTTTTATTTGTTCAGTCCATTGAACCATTGCATACCATCCTACTACTTGTATTCCTGAATATAGGTCAACTGATACAAGACAGCCCCTTTCACACTTTTTTACAGTAATATACAATAGAGGGGGAGCTCCTGCTCTTGATGTCATCACAAAAATACTAACTGGGAACAGGCAAGGTGACATGGCCTGGAGTCCTTCAGTGCTTCTAAGGCAAAATAGAGTTTCATATGGAGATAGAGCAGAAATCAGTAGAAAATATTTTCAGGAACTTCCTAGAAATAACAAAAATTGTACATGATTTCTCTGTCATGTATCTAGTTTGTCAGATACTACTTTATTCTAAGCAAACATATAGTCATGTTCTCAACTGTTCCATAGATAAATGTGGTTTGTATGTTTATGTAAATTGCAAGCAATGTTCTATATGTAAATACATAAACTAGAGTAAATAGGTATATGAAGTATTATCCTCTTAATGTAACACATATAAATTTCAAAGTTTTCAGTGAGATAATACAACTATTTGATCTGGTGAAGCTCCCTCAACAGAAAGCAAAAGTATGCAGAGATCATAGTACTGTAAACTCATATAGGTAACTGGAGAAGAAAAGACAAAAATACTGAAAGGAACCTTTTCAGTGACTCTGTCTAAATTTGGCCTCACGTTTCTGTAATCTTTTTCTCTCCAGTAGCAGCCCCCTAAATCATTGGTAAGATGGCATGCATAGGTAAACTAACTATCTGACACGCATGCTTTCTTTTTATCACTAATTCTTATAGTAGATTATATGTATTAGAAGCAGGTTAGACAAAACAGTCATTGAACTCTTGGAACAATAGTAAAAACAATTGAATATACTTAGCATTCATTTAAATAAATTCTCTTAATCTCTTTCATTTTTTTCCACCAGTTCCCAATAGTTTCTATAGTCTCTCCAACAACATCCAATAAACAATCACATACATACGTACATACAGAGAGATTAAACTGGTCCTGCGCAATGCTACAACATAAGAATATTGTTACAGAGCCTTTTTTGACTGCATAGACTATGTCCCTTGTTGGGGATTTCGCTCACCAATACTGTCTTCACCCATGATTTGGGCGGGGGGGAAATGCTGGCAGCTAGCATACAACAAGTAAGGAGGATGGAAAATAAATCGTACTAAAGGAAAAAAGTAATTATGGTTATGAATATATTTGGTCACATTATATACAACTAGAGGTCTGTTTTCATCCCTAGTATGCTTAGCAAAAGTGTTTCATATAATAAAAATATGATAAACTATTCAGACTTACAATACTTAATTTCTTCTGAGTCGCCATAACCAATGCCCAGTTTATACATCTGTCCATGATGGCAGGCTGGGTTATGTTGGTGGGAAGACATTGATATTTTATTTTGTGCCCTGCTCCCCTCACCCCTTTCAGTCTATAACACTTATATCTCTAAGGTACTGTACTTGTCACAACTGTAACATCTTGCATGGCTTCATCAAAACCAGGGAGCAATAGCAGGCTTGGGAGAAACACCGACCTCTGTGCATGAGATAGAAATTAAAGAAATTTGGGTTTTATTACGTATATAATATTTTAGAAAAAACCAAATCTTTGCAACTAGGGTTGAGTGGGGAAACTAATAAAATTAGGGAGATATCAGCTTCTTAAAATAAATAAAAGATGTATTTTGAAGAGAAATGAAGTTTGCTTTGAGGTACTGTACATTTCCTAAATGAATAGAATCCAAGTTATTACAAGAAAGGAGCCATTCATGCTTACAAAAAGATGTGAGAAATTCACACTGTTTATCATATACACATGCTTTTGTTTCAACCTTCTTCCTTTGCTCCTCAAAAAGTTCAGATAAACCTCAGTTTCAAAGGGAAATAACTGCAGGAGTTTATTTATTAAAAAAGTATTAGCCACCTACAATGAAATTAATTCTTCTCATCACTTTCTTTAGACATCTTTTGAAGCGCACATTTAAGTATATGCATTCATTTTCTGAAAATTAATTCCTATTCTTGAAGAGATAATTGACTGTCAATGCCATAGCCTCAAAGGAAGAGCCAGATTCTCATTTTTCATTACACAGAAAAAGACCAAATCTCTGTCCTTCTAGTTAGCTTCAGAAAGAAGCAGGCAGTGATTTGTGAAAGCGCGCTCACCCAGAGCCTTGGCTTCAGGTCGCACATGGGCGGCAGGGGATGAATGGATGTGTAGATTTGGAGAAGGATAAAGCAGATGATCAGAGATACTTCAGTGCTTTCTAATCATCAGTGCTGGTTATGCACAGAGATATTTACTGTTAATGTGATTTAGGCTGTCAATAAAGTGCATATTTTTTTGATTATTTATGTGTACAGGAAGATTAATGATAATCCAGTATTTTCAAAGTAATGTACTCAGCAGAAGAGGTAGTGTTGGGAAGAATGCATAAATTTCTACTCTGAAGTGCTTTCTGTCACAAGAATCTGCCCCAAACTAAACTAATTCCTTCCTCTTCTAGCACTGGTTGAAGCCCATCATCTTCTTTTGTACTAGTGTGTTTTTTAAACTTCTCAGAGCAAGATATAAATATATATATGAAAAAGATAACAAGAGCTTACTGACAGATCTGGAAGTGACTCAGGTTTATAGAAAATGAAATGCCTAACTTGTGACTGTTGATCAAACAGAATAAACTGCCAGTCAGGTTCAAAACAGAATCATCCTGCTGGCTCAACAGAGGTATTATCCCAGAATACAGAGGAAATTATTGGAAAATAGTTCATTATTAGAGAATATCTACACACACACACCCCCCTCCAAGAATGGAAACGGTGATTCAAAATTTATCCAACTGATTTTTTTTTTTTTTTTAATCTTGCATATAATGCCTGACAAATATAAATGGATAGATACTCCCTGTATTTAGATGCGCATAGTAAATGTTTTAAAGTATATAACAGTTACATTACTGTAGTTTGGAGCACAACAAATCCAAATAATCATGACATGAAGCGGAAAGACAAAAGATGCTGGAAAAAAAAGAAGAAATACATTTAACTACCTAAGACTTCCCTCCCTTCCCTAGCCTTAGTGTTACAGCAAACCATATAAATACGTAGCATTAGTTTTTCAAGAAATAATCTGCAGGAAAGATACGTATCTGCTAGATAATGTGAACAACTGGGTTTAAAACTGAATACTCCGAGCAAAAAGGATATAAAGCTATATATTTCAGTATGTAATAATAGTAACTATACTTCTGTCTAAAGTTACGAATCATCTCTTAGTAAGTCATATTTTCCCAAAAAGGTTATTTTCCTTACCGGTAATTCTATACAAAATCATTAGCAATTTCACTTGAACTGTATTACTTTATGTTCAGTAAGTATAGCCTCCATCAAAGAGATAATAGTTCTGCTTCACATTTACATAATAGAAAAGGTAAGAATTGAATTCCACCTTGGATGATAGCCCTGGCATTTCTTTCATTTCTCTTTGCAGTGAGAGCTACATAATTTGTTCCAGTCAAAAGGGAAATTTGTTGCATGGAAATGGAAGAAATATCATAGCTCCTAAACAAGAAGCCTTGACTCAATTTCATTTCAAAAAAGCTTAGGGGCTGTACCAATGCCCCCGGTAACAACACAGAAGGAGATAATAGCATTTGGTTCTATTTTGGCATTAGCACAGCTGCCACCCCAGGCAGCCAGCGCACCCTCCTCCAGCTCCGCTGAGAGCCCAGGCACAGCATAACCAGGGCACAAGTCTACTTTCACCATGATGAGCAAGGAGTGCTCCTGTGAGCAGTGCTCCGCGGAAGCGGCTATCTCAGCAAATCTGGTGGAAAAAACATCAAAGCAGCACTTTCCTCTTTTCAGGGTTTTTTGTTGGGGTTTTTTTCTTCAGATCATTGTTTCCCTAATATATGGCTCTTCTCAGCAGCCCAGATTGCCATGGCAGAAAGGATACATGATAGAAAATGTAATTTAGGAAACAAAATGAGACAAGCGGTATCTCCTTTTCATACCAGACAGAAGTCAGATCACTGGAAGCAGTAAATTGCAAATGCTGCTGTGACCACCACTTGCCTGGAGTAGCTTTTTTACTTTTAGCTACTGAGGTAGCAGTGCGATTTTCATTTAAAAATGAGTAAATCAAAAGGATGGAAGGGACCAAAATGCTGAAGACTAATGGGATACCAAAGAGCACAACAAAAGCCTCCCAGGAGAAGGCTGAAGCCACTGGGGAAGTTGCATCCTCATGAATATAAAGTTTCTACTCATTTAAGAAGAAAAAGGACCCTTAAATTTGTATTCAAGCTCTGCAAAATACTAACTACAAATAAAAGTCAGAGAAAAGCCTATTAGTATGACAGCACAGAAAATTCCATCACATTCTTCCTTTTTTTCCTTTTCCCCTTCAACTCCTCCTCCACTAAAGGCAAGAACAACATATTTCCATGAAATTGGTAAATTCCTTCCTGGGGCAAATTCGCAAATATTACTATTAGCAGACTCAAACCAGCATACATAAGGGTGTTGATATCATTTTTATCTTGCAAAAGACTAAGGAGGTTATGCTTGATGGAAAGCTACGAGTTCTGTAGCAACATCAACACATGTTCTGTTATGATATGGTTATTTGTGATAACATTCTCATCAGATTGATTTACACCAGGAACTTGAAGATACTTTTATACCATCTTAAGGCAGGACCACAGAGGATTTTCGGAATGTCTCTAGGTAACAATCTGAGAATCAGGCTGTAGAAGAAATGCACCGTAACGGCTTGCCATTAGGTTGTAACTAACTCAGAACTTCTGTGCAAACTTTTTGGTTCAATAAATATATGGAATAAAAGTTGTTGATATTTAGGAGAGAAAGCAAGAGACTTATCTTCATTTTTTGCTCCATTGCTCTTTAATAGGAGAACTAATATATTTAACACAGATGCCATCTAGTAGGGCATTAGGAATAGCATAATAGGATGCTGGAACAATAGTATATTGACAGTTCCTTTTGTACATTGTTACAGCTCACAAGAACTGATGGTGCTGTGCGGACAGGCACTAAGATGAGAGTCCCTATCCAGACAGCTTGGAATTGAAGTCTGACAAGGGTCTGCACAAGAGTCTTCAAATACAGAGAAAGCTACAAGGAAAAAACAAATTTCATTCTTGTCAACCTCGCATTAGACAGCAAAAGAAGGGGATCATACCTGAGCTTAGGTTAGGCATTAGGAAAATATTTCTAAGAGAGAGAACAATTACGTAAGAGAATAGATTGCACAAATTGATTGTGGAATCACTATCATTGCAGGATTTGGTTTTGGTTGGTTTTTTGTGGTTTTGTTGGGTTGTTTGGCTTTTTTAAATAAAGGGTAGGTATCTCAAAATACAAAGGTGGTCCTTATTTGGGCAGGTATTCAACTAGAAAATATTATTAAATTTCTTATGGTCTTATTTTCAAGTGTTGAACATACATCTCTAAGTCCACATACGCAGTTACTATGTCAATACTGAATATTTGAAGTGTATAGTAACAGCAAGAAAGCAAGCTTATAGTGAAAGCTTAGCAATGCTTCATTAATTTTTTGAATGAAAAATTCTAACTGTAAAAAAGTACTGTAAAAATATTTGTCAGTGTTTAATAGTGATTATTTCTGTGGATACATATGGTATCATGCAACTCTGTGAAAGGTATTATCTCTTTGAAAGAGACCCTAAGATGAAGCTCTGTTTGCTTCTTTCTGCCAAATCTTACAAAGAACAGAATTCCTGCCTTCAGTTGAATGCAGACATAGAAGATAAATGTAATATGACTTTGCTTTTGCCCATCTCCAGCAATAGTATTTACTTACTTTGTGTATAACCAGAGGTGCTCTCACTTTAAAAGGGATCACCAGCTTTTCACAGTCACTGCAATATCCAAGAGGGAAGCACATCTTCAGAATTGCAGGCAAGAGACAGCTGAGACCTGAGGGTCTTTGTTTTATCTGCAGAGACCATTATGCAACTTAACTCCCTGCACCCTGTTCCAGAGTAAGAAAATTAGAAAACTGTAGTGTTAATTTACAGGAAAACCCCCATGCTTCCTCTTAGGGAAGAAATCAATCAATGCTGCCAAATCAATGCACCAAAGTAAACTGAAAAGGAAAAAGCTTATTTTTTGCCTTGAATGTCTACAGATGCAACTCAACACATGCCATGGACAGAGACACTGAGAGACTAGGAAGTGATAGTTTTTGAAGTGCCAAGCACTTCACAGCAGAAAACACAATTCAAACAAGAACTGTGAAGAACTAAAGCTCATCTGCTCAATACAGGCAGACATGGAATAGGAAGGCTCAAAGATTTTCTTGGCAAAAAGCCAGTAGAATTTCTTAAGCTTTTTGTTTCTACATTCTTAGCTGTGGAATATATTTTTATCCTGGATTTTTGTTATACTTTTTGCAAAGCACTCAAACCAAGGTAATTCATGTAGTATTTTCTCTGAAGCTCACAGAATTATGATAGATGAATATAACTCATTAAAATATGGTGCTAGTATGCATAAGACTTTTGGCTAGCTGTATCTCTGTCAGAATCTGATAAACACCATTCTATGCTATATAAATAGGCTTGCTATATATTTTTCATTAAACCATTATGGCCCTATTTCCAGCAGTATGAAACACCTGCAGCTTGTGCGGACTATATTAGGATTAGTGGATATCTAGTACCTTTGGAAACCATCCTGCTCTGAATCTAAATAAAGGAAAATTAGCGAATCATTGTCTCCGTAGATTCATTAAGTACATTTCTCTGTACTTAAACTAACTCAACTGGGGCAAAAGGAAAGGCTGAGGTATCAGTAACTATGGTATGTTTTCATCTTTGTGACATGTGGCTTCAGTTCAACATAAAATTAGATAAATTTAGAAATTTATATTTTCTTAGCAATCCTCTTCAAATCCTGCTGAGCAAAAAGAGTTCTCTGCTTGAGTATTTTTAATGGATATGTCTCAGATAGACAGCTCTGTTTCATAGGGAGTTTCATACTGCAGCTTTCAAAACAGAAACCAAGCCCATGCAGAGTGCCAGAAGAAATAGAACAAGCTAGAGTCAGCATGCATTTTCGTTTTGTAATCCAATTAATGTTTTTAAAAGTCCTGTTACCATGTTGAGTAGCAACTGCAGTAAGTGAAATTAATTTAATACCTCACTATTTTAAGTTCTATCATTTCTCATTTGGATTCTTATCATTCTTATCATCTTAATATGTCTAGCTGTGGAGTAAACTCATACTTTGCTAAAACTTAACAGATTCGCCATGGAGATGGTAATGGAAATGGGCAAGGTGTTTGCTTCAGTGCTGTCTAAAGCACTGAATATTTTGTCTAAAAGTCAGCAAGACCAAACCAAGCATCAATAAAACAATAAAAAATAAACTTGAACACATAAGTCTTATTTACTTTGATGAAAGAAGTTCTTTAGGATCCTAGGAGATATAAGTGAATCTTTCTGTTTTGAAAGAGTAAAATTACTTTTGATTAGTAGAAATATGTTTAGAAAGAGTCAAAACTCCATTCCTAGCCTTTTCAGAATAAAGTTTAAAATAAAACCATTTTAAGATTGAAAACTGCTTAACTTGCCCCTCCATTTTTTGTTATTTCAATTCTTTCATCTCGCCTAGAGACCAACAAAGTATAAAAAAATAAAAATCTGTTCTCACCTTTCTATTTTGCCTCTTCAGAAACTAGGACCATTGCAGAAGCTTTTATCATGGTGGTTTTTTGCACACACAATTCTAAACTTCATGATCTTATGTTTCCCCTACTTTTAAAACTAACATTTTTAGCTGATAATTCCATGAGTACTTTACAACATTAAGTTGTGCGAAACTGTATATAAAAAATCAGAGGACAGCCACACATCAATAAATAAAGTGTGTATTGTCTCTAAAAAACCCACAAAACACCATCACTGTTTCCCACTTAAGAGTGAACACAGGTGAACCTGTTCACTTGCTACACATCTGTACTTTAATTCATCAAGCAAATTTACCTGCTATGAGTTTTGCAAAATAAGAGGGAAAATTAAATTTAAATCTTCTAACCACAATAAAAAGCAGTAAGTGGCGAGTATTTGAGTGACCTTTCCACACAGGCTTATTTTTTTATTGCAAAAATTATTTAAAGTAGGTTTTTTTCTTGCCCCCCCCCTTTTTTTTTTTTTTTTTTTTTTTTGTTTGAATAACAGGACAGATTTTTTTGTTTAAAAAAAAAAAAAGTGTTTTAGCCAAGTTCCTTTTCCCTTTATAAATATTTTGCAATGTGAAAGCTCTTTGTTACAATCCTTAATCATTACTGAGACAGGAACTAGCTGAAAACCTGTGCTGTGTATATAGCTCTTACTCAAAATACGGAAGTGTTCAGATTCAAGTGGGGTTTTATTTATTTATTTATATTGACCTCAGGCTATCAAGCACATAAAGCCAGCTTTACTACCCTTAAACCTAAACAGCAACACCCACCATGGGTACGTTGGAGCATATGCAAGTCCTAGATGGATATCTTGGCTACTCAGGCATTTACAGTTACACAAACTAGAATACAATGATACCAATCTATGAACTCAGGATTCGTAAGTTTACACACAGTGTTTTGATTCACTGTAAAGTGTCTCAGCTGCAAGATCAAGTTTCCAGGGGGAAAGGAAACAAGAAGAGATCTATGCTACGAATACAAGCTTTAAAAAAAAAAAAAAAGTGCTGGAGATCCTAAATGAACTCTATATACAAAAGGTCATGATTTTTCTTAACTAGAACACGTTAGGGAATAAAGAAAATCCTTCCTGTTTAAAATGGTAGTACTAGGCTTAGTTTCTACTAACCTATTAGCAGTATTTTGAGCAGAGGCTGAGAGAAACATTACAAAAGAAACAGTGTTCAGCTCTGACAGTGTTGCCAAGAGTTCAAGAACCAACATCATCCTAATTAACTTGTTGCACAGAGGTATCTAAATCCCCACAGAAGGGGGTCCAAGTGGCACAGGGCAGAAATACACATTAATTCCCTGGCCATAATACAAAAAGATAGCATTGTTAATGCCTTAAACTGAAATGGATAAACTCTAGAGAGAAAACTGAAGAGAGAGACTGAAATTGTACATCTTACATCAGCCAAGAATATGGCTTGACAGCTAAAGACATTATTCTTCACTAATGAGATATTTATCTTCAGTAAAGTAGGAAATTTTTAATATTTCTCCATTTTTTCCACTGCACATTTACCTAGCTATTTATGAAAAAATATGAAGAACCATAAGCTCACCTATCTTTAAAGATGGACAGTTTCATACTCTGAAAAAAAAGTAAAAAATTGTATTTTCTTAAAACTTAACATCTGTCTCTAGCAAAAGAATGATAAAAATCCTAGTTACAAGTTTCTGCTATAGAGTAGTCCAAAGAAAAGTACTTAAAGTGAAAGTCAAAGATAAGGAAAACTTTACAAAATACTTGCAATAGGAGGTATATCTATGCATATATATTAGTAAGTCTTCAAGTCCTTACAAGCCTTTACAGACACAATCACTGAATGAGGTATTGTCTTGCATTAGAAAATGCCCAGAGAAGTATTAAAGGTGCATTTCTAAGTGGAAAAAAAAAAATCAAAAGATCAAAATATTTAAATGAAAACAAAATCCTTGTGTGCGCTTGTGTACACAACTCCCTCTATTCTTCTTTCTAGTCATCTTTGTTGCAGGGTCAGCCAAACATTTCCTGCATTTCTGTGCAAGCAGTTCACACTGTACCATAATTACACTTTTATTCTACCAGTGAAAATCCCATAGGAAGATGTATTTATCAAATTAACTTGTCACACTTATACTAAACCTAAAAAAAGTTCACACATGGGCAAGTAACGTATTGTTCAAAGACAACCAAATATTGCAGTTTTGGTTTGTACGCACAAATAGAGAGAAGCTGCATAGAAGCTATACGTGGCCCTCATTCTATTTTGCACGCTGTTGTGCTTCCAGCAGAGAGAATACGGAAAGGAAGCAACTCTTGAATTTTGCAGTACAAGCGCGAAGAGGCAAGAAACAACATAATACGGACTTTGAAAGGTCAGACTTGTAGGGGCATTAAAACCCTTATGAGAATATCTGTCTCTATCATTCAAAAATAGTAATGCTAATGTATCATGCTGGGTTGGAGAGAAGGAACAGATATGATCAGACTGAAGATTAATGCAAGTTAGACAGCAAAACTGAACAGGTTGAAAAGGAAAGGGAGAAGAGAAAGATAGCTATAGCTGTTGAAAGAAGCATGAGAAAGACAAAGGTGTGAGCAATAAAACATACAAGAAACATTGAAGGTATCCAAGACTGCATGGGCAACCTGAATGCTGCAAGCCTTCGCTTCCAAGCTGCTGCCCTCTGAAATGAGTGCTACAAAGCTGTAACAGCTCATTAACCTATTGTGTTGGTTTTGCATGGCAAGGTTTTGGTAGCGGGGCAGGGGGGTTCTACAGGGGTGGCTTCTGTGAGAAGCTGCTAGAAGCTTCCCCTGTGTCTGACAGAGCCAATGCCAGCCAGCTCCAAGACGGACCCACCACTGGCCAAGGCCAAGCCAATCAGCGCCTCTGTGATAACATATTTAAGAAAGAAAAAAAACAGAGAGTGCTTTTGCAGCCAGAGAGAGGAGTGAGAAGATGTAAGAAACTCTGCAGACACCAAGGTCAGTGCAGAAGGAGGGGCAGGAGGTGCTCCAGGCACCGGAGCAAGATTCCCCTGCAGCCTGTGGTGAAGACCATGGTGAAGCAGGCTGTCCCCCTGCAGCCCATGGAGGGAGGATGAGGGGGGTGTAGAGATTCCACCTGCAGCCTGTGGAGGACCCCACGCCGGAGCAGGTGGAGGCACCTGAAGGAGGCTGTGGCCCCGTGGGAAGCCCACACTGGAGCAAGCTCCTGGCAGAACCTGTGGACCCGTGGAGAGAGGAGCCCACGCCAGAGCAGGTTTGCTGGCAGGACTTGTGACCCCGTGGGAGAGACCCACGCTGGAGCAGTTTGCTCCCAAAGGTCTGCACCCCGTGGGAGAGACTCACATTGGAGAAGGCCGTGAAGGACTGTCTCCCATGAGAGGGACCCCACACTGGAGCGGGGGAACGATGAGAGGAGTCCTCCCCCTGAGGATGAAGAAGCAGCAGAAACACCGTGTGATGAACTGACCGTAACCCCCATTCCCCGTCCCCCTGTGCCGCTGAGGGGGGCGGAGGCTGAAGCCGGGAGTGAAGTTGAGCCCGGGAAGATGGGAGGGGTGGCGGGAAGTGTTTTAGGATTTGGTTTTATTTCTCATTCCTCTACTCTGTTTTGCTTAGTAATAAATAAGATGAATTCCCTCTCTAAGTTCGGTCTGTTTTGCTCGTGACGATAACTAGTGAATGATCTCTCCCTGTCCTTATCTCGACCCATAAGCTTTTCGTTGTACTTTTTCTCCCCTGTCTAGAGAAGGAGGGGAGTGATAGAGCGGCTCTGGTGGGCACCTGGCCCTCAGCCAGGGTCAACCCACCACACCTATATTCAGAAAAGAGACTATTTTTATAATTTATATTAAAATGGAGATTCATTGCCTGACCAAGATTACATTGGTGCAGGTGCATCCACAGACACAGTAGTACAAGCTGGTGGTTGAGTACTCAAGTAGAAATATTTTAGAATGAACCGCACGTCATAAACCGCATGAATTACTGAGTTTCTATATTATTTCACACAATCTCACAATGATTAACCAGTTTTACTTTCTTTCAAATAAAAAGCATTCTCTGTCAAGTTTAATATTTGAACCAGTATTTATTTAGTTAAATTGTGGATTCTTCTCAGCAGTTGATCTTTCTTGATTGGACTTTCAGAATCTCTATCAGATCCATTAGTTAAGAGATGTGTTGGCTTATTCCGGAGAGACAGCAGAAAAATTTGGCGAATCAAAAATGCTACCGAGCAAATCTCACTTCTTCCAAATCATCATTCATCAGCTTCATGGGAAGAGTGAAAAGATATAGAAGCAAAGTAGAATACAAAACAGAAAGTTGGAAATTGTCTGTAATGTTACTGTTTAGAGGTACTGGTTATCATCAACTTACACAAGCTATTGACTTCTCCAATATGATCTTCTATGATGTGGCTTTGTTTTTGTCATTAGAGTCTTAATTACACTAACTTGCTGCTCCTCACTCCCCCCCCCCCCTTTTTTTTTTCTTCTAAATGAACTGCCTTTATATCACTATAAAGCAGGCAGTTCAACATTCCCTTCATTAAATCTATACAGCTTTGAAACCAAATTTTTGGTTATAACAGTAATGCAATCTGGTGATTCATTGTTGCATACCGTGTCACCAACATCTGGCCACATGTAGACCAGTGTGGCCACAATTATGATTCAATAGCTACATACCAACACTGAATTTTGGCCATTGCCATTTCATCCCAATAAACATCATCTCTATTTTGATTTATGAGACTGCTGTGGTTTAACCCCAGCCGGTAACTAAGTACCACACAGCTGCTCACTCACCCCTCCCCCCACCAAGGGGATGGGCAGGAGAATGGGGAAAAAAACCTCGTGGGTTGAGATAAAGACAGTTTAATAGAATAACAAAGGAAGAGAAGAAGGATATTAAATACAAAACAAGGGATGCACAAATGCAATTGCTCACCATGTGCAGAAGGAAAAAAAACCCTGATGCCCAGTCTGTTTCTGAGCAGTGATCCCACCTCCCAGCTCGCCTCCCCAGTTCTATCTGGAGCATGATGTTGTATGGCAGGGAATGTCCCTTTGGCCAGCCTGGCCCAGCTGTCCTGGCTGTGCTCTCCCAGCTTCTGCTGCACCTGGCAGGGTGTGGGAAGCTGAAAAGTCCTTGTCCTAGTGTAGACACTACAACTGCCTGGCTACAACTAAAACAATCAGTGTGTTATCAGCATTATTCTCATACTAAATCCAAAACACAGACGTATACCAGCTACTAGAAAGAAAATTAACTCTATCTCAGCTGAAACCAGGACAGAGACTTCAATTTGGCACTACTTGGGATGGTATTTTTGGGAGGCTGAATTTGCACATTACCACAAGACAAAATGTATTCACTGACCCAATGTGCAACTGATAAGGGTTTATTAAACTTTTCTATATCAAGAAAATTTGAGGGCTAACCATTGCACATGAATACATTTTTTTTATAATTTCTTCATCTGAAATCATTACTTTTATCACTAAGCATACCAGAACCATTCTTTTACCTTTAATAGCTGGCAGATTTACCATAGTGATAGTTGGTGTCACTGAAATAACTGATCTAGTAAAATCAGTTACAACCGTGCCAATGTGATTGCTTCTAACTTGAGATACCATTATCTTAGGGCAAGAGTTGAAAAATGAAACAAGTCTATAAAAAGAACAACATGAAGACATTCTCTTTGAAAGAGGCAAGAAATAAATAAAAAATGTAGTTCTTCTGTACCAACACCCTATCCACAGAATCACTGTTGTATTTTTCCTCTTTCCAGGCTAAGAGTAATCGACACTGGTTCAATTTCTTCAGCACTGGTATTAGCAGCTTAAAATGAGGTTAACATGTTTCTCTAGGAACATTGTTTAATGTTTCCTCATTCTAAACAGCCTGTGATATATCACAGGTCATGATATACGCCATATCAATTTGCTTTCTAAACATAATTAGTTTTGTTAATTGTACAAGAAGCTTTGCCTCCTAATATTTTAACTTTAAAAACCCCAAACAAACAAAAAAGCCCTGAAAAACCCCAGAGGTATCCATCTGATTTCCAAGGCAGAAACAGTCAAAACCAATAAGCATGTGGGTTCTCAGCATTGAGCAACGTGAACAACAGCCGGTAAGCTACTGTTCTGCCTAGGTGTTCTTGCCGTGTTGGCCAGGTACTATGGTCTGTCATGCTGTAGCAGGAGAGAGACTCTGGGTGAGTCGCTGCCTTTTAAGGACCCCCATCCCTACACACATTTCTTTCTATAAAGTTCTGTGAAGTTTAGGCAACAACCACAAAAATCAACTAGCTTTCAGCTTCTGTAATCTAGTTATGTGATGGAAAAAGTTCATTAAGATTACAAATCTGGATTAAAAGAAATCACTATAAATTAAAATACAGCAATCTCTGACAATCTGCTTTCCACACCAGTGTTTATCCCAAAACCATGCCTCTTGAAACATACTCTGAGAAGCAGCAAGTCAGCTTGGGAGACAACATAAAAATCAAGCAATAACTTTACAGCTACTTGGTTTGTTCTTTGAAATCAAAGTGCATCAAAAGAGAAAGGTATGGTCAAAGGGCAGCACTTGGGCTTCCTCAGCATGGTGCACACCATTAGCCTTGGGTAAGAAAACAAGCAGCGTGTACTACAGCCACAGAAGAGACCAAAGACATTAAATGCAGATCAGCAATAAGGTAATGGTTTCACAGGGACATACCATGTTCTTCTGTTTTCCACAGCATCATCCTGGAGATCAGTTTTGTCTCAGATTAGGGAAAAAGCAGGAGAGCCTACTTCATTTTCCAGCTATCATCCTAGAATTACAGCAAATGCAAGGGCTGAAAAAGAAGTGGTCAGGGCATGGCAGAGGGTTTTATTCTCTGGAGAAATTCTTGCTGATAGTTATCACTTCACTGGGATAAACAGGAAACAGCAAACACCTGTTTTGTATTAGTAGTTAACTTCTTTCTCTCTGACAGTCCCTTTACAGGTGGCCACTGTCAGGTTATCAATTTCCTTCATGATCAGCAGGTGAAAAGTAGAGACAGGAGATCTCAGTAGTTTAGAAACAAGGTTAACATACAGGCAAGCACCTTGAGAAAGCAGAGGAAGGTGAGACTAGATAAAAACAACATCTGGTACCTTGTAGCAGACCACAATGGGTTTGGAATAAAGCCTAGAACTAATCCTAGGTACGATAAAATTTCAGATCAAAAGCAATTTCACTTGAAAACAAACATGTTACATTATAAACCATCACATCCTTGTCTTCATAGCTAACAGCTGTGATTAGAACTATTGGAATTTCAAGAAGTTTTTCAAGAAGATGCTAGTAGCAAATTGGTAAATATCTGTGTTTGAACATGTAGGATAGGGCCATCTAATTTCCAAATGTGATGAGCGATATTCCACACCTCTGGTTCCCTGGGTTTATGGTCAGGATTAAACAATGGGGAAAGAGTGTGAAAGTTAATAGTCTGTTTTTACAGTACACTCTGTTTTTATCATTTTTTCCTCTAATGAAACCATTGTAGGATTAAAGATTGGTATCTCAAAGTTAGCTTTTCTCCAGATTATTACTTTTCTTGCCAAGTACAATTTTCTGTGCTCTCCCAAAGTAAAAAAAAAAACCTTGATCTGCAGAGATACGAGAACTCTTTGTCAGTGGAAAGGTGCACAGTTTCTAACAGAGTTGTGTAAAACCTGGATATAGAGGTCTTAGAAGATGTGGAAGATGAATCAGAGGTAAAAGCAGAAGAATCTCAACTCCTTGTGTAAAGCAGACTCTCCCATGACGGAATCTGTCTGCCTTTCCAAAATTATGTTTGTCCATTTGCCTTCTCTATGTCCTGCAAGGTCTAATTAGACCATTCCCTCCTGAACCAGGACATTTGTAGCACTCTTTATAAAGATATATAACTAGCCCTACAGAGTTTGCAGGCTACAGTGTATAAATCGACACCATAACACCCCAGAAAAACACATTTTGCTTCATGCTGCAAGTCAGTGTGACTTCCTAAAGTTTACACTCGGATTTACTGAACTGTTGTTTTTACTTACCTATAGGCTTGTATTTTCTGACCCTTTTTACCCAGCAGCTTGTCATTGCAACATGAAAGCAAGCTAAAAAGAAAAATACTTCAGTTCTCTTAATCTCTCTTTCTCCAGCTTTCATCCAAATAGAATTTTGCTTGGCGTCCATCTTTTGGGGACTGGCTGAGCTACAGATAAGCAGATCCCCACCAGGGAACACCATTGCAATGAAAAAGGCTGCTGCTCCTTCGACACATTCCCCCTTAGCAGAATAAAGACTATTCATTTTGTATATGTAGTTCATAGGATATCCACTGATCCCACCTACTGTTATCATTAAAACAGCCATTTTCATAAACTTTGAAAACAGTAGTGTCTTTAGAACCTAATTGACCTTCTCAACTGAAAAAAAAGTCAGCCAGAATTGATGGCTTACTGAGAAGTAGTAAATCTGAAGATTTAATTTACAGGGCATTTCACTAGTGATCCCTATATGAAGCTTAGGTGAGTGAGTTGCTCTATCAAGTACATTAGCAGGCAGGACAGCCTGAGCAATCTAGTTTTTTGCAAATTCAGCAACAGAAACTAGCCTAACAGGTCTATGCCATCCAGTAGCTTACACTGAATACTAGATATTCATTCTCTTCCTAACATGAATTTGCTAAATTATTTTATTCAAGTGCAAATATTATATGTTTACAAAATCAGAAGACAGGCTGCACTTGAAATTTGCCATGGAAAAATCAAGAAGGGACAAGATCTGTGAAGCACTGGTAAATCTTAATTGTATACCTTTATTATATATTTGGCTAGGTGAAGCTGTTGGAATGAATACCTTGCCTATGTACTATAAAGAATATAGACTACTATACAATTTCTCAGAAAAGTACTTTTAGTCATACAGTTAATAATTATGGAGTTCTGAAAAGACATTTTTGCTGTCCAGTACAATAATGTAAGACTGATAATGACTGGTTAAAGTTTCACTTAGTTAAAAGAAAAACAACAACAAAAAAAGTAGTATCTGTTCACAACCAAATAATTATGTAGTGTGTTTGGCATTAACACCTTCCCTTTCCCAGCCTAGAGGCATGAACTTCCAATGAAATTGTTTATATGCATATAAGCATTTGCCTTTATATGCATATACATATTTTTGCACACTCTGGCATTGCTGTTTTCTCTTGAGAATCCTCCTCCCTGGTGGTTTGTTTTTTATTTTTATTTTTAGTCTTCATTCATGCAGTAGAACACAGTTTCAAATCATTTAAGCCCAGAAAGGTAAGATTTGGACTTTTTATTCTAAAGTTTCATATCCATTACTGAAAAGATTATATGGGGTATATGGCTCATATTCCTTTTTTTTTTTTTCCCCGATACTATGATTCAACAAGCCAAGCCTCACAGGCTTGGACAAGCAGTTAGTTCAACATCCCAGCAGGCAAAACATGCTGCAGCAGACCTTTTGCCTTTTATCAAGGATATGACACCTTCAAAAGTTCAGTAAGTTGCTGGGGATTTGACGGAACCCAGAAATTGCTGAAACAACTATGGTATCAGTTACAGGCACTGCAAGATTGAAGAATTTCTGAAGCCACAGAGCTTGCGTTTCTCTGGGCTCTGTTTTAGCCTATAGCTAACTCTGGCTGTCACAGCTGGGCAGCAAAATGACAAGGCCATCATTAACTACAGCCTTTTTTCTGCATGTCTTGCAAAAA
Organism: Balearica regulorum gibbericeps; assembly: GCF_011004875.1. NCBI lineage: Eukaryota > Metazoa > Chordata > Aves > Gruiformes > Gruidae > Balearica > Balearica regulorum. Next base: position 50,471,890 of record NC_046187.1, on the reverse strand, counting down.
GACAAAAAGTTCAGTATGTAGCAAATACTGTACAGTAAAGTTGGTATCATACAGGCTTAGTCACAGAGAAGAAATTTCCTATTTCAGGCCAACTCCCATAAAGAGCAGAATTACACAGCCACCAAAGAAAAAATATAAAAACATCAGGAAGAGTACCATACAGAAAGGACCAAATAGCAGCAGGCTAGTTACTGCAATCAAGAGGGACTACAATATTCTGTCCCTTAAGGCAGAGGAAAATACAATGGTAATTTGTACAACTGAAAGCTAATGTACTTCTTGTTCATAATTCGAAGCATTTAAGAATTGTAATTGGTAAATTGATCCAAACCTTTATCCCAGGAGTGTTCTTTTTGCTGTTTATAGCTAATACTAAAATGTTCACAGCTACATTTTATGCCTATCAGAATTAATAATTCCAGAGAAACACAGGAGCAAATATTCTCATAATACTACTGTGGATAGTGAAAAGACCTCTCTGCCTCTCCCCTGCCTCTACTTTTCACCAGTACTGCATCTATGGGTTATATGCAAATATCTCAAACTTTGCAGCTTTCAGCTGTCAAATCTACTAATTAGCAGGTTAATAAAGCCTTCACTTTAGACCTGTCTTCTATATTCCTAAGACAACTGCTTAAAATACATTTTTTGTCTTGAAGCCCAAAGTAGAGCATGCCAAACAATACTAAACATGGTAAAATTTTGGACAAGGGCAAGGTCCTTAAATCTATGCCATAGTAGAACCTGGAGGAAGAGATATTTTTTTTTATCCTTAATGAAATTTTCATCTTGATTAGTCCCAATTTATTATTTGCTTTTCCAAATGTCAATTGTATAATCACTTAATCTAGTTTACATTACAGCAAATCTGTAAGACTCACTTCCAACCCCCAGAAGCCCCTTGTCCTTTATCTGTCTTCTCCATGTTTTCTGTTGGGCATATCTGTGTATGCATACATCACAAAGAAAACAGGTTCGAGGTAACAGAAGAAAACTGCTCAGCTTCTTACTGCCTCATATAACATTTCTTACATGCAGCTGAACACATGCTTACATTAATCTTTAAATAAATGCTTTACACCAAAATCATACCAGCACTGCAGTAAACATTAACAAGAAAATAAATATTTGTTTCATTTTTGTAACACAAAATAGATTTTTCCCATTATGCAATTTAAGCTACATTAAGCAATTGCTGAGGACAGAGTCCTTAGGCCTCCAATGATTCTTAATTCTGAATTCCCTATTCAGTACTGCTGCACAATTCTTACTTCATAAAGAGCTTCTAGCTAATTGCTGCGAATAAAGGCCACCTTGTTGCATTATACTGTAGTCATCTGTTTTCCCTTTTGATACAGTTAAGGATGCTTCCTGAATAATAAGCTGTACCTTCTCAAAGACGTTTGCATTCAAACCAAAAGAGGTAACTGAGTTTTAGGGATGCATACAAAAATAAAATCCAATTATATGCCAAATATATCTAGTTTTTATCAGTACATTAAAACTACATGTGCCAATAGGTATCACGTTAATTCATAAATGAGGAACAAATAACCTCATGTGAAAAATAAAATAAGATGTTCCTACTGCATAAAGACTGAGATTTCAAATCCACACGTGAGTATGTGCATGGCTTTTGTGTAGCATTTTTTAAAGAAATGTGACAGTTTTCAGTAAATTCAACCACTTCACATGAATTAATGTTGTATGTTCTGGAAAAATGGTAAGGTCCTCACTTGAGGAAAAAGATTTTTAGCTTAAAATGCCATTTTTTTTCCCTAATACGACCAGGTTTTTTAAATCATTTAAGAAGATTTTTTTTAATTGAACAATTGCCATGCTGTAATTCTTGCACTTCAACAGCAAGGGTCCTTTCCAGCAGGATGCATTTATGTCAAAGAAAACAAAACTGGCGTTAAATCAGCATTACTATAAAGAATAAAAATTAAATAAAAAGTTGTTGTAGAAAATGAAACGAATAAGACTGAAACTGTGCATTATTTTAAAAATAAAATACCTAAGCCAGAATAATAAAGAGCTTGTCTTTTCTTGAGGAGGTGTTAATATGTTTTGGTACTGCTTTTGAATATATCATAAAAGTTTGAGATTAACACTACTAGCAAGATATGGTATATTCAGTAACATTGCAGATTAGAAAAAACTTTGAATTATTGCTGAACCAAAAATATTACTTATTAAATTTAGAAGTGCTGAGAACAACCTTCTTAGATGCCTTACTTGAAACAGTATCTTTCCTCCTCTCATGTACATTTTCACGTCTTTTATCTGATTTACTATTCCTTATGGAACAGCTCGAGCAAGGTTTTTCTGAGAAGTATTGCACAGCCTCATTGATCTAAGGATTAATAAAAGTTTCCTGTAGATCTAAACTTTCCTTGAAAAATCTTTTATTCCATTACTCTGAAGGTTTACCCATCAGACACTGTCTTAGCAAGTAGAACCCAACAAGCCATCAGGCTGATCAGTCTCTAAAAAATACGTCCTCACTCTTGTATAGGTTTCCTTCAGCATCTAAAGAGTAGGTACCTTTAATCAGTTATCACCATGTTAGAAATCATATATAAGATAAATGTCTTATGATATCAGTGCCTTCATGACCAGAGGTCAAGAAGGACCTAAACTTATGGGTGCAGTGACTGAAGTTCTTAGTGTAGCTTGTACAGCTTCCTCATTTTCTTTTTTAATTCTGGCATAATTCTGTCTAGATAGATTTTCTCCTTTGGAACAAGGAGGCACTGATTTCTGAATGAATTTATGTTAAAGCATAATTACAAAGGAAAAATAATAAGAAAAACTTAGCATATTCAATGTTTCTCCTACTCATTAAATATCAAAGATATTTTGTTTAACATATAAAACTCAAATAATTCAATATGTTATTATGCATTTTTATATTTCAGGATTGATCTGTGATACAGCAGGCAGTTTTTCCCTTCTAGTTATTCCCTACTGGAGATTTTAGAGGAATATTTTATTCATCTGAAAACTTTGATAAAATTTCTCCTTTGTAATTGAACAAATGAAAAAATCCACATTAGCAAACATACATTTAAAATATACTTGCACAAGTATTCACAGCAGAAGTTAACTTTGAAATCTGATTCCTAACCTTAACTCAGAGATAATTTTAAGTACTAGGACCAAAAAGTGTATTTTATTTCTCAAAACACTTGTGCCAATAGAAACTCCTTATTGCTCAACTCCGAACTCACTGCAAACATTTCATGCACAAATTTAATTTTGAAGGCAAATTAATTTTGTGGACTATTGCCTTTCCAAGTAAAAGGAAGGTCAGTCCTTCTGGAAGAATTGAAAATTTTCATTCTAGAATAAAGTTCGGAAGTCACAGAAATTTATATTTATTACCTATCAGTTTGGGGCTGCTGCCCAGGGTCCCAAAGCATGCAAGTTAAGGTCTGACAGGCCTTACATGCACTACATGTTTTATGGTGAAGAGAATGTCCAAAAGCAAATTTCATAGAATCATAGAATCACAGAATGGTTTGGATTGGAAGGGACCTCAAAGACTATCTAGTTCCAACCCCCCTGCCATGGGCAGGGACACCCTCCACTAGACCACATTGCCCAAAGCCCCATCCAACCTGGCCTTGAACACTTCCAGGGAGGGGATATCCACAGCTTCTCTGGGCAACCTGTTCCAGTGCCTCACCACCCTCATAGTGAAGAATTTCTTCCTCATGTCTAATCTAAATCTACCCTCCTTCAGCTTAAGGCCATTACCCCTTGGCCTGATGCTACATGCGCTTGTAAACAGTCCCTTTCCTACTTTCTTGTAGGCCCCGTCAGGTACTGGAAGGCTGCTATAAGGTCTCCTTGGAGCCTTCTCTTCTCCCGGCTGAACAATCCCAACTCTCTCAGCCTGTCTTCACAGCAGAGGTGCTCCAGCCCTCTGATCATCTTCATGGCCCTCCTCTGGACTCATTCCAACAGGTCCATCTCTTTCTTGTACTGGGGACTCCAGAGCTGGATGCAGTACTACAGCTGGGGTCTTACAAGAGCAGAATAGAGGGGAGAATCACCTCCTTCAACCTACTGGTCACACCTGTTTTGAGGCAGCCTAGGGTGCGGTTGGCTTTCTGTGCTGCAAGCGCACATTGCTGGCCCATGTTGAGCTTCTCATCCACCAACGCATCCAAGTCCTTCTCCTCAGGGCTGCTCTCAATCTATTCTCTGCCCAGCCTGTAGTTGTGTTTGGGATTGCCCTGACGCATGTACATCATAGCCCTGCAGGTGTGGGCACACCTCCAACTCCTCTTGTTTGTTCCCCATGCCATGTGCATTTGCATAGAGGCATTAAGTTGGGCCCCTGATTAAGGTGACTGGCTGGCTGGCTGGAGTGGCTGGAATTCCTTTGTGCTGCACTTCAGGTGTTCTCCTGCTGACCTGTGATCCTTGTCCTGGCTCTGGGCATTTATTGCTGGCACTGGCATCAAACTGGCAGGAGTGGGATGGATTTAGGTTCCCCCTTCCCAGAACCTTTAGTTTAAAGCCCTCTTCACCAGCTTGGCAAGCCCATGAGCAAAGATGCTCTTCCCCTTCTCTGACAGATGGACCCCATCAGCCCCCAGTAGAACAGGTTTCTCAAAGCAAATCCCATGGTCTAAGTAGCCAAACTGCTGGCTGTGGCACCAGTCCTGTAACCACTTCTTGACTTGCCAGATTTGACTGGACCTTTCAAACCCCTTCCCTTTGACCGGGAGGATTGATGAAAAAACTACCTGTGCTCCAGAGTCCCTCACTGCTGCTCCCAGGGCTCTGTAATCCTTCTTGATACTCTTCAGACTGCTCCTGACTGTATCACTGGTGCCCACATGAAACAGCAGCAGCAGACGTGCAAAAGACCTGTGATTTCCATGTCTTACATCTGTACCACTAGTTTTTCCTTAGGATCAAAGTGTTCACGCTGCACGTACATAGAGCTCAGTATACATTACCTTTTGATGGACTACACTCCATCACACTCTGAAATTCTCTACCCCTACCTTCCCCACTCCATCTGGTCCAAATAAATTGCTGGGAGCTTGGGTCTGTATTAATTCAATCTCCAGCTCCTGGGAATGCTCTGGAGTTTGGCCTAAGCCAGTTCTTGACCTGGGCACATGAATGTTGATGAAAGATCCAGTACCAGATTTTATAGCATCCTAGATGATGTCAAGAATCAGCACAAACCCACTGTTGCATATTTATGCCGGGCAGAAGTCTGGATCAGATATGTTTGTTGCATACAGGTTAGTACAAAGCAGAAAGCTTAGCAGAGAAGCTATTTTACACTGAAAGATGCACTCTCAGCCACTACAAAGGGAGAAAAAGAGCACTACCTCTCCTGAGCAAAACTGCAAGGGTTCATTGGTTGGTCAGTGAGGTTTCTGAGGTGACATGTGCCACCATAAGAGCTGAACAGCTTAGTGCATGGCAGTATCATGCCGGTGGGGAAAGGAGGACGAGGCTTTGGGCAGCTGTCAGGGACAGAGCAGGCTGGCAGAGTCCAGACAGCAGCTCTGGGGCTCAGTTTGAAGAAGTTTCAGGTGACACATTTTGAGCTCTGTGAATCAACATCTACAGATGAAACGTTCACAGGGACGTTTCAAGCCAGCTGTAGTAATAGGATTTTTGCGAAGTCATTAATCATCATTATTGCACAGCCCTGCAGTAGTGCTGCAGACCCAACCAAGACTGCAATAGTGCCCTGAGGAGAAACAGCGCTTATCTCCACAAGTTTACAGTCAGAGTAGATAATTCTGATTATGGATATAGGAAACAGACACAGAATGCAAAATAGGATGAATCACTTCCAAGGGCCACAGACACTTGCAGAGAGTTTGTTAGGAAAAGTACAGACTAGCATAAGGCAAGAGCAATGGAGGCAACAAGATGGGGGGCAGACCTGGCTAGTGGGGAAGGAGCAGGGCACAGCACCTAGAAATCCATCAAAACTGCAAATCTGAGTGTTCCTGCAGCGATTTGTTTCCCACAAAGAAGAGTGGGATGGGGGAAAAGCTTTCTCCTCTTTCTAAACTTTTTTAGGAATATTCTGCAAAAGGAAACTATCAAGCTCTTAAATAAAATTTAATATTTATAACTTTTGACACCAATTCTATTACTTCTCTAATGAAATGATACTTTTTACTTTTATGGCTACAGAAATAAACCATTCCATGCATTTTTGCATCTTAACAATTCAATGATGTTTTACTTGAATTTATTGCAAGCATGTAATGCTACTTAAGAGAAAAGGATATAATTTTGTCATGATTGCCTATCATATTTATGCAGATACTTATCTGACAGATCTGGTGAGGACAAGTTATTTGAGGGGAGGCTGTTTGGTTAAAAGGATCAAAATAATCAACCACAGACATCAGAATGGAGCAGAGCAAAAAGTTGTGAATAAATAATTCTGTCTACAAATTTTTAGCAAAAGCTAAGTAATTCTTCAGTTTGGTTATATAAGAAGATTTTGAGCTGGATACTGTAAAGTGACATCAAACTGCCAGTCATTAACTTACAGAGGTGTTGAATCAGGCCCTGGTTTGGCACAAACAGATTAGATAAACAAGAAAATAAGCTTTCCATCATTGCTATACTTGATTAGCTATTGTTGTTTGCTCTCCTTAAGTTCTTCCTCTTTTTCCCCTCACCCCAAGATTAGAGTTATTAAGCCTGAAGCACAGGTAATGGAGAATACAGCCTGCCAGAAAACAGTAAGAAATTACTTATCTAATTATCCTAAACAATGCTCTCTTAAAGAAAAACAGGATAAATCCAAAGCAACATCTACTATGGATCTGTAGATGTCATATGATATTGCCAGAAATAACAGATGCAAGTTTCTAGGAATATATCAGTGTCCAGTTAGACTAATTATAATTTTTGCATTCTAGTACGCAGCTAAGTTGTACTCAATAAGAGCTCCAAATTAAAATGGAGTCACCTAATCCTCAGTTATATTCTCCCCAAAAGGGAAGCCTTGCCTCCTACCCTTCCGCCCACCTCTACCATTACTACGATCCTGGGGTTTGCGTTATTCACCAATTCCAGTTTATTAATACAGATGGATACACGTGAATAAGGTATGGGACTTACCACACTAAATTTCCGTTTGGCATTTAAAAAAATTGCAAACAGATAAAACTGTCTCAATTCTCTGCAGTAGTTAGACTTTGAGACTAGGGATCCCCAGAGGTGACTCCCAGTCAACATCTGTATGATTGTATGAAAACACCACCACTCTGGGAAGCTGTGAATGGATCCAGCACAGCTGGATAATGACAAGGATAGAGGTAGGAACTTATGGCTGAAGCCTTTTAGCCACTTCATAGGTCCAATCAAAGATACCATCAAGCTGCAGTCTTATAGCACTCACTTATCTCAATATTGCTCTGGAAATTACCAAGTAAGCATGCCAAAATCCTCCTCTGGGCACAGAAAAGGTTACAGAAAGGGGGTCCAGGATGGAGGGAAGCAGGACGGAGGAAGAGAAAAGCAGGGAAATGCCAAATCTGTATAATGATGTAAACCTAGTCTTAACTGCTTCCACATACTCACCAAACTGAGACTCTGACAAAACTACTAAACTGCATGAGAGCAATATAGGGCATTATATTACAAGCTTCCTAGTTATAATTCAATGTAAAATATGAATTGAAAGGCAACAATCATAGAATCATAGAATATTGTGTATATATAATGTATACAATACATAATAAAATAATAATAATCACAAATATCAGCTACCACAAACTAAATACTAAAATGTCACAGACCAGGACTTTAAAAGTGAGCAAATAGTTATGTGCACAGGTTTCAATAGGAAAGTTTAGGATGGAGTCCAGAATGTGTAGTATACTATAGCTAACTTAATAGTAATATTTTAGCTGCCAAAGGCAATATCTTGCAAGGAAGAAATCTATCAGACAGCAATACTTTGGGAGATTAAAAAAGCAAGCACACAAAAACTAAATAACTGAGGATATTAGTTACAGAGGCTCTAGAAATCTAGAGGGAATGAGTAAATCTTAAAATATTGTGTGTTAAGAAATTTTCCCTGTCATCAAGTTGTTCTATAATAATCTCTGCAAGGTCATTGTACCTTCTTTTTGTACATCATCTACCATCAGGAATTGCGTATTGGACTCCACATATCACTGGGCTTGCTTCACAGGTCAGCTTTTATCTGATAAGCATGAAATATAGATAATGAAAAAAATCAAACGTAATCACTAACAGCTAAGAGAGAGTAGAAATCTCCTCACTGAGTTGACCTGCTCTTCAAGTAGAAAAGAATGTAAGGGCAGGAATTAGAAAATTAGTTAGAATATTTTAGCCACATTGTGGTTTAGCCCCCAGCTCACAGCTAAGCACCATGCTGCTGCTCGCTCACTCACCCCTTCCCCTCCCCTGTAGGATGGGATGGACAATTGGAAGAAGCTGTGTCCCCTCCCAGCTTTTTTGTGAAAAATAATTCTATCCCAACCAAAACCCAGGATATTATCCACCCCTTATGGTATACTATCTACGTTGTGCCCTGGTCCTACACTTTCCAATTAATCACCACCACTCTTCCTGCCTTTGATATATATACACACACACAGATATCATTCCCTTAGTCTATAAGCCATCCCTCTAAAATGTCCGTTGAGTTAATTCAATCCATGACTTTGGGCGCCATCTGTTATAATAGTCTTTCAGGACAGGAGAGATGATGTGATGTTGGATTGTTGCATGCTGCATCAGGAGCTCACAGCTGGTGTATCTGGCATGGCCCATGTCTGTGATCTGCGTGTTGAAAATGTTGATTTCAAGGAAGTTGATGGGCGCTGGTTGCTGAAGCCAGTTCTAGTTCCATCATCGTGACACTTTGCTTGGTTTCATCAAAATTCATCCTGCACTAATTTGGGTGATTCTTTCTGTAATACCATTGATGCAGCATATAGCAATTGTAACAATGATGACATACAATGGCAGGGTTATTTAGCCATTAACATCATACAATTTAATTTATTGGCTGTTCTCACCCAAAATCAAACCCCCTTGAGGTACACACCAGACTTCCCCATCCTTCTGCATCACCCACCAGGTGCACCCTCGTCCCTGAGCAAAAGCAATCCCACAGATGGGTTTGCCTTTGCCCGAGGCAGGAGTAACCCAGACTGTCTTCCCCAACATATTCTGCACGTGCAATACGGGAACTTTATCCCCTTCTACAGTACGTGGAAGTTTTGATTGGGCAGGGCCAGCTTCATTGGTAGATCCCCTAGTGTTAAGTGGCCTTTGCTAAATGTGTAACCCAATGTTTGAGGGTCCCACCACCCATTTCTCTGAGTGTAGTCCATTGTATCATTTGATTTTCCTGAAGGCTGGTGCATGACAGGGGATGTGATACACCCACTCAATACCGTGGTCTTAGACCCAGGTGTCTCTTGAAGTTGGTTCAGAAATGTTTCCCATTGTCTGACTCGATTCTTTCTGGGGTGCCATGTCACCACAGGAGTTGCTTTTCAAGGCCCAGGATAGTGTTGTGGGTGGTGGCATGGGGCACGGGATATGTTTCCAGCCATCTGGCGGTCACTTCCACCATTGCAAGCACATGGTGCTTGCCTTGGTAGGGTTGTGGGAGTGTGATATAATCGATCTGCCAGGCCTCCCCATATTTATATTTCAGCCATCATCCTTCATACCAGAGAGGCTTTAACCACTTGGCTTGCTTGATTGCAGCACGTTTCACAATCATGGAGAACCTGTGCAATGGTATCCATGGTCAAATCCACTCCTTGATCATGAGCCTATATATATATGTTGCATGTCTTCATTAGATTTTTATACTGGCCATATGGCCACTCCTAAAACATGAGTGACTTCTGCTGATCATTCCCTGGCTCTCCAGATGACAAATCAGCTTGTACACTTACCTGAATGACATACATCTTCACTGAAGGGATACCTTTCCCTCACATCTGACAGAAGTCACCTCCAGAGGCTGAGGGCTTGTGTCTTCAATCCCTTTGTCAATGCCCCCTTCCTTAGACAGGGATCCCAGGTGCTTGGCTTCCCTAATTCCAGGCTGCCGGCCCCGTTATCCCAGCATTGGAGCAGCCAGGTAATGATGTGCTTGCTAGATGGCAGCTGAAATCTTTTCTCATATCTCGCAGCTTACTCTGGGACAGGGGTCGGGTGATTATCTCTGGTTCTGGCTCTTCCTCCTGTTCTTGTGATGGTCCTGGTTCATCATCATCCCTTACTAAGCAAACTGACTTTTTTGTGTATTTCTTCTTGTGTATAGGGGTGACTGATACCAGCATGGGTTGTTTTCTTCGTTCAGGTGCAGTGCCTGTCACCAGGGGTTTAGTAGCTGCAGTGCCTATCGCCCTGTTTTCCCCCTCTCCCCCCTGATGGCGCTGCCTTCTATCGACCAGACTTTGGCAGAGAGTGGCCAGGGCCCAGCACAGTGCTGTCAGTTGTGCCTCCTTGGAATAGCCACAGCATTTGCCTTTCAAATATTCTACCACTTTATCAGGGTCCTGTAGTTGTTTGGGAGTGAAGTTCCAAACCATTGGAGGCGAGTTCTCTAGATACCTGCCTGTATCCTCCCACATGCCATGCCACCCCTGACTATCCAGCCTCAGGGCAGATTTCTGAGAGTATTCTTAAAATAATTTTTTGTAACCTTACACAAGACCTGAACTACATTCAGGAGACATAGCAAAGGAGCATGCTGGCTTGAACATCCCAAGGGAGTTCAACATTCTCAAAAGCTGTTGTAACTAGCCTGAAGGAAAAAGGGGAGGAAAAAAGTATCCCCCCCCCCATCTTCCCCATAGATTGGGAGTGATTATTAATCAATTCCGAGAGATGTCATCCAAGGTACGGGCATGACAGCAATACCACAAATACCAGCTTAACCTCATGACCAGTGATGTTGTTATATCATAAGTCGATATTACACAGTACAGCGAAATGAGAACCCTGATCATTCTCCCAGAGGTGATAAACAGCAGCACAGGGAATACATACAGCAAGTAAGCATTTACATAACCATGTAAACAAACAAAACACCATTGTGAGCAGCAACTATTTACCTAATATAACACACACTTATAACAATTTATTTTAACACGCTCTGGTCAGATGTGTCATTATCTCAATCCTTCGAGCCCCACATTGGGCACCAAAAAGGACTGTCATGGTTTAGTCCCAGTCACCAGCAAAGCACCATGCAGCCACCCACTCCTTCCCCCCATCCCGGTGGGATGAGGAGGTGAATCAGAAGAAGGTAAAATTCATAGGTTGGGATAAGGACTGTTTACTAGGACAGCAAAGGGAGAGGAAAATAACAACAATACTAATAAAAGAATGTACAAAGCAGGTCATACACAATGCAATTTGCTCACTACCCAGAACCCAATGGCCAGCCCTTTTCTGAGCAGCAACTTCTCCTCCCTGGCCAGCCCCCTTTATATACTGAGCATGACATCATATGGTATGGAATATCCCTTTGGCTAGTTTGGGTCAGCTGTGCTCGCTGTGTCCCTTCCCAGCATTCTTGTGAAAATTAACTCTACCCCAGCCAAAAACAGGACAAGCTATAACACTACTTGGTATGAAACTGCATCATAGATACTCACAAACATACTCATAAAACCCCGAACTTTTTAATGGCAGTGAAAATCAAGACATTCCTTTGAGGTGTTAAACTAGTGTTTATATTCTTCCATCCTCTAATTAATTTCTAAAAATAAATTATTTTTTTGTTTTTATTTAGTGTTTCCACATGAAAGAAAAAGTTAATTGACTGCTAATGACTAATCTGGGTACAGTGCCAAGACATTTTGATATTAACCTGAAAGATATATTTAAATTCATTTACACATCTAAGATCAATAAATATTAGTCTAAGCTATCAATTAATAAATTCAAATTAATTCATAAATGTATACATATATGTTGTGACTGAAGTGGTTTTTAAGACCAGTTTCTAAATTGAGGTATTTTCTAATACCTCACTTGGAGAAGGAGCTGGATTTTTTAAAGAGTAAACCTGAGTGCAGAGGAACAAACTTTAAGGCCTTTGTTCCTTAAAGTAATCTAGAAAAAACCAAAACATTTCTGAGCCCCCAACCTAAATAAAACATATCCTATTTAGAAAACAACACCAAGGTGGGGGTTGGGGCACATCTGTCATCTTCAACTCGCATTTTTTATGGCTGCAGGTCCCCAGGAGTGCCCAGTACCTCCACTTCCAGCTTCTCCCTTCCCAATCATCCCCCTGACAGGGCAGTCACCTCCCAGAAGAAAGAAGGAGCAGGCACACAGCATTAAATCAAGAGACACCTTCAAATTTGTGTTTTCCTGAATGAGAACTAGTTCACCAGAATGACATGCTTTCATTAACAGAAGTACCATACATCTGGCAGTGTGACCACGTGGCTAAGGAGGCCAACAGCATCCTGGCTTGTATCAGCAATAGTGTGGCCAGCAGGACTAGGAAAGTGATCATCCCCCTATACCCAACCATACTGCAAATACTGTGTTCAGTTTTGGGCACCTCACTACAAGATAAACATTGAGGTGCTGGAGCAACGAAGGTGGTGAAGGGTCTAGAGAAGAAGTCTTACGAGGAATGGCTGAGGGACCTGGGGTGGTTTAGCCTGGAGAAAAGGAGGCTGAGGGGAGACCTTGTCGCTCTCTACGACTACCTCAAAGGAGGTTGTAGTAAGGTGGATGTCAGTCCCTTCTCCCAGGTTACAACCGACGGGACAAGGCGAAATGGCCTCAAGTTGTGCCAGGGGAGTTTTAGATTGGATATTAGCTAAAATTTCTTCCATCAAGAGGGCTGTCAATCATTGGAACAAGCTGCCCAGTGAAGTGGTTGAGTCACCATCCTTGGAGGTATTTAAAAGACATGTAGATGTGTCACTAGGGACATGGTTTATGGTGGACTTGGCAGTGTTTAGTTTGCAGTTGGACTTGATGATCTTAAGGGTCTTTTCCAGCCTAAATGATTCTATGATTCTGTGATTTATAAAATGAAGTACTCCAGGAAAACACAGATACCATGAGGCTTATTACCATCCATAATTTCTTTACCACACGAGAGTCAGGATAAAGCCAAGCTTGTCTCAGATCTATGGCACTTGTTTTTCTGATGGCAAAACAGAGAAGAGGAGGGAGAACTGCACTGCACACGAGTGAGGTGGGGAGAGAAGGTGGTTGAGGACCAGTCATGGAAACTAGGTAATGATCCTAGTCAGTATCTGCAGAAAGAGGTGGCCAGGTTCACCCATATTTTTCCTGGCACAAATCCCTCTATGTGAAAGACATTCCCCACTTTCTCCCCAGCTGATGCAGTAGCCACACCAAGCTCACTGCTTGCTTCTCTCAAGTGCCACCTGACTCCATCTCTCATGGGATTTTCAAGAACCAGGACCTGGTCTCTGCTTATAATAAACTCTTTCCATTAGCTTTCCAAAAACAAAGAAAGAAAAAATCAATGGCTGACTCAGGAGAAACAACTGATGAATGTATGGAACCCCCTCCTTGGACTACCTGGTAGTAATAATTATTTCTTTTGGGCAGACAAATGAGTTTAAAAGTTTAGCAATTTCAGAATGACTAAATTTGGCAAAACTTTTCAACCAAAACTAAGGGAAGATAATGCTAAAATCAAGAGTTTTGATTTAGGTATTTGTGTTGCAGTAACAACAATAATAATACATGAAAAAATTTGTAAGTGATGGGTATTTGTTGTGCAGACAATTTTTGAAGAGTGAAATATCAACAACTAAATCAAGCTTTAAGTTTGAGGAAGTATTTTTCATGTAATTAAGGCTGTCCTATTTTGTTTGGAGTAGAGAAGTTGAATAGATTTTTTTTCTTTGGCTAAGTAACAACATTTCATGTCCAACAAGAAAAATAATAAGTCTTCTTCCCTCACCTTCCATTAGTATCAAAAATGGCATTATTTACACAACCCCATGACAATAATATATACTGCCTGTCAATATAGACCATTTGTCATAAGAAACACCTGCTACTACGTACCATTTCAACACTTTAAAAATCCTTTTAAAACATTTGATGAAAATTATTATTGAAAGATTGCTTGCTTTTAAAAGAAAAAGAATTTTCTCATCAGTTAGCAAAAAGGGAAATAAATGAATAATCTACACTACCAACAAATCTGCCAGCTTTAACTCAAGGTGACATCTTTTAAATGACACAGTGTCTAGTAGGATCAGAAAGTTTTATTATATTTGTTTCTTCTGCAATAGAATAATATGAAATATTACCCCCAAAAGTATTCTTGGAGTACTTGAAAACATCTAGCATTAAGCCTAAGTGTGCAAAGTGATCATTTCACAAATTTTCAGAAATATTCTTTGCAATCATCTCTCTTCCAGAGAAGTTAGGATTTTACTAAATCACAAAACAACACACCTCATATTTAGATAAAATTTCTGTAATAAACAGCAGTTACTGCTATCATGTCTGTACAGTTGCTGATTCTATACAAGAATATCTCATAAATTAAGGGACAAGTGATGATAGAATGACAATTTACTTAGGAATTCAACTTATCCCTGTTGGTAGAGGTATTTTACTTTTTTTTTAAATCATTTTCAAGCTCAATCAACACATCTCAAAATGGATGCAGTATAATTACCAAGTTGATCCAACACTTACATTGTTTATAAATTCCTTCTGCACCAAAATCAATACATTTACACATTTACAGTTACAGGTGATACGTGGAGCAGTGGACATTTTGCTCAGTAATTTCAGTTTTACAGAATGAAAGAAACAGGGAGCAATGCGCTTGCAAATATTACAAGGTGATGACTTGGATATTGGTTCATCCATAGGAATATCTTTCCACTAAGAACTCCTTTACATTATTTTGAAGAATAACATGAGAACTATGCGTGTTGTCTAAGTAGGTGTTGTCTAAATAGGCATGATTAACTTAAATAATTTCTGTCAATCTACATCTAATGAAGAGTTAAAAAGATCCATGAAGATTTTTTAATTCTTGTTTCTAATCATTCTTCTTGGCAAGAAACAAGGAAATGCAGCAAGTTAAGAATCACAACTCTGATATTTTAGTAAACTTAGTAGGTCATTTGGGTATTATGATCTGGATTACTTTACTTGGTAAGTGCTTGTCTACAAAACATGTATCCATGATACCTTGCTTAGAAATCAAAGTTAGAATTGGAGCAATTAAATGTATTGTTTGGATTTCTCTTGAAGTAGAATGAAGATTAGTCATTCAGCTGATTACAATAATAGCAATCATTTGAAAATAAATGAAAGGCATCAAACACCTAGATTTCTATATTGTCTAAGACCTGAGAAGCCTGACAAAACATGTGTTCAAAAACTGTAATTAGTAAAAGAACTACTTCTTTGCAAATCTAAAAAGGAAAATATTGAACAAACAGATGTGAACAAGGGAGAAAACAGTAATTGAAAAGAATCAGTGAATATAACATTTCATCTCTTCATCACAGAAATGACATCCAAGGTTATACTTGAAAGTGACATAAGGAAGAAACTGAACTGGAAAACAAAAAGATAACGAGTAATACAAACTGCTACAGTTTGTTCAAAACTCTCTGAGATGCACTCCAAAGTCAGTCAAACCAAGAGTTTACATTTTACCTTAAATTAGGAGGAGACTAATAATGACTAACAGTGATCACATTCTAAAAGAAAATAGTTTTCTGATATTACTAAAGGCAAAACAATTTCAGGTTGTTACAGAAAAGAGTCAAGGTGTAAAGTAACATGCATGCATAAAGAAGCAAATACTTCTGAAGAGCCTGCTGTAGTTGTCCAACAGCTATCAGATTTGTGCAGCAATTTGAAAAAATTATTGAATGTTTGCATCATCTTACATGGAAGCAACACATGAGGAGAAGAAATGTTTAATTATAGGAGGAATAAAATCAACTGCATTATTACTAGAAACAAGACAGACCCTTAGAAGTAACACAGGACAATAAACTGAACTGATGCAGTAAGGCATCACTCAAAGATTATGACAAAGATGGAAAGCAAATAGCAGCTTCAGACATTTGTTTTGATCTTTAGCAGAAAAATAACAGTTGATGAATTCCACTTGCACAGTTGTGAGCTGAAATGATGCTTACATAGTAAAAGTAGAGATAGTGGCTGGTGGCAGAAACTCGGTGGTTTTTACTGAATATGAAATCAACCTAAGTATAAGGTGTATAGTGATCACAGCCTCTTTTTGATTATGTTCCAACCAGAGAAATCAACACACTGGTTTTCATTAAGGAAAGTTCTCAGGCTGGGAACATAAAGAATGTTGATGTGACAGAGATTGAAGCTAAGTAGTTTGCTGAGAATCTGAATTTATGATTCCTATGGCATGTGCTATCCGAGTTGCTCGCTTTGCTACCAAAATACCCAGTTCTCTGAGAAATGGAGCAGAATAAAATCTTAGAACCCTAAACCAGGACAAAGGCAATTAAAAGTATTGACCAGCAGAAACAGATTAGTATGAAAAATAATACATATCTTAAAAGAAATCGGGCATCATTTCATACTCTTAAACTGAGATCAGATATTAAATGTGGTGTGCACGATCAAGAGTTTTAACTTTTTTTGATCAGAATCCTAATTAGCTTAACTTCCATCAACTATCACTCATTATTGAAAAACCTAAGTTCTAGGCTTACTTGGTTTTACAAATACACCGCACTGACATTTTCAAATGAGTTATATACCTACCAGTGATTCTCTCACCCTCAGAAGAGTTTCAGGGTGCTTTGTGGTGGAGATTGGGAGGCAACACAAGGAGACCGGCATTGTTTGTTGGAGGGACAAGAGAAAGGAGCTTGGAAAGTAGGGTATATTTTAAGGATCAGAAAAGCACAAATAAATGAAAAGTTTCTGGCAGATTGCAGAGAAAGGGTTTAAGTTTTGTCAGCTTTCATTACTAGTATTCCTACTATTGACAGAGAGAGTGGGAAACATCAGTGCTGTCCGTAATGCCTCCTCCCTCTATTTGCTTTATCTAGCTTACTAAGTGCATGGCTGATGTGATCCAGGACAGGGCAGCCAGGCAGATAATGGGCCAACAAGAACTTCATCAAGTTTGAAAACAGAAAGTCCTGGACCTGCAATAAGTTAACCTACGCCACAGTACAGCACTGACTGGTTTGCTAGTGGCTCTGCAGAAAAAAACAAAAACAAAACAAAAAAAAATCAAAACAAAACCAAAACCAACTTGAACCTGAGTCAGTAGTGGAGACATGGTATGGAGATGTTTGCCAGGTTTCCAGTCTCCCCAGCACTAAAACACACTGGTCAGGGCAGCTAAACATCCCACAAAGCTGCAGTAAGAGTTTGCACGCTGGGTACATACCCACCCCAGCTCACATTAAGACCTGCAAAGAATTCCTGGACTTCAGACTTCATCTGGCACACTCAAGCAAAAGTAAGGTTTTAGGGTTGTAAGATTTTCTGGGGGTTCTTTATGTTTACTTTTTAGCGTGATGGAGTTTCTACTAAATATTCTAGGAGAATTTTATAAAAAAAGAGAAAAATATTCCCATAAAAAAAATAGAGATTCTATACTTTGGTAAGTGTACACTGCCTGAGCAACTAGTTATCTCCTCTTATCTGTTCAAGCACCACTGCTGTTGCTAGCAATAGTAAGATGCAGAGCAAGGTATATATTTTGAAATTATTTTACTCTGCATTAACTTTTCCAAATATATTTACTGTCAGATTCCCATGTGAGGAGCCTCAGAACCTTAGAAAAATTGAGTCAACACTCTTTTTCTTTATCTAGGAAACTTCTGATCTAGAAGCCTGTATTAAGCTGATATATGTCAAGAAAAAAGACTATTCTGTAGAATGGCCTTGAGGAGTATTTATTACTCGTCTCACAAGATGATACTGTGTGCCGTTCCAGATCTACTTATAGCTCTTTAATGAGTTGCTTGGCCTTAATGGGAAAATATTTTACATACCTATTTGATCTTCAAGTAATTTCAGGTAAAATACATGAATGCAATTTCATATAATTCCTGTTAGGAAATGAAGATTGCAATAATCTTAAACTTTAAGCATCCACCTTCTAATAAGAATCTATCTAGCTGCTAAAGGGTCTGCACAAACTTTATATGAAAAAATTTAAATCCTGTTTCTTCAACTTCTGTCAAAATCATCGCATATTTTGACAGAAATACATTTTACTAGGTATAAAAATGTATCATGGCTCCTTAGAATGGATAATGTATTTGAAACTTCTACGTTTAAGAGATTATCGGCCAGTTTGGGACTTGATTTTGAATAATTTAAACCTTAGTGCTTTATTGCTATATTTTCAGTTGAAAAGGAAAACGTCTTGTAAATCTGCCAAGCTGCAAAATGGATTAACAATTTCTGTGTCCCTTTTTTCTGCTTAGAACAGCAGCTTCCTTAGAAACATCTTTTCCTTTTCTCAGTATACGCAGGCATCATTTTTATACTCTGCATAGTTTGATAGGCAATTTTACTTTCCTTGTTTGCATTACTTGGTACAGTAGGAATTCCATAGAATATTGTGGGATACTAAAAGTGGCAAATTTGGTGATTTTCAAAAGCCTAGAGAAAACTTGAATATACCAGTGATGGTTAATTCATTTTCATATATGGACTGGACTTGGAGAGGTACTTGAGTTAAAGAATATGCACACTAACTTTTATCAGTCCCAACATACTCCACCTCCTCATCAATGGGAAGAAAATGCAGGTGGGATGGACAGTAACCTGCTTGGTCATGAGCTAGACTTCCCAAGCAGGGAGGCACAGCACACGCTCCTCCAGGGAGGGAAGGCAGCAGCTTGACCTGGGCCTCATCTTCCTTGGGAGGGCTTGAGTGCCCTGCTCTAAGATCCCAGATGGTGGGAAACAGGTGTTTGACATTTTAAACATCACTGGGTGCCCAACTCTCACATCAGAAGGGTATAGGTATCTGATGTGTGATATCTGCAATTCCACAAGGATATTTCACACATTGCAGGGATCTAAAATGGCACCAGACACCAATGGTGCATCAACTTTGTCCAGAGTGTTAAGATTAAGGCTTTGGAGACAGAAATCCTTTTACACAAAATATACAGTACTTGTTTCCATATAGGAATTCAATGAGGTCTAGAGTGAGAAGAATACACTCCACAGAGAAGAATTTGGGCAAGATGATGAATAATAGACTTTACATCGTTGTCTCGTCTTCCCCTCCTTTTGCTGCTGCAAGACCATAAACAGAAGGAAAAGATCATGTCAAATGGATTTCCTCTCCCTGTTCCTACAGCACTGAGGGATAAACAGAGGATGCAGCAGCTGTGAGGTCTGCCTAGAAAAGTTAGCTACTCCAGGGTTATCCCAGCTAAAAGGTCTGCATGCTCTAAAGTGCAGGTCTTAAGTTGCAAATGAGTCGGAGTTGCAACCTAGAGTTGCCAGAGGACTGATTTTTCCCAACTGTTGGTGACTTTCTGAAGATGACAGTCATGCTGCCAAATAAATACATCATGGTACCAGATGACAGAAACAAATACCATAAAAAAAGAATGTGTATATGTGGTATGAGAAGGATTGATAAGAAAAAGAAAAAATTCCCAATTATTTCCCCTGTGATAAATAATTTCATCTTGTCTCCACTAAAAACAAAGGCTGTAGAAATTCAAATACAGTGACGCATTTTCTCCTAGAAGAAATAGCATATTCATGAAAAAAAGAAAACCTCTAATGATTTGAGTACTTATTAGAGGCACTATCTACATTAAACTAAGGACAACTACAAGGCTTGTAGTTTCTTGTGAGGTTCCCCCCCTGCCCCCCCTTTCTGGATCAGTAACAAAAGACTTTTGTTATTCATTTATGTTATGCTGGTTTTCAGTTTAGAAGCTAAAAAGCTATGAGGGTCTTTATTTGTTCTTTATTCCTTCCTCCATGAAATAAGCAGCTAGCTTTTAAAAAAGAAAAGGTGAAGTAATATGTCTCATTCTTAAAACAGTGCACTATTTTTATTTCCTTCCTTCAATGTTGATGGTATCTTCTGGCATTTTTTTAAGAGTGGGCTGGAGGTGTACAGTTTTTCTATATTACATTTGTAGGAATCACTATTAGCATTTTATCAAACTGTTACTAATAAGTAAGAATGAATACATTTGCTTATTCTCCCATCAGAGAAAATGGCTATAAAGTATTTTCAGTGATAGAGGACAACCATAATTACAGCACTTCCCTTTAGCAAACACAAGAATTTAAAGCCTAGTTTGTATTTTCTCCCATTTTTCTGAGGTTATTTATATAAACTTAAAGGAAATGCAAACCAAAGTATGATAAAATGAGAATGGGTGATTATTTTGAATAGTTATGCACAAGGTCTGAATAATGATAAAGTAGATCTTCAAATGCAGTAGCATCAAAATTAGACACATGCAGTAGAGTTTAACATGACACCGTGTTTCTTCTTTAGAGAGTATCTGGAGCTAGTCAAAGATATTACTTTTCAAAGTATAGACATGCAGAAATTTCTGAAATATTGCAAAGTTTCCAACCACTGCCTATGAGGGCACTCTGACTCATACCAGAAGGACTCTGTGCACACCCGTTGCTCCTTGTCCCTCTCATCCCAGACACAGGCTGTCATTTCACAGCCATAAAACACTTCAACACACAATTCTCCCTAGCTCCCCTCTCCCCCCTTCCATTAGCAGCAGGACTTTGAAGTTTTCTTCTGTCACAACACTGCACTGTGTAATGTTTTTAGGCAGGAAGAAAAGGAGCTCATAGCAAGGCAGCATTTAATTGCCCCATATTCCTTCAAGGAAACATTGCTTATAACCAGTTCATTAACAAAGTTGTAGCTGTGAGGCAACACAGCCTAGCAGTTGCAGAGCTCATGTCACTAATTTGATTTGTTTTCATTTTATTTGTTGCCAAATGCAAATATTTTTCTTTGTTACAAACACCAAAAGTTACAGGTTTGAGAGTTCTAAGAACCCTACTATGTAGGAACTGTAAGGAAGTTTTCTTCTACTACTACAGACTGACTGTTTTTCAATTACAGGTGTGTTTGATGACTACTTGTGTATTTAGCAAATTAATACATACTTCAAGTTGTAAAACTGTCTTATGAGACTACAAGTTAGCAGTACTGTACAGCATGAAGAATGTGGGGGGAAAAAGCTAATACTATTCAAAGTCTCTGACAAATATCTATTGAGTAGAGATAAGCATATGGTTAGATCAAATAGAAGTTAAAGCTATTCATAGGGCTCCTTGTCATTCTGGCCCCAGATGTGTTGAAGAAAAGTCCTCTGTTTACAGCCCATTTTCCCCTGCCCCCCACCCCCCCAGGATCAGCCAGCAGCAAATCCTGTTCATTGCCTACGGCAGTGATGTAGGACTCCTCAGACCAAAGGAGTCCACCGAAGGTCAGCTTCCATCAGCAGCTATGGACATTGATTAACATCAATCTCCAAACAACTTGCTTCAAGCTAACATTCACGAGTTTCTTTGAGATCTACTTCACCAGATCTCTCACTTCCAGTGAACATGTTTAGGCAACCTTTAAGGATATTTGACTGATCTCAGGTGCTGTCCTTCCTTCTGCGGTGATTGCTGAAGACAGAACTTGTCTCCAAGCCCAAGACAGAGCGCTGCACTAGAGATCTGCCCTGGCAAAGAGTTTCAAAATCAGCCTGATATCCAGCATCGAAGTTAAAAGTTAATCATGATTCTGTAGCTAAGAAGTTACAGATAGTTCTTCATGCCATTGCAATTCACAGCCACTTGCAGTACTCATTTCTATTTGTATCTGCCCAGCAACATCTGCCTCTGAATAACTTGGGTTACGGAGCTCTGTTTTGGATAAGTTACATACAGCTATGAATTCAATCATCTGTGGCACTGGGTGTTTATATGGCAGCTTCTCCCAGTTTAGGTTGTCTTGTATGATATGTTCCCCAGCAGCACAGGAAGAAGACATCAAGTGATATGGAAATACTCAAACAGAATATGCTACTGAGCCAACAAACCATTCTGAAATGAATACTACAGTATGCTTGCAGTTCTATTTGCTAGGCAGAAAAATATCTGTAGCTTTCTAGGCATGGTGGGGCAAAAGTTATTGGCTCATTTAAATTTCCTGTAGAACCAACATTTCATGGAAGCTTGACTTAATATGCAGAAACACTGCAAAGTCACATTCTGAGCCATCAAACCACTATCTCATATGCATGGTAACAAAATGAAGGGTGTTACTGAAACATTTTCCTGGAGGACTTCACAGGAATGCTATTTTGTTTTATAGGCTGGGAGAAATGAGGCTCTGAGTGATTACCTCAAAGGTCATATAGTGATCAGTGTGGAATTACAAGTGAAATGGATTGATTTGTCTTATCTCCTGACTTCAGGTGAAAATATCCTACTTCACAGGGGAAAAAAAAAAGCTTCAGGATTCCCACCACCTGCTTATCTGTCTGCAGAATCTAAGCATATTTCTTCTATATTTATCTCAATTAGCAACTATTTAAACACTGTTTAAATTTCAGGTATTTTGGGTCCTAATAGACCTCTTTCAGTAGTTTATTTTACATATTTTACCCCTTTTACTGAATATTCCTTTGATTAAGTATTAATTGGCTGGTTTTTAGACTCTATTTATATATCATATCTTTATTATCTATAATTTTCTATTGTAATAGACATTAAATGAAA
Organism: Balearica regulorum gibbericeps; assembly: GCF_011004875.1. NCBI lineage: Eukaryota > Metazoa > Chordata > Aves > Gruiformes > Gruidae > Balearica > Balearica regulorum. The sequence continues at coordinate 50,449,111 of NC_046187.1, read as the reverse complement.
TAAAAAATAATGATCGGAGACAAGGAAAGATAATGTCTTATACTGGTTCATTATGCCAGTTCTCCAGTGGACTTAGAGACAGTCATGGACATGAGTGTCACATTCTCTGTCATAAGTTTGTTAGCAAATTTGTATAAAAATCTTAGAGAATAGCCGTTCATCATGCTAAAGATTTTCCAGGAAAATGTCCAGTGAAGATCCTACTGGAGAAGGTTGCTTCTTTTCATAGTAGATTTCTGCTCAGATCCATATCCCTCTACAGCCATTTGGTCTAGACTGTGGGAATCATAGAAGAATCATATTCATGCCTAAATTACACAACATCACCTCCATCCTTTGTTAACATTCAAGTAATATGGAGCACACTGGTCTTTGCTCTTCTATAGTGACCAAATTCCAAACACGTGACAAACATTTGGCAAAGATTGCCTATTATAAAACTTTCAAAGCATATGGGAGACCGAGTCAGAGTCCTTGACCTCAACAAAATAGCAAGTAATTTTATTCTTTTTTTCTGCTCAGTCTTGGAGGTGTGATCAGTTCTCACTGAGATATGGACCAAAAGAAAATTTAAGGTGTCTTATATGCAATAAATTCAAAGGGCTTCACATCAGAATGAAACAGAATTTCTACAAAACTGAAAAAAAATTAAGGGGTGGGGAAGCTGCTACTTGTCTAGATCTACTATAGGGAAGTAAGTCTCCCCTCCCCTTGCACCTCTTCCACTCTGAGCAGTAGTTACTATTCATACCAAGGGAGACCAGTACACATAAGGCCATTAGAAAAAATATTTGCATCTGGCTCCTGTTTTCTATTTTCATAATTCAAGTGCCCAGAATGTACTTTCTTTCATCTTTTGACAAGCTTTCACCAGTCCCACTCACCTCATCCTCTCAAACATCCTTCAATTTCTTTAGGGGTTTTTTGTGTTTTTTGTTTTTTTTTTTTTTTTTTTTAAATGTGCTATGATTGGATTTGCATTTTGAAGCTTTCTATTCAGTGTTATATATGGAACATGTCAAAGCTTTGATTTCCACTTACCACCAAATAGAGATAAAAGTAAACACACAAGCAGTAAACGAGCTCCTTTTTAGTGGAAGTACACTGCAGATGGAATGTAGAATTGATGACTACACAGTATCAGCAATGAAAAATTCTATTTCATGTTTAGCACAACAAAACTGAGAAAGATCTTTTATCTAACCAGTGTTCTCACTGACACCTGCAATATAATTGTATAGATATCGGTTGTTCCTTTTTTGCTTTGCATTTACATTCCTCCTACCCTTCACTCTTCCTACTGCTCTGCTTTGCTGTGGTTTGGGGTTGGGGTTTTTTTGTTTGTTTTTGTTTGTTTGTTTTTAAAATAAGTATGAGTAACACATAAATGATAATGTGTAAGTTCACCGTTTCTTCAGTTTCCCTTTCCATTCCCTCCCACCATTTTTTTTCATTTTAACACAACAGTAACTATGCAGTCTAGCATTGCAATCAAATCAAATAGTTCTCCCAGTCCTGGTAGGAGTCAAATCAAAGTGAAAATTAAATTAAAAATCTCTATTATTTCAGTTTCTTGATCACAGCTTTGGTCTCTTTCCATTCCAATAGCCACTAGATGACAATATGGAAGAAACCCATATTCTGTACATCAAGCTCCAGCTTTCGCATAATAGTTGTTCCCTCAGGCCACTAGCTCTTAAAGATCGTATCTTAAATCAACACGGTCTTCATATTTCTAAGTTTCTCCTAAGCCTAAGTTAGATGTTTTTGGTTCATGCCTCTCATTCAGACAATGTTGCAGAGATTCACTCTTTCCCTTGACAATTTCCTTGAACTAAGTTTCAGCTGGCTGGCTTCCCAACTACTGTTGATCTCTTTTCTACTCATCTCACACAGCAGGTGTTTGTTGATGAAGATTGTGTTTCCATCTGATTCTTAAAGCATTCATTTTTAAAGATACAGTTTATTTGCATACGGCAAGAATACCAAATATAGAGCCATAACATGGTGTGACAGATATTTTTCTACAACTCCTTATAGTTATTTTTTCCTCTACTGAGTTAAAAGTGTACAAAGAGAAGGTCTGGTTCAATTATACCAGTCACACCCAGAATTGAGATGTCCCTTTTTAATTACAAGCAGGAAATACCTTTCATAGATAAAATGTTTAAGGTGCACCCATCAAAAAGGATATATTTATTGAGAAGATGTTTTTGGAGCATCACAGAAGCATGCACAGAGAGGTCTATTTAGAAGAGAAAGCCTACAGAAAATCCAGCCTGTGCTAAAGCATTACATACAATGCACTTCGGAAGACACAAATATTGAAGAAGTCCATCATCCATATGCCTACTGAAAGTACAGCGGGTCTTTACTACTAGATTGCAAGGAGGATTCAGATAAAGATCTGACTTGATTCCAATTTAAGTATTTTGCATTCTCTAAAATGCTAATGAATGCTGACAAAGATTTATGCACCATTGTTTGAATGCTTTAGTGGCTGCCTCTGTGTAACTGTATCTAAATAGTCACATGAGGAAAAGTGTGAAAAGAGGTTTCAGTGAAAGCTAGTTATGAAAACATGTCACAGAAGACTGGCTTCCCAATAGACTACATTGATATCTACAAGTCAAACAAGTTTAAATGCTGTAGAGGATAGAACGCTTCATACTTGGAATATTCATGAGTTCACATATATCCATCATCTTGATATTTACAAATAATCCTCGAAAATTAATTGGAAAAATTACTTGGGGTTTGTTTGGTTGTTTGTTTTTTTTTTTAAAACAAACACGTACATGTGTCAACTCAAGAGAAAAGTCTTACACCAACAGAATTTATACACAAGACAATATTTCAAGTTTATAACACCGAGTACACAACATATACTTAATCTAATGGATCGACTAAAAGGTTTTTGTTTATTTGTTTGAAAAGTTTGGGTTGGTTTTTGTTTGGTTGATTTTGCTGGGGGGGTTTATTGTTATTTTGGGGTGGGGTTTTGTGTTACAGGTGGAATTAATTCAGTTAAAACCAAACTGGAAAGTCTTTTTGATGAAAAACAGGAGGGTCATATTGAACGCTTATCCCAGAATAGAATTCCAATCTGCTGCTCCTCACCCCAACCCTTTTTTGTTATTTCACTCACATAAAACAGCACCATACCAACATCTAGGACATGAATCTCCCAGGCTCTCTACCTGTAGGCTCTCTTCTTCTATAGGCTTCTACCCGCCCCTATATAGTTGAGCAAACTTGGATAACACAGATAATATAGCACTCTAGTGGATAATATGTTTGTTAAATAAATCAAATTTAGCTTTGTTTGTATGCGTAGTATTAATAATGTAACACTACAGAAAATCAGAGCAGGGAGCCTGGGTGCATGTGGAGGCAGTGGTGGAAATCAACATTTAGGTTTGTGGAACCAGAATCAAACATGCATGTGGTACAAAACCCGGCAAAGACGTTGCCATTCCCACTGATAAGCCAATCTATACTTCCACTTTTGTTCTTATTCTTATGCTTATTCCAGAGAGTGTTCAAAGCAAGTGGTTCAACCTTTCTGTAATGGTAATATTTTTCATTCACTCTGAACCTGGGAGACATAAATAGTCTTTGCAAAAAGCTTACATTAGAAAGAAGTCTCACCATGGGATGGGTATTATTCAGCAAGATTTTTTCTTTCCATAGCTCCATGTTGAGGCTCCAGGCAGTAAGTGTGTAAACAACAGTTGCTATTTACATTCCACAGGGAGATGTAGAAACTGTTTTTGTTATTTATAGTATTTGTGAAATTAAAGCAACAAGTTCAGACTGTATGTACAATTGTCTGTAGTAAATTGATTTTCTAGCACTTTCATTTTAAAAAGTGGCACCTGCTATCTTTCCTTTCTGCTCATTAGTTCCCTTTCAATTAAAAGCACCAAAACCATTTTTACTCCTCAATTCGCACAAGACTTATGAACATCGAGATAGAGTTCAATGTCTCCATTGATTAGAGTACTCTACTTGATGTGTACAACTCAGTCTAAAAGAACCACGGATGAAATATCGTGACAGCTACTAATGAAACTGGTGGTTCCATTACATGCTGTATTTCAGCTAGTTTGGTACTTTTCAAGCCTTTAAAACATTCTGGGTTTGAGATTACTCTAAGACAATTTTAGGAAACAAATTACATAAAGAGACTCAAATAAAGTTATAGCAAGAATGCTGACATTAATAACAACACCAGTTTATGCATAAACCCAACATTCCAATCCTAAGGGATCTGATTTTATAAGTGCTTCTAATGACTAAGAATCAGTTATTTCTTTTTTCAATTTAAGATGACTAGAGAGCAAAAGGAAGATTTCTATTACATTTTAGAGCATTAGCAGAACTTGAGTTCCCCTTTGTCACACTTTTACACAAAGCCACAGGAAACAAATCATTTTCCAGCAAGAGCACCAATCAGCATAACAACTTTATGTTACAGAAACTCATTATATGGGGAGAAGAGCATAATGGATCCTTTTATTTTGTTTAGTAAATCAAACTCAGTCATGTCTCCATAAAAAATATACCAGTTGAGAAGCCACTTCACTGACAAAATCAGCAGTTTCATTAACCTCAGCTGATCATTTAACCTTAAGGCTGTTAACAAGTCTAACAAAAAATGTCTAAATATTTGCTGCAGTAATGACTTCAGAATAATGCAAAATCAGAGACCTTATCTGAGAAAAAATCCTGAAAGCATCACATATTAAATAATTTTGGGCTTTCTTAAGACTTGAGAAATAGTTCATAGAAATTTCTTTGATATCAAATATATTACCGAACATTACTATCTGTTAAATATTTTTTCTCTATCTAAATATGTCCAGTTATTATATGCTAATGTTCTAGGTGGTACACAGAAACTAAAAAAGTGTCCTCTCCCTGAAAGAAATGTATATGGATGTGATATTCAACACAAAAGTAGTAAAACTAAGTGTGCAGATGTATATAAATACACACACTGTTTTATAGTACCCACTTTTACCCCAATCTCAAGAGCTTTCCTCTGCCCTTAGCTACACAGAGAATTCCTGGGGCTACCCACTAGTGGTTACCGGGTTTTATGTATGCCTGTGTAACTGCTCGTACAATATCAATAGTTGTAATGGCTGCTCAAGGATGAACATTATCAAAGTGTTCTTTTTGAGCATACCTAAATGTGTCTCCTGGTGCCTCAGCTTCCTATACTTGTCCATTGAAAATTCCAAGTGAAACATAATGAAGGGAAGGTGTTGCAGTGAATTAAGATATCAATGAACACAGAATACCCATGGATTATTTTGTCAAATAGCCTATGTTCATAGACAATTATGAAAGAAAATATTATTTTTGATTCCTAATTACATTTTTCTATTGAGAATCAGAATTACTACACTTGCTCAGAATCTCAATTTAATTAAATTAAATGGACTATTAAAGCATGGAGTTATCAGGTAAAATAAATTAAGTATAGAGAGTGGATTAACACTTTCATAAAATAGGGATAGTACTATAGTACTTTCCCATGTTTGTCTTTACAAGTGATTTCTTAAGAATCAGCTACATCTCAAGGACAATTTACACTTGAAAGCCAGTGCAACTGAAAAATTACTACTGTTACTACAGTTATAGCCATTATCACTACATAGCTATCACACATTAGTCAGAACTTCAGGAATGTAGATGCATTGATGTGGGGTTTTAATAATCAATTTTATGAAACATATTATCTTGTCAGCAGCTTTGTCAATCAAGACAAACATACAAGGTGGCATCAGGAGAAAGCTGTAATACTGCAGCAATGGCTAGAATCTGTTATACGATGAAAGTGCTAACACTGACTGATCCTGTAAAAAAGCATTCTGAAAACAGATATTTTAGCCTGAAGTTACTTTCATTTTTCTCCCCTAAGGAGAAGCTTGCTTCCAGATTCTGAGGTTCAAACTGTGATAGGACTGGAGAAACAGAGGTAGCAAAGACAAAAGAGGATCAGCAAATCTAGTATTGAAAAACAATTACTGTGTGAAATGAGGATGTACATGTACCATAAATCAATCCTTGCCATGACAACAAAACGTGAAGACGACCTCAAAAGTCAATACTGGTGAAGTGTATGACCACTAGGAACTCTGGTTTCTTCTAGGAATGCTCTGAAGCCCATGACACTGATAAGTACAGAGCTGTAAGAAACTATCCTACCATTTTATTAAAGCTTTGTAATCTAATGCGTTGTTAGAAATACCAGTAGTCGTGATTCTAATTGACTGTTGAACTAAGTGCCACCTAGACTAAGAGGAGATCTGTATCTGTTGAAGAACAAGCCACTAAAGGAATATTTACGTTCCTCAGTTACTACTGAGGGTCTAACACCACACCACTTCTACCAACCACCCTTGTCTTGCCTGCATCTGTAGGTCATCACTGCACTGCTACCATTCACATGCATGTTGCCAGCACTGTCCGTAAAACCCAACAGCTCCATGTTTATACCACTTGGGCTTCCTCAGGTTTCCAGGACTGACAACAATGCTCACAGCTGAGCCTGGCTAACACTGTATTTGTCATTTGGCAGACTATTGTGAAGGAACTAGCTACCAGTTAAAACAACAAATTTAGGGTGGTTTCCCCCTCAGGGGTGCTGGTTCCTTGGTACAGCTACAAACAGCAGAAATAATTCTAATGTATATTAAGAAAACAGTAGTGCGGGTACCCACCTAGCCCTCAGGCAAACCTGCTACATAGCAAAGCAATAAAAAAAAAAATAAAATAAAAAAAGCATGAAACAGTATATTGAGTATATTGAATAGTTATTTTACATAAAAGCAGCAATGGCAGGCTGAGTAGTTACTGAATGTTAAACCATGAATCGTGGCAGATAGTGAACATATTCTCTCCTCATCCTTTTTCATCTACTGCATCGATAAAAGGAAATCTGAGTATTTACTCTAGTTTAGAGCAGAATTTGAAGCTGAAAAGACAATGCAAGGGGGGTAGCAGGTTGTCTGACATAGCCAGAAGTATAAAACCTATCACATAATTTTGTGTTCAAATATTAATCAAAGGTTTCACCTTAATAAATATCTTGTGCATGAATTTAAGAATCGAGGATTAGTAAAGCCACTTTTAAAGCCCAGTCTGTAGGCACTGAAAATTATTTTAGTAATCTATTACCTCTAAAAATTTTCAGAGCATGTACCTAATTGCAAGTTGCCCATGGTTGTTGTATCATCATAATTTCAGATTTCTAATGACATCTGACTATAGCATAAATTGCTGAGTTACAAATTTCTGTGTATTCCAAGGCTATAAAATATTTAAGTTGAATCCACAAATATTTTCACATGCTGTTAGTTTACTTTGTATAATCAAACATTTACTGCATAGGCATTTTATATTTAGAAAGACTGTTTACATAGATACTGATATACTGCTTCTAAATAAAATAAAAAGTACCAACAACTTCTGCAAGAAGTTTAGCTACTCAGGTTTAGTAAGACCTGAAATTAACTTTAATAATGATGTTTTACCAGTACTTTCTAAAATACGACTTATACCAGGTAAGAAATACAGGAGAAGAAATAAAGTTTGGGAAAAATAAATCAGTATTGGAGTTTATAGTTTTATTATTAAAAGTGTCTGAGATAGGTTGCATATTTTTTTACTATCATTATTTGCTCAGAATGTTTCTGTGGGATGACTTTTTTTCCCCCCCCATACCATTGCTATCTAACCCTTATTCTTTTGCCATTTTTGTCTTCTAATCTGTGTTTCTCAAACTTTAAAATGCTGCCTACAAGAACTTTAATACCATGTTACTATCACAAAACAGCACTATGTTGTTGCAATGACTTATCTGACCACCTTTACAACTTTTGGGAAAAAAAAAAATTAGAAATCACAAAACCAAAAAAGTGTCCTAGAAATATTCCATCAACAGCACAGTCCAACTCTTGCCAGCACAAGGTTTTTCATTTTATCCCTAGGAGAAGGTCATGCTAAACTCCAACTTGAAATTATAGAAGAAAATGGGATTACCTGCATCACGACAAGTGAGAGCCCATTCCAATCCCACCATTTTTAACTTACCAAGAAGCTTTAGGGTGGAGTTTGACAGATTGGCTCGCTGTACACTATGCTAGTAGTTCTACCTGTTGTAGTTTCTATTACGACTACAATTCAGAAATATTCAGAGACCACATTTACCTGTACAGTGGGCCAATTATTTTGTAAGATACAGCATCTGGCAGAAACATCTTCAAAACATATTAGAAAAAACACCAAAAATATTAAATAAAAGGTTGTTTATGGCTCTCATGTACCAAGCAGCGGGAAACAAAAATCACATGCCATCATTATTGTTTCCTAAATCTGCAGCTTAATTCCTAGAACAGCTGAGTTGTGCTGCTAAAATTAGGGTTTTACAACAAGAGACCGCTAAATAAGAGACAGAATGCAATGGGTCATTTAGATGAGTGTGCTATGGAATGAAACCATCCAGGATTCCAGACTATTCAGTCTTGTTTTCAGAAAATTTAGATTCAATGCGAGATTAAAGGAACAACAAAACTCTTTCTACTGCAGATATTTTGAATATTGCTGTGGACTGCACCATCATTTAGCCTCAAAGTATTCCAGCACTGACCTCCAACTATTTTACTATTAAAACATCCATTAACATTGCTTGCATCATGTTTGTAGTGTATTATAGAAAACGAGCACTGCATCTCAGCCAATGTGCTACTGCTGGCAAAGTAAAGGACACATTAAGATGCAGGCCCTATTCTACAGTACAAACATTTATACAAAGATTATAGAAGTCAGCTGAAAGATTTCCAGTTAAAATTATTTGTGTCATTAATAAAGAACATTTAGTCAACATTAGCTCTGTTATTTTCTCAGCTACAGAGATATTATACTAGATACAATGATGATCACACTAATGTCTTTTGAAAGAGGTTTCTAAACTTACATTTGTACTCTAGTTTTTGGTTAGATCAACTTAAAACTGTAGTTTCCAGATATAGTCCTTTGTCAAACAGGTGAATGGTAGCAATCATACAATATAGACCATCAGGAGAACGTCAAACATATACATCATATGTGTGTCAAAACTAATTCACTCTGCTTGGGAACAGTATTCTAGCTCCTGAGGAAAATAATGATGGGGGAATTATGAATTTGGTATCCCACCTTCAAAAGAAGAGACTTTTTTTTTTGTTACTTTCATCCCTTCAATAAAAATAAAGGCCTGTTACAAAAGAGCACTTTTTTTTAAACTTTTTTTTTTTTTTTTAAAACAGAAAATAACTTTTACATCAGTCCTCAAGTCAAGTAAGCAGAAGATGCTATTTGAACAAATGAAGCCTGATGTTCTCTCAACTGGTTGGTTTTTTTGGTTTGGGGGTTTTTTTGGATTGTCAGTTTTTAAGGCATAACAGCAAACCAATACAGAAATATGATATGCTAGGTATGTGCAACTCACATCAGTTGCACTCATGATTTTTGTTTTACAAACAGTCTTTGGTTGCCAAACTAATACATATATATACACACATGTATATGAATATTAGGTTGACAACCAACGATCAACAATCTTTAGAATGGAAATGCTATGGTAGACAGCACCATATCAAAAACCCAGCCCCCAGAAAGCAAATAATTCTGTTTGCAAGACAAGGTACTAAAGAGTTAGCAAAGATGGTAAAATTAAGATCAATGTGCTGTGAGGACTTGATGATTCAAAATCTAAGATCTCTCAGGTGAGACATTAGGTAACTTAGTTATCACCATTTTTCTAGCTACTCTGTGGCAGCACAGCAAGATGCAGGAGGCTTGCCTACGTAAAGGTTGAGAGTGAAGAAAGCAGAACAACATGGGGAATAACCATACGAACTGGCTCCTGCAGCTCGTATATTTGCCAGAAGCATGAGATGGTCATCTGAGTGGGACAGGTGAGAAGAGACCTGGACCCTGAAAAGGCAGATGGAGGAAAGTGGAGAAGATCCAGCTGGGAGCCAGGCTGTCAGCCTAGGAACATCAGCCCTTCAGAGCAAAGGGTGCTTTTAATTGGAAAGTTGTATCTCCTAATGTGCATTGGGATGGAGGAGCCTTGCAGAAGCAGAACCTTGCAGAAATAAAATGAGTGGTCTGAAAGGATCAACTCTACCAAAGTTGAGCCAATGACCTCTTGATATCCTTCCTAGCCCTATACTCTGAGAAGAAATATAAATTTTTTAAATGCTTTAATTTTTTTCCAAAATGAAGCAAGTCTATTATCCAATTGGAGATAGTATTATTTTGACCAAGAACAAGACAGACACGCTACTCTGATTAACTTGTTTGAGCTCGCAGAAGTAGCCATTTGTTCAGTTTGATATAGTGCACAGAGTCGCTCACTGCAGGTGGGATGCTTACGTACAGATGACCCACAGATGATGGCAGTGTCTTTGCAGATTTGTTAATAATTAGTGCTCTGTCTTCTGAAATGAGCATCTGCAGAGTTAGAGAATCCAAAATGTATCTAATTAAACAGTCAGTGAGATTATTCTCATAAGATGGTTAAAGTTATACAAAGCCAACGGGAATAATTTCAAATTTGAAGTCATCTATAACATGGGATAACTATGAGCTTAAGATCAATTCAGCCAGCTTTTACTTAGTCAAATCTAAGAAGACACCATACATAACATCCAGACCCAGGTCTGTGTTGAGTAATACTTACTATAAAATGATACTTTTAGACTTGCTGTGCTTTCAAGCAGGCAGAGTGAAAAAGAACCAAAGCTAGCAGTGCAGGGTGAGGAAGACCCAAAAATAGTTTTAGTTGCTGACATGCCATTATGTAGTTTTTATTTTCTTCCTTTTGACTCATTTTGTAGGTTTTCTGGGACTCTAACGTAGCATATCAATTCTGATTCAGTATTGTCCTTGAACATACAGAGTTCAGCACACAGAACACTGAAAGAAGCAATTTAGGTTTTTCCTCCCACGCTATTTCTTAAGATGAATGCTGAGAAGTCTCACAGGAGAAAACTGTTGTTTTTGAACAGAAAAGATATTGAACAGTACACTTACCTGTTCAAGAACTTACTACTCTACAACGTTAGCGAATGAACATCTCTATCGACCCTTAAAACTCTGTTTTCCCCTTTCCTGAACCTGCCACCCACATTTTACAGCTTTTTGACACTGAAATGGCACCACAGAAGATGGCATACACAAATTTCAGATATGTGAGGCTGTTCATACATAAATTTGATGTTTATAACAACTGGAAGCCTTCTTTCTCCTTTGTTTCTTTCAAGATTTCCAAGTCATTGGTTTCCTTAAAACAATGCACAAGTCTGAAGGACTGCCAACGTTCCTTGGAGTTCTTGTTTTGGTAGTCTGCTGATATGTACTGCTATATAAAACCTTTTGCTAGCCTAATATCTCTAGGTAAAAATGTGACAGCGGAGATCTGTAACTGGGGTCTTTTACATGAAGCAGCCAAAGTGATCCCTCATTAGAGAGACAAATAGTTATCTCCTAGCAACTAGATAGCATTCACTTTCTACAGCTAATTTTAAGGAAATTGTTCTTGAATGTCTATTCCTGCTAGGGGAAAACAAAATGAAAAGTGGAGACTCAACAAGTTCTGTTCAGTAAAATAAAAGAAAGGCATAGGGAAGTCTCAATGACTGAGTCTAATTTCCTTTGTCATTTTCAGCTTTTGTTTTTCCAGCTAATACCTTATGACTAATGTATCAGAACAAGTTTTAATGATAATTGTGGATTAGTTTAAATTAACTTCCTCTTTGATCTGAAGCTATATTAAAGCCCCAGACATGATTTGGATATGTTTTAATACCCAAGTCGAATCGTACATTCAGAAAAATGTCACCTCCATGCCGAAGTACAGCAATATCGTAAGATCCTGGGCCAGACCACGGTTGTTTCTCAGTTGCCAGAGCCCAGGGTATGGCGCAAATCTGCAGACGATACAGGACAGACGTTTTTACCTTTCAGGAGATTAGGCAGCAGCAGCAGCCATAGTAGAAAAGTAGAAAGAGGACATACTCGAAGGGGACAGAAGTGCTCGAATACTGAATTTGGGCTGCTCTACCAGCTACTACCCATAAGACTGAGTGGAAGGAGTTTAAGAAAGTGCATGAAGAGGAGCAGTACAAATACAAAGCAGAACGCCCAAACCTCAGAGCATCACCCAGCTATGTAGGCAGGAAAACACTGCAGCTAGGCTGCCATATCAAGTGTTACTGATACAAACAGTTGAGCCATGTTCCTGACACCACTCTGAGAAATAAGCTGAAACAGATAACTGCAAGGAAATGAAAAGTCTCCCAATATCCCAGAGTTTCAGTTCAGCATACAGTAGAAAACATCCCTCTTCTACCAGGTGAACAGCCGCTGCACACTTCCCTGTGATTTAAAAGCACAGCTATTAACTAAATGTAATTTGGCAGAAGTATCCACTGAGGATCCCACCAGTTGGCACATCCCAAGACACTCAAATTTTTTGTGTTCCATTAAATGGCTTTTAAGCTGGTTTTGGCATTCACGTGGAGTTACAGTCACAGCAACCCTATTCTGGACAGCACGGGCAGCACGTGAAAGGTCAGTAGTAGGTTTTCAGTGTGAATGGCAGTGGGGCTGGTATCCTGAAACAGTACACTCATAATAGTAAGGCTCTCCAGAAGCTCAGAGGAGGGCAAGAATGCCAGATAAACAATACACATACACATCATTATTTGGTACCCTCAGGTTTCATCCAAAACTGCTGGCATGCATAAAAAAAAAAAGATTTGTTGAAATAAATGTGTCTTTTAGCAGGCCCTTTAATTAACCAATGCTGCAGCGTTTTGGGTTTGCATGGCAAGGTTTTGGTAGCCGGGGGGCTACAGGGGTGGCTTCTGTGAGAAGCTGCTAGAAGCTTCCCCTGTGTCTGACAGAGCCAATGCCAGCCGGCTCCAAGACAGGCCTGCCGCTGGCCAAGGCCAAGCCAATCAGCGCCTCTGTGATAACATATTTAAGAAAGAAAAAAACAGCTAGAGAGAGCTTTTGCAGCCAGAGAGAGGAGGGAGAAGATGTAAGAAACTCTGCAGACACCAAGGTCAGTGCAGAAGGAGAGGCAGGAGGTGCTCCAGGCGCTGGAGCAGAGATCCCCCTGCAGCCTGTGGTGAAGACCATGGTGAAGCAGGCTGTCCCCCTGCAGCCCATGGAGGGAGGATGAGGGGGTGTAGCGATTCCCCCTGCAGCCCGTGGAGGACCCCACGCCGGAGCAGGTGGAGACACCTGAAGGAGGCTGTGACCCCATGGGAAGCCCACGCTGGAGCAAGCTCCTGGCAGGACCTGTGGACCCATGGAGAGAGGAGCCCACGCCAGAGCAGGTTTGCTGGCAGGACTTGTAACCCTGTGGGGGACCCCACGCTGGAGCAGTTTGCTCCTGAAGGTCTGCACCCCATGGAAGACCCCCACACTGGAGCAGTTCGTGAAGGACCGTAGCCCGTGGGAGAGACTCACGTTGGAGAAGGTCATGAAGGACTTTCTCCCGTGGGAGGGACTCCATGCTGGAGCAGGGGAACAATGAGAGGAGTCCTCCCCCGAGGATGAAGAAGCGGCAGAAACACCGTGTGATGAACTGACCGTAACCCCCACTCCCCGTCCCCCTGTGCTGCTGGGCGGGGGGAGGAGATTGAAGCCAGGAGTGAAGTTGAGCCCGGGAAGATGGGAGGAGTGGGGGGAGGTGTTTTTAAGATTTGATTTTATTTCTCATTCCTCTACTCTGTTTTGCTTAGTAATAAATTAGATGAATTCCCTCTCTAAGTTCGGTCTGTTTTGCTCGTGACGATAACTAGTGAGTGATCTCTCCCTGTTCTTATCTCGACCCATAAGCTTTTCGTTGTACTTTTTCTCCCTTGTCTAGTGAACAAGGGGACTGATAGAGTGGTTCTGGTGGGCACCTGGCTCCAGCCAGGGTCAACCCACCACACGCAGAAAGGTTTTTCAGCCTGAAAGATTCACCCAGTTGACAGTATGTAATTAAAGGTGCAGACAGCAAGACGAGCTGGTCCTCATCCTCTCTTTCACCTTCACTTGAACATGCAAAAGCTATCCCACAAAAAAAAGAAATCAAAGAGCTTGCTCTGTATTGAAAAATTGATCCTACTTAGAAAAGAGAAAAGTTCTTTTATGTCACTTAACTCCATATAGATGAACTGCCTATAGATGAGTTGATTTAAGAAGACTTAATGGCCAATTACTGGTTTGAGATGTAATAGTATCTACAGTGCATGACAGAGGTTGCTAATTAGTTACCTCCATGAAAAAAGGATCCATGAGCCAGATGTTCAGGAAACACTACTTGTACTATAAGGTCTTAAACAAGGATTTTTAAAGCTACCTTCTTTACACAACTCCTTACTGCTTGCTTTTTAGGAGTTACGAGGTTTCATTTTTGTTTTACAACTTAGGAAAGAAAAGAAATATTTCCTTGTTTCCCTTACAGTCTGTAGCATCACAAAATAATTAGTATCAGTCAGAGCAAAGCTGGTAGTACAGGAACATTTAATGACATCCATGACTTCTGAGTGCACATGGCCCTGTAAGTCAGTAGTATGGTATAAAAGGTACTTATTAATAAGACCACCAAAAAAACCTGAAGAAGTCAGAATACCTTTTGCAATACTATTGCAAATACAAAGAAGGGTTTGCATTTGCTTTCAGTCAACATCTGTTGTAAAAGATGCCTCATCTGAAAGGATACCTTCCCTTATTCTTTTACTAAGCTATACAAAGCAAAATTTTCCCTTAGTGGGGGAAAAAAAAATGGAGGAAACAAATTTGAAAACATTTTCTTGAAATAATTTTGAATAACAACCTTCAGTTTAATCGCTTTCTTAAACGACAAACTAATCAATGAGTGTGAATGTTATGGCAAACATCTACATTTCAGATGTTTCCTTCCTTTCTAAAAGGATTCAAATCTCCAACCAACTAACCTCTCAGGATATGGGGAAGATCACAGGAGGTGGGGGGAAAAGAAGGACGGAGGGACAGAGGACTTCCTTGGAGATGATCCAGAGCTGCAGCTAAAGGTGAAGCCAACTATTGTTCAATATCAAACAACAGCTAATTTTTTAGTAACTAAAAGGGAAGACATTATTATTGCATACCTGATTTAGAGAAATATTTCTTCACATCTTCCTTATAAGGATACTACAATAAGGACAATAAATATTACAAGAAAAATAAATCAAAAGAATAGAAAAATAAAATTAAAGAAAAACAAGGGTTTAAGTTAAAATATAAACCAACTTTGAATGTATGAATATTAAATGGCTTTGAATGAAATTTTTAAATGTACATTTCAAAATTCAGTGCAAAATAAGTTAGGTTTTCTTTCTGAATGAAGGATACAGTAGAAGGAGCATAAGGAAAGTAGCCCAATAACTAGCTGTACTTACTAGTATGTGCTTAAACACATGCAGGTTATTGGAGAAGATTAATAACAAAGATGGACTGAGCATTAGTGCTAGATACAATATATGGATTTTCAGTACTTTATTTAGGTATGGCATTTTGTGTTTTCTGAACCTGAATTTTTAATGTCAAAGCACTGATAAAAATACATAAATCACCCATCTGAAGGAAGCACAGTGCTATCAGCCCCAGCTGTCATGGCTAGGATGACTGTCAGCTTTATAAGATTCTCCTTTACTCCTCTCTACTCTTAAAAAAGCAGAACTCTTAGAATTATGTTAGTTATAACATAAGTTAATCATGGCAATTAACATGAAGATACATTTGACCATGAAGTCACTGTAGCCTCCAGTCTCTGACAAAACTCGCATCTGTTCCAATAACCTGTTGTAAATTACATTCTTAGAAAAAACAGCAGGTTAGCATCTTCATCATAACTCCCTCCTTTTTTTAATCACTAGTAGTATATTACTATATAGATGCATGTATGTATAGACATAAATATATATACACACAAATATTTATGTATATACACATTTATATATATACACACATGTATATTTATGTATGCTGGCCAAGGATAAAGTGTCCTTTCACTTGTAAAGGGTTCTAAATTTTTGCATTCTCTAACTTATTAGTTTTAGCTATACTGCAATATTTGCATGATGACATTCAAGAATGATCCATCCTATGAATCAATAGCAGCAATGCTTTGAACACCCACTCAGAGTCAATGCAAGCTCACTAGCATGCTCCAGCTGAGACTCTGGCTCCTTATTTCCACCACAGACAATGAAATCAGAAAGATCCTTTTTGGCAGGTGTAATGGAACACCCTCCTACCGGTTACTTTGCAATATTAATAGCTCCTGTCTAAAACGCTGGTTTTAGTGCACTCAGTAAGATGTTTACTTTCAAATAAGAAATTAGATTCTTGATAAAGAACCATATTCTAAGCCAGAGTGCTTAAAAATAGTTCTTCCCTATTCTCTATCTGTTCCTAAAAAAGTTTAGTGATGCTTCAAAGATCACATTAACAGATCCATTATCACACATTTTTTAATGAAACTACAGTTTTGAAAGCCTTTTCAAATACTTTTCAGAGGCTGCTGACACAGATTTCTTCTTGGTAACAGAGTCACCCTCAATTGCTTGTATCAAATGGCAGTCCACAGCTTTGGTACATAGACACATCACCAAATAAGTTGTTTCCAAGTGTGAAGCATTGTCTGTGAGCTGGGTATGCTCAGTTTTGTTAGCTTAGTTTGAGTTCTAGGAACCAGGGACAATGAACTGTCCATTTCAATGACACTGCATGATGGTCTACCACATGTAATTAAGAGATTCTTTCTGATGAGGCCTTAGTGCCTCAAAGCAATCATTAATAACATCCCAGATTTCATAATATTATTATAGAATTATAGTACGTAACAGCAATAAGTACAAGCAATTACCAGGTGGTTGCTGGGATGAAGTTCTTCCTTTCTGGTTCTGAAAGCAGTTTGCATTAGAGATCTAATGGATGCCAGGTGGATGTTTTGACCTGCACGCATTGCCATACATGGAGGCCTTAGTGTTTTGTTAAAACAAAAACTACTCTGCAACATGTGTTTTATGCTGCTGGTTCATTCATTGCACAGGCAAGAACTTCATTGGTTCAATAAAGCTTCACTAGAGTGCCATAGCAAACATCTTCAACAACCACATTCTATATATTAAGTCATATTTGATTAGTGACATAAGGTGCTTTTTCTGAGAAGAAAGTGAAATCACTGGCCAAATTAAATCACAGTGGGTTAAAGCCATATATATAGCTAAGTAAACAAAGCCACTGGAACAAAACAGATCTGGCTTCATTATAACCCTCGTACTTACACCGCTGCACAAAGCAGGTCTCAGGGAGATAGCAATGTAACAGCAGCACTCCCTTCTATATGCAATGTGTAGTACTACGCATAACTGGAAGCAGAGTTAAGGTTATACTGACAGCTAGAACTAGCATTTCCCTCACCGTAGATCACTTGAGTCTAAGACAGCAATATTACTTTAAAATACTTGTTTTATATTGTGTAATGTATGCATATGTATATAAAAGCACATTCAAGCTTATACTTTGGTACAAAATATTTATGAGAGCACTTTTGGCTCAGTTTTTCCTTGATGAGTCTGATATGAAGGTATTTCATGATTAGATCATCTGGATCTTTTGTTCACAACTTTAATTTGCCTGTTTACTAGCGAAACAAATTTTGGAGCAGTTTGGTAGTATTTTTCAAGTATCATCTTAAAATTCTGCTGAGAAATTTCTTCCCTGAAGTGAATGGTTTATTTGCTGAAGTGGGCAATGAAACTAGTAGCTGTAGGAGAAAGGAGTTTAGCTCTGTTGGCAAAAAGATCCTGTTTTAATGACATGGGGAAAAAAAAAGCACTACTGCTCTAAGATGCCCTCATCCATAAAATAAGTAGAATAGGTGTGCCTTTTTTCCATTAAAATGTAAACCAATACTGCATAGTAATTATGTTTGAGGCTTGCAATGAGGTAGCTAAGTTTTAAATAAGGTTGTAAAATTAAGAATAAATGTTACAATAGTATTGATAGAACAGCAAATGAATAGCTACAAATCAACTATAGAAATGCCCCCCTACCCTTCAATGAAGACAAAATTAACTACAGCAAGGAGGAGCCTGTGAGAAGGGAGCCTTGATTATCTAAGCAAACCCTGGCCATCTGATCTTGGATGCTGGCAATAAGTAGGATAATTATTTGGATAATTATAGTATTGGTTGCCCAGCACTCCCCTATGTTCCATTAAACAAACCTTTGGCATTATGAACAGGATGTAGGCAGAACTGAAATGGAGATACCTGAACTCCTAAAAGGGGTGGCAAAGCTTAATGAAAGAGAATTAATGGCAATACATGATCCCAAATATCAGCTAAACCAGGCAGGCCCTTGATAGCTTAGCCTCCGAAAGACACAAGGTGATTTCAAACTAATGCAAGTACTTCAGGAAAGTGGCACCTCTGCAAATTCAGCAGTGGACCTAACTTCTTCCAAAAAAACAGATGGCATAACACTTATGAAATAAAACATGGGTCTTTGTTATGAAGCCTTTCATAGGAAGTGAATATTCAGAACATTTAGAGTCACACGTGTTGTCTCAGATATTGAGCTAGTTAACTATCTCAGGTACTAGGTGCTTAAGGAAAATTCACACCAGAATGAGCTGCACATGTTATCTTCACTTAACCATATTTAGCATTGGTGGTAATTGTTGATTTAAATGAGCAAAGAAATTACTTCAGTGAAAGTATATGTATATCTCACTGGTTTTAGTGCTTTAGAGCTTTTTTTTTTATTTTACAGAGGTACCATTTACACATTTTGGTAAGCTAACCTACCCAGTAAGGATTTAGTTTAAAACTCAGCAATTTTTTTCCTACCACCTTAATGTAGGTCAATGGTATATTTGCATCTCCATAGGTATCCAGACAACAAAAACCATGCTATGTTAATCCACTCTCTTCAAGACACTATTCCTGCAATAAACTAAGCTTGTCTGCAATTCTGTTAAAAAAAAAAGAAATAAAACATCAATAAATTCCAGAAGTGATTAAATAAGTTACTGAATTGGTGCCTAGATAGATATTTTGATACCATTGCCAATAAGTGTAATGTATGTGTAGAAGTACTCTCTTGCAGATAATCAGAAAGCGCCTTTCAAATGAGCCAGGATTTATTTTAGAGGAGTGTAAATCTCACCAAAATAAAAAGGCATAGTCCATCTAATTTTGCTGAATTCATTGACATTGTTTATAAAGTTGAAAAATACAGCACATAATTTGTGTTGGTTGGATGTAGGTAAGAAATATACATGTAATAATTATAATAGACCAATTTGAAAATTTATACATTGAAGACACTTATAATCATCACTTTCACATGCTTGCACAGTTTGTCGTGGCAACCTGAAATATTTTAACATCTTTATCTCATGGTGCTTGAATTGCATCAGATGAGGTACAGCTGCAAATTCAGAGGGGTCTACCACTGTATCAGCCATTATGGACTCCAGCCATGTGCTCATATGCCAAATTGGTAGTCAAACACTCCCTACTGACTGGATAAGACAGTTATTGCTTGATCCAAAAGATCTTTAATTGTCATGTCACAGCACATTGATCATACAAAATTTGGTACAGTGCTCTAACTTTTCATTGTGTTTGACAAAGCACTGTCATAGTTTGTTACTATTCAAATGTGATATCAGGTGTCATTTTTATTTTCTTTCAAACAGCTGATGATCCTGGACACAAAAGCATGCCCTGCTGCAAGGATCATTCAGAATCTGCTGCCATCCCAGTGTCCTATGGCACAGAGGACTTCCACAAGTTAATCCTTCTTGCAAACCTTTGTTTCCTCCAAGCTTTCAGTAAAGAGCAGCTAAGCTGTTTGCCCTTACTGTCAAGGTCCAATATCATCACTGTGACAAAGTAAACAAGTAGCTACCTATTTTTAGGACTCAGTTGAATGCTTGCTTGAAATTTTCTTCCTGTGCTTAACTGGGAGGAATGTATCAGGTAAGTACCCAAAAGACCTATTCCTTAAGACTCCCTTGTTACCTTGCCGTTACAGGTAGGTTTGTCCTGGTGCACTAGATTTTGTCACTTCTACCTCCTTCTTCTAGGTTTACGGATGAATACCACAGAATTTAGCAACCTTGCATCAAGTTGTCATTGTGGAAAGAACAGCTAAATAGCTCTAATACTTCATGTTATAATTACCATGTTGTGAAATCTCATTCTCATAAAACTGATTTTTTTTTTCAAAACAGTTCACCAACAGCTGTTTGAAAAGCAACCAGCCAATCTACAAATTTTTCCTTAGTAGATGGTTGACATTAATAACACCACACAGCTCACAACGGTCACAGCAAAATATTACAAGTTTTAAGTGAGATATCATACCAACCATTTTACATTTTAATACACCTCTTGATGATTTCCTCATCCCTACCACTTGGCAATAGGCAATTAAGTATTTTGTTATTTCAAAAACAAGTACTCAACACTTCAGAAAGTTGCAGTCTTACACAAAGTGTGAAAAAGAGCCTTCCTTAGAAAGGCACTATTTGGATTAGTATTTCAAACTGAGTTTCCCATGTTTCATTACTATTATTTTAGATAAGAGTATCTAAAAAGCATGAAGTCGTAAGGCCAGGAGTCAAGTAGTGCTACTAGCTAGATTCAGAAAACAGGCTCTAAATACAGCACTTAAATTTAATTTAGTGCCTCCTGTCATGTCAACAGTCCTTTATGTTGGAAATTACTATTCTAGGGAAGAAAGTTAAATAAATGCTCACTTCCTTTATTTTTTTTTTTTTATAGCTCCTGTTATTACTTCACCCAAAATCCAACATTTTTTCATTCAAGACCACACATTTAGTTACAATTTACTAAATTCCCCATAAAGGGTACAGGCTTACACAAACATTAAATAAGGATCTACTTGTTTCTGTCATACATTGCTGAATAAACAGCAAATGCCTTCAGCACTTTAGGGTTAGGGCTATTTTATCGTGACCACTAAGGGGCCATTTGTGCTTCCTTCTGCTCCTCTATCTTCCACACCTCCCCCCCTTCGCCCTGCTGTCAATATCTTTTCTAGGAGAGCCATGGCAGTCCTGTGGACAAAGAAAATGAGAGTAAAGCCTTATGACCTGAGTGAGAACAAAGCTATTCCTTGCCTTTAATATGCTGATACTTTTCTTTCCGATCCAAGACTTAAAATAAACAGCAGCTTCTCAACAACTGGCGTAATAAGGCTAGACAGTGTTACGGACAGTCTGCGCTGTTGTACAGCAACTCAAGGTAACAGTGAAATACCCATGGTCACGGTGAAATGGAAGGGATGTCCATGAGTGATGGCACTTTCTGTTGAGTAGCATAATAAAAACAAAATCCAATTCGACAGTTATGTCAGCTTTTCAGAGACATACTACAATACCCTGAAGATGAAAAGAGACTTCAAATGGAATGACTGCTTGCATTTAAGGCTACTTAAGTAAAGCCTTAAGCAAACAAACCCCGTGTCCCACACTCGCCCCTTACCCAAAAACAACAGGAAGAAAACCCAGTTAAACAGGTAGAGTTTAGATTCCACTGACTGCTGTAATTCCCCTAAACTCATCTATCTGGCTACTGTTTTTTTCTAAAGGCATTGAATAAAACCAGAAATGGCTAAGAAGCATCAGAGAAAACTGACAGTATTTTGTCAATACCGCAGCTTAAATAAAAGGGCAGTTTATCACATTAAACAATTTTGGTTTTTTTCCCCAACATCCTGATACACCTCAAGGAGGCAGCAAAATGGTTGTGCTGTTTTTATAACAGCTACCTGAATAATCTTACAACAGAGAAGAAATACCTCCATCAATAGCAGTGAGTAACCACCCTAGACCACCTGGGATTTCAGAGAAATCATTCCAGCAGGTAAGAACTGCAAGTTAGGAATCATGCTCACCTCTTTGTGAGTTTTGCTGATAAGCCAGGTCATGCCTTTCTTTAAATAGGAACATTTACTTAGAGAGACCAACAGATAGAACTGTGCAATTTCCTTGTGTTATTCAAGGCACTTTGATATACTGATTTCTCCCCTAGAAATTACTGCCTAAATGCAGAAGTAACTAAATGTTGCTAACAAAATAGCACAAAATGATTCAGAGTGACACAGAAAAGTCACTCAGAAACAAAGCAACTAAAATAACTGAGAAAACCCACAACTTCTCTACTAGAAGTAAAAATTTGCATTTACTTCACTATCACGTGCTGAGACAACTGTGGAAAAGTCAAAAGCAACAACTGAGACTTAATAGGGAGCTTTGGCTTGCTTGAAGAGCAGTAACTGATAGTTTACCAAACATAGCCTGTACACAGCAGATACTCTTACATAAGCTTGTGCATTTTAATATTGACAGCAAACAACAACCTAATGTTTCCCTCCACACACCAAAGCTTTACCTTTCAGCAGGTTCAACCACTGTTGAAAATACTAGAAATTACAAACACTCAATTAGCCTTTCACAGCTATCTATAGAAGTCTAGTGCCTATATCTTACTTGGTTTTTTAATCCTTCAAAGGCAGAAGGCAGCTGTAGGGCACAGTCAGATACTCTGAAGATCACTAGAGGCAAAGATGTATCTACCACTGCAGCTGCTTTGGGCAGGAGTCTAAACCAGATGTGCTTCTGGCAATAGTAGTGATGTAAAGAGATTTTTTGGATACTTGCAACATTACTTGTGCTAGAGAGTCCTGCATAAACAAATATAATTCAGCTGCATAATCACCACAACTCCAGTATTTCAGCTCAATCACACAGGCAGCAATTCTAAGAAAGACTCAGCTGCTGCATCTGCGTAGCTCAATTACACACGAACTGCATAGACAGCATGCTTCAGAAGTG
The DNA here is from genome assembly GCF_011004875.1 of Balearica regulorum gibbericeps. Taxonomy (NCBI): domain Eukaryota; kingdom Metazoa; phylum Chordata; class Aves; order Gruiformes; family Gruidae; genus Balearica; species Balearica regulorum. The sequence continues at coordinate 50,426,151 of NC_046187.1, read as the reverse complement.
CTGCTTACGCATCAGAGCAGCTGAGCGCCACAGAGCTGATTGGAGGGAGGGGGCACACAGACATATATTACTGGGGGAGAAAAAATTCTCAAATAAAGAAAGCCCAGAGTTTTGTTGACAAGTGAACCCTTTCAGTTCAGGGATATATCTATAACACAGATTTAGATTACGGAGGAGGACAGGTTACTCAGCTGTCCTTCTAGTCACTGAACATAACTAGACCTCCTCCACAGATTCAAAGTACTTTAACTTTCCAGAAGCTTGAGGAACCACTGACAGACAAAGTTAGTCCTTGAACTTCCTTCCTTGTGCTTCCCTTCCCCCTCACCCTAATTTGGGGCTTAAATCACAAGCAATGTAGACATACCTCGCTAGCAACTTTCGACACAGTAACTTCAAATCACCTAAATTAGCTCCTTGCTTTGCTCTCCCAATGCTCTTCAGGAATCCATCCTCTAAGCAGCCTTTAAACAACATACCAACTCACCCTTTCCCCTTCATTTGCAACTGATGAGACTAGTTAGAGTCAAGAAGGTTAATTAGAATCAGATGCTTAAATTTCCAGTTTGGTCTGTTTCTGTCATCACAGCAATGTAAGTAAAAGTAGTCATATTTGGAAAGAAAATTTAGTTTCTTCAGTAATTCCTCTAATATTTTCCTCTAGCCATATATAAACCATGGAAAGCAGCTTGAAAAAAGGGCCTGGTGGAGAACAAGTTGGCTGTGAGCCAGCAACATTCCCCTCTGGCAAAGGTGGCCAACAGCTTTCTGGACTGCTGAGCATTGCTAGCAGGCCCAAGTGGGGATCCTTCCCCTCTACTCAACCCTGATAAGATACATCCAGAGTGCTGGGCTCCCTGACACAAGTAGTAATTGGAAATACTGGAACAAATCCAACAAAAAGCCAGAAAGATGATTAAGGGACTGGAGCACTTCTCATATAAGGTCCAACCTGAGAGAGCTTGGACTGTTCAGCCTCGGGAAGAGAAGGCTCGGAGGGATCCCATCAATGTATATAAAAATCTGATGAAGAGAGGTAGATGGGGCCAGACCCTTTTCAGTAGTGCCCAGTGACAGGACAAGAGACAACGGGTGCAAACTGAAATACAAGAAACTCCGTTTAAATGTAATAAAACATTTTTCTTGGGAGAGTTGCACAAGTTGCCCAGAGAGATTGTGGAGCGACTATCCTTGCGGATGTTGGAAACCTAACTGGACATGGTCGTGACCTACTCTAGCTGACCATGCTTTGAGCAGGGGGGGGTTGGATCAGATGATCTCCAGAAGTCCTGGCCATCCTCATTTGTTCTGTGATAACTAATGTGGTACGATAATTTTGAAAAAACTCCTTCTGCAAAAAACATAATCAATGCGAAACATTCCAAATATAACAAGTCTCCATAGCTGCCAGAAAAAAATGTTTCTGCATAAGAACTGCTCTTTCAAGTATTTTTGTACCTTTTAAGATAGAGAAGTCAAACAAGCATGATTTTAAGGGAAATGACAGGAAAATGTCTATTTTTAAGCTTGTAAGAGAATATTAAATTAGCAGTCATATAATGAAACAAAGCTGTTCAGCTAATAATCTTCTCTCCTGAGTCTTGAAAACCAAGTTCACTCTTTCATGAAATTCAACTCTGCAAGGATTATTCAGTGTGAAAATTCATTTGAACTTGCAGTTCAAATATTCCCAAATATTCCCCTGAAGGGTTGTCTTAAGGCATTTCTGTGGTTGGGTTCCATTCTCTCTCCTGCATCATAACCCAATTCTGTTAATTCCAGAGAATGTAAAATACCAGTCAGTTGCATATTTAACTAGAGAAGCAGGAACGACTAAGAAAAACACATTCAACACCACAGCTAGGTTGTGAAATTACGGGTGATTAATTTCACAACTGAAACTGAACTTATTCTCGTTTTCACTTGCTGATGTCCATTAAAAAAAAAGGTAGAACAATCTTGGGAAGTTATGTCTTTTGGGAAATCTGTAAATAATGCAGCCTGTACCACTAATATTCTACAGTAATAGTGTCTGAAAAAATTAGTTTATTTCAGGAGAGTGTTATTCATAGTATCCAGGTCTCTAAGTAAGTAGCCCAGGCTAGTTAAGTTTTTTCATTGACGGTCTAGTGCCTGAAAATTTGAATAGATTCTAAAATAAGAAAAGGATGAAACTACCTATTCATACACTGACAAACTTTTATGTGTGCGGATGGTAGAGAATAAATGACTTATTCCTGTCTCTATTTTCCACGTTGTCTTTGATGAAAGGAGGGACAGTCACTGTGGGTCTAAGAATAAGAATTATTCATTGCAATAAAGGAATGTGGGGCACTGTGGAAAAAGACCAACGGGGTTGAATCAAGAACACACAGTGAGACGCTTTGGTGCTCATTTCTCTGCAAAACTATGTGTTGTGCACTGTTGCTTTTCTGGGGAAGTCAGTCCTCTTCAAAGCCTGATCGACTGAACGGTACCCCACAGGCAAATAATCTAAGATGCTAATATTTTAGTGGGGTGTCTGATGTCTGTCTTCTTTCCCTTCCAAAAGAAATTAGCCGTATCCAGATAATCAATACTTTTATATGAGAAAGAAATATTCCAATGCTGACCTTTAATTAAATTCACACTCACAAGAATCCTGTCGTTGCGACATTGTACACTACCCTCCCATAACCACCCCCCAAAAACATTGTTGTGCATGGTGAGAAAGCAGACAGGGGCTCAACCTCTTGTAATTCTGGTTTTATAGTTACCGAGTATGAGGCAGTACACCTTGTTCCTTTGGAAAGCTGTGAAGCACGTCTGTGTCCTACTAACATTCCTGACATTTTGCTTCTATCCAGGAAGATAAAATGCTTCCTTCTAGTGCCGCTAGTCCAAGAGTTTCGCAGACTCCAGGAGCCTGATACAATATAAGCATCATAAACTTCTATAAGTCATTTACAACAGCAGCAGACATACATATGCTAGAGTTTTTCCACTGCTTTTCATGGCAATCATTTATGTTGAAATGTCAATGTCTATTTAGGCTGCACATACTAGCTCCAGAAAGTACCCTGATAAATACTTATATTCACTGTTTAAAGGAGGATATAAACTCAAAATGCATTAACTAGAAACATTTCTGTTTGCCTGTTTGATTTGAAAGAATAACATATAATTTCAAGTAGTTACTCTCCCTGAAGATAATTTAAGGTTATTTTAAAATTTAAATGACTAAAGGATAAACAAAATTCAGACTGTGCTATTTATTTCCTTTTTTTCTTTTATGTAGAGTTTAAATATGGAGGGCTAATCTAAAAAATTTACAATTACACATGGATAGCAGGTTCTTTTGTGAGTTATATTTCACATCAGAAACCAAATTTACTCATGGCTTCTCCCATTGCCTTTCAAAAGTCTTATTCTGTTAAGGTTTTATTCTTGAAAGATTTTCAAAGGGTATTCAGAGAGTGGGGGGGGGAGAAGGGATGACCCCAACAAAGAGAGAACCCCACAAGGTCTGTGCTGATGCCCCAGGGACAACCTGGCAGCTGCACTTGAACAAGGCAGATGTGACTCAGACCACACTGATTCCCATCATCTCTTACAGAGACAATTATTTCTTCATCACCCACCCTGATGAAGAAATACTTCACCTTTTCCTCAGGGCCGCTTCTCTGCTGGTGCACAGCAGGCAACTGTGCCAGTAAGATTGAATGTGACTGCTGTGCAAAAACTGTTTCAGAGCTTAAATAGGAATATTTAGACCTACCATCATTTAGAAAGTGTCTTCACTGAGAAAATGCTTAGTAGCAATTCAGATATTATGGCAATAGAAATAAAGAGTTCCATTTGTTTCACTATGGCATTCAGTAATTAGCTTTTAAAACTTTCAAGGCAAAAATTTCCTTGTTGTAATGCAATTACTGTAGTTGCTACATTACCCTCATTATAATGGAATTTCATTTACAATATCATCTGCAGCAGAAATGGTTTTAGCACTTAAAGGTCAGTTACTTCCAAATTTTCCTGTTCCATATAAAAAAATTAATTAGAATAAAATAATTTGAGGCCTTTTACAATTCCAGTTCATAATATATCTTAAGGTTCTGTGAAACTTACTTAATATTCAATTGGTTATTGTCCTCAGGTAGATGTCCTGGACATGACTAAGAGAGTTAATTTAATAGAAAATAGTTTATTTGTGTTTATTACAGTTTATATTTGGCATGTTTGTCAGCATGGTTTATACCTGGTGGACAACAGCAATAAGCCAGGATTCTTACTAGTATATTTATACAATTAATATTAGTTAACATTAAATAGATATAGTAACTGTATCTGCTAGTGCAAAAACTGAATGTGAAGAGGGCTTTTTTAAAAAACAAAAAAAAAATTAAGAGAAGCTTCCAGCACTAAACAATTAGAGCTCAATTTTTGAAAAAGCTTTTTTCTTATGCTGAAGTGGCCTAAATATTTTTTTCTTCTTGCTCAACTACCGGATTGCATACTAAAATGGCATTTACATCACTGTATCAGGAGACTTGGGGCCAGATTTTCAAAGTGAGGAATATAATAGTGCAGGCATAAGTAAATGCACTTGCACATCAGATGCTGTGATATGAGTTGTCCACAAATGATCCCTTAAGGCACAACCAAAAATATCAGATTTCTTGCTCTTTGACAACAATAGTTTCTGAAACTTAAATAGAGAGCCAGCATATCTTTAGCAAGTCAAAACACCCAAGATATGAACTGAGCAGTTCTAAGCAGATGAGTTACAGGCATTTACAGTCTGCATTTGGTTTCATATAGTGTTAATCATTTTGTTAGAGTTGACTGAAATATGATGTGGAAGGACTGTAGATTTAAAAGAAAGTAGGAATAGGTTAATGCTTAATAAATTAATGATAAATATTTAGAATGTATATTCTAAATGAAATGGTTTTTTTTCCTAAAATGAAGCAGATTTCTACCAGGTTCTCTGGCTCTGAGTGCTGAAATACCATAAAGACTAAACAATCATATAGCAACGGGCACATCAGAAGTGCAGGTGTACTAGACAAATGAAAAAGTCATAGTATTTGCTAGACATTGTTTGAAAATTTCTTATCTGCTGTACAGATCTACACATAAAGCAGTTTGGTCATGCTGCTTCAATTTCTCTAACCACAGTGGATACCTTGTCCAGTGTGTTTAAGGAAGACCCATCAAAAACCCATCCTTGTAGCACAGCACTGAAATGTTGCTTATAGACATGTGTGGGGAAAAATAAGAATGCCTCTTCTGCTAGATAACCTACTTCATCTCATTATCACTAAATGGCATCAAGGAATGTCTGGAGAAAGACCATGGCATTTCTTGTTTCCTTCCTATTCATACAGCTCCACTAGTTACAAAGAAGATCGGAAAGGATGCAAGTTGTTGGAAAATTGGCAGGCAAAAGATCCCTTTTTTAAACTCTCTACTCATGAGGAAGAGAGAAATCTGCATTTAGGAATAAGTATACAAATCTAATGCTCCATCACCCCAAAAGGATATCTAAAGTCCAGTAACACCCTCTGAGGACTGTAAAATTCCTACAGTTTGTGAAAGAATTCAGTTTTGGTCAAATTCAGAATATCCAATTTCAGATACTACCTTGTTAATAGATATAATACTGACTTAGTCCTACCAAGCAGTTCATTCAGTACAGCAGTGTCAAGTGTTATCATCCACAAAGAAGTTTATATATTTGTTTTAAGACTGGATCATGTCTCCAAGGGGGGTTTTTTGTTTGGTTTTTGGTGGTTTGTTGTGTTTTGGTTTTTTTTTTGTTTTTTTTTTTTTAATCATACTGTGAATCTGTGCTACCTTAATGGCTTAGGGGGAACTTTTAGAAAATATTTTAAACAATTGTTGATTGAAAGATCCAAGAATATGGTCACTGTATTTTGAAAACATACTATTTGTGTGTAGAAATATAGAGAAGTTTGTTACACGTCTGAAGGTAGGGAATATATTAAGATGCTTCCAATTTAATTTTGCATAGTTTTAAACAACTGTAATGAACTAGCAAATATTAACCTTCTAGCATGAGATTGTCATTTATTGAAAGCCTCAGTAGTTTTTATCTGTTTAAGAATCACTGTATAATAGCACATACTGAACATTCACCACCTAGATTCTTCCTTTCCTGTTGTTGGGCAAAGTTTAATGGACTGATCTATTGCTAATGAGGAGGAAAAACATTTAAGACTTGGATGTAGTAACTGAGTAATGAATGAGGTTTAAGCCAACATGGAAACTAACCTTCAGTAACCTATCCATTCAATAGTTTAAAATATGCTTAGACACAACAACATGCAACAAATTACTGCTGTGCTGTAATGTCCAAGAATACTGCAAGAATTTTAATTTACTACTGCCATAAAAGGAAGCAACGTGTTAGTCTGATCTGATGAGCTAGGTTGTCCTGTGTTGACCTACTGTAATACATCTGTTGAGGCTGATGAAAATCTGTGCCAGATGGAAGAGGCATGAATTGCAGCTGCAGAATGTGACAGTTTTTCTTCCTACAGTATAAAGCACCTGATTGTGGGTTGGTGTTTGGGTTTTTAAAAAAAAAAAAACCAAACTGTTATTTGAGGGGCAGATGAGTGCTTAAGAGGACTTTGGAATATTTTGAGTCTTTTTAGCAACTTTATTCTGTCAAAGAATAACCAGCATTCAGGTATACCAAAAGTTGCTGGAGGGATGGGGTTCTTCATTCAAAGATGCTGAACAGTTATATGCTAGATGGCTGGAAAGAAATTCTGCTGTGTGGGTGGTGTGATTAAGCTAATTTTATTCAATAGCTAGGAAGAAATTCAATTATTTGTGCTTGCTTTGATGGGCACAAGGCTTTTAAGACTAACATGCTCTACAAGTCTTAAATCAGAGCACTTGAATATATTTTTTTGTAAAATCCAACGCATGAATACATTGATTTAAAAGTTTAATTTCAGAAAATAAATTTCAACCACATTAATTAAGGTTGAAGAGGTTGAAACATGCTTTGAGTTCATTTTACTCTCTGGGCATGGTAACTTATGTCAGTTCTAGATGTGCAGAAAGATTAATAGTAGAGAGCTACACCCAATTTCCATTATATCTGTATGGACCATAGGCGATGCACATGGATTTTTTTGTGCATTTCAATAAAATAAGGTGTTTTGTTAAGCCCTTTTTCTAATCCAATAAGATTCCCCTGTAAGATCATTAGGGAATGCATTTATATCAAATGAAAGCCACATAAGAAACAGAAAGCAGAAGTACAATGAACGAAGATTTAGCAGTAGCCATTTCAAGGGGTTATTGAATATGTCATTAAATTTATTAATTTAGATTGACTTGCTATTAGAAGGTAAATTCTTTACAAAGAGGGACAATGATATTTTATCTCAAACAGTTGACCATAATGCTGTTGCTTTACAAATAACTGTACATGCAAGCCTACATTAAAAACAGATTTTAAAAAACATAATTCAGAAGTTAAGACTAAAGTTGTCTGCAAAATTCTAGAAGCAATTTCCTATACATTTGTAAAATGCAGTTTTTAATTAATTTTTTCCCTCTTCAATCTTTGCCTTATTTAATGTATAGGGTACAAGTCCTGATACTTTATAGAAAAATAAATATTCTATTATTGAACTGTCAACCAAAACTAAGTGAAAAAAGTAAAAAAAATAACTGAAAGTAAAAGAATGTTCTTTTAAAAGAAAAAAAACCCTAAATAATGATATACAAAAAAAATCAGGCTGGAAGGTTGGTGGCAAACAGGATCCATAAAGTTATTCACACCTTTTCCTAATGTAAGTGACCTCCTTCAACCTGAGTTTATTAGCATACAAAAGTTACAACCATCTTGTTACTCCTTGCAACCCATACAGAATGAAGTGATTCACAACCCACATGTATGTACTTTAGTCCACTGACAGTATTCAATTAGGAAAAAGACTCAGTCCAAGATTAACAGTCTATTTAATCAGTCAGTAGCCCTTTGCACATCACACATGCTCTACTTCTCTAATAATTAATCACTAAGTTGTATTAGGAGACATTGACCTAGGGGTTATTGAATGAACCTGTAGGTTCATTCAATGTCTGGTATTATTGAGAGTGATAATCATTTGTGTTATATTTGTCTGCAGCCTGATTAGCTTGATAAAGAACAATAATTAACAACATATTGGAATACTGGAACATGTATTTTTCACTGTGATTGGGAATCTTTCATTTGTAGGATTCACTGCATTTGCTTCCAGCTTTCCTTGACTTTCCAGCAGTCACATCACTAATTGTTATCTTAGCTCTGGAATACTAACTGTCTGTGTTATAACTAAGAAAGCAAATATTGAGATAATATCAGTTATGCTAAGCACAAAATTGTGGCAACAAGCCTTTCATAGGAAAGTGGTAGAACTTAATGAGTCACTGTCCTCACTGGACCTGGTCTGAAACATTGTGCCAATACGGCTATGAGGACAAGCAAGGACATCTCTGCAAGTCAGAGATTAAAGAACACCCTCCCATTCTGCGCGCCCCCCCCCCCCCCCCAAAAAAAAAAAAACAACTTGGAAAGTAGCTATATGAAAAGTAGGTGGGAGCTATTAAGTTATTTAGAAATGATGGTTCAATTTAAAAGCAAAATAAATCATGAGAAAACAATTGCCAAATAAATCATGAGAAATCAATTGCCAAATAAATCATGAGAAATCAATTGCCTAGCTATAAACATCTCACACCAGCAAGGCCTTTGGTTAGCTTTTCATAATTTGATATTTCTTTTCTGCTTGTAGAGTTCGTGGTGTACTTGAAAACATCAGAACATTTTTCCCCCAAAACAGTAATTTCAGGTGTAAAACTCCTCTCTCCACGTCAAGCAACTGTCACTGGGGGCTTGTGCTCCTGCAACTCTAAAATCAGAGCTTCAGCCACAAACAGTTATTTTGTGACATCTCTCAAAGTGCTGAATTAAGAGTTCCGTGCTCTTCAAAAGGCATATCATGATCTGCACCAGGAGAAAGGAAACTAAACAGTCACTACTGCAACTTTTTAGAAAAACATTTTACCTAAAGAGGCAACTGTGAGGGCTGTCCGCATGTCAATGCCTATTTGAAGCTACTTGTCTACACTTCTGTTATATCCCATGGAAATACAAAGGATGGAGTTCAACCATTTGTCTTATGTGTCCACCTAAAACAGTTAATCCAGACAACATCTCAGGTACAGAAGCCCTCTTTCCAAAGTATTCCACTGCCTGGGGACACATGCTGATCTGTGACCTGAGCAACATAAGTGGGGCTGTGGACTAAAGACTTTCCAGTGTCTCAAGAACTTTCCAAAATTCTGAGAACCACCAAAGAATCCAATGAAAGTGCCAAAAGCTTGCCATTTAGATAAAGCATTCAACATTACTCCTTCAAAATTCTTAGTTTGTTCTGTTCAGAGACAGGGGTGGATGGATTTTTCAGTCCATCCTGAAAGTCTGGAAAAAATTATTCACTAAGTTGGGCCAAAAATATTTTTAAAAGCTGAAATAATTGGTTTCATTTTGCCCCTTAAACCTGCTCATATGAAAAATAGACTTTCCAAACAAAGGAAATTTTCAAGACATCTAAAAGCCAAAATATTTTGTTTCTGAGGTTCCGGAGGAGCCTATTTGAAACCAAGCAAGTTATTGAAATGGACATTAATTTGCTAAATATTTTGAGTTAATAAATATTCTTTTTGCCAAAAAAGTGTCATTGTAGTACAAATACGATTCTGCTTGTTAGTTCCATTGAGCATAAGGATTTGTAGGAAGTTACCTGCTATGCAATTTTATTTGAAGTGGTAAGGAAAAGCATACTGTATTCCTTCCAACAATTTAAGTGAACATAGATCTAATACCTTTATTAGTGTGGCTACTCAGTCTGTATTATTTTTGATTACTCTGAGCAAAAATTATCATAAAGGCCAGTTTCAGAAATTGGCAAACTAGTAGTATTGCATTTAGCCCAATGTTTTCTCTTAAAAGTGTTGGAGAAACAATTATCAGGAAACTGAACCATTACTGAAGGCTGTATTTCATTCTGCATAGTTCTTTGCTTTGTGAGGACAGCTTTTGAAATTAATAAAATAGAATAAAAATTATATGCTCAAAAATTATTAAAAATGCATACTATTTCCCAAAAGTAACATAATTGTGTGTGTATACTAAATATAACATATTATATGTCATTCTCTATAGAAATCGATTACTTGGTATGCCAGATGATGGGTGGTCACATTACATTGCTGTTATTGTGAAAACAGCAACAATAGTTGTAACAGAAGTAGATATACCATCATAGCAATAATATCAACACCTTTGCCTGTATAAATATAGGAAATATTGCTACTTTCTTCTTGCCCTGACACTATGCATGAGGAACATATTTCCTCCATAACTTCTAAGACTGTTACATATTGGCAATGCCTTTACCTATTCCTTTAGATTCCTTTCTGTTGCAACTGAAATAACTCAAGTCCTTTGGTTTTGTACATTAGCACACAAAGACATTCAGCACATCCTTTTTAGAAGTTTTCTGCCATCTTTGAAACCCTGTTTATGCTTTGATGGAATCAATTTGTTTATAAGTGAAGTATCCAGCCTGTTAACCTGGACCCTTCCTAAGCTTTCAAAACTGTTCCCAGGGTTGTCTTGAAATTATGGCACAGTAGAAAAGCAGATGGTAACATTCAGCCCAAATTTTAGGAAACAGAACTGGGACTCTTTAGTAGTGTGAAAATGAGTGAGAATAAACGTAAGCTCTGCATCAATGAGGTACCTTGAATTTTTCTCTCCGGAGAGAGTGGGGATGAGCACTGCCTGGCAAGGCTGGGGCACTGCTCTGCAAACAGCTAAAGGCTTACTGCAGCGACAGCGACCTCAGGGACAGAAGGATGTTCGTACTCCTCCGTTTACTCCGCTCAGTCAGCATGCGTTCCTTTCAGCACATGAGGAGAGTAGAAAGTTTATTGTAACTACTCAGGCAAACAGTGCTAGACTCTGACTGGGTGCCAGTGGCAGGCAGTGGGTACATGCATCACGCGTGCATGGAGGCATAACCATAAACAATTATCAATCTCACATGTCCTCAAAGTGGAAAGAAAATATTCTTCAGTTATCAGCAGTCCTCCACCCCACACAGAGAACTTCCTCAGTGTAACTTGTTACGTGACAAAATACAGCAAATACTGATTCTTTCCTTATTTTTTCACTCAAACAACCCTTAGATGCAAAAGCCAAAGAGTTAAGGACCCAGTTTATAAGAGCACATAAATGCTTTTCCTAGGGCTTAGTTTCAAACACAAGTTCATCAAAATTAAATCAACTGCTTACAGCCTTATCTGATCAGAAAGGATCTGTTAATTTCTGAGGGCAACATTAATTATGTACCAGCTGCTCTGTGCAATATTTTCAAATAAGTGATAAAGCAATAAGCACTCCTTATGCTACTGAATGAAACGTAAGAGGGTCATAACTGTAAATTTACTCAGGACATTAACAAAGTCACGCTCTAAAAAGTTATTGTAATGCCCACTAAATGAAAGTTAAATACATGATAAAAATAAATGATCATATTCACATTCTTAATTACAATATAATGCAATATAAAGTGAACTCCAAATTCTACATACATTCACGCTTTTCATAGTATTTTTGTAGGCTATTAAAAAAACCCAGCTTTTGGTCTAATTTACACTGCTGTAATCCAGATTAATTTAAGCAAGTAGAGTCAGACTAATGAAAAAAATAAAGAATTGGATTCTGTGTTGTGTGACGATTATAAAACACCCTTTTAAAATAAATTTTCTTAAAGCCATGAGCGCTCTCTTTTGGCAAAAAAAACCCTAAATGGATAAAATTCTAGATTAATGATTTCAGGTCCTGTTTGGTTCTTTCATTGTTTTATAAACTTTATTTCAAGACTTGAAGTAAAAGAAAAGTAGGAAGAAAAAGTGCTTCTAAAAATCTATCGTGATCAATGCTTACAAAAATGGAGTGTTTCTAGCTATCAGTTCACTTATTGTCCTGTAATTTGAGATCAAGCAAAAATTTACCAGAAGTAATTCTTATTTCATATTCAAATACACCAACAGTGACTCTTTCCTACAAATTATTTCAAAGTATACTATGACAAGGCTATTTACTTTAAAATCCTGAAAGATGGTCATAACTATGCATTATTTTCTTAAAGTAATAAACATAACTCAAGGTATAACTTCAGGTTACCTTTCTTTTAAAATTGAGCCTCTGCTTTAAGAATCACCTACTTTCTGCCACCAAAAAATACAGAATTATGGAGGCACAGTATTTGTTATACTTTACATAGAATTGTACAGCTACCACTAAATAATGGACTTAGCATTTAAACATTAGCATAGTAATTTTCACTTTTTAGAAGGTATGGCCTGATTTGTATTTAATTCCTGCTGCCTTTTCAATAATACTCCATAGTCTCTATGGTTTCCACTAGGTGTATTCTTGCCACTAGGGCTAATTATTTTATGTCAAGCATAGCTGACTTTTTATGGTTTTCTTTGTTTTATTGGTTTCATCTTATGTCATGATCATTGCCATCTATCTTAGTTTAAATGCACAGATGCATTTTTGGACTACACAAAGAAACAATATGCAAGTTTTCAACTGCCAATGTGTGTAAATAATCACTACAGAAATTTAAGAGATTATTTTTGCTAGAAGAAAGCATGCTTCTTTCATTTTCTATTCTCTTTCATCCTAGTAGCTTTTGCTTTGAAAATCCATGTTTCCAGGCAATAACAAGGGCATAAAGTTATTTTCTGCAAATTGTGCAGTTCTAGCAATCTTTGTTTCTCTTAAGCATCTCTGCTGAAATGGTTGTATAAGCATTTTCCAGTTACACATCAAAGTGTTAAGTAGTTCTAACACATACAAAGGTCACAATGGTGTGTACCATTGTGCTAGGTCTTCATCAGCTGCTTATTTGACATAAACCCTATCAACACTGTTAGAAGAGAAGAATCCCCTTAATAATAAACAGGTAGGTACAAAACAGAAAAAAGATTCTTAAAGAAATGGAAGTAAAAGGCAAGTATTTTAGTTTTTAAATGAGACATATAGGTGTTTATAGCAAGCACACAGTTCTGCTCCGTGTTCAGTACAGCTCTTACAGCTGTTGGCCTGAAAGGCTACATTTGCCTCCCTCTCTTTTCCTTCCTCCAAGTGCCTTCCCACAATTCTCCTGATCCTCAATGCCCAAATGAGATGGGACCTCTACATAAAAGGAATTTTACTCTTCCTGAAAATTCCTCTTCCTTCTGTAGCCTCCATTTCTCCTGTTCTCAGACAACTTTGCAATGCAGTAATACCTGCAGGATGAGTTGTGTAACACTTTTAGGTTGAGTTTCCCCTTCAGTTTGATGAAAAAGGGAGGGAAGGTGGGTTTGGGTTAGGTTGGCCTGTGACCACAGCAGTCCTTTGAGGCAGTTACTGGAGCCTGCTTGGAAGTGACTTGTAAAAGAAGAGGCAGCAGCTTCAGCTGTGCCCCAGGAATCACCTCACAACTGCACATGCGGAATGAGATTTCACCTTTTATCCATCTGGTGTGGCATGTACGGATGGAAAGTCTGGTATCTTCACTGCACAGCTGGTGAATTTGTATATCCCTATAACTAGGTGTACCATGCTCCAAAACAGCAGATGCAGCCAGATTGCACGATCTAAGTACATTCTACATGACTACCCTCCTCTCCCACTGTACTTATTTAGCAAATGGGAAACTTTTGTGAGAAAAATTAGATATATTTGTTGGATTACACAACCTTAAGCAAGCTATGTGAATCAATCAGCTTTTTAGAAACTACTGTTCTTAATCTACAGGAGTTTCTTTTTCTGCAGAGGGAAAATGAATAGTTTGAGTAATGAATAGTTTGAATTGTAGAAATATACAAGACTGATGCCTTCTTTTCACCCTTTAAACCCTTATCTGTAACTCTACATAATGTTTAACTATAGCACTCTGCTTTTCCACTTGTAAACTGGCATTTTGTGTCCTTGGAGAAATGCTCATAACTCTCAGCTCACAAGAAAGTCTGGTTGTCAGGTGCTTCAGTACACCGATTTCCTTACTAACTTAAATTTGTCATTGTTACTAGATACTTCAGAATTCATAGCAGATAATTCAAATTCATAAATTAAGATTTCAAAAATACACTTGTATATTTTCATATCAGCTGGTGACCTTCCACATTTATTCTCTTCAGTAGAAGAGTTGGCCCATTGCAACAAGTACAGAGAGGGAAAACTGTTGAATTGATGATTATGTTCTAGCTTAAAATTAAGTTCTACATCCGTGCTGATTTTGGCTGGGATAGAGTTAATTTTCTTCATAGTAGCTAGTATGGGGCTGTGTTTTGGGTTTGTGCTGAAACCAGTGCTGACAACACAGGGATGTTTTCGTTACTGCTGAGCAGTGCTTACACAGAGCCAAGGGCTTTGCTGCCTCTCACACCACGCCACCAGCGAGGAGGCTGGGGGGGGCACAAGGAGTTGGGAGGGGACACGGTTGGGACAGCTGACCCCAAGTGATCAAAGGGATATTGCATACCATATGATGCCAAGCCTAGCATATAAAGCTGGGGGAAGAAGGAGGAAGTGGGGGACATTGGGAGTGATGGGGTTTGCCTTCCCAAGTCACCGTTACGCATGATGGAGCCCTGCTTCCCTGGGGATGGCTGAACACCTGCCTGCCCATGGGGAGTGGTGAATTAATTCCTTATTTTGCTTTGCTTGTGCACAGCTTTTGCTTTACCTATTAAACTGTCTTTATCTCAACCTATGAGTTTTCTCACTTTTACCTTTCTGATTCTCTCCCCCACCCCTCTGTAGGGGGAGTAAGCAAGCAGCTGTGTGGGACTTAGTTGCCGACCAGGGTTAAACCACAACAAAACAAAAAATTCATAACAGAAAAGATTTGCAGAGTGAATAAGAGCAACCATAAGCAGGAACCAAGAAAAACAAAGGAATAAGGCAGAAGCAGAAAGTAATGGGGAGCCAGTCTACAAAAAGGTGTGTGGAAAATGGTATTTCTCAGCACACATGCAAGATGAACAGAGCAGAAACAGAAGGGCTGAAAGTAACTTTCTGACAAGAACAACAAAGTCTCAAGCCCATACTGTTTTGTGAGAACTAGAGTAGCTCATCAGTATAATTTTGCAGACCTAAATTTATCAGGGTCTGGGAAACAAGACACTCCCTGTCACCTGATGTATAATGCAAATACATATTTTTCTCCTATGTATCCAGATTAGAGATATCCTCTTGCTTTAAAATAAAAGGTCTTTTTTTTGTTTGAAATATAATTTAATTGGTAAAACAAATTTATTATACTCCTTGGTTTGCCATGGATACATAATCAGTGTACATATCTAAATCAATCCCAGTGATACGGTGACATCAAGTTGAAATAAATTACCTGAGAAGTGCAATATTTTTCATGAATGCTATATGAATATTGAATAATGTTTTCTGATTGTTTAATGTTTTACATTTCTTTGTACTGTGTATTACAAAAAATAGGAGCTATAAGAATTAATGTTATAAGAAAATATTTCAAACAAAATGAAACATGGTGAAAGAGATCTAATATCAAGTATCACTTTGACTCTGATTTTACTCTTTCCTGTATTAGGCATTTGTTTTCTCCTTTCCTCTTAACATCTATGTTTTCAGTATAGTAGTCCTCCTTTCTTTTCTCTTTCTTCAGTTATCTCTTTCCTCCCTCAGTCTTTTCTCTTATTTCTTGCTGCCCCTACTCTTTCCTACTATTTTTAGTTAGTCTGCTGCTGTGCCTTTTTCTTCAACCATCATTTGGGCTCAGCGAGAGCAAAACCAACTCACACAGGGAAAGAGCTGAAGGGAAAAAGAACTTTTTTTTTTACTCCCCTTCAGTCTTCCCAAATTTATCCATAGCTTTTCCAAGTGGAAATACACTTGAAGGAATGATTTGCTGGCATTCAGTAGTTTAACAGGGAAGTTGCACATATCTGCTTCAGAAATAGTTAAGTCAGGCAGTGCGATTCTGGTGGCCGTGCTGGTGAAAGTGTTATTGAAATTATAATTTATGGCAAACCACTATCTCTATTTATATCTAGTATATAAAGAGTATCTGTGGCTTGCTAAAAATTCAGTTTATTCTCTCAGGTGCATATTCTTACTACTTGCTACATATGCAAATTCAAAAGAACATAAACATGAAAGTAAAAAACTAGTAAATTTTTCTTGGTTACTACTCACATGTATTACTGTTGTGTGTCAGACTAAACCAGTGACAAAACAATATTGTAGAAATATTAACTACAAAGAAGTAGGACAAAGTTTCAATAGATACTTGATGTTAGCATTAATTTATTATATGCCCTGATTTTTAAACTGTTTACAGTTTTAAACTAAAACATTTTCTTCTAGAAAAAGCTTTCTTAGACCAACTTTACCTCAAAAGGTAGGTTCAGGATGTTACAAGTGCAGAAGTATGTCATTCTAGTCTGCATTTAATATTAAAGAAAACAAATTACAAGTCCCTTAATCCACCCCAAAACTTACTTGGAACAGAAGCTTTCACCTTGATAAGGAAAAGTAATTCTGAGAATCTAGTAACAATTATTTTCAAAGTTCTCAAAATTTTGGGTTACTTAGTTTATTTTTAATAATTGTATTGGTCTTAATAGCCAGCAGTTTTGAAAAACGTTGGGATCCCTTTAGGATACATACTGCATTATCAGACAGAAAACGATTTCTGCCCTCAATTGAGGACAGAGCAAATAGATGAAAAAAGCCACTAGACAGGAAATAAAGTCAGGAGAAGTACAGTATCTTTAGCATATCCTAGTTTCACAATTTGTAACCATCTTTAAGCAACAGCCACATTTCAGTTTCCCAGTGTTCAAAACACATGTAGTCTTATTAATGTTTTTTCCTATTTTCAGATTATCCATTATATTAATTATAAATGCATACTTGGAGAAATGTAAAGTCATGTATGGTTTTACACATGATTATTTTTCCATACCCTGAAAATACTGGAGAAAAGCATATTTACAAAAAAGGATATGAATATTTATGTACTTCAACATAGCAAGATAATTGTCATTTTAAAGTGTTCTTAATGCTGGTATCTCAGTATTTACAATAAGGTGTATGGGAAAGCTGTGGAATAACTGGTTTATATTTAAAGTTTCTCTGTGAAATTAAGGAATAATGAAAAATCACGTCAAAGAAAATAAATGCAGGAAGTGTTTTCTGTTCTATTCCACAGAAGCAGCTATTTGAACCTTAAGATGTTTATAAAATAATCCACATCCATTTTTATCCATAGATGTTTCTGAGCTAAGTGATATGGTTGACATGCCTGAGGGACAGGATGCCATTCAGAGGACCTGGGCAAGCTCAAGAAGCAAGCCTATGTGAACCTCATGAGGTTTGATAAGGCCAAGTGCAAGGTCCTGCACCTGGGTCAGGGCAACCCCTGGTATCAATACAGAGTAGGGGGACGAAGGGATTGAGAGCAGCCCTGCCAAGAAGGACTTGGGGGCCCTGGTGGATAAAAAGCTGGACATGACCCAGCAATGTGCGCTCACAGCCCAGAAAGCCAACCATACCCTGGGCTGCATCAGAAAAAGTGTGGCCAGCAGGTTGAGGGAGGTGATTCTTCCTCCTCTGCTCTGCTCTGGTGAGACTCTACCTGGAGTACTGCATCCAGCTTTGGAGTCCTCAGCATAAGAACCACTTGGACCTGTTGGAGTGGGTCCAGAGGAGGACCACAAAAATGATCAGAGGGATGGAGCACCTCTCCTATGAGGAAAGGCTGAGAGAGTTGAGGTTGATCAACCTGGAGAAGACAAGGCTCCAGGGAGACCTTATTGGGTCCTTTCAATACTCAAAAGGGGCTTATAAGAAGGATGGCGAACAGACTTTAGTAGGGCCTGATGCCATAGGACAAGGGGTTTTAATCCAAAAGAAGGTGCATGTAGACTAGGTATAAGGAAGAAATTCTTAACTATGAGAGTTGTGAAACACTGGAACAGATTGCCCAGAGAAGTAGTAGATGCCCAATCCCTGGAAACATTCAAGGTCATGCTGGACAGGACTTTGAGCGACCTGATCAAATTGAGGATGTCCCCGCTCATTGCAGGGGGGTTGGACTAGATGATCTTCAATGAAAACTACTCTATGATTTTAATAAACTACCTCCAACAGAGTAGTTAATTTAGATTAAATTAAATGGAAGATTGTTTATAACAGTATATATTTAAATGAAGACATCTAAAATACTTCAAATTGACCTGCTAGGAGCTTTTTTGTTATAGTACCTGTAACAAAAGTAAAATGAAATGACATCATAGAGCTTTAGCATGTAAAATGGCTTGCAAATTGCTAGCTGTCATGTATGACAAATACAGACCTTTGGTGTTACATTTCCCATGTCTTTGATAAAACTTCTGAGAAAGACACAATCATTATTACAGCAAAAGCATGAAATCCAATGTGATATTACTTCTTTTAGTAACAGATCAACATTACCTTTTGTGTTACTAAACTTCTTTTCCCCACCTTTCCCACAAAATTACATGTACCACCATTTCTAGATTTCTCAAAATCATAATCCAATATATTTCAGTAGAAAGTTAATGAATTTTAATTGTGAAATATATAGTATATTTCTGAGTATTAGGTAACTGAGACTGGTGTGTGCAGACACATACATGTTCTACTTCTCTCAATGAACAAATCCAAGCATCTCTTCCCCTTGCTGGCTGGCATCGCTACTTTAGGATGAAGGCATACACTACCAGATTAAGTTAAATGAGAGATCTAAATCCCAACATATTTGAGATATTGAAAATAAGTGGTCAAAATGCAAGGAAGGTAAATATTTCTAAAAAAAAAATATCTATTTTATGATTGACCTTACTATGAGGAAAAGCATAGGTCTGCTTAAAATCTTAACATGCAAGATAGTCTCCTGGCATTTTTTGCTTTTGTGATCTGTGTAGTTGTCATTCTAGTACATGATCTTCTAAGCCTATGTGATCTGATTTCACAAAATAACTTCGAGACCTAAAATCAGCTCACATAAGCCCATCTTCAACAAGCAGTTCAGAGCACTTAAAGTTAAAAAATATTTGCACATTACCATAAATAACTGTACTTCCTCTCAACCTAGATTTCAAGAATTTGAACTTCCTATTGTACGTTTTTCTCACAATCAAAACTTTTCCAGCTTTCTTTTCTCCAAGTAAAGTCTAGCTAAAACCTAAGTTTATTGTTTATGTAGATAATTCCAGAAGCATCACATAGATTATCTTGAGTTCTTTCAACTACAGAAGAACGGCCTTTGCCATTCATGTTCAGTATTAGTTTTGCCATGACTGAAATGCAGTTGCAATCAGGATAGAGCAGCTGTAAGGAAGCACAACTCGTTCTCTAGCACATGATCTGTAGTCATGCTAAGGCTGGTCATTAACACAGGAAGCAGCACACATTTCCACATCTCCTTTCCTCTTTGATAAGTGTACCTCTGACAAGAATAACAGTGGTAGCACTATCATTTCTTCAAACATGAAAGGACTGTGAGGATGTGATTTGACATGCATGTTTTTCAAATATGTGAGGCTGATCAGCTTCAGTAAAATGATGATAGGGAATTATTTCTGAAGTAATTGTCTACTTTTCCACAATTGCCTAAGGAAAGGTTGGCATTGTCTTTGAGTCTACTATTTTCAAATCATCTGGGTATTCCAGTTCTGCCCCTCCTCAGACCTCCATGCAGGCAGGCTATGACCAGTAGTCACATCACCAACAATTATTTTCCCTTTCTTTGACCAGAAGTTATAGAAACAGTCACTCAGAGCGGACCAGTGTGTGATCTAAAACTGTATGGGACATTTTTCCTTAAGAAGTTAGGATTATACTCCTAGGGATAAAAAAAAATAAATCAGGAAAGCAAAATTCAGACCTTACACTACTGGGAACTTGACTCTGACTTCAGTCACATCAGTATTTGTCCCATAAAAACAGATTTTCATCCATGAAATGTGTATTGTGCAAGGTTAATTACAGAAAAAAACACTATGTTGTTGCAGCAATATAGAAATGGTAATCAGACATTTTTGACATATATAATGCTGGCTTCTCAAAAAATAATCTTTCACTCTTTCACATACACACATTGGAGGGGACCTTTTCCAGTTTTCAGTTTATTTATAGATGGAAATTGTATTTTCATTTTCTGAGGCTTATAAAGAAAGGAATGTTACTCCAACAAAATGCAAGTTGTGTATCTAGTTTTTAGCAATAACAAGAATGGAATAAGCAGAAGCAGAAAATCTGAAGTTGTTGCAATACTGTCAGGCTGATCACCGCAAAAGCAGAGAATGTGTTTCTTTGCTTATTTATAACTATTGAATCAAAGCACCACAATACCTTCTTGCTTAATCTGTTTATTTTCCTTATTCAAATAAGACTTGCAAGTTTTAGCGGTGTGCTGCATCTTGAGTTTAGTCTGAGCACTACTTATTTATCAAAGATTCTTCCCAGTTGGCAGTGCTGTGAAAAATGCAATTATACAAAGCTGATAGATACTTTTACGAAGCAAAAACTGTCACGTTTATTCACCCTGCATGTAGAAGTCTGCACACAATTATGTCAAAAAGTGAAGATATTATGGACAGACATTGGCAGAAATATTTTCAGGTCTTTCATGTGTCCAAATTATGCCTAGATCACCGATATAGCTTCGAAAGCATGAAAAATGAATGTATTCAAGTAGACTAAATTAACATCTCTACTCAAAAAGGACTGTAATGAAGTTTTCCTCTATCTGATTGATGTCACCTTTAAGTGACAAGGAGGTCATTCATCTTAAGCAGTAACAGGAAATAAAATCAGTGTTATCTTTATAGTTTCATCTCTCTCTTCCTTTAGCAAAAATGATGCAAACACATACACTGAGACGACTAAAAAAAAGGAGAGGAACCTGCATAAAAGGCTACTGAATTTGATAAGAGCTTAAGTCTCCAAAATTTCCTTTTTTTTCTTTCGCACTTGTTACAGCTGCAACACAAAGGAGAGAGCATGACCTTCACAAAACAAGTGACCTCACAACTGCTAAAGCTCTTTAAAAAGATATAACCTGACTCCCATAATGAAAGTGCCCAACAGGAAGATGACCCACACTTTCTTTTCTACTCACAGGACAGAGTAGGCTTCTTTCCAGCCACCAGAGTAAATTGAACTTCCAGTCTCTGGGATTGGAAACTTGGACCTGAAAAAAGGAATCAGCAGTCTCATACTGTCCCAGGAGGAACTCAAGATTTCTTCTGCTACCAGGTGAATCTCTCCTAATAGATCTCAAAAACTAGCTTTTATGGAGTTAAAAGCTAAAGAGAAATCTCTTAGTTATAATTTAGTATAATAGAAAACGCTGTAAGATGGAATCTTGTAAGTTCATCTATACATACTTATATAGATAGAGAATATATTTCAATATAAACTAAAAAGCTGAAATTTAAAATGGAAAATACAACATACAGATGCATTTTGGCTGCAATTGAAACCATGCTAAACTGCTGAAAGAAGTCAAAAACAGAGTAAGCTTTCATGATTCTGGATTTTCTTTAAACATATTAATCTTAGGTTAGATTTGCAGCCTGGGGGTGGAAATCAAAGTTTGCTTATTTTGTTTCCAAAGCTAAAGTTGGTAATTTGTGATTAATTTTGTATTTGGCTTTCATTTTTTTCAAAACAAACAAGAAATAAGATAAAAAGAGTTTAAGTAAAGTGCAAAAAGTTTAACCTGAAAACTTAAAACCTGAAACTGAAGATTTTTACAGAACTATTAGTGTAACACGCTAATATGCATCACTAATATCAGTTAGAGAGAAAAGCAGATACACTTAGCATGTGGTTAATAGAAAGTCTTTAATTGCTGTCACAGAGAGATCCCTAGTGAACAGAAAATTCCACATTTTCGCCTTTCGATAGCTAAAAAGTTACAGAATGGTTACAGAATTATTGCACTGTAACAGGTGGGGATCATCTAAAACCCTATTAAGTGGCTCTGTTTCTCTTTTAACTAGTTAGGGGGTTTAATGCCTAATGTGGAGACATGCTGGCCAGATCCATGCACAGAAATGTTCCTGTGGTGCCAGAGGCCACATGTGGAAGATAGTGACAAATCCCTATTGGCTTCAGCAGCAGAAAAAACTTCAGCATTATATCTCAAGCCAAATATAATTTGTGACTGCTTTCCTCACATCCTCCTCCTCCATCAGTAGCACTCCCGAGCCACTGGCTGAAGCGTGGTCCTGACAGTGGGCATTCATATAATCACAGAATGGTTTGGGTTGGAAGGGACCTCAAAGATCATCTAGTTCCAACCCCCCTGCCATGGGCAGGGACACCCTCCACTAGACCACGTTGCCCAAAGCCCCATCCAACCTGGTCTTAAACACTTCCAGGGATGGGGCACCCACAGCTTCTCTGGGCAACCTGTTCCAGTGCTTCACCACCCTCATAGTAAAGAATTTCTTCCAATATCTACTCTAAATCTACCCTTCTTCAGCTTAAAGCCATTACCCCTTGTCCTATCAGCCTTTACCATCAATAACCAGTAGCCTTAGCACTTGGCAGCCACTGTCACTCTTCAGTGGCTGACCACTGAGTAGCATATTTGTATCCCTGGAGACTAACTCCCTCTAATGCCACAGCATTATTGTTTACTGAGCTACTGGATTAAAATCTTGATGCATCATATCATAGTTGTGAGAACCTATGGCAATGAATGAACTCAAATGCCTAAGTAAACTACTAGGTGGATATGAAGCCTAAAGAGCTTTTTTCTTATTTTTTAAAAGGTACCAAACATTTGGAGCAGCGTCAGAACCCAAATGAAATTCCAGCAAACTTCCATTAAGCAGTGGAATCTGGTGGTATTCAGACACTGCAACCAAGCAAAATTTTTCACGTTTACTGTGTACCGACACAGGCTAACACACAAACCCTTTGAAAAAGGGTCAGGCTGCAAACACAGCTGCTCAAGATGTGGAAGATGCCATAAATCAACACCATCAGGGCAAAACTCGCCTCATTTGCAATTCAGAAACTAAAATCATATTCCATCTACAGCATTATCTGAAGTGTCTGCACTGCTTGGCACCAGAACTGAAGCATTAAAATCTATTTCAGAACTGTGGCATGAGTATAGGGAGCATTCTCTAGCAATGACAAAGTATCCCCATGGGCTAGCACAGGAGGTGGAACAAGCAACACACATCCATAAACTTCAAAGACAGCCTGCAAACAGCAAGAATTAGCTTTCATACTACAGGGTGGTGCTCTCCAGAGCCGTCAGAATCAGTCTCACTTTTCCCATGCTGTGCTCCAGACCCTTTAAAGCAAGGCTGCCATCATTTCTCTATCTCACCTCACCTCCAGTTCTATCATATTTTTCCTTCCAGCTGTCATTCAAATTTGTACCACAAGGGTTTTCTTTTCCCTTGCCTGCCTGAGGCTACACCTGCATGAGGAAACAGAAGATCTATAGAGTGAATCAGACCTGAAGTCCACACTATGCACATTTTCTATCTATGTTTCACTACTGAAGCAAGGATGTTACTCCAAATAAAGTCATATACTTCCTGATGTGAAATCTGCCATCTTCTCTTTACTTGGGTTTTCTAGAATATGAAGTCATTTCCCGTGATGTGCTTTTGACTAGAAAACACACCACTAGCAACTTGCACAGGGACATAATTTATTTCAGTGTATCTTTTAAATGCATTTTACTATTTATCCTTTGTTTGCTTTATTAAAGGATAGGAAGATATTTCCTACTCCCAAAGTTGTGAACTCCCTGGGAAAAACACCAGCTTTTCTTTTATTTTATGTTTTTATGTAACAGGTCTAAGGTGACAAGTGTTTTCAAAAAACAGTAAAACTTTTTAAAAAGGTGTTATACAGGGAAAATGCCATTTTATTTTCTAATAGAATATACATGCATGAAAAAGTAGGTCAGTATTAGCTTATGATTCTAGCTCAATTTCATTCTTAAATATGTCTGTCATCAGTAACGTGTCTCCTTTTGTGTCCCTGTCAGATCTTTCCCATTCCAGCCTTATCAGGGAAAAAACCAAACCAAAACAACCCCCCCCACACACTTTTCCCACTCTTCAATTCAGTTTAATCATTTTTTCCTCAGTGTTTACTCCCATCCTCAGTCTCTAGTTGCCTTCATATCTCCAAAGCAACCCTGCTCTTTCATTTCCTGTGAAAGTTCCCCAACAAAAATTATGAAGGAAAATAGGTGCATTACAGATTAAGGAGATTGCCACTGTTATCTCTATTACATTTAAGAAAATTTACACTAAAAGTAAAAAGTCTTACCTCCCTACATCATGAGGGAAGTTCACATGCAAAGTCTTGAGAAAGTCTGGGTTAGAACTTTCAGATATTATGTGTGTATAATTTAAAGCTTGATATGCTCAAATAACTGTAAGGCTTTACTTTTTATATTCTAAATAGCAGTATTGATTGTTCAAGAAGTTTTGATGTCTAAGCCTAATATGAGTAAAATAAGATTGATGCTGTATTTTGTTTACTACATACACGTTTTTCCTGTAAAATCAACACATCTGCAGATGTATACAGATGGGCATACATATCTGTATGATCTGTCCATCATATCTTAAGACACTCAGTGGTTATATACTCGTGTTACATTACTCCCAAATCATTGTGTTTTCAAGTAGAACATCTGAAAACAATACTCATTTTAATACATGGGGCTTTGTTCCTACTTTTTAATCCCTGTGTAATTAAATCAATCATGTAATACACTGCAATATTGATTCTCAGGAAGCTGGAAGTCTGGAAGAGATGTTTATGACAACTTGCAAGACCTATAAGACAGATGAGGCCCTTCCAGTATGCATTGCATGACTATAATTTTCAGTTAATAATTCTGCTAATTTTCAAGGAAAATCATGATTAACACCAATTATTTGCACATTTTGCAAAGGCTAGCACAATTATTCCTACATTTTCCAGAGGATAAAAATCCATGTCTTATTTTGACACTTATGGGCAACTTGTCAATATCACTTCAACAATATTTCTGAGAACCAAGTAAAATGAGTTCAAATGGGAAAAGATAGATGCAATCATCTAAGCTTTGCTCAGCCCATTCTCCCACTACACTCTGCTGAGGAAGAGTGAAAAGATGTTTTATGAGAGCTTAGAGTCTGAAACCCACACCTATCTCTAATCAAGTTTCAATAGTGATTAGACTTATTACTCAGACCTCCAAAAGATTTTGAGTGAGGGTGTTTTACCACTGCTCAGTTACTTTGTACTTTATATGTACATGTGTGTGTATAGACACACACTCCTTTATTTCCACCTTTCTCCCATACATTTCTTAAACCCCAATTTCCAAATCCACTGGAAAGTACTTGAGTATAACATAAAGGTTATATGGTTACACACGCAAGAGTCAGGAGGCACACCAAAGTGAGCCACTACTATAAACCTTAAAGTTCAGCCTATGTCCTAATTGCTCTTTGTGGGCCCATACAGATACAACAGAACTGATACCTTCCAGTTCACTAGAGGCATAGTAATAACTATCCACTTCTAAATCTATTTAGGTTTTGAATCTTTTTACATGAAAATTAAGACATAAACATTTAATTAAGGGATTAAGAAAACTGAGATATTAACAGTTTTCCAAGGAACTCCAGATCATCAGTGATATTCAAGGTATCCAAAGGAATGGGGGGGGAGTGGGGGAGGGAGGATACAGAGATGCTCTTTCACAGAAGATAATCCTGTATAAATTGGCTATGATGAATGTTGGTTATGAAATGAGTGAGATTTTAATGCTATTCTCAGCAATTAAACTGAAAAGTGTTAAATAGCAGTTCTAAAGTTACTGAAACATAACTCAAGGAAGTAATTAGGTAAGGCATAAAAAAGCTACTTCATATTTACGTTAGACATAGTTCACATCTATAGCAATATTCTTTTAGGATCCTTTTTTCCAATTCTATTTCTTGGACAAGGATGCACATAAGAGCAATTAATTATAGTTTGCTTCTTTGTTCTGCAGTGATAAACCAGACTGTAAACTGCTTATTGCATCACTTGTTCAGGTTGTGGAATCTGCAAGATTTTGGGCCCTAACCCTGCTAACGCTGCCTTTACTTCCATCCCATCTGCTATAGAAGTGCATGTGGAAAGGTTTCTGTTAATATTTTAAAAGACCATTTTCAGAAAGCAGCTGTCATTTTAATGTCTTTTTTTTAATGGGTTTTCTCCTGACTCATTTGCATCTCATCTTTTTGCTCTTTATATGTTGGTTAAAGTATCTTTGACACAATCAGGTTAGAAATGCTGAATATTTATGCCTATATATTGTATACAGAGAGGCACAGCCTACTAAAGCCAAGATGTTTCACTGACAGTCCAAGATTTTTCAACTTTGATACCAATTTAATCAGCAATATGATTTCGTTTTCCAAAGGAGTAAGAATACAGAAGCGCACAACAGGAAACATACAGTAAAGCTCAGGCCATAGCATAATATACTGACATACATTTATTGATATGAACATTACTATAAACACATCAAAAGCATTTATCTACCGACAAGTTTTACCCAACTGCTGCAGTAAAAGACCTGGCACATTAAATGGGAACAAAGTAAACTGGAAGATCTCCAAAGCCCAGCATTTGGCCTGAAGGTGATTTATTAAGATTTGTTATTTCCTCTGGGGCAACACAAAACTAAATTTAAGTACTGACTGAGGTGCTATCTTCAAGTTTAACCTTTATGAAGAGCTCAGTGGTCTTCAGTGATTCCATGGCTATTTCCTAAAGGCAAAGGGTGTTTATATGCAAGGGAAGCAACTGGAGAGAAAACTGTCAAAAACACAAGTTACCACATCAACTTTAACAAAGGTATATAAGTCAAAAGCATTCATAAGAAAAAGGAAATTACATTTCTTAAGCTTAAGAAAAGGCAGAGCATATTTTATCTGGAGAAAAAAGGGAAAAAGACACTTGGAACTGGGAAACAGAGGGCTAACATACTAGACCTCTAGGCTACTTTGAGGTAACAACATCAGTCAGTCTAGGAGCATCAGGTATGTCATTTTGCTTAGCCTTCAAGGCCAAAACTTGCCTTGAGATTCTTGGAAGATAAGCACTAAGATGAAAATGAATTGTTGTTAAATATAATTTGGAATTGTTACACTGCTTTATGATTCTTCTTGATGACCATGTTTTCCACCTCTAATCACAGGCTTTCTTTTATTTTGTTAGAAACTTGTTGTGCTGTAACCTTAATCTTATCTAGTTTTAAAAGTGAGTCCAGATGAAGATAGCTAATAAGGATAGAGTGAGGATTTTTAAAAGTCTTTGTAAATCCCATTAAATTGCACATACACAAACCTGAGACCAATTTGAAAGACCAGGATCCTGCAGTAATGCTTTTTAAACTCCAGATGTCAGCATCAAGTGACGATTTTGAGGAAATGCCCTTCCTGTCTGGCAGGCACAGACCAGCAACTCTCTGGCAAGAAGCAGATGGCAGAAACACAGATGAATGCTCTGAACATTCACCAAGATCATCACTCTAATCAAAAAGGGAAGCACAGAATAGCCAAACGAAAGCACAGAACTTACTCTGTTAATGCTCAGATCTGCTACAAGATATAAATCAAGCAAAATTGAAGTGGGAAGAACCACTCTTTTCACAAATTACTTCCAAAATTATCTTACTTCTCTCACAAGTTTGCCTACTCTAGCAAGTGCTTGGCAACTGTCAAAAATGAAGTCTCACTTCTCAGGACAGGTAGGAATAATCACTCAGTCTGAAATCAATCTGATTACAGAGAAAGACTAGGTAGGATTAAGAGATATTGGAAAGATGACAGTTAATAAAAAATTCTACCTTTATTGTCTTTTGTGTTTAAAAGTAAGTCTTAAACTAATATCATTTCAAACTGAAGGAAGGAGATATGGGGATATCCTGGCCCATATAATTTATCTGTCCAAGCAGGTTATCTTTGCCCTTTAATATTTCTAAACTGCATATGTATACAGATCTGCCCTGTGGAAACCTTCGATTAGAGCTTAGTTTTCAGTTCTGAAGGCTGGATTTATACAAGCATATGTAGGAAACAGCATCTTTAGTCATGCAGTAATAATAATGCAAAGGCAGTACCCATCTATTCATCCAGGGTGATACAACTGGGAGCTGCACAGTAATAGTTATAACAGCTCTTGGAGTGAGCATATCCCACTGCAAATGGTTGCAGTTGTAGATTGCATATGTTATTTTAGTTATGACTGGTTAATTTGCATACAATTTTATCAGCTATGGCAAAATGCTGTCATATTCAATCATACAGTAGTCTGCCATATTCCTCAGGGTTCTCAATTTTACTGTTACTATGAGAGGTGCTTTGGCACCTAAATCAATATTGACTTCAAGAGTTGCCTGTAACATGCATCTAGAAATCAGAGAATTTTTGCTTCAACGTTTGAAAATGCAGCTGTCATGTTCTTCACTTTGGTGTCAATGAAAACAATTACTGAATACCCAAAAACATACACCGAAAGATTGACAAAATTGAAAGTATTGCTCTTAAATCACTACTGTATTTGCCAAAAAGACATATTGAGTTGTTATCTACTGGACAATACAACCAGGAGAGTTTTATGTTATTTTTCTTTTAATTTTGTAATTATGATCTTAGTTGAAATTTTTCATATGCAAACTTTTTTCTAGAATGAAGAATAATTTTTATTTAATTTCATTTTTTAATTTTGTAATTTAAGACAAATGTAGTGCTAAGAAAAGTTACCCTCAGAATTTTCTAGAGTGGCAAACTTCAGCTCAAATATAAAGTGTCTTTCCAGGAGTGAAGCATATTAGATTCCAAGTAGAAGACCCCTGGACAATAGGGGAGAGCAAACTCTCAGCAACAATACCAAATCCTGAGGGGGGCAGCGGGGGATAAAATCAGAGAACAGTCAAACACTGAGACAGGTTGCCCAGGGAGGTTGTGCAATTTGTGCCCCTGGATATATTCAAAAGTCAGCTGAACACACTGAGATGACTGGACCTGCTTCGAGCAGGGCGTAGGAATAAGAGCTTCAGAGGCCCCTTGCAACTTAAAACATTCTGCAGTTCTACAATTCTATTTTCACTAACTCTACGCAAATAATTTTCTCCAAATCACTCCATTAAGAGAAGAAAGACAAAATAATTGGAGAACTGAGCAAACACAGGAGGAGTGAACTGGTTACTCAGAGGTAATTGCTTAATTATTATCAGAACCAGAACCCACCAGATAAGAAGTGTTGACAGTAAAGACAGTAAATTAGGCTGTTTATTCAGTAGTATTTCTAGTGAGATTACTATGCTCTCGGTAGAATTAAATCCAAAGCCAGATTGAAAAAGCAAAGAATGAAATTCACAGAAGCAAAGCAGGAAGCACTGAAAGGGAAGAAATACAGGGAGAAACATGCGGAGTAATTAAGATTCAAAGTTCTTCTCAGATTATACGAAATCATGACGTGTTTTGTATTAGAGAGGAAAATGCTAGTGGAAAGAGACTGAAATCAAATTAAAACAGGAACCAGTATGGCACAAGAGTGAACTGGTGGAAGAAGGAAACGTACAGTCAGTGCCTGAGGGGCATATGGGATGGAAGAATAAATCTATTGGAGATGTCTGACTACTGACAGACTGCAAAAGAGATTAAACAAAAGACCTCCTTATGCATATCAGTTTTGCTGCTAAAGTAGAGCATATTCATTGAATTAGTATGCCAAAGTTACACTAGGCAATAAATAAAATCCACTAGTGTTGAGAGGATACAATTTGCATCAGTTAAGAAAACATTTACTTAACTGAACAGTTTATAGTACATTATTATAACTGTATAAAATTGTTTTGTTCCATATTGGAGCACCTTGATATCTGGTTTTGCACGTGAAGATTTTTTGCATGCTTTTATAGATAATGACCCAACTGGCTAGAAAAGTTCTTCTAGCCATCCCTTAACTTCTGGCACCCTCTAGCAGAATTAAATGCCCATTGGTTGACATGAGAATTAAAAACAGTTTTAGAGAATGAGGCAGGTCATTAGACCAAAAGATAAATTCTGGTTTTGAGCAATTGACAATGATCTAGGCACTATGATGCACATGCATGTTTTAGGTGACAGGAATCAGATGTGTGGTATCAGAGCTTACAGCAGCCTCTATGCAGGCACCCCGTAATCATGAGGCATGCTTCCCTTTTCCTCACTATTCCTTATTCACCGCTACCTACAGTAGGGTTTAATTAGCAAAACTATCTGCTCTCTCATCAGGCCTCTAACCTGAAGCAGTTTTCCAAGTTCCTTACCACCACATGTGACTTCAAATGCATGTCATGTGTTGCAGGACAGACTTACCATAAATTTTTTTCTATTTTGTTTAATCTTTAAAAATGCTTATCTAAAGCCTCAGAAAAAGTTCATATACTTAATTTTGCTATCTTTAGTAACAATCACCACAAATGTCTGTGCTGAAGAAAATTCAGACAACTTCCCAGCAGAAAAATACTTCTAGCAAGCTGAAGAAAATAGAACTATGGGGTGTATTAATTAGTACCAGCTCTGTTCATCATACACATTATAGACTAAGGGCAGATTCATACTTATTGCACATTCAATCATGAGTCTGCCACTAATGAATGTCTCTGAAAATATTGAGGAAAATAAATGATGCTTTCGTTAGAAAGTGCTAGCAGCCCTTTCTGAAAGTATGGCTCTATTTTTCATGTTTTCTTCCTTCTAAGGACAGAAGGAATGGAAAAATTGATACCAGTTACAACAGTAGTCTTTGTATTTGCCACGTAGTGGAGCTATTTAACACCTTCCCACCTACACCAAGAATGCACGCATAATCAATATTGTAATAGTCCTCGGACTGCTCTTCATAAAGTGATCCTGGTCCTACAGACACTAATCATGGACAAGCCTGTTGGATTTAACACAAGACAACTAACTAAATTCATGATAATGGGCATTTGCCTGACACTTTTAAATGCATGGGATTTTTTTTTTTAAAGCAGATACAAGACTAGGCCTTCATGGGTTTTCGCAACTGTAACAAGCAACTGTTTTCATAACTGTTATGCATGGACATCCTCCCCACCCCCTCACACCCCCTCAATTCCTCATCCCTATTATCTCATAGAAGAGGTGAATTCATGATTTTCCATACAACCTTTTTCGCAACTTTGGTATGTGCTTTTCAACACGTAGAATTTGAATTTGGGAAAGACAAACCTCAGCTGATACAATACAGCACAGCTCTACCCTCTTAAATGGAGCAGATATTTTCATCAGTCAAATATCTTCTAGGTATCTCTTATTTCCTGAGGATGCACACAGCTCTTTTTTTATTACCTGTTTTTCAGTCAGCATTATTATGACAGTCTAAATTTAGGATCATCTCAGCCACAGGTACTGTACAGATATGTTAATAAAAATTGCTATTTTTCTTTTTGTCATGCCAGCCTGAACAGATAAGCAATACAGTCTTTGGAGGGAGAGAAATTAGGGGATTAGTTCTGTAATCCTTTGTAGAATGTTGTCTCTCAGCAGCTTCTTTGTGAATCAGGGAAGGTGACCCTGCTATCACCACAGCTCATCAAATTTCACTTAATGAGAACTCAAGAGGGCACTGGTGAGAAATATGGTAGAGAGGGATAACTGGAATGAATTTGATGATACTACTTTACAAATTGTATCTAGTGTTATTCAATTAGTTTGATAAGTTGAAATCTCAGAGGAAAAAACTAAGCAAGGCAAGATTTATAAGAAGAAACTTATCTCTTGACTAATATCAAACTTTCAGGTCAGAAGGACTACATCAGATAGCTTCTCCCTTTCCTCCAAACCACATCAGCTAGTCTAGCAGTATCTTCCTGAAAGCTAATCCTTTCCTCATACATACCTCACGATAGCCACAGCATCACTGCAGCAATTAAAGGAGAGTTGCCAATAAAATGTATGATTAATTCATTCATTAAGACTAACCCATTCAGTAAGACTAATTCACAAAAAGTACTTAGTAAAAAAAGCAAAGAGATGCCACTGCCACACACCCCTGCACATTCCCCCCCATAGATAGAGAATACATGCACTCACCTGGCACTTTTACCATCAACACAATGGAGAAGTTTTAGCTGATTTAATTGTAGAAGACATCCGTTGGAAACTAAACGTCATCAATAAATGTTGAAATAGTTGTTTTCTACCTTAGCAAGATTTGTTTCTAGTATCCAGTAAACAGTAGGTGCAAGAGATACATTTTTCAATTAAAAAAAATAAGTCTCCACTAAAATTTAACAAAGTATTTAAAACAGGAAGCACATTTTTGACATTGCAATTAGTTTTAAAAAATTTCTCTAGCCCAGAAGAGCATTAAATTCTAGTCTTCAGAATGCTCTATGTTGCATGATACATGTTCACAGATCTCAGAAGTCAGTCCTGTTAGTTTCAACAGAACAGTGAAGGAAAACATGGCTAGAAAACTTCAGTGACCCTTGGAAAAGTGATTTACTTGGGGTGGGTTTATTTTTCGCACAGTAATACAAGGTCTCAGTCAGTTCAGCTGTAACTTTTCATACCAAAAGAGATTTATTTAACTGGAATTACTTATAACAATAATTTAGCCTACTGAATACTATGATTTTTTGCAACATGAGTATTTTCATGTTTGTTCTACTACCAAATCTGCTTATTTGAGGAAAAAACTGAGATTAAGTTTTATTTCTCTATCCTCACACATATTAACATAGCCACAAAAAAGTTATTACATTTTATGTCTGATCTATTAGGCTAGTCTACCTAACTTGACTACAGACTCTTCAAGAGCAAATTTGGCCGCTCTGTTCATATGCTAGAACTTAGGTGTCATGGTTTTGATGCTAGATTATCAAACACCATGATGTCCATCTATCATACTCAAATACCTACTTTGGGTTCACATGCATAATTTGCTGGAGACTAAAAACTTTAACAGTCAAATAAAATTGTTTATATATTAAGTTATTTTTCCATGTGAGACCTCAGAAATGGATTATATTGCATCAAGTACAACATTGCATGATTTTTTTTTTTTGTCCAAACCTAGAAAACCAGTATTTCTTGCCCAGAAAAACCTAGTGTCATTGTAAATATTTATCATGCCTAATAGGTTGGACTGAATTTTGAGCAGAAAATGCTTTTGGTGCTCACGGTACAAGGGTGGCTTTCTACAGCCACCAGCTACAGTTCTGAAAGCACTTAAAAGGTCTTGCTCTTACTTGATAGCAGCTTGTGTGATAAATATGCCAATTAATTGCAGAAACCTACAAGCGAATCTTCAAACCGATGCCACACGCAACCCATAATTGCTTAATAGTACTTTGGCTCAATTCAAATAAGACTCTCTGAAGTCTTTTCCCCCCTCTCAGTCACAAGAACTTTGCAATACAGTGTTTTGGTTTGAAGAGACTGACTGGAGGGCCACAAGTGCCCTCCTCTGGATATCTGATGCTACTCCAGTTTATTCAAGGACTAGCACAGATGACTGACTCATGACCAGGTGTCTAAAACGTCTTGTGCTGAATTGTTTTGCATTGTATATCCCTTGTGTGAAAATGAAAAGATTTATTGAATTGTGAGCTTGCTAGTGCAGAATACACAGACTAGAAAGCATCAGCCAAATAATTTAATAAAAAAATACCTAGCTGTGTAATTTAGCAGAGCTTTAGTGTCATTTATAAATAATTTCACTGTGAATATGTTTCTCAACTAACTGAGCACAGAAAACTAACCTTTAATCCTATCATTTTCAAGCAGGATTTAGATTAAGAATACACCTCCTCCTTTTTCCTCCAAGTCTGAAAAAGAGTTTTCCAATTGTTGTGTTCTATCAATAAGGATAATATACATGAAGGAAGCCATTAGAACCTCAAAGCCCAAACATTAGTAGAGCTTATACTGAGCTACCACTCCACAATGAGGTAGATAAAAGTTCCCAATTCCCAGCTGTGCTGGGAGCATTCACAGTTCCGAAATGCATGAAAGCACATCTATAAATCAATATGTGCCTAAATATGGATTTAAGATGTTTACTATAAGTGTAGGTATCTGCATTTGACAATCCAGGCATATACATTCACATACATTAAAGATTAAAATGAAGGCTGTGCATGGCAGCACAATTTGCATGTTAATGATTGCATACCTATCTGAAGGAACATTGTAGACATGGTTTTATGCTATAATCAGAAGCATATGCAAAGTTACACGCAAAATGGAAGCAAAATTGAGAAAGTTGTAACCTGAAGCATTGATCTTATTCCACTTCAGCTGTCTAAGAAACACTCAGCTTTCCATTTTGACATATAAGCTAAGAACAACCAGGAAACTCACTTGAGCTCTGACTGTGACCTCTCATACTCCATGCGGGTTGTATCTTTTAGTAGATGAAATGATACAGGGAAAATAAATTATGAGACCCAGGAACTGTGTATTTTATTTTGTTCAGGATAAATACATATTATTCAGATCCAGCACATGCAGTGCAGCAACCCTTCCAAGATGCAGTCATGTTAGAAAAACCTATCATCTGCTTCCAATTTATAGAGTAAAGGCAGACTTTAACCTCCCCAGTTTAAGAATGGAACATTCAAAGTCAAAAAGCAAAGGATGGAAATCAAACTTTGAATTTGACAGCGTCCCAGACAGGTGTGATTACTCTTATCAAGCTTTTTGCAATTTTTCTTCTCAGCCAGTATCAGCATGTCTTTCTGCAAGGTGAGAGTCTGGAAATCAACACAACAGAAAAGTTCTTTCCATCATCACTACTAAATGATGTGGGGAAACCATCCAGCTCCACTGTGCTCTACTTCGTACTTCAGTGCCTTGAGATTTCAAGTGTTGAAACTCCATTGCACAGTAGGATAAACACTTAAAGTCTTACGTAAAGTATACTTAAACATTTTTAATCCCTCCACCCAGATTTTATTTTCTCACTTTCTGGAAAAAACAGAGCAGCTTTTGTAGCTCTCAGATCTACTGCTAATCCAAGTCACTGTGGGTTCATAGGAGGAGAAAAGGAAAGATACAGCCTCCTGAAAGGTAACTTTCAGCTTGAACTGTAAATTGTTCTGGAAAATCCTGGCCCCCAACACAAAACATTGCATTAAGTAATCATGCCATGCAAGAAGTAAACAAATGTAGGAACAGACATGGCATGAAAGACATACTGGTCATTTGTTGCAGGTTGGGTTTGGAACATTAACCAAAATTAATCAGATAACCAGCAAAGGAATCGAATATTTGAGCAAGAAGTTCAGAGCAGCATTCAGCCTTTACAGCCCAGGTGTGCTTTTCAAGGTTTTTTTCTATGAAAACTTGCTGATAAACATGCATTTCTGATTCACTCCTTAGAGAAGTATTTCCTCTCTGAGCCTGGAAATTCACACAAATGGACTCAAATAAGAGAACATTCCTTTCTTTTCCTCTCTTTACATTGGTTATACCAATTTATGTTGCTGTCTGCAGGTGAGTGGAAAATATGAAGTATGGATGATGCCAGAAAGCAAAGAACTAGCCGTTTTGGACACAATGACAAACGTGGCAATGCCAACCCGTATCCATGTGAAAACACTAGAGAACACCAAGGGACTCATCATCTTCCTCTTGCCTGGCACACAGACCTACTTGCAGATATATGGCACCTATTGATCAGCACTTACACACAATGATTTTCCTGTTATCCCAACATTAGGTGCATTTTTAATACAAAAATTCCACAATTATCTATGCTTTGATGACTTTTCACTACACATGTAAGTTTGTAACCTCTTGGATCAAATAGCTTGCTCATGTTTTTTAACCTCTCTAGATCTCTGAACTGACTGTTTTGGTCTGTATTGCTTCTTAGTACATCTTTATCTGAGGAAACTCATTATCATGCTGGTTACATCATTTGCCAATCACTAATGAAAACGTTAAATTAGATTAGACATAAAATTGATCTCCAACATCCCACTACACACTTCTCACCCTTCACATTCAATATCCTGTTTCTTACCATTATCTTTTGTTTATGATTTTTGGACAGTTTTCAACCCCTGCATTATTCGAGTCAATCTCCATTCATTTTTCAATGAGACTTCGCAAATCGCTGGTTTACTGATTCCTGCTATCACAAATACTTCATTAAATTCTACATAAACCATCCTGTATTACTACACTTCCTTTGTCAGTTATGTATTAGATGATTTAGAAGCTGTGTGTGCCTGATATTCTTTGTTCTTTGCCTATTCTATTGCTCAGTAAGCTTGGAGTGTTTGTGAAAGCAGTATT
Source organism: Balearica regulorum gibbericeps (assembly GCF_011004875.1). Taxonomy (NCBI): domain Eukaryota; kingdom Metazoa; phylum Chordata; class Aves; order Gruiformes; family Gruidae; genus Balearica; species Balearica regulorum. The sequence continues at coordinate 50,389,656 of NC_046187.1, read as the reverse complement.
TGTTTGAGTATATGACTAAGACTTAAAGTTAGGACTCCTGCACAGTGCTGTAATTTTCAGGATCATACTTTCGATCGGCAGCACATTTATCTCAGTGGCAGCTTCTCAGTGACCTTTCATAAGTCACTACAGGTGATGTGGTCACCATCCTTTGGATCCTGGGATGCATATGCTTAGAATAGCCAATCTGTACTTTCCTCCCCTGGAATATCCTCTTATCAGTTCTGATTTACTTCTTTTCTACACCCCTCCTTAGACAAAAACCTGTATTGGAAATATCCTTTATTTATCCTGGAATGTGCTAAGCCCTTTCATTTCTGTTTCTGATCTTTCGCTGGTTTTATGCTGCGGTTAATAACAATAGGAATATATTTCCTTCCTTTCTCCGGAAACAAACAAAAAATTACTGGCTTTGTATGGCTGCTTAAACATCATTTAAAAATCCACTGACACACAGCACAAATCACACAGCACAACTCTGAAGAGGCGGCTTTGTCTGGCCTATTTTTTGAACAAAGAATAACTACATTTTGAGAAAAGTTTCTGAATTACTAGAGTTATTTTATAAATCTTTTAAGAAACATTAATCAAATGTCCAAGGAAAAACCTACCTTTCATTTAATTATTTAATGAACATCAACTATATGTAGCCAATACTTTGAACTGTGGTACCAAACTGGCATTATTTTTTATTTTGGAATTAGCCAGAGTGATTTATTTTTCAGTATGTGGAAAAAGTAATTCTTGTGCAACAAAGACCACACACAACCTTAAATAAAAATTGCAGCTAGATCTAAGTTTATTTGATTATTATTAGCAGCTTTCAGGGAATAATATTACGTTTCTGACACTTTAGAACTGATTCACTAGATAATAAGCAAATAAATCTGTAGCAAATATGCTTTGAAAAGGCAGAACTCAGGAAAGAGGTATATCTTTTATATATCTAGGTATCCAGCACATACCACGTCAAGAAGAACTTAAGTCAGTGGATCGTTCTGTGGATTATAATTACCTTTTAGTAATTCATAAAATGCTACTAATGGTAGTATTTAAAACAGATCCATACAAGAAAATTCACTGCTGCTATTATAACTCTACAAAATTAAAAGCACAGACATTTTGTTTCATATATACAGCAAAAAAACCAAAACAGAGGAAAACCTGAATCTAGAAGGCTTATTTTCCAAATAATTTTTTACATTGTAAATAATAATTTTTATTTTAAAATTAAAGCTAGATGATCTTTAAGGTCCCTTCCAACCCAAACCATTCTATGATTCTAGAACAACGTAAATTCTAGCTGTTTAGTCCAAAATGGTAGTTGGGCTAACTCTATGCCTAAGAGAGATTCATTCTTAGCTGGCTATGGAAGAAAATGCTGGCAGGTGCCCAAATGCAAGCTGCTTATGCCATTTCAGCTCTCTGTACAGGGCTGTCACATATGATAGGGGACCAGAGGAAAGCCCGCACCCTCCTGGAACGGTAGATGAGCCATAAGCAGCTCCAGGACTTAAGAAAGGCAATAGACCTTTACTTATCAAAAGCAGATAGTAGAGGGTGAGCTCAAACTAGATGTTTTTGGTTTAAATAGCTGCAGACAGGTGAAAGGCATTTTATTCCATGTATATTATTTCATACAAGCAAAACAGAGGAGGAATCTAACACAAGTTTGAAGACAGATGCGGAAATAGTTGGAACTAATTTTGAATGTGAAGGTGTGTGGAAACTTGCAGAAAGTACAGGATATTGTTGCATGGAAGTCTTGTTTTAGGTGCCTAGAAGTAGATTAAAAACTACTCTTTGGTAACATGCTTCAAAGTACTAAAATAGTGCAAACACTCTTTGCTAAAAGAAATGTCTGATTCTAGACATTTCTTTCAGTCCTTCGAGCTCAGTTTTGCTTTGGAAAGTTAGCTTGAATTTGGTGATAATTTTAAATTATTAAAAGGAAATTATGTGTTTGAATTGGAGTTTTTATTAAAGGATCTTTTCTCTTGAGGGAAGCTTATACATGAGTAGAGAAGCTACCATTAGATTAATGGAATGTAAATTTTATCTATTTACATTTCTGAATTCCTTTTTCCTCATGTTTTAATTAAATTCTTTTTCCCCACATTTTGCTTTCATTATGCTCACAGTTTGACATGCAGCTGGCAATAGCTGAATTATGTTTTAAACCATGTATAATCTCACCCCCAACTGTCACCAGTTACTTGCACCTCTTGTGATCTCTTTGGAGCACAGAACGAGTATCCCTATCTTCACAGGTAGCACCAGGAGTATTGTGGGAGCTACCAAAGTACACAGTAATAATAACAAGAGTAATGACTTTATCTGAGCTATTTTTTCTTGTCTACTCTTCAGAATCAGTTCACCCATCTAACATTAGCACTTTATTAGCATCCACCAATGAGCTGCCAAAATATTTAACTAAAATTGACAAACATGTCTTGGCTGCTCACACTTAAGTATTAAAAATCTGGAAAGCAAGCCATATGCTGCCTATGTCCATTTTATATATACACAGACATGAAACTTCATTATGTGCATTATCATCAGCCTAAAAGGATTTCTCACACTCAATAAAGTTTTGGCCAGGAAAATCAGTATCACATAAAAGCAGTCACCTGTATTTACAGATATAGTATTTCAAATAAGAGACAGCATCAAAAGACCTGAAACTTTCAACACGGTCAGCAACAACCAACTTTAGGAAGAGACAGAAATCTCTATATGACAAAAAAAATAGCTAAAGTGATACATTTTTGAATTACCAGCCACAGAGTACAAGAGACTAGTGTGAAGCAATATAATTCTTGACTGTACAGAGCACTTGAATACAAAAACAGGAAAACTTAGACCTGAGACTAGACACTCATTACCCGAGGAAATTTATTTTTCTTGGAAAAATGCACTAGAAGACCTTTCAGGTTTTTTTTAATCTTACAGTTTACTACTACCAGTTGCATCTGCATACTATACGAAGGCCCAGCATAGTGAAGAACAATATATAATCATGAAATTAGAAACTTGTTTTGCTCACAGCCTGAAATGACACAGACAATCACAACTGCAGTGTTCCTTTTTTTTTTTTGTTTGACACTAAAGCATTGACCTCCCTACATTAGAAGAACATTTTTAATGTGTTTAATAACAAGATACATGCATGTGAGCCCAAAAAACCCCATTGGCTACACACACAATATAACATTTATTTCTTACAATTACTCCCAAAACTAAAAGGGCTGCAACAAGGTACAAGACAAGAAGTCTGTGTGTATGCTCACACAAAATCAGTAATCACAGTATTTCTTTACAAAGGAATTCCAGTTACAAATTCAGCCTGTCTGCTGAACATTGTAGGTGCCGGTAGCTAGTGTCTTTCAGTAATTCAGTCAGGGTAGAATCCACAGTCCCAAAACTCTGGTAAAATTCCCATGGTGAGATTGGACCCTTTGCCATGTAAAATCGTGTTTCACAGTCATGCTACTCTGTTATGCAGATATCAACTTTTACCAGGGCCTTCTTCAGCTACCCATCCTCAGCAAAACAAAAAAAATCCTCTGAAAAACGGATTAAGACATATCTCTTCAACTTAGCACATGGAAAGACCAGGTCTGTTGAGAGTCACCACAAATACTGTGAAGAGAAACCTTGCTTACACATCTCCTGAGGATCTCCCTGGGTATCAGTAAGCAGATATTTAAGGGGATCAATGGGGAAAAAAATTATTTGGATTTTGAAGAAGCCTCTGACAAGCATTCACATCAGAGGTTAACAGAGAAACTAAGTTACCCCCGGATTGAATGAAAAGTGGAAGATATAAAACTGGTCAAAAAGCAAGAAGCAACAGGCAGGACTTATTAGCCACTTTTCCATGACCATGGAGATGACTCAGAAGGGCAGCCCACCATGAATCACTGCTGGGACCAGTTTTATTCAACATCAGTGACTTGTAGGGGTGGTTTACAGGGTGAGCGCACAGCAGGCAGCTGATACTAAGCTCTTCATGTAGACAGTAAGGAAATCCTCACACACTGAGCATGCAAAAGATAGCAGATTAGCTTCAAAGTTCGTGAATGCATAGCAAAAATAATCTTAACTGTCTATCTCAGATCTGGATTTGTAAGGGACAACATAGGAAACACTTCCTAGCATCATTATTGATGTTTCTCTGATGTCCTCAGGACAACATACAGCAAGACACAAACCGAGACAACTAAGCATTGAGTCTCCCTTAGGAGAGGTATTAAGAATAAGGCAGAGAATACATTTACAAAAGGCCCCTCCAGAAAACCTTAGCAAACCCACACCCTGAGCAGCACATGCAACTCTACATCTCAAGGACAGAGTTGAGTTAGACGCTAAAGTACAGGACACTCCAACAAAATACAAACAAGGGCTACTAAAATGATTAAAGGCTTGCAGCAGCTGCCATATAGTGAAAGATTAACAAAGCTAGGACTCCTTAATTTGAAGGGAACAACACAAAGGGAACATGATTAAGCTTTAGAAATTTCTGAATGTGGTGAATAAGCACAGAACTATTAGTCACTAAAATGCATAGTACTAGGAACCATTTGATAAAACTAGCAAGAAACTATTTTAAAACACCGTACGGAGACAATAGTACTTTCTAAAATTTGTTGCTACATCTCAAGCCTGTGGAAGCAAACACTACCAGTAAATTAAAAAATAGACTATAAAAAATCTCCCTTCACAGTCAATAGGTGCATAAAGAGAAATTAAAAGGCATAAGGAAGATCTTACCTGCCAACAGCCCTAAAACAGTCATTCTGAGACACTGAAGAAGAAGAGAAGGAAGAGCAGACTGCAAAAACCAGAGAAGCTCGTGTACTTTCCCTAAATAGCACTTCCCATTGCCATGCTCTCAGCTGGAGAATACTAAGCCGGATGGCCTATTGCTCTGACTCAGCTGGGCCTTCTTATGCCTTAATGTTCTTAATTTGCCTAAACTTTTACTATGAGAAATTCACTTCTTTTGTTGCAAGTATGAAAATGCAATTATTAATAAAAGCAAACACATGCTTATCAGGCAGCATGTTAACTCAGCTAAGGTAATATACAGTACTTCAAAACAAAATGGCAGAATTTACTTAATATAAGGAATAAAAATATTACATTTCAATTAAGTAATCATATTAGGTTTGAATATAAATCATGCTTGCATTTCTGCAGAAATACCCGATTTTCACAAAGCCACTTCTTTTTATCAATTGCTAATTAACATTACATACTTTAAGTACCATATACAAAAATTCATGATTCTGCACTGCCTTTAGAAAAGATAAAATATTGTTAAATTCCACCCTGTGTATCACTTTATGGGATTGTTGCATTCTGTACCTGCGAAAAATCTAATAGAAAACACACCATCTCCATTTTCACTGAATAAACTGAAATAAATGTAGGAATGAGTGCAACCTCTTCTTGACATGACCATACTTCCAAAAAAATCAGTTGTCACAGCTATTTCTGACTTTTAAGGACATCATACTAAGGATTATGAAGTAACCGAAGTTGGTGAGGCTTTTCTCTTAAAAGAATGAAATTAAATCTCTATACTTCTGATATTGGACTGCAATGCTTTCTCAGAAATAAATGTTTTCAAAGGGGTAACAACTGTCTGCCTAGTGAAGAGCAAAACACAAAAATTACATTCAGATAAAACCTCTTGTCTCTTATCTAAAAAAATCAGAAACAATTGAATTTGGTCAATTTGGTCCAGATTAACAATATTTCCCAGTTTTTCAGGTCATAAATATGTCCTGTCTTGTTTTCTGCACTGCATATTGCAGAAGTCTTCAACATACATTTGCTCTATATCTGGTGATAGTATGAATATTCTTTCTCAGTTCTTCTCTTAGATATTTAATGATGAACTTTTCTCATCTTCTATATGATGCATGATTTTTTAAAAAGAATTCCTGCTTATAGACACTAACTCGAAACCACTTCAGCACCAGCGCCTTATCACTGCTGGAACTAGAGAGTATAGGACCACTGTTCAAACCCTTTTCTCCTATCTGTTTGCACCTGAAATTGTTAAAAGTGGAAAACAGTAAGCTCTATGTCATGAACCAATCCTGCAGATTGCCAGCTAATGTAGTGCTCTCTGCTGTAAACAGTTTTATTCACTTTTACTGGTGTCTATACATAACTAAATTAATTAAACTATTTTTAGTTCTAAGTACTAAATCTGATAGAAGTTTCAGGTCCAGATCTCTGGTAGAATTATTCAAGTTCAAGTGTTTCTCCAGAGTTGCAGTCAGGCCCTTGGCAAGTCCAAATACACAGAGGGAGCTTTAAAGTAAAAAAAAGTCACCTGATGTTATATCTTTCAAGAAGCAGCCTAGGAAGTCTAAAAAGACAAAGCCCAAACATTGTGGTTTTGTTTGAAACTGAAGATGAGAAAGACCCATTAAATATCCATTAGTTCATAGATGAAGGTGAGACCTTAAATTGACTAATTCTGGTTGTGTTTACACAGGAGATTTTACTTCAGTCACTCAGGTATCCTGAGAATTTCTGTAGATTATGAATTCTAACATGTAGTAGTTGCACTATGTCAGAGACATAAACCCAGATGTTAAGTACTAATTGAAATTAGATTGGGTCAGAAAGTTCTGGAAAAATGGGATCTATCACTGAGCTGGACATTGAAAATTGCAGTCTTCCACACCAGTATTCTACACTAAGGAAAATGTTCTTTAACTTCTCCATTTTGATTTAAATAAGGTCCATATAGCATGAGATTCAAAGAAAAACAGGTATTATACTATTTGATTCTGACATTTCTAAATTTTCAAATGAAAAATGAAAAAAAAACAGGCCATTTGAGAATACTTGCTTTAATGAAAAAAGCAGTTTATTACAGTCCTATGCCATTAGCAGTTAAATCATGAGAAATCATTGAGCCAGAATATAATGAGGATGAGGAACTCAGCTATGTGTAATGCCCACAATTAGGCCTATGAAAGCTGAAACAGGCAAAATCATTAAATCAGTCAATGTTTAAATCAGACGGACATTGCACCTACTCACTAAGTTGTTTGCATGATGTCAAAGTTATATAGGCAAATTGCAGCTCGTACGGACCGTGCAGGCATTTTGCAGGAAACCATGCTTAATTCACTCCTACACTGACTGAAGAATACCCCCTACTGTGTTTCAAGTACTGTAGCGATGCACTGCAAAAAGAGAAGCATAGCACAGTGAACAGGCCAGTAGCCTTTTGAATAAACTAGATAGTCCAAGTGTATAAAAATACAGCCAATTAGCAAAAATTGTCTACTATGTATTAATGCTTTTAATGTTCTGAGCTGTTTATTCTAATGAATTGTCTTTGTATATCCATAGTAATTACTAATTTTATTTCCATGTTCCAGTTCCTTTTGTGTATTTTCCTGTTTTGGTAATAATTTGTAAGTTCAGTTCACCTATCCAATTGCCCTTTCAGAATAAACACACAATGTAATTGTGTGTAATGTAATTGGACAATCTCTTTAGAGTAGATCTGGTTTTTTGTCTGAAGCTTTTCTACATGCAACATACAAGAAGGATTCCTTTAACTTATCGATATGTGTCAAAAAACACGTCCAAATCCTGGCAAAGTGTAAACAAAAGAGAAGCTATTTACGACAGACTACAGGCTTTACATGTGCCATTTCTGCAATGGGAAATATAATTCCTCAGCAGACTTGGGTCATTTAAACACAAAGAGTTGCAGAAGTGTTTCCTATGTACTGAGGTCCCAGGACTCTGAATTCTGACACTAGATGTATACTTACTTAATTTTCCCTGGAAAGTAACATTTCTCTTACCTGAAAAAAATAATACATTATTAAGTATATGGACTGAGTAACGCACACTGAGAAACAAAAGAAAAACAACCAAACCCCATCGAATTGGATATAAAAAACCCCCCTTTTTCATGGAGAGGACAGTCCAGCAGTGGCACAGGTTTCCCAGAGAGATGGTGCAAAGCCTGACTGGGTAAAGCCCTGAGCAACCTTGTCTGATCTTCTTTCAAAAATTTGGGCTGCAGACCTCCTGAGTTTGCTTCCAATCTGAGTTACCCTATACTCTGTCATTCAGTAACAAACACACACAAAAAAAAGGATGAAAATGCTGCTTTCCTTTTGAGGATCACTCATACCTGTTCTATTTCCACCAACATTTCATTATAAAGTTTGTATACTGATTTTTTTAGCACACTTGAAGAGTGGATGGAAACACTGCTTACAGCTCAGCCACAGATAGTAGCAGCAGGGTATGCAACACGTTTTATGGTTCCTATATTTTACTGACAAAGTTAGAGCCATGTCTTTGGAGGAAATCTGTTTATCTGCTTTATGCCAAAAATCAGGAGGCAGACTGTAATATTGAAAGTAAGCTAGCAGGAACATAGTGTCCTTCTGATAGTGGTAAGACTGGTAAAAAGCACAGGAATTATGCCTGTGGCTATCAATCTGGTACTGAATCCCAAGTAATCGAAGTTGGTTGTTTTTTCATAGTTTCTGTAAATCTACCTCTATACTTGCCTGAACAAAAGCTTAATACAGCACCCACTGGACACGGAGAGAGAGTACTTCATTAATTTCAATGTGTTTAATGTTGTTTAATATGTCAGCTCTACAGCGATTGTGTTCAACTATGAAAGATTCACTCAGTAAGTGCCTTACATATTTTCTTGGCTCATAAAGAGCTACACAGTACTGCAGGGAGCATACTGTACAGTTATTAAATGCTATTATGAGATATGTCATGTTATTGCTGAAATCTGCATACAACAAGAAAAGAACCTTCAATATTTGAAAATAATTTTAAAATTATACAGTATTTCAAGTAGCTAAATTTTCACTTCATAAATCCAAAAGGTCTCCATAGCTAGAACCTACATATAATCACAGACCAAGTTGAAAATATTACCGTAAATGTGACAAGATAGATGATAAATGTGGTGTTACGGTTCAAGGATTTACAGTCATGATGTGAATACATTATGTACAGTGACAATTTTCATAATTTATTCATCATTTTAGGAATATTTTGAAAAATAAAGAGGCACTTGAAAAATCAGATTGATGATACGTGCATTACTGAGTAGTTGAAACACATATTTACTGTGTATTTTCATGCGCTTTCATGTATTCTTTTGCTAAGGACCAGATTCCAGGATGGTAGCGCTCCATTTTCCTACTGCTGAGGTTCATGCTTTTGTTATTTTATTGAAGCACTCATAAAAGTTTGGATTCTCTGAGATCTCTTGTTGCATCTGCCACTGGGCAGCAGTGAATATCACTGTGAATATCATGGCTACCCAGTCACAATCCACAAAGAGATGGTTTACTGAAATTATACATTAAGAAGCTCACTGTGGGCATATAAACTGTAAGACCATAGTTTTATCTTAATTATTGGAGAAGTCAAGTCATTGTTTCTTTCCATTTTCCTTGTTGTCAAGACTTGGTATCACAGGGGATGCCGTGTCAGCCTTCTGGTCAGCATGACCAAGGAAACAAATCCCACAGAGGGAAAACAGTACAGGCTGTACCACACAGCTGCGGTACGTCACCTCAGGGCTGTGATACTGGGTGCTACAAGAGACAGAGCCTCTCTGGACTGTGTGAATTTAAATATTCACATACATACCTAGGAACAAAGGATACAAATTAAATATAGACTAAAGAGAGAAAAGAATGGACTAAGGCTTTGGAAAGCATTGGCCAACAATGAGAAGATGATCATGAACCCAAGTCATCTATGAAATGCCATCATAAAAAGGACTAATATAAACTTTGCATACACACACAAAGATTCATATATATATATAAAAATATACATATAAATATATTTGCATATTAATATATACTCCGAGGTAGACCCTGCAGTGTATCTGACTTTTCTGCTCATCGGAAAGATCTCAATAGTTCTGGTGCTCCCTTCTCAAAATGGATGCTGAAGGATTGTGGACTATGTTGAAAGAAAGCAACAAACAAAATTTGAATACCTAAGAACCTGTTTTACAATTAAAGATTCAAAGAGCTCGAGCTGTTTCTTTTAATAAAAAGCAGGAACAGCTTGAGTACTCCATGAAAGTATGTCCACAGAGAGAAAAAACTAGGTAGGAAAGAGCTCTTTAATCTAGTTAGAAAAAGAAACAAGAAGCAAAAGTTAGAAGCTGAAGTGACACATATTGAAGTTAGAAATCAGGCATACATTTCTACCACACCCAATTAGCAAGTATATTTCTTTTCCTATCGATGCCTTTTGAAGAGCTCTTTTTTAATCTGAAAAGACACAATTTTACGCGCACTTCTGATCACACTTCCTGCTGCTTCTCTTACAGATTACAATGTTAGAACTGATTATATAAAATGAATGGTCATCTACTACAGAAGGGACAAGGAGGAGAAATGCCATTTTTTTCCTCCTGTGACAGAAGAACGAGCAACTTGGTAAAATTGGAACTTACATAAGTTTCGCTAGACATACCGTAGTTCAAAGGAGTCAACCAATTTGTCAGCAGTGTTCCTACAGAAAGAAGTTCACTGAGAACAAGTTAAAGCCTGAAGTTTCGAGCTGCTTAAGATTCAGGGTATTGCAGTCCTAGAATTTTTATCTGTAAGTGAGCATCTAATAAGTTTTTTGAGTACTTTTTGACTCAGTTACTTTCAAAAACAGAAGCACAAACTTTTAATATCTTTTATAAAAAACTTCTGCCATTTAATGTCAGTCATTTTCTGTTCTGAAGCTAACAAAAGACACCATAATGAAATGTCTCACCAGTGACTGAACAAACTGAAAAAAAATACAGTCAAGCTTTCAGTAACATTAGGCAGACAGCATTAACAGATTATAGTCTACATTGAAAACTGTAACAAGAATAATAATTGAAGTCAATTGCCAAATACAAAGTAATGTAACACATGCAAATATTCTAGCTAAAAGGTTTCTAGTCATTTTTACAAGTACACTTAGAGGTTTAAAATAAGCTGGTAAATTAAAAACACCTTATTTAAAAAACAGGAGAGTAGAAAAATTTTTATTAACTGGCCATTTACTATATGCTAACCGTGGAAAGAGGGATACTAAGAAACTCATGCTATTCTGCAGCTTCCTTGAAGAAATCACTGAAGAATCTAAACTAGAGCAAGTTGGTTGAATCATCTTATCTATTGTAAAATTAATTTTTTCTTTGCTAATTTTTGTGCAAGTATCCTTGACTAAATTTGTCTTCTTGGTTAAGTTAATCTTATTCTATCACCAGTGGTGGGAAAAACAGCCTTTTTCATCTCTTTCCATGAGAAACATATTATGTACATATTCCACCCTATTTAGTTTTATATCTTTTCTTCTTTCTTTCTTTCTCCTATAAATTATCCATTAAGTGAATTAATATTTGACTACACAACTAAACAAAAGCTAAAATCTGTTGTTTCTAAGTTAGGCAAAAGAAATGTCTTCAACTGTAATATGTAATCTCTAGACATTATTTTAACTCTAGAAGTTATTTCAATTCTACATTTTTCTGTCTTTTCACATTTATCCCAATAAATGTGAATTTTACACTTTTACAAAGTTTTGACTCCATGGCTATTCAGCCATATATTACACTGGTTTTCTTGAGTTATGCAGTCACTGAACTGTTTGACATGAAAGTCAAATTGTTCACTGTTGCTCAAGTGTGCCTACCCTGCAGCTGCCCGGTCATGTGGAGCTTCTGACGTTCCAGATATACCAATAAGCCAACAGCGAATGTCAATCAAGATCTGCCTTAGCAAAATAATATGCATATATTCTTATAAAGAGAAAAAGAGCTTCAGAATTGTGGCTCTTTTGCTATGTCTTTCTCAATGACCAGCCTAGAGTCTAAAAATGGGGCAACTAAACAAAACAGAAAATAGCAAGAGAAGCAAGGTGTACCATTTGCAAAATAATCTTTGTCACTGTCATTTGTCTAGTGTTAGCTAATGACATGAATACAACCAAGAAGACACACAAAAATACGGTAAACTGTGAGAATAATTTCAAAAACTTTGACATATGGGCATCATGAAAAATGTGTGTGTTGCGTGTGGGGCATTACACTTGTTTTTAAAAATCCTCAGTGGAAGAATGCACCTTAGCACTCTAGAGTTTTCTTTGTCTTGATTCATTTTGTTCTAGAATCTTGTCAAAAAGAGCAAGATTATCAAACACTCTGATTTGTAAATTGTTTCAATAAAAATTGTACAAAAATTGTATCTTGGAAAATTCAGTTATTTTCTAATTTACAATTAAATTAGAAAGAGTGAACAGAGTGAGAGAGAGGATCTTACTATCTCTTTAAGTGAAAATTTCTATTCATCAGTACTCTAGAGTCTGTACTGATACCTCCACCAAACTCAAGAAATACACGGGTTTGGGGCGAGAAGCCAGGGTGATGCTTTTGAGTCAAGGAAGCTTGGAGATAAAATTATAGACAGTCCAAAACATCTAAGAAGATTACAAACTGAAGAGCAGTCGGTCCTTCTCTAGTAGAGGAGAAAAATATTTCTCATGGGCTACAAATTAGGTATTTTTTTAACTTGGACAAATGCCACAAAAGTCTAGTTTAATATCTGTGACTGTGGAAATAAATATGCCAGTCTGATTAAAAATAAATAAATAAATAAAAAAATCAGTTTTAACAGATGATCAAGTTTTCAACCACCTGGCAAATTATACTCAAGTAGCCAAAGGGGGCAGATTGCTTGTGATAATGGGCCTGCTGATCAGCTCCCCTTTAAAGAAAGAACTTCTTGGTAAGTCAAGCTCGATGTTCTATTAGAGATACTCTCCAGTCTCTCACAATTTCTGTATGTCTGAAAATGAAGTCTAATAATTATCACCAGTTAAAGCAGTCAAAGAAAGGTATCTCCATGCTGCTATCATCTTCTTCGGTACTAGGGAAGAATATATGTGGAAGAAGACTGACCCATTGTGCTGCTGATTACTGCTGTAGAATGAATAACCTCATGGAAAGAGTAAGAGAGACCAAGTTGCCGTAAAGAAATTTGTTCCAGGCTCATGACTCACAGCGATGGTACTTACAGCACCAGGTCTTCTGGCTTCCTCACTTGTAATTATCCACTTTTCATCCATCTGTGGGGAACAGAGGCCATGAATGAGAAATTCAGTCTTGTGGAGTGTTTTAATTCATGACTCCCATAAAAGAGGAACTGTGTTATAAAATGTTCCTCTCCCTTTCTTTCCTTGATACCATACTCCCACTATCTCAGGAAGCAAATTATATTTGGCTTCCTGCTAAAGACAGCAAGAGAGTGTGATATAATACAGAAGTCCTACTCTGCATCAGCAAATCGTGTGACCGATTTATTTTTTTTTGTTACTCCTCTCAACTTTTTTTTTCTTTCCTTCTCAGAAATGTGCTTCTAAAACTCATGTTCTATATAGGCTTACTGGACAAGTATATTTTCTCTGCCTAGGGATTTATCACAGCTGTGTGGAAGAAGTTGTACCTGGGACAAAATATGTGAAGAGAAGAACAAGCATGGGAGATGCTGACATGCATGGGAGCCAGTTATAAGGACTTAGTTCTAGGACCTCCTGTCCTGCCTGAGCACATGGGGACAGAGAGTATTTAGAAAATAGTGAAAATGTGAGGTGGTTGTGCATTAAATGGCAGACATAGCACTGGGCTGCTGTTCTGGTTTCAGAGATGTAAGGGTACAGCATAAGGAAAGAAGAGATAGAGCGAGCTTGGGAGAACAGAAGTGAGGAAGGTCGTTTTAGGTGTCAGTGCTGGATCTGAGAGGTTGAAGAATGGAAATTACCTTCATTTGTTTCATTTCTCTAGAATCTTCGCAATTGTAAATTATAGGCAATCTTATATCTAAGCACCATTTGAGTACATTGCAGTAGAGTACATGAAAATGTCATTTCCCAAGGTAATCTTGTCAAAGAAACAGACTTCTTTCTAAGGTGGCAAAAAATCAAAGAAGGTTGAAAACATGTTAAAGGAAGAATAAAATGTTGAAGTAATACAGTCTGAAGAAAACTGTAAGATTAGAAAGGTTTTCCTATGTTCAGAGTTTCAATTTGTATTCCACTTTTTTGAAGGCCATTCAGCTCCATTTTCTGCTTTCAATGCATTTTGACTAGAAACATAAATCAGCTGACAGAAACAAACTCAAGTGAGATGAGACTTGGATTTTACAGCAATATTGATAAAAGCAGTGGGCATTCCTGCCGAAACATTGGCATTTGGCCTGGGAGACAGTATTTTGAGAGATTTCTCAGATTCTTCATACATCCAAAAACATATTGTTATGCTGCAAGTAATAAATGCGGAAAGAGGAAAGGAAAAAAAAAAGGGGGGGGGGGGGGGTTGTCCCCATGGAAACCACAAAATAACAATTTTTCTTACAACATTCCAAAAGTGTAACTTGCTGAAGACTGGGTAAGCCTTAGAGCCATGGTAAGTTTTAAGGAGAGTTATAGGGGAAGATAAAGTAATGCCTTTATAGATCTCTCTGGGAAGTTCCTATCATGCAGAAGGAGCTGTGCAGGAAACAATGGTGGTGAAATTTGATGTTGATTTAACTGGCAAAGCATAGACTGAATTACATAGTATGAAGGGTGAATTAAAGTTATTCAAGGAGGGTCATAATTATAAAAAAAAATACTTAAACCAAAAAGCATGTAAATATTTTGAACTAGTAGTTTTTGTTTGCTTCTTTTTTAAGATTACTCTTTCTTCTACGTAATTCTATGCTGGAATATCTGTATTTACTAACCATACAAAATAGAACTGGAATTATCTCATAAGATCTTCATCTATTTCTTCCTCCTAAGTTAGTATCAACTGCACCAAAAGCATCTTCACAGGCCTTTGTGTAACCCATTCATAAAAAACCCCAGTGATGAATACTCCACAACAGCTCTCTTTAGTCTATCCCAGATCTTAGAAATTATTTCTTAATGTCGACAAATCCCTTGGTGCAACATTAGCTCATTCCTTCTTGTCACTGGATGAAGGAAATAGATTATTTCCTTCCTCCTCAGGTCATGCTTTCTAGACCGTTGATCACTCTCCATGCTTTTCTCTACAGGCTCTTCAGCTGGCCAGTATTTTGTTTGAAAAGCAATAACCAAACCAGGATACCCAGATGTTTGGGGTTTTCTCTTTTTTTTCCCTCACAACAATATGAATTTGGCAACTGGTGTTCCCTTCAATAAAACATCTCTTTTTTTTTTTTTTTTTTTCTTTTTCCCTGCAACTTTTGCCTAGCTAGCTAGTTTCTATCTTTCATTGCTCAGCTGATTATTCTTACTGAAGTGGAGTAATTTGCATTTGTCCTGCTTGAACTGCATCCTGCTTTTCAGACCAAATCACCAATTAACGAGATTGTTTTAGATCTTAAACCTCTCCTCCAAAGTACTTGCAGATAGGCCCCCATCCATTTTCACTTTATATAAAAGAATACGTCATCTTACACCGTTCTGAGATGATTCTCTCCAGCTTCCTTTGGTTTAATAAGTATCATGCAAGAGTTTTTCACTTCACCATACCGAGGTATTAGTTTCCACCACAATTCTGCATTTTGGTGGGCTTAATGCATATACGGTTGCAATTATTTTGCATATTTTGGCTGCTAGGGTAAGGAATAACATTAAACCTTCAATCAATAACATTTAGCTATTTCATTAGAAAAATCCAAAATAGATAGAAATTCAGTTTTGAATGTAATGAACACTTGCTTAAAATTTCCAGCCAGATGAAAACTTGGTTTTCCCTAGTATCATCTAGAACGTATGTCTGGATTTTCAAGCACAGAGATTCAGTGCAGCAAGAAAAAATATTAAAGACAGAATTTATTGAGTAATAAATTAGCTGTATATTGAAAGAGAAAAAGAACAAGAGCACAACAAAACCTTGTTTTAATTGCCTAATATAAACATTTACATTTTGCATAAGGATTAATGGATTAAGCTACTTTAGCATGAAGGAAAAAAAATGCTGGTTATGACCTAGTGTTAGACAACACTAAAGGGCTTAATCTGGTTTTCTCTGAAGGTAAAGCTGTATTTAGCAATGGATTTAAGAGATATGTACTGAACTTTCTTATTTAATTTCATTAACACACGACCTATAAAAAATTTTGCTACACATGTATATATATAACCTTTTGTAACTGGCATTTCCACTCCAGTATTGCATGGGCTTACTTTTTTTTTTTTTTAATAGAAAGGAAAAGTACCCTGTGCCAACAGAAAATACAGTGAGATAGCCTTCTTAATATTGTGCTTGAATGCAGTAACTGGATTCCTAATGACAAAGTGATGATATATGAACACCAATTCATATGCGAATTAGCAAACTCATGCTGAGAAAAAACAAAGCAGTTATAGGCCATAACTGTATCCTGGGCTTCAGGCTATCTTCTCTCTCTATCTTATTACTTCTTTTTGAGACAGCACTCAGCAAATAAAAGCGCAGTATAATTTCTGTGTTGTGTTTGATAGAAAATTTAGAAATGCTGTGGAATTCTCCAGATATATTCTGTGGTATAAAAGAGAATTATTGAAGTGTAACAGCTCAGAATTTTAAGACAAATAAGTAAGTTTTGTCAGCAGACTGGAACGCTGAGTTTACCTTTGAGCTTTGTCTACATAATCCTTACATTTTATGCTGCATTTGTTGAATACAATGCCTTGCCATGAATCAAACAATTAGTCCGGAAGAGTTAGTTTTGAACTTGTATTGGTTTCAGCTAGACAGAATCAACATTAGAACTCAGCTGCATAAACATCATTACAAATTTGGTTTAATTATTAAAAAAAAAAAAATTTTTATTTTTGTAATGCAGTGCAAAAGTAGCATACTGTAAAAAAATTCACTCATCACACAACAAAAACATAAAATAAAATGTATTGAGCAGAAGTTTTTACAATACAAATAATGCTATTTTCCAAAAGAAAGAGATTAGAGAACATATACATACTTGACATTTTATTTTAATTCTAGTAAAATATAAGGAACTTCAGTATCTGGAAATCTACACAGGAAAGGTGATCATTTCAGATCATTTCAGGTGATCATTGTGTCAATCAACAGCATTGCTCAGTTCTAGGGTTCAAACTTTAGTTTTCCAAATGATTTGTCCTGAATCTCAAATTTTTACCCTAGGCTAATTTACTAAGAAAGTAAATATGGACTGCATGTTTGTACTACATAAAGAGATTTCTGAGTTCTTGATTTCAGAGTTTTGGAGAGCAGAGATAAAGATGTTTTAGTTAAAAGACATATAGTGAAAAAGCAATGAAAATTCAAAAACATGATCTGGAAAAAATGGCTTTTTTTTTTTTTCTAGAAAATGTAAAGCAGATCTAGTAAAATATAACTTTTTAGCTTAGTGTTAATGAAATATCTGAATGCGCTGAATGCTCTGAAGAGCAAAAGCAGTAGTATTTGTAGGCACAGATGTTTAAGGAAAAACAGCCCAACATCTTTCATCAGACCACCTAATACAATTGAAAAAGTGGATAAATTTTTTGAAAGTACATAGTAGATTTTATAGACTATATATTCCAGATTGTATAGTATTGACCAGTATATTCTGCCATGTAGAAGAATTTATGTCTTTGGGCCATCCACAGGGACTGAATTTTGGACCTGCAGACCTCGCCTGGGTTTACTGCTACAGTCTGAGCTTTAGAGCCAAGTCTCTGCAGCTTGAATCTGGAACAAACTGACTCCACTCATCATTGATACAGACAAAAACTTGTAATACACATGAACCAAAACTTTATACTTGTAGGCTTGATGCAACAGAAAATAACTATATATCCTGGTTTTGGCTGAGATAATCTTTCTAGTAGCTGGTATACGTCTGTGTTTTGGATTTAGTATGAGAATAATGTTGATAACACACTGATGGTTTTAGTTGTTGCTAGGTAGTTGTAGTGTCTACACTAGGACAAGGACTTTTCAGCTTCCCACGCCCTGCCAGGTGCAGCAGAAGCTGGGAGAGCACAGCCAGGACAGCTGGGCCAGGCTGGCCACAGGGATATTCCCTGCCATAGAACGTCATGCTCTGGATAGAACTGGGGAATCCCACCAGGAAGCGGGATCGCTGCTCAGAAACAGACTGGGCATCTGGTTGTTGGTTTTTTCCTTCTATTGTGGTGAGCAATTGAATTTCTGCATCACTTGTTTTTTATTATTGTTGTTGTTGTTATCTACCTTTGTTATTCTATTAAACTGTCTTTATCTCAACCCACAATGTTTTTTCATTCTCCTCCCCATCCCCTTGGTGGTCAGAGGAGTGAGCAAGCAGCTGCCTGGTGATTAGCTGCCGTCTGGGACAAAACCATGACACTATAGAGCAACCACATTTTATGTATTCCAATTTCTTTCAAATTATTTAAAATTAGCTTTACTCTTATAGTTAAAAATAATAAGATTTACATAGTATTTATTTTAGTTCTCAATCTATTTATTTACATTTATGAAGTATTACCCATATACCACAAAACAAAAAGTCATGAAAGTAATTCTGTGTGTTCCTTCAGACAAGAAATATAACCTGTATTTAGCTGAAGTCTAACAATAATTGCATAGCAAGTTATAGTAAGTCACTTTTCAAACAAACAAACAAAAAAGTCCTTTTTACTGGAAAGCAAATAGTTTGTTTGTAAAAATAGGAAGGGAACCCCTTCACTTGTGACCTTGAGAATAGTGCTTTTCTTCAGATTAGTTCAATGGTCCAGATAATACATGAATAATAAAATCACTACTGTGCATGATACTTTTAATTAGGGAATATATTACAACTCCTAAATTATATTTTCAGGCAGCAAATATACTGCTCTGGATTTCTGCCTAGAATACTATTACCATTTGAAAATACTTTCTATTAGATTCTAGAAGAACAGGGGGTTTCATTTTCCAGATGAAAGATGCTATGTCTTTTTGACAAAGGAATGCCCTGCAAATTTATTTTTTAAATCTTTGTGCAACTGAATTCTTTTGAAAAAGTCAGCAAGAAGTTTGGCTTCACAACAAATGCAATTAACGTCAAGCCATGGTTGCCATTTGTGTGCTATATACATGCACCTGTGAAAGGTGCTATAGCACATACATTCAGTTGATTTTGGGATAGCTACACTGCTTTCAGAAATGCAATATATCTCTTCCACAAAACCTTGGCTAAAATAAAAAGCGATAAAATTAATTACTCTGCACATACCTACTAAAAAATCTGCAGCTCATTTGAAAATGTGCTTATGGCACTTGCAAACATTGCTTCATTTTGTTAATGTTTCAGTCAGAGATTTTGAGATTACTCCATTTTTCCAGATATTTAATGTCTTAAGGAACAATTGGATTATCCTCAATGTCACAGGTTTCTTTCACCCATTTAGCTTATTTACTCATATTGAGCTGGTAACACAAATTAAACTAAAGCATAATTTATGACTGCCTTAGGCATACCGTCTTGAAAGGCATTCAGTCTCAACCTGTAAACATCAAGAGACTGACAATTCATCTCTTTCCTGGTAAGTTTACTCCAGCAGCTAATCATGCTCCCTTTTATAAATTCGTGTGCCTGATGGGGATATGTTTACCTTCGTGCCCTGAGCACATATTATTATGCCCTTCTCCACTACAATGAAGTCCCTTAATATGCCGAAGTTACTCTGTATTCTATCAAGTCAAGTCTCATTTTTTTGTTTGTTTGTTAAATTAAGCAGGCCAAGCTCATTCAGACTTTCACTGGGCGGGTATTTTTCAAGATGTTCAAAATACATGAGCTAGTGCAAGCATTAGAACCAAGGTGGTTCGGTTATTTAAGACCACAAAACCAGCCACAGCAGATCAGAAAAGTAATTGGTGATCATAGGAGGATGCTTGGGGACACCATATAAAGACAGTACAAGTACTTAGGGATATTTTCTTCAATTTCCATTCCTGGAGAACTGACACTGATTACATATGTCCTTTATTCAGTTACAGTTCACGAGAGGATTTTGATGCTTAAAGGTTAAGAACCTTTGCTGAAGAACTTCATTAAAATTATTTCAAACAGACACATTAGAGATCTTTGAGATATGCCTCTGGTTGCCTTACAAATCACTGTGCCTCACCAGATAAACAGACCTTGAACAGCAACCTTCCCTGTTTTGTGGCTCTCCTCTGAACCACCGCGTCTTCCAGCACCCCTCTGCAGATGTGAGCCTTGGAACAGCACTTCCACCCTACACCAACAGGAAATTGTCTAACCTACACGCGGAGCTGATTGGGCTTGGGAAGCATTTCAAGTACAGTTAATTTCTCTTGAAATATATAGGAGGTGAAAACTGTGTGATAAATTACAATGGAATAAAAGATGAATTTGCACATGGTTAGAAATACTTACGCAGGCTACTAATGATACTGCTGTCATCCAACAGTATGGCTATTACAGAGCTGTTCAAAAACTTTCATACAATATTCCAGCACAATTATTTGGACAAGGGTGCATTACAATGCATAAATGATCTTTTTACATGTGAATAAAGACTTAGAGCTGGCTAGATTGTTTGGTTCCAACGTGGCTAAAATATAATTATTTCACTCGCAGAAAGATTCCTATTGTGTTTCCCATAACTATGTGATACATTTTCAATACTCTCTGCGGCATCTGCATGCAGAGCACTCCTAAACAGTAATTGTTGGTATAATTCTCACATACATAGCCTGTGTATGTATCACAAGCATGGGTGGATTCACTTGCTGAAGCAGAGCACTTGTTTTCCTTGCTGGAAACTGAAGGAAAAAGGAGACGTAAAATCTCTGTTCAGTGTATTACAGGCTGTAAGTGGTTCAGTGCAAGAAAGAATATTTGTGATGACATGGCTGCAAAAGCTGCAACACTGACCCTTATTTTTATGACTAGCCTACATTTTCTTCCATCCATAAGTAGTGAAAAGCTCTAAAAAAAATGCTTGTGCTTGATTGTTTGAGTTGAAGCTGAGCTGAAGTTTAATCTGAGTTGAAGCTAGCAGCAATGGAGAATCCATCCTCCATATACACCAATTCCCCATCACCTCATCAAAGAAGACTCAGCCAACTCCAAGCAGAAAGGGAAGATGCTTCAAGGGGCTTGAGCCAGAGAAAGGTAACAGCAGGGACTGCCTTCTTTTATAGACTTCATAAAGGGAAAATAATACCGCCTGAAACCTCACTTTTTTCAGCGGAGTTGCTTTTACAACGTAGAAGGGAAAGGTGTCCGAGTCAGAGCCGGCTGAAGAGTCATGGGTGCTGCACCACCAGGAGAGCCAGAGCTGCCCAACACCTCCTCCCCTGGAGCGTGGGTCAGTCCATCCCTGGCGCCGCTGCCGAGCCGAGGTGGGTGCGAAACCTTGGCCAAGGAAAGATTCAATCAAAAGATCCTCACTGTGATTAATTGCTACGGCAGTTACTAAAAACTAAGATGTCCTTGCCAGTTATTGTCAAGACCTTCGAATTTTGACCCCTATTGTCTTTGTTGTTATGCTCTCGGCTACAAAATGCCCATTATCACACACATGCACACTGCTGCAGTAATTAGACTCACACGCTGCCCTGGTTCTACATGTTGATTGAACTTTGCTGCCATTAATGAGGGTGTGTGGTACAGAAAGCCACTAGACAGCAACAAGGTCAATGAGCACAAAACTGGTGCCTATCTCACTGGTCATGACATACGAAAATTTTTCCCACCTGCTTCTGTGAATATTTCTTCTGTTGCAATCATGTCACAATACATGGCTCATATTTTCAAGTCTGGAAAATGAATATTAATCTAAAAATTTCAGCAAGATTTTCCTCATTTTACTGAAATTAATGAGATTGTTCTGATGAGTACTTACAAACTCAGATCCAAATCAACGCAGACTAATTCTACAATAACAGACTTTTTAAAGCACTGTTATTAAAAAAAAAGTCTAAAAATTAAAAATAAAGAAAAAAAAGAAAAACTATACTGTCCTATAAAAGCTGTACACACATATGACTCTATATGTACATATATACGTTTTTAATACACATACTACTCAGAAAAGGGCTGAGGAATTATGCTTAGCAGAATTCAAAGCAAAAGATGGCTGTGGTTCAGCTACTGTAGAACACTATATCAGCAAACTGGCCAGCAAAAATCTTTTTTCTTAGGAATGTTTTTTGGAAAACTACTGAAAGGCCACAAAGATAACTCAGAAGAGGTAAGGTAAAAAGGCAATAGAAAATTAAAATAAACAGAATCAAAGGTCTGGTATTATCCTCATTATGTTGGGTTCTCTTTCTCCATATCAGCTGTAAAGCTATTGAAGGAAAATCTTTTTCTGCTTACGTATTTGTAAAATAGCACATGATCTTCCCTTGTGCAGATAAAGCAGATGTCTCCTGTAGATTTTGCCTTTTTTAGAGAAGTTAGGAAACAGAAGTCTTTCCCAGAAGCAAATTTTAGATTTCCTAAATTGTGACGCAATATATTAGCTTTAATGTCAATTTCTGTGTCAAAGAAGCCTCAGTGGTGGAGGCAAGGCAGCCACTGACTTATAGGTGCATCTCCTTCCCATAACCTTGCTCACAGCAGAGGCATGACCCACCTGATGGATGATGGACCTGCTTCCTCCATACTGCTTCTGCAGAGAGTGCTACAGGCAAGCATACATATATCCCACGGATGGGGGAACTGGAGGAAGCCCCAGAACTGATACCTCGTGGATATGGTATTTTGCCGTCAGCTATTTTTTTTCACTGATATTTTGCTGCAGTATTAATTATTGGGCCTAGCTAGTGACAGTCTTTCAACATGACTTTTCAGAAAAGTTTTAAGAGCAATGCTCTTGATAAAACTACAACTTTCCTGAATTCATTATGTTCTAAATTACACCTAAAATCAGGGTTGCTGTACTGCTTTCCAGGAGTCAATAGGTAACTACATTTCCTTCAATAAATCTTATTCTTCCACATGACTTAAAAGGTCCAGAACCATTTGCTTTCTGAGGCTGATAGTCAAAGCACATGTCTAGGAAATAATTTTCTTAATTTATCCTATGACCATGAACAGAAATACCTTCTCTGCTAGCCTATGTGGATATTTCCTCACATAATAAGTCTAATCATAGCATATTCAGAGCAAAAAGTGTAACAAAGTGTGTCAAGTGAAAGTGGGTTTCTCCCTTCATTTGGGAGTTTCATTGGGTTCCATGAAACACAAATCATAAAAAAACCCCATACTTGGAGCTCATAATAGGCGTGGGTTTTTTTGGTTTTTTTTTTTTTTTTAAAGTTGAGTTCCATAGATTTATTCCTTCACACAGCCTTGCCAGAATTGTTGGCACTTGGTCAGAAAGATCCATTTAGTCATGATCCAGGGTACTGCTCCCAAGAGCACTGAGACAGCTTTACTGACATCTCTGTATTTTGCTTTTCACTGTGCCCTCAGCCACTTTAAATGTTACAGGCTATCAGTTCTGATAATGCAAAATGTAAAAATGGGGAAACAGGCCCACCTTCTAACTGCTCAGGCTGTAGTCAATGTACATTGGCTGAGCTGACATTTATATTTTTAACACATCAACATCCCCCTATCACTGGACAAATAGCCTGGTGAGAGAGATGTTTTAACACTAGGATGGGAAGTACAGAATTTTGAGTGGAAGGCTATTTCTCTGTGCCCTGTCTTTCCCCTAGAAACTCTCCTTCTCTACCCAATGACCAGCAGCAAGCAGACCCACACCCTACAAAGAAATATATATGTGCCTACATTCTTTATAAGTGAACAAAAGAATTCAAGATGTCACAAGTTAGAAAGAAAAAACAAGGCTGTAATGTATGCAAACCGCATCCCTCAATGCATATTTTTAGGTGTATACTGATTGACTTGTCTCAGTGTTTAAAATTAAGTTGCCTTTAGGCAGTCAGGTCTCTTTCAGGAGCTACTGATGATGATATTATTAACCTTTGGTATTGAAATTCTGTTAGTAGCACCTGATTTATCCCAGTAAACAGCATTGCCATCTCATTCTTAGTCCTGGTCTGTGAAAATTTACAGCTTTGGGGGTTTCATTTGTTTGGTTTTTTTCAGAAGAAGGTACCAATAAAAGCAAACTACCCATCAAACTGATCCTGATACAGACTGTATATGAGGAATGCATTACAATTTTACCTATTTCTTTTAAAACATATGGTTTTTTTAGAGGTATGTTTAAAAAAAAAAAAAATCATGGGCTCTAGATTAAAAAAGAATAAATTGAGCAGACAGGTAATTCTTCCTCCTCCTTTCTCCTCTTCTCCTGAAAGGTATTTTTTTAATAAAAAAACCCAGAGATTGCATCTGTCATTAGACTTGATTGTGATATGACTCGTACTGATATAAGGATTAGTTTTCTTGAAGTGTGTCCTGGTTTCAGCTGGGATAGAGTTTATTTTATTTTTAGTAGCTGGTATAGTGCTGTGTTTTGGATTTAGTATGAGAATAATGTTGATAACACACTGATGTTTTTCATTGTTGCTAGGCAATATTTACACCAAGTCAAGGACTTTTCAGCATCTCACACTGCCTGGCTAACAAGGAGGCTGGCAGCACACAAGAAGCTGTGAGGGGACACAGCCAGGACAGCTGACCCAAACTGGCCAAAGGACTGTTCCATACTATATGATGTCATGCTCAGTATATAACTTGGGAAAAGTTGGCCCGGGGCTGGACTGGGGCTTGGGAACTAGCTGGGCATCGATGGTCTGCAGGTGGTGAGCAATTGTGCAGCCCTTGTTTGGTTTTTTTATTATTATTTCTATTGTTGTTATCATCATCATCATCTTCCTTTTCTGTCCTATTAAACTATCTTTATCTCAACCCATGAGTTTTACATTTTTCTTCTCTCCAATTCTCTTCCCTATCCCCCTGGCGGGGAGGGGGACAGAGTGAGGGAAGGACTGTGTGGTTGTTTTAGCTGCCTGCCACGTTAAACCACAACAAAGTGTAATAACAATCACAAAGACATCCATATGAATCCCACTTCAACTTTTGGATATAGACATCTCTCAACTCCCTGTGAGATGAACAGTTGAATCACGTGTATTCTGGCTGAGGCAGTTTAGAAAGTCAGTGAGCAAGATTTCTTTGCCACATAGGAATGTAACATTTCCTTCTCTTCATTCAAATCACATTTTTGTAACTACTTCTGAGCAGTTATTTAGGACACAAAGCGTATTGATACTAAAATAAGGAGATGCCTGCTTCTTGAAAGGTGTGGTCTTGTTTACTTGCAGTTGACAAGGCATTTTACAGGAACACATTTGACTTTTTACAAGTTTCCAACAGCAATAAACTTTATTCCTTCTGACAGCAGAAGTAATTGCTGTGTGCAGAATAAAATTGGTTGTTTTAAAAGTTTAACTCTGTTTTCTTGTTTCATGTTTTGTGCTCTGAGATTGCATTTAAATCTGTTTCAGGTAAATTCTTTCACAAAGAACAATAATTTCTATGTTACTGGGGTAAAAATACATATGAATGAACTCCAAGTCATTGCAAGGTAAGGGAAACTGGGCTTTTATCTGAAGTGGAAATAGGTATTTAACTTCCTCATGTAGAAAATATTCTTTCCATAGTGAAACTTTCACAATTGTTTTTTAGTTAACAAGATCAAAAGAAAAAAAAAATTTAGGCAATTTTAGACCTCTTTATTTAAACCAGACATCTAATGATAATAATAAAAGAAACAACAAATAAAACCACCATCATAACCTTCTGCAGCAAGTACGCAATTTGTGTAAAATATGTCTCAACCATCTGCCCTTACATCATGATTCTTGGGCCAAATTCTGGAATAATGTGAATAGCAGTAACTCACAGCATATACACACTCTGAAAAACATTATATGCACTTGCAGTTCCCCACTTCCATTTTGTGAGTGGTGATCCAATTTAAGATGCTCCAGCTGCCAGCTGCCCCCCACAGCCCTCCAACAGAGCGTACTACCTCTGCACTACTGCTGATTCAGGTGCATTTTCCTTTGGATCTTGGTTTAAAAGTGTTCATTCCCTCTAAAATTAAAATTTATGGCACTTTATCATTGCTAGAAAAGTTAAGCACATTCAATATGTGCAACTTGCTGGCAGGTCAGGTGAGAGTGAGAGAAAAGCACAGAACTGTATTGAACTGGCTTGGGTAAGACAATGGCAGGCACCTTCATTTGGCTCACATCGTGCTACTGGCTTCTTCCAGTAGACTTGCATCTTGTCATCCTCTCCTGTTCCCTTCCTCTTCATGCTACCAGTTTTATCTGGAGGGAGTCACATGAAGATTCAGGAAGCATTTACATATAAATGCTATAGAATATTTTGGCATTGTGATAAATTATTAAACCTCCCATAATTTAAAATGTAAATGAGTCCTCTTACGCACATAGACAAAGCTGTGATGATAGAGTCATAGAAATTGCAGCTTAAGTAGCCTCTGTTTTAAAGAAAAATCACAGCAGCATCATAAGACAAATGTAATTGATTTTATTAGTTTTATAAGCAGACGTAAGCTATCTTCTCCACAGATGGAGAAAACAATATTGATACCTGTAGTTGCTAGTACCGTTGGCTCTTTCTTGAAGAGTGAGGTAGCAAAAAAATTATTTGGCATTATGAGAAACTGAAAAGTGCACCTGTTCAACAGAAGAGGACAGGTTTTCCCTAAAATAATATCCAGTGAATACTAAGTGAAATGGGTCCCAACCATAGATTTAAGGGAAATTTGCAGTGCCCAGGAGCGCAGGTTTTGATCCTATACTTAGATCAGAAAACTATAAAACACATGGCATACCAATTCATTGGTAATGTTCCATTGGGACAGTAAGACCTATCTGTCTTAACACCATCCAACTCATACTGACAATAGCAACATCAGCTGCTTTCACAGATTTTCAGATTTTTCTGCTTCCATTACCTCCTATGCAAGACCATATCCACAGACGTGTGCTTCCTACAAATTTTCTGAGTAGTCATTTGACTTTTCTAGCACCTAGAAAAATAAATTTTGCCCATTATCTTTCCCACATGCATCTAAATGTTGCACATGCCACCCACACATTGTTTACTGAATGGTAATATTAGCACAAAACACTCCGTTATCCTGTATTTTAAAAAATTACAGAACATAGTGCTAAATCTGTGAATAATTAAGATACGTCAGTGAGGAATCAGCATGAACAATAGTGCAGACAGCTATATAGCCATTTTGATTCAGTTTGCCACCAGCTCAGCACATGATCACTGTGCTGTCATTTGTTATTGCACCGCTCAACCTTCCCTTTTGACTTGAAATCTTTACATTCCACTTGGCTATTCTAAAACTGCATTGGCAAGCTCTGTATGTCTATTACAAAATAATAGCATTGTAGTCTGATGCAGCAGCATATGCCCAAAACTGAAATGAATTTTACTCAATATAATCTATAATTCTTGACATATCAGGTGCTAGGCTTCAGTGCAGCTCTCCTAGGCGCTCCCTCTTTGCTCTGCTCATCATGCTGCAGTTTGCTGCCTGCTAGATACATTTATTCATTGATCAAGGCTTACACAAGTCCAGGCTCAATAGGACAGACAGCACCTTGGCAAAGGGTGCCTTCTGTTTTATGCCCGTCAGCAGTATGATGGAAATTTTATCATGAGACACAGAGACACTACTCACATACCCATAATTTTATTAAGCAATAGCGCAAGTGGTCTCGGTAGACTGGGTAGATGACATATTTACATGAACAGTGAATATTATCTACCTCATCTAAATTAATACTGAACAAAATAGGAGCTTAACTAGGTAGAGGTCTCTTCTGGGCAAATAGATCATTTTCCAATCACATACACACTTGCACCTCATAATGAGTTGGGGGAGAAACAAAGGAAGGTATGAGATCAATTCTAAAAATAGTATCTCGCTCCCCTGAAAACAAGATATACTTACCAAAATGAGAGTATCAGTGCCAGTATTGGGGAAACAGCACACACTAACTAACTTGTTGTTAGTCTCTGAAGGATGATATTCTTCTGCCAACTTTTTCAAGCAAATCTAATAAAACATTGATGAAATGTAATAATAATTTTCCCTGCATGAAGATTAAGTGGGAACATGACTCTACACAACAGACAGTTTTTGCATTCATCTCATGTCTGCTCAACTGCAGAAGTCTTTGGGAAATGGCATGTAGAATATTTCTAAACTGAAGTATATCTGAAATAATAGATGTCAGCTTGAGTCCTACAGGAAGTGACAGTCAATACCAGCTTGTTGCTAGCTATTTTTGCAACCGCCTATAAAATTTGACACAGCTAGACAGGCTTGTGTTAGAACTTAAACCTATTGTTTTGGAAGAAATAAAAGGGAAGATAATTATTACCAATATTTACATAATGGGTCCTGTATCTGAAGGCATAATTATGCACAAGCCTGCGTGCTGGTACCTGTCTGAACCTTCAAAGGAAACTGAGTTTCTGCCAAAGAGTATAAAGTTAGAACTATGGGTAGATGCCTTAGGTACCCCACAAACTGGAGTAACTCAGCTGAGTGATTTCTACAGAGTATTTGCCATCTGTTGGTGATGACTCAAGCAAAACAAAGCACAGATGGATCTTAGTCCAAATTTTTGTCTTTTTCTTTTTTTGCCTGAACTCTTCTAAACTTCAGAGATGATTAGGATTTTGTATCATTTTGGAGGAGTGTATTTTTATAGTGAGTAACTCCTAGTTTGTACTTATTCACAGCTAATATTTGAACTATTGAAGGTAATAAATGATGCCATGAGTTTCAGCTTTAAGGCTAAGTAGTGTTCTTGGAAAAACTTCCAGTCTCTTTGTAATGCATTCTGAAATGCTCTCTGCCGTTTATTGGGGCATAGATCATTCAGCTTCGTTCCTCACACATATATTTCCCGGTGAATGGGATTTACGACAGCCAACCTGCTCAGCGGAGAGACTCCTGAATTAGCCAAGACAAATTACTACCAATCCCCCCCCGCCCAAAAAAAAAAAACAAAAACCACCACCACCACCACCAACAACAAGATGCAAACTGAAATCTTATGTACCTCCTGAAGCCTCACAACCTTGACAGGAGTCTCTCTTTTAGACTGAGATTCACATTCTTGAATGTTTTACTGGACTATGATGACCAAGCAATCGCTTTGAGTGAAGAAAATTGGCTCAATCTTTTCTTCAAAATAGAAACAGCCCCTCCAAGTTGTGCTACAATCACCTTTTATTGTTAGAAATATATGTGATTTAAGCTAATAGTAAAAAAATCTTTCCCATAAAGGGGAAGATCCAGGCATTTTTACCTCATTTGGCCATTTATCAAGTGAAAGCCATTGGAGCTACTATTGTGTGCACTCACGCTTGCAAAGAATTCATCATTTGAGCACCCTCACTGTATCACAGTCCTCAGGAGAATCTGACATAGCTAGTAGATGAATATCAATGCCCCTAAGATAGTCCTCTCAGTCCAGATGGGAAATATGCAAGCATATGCATTAGCCATTAGCATGACGTGCCTAAGCAGCATCGCTAGGGAAAACTGAGGCATCTGCAGATGCTCAGTGCCTGGTGGGGTCTTTGCGGATGGCTTTCCAGGGCTGAGCCTCTACTGCACTGTAGGCACCTTCCTTGTAGCAGCTCCTAAAGGCAGTAATGAATGTTTCTGGAAAACACAGGACTTTGAGCTCTCATAATGACCTGTTAATGGCTTGTCTACTTCCAAAGCTACTTACAGCCAAACCACATCTATGCCCAAGCCACAAGTGCAATCAGGAAAGACAGAGAACGGAGAGGGGGCTACCCAGCCCTGACACCCTCCCAGCACATGGCACGCAGGCTGGATGTGTGATGGCTAGGCACCTTTCTGAGCTCAGATTTAACACTCTTTCCAATAAAAGGCTTTAAATTGAATGCAAGATAAAATCCAGATTCTGAGGTTCGATTCAATTGGCTCTCTTCCTCTTTATTATAGGTAACTTGTGAAATTTTAGATTGCCTTTCAACTTTTGTCATCACTGTTGATCTATGTGCAGAAACATACCAGCTTATAAAGCAGCAAGGGCTCTATTGATTTTCTACTTTTAGTTTTGATTGTTTTATGTATGTTGGTGATTCATTAAATGCAACTCTAAGTTTAGCAAACGTGAAACCTTCTTGTAACCCAGTTAATTTACTTGTCTTCTACTAGTTAAGGAGCAGAGCTGTTTATGGAGTACTTTGTGCATGAGGACTAGCTTTAACTAGAAAGAACATAATTTAGTATTACTGAATCACTTCACCTGGAAATAATGCTACCTGTAAATTCAGTGGCTTATAGCATTTTTTCTCAGCTACAGGTCCCAACACACCACAATATATCAACTACCAATGTACCAATCAATCAGATAATTTTGCTATTTTAAAATAAATTTATTTTCTCTAAAGTTTTTCCTGAATTAAAATCTATACTGATTTTTAAAGCGCTGTTGTGCCATGTACCTTCTGAACTGGGGCAATTGCATTGCTTATACTCAATATGAAGTTAGCGAGTTTTTCCCCTTTCATGACTCCAAATACTGTAGAAACAGTTTTGAGTAGAAGACGACCCACATAACTGAGAAGTACAAGTATCATCAACACTGCTCTTGAACAGCAAAAATACCTGTGTGGATCTGGTTCAACAATCTGCTCTTTCCAGACTGATACAGATGATAAAGCCTAAAAAAACCTGCCCAATCCAAAATGCTGTAATAATACATTCTCACTCAGGATCATAGTACAAAGAACAATGCATTTAGAAAGCACAAATTCAAATTAATTGTGTTTTCAGTTTATGTACTTTCATTAAATGTACATGATTACCTCCTTAGAAACTGGAAAGGAAGTGATTTTTTCAGGAGTGGCGGCATCCGTTTACTAACATAATTTGTCTGTTCAAGAGTTGTAGGAGCAGGAAGGTGGAACCTATAAATTCCAGACCATGCTGCCCAGATGAACTGAAGAGGACTGATAAAACAGAGAAATATGACTAAAGGCCAGATTTTTATGCCTGAGGCATGCTACTGCTTGTGGCAGCGATTTTTAGACATATCACTGATGTACTTCTGCTGATGTAACTGCACTGTTTTAACGAACTACTGCTAATTTAAAATTGCAGAAAGATACTCTGTCTTCATACAGTACTTTTCAAGTAGAGCAAATACACAGAAGTTAAATCACACAATCCTCCTTAATACGTTATCTAGAGGTATAAGAAGGGGGGTACAGACAGCACAATTTTTTTCTTCTTTTTTTTTTTAATTAAAGTTGTTGAGCACCACAAGCTTGCTTTAACTTACTCAGTACCTCTGTAAATCTGGCCTTATGTGATTAGCTGCAGTAATATTGCTAACTGAGAGAATAAAATCTCACATTTTGTGTCTCCTACTGCTGTGGCTTAGGCAACAGACATTCGTTCCTGTGACAAGGAACAAAACCCAGTGCTTGGGGATAGCAACCTCCCAACATCTTTCTTCACAAAGAAGGGTTTTGTTGTGGAACAAACAGTTAACATGTAATATCTTAGAATTAGCAAAGGATCTGATGGCTTAGTAGATAAATGTCAATCTTCATTCTTGGACTGTTAAGTAATTCTAGCTTTAGCCATTATATATGGCTAAAGCTAAATGTACAACGGGATGTTAAGTAGGTTTCTGTAAGCTCTTTAAATGTATTTAAGAGTATTTCAAAATAAAGACAATGGTATAACTTCTAAGCCATGTTCCCCAGGTTTCTTTCAAATGAAGAGAGAATAAAATGAGAGTGTTTTCCCTATGAAGAGGCCCCTGGAACTTCCATGTTAAAGTGAGAAAAGTGTTTATTTGTAACTCAGTGCATATTTTTTTTCATATTTGAATCCTGATCCTTGTCCTTTGGAATGCTGGATCCTTAGAGGATGAAGAAACAACTACGTTGGACACGGATTTACAAAGTTAATACAAAATAGCACAAGGTGAAATGATTTCACAGAAAAACTCTATTGTGACATTTCTGCCATAATACCTTACAAACAATCTTGCTCGTGGCCTAACCAGCAAGCTGGGAAGGCGATATCAATTTCCAAAATGTTAAGGGACATACTAAGAAAGCATGACTTGGACTCCCAAACATTCCTTCACATTAGACTGATTTATCTTTCAAAGGCTCTAGCATGAGTTATACATTGTCTCCAAGTCTTACAGTCAGACCTATAAAACAACCTACAGTAGCATCACACACTAACCTCTTCCTTTCCAGAAAAAAATAACGTGTTGCCAACCTTTATGCAAATCTCTTACATCTATTTTTTTTAAAGTACAGAATATGGTGGCAGAAGAAAACACAAAATTTATCACAAAAGCCATGGAGAACAGGAAGATAAAGTGCTTTTTTTCCCTTTAACCAAGCCTTCAGATTTTGATGTATTTTCCATTTAAAGAGTGTTGAGCTTAGCAAAGCTGTAATGTACAATGTCAAAAAGCTCGGCCACAGGTCAGTACTGTTTCTTGGTAGTGATAGTACAGGAATGATTTCTAAAGTGTATACTGAGAGCACTGCCGTTGTCTTGACCTTTCTTCTATGTCTGCTGAACAACTATATCTTATGCATAGAATTCTCGCCAGCCTCCTGGACTATGTCTAGTTCTTACACATATTGGGAGACAAAGAGGAAATCCACAATAAGAACACAGAGAAAAGGAATTTGCATGTATATTACTTTAAAGTCAATTCAGCTTGACCTTTCATGAAGAATGGTTTAAAGGCTGAATTCTCTGACTGTGAATGCAAAGGTTAATTGTCTTTATTGAGTATTGCTTATAGGGCCCTGGTAAACCATGATGGCTTCTTGGAGGGCTGTAGGTAGAGAAGGGTAGGAGAGAGCAGGTTTTGCATTAAAAGATAAATCCCTTAGTATCCACACTAAGATGTCTGTGTCCTAAGCAGAGACCTGAATAAATGAAGTAGACTTTCATAAGAATATGTTGAGTGCTATAGAGTACTATACTTTTCATTATGGAATGACTAACTTAAAACAGAAATATAACCACCTACCTAGTCTCATCAAAAGTCCTCCCACACCACACCAAGCACATGAGTTTCTTTGACTCCTTCTTTAAAAAATAAATAAAAAAATAAAAAATACAGAATTCCTCTGGGTATTAGTTCTCCTGTTAATTTAAACAGTGAAGTCATTTACATGTTTAAGACCACAAAACTACTGAATCGAACTCTTATTTAAACTCTTGTGGTTTCCTTATTTCAACTTCTTTATCAAATATTTGATAGATTACATAAATCACATTGGAAGACTAATATCGCAAAACCTCATCCGTGACCAGTTTCATGAGGATGTTAAGTAAGTAGTTTTATATCACCAGAAAATGTAAAACCGTAAACAGACTGTAAATATTTTCTCATGAAATGAATAAATAAATTCAGCTAATGTTTACAAGATGATCTAGAAATACTGTAGTGTTTAACATTTTTTGCATATTAAAAGTGATAATTTCAAGACACTTAAACACACTATTAAAAATAACATCATGGGTTTGTAATGAAAAATTCTCACTGAACCAGCATCTTCAAGTAATAAGAAATGGTTTCCAGGATGTTTTTAATTCCATCATGCTAATAATCTCACTGTTAGCATACGTTCAGTTACAAACTAACTTTCCTCAACAAAAGTATGAGTGTTTTATAGACCACAAGGAATACTATCTCCCACTCTCTAAGACCTTACACAAATTTTGGTTACTAAACAACCATAAAAGAAATGGTCACGATATACATTAAAGGAATTGTATGTCAAACAACTGGACAAATGTGATGGACAAAATCTGTAACAACCTATCCAGTGTCAATGACAATCACAAGTCAACAGCAGTCCAGTAAATGCAAAGGTCTCTCCACTCTTCCTTGCAAGACAAACTCGAACAATTTCAAGCAATTAAATACAAATGCATCAACGTAAGTTTTGAATACATTAAATGTAAAGTTTGTAAGTTAATTCATCATATTTTATACACACATACAAATTACAAAGCCCTACAAAGTACATAATACTCACAGTCATACAGTTTCATGTATGTTTAAAATGTAGGTATGGACAATCACATATACTTTAGGTAACAGAAAGTGCTTCACAACACTAATCCCAAGACTACAGTGCAACTATGACAGAATTATTTAGTCTGTGTTTTCAGTACTACTCCTTTAAAACAAAAGCCCCACAGGCTTGTGAGTTAAAAAGTCAGAAGAAAGTTCATGTATGCATCTGAGACAGAAGATGAGACAGATCAAAAGAACAGCTCAAAATCTCTAGAAGAGTAGTCTCTCTTTTCAGTACTGATCTGTTTCATCAGGAATTCGTGCATGGACTAGTAAGAGGAAGCACACCTACCCTCATTAGCAGGTGTTGCACACATGATACTTGTTCTGTTTTCCACAAATGACCTTTCAAAACATATATTTATTATATATCATTGTATATATGATTCAGAATTCATTACAATCAGTGCAATGCATAAGACACAGATTTCAAATTTATATTTAATGCCTGATCTGAGATGTATAAAAGCTTTCTATATCACATGGTATGTATTTTCAATATCATTATTACTTCTTATCATTAGAATCAGCACATTTGACTTGTAGTATTAGTAGAGAAGTTATCTTTTTTTTTTTTTTTTTATGCTTACTGGCATACATTTGTCATAATGGAGAAAACCCAGTATCAATGAAAGAGAGTGTCCAGCCTGCTTCTTAAATTCTTAGCAAGTTCTGCTATGACAACGCGCTGCCATGTTTGACATTCTTTAAATGAACCCTCTGTGCGGTAGGATGTGGGTAAGAGCTCACTCAACACCTCAGGACCTACAGCTGCCTGCTAAAGGTACACCCTGACTCCGTCCCTTTGGTTTGCCAAGGGACTGCTGATGGCCTAAGGGAGAAGGAGTGGAACACTGAAATGACTTAAGCTCTCCTGAGACTAGCCAGAAAATGAGGAAAGCTTTTCACAACTCAGAGCAGTGTTGGAGCCACTCGTTATTGTGCCCAACTACAGCAAGGTCACCAGCTGGGAATCGCTTTAGTTCCCAAGAGCTTTGCACCCCTTATATTCCTACTGGTGGGAAAGCGGCCGGACGCTTCGCACTGCGGGAAAACCCAAAATTGCTGGTGCAAGACGTACGGCTGCTTTGCATCACCGTTTGGCACAAGGAGCCCTGTCCGGGTGGGAAATTCCTGCCGGCTGCAGCGGGCGCGGGGCGAGGCGCGGGGCTGTCGGCCGGGCCCGTACCGCCCCCTGCCGGCGGCGACGCGGGCGGAGCAGCCCGTCAGCAGCCGCTCCGGGCACCGCTCCCGGTTCCGCCGGCACCCTGCTTGCCTTTGAAATCACTCCCCAGCAGCCACGCACCGATACACCACCTGGGAAAGCCAGGAAAAAGCATTGTGCCAAAGCGGCTCGTCCCAGAAAGCCTCCCGGATCCTAACAGCATCTACAGAAATGCCTCCTTTTGAAGCTCTTCTCACTCGTGTGAGGGGAAGGGGGGAAATTAAAAAAAAAAATAAAAATTAAAGTGCTGATGCTCAGGAGCAGTGCCACTTCTCAGCTATGCTGCTTTGCTCAAGGTCGCTCAGTCTGTACACGCTGCAACATTAGTCTTAATTGCAGCGCAGATGACTACGAGATTAATGGAAGCCCCTTCCTCTACACCAGCCCTGCGCCTGGATGCCCCCTCACAGCGGGACGCGCCTCTCAGGCTTTAAGGACAATTCCTGCGAAGTGCTGTCCCCTTTTAGCGTATTTTCTTTAAAGACCCTTTAAAAATAAACCATTGAAATAAAACTTTTTTCCCCGTTAACTGGAAGACTCCGCTCCTGCCTTTCCCACGCCAGCTGTCTCCTGTAAATCCTGGAAAGGCTGAGGCAGGAGGGAGAGGACTCCCCAGCTCAGGCAGGCAGCATTTGCGGCGTGGCGGTACTTGAAGCGCTATGAAGATCAGTGGTTCTCAAGCAAGCAATTGTTTTATTACCTTCTCCGTCCTGTGCTTCCGTCACGTCAAATTCCCAAGCAGTGCTACGGTTCTGGTCTGCCTTTCCTCAGGGGATTTATAGCAGTTGCGAGCAAGACTGGGGGAGTGAATCTATTTATTCATTGATGTCATACAGACAGCCTTGTCCGAGAAGGAAAGGAGCCCACGGCAGCACTTCAGTGCTCACCGGAGTTTACCTCCCCCGCGGAGAGCCCTCCTTATCCGCGGGGAAGCCGGCGTCCTGAGTGGGTGTCCCGAGGATGGCTGTGCGTGCGGCGGGGGAGGAAGGCTATCTTCCCCTTCCTCTCCCATCGCTTCTTTAGCCCTGCAGCGATACCTCCGCCACCCCCGCGGCGAGGTGTGTGTGTGTCCCCCCACCGCCCCTCCGGCTCCTGCTCAGCCGTCGCTTCCCGCCCTCCCGGCGGCCCCTCCGCGCTCGCCCCATGCGCCCGCTCCCCCTCGCCGCCTCTGCCCCACCCTCTTAACCCCCCTATAGATTGACAGAGAGATTTATATTTGTACTATTATTATTATTTAAGCCCAATTTCACTAAGGGCTGGGGGGGGGTCTAACAGCAGGTGTGGTCATGCTCTCCATCTCCGCAAAGGAGCATGCTCAGCGCTCTCAGGCATGCTCCTTCAGCAGGGAGGGAGCCAGAGCTGGGCCGGGGGGGAAGCCTCACACTTGCACCGTCCTAATGCAAAGTTTTATTGTTCAGGAGGCCCCGGAACCGGGGGCCGACCCGGCGCCCCCTGCCCCGCACCCCGCCGCCGCGTCCTCGGCTCGGGGAGGGGACCCGGGCGCCGCGCCGGGGGCTGGTGGGGGGGCGGGGGGGGGAGAGGGGTTCCCCCTCGCTCCCGGCGGCGAGGGGAGGAGGAGGAAGAGGAGATGCCCTGGTGAGGAAGGCTTCAGAGGCAACTTCTGCCGGGAAACCCGCAGCTCCGCTGCCGCCTCCTCCCCGGGCGAGATTACTGCTGCGCCCGGCGCTGCCCCCAGCGCTGATGCAACGCCGAGAGCACACGGGCAGCACCATCACCATCATCACCACCATCATGACCATCATCATCACTCTCATCATCATTATTATTAATACTATTATGACGAAGCTCGCGGCCGCGCAGGCGGAGGGGGAAGCCGCGCTCGGCTGTGGCAGCTGCTCTCCAGCGCTTCCCCCCAACCGCGGGGCGGCTGCGCCCGGCTCCGCGCCCCCCGCCCGGGGCTGCGGGAGCCCCGCGCACCGCCCCGCACCGCCCCGCGCAGCCCCCGCCCCCGCGGCCAGGCAGCGGAGAGGACAGGACGGAATCCAACCCAAATCATCATGACGGCACCCGGCGGGTCGCCTACCTTGAGCTCCTCCGTGTCCAGGTTTGCTGATCTGTCCATAGAGCGAAACTGAGCGAAGCGGAGCGAAGGGGGAACTAGCGAAGTTGTGCCAAAAAATAAATAAATAAAAAAATAAAAGGGGGGGGGGGGGGGGGGGGGGAAGGGAGGGGGAAATCTAGTGTCTCAGTTTCCAGCCTAAACTCAGCCTTGTCCTCCAAACCCTGGCAGCTCCCCTCAGTCTCATTCTCCGCGATCACGCCTCCACCGATTAAAATAAATAAATAAATAAATAAATAAATAAATAAATAAATAAATAAACTATTTCACTTTTTTTTTTTTTTTTTTTTTAAAAAGAACTCCCTTAAGGATTAAAGCGACAGGTGATCCTTCTCTGGTGAAAGAGATTCGCGTCCTCTGGCAATGAAAGGAGGAGACAGCAACAAAAAAAAACCAACCCAGTCAGTTTAAAGATTATTTTTTCTTCTGCAATAAGCTCAGAAACCAGCGAATCGCTGCATCCCGAGAAAAAATCCTGCTTTCCTGGACAGCATCATGCAGCAAATTTCAAGCAAATGTGTTCAAACTGGAGAGAATAGTCTATGATAAAAGCCTTTCTCCGTCATGCCTAGTCTGGTAGCTAATTTCGCACCCTGTGAGGGCAAGACATTAGCGATGAACAATTTCGCTGGTAAGATAACAAAATCCCCTAAGTCCTGCATAGACTCAAAAATTGTTTTGCGGCTAAAGGTATTCTGTCAATAATAACAATAATAATAGTAAAAAAAAAAAAAAGATAAGAAAGTCTGTAGGGGATGGTCTTCTTTGAAGGTTATGCTAAAAGAGTTGGGAGGAAAACAGGAGGTGGATCTTTTGCAGAAGAGAGAGGGAGAGAGGCAGAGATTTCCCCCTTCGTTCCTGTTTTACTGTCCTTCACCGCCAGGTGACTGACTTCTCTCCTCTCGCCTCACGGACCGCACGGGTGGGGGGGGGGGATTTCTCCAGCTCTCAAAAAGCGACGTCGTCTTTCCGAGCAGCGCAGCCCCCGGGTCTTAACGCCGGCGGCCGCCGCCCCGCCAGCGCCGCCCCGCCGCGGCCCCGGGGGGGGGGGGGGAGCACGGCCCCCACCCGCGCACCCCTCCGCGGCGCCCCGGCCCCCGCCACCCTCCCCAAATGGCTCCTCTCGCTAGCCCCACGTGTCTGGAATAATACCCACACTCACCAATTTAAGAAACCCTTAATGCCTCATGTATCGCTCCCCATAAAAACATATGTATACATATTTATATCTGCAGGTGTATCTAAATTAATAAGGTGATGGGAAACTTCTCAATCTTAGGCTTGAGGTGCAGGGCTTTTGTTCAGCTGTTGAGTGTCTCATTAACGTGCTGCAGCTTTGGTGGAGCAGCATTTCTGATGGCACATGGATTAAGTCTGAGTCTCTCTCAGGGTGTTACTTTACTAATCTCTTTTTCCAAAGGATTCAGTGTCTTGAGGCTCTCACATCACTCCAAAGAGAATCAAAATTAGATTTAAAAATTCATATTGCTCCCCACCAAGATCCTGATTTTATCACGGTCCGTTATCATAAATCTGTCACTTGCAGTTTTGGAGAACAAGGCTGTGATTTTGGGTTTCCTGCTATCAGTCTTTAGGGGGCCTTATTTATTAACCCCATGAATGGCAAATTCAGAACTATCACTTTCTAGTACTATCATCTCCTTTCTACAGTACTTTAAATAGAACTGGTATCCCTGATAATTCGACATAAGTAGACAGATCTAATAGCTCAAAGTGCATACTCTGTTTCCAGTTCAATATAGATTTGTTTTCAGCTTCCAACACTTCAAGGTTAACATAAGCTTAAACCCTGGGTGATGGCCAGTAATAGCCATTTCTGGAGACTGAACAGAGCCCTCATCTTCTGGAAAACTCCACAGATGCAAGGCAGACACAGGCAAATGACGTTTCTCCTCTTAGCACAAATTGTACATGAATTCCAGGTTCATTGTGAATGCACTGTAAATATCATTATTATCATTAATCTAGAACTGCCATTTGTAAAGATTAAAGACTTGGTCTGGCATTCCTGTGTGAGCCAACAGACTCATGTCCAAATAAAAGATTGCCAAAGTGGACACTAAATCAAGTTTTAGGACTTATAGAAATTTAAAAGAGTGTTTTTCCCGGACACAAAAATATCACTGTACCCCACACACACCCCCAAATAAAAAACCTGGAGAGGCTTCTGTAAGAGACCTTGCTGAAGGAAAACCTCTTTCAGAAGGCACTTCTAAGCCTCCCCAAATGTGTCAATATGCAGTCCTGGGAAGGGGAGAGGACTGCCCCAATGTATGACATCAACCAAGGGACGTAGTATGAGAGCACCTTGGTGCCCTGCCGTTGCCACTGGATAACCAGAAGACCCCTGAGCCCCCTGTAGATGTATGGAGCATACATCTACACCTGTTTGCGTAGTGCTTAGCAGACCAACAAATAGCTGCACAAAATGCAGTTTTTTAAAAACAAAATGTCCTGCGGCACCATGACCTTCTGCTGTCTTGTTGCTCCCTTACCACAAACTTTCTTGAGCAGGGCACTCCTCAGTTTGTTTTCATATTGGTACAAAATGTGTGGGGATGTGATACATTTGAGAATCCTCTGCTGGAGTTGATTGATATCTGTAAAGAGTTCAGGGAAGAGACAAGGAAATTTGACAGGCCAATCATATAAGCCTAGTTTCCTTAGAAAATCTGGCAAAACAAATTGATTTTGACAGTCACTTGAATAATACTTTAAAATATGTTTCACTCTTCATAGGTAATGTACCCTAACAAGTGACTTTAAAAGTGTTTTTTGTTGCTAAGGCAGGCACTCCAGAGTTAATTAATACCAAGCTTCTAGTTGCTTCAAATATCTTATAATCTGTAAGACATCTCTTTTCTCATTGCAGGGCCCTCATTCAGAAGACAGGACTGACATTTTCATTCTCATTATTCATGTATGGCCCTGTGTCTTAGTCGTTGCATACAGTGCAATTATTATTTTCCTTAAAGAGGGTTTTCTGTATCATTCAGCACTGTTAACAACTGTATTCTCCATGTCAACACAAAATTTTACTATAAGGGTAAATATTATCACTACTATTAATACAGGGGAAAACTGAAACCAAGCCAAGAGGCTAGATCCAAAGCAGAACCAGCAAATCTTTAAGCAAATCAGAGTCTGAGCTCCGAAAATGAGCCCTGAGCCTGGTGCTTGCAAATGAGTGTCTGGAAATGAAGAACACAAAGCAAGCAGCAGTCTGCAAAGTCACCAAGCTGTGACTTTGGCCTTAAGTTCTTTGTTCGTCAGGTCAACATGTGGCAAACCAATGCAAAAATTCTGTTATTTTGTGTAAATCCAACCGCCTTAGCTACTATATCACCTTTATTCGTGCATTCATCTGCTAAGCCTTCCAGCTTTGCTTTTTTTTTTTTTCCCCCCACTAACAAACCACTATGCAAAAATCATTCACTGCCTAGTCCTATGTCTTTCCTTTGCCCCAGTCTTCCTATGATGTCAGGCATTCCTGGTAAGCATAATTAAGGATTATATATAGGATATAATTAAAGATTGTACTGTCAGGATATAATTAAAGACTGTATGAGAGAAGAATCCTGGAAGAATAAGCATCCTTAAAAACTGAGTGTTTAATGTTGAAGTACTTCACTGAGGTTAAGGTCAAGTTTAGATTATTCTTTGGTATTTAGTCTTCTAGGTTGTTTGGTGGTTGGTTTTGGTTTTTGGTTTGTTTGGGTTTATTTTTCTCCCCTTTTATTAAGGCTAGAAAGGCTTGCTTTCTGCAGATCCTTGTTGCATATTTTTGTTGTGGCGTTGACTCTGAAGTACAAGAGCAGGATAGAGAATGTATGCAGGACTTTGCAATGGTCCCCCAGATCAGAGCAGAATTTTACCCAATCTCGAAAAGTTGCTTCCTGGACTTAAAAAAAAAAATAAATTCTGCAGTCATTCAAGACTGCATGCAAAAAACAGGGGAGCTGTTTTCCTAAATAAAGTCTGTAAAAACATTTTTATAATCATAAGGTATTAACAAGCTAACGTAGAGATGGCGGCCAACTTCTGTGATACATCTGAAGAGTGAGCAAGTGCAGTTCAAACCTGCGCTGGGAGCAGTGAGAAAGTACAGTTGTTCAGCAACAAATCATGCTTTTTAAACAGGCACAGTAGTTCCAGTGCAAAATAGCTAGCATGATTTCTTTATCTTTCCAGAGATGGAGAGATGGGCGTACGTCCCAAACGACATGGCACAGAGTGCTCTGTCCTCTCAGCAGCACATTGGGCTCATCTTTGAAAGAGATTTTTTTTCTCCAGTTGAGGAGTTTCCAAGATAGGGTTGCCTAGAAAACTTGCTTGGGTGGGCTTGTCTTCTCTAGGCACAGATAATTTACTAGGTTGCTTTAGGCTTTGGGTATAGCCCGTGCAGGAAGATAAACACTTCCAAAGGGTGACTTTCATAAAGGTCTGAATCATCTCTGGAAGCGACTGTTTCCTTCTGACTGTACAGGGAGTTCCTGAAGTTAGATGGCTGAATCGGGGACCACATGCTCAGTAGCTTAATACAGATACGATTGGACTCAAGCCAGAGCTACATATATACATCTGAAAAAAGATGTCAATCGTAATGAAACCATGGAAAATGATGGAATCTTTCACAGTGAAGCCACAGGTGTTGTGCTTTCTTGTTTCTCATCTTTTTAAAATACAGAGGACAATTTTCCCAATGTACTATTAATAAAGAAGGGAAGAGTAATTCAAAAGTCAATACAGCCCTTTCGATACATTTCATAAGTATTTCCCATTTTAAAAAAAACACCTAAACTCATAAACCCAACATTTAAGGCTAGGGATACAGACTTCAGCACGGAATATGAGTACATACGAGTACTAATATAGTTGTTACAGAATGACTACATTTTTCCCTAGTTGTAAGGGAAACCTGTATACCGAGAAATTTTTTTTATACAATGTGTATTTTTTTTTAAACAGTGAATGTCAGACTAACATAGGTATATGTATGTTACATTATAATTATCTCTTAGTGAGAGTATTCTGAGTAACATAAAATTGGAGACCTTTGGGCTGAAGTCAATAAAATACCAATCTGTCTTCCATGCTTCAGAACCCATCACAAGGCAGAAAGAATAATTTTCCTTGGCCTAGCAAAGGCTTCTAAGGTGCAGAGGGGCCTGCAAACCTTTGTTGTGCCCTGGGGCTTATGAGAGCTAAGAATAAGGAGGGACCATAACACTATAATTAAAAAAAAAAAAAAAAAAACCAGAGTGGAGAGCAAAAAAATATGTTTCCCATGAGCTGTTATGTTTAGATTTATCATGTGAGCAAAAAAAATGTTTTGGCAAAGGAAATGTCTAAGACTCATCCCAATCATTCTTCTATTCACTGCAGAAGTACTTTTATATAGAACAAAAAAATGTGATATTTAAAGAGATATTGTGGATGATGGTCTCAGTTTGCATTGACTTGGAATTATTATGACCGTGAATACAAATGAATATAGTTGCAGCACTGTGCTGCATGTTGGTCTCTAACTTGTGGGCCATATAACCTTTTCTATACCACCCTTCTGTGTCATCCTAGAAAAGTCTACAGATCTTTGAATGAAATCTGAAGGTAAATAGGACAGCTGGAGAAATAAAGGCAATATTTAGATTCTTATAAATAATAAGTAATTCTTAAGAGATGAAGTAGTTTGACTTGAATTAGGCCTGGGAAGTTCAGGTGCTGCCTTCCCAAAACTTTTGGGCTTGCCTTTCTCATCAATCCACCCAATCCAAATAACTCTTCCCCTTTTTTCTCCATCTCTGTGCTGTTTCTTTCTCCTTTTCCAAAGACTCTACCACTAACTACTTGCAAAGTTACACGTGAAGGCTTCAGTATAAGGCCTATTTGAAAGCTAATACAGGGGAAGTAGTTCTTAACTTTCTAATACAACTAATTCAGATTATGTTCACTCTTAGGATTTGAGATTCAGATATTGCCTATCAAACTTGCAGTTCCCTGATGTGTTAGAAATTG
The DNA here is from genome assembly GCF_011004875.1 of Balearica regulorum gibbericeps. Lineage (NCBI taxonomy): Eukaryota > Metazoa > Chordata > Aves > Gruiformes > Gruidae > Balearica > Balearica regulorum. The sequence goes on along the minus strand of NC_046187.1, from coordinate 50,346,153 downwards.
TACAGTAAAAATAATACTTGTTGGAAAAATTCATTATAGCCTGTCAATTAAATTAACACACAGTGAGCAATATGATATTCAGAGAAATTGCAAGTTGATGACAATAAGGAATTATTTTTTTTTTTAGTAAGGGCAAAAATAAGATAGTATTTCTCATGAAAAGATGCATTTTCTACCAAATTGCTCCAAGAGATCAAATTTATGCATAGAATAGTCCAACAGAGATGACATAGTTAGGAATGCTCCTTTTGCTCTGCCAATGACATGCTCTATGACCTTATGTAATTCAATAACTCACTTCCCTTATTGCTTCAGTTTCCACAACTGTAAGATGAAGGAAATTATACTTATCCATCTGTGTAAGTTTATGAATGAAAGAATCTGCAAAGTATTACCATATAGTAATCCAAATTGCAGCCTACCAGTTTAGATATTCAAAAAAGAAACGCTGTTCACACTTCCAGCTCAACAAACTACAACATTTCTATAGCTCAAAGAATTTAAGGTATTCTAATAATGCATAATCCATATGCATAATTCTTTTTAATGCATATGGATTCCTGAATAACTAAGCTTCCTAGCAAAATTATTTACTGATCTCTAGCAAGTAATGTGAGCATTTTAATGAGTAAATATGCAAATAGATAATTAGGTTGAAAAATCTGTAAACCTTTAGCTATAATTAAAATAAATGTTATGAATCAGGAAAAAAATTCCCACTTCATGTAGAAAAAAACATTCATTTTCTAGTGCTCTGCTTAGAGAGGTTGGTCATTTCCATAGGAAAGAAATAGTTTCAGAGTTATGTTCAGTTTCATCAGGAGGTAAATGCTTTTTACAACAATGGTATTTAGACTGTAAGCTCTTGAGGACAGAGACCTTTTCTTTTTAATATCTAGAAAGTGCCATGCAAAGATACATGTATACATTAATATTTAATACACAAATATTAATAATACCTCTGAGTGAGGAGAATACTTTCTCACCAAATCATGTTAGATTACAGCTCTGAATGTAAATATGACAGTCTTACAATTGTAACTAGAGCTATTCCAAAGTAATGACACGAAATACCTGAGTCCTGTGTGTTTGCAATCTGTACATATTTGTCAGTCAGATTTTTGAGACTGGGGGATTTGTGCTGCTTGAGAATTGTGTGATTAACTGCGTGTTTGGACGCGTGCATGGGCCTCTGTCGGAGCCCTATTAGTAACCTTTGAACCTAATGACAACCTTCAGCCTGTGTTAACAGAGGTCTTACATAGATCCTCTCAGCCATTTGTGAAAGACCGTGCCAATACCTTCACTAAAGGGACAACTGCAGGGTAAAGTCAGTGCACCTTGTGTACCTTACCAGCTATCCAAAAATCTGCAGGTAAATGGTAAGTTTAAAAAGCTTTAATCATAAGTCTGTATTTATCAGGCATGAAAGCAGTCCCTTCTCAGTCAAGCTTAGTATCCCTTGCTGATCCTCTTGTGTCTAGCAATGAACACTCTTTGACAAAAAGCTTTTGTCAAAAAAGTTACATTTACCTCCCCAGTGGATTCTCTGCTGTCTAATTAGGGGTAAGCTCCTGGTGCAACCTTAGTATAATTCAGTTAAAATGTCAATCAACCATGAGACGAATCTAATGAAAACCAGTCGTTGTTAGGTGCAGTACTCAGACAACTTCTTGCTACGCAATTTTTATATGCTATTGCTATACTTACTGCATTTATATATTAAATTCCTGTTATATAGTCTTTGTGTACACATATACGCTAACATATCCATTTTAATGCTTTCAACAGGCTTACTTGTATCAGTGCAGCTTGTAAACTTTAGAATGTCAATTGCACTAGAGAATGTGTGAAAAAAAAAGAAGCATCTCTGTTGCTGGACTGAATACAGCTGGCCACGTCCTGTAGTCCTGTCAAATGGCAAACACAGCCTGGCGTTCCCATACACGTCTTTTTGGGCAATATGAAAAGCACAAAGGTCATTTCTTTTTGTATATATTAGGTTATGGATCTAAGTTACTGTTGGATGTGTATTCCAGCATACTGCTGGAGCTTAGTACTTGAATTTTGGTGAATCACAGAAATGGTGTAATCACAGAATCACATCCAGAAATCTTGGCCATTTTCTATTTATGTACAGAATAAGGTATAGAACAAAAATTGTTCTATATGTCTCAGCATTAAAAAAAAAAAAAAGTAGGAATACAACATTACTTCTGGTCAAACTTATCCTGCATTTGGGGAAATATTTAAGTGCAGAAGCACTGTGCGTAACTGGAATAATGCACCACTTTTTGGAAGACAGTATCCCTAAGGAACAACAGTCCATCACGGAGGCTGCTGCTAGCCCTTCCAATGCATAAAGTATTCCTCTTTGCAGTGGTGTGCATATCTGAGGGCATAATCAAGTCTTAGTGCTGGAGGGAGATACTTTTTGTTCTAAGAAATGAAGTCTGGAAAGAAGCCACTGTGCTTAATGTCTGTGAGGCATTACTCTTAAGTTTCATAAGGAAGTGCTCTGCAGTTTCACCGTTCCTCTCAGGTTCATGCACACACTGAGAATTTCTTGAACACCTCAAGACAGATGAAGGTTCCTATACTCATCTCCATTTCTCACTAATGTTCAGTAAACTTGCAACAAATGATGACTGGGTTGTACTGATGATTCTGTTTCCTCAGGCCACTAGCTCAAATCCAACCTAGTCCTAATAAATGACTATTGATGACTATTTAGAGACGTATGTGGCATGCACTAATAAGCACATAACAACTACAAAACTGAATGTTACCACCTACTACCACCGTATATCTAACTGCACAGAAGAGGATGCTCTCCCAGAAAAGTGACATATACAAGTGATGACTGAGTAGCAGAGTCCATTTCACTTTCCCCCTTTTCTACTCAAATTATATAAAATCTTAATGATCAAAAGATCTGTCTTAAAGATAAATTAAAGGCAAATAAGATGCCAGGAGCACTTAATAAATAGCGACTCTGACAGCAGCCTGAAATTTGTTCACAGCGCCTATTGGTTTTAGAGGGCCAGGGTTTGAATGGGTTGAACTAAGAGGCAGAAATAAAGGAATTTTAGGTGGCAGAAAGAGTGAAACTGCAATGTCTTTGTACACGTTAAGAACTTTCTCCATAAGTGTCAAGGCATCACTTTCCACAAAGAGAGAAGGGCTGATTTTTTAGGCTATTTTTAATACTTATTGTGTGTTCTTTCCCATCCAATAAAAGGAAAAGCAGATAGTCAATATTGCTGATTATAAAAATAGGGGGTTTATGATTGAAGATGCAATGTGACGAGTTAACCTTTTCAAGAAGGCTATGTTTAAATAAATTATTAGCAACTGTTCTTTTATCTACTTTTTATGAGCCATTCATTCAGCTCCTAATATATAGAGTGTGCACACAGGGTTATCTCTGCCAGCAAAGATTGATAGATGTAGTTGTTCATTTTTTAAAGAAAACAGTACAAGCTTGATAGTGAAAGTTAAATCCAAGAATGACAGAATATTAACTGTGCTACTAACTTCTCTACTGCTGCTAATATTTTTTCCATAATCCTAGCCTACTTTTTTTCACTTCTTTTCCAAGGGATTATTCCTGCTTCTTTGTGTGTGGAATGCTGGCAGGGGCTAGGATTTGCAACAAACAAAATTATGAGACAGTTCCAAAGGAAGGTTTTGTTCTAAGGGACAAAACTTCAAAAACCAACCACCAAGCAAAACCCCTTTGCAATGCAAGATGTGCACTTGTCTAAACTATTTATCCAAATAGACCTGTTTACAGATTTTGTAAATCCTTCTCTACGGGTTTTTTTTTTTTTTTTTTGCTACTCCTTTTTATTGTACCATGTTTAAATTCAGTGGTCTAAATTCAAGGAATATATTTTTCCATTTTTAGAACAACTAAATAAATGAATAATAGTAATAGTGGTCCTATATCAGTGCTCTGAAATATTCTCTGACTTTATGCAAGTTTATATACTGAAATGATTTACAAGCAAATGCAAAATGATCTGTTATGATATTTATACCACACAAATACATGGCACCTTCAGGAGTTCCTCCACCTGAAACTCTAAGGGTGCTCTCTGGAACTACTTTAAATATTTCTACCAATGTCAGCAGTTCCAGCTGTTTTGCTCTGAAATGTTGGCCTTCTTGGCAGCTGTAGAGCTGTCTCCAGCCTGGCTTTTATCCGCACCCCACCAGGTGGCCAGCCAGCAGCGCCTGAGTGGCACAGTATCTTTTATTTTTTCCTGTTTGCACCAGTAGAATGTGCCTCTCAGTAAGTTCACTTGAAGATAAATGTTAATCATCTAAAGACAACCTATACGAAGATAAATTGCTTATCTTTTCTGACGTAACAACAGATGGAGTGGAAATGTATAAGGAAGTTATTTTTATGTATAATACACATATGTCTTCTGGACCAATGCCTATGAACACGTGATCTCACACATAGCTAAGATTCCTAAGCACATACTGATGGTGAAAACATCCTTGTAAGTAAATTGGTGAGGAATGAATAAAGTACAGATATATCCACCAGGAGAAAGGAAAAGTAATATTCTGCTAATTGTTGCAGTTTAAGACACAAAACCAGAAGTCAACAACTTCTTTAGATATATGCTGATTGGCACTGAGACCATAAAGTGGTCTTTGCTCATAACTTTTTAATGTCCACTTCCTACTGACTCTTAGCTTTAAAACAAATGGCTAAAAATATTTAAATTCTGACTATTATGAAAATGCATTTTTAATCTTTGTAAACTATACTATCTCTGTGAATAGGTTAAAATTGTAATTATGAGAGATACAACCAAAATGTGAGGAAGTACTTCTTTTTCAGGGTCTTCCTCCATTTCAAGGTGGAAATTAAAAAAAAAGAAAAAAAAGTTATATTGTACCATTACTATTTTTCAATATTTGAGGCAGTACTTTTCTAACATTTGTCAGGGATCAGACGAAAATCAAACCACTCATCTCAGAAAAACACAAGAGCATTTTATTTATGCTCTGTTATACTTCATTCTTCTTCCCAGATTTCAATATTTTTGCAAATGTATCTCTATGTTAGATGACTAAGCTATTAAGTTACTCATAACAATTCACAGTGAGTCAGCATATGTGATTTCCAACCTGTTCTATATTTTATAACTTGGAATCTAGATTTAAGCTCACACAGGACAAAAAGCAGAAGAACAGCAGTTGAATTGCACAGTTCTTTTCTGAGATGTTAAATCTATTTGGCTGTTTTCGTGATAGACAGGTAAGATAATTCCTCCTGATCGGGGATACACAGGTAGCATGTGCCACCAGAACCTCCTTTACACTGCTGCTACCCCATCTTTCAGTTATTTCTAGCTATTCTCACATCAGAAACCTGGCAGCAGACTTTCAGGGTAGACATCCAGCTTTAAAATAAAGTGAAAGAAAAAGAAATGTTCAGACCAGTGTCTTGTTTTATTCTTGCTAAAAGTGGGAATATTTCCAATTTTCAGGGTCCTTTCACAAGATGAGGGAAAGAAAGCAGCAGAAGCATAGCGGTGCCAAATTACAAAGAACTGGCTGTACAGGCAATCCCATCCTTCGCTCCCTCTCCGCAGCTGAGAGGTTGTGCCATCTGCCCTTTCAGCCTCCTGAGCACCCTGCCGCTCACGAAGACTCAAATTCCGAGTCCTCTTTTGTCAGGGTAGATGCAAACCAGCACTATAAGGGTAAATGTGCTATCCTCCGATGTTTTGGACATTCCAGGATGAAAAGCCGCCCTCTTTTATGCATCATGTGGCGTTTATTTTAATTTTCCACTAGAAAAAAAAAAAGAAATGCAAAACAACCTTTCTGCTGGATCACTGAAGGATTAGGTGACGGTGGCTCTCATCCCTAATGGATTAGTCCATCATCTCAGATCACAGATACTTGTTCTTTAACGAAAATTTAAGTATCTTTATATGAAGTAAGTAGAGAGCCATGTCTTGAATGGGATGGAGTGGAATGGCAGCAAGGCTTTTATGGGAGTGCACAGGGCACTGCCAGCATATAATCCTCCTCTAAAACAGCGTGGAAGGTTTTGTAGCTACTCCTTATCAAGGAATTTGTTTTGTTTTGATGCAGCTTTAAAATTACTAACTGCAAAAATGAATGATTGTCAAAGAGATACTTTATTATGCTCTTGTTGAACTAAAATGTGTGCTTGCTTGTGTCAGAGCCTCTTCCAGATGCCCTCTCCCCTGCAAAGGAGGGATACCATCTCCCACACCTCCAGCTGGTAGAGGGGTGTTTGCCCCCACTCCCACATTTTGGTATTCTGGGAAATGTAGTGTAGCAGTGAAGTGGCCATTTTGCATCTGCTCAGCTTGTTTGTAAATAACTGAATTTAAACTAAGGGGTATTCAGAACAAGGGCGATGGCTGCATTGCATGTTAAGTCCAAGAGATGCGTTTTCGTTAACAAACAAAAAGCCTTTAGATGACATGATCTAAGAAAGCTCCTTTTATAACATGGAGGGTGCTAGAAAGTGTGTGTCACTGCCACTATCACCTAATAGAGGTTACGCACTGATAGAGGGAACAAGAGAGCTGGCAGAAGCCTGTCTCTCGCTGTCAGTTCCAGTCTGCAGGCTTTTATGTTCATTTGTAATGCAATCAATAAGGAATAGCTTAAATTGGGCTCTGGAAGCTTGATTTTATAGTTTGCTAAATTTCTCTTTTAAATCTGTTTAAAATAAAAGAGAAGTTTCTATGGAAACCTTCCCTTTTATTCAAGAAAATGTCTCCAAGTCTCCCAGGCACTGTCTCTGCCTCACACAACCAGGGCTGGCTGGGTCCGTGCCAAGAGCTGCCGCGATCCCCCATACCTGCCGCGCCGGCACCGCACCGGGCAGCGTGGCGAACGTCTGCTGCCGCCCCCGTGATGCAATTAATTTAGCCTCTTCCATCACCTCTGATAGATCAGGGAGGTGATACCCCCTTTTCATACTCCTCCAGCTCCCAAAACAGTTAGCAGAGAAGGAAATTCCCCGCTGGCCTGGGAAGCCCCAGCAGCAGCGTCGGCGGCGTGTGCTGGATGTATCCCTGCTGCCCTGCAGCGCTGCCCAGAGCAGGGGCACCCAGGCAGAGCGAGCAGAAGCTGCGTGGCTTTTGAACGTGGGAGATGCTGGCCACTTCAATCTTGCTAGGAGGCTAGGTGGCTTCCAGGACTCAAAATTGTTCAGATAAAGCTTTGGATGTGTGGGGAAAAAAAAAAAAAAACAACCAAAAAACAAATCCCTTCCCTGAGATAACCTCTGTTTCTGAACTACGAAGTCTTAGGGTCTTTTTCCCAAGTAATACAAAAATATCTGTTGATATCAAAGAAAAAAAATGACTGAATTACTTTGGGTTTAAGATATTGTTACCCATTATCATCATTAGCATCAGCTGATAGATATGAGTTCTGTGTTCAAGGAAACAAAGAGAGCTTAGGGTAGTTTGTCTGCTTAGAGTTCCAAAGGGCACTCTTTTCCTCAGCCTCTCTCCCCTCTCAGTTTGTGATATTCTGAGATTTCTTTTTGCCTGTTGATGCAAACCGTATGCACTGCTGCTGCGTTCGAGACCTTCCCTCAGCCTCCACTCCCATGACTCTGCCTCTGATCAGCCTTTCGTAATGTTATCCAACCTGGGAACTGGGTTTGAGTAACCTGACAAAACTTAGGCTTTAACAGTTATTTAAATTAATCTTGAACTTGCCATGACTAGTGTACTCACCAGTTTCACCCATTGTTCATTCAGTCTGAGCCATAACAGTTGCATGTGAAAAAAAAAAGCTACAAAATTTGTTCAGAAAGGATCTATACCAGTTGTTACCTTAAAATATAGTAGAATATTTGTAGAAATATGACAAGATAACAATCAGATATAAACTATGGCTGCTTATAACTTTGATAAAAATTTGTCAAAGGTAACGAGCTGTATAAATACATAAAGTATTTTAGAACTGTGCTGCATTCAATTCCATCCAATTTATTTTCAGCACAGCACTTCATTACATGAGCTATTGAATAAAGAAAATAATTCAGTTTGCACCTCTTTATTTTTAAAGTCAGGAGTGAAACATGCTAGATTAGAGGCAGGTATACAATTATTACATTTTTAAAATAAAAACTTTTAAAAAAAGTAACACAAACTTTCCTCATCTGGAATAAATTAATTCAGAGGAGATCCTGACAATGAAAAGATATTAATGAATATCTTAGTATTTTCCTAAACTTTATTTGCCTAGGAAAAACAGGGGTGGTGGTTCAGTGTAATGCATCCTTTACCTATCCTGTCTGGTCATTCCCCACCTCTTAGGGGAATGTTGCCAAGAGAAAAGCTCCCCAGGCAAGTCAGCTGCCCTAAATGAACAAAAATATGGTATTTCTTTACACATGGAAAGGATTTTTTTTTTTATTATTATTTCAGTTTTAGCTTTAATGCTTGAATAAAAGACCTCAGAAAACCATCTGATTGCCTTAGGGATTTTTTCTTAACCCCTCCGATGACTAGGTAACTGCATTCATTCTGAAGCTCGCTCTAACTTAGCTAGCAAAAGGGTGATATAAAACAAGACTGTTCAACTTTTTAACAACTATAGCCACATTTTATTATAGTGAGTTGCTCATGGACCAGAGAACAAATAAACTTTATAATGTGATGAGTCATTTGGGGGATAGAGTCAACTTGCACGCCAGAGGCTGGACAGCAGTGTTGTAATACATTAAGGGCTTCATTATATGGTAGAGATGATACCATGTGAACAAGAGCTGGAAGTTGGTGTATTTATTTATGCAGTTAGCAAAACACGTAGTAGTTCTTTCTGCATAAACACAAACAAAAGCAAACAAGTGGCAAACATAAATCACTATTACTAGCATATAGTCTATTATTTTGATTGTATTATTCATGTATGCTAGTCTCATGACTTTGTGATTAAAGCTGCCAGAAATAATGTTCTTTAACCTCACTCTCATCAGAAGTCATTCAAATGGTGGCATTTTTAATTAAAGATTACTTTAATTTTTCAGTAAGAGAAAAAAATCCCATTAGATAATGGTCAAAAGCAAAAAAGGAAATTGTTATGCTTGTCAATCCCATATCACAGGTATGTTTAATTAGTTCTTGTCATTTGGAGTCCCTAGATGAAAGACCAAAACAATCAATTTCATAGTTCGAAGCCAACATACAGCACTGGGATTTGCCAGGATAGGTAAACTGCTTGAGAATACATGTGTGATGATACAGAGAGCCGGTTATCACCTGAACACAGGAAGTTTCAGAATACCCTTCATCTCATTCAAATGCCCTCATAGCTTTATATTCACTCCAAACAATAGAAATGCCTGAAGACTCACTGGAATACTGTATCACAGGGCTTGTGATAACTCCTGCATTCCTCATGTATAATAGCACTTTTTCATTGGTTCCCTACATCACTGAGAGAAAAAAAAATGAGGAGGAGAGAAACCTCTCTGGACCTCTTTTACTTCCAGTACGTGTTGAACTCATACAGAAATGCTGCAGCATCTTTGTGTAGGAAAGTACATGCGAAACTTGGGCTCTGCTTCCTTGGCCTTTACCTTCAGTCTCCTGCTTTGGATCTTCTGGCTGCTCATTCCTCTGTTGTCACAGGAATGAAGAGAGAATTCAACTTCTGCATGCAAAAGATTTGAATTTTTACTAAGTGATTTTGGGTATTGTAAAGATAGAGTTTGATGGACTTGGACTTGAAGAATGTTGACCACATAAAAAGAAAATTGATTTCTTCATATCCAGTGAAAAGTCTGTTCTTTGCTCTTGGTAGTCTTTTTCTTCAGCAGGAAAATGATGAGAACAACACAGAGGAATGACAATATGCTGTCTCTGTTGCAGGCAAAGGGATGAAACTGGATACATCCCTATGTTACAGATGGTCTGTTCTCAATTTCCTCCTCGAACTTTTGACTGTACTTTTGTACGAGTCATTTACTCTGCCTTGGCCAATTCCTGCAGATTCCCCTGCCCAGAGAACCCCTCAGATCCTCCTACCCTATTTTACAGCCGACTCCCCAGCACCCCACTCACCTTTAGTGCTTCAAAATCCTTTCTGTGCTGCCCTCCTCGCCTTTGAAAATTGCTGCCTCTGATTAGACAACACTTGTTATAGGAATCATAGAATGGTTTGGGTTGGAAAGGACCTTAAAGATCATCTAGTTCCAACCCCCCTGCTGCAGGCAGAGACACCCCCAACTAGACCACGTTGCCCAAAGCCCCATCCAACCTGGTCTTCAACACTTCCAGGGAGGGGGCATCCACAACCTCTCTGGGCAACCTGTTCCAGCACCTCACCACTCTAACAGTAAAGAATTTCTTTCTAACATCTAATCTAAATTGACCCTCCTTCAGCTTAAACCCCTTACCCCTTGTCCTGTCACTACACTCCCTGATAAACAGTCCCTCACCATCTTTCCTGTAGGCCCCCTTCAGGTACTGGTAAGCCGCAATTAGATCTCCCTGGAGCCTTCTTTTCCCCAGGCTGAACAATTCCAACTCTCTCAGCCTGTCCTCACAGGAGAGGTGCTCCAGCCCTCCGATCAGCTTCGTGGCCCTCCTCTGGACTCATTCCAACAGCTCCATGTCTTTCCGGTACTGGGGCCCCCAGAGCTGGACGCAGTACTCCAGGTGGGGTCTCACAAGAGAGGAGTAGAGGGGCAGGATCACCTCCCTCAACCTGCTGGTCACGCCTCTTTTGATGCAGCCCAGGACAAGGTTGGCAAAATATCATCTCTCAGCTGTAGTCCCATTGTAAGGGCATTTTACAACAGAGATGTCTTTTTATGTGCATACAGTTAATGGATAATGGCCCATTATCAAGAAGCTGTGACCTTGTTCATAGGTTTTCTTCCAGCAGTGAAAGTCTTTATTGTTGTTAACACACAAATTTCTGGAGCATTTACATAGAAGCAATTAAGGCCATATTCAGATAGGCTATTATTGTACCTAATGGGTACATAATAGGTACTTAATAGGTATTTAGGCACCTATTATGCTTCCCAGTTCAAAAGAGCAAAATTATCAGGCTCTTTACCCAGGCCAAACAGAGGAATTGTCATGATGACTAGGACTAACAGACAGTCCCATATTTTGGGCTCAAATTCATTGTTCTTGGCAAAAGCACACCAGATTTCTTCTGTCCTTCCTCTGATGTGGTTCTTCTTTTCAAAGCAGGGCTCTAGGAGTTTGTGCTGTGTCCTGGCCTTGGTCCTTGTATGACAGGACTTGATGCAAGGAGCAAGTGACTTTATCACAAAATGCCACAAGCTTCTTTGAGTAGATTGAAAAGATGAAGTCCTTTCCCTTGGCATCTCAGCGATCATTCACCTCATTTATTTTAAGACAGCTGTCAGAAGATTTTTTTCAGGGACATTACCTTGTGAAATTTTTTTAAAAACAAAACCCATAATATATTTATTATTCTGATCATAACCCAAATCAAAAGAAGTACTTAGTTGCTCCACATACAAAAGACGCTGTACTCCCATCCCTGCTACCATTTTTCTTCTCTCTATGGTTGCACTGTGAACCCCACCCATGGTGTAAAACAACCAAGCCACGGAGAGAGATTCAATTTGAGCAGGGCCATTTTGAACAAATTCTTAAATTTAAAGTCTTTAAAACATCTTTTTTCTTAAACTAAAGTGACTATGCTGCTTCCAGCTCCTGTTGAATTCAGACAGGCAGTCCAAAGAAAATTTCCTTCCATTAATATTCTTAAGTTTTGTCATGACATACTAACTTACTAATGTTCCCGAATATTGATATCTAAATACAAAGTACAGACTTTATAGTTAAAAACAATAACTTTTTGGCTTTCATTTAAACTATCAGATGCTATAGGAAAACTATTTAAACACTTTTTTTTCATTTAATCATATTTCATTTAAACTATTAAAAGAAAAATGCAAATGCTGTTAAAAGCAGAGTCATAAAAACTTAGTGCAACCTTTTTTCTTTAATATGCAAAATAGACCACAAGAGGTAACTGCTTTGGTAGCTCGTAGAAAATAAGTACTTCTTGGTTTGTTGCAGAAGTATATTACAAGACTAATTAGTCACATTCACAGTGCATTGATGTTTAAAACATTCTAAAACTTGAATAGATTTTTACCTCTGGAACAGCACATGGGGCTGTTCACTCCATCTCATCCTCCCAACCTTCCTGGTCATGCAGATTTAAAGTAGCTGCCAGGAACCAGGCTGCCATCCAGCAAGCTAAATACAAGCCACCACACTGGAGAGCAAATAAACCACAGGCCCTTGGCAATGGTCAAATAGCTTGAAGGAAGCATTTTCACTGGCAAAAAATACCCCAAAACCAACCAACTCAAAACAAAAACAGCAAGCCCCCAATAGTCCAAAGAGTGTCTTTTAAAGATGCAAAATCAAAACAAAAGAGAATAAACCCAGAAGCTTTGCCAAAAAAAAAAAAAAAAAATCCCACCCCTCTTCAGATTAATTATAATCAAGCTCAGGCAAGAAGTCAGCCACTTTCAGTTCACAGGTGGAAGTTCAGGATCTTCTCTTTCCATCCTTTCCCTGGCAGGCGCTTCCTGATGCCTGGGCCCAGCAGTGTCTGTGGTCTCATGCTGGTTTTGCTGGAATTAGGAAACTGCTCTGATGTTTTTTCTTGGAAAAAGTGCTGAATTAATCCCAGCTGTGGGAACAGTCTCATTATGGACAGAATGGAGGTAGCATTTTGCTTAAGCTATGGTTAAAACAACCTCTGTGTGTTTTTTGAGCACATCATCCTTACAGAAAACCATAGTTCTGATGATAAAATATTTGAACCCGGCTCCCAGAGGGCCTCTAATTCTGCCTGTGGATCCCCACAAAAGCTCTTCAGACGTTTCAGATATTCTGTTAAATCTCCACAGAACTGGTTTTTACTGTGTTTCAGTGGTGAAACTCTACACCATCCTTTCCTGATGCAAGCTGAATCCCGGCAGCAGAATGCATGATTTTAAACTGAAAGGTGAAGAAGAAAGTTTGAGTTTCTAGTGCTCCGCTAACAGCTCTGCTTTGGCACCTTGCAACCCAAATACCACAGGGCAAGAGATAAACCAGATCAAAACAAAGCCCAACGACCCAAACACGAAGCAGGAACAACACACATTTCCAGAATTGCTTCTGTTATTGCCTCCCCCCCCACTTCTGGCCTCTTCTTCCCAGAGAGGGAGATGCACAAAACCTCTCGGGTGGGATGAGTCCCGGCCCCCGGCAGAGCCAGGCGCTGCCCCCAGCCGCCGCCTCCGGCCGTTTCCTAGACTGCCGAGTGTAGATCCAAGAAAGCTCATTTTCAAAGCTGAATACTTCAGGGCTTTTAACCCATCCATCACAGAAGCGAGGAAAGTGAAGCTCGTGAACTTCTGGATTTGAAGAAGTTTTCTTATACCATATTAGGGTGTCAGACAGCAACTCTCGAGTCTTACTCAATTGCAGCCAAAAGGCTGAGTTTAAACAGTTCCTAACTTCATAAATCCTTAACTGCATTTGTTTCTGGCTTCTGGTCACACCCGAATTATTTTAAAAAGTCAAAGGCATACTGACACAAAAACTAAAAGGAACAATTCAGATTTTGTGGTTGGTAGATGAAACCAGTTGTTTGTGTTAGTTAATCTAAGGAGAAATGCTGTGGCACAGTCCCCAGTAAACATAACCTTGGAGAAAGATCCAAACCACTTTCTCGTAATCTAATTTGATTAATTTTCCACCTAATTTATGCATTCATTTATAAGTATCTTGTAAACATTTAATTACAAGTGTTTAACCACATCACATATATGTTTTGTTTTTGTGAAAATTGAGCAAATACCTTGGCTTGTTAAGGTAGTTAAATTTTTACTATGTGCAAATTTGAAATTCTAGCAAATGGCTCAGCATAATTGATAGAAGTATTGTGCCTTTTATTTTCTTACTGTCAAACTGAGTTACTTATCTGTAGTTTATGGAGTCTTCTATACATTAACTTGCCTTTGAAGTACTCCCTTATATTAGTCAGAATTCACAGGCCTACATTTTCCCTTCTTCAATTCCTCAAAATAAAGTGCCTAGTATGACCAAAAGATTGAATGTCTCTAGCCTCGAAGTCTGATGAGCTGACTTAGGCAGAAGTGAAGAGCTTGAAATGCAGTCCTCATTAGCGTAATCTTTCTATCACGTTCCTAATGGCCCCATAATTGCAATAGTCAAAATAATCACATGTTTTGATGTTAATAAAATGTGTGTTAATAGGTCTTTCAGTGGCAATCCTATTAAACTATCCCCTTTTTACATGGTCGTACACTTTCTGGTCATCTATATTTACAAAGTAAATTGCAGTCTCAACTGAATATGCTACAATCACTAGATCAAAAATCTTTCTTTTAATATTGATCATTTACCCAGGATTATGGAAATAAATAAATAAATAGAAATAAAATCCTACCAAATCATCCAGCTTTATTGCCTTAGTAGTAACTTCAGAAGACTTCTCTCACTGATGTTTTTTGCAAAAATTGCTGTTCATTAAAAAAAAAAAAAAAAAATCTGTATGTCTGCTCAGTATCTATATTTGTAGTATTTGTTAATGAAAGGGCTTGGAAGTAGAAGCTGATATCCATGGGACTGAAGAACAGAAAAACAGCAGCACATGAGTTAAAAATCTACTTGACAAATACACAGAAAATCAATTCAAAAGATAAATACAAAGACCTTTGCTCAGGAAATCCAAGATCCACACATTGTTGGAGTCTGGGGAAGTATCACTGCATGTTGCTCCCATTCTTTTGTGTTTTCTCCATGCATGCAGTGCTGGGGTGTGCAGCAATTTGGAAACTAAAGGTATGAGAAGGAACAGCTAGAAGAGTGAAATTCCAATGACAAAGACGACTGCTTAAGACTATATATTATCCTGCACATTGTTTATCAAAATTCCTCTTAAAAATGGAAGTAAGCAATCAAGCAAGGAACCTATTGTACTAAACCAGGAAAGTAGAAGAAGCTCTTAGAAATAAAAATAATTTGCACAAAAATTAAAGCCACGTCCTAGAAGAAAAATATGAAATAACATAAAAACTTTAATCCATTAATACGTATTTATTTTGCTAAATATAAACCCCTAATAATAAAAGGCAAAAGAGATTTCAAGGAATAAGCTGTTAATTGCATAAAAGTTACTGAGGAATAAAATCTCCCCCCCCCCCCCCCCCCCCAATACATCAGAAGCAGGAATCCAACCAGAAATAGTTTAATAGACAATTGAAATATACTGACTGAACTTGAGAAAGACAAGGCCATAGTATAAAAGTGAAATGAATTCTATTCACCAACACACAAAGAAGGAGGAGGCGGAGGAGGGAGCAACTGTCTCATATTGAAGTGTCAGATGTCAGAATAATTCAATAGAATACGTTGTAGCAAAGCATCAATATAATACATTTGATAACTAGGACAACTAAGGAAATTCAAATATTAAACTGCTGAAATGCTGATTATGGTAAGTAATCTGTTGGTCAAATCAGCCTCACTGAAGAGCAGCAAGAGGTATCCAGATATTTCTAGACAAAATAAGTGCGTGACTTCAAAACTGAGACTATCAATAAATGCTATGAGAAAGTTAGATTTATTAGATAGTGAAGTTACTATACTACATTGGAAAAGGTCAATGTGCTTTATGCAAAGGGAATGTGATTTGCACCATAATTTTTGCTTCACAGATCTGCTGTAGTCCTTTGATGGAGTCAGTGGTGTGGGTAAAAGATATGTTCAGAACGGTATGCTAAAATCTACAGCTGACTGTGAAGACCTGCAGGAATATTTTGTGATATTAAGTCTGTAAATGGGAATGAAATGGCAGATGAAATTCAGTGTCAATGAATGCAAAATAATGTGTTTGGTGGGAAAAACACAACAACTTTACTATAGATGCACAATAATGAGCTCTGAAAGATCTTGTAGTCATTATGAGTAGATTTCTGAAAACATCAGCTGAATGTTCAGAGGCAGTTAAAGTTGTAAATAGAACTTAGGAAATATTAGGAAAGTAATAAAGAACAGAAATTGTCATTATGACACTATATAATGTCTGGTGAGTCTACATCTTGACTTGTGGGTGTAATTCTGATCATGCCAGTTAAAAAGATGCAGCGGAACTAAGGCAGTTTCAGAGGTGGAAGATAAGTCAGGTCAGAAATATGGAGATTAAAAATACTCTTTACTTTGGAAAAGAGATGACTGATAGGAGGAGTGCATGATAGAATTATGAAAAATCTTGAACAGCACAGATAATACAACCAAGGAAAGTTTACCCTTTGTATCTCATAACAAAATTGTTAGGCAACAGGCTTAAAAAAAATTAAAGAGAAGGCCTTATTCATAGTAAATAAATGCAATGCAGTCACAGTTTCCAGGGAATGACAGAGCTCAAAAGTCTGTCTAAAAGATAAATTAATAAACTCATGTATGATAGGTCTATCAAGACTCAATAAAAACAAAGGTCCAGAGGCAATCTCAAGATAAAAAGTCCATAAACTGCTGCTTACCAACAACTGAGTTACTGCACCAGGAGAGGTGCAACTTTTTTTATGCTTACACTGTCTTTATCCTTTCTCTTGAATCATCCACCAATGTCACTTCTGAGACCTGGTGAGAGGCTTGCTGGGTTTGATACAAGAGATTCTCATGGCATTTGTGTTCTCTTTTTCTGAGCTGTGTCCAAAACCATACTTTTTTGGTGAATCACCTCCTGTAAATAAATGCTACTTATCATATTAAAGATGTGTTGATAGACAGGAATTTTCAAAAGTGCTGTAGAATTAACAACAAAGGTTCTCCCTGCCTTAAAATTTAAGAATCATCAGTGTTGTTTTTTCTATAGCCAGTCACAAGACTCTGAGGTGCAAGTTTTCCTACTGTACAAAGCATCCAGTTTGGACCGCATTTTTTTTTTTTTTTTAAATAAACATTTAAGACAGAAAGCTTTGTAATTCATTTAAATAGGGCTTTTGTGAAGCGTCTGAAAGAGAATTTGTTTTGACAGATAATTTACTGATCACATTATCTAAAGCCTATCCTATTCCTCACTGAGTTTTGTTTCAGATATGGTGGGAAATAAGCCAGTGAAAAAGCACGCTCTTCATTTGTCCTGTTGAACTTATTAAATAAATAAGAATATATTGAAATAATATGAATTTAACTAACCTGGAAAGATTCCATCCATTAACAAAAATTTTGTTTTAGTGGTTATAAAGCAACATTGTACATTAATGAGAGGAAGGATTTTTTATATGATTTTTTTCCCCCAGACCTTTTTTATTGTATGAGATTGAGTTACTAAATGGCTGTCAGACTCTGCCTTAGAGATAGCTTTATTTTAGTGATGAGCAGGGAATTTTTGAGTTGGATCGTGCCTTCCAAAGCACAGATGTACGACTGCACATTGGAGGAAAGGGAGGTTCTTATCAAATCTGTTCTTCTATCTCCATGTTTAAATTAACAATACTTTCAAAGAAACAAAAATACGGTTGATGCAACTTAAAGGACTCGCACAAAAATTGGGGAACAATAAGTTTCATTGGTGATGACAAGAAATTGGTGAAAGCAACTTGATCGTTTGTTAAGCTGGGTACAAGCAAACAAAATGTATTTTAATCCCATCAAGGATGTGGTTGCATATCAAGGACAGAGGAGCAAAATAATTCTTTGCAGAGCAGTGACTGTATCCTAGGAAGCAGTGAAAGAAAAGATTTTGGGATACAGCAAGAAGGAAGGGGGAGTAAGGTTACTTACACATGAACTAACCTTTCATGCTCCCGCTCCCTCAAAGGGTCAATGCGATCTTTGAATGTAGAAATAAGAGGGTTTCAAAACTAGGGCTATTTTTATACTAGTATAGCAATTATTGGAACCATTCCATGGTATGTTTTAGTAATATCTTTAATGTTAAACAAAGGTCCGTATTTTTTAATCTTCATGGTGAGAATTGCTGAGACTGGATGGTGCAGGATTGTGCTGTCTCAGCCAGAAACAAATTCTGGGCAAGAATAATTGTCTCTCTTGTTACATTAATACTTTACATATATCTATATATAAAATGTCCTTTTATAGAGATCACGTACATAGAACCCATGTAAAAATGTCAGATTGACATGGATATTTATCACAGAACCATAGAATGGTTTGGGTTGGAAGGGACCTTAAAGATCATCTAGTTCTAACCCCCCTGCCATGGGCGGGGACACCCGCCACTAGACCACGTTGCCCAAAGCCCCATCCAACCTGGCCTTGAACACTTCCAGGGATGGGGCATCCACAATCTCTCTGGTCAACCTGTTCCAGTGCCTCACCACTCTCACAGTAATTTCTTTCTAACATCTAATCTAAATCGACCTTCCTTCAGCTTGAACCCATTACCCCTTGTCCTGTCACTACACTCCCTCATAAACAGTCCCTCACCATCTTTCCTGTAGGCCCCCTACAGAATTTAAAAAAAATACATTGTCTCCTCTTGTTTTTATAATATGTATTTCCTGCATTGATTGTTTCTATCATGTTATGAAATGGTAAAATATTACTGAAATATATAAATATATATCTCTGAGAATGTGAATATTTAAAAAGTAAATTTATGCTATTAACAGGAAATGTCAGGAATTCTTTATGAATTGAATAACATATGAAATTTTTTCCTAATTTTCTTTGTTTTGCTATTACACTGCCTCACACGTCTGCATATTTTGTCTTCTCAACATCAGTTATCACTAAAACTTACTGGTAATGATGAAGTGAATACACGGCTACAAACTTTCCTCCGGTGGAGTCCCACCAGCGACAGCTGTTGCTTCAGAAGTGCATCCTGTGACTACCCCAGCAGTATCACATAGCCATGTTTCTTTTGCTTCGGCTCAACTGTTTTTCAAACCAGCCTTCTTACCATACTTGAAAAGATTTCAATTTTATCTGGAACAAAATTAGCAATTCAACCAATTTGACTGCAGTCTTCTAAACCAGCCTCATCTCCTCTTTGCCTTTGGATAATGAAAGCTTACAAATGTAAAATCTCCAATTGCTGTCAGAAAAAAAGAACTCCATAAGTTATTGGTATCACTGTAGACTCTTGAGTCTACAAAATGACAATATAATGTACAGTGTCTGAATTTAGCAACTGAATATCATAAATCATAGCTACTTAAAGTGTACCTGATCAGTGCGTTGTTTGAGATTTTATTTGCTGAAGCTCTGAACAGAGCTGATTCTGCAGAGCTAGATATTATACACAATAGAGAGATTCATAGAATAATCATCTGTAGTGCTAGACCAGGACAATATCTGTTCATTACTGTCTTTACATATATGTTCACAATCACAAGCTCAACTGCTATCACATGAAATACATTCTTGGCTTGATCAAAATGAAGAGATTAAAATGGTAAAAGCATTTCAGCCCCAATTTGCATTACCACATGTTATTTACCGAAATAAAACCACATTCATTTTTGCTTGCTGCTCCTCACAAAGGAGCATCAGTAGAGTCGTCTTTATTTTTACCAGACCTTTCTCTAGAGCCACATAGGATACTAAGTCTTACTCATGTTATTGTTCTTTAAGGCTTTGGAAAAGGTGATCTACCAGCAGCTGAGGTCTATATGCTGATCTATATCTACCTAAACTTATCTGTTCTCATTCATCCCCCTGTGGGAATAAATGGCTTTTATGAATTAAAGTGAAATTGTTGAATAAATACCCTATCAGTAGGCTACAGGGTTTTCTATGGCTAGAAATTCATCATGTTTTACTCATTATGTCCTTAAAGTGGTTTTAAGTTCTAAGAACAAAGATCTCATTCCGAGACCTTCAGTGTTTACCAGCATATATCTGCACTTTAACTACTTTCCTATGCTTGTAGCTTAAAGACAGACCCTTTGTGTCATGAAGTTTCCAGGGCTGGTTTTGAGGCTTTCCCTGATTAATTGAAAGAATGAAGCTAATGACTTTGGGGTTCTTTGTGGATCTCCACAGTTCAATTAACTCAATATCAGAATAAATATATAAACATAAATGTGTTGTTATTATTATTATTAATAATATTTGGATTATCACTCTCTTTATAACTCAATTGGTTATTAAAGATAAGAAACCACAAAAAACAATTTTAATTATAATTATGATGTCAACAAGCAGTCAAAAGGTAAGAAGCTGGCTGAAACGACAATGTTTCAATATAGATATAGTAAGAAAATATTTTCATTGTGTATGTTGATATAGCATTGTATATTTCTCCAATGTATGAAAGATTAGATTTCTGGATTGCCTGGATACATGATGTTTTTGCTCAGTGGTGATGCAATGGGTTCCAGATTAGTATGAAAAAATAAATTCAGGGAAGTGTATGTTCCCTTTTTGAAATATTGGTCACACAAGCACACCCTTACTTGACTTCATTAGTTCCAGGCTTAAAGCCAACACAAGATTTACTTCCCTTTCAGTGCTATTTTTATTTACTATTTTTTCCAGCTTGTCTCTTTTTATTTATAGTCAGTAAAGTTTACCCTCAAATGCTCTAAAAGTTCCCCTTACACACTTACCTATCTAGGTGGAGGTTTTGATGAAGCTGTATGACAGATTCAATGCGCATTCCTTATGCAGTTTAACTGACCTAATTCCAACCCACATTGCAACAGTTCAAGAAAATGGTATCATCAGAGAAAAAAAGAAAAAAAACCCACAACAAACAAACCAAATTCACTTATCCCATTCATTTTTGGGTGTACATGCACCATATAAATAGCTGTGCGCCCACAGTTTAGGAGACAGCGCAGCACCTGCCGTCCACTCAACGTAGTGATTCGCTAAAGGCCACAAGAAGAAGCTGCCCACCAACTGGAAAACCTCCAAAGCCAATTTCACAGGAAATTTGTGGAGCCTGATTCTCAGAATCTGATTGCAAAACATATGCCTAAATCCCATTGGCGGGTATTCTCAAGTGCAAGCACACCAGGCACCATAAAGCACACAAAGTGGTTGTACAGTAGACTTCATTAAGGTACACAGTAGGTTCTCTTTCAGAAAATAGCAGCCAGACAGAGCACTGCTGATACTACCACTGTTTTATCTAATTATATCACTCACCCAAGCTGGGAAGGCCACACTTCATTCCCTTCACCTGTCAGGAGGGATTAAAATTCACACCTAATGCTTCTTCTGCAGGTGCTTCTTCATTAGTGTTTTATTTTGGATTGGTGGTGCACTTTTGAAGAGCCCTTCCTCACGTCTCCATTTGGTGCCCTGTGGTTAGCATTGCCTTTCCAGTTGTCTCTACTGCAAGCCCTTGAAGTGTGTTTTCTCATACAATCCTGGGTGGTGATAAACCAGAAGATGTGTTCCAGGAGCACCCTTGTGCCCCCCAACTACTGATGGGCATTCGGTTCTCAGAGGCTAGAGCTAGCCTGAAATAAAATCCTGAAGAAAGAGCGTATACAGTACACATTAGTCATCAGCACTGTCTGCTCTGTTCACATCTACTGCTACTGCGCTGTACTTCTTAGTGTAGCCGTAGCCTGAGAGGTCGGCAGGCACCTCCTTGTCCATCATCTGAAATTGTTTAATGTCAGAGAAAAGAATTCAGAATTCATTTTACTGGAGACACACAAGTGCGTGCACACAAGACTATAAGGTAATGGTTAGTGTACTTCAAATAAAGCTGTGATCCAGGTACTCATTCCTTTCTATGAGAATTGTCTCTCTATTTTTACAGTGTCAGTTTAAGTGCAAAGAGTGCTGGGTTAACTTCTGAATGCTTTCTGTTCCAGTAGAAACTGCCATGCTCATGGACTTTCAGGTAGACTGTTATTTTGTATTGTCTGGGCTCCCTTTGTATCGGATAAACAGCATCAGCAGAATCAGTATCTCCAGTCATGCCTCTTTAAGTCAGATATAATGATGACATGGAATAAAGCACAAACCAGTAATAAGGCTATTGTGATTGTCTGAAGGGTAATCATAAGAAGCATTAATAGACTATTTTCAGGAACATGAAGAGATAGTACTTCACTTCCATGCAGCGCAATAGTTTGTATTTCCTTTAAATTTCCTTTTCTTTGAAATCCAGAGTTTCCCTTTCTAGATGTAAAAAATAATTAGGAGAGCCAAAGTATAAAATATGAATAAGACTGTTCTTCATATTGGGCTTTTAAGGAGCTAATAACTTTTCAGACCACTATCTACATCATGGGACTTATCTGCCCTGACCTATTTCAATGAAAGATACTCAAATAAAATATGCAGTAAAAAGTAATTTAATAAAGGCTATAGATAATCATAAAGAGCAAATTGGGGGGAAAAAAAAGTGACATATAAGAAATAGGACAGATACACTCATTGTCAGTCTGCTAAACTAACTTACTATCGTGTAAGCTTCCTGTGTCCAAGAAATATCCCTATTCAGTGCTGGAGAAAGTAAAAACTTGACTTGCAACATTTTTCTACTTAAAGAAAATACTACTACTCAGTATGGCTTTTTGATTTAATTACAGTCAGATCAGTGAAAAATAGATGGAAAAATCACAGGCATAAGTAGAAAAGTTCTTTTGCTATGTTTACTCTCTGCAGTACAGAGTTATTGCCTAGGATGAACTGATGATTAATTGATGAATCAATACTTCATCCAGACTGTTCTTGCATCTTTACAGTGACAGGAATAATGAAGTTCTGATACAGCAATTGGAACATCTAGTCACTGTGCATTTCATAGCAATGGGTCAAATATTACTTGCATAGTCATACCAATATGGCAAGTGGGAGAGAGTAATGAGTAATTAATAACTAAAATATCATATTAAACCATTCTTCTGACATTCCTGTGAGAGGAGGAGGATCAGCTGAGTCTACTTTGAGGAAAGTAACCCAGCTGAAGTAGGAATGGCGGGAGCACTGGAAACACTCTTCCTGTTTGATGCCCTGCTTTCTGAAAGTAAATTGACATCGACTGATGTGATCTAAATCCAACTTGTACGTAGTCTTCATGGTTGACCAATCCAGCATACTGTAAACTTCTGTGCTACAGTCTACTTGACAGAATAAAAGGATCACTTCTGGGATTGCTGTCTGACGTGCAGAATCATTCTCAATACTGCAATCCCTTAGGAAAAAGCTTTTATCCCCTCAAAGACTTCAGTCCTTGCCTTAAAAATAGATAATCTATACATATGTATCTACATCTGCTTATCAGTAAAACAAGACCTCTTATCTCCAGAATGTGCAAATACTCAAATTAAATCCATTATTAAAACAAAATATTAAATTAACTCAGTGTAACTTCATGGTTCTGTGTATTAAATTGTTAAACATTTAATCTTCATGAAAGTCAGTGAGAGGCATACTGTCACTTTCACCAGTGAAGTAAACAATTGAAAATGTAAACTTTCAACTGAATTTAGGGTTTCCAAAGAGAAGGCAGCTTTTACATCATGGCAAAAAAGCAGTGATTGATCAAACCATTCCACATGAAATTGTACAGTTCAATGAAGATGCAGATGTACTGTAGATTATAAGCACTATTTTTTCTTGTAGCTGGATGGTCCCTGCCTGCCTCCCCCCTTCCCCCAGTAATTTAAATGCCAGTTTAAAAAATGATGTAACAAGGCAGTGACATTTTCATTGGCTATTCTGTTATCATGTTAATTGGAGCATGGAAAGTAGATAAGTCAGAAAACAATCATTTTATCTCTGTAACACCAAGGAACTCCAGGTGATGGAGACTTTCAAGACCTACTTAATTATTGTATCATATTTTACATCCAAAAAATCCTCCATTAACACAGCATTAATGGAGTAAAGTGTAATATACAATAATTAGAAAACAGAACAACTAAGGCAGACTTGTAAATCCCAGTCATACTGTTTTTTCTGCGTATGCACCAATTTGATGATTACTCCATGCACTTGAGGTAAGGGAGAATTTGAATTACACTGAATATTTTTAAAAAATGCAAATACTTCCCCCATAATAAGCTGCAGTGCTTGACATAAGTCTGTGGAGTTACTTAGAATGTAAGAGGTGCTGGTCTACACATAACTGATGAAAACCAATGGGGAGCTACATTCAGACCACATAAATAGAAATACACCCTCTGGATTACAAACAGTGGTCCAGGCCACAAGTGCTTAGAAGGTGAGAGCATAGCTGTTTGCACATACCTCATTGCAGTGTGAGATGCATTCCTCATGGTCTTCCTAAAGGTGACACCACCAATCAAACCAAAATCATGGACCCAATGACGGACCTGTCAGATGGTACAGGGCTGTTTTAAACTGCAGATAAACGAAATGGTTGTAATGGTCACTTCTGGTCCTGAAACCCATGAATCTTTTGTCATGTCACGCTTAAAAAGTGCAGTAATCTATATGTTTAGATTTCCTAGTTTGAAATTATGATTTCTGAACACCTTTTAATGTTCTTAAACATGTTTTAAACCTCATAGCTGATAATGGTTTCTGTGTAACGTTTCATGTTCTTTATCACTCAGTGAAGATACTTTGAAGGAGCAGTGGGGTATTCTCTACCTTCCTCAATCTCTTCCTTTTCTTTACTTTCTTCTCCCAGTGTTCTTTTTCCCTTTTTCTCTTTTCTCTCCTCTTCCTTTTTCTCACCTTCATTTGGTGACATGAAAGACAGAGAGTGTCATGGTTTAACCCCAGCCAGTAACTAAGCACCAGGCAGCCACTAGCTCCCTCTGCCCCCACCCCCCCCCCAGTGGGATAGGGAGGAGAATTTAAAAAAAAACAAAACAAAACAAAAAAACCCCAACTCGTGGGTTGAGATAAAGACAGTTTAATATGATTTTTATATATAAAAATATAAATATAAAAAAAAAAGTGATGCACAAATGCAGTTGCTCACCACTTGTGGAGAAAAAACCCAAAACCTGATGCCCAGTCTGTTTCCCAGCAGTGATCCTGCCTCTTGGCAAGCTTCCCCAGTTTTATACCGAGTGTGATACCATACGGTATGGAATATCCCTTTGGTCAGTTGGGGTCAGCTGTCCTGGCTGTGTCCCCTCCCAACTCCTTGTGCCCCCCCAGCCTCCTCGCTGGTGGGGTGGTGTGAGAGGCAGCAAAGCCCTTGGCTCTGTGTAAGCACTGCTCAGCAGTAACAAAAACATCCCTGTGTTGTCAGCACTGGTTTCAGCACAAACCCAAAACATAGCTCCATACCAGCTACTTTGAAGAAAATTAACTCTATCCCAGCCGAAACCAGCACAGAGAGCTAAGCCAAGGAAGTGAGTTTTTCACTTTGCTCTGAAGCCAGGGAGATTTGCGGTCATTCTAATCTCTGCTGGTAATGAGTTCCCAAGCCTGGGTGCTGCTGCTGAGCAAGCCATCTTCTGCTCTTATGGGCTTCGCTCTCATGATTGACAGCTTCATTGCTCCTAAGGAACGCAGCTGTCAGGGCATAGATTTGTTGCAAAAAAACCCAACAACCCCCAAACCAACCAGACAAATAAAAATGTGCTCTCCAGCCTGCCTGGAAGTAATACCTTGGATAGCTCTACGTTAACACGTATTCAAGTAGAATAGAAACCGGTGTGTGTTCTTTTAGCACATTTGTCCTGAAATCCATGTGATAGAAATAAATGGGAAGCTTGCTATGTGAGTTCTTTTTGGTATTTGTTGGTTTTTTTTATCATCAGTGAAATACGCAGCTATGAGCTGGAAGAGATACATACTTATATGGGCCAAATCCTTGACTAAGAAGATGCTATTTTTACATCCTCATTTCCTGAGTGCAGCTGCACCTCCAAGCCAAAAGCAGGAAGCCTGTAAAAATAAGTCTAGAGTCCAGTTCCTAAATCCATGTTTAAGAGCCTGATAAAGAGCCATTTGAGGGGTTTGTTTTAAACTTTGAGCTGGTGGAAGTGTTACACTTTTGTGACTCAGAATATTCCTTCAGGCACCCAGATTTGGGCCTAAGACCAAACATTGAACATGCTTTCTCTAAACCTTTGTTTAGTTTTGAATTTCTTTACATGTTTTTTGGGCTCTTACAACTGCATCGTAGGAGTTACTTCAATTTATCACTGAAAGACTAGGTAAGATTTAATATTTTTTTACATGCCTTTTGTTTATTGGCACATTGCAGCCAAATTAGGGATTGAACTGAGCAACCCCCCCTCCCAACCTTTACTTCTGCAAACACTTGATGTGCTTAATTTTTCCTAACTTCTGTTATTTCAAACAAATCACCACTTAGTGTTTTCGAGGCCATTTTTCTTTGCTTAAACATTTTCGTAGTGTTTTGTAACAGAAAATTTTAATGCTCGATTCCCAGCGCCACGACCCCTCACCATTTGAAACTGTTATTTCAAGCCTTTGCATGGCCTCAGCTGCTCAGCTGTAGAAAACATTTTCTCCAGCAGCAGCAGCAGCAGCAGCAGCTGGTGGCTGCTTGGCAGGCTCGGCAGCCAGCTGCGGGGCCAAGGCTGCCAGCACCGCTGGGGCTGCGACGCGGATGCAATGCCCATGCCAGCTGCCGCCATGCCGACAGGCTCGGGTACCCCTTTAACTCTACGTCAGAAAACTTTGTGTGTGTGCCTCTGTTTCAGTTCAAGGGGCTTCAAGAAGGAGTTAGGAGGTTTTGGGGTTTTTTTTAATTAATGCAAAAAAGATGAGGTCACTGCCAGGTCGTCATAATTTCCTTCCAGTGTCCCAGCCTTACAGACTCTCCCTCCTTGAATGCTGAACTTTCTTTGCTCGGTAGGCAGGCAAGCAGGCTGTCTGCCAAGCCAAAAACCCTGTTGTTTTGGTGCACTCTCACACATGACCCAGGTATCTGTGACTAGGTTTTCAATGATGCCCCGAGGAGTGGCGATGCCTGCGAGTCACTGCCACCTGGAGGAGTTCAGGTTAAGCTGGAAGAGCATCTCTACCTCCAGTTGTGTTTTAACTCTTCAGAATGGCTTCCAGGTTTCATTTGGCACCCCGACAAAGAAATTAGACTGGAAGCTAGGTTTAAATATAAATAAAGGTGTATGTGTGCGTGCATGTGTTTAAATCATGGTTTATTAAAGCAAAAGGGAATTGGTATAAATAAAATATGACTTCTCTTCGCAGGAAACCATGTCCACATTGTTTTATTACCTTTAATCATGTAGTGCAAACACAGCTGGAATTCTTTCTTTATTTCTCCACTTTCCTCATTTTAAAATGGACCTATTTATTTTATTATTATAAATAATATTCATGAGATATGTGAAAGCTTTAACATTTTATAAACTGTGCTGCATTTCTGTTTAGCAAGCGCTACAGCTCTGTTGCATCTTTAGGTTCTTGAATATTCAGATTTCAATATCAAACCTCTGGCTATCTAATAATTGTGAAAAAGTCGGTAGTGTTTTCTGGGGTGATAATAGACATTCCAATAAAAAATATTTCCTCAGCATTCCAGTGATATTGAGGGTAGCAGGTCACATCTAATAAAAAAATCTCCTATTTTCTCTGATATTTTGCCAATTACATGCAGTTTCCATTCCAATGGTACAAGGCTGTGTATACACTCCCAAAGTGCTTTTTAAAGATTATATTTACTTAGTAAATATTACTGAGTTCCAAGAGCAGTTTATAATTCAAATCATGGACTGGATACACATTGATTCTTAATTTTCAAGTCAGATTTTAAACATATACAGTTAATGATTTAGCTCTCTAGTCAACAAATACATTACACGTGAAAGTGCAAATGCCTCCAGCTGAGCACCCTGGGAGACAGCTCAGATGAGCTGTGCAACGATTTGGCCAAAATCCATCTGAGGCTTGTACACCTCTTTAAATAAACCTTTTAAATGGCACAGCATAAAAAGCCTCTCTTTGGCTTATCTCCCTTTTCACACATAAGGTGCTGATGGGAAGGGAGATGGAAATTAATTTTGATGCACACCCAGAGCCCATTATTTTGTCATCGTGACAATGCTTCGGACGGTTTGGTCTTCAGGTTCAATTTGGGGCATGCACCCGCACGTTGAACGTGGCTCCAAAGATACTGCCGCAAGTTTGTTCAGCCCTGTCCACCCACAGGTCCTCGCCTCCAGGGCACATCCCAAGGTACACAAGATCTTTTGTACAGAAAACTACAGTGGTGCTACGCTACCTGCAGGATTAAACCATACCACTCCCTAAGTTTGCAAAATTGATCTCTGACTCATACAAGAGCGAATAGTCCCATCTACCAGACTTTCTTCCTTCTGGCTGCATTAGATATATCTATTACAAGAACTAAGTGTTCAAACGGGATGTCGCTTTTAGGCATTATGTCCATAAGTGCTCAGTGACTGTAGCAGTGAAAAGATTTTTCAAGGCTAAAAAGAGATTATTTAACCTGAGATAGAAATTCAAAACATTCCTGATTTTCCCAATTAAAAAAAAAAAATCCCTCTCTTGCAAACCAAAGCTTACATACAAGTAAGGTTTCTAACCAAATATTAACATTTTATTTTCAATTCCTCAGCCTAATTTTGCTTAATATTTTATTATTTAGTTTAGGGCTATATGGTCTGACAAATTTTCCATTTGCATATGAGGAGTGGAATTGCTTAGCATGACTATTTCTATTGTGCTCTTCGTCACATCACCTAACTTCAGACTTGACTGGAAAGTTAGAAATGGGTTGGTAGACTCATCTGAAAAAAGACTCACCTGAAAAAGATTTTTGAGATTCAGTTGATTAAAATGTTTTAAAGGATTTCTAAATGGGTAATGAACATTCAGTTTCAAAATTCTCCACAAGCAACTAAATTTACAATCTGAATTTAAAAATTGCTGAACACCTTCTCAGTTCAGAAGAAAGCTTATTAAAAATATACCCTGGCAAATTAAAGCAGCTCTCCATCCTTTAATTAGGACTTCATTTCCTGCTATATTTTCCATTAAAATTTTAACAGACATTATTCAAATCTTTATGATTAACAGGACAATTATATTCCCTCCTCCACAGAAATAGGTCTTTCTGCTTCTTTTTTCACCTAAAATAATTTCTCTCAAGATCTTTCTTATAGATCAACCATCACTCTCTATATTTTTCTCACATTTTGGCAAAATTTTTCTTTTAATTTCCCATATCATTGGCTTTCTCTTCCTCTTTTCTTTCTGGAAAGGTTTCTGGGCTTTTTCTCCTCTACTCTAGGCTTTTGGGGGTTTTATTTGTTTGTTTGTTTGTTTCATACATTTTTAATATGTGGTTGGATTTACTCCTCCCCTCCTTTTCTTTTTCTACAATTTTTTCTCTTTACTGTTTTCCCATATTCATCTTGCATCTCATTCTCTGAAGCTGTCCTTACTTGTTATTATTTGGCTTGGGGACTTATGAACACTTGCAATTTGCCATTAGCTGGTGCGTCATGAGAGGAGAAGGACCCAAGAGTTGTGTTTAGGGTTAGTTGAATCACTTCTACCTAATGATGGCGAATAGACAGTGGAAGGAGGGGCTGTCCTCACTCACCTGGAACTTGGGGGGACTGACCTTGCCCCCTTCCTGCCTCTGGGAACAATGAACTATTCCACGTTTTAAGCAGATATCCTCATCTTGTGTCATGACTGAAGAAAACCATAGCTCAAAGGGCCTTCACATAAACATATGGTGCAAATATATGTTCCAGAGAAGAAGTCTCTAACCGCTTCCCTCCACTCACTTGCTAATAGAGAGATTTTGCATCAGGCAGCTGAAAACATGAAGGGGCTGGGGAATTTCCTGAGGTCAGACTTTCCACCAGTAGGTGTGATAATGGTAGGAACTGAGGGGAGAAGGAGTGAGGTTTTTTCCTTCTTTTGAGTGGTGAAAAAAAGCATGTACAAAATTGTTATTACCTAAGTGGAATGTTGTTACCGAAAGCTAAATTTAGCAGAATGCTAGACTTAATTGCTCTTTGGAAAAATTCTCAGGGAGCTCAGATATAACCACAGGCAGTTCTTTGGCTTTCTAATTTTTCATCTTCATGGGAGAACATTGTTAGAGTATGCAGGCAGGGGACCCTGGCCTGAGGTTTACTGAACAGAAAATGAGAAACTACTGAGCAGAAATTGCTGGACATAACAAATAACAAAGTGAGAAGCTGACAAAAATTACAGATAGCGCTAGGAGGAATGACCAGCTTTCACAGACTTTTAAGGGGGAGTTATGTGAAAAATGGACAGTCTTCGCAGACAATTAGAGGGGAGTATTGAGGACCTTTGGGGGAGTACAATCTTGTGTTGCCAGCAGTACCTAGGTAAGTGTATCAGTACTATCACAGTAACCGTTTAAGTAATACCAGTAGGTCATACTATATAGGGCTGATATTACCCAGGGAAAAGTACCAGAAATACCAAATTTTGGTACACATATAGCAAACCCACTGGGGAAAAAAGTAATTATGGTTGGGCTTTTTACTTGGATGGAGATAAGAGCAGAGAAAGGGAGGGGGTCAAGGTGTTTGGGGAAAGAACAAGATTGGGAAAACGGAGAGAACGGAGGACAAAAGGGTCTGGTCTAGTGTAATTGATCATAAGCATGCCTTTATAAACAGTTGTTTGTGCCAAAGGCTATAATACACTATACACATGTGTGTGTGTTTTTATTTCATGTAAACATAAAGTCAACCCATCTCTTCCTTCCCTCAAAGTTTTGTAAGGTAATATGGCAGCAGAGGAAGATGATTTAAAATCTAAGAGGAGGAAATACACTCCACAAAATCTTGAGAAGGTAAAACTGGATTGCATTTTATAGGTTTGATAGAAACTTTGTCTCCTGATACAACAGCGGCTGTAGGACAGATGGTGATTTATAAACAGGAGAATTAGAAATGCAAGTTTGGCAACCTGTATCTGTTTAGCCTGCAGTAATAATTGATATTAGGCACCATGTCTTGGAGATAAGTTTCATATACTGCTTTAATTTTTTATTGACTTAATTTATATATTGTATAAAATGAATAACCTACCAGTGGAAAGGGCATTTTTTTTACCCTTATGTTAAGAATCATTTCACTTTCTTCTAAACACAAGTACCTTATAGGAAATTTTTAACTGCTATTTCTATTATATGCATTTCCTGATATAGGCTTGTCCTGGTTTTCAGCTGGGATAGAGTTAATTTTCACAAGAAGCTGGGAGGGGAACAGCCAGGACAGCTGACCCAAAATAGCCAAAGGGATATTTGATATCATGCTCAGCATATAAGGGGAGAGCTGGCCAGGGAGGAAGGATGGCTGCTCAGGACAGGGCTTGGCATTGGGTTCTAGGCAGTGAGCAAATTACATTGTGTATTGCCCACTCTGTACTGATCTTGTTATTTTCCTCTTCTTTTGCTGACCTAGTTAACTGTCCTTATCCCAACCTACAAGTTTTACCTTTTTCTTCAAATTCTCTTTCCCATCACTCCTGGGGCTGGAGGAGTGAGCAAGTGGCCATGTGGTGCTCAGCTGCTGGCTGGGGTTAAACAACAACAAGGCTTAAAATTGATGTATTTTAAAGCATTGTCTAAATTTAAATATATTGTTGTCATGAGAAGTCTTAAAATAATAAATTAAATAAATAAAATAAAAAGGGATTTGAAAATATTTAAGACTTGTAAATATGGTTGTTGATATTAAGGAGAGGCAGGAGATTCTTTTTGTACTTTTACTATATGATAATATTATTTTACTTATACAACTTGATTCCTGTAATTTTTAAGCCCCTAATGTTTTGAAGCAAGACCGTTTGCTGAAATATCAGGAAATTTTAATCTGTTCTGAATACAGGTTAATCAAAATTCCCTCAATTTTGGCTATATTTGAGAATCATAGACAATGAAATTACAATTCCACATTCTAATATATTCCACCTAGAATGCAGTGGAAAGGCTGAAGGAATAGTTACTAGCTGTAAATTAGGGAATCCCTGTCAGCTGCAGTCTCACATTAAGCTTGATACAACACATCTGGGGCTCTCATATTTAATTCAGTCTTATAAATAATAAACTCCTCTTTACTCAGCAGGTTTGTTACTGCACTCTCATACTCTAGTTAATTTGGGTTCCTTGAAAGATAATCATGTTCATTTTAAAGAAAGTAGCAAAAAAATAGACTGCATAGATGCCTGTCTTTCTCACATTGAAGTTTTCATAAACTAGAGCTTGGGACATCAAAGAAGATTCTCTGCTTATGCTTGGAGTAATATTGGGGCAAAAGTAAGATTTTCCAGTAAGACACATCTAATTTAAAATAGAGCCAGGTATCACTAAGAGTTGATAAACTGCAATATTTTTAAAATATTATGAATTTAATCACGTTTTAGAATTATTATTGTATTTTTATAATGAGTTAGGCACTTTTCAAGGTGCTGATTAACAGCATCTCTCTCTCGAGCAGAGCTGGGCTCCACAAACAGAGCTATTTCAAAGCCATTGTATCACCTGTGTTTCACATAAGGCCTACCTGAGGCCACAACAAAGTCAGCAGTAATGACAGCTTCTCTGGTCCTAATGTACACAAACTCTGACCTGGGTCATCTGTACAATTAAATTATCTGATTTTCTAATTATTTCAACTATTCAGTTAGTTTGTAGAAGTCAGTCAGTTTCAATACATCACTTCTGCATCATTCAGTGGATCCAATGCCATTGGTTCACTGAAGACCATTTAATTACCATCACATCCATGGCTATAGAAAATTTGAAGGTTGGTTTTGGTTTTGTGGGGGGTTTTTTAATATGGATACAAAAGTCAGAATGTTATCTGAAGAGTGTTTGCATTTCCTAAGCTTCTAACTAGCTAGATGTTAAAGCAGAGTCTTTTCCAGAGGATCCCTTATAAAAAAAAAAAATTTAAAAAATTGCAAATGTCTTGACTCTCGTCTCATTATTTTAAATGCTTACTATGTCTTAAATAGAATAAAATTTACAATTATTAAACTTCTAAAAGGTATCTGTATATGTCTAAATCTGAAGCATAAGTAGATACTGGGGAAACATATACCAACTCATTTGCTGAACAGCTCTGTGTCTCTTATTAACTCATTATTTCACCTTTATATAATGCATATACATACATGAACATGCACACATTCCTGCATATGCTTGTACATATCTGTATAAGAATACAGATATTCTTGTTTTGCACTAGTTGTTGGATCAAGGTTAAATGATACAACGACCCAACAGTAAAGCTTCTGAAACCTTTGGTTGAATATGAGAAAGATCACAAACTTACAAAACCATCTTATTTTGTCATTGGAAACAGAGAATATTATTCCAGTTAAGAATATGGCACAAAGATAACACAGAAGGTCTCTTTGAGACTTACTGCTCTAGAGAAGCATGATCATACATAGGGCTTACCTAGGTACTTTCTTTTGACCTTTTTTTCTGTGAATTAAACTAACAAAGATTGTACTATTTAACTTTTCTATTACTCATTTTCTTAAAATGAGTTGAAATAACACTATATTTATCTAAAGAATCTGTATTTGTAATAGCTGTGTTACTGCTTGACCTGGGTGTCTTGGGTGTAAAGCATGTAAAGCACCTTTCAGATTTGAAAGCTATGTTTCTGTCAACCACAAGTAGAAATACAGCCAGTGATCTCATTCAATTTCTATGTGATACTCTTTTCACAGTGAAGAACCATTACAAAATGTAGCACATTATTTACAACTGGCAGCTTCTGGTTAGAAAGGCTCAGGGCTGGGATCAGAACAAGTGATGAAGGTCAGGACTGAAATACATTCATTTTTAAGGATGCAATAGTAAGCTTGAACTTCATTTACTAAGGAATATGGGTCGCTGACTTTGCCCATTCTGGACACAGATACATGGTATGTGTCAATGAGATTGCGGTGCAAGGAATGCAAATAGAATCTGCTTTGTATCCAAGGACAGTGCTCCTTCATTTGCAAGAATGTTGAATTAATTCAAACAATGAGAACACAGAAAAAACAAGCATCTTTTTTTTTTATCTATCTATTTCGTTTTCTCTCAGAACTGTTCATATCAGTATCACCTAGGATACCCTGGAAAGATGCATCGGCTCATAATTTTAACTCAGCCCAGGTGGGAAAACTTGCAGAAGTTAGGAGGCAAGGATTGTTTTGTCTTCCACATTAATAACAGACTGGACTTTTTTGTGTTTGGTTTTTGTTTGGGTTTTTTTGTTTGTTTGGGGTTTTTTATGGTCATTTGCTTTTTTTCACTCACCATTCAACCAGAGCATCAGATTTAAAAGCAGCAAGTGACAACACATACTGAAGTAGTGCTCTATCAGTACAGTCATGTTACTCCTCCATAAGGAAAGCACTGTATTTCAGAGAACTTCAGTAAATTCTGTGGGCTTCAACATAGAGCATATGCTCAAAGTTCACTGTCATTCAAACTTTGTTGGTTTGGGCTTTTGGGTTTTTGTTGTTGTTGTTGTTTTGGTGTTTTGTGGGGTTTTTTGTTTGTTTAAGAAAAATATATTGTAATATTAAATGTTAGGGAGGCTTCTGAAGTCTTTATCTTAGCATGGTAACAGTGTATAGTACTTTAAGACTCTTGTCTTATTGCTTGCTTCAGTGAAGTGAACTTTTTCAGGCAAATTACTGTAAACAGCAAAATACTTCTTTCTGACTTAACTTCCCTAACTAGAGCGACAGTCAACATGGTTTTATGGAAGCGGCTGGAATTCAAGGTATTGAGGCATCTGTTTGACATTTGTGACCGTCAGGGTTCAAAGATGTGGATCACTATGTAAATAGTCAACTATAACTTCCTTCAGTTTATGCAGAGAAGGAAATACCCCAATATTGTTCCGATAAGGAACAGAAATACACTTCATTTTTGTTCTCTGTGTGTGTGTGTGTGTGTGTGTGTGTTTTAAAAGAGCAGCCTAGAATCCATTAAGTTTAAAACAGATTTGCTCCTAAGCTCTTGCTTTTTAAACAACTTAAACAGAATGACATGATAATATGAAGTCCATTAGAAAACCAGAAATAATAAAATATGACAAAAACCATAGCTTTAAACCATATTCAAACCTGCCAAATTAACATAGTTCTGCAGTAATTCATCTAAAGCAGCACAGTCAACACCAAAGAGAACTAAATATGTGGCAAATACCATTTTTGTCACAATTTTTCTTCCAAATACTCCTTTCCTTGATATTATGCCCTATGCTAATAATATGCCTATAGGCTCTACTAATGAGAATATTTTATGTATTATAGCCCTTATTTTGATATAAGCAATGTATTTCTTTTGGTGCTTAATAACACCAATCTTATTGCTGATTGAGCCAAAGGATAACCTGCGATTTAAAATAAATTTCATATAATAGAATAATAAAATTTCTAACTTCTGTTGCTTTCAATAACAGGTTGTGCTTATATATCAATTTTAAAATAATATATCCTAGTGTTCACTGAGCCCTGATAATTCTTTAAATAACATCCTCCTTCTGTTCCAAAAAATGTTAAATCCTGACTAGGACAAACTTACAGTCTAAACATTCCCCATTCCTAGGTTAGAAATATATTATGTAATATAGTAACTCAAATAACAGCTTCACTTCCTCTGAAGTGTAAATAGAGACTTTCATTCACTTCGCTAAGTGGTGAGGACTTCTCAAATGCCTGTGGAAGTAGATCCTGAAAGGGACAGATTTTTTTCTCTTGGTAGTGAGATTTTTGGGAGAGGTGGTGCATTTTTTATGTTTTCCGTGTCTTCGTTAAGCATTTTGTCAGTACACTCCTATGCAAATGCAATTACAAAAAATATAAAAATACATGGACAGAAAATATATAAACTAAGAAAATGCAATGCAATGGTAAATTACAAACTTTATAAACACAATCAAAACATCTCATATTCCTCTCATTTATCAGTTACAAGCTTGGACTTCTTATCTGTGCAACAACTAAAATCCTGGAAATATACATACCTGCAACTTTACTGAGATAAGTAAACCAATCTACTATGATGGAACTGACTAAAAGCACAAAATTACTTGTACGTATAAAATGGTACATTTGGGGACGTTTGGTCTTCTTTCCCCTGTAAGAGACTGATTTTTTTGACTTTTACAGAGGTTAGAGGTTTTATGATCAGAATCTAAGGCAACAGTGCTGGCCATAACCCTAACAAACTGCTGGTTGATGGAGAAACACAGAGACATGGAAGAAAAAGATGGAGAACTTTCACAAGGAATTGCTTGTCACAAAGATCTCTAAAGAGAAAAGGTAGGTAGAGCTGTGTGAAAAATAGGATTCATGCCCCATAAAGTGTTCTTAGTCTTTGGAAAGACTTTGTCTTGCAATATGCCAGTACTGACATGCCAAAAAAAAAAATTATGCTAGAAGGAGTTTACTGTAGATAGCAAAATGTTTTGTTTCTAAAAATTGATTCCAATAAAACATTTTCAAAATGTCACTGTGTTTACATTTCATAATACCATTTTGTTTTGAATTTTCACATAGAATATCAAAATGTTTATGTGAAAAGTACATTCTTAACATTAAAAAACAATTTCAAGGAAAGCACATATTTTTGTCAAAAAAAAAATTTTGAGGATAAAAAATTTCAAATAACTATGGAGAATTATCTGTACCCTGGAAAAATTCAAGAGCATTGTTGCATTCTGTGGAAGATATAACTGCTCTAAATACTTCACACCCATCATGGAGAGCCAAGTAAATGATACGCTGTGTTGACACAGGCTCTGACAATCAAATTGTGTGAATTGTACATACTGAAGGTTTATGCATATTAATAAACATGGTCTTCATATCATGCTATTCCACAAGGCATAGTTACACCTCATTTTATGAAAAAAACTTTTCCCAGAAATGTATTTTGTATGCCAACACTGATAGCCAGAACCCTGATGCTCTCCTGACCGAATCTGTATTGTGTGGTCAGTGGATGCCACCCAGTCCGAGTTTCCAGCCATTGGAATTACACTGAGAGTAAATAGATGGGCATCGTTCATGTGAAAAACAATGAAAACTAATTTCTCAAGAATTGACACCTAAGCACAAATAAGTTGGTAGGAACTAGCTATTTGACACACAGGGAGCACCTAATCTCATCTGCCAGTAATAACGTTGTCATATGAGCAGATGCTCGTACGCTCATTCGGAAACAGACACACCTCACTCTCTGACCCTGAGAGGAAAAGAAAGCAGGCTTCCTGGAAGGAAATTATTATTTATCGTTTTTTGTCTCTTGTCTTCCTTTCTTTTCCTGTTAAAATTGCTGAATTATTACTGGGCTGAAAGCACACTTGAATAATGTAATCAATCCCCCAGTTATTTAACGAGTTATTTAATTCGAGTGATATGTGGCCATTGGGATTAGGTGGCTGGTTATATCTTACAATCCAAGTATGGATTGTACGCTGTTATTTATTAACATTATTACAATATAAAATAAGTACCCATTTTACCAAATGTACCAAAAGGCCAATATCTTACCTACACAGTTTCTGTTATGAGGACTAAAGAGTAACAATAAAGCCCCAAGTATTTTATTTTGCTTCCTAGTTCAAAAAAGGAACTCTCAGTACTGTTCTCTCACTATGTTTGGTGGTATTGTTGGTTGCTAATAATGTATTTAATCTATCAACAATCATACTTCACTGAAGATGATAGCATGCTCGATCAACTCTCTTTCAGGTTAAATGAAGGAATATCTGGAGACAGCTGAAGGAACAGAAGCTACTGATAGAGGCACTGTTCTTCATAGAGAGGCTGGAACAAGAACTCTGGAAAAGTAAAGCTGCTTCTGTTACAAATAACAAATGCTATGGCAGAGGAATTGCCAAGCTGTATGGAAAATCTCAAGGGTAAAGAACTGAAAAGATAGAAAAAATGAGTTTAGCTGAAGGAGGAAACAATGAGGAAAGGTTCTTTTTGGCAGATATCTTGCTAGAAAGACAGTATGAACTTCTGAAGAATGAAAACTGCCTTTTGTTGTTTATTCTGTCACTGTCCAGGGACACCGGAAATATTTTTGGGGGAAAAAGAAAGAAAAAGAAAAAAAAGAAAGAAAAAGAAGATGTAGTCACCCAAAATATGTTCCTGACTGTATAAATCAGTTTCTCCTCTGATTTGAAACAGATCTTAAGCTTTAACTAACCATTTGAACTACAGGCAGCTATTTTACATCTGTCAAGGGAGAGTGTTCTCTTGCCTTATACTGAGTACTACAGCATGTCAGATAGGTGACAGATGATTACCTTGTAGTTTTCAAGCACTTAATAGTACTCTTAAGTGACTCTGGGAAAAGCAATATTATTTCAAAAAAATCTGGATTTTGGAGGTGCCAGTATCCATTATTTTATACACACTCTAAAATTCCACTTGTGGCTGGATTTCACTGGCAGAAAGGTCATCATGTGTGTCCAGTAAAACCTCAGAGGCAGGCTACCTAAGAAATACTTTGTAATAAGAATGATGGGGAAATGGATGGGATCTCTACAGCAGCGGAACCTGCAACAAATTCACCACGAGAAACTCCTAAAACACTGACGTTGCCTCCTCCTCCTCATTGTTCTCAATAGAGGAATAGAGAGCATCAGTGGGACATTGCTTCTGACTGAAAAGATAGATTGTATACACTCTGACTCAGTGGATGTGCTGAGACTATTAGTAGATTAAAGCTACCACTGAAGAAATTCAGCAGTGTTATGGCATGGTGCTTATATATCAATTTGGCTATATATATTGCATTTGGCTATATTCAGGTATTGTAGCTACATCACAGTTTGGTCACCACAAACTTGATTGTTCTCTGACATGATCTACAGACAGATAAAACAAGCACATCAGAGTAAAGGATGTCTGACAGCCAAAAACCCCTAAGTGTGAAGAAGTTCCAAAGAAGACACATGTTGTCATGAATATGTCTTATGGACATTTGTTTTCC
Source organism: Balearica regulorum gibbericeps (assembly GCF_011004875.1). NCBI lineage: Eukaryota > Metazoa > Chordata > Aves > Gruiformes > Gruidae > Balearica > Balearica regulorum. The sequence continues at coordinate 50,307,210 of NC_046187.1, read as the reverse complement.
CAGTAGCATGACTAGTGCTGTAACGGAGCAGAGATAAATCTTTAACTACCATTGACCAGCAGAAAGCATGTGCTTATGCAAAACCATCACAAACTATTTGTTCAGGATGCTCGTTTGTGTCAGCTCTGACAGACTCTTAGTACGGAATTGGATTTCTTGGTGTTATGAACGAAGTACTGGCTCAGAGCCCCACAGCACCTCCAGCTGGAGCTGCTCTGCCCCACTGCCATACGCCTTACTCACAGTGCAGGGGATGTGCTTGGTAACCTTGGAGTGCAGATTTCACTCCCGTCATGGGAAACTAAGCTACTGGTGATACCAAGACAGACAATCCACACTTGCCATCCCAGTAAGGGGGATTGATTCTTCTTGTCTTTGGTGTCTTCTTCAACCATGAAATTACTGGCTTTGCTGCATCCTGCCTTTCTGTCTCACCCTTTTCTACTTTTACATGTGGTCTCTGACAGATCTCTTGCTTACTCCAAAAGACAAAGTGAAGAGATTAATTTAAATTTTATTTTAAAAATGTTCAGATTTTTCAAAACTTTTGTGGGGTAGAAGAAAACTATCCACACTGGGTCTATTCTTTGGTTGAAGATTGGTTAAATGAACAAGCATTAAGTGTAAGCGCTTGTAGAAGTGAACTCAAGTATAATATGCCAGGGGACAGGTCACACGAAAAGAAAAAAAGCACAAGAATTCTTAAAGTTTGTGGTGTTTAACATGCTTTGAAAGGGGATAACACAAAAGTCTAGGTGACATTCCAAATTAGAAAAAAAAGTGATCCATATGCTCATATTTCCAAGGTTAAACGTGCTCTCTGAACCACAGAGATCACAGAGTAAGACTGGACTTCTAAGATCAACTTCTGACCAACCATGGGTTTAGTATTTACTTTAATGTCATCTTAGATTTCTGTAGCAAAGAAGGCAGTGCCTTCATGAGGCACCATCTAATATAGACAATTCCTTCTAGGAAGTTTTGTTTCCCTTTAACACACTGCAAATTAGATTATTTTTAAATCAATAAGATGGGTACAAGCTAGACTGTAATACCTTTATTGCGTTTCTAAATAAATGCTTTCTGTATTTTCATTACAAAACTCTATGTGATGTATAAGAAATGTTTTTCTTTTCACAAAGTGAAAGCATAATCCATCAGGTTCTTGCTTTTGTAAATTCTCAGTAATCCCAATTAAATAATGCAGCACTATTCCCATGCATAAAGCTTTGTCCTGTTGTCATAAGACTGAATTCATAGTTATATAACTATATTAGACAAGAGGTGTCATACCCCCAAATCTGATTATACTATATGATCTGCTTTTTGTTGTTTAAAAATACCTTCCATCAATAAGTTATGTAATTTTTTTACACATATGGCTATATATGTTAATTTAAATATTTCTTGTAGCCACCTTCTGGCTAGTTCCAGTACCTCAGCCATTGGACATAAACTGTGAGGAATATAAACTAGACCATAAAAAAGCAATGAAAAGTAAAATGCAGAGGTGAACAGAACAGCATTCTGCCTCGAAATGTTACCTCAATTTTTTTTTTCCTATCAAAGTAAATTTTAAATGATTGGACCTCTTAATAATGTCGAAGTGAACTGCTGAAATATGAGAACTGAGAATGCTTAATTTATTCTATTTATATCTGAATGGATATTTTTTTAAAAATATGCCATTTCCTACTAAGTATTGCTTGGCTACCTATTTACTGATATTGTTCTTGGAAGAAAATGGATATTCTCTTTTGTTTATGCAGCCAATGCAAATCAGTTTTGATTTTCTATCAGAGATATTTTAAAATTCCACATGTAAAATTTCAAATAGAATACTCTTAAGATGTGTCTTATCAGTTTATGAAAAAGGATTGTACAAGTTATTCACCACAGATGATTCAGTGACACAGAAGACCCTCTTTGTCTTGTGCACCTTGATAAACATTCCAGTCAGAGTACAAAAATTCTGTTTCCATATACTTAAAATCTTGCTTTTTGATGAAGTAAGCACTCTTCATAGTGCTTATTAGTATTTTTTCTCAATTTTTCAGTATGCAAACATTGAACTCCATCCTGCTGTTCTTATTCTCAGAAATGGTTTCTGTGGAATAAAGCACACAAAAGGATTCCAGTATAGCAATATGCCCTCAAGTGCCTAGTTTCATTTTTTGAAAAGTCCTATTGATTTCAGTAAATGATTTGAATATATAAAATTACTCTCAGGCTCAAATACCTGTAGAAACTTTGATCTAGGGAAAGCAGCGCAGCTTAAGAACATTTCCTACATTGTCCCTGCAATTAAATTCTATACATAATTTATCATATTCTACTAGTATAGCCCATCTAGTCTAGTCTATTAGTTTCTCTAACATATCTAGCATCAATATACATACAGATATATAGCTTAAATATATTGTATATTATAGTATCATAGCATAACTCAAGCAGAAAGGGCATTGTGAAGGTGTGAAATCCATCCTCCTGCTAAGGAAGCAGGGCTAGCTGTGAGATCGGTCCAGGTTACTCAGGGCTTTACCCAGTCTGGCCATGAAAACCTCCAAGAACGGAGCCTGCTCAACCTCTTTGGGTGACCTGATGGACTTTCCTCATGGGAAAACATTCCTCTTTACATCCAGTCTGAACCTCTCATTTCAATTTATACCCAGTCTCTCATCCACCCACCACCATGAAGACCCTGGCTCCATCTTCTCAATGCCCTCCCTGAAGGTCTTGGGGTCTGCTGTTAGGTCCCACACAGTAAAAACTTCTCCAGGCTGAACAAGCCCTGGTCATGCAGCCTCTGCTCAGAGGATGAGTGATCCAGTCCCTACCAGCTTGGTCACCCTCCCATAGATGTGCATCTTTGTTATGTTGGGGGGCCCAAAGCTAGGGGCAATGCTCTCTATGTGCTCTGAGTGATGTGTGGAGGGGGATAATCCCTTCCCTTGACCCGCCGGCCATGCCCCTGCTAATGCAGCCCAGGAAGCTGGTGGCCCTCTCTGCTGCCCGGGTGCTGCTGGCTCATGTTCAGCTCGCTGACCACCAGCACCCCCATGGCCTCTTCCACAGAGCTGCTCCAGCCCAGCAGTCCCTATGCTGTACCGCTGCAGGGGCTTGTTTCTTTACAGGTGCAGGAGTGGGCCTTTGCCCTCACTGGATTTCGTAAGGGTCCTGTTGGTCCATTCCTCCAGCCTGTCTGGGTCCACCTAGATGGCAGTCCTGCACAGGAGCATATCAGCTGATGTCCCTAGGGTGATGTCATCTGCATACCTTAGAATCATAGAATCACAGAATCATTTAGGTTGGAAAAGACCTTTAAGATCATCGAGTCCAACCAGAAACCTAACACTGCCAAGTCCACCACTAAACCTTGTCCCTAAATGCTACATCTACACATCTTTTAAATACCTCCAGGTGTGCACATATTTGTGTGTAGATGTGGATATACATACATATATTTACATACTTACACACATTACATTTTGTTCACCAGTCTATCAGGCATAATATACTCTACATAGTATTTAAAAAATAATTGTGCATTTTTCAGGTCTGATTAAGATGCACTTAAGTTTCTGTTGAAGTGTAGCAGTGCTAAATTAAACTAGAACTCAAAGTGAGTAAAAAGCATGCTCTCAAAATTCACGTGCAAGTTCATCTTATTAATAGTCTTCTCTAAATGTTTTCTTTTCCCCTCCACATCTTGTATGGAATTTTACTTTGAAAAATGGTGTCTTTGTCAGAGTTGGTGGAATGATAATTAGCTCATCAGTAAAGAGGGAAAAATTTAAAGCTATGAAACAACAAGGCACAATCAGGTCTATGAGAGATAAGTAGGAGGTGTTTTATTTTCAGGAGTCTTGATGAATTGAATCAGTTTTTTCCAAGTGTTCATATACCCCTCCAGTTTAACCCACGAGCAATCATTAAAGTTCACTGGGCTACCAGTGTTCCACTAAGAGAAACCTTTACAGCATATTCCCAACTTGAATTCCTGTGAAGGGTACTGAAACATGTACCGCCTTGTAGAAGGTAAATCACAAGTGCAGGTTTTCACTCTTCTTAGAAGATCTCTAGCTGTACAGTGAACAAAGTCTCACTTTAAACAGCTGTCAGCAGAGTTGAGCTTCCCATGTTAGCTTAAAAATGCATCTTGGTTTAAAGAAACGCTTCCTAACAATCTGTCCCCAAATGCTTTAGAAACTTCCAAGAGGCCTAATAAGTTCATTATGCACAGGGATTTAAAGTCATCCTATAGGCTTCTTCATATAAAAAGGTGCAATAACACTTACCTATATTATTTATCTTCTACAAGCATATTTTTCATATTTGATCACATTCTGAAGTCTCCTTGTCCTCTCTTATCTGCAACGGTTTTAAGAAAGGAAAAGATTTTTGGTTAAATGTTGTAAAGTTGGAATTCTTGCTGACTAGTGCAAAGTTGTCTGAAGACTTCTTATCGTCATCAGATGACCTGCATTTTCAATGATTCTGCACAAAATTTTCTTCCATCGAGGAACTTCTTGTATTCTTTTCTCGATATTCTTGAACAACCCTGAGTAGAAGACAAAATGATATATTTCTCTTCCTCATTCTCTTTCCTCTCAGCTAAACTGTCAGATCATGGCTCATGTCCTTGACACGGCAATTTTTGACTTTGTACAAAACAGAGGAAAAGAAAGAGTGGAAGGGGACAAGGATTTTTCTGGAGTTTGCAGTTGGGGTCAGTACAATGAAAACAAACATTCAGTCAGATACAGAGTTAAGGAGAAAGGTTATAAATGTGGTCTTAAAGACCACTATGTAGAACTAATAAATGAGTTAAAGATTTGCCTGCTAACAGAGATGGGTCTGCTAACATACACCACAAACAAATAAGAAGCGGTTAGCTACTGGCCAAAGGGATGTTCCACCAGCTGTAGAGATCACAGACAGTCTATTTATTGGCCAGTTCCTGAGCATTTTAAAAATTAGTATGAGGAAGTAATTCAGTTCAAGCTCTGAAGAGTGTGGATAGCATACAACACATGTTATGATCGTGTTATGGAGACTAACAAATCAGTTTTGAATACAGATCAGAAGACTCTATGTGTGTATGTAAACTATATTTTATGTTCTGGTGGAAACTTATATTTAATATAAAGAGCAACAATGTACCATAGATTTTAAGGAAAATGCCAGTTGATCTACTAATGGCTCCTCTTTAATCTAAATGGTACACATAATTTGTTTGTTGTTTCTTGGTATTACTTTATTATTGAGCAAAAAGAATACATGATATTCAATCTTTGAAGAGTATAAGAACCATAAGCATCAGCATGTCAAATGCAGCAATGCAAAAATTCCAGAAAACAATCAGTTCTGACCTGTATTTCAGGAAGGAGTTAAACATTGCTGAAGAAAACAGAATTACAAAATTATAGTTGTTATGTTTTTAGTCTCTCCAAACCGCATTTAAAATGTACATCCAGCTGCTTCATTTTTTTTACCACTTTCCCACATCGCTCTACTTACATTCCGAGCTCTTCATTATTTAACATAATTTTGTTCTTTTAATAAGTTTTCTTCATTTTTCCATGTACTTTCTGGATTTTTGCTCAAGCTTTTTATATCAAGCTGCAGTTTCTGGAAGACTTGGATTGCCTGAGCACTTTCCAAACCTTTTACTTTGTGTTTCAGTTCCTTCTTCATGACTTCACTCTTTGTGCCTAATCAGTCTATCAGACCATCATAGGTATTTTTAGACAGCTGGTATCTAGGCACCTTATTACTATTAAAGATATTAGAAAGTGCTCTAAAATAATGCTATAAAAAGAAATATTCATCAGGAGGAGTTGTGCTGCAGAGATACAAGAAGTGCTGACAAAGGGCTGGTCATTCCAGTTCACATCCACTGCAAACCTGCAGGACAAACAGCCTCATAATTAAATGAAGCAGTAAGTAGTGATCAGGCACGATTCCTTTTTTTATGTGATGCCTCTTCTGTATAAACAGTGATAACAGGCATTTTACATCAGTGGGTCCACACAGGCACACATAGGCAATAGCCTGAGCAAGTGTCAGGAAGGAATATATTGAGAATCTGATCATCCTACACAACCGTTATGAAGTTGGTCAGTGAGGATGAGACACAGTCTCATTTTCTCACCTGTGCCATGTCTGATCTAGGAGAAATCTTTTGCCACATCTTGCTCACATGAGTGACACAGTAATATCCATTCCAGTATGGAGAAAGCTGAGTACAGCCTGAGAATGCACACTTTTATATATATATATATACAGTACTGTCATAGCTCCAGAAGAGTAATAGATGGTATTGCACTACAGGGAGAAGCTCTCATTCCCACATCATCATTATTATCACCAGCTTTTTCATGGAAAGTGGTAAAAAGTATTTATAACTTGTCATCAAAGAAACTGACTGCCTCACACAAAATCAATCCTGATCCTTCCTTTCCTTTTGCTACCAGTACTCCCAACATCCTGGCAATTTTTCCAACTTAGCAGACCTCAGGAAGGATAGGATTTCTTTCTTTCTTTTTTTTTTTTTTTTTTTTTTGTACTTTTAAGTATGTCACAAGAATAGTACTAGCCATCCTCCTGCTGCTTTAGTCTCTCAGATGAACTAAGAGCTCTCAGAAGCTGCTGTGGTGGTGCTGGACAAATTTCTTTTCTAAACCTGAGGCAACTTTTCCATCTTGTGAAAGAGATGAGATGGAAAAAGGCATCATGGGCTTGAGGTGATATCAGTGAGTAATTGTTACCTGATAAAATAGCACTCAACAGCCTGCCAGTGCTGGTTGGAGGCCAAGAAACAGATAATCTGGCAGCCCTTTTTGTCCAGGAAAGCCCTGCTGCTGCTGCTGCTGCTGCTGCTGCTTCCTATACAGTTTTTCATCAGACAGGCAGGCAAAGAGTTGCCATCCAAGTGTAAAATCAGACCCACAAACCTTCAGTCACAGGGTGAGCATGAGTTCAAGAGGCCCTGAAGCACCTCAAAAGACCATCGATTCATCCAGTGAAAAATCACAAGGAAGATAATTTCTGACAGGAATAGGTTCCCAACACCATGTCAAATTATATTTTGACCACAGACACACACACACACAAAAATTGATTCAAACTATTTAAAGCAAATGTCACTGCCAGTTCCTTCAAGGTTTCAGAAGTCTTTGAGATCTCACTACCACATACCCTTATTATATTCTCGGATTGAAACAGAGAAAAAAAATCTTTCCCTCCTTTTTCTGCTCTTATTTGATTTTCCAGTTTTGTGTGAAGTTGTTATTGAAGTGAATTAGTTGGAAACTGAATCAAAGAATATATTCTTCCTGTACCTGCAGAAGAAGAAACATCTGTCAAAAGATGGATTAGTACTCTAATAAAATAATTCCAAACATTAAGCTAATAACTTCTACTTAGTTGCCACTAGCATTTAGAGTTAATACTTACTGATTGTTCTTTCTTAATTTAAAGGACAGTTAAATTAATTTAAGTTCTTACTATTTAGAATTTTATCCCATTTTTATTTTTAATATCTGTTGATTTTTACCTGCTTATATATTCATTAAAACTTCCTTGTTCCCATTCTACATATTTGTATTTTTTGCTGGTTTTTGATTGGTTGTTTGTTTTCTATTTTGTTTTGGGGGTGTACTTCCATATTACTGTTTCCTAGTTTGTTGCACCCCAGAACACTGATGGAATTAATCTTGAAACTTATAAACTAAATTTGCCCTTTTAGATATAACAGAGCTATGGTCAGGTCTTGTGTGCAAGTGGTCTGGAATGGCTGAATTAATGGTATATTCAGCTTTTCCCTGTGCTTCCATAGGCCCCATGTGGTGCCCACACACCCCTGAAGAGACTGCTGGGATGGTACAGAAGACTCTCTAGTCTAAAAGGAAACAAACCTGGTTCTGCCTTTCCCATAATTTCTTTTGGAAATTGTTGTCTTGGGGTCAGGAAGTATGTTAACAACTAAAAAGAGTGAACAGTCAGTGGTCCCATGTGTTGGCTTGCTCTCTGACCTTGCTTTATTTAGCAGTATTAAACATTAACTATCTTGAAACAAGGGTATGCTCCAAAATAATGCTCTTTAATAACAGTGTGATGTACAATCATGGCAGGAAATATTCTCAGTGACTTCCTGATTTCTGGCCTCCTTGCATAGGTAAGTTTCGTTAGGCACTGACCAATGTGTTCCTTGTATTGACATAATCTTCTTGAGCCATCAACCCTGGACTAGCTGATGCTGCGAGTTTGTGGCTGTGCTCACTGTCAGCCCTTTGAATTCTCCTGTCTTGGACATACATCTGCCCCATTCAGCAGGCAGAATATCTGCTTTCTTCCTGTTTTTGTTAGATACTTCCCAGATTTGGGATAGGCTATTAACATTAATGACTACTGTTGCATTGATGTAGAATGTATTACTCCTCACCATGTCTTGCACAGTGCATGTAATATTTCAAGTGTACAGTGAGAATTTATATATATAAAAATTATATAATATATTATATTTATAAATTTGTAAATATGTTTATAAATATATTTCTAATATATTATACTTGCATAGTGTCTAATATGGTGAGAATTGGCTGGCTGGGAGTCAGCTTCAAATGCTCAAAGTGTGCACAAAAATCATACAATGCTCTCCTTGTTCAGATGTGGGATTTAGGTACTCCATGACTTGTCAAATGTCTCATAGAAATTCTGATCTACTAGTGCTTGTTCTCTAGAGTTCATTTAATTAACTCTGTCACCCACTGTGATTTCACAGTCTAAAACAATCCACATATTGTTGCTGCTGTTTTTAAGCTGATATAGAAATTGGTCTGTCTACCACCTGGCAATTCTGTACTTGCCTAAAGATAAAGGCAAATGTGGCAAATAATCCATATACGCATTTGGTTTTGTAGGTGAGGTTACACTAAACATGCCTAAGGCACGCCTAAACTGTCAATTCTACAGGTCACGCTCATCCAACAGAAGTTACACAAACCACCCTTTTCTGCTTATATCATAGCCTACTACTTGCAAAAATAAAAACTCTCTAGTTTTTGCTTCTTGATCCTTTCTAGTTTGTATTAAAGCATACAAATTTTGGAGGTCTAAATCTAAAACTGTTTCCATCCAATATTGTTGCTCAACTTGTTCTGCTCTCAGTGAAGTAATGAACTTCATTAATTTATTTTACTTAGATTATTAAGTGAGGTAAATCAGTCAGTGTACAGGAAGATGTAAAATAGATAGAAAGTGGATAGAAGCACAAATGATGATGGCAAGGGGAATACCTTTTTTAGAGGTGTAGAAGGTAGAAAAGCTCAGTCTGCATAAAAGCCTTGGAAGGCTACATGCATGTGAATGGTTATGAAACCAAACATGCTTCTGCTTTAGCAGGGGGGTTGGACTGGATGATCTCCAGAGGTCTCTTCCAATATCTACCATTCTGTGATTCTGTACAAAAGGGATAAACACAACTTTACAATATTGGGAAATCTTATTATGTCAGGGAGGAAAGCAGTCATTTTTCCTCATGTGCATATTACATAGTAATAACCTCTATAAAATGTGTACAAGTCCCTTTGGTAATTAGCACTGAAAAGACCAGGAGATGAAGAGTTACCTGCCAGTGACAGTCAGTAAAGCTCTCTGATGTGATACAAACCCAGATGCATTATTTAGGAATCTCTATTAGATCTAAACAAGATGATCCATAACACTGTTATAAAAGGTTGTGGTTGCAATGAAACAGATTATTTTACCCATTCCTCGTTAATATCAGCGTATATTAAGTTACCCTTTGTGCTGTTTCAATTACACTCCATTTTGTTTCCTCTTTTTTTTGGCCAACTGTGCTTTCAAATTAGGGCTATATTAGCACGCTCTTTGTCTAGCTCATGGCAATTATGTTTTAAAAGTAGATTCCTTCCTTTAAGCTTTTGTTTTCTGCCTGGCAGGTTTTTTGTGACCAACAACTATTTTGCTCAATTGCATCCTTATTTATATCTCCTCCTTTCTCCCTCACAACAACTGAGAAGGTTTAGACCACAGCTATACAAGGCTTTTGGTGGGCATGACAGAAATACCAAGGTGTCAGATTGTTTGCAAAATGAGGCAGGTTGGTGGAAGCAGGAGGGAGAAGAATCAGGCTAGGTCCTGAAGACTTAAAGTTAAATTCATAGGGTGTATCTTGGGGCAGAGAAGTGAAAAAAAAACGTGAGCTCTTCATAAACACCACCTTAGGTGGTTCTCCAAGGTGATTCAAGAAGTGTGTCTCTTGAACAGCCTTGGTAAAACATGTTTGCTCTAGATATCTTACATCATGGTATTAAAGCAGAGAGAAACACTGAATTTCAAATGTGCTGAGTAAGTTTGTGACAGTTTTTCTCATTATAAGTTTGAGACTGTCAGGAGTGAGTTCTCTGTTTGATCCAGATGCTTTTTAGCTGAACTTCTGAGGTTGAAGGTTTTTATAAAGATAGTGAATGACTGCAGACTTGAATGCAATCTTAATGTTTAGAGTCTTTCCAGATATGTGATAGGTGTTTGGTCAATACATTCTTTGCATCGTTTCACTCTTTCACACACAGACCATAGCAGAAATTGCAGTTTCTCATTTTGAATGTTTATTTTCATCATCTATATAATTCTGGTATTGCTGGAATATTTCCATCTTTGTAATGTTAAAAGCTGGATATTAAAGCAAGGTAGACATCAACCAACATTGTAATTATTTTGTCATGGCTATATATTTCTGCTTAACCTTTTCAGAAACATATTCATAACTTTATCTTCTATTGTGGTTAATGTAGTTCCATTAGGTTTTGCATTTACTTACTTCCTAAATTCTGTTAGAAGCTCTCCCTTTGCTCATTTATGACATCAACAGGGCCAGCTGCTACATATTTGCATTTAAGAACAAAAGACTGAAGTATGGTGGTGTGTATCATCCCATGGAGAATGAATCTGGACATGTGGATCCATGCATGAATGCATACACATGCTTATTGCCTTGATTAAATACTTTACCCACTAATGTCACAGGAACTTCAACTTCAGAACCTGATGTGCTGAGTTGTTCAATACTGATAATGTGTATTCAGATTCACTACTACAAATAATTCATAAAGTTGAGTCAAGAGTTCATGTTCTAGGCTTAATTTAGAATAGGTTAAAATATGAATTGTTACATTTCCATTTCCTCTCTGATGTGCTTAATGCATCAATTTTTCAAGCAAAAAGTTGCATACATTTCATTAATGCTTCTGAGTATATGCTTCTTTTCAAGCGGCCTGTGAAAAAGCTCAAAAACCTGAATTAGTTGCTATCTGTTGTCTCCATATGAGTCCTGACAGGTGACATGAGCAGTAGTTTAAGGTTTTGCTGATTGTGTCTCTCCTGGAATACACCATGATTAATGATAGTGATGGCAAAGTAAATCTTTATTAAAGGTAACGGTTAAACAATTAAGAGAAACAACAGCCAACAGTAATACTGAAAAGTATGAAAAAAAGGAGTCCCTATGACTGAGCATTCTCGTGAACTAAATATAAAGGAAAACACATCAGCAGTAAATAATTAGGTTTAGATTCTTGCCTTATTCATAATCACAAAACTATTGTCCTGGCTGTAACAGTCTCCTACCAAGACAATGCTCTGGAATAGTTGCTACAGCATTATCTTCCAACACCAACCTTTCCACCTGCCCCCCCCCCCCCCCCCCCCAAAGTTTTAATAATTTGGAAAAGCAACTAAAACCAGACAGAGCCATACATGAATTACACTGCATAGCAACGGTCTCACCATTTCAATGCATTCAGTGCATTTCAATGTGTTGTGTGTGTTATCAACTGTCCCAGTGAAATTTCTCTGTGAATCTACTGTTCATAGATATACTTTCATTATTTATGTTACAATAGTATCTAGTTGCCCTCTCCGAGACTAGAGTGCTATAAATTCCTCTAATTAAATGAGAAATAGCTTTTGCTCTTGGAAGGTTACCATCTAAATAGAATAGATGGGCAAACAGCAGAAGAAAGGAAGTATTGTTATCCACATATTACAGATGAGAAGCTGAGGCACACACTCAAGAGATGTATGAATATTTTCTGGAGGAAGACTGAAGGGAAAAAAACCCCACATTGGTACAGACTGAAAACAAACTTCTTTTTGGTCAAAAAATTAAAAGTATCTCTTTTATATTGAGAAGTGTGCTCCATTCAACATGTTTGGGGTTTTTTTGTTGTGGGGTTTTTGGGGGGTTTTTTTTGAGGAAAACCATGGAAAGAAATCACTAAATTCACAGGATGTCACTCCATTTCTAAGGAAGATGTCTTTCTCCCTTCTATTCTTTATCTTAGTCATAGAGCTCTTCTAGAATGAATTTTCTCTTTATCTTAACTCCATCTTACCAGTCAAGTTCCTAATAACAGTACTCTTGTGTATGTTGAGGGTGAACAAAATGAGGTAATTATTTTCATTTTTTCTGTTGACTTCAGTTCTACTTTACATAAATATCTATAATATAGAACTCTGCTGTTTCTAGTCATTATTAGAGTTATTATCTCTCTTTTTCAATGCTTATGTAAGTATTCCATGTAAGATGGAATGGCTTTGGTGGAAAGCAGTTGAAAGCAATCTACACCAAGATGTTATGGAGTACCTTAAAGGGTTAAAAAAAGTATTCAAAGTCCTCCAGGATGAGGAGATAATTGAGAGAGGTTCCAATAATTTCCAGGACATTATATGTTATAAAAATGACGGAGTTCACATTCTAATGAATTAGAGAAAGTAGACTTTACTTTCTTTTATTGTCATCAAAAAGGTTTCAGAATTGCCAACATAAGCTATTTTGATGTTTCTGAAAATTTTAAACAATTCAACCTCCTTCAAATGGCAACTTTTGATTAAAAGCTTTCAAAAGTTTTGATGAGAAATAAGGTGATTTGCTCAAGTCACATGTGAAGTTTCTGGTAGGAACAGAATATGAAGCATGTGTTTCTTTCTATGTTCTAGTCCATATCACTTGTCCATTGATTATTGAATTCAAAGTATAGAACATGTAGCATAAAACTTAAAAAAAGAAAAAAAAGCAACTTCCTGAAGCTTCTCTTAATTCAGATTCCTCACAGACATCAGCTATCATTTCATTACCTAATTTTCTGTTCCATTTGGATTTTTCATGTCATATCAGAGAGCCATGTTTGACTCCAGAACCAAAATGCAGCACAACTAAGAAAAGAGTAAAAATCCTTTTTAACTTCAAAGTCTTGAATGGCATGAAATTTTGTTTCCAAGGAAACTGCAGATTTTACTTTGGTAGAGGCTACACCACAAAGAAGGTGTAAAGGCCATCTTGTAAATTGTCTCTACAGACGTAAAAGCCATATACAAGATTCCTTGGTTTAGTAGTCCCCTCCTTCCTGCCATAGAACAGAAGTAATGCTAATTTCTTTCTTCCCATATGTATGAACTGGCAAAGACAATAGTTCTCTAGCGTCAAAATGTAAGAAAATCAGAATTCAAGTATTATTGCTCTCCATGAAGGCAAACTTGAAACTATTTCCAGAAATCACAGTGAGGCTCATTCTCCTCTATGGAAATAACGAAAATCTAGAATATCTCCATCCTTTTGACAGGAATCACGTTCTTGCCTTTATTCATAGATTTTTACATGCTGGAAAGAGCCATCACCAGTAAGAACCCATGTCACCTCTATTAAAGTTTAGTGTTATACTGATTCACATCACCTGAAAAGTTGATACCTAGATTATGGTGTCTTCAGTACTCAAAATGGGCCTACTTTATAGCATATCACTAAGTGCCACTAAAACCAAATGCCTAAATGTAAACAAATATTATATTTCTATTCTATGCCATTTTTCTTACCAAAAAGAGAGTCCCAATAGTAGATCATCTCTGCTGAGAATACATTTTTTTTCATTCAAAAACTCTCACCATTACTTCTGTACATTGCTCTGAATTCCTGTTTGTTTCTTCTCCAACTGATTCCCAAACCCAATTAATTCAGCATGATGTTAGAGCAGTAATTAACAAAATGATGAGTCAGTGCTTTCATTTGTAGTGCAGCATGGTGAGATTATACAATACACTTTTCTCCTATTGCTATTTTTCCTTAACCTCTGTTGTGTTCTTCAGATTAATAATACCTCAGACTTGATACTGGAAATACTCCATATCTTAAAGGAGCAGCAGTGCAGATTTACACCATTTCTGGAATCAGCTGTAAAATCCTAATCAGATAAGCTTTCTTGGAATACTCAACCATTCTAGGATTCCTCTGAATTTAAAGAAAGTGTCCTGTATATTACACAGAAAAACTAAAATTATTACACAAATCATATTATTTCTGAAGGGTTAACCACTCTTAATATGAACTTCGCGTTCCCCTAGTGATTGCTTGTACTGGGTCAGGCTGAGGTGGAGTTAACTTTCCCCGCAGCAGCCCTCACAGCGCTGTGCTGTGTATCGGTAGCCAGCAAGGTGCTGATCACACACCGGTGTTGTGGCTGCTGCTGAGCAGTGCTGGCACCGCACCAAGGCTGTCTCCCCAACATTCCCACACCACCACCAGTAGGCCGGGGGTGGGCAAGATCCTGGGAGGGGACACAGCCAGGACAGCTGACCCAAGCTGACCAAAGGGATATTCCATGCCATATGACATCTGCTCAGCAATAAAAGCTGAGAGAAAGGAGGAGGAAGGGGGACATTCGTTATTTACAATGTCTTCCAGAGCAACCACTATGCATACAGAAGCCCTGCTTCCCGGGAAGTGACTGGACATCACCTGCTGATAGGAATTAGAGAATAAATCTTTTGGTTTTTCCTTTGCTTTCATGTGTGACCTTTGCTTTTGTTTTATTAAACTGCCTTGATCTTGACCCATGAGGTTTTTTCCATCTTATTTCCCCCCCCCCCCCCCCCCATCCTGCTGAGGAAGGGAATGATAGAGCAGCTTGGTGGGCACCTGGCGTCCCACCAAGGTCAGCCTACCACGTTGCTCCAACACCATCAGCACGTTTTGTTAACTTCTTGCCCCACTTGCATATAAGTTTTATTTCAAGCGTGTATTGATGTTAACTATTACTTTGATTAACTCAGGACAGAGAATGACTGTCCATAACAGGATTTAACCTTGTGCACAGGCAGTAACTAACGAGTGAAGGTATTCAGTAACTCCTGTCCTTACAGCTAAAAGTCTGCCCTCTAATCTGCTGACATTGTAGTGATAGATACCAAGCCCACTTATCATTCAAGCCAAGAATCTTCATTATTAGTAGCACTAGGAATAAACATTCATCATGTAGGCTTTATTATCTGCAAGGGCTGCTTTTATGTGCTTAGTTTTAGAGCTCTCTTTAAAACCATTTGGCTTGCATTGCTAAGTGAGAAAAAGTATTACCTTTCCTATTAGATGGCAAGAGCTATATTTTTGAAATCTGGCATCTAGACCTCATAAGCTTCATTGATAAAGATATAAATATTCTTCTGAAAGCAATGGGTGCCTGAGACAGAGAGAGAAGTCGCCAGATAGATAGCAAAGAGCAATTACAATTTGGGTTGTTGGGTTGGTTATGTTTGGAATACATGTAGTTCCTTGAATACCTTACAGAAAGATATGATTCTTTAACCTGTGCCCTTCTCACTAGAATACACTCAGACAGTAAAAACCAATGTCTTATAAAGAGTTAAAATTTTATTTCGTTCTGTACCTTAAACGATTCTTTGTGATAAGGATGAAATTGCACCTTTACCCCTAAGAAGTCTGATTAAATGACCCAGATTTAAATCACTATTGCAAAAATTATTGATTGGGACCATAAGCACCAGGCTCCTATTAGCTGGTGCTTGCCTGTTCTAGGGTGGCACTCCTTTTTATGAAATTCCTGAAAAAACATCCTGTATCAAATACCATCTTCAATAGATAAAACCACATTGGGAATGGAAATGACAGCCCTAAGCCATTGCTGCTGTCTGTGCTCCATTTGGCGCTGCCAATAGGTTCCATCATGTTGGACAGTTATTGGAACTTTTTTTTTAAAAAAAAAAGTTTCCAACCCAGACAGTTACATAATAGTATAAACAAACAAAGAAAGCATAGCCTCAAGCCCTTAAAAATTTAAAATCCTATTTTAAGGGGAACAGCTTTAACCTGATGCTCAATTGAGGTGCTTATGGAACAGCACATAGGTAAGCTACATACTCCAAAAAAAAAAAAAGTAATTATGTGAGAGATTATTAATTCCAAAAGACTCATTTATTTGCTGATCTCCTTGTTATTTTCTCAATTAGCTTAGTGCATCTCTCAAGCTTGGCACCAAAGAACAAAGACAATATTTTAAAAAGTGTGTGCAAGTGGCTGGATGACTTCTTGGCTAAATCAGCAGTGCAGGTGGGACCTAATTACAGGCAATACAGTGGCCTTGTATAACACAGAAGCCACAACATAATTTTATGTGAATAAAAATTCCAATGAGGCGCTCCTGTGAACACTGCTCTTTGCTACAATTTTAAATGCTTTTAAAAAAATGTTCTGCCATTCATATTAATTTTATTGACATTTGCTGTAGCTATAAATGAAACAGTTAAAGAGCTGAAAGCGTTCTTCTGAAATTACTGTCAGCTGTGAAGAATATGGTAAAGCTTGTGAAACTCTTCCCTTTAGTGATTTCAAGACCTGTTTCTGAGAGAATGAAGTGTATCTTGTCCTATACAGAGTGGGGAATAATTTCTGTGGAAAATGCTTTGAGAGGAGATATGTATCATGATGGGTAGAATATGATTCAATAATCTCATAATTGTGTGGAGGTAAAATATATGAAAGTAAATGAGAAGAACAGATAGAAATTGTTATCAATCTGTGTTGCAGATTTCATTTAAAACAAAAGCCAGATCTTCACCCAAGTGAAATGTCTGTTCTGCTGCAGCTAGGAGGAAGGTAGCCCATTTATAGTCATACTATTCCAGAGCTTGCTAAGGACAATTAAGTGATAAAAATGGCTTCAGCTCAGAGTTTCCCTATTTTATTCTCAACTGCAAATACCTCACTTCGATATTTCAGCATAGTGCCACCATGTGATGTTCTTGCCTCATGTGCACGTTAGCATAATGCTGCCCACTCCCTGGCCAGGGACATGGTGCACGTGCCTCGCTGGTCCTGGCTGTCACACTTCATCCCTCCTCAGACTGTCTGCATCTGACTGTGGAGTGTCACTCTGAACTATCTCAATTTTTAAAAGTGGTTCTATAGGCCAGCTGGGTCACAGACCAATGCTGTTAGCAAAAAAGCTGCGGCATTGCATACACGGCAGTGTATATATCTCATAACTTGTGACCACAATGAAAAGGAGTTCTTTAATCACAACAATAAGATCCACCAATAATGTAGGTCAAAGATGTCAAAATGTATGAGGCTTCTAATATATTTTTTTTCATATATTAATACTACAGGGCAGAAGACTTGCCTATCCAGGCCCTTTTAAAATTTTTAGCTGTGCTATAATAGTTATCCCTGCTATCTCCTCCTTAACAAAGGAACCTTTCTGAGAAATTGAATCCCTAGGGTTTTATGGGAAAGTTTCCACCTTTCATTTAAGAAGTCAGAAACCAAATGGCACAATGTTTGTAAGCCAAGAGGGAGAAGCATGTGCTAATCTTATCCCTCCAACTTTCTACTACCTTACTGCTGTAACAGATTCAGAGAATAAAGCACCTGAAGTATGCCTAGAAGTGATGTTTAAAAAAAATAAAAAAAAAAAAAAGAGAAGAGTTGAGGTTCGCTCTCTGGAAATTTCAACAGTTAACATTTCACCTGTTTGGCAATGCCACTATTGAACCGACATCATGCCCTCACAGAAAGCATTTTCAAAAGTTCCTGAGCAGAACAATAACTAGCAGAATGAATTTTATATATATATGTTTGTGGGTTTTATTCTGGTGAATATTGGCAAGATGCTAAATATAGAAATATTTTAAGGGTTTGTTTGCGGGTGTTTTGGGGTTTTTTGCTACATAGGGAGGATTTAGCCTAAAATTACTTCTGTGAATTTGTATAAGAGTTCCATCATTTAAAGCAGAATCCTATATGAATGTAATCAATGTACATCCTTTTTCATAAAACATAGTTTATATTATTTGTGGAGGGAATTGAAGGGATTTTTTGTTCGATGGTGTATATTCACATACAGAGAGACTGAAAAGCAGACCAAAAGTATATTTATGTCTGTATGTCCCTCTTTAGTTAACAGCAGAATGGAAATGATACAGCTAATTGCTACCTATCTTTTCTCTACAACAAATGTAATTAACATTAAAATACAACTTTATCGGAGAAGAGACCAAGTTGATCATACAATATGAAAAACAGAATTTATGTATGTTTGTTATGAAGCTGGTTGTGCCTGATATTGTTCATCATATAGCTTGGTGAAAATCAGGATAAATCATTTGCAAAAGTATGAACCCACATTTGAAACAGGCAATTGTAGCATCGTTTTGAACGTAAGTTTGTAAATGATGTAATTAATTTTTTTTTTTCTGAGGATCTTTCAAGAGTTTTCAGCAAGAAATGAATTGTTCACACAATTATTCTCTGATATCTGTAGGTTTAGGACCAAGGACCAAATGAAAAGATGCTTGCTTTAAATGAATATTACTAAGCAACAGGGCTTGAATAAAAAAAAATATTTTCTTTATGAAAACAACTATATGTATGCACAAGTTACAGCACATGGAGTAACAAGATTGGAAGATAGCAAACTATTGAGATAGAGGAAATTAACTCCTAGAGGTTCCAGCAATTCTCTGCCTGTCCTCACCAAAGGTTGGTTATGACAAAATCAATCAAATGTGATTAAAAAAAAAAAAAAGTCTACACCCTGTATAACTAAAAAGACAATATTTGCATGACATCCAAACTTCTCATAATGGCAACAACAAGCATGCTACAAGTTTATGCTACAAGAATGCTAAAAAGATAATACAGGAGACATAATTTACTCCTTTCAGAAACCCAGATGGATAGATCTCTCTTTCATATATAAGACTTCATACATATAGGTACAATTATAGAATGAAACAATACAAACACACTGCTCCTGGGTACATACATACAGGACCTGGGTACAGGTAATATATCCTCATTCCTGATTACCCCTTTCCTGTCTCCACCAAAGTAGCTTGATATTTTCTAATGAAGACATATAAGTAGGACATTAAATCTCTGTAGCTGTGGTGCTGTATCTGATTGGATTTAATGCACCTTCTCTGCCCCATTATCTTTCCAATGTGGCATGGTCCAGAGTATCATATTCTTTCACATAGAGGCAAAAACCTGTATTTACAGTACTGAAGATTCGTATCCCCCAATTCTTTCAATAAGTATATCTTTTGACATTTCTTTACATTGAATCTCTTTTTTCATAGCTGGTGTTGAGTTTATCTTCCAGGGCCTATACACTGAAAAATTAAATGTCATTCAGTTTAGCTTATTACCTCATCTGCTAATAGTCTGGTTTCCATTTACATTCATTGATGCTGCTGATTCCATGCAGCTTCAGCTTTTCTGTAGATTTTCCTGTTATGTAGTTTATTTCACAGTTATTCCTATTTCTTTCCTGTATGAAAAACCCATGTAAAAACAATCCATGAGGGAGGAGAGCGGGATGACTTACTGAAAGATTTATAGTTGTACACATCTGAGATCTATATTCAACAAAACAATGCCCATACCATAACGTACACCTGCACTGACCTTGAGTAAATCACCTCCTGTGTAGGTAGACTTGGAATGCTTACTATGTTGTTATTAATTTAATTAATGAAAGAGCCAAGCACATTTTTGGATCAAGCCTTGGGGTATTTCTCAGTTTTCAGTGTGAAATAGACCTTCTGTGTGATCTGTGATCACCATTCCTACTCCTTGCCTTTGGTGTAACCTCTCCCCTCCGTGGCCAAGCAATCTTCTTGTGGCAGATGTGAAGTTTTCAAAGCAGTAATTGTTTGTATGCCCTTATGGATATTACACTGAATTACACATCAATCTCTAATTTAAACTTAGCCCACTGAATTTTTCCCTCCTGTAATCTCTATAAACATTTGGCCTGTACCTGGCTGAGCTGTTGTAGCTAAAATTGTTGCTGCTGCTGAGCTAGCATTGGTGTTTGCTTCCACATAAATATGTTCTCTGTTGAAGCTTCTAATTGAGACTATGTATTTTTTGTGTTTTTCATATCTCCTTTAAAATGGCTTGACTTTTAAATATTTGCTGGATGTTCATCTCCTTTACCCCTTTTCCCACACTTTCAAAACACCACTTCCTTTTCCGTTCCCTTTCAGCCATGCACACTGGCTGATGGCTTATGCTGTTGCTTTTGTGCTACTTAAAACTATGCATGTAATTTTTGCTCCTATTTGATTATAAACAGAATTTGAGGACTGTATCAACTGGTTTAAAAGTATTTATTTACTACTCCCAGTAAATGAAACTCAGCAATAATTCTTTGACTTTGGAGATTTTATTTCAAATATTATCCTGGCTCAAGTAATTTTATATATAACACAAATACAGGTGTCAATTTTTTACTTTATCATTACACTTAGATGTTCTGACATCTTCTATTTAGTTACAAAAATGTATGTCACATGCACTTTTATCTTTCATGCTGACACTGATTTTTATCTCTTCAGCTGGCACATCATATTAAATGTCTTTACCTTTTTCTCCAATAACATTAGGCCAGTAACAAAATCCATCTCTGTATGCTTGGATTTCATGAGTCAATCTATATGCAAAAGGAGTAATGTCTGCTTCCTTAGAAGATATGTGCCTCTGTGGTTCATTCCTAGCAGTCAAGTTTTAGTAGACTTGGGTTACTTCAGCATTTTTAAAAAGCTGAGTGATGTTTTGGTATTTTTATTTGGATACTGCAATGATGTAGGTCCTGTGTCTATTAATTCATCCTGAGATTATGATCTCATTTTTCATTATAAGAAAAAAGCCACATATTGATATTTTCTTTCCTCCTGCTTTTCATTTTTCCATTTGAACTAAAATTATTAAGAAGTTCTGACAGAGAATAACAGTAGGTCAGTGACTTAAATGTTAAGGTAAGCTAAATGGTAACTTCTATTAATAGTGCTGGGAGAAAGCTGGGAAAATAACCTTAGAAAAGAAGTTTCCTAGTAAATGCCTGTCATTCCCTGCAGCGGACTTGTTAATGAACTACACCACAGCTGGAATACAAAGTATAAGGCTAACCTATGGCATTTGCTATTTTCAGCTGCTTAAACCTAAAGTAGTTCTATCCGATTAAAATGTGGTAAATTTTCCCCTTCTGAAAACAGATTTTGCAAAAGAACTCTGGAAAGGAAAAACACCTGGTTATGTCTGCATTTTCCTCTGCTTTAACTTCTAAGCAGAGCTAACAGATTCAGTAGCAGCAGCAGTCTGCCCCTCTCAGTGTTTTCTTTGTGCACAACAGGACAGACAAGCTTATACTAAAGGTGGAAGGTTTTGGTACAATGTAAAATGCTCTGGGATGGGACTTATAAGACATTGCTGGATTTCAAGCTGCAATTCTTAAGAAGGATTGTGCTGAAAAACAAGATCTCCATACGTCCCACTGGCTTGAGTGCTGCCTCACCCCTCATCAGAGCTCCAAAACAAACAGCTGGCAACTGAGCCCTCCACTGGGTCTTCTGACAATAATTTCATGCAGAGAAATGTAATCTTAAGCAAGACCCCCCCCTTCATTTTTTTTTTTTTTTTTTACCATGATATCTGCCTGTGGAATGTGCTATTGCCTTATCTTTTAACGTTGTAGTGACAAATATGAAAATTTGTTTGTATTTTCTTTACAAGAATAGAAATAATGAATATTTATAACAGATTGGGTCTACAGGGCATAAATTACTATTTGGTTAAACTGTACATAAATGCATTTTACTTATTTTTTAATTACTGTTCGTTTAAAATAATCAATTTAAAATAATTACATGCATTGCTTTCATTCCCTTAGTCTTGATACTTATGACATGCACTTACTTTATTATACAAAGCATTTCTAGATACTCATTGTTTTAATGTTATTAGAGTAGTTGCTTGGAGATCACTCTTGATATTAAACATAATGCTATTAAAAATTAATAAAAATCAAATTCTAAATGTCTCAGGAACAAAACTCTTTCACAAGGCTGTTTAGGGGCAAAATTTTGCACACTGCATTCTGTCCCTGAGCACTGGCTACAGCCAGGAAATTTTTGTTGTCTGATATGTAATAATTTTTTTTTTTTTAAAAAAGAAGATAATATAGAGGTTCTGCAGAGTACAGATTAGTCTATTATAAATACTCATTAATAAATTTACAATGGAACTTAGAATATGTGTAAAGGAATTGAGGTTTTTTAGCAGAAATAAAAACATGATATTTAGTTATAACAAAGGAATTTTGAAGGTGCACACTCTATTTTAGCTTTATATATCCATCTTGTGTATGGCATATGGCTGTACTTTATACAGTGATTCTACAGGAGTGGAAATGGAAAATTTTAAACAACACAGGCAAATATAACAGACCCAGGTGATGTAGAGTATAAGGTAATTGCTATTGCATTTTTACACTACAGAGAATCAGTTACAACAAAGTAAATGAGTTCATTCAAAATCAGCAATATCTTTTTTTATGTTGTTTGTTGATGTTTGCTAAAGAAGAACAGAAACCTTGACTAAAGACAGTGAAAATGGATGAGTATGTGTGTTGCAAAAAGTAAACACATCTTCAACTATAGTATTCAAGGCTCTCATAGTTCAATTAGAACTCAAATAAGAGCATCCATTTCAATGACACCAAATGAGAACTTTTGACCTTTTATATTTAACAATATGGATCTGGTAAACATATTTTCAGGAAGCTTGAAAAATATATCTTTATTTGGAAAGTGGAATAAAAAATATCTTCCTGCCTTTTTGCTTAGTGGAAATAATGTTATCAGTTCAAACAAAAATGCCTTTTTAAGGATGATTTGTGAAGTAATGAACAGTAGTTGTTCAAGTTCTCACTGGTCTACACAAAGAAATGTTCATGGAATTAGGAGGTTGATCTTTTTGAACTGGATAAATTACTGTTCACATTTTAAAAGTGTCAACTTGCCGTTCTTTCCCATGCAAAATATAACTGTGAAAATGCAGGCTAGCCTAAGTTTAAAGCATAGGCTGAAAGCAAATCATTACCTTTCTATAAAATTAACAAGATTTTCCTGCTCTCCTACTAATAGCCTTATCCTTCAGGGATGACATTTAAGAGCTATGAAACCCCTATTTATGTTTTTGTATTCAAAATTTTATTTCTACTCTCTTTAGTTCCATGAAGGTATAGAGACTTCACAGAAATGAAAACTGAATCAGCCAAACCTTTATTAGCTGCTTTTTTTTTTTTTTTACCTTTTTTTTTGCTTTTCTTTCCTTCCTGGAGGATAGTCTTGTAAGGAGACATAGTAGATTGTCTTGAGATGCTTCACTCTTCCAGGAAAAAAGAGCTAAGGGGTAGCTGATATTAATATTATAGTATCACAAAATCCAACCATCTTAAAGCTTTTCTGAGAGATTTAGCTTCTGGGATCATATAAAATTAAATTAGAATTTTATATTACATAACAAGTTTCTATGGTGAATAGAGGTGAAGTAAAAGAAGTGAACCCACTTGCTCTGAAAAAGACAAAACAAATTAGTCTTTCTCACAAATCCGCTATTCAAATCTATTCATTTTCAGTACCTGTTCTAATATTTTTATATGACTGAGATATACGGTGTTCTTTTAATTTTTTCCTTGGCTTCTCACTGCTTAGTTTGATACAAAGAAATATTCAGGACACAGAGCGGTTAACTGTTAAATTGGGGCATTAGGTATATAACACTGTATTCAAGATTTTAATAATGTCAGGAATTGGTTCCTGTTTGAAGATGAATGCAAAGGTGGCAGTTTGATGTATTGCAAGTTCCACTACTATAATCACACTGCCGAGATGGAAAAAGACATCTTAGTTGACCTAGAAATTAGTGGTGTAGTGAGTGACAGTGAACATCTCATAGCAGTCTTCATGGTGGTCTAGCTTTCACCTGCATTCTGCTGGTCTTTGAGATGTTGGGTAAAAGCTTTATTTCCTTTTAATAGGATAAGATGGGGAAAGCATAGAGAGTAGAGATTGGATGTTTTCTTGAACTCAGTAGTCACAAAATGAGTACTTTCTCAAGAAGACAAACAAGAAGGACTGGAGAAGTAGATTATGTGGAAAGAATGCAACAGAAATGTTTGGGAGAAAACAAATAGAAACCAAATTAAGAAGAGACAGAAATAAAGCAAGAAGGTCATCTGATGAAAGGAAATGAAAGCTGATATGTAGAAAATGCCATGTAATCAGTCTTGTGGAAGAGAAGATCCAATGACTAGGGATTCAACTAGAGGTATTGGTAAGTTTCAGACATGACAATGGGGAAGAACAAGGAAGGGATGGCATTCACATTCTAAATTACAACATCCGTAGGCATCCACTGAATATAGCCAATGCAATATATTTCAAGATCCTTTATTAATAACAACTGATAATTTAAAGAGGATACAGAGGACCAAAAGATGCAGGAGTAAGTATTTAGGTGTAGCGCAGAAGGTGAGAAATACCCTTGATTGGAGCATAGAAGAATTCACTGATTTATGCTGGGGTAAATTAAATTACAGGAACAAAATGCATATGCCCAGTGATTGCAGATATTCAAAAAGTGACAACTTAGGTGATATTCAGTCACATTTTTCCAAGTCTTGTCAAAGTTGATTAGAGAGTGATAAGCTCAAGGATTAGTATTGTGAGGAATATATGACTACTGGGACCATTGATGGAACAAAGGAAGCTTTTTTGATGAATTGATTCTAACTAAGGTATTAGTCATTTAGGATTGAAGCTGGCATGAAAGAACACCTTTTACTAAAGAATATAGAGAATGGGATGAGATAAATTAATGATTTCCACTTTTGGCTGTAACGATCAAGATAAAGGAAATAATGAAAATGAGGGTACATTGCGGAGTTCAAGAAAGAAAATGGAACTGATGTGCAAGACCTGTTATAGTAATGTGGTTACCAAAGACATGATTAAAAGACATTGCAAATGAGAACAAAAAAATGGGAAATTTAATATATATATTTATTTATAAAAAGGTAAAATTTGTGGTGTCCTATTGCATAGTAACAATATAAAACATTCTAGACAGGTAACATAGAATCATGGAATCATTGGAAGAGACCTCGAAAGATCATCTGGTCCAAGCTTTCATGTGAAAGGGAGGCTAGATGAGATTTTCTAGCACATTGTCCAGTCACACCTTGAAAACCTTCAGTGATGGGGATTCCTCCACATCTCTGGGGAGGTTGTTTCAATGATGAATTGCTCTCGCTGTAAAAAAATTTCTTTCTTATATCAAGATGAAACCTCTCCCAATGCAACTTGTACTGTTGCCCCTTGTCCTCTCCATGTGGCTCCTTGCAAAGAGAGAGAGCCTTTGTCTTCTTTGTAGCTGCCATTTAAATACTGGAATACTGTGATGAGGTCCTCCTGAGCCTTCCCTTAACACGGACAATTTAAGATCTGTTCGGGCTAAATTACCTTTGGAGATTAATAATGAAAGGTTCTATGATGACATTAGTAGGAACTGCAGGTTTTGTGACCACTGTGTTTATATTTAGATGAAAGTTTCTTTACCAAATAGCTACTAATGGCAATTGTCAATGTGAATGGAAGGCTTCCTCTCTCAAATTAACAGGAATAGACTGTTGATTACAGGAAACTCAAGTATTTAGCATGAAAAATGAAAGTTTGAAAGGAAATATTATTAATTACTCATGACATGGCCTGACTTAAAAGTTGCAAATATAGTCCTTATGTGGGGTGGAGGGTGTGTGAAAGAAGATAACATGAAAGACCGTAGTTTTAACAGTTAGATCCGGCATGCAATGGTACTGAACGAGTATTGAAGATTTCAACACTAAATCTTCAACAGGAAGTAAAAACAAAGTTAAAAAACCCTATAATATAGGTTTATCAAAGATAGTTCATATTAAAGATAGTAATTTCTGGCTTTGAGAGAACACTTAATTTTTCAAGATGAGAGACTTTTCTGTCTCTTTTAATAACCACTTAGTAAAGGTTTTGATATGGTACCACACAGAAGACTACAAGTTCAAAGAGGGAAAACAGGATTAATGCAGTAATTGTAGGGAAAAAACCAACTAAGTAAAGGTGAGACAATGGACTACATTGAAAAGACAACTATTGGGCTATAAAGGTCTACCTTTCATGAGAATCTTGGCACAGAAAGAAAGACTAAGGGTAAATCTGTTGATTGCATGAAGCCACATGGCCATCGTGTAGAGGAATTCCAAGATGTAGGACGGAAAATAACAGATGATCCTGAGATTCAGCAAAACATAAATCGGACAAAATTTTAACAAGCTAAACACTTAGGGACTAACCTATATTTACTCTATAAACTTCAGTTCATCAGCTGGAGAGTTCATAGTATATTTTTCATTTCAGTGTGCATATGTGTGTATTATATATATGTATACATGTACACACAAATATATTACCATTTTTATGCAGCTATGAAAGGCCTGAAAACCATTCAAAACAGTTGCAGATGTGCAACTGATCATACACTAAAAAGCAGGATGTCTGTGGTCCATTGAAGGACTAACGAGGATCTATGCAAGACAGATGTAATATAATGCAGGAAGGATGAGCAGATGAGGAGATGGCCCAAGATAACATGGAAAGATTTAAACATTTGCCATCTGACCTTGAAAACATGCTTAGTGTTTGGCTAATCTAAGTACCTATTAAAATGCATGATAGATGTATGACAGAAGACAGTATCAAATAGGAAAAGCGTATGGATATAAAGGATAGCCATCACTTGCAATCCCTGGCTGCCAGCTGCTGAAATCTCCTGTGTGCCGTTTAATCACTGCTACACAATGTTATGCTCATTATTTGCCAGACTGTAGGATAAAGGACACTGAGTGACAGCTCTGGTATTCGACCAAGCTTTGTGGCTGGACAAGGTTAAATAAGTGTCATCTTGGGACCGATGTTAGAAATAGCTTCTAAGCAGTCACTTGTGCTCACCGAAGAAGGAGTCTCTGCAGTGCCAGTAATGGCCAGTGAGACAAAATGCCCAGTGGCCAGCAGAAGATTGATCCTGAAAGAAACCACCAGCAAAAATAGCTGGGTTTTTTTTTTCTAGTGATGAGGAAATATTAATATAATTGTTTAATAACATTTGTGATCTAAACTTCTCTATAGACTTCCAAGACATTCATGCGCAAGAGAGAATTCCCGCTGATTTTGGTACAGAGGTGGGGTAATAGGAGAACCAGAGAACCAGTGGTCTTCTGTGAGAGTAAATAGAGCGGTCAGTTTATTTAATCTAGCAAAATGAAAGTTTGAAGGTGAAGACTGAATGTCCCAAGGACTACACACCAGCTATGGGGAAATCTCTTTAAAATTCAAAGGAGCAAATTCAAAACAAGAAAAAGTAGACATAGGTGTTGCGAAAAATAGCTTTGGTTGGAAATTAAGGGGAAAAAACATGTCCTACTTTCGGTGCAGTGACCTTCCAAAATAGATTTAAGAGTGGAGAGGAGACAAGCCACTTAACAAGCTTTGAGGCAGAACTTAATAAACACAAGAATAAGATTATGTGTTACAGTGATAGCAAGATAATCTGCAGTGTTTCTGTGCCAGGACCATTTAATATTCTTTTTCTTATAACCTTATTCTTTACAAGTAAATAATTTACTTCATTCATACCATGCCCAAAATATTTACCTTTTGTTTAAAATATAAACCAAATTCTAGCCCTTGTGTCTTTATTTCTGCGACATGCTTGTTGTCTCTTTCCAGGTGGTACAAATGAAAATCTGCCATTCAATGAGGTCACTGTTAAAGGAAAAGAGGCATCAAAGAAAAATGGAGCAAGCTCTAGGAAATCTTTAGTTTAGGATATATTACTACATGGAAAACCTGGAGCTGCTAACACGCTCCTCTGTATTCTACCGTAACACCTGAAGATAACAGAAGGCAAGAGGCCTGTTGCAAATTTTATCTTAAAACTATGTAGCAAAATGTTGGAGGCTATATAAAAAACTACTATGATTTTTGTGATGTTGCCAGATGAATTTTCCCATGCTATATTGCAGTTTTTCACTGCATGTGGAGATGACTAATGCATATTTTTGTTGTATCTATGTAAAAAGTTCCCTATAATATCGCTTTCCTACTGGAAATGCCTAGTGACAACACATGATGATATTAAGATTCACAACCTCCTGATTAATATCAGAGAGCACATTTGCAATCAAATGGTCTCTATCAATGAGGCATGTGGAGAACATTTTGTACAAGAGTTCAGCAGTTCATGGAGTGGTGCCATTACTGACATAAAACCACTCTTTATTCACCTCATGAGCTCTGTTGTAGTGTTTCAGAAAATACTTTGTCTTATATAAAATGGTATTTCTCATGTCTTAAAATAGATACTTGTAATATGGTTTCGAATTTGCACATTGGCAGCGAACCTTGACTACCCTGTGAAACAGAGTGCACTACAGTGCAATCTCTGCTCCATGACTGCAGGCGGAAAAAAAAGGTCAGTGGATATTTTGCCCATTATTCAGACGAAGACACAGATGTAGAAATTTACAACTACTGTGTTGCTTTGGAAAATGAAAATCACCGTTAACACAGAACAATACAGTGGATGGAGGTTTTGCTACTTCTGCCATTTCTGATTTAACCTTTGGAGGCAAATATTTCTTACTGTCTTCAGGCACAATTTGTGAAACAGATTGCTTTTGAAAAGCAACCTAATTGACTTATTTCATAAACAAAGATCTATTCAATTTTTTTGAAATATGCACTATTTCTTTTTTAATTTATTCTCATAAGCAAGGTCTTGAAACAATTAATGATTGCTTTTTAATTATTAATTGGATAATCAGTTCAGCGTTAACCTTATACTGCTCTCCTGGAACACTAAGAAAAATGGTTTTGAGTCATGAAAGTACACAGCTTTGTAATATTGCATAGAAGACTGTGATAGATTTTAGGATGACAATTATTTAACAACACGAAAGAACTTTAAGAGTAAAGAGTGCAGATGCTGTGCAACCTGTTCTAGCTGCATTCATGATCTCACTTGCTGCAACTGGTCCTTTTCTATATGTGTGTGAGGATCGGAGTTATTATGGGGCTCATTAATAAAAAAAATTGCCTGCATATGCATAAACAAGTAGGTACTAGATCAAAATACAAGTATATAGCAGTGAAGAATATAGGTTATTGTTGCTGATGTTTACAAAACCTGCAGCTTCCGTGCCAGCTTTGTGCCTGTAGATCTTCTCAAGGATTTCTGATGAAACCTTCTCCCCGAAATCCCTGCCATGAACTCCCCCACTCCCAGGGGTTTAGTTGTGTGGGTACAAAGAACACAGGGTCCAGCCCTGACGTGGCTTAGCTGCCTGACCCACACTGCCAGAGAAAGAGCCATGAGACAGCCTGTAGAGACAGGAAGAGGTAAAAGTTACAGAAGTAGGATTGCTGAGACAGGATCATTAATAAATCAAGAAGAAAAACAACAGCAAGGAATGGTATAAAGCCCAAAAGGAAAACAAGGAAGCTGGAGGTTGTTGGGTCAAGTTGTCAGTACCTCAGGAAGACAGTGGCTCAGCAACATCCAGGACCAGTCCCACATAGCTATAGAGGCTAACTCTTCTCTCCTAGAGGCCACCTTTCTGGCACCTGTACGCTGTGCTGTGTGGTCTTGGTGTGCTGTATCAGAGGAGGTGAGCATGACAATGCTTGGCCAAACAGCTCCCTAAAATTCCTTTAAAGTTGTGTATACCCTACTTGCAGAGTCTCTTTGCACCTGGCTAAAGATGCCTGGAGAAAAAGTCCCAAATGAAGGGCTGTAACATCAGGACGAATCCCTTGTGCTTCATCATGGAGGCTAGGTGGCAACACCTGGTAAGGCTCAACTCCTTAGAGCATGTGGCTTTCTATTTATCAGGCAGAATCTTAGTCAAAGAAAATTGATAGACCTTTTTTCACTGTGCCTTGCTGAAGTGCAGACTCAAAGGTCAACAGGTTCTTTTATATTCATCACCCAGTTGGTACCACTCTGCAGCTTTTCAGTTAACCACCCACACTGTAAGGACTTTTCTGCCTGAGCTCAGCTATAAGAGCTCTGCAAACCTCACGTTTCAAATGTCATGAACAATGGCTTTTAGCACCGAGGAAGTAAAACTATTTCTCATCTAGAAGTAGAGGATGACTGTAGAAAAATGTAATTTCAGTTAGCACATTGACAAAAAAATGCTGGACTGTCTACAGAAGCTTTAAATGAAGCAAAAGGAAAGATGTATATACAGTTTTTCAAGCAATGACAGTTGAGCACTGAATATATTTCTGAACGATAAGGAAATGGGGAGAGGTAAAGAAATGAATGTTGGCATTACACTGAAGGTTTGGGAGCCTAGACTAAACCGGGGCTGAAACTTTGCCTTGTTTATTACAGACAAACTGCTGTAGCCTGCTGTAAAGCAGTATAGACATGACATAGTTTAATGCATAGTGCACTTCTGTGAATTAATGTTGACCTTACTCTTGGCATTTGGCTTTAGCATTCTATTTTTTCCCCTTGTTTCATTAATGAAGCTTCTCTCCCTTTGTAATTATCATTGGTAATTGATTGCACACCCAGAAAAAGAATACTTTTTTTTTGGACACTGAATGGGGCTGGAGGCTTTATTTTTTGCCTATTTGATACATGTAATTATAGTATAAATATATGTGCCTTGTTAACATAACAGACAATATCTACTTCATTGACACATTTGAAAATGTCAATTTCCAATTCAACCTTAAGATCCTTCTAGTATAATGATTTGTTTTTATGAACAGATATAATTAATCTAAAGTGTAATACTAAGTAATACCCTCTTCCGCTGGTGTGTCTTCTGTTTGGTGGCATGATATATTCTCTGCTGCCTTGTTTACCATGTAATATAGATTCTCTTAAAGAAAAAGAATAAAAATGCACATCAGTAAACACTGTTAGCTAATTTCAATACTTATTTTTGGGAAAGGACCTTTCTCGTGCACCCAAAGATGAATGTGTCCCATTAAAAGATTGTAATGGCACATACATAACATTGGGCCAGTCTGGATTTGGAAAATGCAGACAATAATAGAGCATGGTTGGAAGTATCATCATCCAGCCAAAATAATTTTTGGCTTGAAAGTATGTCCCATGATTTTCAATACCCAGTTATGTGCTTGAAAATATGGGGGTTTGTTTCTTAGCTTTCATATAGACCAAATAAACAGAGTATTGGAGCCTTTTATCTACACAATATCAGTGTTAACAAATTTTTGATCAATGATGAATAATTAGTAATTTTGTGATAGAACTTGTCAGTTAGAAACCAAATATGGATTTGTCCAGATAATGTGACTCAAAGTGAAGACATGATGTAAAATACTTGTGATTATAGCTTCTTACTACAGGTACCACTAAAAAATTTCACATAATGGCATACAACCAGGTTAATGATAAGGATTTGGCCATAGCACAACTTTTCGTGTCCTGCTTCAGATGCCATGTCTCATCTGTAGCCACACTTTACGCTGCTGACAAACCATAGTCCATAAGAGAGAAAGGACATGGGAGAGACGTTCCCAGCCAGAACCTTGTCCTTGCCACTGGGGAAAAGCAGGTGGAAATGGGTTGACTGCCAGCAGAGAGCCATTCCATGCACCACCTGCCTCCTCCTTTCCCTTTTGAGAGCTCCGAAGAGGATTTTAGTGTTTTGGTGAGGGCTTTCCTATGGAGCGTCAGAGTAGCATGTTCAAGAGTCAGAGCTGATCTGTCTTTGCAGCATATTGATCTTGCCTCTTCTGCATAGCAAGGAACAAATTCAGTCCTTTCAGCGTAGAAATTTGAATACAGGTACAGCACAAGAAGTCCTGTTCTGTTCCCATGTTCTTCAGGAAATACACTTGTTTTCTTAATATGGTTGCCCTCAAGGACCAGAGCATCATATCTTTGGGATCACAAGTCAAACTTTTT
Source organism: Balearica regulorum gibbericeps (assembly GCF_011004875.1). Classification (NCBI taxonomy): domain Eukaryota; kingdom Metazoa; phylum Chordata; class Aves; order Gruiformes; family Gruidae; genus Balearica; species Balearica regulorum. The sequence continues at coordinate 50,275,007 of NC_046187.1, read as the reverse complement.
TTTTTTTCCTATTTCATTGTCCTGTGGGATATTAGCTATCACAATGCTAAATACATATATATAAAATCTGGTATATTGTTTTACTGAGTTAGATTTTTCTTCAGAATTACAAATGCAATAAACATGCATGAAAATATAAAAATACATTAGCTGTTTCCTTATTCTTTTCAATATGTTATTGATTTTAAAGTATTTTTTCCTTATTTGTAAGGCCTCTGGCAATATTGGGCCCTAGTACTTAAAGTTTTCTTTACTTCCTTTTCCTATTGGTATAATTTTTAGGTCAGAACATTCTGATTCATGATTTTGTCCTAAATATAATTTGAAAGCTGTGGGTGTCTGAGCTTTTAGTGTGTGTTTTCACAATGAAATGAAATTCCTATTTATATTTGGAAAGCTGGTTGTGGATTTGGCTTTTTAAAGTAGAATTTGAAAGATCTATTTTCCATGTTGCTTTTACTTGCTTGGGATGCAAAATTCCCTGGGACTCTGAGAATGGCACTTTATAAATGAAATTTACTATTATTGCTGTTTTCTCCACAGTAAATTCTATTGTTAGTGACAACTGAGTTGCAGCCTTACAGCTCCCTGTCCACTATTATAACGTTCCAAACTTCTCTTTTTGGGCTCAAACATCTTATGCTTAGGTTAAGCTGAAACATTTTGGTTGACTGGTTGACTGAAGTTGGTTCAGCTTTTTTTATAGTTAGCCAAACATGTTTTACAACAAGAATCTGTATACAAACAAAACAACATCTATTTAAAAAACAGGATGTATTTTTAAAAGCTTATTTTTCTTAGAATACAAATAACTTGAAGAAGTTGAAATATGAAGGTCAGATGTTTAGCTGCTGTAAATATTGTAGTTTCATTCATTGAAATGAAGTTTTGCCTGTTCATAAATGTTAGTCCTCAAATGTCTGTCTCCTACCTGGTATGTCTCAGTGAGGAATTATCATTCATAGTGGGCTGATCTTGAGTGGTGAGTGGGAGTCAGTGTGCATGTGTGATTGTGAGTGCTGGAAGTTACTTGGAAACTGAAGTCATAGAGAATTTTAAACTTTTAAGAAGTCTGTTAAAAGTCTAATTACAATTAAAGCATAACTTCAAATTAGAAGTTTTAAAATAGTGTTTTGTTCTCATTTCATTACTACTTAACATGAGACAGCAAGAAATTCAAAGGTTTCATTGTAATATAAATTCTATACAAAACCATGTTATGCATTAATATATAACCTTTAGGTTTATGGATTACCTCTTAATGAAGTCGCTTTATTTGTTATGGCTGGGATTTTCTGGGAAACTGTGTTAACTTTGTGAATCTTATATGATTTACTGTGTTCCAACTGTATATTGCTGTAGGCTGCCTGAATCATTAAAAGGAGTTTATGAAGATTGTGTTAAGAAACCGAAAGACAGGGTAAGCAGCTAACACGAGTCAGGCTTATGTGCCCTATGTCATGCAACTTAAGAATGGATGGAACAACTTTTGGGGGAGAAATTGTTAACTGCCCGTATTCAATGTAGGAGCCTTGATGTAATGTAGGAAATGTTTTCCTTCTTGATAAACTAGTTCTTTAACAATAGTCCAGTTGACCTAAAATTACTCAATAGTTTCTTCTGAAAAAAAAGTAAGAAAGAGTAGATTAATAAAACTTGGAAGAATTCTGCTTCTTTCTCTTCCCACCTAGTGGTTACAGCATTCATCTCAGTTGATGGAGGCACAAAATCAATTTTCTCCCCTGCTTGAAAGGGATTAATCCCATAGTGTAACAAGGACTCCTTCCCACAATACTGTGATGTATTTTGAGGTGGGTTACACTCAGTATCTCCCCTTGACTGTGACCCTGTAAGTATTGGATATGTATCATGAAGACTGGTTCTAGAAGCTGATGGTTTTAAGGGTGTTTCAGTCATTCCCCCAGGTCTGACAGACTTTGTCTTGTAAGTCTAGCATTTTATTATGTGATACTTAGCACACCCTGGAGGTAGATGAAATCGGATGAGTCAGAGGACAACTCTGAATTTAGGTTGGGCACCATGGTGGGGTAGGTATGGGAAGGATGCACAAACCACAGGGTCTGGAGTATGTAAGAGGAGGGTTGTCATCAGCATCACTATATTTATCCTTCAGTTCTGTGAATGTTATTTAATCAGGCTCTTTTTTTTTTTCCCCCAGTAAATATTATCAAAATAGAAATAAAATTGTGTTTCATATCATGAAAATATTGCATCCCATCTACAGTTATTATCTTTTGCTTCTCATTTCTGAATTTCTATATATCTAGTTTTGTGTGTGAGAGAGATCTATGTATATATGCATATACATGTACATAAATATCTGTATGTATAAGGTCAAATAATTTTTTTCTCTTTTTTAGGACCATGATAGATGGCATTTGCTTTTCATGTTTGCTGTATTTTGCTGTGCCAGATTCCTTTAAGTAAGGAATCCTTGGATTAGGTGTAAATCTCTGAAATGCAAGGGATTTTGCCCATCCCATCACGTAGCGGGCACTAGCTGAGCGTGCTGGGAAGGGAAGCTTCCCTGGGGCAGGATGGGTTTCACAGGGGAGACTGGGCATCACAAAAACTGGGAAAACCATGAGCAGTGTAAAGTGTGACACAAAGGCAACTCCAGGACTTGACGGGGGGGAAAAAAAGTGATATTCCAGGAAGCGGACAATATGGTGTGAAGCCGCATGTGGATTGTGTGGCCGCACCACAGGAAGTCCCTGAAAGGCCGAGGGAAAGCCTGGGAGAAAGAGGCTGCACAGGGAGCGTGTTTGTGGTGCCTTTCATTCTGTCTCACTTAACTCCTCACAAGATTTTCTGGTTTAAAATATATTTTTAACACTGTTTCAGCTTTTGCTCAAGTAAAACCGGGATTCTGAGCTTAAAAATCCTTGTAGCTTTTTGGAGGTGGCAGGCTGCCTGAGTAGATCCAGTCAAAGCAGTGGCAAGCGTCGTCATAAGGGCAAAACAAGGAAGTACTTAATCTTCTGCCTCTCAATTTTATTAGTCTCAAGGTTATATTAAAGGACACACAAGGAACCAGGCACAATTCAAAAACTCCTTTACTTTTTCTAAAGAGGAAGAAGCTGGTGGGCTGAAAGGCCCCAAGAAGAGTGAAGTCTATAAGCACTTTGGGGTGGGTCCGTCAGAGAGGGATCTGGCTAGGCTGAGAGCAGCATAAAACAGTCCAAATAATACACGTGCATCAGCAATCAGCCATCTTTATTCTAAATGTTTCCTGCCTTTGAGGCATGAAGAGAACGTGCTGTATGCGGAAAAAGCTCTATTAGTTTCTTCAATGAACTTTTGCCACAGGCTCCCAGAAGGAAGCCCTTGAAGGGAAACCTTAAACCCTCTATATTAATTCAAATTAGTACCCAAAGATGACTCAGGCCTTGTTCTGAGTGATATTACTGCATCATACTCTGCTGAAGGCCACACACCTGAGTGGGTGCACTCAGTGAGACCCTGCAAAGAAGGGGTCCTGAAAGGTTTCTGTTAGCCTGGTAACCATGACAATAGTTTTGCCAAATACTTTCTTCTAATGAAGAGTCAAAAATGTCACATTTGTTTGTTTCCAGTGTATTCTGTGGATATCACCAGTACTTTCAGAAATGGAGAAACTGAGGAGGAGCCTGGTGTTGATCAGAAAGGCAGTTACTTGCACGCTGGGCTGGTGGCATGGGCCCAAGGGGGAGAGAAAAAGAGGGCTCTGTAGTAGGAAGGAAGGGAGGGGTGGTCTAACTCCTCACCTATACAAAATCACAAAAGACAGATCACAAGCAGCCGGACTGAACATAATCAGATCTCATGGACCTACAAAGACATGTAAGCTTGTGGGAAGATGGGTCTCTTGAATTTTTACTCTAAATAGCAATCACCAGTGTGTCCAGAACGTGTGAGAAAAGTCAGTCCCAAGGGTTGGTTAGCATCTGTTTAACACAGAGTAGGTGCAGGTTGCATGTGGAAATAAATCTGAAAAGTCAACAGTGACCCTAGGAGATGGGTAGTTGCACACGGGTCCTTGGCCTCAGGAGGAAAGGCTGGTGAAAGCTCAGGGGTCTCCCAACACCCTTCAGGTTGTGCTTAGATGGTAGGGATTCCCTGACACCCCTCCTTCTTCCCTCCCAGAAGATGTTGCCTCAGCCGGGCTGAGGCTCGTAACCCTGTAGCTGTGCAGGATGAGCAAGGAACTGGAGCCATGCAGCACTGTAGGGCATGTGATGGAAAGCCTTCTCCCATTGTGTGCCTAAGGAGGCATCCTCGGCATAACATCGAGGCATCGCACTGGGGTTTCCTGCTCCCAGCCAAAACGCTGCCTGCAGCTCTGGATGCAGTAGTGGCTGACCCACAGGGGAACGTGTATCACCTTTTAATCACCAATATTTGAATTGAAACCCAATAAAATATCAGTCCTCACAAACATTTCTCCCTGATACATGCTGCCACCTGTTTTAACAGCTGCAGAAAAAACCAGTCCTTTTCCATGCCTATCTGCAAATATCTAGTTTATCCACTTTCTGTGGCTGTTTTAAGCTAATTCTGTGGTAGTGTTCATGTATAAATACATATTTATTTATATAAGAGTATATAACTTAGAAGGCTAACCTTCCTTTAAAAATATTATCAGACACAGAAGAGAAATATCACATCAGTTATTATATTTCTATTATGTATCTTTATATTCAAATAAAGATTCCAAGATTTTTGGTGGATGAAAAAAATACACAGTAAAAGGAAGACCTGACTGCTAATGGTGTAATGGACTGGATGATAGGTACCAAACAGCATTCCTGATGGGGGCAGTAAGAAATGAGCAACGTTTCCACGATATTTGAGAGAGGAGTGGATGATATTCCTTTCACTTGGTATGTTTTTTTCCTTTTGAACAGATGCTGTTGTCATTTGGCAAAGTACCCCTTCGTAAGGTCAATTCTAAAACATTAGGGTTACTCTTCTTGATTTATGCTCTTATTGTTCTCTGCATAAATAAAGCTATGGCCTCTTCTTTCCAGTTAATGTGCCACTAGCTTAATTAATTTTGAAAGCGCAAGAGGGTGCAGGAAAGAGCTGATATTAATGAGCTGTACTAATGACATTAGGGACTGACTGAAACTAGTTATTAAAAATAAGAGTACGGCTTGTTATATGCTTTGGAAGAACTGCAGTAAGTAAATCCAGACTAAACTCGGAATTTTATGCTATATACCTATCTGCATATAGTTACTATACCCCAGAAAAACTTCTGATCTGAACCTGAGCTCTGTGTTTAGTTCCATACTTTAAAAAGTTCATAAAAGCAAGACTCCTGCCTATAAATGACTTCTCCATTTTGAAAGCTAACATTTCACTTACAGCTAAGAGAGGCATTGCAGTTAAAATTTTGCAGTTTGATGGATCTACACTTCAGGGATTACTTCATCTGTGGATAATTCTATCTCCTCCTCTATTTTTATACTACTAGTACCCAAGTGTCCTAGTTAGATGGCCATTGTGCTAGGTACCATACATTCATACATATTCAAAGCATGTACATTTTTCTATCATCAACAGCAAAATGTTGAAGATGAGAAGAAAATCATGTACTAACAGCAAAGATATGCATGAAACTCAAGGACAGTTAACGGCAGGGGAAAAAAAAAAACCCCAAACAACAAACAGCTAGCTGATAATTCATAGTATTCCAACTCACCTTGAGGGGAAGCTGCCCTGACATCTTCAGAATAAGGAAACCGGGGAGACTACTACTATACACATCTTAATAGGTGTCCAAATCAGTTGTGGTCATGTCTTGTTTTTATTTTAGTTTTAATATCCTGTGAGTTGGAAAGATAGTCTATTACCTCGTTAACTTCCGTTTTGAGCTACTGCTGTTCTGCATGAATGTATTTCTTGCATTTCCTTGTGACTTTCTTCTCTGTTCTGCCCCTTTTGGGATCAAATGGTATTTTTTAAAACTTTGGTTATAAAGATTTCCCTCAAGCTTTCTAGCTTTCACTCAGAGTGGTATTTCTCTTCTTCCTATTTATTATCCTCAGATAGATACTTGGTTATTTTGGTGATATTTCTTCCAAAAAGTATGAACCCTGTTTATCAAGCTCCAGGAAATATTTGTGCAAGCTGAGCATGAACACGCTTTCAAGAGATTGCAGAGAATCTAGGAAGGGAACTAAGTTCATCATCTCCCCGAACACAGTAGAAAAGGGCGGGTCAACATAACTGGACTTTTTCACTGCTGTTGACTCCAGAGTATTTGCAGTGTAAGCAAGAGCAGCGCTTGACCAAGTCTTTCTAGCTACTGGGTGCAGACACATTCACAGCTGAAGTCATAGTACAGCGCTAATAGCTGATAAAAGTGTCCTTTTTACTGTTTGACAGGAAATAATTTTCATAGCCATCAAGGAAGAAGGTTGTGTAGTGAGAAAGGAAGATGCTAAAGAAATGCTAAAGAAATCTTATGTTAAAGAATGCCTTTCACATACGTGAAGTTGTTTATCATTTCAACTTGTTATACAGCAAAAGGAAAGAGAACCGAGTTCCGGGAGGACGTACAGAAGAGATACCCACCTGCCTAGTCCTGGCACTGGAGAGGAAACTTCAGCCTTGCTTGGAAGGGTGAATAAGCCTCAGCGGATCTGAATGAATCAAAGCTTGTTTAGAGTTAGTGTAGAAATCCCCTTTCTCTAATACTACGTGGATAGCGTTTGGGGAGTTCTGGTATATATTAGCTATTATAAAGTTAGATTACACACAGACAAAACATACCCTTCTCTCAGAATTCTCTCAGGGTAACTCTCTCAGAATTTTTTTCTATTGGTAATTAGTTCCATTAGAGTGTATGCTTACACAGAGTTGATTATAGAGTAAAAATCATATTTTTCACACTGTCTTTAGTGATTATTATTTTTAGCATGTAAGCAAACATTCAAATGTTTATTTGTGTGAAGTGATATTCCAGACCTTAGGATATTTTGATGTTTATTCAATTTGGCAGAGATGGTAAAATGCCTTGCTCTTTATAATTAAAACCTGTGTATGATTGACATATATCCAGATGCTATGAATAAGGTAAGTGAAATTTTACTTCCTGTAAGAATGGTGAGTATTGTCAAGAACAGTGGCTAGTATGAGACAAAAGTATGCTTGCCATGGCTTAGAAGAAGGTATCAGGAAAAGACCTTCAACTGACAGCATGAAAATCAATTTACAAGTAGATTTTAGAGCCTGAAAGTAAGTTATAAGCAGAATTAAGCTGTTGCAGCACAGCTTCAGAAAGCTCATGTTGAAGTGCTTATTCACAGAGAGAAAAGGTAATATGCTTATGCCATAACAAAAATGAGATAATAAAAGTAAGTGATCAACACATGGTTTTCTGTCTGCAGAAAGAAGGATATAAATACAGACTTGCACAGCAAAGCCAAAGAAAATCTGGATTGACTCAGGCATAATATATGCAAAAGAGAAGAGCAACTTTTATTTAGCAAATGAAATAACTCCCACGACAACCAAAATTCCATATGTGCAGTGGTCAAAATAAAGTTGGATGCCAGCAGTTATTCAGTGTGTTATGTAAGACATTCAGATACTTCCTCTTCTAAGCAGCATAAATTGTTACATTCACTTGATGGCTGATGGCCTTGATGTGGTTTCCAGTAAAGAAAGGAAAAGGAAATTAATTACAGATTATATAGCCTTGGCCAGACGGAATCCTCCCCATGATCTTTCTCTTCTGGTCTTTGTCATCCAGCTAGGCAATAACAGCTAAGCAGTAGTGAATCTCCTTTCAGTACCAGACCAACTCCTTTGCCTTGGGCCTGAAAAGTAATTGGGGAAAAAAAAAAAAAAGAAAAAAAAAAGACAAATTGGTATTGTTTGTTACTTGTGGAACATACCTGCTCTCTCTACGCTGACAATTTTATTCACAGCTAAAAATTATCATAGTTACAATTTTAACATCTGCAGAAAGATACCATTGCAAAGATATATTGTCTAAATCTCAGCAGATGGGAAACTCACAACTTTTCAAGTGCTAAATTAAGCTTGCAGACTATCATGAGGGATTTTTACTTACCTTTGCATGTGATGTGATATGATCTCTGTACTAAAGCAATCAGATCAATTAAAATAAGTGGTCTCGTGGAAAATAAAAATAATTGTTAGGTATCAAATGTATTTTATAACTCTGGCCACCAATATCTCTGAAATAGAAATAAGACTAATAAAATAAAAGGAATAAACAGTCAAATATATATGAGAAATAATGTTTATACATTACTAATCATTGGTATACTAACATTAGAACTAGGATCTAAAAATGGAAAGATTTCTGCACCAAATTGTCTTTTCTGATATAAAACTGGAATAACTCTAAGCCATTTACAATAGAACCAGTTCAAGATTTATATTCAAACAATGTAAAGCCACGCACTATTTGGGCTTCTCTGCTGGGGCTCCAATTTCTGTTAATAAATGAATGCAGTGTATTCTGGAAGGGAAAAAAAAAAAAAAAGAGAGAAAAAACAAAGAAAGGCAATAAATATATAATCTCCTAGAGTGTAAGGAAACATCTATATGACCTTTATTTTACAGTTCCAATCATCCAGCCTGATGATGTTTGGAATTCTAATGTTTGGCAGAGATTATTCTTGTAATGATTTCTGTTGACAGTGAAATTGTAAATAACTGTATGTAGGAAAGAATGTGTCCAATGCAATATCACTATATACAATATTGTGCATAGTTATTAGTAGTATCAGGTGCAGCTAGCATTTTATATTTTGAATTCCTTTTGGTTTCAAACACCCCTAGTACTTACAATGCATTCTGGAGTGACGCTATTGAATTTTAGTCTGCCATTAAATGAGTAATTTCTGTCTATTCTAATACAATTTTGTATGACAGGACCTGGAGAAAGTTTATCTGAGCACCTTGTGTGGTGACTGTAAAACTGATATATCATTCACAGCACCAGCAATGCAATCCCCTATGAATGTGGAATAAGAATCAGTTTCCATCAAAATAGGGTTTTTTTCTGAAACTCAAGACATTCACCAAGGCTTGCAAACTCAGAAATGATATGAATGTTGTCTGGCTTCATTTTAAAGGTCATAAAATACATTTATCACCCTTAACATCTTTTATGTCTCTGTAATTAAATTATATTGTTCATGTGTTTTTCAGGCGCTCCTTGTATGAAATCCAGGGAGGTATAATGATTACTATTTATGAGGGCAGAATTACAAGATTATTGGAATGAATGCTGTATGAACTGTACAGCTTAAGGGTGAGTGAATAAAATTTTCCATCAATGATATTCATAATTATTACAGCTTTGCTACTTTAGGAAAGAGTGAGCTACTGAAATATGTCTCAGTTTTCACTCAGCACTTAGTCAAACGTATTGACTTCAGTAAGTAAGGGCAAAATACTTATTTCTCCTCAGCAGAATACACTGGCCACAGCCAATGAATGCAGCTGTCAGATACTCTGTCGCAGCACTCTCACTCTGCTGTCGTACAAATTGCAGCAGCCCAGGGACAGAAGTAACTTTTATCAAATGATGTATTGGGTGGCCAATTCTAGTTCCAGTGCCTTCCACAAACTCTCTGTCATGAGTCCCAAGAAGAGAGAAACAGTAAACTGTCCTTTTTTGTTGCACATGTGATAGAAGATCCTGCAAGGGGATTAATGTTGGTGAGGAAGTTCCAAAATATCATACAGAAAAATGTTCCTCACTTCCAAAACTAAAATCAATTGACTAAGTCCTCGTCAAGAAACTTTAACAGTATCATCGTTCTGCTTAATGGTTCCCCTTCTGACACACATGAGGAAACAAAAGATGCTACAGCTGAAGTAGAGGATTTTGATATAATATTTTACAGTACCCAAATTTAGGAGGTGTTCTGTTTGTGAAGTAAAGCTGAAAACTGTGCAATAGTCTGGATAGCATGCCTGAATGGCAGCTATTATGGTTCTGAATTTGTTTCTGAAGAGGAAGTGGCCTCCTGCATAGCCGCTTCTGGGATTTTGTTAATTTCATGGCTATAAGTCTTTTTCAAAGTTACTCTTCTCTTGTTAAAATGTATTCTTTCAAAAAATGTTTTATGATTTTATATATTGCTTTTCCTTCCCAGCATTTATATTTCCTATGTGTTTACTGAGAACAATGCAATGCCCTTACAACCTCTATTTTTTTGCTAGGCTAAACAAGCTTAGTTCTCCCTTCAGCATTTCAACAGTCCTTCTCAGCAGTTGTTTTGATGACCAGATTTATATATGGTATTCCAGATGGAGATTCAGCAGGTCCTTGTACAATAACAGTAATATTTTGTAATATCTAATAGAATCATCTTACTGTTTACAGTCTCTACGCCTTCTTCATGGTGTATTACTTGGATACATTATTAGTCATCCCATAAATAAGACCTGTAAAATTTGGAAGATCTTTAAACTGATTTCACACTGGCAGCACAATGTTTTTTTCCTTCTGTCCTGTTTTTTCCAGGTGACAGGCACTCACTGGTAGAGGCCAATAACAAAACTATTGTCTGCTACATTGCAATAACTTTGACTTCATAATAATAAATGCCATCTTATTTCTACCACTAAGCTCTAGTTTTTCCTATAGAATATTGCAATTCTCCAGTTTATTGATGATGTCTGTCAACTTAGTTATCAGCAAATTTCATAATGACAGTTCTTTGTGTTATGCCAAAGCAGCAAACATTATTAAGATCTGTCCCAGAACCAATCCTTGTATAACTCCACAAAACACTTCCCTGCAGCCTGATATTTCCCCTTTTCATAAATCTCTTATTCATGTCTAAAGTTCTTCTTCTGTATCCTGTCCACAGTTGGAATTTACAGTTCTGCACTTCTGAAATTAGCCAGTAATTTCCCATGCAAATATGTATGTGACTTCTTCACATAGATTAAATATGCATTCAGTTATTTCTTCAAAAAGACAATGCACTTGTCCATCATTATTCACTGTTGGTCAACACGTTGCATTTTATTACTTTTTCCATTAGCTTATACACCTCTAAATTATGACAAGGTTCATTAGTTCTGTCAGAAGATGGACATCTTTTTTGCCTTCTTAACACTCAGCACAGAGTGCACTAAATTCTGAGGTTTCCTTCCACTTGGCTGTAAACAATTCAGTTACTTTTACCCATCAGGGCCTCTCTGTCCTTCCTAATTGCATATTCCTTATCAAAAGCTGAGATAAAATATTTCTTTAGCTTTTCAGCAAAACTTAGTTTGCCTTTAAAATATAACCTTCCTAAGTTCATATTGTCTTTTTGTTATTGTTGTATTTATTATTTTCAAGATCAAATTGCCTTTTGACAATTCACCTTTTTTATTTTGTATCATTGCTGCTATTCCTAATGCACTTTTCAATAAATTAGGTCTGGAGTCTTTTTTAATAAGTTTTTTTTCTCCTTTATTTGAAATACAGTTTGCAGAAAATCTCTGTGCCTTTAAAGCTTTCATGCTGAGGTCTCTAAGTTCTTCAGCCTAGATCATGTCATTCCTAATTCCTTTAATGTGTCAAAAAATTCCCATTTGAAGCCCTTATTACATTGCAGATTAATCTTTAGATTTGACTAGATAAAAATCTGAAGTGGCATAATTTCCATCTGGTTTGATGAAGAACTGCAGCAGGCACCATACCTCAGAATACCCAGATTGCACTAATGGTCTTTGTTTTCCAATGTCTATTTGGACAAGTTTGCAATAGTGAGAAATGATGTCCTCGCAGGATATATTTCTCTAGAAAGAGAATATTAAAAGAATACATAAAACAGAAAACAGACCTTTTTTTCTCCCCCTCTACTGACAACACCCTGTCATGAGGTAAAATTTGTGGAGAGAGAAAGAGAGTCTAACAACATTCTTTTAATCAATATTATCAACATCACAACAATAAATAGGTAAGAGTAATTGCAAGCAGAACAATGAGAACGTTATTTGGAAAAAAGGAATACTAAACCCTTAACTGAAGTCCCTGTTAAATGTACATTCTTCCTGAAAAGAATAACGATATTGGTTTTTGATAGAAGCTACACATTAGAACTAAAGAAAAATATTGACCAGTTTGCTGTCAAAAGTTGTAGTTTTGCCAAGACCAAGATGTTTCCATGGAAGTATTCCAATTTCTGACCAACTCTATTATAAATACTTACTTGGGGAGCTGAAGGGTCTGGTCTTTCTGCATACTAAACAGCATCAGTCTCCAAAGATTTTAATGCAAGTGGAATATCTTGCAGAGTTTGATCCTAAAGGAACTATATATCTCTCTATAGTAACTACAGAATAAAATTCCGGTGCTGAATAAGTCTCTGAAGACTGACAGAAATGAGAGAAGAGGCTCTGTCAAAGTAAGAATACAAGCTAGATACTGTCTCATGAATCCATGATCCAGAAGAATAGTCAGTCCCACACTATTACATTTATGGCCTGGGGGGTCAACATCCCTTAGTCTGATAAACTAGATAGGTACAAGAATCCACAATTTTATCAGTCAAGACAGATTGTGCAAGATTCGAACTAGAACTAAAAATATAGTCTGACTGGAAGCTTCCCTTAAAAGCTATTCAAGAACAAAAGAGCTACGCTGGAAGAGAGATGAAAATTGCATACAGAATATTTTCTACTAAGAAATACTAGTCACATTTCTTTTGTTTTCATTAAATAAAGAAAAATGTAAAATCCAGTTATAAGCATCTGAAAAATGAAATTGGAAAAATACTTCAAAAAAGGAAATTAATAAAAATCAGTAGTAGTAAGGAGATGGTGCATTGCTTGAAAATACTTCAGTATAATTATTTCCTTTGATTCATCTGATGCTTTCAACACATTCTATAAATCGAGCAAGTAGCTGTTTTCTGGAGCAGTGAATAACCATGACATCATCTCTATCATCGTATGGCACGTGCTGGCTTTTACAATAGTGGCTTCTGTAAAAGCAGGATTTGGATCATTACACTGTGATTTAGTAGAATCTTATTCCATGAGTATTCCTGTTTGGCCAGATTATGAATCATTCATTAGCATTCATATTCAGTAACTCACATGTTTTGTCCCATCTAAAGGTTTCAGAATTGTGGCACTGTGTCAATTTTGCTGCAAGTGCAATATGGAATTAATCTATAAAAGCAGTGGTATAAGAATCTGATTTAGAGTGGTGTGGCTGAATGTTCTCAACAATTTAGAGTCTGAGATAAAGTAGTCTAAGTCTAGGAAGATATTTCTGGCAGCTGCATTGGGTACTTTTTGTAGGATGTGTGAACAGTCCAGACATCTTGCCTCACTACTGCACACTACCCAGCCAGATCATACTTGTGTTGACTGGGCATATTCTATGCACAAAGGCAACTCAGTTCATTCCACAACTTTGTAGTCCAGAGCAATATAAACATTGATATATCTCCACCACATTCTCATCACTTCTGTGTGACAGAAATATTGTTTCGCAGTCTACCATCCTACAAAAAAAGAGAGTCCTATCAATAGGAGGGATCAAGCTGAAAAGTGATTATTTTCCAATTTACTTTTATTTGTTAACTCTTTAATCAGTACTTGTTTAATATTAAATGAAGGAAAAGAATTTGAGCGACGAAATTCTTCCATTTCCTTTTTTCCACCTCCCACCAAATCTATTTTGTTACCTAGTAAAATGGATCATCATTATTGCTATGCAGTGCATAACAACTGCTGAAAATGGTCAGACTATAGAGCTTAACAATGCATAGTGAAGGATGTTTCATTTTATTTTAGAATGCCTTTTATGACAACATACTCCAGCAGAGCATATTGATTAAACAACTGATAATGCCACATTGTAAAACACTGGGATTCTTGGTACTTTATAAGGAATTAGCACTAAAAACTGAACTGGACTTCTCCTATCTGAATATAGTATTATTGAAAAAACTTCAGAGTGCCATTATTACTTATTCTCTGAGATAACTGTGCAGTGCGCTATACCTAACTTTGCAGACAGACAAAAAGATGAAAGTGAAGCCTAGTCAAATGTCTCTAGCTTTCTGGTAATAATATTTTGAGTTTTTTAAATTCTGATGTCATGTATGAGTTCACTATACTGAAAGAATGCTTTTATGTTGCTTCAGTTCATTACCCTGTGCTGATCTTATCATGAGATTATTATTCACTCCTTTCTTTGATAATTAATATTGATTGCATGTTAATCTGTGAGCAAGTAAAATGGTCTTCAGTCCCAGTCAGTAGAAAATCTACTTAGAAATTTAATAGATATTTCTTTTCACATCTTTTAGCTTGCTTAATGGTGCACCTCTCTTGCCCAAAGCAGTTCTTATTGTAGTTAGAAGGTGATGAGCTGAGGAGCTAACTAGTTTTATCATTGCCCATCCACAATTTCATTTGCTTGCTAATGCTTCCACATGAATCCTTCCAAGCTGCTTTCCCTGAGAGAAGATGCAACATGAGAAAATGAAAGAGAACGTGAATGGATTTTTTTTTAAGCCCCAAAAGACCATTGTAGATTCATTGTTTGATTATTTGTGTTTCTTCCTTTCAACGTTCTTCTGTTTTCTTGCTTTTCAGGAATGTCCCAATAAGGTCATAGTAAAAAAAAAAAAAAATTAAAAAAAAAAAAATGTTCTGATCAAAGTAGAGGCCTGAACTAAAAATCCAGTTTTGAAGAGTCCTGAATTGTATTAGCATTAACCTCTGACTCCTAATTTTCATCTCAGTTCCATCATGACATTGTTGGATAATGTATAACTCATCGTACAAAACAACAATCTGAATAAACAAAACTGATAGACCAGACTATCTCCCATTACAGAGAGAAAAGGAAAGGAGAAAATGTGGAAAAATAAGTAAAATATTTTACAAATCAAATATTATGAAGTAAGGCATAAATTATAATACTGGAGGAATGCTCTTTTTTTCTTATCGTTTAAAAGTTTTATATTTTTTAACTAGAAAGTCATCTAGCTACACACATTTAGAAACCAAGGCGTGCATCTAATAGGTTCACAATAAGAGCTTAGGAGTTTGAGAAAAATCAAAAACCATGCCTTTGAAAATGGAGAATAAGGAGGTCCTAAAATGATGTCTGTTTTACTAAGCATAGATTTGAAACAGAGTCCTAAAATACTGTGTCACTTTATTTAAATGTCAGAGAATGGTAGTCACCTGCTAAGCTGAGACAACACTGTCCCTAGAAAAAATTAAATTAAGTAATTTAAGTAGACAACAGACATTCAATGAAAAAGAACATTAATTCATAGAAAATAATCTTTAGTACACACTTTACTTGTGTTTACTGCCAATGGCTATTTCCTCACAAGAATACCATCATTTTACAAATGCATTTTTATTAACCTATATGCTGAAGAAATCTAATGGGTACCCTGCGGATTTGGGGTGACATTTACATCTCTAACACTGGAGCATGTCTGCTGGTTACTGCGTATGAGCACGGTTAAGATACTTTCTGCTTTTGACAGCACGCTTGTTTCTGCCTTTCCCACACATACAGATCAGCTGAGGGATTGAACCAAAGGCTACATTAGCATCTAGCTAGGCAGAAAACTATTCTGATAAAATGTAGAATAAATGACAAAGATAGAGGAAAAATGATACAGCAACATATAGCACAGATACACTTCTTTTTTTTTTTTTTTTTTTTTTGGGTGGGTAGCAGTGATAAATAGGCACTGGAACACCTGGCTGGCCACGGTTCCCTGGGGGCACTCTGCAAATAGCTGACCTAATTGCAGGTGCTGGGATTGCTGTTAAATTCAGCAATTGCCAGCAGTTTCCAGAGAGTAGTATCTAAGGAATTTTTTTAATTCCAAATTGTGATTCTCATCAGTAGAAATTATTTGTGTTCACTTTACTGGTCTTACATGCATGCTATTCTCTTTTATGCTGCCAGCAAATTGGCTAATCTGCCAACAGAAATATTCACACGTGGGAGGAAAGAAAGAATAGGAGCTGCCTGTCAGCCGGTGTCATGTGAGAGGCAAAAAGCCTCCAAGAATGCGGTCACAACAGAAGATAGGTGACCTTCCGGCTATTTCTATCATCTTGGTCATGGTCCTCCAAAGCACATAAAAAATACCGAACTAAAAGTCTCAGGTGAGGACCATCGTGCTTTTATGAAGATCAGTTCCACATCAAATAGAAGAGATCAATGTATTTTCTAGAGAAATGTGATTTTCTAAATTCACCCATACATTTTATAGCCAGAGGGAGTTAGTGAAGACCACAGAATTTCAGTCATTTATTATCTCAGAAAACATCATCTGGATAAGCTAACACTTACAGAGTAGAAAAATAGCTAATTGTCTTGACTTAAATTCTCCATGGAGTTGAGGATACACATCCTCTATAGATAAAATATTTCAGAGATTAATTATTCTTACTGTTAAAATATGTGTCTTATTTCTAGTCTTGATTTGTATAACTTTAGGTTGATTCTTGATATCTGTAATGGATCAAATGGACAAATATTCTTCTAAGCTCTCCCGACCCAAATATCACTCTGCTTTGGAAAGGGTAAGTTTGAATTTGTAACTTAGCACATGTCTATAAAATAGATTTAGGACAAACAAATAACTCTGATTTGCAAATTCTATCCAGTGGATAAACATGTCTAATCTCATATGCAAAAATAAGAGAAAAATAAGAGAAGTGACACATGGAGGTTCAGAGATTAGAATATTCCTACAAGAAAACCAGGTTGCAGAAGAGATGTTTCTCTTTAAAGAAAGGCCAAACATTACTCTGATTTGAATTAATCCTAAATAGTGTAAGCACACGATGCGTGTACTTATAGACACATTTTATTCCTAGAGAATTCAAAACAATCGTGGGACTGAGATGTAATGAATAGTGGTTCGCTAAGAGGACAGCGAATCTATCTATTGGGAAGCTGACACTATCCTAAGGAAAGAAGAATTGACAGCCTATTATTGGGACATCAGAGAGTAAATGTTTTTCCATTTCTTACTTTCTGGTTTTCACCTCATATTGTAGCTGTTTCTGTAGCTGCTCCTCTTGCCACCCACTGTTTGCCCTCTGAATCCAAATACAGAAAAGTGCATCAGATTACCTCTGTGTATTGATGTAGTTGCATGTACAGTAGGACTTGAAATTTTAAAAGCAAATTTAAAAGAGCTTTTAGATGCCTGTAAGCTGATGAGACTGAGACAAAGAAGTCCTAAAGGAACACCCATATTTGCAGAGAAAAAATGAACCAAATTTTTTCTTTCATTATTTGGATTCAAATTGATAAAGCAAGTCTCAAGATGAATGTTTGTAGTGGTGAAATAGTGTGGGAGATTCAACTGCTTGACTTTAATACAATATAGCACTTAAGAAAGCTTAGCAATACAAAAATTCATCATCCGACAACAGCATTTTTATCCCACTATCTGAATATTCAGGCACTTTTCTGAGAACAAGAAGTTTATCCTGAGAAGTAGAAGATAAGGCTATGAATCAGCTGGTAATTTTTTTTAACCAATGAAAATATTGACTGAGCCATCACTTTTGGATTTTATACTCCAAATATACTTGCATTCCAAATCAACTGTTATTAAGTAAAGAGCGTATTGAACTCATAGCTAAACAAAGGAATCTGCTCAGCATACATATCACCAGAATTTATAGGCTTGCAGCAGAATTAGTGAAATACCATTATTTCATCATCATCTTGTGCCATGGAGAAAGCTATTCTTTTTAATTCATAGTTATCTATTTCCTTCAGTCTCAAATAGAATATTTTTCTGTCAGTTGTATAAGCTGATATGAAGTTATTCACAGCATTTTACTAAGTAAAATTACAACTATCAGTGCCTGTAAGAAGTAAACCCAATTCTTACCAACAGAAATAGCTCTAGCTGTCTGAATTAGGGTGCCATATCTACCTCAACTTTTGATTTTTTTTAGTTTTTAAATACCATTATGATATAAAAGTGAGCACTGAATTCCAGCACTATCTCACTGATATGTTGAATGCTGAAAATTAGCACTAGTCTTCTCATCAAAAAGTGTAAATCTGCTGTCACGTGTGGTATTTGGAAAGTTGGTTGCTGGCCCAAGTGTCTTATCATAAAACAGTTTTCAATTCAGTATACTGACACTTTAATTTGTCTGTTCTTTACTGCTCAGAATTAAGGAAGGGGCATCATTCCAAGCCATTTCTCCAATATCATTTAGAAGCAACATGCCTTTTGACCTCTGAATTAAACTGCAAATCTCTTTGCATCACAGTATTTTGCAATGCTGAGTTACTCCTTACATTAAATCTCCAGCTGGTTTATTTTGCCACTGAGAAAATGCAACCACTTGTTCAGCAAAAAGGAGATTACCGTGAAATAAATTACTGTTTTTTTCAAGGAAATTAAAGGTTTATGGAACACCTTGATTCAATGTAGAGCTGCATTGCTATTCTAGAACCTGCTAGTCAGCTCAGCACAAAGCATCTTCATTTATTTTTATTTATATACCTAACAAGAAATATCAAGGTCAAAGTTTCTTTCAGGAATGAAATTATGTGAAATTGCTTAGAGTTTATTTACTTCTCACAGTCACATTGAATGTAATCTATTATGCCTACCATATGTACAACCATTAAACATCTGACCAAAGACCTTTCATAACATCTTGATTTCTATTATCTTTGAAAAACAGCCTCAGTCCTATGGAAACACCCTTGTAATCAAGCTAGGGTCTGTGCTTGATTAGCACCTGTGTAGAAGATTCTTCAGTACAGTGGGAGTCTCCCTGGAATTTAGGTTTAAAACAAATGTGCATTTTTAACCAAAAGAAGGACCAAGATAGTGCACCCAAGGACAAATAGATCATGACCAAATGTGGTTATTTAATAATCATGATGGAGTGAAAAGAATTAATGAAAAAGAAGGAAAAGTGGAATAAGTTGGGGCAGGGAAAACAAAAGGGGCATCTCATTGGAACCCCCAACTCAGAAGAATGTTACTTATCCTCACAGAAAAATCCTATGAAACTTTAATAGTAATATTGCAATAATGGCTTGGTCTTCTTCATACTAGAGTCAATACCGAAGTTGCAGTTATTTTTCAAGAGGTAGGAATAAATGTATATGTTATTTTTCTAAGTGACTTGTGGATAGAGTAATACTAGTGAATGACAGTGTTTTCTTTCTAGACATTTGAGACAGTCCCAAAGTTGGGTCAATCATTGTCTCTCTGTTGTCTTTCCAGTAGGGACTGCTCCATTCACTCTCTTCTCTGCCTTTTCGTCATCCAGGAACTAAATGGTGTCAAACTGCTTGGAGCTCATTTAATCTTTCATAGCCATGTGTAAGACAATTGATCTTACCTACTTTAATGTCTAAACATTGGTCCCATAAAAAAAGCAGTGATAGGGAACACAATCTGCTTTAGAGTTTATACACATAAAGTAAGAAAAGAAGGTATTTGTTAGGTCACATATATAGTGGGGCTGTACTCCAATAAACAAGTTACTGCAGAGGAGACAAGGAAGTGGATTTTAAGTGCAGTGCCTATTCTGTGGTCAACACTTGCATATGTTGCTTATCTATATTAAATAGGACTGCTTTCAGTGAAAGCAGAGATAGTAATGGAGGAGCTGAGGGCAACTTTAAAAACTGTGTATAGATTCTTTCCTTCGTATACTCCAACTCAGTGCAATTTATGTGTGGTCCCAAGAGACTGCCCATAGCAGAACTCAATATGCATATTTTTGTCGCCTGTTTAGTTCTGAGCTATTTTAAAAAAAATAAAAAAATCCATGCATTTATGCATGTGAAAACAGAAGCAGTCACTGTTAATGAAACTGCAGATAGATAGAAAAGAAAAGGGATTTCTTAAGTGCAGCATAGAGCCGAGTCAACCCTGAATAAATCGATTACGTTCAAAAGTTTGATGGAGACTCAACACCCGTTGCAAAGTCTGGCAGAGATACATGCAAGAATCTATGTGATCTCAGAGACACTAGAATCAAATGCAACCTTATTTTGGGTTTATGAAACTAATGCTAGCTATGGCTTGGCCCCACACTAATGCAATTATACAACTGTTGTTTTGTTTAAAAAAATGCATTAACTGGTTTTTCCATGTTATTGTGGACTCTTGCATCTAAATTCCGTCTGGTCCTGATCTGGCAAAATCCACATGCTGCTGCGCTATGTCACATATTGTTACTGGCTCTAATTTGCATTGGGTTGTTTCTCCTTTTCTGACATGACTACTCTATAGAAGTAATATTCACATCTAGGAACTTCTCTGCAGCCACAGGATGTTTCCTTGTTTGGTTGTTTTATTTTTTTCTTGACTGAAACATTCAGTTATTCAAAAGCTTCATCTTAAAAATAGTCAGCCAGGCAGTCATAGTCATAGTTTGGGATAGACATGGGCTGCTGGCTTGGGACTGCAGAAGACATGACAGGGTGATTGAGGACCATGAGGCAGAAGGAAAGGTTGCATTTTTTCTCCCTTGTATAATCTGTAAAACAGGATGTCCTGCATAGGTTCTTTTACTGAATATTGCACATTAAGAAAAAGTCTAAATTATATATGTGGTCCCGATTAATGTCATAATTTGACAGTGAATCAGTGTCTCTATGCTAGGGTCTTACCTGTAGGTATGACACAGTCAGTATAGGATTTCTCTCATGTATAAATGGCAAATATTTTAATGGCTAAACATCAGTCACCTGAAAGAACAGGCTTCAAGCAGGTGGTATTTAAGATCTTAATTGTCCTCTGGGTAAACAGACAGTCATCTTCTATCACCATCTAATTGTTCTTTCATGGAAGAGAGAGAATTAAGATCAAGGAATGGATCTGAACACCTTTAACTCTGAGGCTCCAATGAAAGTCTTCACATACAAAATGAGGTATTGCAAAAGATGCGTGTTGTCTCATCTACTGCACTCACGCATGTTCCTTATGAGTATGCCTTACAGAATGTATTGTTCTGTAACAAACATACTAAGGTAAAAAAACGTCTGTAACTTGTTGGTTTTCAGATAAAACCAACAGGAGAAGTATCTTTTGCTTACTGGTAAGAATGGGGCACTTTGCAGAAGCTCTTTCTTCATCAGTCTGTGATGAGTTGACCCTGGCCAATGGCTCTGCACCACAGAGCCACTCGCTCGCTCTCCCTCCTGTAACAGGACGGGGGAGAGAATAGCAAGAGCAAAAATGAGAAAACTCATGGGTCAAGCTAAATACAGTTTAATAAGTGAAGGAAAGAGGAAGAAAAAAATTACACAAAACAAGTTATACCAAGGCATTCACTCACCATCCCACAAGCAGACTGATACCCAGCCAGCCTCAAAGCAATGGCTACCTCCCCAAAATTCCCTCTCCCCAGTTTTTATTGTTGAACATGGTGTTTTATGTTCCTGAGTGTGTCCTGGCTGTGTCCCTTTCAAACTCCTTGCCTGCTCCCAGCCTACTCGCTATGGGGAGCAGAGTGGGAAACACAGAGATAGCTGTGAGGCTGTGCAAACATTGTTTAGCAACAGCCCAAACACTGGTGTGTTATCAACACTGTTTCAGCAACAAATTCAAAACGTGAGCATCCTAAAAGGTTCCAGGGCCATCTTCACCTTCAGTAGGTGTACCACTTATATCTAGATAAGTGAGGGATATAGATCACTGCATCAAGGTGTGCATCTCTGGTTAAGACAAGTTATTTTCTCCATCAGTCTTGGAAATGCTGCTGGAACTTAATATAAATTAAATGAACTGCTAAAACTAGTATGCCTCATAGAGTATAGAAAAGACAGTTGGCTTCTGGAATCTGGGAAGCCAAAAGCATCTGCAAATATCACTTGGTAAGTCAAGTTTAGTTACATATTGGCCATCACCCAAGCCCAGTAGCATTTCATTAATCTGAGGTATTGGATGTACATCTGAACCGGATATTACATTTACTTCCCAGAAATCAATACAGAAATCAGATATGCTGGTAAGGTTCCGGAACTAATGTAATTAGGCTGCAGCATTCTCTGTGTAATGCTGTAATTACTAACTGTAGCATCTTCCATAATTTGCCTTTTACTATATTCCATAACTGTTCGAGATCCGAGTCATTTGTAAACATCTTCCAGGTTCAGGTGTTTCTGCTATAGAAGTAATGACATCCAAAAGCTTTTAATTAGCTATCTAACTTCTCCATGCTGCCCAAGAGCTGAGTAATCCTAAATGGTATTTCTGGTCCTTTCATCAGACTTCTAAGGTTCCAGGTGCTTCTGAAACAAGCCTCTTGCCATGTGTCTTCTATGTCTACCACTGTTTCAGGATAGTAACATGATAAATCTGAGCCCTTTGCCATATTCTCACCAGGAACTTTTTTTACTAAATTTCCCTATATGCCCATAACTTTAAAAGTCTTTAGACCAATAATTAATTTTCTCCAATGAGAAACAACAATACCCAATTGCCTATTGGTGATCTTATTAAAGAATTGCTCTGAATACTGCTGCTGACTGTAGGGTTTTTTCCAGTGAAAGGATTGAAAGTGTTCTGTATTTTCTTCTGTCCTAGTATGTGCTGTATAACATTCTGATTTGTGGTCCCTTGTTTCTCTCAGGATTCCTGAAGGTGGGTTAGCAGTCCCTGCAGGTTGATTTTCAGAGACAAACATAAAGGGCGAAAACCCTGTAAAATATTCCAAATTTTGAAGATCTTACTGATTCTGGCATTCAATTATCATCTGTTTTTGAAATGCTGTTTTTTAGTGTACATTTGCACCTGTACTGGGTCAGGCCGAGGTGGAGTTAACTTTCCCCGCAGCAGCCCTCACAGCGCTGTGCTGTGTATCGGTAGCCAGCAAGGTGCTGATCACACACCGGTGTTGTGGCTGCTGCTGAGCAGTGCTGGCACCACACCAAGGCTGTCTCCCCAACATTCCCACACCACCACCAGTAGGCCGGGGGTGGGCAAGATCCTGGGAGGGGACACAGCCAGGACAGCTGACCCAAGCTGACCAAAGGGATATTCCATGCCATATGACATCTGCTCAGCAATAAAAGCTGAGAGAAAGGAGGAGGAGGGGGGACATTCGTTATTTATGTTTGTCTTCTGGAGCAACTGCTACATGTACTGAAGCCCTGCTTCCCGGGAAGTGGACGGACATCACCTGTTAATGGAAAGTAGAGAATAAATCTTTTGGTTTTCCTTTGCTTACACACAACCTTTGCTTTTGCTTTTATTAAACTGCCTTGATTTTGACCCACAAGGGGTTTTTTCCATGTTATTTTCTCCCCCTTCCCCATCCTGCTGAGAAGGGGAGTGATAGAGCAGCTTCGTGGGCACCTGGCATTCTGCCAAGGTCAGCCCACCACAGCACCATGCAGACGCTGTGTCACGGGCAAAAAAAAAGCTTAAATAATTGTGAACACTAAGCAGATAATTGAGCATATGCGTATGGGGCAAGAGAATATCCAAAACTGAAGCACACACTGACACTAGAGGAACCTGATGTAGGGGCAGCATGGTGAAATCTAAAGGGGTGTCAGAGCAGCCTGTGCAATAGCGTCGCAAGTACTTGTGGCCACAGGTACCCCAGGGCTGGCACTCAGCTAACGCAGCGCACACAGGCCTGGGACTGTCCGCCCACACCGAGGGACTGTGCTGTTTCAGCCTGGGGCACCTCTGATGGACTGGTAGCGATTCCAGTAGGCTCCGGGTGAGTATAACCAACAGTCTAAACCTTTCTACTAAATCCATTTAGGGATGCAGGTACTGGAAATAGGACGTGCCAGAACTGACTTTTGTAAATCTGTCTGTGACCAAGCCTGTAGGCACCTGATTTTCCTGATGTACATCTTTCTTGTACATGATTCCTGTTTCTTGTCTGAAGAGAGACCATAATAATTACCTCTGTTATCGTAAAATATCAGGTAAAATATCAGAAAAGAGATTAAGCAAATTCAAAATTAGTTACTCTTTTTCTATAGCTGGAATATCTTCACAGAGGTGAAGAGGGGAAATACATGCTTAGCTGTAAATTCATAATCGGTCATAATTTGAATTCCATGTATATCCATGGGGACCAGCTTTAAACAGCACAATGCTTGTTTGCTTGGCGCATACTACATACTGTTATACACTCAAAAACTATTGTATAATTGCTGTCTGTTGCTAGTGCTGTGTAAAGCTGGACATTGTAGTTCATCGAATTTGGACACTTTGAATAGTCTCAGTTAACATGGTTTTCCATCCATTTAACTCGTAAAGCACTCGTGTAACATTGGCATCTTCTTCCAAGACTTGCTCTTCAAGGGTTTTCAGATTTCCATCGGATTGCTTCAAGGGAAAAAATAAACCGTTATTACTTTCTACACCTGCTAACATTAGAGAGCCAAAATAGCCACAGGGCTGAGATAAAAGCTGAATAATGTACTAGGGAGGGTTTTCCATCTCATATATCTTCAACAGAAGTGTGAACTAAATTCCATTAATGGTGTCAAATTTTGCCTTCAATTACACCTGTGAAACCCTAATGGAGAGAAGAGCGCATGCAAAGAGAGACTTTGGCCTTGTAGATGCTTTTTTTGCCAGTAAATATATGACAGCCCGAAAGGATATATCATGTCTGAGATCTCAGGCTGAGCATGCAGGGCTGCAGCTGGGAGGATTTTCATTTTTTACCTAGAACCTGAGCAAATATAATAGTCACCGATCATAAAAAAGTCCTATCATGCTGCTGTTACAATGACAGAAGTCAAGATTGTTCTACAGCTCAGGAAATAGATAGCTCTGTTGTCTCATGGTCATTGTATTCCAGCTTAAGTTAAATAATATATGTGTTATGAACCTAGCTCATATCTCAAAATCTACATTTTCTGAGCTATTATATCATCACTGCAAAACTGACTTGTTTGATGAGAGCGGAATAAAACTTGCTGTTTGTAAGAAATGGCAAATAGCAGCCTGAATATATTTTGTGGCCCTTCTGAAATATGTCTGAAGAGTATATTTCAGAAACTCACATAGAAAAGAATGAAAACACTGGTGTGTTGCCATTAAATAAGAAATTTATATGTAACCTAAGATACTGTTTTCATGATCAAGGTGAGATTTCTCAAAGATGCTGGAAGATTGGAAATGAAGGGACACTTATCTGCTGAATCAGGCCTAAAAAGGAAAAATGGCTCCTGCAGTATATGGCTAATGCTTTGCTATCACACATTGCTGTAATATTCACTTTAAAGTTACCTAGAGAAAATATTTGTGAAGTTTTTAATATTTTTTGTATGAAACTACCATGACAGCACTGCAGGGAAGTTTTGATGCAGTTGCTGTATCTTTTCATAGAGCCTTACACTGTGGATTCCAATGATTTTATTACACTTTTAGCATGCACTTAAAAAAAAAAAACCCACAACACTCTCCATCAAATTCTGTTGACAGTTGCAAAGATGTCATTGCAGAGACCTTGTAAATCTAAACCCCAAGTGTTTAAAACGCAATAAAAAAGGATTTCTGTATGTTATTATTTTCAGAAGAACAAGATTTTGAACATGTAAGTTTGGGAGTGTTGAGTAAACAGAACTCTTCCATTTCCTGGAAATCAATTTTACTTACAGAAACATTTGTACTTATTGATACAAATGTCATGCAGAAACAGCCAATTACAGACAATGACAGAATCAAAGAACAGAAGATAAACTTGTGGAACATAAAAAAAGAAGAATTACAATATTGAAAACTGGAAGTTGAACTGCAAGCTCAAAGACACTGCACAGGAGTAACTTAAAGAGAACTATAGTCAGACAAGTATTCACAAATGAATGATCCTGTAGAGTCAATCACACTCAACACCACCAGGGAAAAGTGCATGGAAAGAGGAGTGTGTTCACCTTGCAGCCCTCCCTGAGAAGCCTTCCGAGTGCACTGACAGACGCTACCACCTCTGCTCTTCCCCACAGGGCACTGAGGCCCCAGAACTGAAGGCTGTCCCTGACATGCCACAGCCCTGCACCGGGCACCTGTGGCAACAGCTAAGACATGCAAGAGAGCACCCACACACCCTCTTCTCTTTGCTTTGGGAGCTGCATTTAAACTCCTGCCCTGGCTTTTCTTTCTCACATACCGCCTTCTAGGCATGCGTGTGCCTAGCCTTCCACCTTGCTAATCCGTGCTTCACTTCACCTTGGCTTGTTGATTTGACTTCCTGGCTTGACTTTAGACCTACCTTATTGCTACAGGCTTTTCCAGCAGTCACTGAGCTGTGGCTAGCCCCAATTACTGCTGTGGGACTTGCTCTGCTTTTCCTAAGTTCTTAAGGACTGTATTGCTTGCTAGTGAGTCTCAGGTCCTGGCTTGTCCACTGTTGAGGAGCAACTCAACTGTGGATGTTCCCTACATCTTCCTGATAAGTGTTTCAAATGTGTATAAACAGCAGTCTTTACAGAGCCTACCGAATCAAGGGGGAGTCCTCCAAGCATCAAAATGACTAGGAAAGTGCTAAAGCTTTAGTTCTGTAATACAACTTAATGTGGAAGTAGAAGCTTTTTTGAGTGCCGAGATGTAATGTGTCAACATGTGAGGTATTTAGGGTACATAAGAAATGCTGCAAGATGGAAAATGATAAAGACTAGCATCTAAGAAGTAGGATTTCAGATACCTCTTTGTTCTCTTCACTTAATAATTATACAACACAATAACAAGGCAAAACATTCTTACTATACTTAGTCACAGGAGATACCACAAAAGTCCATTCACAACATTTAAATTTTATAGGCATATATATGGGTCTACATAACTACATAGGACTCTAAGGGCTATATCTAGACATGAGAGATAAAGGATTTATCTGGTAGCCTTTGTCACCATTACATATCTAAATGTTTAAGGGCACTTCAGAATATGCATTTTGTGGATGTAATGCTAATATCTGAACAGAAATGAACTTGTAGTTAAACACTGCTATTAGCACTATAATGTGTATCCTAAAGAAGACATACTTTCTGTCAGTATTAGAAGATTCTGAATGCTTGACATAATTATCTCCTGCAGATTTTTCCTGCAATGCCTGGAAATACTTTAAACTTTGGAGGCAAAGAGTGTGGTCAACCATCAATAGGCTTTTAATTGTAACATTTGACTTGTGGTTTATAATAATGACTGCAGCGATAAGTACTCAGCAAAGTTTAGAAGCACTTTCCTTCCCTGTTACGCTGGGTGGAGACTCTGTTCAGCTGCTTATCAAATGTTTCTATTCCTGCAAGTCTTTTTTTCCAAGTGGAAAAGATGCTTGGATCCAGGAAGCACCTTGTGTCTGTTAGAGTTGTCATCTAACAGTAAGTTTATTAAAGTCTAAATAAGATCATATAATCAGCTGCTTAGACTACCAGTAAATAGGCATGAAAATCAAAGGGAAGTAGAAATCCGAACAAGCTGTATATAGTCTGTGCAAATATTCTTGTATTATACTTCAGCTGAATTTTGCTTCTGGTTAAGAAACTGTAGGGATCAGTCATCACTAAAGCTGTGGAAAGCAAGCTGAGCAAGCCATTGCAGTATTAGCCTATAGCCACCCAGCTGAAACCACAGCACTACAGCTGCTGACATTTCTTTTCAGTCATCTGTGCCTCTGCTGCTCTTCAGTAGGCCACCCACTGTTTGCTTGCATATTGCTGTATATGCACATTGGAGATTATGCACTATCACGCTCTATTTCTCTAAATTTTCCTTTAAATAAAAAAGGCTTCCTGGATGCGTGGCTTTCAAGCAATATAAAGCTTAGACTAATGATGCCTATAAACTCATTTCTTCTCTGATAGGTGTTTCTCAGTTTAACACATGGATATTGGCTAAAATGACAAGTTCACTACTTGTAGGTTTTATTAAGTAGTACCGGTGTCAGTATAAGTACTGTTTGCTTATTAGAAAGATTCAGATTATCAGAATATTAGGAATGTAGTGAAACTCAAAAGTATTGTGTGGGTCAGACAATATTCTCAAAAGCTAAGTTTTTCCATCAAGAAGCTATTAGCCTGGAGCAAGTATAGAAAATGAGCTACACTGCATCCACTAGTCTGACCAAATCTTCAAGTTATCATGAGACAAGTAGTTACGGTGACTGGTATTATGCTATTACTACTAGTAATTAGCCTTTATCAAAAAAAAAAAAAAAAAAAAAAAAACAAAAAAACCAGAACAACCAATTATGGTAAAAGGGTTAACTGAAAAATGAATGCAGGCTGAAAGCATAAACATATTCAGCTGCCTGCCTTACAAAATTCCATTGCAGTATTTCAATCAATTCAGTCCCCTTCAAATGTGTTCAATGGTGCTTGTACTTATGTATATCTTGTAGAATCCCCATGCTTCAGCGCACAGAATCCATCCTTCCCAAACTAGGAGAACCTTGTATATTAGGGTTTAGGCAGAGGGAAGGTTCAGCTGCAAATAATCACTTTTGGTCCAGCCGACTAGGATTGGGACTATAAAATCCATTAGTACTATTGCCTGCTTGATGTTCTGACTTCTCTGCCTTTTGGCTACGACATTTCTCTCATTTGTAGATTAGGAACTAAAGTCTTGCTTGTTTCTCTCTTTTGAACGGTGTTGCAGGCTGGAGTGTCAGAATGATGCTGAGCTTGGCTTTCTGGTCATATTTCTCACGCCAGCAATCAAAGCAGGCAAGGAGATTGCACTGAAAGTACAGTGTGGCTATCAAGGAGCCAAAACAGGCACACAGACAAGATCGGTATGTGTGATACAGGCAAGTAAGCTGAGGTGTCTGTGTCAGACTAATAGTGATCGAGTATAAATTTGTAAAGGCACATTGAAGTTTGTCCCAGCAAAGGTGCTGTGGGTCTACACTAACATTCACCTTGGTACTCAGTTGGATTGGCAAACTTGTGCACACTTACCTAGAGAGGCAGTCGATGTGTAGCCTTTCAGATTCTCTATGCCTCTATTAAAGTAAATACTAATAAATTTAGCTTCTAACTTTACACTATTCATGAGAACACATAGATGCTGTTTATTCTTTGTGTCTGTGCTCAGGAAATGAATCAGTAATTGATTTTTTTCTAGATACATATATATTTCAGAGAAGTCAGTACTAGATTTACAAATGCAGGGACTGGAGTAATTTTCTCATTTAATAGGCTAGGTGGATGGCTCTTACATCCACTGTGCATGCTTCTCCACTTCATTCGCTGTATGTGTAGCACCGGCATATAAAGGTCTCAATATCTGCTTGCATCCTTCTGAGCCGTGCATCACCTCAAGAATTTAGTACGATGATTGTCCCCAAAACCTGGTAGCAGTGTGTTTCATGATAAAGCAACCTTAAAACAGCATATTCCAGAAAACTAACAGCCAAAGATCTTTATACTGTGCTTCAAAGACAAGTATGAAGGTTTGGGTTTTTGTAGAGTTGAAATATTTGTGGCAGACACTTATCTTTAGCTCTGCAATATTTAATATGAAAAGCACTAGATAGATAGCACATTGGCTCCTGAACTAGCAGAAGTGGGAGGAAAAAATACGAATCACAATATAGCATGTAACCTAGTTCTGTGAGCAACACTGAATCACACTACATAACTGTAAAAGCATCGGATTGGAAACTCTAGAAGATGGGAGGGGAAAGCTCTGACTAGTGTTGTAAAAGCATTTCTGTCATTGCTTTATATTACACATTACACTAATCCTTAACATCATTTTTACAAAGCTTTCCACAGCTATCTCCAAATTCTACGGCAGTCATCCCATAAAGCAACTCTAGATCTTCTGGAGATTTTTCTCATGATTAAAACATGATTAGCATATAAAGAGCATCAGAATATTGAAAACAGTCTGAAAATGTATAGATTAGAGATATTTTTCCCCCCAATCTCTTTGACCCATTCTACACAGTTCAAACAGCATACAGCAGGAAAGAAATTCATTACTGATTTCTGTGAGATGCTTCATAAAACTTTTAGGATGTTTTCTATTATTCTAGCAAATTCCCTCTTCCTAATATCAAAGTGAATAAGATTTGACAGGTGGAACTAGTAATAGCTAATGTTCTTTCATTTTCAAGAATCACTGAATATTTATCTATGCTTTGAATTCTAAATGCCTAATTAATAGGATACCTAACCTTCTAATATTACTTAGACACAAGAACTAATCATTTTTGTGCATTAAGAGGAACATATTAACTAAATGACCAAAAGTTCAAACTTACAAATGATTCTTTTGCATAATACCAATACACATCTCTTAACACCCTTGGAGCTTTGTATTTTCTATAGAACTTTCTCTTTTTTCCTCCCTTTACTTTCTAATCTCTCAAACAGGATTTTTTTTTTTCTTATTATAGGGCGGCACTGTAAGAACTTGACTACGTGTTCTTTTGTTGATTTTTCACTTGCTCTTTTAGACAGAAAGACTTACTGATAACTCTGGGAAATAACTCTGAGAAATAATAGCCACCCCAAAAAGAAAACTGCAAAAGTGAAAGGGGAATAGGTGAAGGTTTTGTTAGGAACTGAGGCTTGGAAAGGGGAATAGTAATCTTCTAAGGCCAAAGTTACGTAGGAAAATTTTTAGGACGAGGGAGACATGGACACACAAAATAAAGAAACAGGAGTTTAGGTTCAGGAATAACGTTATAGGACTGGGGATTTTGGAAATGTAAAAATGAACAAGATTTTTGGGGTATTCCCTAATACTTCAAGAGCAAAACGAGTGAGTAAAGTCCAAGAACAGATGAAGGAAGGATGAAAGAAGTCCAGCCTTCAGAAGACTAGAGGCTTTCAGAAAATTCTAGGATGAAAGACTTGTTTACACCTAGCTCTGTGAGCCCGCAGTCCTTCCAGACTTTAAATTGGGTTTAAGGAACTGCTGAGATACATCTTTAGCAAAAGGTGCTGCAACCTGATGAGCCACAGACACAAAAGGAAACCTGGAAAAAAAGCCTGATCCTACCCTGGGTTTGAAGAATCCTGCTGTTTGGTGATATTCTAAAGAAAACAACTCATTGAGCTGATTGATAGGATCAGCAATGATATGCTTGATCTGTTTTTTTCTGGTAAAATGAAGTATAGATAATTTGTACAAATAGAAACTTTCTCTCTTGACTCTGAAAGGTTCAAAGATTATCTTCATGTCAAGTATATTTAAGTGAAATGTTGGAGGGAGCATAGCTTTCAGCAAGAAGACTTGAACTCAAATATCTGCTATTGAAGGCTTTAGCTTATTGAATCAATTTTCTTTGATTATTCACTGGAATGAAGGTATACGTAACACTAT
Organism: Balearica regulorum gibbericeps; assembly: GCF_011004875.1. Lineage (NCBI taxonomy): Eukaryota > Metazoa > Chordata > Aves > Gruiformes > Gruidae > Balearica > Balearica regulorum. The sequence continues at coordinate 50,243,715 of NC_046187.1, read as the reverse complement.
TTATTAGTGATTTTTGCACTATTACCCTTGTTTTTCAGCATGGGATTTTGGCAAAATTTCACTTGTAACTGAATATATTCTGCTGAGACTGTCCTGCACCTTTTGCAGGAGTTTTTGACAGTTTTAACAGTCTTGTAAAGCAGCACTTATCAAACTGGGGTTATGGTGTGAGAGCAGGCAGAGCAGATGAGGTGTAAAGCACTGCAATGTGCTCTTATCCAGCTGTCACTATTATGCAGCACAAAGTTATTCAGTTTGACTGAAATAAGATGTGGATCAGAGATGCATCTTAATATACATCTATTTCCTTGCGTTAGTTACACAGATAATCCCTGTCCTACCGTCTATATTTTCCTCCTAATAATCCTTATGAATCAAGCTACAATGTAAGACATAAGGTTTAAAACTCTTTTCCACACCGATCCTAAGGCTCGGACAACTTTCTCTTTGCACCGTGTGTTTGATAAGAGGAAACTAAGATACTGCAAAAGTCTGAAGTGAGTTGCTGGGTACTGAAGAATAATAATTTCTACAAGCATGGATGCTAAATACTTTTCCTAATTCAAAATTCTCATGCTCTGAGAGACAGGCTTTATATTATTTGTCAAATAATGGGCTTTAAAAAGTATTTTGATTGTTTCTTCTATAACTTAATCTGACAAACTGGATGAACTTCTGATTATTAATTTTGCAGTTTTGAAGACTACCAAGGGAATTGTTATATTTTTGTTAGCAGAGCCAGAACTGAATTGTTTTTTGTATTTGTAGGGGTATTTGCACTCATTAGATTTCCAGGTCCAAATCTGGAGTCATACGAAGTTCAAACAAATTCACGATTTTGGTTTCAGTTAAATAACTTACTAGAGTTTCTTTCCAATAGATATTTAGGACCTCTAATACTTATGAAAAGTAAATATTACTTAGCAAAAGCAATCAAAGATCAAGTGTTAGTGATGGAGACCACAAAAGAATTTGTGTATGGGTCTACGGAACAGATATTTTGGTGTAGTACAGAATTCAGTTTTATCAGCCCTGGTGGCAATACTCAGTTATGTTTAAAAGAATATAATGAAGAACAAGAACTCCAAATATGTGGAGAAATTATGTGCTGAAAGTCTATCTCAAGAATATTATCTGAACATCCAACTTTCCATGAAGTGTTCTGAAAGTTTAGTATTTGCTCTCCATTATGTCCTGTTAGTTTCTAACTCTCAGAGTGTGACATAAATGTGCTGGACAGACACAGTAGAAAACTGCAGGCATAGTTATCTTTTGCAACATGTACACAAATCCCACGGACACGAATGACTTTATAGAGGTGAGGATTTGGGTCCATGTTCAGAATTCTTTGGACTTCAAAAAGATGTTTATGTTTAAAAACACAGGCCTTGATGGGAATGTCTGGATTTTTGCTATTCCTGAATACCAAGAGGGCGGGGGGAATAGAAATATATTACTTGTGCTATGCTAAGAACTGCGTGAGAGGCAGTAGTGTTTAGAAAGTGAAAAGGAGTTAAAATTTGGAGAGGCTTATTTTGTAATGTAAATCAGCTGAGGAGGGAGAAAAATTGTTCTACAATTCTTTTCTTCAAGGACTTCCATCTCTTTGTAGGACAAACTACATAGAACTGTTGTGCTATAAAATCCATGAACAGCAATTCACTTCCTGAAAATCTCTTCTCTGTGCAGGAACAATGATCAGACTGTCTTCCAGTGCCAAGCACCAATTCCCTCACCAGACTCTTTTGTAGAGTCTCAGTTCCTTGCTGTTCCCAGAGTCTGGCTCCCTTTTCCTTCTTCCTCCTCTCAGCTGGAGCCACTCAATAGACTGAAGGAGCTACTGTTGCTGTCTGCTTTGGGAAATGGCAGATAATTGATGGAATTAGAGCCCACCACCATTCTGAAGGACTCCAATACCACAGTTGGTGCTTAATGTGATGTGAAATGGGCTATCCCAGCCTTTTGGCTTTCTGCCCTTCTATTTTCAGAGTATATCTCCTTTTTGTTGAGAAAGAACTGTGAGGTGCTACCACATTTCAGACACTCTGTGGACCTATACGGTCTCTGGTTGAGTTAGAAGACACTGTTGTCATTGTGTGTGATGAAGTGATGGTTGCCTTGCCTGCAAAAGCTGGGGACGTCTGTACTGTAGAGCCACTCAACTCATACCTGCAGGACTCTCCTACCAGAGTCAATCTCCCTCTGATCACAGAACTTGGCCAAGCTGTGAGACAAAGAAGCTGTTGACAATCATATCCTCCAACTTTAACAAATGCCCTAATATACCCAACTTTACCCTAGTACCAAATAAAACCTGGTGATGACACCCACTATCTGTATTTCTATCGGACAGATATAAATAAATTAAGACTTTGTTCAGTGAGGAACAATGTCTGACCTGAGGACACAGATTGTTTCACATCATATCGCACTGAATATTAGATGAGTTCTATTTGATAAGTTTTATTGTTTTTTATTTGCAAGACTGGGAAAGAATTAAGCAAATACTAAATGTTATGCCAAAATGAGTCCCAAGATGGCAATTTGTATAAAATGGCTATTAACAACCTTGTAACACTGAAGGCATTAAGATCAGTACAGGGAAGGACTGGAGGAGGAAATGTTTGGAGAAAAATAGTAAGGGGGTGGATAAATAAGGAAGAGGACGGGCATTAGCCAAGAAACTCCAACATCTAACTTGCCATTTCAAAGTTATTTTTGTTTTTCTCCCAGCATACCTTTACTAGGTATCAAAAGGATTTCTATATATAGATCTTCCTTCACTGATTTGTGTGGTACTTAGCCAGGGATGGTAGGTAATTGTTTTATATCTCATTGCATAATTTTAGTGTTAGACACATGTTTAGTGGTGATATAGCTCATTGATTGCAGAGAACGTCACATTTCTGCAAATTTTTTTCTGTCTCATAAAACTAGAACCTCATTACTTTTTTGAGAAAAAATATCCTTAATATAAGAGAACAGTGAATCTTAGATGGAGAAATTTTACTTTAATGGAAAAAAGTTGTTTAGGGTGCTTTCTATTTCATAATATTTTGTTTCTTTCATATCCCATACTTTCAGCAAATGGTGACAGGGTTTTTGGGGGGCTTCAGTGGTAGTCTTGAAACATTCCCAAGGCCTGGCAGCTATCCATTCCCTATAGATCTCTGTTGCTTTCCAAATGGGCCATTTTCAGCTGTCTGCTTAGGAAGCTTCATTTCCATATGCCCCAGATTCTAGTAATTCCAAATATACTTTCCGTGCTGAAATTGAAAATAATTTCCTCTCAAAATTTTCCCATATGAACATGATTATTCTTGGGGGGAAAAAAAAATCCCAACAAGACTGAAAAGAAACTTCCTCACTTTTTTTTTTTTTTAATTTTATTATTATTTTAAACTGTTTTCCTCCATTTAGTTGTGAATGCCCTCTGTAATACATTGTTCCCAAACTGAAATGGCATAGTTAATTGCCTGTGCCTCTTTCCTAAAGTGAAAACTCCTACTTACTCTCTTTCTCCTTGAAATACTGGGAGATTTGCAAGAATCCACATTACTAATAACTACCACAGTGTTTGTTAGCACATGGACATAATTTAATGAGTTTTATTCCTCTATCTTACAAGTGCAAAGAAGTTTCATTTAAATTTCAGCTTACTGGGCAAGATGAACAGGGGAAAGGAGGAGTCTCACTCTTGAGATCAAAGAGATAAAACCCATATAGATGCTAATCCTAGAATTTTCAGAGACTGAATATAGGTCCTTAGCAAGTGCATTAATTAACTGTTACTGGCAAGGCTGCAAATGACTATTTCTAAGACTATATTTTCAAGCTGTCATTTCTCTACAGCATAATGTACACAGAGACATTTTCTCTTGCTAACTTTGGCTCAGTGCTGATAGTGGAGCACTGCAAATGGGGCAGCTGATTACCATCAGAAAGTTTACTGCTATGTTTTCCAGATTTATATCTGCATGTTTAAACAACTAGAACTTAAAAAAGCCACTGTTAGCCTGCTACCCTGTTGACAGAACTGCCACACATCTGGGCTCTCCCAAGCAGTTTTTCTTGTGCAGGATTGCTTCGGATGACCTTGGAGACTGCATTTGGGATTTCCAAATGTATTTTAGCTCTGTGTCCTCAGGTAGCTTCTGCGCATCCAGGACATTCTGCACACATTCACCATGAGCAGCTCAGTCCAAGGGTACACACACACCGTAGAGGGGATGCTCTTGAGAGCTGTCACACCGACTACGGCATTGCAGGAGAGTAGCTGGTCCGGGTTACAGCAGACCCAGGAATGTTCAGAAGAGTGGAATGAAACACCGATGTGCTGCACACCTGCAGTGAGACTGACTGCACTGCTGCTAAGCCGCGGTGATGCATACCTGCAAAACTGAGAAGGGGTTACACCGTTTTCTGACATTTAAAGGCTACTGTAGAGGGGAGAGGATGAACTGCTCTCTATGTCTGCGGTACGCAGAATGCAAAGGAATGGCTTTAAATGGCAGCAGAAGGTTTCCAGTCAGACACTGGCTATGTTTTCTTATGTGTAAGAACTGCAAAGCACTGAAATGTGTGGCTTAAGGAGACTGGAATCTTCATCACTGGAAATACTTAATGACAAGTTAAACAAGCACCTTCTGGGAGATACAGATCCTGCTTTAGAGAGGACACTAGGCTAGATGATCTCCCCAGGTTCCTTCTAGGTTTATTTTCCTATGATTATATGCACAATAAGTCTGACATGTCCCAAAAGTTTCCAATTACTGTGCCTGAACAGACCATCTGTGCAAAGCAATCTCAATATGCCTGATGCTTCCTGGAAGCATTTTACTTACTGAAACAGGAATATAACAGTTCTACCCATTTATACAAATGTCTGTCCAGTGTCACTGGGAAAAAGTCTGGTAGAAACACCATTCAAAAAAATGTTTTCTTTATTTACTTAGCATCTCCTGTTGAATTTGAGTAACACCTTATTCTCCCAAGAACAGTGTATGTTGAAGATACCTAACATCCTGCAAGTGTTAAGATGTGGTCGTGCCTTTCCTTGAAAACTACCATAGGATCCCATCCCATGAGCTCTTAAGGGAAGAGGTTCACCCTAATCAGATATGTAAAGCAGTATTTGTATAAGCGTTAGCAGGATTAGGTCCATTACGAGAATTCTTGGTGGTGTACTGAAAGTTACTCTTGTTTAAGAAATGTATCAAATCACTTTCTTTACACATTTCCTCATGGAAGGAAAAAATACATTTAAAGCTGAATTACAGTATTAGTGGATGGTATTTGCCAAGCTGTCTAATTGCAGTCTTAACATGACAGGCAGTCATTTGTAAACAGCTGAATCGAATGGTTGAACATAGAAGCACAGCCTTTAAGCAAATTGAAACTCCTCAGCTTCCCAAAAGGCGAGGTTCAAAATAATAATTGCTTTTAGATAAACCACTTATCATGGAAGGCTATGTGGGCAAAGACAATGACATTATGGACATTTGAGAGCCAGTGAATCGAATCTTAAATCACCGAAAAACACTTTTGAAACTTTCTTAAAGTGATAAGCATGCCTCCAGTTTATATTATTTCTGCAGAGTCGCATTATTCTTATAGACATGAATATTATAATAACTTTTGAGATTTACATAGCATATGCAAAGAAAACTATCAATATATGCAGAATAATAATCATTAAAGCCTATTTGGTCAAAATGCAATACACAGTTAACATAGGAACCTGTCTATTCAAAGAGTGGAATTTGGTAAAGCAGCTCCATCTTCTCAACCTTAAGAACAAAAAAAAGTATGTGAACATACCTCCCACTGTCTTTTTCCCTTGTTTGTTGCTATTGCTGCTGTTCTTTTGTGATAGTAGTTGGTGGTACCAATTAGATCTGGTATTTCACAAAAATACGCAAAAAAAAAGGTATTCTGTCTGGTGCCCATGATGCAACGAGTCTTGGAACCTCTTTCTTATTTCTAAATGAATAACACTGTGATAATGTAAATCAGGAGTTAGGGGAAATTTAGTATAGATTTTGAGCCTAAAAGAATGAGGCAGAAAAAAGGTGGAGGATACACACAGAAAGAGTAAGCAGAGGAAAGTTTGCCCAAACCCCCTAATATTAGTCTTGTGTTTTATACTTACAGCTGATTTTGTTGAAGTTCCACACTGTGAATTGGACTCTGCTGAATCAACAGACACAGAAAGAAAGCTAGCAAAAACCCCAAATAATATCTGAGTTTCACTAAAAACCTGAAGGATATCAGATCCATCCTTCAGCCCTTGGGGGATGAAACAGAATTCTATTCACAGGAATATGCTGAGAATCGAGTTTTCTAAACTAAAAGTTTAGTATAAACTTTCTTTTTAATTCGACCAAGTTGTGCTGCTTTTAAATAATTAACTTTTTAAATAGCATAATAAAAATTCTCAAATGCCTGTTCCCTCTACACGAGAAAAGAAGACAAAGGTCAAAAGGCTGAGATCTGAATAGGAAAGTCCAGGTGTGGAAGCAGCGAAGGAAGGGTAGAAGAATAAAATTTGCATGGGTTAATAGCATCTTTGTCAGAAGGTCGTGAATATGACCATACATCTACATAGAGCTTCCAAGACACCTAGATCAGAAAAAAAGAAAAAGAAAAAAAAAAGACAGCTTAAAACAAACGGCAAAGGAGACATCCAGAAGAAAGTGAGGGACAGATTGAACTGAACAATAGGTTGAAACCAGTAAGAGATGATGGCAAGAAAATAACGAACAAGTTGTAGCCATTAGACACCGAGATGAGGAGACAGAAGCCAGTGAGTACGAGCATCGTGCTCATCAGCATACCATCAGCAGAGATGCCTAGTGACTCACTGCCTTGAGGCTGGAGACAAAAGATCACAGCAACTGAAAGCTCCTAATGGGTGCAAAACCCAGCACACTGTCCCCAGCTGAAAAAGAACTCAGAAAAGGTGGTGAGGACTTGAAAGCCAACATGATTTTCCCTTCTGCACCCTGAAAGAACCTTTCATCTGGCAGCTAGAGCACTCCTGTGAAAGTGGCTTTGGCCCATGCAGCAGATGAAAGCTGACTTAGTCTTTTGCTTCCCAGGGACTGTTAGGAGGGGGAGCAGAAGCCTCTCCAGCGACATAGGTATTGGGGAAACGGAGATGAAAAGGAAAACCACCACCCTGGTCAAATCTGGGGAGGGGAGGGGAGGGGGAGGAGGGGTAAGGAAATCTCTTTTAGGGGATTATTTTGGGTGATGGATAGAGGGTCACCTTAATGCTCTGAAATAAGATGACCAAGGGAATTTGAAGAACAGTTCTTACACCTAGTATTTCCTATTAACTCAGTGGCTTCCTGCTCAGCTTGATGGGAAGCTATATCCCATCCCAGGGCACTGACTTGCCTCCGGCTCTGTGTTGAAATTTAAGCTCCCTAAAACAGGTGTTGAGTTTAACAGGCATCGCTTGCAACCGTTTCATTGAGAAAACACGTTTTATTTTTCCAAGAATTTTTAAAATCTTGTTCCCCTGCTAAAATTTAGAAACACTACCTGAAGTAGTTTGTTTTCAAAAAAAAAAAAAAAAAAATTAAAAATCTCTCTTTGGCTTTGCTTTAATTGGTGAAGTGACATGCCAGTTACTTAATTATGGGAACAGCTCAACACTTTGGCATAAATCAAGTTTCTATACCTTCCAATCTGGAGTAAGGATGGCAAGAAAATATGCTGACTCTCTCCCTTTAGACAAAAAATACTTGGTCAAATGATGTGTTGCAAAGGGTGGCAATCAGAACAGAAGCAGAGTTTCAGTGGGATAAGTTTGCAATTTCAGTGAAAAATTCTTAGATTATATGAATCTGGGCAGTTTCGCTAAACAAGACTTTTACATCCCATCAAAGATTGTATCTGTCATCGTCTTCAGTAATGGTTCTGTGATTTGTTTGCATCTGTGGTGCTAGGATAGCTCCTCATTATAATCCCTTTAAAATAACTCAATTTGGGAAAAAGCCAGGAGAGAAATTTATGTCTGTCGAATGCTACTTAGCTCTGTACCCTATGTTGACTCCAGTTACAGGGCTCCCTCTGATATTTCTAATGTAATGTAAAGACTGAGGCTCTTTGCTTGATATACTGTGTGTTGATGAATTACTGCTTAACATTGGTCTCTGTGTTTTATCTGTAAATTTTCTTGACATCTTGCAAGTCTTAGAGTGTGAAAGAGAAATTTGCTGTTGTTGGTGGTGCTTTCTGTTGGGTTTTTTTTTGTTGTTTTTGTAGCAGCAACCAAAAGAGAAAATTAGGTAGTTTCAGTCTATAAACTTGTAATGGCCAGATGCGAAATCTGTGTCACTCCTATGCATGATTGAAGTATTTGATCTGTTCAGGAACTGCCTATTTTAGATGACATCACTTACCACAAATTAGTAATCAAACTAGATAAATCTGGAGGAAAAAAAAGAAAGATTAAGGATGTAGTGAACAATTCATATGTCTCTGCCAGTCATAACAGCTGTTAGGAATGTCTGTTAGATGCTTTCATCAGCTTTGCTTTCATCCTGTGACTAACACGATAGCTGAAAAGAAATGTACGGGCTTTTATTTTCTTTAAAATTTATTTCATAGGATGAATTACTTTAGACAAGAGGTGAATAAGAGGGCATGTAAGAAGTATACTGAATAAAGAACAAAATGGAGACATAAATTATATAGTCAGACCCTCTCTCACAATGAAAGAACATTAAAAGTAACTGGAAGACAATACACTGTAAAGCTAAGTATATTTGCAGGAAAACACTAAATTAGAAGTACTACAGATGGTATAGACTTGACCCCTTATCGAAAATATGACAAATTTTCTCATTGGGTTTAATGAGCTTTAGTCTCTTGTTGTGAGATGAATTTGAAAGCTGAAAGAGGGAATATGAAAGGGACTTGTGCCTAGTGGGAGAAGAGCACACCTCGTTGCGCCAGGGGTTAGTTTTGCTGTATTTCTGCCAGCGGAAGGCTTTGCATTGTAAGGCATCAGCTCAGAGCTGGAGAGAAACTCCCTCTCTTTGATCACGGCGGCAAAGGGAGAGAGATTTCTAGGCTCCTACCAAAAGCTGTTTGTCACCAGCTTGAATGCCAAGAACAGATATAAAATATAGCACCAGAATTATTGTTACAAGATATGCACCTGAAGCTAAAAGGTATCCATTTCAATACACATAAGATCATCTGGCAAATTTTGGAAAATAATGCTTATTAGGACTTACCTGAACAGATGGAAAAAGTCCATTGGGGCAGGCAGGGAAGATAGTTAAAGCAGTGGAAACCTCTTCAGTGAAATTTTTTTGACCTGTGGGAGGAAAGGGAAATACCACAAAGATGAACAAATGGCTCAAAGGTTAATAAATCTTCAAGGGAGGCTGGAGCACTTGGAAGTGTGAATAGAGAAGGCATTACTTACCTTGCAGCCTAGGAAATAACATTGTTTGGGCTGAGGTTGGTCTGAATTGGCAAGAAAAGCTTTAAAAAATTCATAGTTTTGAGAGGTACATATGTAGCTTTACAGATGACTAAAACACACAGAGAAGTACTGATAAATGAGGGTATGGCAGTAAGTAAAACAGTATCAGATATCAGAAGGATGTATAGCCACGGGTGAGAACTTCAGGTAATGTAATTAGTGCAAGGCTTGGATGGGACAACAAAACTGCGCGGCGTAGCTGAAAGGCTTGTGCTCAGTTCAAGACCTCAGACATCAAATAGTGCCAGTAAGTAACCAGAATTACTAGTGTAGAACCTGAAAGCAGGTATTAACATGACAATCATGGCAGAGTACAGCTACTGACAGGCACAAATTGTTCAGGAAAGATAGATATAAAAGTGAAAGTGATGAATACCACTGCATGTAGTGCTGTATCAGATGGGGGGGGGGGAAAGGAGAGAAAAAAAAAAAAAAAGAGAGAGCTGAAGAGATAGCCAGCAATAAACTAAAATGTGCTTTGAGACAAGATTCATTTTGGGAAAGGTTAATGAACCAGATTGTATTGGGATAGTACTGTAATAGAGTCTCTGGATCGGATTTGTATAGAAAAAAATGATGCAGAAATAAAGCAGGAGAATTAGAACAGAAGAATATGTCAGTATTGAAGACCTTAATTTTTTTAATGATAGACCTGACAATATAGTTACATTCTTGAATCTCGTAGCTGGCAAAGTTTTTCATTGGCTACTCACTAACAAAAAGTGATGCCAGGAGTGATTCTGGTAAGATATGAAAACATGATCAAAATATGGTTAGATAGGTGTGGGGGAAAGTGTTATCAACAATCATAACTTTATTTATTTCTGTTCAATAGAAGATTGATAGGGTTCTTTGATAAACTTTGGATTTCAGAAGCTCAAATTTGATCAGTGAAGAAAACTAGTTAGTAAAAGTATCTGAACTAAGAGCTTAGGGGCTTGAATATAAAAGAGGCTCAAAATTTCTTGAAATCAAATAAATCTGATTTCTAAGCTAGGTAAAAATGTTATTAGAAATTTAAATAGATTCAAAATCCCTTCACAGGGCATATTAGGATTAAAGGGTGAATTTAGAAAAAGTGGGACAAAAAACTTGATTTATAAAAAAGCTGAATGTTAGAGATCAAGAAATGTAGGGATAAAATTAATACAGCCTAAAGTGGGGCTGAGTTTGACCTTAAATTATTAAAACCAATAGCAAACATTAAACACTCTACATACAAAAAACAAATTAAACACAAATAAAAGTAGAATAAGGTAAGAGTGGTCATTAGCAGTTTGGACGATACTGATATAGCACATTAATTAGATACAGGCCAAAAGACAAAATGAAACCTTCATCTCAGTTTTTCCTAACAAGGGAAAATGGTAAATAAATTGAAAAAACAGACTAGCAGAATTAAGGATAGAGAAATTTCCATTGCCAATTCAAGTTGAAATCATTCTCTAAGAGTTTAATGCACTGATATTTTGAGGAACCAATAAACTCTTACTAGGAAATTCACTGAAGAAGAACCCCACCACAGTAATGAACAAATGAAGTGTCTGATTTGGTAACAAGGATTTTTAGTAGGTCAGCATGTACCACGTGACTCTGTATGTATACACATAGTGAAAGCAAAGATGTCAACAAACAATTTGACTTTTCTTTTTTTAAAACAATAGTCGCAGAAAAGTAGGAAGATTCCTGATGAAAGGTGCAGGTGTCACTAAGAAGGAAAATGGTGTCAGTGCAGAAAACAGAGGAGATATTGCACTGCACTTGCTCAAAGAATGGATGGAAGCCAGTGGTGCAACATGCAAGGCACCTCTTATTATATTTATTTTATTATTATATTTATTATATTATTATATTTATTATATTTATTATATTATATTATATTTTTATTATATTATTATTAATAATTCTTGCTTCGACCTCTATCTCTTTAGAGAGAAATAACTGAGGAGAAGAAATCGTTGAGTGGTGCGTCCACAAGCTTGGCGTACCAGAGGGGCACAGGGTGCCTGAACTACTGCTGGCATCTGGCCGTGCTGAAAGAGGGAGGGCGAAAAGCAGCTGTGGTACCTGATGTTTTGGAATGAGCACTTCCAGTAGCGACGCGCGGGAGAACTAGAAGTCTGCTCAGTTCAAGGAAATAAGGTCTGAGGGGATAAGATTTCTCTCCATAAATAAATCAGGGGCACGGATATATATTGGGAGGGAGAACTGTTTGAACTAAATGACTTTGCTGGTGGGGAACAGAGGGGCTAAACATGTCACAACAAAATTCATCTAGAAATTAGAAGGTTTAAGTACTGTGGGCGTGATTGTCTGAATGAATGAAGCATCCAACTGGAGAAGCAGGAACCAAGAAAACTTCTCTTACAGGTAGTGTGGTTAGTCTAAGGAAAGAATTCCATGCCATACTGAGCTGTGATTATCTCAGGACTAGACCTGATGATTGGGCAGGTCCCTTCTAAGTTCTAATTACTGGATTAACTAATTCTGATTTTGCACAACTATTTTTCCTACACAATTCTTCTCTCCCCCATGGCTTTTCAAAGAGTTTTAAATGTCCAAATGAATTATGCAAAGGAGTTCTCCTTTGCCACCTTCAATCTGACAGACTTCATTCTTATATCTATCTCAGGCATAATTTTTCTTGCAAAATTATACTGACTCCTCAAACACTCAAAGCAAAAATCAACAGAAATTGAAAAAAGAAAAATTAATCTGAATTTAATATATAGCTTATATGTATTAAAACTCAGGTTATAGACTTTGTTCATTTGTACTTTCCAATAATTTCAGGATACGTTACTTGAAATTATTGCAGAAACATTGAAAGGCTTTCAAGCTACACTAAAGTAAAAACAAAGCCAAAACCCTAACAAAAACAACAACAGAAACTAGAAGAAGAAAAGACTAAATTCTTTGCTCTAGTAATCAGTTTTATTTCAAAACTGGCTCATCCTTAGTTCCTGCTGTGCCTCTTTAGCAGAAATGTTAGTGCCTGGGTCCCTGTCTGGCCTTTGCTGTAATTAGTGCTAAAGTTCTGTTCAAAGCACTTCTGAACAAGTTGTCATCCTTCATTGCAGCTTCAGTCTTCAGCAAAGCTAAGCTTCTCTTCAAAGTATGAAACATCAAATGAGTCTTAGCATTTTCAGAAACAAACCTTAGTTTGATGCTCCCTGTGTCTTTCTCCCCATGACCTAAGCACTCTTGTGGTTCAGTGAAAACTAATTCCTTCCTCTGGGAACGCTTGCCAAGGACTGGGAATACCGCATGGTTTTGATTTCTTATGCTGCAGAAGTACAAGCCATAAAATTTCGAAGACCCTCCAGCTAATTTTATTAAGGAAAATATCACTCAGCAGTCCTGAAATTCTAGTTCAGTGAACATAAGGGGAAAAAAAAAATTAAAGAAATTCAATAAAATCTCTCTCAGAAAGTATTTTAGTTATTTAAGTTTCAAATCTCAGATACCACAAAAAGTAAAGCTTTTCTGCCTGTAAGCTGTCTGCATAGAAAATGCTACTTTTTACCTGTCTTTGTTAGACTTGTAGAAAATTTCAGTAGCAGAGAAGAAACATGAGATTAATTTGCTGACATATGCATGTCAGCATATCTTTGCCCATACATGTCCATATACTGGCATGTAACTCTGCAAACTAGCAGCTGAAAGATTTGTTGGACAGTCCCTAAGCCAGTAAGATCTGAGTTGCATGAAGCCCTTCATCTGGCAGATGACCTCAGTGCCTACACTGCAGTCCATTAAAGATGACACACAATTTGCTTGAGTCTTTGACCAAGTGATATTTTCTGCCAGTACATTCAATATATCTTGCACTGAAATTCAGACTTCATTATTTGTTGATTATTTAGAATGTTTTAGTTTGTATGTCCCCTTTAAATTGGCATATTTTCCTCCAAATTCTGGTTTTGTTCACACACTTGATTTGTTTCATTTTATGTCCTTATTTAGTTTTAATTCTTGCCAAAAAACTTATTCCTCACCAATGATGGCTGCTTATTGCCTGGTTCTTTTTGGCTTATGTCAGGTTTTAAACATGTCTGTAAAGCCAGTCACTCAGGATTGCTAGGTTTCCTTCAAAGACAAGTAGCCCATAACAGTGGTGGTAGAAATCATAGCAGTGTTCTTGGGAAAACCTATAGGAAAATGCCATTATGCAGACTGTTGCTCCAATCATTACGGTATGTGTTTTCCTCGACTTAATCATGATCCTAAATGGGCAAAAATGGCAGATTGTCATGCACTTTTAAATAGTCCCTTTATATGTACTTTAGAGAGAAGTAGATCTGATCTATTTTACAACAAAATAAGAGATATACAGGAAGCCGTATACAAAATCATTGAGGAAAAAAAAAAAAACAAACCCTATGGGTTGGTTTAGAGTAGGGTTAAGCTTATGCTTAATTCATTGAAGACTTGCACCACTTCATCTGGAGCTGAACTCGGCCCTTGAAGACAATCAAAACATTCTTAAATTGCATGCCACAGCATGTCAAGTGTTGTATGACACTGGAGATACGTTGCTATGCCTACTGCTATAATGTTTAGTCTTTTATCACTTAGACTAGGAGAATCAGCATTAGTTATTAGCAATGTTATACCCATAACACAAAATCGGGCAAGTCTGATTCTGTTCAGTAGAAATCACAGATATGCTGCAGATGAGAACATTGATCACTCTAATCCAATATATTCTGCCTGACTATGATCAGTGTAAGTCAGAGAAAAACGCATGAACAGTGTGGTAACCTACTTTTAGAAGTTACTTTTCAATTCCCTCCAGTTAGTGGTTGCACATGTCCTGAAGCACGAAAATGTCAATGGATTCTTCTCATTTTCTCTAACATAATGTGGAAGATCTTATGGTGAATTCTGAACTTGCCTCTAGAATCCATACATTTATAAAAAGATATGTAGATTCTACAATGGATTAATTACACATTTAGGTAACTAAAGCATTTCCTTTATTAACTTTTAATTGTCTGTCTCGTAACTGGAGCATGGCTGATTTTGAATGACAAGATGCAGTTATTTATATTTTAGTTAACTTTAAAGATCAAATGCTGTTAATGCAATGTTATTTATCCTTCCCTTGTTTCCTTATTCTTAAGTGGTAGGAAGATTTTCTGCTGAGCCACACAACCTGATTTTCATTTTGTCATTCACTGCCTAGAATAGCCTTGTAATATGAAAGCAGTGTTTCCATTTTTGGATGAAAGGCTTTGGTGGCAATGTTGATTTCAGGAGTTCCTGTCACCCTTGGATCCCTCACCATGCCTGCTCTTGTTATTGCTCCTGCAACTTGCCAGGTTGTCAGCTGTGTCAAACCAAATGATTGCATAGCCATGTTCAACCTGGATCAAAATACCCTCTGTAAATACTGGTCTCTCTTCCTCCCTCCCTTTTTCTCGATGTATGCTTGTGTTTTAAGCTGCCCTCAGCCCACAGGGGAATCCAGCAAACAGCTGAACAAAGGGGCCAGTGAGCTGGGACAGCTTGCCAAGGCAGAAACTCCTTAAGCCATAGTGTTTCCACAAGCCCCGCATCTTCAAATTGAGGCTTCTGTCTGTTAGAGAGGCTATTTACAAGACTGGATTTTTCCAGAGAGTCAGGAAGAAAGTTTCATTGCTTACATATAATCATCTGACAGGTATGGTGATGTGTCTGCATTAACTCCCCTTCAGAGAAAGCCTCAGCAGCTCTTATCTCTAAACTTCCGCTGATACAGGTGCGGTTCTTGCAGGTTGCACTTTAGTTAGCTGTAAATGTTGCTTTAACTTGTCTGAGCAGATTTAAACTGATAGCTTTCTCTCGTACAATTCCACTGTTTCCCAGTTCACATCAAATGCAGATCAGACTCTTATTTCTCTTACAGCCTTGAAATATAGTGTGCAATTTTCATTCTAAATTAGTCAGGGGAAGGTGGTTGTGTGTAGTCATTTCCTAGTTTTATACAGAGCAGTCAAGAACCTGGATTGTAGTAAGTGATGCAGTAGGTATTTGTCTGATAACAAGGTCTGATTTGCATTTATTGATTTGCTCAAATGTCCATAAGCTTTGTATTTTACTCCACATTCTTACAGCTGTTGCTTAAGGCTTTATAGATGAAGCAGCAAAGAGCTACTACCTAGAAAAGCTTTCTGTCTTATGGAGGTTGAAAAACAGTTGAAGCCTTCTGTGACTGTTCTAAAGAGAACAAATAAAATCATTTTACCAGCAACTTAGTTCCTCTAGATCTGCTCCTCGTTCAACTTTTTTTTGCTGAGATCTCAGGCAGTTTTCAGCCCATTATTTACATTCAGGATATGCTACTTCTGCCTCAATTTCAGCGGTGCTTATCCTGATCTGTTGCTGAATTCTGTTTTTTTCCTGAAAGCTGTAAGTACTTAAATATAATCTACAGAAGCTGTAGATCATGTCCAGAAGCCATCTCGGGTTGGTAACTGCACAGAGAAAAAGTACTTTCTCAAACTGTGTAGCTCCAAAGACGTTAAAGTTTATAGCTGCCCTGCCCACACAAAGTAGATGACATTAAGGGTGGACTTTTTTGTGCTAAAGACACTTCATATTTTTCTAGAAATCTAATTTTGTTGTATGTCTTTTTTTTTTTTTTTTTAGACTGAAGCTGTGTTGCTAGAGGTGAGAATCAGTCATTTAGAGAAACAAACTAGATCTGGAATCTGGAAATCAGATTTCATCAGATTTTATCATTCAAACTTGACACCTGAACTTTCAATTTTACTTTGAGACAAGGAGGGAATGTGAAACACTGACATGTGGGTTTTTCTACTGTATTCTTGGATCACTGAGATTTGCAGACATCTGGTCATGTCCGTGCAGTATAACCAGTTCAACCATACAGTGCATCTACATTAAGGCCAATGTCACACCAGCTGCGCATGTATTACACAAATGATTTGACTTGCTCAGGATGCATGGTATATATATTTTCCATACATTTGCAGTTCATGCCTAGCTGGTCTGACTCTTCCAGAAGGTATGAGGCTCACTGCACGCATGCTAAACAGCACCTGTGTACATACCCCTGCTCAGAAGAGTCCCAGCCAGAAATAAGGCAGTCTTTCCTTGAAAATTAGCTGGCATATATTCCAAAAAAGATTAATGTAGACAATAAAACCAATTTATAAACAGTGTAATTTTCCCCTGTAAATTATAATGCCAGAGTTAGCTGCACTAAAATGACTGTTATTCTGGCAAGTACTTTTGTGGGGAAAAAAATGAAAAAGAAATGCAATTTATTAACAAAAGTGAAGTATATTTAAGACTTACATTTTTGGGCTTAAAGTTTAGCACTATGAGTCATCTTGTTCAGAACTAGTAGAGGAAAGGATATTTTTAAGAAGAAATCAGTCATTATTTAATTGATTAATTAATCCATTATAGAATACATGGCCAGTTAAGAAATCATTATACTGTGAACAAAATTTCTGGTTTAATATCATAGATTATTTGGTTAATCAGAAGTTTTGCTGCTGGTCATATTAAGGCACATAATTAAGAGCTGAAATAATATTGATGCATATCATAAAAAATAGAGCTTAATTGTCCTTTAAAAAAGTGTTGCCAAAGATTTATAAGTATTTTACTTTAAAATTGTATATGTGGTCACAGTGATAGTGAAGACTATTCACTTTCTACAAGGAAAATGTATTTTTTTCTTTTTTTTGGAGAAGAATGGAGAAGGGAAGAGGGATGCCTGATCAGAGTTTTTCTGTAATTAAATAGTTAACAATGACAACTAGCAGTCCAAAATCCATTCTCTCTCATCAAACCTTGAGTGGTGGGGATACAATTTATCAATCAACCTCACTGGCATTTCAAATAGTGTTACCTAATAAAGATTGAAAAAAATTCCCCATTTCCAAACCCACAATAATGCAACATTTGGTGCCTTTCACATTGCCCTGCCAGCAAGTAGGCTGGGGGTGCACAAGAAGTTGAAGCCAGCTGACCGAAGGGATATACCATACGGCACCGTGCTCAGCAATAAAAGCTGGGGGAAGAAGGAGAGACATTTGGAGTTATGGCATTTGTCTTCCCAAGCCACTGTTATGTGTGATGAAGCACTGCTTTCCTTGAAATGGATAAACATCTGCCTGCTGATGGAAAGTAGTGAACTGGGAAGTAGTGAATGAATTCCCCTTTTTTTTTTTGTTTTGTTTTTGCTTTTCTCATGCATGCAGCTTTTGCTTTACTTATTAAACTGTCTCTATCTCAACCCATGAGTTCTCTCACTTTTACTCTTCTAATTCTCTCTCCCATCCCACTGGGCAGGAGGGCTGAGCAAGCAGCTGCGTGGTGCTGAGCTGCCAACCGGGGTTAACACATAATACCACAGTTAGTAAATCCATGACAACAGCAGCATTGAATAGGAACAGCACCGAGGATAGTTTAAAAAATAATAAAAAGTATTTGATTTTTAAGAATGTAGTCATCCATTTAAAGCAGAAAATAAGTTGTATTACACTCCCAGTTCAAAATTATGTATTTGATATGATTAGATACCTGGGGAATGGTGTTACTAGGCTTGTTGACATGAAACAGTCACAGTT
This sequence comes from Balearica regulorum gibbericeps, assembly GCF_011004875.1. Lineage (NCBI taxonomy): Eukaryota > Metazoa > Chordata > Aves > Gruiformes > Gruidae > Balearica > Balearica regulorum. The sequence continues at coordinate 50,225,622 of NC_046187.1, read as the reverse complement.
TGTATTTCTGCATATGACAGAAGCAAGATCCCATATACAGAAACCTTTTCTTGGTAGCACCACTGTATCATAGGACTGAGTGAGAAAATCAAAACGTAGAGTGCAGAGAAACCTCTGGTTGACTTAACGCTTATCTAGAAGTGCAAAACTAAGAGACAGGGCTCAGTTCTAGGAGGAATCGCTTGTCACTGGAAAGGAGTTGAAACGCCATAAAAGTTAGGCGAAGCAGATAAATACTTGGGACTGAAACTTTCTCATCTACAAGGAAGCTCATATGTTCTTTCAAGCATATAAAGGGTTTATTGGGCAACGGTAGGTAACAGAAGACAGTGCTTAGCAAACTGGCAACCTATCCTGTACACTTGTAAAGAAAGAGCTTTCCATGCTCAGGGCTTCCTTTGAGTTATTAAAGATGTTACTCAATGGGCATCTACATTCTGACCTCAAATGTGGAGATATTTGTGTTCTTTTGTGTCTTGCCATTAACAACTGTAGTCTGTGCAAAGTCTTGTGGAAAGGCATTTTAAACAATGTAAAGGTTCAACACATTTTCATCCTAGCAGTTGTATTAAAAGATTTATGGCAGGTTGTCTACAAGTGGATATTAGTACACAGCATTCAAGGCTGTGACGTAGAGCACTTGCTACTTGATACTACTTCTACATGTTGGAACTCATAAGGAGCATTAGTTGCTCACAAACTTAAAGTTTCCCTGCCCTGGGTGCATGAGCCAGCAAGTGAAGGCAGACATTTCTGCCTACACTGTCTCCAAAAGTGCAAGGGAAAAAGAACATCTCTGGATGCAATGGTCACATTCTGATTGGGTTTTGTTGTTCTGGTTTTAATGCTACAGATTAGTAAATGACACTTCATCTAGACATGAGCTAATACCCTGTGGCCTGAGCACTCTAGGTGTCCATTGCTCAGATGAGTTCTTTAATTCATGTTATGACATGTATCTGCCTTCAGTATATATTCAGAGTATACAGGCCAGGAACTAATAACGGTTTAGCTAGAGGAACTATAAACTCACAACCTAAACTAGTTGAAATTAACTTCAGATAAATCTTAAAAGGGCTGCCATTGTCATATTTGGAGATGTAAGCTAAACAAACCTTTTTCTTTTCTCTTTAGTAGAGGTTGTTTTAGAAAATTAGTAAAGTAGTTGTATGAACAGTAAACCATTAAAACTACTTTCTCTAACACTGATCTTTGTAAGAAAGATGGATATTTTTCTTTTTACCATGAGCCAATTACAGTATCTTCCATATAAAAGAAAGGAGCTATACAAAGACTTAATTACATACGGACTATTACATTTTTATTAGGATAGAATTACCTCAAAATGTAAACTATTATTTCTATTACATCTCCATAAAGGGAAAATTCAATATAGTACTAAAGGTTGGGTAAGAGGACAGCATTAAACTGCTCTAAAGCAAAAGCTGCATCTTTTTAGATGTCTTTGGAGTTAGTTCATGGAAGTGAAGGGTTTTTTTCTTGATTCAGCTGCATTTCACATGTGCCTTTTGGAAGGCGCATTCAAAGAGGTCAGTCCATTGGTTTTAGAGGAGGAAATAAGGCACAAATGATTCCCATTTTGACACTTGTAACAGGCCAATGATTGAACCATGACAGACAGCATGCTTTGTTTCACAGGCAAAGATGTACAGTCCCGAGTCAGCAGCATCTGTAATGCTGAAATAGGGGTTATACAACTTTACAGTGAAGGTTTGACGATTCAGACCAGATCAGATCAGTCTTTCTAGGGCCCCAGCACGCTCACTGCTAACTGAAGTGATCATTGTGATCATTCTTTAAGAGCTACAACTCCTTTTGCCACTGGCAAGTACCTTCAAAGATGTTGCTAAACCAGGAAGGATGGTTTTCTTGCAAAACAGATGTATATTACCTCACAAGAGGCCATACTGTGCCCAGAAATTATGCAGATGTATGCAGACAGAGAAGGGAATCAACTTTTTCTCTTCGTCCAGAGCCTGTGAGGTTTAAATAAGGACATTGCATAATTGTAGCCTTTGGACTTGGTGGAACACAGGGATTGTTCCTCACTGCATTGCTAGGAGTGTGAGACTGCCCCAAAAGGGAAATGGGAGAAGAAAAATGCTTCTTCTAAGCCATATATGTCAACTTGAAATATGTAGAGGAGAGAACATAGGTGACGCACTTTGGAGATCAATTACCCAAGCACTGTTCAAGTGCCTTGGCTTTATGGCTAAATACAATTAAGAAGGTACCTTATATGCAAATTATCAAACACGCTTGATTTACACATTTGCCCTTGAGGCATTACTGAGAAAAACCCTAAGTTAATAGTAATTACCTCTAGAAACAAACTAAGCAACGTCTCAACTTATTCCCAAGGGCGAATTCCCTGCATCAGTTTCTGAACTGTGAAGGCTTCAAGCTTACTCATTAACATGCAATTTAGATATTGATTATGAACCTTTAATTATAAAGTTATAGAGCTGCTTATGAAAATCTAACTACGAAGTACTGGACTTGCTTCTGAAATTGAGATGTTCTGGACCTCACTATACCAACATAGGAATAATCTTTTATTGTACTCTTAATTAATTTCTCTAAAAACTGTGTGTTTGTACTTTAAACTGAGACACAGCAAATATTTCAATGAAATGTTTCAAAAGTCATTAAAAGAAACCTAATTTCTATCCATACATTATGTAAAATGCAATCCTAATGAGGAATACTAAGGTCTTGCGTTCATGGGTTTTTTTGGAGATACTAATGCTGATTTTTTTATTATTTTTATTTTATTTTTCTGTACAGGACTTTTTCTTACCTAGACTGTTACCAGTTCTGTCCTTCATTCAGGATTACTCTGAATTGCAATAAATAGCTGCCAAAAATATTCCTGTTGATTTCACAGGGTTTAAACTCTATTAAAACCACTAGCAAACTATTATGCCCTGGAAGCTTCATCTTTAAATAACACAAATGAAACTGCCTTTTCTAGGTATTAGGACTTAATACTACCTATGTTTTTAGATTTGGCCACAGAAACAAATATCATCACCATATGAATTTTGACTTTTACTAATTTTTTTTTTATTCATTCTATTCTTTGCAAAATATAGGGCATTTTTCCATTCAAAGAATTAACATTCAATCTTTAAGAAAATATATAAAAGAGGTCAAGATTGTTTTGCATGAATCACAATTGAAATTAAATCCTCAATGTTTTTATTGCTGGCAAACATTTCCAGATATTCTTTTCTAGTACTACCTGTACTAGTATTATAGGATAGTATAAGGTAAGATACCCAATTAAGGTTTTATTGTCTATTAAAAAAGGGGTACTGTTAAGACTGTTGATTTTCTTCTGTTTTATCATCCAAGTAATTGGATCAATTCTTATGTTTTAATACATAAATGGCAGTCAGAGGCAAAAGAAGAGCACAGATTTAATTTATCTAAGCAAGAAGAATGACTGAAATTAACTTACAGTCTTTGATCCAAAGTTTTGGATAGTTTTGACCGATTACCATTGATTAGTTTGGCATGCTGTTATGAGGTGGGAAAGTACATAACATAGCGAGTTAGGTGAGAGCCAGGCATTGCTGATGCCAGCCTCCTGATATAGAAGAGGTGTTTGCATTGCAATGTAGTCACTCATGATTTGTTAAGTATTCCTGGGCTCTCAATAGCTGCATGAAGCTCCTTTTTGAAAGGACTTGGCCCTTAACATGCACTTGATTCTTCTGCTGAAAAAAAAATGTTTCATAGTCTAGCAGGTTATATATGCCTAAGAAGTAGGAGCAATCATATTGGTAGACAACATAATATGCGTGGTGAAAACTCATCTACCGGTTATCTGCTTACTAACTTGATGAAGGGTACAAGTCACTTCCTCTTGTTGATACAGAAGCAGAACTATATTTTACTGCACTGGGCTATTGTCACTCAGATTTTGTCCTCACCACATCAAGACTCTAACTCAATTTATATGCCGTTGTTTGAGTTGATTATGTTACATGAATTAAGTAGCTTTGTTTGCCATAATATTCTGCTCAGATTTCTGATTGTAGAGTTAAACACTCACAGAAGTAGATGCATATTATTAGCATCTACTAATGAAACTAATTATTAACATCTACCCTGAAACACGCTAGTGAAAGCAGATATCATTTAGCTTTGTAGTTCTGATACTTAATATTCATAGGTTTTTGGGGGAAGGTATTTTTTACTTGTGTTTAAGGCCAGAAGGGAGCATTAGATCATCTACTCTGACCTTTTGTACGTTATCTGCCATTGAATTTCAGCCAGATGATGCCAACAACTTATTTTACAAAAAGACATTTGTTCTTGTACTAAAGATCAACAGTTAGAGTCTGTCTCTTTCCCTTAGTTTGAATCAGTGCACAAACATCCTTCTTTTTAAAAATGCATGTCCTCTTTCTACCTTGACTGTGTCTGGCTTCTAGTTAATATGGTTTATTAAAGGCTTTCTTTGCTGAGGTAGAAAGACCTTTGATGCCAGGTATTTGCTCCTCAAGGAAATACTTACGCATTGTGTCAAGTCACCTTTCAATCTTCTTTTTGGCATGCTAAACAGATTATGTTTTTAAGTCTCTTCCTCTAAGGCTTTTTCTCAGCACTCGGTGATTTTTGGTTCTTTTCTCTGCCTTCTACAATTTGTTAAATGTGAACAGCAGAATATGTAGTATTCCAACACTGCAGTCAGCAACATCACCCTGAGAGATTAAGTCCCCACTTCTTTGTTTACAGCCAAGGATCAGATTACACCGAGGTTACTGTGAATTGGTTTTCTCTTGTAAATCCTTTTCAGGATTCCCCTGTCTGTGATCAAGGACCACAACTCTTCTTTATGGATGTATAAAACATTATTTTCTGGAATACCTTCAGCCTGCTATGTGTTCTAAGTGATTCAACAAGACTGTTTTGTTAGTATCACCAGTCTCCACGTTTTGTCAGCAGTGTGCCTATGGACTTTTTTTTTTTCCTAGAACATTAATAAAAATGTTTAATAATAGCATTCAGCAGCTTTCTGCAGAGCCCTGCTAGAAGCATCCCAGTTTAATGATTCTTTACTCTTATATATCAGAATATCTGCTAAGTAGCTGTTCTAGATCTACTTTGTTGAAGCTACTTAATGTTAATTTGTTAAAAAAACATGTTGTTGTATGTAAAAAAAAATCTGTCAAAAGACCAGGTTTATTAGATTTAATGTTACCTTTATTCACCAAAACTGTAATCTCATCAAAAGCTGAATATAGTCCATGCAGATATATTATATCCCCAATAATTCAAAAACCCCAAAGATTTTGATGAATTTTGAAACAGCTGTCATTGCCACCTGCCTCAATTTCACTAGGACACTTATGATTTTATGGTTGTCATCCCAATTTTTTTTAATGCAGAGCTTTGGGATAAAAATTGCCTATTATTTCTTTCTTTATATTCTCTTATCTACAGTTTCTGAACATAGCAAAAACATACAATACTGCTTTGTTTCTCTTGTACTATGCTATGTATTGCAATATTTAACACAGAGAATTTCAACAGAGTCATAAGAAAATAAAAGGGAAAAAACTTACAAAAAAACCCCAGTGTGCAAGTGTAGCAAGTGTGTGCCTGTATCACCACAGTTTTTAGTCAAGCATCTGTTCAAGAAATAGCTGGCTGTACTTCCATATTTTTTGCATTTTTAATGCTAAATATTCAAATAAAAATATACCAAGAGAACTGGTTTTGCAAATTGAAACAAGCACACAAGTAGGGAAATAACCAACAGAAAAACTTTGTGCATACCATTGTTTCCAGAAGTCTGCCACATCTAGATTTAGACTGTGTAGCAAGAAATTGTACATAAAGTCTGTAGTAAAGGCATCTTGCACCATCAGCATCTCGGTTTAGCCCAAATTCTGTTCAAATATCATAAAAGGAAAGAAGCAGCAAAGTCACACTGAACGATGCAAGGGTAAATTGAGATGTGTTCATGTAGATGGTAAGAGGTACACAGCTCAAATATGCTGGCCTGCCAGTGTGTTGTTATTTTTGAAAAATGAAGTACCTCATAATGCCTCAAAAGAAGTGAGAGTGACAGTGGTCTCAGGAAAAAGTGCAGCAGCAGTGAGCTAAAGTGCCTGCACTGCTCCATGTACCTGCAATGGCGAGCTCAGGCTTTGCCGCTGCCAGTGGACAGTCCTAGAAGTATTTGCACCACGTGAAGAATCAGTGGGAGGCATTGTTACTCCCATACTATTGGAAAAAAACAAAACCAGAATCACCTGGCCAAATAAGGTGCTCAGGGAGGAATTGCTAAACAGCTGATCTTGTAAAGATGGGTTACATCTCTTGAAAGTAGTGCTAACATGGGTGGTATTATTGACTCTACCTTTCAGGAGGGGCATCAGGGGAAGAAAAAAGGAGGGAGGAAGATGAACTTGAACACTGAACAGAGCATAGCATGCAAAGTACTCATGGCTTTATTTAAGCTAAGACTATCCAGCAGCACATAGGAGACTTCAAACTCTGAAAATAGACTAAATTCTTCACTTACCATATGTTAAGGGAATTAAAAAGTCAAGTGTTCAGATTTCTCTGAAGTAACTCTGCTGTTTTCTGTTATTGCCTGATACCATATTCCATGACTGATGTGTTAGAGGGTTATAACTGTGGCAGTTACATCACAGTTAAATAGAAACAGGTGATCTCACTACCGGAGGCTTAACTGCCATCAGCCTGAAATTGTTTTCCCAGACTCTTAGGAGACTGGCAGTAAAGCCTACAAGATTAAGACGCTTACATCCCACACAACTGTCATAGGACAGGACATCTACTTCTATGGGTTCCCCAGAAAAATCCACATAATTTCTTTCAACTTAAAGATTAGATTTTTAAATTTTAAAGGTAGTGCTGCAGTTCAAAAGTTGCAGATATTATTCTGCGTTTCAGTAGTAATAAGCACAGAAATCTGAATAAAATATGCAGGCACCCTTGTCTTGAAGGTTAGTTACCTTTAGCAACGGAGGGAAGAGAGCTTGGCAAACGGTACCATGTCCACCTTAACCTGCACCATTCGGGTGTGACACCAGCACAAATACACTCTTCAGTTTATTGCCAACAAAATAATGATGGGACTTCAAGTATGAATGGTTTGAGACTGACTGACCCAAAAGTGGAATAATGTGCAATATGGCTGTCACAGATATTACGTCAGCGTAATTAAATTGAAAAATGTAATTAATGTAGCATCTCAAGTAAATTTGTATGGATAATTTTAATTTACACCTGTCCAAAGGCAGTGTAACAGCCTACCAAATAGGGATGGTAAAGGATTTGCCCTTGCAGTGGTTTAAAGGTCTTTGCAAGGTGCTGTCAGCGGAGTATTAGGTACATAGATTTACTTAAGTATCCTTTCGGGATGCTGCTAATTCATCTGTGACAGGTACGATTCATCAAAATATTTGTGAAGAGCAAATGTTTCCGAATGATTTTAGTTCAGATCATCAGAAATGTGTACCTGAAGTTTAGTGAACATCATACAACATGGAAATCAACTTATATTGTCTGCTATCTAAAAACAAGACTGGAATGCCTTGACATTTAAAAATTTTAAATGTTTAAAAATTTAAGTGCCTCTCATTACGAGCAAAATGAACATCGAATAAGTATGTTAACTCATTATAAAGTTAAGGACAAAATAGTTGTTTCAGATGGACAGAAATTAATACATATGAAGTTTCACATATATCCACTATGGTAGTGGCTGTAACAAACAGTGGCTTTCATAATATTTTTATTATGCTTTATATATACTCCCAGCTTTACCAGGGGAAGATTTCCTAATTCATCTGCCAGTGTTTGGAGGTTTTTTTCTTCCAATGTTTAACTTGCTAAGGGACTGCAGTTTTGTTGCCTGTTGGGAAAGGACCTAAAGTTCACTGCAATTAACTTTCAGATCCCTTATGTGTTGTAACTGTCCTATTTCTTCTGGAATGGAAACCAGTATGCAATCATTGACAGCCAAAATTTTAAAAAGCAGGTCAAACAAATATTTTGATAGAAAACCAGTGCAGGTAAAAGTATCAGAATTAGGTTGGTTATGTCTCATAATCACCAGAACAATCCGTTCCAAGCTTCTTATCAGCAAGGTATCTGCTACCCACTCTACAGAGCAGAGGTAAAGAAAGGCAAATGCTCGTTCTCATTGAAGCAGAACTTGGAGCATTCAGCTTACTAGAAAAACCTGGTTCATGATTTATGGTGACGCTCTCTCTAAACTGAATTCAGCTTTCTCAGTCTTTTCAAATTTCCCATGCAGATAGATGGCACAGTTCAGCATATTGAGCTTGGGGGTTTTTAAGTGAGATATAATTATACTGTGAACATATACAAATAAAAGCTGTATGTGAAATAACAACCAATGCAGTTCTACTATTCTGCAGAAAAAATAAACTTTGGGTGCTAGGTTCCACGTTTCAGGACAAATTTCAGTTGCACTCGTACAATTTCCAGTGTTCCCCAGGGCATTGTTTTAACATTTTATTTATATGATCTGTTATTTGTACAAACCTTCTAACTTCTTGTCCTTAGTGCTTCTCAACTGTACGGTAAAAACCCTTCTTTTGACTGATGGGTTATCCAGGGTTGTACCATTGTACTTTTATATATGTGTGTGTGTGTGTGTATTATGTTGTGAATATAAGTAGTATCAATCAAGTAGCCAAGCTCTGTGACCACCTGGCATGATTTCCAAGGCAGACCCATTTTACCTGTTTACAGTAGGACTCCATCTAACTCTGGAAGGAAGCATGCTTGAAGCTCAACTGCTGAATAATGCGGGTGAGGTTTTGAAATTAATTTAAAAAGCACCTTGTTTTACCTTGGGCTTGCACCCAGTTTGGATGTAAGGCAGGTTTGGTGTGAAATGTATGTTCAGGCCTGTGCTTAGAAATGCAGTGCAATATATATACTGCATCTATAGTTTAGTAGTTTTAGCCCGTATATTTTCCTTCATGGTTATTTTTGTTCTCATCTCCATTTTTGTGTTATATTTTTTGTTCATAATGACAAACTGGTAAGCTCTTCTGAAAGTTAATCCCCTGTTAGCTTTGTAGCTTCTATGCTAATCTCTTGTTAGCTTTGCTGCTTGTATTCCTGGAGCTGATCTGCATTCCCTAATCCAGAGCAGAATCTCTTTGCTCTGAGTACTTACTTTTGTATGGATATGTATTTTTTAAATAATTAGCTGAAACACCCTCCTGATAGAAATTAACACAGATTGAAGACATTTTATATAAGCTGATGTTTAAATGGCTTTCAAGCCAACTACGATTCTTTCTCTGATTTCTTTTCATCTGGGAACAGATAAACCATATGTTTATGATTTTTAAAATTAATGCTCAGCACAATATCTTTTAGAAGCTTGCTTTAGTGCTTGTGAAAGGATTGCAGCAAAATTATGGACTTTCTTCCATCTGACTTTTGCAAATCTAGACACAAACCTGTAAGGTAAGTAGGGCTGGACTTATGAGAATCTTCCTTTCCCTGGGATCCTTGGGAGGCACAGAGCTGCTGCCTTCATTGTATCATAGCCATTCATGATCCAGAAAAAGGGATGTGACTGCTGCCGGTGTCCCCTGAGATTATGTGGTTTGCAAACAGACTTTTACAAACGAAAGCAGTTCTACCTTGTGTAGCTAAAACAGGAGTGCCCAAAGATGCCCAGGATTTCCCTCTCCTATCCCTCCCTCCCAACTGACTGGGACAATAGGAGCTCTGTTGTATTAGGAACACCACAAAGACTATATAAATCTTAAAAGCCAGACAAAATCCACACCTAAATTACACACATTTTTATCATGTTACCTTTAGCATGGGCCCATAGAACATCAGAATGGCTGTACTCAGAGCGTGTAGCCCGATATCTGACCTTGAACCGTGAGCAGTAGTAGATGTCCAGGGAAAAGTATAAAAGTGGACTACAAATGATATTTCTGGTTTCTCTGAGATTGCCATGTTCTAATTTTAGTTAGGTATTACGAGAGATGGGCATTGGCTGCTTGCCTTTTCCATGACTCTCTCCTGCAGGTAAAGCAGCCCAGCACCCTGTACTGAAGTTGTTTCGTATCTTTGATCATTCTGGTTGTCTTTCTGTTCAAACCTTTTAAGTTCCATTCTGTCCTTTTTGAGCACCTCTTCAGTACTGTACTTTCCATTTCTAGTTTAGCACAGACTCTAAAATGGTCAGAGAACCAAACTGTTGTAAAGCTGTTGTAACAAAGTATAACAAATCTCCCTTACTCCATAGTTCTCAGTTTTACCTATATTGTGGATTTACCAATTTTTAACACAGCATTGTTGCTTAGTCACATCTAATTTCTAACAAAAGCTATTAAACAGTCACTATTTCCATTTGTAAATTTATGTAATGAATGATGCTAAGCTACATATTATAAAAATTTAAATAAATGCAGTCAGAGAAGACATTACTTTCACCAACTGGCTGCCAAAAAAGGGGATATTTACATTCGTTTGACACATCTGACTGTAAACAAACGTATGAAGACTAAGTGAACTCCACTTAGCTGTAACTTACATTCAAAGGTATCCTCATGAGGTAAGTATGAGTCCATGTCAGGCACAGCACACAAGCATGGCCAGGCACACAAGGTTGAAGAGGTTGGATTGGTCATCAGGACTAAAAGTTACCACAAGCCTTTAAATTATTTCATGCGCAACAGAAATCTTACTGAGTACAGTAACAACCCAATCATCAATATCTTTGTGAAGACAAACTTGGGTGCATGCCCTGACTATGGGATCGTAACCCAACTCTGATAGGCTGGAGGAATTTTCTTGGGAGTTAGCGTGGCATCAGAGTCACTAACTGAAGAGAGGAAACCAAAAATCAAACCAATCATATATGTCCTGCTTTACCCTCCTGTATCTGTTTCCCAGCATAATATTTGATTCCACTAGCTTTGATTTTTACTATAATAAACCTACTTAGCTTTTACATCAGAGCATTCCAGGTAATTTTAAGTGATTTCGGGGGAGCTGCCAAGTCACAGAAATTTCATTGCCTAGGAAGAGACAGGTCTAAATGGTGAGACTTGTCTATCCTCACGTGCCCAGCGCAAGGTCATATATCCCCTAACAGCTTCTCAAGGCTCCAAAGGCTGACTGAAAGCTGGTATCACAGAGAACTATTTAGGGAGAAGTACCTTTCAAGAGAAACTATTAGCTAAAGTCTCCTTGCACTGCAGCAGAACAGTGAAGCTGTTGGTGGAGTATTTGGCAGGCTACTTGAAGAAATAACAACTTAGGTCATGACCTAACATGAAGTTTATTATGCTCAAGCCCTAGGTGGACTACTACACTAAAAAGCTAGCCAGCACTCCCTTTGATGCCCATTCTATAATGAAATGATAACAGAATGGGTAGTGTTGTCAGATTGCCATATTTGTGGTTTTTTTATTTTACTATGCTTCCTTCTTTTGTTTCCCCTAGGATGCTTCAGTTTGCACGGTCATTTATCTCATTAATATATATATTTATAGCTAATCATAATTCCTGAATGTTCATGTGGTTGCATTCACAGTTGTATGTGCTGGCTGGTCAGATATAAACTGGAAGCTGCAATTAGTTAGGCTAGGGCAGTAACAATGGTGGAGGCAGAGGTCATACTTTGTAATGCTCCCAAATTGTGATTCTTCCTAAATTAAATGGTAAGTGGTACTAGCAGAAACACCGTTGTTCTCTAAGGAATGTAATAATCTGAACAAACCTTTCTTCCATTACACTTATCTAAAGGGACGAAATGCCTCCTTCCATACAACTACAACAGCCACATTCATGCAAACATTCACCTTTGCCCTCCCTGACACAAGTCCTGAATGTAATTTATTGATGTAGTACACTCATGGTTTTGGTTTGGGCTTTTTGTTTGGGGTTTTTGTTGTTTGGGGTTGGGTTTTTTTTGTTTGGGTTTTTTGTTTTTTGTTTTTCGTTTTTTTTACTTTGTTGTATTGACTGCAGAGTGGACATATACTCAGCTGTTTTTTCCAAGTCCTCTGACATGACAGAGTGTTGTGGAGGCTCCTCCAGGCCAGCACCGCACTGAGACTCTGTGGCACACACAGCTCACAGCTGTAAAGCCAAATTAGCTCAGGTGTCCTCACACCACTTGTGTCACTGTGCTTAGATCCAATGCACACGAAAATAGCAGTGTAGATATGTTCTTACGATACAATGTTGACATGGCTCTGACAAGTGTTTTTTTCAAAGAAAAATAACCAAAATATCAATAAATATTAATGCACCTCATGATACTGGAGGTAGTAACAGTATAGTAACACAGAAAGCAGATTAGCTTATTGGACTAATAAATATATTAGTGAGGGAGAATATAATTTGTGGTGATTAGATTAATTAGACTGCTGGGATTCATTTTTCAAGAGGTTCTATCCTTTTCATGCTTATATAACCCTAAATTGTGACTAAGCCATCATATTAATACAGAGCTGAAGAGCACTTGCATGTCATATTTTTTTGAATACCCCCTAATTGGGAGAGATGATTCAATCTAAGACTCCCGTTAAAGCACTTATTAAAGAGTGTGATTTTTTTTCATTTGCCATGATAATGATAACACAAGCATGACATAACAGTTACCTTACCTTCAGTCAAGAAATGAACAGTTAGTTGTTTGTTTAAACATTAAATCTAAATCCTTGCTTATATAGCAAAAGGTTATTGCAAGACTATTCTGCAGTGCTGTATTTTTGCTGATTAATTTGTTTCACAGTGTATGGTGATACACTCATCTGCTGACATAAGATTCATTTCCCATCTTTTAATTAAATTTTTAAAGAATGATGGAGAACACTAGATTGTGAGAATACTGATTATATTTTACTAATTTCAGTCCACTTCTACAACTTTAGATGTAAAAGCTGATTTGAAGGCTACAAACATTTAAAGCACAATGTCTTTTATTGGTTTTAATCACAACACACACTTTCTGCACAGTTAGCATTTTCTTTTTATACTCTGTGTAGATGGTAAATATGTATGTAAATCATATAGTAATTTATATATAGACAGAAATAAAGAATATAGTTATTTTGGTACCAGGCATATGTTCCCAGACATAATTGTTTCATTCAAGTAATTTTATCTATTGATATCAATTAAACAAGCATCATAGCATAAATGGTAAGTCTGGAACACATTACTTTTGTCTGCGCTGATTTTTGTCACAAACAAGAACTTAAGCATATTGATTCTGTAGGACTGGTGATCACACCCAAATCACAGCAAGTCTTCCTGCTGACTGAGTTTCGGAAAATGAAGGAACAGAAGTTGTTTCTTCCTGCAGTTCTATTTCTTCTAGATCATCTGAATAAAATTTGTTTCATCACAGATTCCATCCTCTGGATTCCACCTATACCACAGCACATATAAACTTCAGTTGTTTGGCAAGAAACTTGTCAACCGTACTTAGTGAACAAACATATCCAAGAGGTTTTGTACACTAAGGCAAATTTTTAGGAAATTATGACTACAATCTGAGTGAAACAAAACAAGTTGCTTAATCAACCATTTTTACATATTTCTGATTACGTTTTTGTCAAGAATAATTTGGTTTGACATAATATTTCAGTTTTTTGCAAATAAAATCAAGTAATTTTACTTTCCATAAATGTCCTTGAGCTGAAAGACATCTTTTCAGCTTCTTTACTGTTAACTTATTCTTAAAAAGCTGCAGATTTTTTCAATGTTTGAATGTTAAGAGCTTTGAAAATAAAACTTAAAATATCCATTAATGAAACAAAATAAAACTCAAGGTAACCCATTGTATTAAAACATCACACAGATTATAAATGCAAAGAGCACTCTTATAAACATGCTTTCAGTTATCTGAAAGAGGCCACTGAATTTCATTTGGTCACTCCTGAAAAAAGCTGTAACTTTGGACTACAATATATCTGTAAGAATGGCATTCGGTTTTGATTTCAAGTGATAGAGGATATCTACAGAAGCCTTTCAAACAGCACACTGCTAATACTGTTGACATTTTGCACCTTACTTTTTTTTGAATTAATCTAACTTCAGTTTCTAATCACTGATTCTTGTTAATGTCTTTTTCATATATGTTAAAGAGGTATTGTCAGATGTATTTTTTCTACACATATACCTGTGGACTGTAATCATGTTATGCTGTACTTTTCTTTGGAATTAAACAGTTTGAACTTACTCAGTCTTTACTGTAAGATAAACTAGAACTCACATTATTCTTGTGAATAATTAGCCTTTATACATTATTCTGCTTTTAACTGTATTTCACGAAGTGTATGTACTATATGTAAAGTTCCAATTTTGGTCTCACTAGTTGCTACAGAAAAGCAATAATACTCTCCTAATTCAATTTTATCTTTTTGCTTATGCATCAAAGAATTGTTAGAGAACCATCACATGGTTAATGCATGGGAATGAGAGGTCATATTATACAAGTTACTAACATAATCTCTAGATCACATGTAATTGCTGTTTTTTCTATCCTGTAACTGTTCTCTAAATTTGTTCTTCTGTTTTGGCTTTCATTTAGTGCTAGTAGAACATGTTACCCAAGTTTAATAAATTAATGTAAATTATATTTTTCACAAAATGCAAGAGGACAAAGATTTCCTCACCTGTTGTGAAACTGATTCTATTAGTGGAAGCAGCTGCAATGAAGTTCACAAAAGGAAGAACCTATTAAATACCACATCTGGAAAACTTTACTTAATCATGCAAGCATTTGAACACTGCCTCTGTAATGGTCATACCATAACAAAATCAGGTATTGGGTCACAGCACCACAGACAACAGCTGAATCATTATGTAGGATATGTGTGCGATGTGTATAACCAGTTGTTTGAGATGGATGGTTTACAAATTTGTATAAGAGGTTAGAGAACATATTGTAGCTGGATGGGGTAAGGGTGAGGTGAGAGGTTGTCTTTACCAGTGAACTGCCAGAGAGATGATGCATGACTGGCAATAGTCATTCCTGAAGCTCTCAATAGACACAGCTTATGGGGGCATGATAGCACTCATCTTAGGAGGTACAGCAGTGCTTAATTTATGAAGTTCAAAAGATGCAAGTTGGCAGTTCTTACAGGTAACATAATTTGTATCCTTTAAGATATCATCCTAACCCCTATGAGGGAAAAAGAAAGATGTAGTGAAAAAGTTGTGCATCAGATCCATGTCTTCACAGACTACCAGGGGAAGCAGAGTGAAGCTGCTACCTTCCATCTGGCCCAGCATGGGAGCAGCCCAGAAAGAAAGGGTGTGAGCTGAGCTGAGCCCTCTCCAGGCTGTTGCCTTGCCACAAGAACTACTCAGGGTGTTTTGGCTGGAGCACTCTTGGGAGGGAGGGCAGGAGGGCTGCCTTCTCCTGTGGCTGCTGGGAAAAGCCCTGCCCTTACAGCAAGGCAAGGTGCTGGGCCCAGAGAACAGGGTGCTGGGTCTGTAGCCAGAGGCTGTCCTCGGCCCCTCTGAACTGTGTTCCTGCCGCCCTGTTCCTGCCTAGACACACACCGCACGTTGATGTGGCCTGTCTGAAGAAGGGCTCTCCTCCTCATTGCCTTGCACAGCTGGGGCAAGGCCAACCAGTGCAGGAGCCCTGAGGGAAGCCCCCCTCCTGCATGAAGCAGCTCCAGCGAGAAGGGGTGCCTGCCAGCTACGATGGCCCCCAAGGCCTCTGTGCCACCTGGCGCTGCTTAGGAATGGAGAGAGGGCACAGGGCTTTGCAGAAAGGTATGCTTCACTCCTCTGCCAGTGGGAGAGCTTTCCTGGGGCTGCGATTCTACTCTCCCAGTGAGACTGGAGCTTTGGAGAGTGACCCTGCGGTGCCGAAGCTGGAGCTGGACCATTGGGGACCTCTCCTTCATGCCCCGTTCCCCTGCCCTGTCCCTGGCAGCCTGGGCCTCAAGCCCCGTTCCCCTGCCCTGTCCCTGGCAGCCTGGACCATGAGCGTCCTTCTCCTGAGACAGAAAACTCACTTCCCCAACAGAGGCACAAGATGCTGGAAGCTCCCTGGAACACCTTTTACAAGGAACACACACAAGTCGAGCTGCCAAACATCTCGTTTTATTATTCTTCTCAAAGGAGCTCTTGGGCCTGCACATGGTTGTTATGGCTCGCCATCTTCCCATGAACCTGAACCCGGTAGACACAGGTGTACTCTGGGTTTCCCTAGTTGCTGTGCACCTGGAATTTGATGTATCAAAAGGTCCTGGGAAGTGCCTTCTGTAAAGAAATGGGGGGATGCCATCATTACGCAGGTGGCAAGAGTCACAGCTCATCCAGGGAGCCCCTGTGCCCACACTCCTGCTGAGGGCCAAATGGCAGCCCTGATGAAGGAGCAAGCCAGAGCAACCAGACCCTCCTTTGCCAGGGCCATGGAGGGACCCTCTGTGCCTAGAAATCAAAGGCCTGGCCTCAGAGGCGTGCTGAGGGGAGCTGTGGAAGCCAGAGACGTTTTGCTGCCTGGGCCGCTGTGGGACATGGCAAGATGTCTGCCATCCTCTCTCTCGCCATCTTCCCTGAGAGAAGACTGTTTCCCTTACTGGACCCCTTCCCACTGCTGCTTTCTCTACACTACCTGAAAGAAAAGGAAAGCCCTTGCAAAGGTGAGGCAGCTGCCTTGGCCAGCAGAGCAAAGCCCCATTGCTTTCCTCTTGGCTGTCCTCTCCTTATCAATGGTGGCACCTGGCATGAAGGTGGACAGAGATTAGGAGTTGAAGTGATGCATTAGAATGCATTTCTCTGGCTTGAAAGCAGAGCATGGGAGACTTTGGAGGAGGGACAGACATAAATGGAGGGCAGCCAGACTTCCTGTCTGCATAGCTATGGCTTCCAGAGCCCTGTCAGTCATTGGGCTGTAGTTTTCAAACACCTTAATTGTCACCTGGGTCAACTGCAGAATTTGCTGGGAAAGAATCGGGAATGGAGGGATGGCAGTGTTGCGTGAAAGGATACAAGTCTGATGTGTGGCTGAGGGAGGCCCTCCCGTTGAGTTACGAGGTTCAGAAAGGACTCCCTTGCTTTCTAAACTCCTTCTCAGAGAGGAGCCTAGGTGCGGCGGCTAGGTCCAGTCTTAGTCCCAGACTTGGTCAACGGTTTATGTCTAAAGGATTATGTGTGTAGCCACTTATCAGAGTCAACGTTTGCCTGTCAGAGCCCCACTAAGGACTTTCACTGAAACAGTTTCACAAAGTTGAAAAGAAAAATAGGTAATTTATTGAGGTGAGAGATATAAAAGTTCGGAATTGCCATTGATAAATGCACTAACTGCAACAATTTTGAGCTCAAGTTAATAGTTCAGCGCTTTTGTTAATGATAGTTTTCCCAGGGTAACATCCGACATAATCGGAGGCACAAGTCTTACCAAAGAGGTGTCCCTGCTTGGGGAGGAGAGAGGTCCAGGCCTGTCAACCCATCCGGATAGTTGGAGTTCTCGTCCTCAAAAAAGAGGATTCTAAATGCCAGATTTATACTTTTGGTGAGGTGGGACTAAGTCAGGTATCGTGTGCCAATTGGCCCTTAACAAGGCTTGTTGTGCAGTTGATCGGGGCTGGTGGGGGGGAAGTGGCGAAGAACAGAGGTGTTCAGTGTAGAGGAGCGGTGGTCTGTTTAGTTTTACCAAAGTAACGTCAAGCTGTGAAGGCTCCCCCTCACCCCAGGCGTCACTTAGTTGATTAAGGAGTAGACCTGTCAGGCGCTGCATCTTGTTAAAATGAACAAATTGCTCATCTCCTGCCCCTGTTCAGGTCCAGTGCTTATCAGTGCAAGATAAGCAAGTTGCTCAATCCCTGCTCCCGCCCAAGCTCGACTCCCCCAGGGCCCCTTCTGCTGGCTCATAATGGCCCTGTATTCGGCACCAACAAGCCTGGACAAGTCCGGCATCCCACAGGAAGTGAACACAGAACGCATGCACGAAGTGTTCTGCTTGAACACTCGGTCCTAGCGCAGAGCCAAGGAGTGCCTCTGTGTCAGAAAACCCAAGGCAAGGCCTGTCAGAAAAGGTGCCAACTTTGAGCGTGCCAAGAGGAAGCAGCAGGAGGGAGCCCGGAAAGGCAGCGAGGTCTCTGATCTATGCCCAGCACCCCTACCTCTCTCTTCTCCTCTTGGACACCGTGGTCACTAAGGACCTCTCTCACTGCCTGCAGTATGTTCCCTATTGCAGCAGACACCTGAGCCACTGTCTCCTTGAGCTCCCGCATGTGCTGTGAGTTCCTGGAGGCAAAGAGAAAGCAGATCTTGTCCAGCAGCTGCCCAGCCTCTGCAGGCAGGCTCCAAACGCTGTGCAGAGAAGGGTACCATGTGCTTGGGTTACCCCCAACCCCCCACCCCCTTTCCATCCTCTGCTTTACAAATGGCTCCCTTCCACCACTGTGGGTAGTAGATGGGGAAGGTCAGGAGCCCTGGATGTGAAGCCAGTGAGTGCAGGTAACACAATGGCTCCACCGAGCGCATTCCTTGGCAAGAAAGCGCTCTTACCCCAGAGACTGCAGCTCTGCTTCAGGAAGCCCTGACATCTCCTGCAAGATAAAGAGGGGGTGGGATGGACTCCTTGAGTAGCTTTTTTACTGCCAAAACTGACACTTTAGAGACACTCCACTGCACCAAGCACGAGGAGCACTGCCAGGGCTTCCCAAAGGAGACTCCCCTAAGGGAGAGCTGGCAGAATTTCCTGCTACTTTGAGTCACTTTGGAGAGATCCCGACCAAAAGGTTGGGCTCTTTAACCAGCCATGTTCAGCAGAGCATCTTTGGGGTCTCTGCCTGACCCCCACGGCTATCGAAGAGATATGCAGGCAGCAGAGGCACCTTCTGCCAAAGTGTTCTGCACTTCAGCCTGCCATTCTGCAGAGGTCACTCGGAAAGATCCGTCTGAGCCTTGAACCCCACTAAGGTGCTAAGGAGACTGAAGGACAAACAGAAGTGCCTCCCCGCTCCCCAACACCCTCTGCCTCAGCTGTGATGGGCTTTTTTCGACGAGGCACCCTGTGTTCCCAGGGGAGGCAGGAGGGCAGAGCCATAGCCTTTGCAGTCATTGGCTTTCCCACAGCAAGAGACACTTACCCACAACACTCCCTTTCCCCACACCATTGAGCTCCAGCAGTAGAAAACAGCTGTGGGTCACATTGTCAAGAGATGGTTATTTTCCTCTGGAGCTTGTCCCTCTCCCTAGGTCTGACAGGACCATTTTCGGCCAGGGGTACTCACCAGACAGGACGGGAAGGAGCAGGAAAAGGAGCCTCAGGAACCTCCTGCCCTTCTGGTGGGCATTGCATTGTCTATAAGAGAGGGAACACTGTTGTTACCAAAGTGCAAAGCTGGGACACATGTTTGCCAGGGATCCCTTTAGGAGCTTGCTTGCTACCAGGTTCCTGTGCTCAGCACAGCTGCAGGCTCAAGGGCCTTCGGGAAGGTCCGGCCCGTGGCACACCACCCCTGGGACACAAAGACCTCTGGCCTGACACAGGGCCAGCAGCATGGCCGCACTTGGCTCTCCCCAGAGAAGGGGCAGGGCCATGCCCACAGAATGAGGTTGCTGGGCTGCCTGGCGGGAGGGCAGTAGTGCAGAGAGCCCCCATGCTCTGGGGCCACCGGCTTCTGCCGGGAAGCCAGGCAGCACACAAGGCTTCTGGCCTGATCCCTCCCCGCTTTCTGGGCCGTCTTGCACCCACCTGCCCAACCTGGCTGACATCTCTGCAACCTCAGCACGCTGGCCAGGCTGAGGAAAAGCCTGCTCTCTTCCCGAGACCCAAGGACCTCTTCTCTAGGCATGCACTAGCTGCTGAAAGCACTCTGCTTCACAGCGCTGCCCACCTCTGCAGCATAGGGTTTTATGGAGGGCAGCAGGTTTAAGACATCACGAGAGCTGACTGGTGATGCCCATGATGACTTCAGAGGGGTTACCCTGGAGGGGGTTGCTGTGCCATGTGGGAGGGAGAACCCCCGTGGGTTAGCCCCTGCCCACACCTGCATGTCCCAGACACAAGGGGTCCAGAAGCACCTGGGAACACAGAGAGCAGCACCTCCTTTGGCTGCCCCGGCAAGCTGCTGTGCCATTATATACCTCCGCCTCTGCAGGCAGTGGCATGCCCTGAGCTCCGAGTGGATAGGTAGTTTCGTCAGAATTTGTGGAGTTTTAACTCTGAATTAGATCAGGGAATTGCCTTTTTGCACTCTGGCATTGCCAGCCGCTGATGGCAGAGAACTGTGGTGCTTCAGAACTCTGTGCTTATTGCCCACAAGACTTCTGATACTGTATTCCATCTCTTCCCTCTAATACAGCCATATAGGTAAGCTTTAAAATACATGGAAATTAAATGTTAAAAATTCATCTGTATATAGGGGAGAAGACTGCCTTTTGATAGCTTGAAAGACTTATTCAGTGGAGAAAACCTCTTTTTCTTAGTATGAGTATTAAATAGCTTGCAGCATTCAAAGAATGCTGAAATGATTTCAGCATGATGAATATGAAGTACTACTGGGAGATGTTCACAGCCTGTAAACTGCGCTGCCATCCAACAGCTAGTCTTCCCATTTGGTGAATCTCTTCTGAAGACTTTCAAGAGGGTGACTAAGGCCTGTCTCCAGTGGAATTAATGATTTTTTAGGAAATAAACAGGTATCAGCAATATGTCCCATATTAAATAGAAAGCAGGAGACATACCAGTAGTTTGAAATATGTCATCCTTCAGAAACATTAGTATTAAAAGTAATAATAGTTAGAAGCCTAGCCAGTGTCATTTTCTATCCACAGTAAGTTAGAATTGCTTTCTGTGAGGAATAAATATCCATAGGGATGCAAACGAAGTCATTAAGAAAATTATAATATTTTACTCTGATTATTATAGGTCATTAAAATGTTTCCATTACCTTCACTTAATATCAGATGTTTAAAATTATCCTCATATGTTTGATGAATATAATAATTTACATATTTATGTTGTTGCTTACTTTATTAAGTAAAATATTTAAGATAGTTAAACTTACAAAATCCTTTTCCTCTGAAAATGTCATATGCAAAAGGCTTCAATATGCACATCTATTTTTGCTATGCCAAAGAGATACACCTTACTGTAAGTTACCATGTTTTGGTTTTGTCTTGCTAGAACCATTTGATTTTTCTAGGTCATAGGGAGAGCTATTGAAAGCTGGAACTTACTGTTTTAACTAAACTTACTGTTTTGGTTAAAACAATAAACAGCACAGAAGAATTTCTTACAGAGCAGAATCCTGCTGCTTATTTGAAGAACTGTATTTTTTTCCTTGGACCTTAATGAGGTTCATATGTTGCCTATCCATCCATGGTCTAGCCACCTCTCACAAACTGAGTCTAGGGCCCTTTATCATATTTTCATTCATCGCACACTTTCTAGAGAAAATTGGACCTTTTATACTCAGACAAAGAAGTCTGAAAGTGATGAGTACTAAAAAGGGGGAATTAAAATTTTGTGTGCTATCAGCGTTAACCTAAGAGTATGCTTAGGTGAATGCATGTTAATTCTCTCTTAATATCATTCCTTAAGAGATTATTTATAACTGAAATGTTGCTATTACAGCTGACTAACTCTGTTATGGCTTATTTAAAGAGACTAAACACTTATTTTTAGTTTCATCTGATATTCTTGTCACCTTTACTGATTAAAAATTATTTTGGCTATCTACATTAAACTAAACAATATTCAGTGCTCCTTAAATTATATTCTTTTGACTAATCAAACATTAATTTGTTCTTCCATGAAAAGTACACAATCTGAACTGGTGTTTAACACAAATATTTAGTATCTTCAAGTAAAACAGCATTTCAATACTCTATTACAATTATTACTGGAACAGATTAAACCTAATTCTGTGCAATAAAAAGACTCATTATTGATGTGGCAATGATGTACGTTTGTCTTAAATTTCCTTGAGAAGAAACAAATAGCATTCTCAAAGGTGTTATTTTTATTTAAACCTTTCCACAGGGAGACATGTAAGAGAGATTGTTCCAAAATAACCACCTGTGCTGCTTAACTGGGGATTTTTTCATACTCCTCTTTTTTCATTTGTTAGTGAAATATTCATACCTAAGACTAGTATTTCACATGTCCTTAATTTTGATGATCCTCATGACTTAGTAAAAAATGACCTATGAGCTTGGTGTGCTGCGTCACATCCCTAAATCAGCATCCATCATGACAGTTATAAAGACAATGATTGAAACTGGGACTATAATTTTTCAATACTATAAATTTTTAAAAGTTTTGCGCACTTTGTCCTTCAACATATTCCTGTGTTCCTCATAGGTCCTATACCAACTATATATCTACCGTTGTTTCTCCAGAAGTTAAAAGCCAGACTTTGTGTCTGAAAGAAAGCTCCTATTCTAGGTAACCATTAGGAAATGCAAGGTTCTGGGTTCTCAAGGAAGTAATTGTAGTGACTGTACTTCAAAATGCAGACCACTTTCCATTCATTCACCCAAAGTGTTAATTTTATCAATTATAATTCCATGAATGGTGTTCATTTGTCCACAACTTCTATGAACCAACACTTTGATGTCTACTCTGAAATAAGCTGCCTATACTGTCAACAAAAATCAGTGCTCTCAAAGAGTAATTAATCTGATCCCCCCAAAAAAGTTATGCAAAATAGCTGGTATCTTTGATTAGTTTAGAAAAATTCAACTCAAACAGAATTAGGTGACATGCATCCACCCTATATCCCCATATCCCCAGCAGGGATTACTTTGACATTCATTCATGCCTGTTGGTGTTCAAGAAGCGCTTGGACAATGCTCTTAGAGACATGGTTTAACTTGTAGGTTGTCCGGCGTGGAGTCAGGAGTTGGACTCAATGACCTTCATGGGTCCCTTCCAACTCAGGACTGCCACTCTCTATACATGCTCTCAGTTTCTTGAGCTAATATGGTGTGCTTTTCCTGGATTTTTGAGATTTTGGTCGCCAAGTATGGCACCATTCAGATACTAACTTGCGGGACTCTCTCACCTTGGCTATTGTCGGTGGTGGTCTCGGTCTTAATTAGCAGCCTTATTACCACTTCCTCATTTTTGGGGTAAAATATTTCACAGCTAATTTCCAATTCCTTAGTCGGGTGTGCAAGGGTCTTAGGCCCTGTTTCTCGGTCAGCTGTGCCAAGCTTGTAAATCCCAGTTCACTATCCAGAACAGAAAGAGGATCTGTTTGATCAGGACATCCTTGTCCCCCTTCCTCTAATTCGGACTGCAAATTTTTTTCTCAGTCCAATGCATCTGACAGAGCTGCTTGGAGTTGCTGAGTGGTATTATGTTCAGCAGTTATTTGGCTCTGCAGGGTTTTTATTTTTTCTTGCAGGGATTCAACCATTTCATCATTAGTTTGCTTAATGAGGTGCCTGTCCTTCCGAGCCACCACTAGTGCTGCTCCCAACATGGCACACACCATGGCTTTTCCTTTTCCTAGTCGTACCTTATTGTTCCTTCCTAAGTTTGGTAATTCTATCCGCTATAGCTTTTGGATCGTGCCAATTACTCTGGGCCCGCACCATTCCTGGTGGGGAAAGGCACGCCTTTTATTTCTTCAACTTCTCAACAGCTGGGGAGCAGTCAAGCACCGGCATTTCCTGGGCAGCCATGGCTTGCCACTGCTTGAATCTCTCCCGGCTTATCGCTGAGAGGTTACTTGCCAGCTCTCCCTGCCCACACTCACTGGGTGGAGCGTCAGTATCCCTTAGGAACTCCCAATGCAGAGGGGATCCTGTCCGTCATGCCAATTAATATGTCATGTCCCACCTGTGGGAAGGGGGGAGTGACTCAGATTTGCAAATCCCCTCAGTGTGGACTAAGGTGAAATAACACTCAAGGTCCATACACAAACATCAACTTTAATGGGAATATAGAGAACAAATATTCTGTTAATGTTGGCACTCAGAGTCAACAGAGCTGCCTGTATGGCCAGAAGCAGAGACCTGGCCTTGCCTGGGGGCTGAAATCCTGCCTGCTCATAAGTGGGTACAAGTCGATGGGCAGTAGGGCAATGTGGAAGTGTTCCTACCAAACCTCTGGGCTCCACCACCTTTCCCAAGCCAGCTCTGCTTTCTCAGAGCCTGCAGAGCCAGGGCAGGTCTCCCTAGGAACCATACCTCACCCCATTGCCCTTCAAAGATTGTGCTGCGACTGCAAGGTCGCAAACTTGACCCTGCTTCAGACTTGGTAGTGCAGATTAGGGACGGGGGCCCAGAGGAGCATCTCTTGCTGCTTCCATGGCTCAGCAGCCCCCATTACTCCCACCCACTTGGGAAAGGGACCCTCAGAGATGTGGTATGGCAGTGGGACTGCCAAGGACAAAGTTCCTCGACAAACTGCAACTGAGGGGGGTGGGCAGGTCGCAGCAGCAGGGTTGAGCACGGTCCCCCTCCTGATGGGAGGGCAG
This sequence comes from Balearica regulorum gibbericeps, assembly GCF_011004875.1. Lineage (NCBI taxonomy): Eukaryota > Metazoa > Chordata > Aves > Gruiformes > Gruidae > Balearica > Balearica regulorum. The sequence goes on along the minus strand of NC_046187.1, from coordinate 50,201,134 downwards.
TGCTGTCAGGGATTGCAGGGGTCAGGAATGCAATGCAGACTGCAGGGCTAAGGGATACGGCCAGGCTGAAGGGAAGTGCTGTGCACTCGGTCTGCCAATCCGACAGCAAGGAGGTGAACCACAAGTCAGGATTTTGCCTGTGATACCTGCAAGATTGTCTCTGGAGGCTTTGCAGAAGAGAACGTGAATGGAGAAAGCCAGCAGGTCTTCTTGCCTTGCCCACCATAACTCTTGGCTGTCCTCTCCTTATCAATGGTGGCACCTGTCATGAAGGTGGACAGAGATTAGGAGTTGAAGTGATGCATTAGAATGCATTTCTCTGGCTTGAAAGCAGAGCTTGGCAGACTTTGGGGGAGGGACAGACATAAACAGCGGACAGACATAAACGGAAGGCAGCCAGACTTCCTGTCTGCATACCTATGGCTTCCAGAGCCTGTCAGTCATTGGGCTGTAGTTTTCAAACACCTTCTTAATTGTTGCCTGGGTCAACTGCAGAATTTGCTGGGAAAGAATTGGGAATGGAGGGATGGCAGTGAACACAGAACGCATGCACGAAGTGTTCTGCTTGAACACTCGGTCCTAGCGCAGAGCCAAGGAGTGCCTCTGTGTCAGAAAACCCAAGGCAAGGCCTGTCAGAAAAGGTGCCAACTTTGAGCGTGCCAAGAGGAAGCAGCAGGAGGGAGCCCGGAAAGGCAGCGAGGTCTCTGATCTATGCCAGCACCCCTACCTCTCTCTTCTCCTCTTGGATACCATGGTCACCGAGGACCAGTCTGACATTCATTCATGCCTGTTAGTGTTCAAGAAGCGCTTGGACAACGCTCTTAGATACATGGTTTAGCTGTTAGGTTGTCCTGCATGGAGTGAGGAGCTGGACTCAATGATCCTCATGGGTCCCTTCCAACTCAGGATATTCTGTGTTTCATACGAAACATTTACTTCGGCCTTCATTCTGGAGTGAGGTATTAAAATGCAATTTCACATTCTTTTTTATAATCAAATCCAAACTTTGAGTTTTCGTACAAAATAGCATAGCTGTTGTGAGGGGAATGGATTATGGTGACACTCTTAAGAATTACAGGTGACTACTGGCAGACTTTTTAAGATTTATTTTGCTACTACTTGCCAACAATGGAAAATTTCAAAAAGCTTTTAGCCCAGATGTTCATGAACAAGAACTGGACAGCTGATCCACAAATCAAGTAAATAGCTTCACAAATCAAGTATATAGCTTCACCATCATTCTAACCTATTTAAGCTATTGAATATGCAAACTTCTTAAAGACAAAAAATGTAAATTTTAGATTAATTTGAAAATTGTATGAATTTGCCATTATTATAGAGTAGCTAAAAACCGTATTCATTATTTGCAAATGATTTTGCTGTGCATTGCAGAACTGAAACTTTTTTTAAAAATATTTTGGTTTTCACTTAAGTTTGTCACAATCCAATATTGCTGATGTACATCTGTAACTTCAATGTTAAAAATATTTTTATGATATATAGATGATACACCACTGCTTACAGATAAAGTAACTTTTAGAATAACATTGGCCAAAACCATGTTAAAAACCCAAACCAAAACAAGGTTTGTAACAAGACTAATGAAGAAACCAATCTACATCTGAATCCACTCAAAATACAACTATGAAGACCAAGATCTGATTATACATTTATTCAAATAGTAAATTCTTTTCCTAATTTAGTCTTTAAGTACACATACGCACAGAGAAAGAGAGGCACACTGCATTGATACTCTTTTGGTAGATGAATGCTCTATCTGCTTTTAAATTTTCATTGCATGTACTGATTTACCAGCACCATGAGTTAGTTATCTGTCTGCCACGTTTTCCAGCCTCCCCCATTTCTTTATAAAATTTTTCTTTTGGAGTCTCAAGAGATACTTGCACCCTGTTTCTTAGTGCCTCACAGTCTGAACAATCTCAGGAAGTCTAAACGTCATCCTTGTTGCTTATACCCTCATCTCCCTATCCTACAGCCATATTGTCACAGCCTGAGAGTTGTTAACAACGGTCAGGATCCCTAGCCATAGCTACTTGTGTTTTATCAATTTGGGTGCAAAATTAGACAAATCAGTAATGCAGTCTGAGCTTTGGTCCTGCTCTCAAATATAAGAACCCCCATTGCCTATCTAGACTTATAAACATCTATGTATATATCTTTAAAGATAATATACTAGGAAAATTCTCATTTATGCTTAGATTTTTGTTTCAGTTTTCCTGAATATATGGATTATTCTATTTGGTATGTGAGTCTGTTTATCCAAGATAACATGCAATGCATTCATCATAGTAATATGAAATTAATTTATGAACAAAAGAAAAGTTTGTAAATCAAAAGAAATTCAAATGTACAGTGTGTTGGTGTAGATGTAAATTATTTTGTTGTTCAATTCCATCTAGTAATTTTTTGTGTATTTCCTGGAATCTTAGTTGAAGTCAGTGAAATAGGACAATGATAGAAAAATTCACATCACTTGAATTGTATACATAAATAAGAAGTTTACTAAAATTAAATGTAATGAAAAATACTGAAGTGAAGATGGTATGAGGTTTTGTAGTCAATCTGGTTTCATTGCACTTATCTTTTATATAAAGGGTATAAAGCACCCTAATAAAATATATGTGTAACAGCAAACACAGCATGCTTTGTTGCAAGTACCACAGCTGTATTCCTGAGGAAAGGATCAGTGCCTTCTTCAGGAAGAAAAGATTATGAAAAAATCATAGTTAGTGTGGTTTCAGTTTAAGAAGGCATTTTCAGTATTACCAGCCTGGCCCACTGTTGCCTTTCGTTTAGGAAAAAAACCCACCCAAACAAAAATCCCCCAACAACCAAAAAAAAAAGAGAAAGGTTCACTTCATAAACTGGTAAGCTTGGATCGCTGACAAGTAGCTAGGTAGCTTTATCATCTTTACTCAGAGTAAACAAAGTCCAGAACACCTATCAGCAACTGCTACACTACTGCAACCATAGGCCATAAGCAGATTTTTAATAATGGCATGCATTAGGATCTGTGTGATGCCAAAACCCAGGAGCTTCAGTATCTTGAAAAGCACATCTATGAGAGGTAATAGTCCTATTAATGACAGCAATTGATTAATGGCAACTTGCTGGGAAGCAGCATCTCCCAGCAACTCTTAAGTTTTGTTTTGCACACTTCATCTTCAATATGAGAAAGAAAAAATACAACTCAGCACACCACCTCCCTTCAGACCTGACTTGGATGTGATGTGGCTCATTGGTTAGAGAGATCAATGGGGCATGAATGAAAAAAGAACTCTCTGAAGGCTGATGGCCAGAAGAGAAGATATCATTCCATTTCATTGTAAGAGTAAATCCATCTTTCACCATTAAAGTTTGCAACTTCTGACCCGTGACTGTTAAATGACCATATAAAAGTAGTAAAAGATTGTCCTTAAGAAACTGTGTTTGTCCAGAAGTTTGTAATCTTTTCTCTTGGAAGTAGTCCTTGCTACTGCCTTTGACACTTTGTCTGTATCATAACCTACACACCACACCTATATCCTATGGAACAGGATTGTACTAATATGGATCACTTTCCAAGCCTATTACCTCTACAAAATTCAGGCATAGGAGTTAGAACAGAATTCTGAATTTCTTGCAGAAAGTTCTGACTTTTTAATTTTGATCCCAAATCACAATGAAATTCACTTTTTTTTTTCATATCCTTGAAATTTGAATTAGGAAACATCAAAATAGTTTAGCATCATTAGTTTTAAGAAAACATGTAAGCATTCCCAGAGCTAAGATGTTTCATCATAGCTTAATAGTATGACCAAACTGCTTCATTTCAGGTCAATTCAATATTAAATTGTACTTAACAAATGCAATTCCTTTTTCCAAGAAGCTGTAGCATATAAGCCTCGTAACATTTCTCTCATTGGGCCAGACTGCTATCGTAACTAAATGTTCTAGTGATGGGCTTTATCAAAACCAAAACCAAACTGCTGAACGGGTGTGTAGTTTTAGAGTATGTAATGCTGTACTCCTGCAGAAAATGTTGGGAGTTCGTGGAAATTTTTTCCAACTAAATAAAAAAAGGCTAACAAAAATACCCTAAAAATACCTAATAATACTAATGGTGACTCAAAGAAATAGCGGACAATACTTGGCAACCACAGCAGTAACTTTTTTTTTTTTTTTAAATAGAGTTGTCTATGGCTGCCTAACTTGCATAACTCTTCTGTCAGGGTTTGATTGGCTCTAACAATGGTAGGCTTCAATTTAAGGGAGCTACTTAAAAAGAAAAAAAATGCTGGCTTGAGTTCCACCTATAAATCTTTGGATAAAACTTTCTGGTTCTGTGAGAGCTGATTTTCCTCACTTATGAATAAAAATTTAATAGCACACAAAGGATATTCTTATTACAGGAAAACAGAAAGCTAACAAAGTAGGTAAGCAAGATGCGAATAACTAACTCCTAAAGTGTTACTAAAATGCTTTTAAACAGTTCACTCTTTTTTTTTTTTTCTTCTAGGGAACTGTTAGGTCACTGTTTTCCCTCCAGGCAATAATCTTCCCTCAGTCCTTAAAGTTTTTTAAGTGTTTCTGGATTGCAAGGTCTGATTTGAGCAAATCTGATCTGTTGGTGTGCTGTGATCACGTTAGCTGCTCCTCATTTCACTCTCCCTAGCCAAGCTTCACTGCACTCCTTATCCCTGACCTGTTTTCATTTGCTATTGTTTTAGGCACCCTCACTCCATTGCCTACTCCTGCGCTCATCCCATCTCTGCTATCTGAGCCTCATGATGTTTTTTTTTTTTGCTCTGATAACCACTCTAGCCAATTTCCACAGCTCTGCTTGCTGGTTATTGTCACCTCTTCATATAATACTGAGAAAGAGCATAGTCTTCCACCTCACGGGAGGCTTTTAAACACTCTTGTTTAACATGTTTTGCGGGAAAGTTTCAGTTCACAAGAAACATTTTTTCATTTTTTTTCTCTCTTAAACCTTAAGAAGACTTTTCCCAAAATGTACCGCCCTTTTTGTCCCAGGGTCTTGCATCTGCATCTCAGTACCAAAAGATGTTCTGTTTTCCAAGGTCAGGACACTTATCCCAGATATTTTTACATAGTTATTTGGGCCAGATATATGCACACTATTACAAATACAAACACTCTTTATAATTTTATGACAGAACTAACTCAACAGAGCTAACTTTCAAGAACAGTAACACAACAAATGTAAACCAATCAGATTTTGTGTAGTCCTTTCCATTAATCTCCTCTTTTCCAGCACTGCACTTCTTTTCCAGGCTTATACTCCTTCCTCTGTCATTTCTTGAGGAAAGAGGGAAGGGATGTTTTCCTTTCACTTTAGCCCTTCCTTACCAGGTTCATATTCATACATGTCATGCTACAGCAGCTATGCCTGTATATAGTACCTATGAGGCTAAATCTATCAGCATAGACTCCAGATGGCCTCAGAATACAAAATATGTAGAAAAACACTTTACACTTGCATGTTCACTCAGTCACTTGTTGTATGGTACATGACAGTTATTGTATCAGCTGCATGAAGTCTTCTTTATCCAGTGAACTAGAAAAAAAGTCAGGCACGTGAAAGTTCCGATTTATATGGAATTCTGGTTAGAAATCTGAGCAGAAGAGAAGTAAAACTGTTCATGTTGCTGTTTCTTGCTTGCGGTCAGGACTTCAGGTGCCTGGAAATGGAGATTTTTGATTCAAAATAAATGTAAGGATTTTGACAGTTAGAGAAATTTCTTAGTCTTTTCAGGGAATGAAGAGCTCCCAGTGGTTTTCACATTCTCCGTAGTTTAAATGCTCTTTTCATAACAGTGAAAACATGACAGGTCCATGGTTTATTAGGCTGAGGAGATCAACAGGTTTCCAAACCAGGTTCCAATGAAATCACCTTCTGGATTTAGCAAGAGTGGCCTGAGATTTTTTTAAATGAAATGCTATTTTTTTTTAGCACACTAATTAAGATACGCCTCTCTTGATCCAGTGCAAAGTTTCTATTGAATTCTTTGCTCCTAAATGAAGAGAAGGAAAAAATGTCTTTTTTAACCCAGACTGTTCTGATCAATAGGTATATCCTGTCTCTATAGAGCAGAGGTCTGTGTTAGAAACCTCTGTAATCCACTATAACGATGGCTACTTTTATTCTACCCTTTTTCTAATCACTTATTATCCTTGTCCTCATTTTTGGCAAGGAGTGGGGAGGCAGATACCATAGGTGGTCTGCAATACTGCACCATGGTATCACATGATATTCACTGTCACTTAGAAATATTATATGGTTAATTACAGAAATTACTTAGAAATGGTTAGAATAGTATAGGGGTACTGGTAGTGGGAATACAGACACTTTCTGTCACAGTCACGTTGAAGCATTTGTACTGATGGTATCATGACTCCTAATACAAATAATATGAGAGGCTATCTTGGAAGCGTAGGCTTCTCAAGCATATGGCTGTCTTGCTTCCCAGTAAGTTGTTCTTGCTGTTCCTTTTTAGCCACGCACTAGAAAGTGGATGTTAGAATATTTGTAAGTGGATGTTTTAAAATAGATAGGGGTTTTCGAGGTGATAAAAAGGCCAGTTCAATTAAAAGCCATATTCTTATCTGAAAAAAAAACCAACCCACCTATCTGAGGTTAGGTGGGTTTATTGAGATTAACGATAGCACAAGGGGTTCCGTAACTGCAATAGAATCTATTTCTCCCTAGTTCACAAAAAAGATAAGAAAGATGAGGTATGGTGACTTCTCCATTCCTTTCTTACTGAGCTCGTACTGGAGAGGTTAGGTTTACATGCTCCAGAAGACACTGAACCTCCAAAACCCTGGAACACACAAAAACTAAAGCTTCTCACCTCTAATCTTCCTACATTAACTTCACTCATGCTTGCACCCTCTTCCTGTGTCCTGTCATCTTTTCCATTTCCCTGTTTTCAGTCTTTCTTTTGAACTCATTCCTTCCCCATTTGCAAATGGAGAACAGTGTAAATTTTGGGTAACTGAGATCTGGAGTGACAATATCTGATTTCTCTTTAAAAAAGAAGTTAGCATGTGGACATCACCTTTTTTTGAAGACTTATGGCAGCCCTGGTGTTGGAACTCAGTCTATAGTCAAGGGCTGTTGGACCAAAGTTTCTAAATATTTGACAAAAAGGGCCCAGACTGCATACCACTTTGGATTATTATTGTCCAATGACAATCAGAATCTGATGTATGTGGATAACAGATGGTCTGAACTCTCTTGACCTTAGATTGATCTTAAGTGTCTGTTACGTTATTTCAGTATGATCTACAATTCTTATGGATATAAGTAACTTCTGAAAGGCACATTGCAAATATAATGGAAGGGAACACAGTGGCCTATTTAATGTTTTAAATGCTCAGTGCAGTCAGCAGTATCATCAAATTAGCATCTGATATTATCATCAAAATACCATCTAAAAATTCCGTGCCCAAAATAAATAGATACTTTTAAATACTCTCTCAGTACCTCAGCTTTCTATTTTATTATGGTGTTTTGATAACAAAATTCATAAAAATCTTGAGTGATGTAGCAAGATCTCTGAAGAAATGAGTAGTTCTGTCTTCAGAGCCTTCAGCACAGATGTGTGTAAATAACTAATGCAGCATAAGGTGAGTACTTGGAATTCTAGGAAAAACCAGAAATTAAGTATAAGCTCATTAATTTAACATTACCTTGCCCATGCACCGCAGTATGTACTTTCATGGAAAAAAAAAATGCAGTCACCGATTTGAGGACTGTACCATGAACAAGAGTATCAAATTAAAGCTGCATAGTTAATTCACTGGGAATGAAACTCAAATTAATTGTGTTAGTGTATTACATTATTTTCTGAAAATAAGGCTTTCTGTGCGAATAGTGAAAAGTGTATGCATGCCAACATGTAAAAAAAAGGTCTTTAGTTTTTTGGGGTTTTTTTAATACAGCCTTGAATCACGATTGCACTTTGTTCTTCAGGTAGCTGTGGCAGGGAATTTGGAGCAGAAGGTAAAACTGCTCACCCCAACACTAGGTGGGGCTGAAACACCCACCACCCTGCTGGGGACCACCACTGCTTCTGGGGCCGCAGCCTTGGTACAACATACTGCCCCTCATCAAGCTGAGAGAAAATCTCCATCATACACCACCTGCCAGGTAGACGCCTGCCAGGTGCCCAGCACCGAGCCCCACCTCAGCGACGGCCCTCAGACGAGCAGCGCCGCCGCCGCCACCGCCCCGCTCCCGCCGCCGAAATGGCGTCGAAAGCGCCTCAGAGGGCACGCGGCGTGGCGAGCGGGAGAAGAACTACAGTTCCCAGGAGCCACCGCGCCCCGAGGCGATGCGATTGGCCAAAGCCCAAGCCCAATCAGCGGGGAGGAGGTGGGCAGCGGTGCCGCAGGTGCTCGCCGGCGGAGGCCAGCGGCCGGGCGGCGGGGGGAACATGGCGCTGGGTACCGGGGCATCGCGGCGGCTGCTGCTGCGCCTGCCGGCCGGGAGCTGCCTCCTTCTCCTGCTGCTCCTCCTCCTCCTCCTCTGCGGCCAGCTCGGGGGAGGACAGAAAAAGAAGGAGGTAGAAACGTTCGCTTCTTTCGCCATCGCGCCCGGCTGAGGGACTGGGGCTGCCCTGCCGTGCTGCCTTCCCCCCGTCAGCGCCCGCGGGCGCCGCCCGGCGCTCTTCGCCCTGTCTCCCCCGCGCTCCTCCCGCCGCGGGCGCGGGCCGCTCTCCTCCTGCTGCGCCGGCTCCTCTCCTTCCCCAGCCCTGAGGGGGGCGCCTGTGGGGCGCAGGGCGCCGGGCAGCCGCTCACCCCGCCCCGCGGAAGATGGCCGGCTGCTGGCGGCGGCGTCTCCAGGGCAGCCGGGAGCCACCGCCGCGCCGCCCGCGGCGGCAGGGCGCAGCACCGGGTACGCCGTTCCCGGCGTTATGCCCAGGCCCGAGGTGTTGCCATCCGTTGTCGTGGGCCTTTAATTCCCTGGTTTTGAGCAAATAAAGGCAAGGGTCGCCGTCCTGTGCTCGGCTGGCCTCCGCGGCGGGCCTTGGGTGCTTCAGCAGGGTGAGGAGCACTGACCTGTAGCGACCCAGCAGGAGAATGGCGTTAAACCCCCATGTTTGTGGTGCCAACTAAAAGAAATGCCCAGAGTTAATAAATAATACTGAAGTGATGGCACCAGGTGTGTGCGTGTGTTGCTGTAGGTGCTTATATTCTCTTCAAGATGTCTTCTGGGTAAGAGGTGGAGGAAGGAGCAGATTTAATTCGATTTCAGTAGCAACAGTCAAGGAACTTTTGTATTTAAATAGGGAAATGTGCAAAAATGTGTAGTGTAAATATTTGCCATTTTCAGGTTTCAATGCTAGTAGAGCCAACTACACTTGTCTCTTCCTAGCTTGCTCTGGATTTCAGGCTAGGTTCTCATATACCCAGTGCTAGGCCAACTAGTAGAGTCTCTTTACAGTTTTTCTATAGTTTTATTTAGGGAAGGAGATAACTTTTTACCAAACTGTAGAATTTTATTTTTGTTATTTCTGGGGTTTTTTTACATGTTTTCTGTTGTTGTGTTGCCAGAAGACTCGTGCTTTGTGGTGGTGGAGGGAAGGGAAAGAACAATTTTGCTAACGTATCATCTCTTTGAACTATCTACTCAGACAAAGAAAGATGGCCAAAAATTTTTTTGTTTGTTTTGATTTTCTTTAAAGAAGTATGTAGGTTATTAAGGCTTATAGGCCAAAGAAGTAAAATGAGGAGGGGCAAGGAGGGAAGTGCTGATGTCTTCCCTCTGGTGTCCAGTGACAGGACTCGAGGGAATGGCTTAAAGCTGCCTCAGGGGAAGTTCAGATTGGATGTCGGGAAAAAGTTCTTCACTGAGAGGGTGGTCAAGCACTAGAACAAGATCCCCAGGGAAGTGGTTGTGTCTCCAAGCCTATCGATGTTCAAGAAGCATTTGAACAATACTCTGACGTGTATGGTTTAACTTCTAGGTTGCCCTATGTGAAGCCAGGAGTTGGACTCCATGATCCTCGTGGGTCCCTTCCACTTCAGGATATTCTGTAATTCTAAAAGGCCAAAGTGTAATACCCTTGTTTAGGTATCTAAATAGTGATCTGACTTTGTGGTCTTACCATGTTACAGAATAATCTGATCATTGAGATAAATCCATGGGTATCAGTGTAAAAAACGAACACCTTCACTCTAGGCATTCTCTTTTTCCCCTCCTTCTGGAAAGAGCAGGCAGTAATGTGTTGCTCTTCTGCAGCTATAATTAACTTATTTTAGAAACTTTAACTTATTAGGGTTTTTTTAATAAAATGCATTTAATGTTTGACACTCTGGATTCTTTTTTGCTGTGATGTGCTGGCATTGCAACTTTTGTTGACGCTTTCATGTAGAGTGCCAGCTGTGCTACCAAGATAGCTGAAATAGTCTTTATTTCTTTTTAAATGGAATCCTTTCCCAACAAGTAAATAATGCAAATTAAAATGGACATCTACAATTACTTTCTATAAAGTTTCCCAATCAAAGGTGGTACATAACAGGATTGAAATGGATATTTTTTGCCTAGCCATTTGGTACTACAGTTCAAGCTGGTATTTCTCCTCTGAAAAGCTTGTTATTTAGTTGGTTAACTAACACTTTCAGTCTTCTGCATCTTTTTACCTCCATTTTTCATTCCTGTTTAATATTTTTCTGTTAATGCAATGGACTAAATACTGCCCAAACAGACAAAACACTGGTTTTATGTAGACAGACTGTATCTACACAGTACTACTAGTACAACATTGTAAGTGCTTGCTTCATTTTAAATGCAAGCTTAAAGGAAAGTGTAACTTAGTGGTTACTAAGATAAATTTAGGGTTTTATCCATTGTACATATATTTTAAACATCACTTTGTGTGTGTATGATATACATTACAGGTACAGTCTGGCTCCTTTTCTTGCCCTACTAACCTCAAGTTGAAAGCTATAGTAGTTTGTCCAATATATATGGGAAAAAAAATCTGTATATGAAAGATGAAATTTGAACTTGCTTACAGGAAGTAGTCTACATTTTAAAACTGTTCTGAGGAAAATTGTATGAATTGAAAGAGCACAGGATCTTGTGCTGTGGGAGGTTCCTGTTCACAATACTGTCCAGAAGCACAATGGTAAAAGGCAAAAATGGTGGAGGTTAAATGTGTAAAATGAACCTAAGTTTTTCTTAGGTTCACCTAAGAGAGAAGTACCTCTCCTGTGAAGACAGGCTGAGAGAGTTGGGGTTGTTCAGCCTGGAGAAGAGAAGGCTCCAAGGAGACCTTATAGCAGCCTTCCAGTACCTGAAGGGGCCTACAAGAAAGCTGGAGAGGGGCTGTTTACAAGAGCATGTAGTGTCAGGCCAAGGGGTAATGTTTTTAAACTGAAAGAGGGGAGACTTAGATTAGATATAAGGAATAAATTCTTTACTGTGAGAGTGGTGAGGCACTGGACCAGGTTGCCCAGAGAAGTTGTGGATGCCCCATCCCTGGAAGTGTTCAAGACCAGGTTGGATGAGGCTTTGGGCAACCTGGTCTAGTGGCGGGTGTCCCTGCCCATGGCAGGGGGATTGGAATGAGATGATACATAAGGTTCCTGCCAGCCATTCTATGGTTCCTTCCAACCATTCTGTGGTTCAACTGTATTGAAAACCTTGAGTACTTGGAAAGTACTTGAAAATGAAATACTCCAAAATGAGAAGAATTTGAGATGTTGGAATTGGAGCTTGGTGAAGACAATGGTTTTCTATTTATTTATTTACTTAAGTTTATTTTTTTTCCTTTTAAAGCATTGGCTGCATAGAAAAGTATGCATAAAGCCTGAATGATTAGCAGTGTTGGGATCAGTTGTATAACCCTGGAAGATGAAAATAATGACTTTGCAGAAAGGAGAGCGCTGAGTTAAGATATTAGATATTTTTGAAGGATTTATTGCTAGCAGAGAAAGTTGAGTGGGGAAACTAGAGAACATTGGCATAACTTTCTGTATTGATTGTGAAATACTATGTTACAGCTGTATTTGGAGTGGAAAATATGCAAGTTCTTGAATTTCTAAAATACGTTGTCCTGTACAGTAAAATATTCTTAATGATAACTAAAGAAACTTTCTCTGGTGACAAATTACTGAAAAATGCTGAGGTACATCTTAAATTTGATTGAATTTGTAAAAATTTAAAGCGCTATTAGAGAATGGATTTGAATTAGTTGATAATTAGTCAGCTGGTGTCATGGAAGCTATTTCTAAAATGGCAACATGAATACATAAACATACAAACATTCCTATTGTTTCTCTTTAATCCTGCTGTTCACTTTTCTGTATTGTGGACACGCATGACAGCCTTTGCCGCTGGAGAGATAAATAGAAAACATTGGACTGTCTTAAAATGGCCACAGATAGAATGTAATAATTTGGAAATTAGATGAAAAGCAACACCGTAAGTTTCTCCCACGGCTCACACTTAAGAGCTAACTAGATTTGAAGACTGCTTTTCTGATTTTAATTCTGGTACTGAGCAATACCTTTATTTAAAGTGAAGTAAAAAAAAGTTCCTCGTTATGGAAATAGCAGCAAGTAACTGAAAAAGGACTGTTCTTTTGGAAATTATATTCATAATGGGAGAAAATAATTCAGTGATTACACAGTGTCTAACATATTTGTATTAACATACGTGCATTTTCTGTAAAGCATGTTTCCAATCCTTTTGATACTTTTTATATATATCTTATACAAATTCTAAGTAGGTAAAACTATTAAAAATTGAAAGGAATCAGAATGAGAATATTACACTTTGAAATATACCGCTTGGCTTTTTATTATAAATTGCTTTGCATGGACAATTTATATAGATAAATAAGATTTTTATTTTTTATAATACTGAAACACGTAGAATGAGGCTATTGGTTTTGCAATATTGAAAGCATTTCTCACAGAGGGTAAAGTTTACTTTTGAGCTTTCAGATGGATGATTCAGAAGCTTAGTTAAACCACTGATAAGCAATTGGAGTAGCTATTTTTCTCTAGTTAAGTTTCTCATTACTGACAGTTCTGACACAGGGAAGCTGTCTGTGTAGACCAATGTATCAGCTTTGTTTAAGTGGAAGTATCTTGTTGAACTTAAATCTATTTGAAAAGATGCTGATGACATATAACAATGTTGTAGTAATCTTGTTGTTCTGTAACATAAGCTTCTGTAATGTCTTAGTTTGCCTGAGTATTTTTGAAGTATTTCAAGATGGGTATCTCTGTCGCTGTTCCTTACCTTTTCCTCAGATGTGCTTTTATTGTTCCTGACAAATGTCTATCTGATGTGCCTATAGAAGCCTTTAGTGGTGGTGACTCTACAACTTCCTTAGGTAACCTACTGCTGTGTCTTATTGTTAAAAGATTTTTTTCTCAGAGATCAAACCTAAATTTCCATGTGTTCAATCCCCCATTTTTGAGCCTGTTATTTCTTGTCCTCATCATGACCATAAAGAACAGATTATTCTTTTATAGGTACATAGTCTTCTCTGTTTAGACAGGGACTGAAGGTAGCAATTGACAGTTTTTCCAGTGTGGTGGGGTTTTTTTTCTTACAAATAGAAGCAACCATGTATTTTTTTTTTTTTTTACAGCTTTGAGTGTTAAATGTGATAATTTTCTTGAGAGAATCTTCAGTCCTGAACATAGTTTCCTCTAGTTTATGTGAAATTAACTGGGATAGATTGGCAGGATCCTCTTGTGACTGCACCATGCATTCTTGTTTTTCTTTGCCTTTACATATTGAGGCCACCTTGTTTGTTCAAGGTTATTGATGATTATTAGTGTGTTCCTTCCTTTGCAGCCAGGATGGTACTTTCTGCTTTAAAATTCCTTTCCTAGTCTAATTTGTGGTGGTGTTTTACCATAAATGTAGCAATTCTTACCCTTGCAGAGCTAGGGCCAGCAAAATGTGCAGCAAAGCCTGCTGCCCTTGGTCTCTGTTGCTCCAAAACGGAATGGGTACTACTTAGTTTCTTCCTCTGTCTCCTGATGCTGTTTTTGATGATCTGTAGTATTCTTTCCTTCTGATCAATGTTCTGCCTGCATATTTAATTTAAAGAAAGAGATTATGAGAAACATGGTAGAGCGAGTGGAGAAAAAGAAAAGAAAAAAAAGATGTATGATGAACGAGTGTTCAGCACAGATTCAGTGGTGCATGTAAGATGTGCCGTTTTTGATCTCTCAGGATCTCTGATACTATTTCAACAAAATAGTGGTGATTAAAACTTAAGTTTCCTCTCTTTATCTCTTGAAATTTTGTTTAACATTAAACTTTAATATAAAGCCTTTTTTGTCTTATAATAACTAAAATTGAGTTGTGTCTCCAGACTATGGAGTGCTGTATGTTTTTGCTTTTGAAACAGCATGCAGGAAAATGTTTGGCAGTTATACCAAATATAGACTCCTCTTTAAAAACTTTATTAAAAATTGAGATATGGCAAAGGTTGAGTCTTTGAAGGGAAACTCAGTCCTGACTATAGATTTGGCTTCAAGCAATTTTAAAGATGTGTTTTAAGTGGTGGGTTTATATCCATTTGTGTAATTTGCCGTTTTACTTATTGTTGCAGTGGAGAGAAAAGAGTTTTTTTCAAGCAATGCTTAAAGCTTTAAAATAATTATCCTGGGTTTGAGGTGAAATAACAGTGATAAGTTGTACCTGGAAATGTAAGATTCTTGAAATGCAATTCTAAATGTTTTTTTCTACTCTGTCCTAAAAAGAATGGGGAAAAAGTGTTTGCAAGAATTCTTTATTTTCTTCTGATTTTTACAAGCAGCAAAAGCCTCTATATGCCTTCCTCTTCTATTCCTAATTAACTAACATTTTGGAGAAACTTGACAAAATTAACTAGCAGTTCTTGTTTTAAAAAAATCTGTATAGAAAACCTTGAAGTCTTCAGTGATTGCATACAATAAGTGAAATAAAGGATGCTTACAGCAGTCTGATAGCATTTTGTAATTGGATTACTGAAACTTTTCTGTCCCAGATGTCTCCATTTGGCATCCTTGCTGTCATAAGACAGATCAGTGGCGTAATTGATCTTTTCGCCTGTTCTGTTCTACAACCGTTTATACAGCACATCCTGTGCAACCACATGGAAAATACAGATTGTATCTGCTTGAGTTCCAAGTGCTCTGGAAAAATCAGTCAGTACAGTTAGAGTGGGAAAGCATTGGGGGTTTTTTGTTATTGTTTTGGATCTTCAGATTTAGTCTCTCTGTTTTTAAAATGTGAAGTTCAAACACTTTTTTTTGGCTAAACTAATGATCAGAACTAAAAAGGAACGTTACCTGGTATTGTTTTAGGCCTCTTGCTCTAATAAATCTGAAAGTAGGCATAATAAAAAAGTATTGTTATCTTTTTCATCTAATGCTATGAGATATTATAATATATGTTATAATACGTTCTTTAATGTTTGGTGTGTATATCAAATGTAATAACCATTCTTTTTTTTTTGTTAGAACTTTCAATAACGAGGGATTGCCATGAAATAAATTGAAAGATACAGTGATCTTCAAAGCCACATTTCAGATAGAGAAACTTGTATTTTTATATGCTGTTATCACAAGTCCTTCACATTCTAAGAAAGATAAGCAAATTGATACCTGCATTGAATGGATTGCTTCTCTTACGACAGAATTAAAAAAAAAAAAGGCAATATTTTGGTGACAGAAAATAATTCCAGAAATTTGAGATGGAAAAGATGTGCACCCTTGCCAGTGCAAGCATCTTTGTGACAACACTCCTCTTCATGATTGCTAAAGTGGTGGCAGGACTTTTATCGTTTCTCTGGGGAGACTGTTCTCCCACCTAATAGGATTTACTGCTAGGATTTTATTTTCTTCTGATGATTGTATCTGACAATACCATTTTGGAATACCCCAAGTTCTTCATCTTCCTCTTAAGCAGTTGCAGTCTTTAGCCTAATTATGCCATTCCATTACTTTTTCTTGTTCTTTTCTTCTGAATCTAAAGCAACTTATTTTTGAATTTCGGACTTACTTGTTGTTAAGCTTAGCAGAGTTTGGCTGTATTGCATTGAAAAATTATATATCAAATTTATAGCCTAAGTGATAACTACAGTTGTGCAATGCCTTTGTGGAATGACATTTTGAGCTCACAGGGTTGCTCAAGGTTATAGGTTATAGCATCTGCTGCTTGAAGGATAAAAACTATTTTCTGCTCTGCTTTTCGTTTAGCTTTTTAATAATTTCATGTCACTATTGCTGTCCGCTCTACAATTACAAAATTAGTATGCTCGGTTACCTTCCTTATCCAGTTGCTTTACATAGGCCAACTAAGACGGGGTCTAATCCTGCATCTTACATATTTACATTTCTGTTTAACTTTTCTAGATTTTGATGTGTATGGTGTTCCTGTCTGAGCCATGTAAATGTCTCTTCAATGGAGATTTTTGAGCTTGTAGAGCAAAGTGTAGGTAATATAGGAAAAAAACCTACTTAAAGTATAAGGTTCATTTCTGTATTTCATTTTATAACTTCTGCCAAACATTGTTGTAAGCTTGATTATTTTATGAAGTCCTTGATACTTAGGCTGGTTTTCATGACTCATGAAAATAATTGACAGTTGTTCAGCTAATTAATTACCTGATTCCCTTAATATTGCATATTATCAGGCCCTGCTGACTACACATTCAGGCTTTTTCACCTATTTTGTTCCTTAGATCTTGTCAGTGCCAGAGGTACATTCTGAATCTAAAGTTAAGCCTTTAGCTCAAATTTGCGCTTTTCTCCAAGAGGCTGTTTGTTTAGAATAATGAATTGTTATATTTATATTGCGGTGTTTTTTCTTCATTATGCTGAAGAATATGGTTATTTTAACAATGACGTATGAAAGGTATTTTTGGTGGTGCTGCTTAAACTTTTCTACGTAATTGTAGCTGCTTTGTCTTTTTTTTACTTCAGTGGTTCAAATTATTGCTTAAAACGTTTTGTTCTTTTTCATTCTCTTAATTATCATCAACTCCATATGACCATCCTCTACTTTTAGTAGTAAACTAGAATGAAATCTAAACTGCATTTAATCTGTAATTACTAAATTCACTGGCATACTGATGTACTGCAAATATGAAACTTAAAATATATTTTTAATCCTATTAAAGTATTTTAATGTGAATCTTCATCTTTCTATAAAAGACGTAACTAGAGACTCAAATTCTGCAAGGGAGATTAGTGTAGGGGATGACAAAACTGAGCAGGCAGGATGCTTTTTCCTTTCTCTACTCTGTTTTTTCAAGGTTATCTAAGAGTATACAGAAGATACTTGAATACAAGTAGAAATCTGTTTTGACTGACAGAGGTAATGTATATTTTTCTAGATACCCTAAAAGTTGCAGGGCTAGGGCTACATACAGTGAGGTAATAAATTGGCTATACCAGTATATGTTTAGGTGTTTGTTCAAAGAGAGGAATTCAAGCTACAATTGGGTGAGGCCATCGTAGAACAACTTGTTAATGGAAAGAGTAGGGCACCTCATCATGAGTTGCAGTACCAGCACTCTCTATAGTTGGAGATCTTGAACTGGGGAATAAGAAATGCAAAAGGATGTTTACGAAATGTTGTCCTTCTCTAGAGTTTGGATGCTAAAATCAGAACTATAAGGCTGTGCTCTCCACTCTGTGTGGTCCAGAATTTGGTATAATTTCCTAATGTAGAAGCTGTCTTGGTAAAGTATTGCACAGCCTTCAGCTACAGGAGGAGACAGTGGTGATGACTGTATGCTAATTCTACAGCGAGGACTATGTACATGGTCCTTAAAAATGATAAAGTAAAATAAGAATGTAATCACTTGATTAGAGTGATTTTTTTTTTCTTTCTCCGCATGATGATGTATTTATGGTTAAGGTGGTATATGCTCTGGTTTCTGTTCAGATCATGTAAGATGGTGTAAGCGTGTAAGCATGCCTGTTGACTGTGGTTTATAGGATATGGTTTCAGGGATTTTTCTTGAGATGTGGGACTTGAATACTTCCAGGTTGATGAAGATCACATTGAATCTACTTCTTGGCCAAACACTCTGAAATTTAGAAGAGTGCACAAATGCTCACAGCAGTAAGTGGGTTTTGTTTTCAAGCATGCTTTTAAAGTAAATCCTCTGTGATGCCTTTTACTGAGGTATTTTCAGGTACTAGATATTTTCAGATTGTGAAGATCAGATGCCTAAGGGGAATTAAGGCACCTACTTTATCAGTCTTTTTAATGGGGCCCTAGACTTGATCTCACTGCAGAGTCTGGCATGTTCAGGTGTCGGGCATGTTCAGAGGCCTGGAGAGCATTCTTCCTCTCCCTTTACTGCTGTGTTTGAGTATTTTTTTTTTACATGTAGGAGTGTTGAATCCGATCAACTTTTTCTTTTCAGCAGTTGATCTGAATTTGAGGCAAAATGCCTGTGAAATGTGATGCCACAGAAATGACATGTAAATATATTAAAAAAGACACAATAAGTTACATGCATTTCTAAAAAGACAAGTTTTGATCATCCAAACAGACATTGCTTTGATCCAACAGGAATATTTTGGTAATGCTCTTTAGATGTGTCCTTTTATCACAGTTAAGCAGTAATTGTTATCACAAAATCCAGATGGCAATATCTGGTAATTTCATTCGGGTAATCGTTCCAAGAGTATTCTTTTTCTTTAAGGAAACATAACATGACCTTTCCTTAAAAAATAGTAAAAACATTTACCAGATTTAACTATTAAGATTTAAGAGAAGCCAAGTTCAATGATAAATGTATTCAGAAGTGAGGGTCCTTAAATCTTTTAGAAATCTGTTAGAGGATAGAAACTCATAATGCTAAGTTTTCTGACTTGTATATTGTTTTTTGCATCACATTCTAAAATATCTTAATCATAGTTTGTACTCGTGGTAACTATGTAATAGCTCAGCTGTAATGCATTTCACTGGAAGCTTTTTCAGCTTTTGGTTCTATGCCTGTTTTCTACCAAAGCTTCCAACTGTAGTGGTAAGTGAATGACAAGAGTTCCACTGGCATTTCAAGGAGGATGCCAGTCCTAGGAAGCTTAATCGAAATTCAAGATGTAGGATTGTTATGCCTCTTATTTGTCCAGAGCAGATGGATTCAGTTATTGACAATGTGACAGTGCTTTGAGATGGTGAGGCAGAAATTGCTCAGAAATTGACAGGAACGGTGCATATTAGTGCTGAACTGAGGTTACTGTGTAAATATTTTCCTTCTGTTGTGAGACACTTTCTCCTCTAAGCTAAGTGTGGATAGAAGCTCTTGTCTATATTTATAAGTTTTCTTCAAATCTCTGTTTATTGATAGCAGTGAACTAACTTCTTTAGTGGGCAATTTGTTTAGAACTAAGATAAGACATTATTAATATCCGCTGGACAGGCTCCAGATATTATCATTGTTTTCATTCCTTATGATGATTTTTTTTTTTTTTTTTTTTTAGTTTGAGGCATTGATAATAATTTTCCACTTAAAATGCATGGTAGACTTTCTCATTTTTCTATTTGTTTTCCTCTATGGTGGATAAATCAATCAATACAGATAGATTTTTATATATATGTCTATATATGTGCATACTCTCATACTGGTTTCCCTTGGTCTGTATGAAATAGCACTTACCTTTGTGTTGACAGCTATGAGTTCTTGTCTTCCTATAACTCTAAAACCTAGATCCTGTAAATGATCAAAGTGCTTAACCAGACCTCATGGATAATGTAGCTTTCAGAGTAAAAATTTAATCTAAAATGCTCTCGTGTAACTGTGTATTGATTCTGGAGGCTGCTAATATTGTTCAATATCTTTAAAAACAATAGGCACCTGAAGTTCTGCTTGTTGCACATACGGAGAACAATCCTCATCTGATTTGGTATCTTGTACTTTAGCCATTCTGTACACAGAAACTAGGCATTCTGATGTCATTGTTTGCTATGAACTTGTAACATTCACAATAGGATTTAATTTGTCAATGAAATATGACATCTCAACCTTTTATACAGTAGTGTTGTGGTTAGAGTTTGTCTGGAAAACTGAAATAGTGGGAGCAGTTGATACTCATTTGATTTTCTGGGAAATTCTATCCTGCTTCACATAAAGTACCCTAAAGACTTGGCTGTCAGCTCCTCTGGGTGCTTGGATCCTCTTAAGGTGGTCTGTGTGCATCAGTTGTTTTTGCCCTGCAATGCATTGTTTTGCACTCTGAAATGGTCTCTTGAGTGTGTGAACTGGATTCTATTACTAAAATTAAGCTGAAGCATGCATTCCAGAAATGCAGGTAATGCACTCCAATTGCTAATCCACATTCAGTCCTTGGAACCAGTTTCAAATTAGTTTTGAAGCAGAATCCT
Source organism: Balearica regulorum gibbericeps (assembly GCF_011004875.1). Taxonomy (NCBI): domain Eukaryota; kingdom Metazoa; phylum Chordata; class Aves; order Gruiformes; family Gruidae; genus Balearica; species Balearica regulorum. The sequence continues at coordinate 50,180,745 of NC_046187.1, read as the reverse complement.
TCAGGTGTGGATATTAAGGTTTCAGCACCAGCTGTTTTGTTTTACAGACATAGTTGTTCTTGTTGCACTGCTCACTGCTATTGATCTAGTCAAACTGTCCTCTTGCACAGCTACAGAGCTTTGGAGGAGGTTGCAGGATTCACTGGGCCGCAGTGGAGCGATGAGGAAAGATAATTTTCTAGCTGAATGATGATCATTCGGAAGAGGGAAGTCCCGGGTTCCCACAACTATTTATACGTTTAATCCAATAACTGTTTAGTGTAAAACATTGTAATACAATCTGTTCAAGTAGATTTACTTGTCCACCATCTGGACATGAGTGCTGCCTGCCAAATCTTTAAGTTGGGAACCACATGGAGGGCAGTGAAAGAAATCAAGGTTACTTTTAAGTAGTGAGAGTCAGAATAACCTCTGTACACTCACTTTCTCCATTTAAACTCACCTACTCAGTTATAACTGCCTTTGTCAGCGGAAGTGGCTGAAGGAAGTAAGTGTAGAGTGAACTATGCCCAGTGCCAGCCCCTGAATATTTAGAAGTAATGGGGACCTTGCTGGGAACATAAAGGTGCTCAGATCAGCATTTTTCTTCTGCTGTTCTAGGCTGGCTGTATACTACAAGAATATGGAGGAGGGGGAGATTACACAAGATCTGGGTTGTAAGTAGCTAGTGGCAGGCAGGTGAAGCCTGTTCAAATCTGGAATTGCTAGCTGTGGTCTCAGTTCCTGTTTGCCTGTAGATCTAAATTCCTCAATTAACTGCTTCTCTGTGGCTTAGTTAAACTAAGTACTGTGTTATCTCTACAGGTAGCAAGCAAAAGAGAGTATAGCACAAGATTATAGTCGTGTTTGATTTAGTTTAGAGGTGGTCAAACGCCACCATATTGACTTGGTTTTCATGGAATGCTAGACAGGGGGAGAGGGACTAAAGTTTATTTTAGTGCAAAATATTTTATGCTATAGAAAATATTTAGTAAGTGGACTACACCAGAAAACAATGAGGCCTGAAGTCATCCCATTGTAGGCTTTTACTTGAGATACTGTTACTGGAGGTTTAGCAATCTTTAGTAGCATTGGTGGCGGTACTAATAGAGACGGTTCCGCCTATGTTAGAAGTGAGTGATATTTCATCCTCAGTTCTCCTTAAATTTAAGACAAATATGCTGATGCCTTAGCCATGTTCATTTTTACAAAGCCTCAAGTGAGATACATTGGTGATATTGTAAGTCCAAGTATATATTGCATATTCAGATGACATACAGTTTCATGGAAAGTAGAACTTTATTGCATTCTTCTTGTCCCACTGTGTTCAAGTGATGTAAATTATGGTTGTGTTGTTGTATTAGTTTATTGGCATGTATCTTAAGTGATTCAAAAATCTAGCTGAAGCTGTTCAGTTATAGCAACATCAGTTTTTTGAGCAATGAATGCATTGTGCTCTCAGGCAGAACTCATGCTTGCTTGGCTGTGAGAGAGAAAATTACAAGTTCATTAGCTGATACAGCAGCTTTGTTTCCCAAAGTAATTTGAAGTTTGTACTTCTCCCAAGAAGTGAAAATGGAACTTTTCCTGAATTCAGTGAACTGTTTTGATTAAAAAAATGTTCAGGAGGGAACATGTTTTACTCGTCTTTACAGTCAATCTTGAGTATACAAAGAGTTAAAAGAGTATGATTTAAAAATGAGCTTAGAGAGACACTTTCAGCTGGTTTTCATCATTAGATCTATAATCACTTTTTCTAAGAATAAAAAAATGCATAGACCTTTAGAAATTTGATTTCAGGTTAATTTCGTAAGTTAATTTCATAAGGTCAAAATTTAGACTTCACAGTATATCCGAAAGCAACGTTATTTTGGTAAACACTCACATCAAATTTTTACTTTTGTAATGTAGACATTAATTCCACTTCCAGTTTCTTCAATGTGAGTTGTTGAGTTATCCACTATAAAGTACCTGAACTTTTAATATTAAACACAGAAATTATTGCTCAGTGTAGGTATTAAATGGCTGTTTCTTAACATATTTAAACCATTAGCTTTTGCATTAAAGCTTCCTGACCACTTGTACAGTCTTGATTTAGCGTTCAACAGTGAACTTCTGCTTTAGTCTTATTAATTGCACTTTTTTTTATTTAGATCAAAATTATATGCTGGCATGTCTGAATAGTCTTCCCTTAAACTACTCAGAAATAGATCTGAAACTACAAAGTAATTATTTTATGTTAATAGGATTAAGGGCTTTATCTGTCACTTGAGATTGTCTACCTCCTGTTGAACCACAGAATCCATTCATTAATTTAGCACCATGCTATGTCCTTTGTCTTCTAATTGAATGACTTACCAGGGAAGGTACTGTTCCAATGAAAGGAACTCCTGCTCAAGCAACTGCATAATACTTCTGTCCCTTAATGTACGGGTAATTGCAAGAACTTCATCTGGATGGCCGACAGAGGACAAAGGAAAGCTTTATAAAAAGTTTTCTTGTTTGAAAATGTTGATGTATTAGTCACAAAGAAGAAGAATGCTAAACGTAATGGTTCTGTCATAATTTTGTGTGTTTTTTTTCCTCCTGAGAAATAGAAATTGCTATGAAACTTGACATTAAAGTGACCAATAAAGGGATGGCATAATAGAATAAAACTATGGAGAATAAATGTCAGAGATGGCAAAGAACGTATGAGTAACTATTAGTAATAAAATGACAGTGAAATAATGTGAGGATAGATGACGATTTTTCTCACAATGAGAACATTAGTCATGATCAAAATAAGTTTGAAAAAAAGTATTAGGAGGCGTACTACTCTGAAACATACATTAACACAGGGGTAATGGGTACAGTATACGATTGCCTAATTTTTAAAAGTGGAGCTTACAATCAATCAATTTTGATGCTTTCAAAGCTTTCTTTATTGCCTAGTATTTTTAACTTTAATTGCTTGTGGAATGGTTTTACTGAAATGTTTTACCAAAAGAAAAAGGATTGCTTTGCCTATGATGAAAGGAAAGAAGGAAAAATCAACAGTCTGAACTTGTATCCAAACTTTTGCAACTGAGTAGTTGTGTCATCTCAACTCTTCTGTATTACAATTTGTCCATTTCTAGCAAAGGAGAAAATTGTGAATTTTCCTTTCTATGAAGTAGGATTTCTATTAAATTTTTTTTGGTTGGCTGGGTTTGGTTTTTTTTTTTGTAGCAAGTCATGCAGAGCAATGTTTTGCTTTGGAACCTTTCTTGTCTTGTAGTAGATTGTCCATTAAATCGACTAGGTCATGTTGCTACTGTTTTCCGTGTAAAATGCTGTAGATATTTGTGATTGATAGGCATTGCTAATGTCCTTTAAAATGCACATCTGCTCAGAGAGGCAGGTTGACTGATATTTGGGGGGAAAAGGCTCACAATTAATTTCTTCATCCTGAAAACAATTTAACCTGAAACTGAAGTGAGCTTTCACCAATTTTTAAGTGAAGTAATGAAACAAGGTACTATCTAATATCCTTGTAGAATAAGGAAATTTCCTATCTTACCTTCTCCACTTGAGAGTCATTGCTACTTGAAAAGCCCACCTTTAGACTAGTTCACCTCTCTAATGTTAATGATTTTGATATTTTAATGCTTTTCTTAATATCATGCAATAACTATCAAGTAATTTTGAAAAAAAAAGGTGCTGTAAGTGCTCATAAGTTTTGTCAATCTGCAAAGCACTGTTAATTGAAAAGATTTTTGAAATTTTATTCTATATGTTACTAAATTTCGTGAAAGCAGAGGAAATTGAATGTACAGTGGAAGTCCGTCAAAATACAGGGGTGCACATGGTCAAACAAAACCAACTTCCCCTTATGTCTTTTGAAGCACTGTCTGGTTTGTTTTTTTTAATAGTAACATATTTGAAAGGAAAAGCCTGAGGATTTGAGGTTGTTTGGGATTTTTTTCCCTTACAATTTTTTGACGCTTTTATCAATGACTTTCCTGTTGTGCCATGTTAAAAATCACCCTTTAAGGAAATGTAGGAACAAAAATACATCCAAATGGTTGGCTGTTTTATGAATGAATGTGTATATATTGCATGCATACTGAAATACAGTTATTTCAAATACTTAAAGCAGCAGTCCAAAGAATAAGTGATTTTTGTCATCACTTTTGTATACCACATGTGTTGTGAAGAAAAGTGTATGTTAACTGATAAATTGAAGGAAATTCTGAACTTCTCTAAAACCGGTTTACAGGATGCCAAAGACTGGCTGGTAGTGTGGATTCCTTTAGTAATACTCTGCAATTCTTTTGACAAGGGAGGATGGATGGCAAGTGTTCTGTCCTCTTTCCTTCCTTTTCAAAGAAGACTATATGCTTCACATTACTGAAATAAGGACCTAGGTTAAATTAATGTAGATACATTCATGGAAAAAATGTAAGAGAAAATAAGTGCTCAGTAAAAGGGTTACAGCCCTTTTTGGAAAGGTCTCTTTCTGGCAACAGTTTTTAAAGTGAATTTCTCTCATTAGTGTTGCTGCTCTTGATTGGATATGGAATCACTGTAAGCAAATATGAGAGGAGGCCATCTGATCCTGAGCTTTTTTCCTCCATCCCACTTCAAACTATTCACTGCATGTGTTCAGCAAGCCAGCACAATCTTATAATAACACACTTTTCCCCACCTGCCTTCTGAGATCTTTTGTATGGCTAAGTTGAATGCATTTAAAACTGAAGTTACAGAATGATTAAATAAAATTATTGAGTCAGATCTTGCTTACATCTCAGTTATGGTTTTGTGGGAGTTCAGTTTTAACAAATGTTATTTTTTTTTCCTACTCATCTGCTTGAAGTGGGAGAAAATAATGTGCAGAATGTAAACTTCGACAATATCAGAATCGTTCACACAGTCTTGAAAATGTATTGATGCAAGGATACTTATTTTTCTGTTTCTACCCAACTCTAGCCATAGTGCTCAATTATTTTGTAACATGGTTAAACATGTTGTCTAAGCCCCTTATTGGAATCTCTTTGGGCTACATAGTGTATTATCTCTTGATTAGCTCATTCAATTATATGAATTAGATTACAGGGGATTTTTTGCATAATTGAGAATTCATGTACCAAGGTAAGCCCAGTGGATTTTGACTACATATCTGCCATAGGTCAAATATGGTTAACTTCCTGATAAGCATATGGATGAAAGGGGAGGCAAAGTATTCCTGGTTGTACATTTGCTTCTTTCCCTGATAACTCCACATGCTGAGCAACTGTGTCTGTGTGTCTTGCAGCTGCCCTTGCTAAGGAGCAGGCAGCCAGCCTACACTTGACTGCAGTGGAAATGATTTGTCCTCTGAATTCCTTTGTGCATAAAACATGGCCATCGTTTTAAAAGACCCTTTAGGTAGCATGTCTACCAAGATTAGAGAGTTATTTCTTTCAGGTTCAGCTGTTTGAGTGCATTAACTATGTATATTTAACCCTGAAAAATGGATTATAGTCCAGTCTTACACACTTACAGACTGACGGGAAGATCTGCAAATTGTTGCTGCAGCAGTACCAGGACTATAAAATGACAAACAAAACATAAAATACACAACTCGTAAAAATTGTACAATTTGATTATTTAAGTGAAGGCTTCTAATTCTTTAAAATTTGTGGGGCCATAAATTATATTAGCAGATCACTTCTGAACTCTTGTAGGAAAACTTTTGAAGTCCCGTTCTTTATAAAGTTATAATCAAACCATTTTTGCTGGAAAGCATTGTGTATTGTAAAACTTATGACAATACATGTAACTCTAGGTGTTTATCATTAACAGGACACTATGTATTGTATCTGTCAAAGAGTTACTTTAGAGAATTAAGTCATACGTCAAAATGTGAATGGGTTGGTCCAGATCATTGCCTCCAGTACTCTGTTCATTTTTGTGATGGTAAATATCTAGAAACCAGTAAAGTGGTCAAAATAGTGCAGCGTCAACAGACCTAAGGTGTCATACAGTTATGTAGATTACCTTTTTATTGTTAGGAGTTTCTCAGGGAATAGTAGTGTCACTTTTACATTAAGGTTACTGGCTGGTGACATGGTCTATTGGTGATATGGACAGTCTCGGACATCCTGTGTTTTGCAGGCTGAATCCGACCTATTAGAACAACCCACGTGGTTCCACTGGTGCTATCACTGTTAGCCTTTCTTGCACTTCTTATGACTGTACTGTACTGTGGTCAGATTTCTTTGTACTGCTGAAATGCGTATATTGCCACATGAAACGTACACTGGATCACATAACACATACTTGAAATTAGTTAACCTAAACTTGCCATTTACAAAAACTTAGCAAATTGTGTAGCATAAAGTGGTATTAATTTTTGAGTATATAACAATAATGTACATTTTAGATATGCGCAGTAGATATACCCACCTGAAACAATGTGTTATAATGTTCCTTCAATAACGGATGACAAAACTAGTGTGCTATTCCTAGCTTATGTAAACAATCCTCTTTTTAAGGAGAATCAAATTTGGACTTAAGAGAACAACTGTCTAAATTAAAAGAAATATTTTCTATGGTCTCTCCCCAGCCTGGTGTCTCCCAGAATGTCTGCCATTTTAGGTGTAGTCAGCTACATTATACTTAGCATTTTTCACCAAAAAAAAAAAATCTTTTATAAGGTATATATGAAATGGAAATAAACCAATTATCATCTCTCCCTTATATTTTAAGTTGGCTTCTTTTGCATTCAGGATATATCCCTGTCCTTCCCTTGCTTTAGTCTCTCTAGTCATCCTTTTTTCCTGTTAAAACTGCATAAATGTTTTAGTTTTTTAACCATTTTCCCTTGGGTTAATTTTTCAAAAAGGGTGAGTAGTTTACTAAGAGTTCTCCTATTTTTTTAAAATTATTCTGTAGAAAGGGGGAATTTAGACCACTGCTGATAATGCTTAGTAATACGTATATCCTCCAGAGAGATATGGCCTAACAGTTACCCATATAACACTGTATGCTTGATAGGGAGAGAAGGTGTGCCTTATTTTTAATGGCACCATACAGACATCAAAAAGCAACTCTTTCTAGTGAGGGTTCCCAAGGAAGGCTGAGTAAAATGAGTGTGGGGTTGGGATTTTTTGGGTCTGATTTTCTCACCTGCTACACATCCTTGCATAGTCTCAATTATTGGATGCTCATTCTTAATAAATGAAGGAATAGTCTGATCAGTAGGTTACTTGTGTGGTAACTAAAGTAGCTTGATTTGAGTGGAACTGAAGGCATGTAATGAGTGCACTTTAGATATATTTCTGTCATACAGAATGGCATTTCCAAGTTCAGGTTACTTTATCCTCTAGATAATATTTAGATCTTTTAATAAATTTGCCATCTTAGCAGATACTCTTCTTCATGTATCTGGCAGTCATCCTGATGTATCATTTCTCCTTGAATTTCCCCTATGTACTCAGAATAAATTCTTTCCTAAATTTCTGGTAGGGAATGCAGTTGTTCTATAATAGCTCTTGCTTGTTGCATTGGCTTTAAATGACTTCAGATCAGAAAAGTGTTATCTTTTCATTATTCAGACTGTTTTTATTGACGCATTTTATAATGACCTCATTTTTTCCTCTGATAGGGATTTTGCATATTTTTGACATTTCTAGAAATAACTTTCAACTCTACTAGTAGTTTTCCATTGTCTTTTTTTTCCCTGTTTTTTCTTTTGTTTTTCAAGGTATAACTTGTCTTCCAAACCCTCTGATTTTTTTTGTAAAATGCAGAGTGACCTACTACAGTCTCAAGTCATCACAGACAAAGTTACTTTTTTTCTTCCTGTGACTACATTCATATTTTCCTTAACTAAAAAGTCTACCTATTTCCTTCCTGTATCCCAACTGTTTTTCTGTGTTTGTGGTTGGGGTTTTTTCTGGGGTTTTTTTGGTGTGTGCATGTCTAGACTGCTTCCTACCATTTAGTTCCTCTTTAGGGTTTTTTTTTATTATTATTATCTTAGGTTTTTTTATTTTCTCTAGGAATGGAATATTCACGTGTTTGATAGACCTTGATGCCTGCTCAACTCGGAGAGCAAATTCTGTCCTGGAACGTAACAAGGACAGTTACTCATGTATTTTCTACCAAAAATTGTTCTCTAGGTCTATTCAAAGCTAAATTTCACACTGCTTCCATTCATTCCCTGTATATGTTGTATTTCTCTTTTCTTTAGTGTTAGAGTGCATTATTTTTCTTCCATTGTCTGTCTTCATGTTGTAACTCCCACTACTTTTTTCTTCATATGATGGTTTTTCTTCATATGTTTTTCATCATCATATTTCTTGCTTAGTGTCACATTTTTGTGATTATCTAGATATTTTTCCTTATAGCCTTTGTTTTCATCATTCCTGTGTTTTTCTGGAATATTTTCAGTATTTCTTTAAGAATTTTTATCTTTTTTCTGTTTTCCTTTGCAATATTCCGCTTTTCTTGGTATGTACAGATGGATTTTAAAGGTCATTCCCATGATCTGTTCTTTATCTGTTGTTCTAAGATAGATTGTCATGTTTTACTCTCCTTTAAGTAAAGAACTGAATGAAATAATATGGTAGGATGAGTTAAATTTTGATATATCTGAAGAGATCTGTATCGTTTGGAATTTTTTTCTTTATTTTATTCTTTCTCCCAAAATCTCAGTATCATCCTTCTGGATTTCTTTGGAGTGGGGGAGGAGGGCATGTCTGTAATCATTGTGGTATCTGGAGACAAATGTGGAAAGAAATCAAGGGTTTAATTTCTTTATTTGGTACTCCTCTTTTCTCTCACCCTCTGTATGATCTATTCTAAAATCAGAGACCACGTGCACATTAATGTGGGTATGTATGCAAATATATCCTGTCAGTCAGGACCAAAATGGACTGAGTTTGCAACATTCAAGAAAGAGTAGCTCACGTTATGTCGTTCTTCCTCCTGGTTTCCATCAGCGGATGTCTGCCACTATTTGAATTCCTCCCCATTGCTGAGTTGACACTGAATGTTGCACTGGCTCTTCCTTCAGTTATTTGTTTCTGCCTCATATCAGTGTGCCTTCAAAGTCCATACCCCTTGCAAGTGAAGACAGAAATTTAAGGATTATTTTTATTTATTTATTTATGGGCTTTTAAGGAGTCAGATTTCCCTAAAATCAAAATGTCCATTTGCTTCTAGATTGATCAAATCATCATCTTAAAAAGCTAGCTTGTGGCTGGCACTTCAGAGAGAAATACGCAAAACCTGCTTTCCAGTTGCTATCTGGTGAGATTCAGGTTTTCTCTGTGAAAATTTCTAGTAATACTAGTCTGATTGTTAGTGTATACTTCAGTGTCATGTGCTCTCCTGGTATTTCCAAACACTGCAAAGAAAGAAAAAGGATAAATCCTTCAAGTACCACTATTACTATTTCTAATGGTAAGATACTAAAGGGCTTTTAACTTTACAGATACTCAACACAGATTGTTAATCTGAAAGATAAAATGTTTTATTAATTATGTTGGACCTAGCTTTTCTAAAGTGGAGAAGTTCTCAGAGGTTCAGCACAATTCTGTTTCTGTGTGACCTCCTTTTGTCTTTGAGATTTATTAGGTTCCTTGTTTTTGGCTTGAAAGTCTTCATTCTGAGTCATAGTTTGTATTTCTTCCCTGAAAATTCAAAATAGGCTGTGTGAATTAGCTTTATAAACTGTTTTTTCTTTGCTACACTTGGAGAAGAAAAATAACTGGGATGACATGGTGTGAAATGCTATCAAAACAAGCGTGATCTGTTAGATGCTTTTATTTTCTCCAGTCCTCACTGCAACTCTCTGATATGCACAAGGCTAGTAATGGATTCTGATCTCATCATGATTACTCTCTGCACTAATCTATAAAAGGGATGATTCTCATTCATTAAGTTCTAATCGTTGCCTCTTGTGTTATCCATCTATTGACAGGAGCCCTCATGGAAGTGATTTTTGTCCTGTTGCTGTGTTCTGTTGAGTGAAAACCGTTCGGATGATACCTTTTTCCAGAACAGTAAACTGTGTGCCATATCGTGATAATCAAGGGAATTTTTTTTTTCCTTCCTTCCTGAGCAGTGGTGAAAAACTACCTTGTACTTCAAATATTTTACAACATCAAATCAGCTAAGATCTCAATATAAGATGGGTAAGAATTGCCGAACTCATTCAGGTTGAGTTCACCTATTCCCTATATATATATATATATGTATGTATCTTTATTTTTTCCTCAAACAGCATCTGCAATGGATGCCTAGGGAGGGAAAGCATTACCCCCTCACCAACCCGTAATTTCCCACCCTTCAGCTGTTTTCAGCTCTGCTTTTCTTGAGTCTAATGTTTTCCACGAATGGATCTCTCTCTGAGGAATGCTCGGTCATGATTAATTCAGGAATCTTAGATCTTGCACCTCTCTTTCTATGCTTTACAGAATAAGGCGGTTAAGGAATCTAGATCTGTAGTTAGAACTGCATCTGGAGAGGACTGACCTGGCCCCAAAGTGGGAGTATCTTATGAGACGTAAATTCTGCTGTTGTGTACCTGCTGTTGCAGGAATGTGTTCTTAATCCAAAGATTGGTAAAACCATGTATAAAATAGTTTGTTTAGTTTTTATGTTCATTCAGCACCCTCTCAGATGCTAACACAAAGAAAATGAATTTCAAATCTACAAGCTTGGCTGAGGAGTTCAGGCAAGTGTTATGGCTCACGCCTTGTCATCTTTGTCTTTGCCAAGTATTTTGGTGTCAAAGGAAGCAAGTGCTTTTCTTTTCTCCTACCTTCTAGCGTAGGATTTTCCATTAGACATCCCTCTGAATTTACTGAATAGACTTACTGTTCAAAACACCTTACAGCTACCTTGCTCCATAGCTGATTTGTTCTTCTACAAGAACCTGTTCTGGCAGGAAGTAGATTTTCTTTTTTCTCTAAGCCTTGGGTACTGAATGGAGTGAAACTGCCAAATCAGTCTGGACTCAAACTTATGTTTTACCATGCACAAATTTGATTGCAGTGATGACTGTACTACATCTGTGGTTTGTTCACATCTTTAGAATACTTACTTTCACTTCTTAATCAGTATTGCACGGAAATATATCTCACAGAAATATATTCTTCACAGAGGGTCAGCATGATTTAGAGTAAAGTTCTTTTTCCACTATACACTGCACCAAGACTCTACCAAAATGTTGCTGCCTCTACTTAAGATGTGAAAGAGCCCGTTTTCTTGCTGAAGGGCATATTTCTTTCAGGATAATTGGGTTGATATTTGGACCTTTTATTGATAGTGGTCTTAGACTATGAACACAGTCTTTCAGCTTTCTGGAACCGAGAAGTGAGATTGAGCTTGGAATAAAGTTGCAGTCATTTGGCCTTTGAATTGGGCACTACCCAATTCAATGTCTTGAAACAGATTGAAAATTGCAAAACTGGACTGCAGTTTACTGTTATGATAAATGTTTCGTTCTTTCTGGGCAATATATTGACATACAGATATCTGATACGGCATGTCAGACTTAGCCATTTTTTCAGATGGTACAAGTTTTAGACCATATGTGCTCTGAGCAGGGATTCTTCCCTCCTGTGGATAACTGTCCTTGTGCAAGTCATGCAGTTTCTGAATTGGTGTTGCAGGACAGGGTGTTGCTTTGCTGTAAGGGCTCATTGCTGGCTCAGTGTTCAATTTGTTGTCCACCAGGACCCCTAGATTCTTTTCTTTCCAGCTGGCAGTCCCCTAGGGTGTGCTGGTGCATGGGGTTTTCCTCACCAGATTTAGAAGTGTGCATTTCCCATTGTTTAACTTGAGGTTTCTGTCAGCCTGTTTCTCCATCCCATTGTTCTGATGGGCAGAGCAATCATCTGGCATACCAGCTACTCCTCTGAGTTTTGTATCATCTGCAATTTTAGTTCTCTGAGTTCAAGATTTTCTGTAGCAAGTATGAGATTTTAAAAATGTATTTTGACTAGTGGATAATACAGATTCTTGGACTATGTATGAAACGTAACACTTTAAAGACCGTAATACTAAACTTACCCTTATTTTTCTTGATTCTGAATTGAACATTCTGCTTGCATGGTTCTTAGGCATCTTTTTAAAAATTTCTGTAAGGTGCTCCTGGATTACTGTGGCTATGGGAGGAAGAATAATGAGATAGACGAATATAAGGAGATAGGATATAATATTTGAGCATATGTAATCCTGTGAAGTGTATGCCTATGTAGAACACTGCAGTTTGTATCCATCAGAACATTAGTACTCCAAGAGTTGATTTAAACCTAATTAGCAGATGTGCTCTAATCTTGAAAATCCTATTGACTGCATTTCCTGAGCAGATTATCTGCAATATACTTTTAATTTTACATGGACGTTTCATTGTTTGTAAACTGAGAAGAGGCCATTTTCATTTCATGTTTTTATAACTCTGTAAAAGTGTAATTTCTAGATGCAGTATCACTGTACAGTTATTCATTAGAAATTCTGTACTGAACATATATATGATGGATATGTGAACAGTGCACTGGATCTGTCTATGCTCAGTGAGTGTACCTGGGATTTCTGGTTGTATGTAGGAGTTCTGAAAGGTCCAAAATGTAAACAAATGTGAAAATTCCTCTACCTGGACCAAATTTCCAGGAAAAAAACTTTTGGAGACTTGTCGCTGTTTTGTGTTTTTTGTCCAAAAGCTGTTAAGTGCATAACTGGGTACTTGAATAGATAACCATGAATGAACTGTAACAGCAAGTGCCTGATAGCAGTGATTTAAATATATGGGGGAAAAGAAATTAAGCTTAATACGGTCAATTGATAAAGAGATGACAATTGTCACTTGCGAGGTAATCTCCTGCCATCTGTTCTGAAGCTTTATAAAAAAAACCCGAAGCCAAAACACTTCCCTGAACAAGCAGCAAGATGATCTTTGTTTTCCCTGTATTTATTGCGTGTCAAAATTTCTGGGTTTTAAAGAAGTGAGTTTGTTTTAGTGTTTAGGATGGCCTGTGTGAGGGCATGAGTAGTACTTTCAATGGTAGTCCTTTGAATGTAGAATGAACTTGTGATGAAGATCAACACAGTATAGAACCCGACCACTTTTGAAATACTTTAGTGGTTTTTCTTGAAAAAATGAGCTAAACCTGTGATCATATCACAGTAGTTTAACAACAACACGAAATATGGTTTTATATTTTGAAGAAGAAAACTTTGTCTTGGTTCCCAAATCATAATTTAACTTTGAACCTGCCTGAGTAACAAAAATGAACTTTCAGTATTTTGTAGAAGTAGTTCTCTAAGTTGTATTTTTATTAAAGATGAAAGCTTGAGTAGGAAAAAAAACCTGGAATAGGTCTTACACCTTCAGAGGAAAATTGCTGACTGACTGAGGCATAGAACACAAAATACCATTCCATGTGTAAAATCACCACCATAACAGCAGATCAAATGAAACATGAAGAAAGGTACAAACGGGAAGGTCCAACTCAAAGTTCGTGACACTTGTGGTTAAAACTGTAGAAGCAGTAAGTATCAAGGACATAGGAGTTTTGAAAAGCATGGTAATTGAATCTATATTACATCTTGATAGAAGGGATGGTGCTGTGGTGAGTGGTAGGCTCCCCAGGTAATTGGATCTTGAAGTAGCTAAGAATAAGAAATGCTAATTTCACATGACTCGCTTGAATTAGATGATTCTAGAAGTCTATTTTCAGTCTAATGTATTGGTCATCTTCCATCAGTCATTTGGAGAGAGACAAGTAGGTTTATACATGGCATGGGTTATTTCCTGTGATTAGAAACTAATGGCGCAGTAGTTCTGTATGTTGACCTCAGCCGCCTGATAGCTCTGTGTGACTGGGAGCAAAGTATGAAGGTCACTTTTACAAAATGGTGCTGGAATACTGTGGCAGCCATTTGAAAGTGAATACCAATTCCCAGCTGTTGTGGAGAGGGCGAGTGTGATTTCTGAATGAACAATTGAGGAAATAATTAGCCAATGACATTATTGCATATACACTTAGTACTGGCATGGATGAGACCATTGATACGGTATTATAGCCAGTTCTGATATCAGTTCTGAAGAATATGTTTGACAAATAATGAAGTATTTAGGAGAGGATTACAACAAACATTTGTAATCTGCTTGGAATGGAAAGGCTTCAATTCAGTCCTTGGCTAAAACCAAACATTTAGGATGGCCTTGAGTACAATCTAAAACTACTTACATCATAGTAAGTAAGATCTGTTAAGAAAGCCATGTCTCATCTATCAGTAAATTTTATATTTTGTTTGACAGCTGAAAGCTGAAGCTTAGCCACAGTGAGGTAAGAGATTAGGTGCAAATTTTGTATTGTAAGATACTTCATTAACTTCTGGTTAATTTACTTGGGGATTTAATGTATTTTTGTAATTTTTGTCATTTAGATTTAGCGATTGCAATGTGTCTTTTTGGCTTAAGCTGTGAAAACTACCTATAACCAGCATAATTTCTGTAGTTGATTTTTATTTTGCAGTTCATTTTGTATGCTGTATCGTCTTTCTGTATGCCACATACTTGTGTCAACAAAGCATAACTGCATTGCAGAGTGACAAACTAGATATACTGCTATCTTGTTAAACATTTGGTTTTGAGTACTTGAAAGTTGGTTGGATACAGTTTGTTAGAATATTAGCTGAATGTTTTTATCAGAGTACTCAGCACTGAAATGAAGTGCTGACATTCTAAATGCCATTTGTAGATCTCAGTCAGACCAGATGAATAATGCAAGTCATGCTTTTATAGCTGTTGAATTTCCACAACCTGAGGAAATCAACAGCGTGCTGATGTCTAATCAATCAATTCATTTATAAGGTTTTTCATCACAAGCCTGCCGCAGAGTCAGAATTAAGGTGGTGGGGTTTTTTTTAAAGTTAATGTTGTTTCGTAAAACCAGTGCAGTTTTTCACTTCTTTAGAAAATTTGAACATAGTTTTGTCCTCTCTGCTTCTCCTTCCTCCTCTGTCTCCTGGACGTCTTGAATATGCTAGTATTATGTGAAAGGAACAATTTGCTGTAGGACAAGATTACTTGCATAAATGCAACCATCAGTATTCAGTTCAGTGATCTGTCATATCTGTCTTACCATCTTTGCTTGTCAAAAGAGGTCTAATGAATTACCTGAAGTAAATGTATTGGATCAAGTAGTTTTAGAAATTGTACTTACACTATCATCATATATGAGATCTCATATCCATATGGTGGTAACACCACTTGAATGTCTTTGGTAACTTCCTCTATGATCTTAGACTACTTTATATGCTAGTGTTTGAGCGAGAATATGTAAACAAGGCTGTCCACTTGCTGAGGGTGGGTAAATGTCACGCTTAATTTCACACAATGATTAGAACAGCATTATTTTAATCAATTACCTGAGGAAGTGATCAGCTGTGGTTTAGGCTGTAGGGATGATATCAAGTTCTAGAGAATATTTCCAGACTGTATTTAGTAGTAAGGTCCCTGTCATGAGAACTAACAGATGGAATTATTACAAGAAAAGAAATTGGCAGGTAAACCGAAATCAATTTTTTCCATACCATTAATCTGGGGAGAAATGCTTTAGGGTTTGCAGAAATTTAATAAATATGCATAAGGTGATATTTTGTGTTCCACATCCTTTACATTTATACTGGCTTATTAAAGATTTAATTAAGTGTTCTAAAAAGGGAGAGGGTGCAGTCTTGCAAAAAAATGTAGATGACAGTGTGGGTTCACAATAATTAGGGCTTCAGGGATAAAATAAAGGGTCTGTACAGTTAATGAATATTAAAGCAATGGCTGCTTTGAAAACTCACAAAAATGACAGCATTTTACTTACCACATCTGTCTTCTGTTTGTATTCTAGCCCTAGTCCTTCAATTTTTGTGACAAATGACATACTATTTACTTCTGCAACTATGGATAGTAAACAAAATTTACAGAAGATATTTTACTCTTTTTGTGCATAAGCAATTTTTTTTTACCAACTTCCTACTCTTCATTATCCTGCAGTGTCTTTGTTGTCTTTGTCTTTAAAAGAGGTATCTCTGGTTGAAATTTATTAATGTTTTCCTATTGAAACAGCACCTCACAAAGCACTACAAAGACTCCTGTTCTTCTTTTAAATCCCTCTTTAAGTCTGTTTTGCTGTCAAGGTTCTAAAACCTTGTCAGTGGTTAGGCAATAAATGTGGTGAAGCAACTGTGGACCATGTTAACCCATGGTCTTCATTGGTTTCTTCTATGTGTAGACATACATAAAGAAGCAAATGAGATCTGCTTTGTCTTCCTTGATTTGTAGCTTCCACACTCTTGGGGATGAGAACTGTCTTTCTTATGTGCTTCTCCTGTACCTTGCACATTTAAATTCTGCTTGTTAACTAGGATTTCTTAATGCTCTGATTATATAAATAACAATACTGAACTAATACTTCCTTGCACAAAATTAATATAGAGCATAAATGAAACCAACAATGTTATAGTTGTACCCTGGACAACATAATCTGGTCTATTAATTCTTTGTCACTGTAATCTTGGAGAAGAAATACATTGTTCTGCAGTTTAAAAGGTGTGTTCAATTGTGAGTTCAATACAGCTGCCATGGATTCTTTTACAGGCTTTTGTTTAAGGTCGTGAATGTAACTTCTTGCTTCTTTAAGCTTTATAGACATATTACAGTATACTAATCAAGCATATGCTGTGGGTATGGCAGAAGCTTGCATCTTTTATGGTTATATCCTCTTGAGCATTTTCCAGGTCTGCTTTCCTCCTGCTATTGTTGTTGATCCTGTGTTACTTTTAGAATATCTTCTGGATCTCCTCTTCCTAGAAGAAGAAATTCCGTGGCTTTCTGAATCTTTCTTTTCTGTTCTCTGTGCTCCACTTAGAATTCTGGTGGCCTGATCAGCTAGCAGTAAGTTAGTAGTCATTTCCTCTCTTCTTATTTATTTCTATGGGAAAAGTGGGTACTTTAATGTCAATGAGCGAGCGTGCTGGATTTGGCTGGGATAGAGTTCATTTTCTTCGAAGTAGCTAGTATGGGGCTGTATTTTGGGTTTGTGCTGAAACCAGTGCTGATAACCCAGGGATGTTTTCGTTACTGCTGAGCAGTGCTTACACAGAGCCAAGGGCTTTGCTGCCTCTCACACCACCCCACAAGGAGTTGGAAGGGGATACAGCCAGGACAGCTGACCCCAACTGATCAAAGGGATATTGCATACCATATGACATCATGCTCAGCATATAAAGCTGGGGGGAAGAAGGAGGAAAGGGGGGACGTTGGGAGTGATGGGGTTTGTCTTCCCAAGTAACCATTACGCGTGTTGGAGCCTTGCTTTCCTGGGGATGGCTGAACATCCGCCTGCCCATGTGAAGTGGTGAATGAATTCCTTGTTTTGTGTTGCTGGCCAAACCCCAGTTATATACTGAGCATGATGTCATATGGTATGAAATAGCCTTTTGGCCACTTTGGGTCAGCTGTCCTGGCTGTGTCCCCTCCCAGCTTCTTGGGCATCCCCCATCTTCTTGTTGGCAGGGCAGTATGAGAAGCTGAAATGTCCTTGACTGCTTGGCAACAAGTAAAACTTCATGTTGCTATCAACATTATTCTCGTCCTAAATCCAAAACAAAGCACTATACCAGCTGCTAGGAAGAAATCTAACTCTATCCCTGCTGAAACCAGGACAGTGCCTCAAACAGGGTATTTAATTCTGTATAAATATGGAATTTTATTTTAGTGTTACAGATTCTGGTAATTTATCCTGAAGATAGAACTGTGTATATGCAAAGTGACTTAGTCACACTACAGATTACTTCTCCCCACCCCCTTTTACAAAGAGCTGGTAAAAAGCCATCTGGGCCACAAGCCCTGTCTGTTCTATTTTATGGGATCTTTAAATACTTGCCTTTGTGTACTCTTATTTGTCTTTTGAACCATATGTTTGCATAGCTTTTGGCAAAGCAGTATTTTTTCAGAGTAATATTAAGTGTCTCTTCTCACCTTGTAACAGAAAACATTACATTAGTGGATATTTGGCCAAACACAATGAGCCAAAATAACAATGTATCAGTTAGGCAATCAGATGACTTCAGTCAAGTCAGAATGCTATTTAGATTGTGTGTATAAAGCAATCCATTTGTATGGTTGATTAATATTTATCCAGTTTCAGGCCTGTATATGTAACTTCCTGTATACGTATAGTGCAGAATATTTAACTACGTTATTTTTAATTTTTGTATTTTTTGTGTCCTATATACATTTCATAATCTTATACAGTTTATAAATATTTTCCTTATTAGAATTACATTGTTTTGCAGAGTAAATTCAATTCAGTTGAACTACATTCTTGTGGTGGGAGATAAGTACTTATGTACCAGGAAAGTAAATTGGAAAGTAATGCCTCATGTACTTATTTTTAAATGTGATTCAGACCTAAAAGTTTATAGCAAATCATGTGGTGTTCTTGTAAAAGGATAGGTTTCTGTCAAATGGAGATAAAGTATATTCTCAGTCTTTGTGTCTGTAGGGATTAGGACAGTAATTGCATCTAATTTCTGGTGATGCTTTCTCCTCCCTGTGGTCGCTGATGTATTATTTCACTGAAAATGTGTGGGGAGGAGTTGAAGTGTCTGCAGTGGATTTCTTAGATCTGAATGTAATTCCTATTACTTTGTTTCATCTTTAGGCTTGTCAGAATGAGAATTTTTTCCATAATTATTTTCTTCTAAATATCAAGGGGAAAAATTAATTGTCTAACTTGAGATTTTTATTTAGGGATGCGCACATACATAATGCTAATATTGATTTCCACCCTCCCATAGGGGAAAGGAAATTTCGTCACAATGAATAGTACAGTTCTGTAGAAAAGGTATTTTTTTTTAGTGTCCAGTTCATGAAATATGAAACCCTGACTCCCTTGAACAACGTGGAGTATAAATTGTGCCAGACTAAAATTGGAATGAGCTGATAAATGGTAGCTACTTTTTCTCTCATATCTTTTTAAGACTATAAGATGTTTAAATGGTGAAAATCTCCTTAATTGACTATATTTCAAGTGGTGCAACCAATGTGAATATTCCTGATGGGCATTTTTCCTTGTAATGAATCAGGTGATTTTTTTGTTCTTGCATCATGTTCAATGAAAATTCACCAATTGTGTTGCTAAACATATTGGTGAGCTTTACATTTATTTATCAAGTCTTATAATTTTAATCTTCCTCTCAATAGCAATTATTGTTAATCTATCAAAAGTATCATCCTCTTACTTCTCTCCTGCTCCCTGAAGTTGAGTAAGCTTATAAAAAATTTTTTCTCACTTGATCTTTGACTATTTAGATGACCTTTTAGGTCATCTTTGTAAAGGAGTTTGTAATGTTAAATTGACAAATTAATAGATCAGAACTGTTCTGTGATTTTTTGGTCAGTTGCTCCTTCAGTTTTCATGGATTGTCCTTCCAATGGGAGGGTATGACTGATCTAGCTTAGATCATTGTGCTATTGTAAAAAAATAATAATAGCAATGTATCATGTCTTTTAACTAAAATGACTTGTTTTCACTTTCTGTCTGGATCTATTGGGTGGCTAACTTTTCTAGTTCATTATCATGGCAAATGGTGTAGCATTTGTGGGGAAGCTAGGGAAGTGGCTGTCTTAGGGTCGCATGGGAGAAAGTGCAGTACTGAAGACGTCATTGATAAAGGTGAATTTTTTGTAGGGAAACTGTTTCTACAGATGCCTCAGACTATAAAATAAGGTTTCTGAGGTGCAATTTTTTCCCCTCACGTTGATTTTAAAAACTAGGTTGAATGGGAGTTGAAAGTGGGGTGCTAGAAGGTGACGGGGTTAACTAGTGTGCTAATACTGACCTTAAAGAATGCAGATTTCAAAACTAGAATGCTTAAATGTGAGATAATAAGTTGAATTAGCTGTAGTGTATCTTTTCAGCTAGCTGCTAACCAATACAAGACAAGAAGCTGCATAAATTTTATTCACATATGAATGGTTCTGTTCTTTAAAGATAATGCAGCCTTTGACTTCAGTAATTTTTCAGTGTTTATCCTTTGTGGAGTTATTTTAAATACAAAGATAACATTTGCTACCTCAGAATGCCCCTGAGATACAAATGGTGTGGGGTAGGAGAATATATACTAGGATATATATGTTTGCTCAGTTCCTGTAATGTTTTGGCCGAGACCACTATTGGATGTGGACTAGGCTGACTTTTGGCCTGAGCTAGTACAGCCTCTCTTATGTCCTAACGTCAATGGTCTTGGGATCTACAGAGGACTTCAGACTATGTCTGAGTGGATATAGGTAATCAAGAACAGTGATGTGTCTTCTTCAGCTGGAAAAAAAAATAAAATAGGGAAAGTACTTCACAGAATTATCCTTCTAATTGCTTTGAAAGCAAATCTCTAGGATAGGTCTGTGGAATGTCAACTTTTATAGTCATGCTTCCTTTCTCCTTTTATATTTTTCATTATTCTATGTCAACAAACTCCTTAAAATCAATGACAAAAACCAAACTGCCAAATAATTTTTTCTTTCCCTTTCTTCTCTGTCTTTAAACACCCTACACTTCAAAAGCACAAGTATTCATTCTGTTTTCCTTAACTTTAAATGCAGAATAATCAGTGGTCTGTACTAGGTCTGCTACAGAATTGAAGCTTAATATTTCTTTACTTGTTTAGGTCTTGAAATTGGCATTTTCCTTTTTAGCAAAAGAATAATCTAGTATTTTGTAGGAAATCTGTAGTTATTTTTAATCCTAATAACCCTGGACTTAGCAGATATAAGAGCTATAGTTTTTGAGAATAATAATGATATTTTATGTAATATTTGTTTCTTTTCTACTATGTATTGGAGGCTTAATCCTATGGGTACTTGGGTTTACAGGTAAAACATGAAGAGCACCTGGAATTTAAGGAAGAAATGCAACTCGTGTCTGTGGTAGGTAGTTAGAAGATGTTTTAGTGTCTTTGGTAAGACAACTTTTTCCACTCTAAAGATCGGTAACTGTTTTGCCTACAGCTTTTTGAATCTAATCTTTGAAATTCTTAATTTGTACATAGACTAGTTTGTGCATAGTTAGATATTTTATTTCAGAAAGTACTAATTGTCTTGTCACAAGATAGTGTTTATTGCTTATCACCACCACATCTTTCCTCTGCCATTAGTCTTTTAATTTGCTTACTGTTCAGATGCTGTGAAGAGGCAGATGAGAAAGTTAATTCTATTTTCCAGTTTCCCAGTGTGCTAATCAGGCAAGATAGCCTTTCTTATTAATAGTGAAGGTGCCAATAAGGAATAGGTGCTTGAGAATCCTCTTGGTAATACCAAAAAGGTAAATCCGTGACATCGGTCTGTGTGATTTTTTTGTATATTGGTGGGATTTTTTTTTTTTTTTTGAGGTTTTGGGAGATGAAATAGCCAGTGTGCTCATACCCAGAATGTTTTTCACCTAGATGCTTTATGTGGCCTCCAGATCAACTTAACTGGTCTTTCTGTGCTTGTGTGGAGCAACTTATTCATAAGAACTCTGCTGATTTGTTCATTTAGTTAAAGGTCACTTAGCTTCCTTTAAAATTATTTTATGTTATATGCCCTCATTTTAACTGTCTGTTATAAAATAACGAAGTAAGGTAAAGTACTGTTACATTCCTTGATGAAGCAGTTTAAAAAAAAAAAAAATTCATTTGTTATTCTTAAGGGGATTCTGTCAAAATTATTTCAGTATGTTTGATTGAGCTTTCATTGTTTTCCTGTTCAAGAAGTTATATTTCTAATTACCAAACAGTGCTTAAGTGCCCTTATAACAATTTAATTTCTGCCCTTTTACTGCTCTTTATTCTAGTGTGTTTTCACTCATTTATGGAACCAAAGCATCTCTGATATGTATTGTATTTACTATGCATTTTAAATTTTAAATGGTTGCTGAAGTAATTTGTTCTTAGTATTCTTTCTTTTAACAGGACATGCTCCTGCCCCTCCCCAGTCTTCCTTTATAAATCTAATTCACTATGAAGTCTTGATGCTTTTTCCATAGCTAGCAGTTCATAAGCTTCTTTTTAAAATAAAACTTGTTTTCATTGTAGCAGTTTAGTTGTCTATTCTGTACTTTCAGTGATTGAAGGTACAGCATTTGTATTTTAACTTGGTGTTTGAAATAAATAACTTATAAAATTGACGATTAGGAAGGAAGTTCCTTTTTAACATTACCCATAGATTGGTTGTCTGGCTTGATGGCAGTACTTCAGGGCTTTGAGAGATTAGTCCATATGTGGTGATTCCACAGTGAAGAGAGCTCAGCTGTCAGTGGCTTTGTAAAATGTCTCTCTAGAATCCTTATTTACAGAGAGTGAAAAGACCGAGATGCTGTTAAGTTCTTTAAATTTTCAGAGAGAAAATCCAGTAATACCCTGAACTTTTGTTGCTCTTTTGGCTTTTTCCCCCTTTCAAATTGGGATTTGTTGCCAGCGTTCCACCAAAGGCAAAGCAACCTCAAATTTCTAAAGTTATTTACCTCTGTGTGGTGTCACCATCATCATTGCTATATCAGCTTTCAGCATAAAATCTTGTTGTTCCACAAATACGCAGAGCAACGTGCAGGTAAGGGGTGTGGGGGGAAAGGAGTAGTGGTATGCTAATTCAACAGCACTGTGTACATGTCACTAGGAAAGGAAGGGTCTTTCCAGTAATGCAGATTTCTGAATTACTTTATCATGAAACAAGGAACAAATAGTCTCAGCACTGTTTGAACAAAAGGGCAATTTTGTTGATGTCTACACTTGTGTAACTCCCCTTTCCTCTAGATGCTACTCTATAGAGTAGAACTTGCTTTACACTCATGAAGAACAAAAAATAGGGAGGAACTACTGTTCAGTAAAGTAGTATCTTGTCACACACATCCTTTAAATACCATGCTTTCTATCTGATGTCTTGAAATTGACAATGTTCTGAGGAAGGACGGAGAGAGCTGGGACTGTTTATCTTAGAGAGGAGAAGGCTCAGGAGGGATCTTACAGATGTATATAAATACCTGAAGGGTAAACTGTAAAGAAGACAGAGACAGACTATTTTCATTGGTGCCCGGTGACAGGACCAGAGGCAATGGGCACAAACTGAAAAACAGGAGGTTCTGTTTGATCATCAGGAAACACTTTTTCACTGTGAAGATGACCAAGCACTGGGAAGGGTTGCCTGGAGAGCTTGTGAAGTCTCCCTCCTTCGACATACTCAAAAGCATCCTGGACATGGTCCTGGGCCACCAGCTGTAGGTGGCCCTGCTTGAGCACGGGGATTGGACTAGATGATCTCCAGAGGTCTCTTCCAACCTCAGCCATTCTGTGATTCTGTGAAATTGCTCTAGACTTATAAACTGAACCTAGAACCAGACTAGATAAGAAATGCAGACTATTTTCTTCATGTTCAGACTTCAATATTCTGATTGTCTGTAGTGTATCTCAAAGAAACAGCAAAATTCAAGTTAACATTGACTTATTTTCTTCCAATCTTTCTTTTACAGATACAGAAAGTATTACAGGACAAAATATTCTGAAGAGGTTTTTTTTGTTTTTTTAAAGGATCATACTATGTAAATTACTTGCATTTCTCCCTAGGCAGCATCTCTGCATTCTATATAAAGTACATGAGCTACATGCTCTGGTATGTACAAAACTATTTAGAACCTGATCCTGGACTACTGAGTTCTTATGGCTTGCTCTGTAATGTTTTTTGGTTTTGGGTTTTTTTTTTTTTTTTAATAGATCTCTTATTTTAAAGAGATTCAGCTGGATAAAATAATTTGCAATGAAGCTGACATGGAACAGTTGGTTGTGTAGCACTGTTTGGAGAAATGTTCAACTTATCTTCACAAGTAGTGCTTGAGAGTAGTCAAATAGGAATATAATTCAAGAAATAGAGACCTCGTTTTCATGTTTTCAAAAACTCTTTGGACTCTAGCCTTAGAAAACAACAGAAAAATGATATTTGAGGGGAAAAAAAGGAGAAATGGCTTGTGTCTTTCTGTACTATTCAGCCTTTGCTTTTAGTAGAGAAGTGCCATTTCTTCAGATGATCTAGATAGTTTAAATACGGCTGCCTACTGATTTCAGCAAACGCTAAAGTGGTGAAGGGAAAAGAATGGGATCAAAAGTTACTTTATTTTTAAAAAATAAGCATGTCAATAGTGTTTCTAAGAAGTCAGTATTATTTGTAGCACAGGAGAGGTACATAAAATATATAATATTTCTTGAATGGTTTTCAGTAGTTAATTCATAATTCTCCAGTGTAAATTCAGCCAGGCTGCTGAATGCTGTGAGATGAGTATTGCAGCAAGCTGAACTTAATAAAAAAATCTTGGGGGATGTAGAAGAATTTCTGAAACTCAGAATGGCAATATAAATAGCAATTCATTTAAAAGGCTGTCTCAGCTAAGTTTAGTGTCACTTAAAACTCAGAAATATTTGAAAATGGCAGGCTGAATGAGTAAATGTCACACATGCCTTGATAATCTGTAGCTGAGAGACATGTTCCTGGATTTAGAAAGAGTTTTTGTTTGTGAAATAGTAATTGTGCCTAGAATTAACTTGAAGTACCTGCTTAAAAATCATAAACTTAGCACTCTAAAAGGTATGGTCATATCCACTTCCCAGGAATCTGACGGTTCTGAATAAATACACAGTCATTTAGAATTAGGAGGTTGATCATCTTATTATTAAATTGAAATATCTGTGCAGAATGATGTTACTTTTTTAACTTTTTTGCATAATTTTAACATTTTTCCAAGGTTTTCCCCCCATCTTTTAATCAAGAACTTTTGCAATATGTTTGCTAGGTCACCCTGAAGTGTTTTCCACTGAGAATAAATGGAACTTTTTTTAGCCTTTCTGTATAAAAAGAACTCTTGGAATCATCCTGGTTGTCCTATATTATGCTCTCCTGAGACTAATATCCTTTCAGTATAAAGGTGACCTAAGCAAAATGTACTTTGAGGTTTAGCCGATGCTGCTGTTGTAGTATCTTTTCTCTAATTCATAATTCATCCTTTTGATATTTCTCATTATGTTTTTAATTACTTCCATGCTTTTAAAAAACAGTAAAATAAAACAGTAGGGAAAAAGCCTATAGTTGTATAAGGCATCTTACCTAGACTTATTTCCGTAAACTCTTAAACAGTTTAACTTGTGTTTATTTAATGCAGTACAGTAGGGATTCTCTTTCCTGAAGTAAATTGTGTGCTTGTTTACAGTACTAGAGCCCTAATATGTAATTCATATTGTTGACTTTACAGACTTTATTTAAATTAAGTGAACTTTATGAATACTACATTCATTATAAAATAAAATTTGTGACAATTTGTGAAAAAGAATTACCAAAAATTATTAATTTCTTCTATTTTGAAAGAAATTGCCAATTTTGGATTATATTTTATGGAAATCAAGGATCTTTTTATAATCAACTGGACAAAATACATCCAGGTAAACCATTATGCACATTACTTTCTATCTTGCATTTTCTACAGTGGAAAAAATATTAGTGTTATTACTTTATTGTATAATAATCAGAAAATGACAGCTCCATGTAATAGGGAATCAACCAGTTTTTTCTTAAATTGCTAATAGAGCAACTTATGGACTAAAATAAAAAACCTCAGTGCTTTTAGGTCTATGTTCATTTACCTACTCAGCCTTAAAAGGACAATTTTAGGCTTAATACCACAAAATGTAGTCTATTTTGCGTAAAGATGAAAATCGGTGTCTGATTCCAAGAAGCAAATCCTCAGTCACAGCTAAATGACTTCAAGTCAATGGAGCATAATATCAAGTCAGTCATACTGTGCCAGCTTACATGGCTTCTCAATTATGTTCAGGCAATGGCTTTTAAAATAAATACATAATCTGAAAGGGAAAAAAGTATACTAACAGATTTCTGTATATTTTAGTGGTTAGTAATATTTGCATTAACTCATGCTCTCTTCTCTCTCTTCTCTCTCTTCTCTCTCTTCTCTCTCTTCTCTCTCTTCTCTCTCTTCTCTCTCTTCTCTCTCTTCTCTCTCTTCTCTCTCTTCTCTCTCTTCTCTCTCTTCTCTCTCTTCTCTCTCTTCTCTCTCTTCTCTCTCTTCTATTAAAAAACAGACTTTGAAAGATGATGGAAAGCTCCAGAGAGGAGAGGAGGACAGGGAAGGAAACATTTGCAGTACTGATACAGCCATTCTCAATAGAAGAATTAGTTCTGATGCCTCCAGAATTTAATGTAAACATTGCTAATTTCTGCTGCAGAAAAGTATGTTGCTCACTGGAATATCCAGAAAGTTAATCCTGGAGTTCTCCATTAGACCTAGGGTTTCTTGTGTTGTAAATTGAGAAATTACATTTTAAAAAGTTTGTAAATTTGACATGACCCATGGTTTCTATTCCTGATTATAGACACATTCAAAATAGGGAATAAATATTTTGGATAAAGCTACTGATGTTGCATGTCTTTCTTTGAAGAGGAATGAACTTTGATAAAAGTTAAATACATTTTAATTTTTTGCCAGGGTCCAGAATAATCTAAGGAAGTGTTGGAGAGGAGTGAAGATCTAGACAGATGAAAGAAATTACTCTTCTTTAGTACCTTCAAGTCCACAAGCCATGTAAGGTCTTGTTTAGAAGCCTTGTGCAGGAAAGTAGTCATCTATCTTCTCCCTTTTTAGTGGATAGGGAATGATATAAGTACATAAAATTACCTGAGTATATGCAAGTATTGTTTGTCAAGGCTTACAAACTATAAAACTATTTTTGATATCTTCAGGGATACTGATATATTGGTAGTGTAAATTACATTTGTATGCAGGTATCAGGTGAACAAGAGACAGCAGAAGAATGAATGTAAATTTAAATAGGCTGTAACAACACTTTGAATGTTAATTCCACTGTTTTTCATCCATTAATGGAATGGAGTCAGTAATTACATATCTGTGAATGTTTATCAGACACATTTTTAGAGGAGTTAACTATTCTTACAACATACTGCTGAAATGCATTTATTAGTACAGTTAGTTTCTCTATGCTATTATTCTTAGTGTAACTAAAGACTAAAAAAACCTATTAAAACAAATTAGAATTTAAGCTACATATATCAGCTTGAGAGACTTAGGAGGTAGTTTACATGTCTTATCAGCACAATCTTGTTTTTTTTTTTTACAATGAGCATTGTCATGAAATAATTACCTACAAAGCTAACATTTCTTGGGCATTTGATGCAGCTAAGTGAACAAAGCAGCCTTCATCAAGGGTGGTCATTCAGTCCACATTAGCTAGTAGTACATTCTTTGACGCATAAAGGAAACATGGAAGTCAAGCCACCTCAGGTTTTTTTATTTGCAATATCATAGTTTAAGAAATACTTTACAAAATCTTTATTTAATTCATCTCCAGTAGCAAATACAGTATGAAGTCATTGATAAGAAACTCCTTACTTTATTTCTTCCACTACAGAAACTGTGAAATTTGAGCTACTGGACTGAAGTTGAATTTTTCATCAGGAAAGGGGAGTGCCTTGGTAATAACCAATGCCTCAGCCTTTATAGTGATTGACAGTAGATTTAAGGCCCTGCCTAATTTTTTGAGGACTTTTCCTAGTACCAGTATCTCATCTTACAGATCTTGATCCTACCTTTCTAGAGCTGAAGTTTTCCATATTTACGTCTTTAGTATTCAGGAGCCACCCTCTTACATCCAAAAGAGCTGAAACCTCTTCTGAAACCTGAAAGCAGCAAATTATAAATAGATCCTGTGTGTTTCAAATGAAAGGAGGCTTGTTTGGACACCGAAGCATTGCATAGTATCATTGGGACTTTGTTCTTTGCCTTTTTAAATAGACCTTTATGCCTTAAGTTACTTGTGTAATGTTCTGACTGAAGGTGAGGTAAATGAAAGGAGGTCTAAAGAAGAAATTTCATTCAAAATACATTTTCAGTAATGTAAACCAATTGGAAATATGTTTATATGATAAAGACAATCTGATAAAATTTCTGTGAGAACTAAGGAGAAACTTCCCTTTGCCATACTCCAGCTATTTTACTATGATGTATATTTCCCAGATCGTCAAATCTGAATCAACAAGTGTTTAAATCTTAAGTTTGTTGTTGTTTTAAAAATAAGAGGTTTGTTTTGAAAATGTAAGTGGCATCCACTGGACAAACAGAGCAAGCATCATTTAGGAATAGCTGGGTGGGTTTTTGTTTTGCGGGCTTTTTTTGTTTGTTTTGTTGTTTGATTTTTCCCCGAGAGATATGGTTTTATTTGGGCTAAAAGAGATTTAGAAAATCTGGCTAAGGAAGATTAACAGTCAAGTGAGGCAAAATGTGTGTATACAAGGTGGTGGTTGTTGTTGTTTATACTTTGTCTTGTAGGTAGTGTGTCTTGGGAGAGTGAATAAAGCAAGCTGTGTTTTGAGAAGCTAATCTGCTAGTCACAGAGTACGAAAGGGAAGGCTTGTAGATGCCAAGCTCTGTTTGGTTAAGAAGCAGAGAAGGAAATACGGGGGATCACTGGGAAGCAACCCCTAATAGGGAATTGCTTCAGGTACAGGTGCCAGAAGCTTGGCCTGTCAGCATTTTGTGTTTCAGAACTTGTCACAAGTTGCCTGCGTTTTTGACAGGTGGCATAGTTGTTTCATCACATCACTGGAAACTGAGATCTATAATAGATGAACTTTATTCTTTTGCTTTTTTCTTGATTCAATGATATGGAAAACTGCAAATAGAAAAACGTTTTGCTAGCCATAGGGACAAAAGTGGAATTATTTAGAACTGCTGTCCCAAGCAGCTTACTTCAGTGGGGACTGCTTGTTTGCTTAACAGGATTGAGGCCAAAATAGCAATGACTCTGCTCTACTTCAGGAACAAAAATAAATTTTCATAGGTGATCTCTTTATGGAGAAATCCCTGTCCTAAGCAAAGAACTGCTTGTTGCATCAGAACATTCCTGTATTCTGGGTTTTCTCAGTTACCTTTTAAAGGGTTATTTAGTTTTAAAAAAATACTCTTGTGCCATATATTTTAACTTGTTTCAAAACAGCGTAGGAACTGCAAGTAATATTATAGTTCTGTTTGTTTTACAGACATTAGCATCCATGTTGTTTCCACACATAGATCATACATGTTCTTTTAATCTGCTTGGGGCATCAGCTAATGAAAATAAATAAATGATACATGGCTGCCTCTTCACCCATTGATTTAAATGTTCTCTATGCTTTTATCAGTAGACTGTTGACCCTTTTGTAATTATTTGCACCAACAAAACTGCAATTTTCTTCCTAAAGGAAGAATTTCCCTTCTTAGGTTTATGCTTGAGGGTTGGGGGTTTTTGTTGTTTTGGGGTTTTTTGTTTTTTTCAGTGTTTTAACTAAGACAGTGCTCTTGAGTTACCAGCATAAAGCTAGTAAATGCTCAGAGGACTTATGTAAATAAATGGGTTTAAACAAATGTAGGGTCTTTGCCTGTGTAGTCTCTGGAAAGGAGCAGAAAATTAGCAGTCTAGAGCAAAAATGAAATAGTATCTCTCATTTTCTGGATTTAAGTAACAGTTGTTCGTGTGTCTCAGTCATCACAAGATGTGTTTTGTCTGGTGAGTCGGATTTTAGCCATCCTCTCCCATTTTCAGATTTTCTCTGGCAGAAGAGTTTCCCCAGAGGGTGGAAAGAGGCGAGTTAGTAAAATTTTTGTAAATGTCTGAATCCTAATGGGGATTCACTTTGGTGACAGCGTTATGTATGGTTTGTGTAGTTGATGGTAAATGGTAGAAGAAGAATACTGGAGGACACGTTTAATTTCAGTACGTTCATGGCAAGAATAATTTGGGATACATCATTGTCTTTTCTAACAATGCTTTCCTGGATATTAATAGATTATTATTTTTATTGTTATTCCATTAGAGTAATACGGAAAATTCTGCCTTTTTCCAAATGTTTTCTGTCAATTTTTCTTCACTTTTCAACACTCTTCTTTGTCCTGGTTTTCAGCTGGGATAGAGTTAATTTTCACAAGAAGCTGGGAGGGGACATGGCCAGGACAGCTGACCCAAACTAGCCAAAGGGATATTCCATACCATATGATGTCAAGCTCAGTATATAACTAGGGGGGAGCTGGCCGGGCAGGAGGAATGGCTGCTCAGGAAAGGGCTAGACATCGGGTTCCAGGCGGTGAGCAAATTGCATTGTGTACCACCTGCTTTGTATAGTCTTTTATTAGTATTGTTGTTGTTTTCTTCTCCCTTTGCTGTCATAGTAAACTGTCCTTATCCCAACCCACAAGTTTTACCTTTTTCTTCTGATTCTCCTCCCCATCCCACCGAGGGTAAGGAGTGAGTGAGCAGCCACATGGTACGTAGGTGCCAGCTGGGGCTAAACCACGTTATCCTTTTACACAGGAGAAGGTAGAGCTCATACTCATGCCTTTATTCAAGAACCTGGTTTTCTTTCTTATATACTCTCATCTTACAAACTTTCAATTTTCTTATAAAAATATGAAAGTTACATTCTGAATTATGAAATCCATAAGGCCAGACACTTAGCTTGAGTATTTGTTTAAAATATACATCCCCCCCTTTCACAGACTGGCCAATTTCCTTAGTGTCTGAAAAGTGGGTGTCTTTTTTGATCCCAAGCTAAAGTAGACGGTTGGAATGTTGAAATGTGCCATATTTCATTAACACAGTTACTCATCTTCCAAGTAAAATGCACAGCTAAAATGGAAACTCATTTAATACTAAATTTATTTTCTTGGATTTCATTATTAAATGAGATGAGGAAGAGGTTGATAGCTTATTCAGCAGCATATATTGTGCAAATGTTTTATAAATGACAAAACAATATCAGACCTTCGTCTATCTGTAAAGTGTTACAAATCAGCTGTAAAATATAGGATATTCCACAGACTTCGTTGTGAATTCCAGAGCTGTCAGTTCCAAGGTCTCTTCTATTAATTACTCTGCAAAAGGAGAGCTTCTGGAATAAAGTGGACTAAAAAGTGGTAGGATATCTAAGTGCAGTCAGTTACCTAAGAGAAGTATTGCCTATAGCAGAATGTTTCATGATGTGTGTCATTATTTGCAATCTATTCAGTGATAACTTTCTATTTGAAAACTGTAGATTTCTTCAGAATCCAGTGAAGCAAGTAGTAAAATTGTACCTAGTGTACCTGACTCCTGAGGTACTAATGTGATTACCTAGTGTAGTAAACATATTAGGTTAGCTTAGTTACTAGCTTTTTACCTAATGCATTTAGAAACAGCAAAGCAAAAGATACAAGTGATTGAGAACATGGTGAACTTCACAGTATTGCACAAGAGCTACATGAGGGTGATGTTATACATGGCTGAATCTGAAGGAATCAAGGCAGCTGTTTATTGGCAATAAGCTTCCAAGTAAAACTTTGTATGGGACTTTTCTGAGTAAGACTCTTCCGATATCACTGATTATTTTGTAGAAACAAATTATATAGCAGTAATAGAGCTGGTTTTTTTCCTCCCCTGTTTTTTTCTGTCGAGATAGTTCTTTTGCTTTAATATCTTTAATGATACTTCATGGATTTCTATTTCTTTTCTCTGAATAAGGCCTATTCTGAAAAGCTTTTGGTTTTCTGTACCAGGTAGGATATTATGCATCCTTCCTTTAATTTAAAAGTTGTGTCTTTTTATTAGTTCTCCTTGGTTTATCTTTTTGTTTCACTTATTAAATGGGAATGTGGTACCCATCCTTTTCAGGTCCTTATGTTTTATTGTGCATTACTGACTGAAGGTTCCTCATGTAAAACTAGTGAATTTTTAAAAATGAACAGAAAGATTTAATCCAGGCACTGTTAATCCAAGGAATCTTACAAATGAGTAGGCTTCATTTTTATGTAATCTGCTTATGATTCTTTTTAAAGCAAAGAACTTACATAATCTCTTTTTGAAGCAAAACTACCAAAAACATAGTATGTCTTTTTAGCAGAAGAAAAATTGTAGTATTAATTGGTTCATTGGTATTCTTATGATAACAAGAGTTGTAAGCTCTCTCATATCTGTGATTACAAATCTCAGCTTAAATTCTGAGAATAAGAATGAAAACCTACGAGATTTTTTTTTTTTTTAAAGGCTTTATAGGGTCAAATAAATGTGATGTCCTGGTTCTGGCAAGGATAGAGTTAATTTTCACAAGGAGCCAGGATGGGTGAGCCGAGCTGGCTGGGGGCTATTCCATACCATGTGACATCATGCTCACCATAAAAAGGGGGATAGTGGGCAGGCGAGTGCAGGTGTGGCTGCAGGACAGGCTGAGCATCCGGTCGGTCGGTCATCGGATCCGTAATTTGCTTTCTATTATCAACCATTGGAGTATCTGTTATCAGCACTGTTGTGGATTGTTTCCCTCTCCCTTGCTGTCCCAGTAACCTGTCCTTATCCCACCCCCATGAAGGCTTTTGCCGTTGTTTTTCTATTCTCCTCCCTACTCCCGCCGTGAGGTGGTGACTTTGCGAGCGGCGCGTCGTGCTCAGCTGCCGGCTGGGGCTAAAACCACGTCATGTGGCTATCTCAGAACAGTCTTGTGATTTTACCCCTGATCAAAGCTTCTTTTGAACTCGAAACTTCTGATGACCAGCTGTGCCTTATAAGGAGCTCAAGGGGCATCTTCTGCCTAATTTTTAAGATGGAAAATCTGACAGGCAAAAATGTAATTTTCCTTTATCCTTTGTAGTTCACTCACTTCCCTTCCCCCTCATGTATCTGTCCTCTACTTTTTATTTATACCACGATACTGATTTGTCAAAATGTTAATAGATAAGCTAATTTTTTCTGTTTCATTCTGCGTTTTGGTTTGGTTGTTTTTTTTGGTTTGGGTTTTTTTTTTTTTTTAAATCCTAGGAAAAGCCACCTTTGTCTCCTTGCTCAGTTGTTCCTGCCACAGTATTTGAGTTTTATCCTTACCTTGCCTGTCATCATGTTGTCTTTTCTCAGAGCATCCCCATTTTAATATGTTTGTTAAGCTAGTTTATTCATCCTTTCCACAGCGGACCCTCATCAGTTTGTATGGTCCTTCACTAACTCATGTGTATTTTATCAGAAGTCTCTCACCTTGAGTTTTCCGAACTTAGTTTCTCTTTTGTTTGGTGCCCATTCTTCACTTTCTGTCTCTGTTTCTGTCTATCCCCTTCTGTCCTTCTCACTTCTTTCGGCACTCGGCTTCTGTGCAAGTTGTAATATTCCAGTTTTCTCCACTCTTTTTTTAGCTCTTATTTGATAATAGGTAGCTTCCACAGTGTCCTTGAGCAGGGAACTGAAAACTTAAAACAAGATGGATTGTTGCATTGATCCTGCATGCTGTAGCTGTAGCAGTCCACCTAGAGCATGGTCAGTGCAACCTCACTGAACTAGGTAATTTAGGAGACTAAAAAGTACTCTGCTGACCATGTGTGTGGACATCAGGCTTACTTGATTTTAAAAAAAAAAAGTCTAAATAGATTTTCATAGGAATAGTTAGATGAATGTGTTTAACTTGAGAGCCGTCTTCTAATATGTCTCATAGCCTTCTTTTAAATCATTCATGGATGGAATGCTTTCATGCAAAAGAAAAGCCACACACAAGCAGATTTTTTTTCTTACACACTTACAGGTTCAGCCACAATATTTTGGGAATCTCAATCTTGAAAGCTAGTAAAAACATTAATCATAACGGAATGTGTGTAGATGGGTTTATAAGACAGTGCACTCCTGTCTGTAGCAAAACAGAAAGCTTATATTTATTTAAACTCAGTATGATACATATTTGTAAGGAAATCTTGAACATAGTAACTATTTCTCTCTCTTTGTAGCTACACTTTTCTTTCATCTTAATGTTTGAGTGACTGACAATATCCTGCTGTGATTTTTACTAAATAGAATAAATATAACATAATGCTGCATTTTCTAAAGCTTCCAACTTTTAATGTAAGTCAAATGATTGCTCTACTGGTATCTTGTATTTAGGCAGTCAACCTTACTCTACTACTTTGCCTTTCGGTAGCAACCTGTTTTGATTCGTTTTATGTATCCTTTCTGTTCAACACCACATTGAGTTAGTTTTTTAAATGCTTAAAATCTGCTTGTCTACATAGAAGACTAAATTGTGCTGTAAGCTATATACAGGTGCCTCCCTCCTGTTTAAGTCCATAGAAACTCCAAGGATCTAGAGGTACAAAGTGCTTGAAGCTTAAGCTTAACATTCCTTATTCTTGTTTCAATTACAGAATCTTTTGGCCGAGAAGGTGTGAACAGCTGATGGAGTGGAGCTCAAGGCGCTCGGTCATCCGCATGAATGGAGACAAATTCCGAGATTTGTGAAGGCTCCACCTCGTAACTACTCTGTGATAGTGATGTTCACTGCTCTCCAGCCGCAGCGGCAGTGCTCTGTTTGCAGGTAATTTATACCTCAGTGATCTTTTTCATCTTCCTCACCGCAGTTTTCAAGTGAATGTTTTAATCAATGTGCAATACACTGAGTGGGATTGTTCTTTGCATGAGATAGATGCTTATTATTTAACAGGCGCATGTGTTTGTTACAGCATCTTTTCAACTACTTTTTAATCTATATGTCAAATTTTAGAAGTCTTCCTAGTTTTGGGTTTTATTAAATTACAGTTGAATAAAACGGTGCACAACTGAGAAAGACTTTCTCCTTAAGGAATCTGCTTTACTTTATTATTAGTCAACCATGGTCTTTCCAAAGACATTTTGTGACAGAAATGATTCATTACCATTTAATAATATGACACTTCACTGATTTTTTCAGTTGAGATGTCCAAGGCTCTGATGCAGATGTGAGTTACCCCTGTGATTTCACAGCTTTGGACAGTTCTTACATGCAAGCCCCTTTTTGCACGAGGACATGCTTATTGTGGAATATTGGCTGGCGCTGCACTTTGATATGTTCTGGTGGCTCCTTTTAGAATACGTATTAGAGTGGGTCCAGTATTCTGAGTTGAAGATATTTGTCCTGCAAGTCCTAGTTCAGTAAGTTAATCAAAAAAATTACTAATGATAGGCACTGGAAATAGATGGGGTCAGGGCACTGAAGGTAGTCATGCACTTAATTACCTTAATAAATCAGAAAACTGAGCTAATAAAACCTTTCTTTCAGCTAAGATATGCATTAGAAATTACTGTGTTTAGGAAGATACGGGATTATTGTGCAGGGAGTTCTAAATAATATATGTAAATAGCCAAAATACTCCATAAAAGTATGAAACACATAAGCTGTATATGAAGGAATATTATTTCTTGATTTTTAAATAGGTGCACTTTAGACAATGCACAAAGTTTGGTATAATGTAGCAGTTTGTTAGACTTAGGTGTTGGAATGTGACATTTGCAATAGAAACTTTAACTTGTGTACCTGTAGTCATATATGGGTTTTTATTAGATTTTTTTGGGGGTTAAGTTTTTGTCATGGAAGCCAATTTGTCAGTTTTGAGGGACAGTATATGAATTGCATTCCCATGAATACACTTTCCACATCTGAACTCTGAAGGTGCAAGGGAGTGGGTACAGAAGCTTTCTAACATTCTTAAGTCAAAGGACTTTTTTCTTTAAAACTTCCAGTATTTGGTTGGTGTTAATTTTTCTTTGTGTTGCCAGAATTCAACTTTAGGAGATGACATAGAAGTTGAAAGTTTACCATATTGTTTTAAATCATTCCTTATTTTCCTACCCAGCTACGCTAAGCCCAGCTTTATGAGGATCAGTGTATTCAACATTATAATGGCCATAGCATATTCTTTCCCTGTTGTTATGTATGGCCCTTTCGTAGGGCATGTGAAAACATCATAAATATTACTGTTATTAAGGAAGTTAATTTTGCTTACAAACTGTACTGGAAAAGAGCTTATAATCTTCATCCTTGTAATATTGCCAGGCTAGGCCATTTATGTACAGAAGCAACTGAAAATCTTTAAGCATAAAATGAAGGAAAAAAAAGGAACATACGGCTTTCAGTTGGGTTTGTTTAAGTAAATGTGAAGTTGCTGATCCACTTTTTCATATGAAATAAAAGGAATTTAATGAGGTTGATCGTACTGCACATAAAACCATTATCAGGAAAATCGACATTTTTCAAATCAATGGCTAATTAATGGACAGGAGCACTGAAAGGATATACAGAACTAAAACGTGTGCATTTCTTTATTGTTAGCTATTCAGTAGCCACTTTGCCCTAAAGGAAAAATAGATTTTTAACTTAATCTTTAATGTTCTGTGAGGATGCTTTTGTCCAAGATTTAAGTTAACTATTACTCATCAAAATATTTTCAGAACAATTGCATACAAAAAAATCAATGTCATATTTCAAATACAAAAAAACACCTAGACTGAAATCTTTGAATAACTTTGTCACAAGATTTAGTATTTCCTCTCCCTCCTAAAAATTGAGCCTGGTGAGTTTGTGCACCACAGGATTTGTCTAAAACAGTAAATGGTTTTGTCTTTTCCCTTTGGTGGCTAGATTTTGACATTTCAGTATTTTATCTCTTCCAAATGTCCAGTTTATAAAGAACAGGGGAAGCAGTATTTTCAAAAGGGAAAAATATGTTGTGTACTGGTGTTGCATAGAACTACATCAAATGCTAAGGATGAAAACCACAGCATTATTAAAAAAAAAAAAAAGATAGACTAGAATGGGGAGCAGCGGTAGGAAAGCTGGTCCTCTTCTGGAGAAGAGCAGTACAAGCTGATCATCATTGAGTAGGCCATTGTAGATTTGCACATTTGAGGCCAGAAGAGATCATGTGTGCCCTATCTTAAAAATATAGTTAAAATAAACTATATTCTTTGTGTATCTGATTTTTCATTTGGTTATTTTTAGAATGTTTATTTTTAAAATGAGCCCCTGCTTACAGTAAAATCAGTATGACTTTTGTGGCAGGTGTTTTGAATGATTTTGCCACCAAAGATGCAGGGGTAGTTTCTTACATTCAGAAAGTTAGTGTTACTTTTGACACTCTTCAAAGTGAATGCAAAGTCCGTTTGGTGATCCAAGTTCTCTACCAGGACTAAGGACTATTAAGCCTGTCCATTGCTGAAAGTACTGTGGTTTGAATGTTTGTCTAGAAGGTATAGCAGGAAGGATTCCTCCCCTCCTCGCCCCTATCCTTTTTTAACACCAGAGAAGTTCAAAATTTTGATTAAAACTTGTTTGATGTGATCTTAGCCAAGTCTTAAAATGTTTGGGAGGCATGATATTTAGACATTTCAAAAAAGTCTTACCTTCCTAAATACCAAGGACCTGCGGGTGGAAAGCTGACCAAATTTGTCTCAGAGAATCCAAGTCTTTTCTCTGGCGCAGTAAGGAGGATACTGAACATCAATCATGTAAATTACTTAATGATTTGTGAAGGTATATGGAAATAATAATAGAATTGTAGAATGGTTTGAGTTGGAAGAGACCTTAAAGATCATCTAGTTCCAACCCCCTGCCATGAGCAGGGACCACCCTTCACTAGACGTTGTTGCTCAAAGCCCATCAACCTTTGAACACTTCCAGGGAGGGGGGCATCCACAGCTTCTCTGGGCAACCTGGTCCAGTGCCTCACCACTACCTGTGATAGTGAAGAATATCTTCCTCATATCTAATCTAAATGCTAACCTCACTTCAGCCTTAAGGCCAATTACACCTTGTCTGTCACTCCATGCCCTTGTAAACAATCCCTTTCCTACTTTCTTGTAGGCCTCATTCAGGTATTGAAAGGCTGCTATAAGGTCTCCCCAGGGTCTTCTCTTCTCCAGGCTGAACAACCGCAACTCTACTCAGCCTGTCCTCATAGGAGAGGTGGCTCCAGCCCTCTGATCAGCTTCGTGGCCTGCTCTGGACTCAC
Source organism: Balearica regulorum gibbericeps (assembly GCF_011004875.1). NCBI lineage: Eukaryota > Metazoa > Chordata > Aves > Gruiformes > Gruidae > Balearica > Balearica regulorum. The sequence goes on along the minus strand of NC_046187.1, from coordinate 50,142,904 downwards.
TCCAATAGGTCCATGTTTTTTTGTTACTGGGGACCCTAGAGCTGGATGCGGTACCTCCCAGGTGGGGTCTCAAGAGAGCGAGTAGAGGGGGAGAATCACCTCCCTCTCAACTTCCTGGTGACACTTCTTTGATGCGGCTCAGGGTATGGTTGGCTTTCTGGCTGCAAACACACACGTTGCTGGCTCATGTGAGCTTTTCATCAACCAACACGTCCTTCTCCTCAGGGCTGCTCTCAATCCATTCTCCACTCAGCCTGTAGTTGTGCTTGAGATTGCCCCAACCCATGGCCAGGGACCTTGCACGTGGCCTTTCTTGAGCGTTCATGCAGTTCACATGGGCCTCACCTCTCAAGCCTGTCAAGGCATCCCTTCCTTCTAGCATGTCAACTGCAGCCACACAGCTTTGGTGTCGTCAGCGAACTTGCTGAGGTTGCACTGGTCTCCATTGTTGCAACAAAGATGTTGAACAGTGCCGGGTACCCAGTACTGACCCCCGAGGAATGCCAACTTGTCACTGATCTCCACTTGGACATTGAGCCATTGACCCCAACTCTTTGAGTGCGACCATCCAGCCAATTCCTTATCCGCCAAGTGTTCCATCCATCAAATCCATGTCTCTCCAATTTAGAGACAAGGATGTCATATGGGACAGTGTCAAATGCTTTTGCACGAGCCCAGGTAGATGACAGCAGTTGTTTTTCTCTTATCCCACCGATGCTGTAGTCCCATCATAGAAGGCACACAGATTTGTCAGGCACTACTTACCCTTAGTGAAGCCGCTTGTTTGGCTGTCACCAATGACACCCTGATTTTCCATGTGCCTGAGCATAGTTTCCAGGAGGATCTGTTCCTTGACTTGCCAGGCGCAGAGGTGAGATTGACCAGCCTATAATTCCCCTTTTCCAGTCATAGAATCGTAGAATGGTTTGGGTTGAAGCAACCTTAAAGATCATCTAGTTCAACCCCCCTGCGTGGGCAGGGACACCCCTCCACTAGACCACGTTTGCCCACAAAGCCCCGTCCAACCTTGTCTTAAACGCTTTTCCAGGGAGGGGGCATCCACAACCCTCTCTGGGCAACCTGTTCCAGCACCTCACCACTCTAAAGTAAAGAGAATTTCTTTCTAACATCTAATCTAAATAGACCCTCCTTCAGCTTAAACCGCTTACCCCTTGTCCCTGTCACTACACTCCCTGATAAACAGTCCCCCTCACCATCTTTCCTGTAGGCCCCCTTCAGGTATGGTAAGCCGCAGTGTAGATCCTCCCCGGAGCCTTCTTTTCTCCAGGCTGAGCAACCCCAACTCTCTCAGCCTGTCCTCACAGGAGAGGTGCTCCATCCCTCTTGATCAGCTTCGTGGCCCTCCTCTGGACTCGCTCCAGCAGCTCCTGTCTCTCCTGTCCGGGGCCCTCAGAGCTGGACGCAGTACTCCAGGTGGGGTCTCACAAGAGCAGAGTAGAGGGGCAGGATCACCTCCCTCGACCTGCTGGTCAACCTCTTTTGGATGCAGCCAGGACACGGTTGGCTTTCTGGGCTGCAAGCGCACACTGCAGTCAGTGGGAACTTCACTGGACTGCCACAAGCTTCTCAAATATGATGGATAGTGGCTTGGCAACTTTATCCGCCTGTTTTCCTTCAGGACCTGTGGATGCATCTCATCAGGTCCCATGGACTTGTGCACCTTTAGGTTCCTTAGATATTCTTGAATCTGATCTTACCCTACAGTGGGCAGTTCTTCATTCTCCCAGACCCTGCCCTTTGCCTTCTGTGACGGGGGTGGCTGTGGCTAGAGCACTTCGCCAGTGAAGATCTGAGGCAAAAAAAGTCGTTGAGTACCTCAACCTTCTCCATATCCTGGTACCAGGTCTCCTATTTCCTTCCAAAGAGGGCCCACATACTCCCTAGTCTTTCCTTTTATCACTGACCTACCCTATAGAAGTTTTTCTTCTTGCCCTTGACATCCCTGGCCAGATTTAATTCTATCAGGACTTTAGCTTTCCTAACATGATCCACTGGCTGCTCGGACAATTCCTTGAGGCTTCACATTCCCGCACCAGCCCCTCCCTGTTTGGTGAGGAAAAGGTCTAAGCATGACACCTCTCCTCGTTGGCTTCTCTGTCACTTGGAGAAGAGAAGTTATCCTCAGTGCACTTCAGAGAACCTCCTGGATTGCTTATGCCCTGCTGTATTGTCCCTCAACAGGTATCAGAGTGGTTGAAATCCTCCATGAGGACCAGAGCTTTGTGAACGTGAGGCTGCTACTATCTGTCTATAGAGGGCCTTATCTTTTTCGTCTTCCTGGTTTGGGTGGCCCTGTAGCAGACCCCCCACTTTAGTGTCACCTGTCCCTGCCCTCTCTTTAATCGTGACTCATAAGGTCTTGGTTGGCTCCTCATCCATCCCCAGGCAGAGCTCCATGCATTCCAGCTGGTCATGTCAATGACCAGCCCTTTTCTCTCCTTCCTGTCCTTCCTAAATAGCCTGTGTCCTTCCATTCCAACACTCTAGCCATAGGTGCCACCCCACCACTTCTCCGTGATGCCGATAAGATCACAGCCGCACAGGTGATCGCACGTCTCCAGCTCCTCTTGTTTGTTCCCCACGCCATGTGCGTTTGCATAGAGGCCTGAAGTTGTGCCTGGATGAAGGTGACTGGCTGGAGTGGCTGGAATTCCGTTGTGCTGCACTTCAGGTGCTCTCCTGCTGACCTGTGATCCTTCTCCCGGCTCTGGGCATCTCTGTTGCTGGCACTGGCATCAAACTGATATCAAATACTAATTTACTTTTAAAATACCACATACGAAGAAGTCCCTGGGACTTGAGATATTTGGATGAAACTTTTGTATGTAAAAAAAATCCTTTCAAAGTAGCTGATCTTTTTTTTAAGTAAAACAAAAGCATATTATGTGTTTTGTAGGTATTCTCTAGCAAAGGTTACTGAACATGAGATTTTTTTTTTTTTTTTCCCCCAGTGGAATGGAAAAGGTTTCTTTATCATTGCAGTTTGTCATCTTTGAGACAGAGGTTGGTTCTGTATTCATCTTAATGAAATATTTTCATAAACTGTGGACTGGAAAATATATCTGTAGGCTGTCTGAATCAATTGAGTCCTAACACATGAAGGCTTCTGTAAACCAGCAGCATGTTAGTAGTGCCTCTAATCATGCCTCTAGAGTGTTTTTCAAGGAAATTCTGTCTTTATCACAAAGCAGAATTTGGAGTACAACATTTCCATCTCACTTTGTGGACAAGTGAGTTTAAATTTTCTGGTCAAAAAAACTATTGAAAGCCATCTGATGTCTTCACAACTGTGTAAGTGGTAGCATAAATGTCAGTTTTCCTGTTGAAACAATTAAGTTCAATATGATGTAGCTGGTATTGAGAGATGAATGAACCATAACAGATTAGATATCCTATGTGCTCTTGAATATGAAGTCATTGGTCAGGGTGGGATGTGTTTCTAACAGTTGAGGATGTGGGGGGTTTTTTCCATGCAGGTTTGGAAACGTGTTTGATTGAACAGTTTTGGTCTCAAGAAATTAAACTTAGTCTTAATTGACTTTTCATGTTACTGCTATTTTTGGTATATATCCTGTGCAACAGTGCACTGCAAGCAGATACTAAAGAGCCTTTCAGTGCACTCTGATTATGAAACAGTTTGGATTTTTTTTGTTTGGATAAACAGTCAGAAATAATCTAACTCTAAACAGTGACTCCTCAGGGTGTAAGACCAGCTTCCCTTTTTCCTTTGTGCTTAAGTATTCATTTAACTAGATAGTTTCTCTCTGTTACCCACATCATTCAGTCACACTACTGACAAAAATTACTTCTGTATGTAAGAAGGAGAACAAAAGAACGGTCACTCTGACAACATCTTCACAGAGATGAAGAGACTGTTTCTCAGCCTGTACTTTGTATCGCATCCAGGCAAACAGTAACTGCTAGCCTCACTTAAAGGCATTTTTGGGTGAAAATTCTCTTCCAGCTTCTCTGCTCTTTGTCGTCTTGTCTCTTGCAATCTGTTCCCCCATTTTATTATCATTACATTTTCCCAAAGAGATCAGCACTATTTTACAAACCAGACTTTGATGACCCCCCCCACACACACACACACTCCACTTGATTGAGTACTAGTGCTTTGATTTTCAGCTGCACATGGGCTTTAGCTCTAGCCTGCTGAAACCATCGCTGTGCTGACTGCTCCTCTGCATCTTTCATTGTTGTCATTAACTTGTTCTGTTTTGTTTGTTGCTGTACAATCTAATCACTCCATAAGCAAATTATATGAGGTCTTTTATTTTACTTCCGAAGTTCTGCTTCTCTCATCTCACTGGCAGAAGTAACCTTCTCTGCTTTGCATACAGGTGCATATCAGAGATATCTTGGTTTTTGCCAAACGGTTCACGTTTTTGTCTGGTTAGTTTTTCAAACTCATTGTTGGGGTATTTTCATTTAGAAAGGGAAATCTGGGTCAGAGAAATGAAACTGATCACTTGAGTCTTTTTCCGCAACAGTTGAAGCCCATAAACAAAAATATGCATATTTCGTTTCGTTGGGGTTTTTTCTTAATGTTCCTTGAAAAGATCAGAGCAGTGTCAGAGGCTCTGAGTTTCAGTGAATAGGGTCTATACCTTGACCTGTGCCACTACTTGGTTATGTGATAGTAATTAAAACATGTAAATTAGACATGTACATCTCTCTGTGAATTTCAAGCTACCTGAAAAAAAAATAGATTTTCTTTTGTGTACTTTCTACTGTGCTTATTTATGCCTGTGAATTCCCAAATGTGCCTTTTAAGGACATAACAGCCTATTTGAATCATTGCAAATCAAGATTAAAGCCTAGAATTAGCATCATAACTAATCAGGAGAAAAATGGGGAAACGCAACAGAGGAAGACTATAGTAACGGCAGGTCACCACTTCTGGAGACAAAATCGTAAACTGCACAAACTGAAAATTATGTTGTTTTAGTCCTGGATTATGTTTTATAGTATTTTACTGTGGAAGTAACAAAGCTGCTTCCAGATTCTTGGAAAACACAGTTTTGCAAAGACAGTATTTATGAAGAAGCAGCTAGAAGTGGCTGGTAATGGAGAAGAGTTTGCGTAGCCAATAATTTTCTTCGCCCCCATGTTGACCAGACTATTGTGTTTTTACAAGTATCAGAAGTTTCATTATATTGAAAGGAGCACTGATTACTCCCATTAGCTGGAGGTGTATGTGTGTCCATAATTACATAGGCATGTGTAAATATAAAGTATATACATCATATATAATGGACATGAGGGACATGGGTCAACTTTACAGGTATGGCACATCTTTTCTAAAGACTTCTTTTGTTGCATTTGAGTGACAAAGCTGAAATCTGTCAGAAATTATTAATGGCATCTATTGGAGCAACCTTGTAGTTAATGCCGAAATCCTGCTGCAGAATGAGCTCAGTCAACTGCTTGACCAATTCTTTCTGTATTTCTTACAGGACTATATAAAAGCTAAGTTATAATTCAACATATAGTTTGTGTATTTTTAAATTTTGAGTTTAATGTAGTACGTGTTTCATAAAGGGCTCTGAATGTAGCTGCCTTCTGCTCTTGACTCAAAATGTGCAGAAGGAAATGCCAAAATACCTGAGAGAAGAGATTCCACATAATTTTCTTAACATCTACCCTGTCAATGAGACCTCCAAGAGGACGTTTTTAATCTAGAAAAGAGAGGAATTCTGTTGGTTTCCCTGTTCAAGAAGATATCTCAGAAAACTGTTTTCAAGTAGCCGATCAAAGAGTAGGTCAAGAGCAAAAAGAATTCTGACAGTCAAGGAGGTATCATCAGAAAGAAGAAACAAGATCCTCTGCCGTTCAGTTTTCTGCTGGTTGATCAAGAGTGGGTAGTGAGAAAATCATTGACAGGTCTCTTAACTGTACTGAGAGGGAATTATCTTTTGAACTTTTCTTCAAAGAAGGAACACAAAACGTGGAAGGAGCTGTTGAAAGCTCTGCAATTGCTTTTCCAGTGCACTTTAGGATCTTGATAGAAGTATTGATGAGTCCTGTTTAACAGGGCAGTAATTTTATACTTGGATCATAAGAGGCTCCTTATTCTGTCTGTGCTCACAATTATTTTTTATTTTTTTTACTTTGCAACTTCTACAAAATATGATCTCGTAGTTTCTTTTCATCTGCAGAATATTGGAAACTTCATGGGATGCTGTAAATAGGAGAAAGCAAGATAAAATCCATGCTATCTATATATTTATTATATCTAATATAATATCTAATTATATCTAATATAATACCTGTATATTTATATTTATCCTATATAAATATCTAGATTGCATAAACAATGTTGTTTTCAACTAGTGTCCATACTCTCTTCATTTTGTGTTGTGTGTGGTGAATTTTCTGTGCACATTTGTAGATTCTTTACTGTTTTTCATCATGACATTATGAGTCAGCCTAAAAAATAAAAGCCAATAAGCATTCTGAATTTATCTTCTCAACGTTGAGAAGTTGTTAAAATATGCACTTAGCTCCTTCTTTTCATTTTGGGAAAACCATTCCAAATAAAAGCTAAAAGTTGTTTTGGAGGTAAATTGTAGCACTGATCACAGTTTAGTTTAAACAGATGGATAAGAACAGGTAGGTGACCTGGTAGTGCAGTCTTTGCCAATTGTACATTTGTAAGTGTTTTGTACAGTCCATAGTGTGCCAAAAAATAATGCTTTACTGCTTTCTTTGGCAAATCATTCCACGGTCTCTTTTATTCTTTTCCTAAAATTCTGTTTGTGTTTTCCTTACTATAATGTTGGACTAATAGAATAAAATTAATCTAATTTAATATAGCTCAAGCTATACAAATCTGATTATCTGCCATAGACACCCACATAATTAATCTTTTTAAATAAAAGTTTTAATATTTCATGAGCACCTCTTGCGTAATGGAAGAAATTTTTGTAGAGCATTTACTTAGCAGCTTATTCTTCAGTATGTTGAATTTTCTAGGTAAATCTAATCGCAGCATTCCCTTTTGATCTGGCCACTATTTTCTAGTAGCTGGTTAGTTGTAGCTGTTGCTAGTTCTTGTGTTGCTGTTAGGATGAAATTCTTAAGAGGTGACTGTAGCAGCAATAACATTTCAATCTTCTCTATCAAAAAATCCTATCAAACTAATAAGAGCAATAGTAGCATGTTGTTATTCTGAGTTCCTACCAAGTGTAGTTCTGTCCTATGCCTTTGTAGTATTTCATATGATTATTATTATAATTTCATATAATTAACATTACTTCCTAGAAACAAACTGATAGAATTGATATTGGCTAGTGATAGAGATAGGTAGGTAAGTAGTGACAGTTGATATTGCCTGATGTTAATTGGAGGTTGGATTTTTTTCAGCCAAGTGCTTATGCTTTTTACTATTATTGTATCTGAAAAGGAGTAGCCAATGCTACAAAAAGTTATTAATGTGATTGAATCAGCATTGTATCCATTGGAAATTATGTAGTGGATATTCTTCAGTTCTGTATGTAGTAATCATGTAATTTTGTATTCCTGCCCCTCCTTGTTTTACTCTCACTTCACCACCACCCCTCAAGACCTGCTATGAGGATGTATTACAGAATGCTTTGCTATCTTCAGTGTGAGGATAAAATTGTGCTTTGAATTTTTTATAGAAAATCTAAGACAACCTTTTGCAAAATTGTAATTTCTGAAGTATACTTTCCATCTATTAGATTCATTCAAAATAGTTCAAAGATGCAGAATACATGGAGATCAGCGGGAGCAAGTGTTCTCTCAAATAGTGGGGGCATAACTGGAGTATTTGAATTGCCCATAAATACTGTTTCATCACAAGTGAAGGGTAGACTAAGAAGAATGATGGCATCAAGATGAAGTGATTTTTATCTTGTTCTTATAATAAAAGTGGTCCAGCTTTAATATAGCAGGTTTAACAGAACAGTGCCCTACAGATATTACTTAAGATTTTACAGCATTGCTTTGATGTTGTCTGACTGCCCTCTTCAGGAGGACAGTGAATATGTTAGTCTGCTTAACGTTAGTATCTGTTTCTAGAAATAACCGATCTAATGCCTAAATCTAAAGTTTGCAATTTTTTATAATTGCAAACTTTACCTGTTGAATAAGTGTGTTAAGTAGCAAGTTTTACTCAGTAAGAGTGAAAGTTGAGTTTTGTTGTGCTTCATAAGATCTATTCTTCAGGCATGTAAGAGGTGATAAAATTTCGGTTTAACTTTCTTTAATGGTGGATTTTTTTTTTCTCTTGCACAATATATTCCTTGATACAACACAACTCTGCTGGGGCTTTATGTAATGTATTTAATGCCTAAGGCTGATCTCAGTTATGAGGAGATGGGGAGGGTCTTATGAAATCTGTGGTCCTATCATCCCTCTTCCCCCTCTTTGCTGTATCACAATATGTATTATGTGTGGTTTAGTGCAGAGTTGCTCTTGCAACAAACAGATTTTTGCATCTACAGCTTTTAAATAAACAGCAATTCTGGACCATCAAACACATGGAATGGTTTTATAGAAATACTGTTCTTGAGAAAAGTGGCAGAATACATTTATTTATACTACTTCTGCATCTTACAACATGCAGAGATATGTTGCCAAGTGGTGGAAACTTGGTTTGGACTCTACAGAGGTATAATTAATCAGTAATATGGAAATAATTAGCAAAGGAGCCTGTGCAAAGCCAAAAGTTACTGCAAGGATCTTTTCAGGTTTGGTTTGTTTTTTTTTTTTCCTTTTCTGTTTTTGCTGGATTATTCATCGATACGGATTTTGTCCTGTGCCAACAACATGTGGGTTTATGGTTCTGTGATTGTGTGTTTAAAGAATGTCTCTGCTGCTAAGGATTCCAGAATTATTCTTCTGGAATTACTTTTGTCCTTTCCTCTCTATGCAGACAGGACAAACTTGTTAGTTTGGGGTTTCTTTGTCCCTTTTTAAATGAACCTAATAAACAAACCCAACTAGTAAATCCTGATATTGTATTCAAGGGCCACATAAGCATCCCCTTGCATGGATCTGTTAGCAGATTTGCACTCAGGCCACCCCTGTTTTCTGAGACTTTTAAATACAGAAAACATCAATTTTTGTTAACATCGTCTTGGATGTCCTCTCGTATAGTTTGGTTTAACACATTTCTAATTCTGGAGAAGGCAAGTTTGAAGCAACGAGTTGCATAGCTCACTGAAACTGTTTTTTAATTGATAGCATGGGTGTTGAGAATGATACTGCAGGTGTAATTTGTCTAACCGCTGCAGCTGCTTATAGAATGTTTTTTTGCCAGCAAATGCCACATGGATGTACGTTTGTTTCTTTTCCTTAACAGGCAAGCTAATGAAGAATATATCAAGTGCTGGCTAATTCATGGCGGTATTTCATCTGCTTTTTCAAATAAACTGTTTTTCACAATAGTGGATTATGATGAAGGGGCAGATGTTTTTCAACAGGTAAATGTTGGATACTGTAAAACATTCTTAATTTTTAGAAGTACATGTTTATTTGCGAAATGATACAAGACAAATTATTTTCTGTGTGTAGATGTGTACCTCTGTTTCTTATATAAAGTCTTCCTGGTTATAAACACCAGGCACGTGTAAATGTTTCCGTGACATTAGCGAAGACCGATTACACAAGTAGCTGCTTCCACTATTTTCCAAGTGTAGTTTATAATGTTCTTGTTTATAGATTACATTATATATATATATATGTGCAAATTTTTCTCCAACCCATTGTTAATGTCATTTTTCTAGAATTAACTGGAATGCAGCTAACATTGTATCTAAAGATTTCCTTTAGTTTTAGGGGAAAAAAGCTCTTAACTAAAAAAGCCTTTTAATTGCCTTTTATGTAATACAATGTTCTTCATCTCCAGTAATATTTGTATTAATCTGGAAGTTCTTTCAGGGAAAGCAAGGAGACTGGTTTAGATTTTTTTTAGATTTTATATATTGGCTATGAAGAGTGAAAAAATCAATTGTTGGAGAACATTCTAAGGCCCCCTCTTAAACTGAGTAGTAAGGCAAATGCGTCCTTGAAAATTAGTACTAAATACTGACATGCTTTTTTTCTGCTAATCATCCATTGATTGAAGCTAAAATGCAGATTAAGAGGAGTGACAAGTTTTGAAGTTCTCTGTTTAATATTTATTTTTAAAATACTTAATAGTTTTAAAAAAGTTTAATTACTGTGTTTAGTAAATATTTTTTGCTTCCAATTGAATCTTAGAATGTGTTGCATAAAGAATGGTTATTAATGGCTTAAGATTTTGCTTTAAAAATTTTAGTTCAAAATCATCTTACATTATCCTACATGGTTACAATAGTACAAAAATCTGTTGTTTGATCTTGCCTTAAGCCAATCACTGCTATTAGAATAGTCCAGTCCAGGTTATTCCTTGTGCGAAAGGCACAGATTCAGTTTATTTCAGGTAGTATGCGTCTTAACGTCGTGTAAAAGTTAGACCAAATTAGATAAAATTTGTAAGTTTTTTTTACTGTCTGGAGAAATGCAGGGTTAAGAATAAGGGATACTAATGCCTATTTTTAAGGTGGATTTAGGGAAGTGTAGATATGACCATATGTTTATACATGCAAACAGGTCATGAAATACTGATGCCATAGGAAAAAACCCACAAAATTAATGTGGCACTGATTTTTAGCTTTTTACTGTTTATAGAGAAATAAACATATATAGTTGCAAACCAACTGCCTCAAACTTCTGTACAATGCCAGAAGGTTTCTGTATCTTACAAAATATTTTCTGAAACTATTTCATAACATTTGTCTTAGCCTTTCTTAGAATATTTTTATTTCCAAATCAGTTCCACTAACAAAGGGGGCTATTTTTTGCTTTAGATGGAAAATATTTTAATAGTTGGCAATTTCTGATGATAATTCAGTTCTGTACTTGATTAAATATTATGTTTTGGTAATGCGATAAAATTCATTTTGCAGGAATGAAACAAGCAAGTTTACTCTGCATTTGTTATTTAAAGATTTCCATATTTCATCATCTTAAAATATTTTCCCCTGCTTTTGTTTTATGTTAATTTTCAATTATTCAAATGTTTTTATTGCACTTATTTTTGAAGTGGATTGAATATGGAGGAATTTTATATAGCAAAATAATATTTTCCTATACATCCTTGCAAAGTTGAAGTCAAAATTTAAAGTGGCAAATGCAAATGTAAATCTATTTGTTTATCACCTTTCAGGTTTTTGATATACCGTTTATACCTCCAGTGACATCAACACATAGATTAACAGTCATGTAATTTGCAGAGCAAGTTATGTAGTCTAAACTAGTTATCTAAGCCTTTCTGGGTTCAAAAAGGACTAGTCTGTCTTGAAGCCAGTGGAAATCTAGGTGAATAGTTTAGACTAGTTAACTTTGGACTCGTGGAAGCTAGCCAAGAGAAACAGTGTCAAGCTATTTGAACATTTTTTTTCCTCCCCTAGAGTTACAACGCAATATACTTTACTAGATTGGATGGGTGTGGGGTCTCTGTTCTACTAATTGCAGGAAAGTTCTTCCAGTGTGTGAGAAGTTTAAAGAATATGGTCTTACTCAGAAAACCTTGTGGGTGAAATACTCTGAATAATTAAACATCCAAAGCATCTATGAAAGAAAATAGAAAGGAATATTCTGAGCACTCTTTTTGCAGGGACTATACATGAAGATGTATTAAAGACTAAATATGGAGGCAAATAATATTTTTTCACGGTAATTAGACTTGTTGTTGTCTTATATATAAAGGTAAACATTTTTTGAGAATAGAGTACTAATTTTTTTTTTCTGCTATTTTTCCTGGTTTTGTAGCTGAATATGAACTCTGCTACGACTTTCATGCATTTTCCTCCAAAAGGTAAACCCAAGAGAGCTGACACATTTGACCTGCAGAGGATCGGATTTGCAGCTGAGCAGCTAGCTAAATGGATAGCTGACAGAACAGATGTTCATGTAAGTCTTTCGACAATTTAAAAAGTATCTTTGTAGTCTGAGACAGGCTGATGACAATTTTCCATCTTTCCTTAATACGTTTTTTTTCCCCCTCAAGTATAGGCTCCTAGAACACATCAAAAAAAAAAATAGCTGTGGTACTTGTGGTAACTTCTGAAGTTTGCAGATTATATTCCATTCTTGCTTTGTTAAATCCAGTCTTATTCTGGATGAAAACAAGCAGTGATAATTGTGGTAACTAGTTGTTAATAAGTAGAACATGCTTTGCAAAACTATATACAAAACAGATAGAACCAAAGGTAGCTGCTCCTATTTCAGACACAACCTGCAAATCTATTGAAGAAATAATGTTTTGGAGTTGAAAGTTCAAAATGATACTTAAAACTTTTTTCCATATTATGCGCTTTTTAAAGGAAGTACTGTTTTGATTTTTTTTTTTTTTTTTTTTTTTTTTTTAATAAGGATTGGTCTTTCTGACTATCAAACCAGATTTCAGATGCTCCCTGTTGTTTATCTGGAAGGTGCTCTGTATGTATTTATTTATTTCCAATCTGTATTTGCATTTATTTTTTTCCAGATTAGAGTGTTCAGGCCTCCTAACTATTCTGGTACGATTGCACTGGCTCTTCTGGTATCTCTTGTTGTGTTGGCTTGTTATATTTGCGAAGAAATAAACTTAGAGTCATCTACAACAAAACTGGCTGGGCCATGGCAGCTCTGGTATGCAGACTTTCCTCACTACTATGCTTTTTATAGTTTCTTATCTTAGTATATGTGGCTTCATTACTTGCACAGTAAATCACAAACATTTGCATTGATACCTTGTTCAGAATGGTACTATCAGATGAAGATTCATAACCTAGATTTTGGGGCTAATTCTCATAAGCAGTGAGTATCAGTTACTAGGAGCGATTCATGGAAAATTAGCAAATTCTCTGATAGTTAGCTGCAGATTTTTGTTTGAACTTAAACAAGGAAAATATTTCTAAGAAAAAGTGTTACTAATGTTCATTGCTATTGTTCAACTTGCCCTTTTTTGTAAAAAGCAGTAATGTTATGCATGGATATTTAGTGTCACACTGTATCACTTTAGAGTAATGAAAGGTTAAGAAAATTAACAAAGGCTTTTATAAGTTGGTAAGAAATTGTAAAAACCCCTAAGAAACAAAGAAAAAGTGGAATCTTTCCAAAACTGGTTTTCAGTAGTACTGCCCTTAACATCCCACTGTTAACCTAAATGAGAATAGGATGATGTATAGGGTTAACTCTGAGGAAATTCTAAAACTAGCCAATAGTCAATTTGGAATTGAGGTTTAATGTGCTTAATAGTGTATTGCAGTGTGTTTCATTTACATTATGGTTTTCAAATCACTGAGTAGACTGGTAAAAATGTGGACAGTGCCGCCTAGTCAGCTGTCTCAGTTTTCGTTAGGAAATAGCATGTAAGGATGGTAGATGACTGTTAAGATGTATCAATAACTACTTGTTACTAATTTAAGTTCTGCCATCATTGTGACTGACAGAAGAGAAAAATCTGAGAAGCAGCATCTGAGGCTTAATTTTCAGGGACGCTGAGTCGGGAGCATGGTTATCCACACTAGAACAGTGTCTAGGGTTATCAAGTCCAATCCAACATTTTACAGCTTAATAGAAGCTCCTTCCTTCTGTATTAGCAATATATTAATTGAGAACAGTACTTTTTAAACATTTGGCCATGTATTTTGTACAATATAAGCCAAGATTTTCTTCTCTTTCCATGTAAATGGTTATTTACATTTTAAAGACTTTTTCTCAACTTCCGTCACTATGAATTACCCTTGTCTTGAAAGCACATTGGCTGGGTTTGTAGATGAATATGAGTTTACTTGGGCAGCAGCCATCATATTTTATTTGTCATCTAGGCTCCCTTTCCCACAAAAGCTTGGACGAGATGGTCTTTTGAGGTCCCTTCCACCTTGGGCTTTCCTATGATTCTGTGTATTTTAGCTCTGCTAGAAGTAGGTTACTGATAATATCCTGTAATTGGTTTTGCCTTTGCAAAGCCACATCGTATTGATGGTTTGCTGTTCTGCCTCTGATTCAACAATATGAGAAGATACTTTCTTTCGTGATGCTTTCAGCTGATGCGCCCATTGACAGCTTTTATTACATCATTTCAAAGATGAAGGTATCTAGTACCAATTGGTCTCTAACTCATTTTATACACCTAAATGATTAACAAGATCTTTAAGCAAGCACTTTGTTCAGAGTGCCTTAATATTTGCTGTTACTCTTAATAATGGCTACAGATAATGCTGTTTTCTCTCGTGCTATCATAGCATTTCCTGCTGGTGTACATGGCATATGTTCTTTGTTTAAGCAGTTTGTTAATCTACCCGGTACATTGAGGAAGGAAACTCTGCTGTAGCACAGAGTTTTGACAGTTCTTTTCCAAAGTAAGTCTCTCATATTTAGTGCCATGTATTTCTCTAGATTATCAGTATTTTTCAATGATAATGCTTTTTTAAAGATGCACTACCACCAGAAAGCTCAAATTTGATATATATCAGTCTAACTTTTTTTTGGACTCCTAGAGATCACCTGAGGACAACAATAATTAGCACACCAAAATAGATGTTTGTGTCAAAAATCAAATAAAACTATGTAATCAGTGGTATTTCCTGTGTTTAACATGCACTGTGTGTCTGGAGACAGCGATTTTATTCCAATTTCATACCTCAGGGTTCAAGTTAAGAAGTTTAATGTTTGAATGTTTTGCGGAATTGCTTTTTTTTGTCTTGCAGAGGTCAAAAATCAGTTCTGCAAATCAAGAACCATTCTATTACAATCCCACATCAATAAATCATGGAAGACACAATTATCTTCCTAATTAAATTAAGAAAATTAACACACAAATTGTTTCTTAAAATATTTGCTGTTCTCCTTAGCAGCACCTGGACACTTTTACATCTGAATGTAACTGTAAATTGCAATGTAGAAAGCATCCTAATCGCATTCAACTGAACCCCTGTGGACAGGGTCAATATCGAAATGTGATCAAACATTTTTAAGAAATAATATTAATGCCATTCAGTAGTTGTCATCCTGCTGATTGTATTGACAAGCAATAATAGAGTTAAAAGGAATTAAAATGACATTTGTTGTTGCTACTACTATTTACTGTAAAATTATGTTTACTGTAAAATTATGTTTACTGTAAAATTATGTTTACTGTAAAATTATGTTTACTTTAAAATGAATAGCACTTAGAGAATACTTTAGAAAAAGATCTTACATCTGAAAGTATATAGCAATCCCTTTTTAGTAATTTACTGTTCTTTTGCCTTCACAATGTTGTCAAAGCCCCCATACTGCCAAATGATGTTTTAGCAAAGCATCCTGCAGCTACTAGAAGTCCTTTTGCTTTTTATTCAGATCTATATGGACATAAAAGTTCATGTTCTGAGTTCTTTTTGATGGAATCAGGGGATTCCCAATTGCCGGCTTTTGCACAGATGACCTCAGTTCTGTAAAATGACTAGCATATGTCAAGATCCATACAAGAAATGGACAGTCATTGATATATTCATTCTAAGGTACCTGCCCGTAGTTATGATGTCTTACACGGTGTTTTCTACCAGTAGAACCTTAGAACTTCCTTTTTCATAAAAGCTTCATTAAAAGGAAAATGGAGAAGATGATGTCTAGTTAAGGGGAGCAAGTCATGCCTAATAAAATGCTTTTATGAAGTGTATAAATAACTAATAAATACTTCATTCTAAAGAATTATAGTCTTCATGAATATTTTTTTCCTTTTTTGAACTCTAAAACCCAAATTAAACTGGGAAAGCCTGGCAAGATGCCATTAAAAACGTACAGGAAGCTCACGTTTTTTACAGTAGTATTGGCAATTCTTTTGTGTCCTTATTGACAGTTCTTTTTACAGATGTTGGGGAACTGAGAAAACACAGGAGCTTTTTTCTGAAAGCTGTAGTTTGGGGGTTTGATTGGGTTTGGGAGGTGTTGTACTGCTAGGTATCCAGCATCACCTAACCATATGGAAAATAACATTTTTAATTTCAACTGAAATGCTTTCACTAGATATGCTGGAATTCAGTAGCTGAAAACTGTATTGTTGCAAACAGACAAGTCTCTTCGTTTTTTTTTCCCTATTTTTTTTCAGAGCTGCTTAGTGTCGTTTTGAAGAGCTTTTATGCTCCCAGATGTTGGATATTTTTTTTTAATTAAAAATGGGCGGTATGTCTCTGCCTCATTGAATCATCTGTTCCTAAAAATTAGAAAAAAATTACCTGCATAAAGTGCCTCTGCTGTTTTTAATAGCAGGAGAACAGAGGATCTCAGAAATGTGGACTGAATTTTTATTTGATAACCTTCATGATATCAAAAGTGTGTCTCATGGGTGTTATTTCAGTACTGTCTTAAGAGAAGTTTAGGAATGTTGTTTTTAGTGATCCATCTCATGGTTTTGATAGACTTTAAGAAGCAAGACCAGAGCTTTTCATCTCACACATTGATTCCAATGCCAATTCACTCAAGACTGTTGAATTGGTTTTGTCCTCAACATTAGAGTGCCAACAGCAATGCCATTATGGTTCATCCTCTCGTTGGATAGCCACTGCAAACTTGGTGGTATCTCATCTGCCTTAGGCATTTTTTACTTGCAACGTTACCCAGAACACTTTTAAAATGGCAAACCGTGTGATGAGTCAAAGCACATGGTATCCCAAAAGATGTCTTTTGAGATCACATCTAAAATGTATCCCCTAGTTTATTTTAGACTTTAATTCAAATCCTACTATTCATCGATGGATATTTTCCCCTCTGACATGCTAGCACAAAGCTGAGGAAGGACTTCAGTCCTTAGATATTTGCAGAGTCCTGTCCTTTTGTACTGATAAGAAGAAGCAATTCAGATTCTTGTCAAGACTCTTCATTTCTGAAGCAGAGAGGAAAAAGGTCAGATGCTATAAACTGGGCAAACTTCTAACGTTTTAGATAAGGAATTGCTGCATTTTAGACAAACAGTTCTGGTGCTGAGAGTTGTTTGTTCAGTTTGCTAGAATGTGGGCTACAAAGGGGGCTTTTTAAAACATTTTTCTTTACCAGGATGCTACTGTGGTTTTCTTCATGTAATTTTCAGTTTGATTTTATGTGTATATTCAAACTTGCCTGTAAACCTGTGGAATCTGGGAAGGCAAAATCTGTGCTCAGATTCCAAGGCAGCTGCCTAGGAGTTGACTCTATTGGGGCAAAATATGTCAAGTCACTTGAATTAGGAGACAAAGCATGTGTTTACTGTTGTTTGTAACAGTTAATGGTTATGAGAAGTGTGTTCTGTGCTGATACGCTCCACAGTACCTATACCATACAGTACATTCATCATCAGTTATTGCTCCAAAGAGCTTGAAGTGGTATCATGGCTACTGGTGGCTTTTTTACCCCTTCTGGGATTGAGGATAAAAATGTAATGTGTTTTATTCAAAGATACAGCTGGAAAAAGTCAGGCTCCTCTACACGGGTAGATAGGCATCTCAAAAGAACAGCAATAAATGCAAGTTATTAATTTCCTTTTCTTCCATAGTTAGAGATTTTAGAGACGCCCTGTACCTTTTAAAGATAGAGAAACCCATTTTCTTTGCTTGTGTGTTGTAGTCCCCGTCCTTGAATTGTATATCTGTTATTGGAGATTCTAATAAGTGACAGATTGTTATTTAGAAATTGAGTACAGATCTTGCAGCTCTGTAGCCTTTGTTGAGTTACAAAAGCAAAGTTAAACTGGATAAATTACATTTCTTTTAAAACAATAATTGTAAAATGGCTAAAACTAACATATACAGAACAGTATAGAAATTAGGTACAGAACTGGCTGCCTGTGTCTCCCTTTTTTTGAAATGATGCTTGTATTTAACTATATTCATAAATGAATCTAGAATTTCATTATTTTCTTATGTTGCAAAGTATTTTGTCATGTTCTGGGGTCTAACTTGCAGAGAGAAATCTAATGATCGTGTTTGTATAGTATCTGCTAGGAGGAAGCTTCACTTCAACATGCGTACCAAATGGCTTTTTAAGTCCCTAGTAATTTTAATAAACTGGCAGATAGTGTTAAACAAAACTTACGCCTTTGAGAAAGCAATGTATTAAACCAAAGTCATTTGACCAAAGCTTGCAAGACCAAGAACAGTCAAGAAATTCTGCGCAGGTACCTGTAAAGTTGTGTCTTGCTAGCAGTTCAGCGTTCTGGTGGGACTCTTGGTGCTTATTAGCTTGTGACTCTTCTTGGGAGCCTTGTGATGTACACACAAGTGCACCATGGGTGAGCTCAAAGCAGTTTCCCTCTTAGTGAAACTAAGGCTGAAGTCATGCACTCTGAAGCCATCAAGAAAGCACCACTTGCAATTTGTTAACGAAGTCCTTGAGCAATCTGTCTATGTATACAGTGTACTCGCCTAGGACTGGTAATAGAAGTGAACTTTATCAATCACCACTAAAGACGTGCTGTGGACATTTGGTCCTGGAACCATAATGTATTGTAGCAAATTTGTCTTCCCTCTCTGTACTACACCAGTCAATAATGTAGATCTACTCTGTTTGCTTTTATCATTTGGATGCAGAATAAGCTACCTAAATCTGGAAGCTCTTGAAATAGCTAAACCCTGAACTCCCTGCTAATTCAGGTGGCATGCAGCAGTTAAAGTGTTCTTCTTGGAGTCTGACAAGGAGAAAGAAGGGAGCAGGTGGATGAAAGGGGTGGTCCTTGGTAAGGGGGTGAAATCTTCTCATGGTGCTCTTCTCTGTAAAACTGCTGAAGTACCAGACTCTACTCCTGGATAAGTGGAGTTTGAAAAATCTAACTGCTCAAAGTGCCTCAGCTTGAATCTTCTCTTCTCCTGTTTTTATCCTTTGTGCTTCAACAAGATCTGAGAAAACTGTGGAAAAGGGCCAGTTCTCTGCTTATGAATTATTCCATTGAAATAAATACAGTATAAACCTGTAAGGTAACTATGAAGTCATTAATCACATATTACAAGTTGCTTATTCGTAGGAATGAATTTGGCAAAGTTTTATTCTAGGAAACACCAGCTGACAATAATAGTGAGTGAACTAAGTGTTTTGGAAATTTTGGATCCCGAAGTTTGGGATCCTATGGAAACTGTGGGGTTTGGAATGGTAAGCGTTGTGTATTAGTGTGATGTATCACATATCATAGTTGCGTGCATCTGTTCTACAAATAATGGTGTTTATTTCAAGTGTAATTTACAAACAGATAGAAGTCTGTACTTTCCAATGTTTGGTTTGTTGTTTTTTTTTTTTTTTTTTTTTACCCAGACGATTTGTAATAGGAGATCACAGCAAAATGAGCTTGAATGTCATGCTGTCTGTAGCATACCAAATGCTTGCTTGAGGGGATATCATAGAAATGCTCTCTTCTTTAGGATACTTAAAGTAGTTGAAGAAGAGTGGAAGAGAACAAGGGAGAAGCTGGAGAATGTATTTTGGCCCCTGAAAAGGTCATTTTGAAATAGTAAAGAGGCGTGTATGATGAAAGAAAATCATGGCAGATCCAGGATGTGGTGTAATAAATTAGTTTTTCTTGGTCACTAAGAGTCTGGAAGAAGACGAAAGATGCCTTCAGGATAAACAACCATATTGTTAACTCCTTCCTTTTCAATGAGATAATACTTGGAATTTGTTTCTCCCCACTATTGTAACTCCTACATATTTTTTTTAAGATGTTACCATGTTGTGAGACAGTGTATTTGTATTGTCAAGCATTAAGGATCTTCAGTAATTTGAGAAATTCATAAAGTATATGACCGTATATAAACTGGGGTGGGTTTTTTTAATTCTTTCCATATGGAAGCAGACTTGGCCCTAGAGAATGTAAATTAAATACAGTAATTTGAGTAAAATGACTTGTCATAGAAAACTCACTTTCAAAGAGCCACAGTTGTGCACTCTATGCGTCTGTTCTCTTTTGATGTTTTACTGTTTCAGCTAATGTTTTGGCCTTTCAAAATATCTCTTTCACCTCACTTTTGTTACCACACTTTCAGTTTCTATACTTTTGTACTTTCGCATAAGCATCTCCTGTGTGATTCATCACCAAAATTGTAATACAAATTTCTCTGCTAAAACAATCTGCAAGGTATTGAAATAACTACCTCTTACTCTCTTCCAGTAAGGAAAACATGTACACTCTTCATTTCTTGGCATATTATTAATTAAAACATAATCCATTTGCTAATAATCACTGCCAGTATGCTTTCATATGCCATATTAATTACTATACTGTTACATTCCGAATCCTGTTAAGGGCAAAATAAAACACACCTTATATTTTAAAGCCAAGAATCTGTTCTTAGTGTAATTGAAATCTTAACACTACAACAAAGAATTATTATTAAACCAGATACAAAAAAGGGTTTTTTTCATTATTTTCATTTTCTTTCTATTACAAGGACAAAAAAATCTCAATAATAACAACACAATTAAAATTGTTATGAACACACTTCCTAGTATCTTTCCCTTTCTCTGATATGGTTACTCTTCCGCTGTTTCTGTCTGGGTCTTGAGATCGTTCATTGGCTTCTGTTTGGGGCAAGGGGGTGCTATGATGAGTTGTCAGCGTTTCAGGTTCTTTGCTGGGAGGAGTATGATGCTGGTGCTTTCTTCCTCTTTGCTCCAGGGTCCACGTGGGGCTACTTTTACACTTTGTCCTTCCTTCACTGATCTGCAACTACATTTTACATCAATTTTACTGGATAAATGGGGATTGTCTTACATATGTTGGATACTTGTCCTTTCTTCTCTTGTTACCCCTAAAACTGGTTTTGACCACCTCCCATTTCTGTATTTCTTTACTTCGCATAATATATTATAGGCTTGGGGTCTCCAGTATAATCCTGTGCCCCTTGTTTTGTCATTCCATACTGGTACACTGCATCCTATGTTTCCACTTTTGTTGTCTGCTATCGTCCCATGCCTGCACTACATCATTATGTTGGTCATACTTATTTCATCCTAAATAGAATAGAAAAAAAAATACAAAAAACATACAAAGATAAGCAAAAGTAATGTCAATTAGGCATAGCCGCATGGTCTTTGGAAAAATTACTGTTTCAGCTAAAAAGTTAAAAAAAAAATTTAAAAAAAGCCAGGAAAGCCAGGACAGATTTGGATAAAGCCTGACCAAGATTCAGTGCTAGGCCTCTTCAAAGTTTGTTCAAATCATATTGCTAGAGGCGGCAATTTATTTCACAAACGTGTTACTAAACATTCTTTAAGGAAAACCCTTTAGAGGGTTTTAATAAACCCAGGTTTAGTTAACCATCATGGTATGAATTTTTACATTCGTGATTCATCTACTTAAATTACTATGGCTATACTATGCTAGTGGGAATATTGATATGCTCAAAAATGAGCATATTGTAGCAACTGCACTTAAATTATCTTGGAGTTTTTTGTAAGGATTATCTGTACTGATAAGTCAGACATATTCACATGATCCAAGTTTCCATTTCTGTTTTTCTCAATTGGTAATCAAAGATACTATATTTTCATCTTTAAGGTAGTCATAATGACTCTTCCTATGACTATGGAGTTTGTCGTGTAGATTCTGCAGTATGACTTTCTGCAAGAATTACTGTCCGTTTTTACAGTTTTCATATATTCCTAACCTAACTCCACACTTGTTTCCATAGGGAATTTCACTTTTCTACCAGTTCAACCATTGTTATTTGTCATAGCTAAAATGAATCACAGTCATTTAAGACACACAATGAGAATTTCATAAATTGGGACAGACATTTTGTTGATAATTGGATTTTTTTTTCTTATGGCTTTATATATCATTTTGTACACGTGAAAGCAAACAGTTAGCTAAACATTTATATTAGAGGCAGAAATAACTTCATGAAAGGTTACATAAATCTCGACCACTAGTTTGCAGAATATTTGAAATTAATGACTCCTGTGCTACGAGTGCATTTTGCCGTATAGATGTGTAAATGTGGCAATTTCAAGTGCGTATAAAGACAGATTATTTCAAGTGAGATTTTGAAAAATCTCTGTCTTGAGCTAATTCATTTTGTAACAGAAGTCATTAAGAATTTTATGAAAGCAACACAGCTGAAAACCCTATTGTAAAAATCAAATAGAGGTAGGTACTGTGTCTAGTTAGGTAAACAATTATGTATCTAAACAACAAAACATCACCAGCAGAATGGTTTTCTATTCAATTCTTCTGGATAAATAAATGAGTATATTGTTTTCTGTTTTTTCTAGTGTGTTGTATTTGCTATGACATCTGGTCAGATGTGGAATCACATCCGTGGACCCCCATATGCACATAAAAATCCTCAGAATGGACAAGTGGTGAGTTGATTCTTTCAATTGTATTTTGAGGGGAAATATTACAGACACACACACACACACATATATATATATAGTTACTCCCTACAGTAATTATTGCAGTGCCATAGCACTGTATGACAGTGTGCTAGAGTCTTAAGTCTGCAGTTGCAAGCAGAGTCTGTGTGGAATTTCAGATGTTTAGAAAATTCCACCATCTTTGATTTGAGCAATGAAATGAATGGTCGTGTTTTTCAAAACTCTATCAGGCTCCCAGCTGTAGTGAATGTGTTATAAAACGTTCCATACCACACAATTTCCGCTGTCCAAAGATAAATGAATATGTGTCCTTTTTGTAGAAACATGCTCCTTCACGAAGTGAAAAGCAAGGTTTTTTTTTTTGTTTGGGGTTTTTTTTCGGGGGTGGCCTCATCTACACAAACCTTTGAGATTTGTAACCTCTTTTCTTCTTTCTTGAGCATTTTAGTTAGAAAAGGAGATAGCAAATATTTTCATGTGCTTTATATTTTTCATGTGCTTTTTTTCCATCATGCCTGTAATATTTCCACTGAACTTTACAGAATGCTTTTTTCCTATATCTCTTTACTCCTTCGATTTAAATTCTTTATCAGCTTTACAAGAAGTTACCACTATTTGATTACTGCCAAAATTACTGTTATATCCTGTTACTGCTGTCTTTGAAGGAATTCTCTTACTTGCTCCTTCCTGCTCACAAATTAGCAAACATTCATCCGAGTTCAGGAGAAATTCTCTTTGCCAACTGGGAAGGTAAAAAAGGACCTTGGCTAGTTTCTACCACTCTTGGTTGTTTACCACTTTTCAAGCAAGTTGTTGGGATGGAATCGATGAATCTTGCAGTAAACTTAGTGGTCAGGAAGCTTTTGAGGACTAGTGGCCTGTCAAGCTATTTTCAGCTTTGACCAGCACTGGTTAAAGGAGGCTGGCGTGTGTCTTAAAGAAAAAAGAAAAAATTATTCAAAGCTCCCTTTGTGTCATATCTGCATTGGAGTAGCAAAAAAATGATGGTTTGAATTTGAGTACCGATTTGCTTTGTATCAGAAACGTAGCAGCATGTTGATGTCATAAAATGACATGATTCATCTGTCAACTTTGTTATGCAGAAGTAGAACTGATAATGTAATAAATAATCTCTGTAAAACACTGTGTTTGTAAAATTTAGAGTTTTTCATTACTGTCTTACAGTATTAAATTTATGATGCTTTCCTACAGAGTGACAGAAAGGAGAAATACTGCATAGAAAAAGCACTGTTTGTGACAAATTAGTTTTTACCATACCCAGTTTTATCCATGTTGCCCTTCTTAAAGACCTGTTTCTGAAATATAGGCTACATTAAATCATTAAAAAATATCTCTCTAATTGTTCCTGAATTTATGCCATCTTGTCTCAGTTTTCAGACTGTGAACTCCTCGTTATCCTATCTGAGTGTCTGAAAAACTGCTAGTTTGGAGTGTTAACATACACAACTAAATAATGAAAATGATGGTAGAGATGGTTTTAAGTTCTAGTTACTAATCTACTGTACACACATACCTTCTTTTCTGGTTTTGCTCCATTATATGACTTCAGGTAAGCTATTTTTGTGCCTCTGATGCACCTGTCTCTCCTTGTTCATATGTGTCAGTACTTTCACCTCCTTGGAATTATGTCTGTGTCACTAAGTAAAACAAATCAGATTCTAAGAATTAAAAAAAGTATAGATGCAGGATCATCAAGCTCCTGATTTATATAAGGTACTGACTGCTATAGTTCTAATTTAAAGCTCTGGTTTTTACCACTGTTAGAAGCTTAATAAGTATTCTGTAAACCTTTACCTATTTTACATTGCATTTTTTTCCAAATAACATTATTGAACATTTTTCCGTTTCATTTTTCTAGCACTTATCTATGTTCCTGTGAATTTGAAGTCATAAAAGTGCTTATCTAACACTTCTGTGAGATTTATTCAGCCATGATAATTCACTGTAACACTGTTCTGCATTAAGTTAGCAACTGCTGTCTTTACTTCTGGATGAAATTTAACTCATCACTTTCCAATGTCTAGGATTTAGTACCAATTCTAAATGTCCATGCTAATTTTGTGCAAGAATTACTCTGAACCATTGTTAACAGTCTTACCAATGTAAAATTCTGTTTTTAAGAGGAAGCATAGAATAGCTCACCAAGCTTAGTTGTTTTATTGTTAGGTTCAAATTTACTAGTTATTAGCTTTTCTTAATTCATAGGAGTTAGCAGTTCAGTTCTGTACTAGCTGTAGAGCCTGATATGCCACCAGGCTTTGAAAGTGATAATATTCTGTCTTCATAAACTGTTCCTTACTTCCAATATCTCCTATTATTTGCTTTGTTCTTGTCATAATTTTAGATGACACATTTTTCTTCCTTAAATTCCTATTTTTTTCAAAAGATGAAAAGACATTTTTTGCTTTGCTTAAACAGCACTACTTACTAGTGCCAGTATCTTGTAAAAGGAACATTACCTGTTCTTAATTTTTTTTTGCTTGTGCACTGCATTTATGCTTCTTTGTTTGATTACCTGAATTACTTTAATTCTATGATTGTATTCTTTGAATGAAGCTTTTAAACCATATTTTTGTAATTCTGTGTGGGTCTATTCTGTGAAGTTGATGTGCTCTCTTATTGAGGTTGTTGCAGTTACTTCCTTTATTCTCCATTGCCATCAGCTAATTTCAGTTTTTGGGTCCACATGAAAGCAGGATCAATTTTTCTGTAGAAAGCTGAATCACACAGTACTGTTGCTTGATATTTCAGTTTCTAGTTTAGGTTGATGCAACTGGTGCTAGTCTTCTATCTTGACAACGTTTTTTTTATCTCTGTTGTGTTTTGGAGTTGTTCATCTTCTGCCTAATAATTTTGTTAGGATTAGCCCCTTACTGGACTGTGTGACACTAAAACCCTGTACCTATTTTACTGGAGTTGAGAGTGAAAACTAAACATCTCATTGGTGTCTGTATATAAACAGTCTTGGGAGAGTCCTTATTTTTATTCAGAGCTTGATCTGTAGAGAGCTGGAGAAAGCAATTACATATTTTTGAGCCTCCTGCAGAGGTGCTTCTGTTGCTGTTTAATTGACCTAATAGCAAAGAATTCTCATTAGATTTTCATCAAGTTTTAATCGAATAGCAGCAATGGCTAAGAAAGCATTTATGTATGTCTATCCAGGGTTAGCAGCCATTTTTTGATTTGGATACAAATTCTACAGTTTTTATTGTGCAGTATGCACAAGACTACATCGTTAAAATGATTGAAAGTTTGCTTTAAATGAGAACAGGGCAAAGGACAAACTTGATCTGAAATACTGAATTCAAGGCTCATAATTTTCTTTCCTTTTCTGAGAAAAAAATTATTAGAAATTGGAAAAGTTTCTCTGTGAAGAGAGAAATATGATATCTTTATTGTCAGAATTAGATGTTTTTCCTACCTAAGGTGATGCTTTGTGAAATGGGTAATGGTATTTGCCACTATATTAACTGGATTTTTTTTTTACATATCTTTATACTTTAAAAGCTTGTTAAAATTGCTTAAGCATAACACAAATTATGTCCCTTAGGAAGGAATTTATAACTGTTTAGCAGATCTTTTAGATAGAACACTTTGCAATATCAGATCAAATATAAATATTTGTTGAATTGTGGAGTTTATTCAGCCTTTTTTTTTTTTCCTACTTACCTTTCAGAGTTTTATAACCACTGATCTTTATTTGGGAACAGTCTCTAAAGTACCACTTTTCAAATGGTCTAGCAGATACGAGTATCTGGTAATCTGTATGTTTCTGAAGTTAAATGAAAAATATGTTTGACTACTATTATTCATTTTTGCATTTATCCATGTAAAATTAAGGTATCCTGAAAATTTTATGCTTAGAATATCGATATTATTAATTCACATTAGTCCTCTACTGCTAAGAAGGACAAAATGTCATTTATTAAAGTATATTCTTCTGTGGTTTTTGACATGACTTTTTCATGTGAGTCTAATTAAAATAAATGGAACTTTCTTGGAATGGTTTTAAAGAATGACTCTCCCTTTCAAGCTCAGTAAGTCACAGTAAATACATAGTCCTTTTGCCTTCAGTGTGTCTGGAAGCATGTTTGAAGTACTGTTCACCAAGATTGCGTTTGTAATGCCCCACTTTTCTGAAAGTGGCTAGATTGCTTGGTAGTAGTTTCAATATATAAAAAAGTCATTTCCTATGTGATATATTGTTATGTATGTCTTGCTTTTGGATAAAAAAAGTTCATACAGATAATTATATCCTTGTCTAACATAAGATATCCAGATTGGCATCAGTAGTACCACAGCAATATTTCGGTGCATCTATCGACAATAATCACAACCACAGTGCTATTGAAAATACTTCTTACTGTTTTATTGGAATAGCCAATTATTTATGTTAATACGCTTGATAGAAAGGAGAAGTAGGTTATTCATGTTATGAGTGTATTTAATGAAACAGCTTTCCTGTGGTCATCAAAACAGTGAGTCTATTCAGAAACTGCAATTAGTAATGGGTTTCTCAAGCCTTTAATTTAAACGTCTATCTTGATTTAGTCAAAAAAAGAATCTATAATCGGCAGTGTAAGATGTAAAACTAGTATAAAACAATCTTAATTCTGTTAACAGACCAACACATTAACAAATGGGCAACATCATATCTAAACTAGTGTTGGGAAAACTATTAACCTGTATAAGAAATCTGTCCTAGTTTTTGAGATTGCAAGTGTGATTGTAGCTGGCATTTCAATAGCTTTCTGTATAACACGTTTTTACCTTGCTATTAGAAAAGGGAAACCTTACACAATATTTTGTACCCTTTTTATTGGGAGGAGGGGGAAAAAGGAGGTAGGAAAATGGTCATGACAGAAGGGTTGCTCAGATGAGGCATTGGAACCTCTAAATTCTTAAATTCTGATTGCTGTAAAAGTTCAGATAGTGCCATTGTATTGCGAGTACTGTAGTTTTGGCTGAGTAAAGATGGAACGTTTTCCTATCAAGTAAAACTGGATTTTAAACAAGTAATCAGGCAGCAAGTAGTCTGTCATGATAAAATCCAATAAATAAAAAAGCAGTAGATTTTAATTGCTGCTTGTAACAACAGAAATCCAATTTTAATTGACTGATACCACTTTCAAGTAACAAAACACTCCTCCTTACCCCTGCCTACCTTTTGCTAAGTGTAGACGAGCTCCTGGAAGCAATTTAATTTCATTTGAAAGAACTGTTTTTTACAGAACAACTCTTCATGTCAGAAGTCAGAGAGACCTCAAATACGTGAAGTTATGAAGTATCTGAAGATAGAATGGTAATGCAATACAGAAAAATAGACTTTTCTTTTTTAAGACAGAAAACCAGAATGACACAAGAGAAAACCTGTTCATGATGAACAGAACCTTATGTCGTTCTGTTACTACTAGAACAAGAGTCATTTTTTTAAACTCAGCTTGATTGCCAGGTAGGAATCTAGATTTTGTGTCTTCCAGGATTTTACTGGTTGTGTAGAAGTTAAAGCTAAGAGTCTTCTCTAATAAAATAATTTTGATTTGAAGGTACCTGTGAAGATCATTTAGTCCAGCTGCTTGCTCAAAGCTGGTCAGGCTGCTCAGGACTTTGTCTAAGCAAATTTTGAATGTCTCCAAGCTTAGAGATTCCCCAACCCTGTTCAGTGTTTGACCATCTGCATCATTCTTTTGATTTTACCCTTTAATTTATTTTTATCTTTTTTTATTTCCATCAGGAACAGTCAAGGTAAATTTTATCCTTCTCTTCAGTAAAAGCTGATTTAGCTGAGTTCTTAATTAGAATTTAACACTCTAATAAAATTAGACTTAGCCCCACAGTACACCTTTTCAGAGCTCCTGACAGCATACCTTTGCTTAAGTGGCACTAGCACTATTATGATATCACTACAATATCCACACTGGAAACGAGAAAACCTTAAGGCTGGAGTAGTCATAGAGATTTTTCTCTGTATAGATTCTGTTCTCTGAATAGAGCTGTGCAGACATTCTTCCTGTAACTATTAAACAACCTAAGCATGTCTATTTTCTTCTAAAAATCGTACAAGTTTTTCAACAGTTTTGAGAGAGTGGGGAAGGGAGAAGAGAGGAAAGAACTGTACCATATTTTCCCTATTACACAGTACAGTCTTTCACTACTTTAGATGGATAATCTTGTGAATCTTTCCTCTTCCCTGCAGAAAGATAATCTATAGTACAAGGGTGCAGATGTTCCTTTTACTGAAGTAAAATGTCAGCAGTTGGGAATTGTCTTGTGAATTGCTAAGCAAGTATCAAAATATTTTCTATCATACAGAGCCTTCTAGAGTTACAGACCTGGTGCCTATTTCCATTGGAGAGCTCTTGCCTCTCCATGCAGTTTTGCTAGTAAGCTCTAATGCTGTCATTTCGATGTAACAGATTAGATTTCTCTTATGCCTGCCAACAGTGTCAAGAGAAGGAACATACATTTGAGTCTTAATGTAAATGAAGCAGCATACTTCAGACAGTCCTTCACGGACTAATTCACCCATAATACCCGATTCAGAGAGATACCGTTTTTATTGTGGTTATTTTTTTTTTTATGGTGGTTAATTTTATTGAACATGAAGAATTTTTGATACTTCTTTTTTTTAATCTGCAAGGCAACAGTTATTTCCTACTTGATATTTTGATAAATATACAGTGCTTTTTGTCTTTATTCATAGAAACAAAAATTATTCTGACTTTTTTTTTTTTTGTCTAGCTGAGGTGCCAACATTAATTCCTTTCTTTGCCTAACCTTTCATGTTTACTGACTGTTCCTGAAGGAAGAAATAATAGAAGAAGACATAAGGACTAAATCAAAAGGTAAACTAAAAAGTTTTATTGTACATGCAGATTGTTCTTCTGAACCTCTGAAAAGCAGTAGGGTAGTACTATACATCCCACCTTTTAGATATCAAATATTTCTCAGTGTTTCTGGACATCAAATCATAGACTCGTAGAACCATAGAATGGTTTGGGTTGGAAGGGACCTTAAAGATCATCTAGTTCCAACCCCCCTGCTGTGGGCAGGGACACCCTCCACTAGACCACGTTGCCCAAAACCTCATCCAACCTGGTCTTAAAACACTTCCAGGGATGGGGCATCCACAGCCTCTCTGGGCAACCTGTTCCAGTACCTCACCACTCTAACAGTAAAGAATTTCTTTCTAACATCTAATCTAAATAGACCCTCCTTCAGCTTAAACCCCTTACCCCTTGTCCTGTCACTGCACTCCCTGATAAACAGTCCCTCACCAGCTTTCCTGTAGGCCCCTTCAGGTACTGGTAAGCCGCAATTAGATCTCCCCAGAGCCGCCTTTTCTCCAGGCTGAGCAACCCCAACTCTCTCAGCCTGTCCTCACAGGAGAGGTGCTCCATCCCTCTGATCAGCTTCGTGGCCCTCCTCTGGACTCGCTCCAACAGCTCCATGTCTCTCCTGTCCTGGGGCCCCCAGAGCTGGACGCAGTACTCCAGGTGGGGTCTCACAAGAGCAGAGTAGAGGGGCAGGATCACCTCCCTCGACCTGCTGGTCATGCATGTTTTGATGCAGCCCAGGACACAGGATATCTGTGGTTTTGGGTTTTTGACCAGGAGGGGAGAATTTAACTTCTATCGTAATTACTGGTCAGGATTCAAACTCCATCACCACATTGTTGAGAAACAAGTTCCCAAAAGGAGTGGGCTTAACACAAGCTTTAGAACAAGGAGTTATTTTCATTCTGCACTACCCTTTAGACAGGCACACTTCTGTCTGCCACTTAAAAAGCCATTGCAGAACTGCCACGTGTATTGCTTCTTAGAAAAGTTGATCTACAGTCCTCCTTAGGAGACTTTGCTTCTGCATAACAGAGCTGAGATAGATTGTCTTGAGAATGCAAGTAGGTATGCTGCCATTAAAATGCTTTGCATGTAAAACAAAACTTTAAAACTGAGCTCTGGAAATGTGAAGTAATACTTGGGCATAGTAGTGTGCTCACAGCCCTTTTGTGTGGCACTGTAAAGAATTGGAGAGAGTTTTGTCAATGTTAGCTACTTCACCTTCTGAATGTGCATTTAACTGGAAGTATGCTACAGTAAGGGGAAATAATGCAAGCATTGGATCAGCTGCACAATTTAAGAATGGATTTTAAGAATCGATTTAACAACCAAATTGAATTAAATTCATGCTGTTTTGTCATTTAATATCCCAATAATTGATCACTTGCATTATTATTAATTATCTTTGGAAAATACAGAACCACAAGGACATGCTGTGAATATATATGCCGCTTTAGGTAGTGCTCACAGAGGGACCGTAGTGTGTTTGCTACTGTGGTCTTTCCACTGTATCCCTCTCATCACTTAAAAACACTATATTAAATTCAGGTCTACAAATGATTTGCAAACCTTGAACAACTGGAAAAGTAAAAACAATACACAAACTTTAATTTGTATTTCTTCTGGCTATTTTCTCCTGTTTGTTTAATTTCCTGTTTCCCTAACCCTACTAAAATACTGGAGAGCTTCATTTACTGAAGAACGAACAATTGAAACCCCTCCAAACAAGTCTCTTTAAGAGCTCAGGAAAAAATTCTAGAAAAACAGATTAGAGAGACATTCATACCACTGTTACTCAGAGGGTTATTTTCTATATAAATTGAAGAACATACCTTCCAAAAAAGATAGCAGATATAGCACAGGGTAGAATGAATCCTGAAAATAGACAGCACAACTGAAATAGTAAACACACAATTTGAAAACGAAAAGGACAACTGAAAAAAAACCCCACTCAAACCAAAAACAAATAGGTAGCCAGTTGCCATGTCTGCTCTGATATATTTAATGTCTTTAAAATGAGCCACTTATCCATGGAACTTACTCCCTTTGAGAGGCAAAGAATATTGTAAGGTTGGGTTATTAACATAAGTATAGTACCAAGGTAACAAGTTCAATCCAAATACATACTACTGGTTTGAGGTTTTTTCCTTCTCCTTTGATCTTTAAATTTTTTTTTTTTTTTTTTTTGGTGTTTGACCATCTGCAGTGTTTCATATAGCTCTGATCTAACAAATAACTTTAAAGTTTAATTGATAGTGCATGGGTTTACAGTAGTGGGAGGGCCTTGTACATTGTCCTGTCATGGGCAAGTGCATCTTACCAAAATCTTTGACTTTTAAGATTTTGCTCCCAGACTTGTTCTACAGTGCTATGTTACTACCTTTTGTACTCAAATAAAACTTCTTTTAATGTTTGGGTGAATTACAGGTGCAATACTTTGATTTTGAATTAATTTTTTAATAGGCTGATCACATTAATGAATCATATTCAGTCTATACTTACATAGTGAATACTTTTTTTTCTAGCTGAGTTATTTTCAGATAATGAGAACGTAATTTGTGGAATTCCTTCTGACTTTTGAAGCATATAATCTTCATTTTTTTTTCCCATGTAACGTAGTGATGGGTTTGGTTTTTTTTTTGTCCTCAGTACCTTTCTGGCATCAGCTGAATTCATTATTACCTTTTCTTGCACTCTCATCATCAACGTGAAATTTAATAAATTAGTCCCAAGATCTAGAGTTCCTTTATGTGTTTTTAAATGGCCTATTCTGTTTCCCATTGAGACAGTTATTCAACCTGCTTATAGTGTTTGTTCCAAACCCATTTTTCTCCAGCTTTACATGTAACAGAATGAATTGCCAAAGTCCAGATAAATAGTAGCACATTTTCTTTGTCAAGAGGATTAATTACGTTAAGAAAGAGATTGTGCCTGATGAATATGGTGTCTATCTCTTTGCAATAAGTGTGCTGTATTTCATCTCATTTTTCATGTTCCTTCATATGTTTAATTGTACTTTATTTCAAAACTTATTCAGAAGGATTTCATGTTATTGAAATCTAACTTCCTTCCTTCCTGAATGTGTTTAGTTTCTATGTGTGCTGTTGTATACATTTCCACTAACATGCTCAGATAGACTTGGCTAGAATGCATAGATAAAAACATAAATCTTAAAGCCTAGTAGCAAATTTATGTACTAGATTTGGAATTATGCTTTTTGAGTTTTTGTTCAACTTTTTATGTGGTATAGATGTATTCTGTCAGCTGTGGATGCTTGTATCCCTTTTATTCATCATAAGCATTGCCGAAAACAGAATTCAGAACTTGGGTCATTACCACCCTTGACTGCATATTAACTTCTTTGTTCTCTTTTAATGGCTGAAATATGAGCTGTTTTCATTTCATTTGCAGGGCCACCTCAGCTTACATCCTGACAACTTTCATTTTATCGCAAAGCTTCTTGACCTTTTAAGAGGGAAATGTGTTTTCTAGTCAGTCATCTCTTCCCATTCTTTCTAAGCTCTGGCTGTTCTTTGTATTCCATTTGGGATTATTAATTGGTTAGGTCTGGAATCCTTCCCTGAAAGGTCACTGATTTATTTATTTATTTTAAGATGTGTGGGATACAGATTCAAGATAGCTTAAGAACTTAAACCGTTACTCTCTGACTCATTCAATTCACCAATTTTTTCTAGTGTAGATGACTTCCCTCATTAATTTTTCATTTCAGCTGAACTCTTTTGAAATGTAAAAATCTTAAATTGAAAGTTTTTAAATGTGTAACTATTAATTTTTTCAGTTTAATTTACTGAATCAACTCAGGTCATTTTATCTGAAATTATTTTGTACTTCCTGTGTCTTTACAGTGCCCTTTTTTCAATGAAAAAATGTGCTTATAGTATTATTGCTTCTTGTTGAACCAGCGGGTAACTGAGGATTGAATCTGCCAGGTGTCACATACTGCTCATTGGGGTGTGGTGTTAGTAGTATCTGTTTCAATTCTATTTAGAAAATTAGTCTCTAATCTACCATGAGGAGTTCTTTTTCTGAATGCTTTTCAGTTCTTCAACTTTGTAATATCCTCTCCATGAATGCAGTCTGAGTTCTCTCTTGACCTTGTTTTCCTCCAAAGCCTGAAATGTTCTGCTGAATCTTAGCTTACCTTTTCACTTCCATTTTTCTGTGAGTTCACCTGCACCAGTGATAAGGGGTGCTCTTCAGGCAGCCCATGCTGCCTTCATTCCCACCTTCTATACTTCGGTTCACATTATGCAGGGTACACAGACTATCACAGAATTGTTTGGGTTGGAAAAGACCTTTAACCTGGCGCTGGCAAGTCCACTGCTAAACCATGTCCTTAAGCACCACATCTACACATCTTTTAAATACCTCCAGGGATGGTGACTCAACCACTTCCCTGGGCAGCCTGTTCCAGTGCTTGACAACCCTTGACAGTGCTTGACAACAAATTTTCCTAACATCCAATCTAAATGTCCCCTGATGCAACTTGAGGCCATTTCCTCTTGTCCTATCACTTGTTACTTGGGACAAGAGACCAACATCTGTGAGCCTTTTCGATGAAACGAAGCCAGAAGGTGGACTCCAGGAGTTCAGCTGGTACACTCCCACCTGCTACTGGTTTGTTCAGTCCATTGGACCAAAGAGGAACTAGCGTGAAGTAGAACCGCTTGAGATGTGTATAGTGTGGATATTGGGTTTGGAGAATTAATATGCACTACCTGCTGATGTAAACATAGCCTTTGACTCCTCAGCAACTCAACATAAGCATCTTTGTATCAGTAATGGTGGTATTCTTCCAATCAAATTTTGAAATTTGTTCTGATATGAAGGGTGATGTTGAGCAGGAGGCTCTGCTTCCATGAAGGCATTTGAGTCACAGATTTGTATCTGATATCCCTGTTCCTAGGAGAAGGTAGGTCTTACATTTTACCAGATATATTCTGGTAATGGATTGTCAAATGAATGTCTATCTATTTCCTGCTAATACATGTGTATATGAATGAAAGCTAGATAGAGCTTTGAGTCCTGTCTACTTTTATCTTAGTAGCTCTGTGCTGTTCTGGTCTTTATTTCTTGAAAAGACCAAACCTCAATAGGTTCCTGAGAATCTTGACTTAAATGCTTTGCTGCCGGCTTTGTTTTTATACTTTTAAGGCTTTGCTAGGCTGCATGTCAGATGAGAAAATATATTTTCTGAAGAGTCTACTGAAGTTGAAGATCTTTACTCTTCAATCTTGTAATTTTCTATTGACAGTGAAAATGCCTCTTTGAATGAATGTTTAGAAAATATGACTACCAAAGGGTAAACTGCTTTTTTCATTCCAAATTTCTAAAACAATTTTGGTGTTGAGAAGAGATTCTGAATAATGTGTTATAGGTCTGTATGTAAATAATAGCTAACTCAAATTCACAAAAATTTTAATCAATTCTTCAATTTTAACTCTTGACTTACTTTAGGTCTTGTAGATATAAGATCAATATAATTTTTGTTGATTATCAAATCAAGATTTTCAGAACTGAGAAAAGTAACTTAGTACCTAAATGCTATTAATGTGTGATAATAAGAGTTTTAAAATATGTTATGTCCTTTGTACATAAAAATAATTTCAATGTGGATTTTTCTATTATATTTTTAAATATTACAGTGGGTGAAACCTGGCACCTCTTCATCATGTATTTATTTTGAATATGCTATGAATAAAATTTCCTTTCTTAATACACTATGAATAGAATTTTTCTTTATTCACAGGTCATACTGTAGAATATTTTTATGTTGTCTTATTTATGGCTTTCAAACACAATGAGTCCTTTAATATTTTATAATTCTCTAAAATTCTTTTGAAAATATATATATATTCAAGTTGATATTTAGATCCTAGACATAAAACAATTAAAAAAACTCAGTCTTTTAACAGACCTAACAAATACCTTGGTGTGTATAGATATATTTCCTAATTGTGATGCTTCCTCTTTTCATTTTAAAGGTCCAGTTCTATTATTCCTGATGATTTTATTTTAATTTGGCAAGCTAAAAAAAAAAGGGAGTAGAACACTTTCAAATATACAGAAGCTGCATTTTAATATCTACCCCAAAATAGTGTATTTCTCAACAGAGAGTTTGCCAGAAAGGGTTGCTAGATGGTATTAAAAATACCAGTTTCAAGGGAGACAAAAGAGTAACCTTCAAACTTTTTCTGACTTTGTCTCTTATCAGTCATGCAAGTGTCAGAGTCATAATGTGAATACTCAAGAAGGCTTTGAATTGTCAATAGAGGAAGCTTCCTCTTTGAGGTTATATTCGCTGGAACAGAAGAGATAACACTATTATCAGTGTTTTTATAGTGTAGCCAATTTCTCATTGCATGTACTGAAATGCGGTTTTTAATACAGTTTAGATATTAGTATAATGATAAATATGTCAGACTTCTAAACTAAATTCTGAATGTTTCTGTCAGTCCTGATACACTATGAATTTCCACTGTGGTCTCTTTCAGAGATTTTTTATGAGTATTTTCTGGGGAAAAAAATAATTTTCAAACACTTTTCTAAACTTTTTAGGAAATTGACATTAAATATGCATTTCTTTCGGGGATGTGTGTTGAGTTGTCAGCCAGTTGGAACTTCAAAGTTTAGGACTGGAATGTAAACATACAGAATAAAAGCTAGAACTGTGTAATATACAAATACCATTACAAGCTATTTATGATCACCGTAGTATGAATTTTTATGCTTTTTTTGATAAGGCATTCAAGCCCTGTGTTTTAAGTACTGACTCTGTGAATTGATTCGAATTGCTGTTCATGGGCTTGTTACTTTTATTTTTTACATATTGTAATTTTTTTTCCTATGGGCTAGCTAATGCACAAAATCTCAATGCATTCAAAAGTATTGTGCAAATTTTGCATGATAATACAATTGCACTAAACTTTACATGTGTCGCACTTCAAATTTGTTAATATTTACACTGAAATTAATTAAAAGGGCTTAACCACTGCTAGTGAACTATAGAGAGCTATAAAGGATTTCTTTCATTTGTGTTGACTTGTAGGTCATTGTTAGCAATATGTCAATTAACTCAATTATTCAAGATCATTTCTACAAGAATTATGTGTTATCTCCACTACCAAATTTAGGTTGTCTTATGACTCATTACTTGCATTTAGATATTCTGAAATAATATTGTAGTTTACTTGAGTGAAATTCTTATCCCTGATCTTCTAGTGTATAGGATAGCAAATAAAGATTGACAAGTGTGGTCAGGGCTTAGGGTTTCACCAGCAATCTCAAATATTTCTGAAGTATGAAAATAGCCTGTAATATCTATGTCATCATGACATTAAAATCCAGTAATCATCAAATATGTAAGTATTTGGAGAATTCTGTGTAGCAGAGCAATGTGGCTCTGCTGAAAGCTAAGACTTTTTTTGATAGTATCATAAAAAATAATCCATATTTTGTGACCGTTGGAACTAATTATTAGTGAATATAGATCTTCATTTGGTGTTAACAGTATCCCATAACTTAGAAAGTTGGCTGTGTTTCCCTGTTAACATCACTCGAGGCTGATAACACATTGTTTTGACAATAAGACTCCAAATGAATTCCTGTGATGGCCTTTAGATTAACTTTGGATGTGCTAAGAACTCTGCTAGTGGAAAACTTCTGTGTCAGAGTATTGCTGATTTTAGCAAGCTACATAGCTAATAATATATATTTTATAATACATGAAAGGTCAGGCTATAGTATTCATCTTGCAGAACAAGGACTAAATTTTTGTCTCATTTCCACTTTGTTGTTCTTAGTTGCCTTATCTATTCTTCTGCTAATCTACCTGTCTTCAGGAAAGCAAAAATGGTTGAAGCAGTGGTTGAGTGCATTCTTTCCTCAATTTTCCTGTTGCTGATGGAGTAATTTATTGAACTAAAAAGATAAAAATAGAAAATAGCTTACTTATTTTGAAGGATATATAGTAAAAATCAAGGAACCTGTGGCATGAATCTTGAATTACTATTAGAATGAGACTGAAATATCTGGAATGATTTCCCTCCAGAAATATAGCATCATTCTTTTTCCAATGATTCTAATCAATGTTTTCTGAAAGTGGGACATGGAGTTTGATGCTAGTTGGCACTAGGAAGTATTTTACAGCAAACATTGCAAAATAAGTCATATGTCATTCAATGTGGGGGAGAAAAATAGCCTTCATCATTCTTGGTTGTATATTGTCTTGTTAAATGTAATTGCTTTTGCTCTCTAATGTGTGACATTTTTACAGTTAACATAAAAATAAAAAACTTGTATCAATACTGATATTAAGTCAGTGATGTTGTACAAAACCGGTCACCTCTATTCAAGGATTATCTCAAGCTGGCACAGAGCAGGCCAAAAGAATAGGAATTTATTTTTGATCATTAATCTGTGACTATGACAATAGTTAAACGTGAAGTTACCTGAAAATGTGCTGCAAAGTATTTATGTCTTATGATTACTGTCTAGATATTTATATTTTTTAATTTCCAGAACTGTTTGTGGATTTTAAAGATACTTTTCTACTGGCTTGTAACACACTTTTTGATGGTGCAGTCTCTGTCCCTAGTTCAAGAAATACATAACTGAGTGGAAGGAGTGGATATGAGGATGAAAAAAATCCACCTGACAGCTGAAGTGAAGCATTTCTTAGAGTAGTTTAATGACATAAAGCTATAAAAAACTTTCACATTCATGTGCAAAGATACATGTGTGCACGTATATTTATGTATCCTTATATAAGGATATGTTTTGCAATATCTATAATAAATAATAGGATAAAATTTGACTGCAAATGATTCAAATGTGTGTATTTCAAGAGATGTGAAATTACTGGAAGCACTGTCACAACAATGAAGATTTTCAGTAGTTGGTCGTTAAAAAAAATAGTGGATTTTTATTATTACATTGCAAGATTGAAGAGTTTTCTGTGTGGGTCATGCTAGGGCTGTCTCTGTGTCACACTAGAATGCCCTCATCATTCACATGGTGTACTGACTAACTCACTCCTTTAGAATTAGCCAGATTTAAAGAGGACAGGAAAATGAGATGTGGACTGGTAGGGAGCAATACATAGTCCTGCTAATACATGCAGTTGTAATGCAAGCCAGCTGTTCAGACTAGCTTTTGAGAGAATATGGATCACTGGAGACAGATACTTAAAAACAGAAAAGATGTTCACTAGTAGGGGGCTCTTAAACTGCTTAGGCAAAGAGATAAAAATGTAGTTCCTAGTGTTGAAAGTAACTTACATTTTGGACTACTTTATCAAGGCAGATGCTACATTCCCTATTACTTGAAGGAGTTTTAGGACATGTAAAAGATGCTTAGATTGATTGGGAGAAACTTATTTTCCTACTAGCAAAAGTTTTGAGAGATAGTAGAGGTAGTATTTAGAGGACTGTCACTGTCTGTTCTTGTCTTGATGCGTGATCAAATCCTCTTCCCTTCAGAATCTTTGAGAAGAGTGAGCATATACATACATTACATACATGGCTTCTAGCCATCACAGTTCCTTGTTAAGATAGACACTGCAGTAAAAGTCAGTGCTTCATCTGTTAGTTGCCTTTTGGAGCAAACAAGGTGTAGTTTCTTCGTGAGCAGGAAAAAAAATATATTCTGATAAGGGGCAGAGAAAAGAACTCACCCCAGAGAAACTTCAAATACAAAAATATGGGATACTGAGCTGGATGTGGAACATGACTGTGAGGATGTCATCAAGTGTCTCCTAGATGTTTTTTTTTCTCATTCAAGCACTTAGTGTTAGTCAGATTTTGGTTCACTAAATAATTCTCTCTCCAGGTCAGTTTAGAAAGAGCTTTGGCGACAGCAATTTCTAACCTCCGAAAACAGAGATGACAGTTTACCTGCTGGATCTCTTGCCTGTGGTTATTTGCAGAACCCTTTCTTTTACAGTGAAACTTGTTTTTTTCTTGTGTCAGCCAGTTTAGTCTTCTGCAGCTAAATTAAATGTTACATAGGAATAAATACATTAGATGATTGAAATTCTTTAATATAGAGTAATGATTTTACTTCATAGTTCTATGCAATTATGTGGCTTATTGTATATTATATATCTTTCTAAATATTGATGTTCTGAAATTCTATCACCAATAAACCATCAAATGAAATATTTGCTCTGTTGAAATCAATAGCGAAATGCTCATTGACTTCTTTTGAATCAGCATTTCACCCAAATTATTTTAGGTATGGAAAAGAAACTTCTGTCCTCTTCTACAAATACCATGGGACTGGAAAACTGCTTAGGTCAAAGTCACTGTGAGGTTTTGTAGCTAGAGCTTCATACTAAAGAGATAGGTATGTGGCAAAAACTTTTTTTTTTTTTCCTATAAAGGTACTTTGAGAAATCACCTGTTGTGTTAAAGAATCCCCTAGTTAGTCTATAAGAACTGAGAGGACTCTTGAAAGTCCAGAGAAGTGAAAGGGGGCAAAATTCATTATGAAGCCAACAACTGCTCCTCCAACACTGGGAACAACCTTTTTCTACTAAAGTGGTGGGACGTGTGGAGAAAGAGTCTTCAGATTACATGTTCATATTGTTAAATTAAAGACAAAGTTGCCTGTATAGATGAATTTTGAAAACTGACACAACCACTGAGGTTTCTTGGAATTGTTGAATGGAGTTTTGTTGTAATTCATTTAGAGAAAACAAGAAGAAAGACCACGCTGGAACTTGCTTGTCCCAGTCAGCAGTAAATTAGGGAATTAATTAAATTCAGAGCAATACAGCAGGTTGAAGCAGTGTTCTGCCCGTCAGACCCTAGTGAATAAGTTTCACTCCAGCACACATCTAAAATGCAAACTTGGAGGTTTTGCTTACTTTCAGTAGGCTGAAAGTACTCTGAAAGTATTAAGAAAATATTATATGTGTTGTAAAAGTCTTAAATTCTAATTGGATTTGATGTGCTGTCTTGAAATTCTGTTGTGACAAAAGCATCAGTGAAAAATATTTTTAAATGCTATGTATTTACGTACAATGTACAAGTTTATGTACAATGGGACTAAATTTAAGGAACTTGGTCAGTAAGCAAACAATTCTTTGCCATCACATGTGATGACTGTGTTTTGCATCCTTACTTTATGTGAACTTTGTAAGCCTGAACATCCATGCTCTTTTCTGCATGATGCTCTTTTCTCTTTTACTAGAGAACGATATCTTAGGTTCACAATATATGCAATAGGTGTTACTGTGCTAGATGTTTCTGTCTTTTATTAATTTTCAATTAGCTGCTGTGGGCACCACAGTAGTAGAGTAAAAAACAAACACTTGGCTTGGAACAAACACTTGGG
Organism: Balearica regulorum gibbericeps; assembly: GCF_011004875.1. Lineage (NCBI taxonomy): Eukaryota > Metazoa > Chordata > Aves > Gruiformes > Gruidae > Balearica > Balearica regulorum. Next base: position 50,102,309 of record NC_046187.1, on the reverse strand, counting down.
AAAAGAAACACTTTTAACAGAAATACTAAACTATAGTAGTTCAACTGTAATGTAGGTATTTTGAAAGTCTAGAAGCTTGGAGCTTTCTAGATGCCAAGAAAAGAGGAAATTAATATTTAATGTCCTCAAAGTTGATGAAGTTTCTGAATGTTCTCGAAGCATTCAATCATTTGGTATTGTGATGCAGTTAAGTATCTGAATGCTAAAGAATCTGAATGTAACTACTTAAGCCACCTATAAAAGGACACGATGTTTCATAACTAGAACATTCTTAAAAATCTGCTTGAACACAGATCTGTCTGACAGTGCTTCCAGATCTTTGATCAGTTTGTCAGGCTGTTCTTGTGCATTAATTTTTTTCTTTGAACAATTCATTTACATTAATTTAACTAGACAACATACAGTCCTTAACTTGTTCAGTTTTTCTCCTTCATCTAGAGTCTTCAACTGTTTTTTTTTGTTTGTTTTTCTACCCTTGGTGGTTAATTTTTTCTTAAGATGTAAAATTTTTTTCTTGTACGTGAAAAACTATTGACCTATTCTTGCAGTTCCTCACGCAATGAAGTAACCCATACACTATATGCGTACTTGCAATTGCTGAGAAAATTGTTTCTTAAAGCCTCCCAGGCTTTCCTTTTTCATCTCTGTTACAGCATTTCACAGGTAAGATAATAGTACTAACTTTGTTTTGCACCTTCCTAGACAGCAGATCACTCTGACATTTTTCATATCTGCAACTTTTTATTGGCAACTTTGCAGCAGGCTATTCAGTGTAATGCCATGGTTCAAAATAGTATATAGAAATCCCATGCTGACCATTGCTAAGTGTCACCAAAGGAAACGCCCCAAGCGAGATACAAGGAATGTTTTAATTCTTGCATAATGTTTTTTGGGTTTCTTTTTTTTTTATGGTCCTGGGGCTTGCTACAAGATCTTTGTCCTCCATATCATGTAGTTGTGATTCTTCTTTGTATGGTTTCTTATAGAGTATTTTTGTTCTAGTCTATGTATGTGTGTCTCTGGTTTCTTCCTCCTTTGGTTTCCTCCTCCTCTGGTTTTCTCTGTCTCCCTCCCCAGTAGCAATTTGCAGTTTTAACCTGTGAGAGCCCTCAAAATCTTAAACATCTCACGGATTTACTCACTTTGTTGCCATTGACTTCACAGTATATCAGGTTTTCAGAAATTTGTAGTGAGCGATTTAACTTCTGGATTTTTTCTTTTTTATTATTTAGCCTTATCCTGTCTTTTTTGCCTATTCACAGTGCTCTTCTCCTGACAAGATGGTTGATCTTTCCCTTTTCTTCTTAGTACTGTTCTCATCTACCTCTCTCAGGCATTATAGTGCTTTCACATTGCACATATGAATGCTATTAGATAAAATTTGATGTTGACATCAGTATTGTGCCTTTTTCTGGGTAAATTAATACACTATTCTAAAAAGTAAACCATCTAAGATTTTTGCTTTTCAGCAACTTTGCCCAAATTAATAGTACTTATTCGCAAACTGCCCTCATTTCTGCCAAAGCTGTCATCTACTAAAGGAAAGTGTTCTTTGTCCTTACCACAAAGAAAGGAAGATCATTTATCATAAAGTGTTGTACCTGTTCTTTCTGATATCTACTTTGTATTTCAGTCCACTTTGTTAATGAAATTCATGATATGGCCTTTGCCTTAAAAGCTTGCTTGTCCACAGTTGCCTGTTTATTGGGGTGTTTTATTTGAAAACACCAAATGTGTCACAAAAGTACAACTTTGTTGTTTTGTTAATTTGGACACAATAATTGAATGTTGAACAACTCTGACTTCTGATATTTGTAGAATATGACTAACCTTATTTGTAGAATATGACTAACATTATTCTCTCCTTTCTGAGCTGAAAACATACTGCAATTTCACAATTCAGTACTTGTTATGTTCTCTTAACTTCCTTGCATACTGTAGTACAAGGTGTGAAAGTCTCACATGAACAAGCACTTATTACATCTTAAGAGAATTTTTCATTTGACCTCAAGTAATTTCCAGGTCTCTTTGTCCCAGATACATGGACGTTCAATATTCTGTTGGGTTTTTTTCTCTTCTAGGTATTAATTTTTATGACTTCTATAGTAAAGCTAGCATTTTACGTATTTCTATATAAGCATGAATATAATGATCATTCTGAATGTCTGTAAGACTTGTGTTGTTTTTTGCAGTCCTGGAACTTTTTGATTCTTCACTATTTGTGTGGGATTTTTTCAGAGACAGCTGATGGAAGGAACTTGAAATGCAACTTGTCTTGCTGACAGCAGTATTTGATTTGTATTCATTGCAGGCTGGAATACTTGCGAAGGATAGCACAGCAAATAGGTCTGAGGTTTTGTGTCATAACATAAAATTTTTAGCTACTGGCTTTTATGGTATATTAAGTTAATGCCTGCCATCCTAAACAGAACTTGATAAAATACATCATCACAAATTTGATGGTTGCTGAAGTACAAGATGTTTAATGGCATAGCACATGCATTGAAAAAAATGTTCTCACTCTTATATTCTAATAATTAGGAAGCATCTGCCAGTGCATTAAACAATGAATTTAAATAAGTGACTCCCATAGCTACCTTCATAAATCATGGCTTCAAAGCATTTGTTATTGTGAAATAAATTCCTATTTGTCAAGTGTGTCTACTTTCAGATTTTATATTCTAAACATCAAGTGATTCCTTTGTTCTCAATTTGTCCTGCTAAAGGCTTCATTTTGCTCAGTTTCTATGTGATGTCAACAGCACTTCTTCCAGTGTGCTAACCAGACAATATACCATGCAAAAAATTGCTCTGGGCAACACAGAACAATTTTTTAAATAACTCAGCTGTACAACGCTGAAAAATATAGGCTTATTCTAAAATACTGATATGAAGATTAAAACTAGTACAGCAAAACTTGTTTTTTAATTGGTTTTGACCCTTTTTTTTCTATGTATTCAGTTCTATTTTGAATTTTTTTGTTCAATCATGTTAGGCCTGTCCTTTCCCTTAGTCCCCTTCTCCAAAGGACTGCTGCTTTGTAATCTTAAGTGTTAATTAGCAGAAACAAAGACCAAATGAGAGAGATTGTACTGAGAAGAAGCATATACCTCTTCCACTGAGAAAATTCAGGTGTAGTTCCGAGCTTTCCATCATAATGAAAATTACTAAGTTAGCTTGTAGAAGAATGAGGCGAAGAAAAGAGAGAATAAATACTAAAAAAAGGTTTTGGAAAAAGAAGAATTCAAGGAGTGTAAATAAGTTTCCCTCGAGTAATGTGTGCCAGCCTGAATTCTGTTTTCTTAAAAATTTGATGAGATGTTCTCTTTATCCCAAGAGTAGTGTTAATATGTAATGCTGTGCAACGATAGTATGTAATGAACTTAAAATACCAGTATGTAGAGCTTTAGATCATTGAAATGATATCTTCTCATAACATCAGATGATAAGTTACACCTAAATTTGAACAGAATAATAAAACCCTTGCTGTAGTGAAAATATACTTCCCCCTTTTTACTGACTTACATGTTGATACTTTATGTACTTGCATAGTTTGGTACATAAAATAGTTTTTAATAAAGAATATTTATTTTTAAGGTTTATTCTGGTTCACTGTCACATGATGACAAAATCCCAAGGGATATAAAATCCCAGGACATGCACATATATCATATGACAGTATGTGCTATATGACATGTAATAAAAAATTGGTTATGAAACTGTGTTGTTAAATTTAAAAGTATTTGAAAACAGTTCCATATTTCACATAAATATAATTTTCTTTTTTGTTATTATAAAAAAATATATTCCTGAAATACAATTAGGTGAAAGCAAATACAACACTACAAATATTACTCTTGTCCCTTAATGGCGGCTGGACCTTCATTCTCTTGTGTTTGTGTTTTCTCAATTAGCTGTCAATCTTCCTATCAAGATTATGTTATTTGAAATGACATCAGACACCCACCAAGAAGTAAACTTTCTAATTCATGAATCTGTTAGTTCATGCTGTGTTCATTCAGATACCTCTTTTTAAAATTAGTGTTAAGGTTATAAATTGATGTACAGGCTATGCTTCAGATGGTTCTAAAAATTACTTTGGCAAGAAAGACTAGCATGATTTTTTTTATCTGGCATGTATTTAACTATTCAATCATATAGATTAGTTTTTCATGCTCAGTTTTTGTGTTGCATGGTCATGCCTGCCAAGTATGGCTCACCTTCCTAGTTAATTAGCATTTAAAAAGCAGCATTCAGAATATGCAAATATTTCCCCTATACTCGGCAAGTTTCTCTGCTATTGCAAATCCAAATTGTAATTGCTATTGCAAATCCAAAAAAAATGACTTAACTTACTATGGAACTTGCAGTCAGTGGTCATTGCGAAACCTGTAGCTGAAATATGTATCTCTGAACTCTGTGTAGCGGAATTAGGAGCAGTATCCGATTTGCGTGGGGTAGGTAGTTACAGCAAGCACAGGACTAGTCTCACATTCCCCTATTGTTAATTGGATTGTGGCTTTGGGGTAATTTGGGATTTCCTCCTCCCCTTGCTTCTGCTACAAAGTAAACTTTTTTTGTGTGTTTTTCACAGCTGTTTTAATTCAGCAAAGTCCATTTTGGAGTTACTGTCATAGTAAAGCCTCTTTCTTCACTTCTGCTTCCAGCACTTCAACATTCAGTTCAAACTACCTTTTTTGCCTCACAGCTTGGAAACCAGTTGAAAGAACACTTTTGAAATTTCAAAAGAGAAGGTATTGCAGGTCCTGACTAACAAATTAAAAACGTCTTTGAGTTCATAAATATTACCCAAAGGTGTAGGTGGTTATGGTGAAGGCTGTATCCACAATGGCTTTGTCAAATTTCTTTGTCAAAAGAAAATATTACTACAGATGCAGAAAAAGGGAAACTTAAAGGTATAGATATTTTCTGGATATCTAGAATCATATGAAACTTCACTAGTCTTAGATTCTAAACCATAATTTAAATAACAGCAACAAAATGAGCTGAGCTGAATGACTATTTCAGCTCTTCCATCTCTATAATTTATAAGGAAAACTTACAGACTGCTATACAGTAGCTGTCTTCCCTGTGTTACATCATGACCGGTCTTTGTCAGCACACCAGTGATGTGAAGATCATCACACTTCCACACTGTCTTGGACAAAAGGATTCAGGAGATGGGGTGGGGAAGAAGAGTTCCCACTGTAGAACTTGCTAATGGGAAAACCAAATCACAGTCCTATCAGTCTTATCTCATTGTCTGGACTTGTCTCATCAGTGCTACCTAATCCCTATATTGACAGTAATTGTATGTATATGACAGCATCTAGATGTATGTTTTACCTTTTACTATTTCTTTTTTTAAAGAAAAAAAAAAGAAAATAGAGAAGCTAAATGACCACTGAGATATAATCCCATATTGTGTTTAGCATCAGAATGAGGGCAAAAAGTATAGGGATATTTTGGAGTTCAGAAAGTAGTTCTTACTTACAATATTTTTGTGTTTTTAGGGGAATGCTGTTCATGAAAAACATCTCAAAATCTCTTTTGTTTCTTAATTGGAAGTAGTATTGTAGTTTGGCTTCCACGTGTTAAGCAAGAAGTCCGTACTCCAAACCAACTATTAACAGTTGAACTTTAATTGCAGCTTTTCGTTCATTAGAATCACTGGTTTGATTGTCCAGCTGTAATGAGCTGTGTAGGAATGTCAGTTTTCTCTGAGATTTTTTTGCCATCTTTCTGAAGTGGATTAAAAAGTAGTCACGTTGTTAAGCAAAGCATCACAGTTGCAAAATTTTCCTTTCCTTAGGCAACTAGGCTAAGCTGTGTCGTGTAAACTTCCCAAAACTACCAGAATGCTGTTTCAGAGATCCTGGAAATCTTACTTTCATCTCCGTAAAGTCTCTCACGTGGGTACCATGTGTCATAATGCCCATTCAGGGGCAAGATATTTGTTGCATGCCTATCTATTAAGTAACTTGGGAATTAAGTGCTGTAAGGATGGCAATGTTTTATTCCTGATGAGAGGTTAAGTTTCTGGGTTTTTTTTCCCAAAACTTACAAAATAATTATTCATCGAAGGATTGCTATATATTCTGTCATCTTATTTAGTAATTATTACATGTATGAGGAGTCCCTCAGAATAAATTCTTATTCATCTGGTTATATCAAAGCCTCTGTAGCTGAACAGAGTGTTCACAGTTTCTGGATTTGTGAGATCAACTCTACTAATTCCTTCAATAGCACTTCTAGACACCCTAAATAATGCAGAATAGCTGTAAAAGCTGTCTAGGGACAACCAAAGCAGCAGCGTATACTAGGATTGGTATACTATTTTAAATTATATCAACTACACTTTCCAGCCAGCTAGCCAGCAAAAGTAAGCAGCGTTTCTCCGCTTTTGCTCCAGGGCTGGGAACCCAGATCATGTTCCGTGCTCGGTGCCAGATGGACTTTGTGGACAGCAGCCAGCACAGCCTGTTTCAGCCAGCCAGCCCCATGAAAACTGGCTGCTGTGTCCGGACTCTGTTTTGGTTTGGGGCAACAGTGAACACAGCAGTGAGCTTAGGCATGGAAATTGTAACTCATATTCATTGGATTAATACATGAGTGAAAGAAGGAGTCTGAGATTGTTGTGTGTAGCTGTATTATATAATTAAAAAAAAAATCAACATTAACTATTTCTTAAATAGGGTAAAATTTATCCATAGTCATTAAACTCTCCCATCAAAAGTGGCTGATATGTTCTATGGTCATATTTAGTAGGTGGGAATGTGAACACCCACGCTAACTGTTAAACCAAGGATGCTGAGACAGCTGTAAATACATAGTTTTATTTGTGGGGTCCAATGTTGATTTTCTAGATTATCCTACTACTATTTACAGTGAAGCACGTGAGTGTAAGCCGAACAAAATCACTAAAACTGCATAGTCACCACCTCTAGTAATTCTATCTATTTCTCACCATTTTGTGTGTGCTGGTGCATGCACCTGAGCTGTTTTCTTAGTCCTGGTCTTGTTGGCCTGTGAATGAACTGGACTGTATTTCATGTACACATTGCTTAGAGGGATTGCTTGCTAGGAATATAATGAAGTTTTCACCAGACTGGCGTTCTCTTGGCTTATATTTGAGTTGGAGATGTTCATAGAGCTAATAACTGTCTAAAAGGAAGTGTTTATTTCAAGTGGGTTAGTGCTAAACTAAAAAGTTAAATACAGTGAAGATCCCTGAAAAAACTACTGGCTCAAATAGCTGGGTGCACATTTCTTACTATAGTCATAACCTGGCATCCAGCCAAGGTTAAACCACCACGGTCCTTCATTTTGCCAGAAACACAAATTCAGTAATTCAGGATTTGTGTTAGCGGTAAGTGAGTTTAGATTTATTTTGTGTTTAATACTACGTTAAATTTTGAAGCAGTTAAGCATTGTTTGCAGATACGCCCTTTTACAACTGGGTATCTACAATAAAAGAAACTGCCCTATTAAACACTTGGACATAATCATAACTGTTGGACATTAATATGTGATTAGAGTACTCAGAGGTTTCTCAACTGTTTAGTAAATGAACTGGAGTCAAGACGTTTTGTATTATTTCTTTAGTTTTTGAGATGTTACTTCATATATTTATTTACTCAGTTTCAGTGTTGCTGAAGTTCTTTAGAATAAACTCATACCCACATTACATCCCTCTGTCTAAAAAAAGGGTTCAAATCAATTTTGGCAAATCACGTCTGTACACTAACAGATGTTTTAAGTTGGTAGCCGTTCTCACACAGGTGAACAACCCAGGCCCAAAACAGTATCGTCTTATGGTTTTTCACATCAGTAGTCATGATAAGGGCTTTTGAGGGCTGGCTGCTACAGGGAAAATAGGTCACTGTATGTGTACTATTCCCCAGCAGATAATAGTATCTTCTGTGATGGAAAGAAAACAGAGAATTAGGTTTCTATTTTCAGATTTTCAGAGACCTGCCTAGGCTAATAACTTCATATGAAGTCCCCTATTGGGTTCTTAAGCAACTTAAAACTCTGATCTGCCTGTATGAACTGAACAGATACTACTATGTAGTAATAAAATAGGCATATTTGGAGCATGCTTCAAGTGAAGCTATGTGAAACTATACTGTTTTTAGAAAACGTAGTATTTAAACAGGTAGCTGCAATAAAACAGTCTGAAAGGTAGGTTTTTTGAGCTGCATTAGATTTTATTTTTAATCTTCCTGGGCAGGTTGCTGCTTTTGAAATGTTACATAGTTAACCTGTCTGGAGAAATACAGTTATGATCATGAAAACACACAATAAAACATTAAATTAATATACCTTGATCTTTAGTCTTGGAGTCTTTGCTTTACTGAATAAACTGTTTCTTCTCCATAACATGTTTAACCTTTTTGTGCGTTCACGCTTAAAATGACAAGGTATATAAATGGTATTGTGAGAGAATGTTTTAGAAGTTTTGCTTTTTTAAACATTTAAATACTGCTGAAAGTTGCGTTACTCCTGGACATTAATTGGAAAACATATAAAACTCTGATGTGATAAAGAATTTTGTGGAGTTCTTCCCCCCACCCCACCAAATTAAGAGAAAAGAACAAGTTCTTCTAGCTAATGTGTGTTCTTGGCAAAATTGATGGACTTTAATTGAAACAGGCCATTCTGAAAGCTTAATCATAAGTAATCTGTGGCCTTCTGTAATGTTCCTCTCACTGATGAATTTCACCCTGGATGTCAGTGTAGTAAAGGAAGACATATTAATAGTGTTCATCCTATTGGTGTGGAATTTGTAACTCTCTTTGGGAGCAGTTAACTAGTGTGTTGCTTCAACTCTTTGCACATGTATTAGCTTGAATTTGGCCTGTTGTCTCCTCCAGGGGGTAGTCTCCATCTAGAGGTTTTTCCAACATGCAATCCAAATTCAGCTTATCATTAAGGATAATTATTATCAAAATTGCCTGCTTTTGATTGGTTTCCAAAACACTTTATTAGATGTGTGTCGTGTCTTGTAAACTCAGGACAAATTATTTCTTAGTTATCCAAAATGATAATACTTCATGAAGTAGCTTTGTATGGTAGGCTATTACTAAACCCAACTTGGTTTAATCTGCTCTCTCCACCCCAGCATCTGTTATGCATACACTCATAAACAGCATGATGTTTATTTTAGGAAAGAGTACTGGAGCATCTGAAATCATGTTTCAATTTTAATCTTGGGTACTCCACAAGTTAATTGTATTGGCTAAGAGTTAGTGTATAACTTACAGAGGCTTTATTTCCACTTACTTTGTTTCTGGTTTATTTACATTGCATTAATAGAAAGGAAGGAAAGAGCACAGATTACACTTAAGTATTTTACTGAACCATGGCAACTATCACTTTTGAAGGGAAATCACAAGCATATGCTGTATTTAGGGAAATTTAAAAATATATTACACTGTTGTTATCCATGACTATCCTAGTGAGGGATTATATATCTATGTGCCATCTGCAGTTCAATAACACTAAATATTTAATGAGTTTATGAATAGTAGATAAATATTTAACACGGCTTTGTAGAAATGTGCATGCATTGAACATTTGTTTGTCACTGCCAAAGAAAATAGCCTGATTTGGGGACATGATTATTTCAGTTAACAATTCAAATTGCTTCTGTGGAAGCAGACCTGAGATAGGGGAATGTTAAAGTCGGAAGAGGACCCAGTTCAAAGTATCGGTCACTCGTGTTGGTTCCCCTGTTAGTCCTACCAGCGTGGCATTTGCTGTTGCATCCGTTGTGTGGCTGCGGTAATTGTGTGGCTGTACAGCTCTGCTGCTCACTCCTTGGTTGTATCTCTTCTGATGAACTTCAGCTTTGCATCTTACATGGTCTTCCCTTTTGATGCCTCTAAAATGAAAGAGAAATACTGAGTTTATTCATGAATTCATTTAAAACATTTGCCTAGAGCATTTGCAGCCAGATAGACTTCACAGAGCTTCCAAATAGTAAATGGATTCAGTGTCAGAAAGCAGAGAAGATAACAAAACCAGAAATCTTTCTTCTCAGTGTCTTAATAGTTTGCAGCTTCAAATAAAATTTCATGAGAATATGTGCCTTGCATGTAGGTCATTCAGCAATCTTCTCATAAAAGGAAAGAAGTATGAAAATAAAGAAACCTCACATGTGACCAGATCCTTTATTTTGGTTATATGGATATAATTTCAAGAACTTTACCCAATTAAGAACTGCTATGGAACCAAGAAAAATATGGAGAAAACTGTTGTGCACGGTTGAAAAGCCAATTTGTCAAAATTCCTTAAAAAAATATTATCTTTATATGTATTCTATTTTAGGTAAGTATGAGCCACAGATGGCCATGAATTTCAAAATTTGATGAGTCAATGGCCATTGCAGTGTGCAAAACTGGTGTGTGTGAGTACATTTCCATAAATATGTACCCTTACAAATATAATCTATGCTTCAAGTTGCCTCACAGTGTCATCATACACTGTGTAGGGAAAGACACAAGGACAAATGCCACACAGTTCTTGGTATTCTCTCTTCAAGAAAAGCTGCTTGCCATCATTTTTACGTTAAGTACTGGTCTTCTGGAAACTTCTACTCTGATTTTTGTCTGTTGTTTAGAACGTAGGTCTGAAAGTTCATTGTGGAAAAAATTCCTTCGTGAAGTGGTTAAGATCCATTCCTTCTTAGAAGTAGGGTGAAGTGCGATCATAAATTCAATTGATTCACATTGTATTGTTGAACGTAAATTATTTTGGTTAGTCTTCGCCACTGGAACAGTCTTGCACTTATTACTCAGTAACTTTAAAGAATAATCTATCTGAGGACATTTGTAATAGAACAAACCAAAGAACATCCACTTCCTTGCAAGCAAGGCCGTGCCTTTAGCAACTCACATTTAAAGAAATGTAGTTACAACATTAATCCCTATGAAACATTTAGCCAGAAAGTCATATTCATCAGCTAGTTTTCAAATTACAGTCTCTGATTCAGGTCTTCTAGACAGGTTTTGTTTATTCCAGGTTTTGGGTTGTTTGGTTTTGATTGGTTTGAGTTTCAGCATTTGCAAATAAACTGTATCTAGTCCATGGTTTTTTCTTTATACTGTGTATCAGGTGGTAGCTAGGACTCTATCTGTCACCTAATTAATAGCAATAATGAGAATATCTTTGTTTTCATAATTTTGTCTTCTTAATGACTTAATCTTTTTGAGAGACTGGTTTGGTGATGCATTTCATACCTTGAAAGGTTCTCAAACAGCTCCTGGAAAAACCTCAAATGAAAAAATCCTGAGACGAATATACATATTTTACATCATGCAGTAAAACTAATTACTTTGGAAATTAAAGAGGCGGGCAAAGATTTCTGATTGAGAATGTCTTTCCAATATGCATATTCTTGTTACAGCATTGTGATACCAACCACGCTAGTACATTAGATCAAATCACTGTACCACTGCTGTAAGAACTTCCCTTCTCAGATAGACAGGACTTAAGTTTTTTTTAATCAGAATATGATGTAAAAACATTCACAATCTAATTAGTCTTTATAGCTTTTAGTCTTTCTGGTGTTTCAACTTTGCATTGTAAGTAGTCTGCTTGTACAGCATTGCAAATCGGGTGTACCTGTTGCGAACTCTGATCATCCTCAGATTGAGAGAGAATTTTTCAGTCAGTTTTTCAAGTGTGAATAACTAGTGAAAAATCATGCTGGAAATTTTCGGAGTTGAGAGCATATGTGCTGGTATTTTTGAAACATCATTAGTGTATGGGTTTGACAGTTAGATAGTTATGAAACTGACCTGTTTCATTAACAAAATTCTTTGTAGTTATTTGATATTCCCAAGTGAAACCAGAAGTCACACAAACTTGACTGATCTTTTTAAATAAAGTTACTATGCTGGGTGATGAAGACTAGCACCTAAAATGTGATTCCTCCTCAGTGTGGGACAGATTTATGTCATCGGAAACAGTAGCATAAGATCTTCTCTTTTTTGGACGTGAGAGTCTTCCTCCCTATTAGGATTAAAGCTAAACAATTTATTTAGGAAATGAATGATTTCTCTGTATAGTCTCTGCATCTGCATGTGTTTATGTATGTACTTTAGATTCTGTTCCTTCAATGGTGTTATGGTGAATTAATTGCTACCATAAAGAGAAAGAGAAAAATAATTTACTTTGCTAAAGTATAAAGCATGTCAATAAAAATGACATTTCTCATCTAAGTATTTTACAAATACAGAAGGGGATTATAGCCTTAGGAGTCATATGACAACCAGTTTTATTAATTGGTGATAATAATGTCTCTTCAATATAGAATATATTTCTTTATTTCACAATGTGCATTTTTATAGAACTTAGCATGTGTGTAGAGAAAGAGTAGTAATGATTATGTATAAATGCATATAGGTATTTAATAACTAGAGAGTGCTACTAGACCCTGTTATACTTTTCTGATGAAAGGCTCGGGTTTTTATTTCAGCAACATAGTATTAACAAATACAGTATGTATTGAAATCATTGTAAGCTTTTGAGTATATCTTAGTGCTATGATTGTAAGAAGAAATAGATGTTTACCATTTGTTAGGCACACTTGAATCCAGATCTGGCAAGTGTATTTGTATGCCTACGTGTATGTATCTTGCTTTAGCTGCATGAAAAATAATGACAGAGGGTCACTATTTGCAGGACTATGGTCACAACTGAGTCAGAGTACACAATCTATTTTTAACTTCATCATTCATTTTTGTTGATGTGAAATATTCCCATTTCCTTTGTTTTATATATATATGCGTGTGTGTATACATATAAAACCTTAGTAAGATTAATAACGAGTCCCACAAAAAATCAAGAAATATAGATTGACTCATTGTCACATCATGCTGCAATGAGATATTCTTATGAGATCAATGATTTTTATCTTATTAAAGAAAAAAGAGGTCTTTGAGAGATGGAATCTTTAGATACATGAAGTTTTTGCCTGGTTTAGCTTTGAATTGGTTATTTGAATGAGCATAATGTAATTGAATTTTGAAAATAGTAGATAACCATCCACTGAGTAAAAACTTTTATCATATCTTATGAACTTCATGTTTTGACAGTGCATCAACCAGAATTTAACCAATGCGGATGAAGGCATCCTTTTGTATGCTGAACCATCAGAGTATTTCAAACCTGGATTGTTCTGAATCTTGACAAGGAAGCTATTCAGGCAGAATTATTCAGAGTAGAATGAATTAAAGCAAAATGCATAAGTTAAAAAATAAACAAACTAACAAAACCCTGAATCCATAAGAAGGGCAAAAAGTTTCCTTTATCTTAATAGGAGTGAGCGTTTTTCTTTCTATTTATTTGGGGTGAAAATGGCATCTATGCCTAAGAATACATATAAATAATACTTTGAGAACACTGATATATTTAATTTCACATAGAATTGTATGACAAGCTATACGCAATGTTTATAATTGATATAGTAGAGGAAGAGAGAAAATCTCTCTCGTTTTGTGCATGTTTGCAGTCCTTCAAAGTTTTACTTCCTTTTTTGCTATTATAGCTGGTTAACAATAAACTCTAACAACTTCTGAATAATATGCTGTATGTTCTTAATAATACAAGTACAAAATGAGCCCATTAACAATAGTTATTTTTGGGGAAAAAAAAGTAGACTATGTTATGTGTGCATTTAGTATTAACATTTGTGATGGCATTTACTACAATTCCATATAAATAAGACATTTTATATATTAGTCTTTTTTTATGGACACAATTGTACCTTCGTGGAGAAAGATAGAATAGACTTTGAATGAAGAAACTTCACTCAGTCTAAGACCAAAATGGACTGATTTTTTAAAGGCAAGGTTCAGTTTTAATTTTTGTCAAAATCATGCTGAGGCATGTCCTTGATTTCATCACCTCCCTTCTCAAAAACAGTATCTCCTTAGCAAATAAATGCATGTTCTTTATTCTACACTAGCAGCAGTATGAAAAAGAGTCCAGCATAGTGCATTTATATATGAAACATTAAATTCACTGCATATATGTGCTTTGCCTAAATATGCTGGCTTTAACATTCCTTTTTACTAAACAAACATACATAAACTGTGCTGTTCACCTGTAGCTGTTGCTGTCTGTATTTTTCTGCAAAACAGGTTTTGTTTTGATTCTCACATATCCAGTTGTGCCATTTTCAATGGATTTCTTTGTTGTGAAGAGGATTATTTTTCTTTTTTATTTTACAGAGTTACATACATGGAAGCAGTCAGGCTCAGTTTGTTGCAGAATCACATATTATTCTTCTGCTGAGTATCCTTCAAACTGGTGATAAATAGAAAAAAAGGAAGCTGAGGCACAGTGTGCTGTTAAATGAAATTGCTCTGACAGTGAATATCATTGAACTTTTGAGCAGGTATTATATTTTGGCTTACTACATGTTTAAATAAATATTCAAAGTTGTTGCGATTTACTGCCAAGTAAAACTGATGTTGCTTTTCACTAACATGTACCTTTTTATCTGCTTTGTTACTCTTATGCTTTGTTACTAATCTTCCTGTTTTTCCTTTCAATGTTATCTTTTCGGTAGCAGAAACTAATTTTCTTCTCTTTTTCACTCTTTGTTATAAAAGTTAAAAAATTGATTTTATTTCTTTTAAATGACAAGGAAAGCATACTGGAATTTAATAATCATACATGAAGATGATTTGTCCTTCAGTAGTCTTTGGTCTTGAGGTTTTTTCCCCCACCTGAACTAAACAGTTTACTACTACTTGGAACAAATAACTGAGTCCTATTTGCTCATCTCCTCACAGAAGGATTCTGAGACCTAGTTTTACTCTTTCATTCTTAATGAATCCAAGCAAGTTAAATTAATTTTTTTGTGAATATGTCTTAATAATTTAAGAAAAACTCATATACTGTCTGGTTTCTTTAAACTCTGCTTCTAATCAGCTTTGGTCATTAAATGAAAACTGTAGTCAACATTAACCACTATTAAAATATATCCAGATACCTTCCATCCAGGTACCTTTCCATTGCAGATACCTTCCTCTAAGGAGAACAAGAGAAGGAAAACAACATTTCCCAATTTGAAGTAATAGCTGGATTTGAGAGTTTGATTATCATAGCTACTCCCTTGTTCTCTCCCTGAGGCTGTGTTGGCTTTGATCCTGCCCTTCCTCTGCTTCCCCGTCTACCTTTGTCTTTGGCCTTTACTATCCAAAGAGAACACCATCGTTATATCTTCTTGCTTCATTACATTTATTTACTCAGGAACAGTTTTGCTACCTGTGAAACCCTACTTGCTCAACAGATAGCTATTGCAAATTTAATTTCAAAGTTATGATCATATTTTGCAGAGTAAATGCAATATTCCCTATTGAGCTGGAATACTGTGTCCAGTTCTGCAGCCCCCAGTAGAGGAAAGATGCAGACTTACTTGAGCAAGTCCAGCAAGGGGCCACAAAGATGATTAGGGGACTGGACCATCTGTCATGAGAGGAAAGGCTGAGAGAGCTGGGACTGTTTAACCTGGAGAAGAGAAGACTCAGTGGGATCTTTTCAATGTGTATGGATACATGATGGGAGGAAATGAAGGAGACAGACTGTCTTAGTAGTGCCCTCTGTCAGGACAAGAGGCAATGGGCCCAAACTGAAAAACAGGAAAGTCAGTCTGAAGACAAGAAGGCATTTCTTACTTTGAGGAGGCGCTATAGAGTCTCCATCTGTGAAGATATTCAAAACCCAACTGGACACAGTTCTGGGCCACTTGCTCTAGCAGGTTGCTTGAGTAGAAGGGTTGGATTAGATGATCTCGAGAGGTCCCTTCCAATCTCAACCATTCTGTGATTCTGTCAATTCTCCAGGTTTTATATCATACCCTAATTAATGTTGTGTCAAAATCACGTTGTATTTGTTCAAGTTTTGGAAGCACATTTATTTGTTCATTATTTCTAAATTTGGGCTCCTTTTCTTGGGAAGAGAGAGCTAAAGATAAATAGCTTTACCTGAAAACTGCCAAGTCAAAACTCAGTGATTGTTAATTTAATTGCTACAGTTTTTTAAAAAGTACACAGAGACAGCTGTTGTTACATTTCAGATGAAAAGTTTCTTGTATAGTAGATAGTATGCATCTTGCATAGTATCATCTTTACGCTTTCTTTTGTGTAGCCACATTTTTTTTGCTTTTCCCGAGCTGCCACAATTTAAACAAATTTATCTAAAACAAATCCTGTTGGCTGCTTGAGAATGGGAAAAGTAAACTCAAAAACCAGCTGAGATTAAAAATAAACAAAACTTTTGTTCATGACATATTTTGTTTGTCTGACTCAGTCATGAACGTGATATCTTTTTGTTGGCAGAGACTGTCTTTAAACTGAGAAGTTTGCTAACTACATTAAAGCAGCTGGCTGAAAGAATCCTTTCAGTGAAGTTGTTCAATGCCACTTGCAAAAAGAATTCTCTAAGGTTTCATTTCATGGCTCAATACTATTGAGCTGAGCTTTTGGTCACACAAATTTCACAAGTGACATGAAATCTTGACAGATTTTAACAGTTATGCATGAAAGAATTAATATTTCTTTATCCTTTCAGTGTTGGTAGTAATTATTAGCTGCTTCATTGCTTCTTCTTTATTTGTTTGTTCAGGAAATGGTGATAGAAAATGTGGGAATTAGAAAAAAGTATGCCAGATTGATAAATAGTAGTACATGCACTTTATCCTTTAAAGTTTAAAAGATGCATTGAATTTTAAAACAAGACATTACTATGCTGGTAGTGTACATGCTTCATTTGGTTGCTTCTTTTCACTTTGTAGTAGTAAGAACAAGGACAGGGTTGTCACTTCTTGCTAGATGTTGAAACACAATGTGGTGTTTCTCTATAAAGTGAATTTTTAATACCTCTGGTGAGAAAATAGGAATTTCCATTGCATTTCTATACTTGCTTTTAGATAGTGATTCTACCCAGTCTGCTAGATGATTTCCATATAAATATCTGCTGCTTTTTCCAGAGCTGTAGCTACATAATTAGGGCATGGGTAAGAAGGACTTGTGAAGATGTCAGATATTCTGGTTCATGCATATTATAAAGCAAAATTAAATTTAGTAAAATCTATACAGACTTACTGATTACATACTAGGTGTATGCCCAAAATTTTTATAATATTTTAAACAAGTAATTTTAGTCCTAACAGATGGTTACTACATCTTAGTAGTAACACAATGGAAGTTACTGTAATAATACAGCACATGAAATGTTGCATTGGTAAAACAACTCTAAAAAAAAAAAAGGCATTTTGATTATTTTTTTACTGAATTTTATTTCTATGATATGTTTTCTAACAGCTAAAATACTGATACTGCATTTAGCAGCAGATGGGACTAGCTGAAATGGGTTAGCTTTAACACTTTCTGAAGACATTAAAAACTCACACTAAGCCAGCAGCTCAGAACAAGGAGGCATTATTTCATTCTCAAAGTCCCAAACTGGGTTCTGATTCATTCTGAGGCTCCTTAGAAGTGGGTGATGCGGGCCATCCTACCGAGTCCCTAGTATCTTATATCTTGGGTAAAGTTTCCTTTTAGAAATTGAAGAAAAAAAAAAATCATATTTTGAAATAGACCTTATTGAATTCCAGTCTGCAGAATAGTGAATTTAAATTTGAGCAGGATTTTAAAAACTGAGAAACGTTCCTTCATATAAGAAGTAGCCCCCGCAATTCTGATACTCTTTTTACCTTACGAAATGAGAATTTATAGATTTTTCAGACTTACTTGCCCAAGCTAGTTCTAGACTGCAATGTTTGAGGTGAAATGGTCATGTGGTCCAGAGCATGTGGAGATAGCGAACTGGCTGAGTACAAAGGCAACTCCAGCACAGCATGCCATCACTGCCTTTGTACTTGTTCCAGGAGCATCTTAGTCCAGAACAGTCTAGCTCCACCCTGCCAAGACAGAGATCTCATCTATCTAAACTCTAATATATCCAAATCCACAGAGTTGGCTTGGCATCTGAAGGCAATTTTCCCATCGGTAGGAATGCAGTACAAAATACCTGGTTGCCCGTGCTCGAGCTGATCCAGAGTTGATAATCTTTGCTGCACACACACTGTTGCCTGCTCAGTCACTCAGACGGCACTCAGGAACAGGCTGTTATCTCAGGTATGGAGCAAATACATAGAGCTGACATCCAAAACTGTGCCTGATCTGGTAACAGTCCTTGTGGGTGAGCACCTAGCAGAGAACAGTGAAAGGGCATGCTTGGATATGATGATGCTTTTTAAGTTATACACTTCAGTGACTTTCAGGCTATTACTACTCAGAAACTTTGAGGGGTTTATGTTATGCTGGCAATCTGACTGTTACTCAATTTTGTTGTTATTTTGCTCCTCTTTGTCTTGTCTTGGAGAGTTAACTTCAAGAAATAATCATGGAAATCATATAAACGTTGGTTGAAAGGGACCTCTGAAGATCACGTACTCCAGTCTTCCTCTTAAAGCAGGATTATCACCACCACTGGTCTTCCATGTCTTTGTCTAGAGCAAGTGTTTAAAAACTCCAAGGACGGGGATTGCATAATCTCTCTGGGCAGCGACAGAAGTGAAGTTGTTCCTAACATCCAGTCTGAACCTCCCAAGCTGCAATTCATGACTCGTGCTGTTGTGTATAACAATCTTGTCTGTCATAAGGTTTTGGCTTCCCTTTGGATTTTTTGCCAGCCTTGTAGAATGAGTAGTTTCTTCAGTAGTGCTTTCATTCAAAAATGAACAGAACATTCTGTGCAATAGAATAATGAGATCCATTATGGTTTTGCTTTTTTATTGCCTAGGAGGAAAACAGAAGGCAAGGTTTGCTTTTATTTGGGCTACTTTGTAGCTCATTTCTAGCCATAGATTGGCATTTTGGAATTTTATTTTTTTTTTTTTTTTTTTTGGCACAGAGAGAATGGTTTAATATTATTTCCAGAGAAAAAGTAATACTGAGTAACATGTATAAATTTAATTTGAGGTTGCATTTAATCATCTATAAAAATATCCTGGTATTTTAAAATCTGCTTTCAGTTGTCTTTGAAATCGGCCAACTATTATTTCCTTCCCAGGAGCAACAGAACCTTGTTATTGTTTGCAATTGAGAAGGAAGTTTCATGTAATATAGAATGGGATTTATCCCCACATCAGCCTGATGATCACTGCTTCAAGCAACTGGGTATAATTTACACATATAATTCGGGTGGTTATGTAGAATTATATCAATATTGGGACTTTCCTGTGAGGTAGAAAAGCTATCAATAAGTCATTACAGAAATGGACGTATAACTGCTGTAGAAAAAAAATGGCAGACCACGCAAAGATTATTTAAAATAAGACCATGGAATAGATTTTTTTGTTGTTGTTGCTAAATGGATATGGAAGCAGTAACTTATGTGGAGCTATCAACATACTAGACATTATGCAGCCTGTAATGCAAGGGTTTTGCTTCTGAAAAGTTTAAATATCTCTGAGGATTATAGGACTGCATAATTTACACAGATGAGTAACTTTGTTCACATGAATAATCCTGGTGAGACAATCTATTTGTTGGCTAGGTATCTGATTCTATCACATAAAAAGAGCATATATCTAAACACGTTATGATTTAACGATAAAGTTTAGCATCTTCTCAAGTTATCATCACAGTTTACATCCACGTGTATAAGTGCAGCAATGACTGTTAAGCAGATAGTTAGAGAAGGATTGTGCAAAACAAAACATCCAACCATAATCAGTGATTTAGGGATTTTTGAGCCAAATCTAGCATCCAGAATATTATAGCTCCTCGCCACTGATGAATACATTCTTACTTCTTTTTAATCCTTTTTTGAATAAATTATGGCACAACATTCTAAATAAATAAATTTTTCTTTAGAAAATGAAATGTTAAGTTCATGTACTATGCAGAAGTTACTCCTTTAGGATGTTTTTTAGTCTATAATTTGCACAATAACTTTACTGTGTGACTTAATAAAGTCATGGGAAATAGTTCTTTCTCCCCCCCCCCCCGCCCCCTCTCCCCCCCTCAAGTTGGGGCTTTATAGAATTCACCATATAGATTTCTCTTTCTTTTCTCCTTTCCGAGTTGAAGAAGTCTACTCGTTCCTCATGCAGAAGATATTCTAGGCTTCTGGTGTCTATTCCTGCAACCTTTCGTAACAGAAATGGGGTCATAGATAATAAAAGTCAACGGAAATGATCAGATATTTATAAAAAAAAAATAATGCAGGGTAGTTTGACATTCTTGGAGAGACAAGGCAGAGGAACTAAAGACAAGGATAAGAAAGTACTGTTGCTAGAATTAGGGAGTATAGAGTTTTTAAGAACACATAGAGGTAGATGTAACTGTGGAATTAAGAGCTGTCATTTTCTAAGAGGAACAATGTGAAGTAAACTGCGCAATCAGTATTACTGTTGTTATTAAATACAGTTGAATACAGATAGAGTATGTTGACTGTTGCAAACCGAACAGCCATTGGAGTATGCAATGCTGAGCTGTAAATATGGCTCTGGGTGTGAAGATACAGTGAGAAAGGTACGGAATAGTAAGGTTGGAGAGGCTGTATTGAAGTTGAAAGATTTCTTCAGTTCTTCATTTCTCCCTTTCGTAGATACTAACCAATATTTCTAATGAATGTCCGATTTCATCAAGTCTTTATTTCATTCTTTTGAGAAATAAAACTGATTTGAATGGAGTGTGTTATATGTCTTTGCTTTTGCAGTAACAGTAAATCTTTATTATACAGAGTAAGTTTCAAAGTTACAGTATATATTTTCATTATCAAAAGAGTTTCAGTTATTAGGCAAATT
The DNA here is from genome assembly GCF_011004875.1 of Balearica regulorum gibbericeps. NCBI lineage: Eukaryota > Metazoa > Chordata > Aves > Gruiformes > Gruidae > Balearica > Balearica regulorum. Next base: position 50,081,476 of record NC_046187.1, on the reverse strand, counting down.
ATTTGTTGTACAGGAGATAAATCTAAACCATTATTATAGGAATTAGCAGTTAATAGTAACCTGAAAATCTTTCTTATTATTACTAATAAACTCAGCTAACTTTGATGCTGATCAAATAGATGCACCTAAGTAAAAATGGAAATGGCTTTTCAGTATGTTAATTTGAATTCTCAAGGCAGAGTTTAATGTGACAGCTGTGTAGGTGGATATAAGATGTTGATTGAAAAGGAAAAAGAAATCTGATTGGTTATAAAGAAAAAGACAAATCTTTTCTGTAGCATTAAAATTACACCTATTATGAAAGACATTTCCTGTCCTACAGAGTGAATTTAAATGAAGTGTATTAAGTGCTTCTTTGGTGTAAGGAAACTTAACTACAGAATGAATTTAAATGGGAGATGTCTTTCTGTCTGTCAGTGGGGCTCATGCAAAGTCCATGAGTGTAAAAACCTGAACTTTTGAGTCAAAGTCAATAGAACAATACTCATTTAGCTCTCGGTAGTAAGACTCTATCAGTCATGCATAATGGAATCCAATTGTGTTCCCCAGAGATTATGTAAAAGGGAGAGATGACGACAACGAAAGTGGTGAGATAAGGTTTTTGTATGCTTGATCTTAAGGATACGAAAAAAGGGAAGAACACCACACCGGAAAAAGAACTAAAAGCACAAAATTATAGCATATTTAAGCATGCTTCTTAATTAACTATGGAAATCAATATCCAAAGCAGCAAAAGGTACTGCACGTTTTCTGATCTTTACTTGCATTATCCACCAATACCCTCTGTTAACCTTGTAGGCTCTTCTGGAGGCTGCCTGACTCCTCCTAATTGTAGTGAAGCATAAAGAGATGATAGCTAAAAAAATCAAGACATTTTTTTCCATTAACTCATTCTTCTACTGCTTGAACTTAAAATAATTCATAGTATGGCCTTTGAAGGAAGATACTAAAGTCTCTTAGATGTGAGATACACAGGGACTTCATGGCTCGGCATTTGTCAGTGCAACATACAACTTAATTCTCTTTCATCAGCTAATTGATGATACTGGATTTAGTGAATTGTGTTCAAATATGGCGTGTGTCCTCTATATGAAATGACCAACTCTGTAGTTCAGTGATTTTCAACTGTTTTCAATTTCTGGCTCTAAAATTTTCCAATGGAAGTGCAGACCCCTGCAAAGCAAATTTAGCTGTTGGTGGCTGTGGCAATTACCCCATTTGTATTTGCCATTTGCATGTACCTGACCGCTAGTCCACAGACCAAGAGGCATTCACTGACCACAGGCTGAAGACAACAGCATTTTTAAGGGTTTCTCTTTAGGCATCAATTAATAATTTTAATTGTTATTTTAATTGTTAAGAAACATTTTTTTTTGAGTGGCTAAAAGATGCAGAAACACAGTCCAAAGTTAAACGTTTTATCTTTTGGACCCACAGATAGCTTTTACTAAATTGAATAGTCCTCAAGTGCATTCAGCTAAGAATATATTGTGTCTGTTAAGATACTGCACAGGTCTTTAACAATGAAGAAAAGTTTAATGCCAGCCCAGAGTCATACTGATGATGATTTGTGATATAGAAGAGAATGTGTGATACTCTTAAAAAGATTTATAGGTGCTTAGAGAAAGCAAGAGAGATGAGGTGTGTGCATGCTGAAGGATCAAGTGTGTACTAACAAACAGATGAGAAAACATTCTAAAACAAGTCTAGTGTTTGAAATAAAGTGCTTGAAGATAAGGTAAATGTTTGGAAGAAAGTATTAGAATAGTGAGAGAAAATTATATAGTGTCATAAATATTTATAAATAGCTCACATAGAGCTTGCTTTAGGCAATGTATCTGGCTTTAAAAGTCAAGAAATAAAGATATTAAGAAAAATTCATTCAATTATTTTCATCTCTGGTATGCTTATCATTAAGAAAACTAAAGTACTGTTATACATTTACCTGTTGTGGAGACGTGTATAATTCTGTGATTTGTATGCTCGGATTTTTCAAGTATAAGTTAAATCCAACCTGAAATGATTCAGATACAGAACCTGTAATGTGGTCAGTATTTCTGAAATTATAGCAGGTATTTTAGAGGTTTAAGTATTAGTAGGAAAAAGTTAAGAAAATATGTCTTGGTTAGCAAACCATTCCTCATAAGGGACCAGCAAAGAATTTCTCATGTTCTAATCATCACCCCCCGAGACAAAAAAAAAAAAACAACAAACAAAAAACCCAAAATGAACCAAAACAAAACACTAAAAAAAGAAAAAAAGACAACACACCAAAGATCATATATGATCCTGTTGATCATATTACTCCTTCACAAAAAATTTACGTGCTTTTCTTTGTTCCATGTATGATAAAGTGAACCAGAAGTTTCTAAAATGTGTGTGATAATCTGTCCCCATTTTACTTAGCCATAAACTGAGCACAGACTTGAGAGGATGAATATTTTGATCCCTAGATTTTCTTGCTCATGTGTTATTAAGGAACTGCATGATCTGCAACTAAAAGGTAGTTGTTTCTTTATGTGCATAATGCTAATGCTGGATTTTGTACTCTTGGCAGAAATCCAGCGGAATATGAATTAAACTTTTTTCATAAAAGTACCCAAGTGTTAGTCAACATATTTTCTCTCCTGCTTTTATTCCCCACTCACTACTAATTAGAACTACATTTGTGAAGTAAAGTTATAAATTTTATATATATATATCACATTAATAAACTTATGAACTATCATCAGTTCAAAAGTTTATTAATGGTTATCAGGTTTTCTTCTTTTTGGACTTTCTGGCTGGAATTAACAGTGATCACATTTTCTATTAAAATACGCTAATAAAAAGTATCCAGAATTTACTAATAATCACTTTCATTTTGTAGGGTAGCTATCATTCAGGAGTTTTTTGATCCAGTCTTTTTTGTTTTGGTTTGAGGTTTTGCAGGGCTAAATATTACACTCTATTACTGCTGATCATCTTCTAAATAATCTTACGAGTTTTGATGATCACTGTGTTTTTCATCCTATTTTAAAACTGTTCTTCTTCATGTATCAAAACATTCAGAATCTTTTCAAAAGCACTAACTAAATAATATATGTTGTCAATTTCTATGAAAAGCATGTACCAGCTGGGAAAAGGAGCAGCAGAAGCTTAGTGTGTAAAAGTGAAGTCATTCCAAATTTGAGAAGACATATAACTGGATTTACACAGGAAAAAAAAAAAAATGCTGCAGAGGGATACATTTATCAGAAATCATGAGCATCTGAATTTAAAACATTTGCTAGCCATGGTTTATCTGAGTGCCACATTCCTCTCATTTTTCAGAATATTTTTGTAATTCATAGTGAGGGAGAGAAAGAGGAATTAGAAAATAAGTACATCTTTTGACGCCATCTCATTTTTTACAGATCAAAAACTGTCCAAGTAACCACTTGCCAAAACTTGAAATTCTGCACCTGCTAGAGAAATAGGATACTGTAAAAGATTATTTTCAGAGCTAAGACTGTTGCTTTCTTTTGTAGAATATCAAAATACTGTAAAGACATACAATATTAGAAACAGGAGCAAAAAATAACAACTTAAGCTATATATTTTGTGGTAAAAAGCTAATGATTGCATGGAAATCACAACTCAGAATGAATTTTTATTTCAACATCACAGAGCTGAGGCAAGTGATGTGCTCAGTGTTAAGAGTGTGAAGTTATGAAGCTGATGTCATTGAAGCTAGAAGGCAACCAGTGAGGCTGAAAGCTCAACAATGATAAATAACGTTAGAAAACAACAGCTGAAGCAAAAATAGTGACAATATGTGAGGGAAGCTTTAGGGGTAATGACGTGAGACTCCAAAAGAGAGGAAAAAAAATAAAGATCAGCACAGTTCAGCTGGTTACAAATCTAAAATTCTCAGTTGCAGAGCAAACAGTTACTTTTGTAAGACTTTTCTTCCTGATGGTAAGAAAAGTAACTTAAACTCATGGTCTGGTAAGAAAACAGGAACTAAGGTACAGACTGGTTGTCTGCCAAATGGGTTTTTAGTGTGTGGTTGGTTGGTTTGTTTACTTCTCAGAAGCAACCAGGTAAGGGAAGTAGCAAAGGACCACATTATGTGCAATATTGCATGAGATAATCGAGCAAATAAATTCCATTTACAAAGCAGTCCAAAGCCTCAAAGAATAGCACTTCCCCGAGAGCCTCTGGTGAGTTACCATTACACCTTGGGGCTGTTTTTTTTTTCCCATGACTCAGTCAAAGTAAAAACAAAAACACTACTGTAAATTTAAGTGAGGGATTGGTAAATATGCTACATTAGGGGCTTTTCTTAATAGGTTAGAAATATATGTGGATTTTTTTTTTTCTCAGCAATTCTTGTTGCAGCCTCCTCAATTAATTTGTTTTTATGCTTTTGTAACTTTTGAAAGCAGAGAACTGAATGATTCTCTTGACATTCTTTCCAATTCTTTTTCCTACTTGAAGCATAGCAGTAGCACAGGAGATTTCCAGTCTCTTATGCTCATGAATCTGAATCCTAACAGGCAAAATTTTTAGAAAGTAATCTTTGTCTTCCCTTCCAATTTGCATAGTCTCATGGATTCCAGGGTTGGCTTTTTTCCCAATATTTTGTGAAAAATTTTTTTTTATATTATGTCAAGTCTTCTAGACTTGAATAATCTTCTAGAATAATCTTCTAGAAAACTTGAATATGACCATTTATTTGTGAGAGTGACCTTACACATTATACCTTGTGCACTTATGTGAAATGTAATTTGGGCTACTACTGTGTTTCTATTAAGTGTCTAATTTAGGACTGTAGGTAGATGCCTGTATGAAAGAGGTGGTGTTAAAACTTGCATTTCCTTGACATTGCCTATTGGGTGAGATGGGCATCTGCCTCCTTTCACCATTGCTATTTGCTTTCATTAATCCTGTTATTCTTCATTTGACTTTTCTCATTCTATGTATATGAAATTTTGAAGTCTCAAATCTGAATCAGGCTGCTAATCTCTGATGAAGCATGTTGATGTTAGTGTTGACATTTCTAAATCCTTTGCTCAGGCTCAGCTTAAATGAAAGTGTATAACTGAAATTTCAGATGTCTTTGGGCGTTTTGGTCTAATTTTGAACATTTCTAACATGAAAAATGTTAATATGAATGTTGATAGGATTAGTACAACTTTAATGTTACAGGATGCAGATATTGTTTATGGATGTAGCATGTTTGAAGCATCTCCTGTGCATTGTCTGTGTACGTAAACAGAATCATCTTCTCATTCTTCAAGTTTGTAGTCATCCTGCTGCCTAGCCCTGGGGTAAGTAATGCTTAAAAATCCAACCTTATTCAAGAAGCAGTTAACTCTGGTGAAGTTTGTATTTCCTGAAATTGTGAGATACAGCTCCCATGATGGACTCCTGCTTCAGTACGGCATTCAGGCATGCCTCCCTCTTCAGAGCAGATGTTATGCACAGTAGTAACTGTTCCTTTTTTGTTTATACAGTTTCAAATAAACATTTAAGTGAATGGTTTAAGATCTTGCTAAATTAGTTAAATTGTTTTATCATTATGTACTTGTTCACATTTGTAACAGTTATAATGAGACAATAAAACACTGAAAGTGACTGAGGACTTTGCCTCTGAGATGTTTCTCTGCTAAACTATTAAGCAATATGACACCAAAGAGGGAGCTAATGTCTTATCTAAAAGCAGAGGAAGATAAAGCAGTCCAACTGCTTCAATTTGCATGAAATAACTAATGAATTGTGTGCAATAACACTGAATTTCTGGTTCTTACAGTTTTCATTTTTTAAAATCCTTTACTACCAATATACAGAATATTGTAAGATATTGGGGAATAGCTATTTCCATAACTGTCCAAAATTTGTGTGTCCTACTTGACAAGTCATCCTTTAAAGCTTTTCGAACCTTCTTTCCTTTTTTATCTAGAATGCACAAAGGAAAATCTTACTACACATTTTTGCCACAGGTGAGTGTATTGGTACAGTACAGATTGCGATATGCAGTTTTATATATAAATACTTTCTTTCTTTCATTTTGTGAACCTGAAAGCTTTAGTTTGTAGTTGTACCTTTGTGGCTTTCTGAGGTATCCACACATCTGCTGTTTTCCTTGACAATGGCAATACAGATGCTGCTATCACCATGGGAATGGTACTCCTGAATGAAGCTGCTACGTCCAAAGGGGATGTTGGAAAAAGGAGAAGTAAGTTATTTAGTACAACTAAGAAAATGCTTAGACAATTGGAAGACATTGAGAAATTACAAATGAATATCTGATTAAGTTTTCAGAAGGTCCCTACCTTAAACCAATTTTTACCTTTTGTGAGGTGGAGGAGAGTATAAAAATTCTGTTGATAAAACTGCATTCACATGAAGTTGTAACAGTAAAAAATGTTTTAAGCATACTCAGCCAAGCTTGACATGGTATCTCCACTATGTAGTACTGCATAAATGCTTTTTGGGTCATGAATTATATTGAAAGTCAGTGATGTAAAGAACAAGCGTTTCAAAACATTGTTTTCAAAATGAATTTAGGTATTTAAGATTACAACATCAAAAGGAGTGTGAAAATTCTTTTACTTGATATGTTTTGCCAGCATCATGTCTCCAGAGGAAGGTGAAAGCCCAGCAGTAGGTGTAGTACAGAACATATCCTAATCTGTAATGTCTTAAGATTCTTAGTCTGAAGTGCAAGTTTTATGTTTTTCTGAATGTTGTTGTCATTCAGAATATTTGCAAGATTTTTTGGCAATGAATTGCATAAACACACAATATGAAAGTATTTTATCCAGATTTAAACTTCCTAACTCTAAGGTCAAACAAATTTTCACTGAGTATGACATAGGCTGAAACAAATATGGCCATCTGCCTTTGGAACTTTAATAATATTTTTTTCATATCTCCTGCCACTTACTCTTTTTCTCATACAAGGCGTTGAAGTCCTTTGAAAGACACCAGCCTTACTACGCTGCTTTCCCTTTCTTTCTAGATCAGTTCTTTAGCTTCTTCTATGGAATACACAGTATTGGAGATAGGTCTGGCCAACTGTTTTCTGTAAAAGCATTCTATAATTCTTCATAATAGCTGGTTGAATGTTGGCCAGAGATCTCTAATCTATAGTGATTTGAGGGGCTCCTTCAATGAGCTGTAGATGTATAACAATTCTGAATATCTTTACAGTATCTAGCTTCAATACTGATGTCAAAAGAGACAGTGACATGAGTTTAATTGGAATATGGTCTTAGATCACAGTTGAGATCTGGGTCTGTGAACATGGACACAGCAAAATAGCAGTGGGCTGCAATACAAAGTCAGACTCTCTTCTGCTTGTGGCCATTATGTGACTGCTTTCCATTTACCTGCCTTGCTCTGTTCATGGTTCGCAATTTATTCATCCATACCTTGAAATCATATGTGTGAGTGGTGATTTCTTTATAATGAAGTGTGTTTATTAGATTTGTATTTATTTGGCTAGTTTTCTCAAAATAACTGCAGAAATTTTGTATTTCAATTGACATATGTCAGTTTCCACATGGTCAGTTTTAATGAAAAAATGCGACATCGTCGGTTTTCCCAGCTTCGTGGTTGCTCATCCTTTGCTCAAAGCCAGCACACTTTTGAAGCATAAATATTGCAATTAAATAGCAAAGGTTTGGCTAAAGTAGGAATAGTATAAGAAGAGAAGTTTTTAAAATCAAAGTAGCTCACTAGAACCAAAACTTTGTCTAAAGTAGATGAGCTGCATCTCAATTATATGCATCAGCTTGTAACATGTTTCTTTTTTTCTTTATTTATTTACCTGCAATTGAACGAGCGATCATGATCAAAAAGGTTTTATGTTATTATTTTACAGGGTGACAACTGGTGTTCCAAATTTTACTTGTTAATTTAAGCATTTACTTTGCTAATTTGTTCTTTGCCTGAAAAGGCTCAAAGCGCTTACATCTGGATGCTGTCAGGAGGTCTGCATCATTGCTACTTATCTTCAAAACCCAAAGATTTATATTGCTATCAAGTTAAGAATAAAAAGCCAGCCTTGGAACTTACCACAGTGAAATGTTTTAGCCACTAGGAACTAGATAAAGTAGTTACTAAACTACCTCTGCTGTTACTTCAGCCTTAGATGGTTGACTAGAGAGAACACTATTCCATTAGTCAAAGATATTTTTCTAAATGTAATTTGTTTTCCACAAAGAACAAGCAAATACCTGAAATTACATTGCTTGATATGTATAATTTACAGGGTTATTAAATCCATTATCAGCAGTAAGGTGTTTGCATCCACATACATTTGAGTTGCAAATTGCTGCTTTTTTTTCTTGAAAATACATTCACACTGACAAGTTATTTTTTCTTAATAACCATAAATATTATTTCCATATGTGTTTGAAATCCTGTCAGAAGATAGTGGGCATCAGTAGTCAAAGCAGTAACATTTTTGTATTTAACTCTGTCAACATTCTTCATAAGTGATTGACATAAATAATATTCTTTGTGGAGATTCCAGTTTTAAATCTTTTATGTATGTGCTTATAAACAAAGTTATTTTCTTTCCAGTAATATGTCTGGTAGGCCTGGGTCTGGTGGTCTTCTTCTTCAGCTTCCTATTGTCAATATTTCGCTCCAAATACCATGGCTACCCATACAGGTAATCTCTCATTAAATTCTTACCTTACACATTTCAATAGCTTTGTATAAGAAGTTTAAGACTAGCTTTCTGGTAAACAGTCTTTAATCACTGAAGTCTGTGGGAGCTGGAAGAAGTAGGAAGAATGGTGATTAATTCAAGCAAACCAAAAAAGGTCTGGAAAGCTAGTGTTGTTAACTTGACTGTTAATGCAGACCAGTTAAATGGATTTCAGTGCAGACATGTTGCGTACACAGTGCCACATGAAAAATGAAAATGTGCTTGAGTTTATAAACCTTGATTAGATATTTATTTGTGTATCTTTATAACAAAGATGTAATAAGACACACACGAAAACACCGAACCAGTGTACAGTGCTAGGCTATGGTTCATCACTGGAAGTACCTTCTTCTTTTGTCAGGCGCACCAGAGAGGAAAGAAAGGGTTACAGTCTGTCTTAATTATATGTACAGCTGTCAGTTAAACAGTTATAATTCGTCTAACAAGCAGGAAAAGTAGAAAAATAGTGAAGAAAATACAGTTCTTGCTTTCAGTAGGAGGATGCTTTCAGCTAGGCAGTCACCTACAAAGGCAATGAAGACTTCTGATTCACATCTTCTTCTGATCTGTTATATATTTTTAGTAGCTTGACAGGAACAGATGGCCCATAGCATTTTCTTGTGATCCTGGTACCATTGTAGCCTTGTGAAGCCAACTTAGAGCTAACATTTGAGCTAATACATAAAATTTTTTCTATTAATTTTTACTGCAAGACTTTAGAACTATTTTCTTGTTTACTGAGCTTGGTCTCTATGCAGATCAACTGACATTTAGTTTAGATCACCTCAGATTAGTTTTAGCATTTAATAACATCATACTCGAGACAAGGAAACTCTTCCAGTTGCAATATGCACAGAAGGTGTGCTCCTGCTTTTTACTGATTTCTGCCAAGGAAAGAGATCTGTAAAGGGCCTAATAGTATCATATTGCAAGTTGTCATCAGTATGGAGTTAGTAGTTTGCCATCTGGGATAGTCTGTACGGCCTCTCGGTATCCTCTCTGGAGACTACCTTCTAGCTCGACTGATTTGGGATGAAAGACAAGATCCAGTTTTCCTAAGTGTGAGGTACTCTTTCTTCCCATTAAGTGCTTAAGTCTTAAACTTAAGAAGAAATTATGACTTCATCTGTAGCTTGTAAGATCACTTGAGAAGCACTGCCAAAGAATGTCAACCCATGGTCTAAGCTCACTTGCATCTGCTCATAACAAGTTTACTAAAAAGAAAAAGCTGTTGTTGTTGTTGTGTTCCTTGCCGTGCAATTTAACAGCTGATGAAGAAAGAAATAAAAGAAATCCAGGATAGTGCTGAAAAGAATGATTCATCACAATCCTGTTAAAATGAGATAGTGCTGCATCACGTTGTTACTGTGAAGGTATTATTAGATCCAAAAACCTAATTCTGTCTTAAGGAGCTAAGTAGATTCAATATTTCAACTAATTAGTAACACCCATCAAGTGAATTCATAAAAGAGCGAGCCTTGTGGATGCATAAGTACGTGAGAAACATTTAATAGCTGGCTAAGTGTTATGCACTTTTCTCTGATTTTTTTTATAATGTTACTGCTCCTGCAGAATTAAGCAAGATCTTCCAGGCTTACTTGAACTGTCCTAGATTCTTCATGGTTTCATGGGAATAAATTAATCCTTCAATCTTAAATCCTCACTCAATGCAGAATTAGTGGAAACCATCACTAGAACTGATCCTTTTGCTTTGCTGTTATCAAATTTCATTCGCTAGTTTCCCAAATGTGTAATTCATTTACCTGGTCCTTTCCACTGTTAAATCTTTCTAGTTTCTGTTCGTCTTTTGGGTAGCTCTGACCTCATTTTCTGTTGTCTTGTTTTAAATAAACATGCTATTGATTCTTTGACATTTCAGTGATCTCAACCATGTCATCTTCATTACAATGCCATAGTGTTTCTTAAGAGAAGCCTCTTTGGTTTACGGGCATAGTTCTTACAAATTTTAATGAAGTGAATGTGCAAAACACTAAGGAGGACTAAGTATATAAACTCTATTATTTTCTTGTTCCCCCTCTAATTTAATATCCTGCATTTTAACTTCAGTCATATATGCTGATATACGTTAATCTTTTTGTCTGAATTCCCTAGGGTCTTCCAAGGAGTTCCGTATCCCATCAGTTGATCCCAGCATAATCTTAAGATGTGAAATATGTCTGTCTTTTTACTTTCACTGGTTGTAGATTTCACCTTGAAACTATCAGTCTTTATGTGATAAATTGTCCTCAGGCTAGTAAAGCTTTGCCTTTAACAATACTAACAACAACGCATACTAATGATCTGTCAGAAAAAAGAAAGAATGTTTGTGTTGGCATGCCCAAAGCAACAGTTAAAAAAAACCACCTGAAATTGTTTTAATGCTGTAAGCACAATCTCAAGCATCAACTTCACTGTCCTACTTAAAAAAAAAAAAAAAAGAAAAAATATACTAAATTGTTTCTGTTCTCTGGCACTGAACAACCAAGTAAGTCCTCTATGAAGCAGCATGCATCGATAAATACTGAATCAGCAACACAACCTACTGTGCATCTTCTTTCTCTCCAGTGACCTCCATGTAGTGAAGATAAATCAAACCAGAGGTGGATAAACATAAAGCAGGCATCAAAAACTGGAGAAAGACTGTTATTTCCTTTTCTAAAGTGCATAAATAAAAGTATTGGGAATGCTGTTATTTCTTTGACCCTGGTAATGCCATTGTCACTGTTAATTTCTGTGACAAACAGAAACGTGTCCAGAGGAGTGCTAGATAAGAGCCCAGGTCTGTAAGTGTGCTTTCTAGAGGACATGTACGTAGGGAGGGAGAGTAACATTTTGTTTACATTTTTTTTCATCCACTTCAGACATTTTCCAATTAAATTTTTGATTCTTCCTTCCATAGAATTTTCCTCTTGAAGGCTAAGGTTGGGGAAAAAAATGGTTTAATTAATATGCTGGTAAAATACCCTTGTACAATAAAGTGTTGGAATGGGAGAGGTGCTGCAAAATGGAGGTCATCATGAAGGTTACTTACTGAGTGAACTCAATTGTGATGGATGAGCTAGCATGTAACAAATCTCTCTGCTAGAACCATTTTTACCACAGCAGGGCATTTTCATGCCTGTACTAATCCACCTTTTTTATGGGAACTAGATGAAATTTTTCATTTTGCTAAAACTTTTATTTTAATTGCTGTCATTAACTGCTGAAAGATAATGCAATAATTTTATTTTACACTGTTGAACATTTTCCCCTTTATAATGCTTTCTGGATGAGATAAGAGTGTTGATATATCTGAGAGAATTTTTTCTGGAAGCCTTCTCACCCCAATATTTAAAGTGAATAAGTGATATATTAAGTACCAGATACTCAGTGACTGAGCAATAAAATTTCATTATATCAACACAGTTTTATCTCTCAACTAATACACATGGGAATGAGAGAGAGACTACTCTTAACTATAACCCAAAAGCATGAACTCTGAGTTAGCTTTGCCAGTCAGGAAAAAGCTTGGAGGGTTCTCTGGAAGCCTCACTTTAGGCAGTTGCAGTCCAAAAAGCACACAGAATATTAAAAAGAATGGTGAAGGACAGTAGGAACAAAACAGAAGACATCAGTACACCTGCACAGTAGTACATTACTGGGAATATTAGGAATGTAAATGTTCGTAACACTGGTTTCTTCAAGAGGACAAACAGACAAAAGTCTTATCCACTGTTTATAGATGTTAAAAAAAAAAAGGTTTCTCAATTTTTTTTATTTTTTTTTTTTAGCTTTCGCTGAAACATTAACTAACAGCCCTGTGTTGTCTTTTCTGCTTTGTTTTCTGGATGATTTAGCAGTTTCATTATTGTTGACACTTCCAGTTGTCCTTTCAAGTCTACATTTTATCATTTGCTGTTGTTTTAATCTGAATTTAAATGATATGAACACCTGAAAATTCAAAGTTTTCATTATAAGTTGTCATTAACTAGCTTTCATTAAGTAGCTTTTTAAAGAATTTTTTTGTACCTAGAGTGTTTCCTTATCAGATTATTCTTTATAGCCACTGTATTTGGGTATTATTGAAGAAAGTAATGTGAAGAGTTTTTAGTTAAACCATAAAAAATAGTCAGCCTTCAGAACTATGTATTGGGGGAATGGAAAAAGTACGTATTCTGTACTGACTAGCAGAGAAAATGAACTAAGCTGCAAGAAAGCATGATAAATAAAAGATGCCTTATTTTCATCAAAAAAACATAAATGTTAAGTCAGACATAAAGTATTCATTCATTGCTTAGAGAAAAACAGTCAATGCAACAAGAACAGACAAATTGCAAGATGCCCCAGAGGTTGAAAATTCCTTGCATTTGCTATAAACACCATATAAGAAATGTCTACCGTCATTGTAATTAAATTAGTTTCAGTAAAGAAATCCTGCTTAATATTGAGCAAGTGAATTAAATGGAATAGTTATTTTTTGACAATATGGTGGTAAAATATTAGCAAGTAGAACAAATAGTATTTGCAGACATAAAATTAAATTTATTAATAAACATGAGCACTACTAACAACTGTTCAGATGTTCCACGTTGACTTCATGCATAATTAAATTGATTCACCTAAAGTTTATGAACTGGTAAATCTACTTCTGATAAACACCAAGATTCTCATTCGGGTCTATAATGCTCAGCAAAATAGGTTACTTTCTTCAAAATGGCAGAAGTCAGGATTGTTTTAAAAGACAGGAAAACAATAATACACAGGTGTCAAAACAAAGCATCTTGCATTTAGCTTTTTCTATACTACTTCTCTTAATGTGGCTAGACAGCGTGTTACTCAGAAAGAAGCTGCCCGTTGAAATGCAGTGCAAAACAGCTTGATCTCCTCTGTTCATCCAAGAGCATGCTGAATTCATGAATAGCCACAGACCTCCACATTCCTTTGTCTGTGAAGCGTCCACGTGCAGTGCCGGTTTCTAGTCATTTAAAGAATGGGAGATCTGAGTTCCAGGTGTCTGTCCCCATAGCAGATCTCTTAAGAAGGGCATGCTTCTTCCAGTGTCCAACAGTTTGCGTGCTCTTCTAATGAGTAGGACCTTCCTTCTGTGATAGCCACCATTAAGCAGACCTCTTTTTACTTTTATGACTTTCCTGTAAGTCTTAGAATTTACCATTTACTCCTACCTATTCTACCCTTTTCCAGCTAGTTAATGTCTGGAAAGGCACAGTTTGACCATCCTTTCCTGTTGTGCTTTCCCCTGCTTTGCGTAAGGGGATGTGGTTTCTTTTTTCTTTTTTGCAGATCTATCCCAACAAATGTCCAATTTGTTATTGTAGATTTTGCAGAAAACCTGCCCACCCCCTTCTTCTTCACTACTCTGTAGTTTATGATTTTTTATGATGTTTTGGATTTTTGTGGTTTTCTGCCTTAGGCTTGTTCCTTCTTTGTGTATCTGGCCTCTTAAACTTGTTTTATACCTCCCATATAACTTTCAGTGTTTACCTTATCTATATTCTATATCATGTTTCTTAGCTGCTAAAGATGCAGTTTGCTTGCAGACAGAAAGTAAGGAACAATAGCTATAGCAGTGGCATATTTAACCAAAATGACACTGCTACATTTGTTAGATCATTCAGTCTTTTATCCCTTCTGAGCCTATCAACGCTACCTGCCTGGTTATTGTAATCTTCAACCCTTCCTACTCTTCCCCCCAAACTTTTCACTACCACTGTTCCTCCTCTCTCTTCTCTTCTTTCCTATACATCACCTTATGTAGGTATCCTAGACCTGGGGTATCTTTTTAGTCTCATGTGCTCAGCATTCTCTTCTCTACCAGCACCCTACAATTCACCTCTTCATGCAGTTGTTCTTGCTGGCTTTTCCCTTGCAATAATCGCTTCACCCTCCAGCACCAAGCCAGTTGCCATCTGTTTTGCCTTGGTTTGTATATCTTGCCTAATGAGCTTGTCAGCTTTTTGCAGAGCAGGAAACATCTTTATACTGGTACACTCTTTTAAGCTTATGGCACTTGTATTTATGTTTTGTAATGATTATTTAATTATGCCATGAATGGAAAACTGATGGAATCACTACAATGTGTACACTACAGCACACTACATATCTATAAGGAGATGAAAGATCTTCCATGCAAAGCTAGAGGCAGTGAAGAAACCCTTCCATTCAGTACTTCATTGCTTTTGTGTTTGTACAGTTACCTCAGTCTACAGTTATGAGCAAGCCTTTCTGTGTTCTCATTTCCCAATTTATGAGATAACTGTTCTTTGGTAAAGTACTTAGAAAGGCATAACATGCAATATATATCTACTTTTTAAAAAATACAAAGTTCTATTCCAGGAGTAAACAAACAGCAGTGACATCCGAAACATCTTCATTTATTAAAATATTAAGAATTTAAGAGTCTGTAACCCTACAGAGTCTTGCCAAGTCCTCTATACCCTCCCCCCTCTGGGGCCACTTCAACAGTAAAAGAAGAATGTTTTAAATAAATCTGAAACATCCTGAGAGAGGTAGTTCTCACTTTAAGTAGTAAGAGCAGATGCAGAACTTGATTAAAGAGAACAGATGTTTGAAGTGCATTTTGCTTTTTAATTTTTTTAAATTGGCAAATTTAAGTTTCAGTCATTTCAGTTTTATTTGATAACTTTCATGCTTGCTTAGTAATTACTAAACAGGATATAAAAACTTAAGAGATTATTACTCAAATGTCAAATGACTTTTCAAATGAATGTTTTGAACTCTTTGTTTATTCTTTCAAAAAATTGTGATGCTATGTTTTATATGCATTTTTCAGCATTTAATCATGTTTTCTTTCTTTTCAGCTTCTTAATTAAATGAATTCAAGAGGGGATTCATTTAGAGCTGCTTACCATGAAGATAAGCTATTACTGATATTATCTGCCCACCAATGTTACATGTATTCAAGAATCTTTCGTTGGTTCATCTGTTTTAGTGATAATTTATATAGTATGCTGATAGAGAAATGAATGCAGTTTTATGCAATGAATGTGTAATTTATAGAAACATAAAGTAAATACATCATTGGGAAGTGCTGAAAAGTTACAAATATAGTGTGCTCAAGAATTTAAATAAATTTCATTATAATGGATTTCTGTTTAAGGTTTCCTCATTAACTTTAGTACGTGAATCCAAGGAGCATTGCCAAGATTTTTCACCTGAAATTTGTTACAAGATTTTGAGAGGTGTTTTAGAACTGAACAAAATGTCATTGGTTCTTCAACTACTCGAGAAAAATACCATGGTGGAAACTATTAATTTAATGACTACCTGCACCTTGTCACCACTTTGCTTTGAAATGATATATGTATATATATAGTCTCTGGTCATCTCAGACATGTCGAGCCATTAAAATAAAATAGTATTCTACATATTTTCATCCCGGATTTCTTCTTCTCCTGGCTCAGCAGTATTCTGAGTACATACATTGCCAGTTCATCTCTTTCATGCCAAAGGATGAAATTCCACAATTCAAAATGGATTGTGGAATCTTGAGACAAGAAGACTTAGATCAGTCAGAACTCAGATCCTTTTAAGCTGATGCTGTGGTAGCAAAATGGGAGGATAGGGGCAACATTATTTTGTAATTTTGTAAGTATTCCAGTGATACATTGCTGCCTCCTGGTACAACTGTTAGATCTCAAATAATTGCCAAATCAAGCAGCTTGAGTAGCACATAAGAGGTATTCATAGGAGAGCTACTCTATAACAGCAACCACAATACAGTAGGGTTAACACTGTTGCAAGAGAGGGCAGTCAAATCTGAACTAGTAAGCTGGATCAATGTAGAAATAAAGGCAGTTAATAAACAAAAATTCTACAAAAAACAACAGCAAAAAAGTCCAAATAGCAAGACACCTACAGCTAGCTTGGGGGCCATTAAATACTGTAGTGGAAGCCCAGGTAAAATATGTGCCACAGCTCAAAAAGAAAGAAAAAATACTTACATGACGCAATGGGAAAGTTACTTAGAGGGAGTTCTGCATTTTGAATGCTGGCAAGGGGAACAGGAAAACTCACAGCACATCATGGGTCAACTGTAAACATAACAGGTCTAAAAAAAAAAAAAGATGATACTCAAGGTAGATGTGTGGTAGTACAGAATTCTTTAAGTACATCAAAAGCAGGGGATCAAGTAGGGAACTAGTAGGAGAGCTGATGACAAAGGTTTAAGAAGGGACACCCACTGATAAAGGCTGTAACAGAGAAGCCAAATTCTCTGTAACAGCTAGGCCAGAAGATCTAGATCAGCATGGTCTAGCACCTTCTGTGTAATTGCTTTAAATAGATAAACTACATGCTGGTAAGATCTCAGGACCAAATGGCATTTGTCAGAGCTCTGAAGGAGATCAGATGTGAGGTTGCAGAACTGCTGAGCAAGGTGCCTTCACCTATCATTACAGATTGCCTCTATGTCAGAGGACTGACAGATTGCCAACGCAGCTGTCACCTATAAAAAGGAGAGTCTAGAGGGAAGATTGAGCTACAGACCAATGAACACTTTCCAGTCCTGATAGTATGGCCAAGTCTGCAATAAAGAGTAAGTTTACTGAGAGCAAGGGTAAATAGTCACCTCAGAATGGTGTAGGACTTGTATAAAGGAGGATTTAAACTCACAAAGCTTTTAGAGGGCTAAAATAGTGTCAGAGAACACGTGGATTAAAAAAAAAAAAAAAAAAAAAATCACTTTGGCAAGGCTTGATTGAAGAATCTAATCTGAAATTGGGAGAAGTGTCCTTTTCATGACTTGAAAAGGAATTAAAAGATACGAAGCAAAGGATAGGGCTTAATGGTCACTTTTCATGACTGAAAAATCAGCAGTGGGACCTTCCCAAAGACTGGTGCTAGGACCACTTGAATAACATCTTTATCATTGACCTGTAGAAGGCCATGTGCAGTGTAACCTCCATTATAGATAAGCTCATAATGGTGCTGTGCTGATGAGGAGAAGACTCCACAAGAACTTCACAAAACTTGATGAATGAGTAAAAAGTTGACAGGTGAGCATCAGTGCATCTAGAGAAAAATGCTTTATTAAGCTAAAACGGGAAAGAGACAGGAGAGTCATGATTGAACGTATTTTAACAGAATTGGCAGTGGGCACTGGCAGCCAAAGAAAAGATGTTTGGTGTCATCAGTAGGGATACGGGTAACAAGACAGAGGAGAACACAACTACACAAAAATCTCTGTGTGCTCCTGTTGAGTGTGTGCTGCATTAGTTCTGATCTACACATCTCAAAGACACAGGACAGGTCAGGGTACAGAAAAGGCACTGGGAATTGATCAGGGAGATAGAGTACCTCCTTGTGAAGGGACACTAAGAAGACTGGAACTCTTCACCCGGAAAAGAAAAAAAATGAGGAGCGAGTATGATTGTGGCTTATGAGATTATAAACACATTAGATAAGCTGAATACAAAATATTCACCAAATCCTACAATAATAGAACCAATGTGCAGCTGATTTAAAAAAAAAGTAAAAGGAAATACATCCTTACTACTTTTTCTAACTGGAGCTAGATAGTATCAGTAGGTTCAGAATATGGTCAGAAAATTCATGGTCACGGTTCCACAAGAAACTCTAAAGGAGAGGCAAACACGCACTGTTTATCATCCTTAATACAGTAATTCTAGATGCTGGAAGGAATATATGAAGGAAAAGGACCACATTCTCTCTTAAATAGTACCTGCAGTCACTCAGAACACTGAGCTAGATGGGCTTTTGGTCTGATCTCCTAAGGCGTTTTGTAAGCTCATTAAGAGTAGTGAAGGAGCAAGTGACATTAAGAAGACCTGTATGATCTACTGCAACTTTTGTTCTCTTCACAGCACAAGTAAGCAGGCCTGGAAGGCGCAAGCAATCAAGGAGGCTACAGGCACAGGTATTGGCAGAGCTCAGGAGGATAAGAAGTGTTTCAAAAGACCGCAATCCCAAGGCATGTGGTCAGGCAAACCTTGTCAGAAAAAGTACAAAATTTAGCAGAACACAAATATACAGAATAATGCATTTAGATCTCAAGTGCTGAGCAACAAGAACACATACAATGACATTTTAAAAATATATACAGAAATGTGTCATTAACAACTTCGACACGTTTTCATCACCTGTGAATGATGACAAAAAAATCTTGGGATCCTCTTTTGATGGTAACACACAACATTTTATGAAGTGCTAGAGTTAATGCTATTTGTTGTAAGATGTCATTCCTTCATGCTACATTCATAATGAGCTGATAACTCAGTTCCTGTCATATTTTATAGGTGATCACTTCCAGTGCTATGAATTTATCACAGGTTGGAGTTTGATTCAAAGAACAAACTGAAGTAGTGAAAAACACCACAGCTGTAGCACAGGCAACAAGAACTGCAAGTCTACAGGCAGTAGGCAATACTGAGTCCTCCATTCTTATGCTTGCTCTGCTGCATGCTACCTGGCACGTATGTTTCCTCCTTACCCCCAGGTTTAGATATTTTTCTATAGACCTTAGCAAGCATCTTCAAAAGCATCAGCTCCATTGTCTTCCATCTTTGTGTACTAGCAGCTTCTTCCTTCTGTCCTTTTTCTGTATCATAGACCTTAAATTTTTCACACAGATCTAACTGATGTTTGGGGAAACCTCATTCTACATTTGGGGTTTTTTTTGCACTTCATTAGTTACTTTAACTAGATGTTATTAGAATAACATGTGTGACATTAAAGGAACTATTAAATGAAAATGAAATTATGTATAAATCTGAAGGTGGAGATAAGCAAGCAGTATCTCCTAAAAGTATCCAGATTCTGAATGAGCGGGAGTGTGGTACTAAAAATCTTGATGGCATTTTTCACTAGTCCATGTTTGCATATGGTTCTTCCAATTCTTTGTAATAAATGAATAACTGAGTATGATTTTGCACTTTATGTTTGGTAGTACTGAATAAATATATGCAAGAAAAAATAGCTTATAGGTTTTTTCTGTGATGAAAATGTGATACAGATGTATTCTGCATTCTCTAATTTGAGTTGAAAATTTTATACACTTGTTGAGGCTTTGGGTTTTTTTCCCTTCCCCCTACATTTTCTGTCCTGAAGGAACTTCACACCCGTGTCTAGCTATCCCACATATACGCACAATAATGCCTCTGAGTTCTTAATGAAAAAATTTTGGAGCTCTGACAGCTTCTTGTTAGAACCTCTGAAATCCAAGAGTAGACATTCGCCTGTGCACAGTCCATGTATGAACAGCAGCACTGTATGTTCTCCTCTGAAATATGGATATGTGCGACACTAAGAGCTACGCAAGTTCAGAGCTTGTTTCCTGCCATGTAGCAAACCAAACCCAGCACCATCCATAAACCAAAGTTAGGCCAAACAAGTCAAGTCTTTTGCTTTCTCTGACATTATTATATAACAACAGTATTTGCAAAGGAACAAATCTTTACAGACTATTTTTTAATTTGATGTTACTGTGGTGGGTTGACCCTGGCCAGATGCCCACCAGAGCCGCTCTATCACTCCCCTCCTTCACTAGACAGGGGAGAAAAACTGCAACGAAAAAAAACTTAAGGGTTGACATAAGGACAGGGAGAGATCATTCACTAATTATCATCACGAGCAAAACAGACTGACCTTAGAGAGGAGATTCATCTAATTTATTACTAAACAAAACAGAATAGAGGAGTGAGAAATAAAATCAAATCTTAAAACACTTCCCCCTACCCGTCCCATTTTCCCAGGCTCAACTTCACTCCCGGCTTCAACCTCCACCCCCCCCAGTGGCACAGGGGGACAGGGAATGGGGGTTACGGTCAGTTCATCACAGGGTGTTTCTGCCGCTTCTTCAACCTCAGGGGGAGGACTCCTTTCATTGTTCCCCAGCTCCAGCATGGAGTCCCTCTCACGGGAGACCGTCCTTCACGAACTGCTCCAGCGTGGACCTCTCCCACGGGATGCAGACCTTCAGGAGCAAACTGCTCCACCATGGGGTCCCCCCACGGGGTCACAAGTCCTGCCAGCAAACCTGCTCTGGCATGGACTTCCCACGGGCCACAGCCTCCTTCAGGTGCCTCCACCTGCTCCGGCGTGGGGTCCTCCACAGGCTGCAGGTGGAGTCTCTACACCCCCTCATCCTTCCTCCATGGGCTGCAGGGGGACAACCTGCTTCACCATGGTCTTCACCACGGGCTGCAGGGGGATCTCTACTCCGGCGCCTGGAGCATCTCCTGCCCCTCCTTCTGCACTGACCTTGGTGTCTGCAGAGTTTCTTACATCTTCTCACTCCTCTCTCTGGCTGCAAAAGCTCTCTCTGACTGTTTTTCTCTTTCTTAAATATGTTATCCCAGAGGCGCTGATTGGCTTGGCCTTGGCCAGCGGTGGGTCCATCTTGGAGCGGGCTGGCATTGGCTCTATCAGACACAGGGGAAGCTTCTGGCAGCTTCTCACAGAAGCCACCCCTGTAGCCCCCCCCCCCCCCCCCCCCCCCGCTACCAAAACCTTGCCATGCAAGCCCAACACAGTTACCTATGCTAAAAATTTAAATTCTGTGTCCTCCATTCACCCCAGTTAAGCTATACTGTTGTGCAAGATATAGCTAATGTGAATAAGCAAACCCACGTTTCTTTCCTTGTGCATCACAATAAGTGTACAATGCCAAAAGAAGCATCTTTCCATATTGTCAAGGGAGGTTTGTATTGTGCATTAACACAGGTCAGTACATTTTATTTGAGATTAGTAACTCCTGTAACATTAGGCTGTGCATTGGTCCTTCTAAACTACTTGAATTAAATAGGGAATATTTCTCTGGTTTGTATTTAGCCTTTCTGCCTTGTATTTTAGAAATGCTTCGCAAGTATAAACAGTAACGAAGAAGCCTCAGAAGCTGCCAAGTTGGAAAGCTTTGTTTTATCTTCTAATAGTTACATTTTTGCTTTAGGAGTCTTACTCTAGAGAAAAAAAAAGCCTCAAGGTAAGTCATTACTGAGGAGTGCTTCAGGCAAAAACAGTGGAAAATACGAGTTTATCTAGGCTGTAGCACACACACTTCCATAAGTATTTGTTTCCCCTCCGGTTGCACTCAGTGCAGGAGTTTCATTCTCAAGGTTTAAGGATAGAGAGCAGGAAGCTTTACATTATGTTTAAAGAGGAGCTGTTAGAGTCCTATTCAGTATTAGTTTGGTTTATAATAGTTTGCATTTTCACAAGCAATGGAATCATTTTGCAGAATGAGGGTAAAACAGAACTGCTTACACCTTGTCTGAAAATATTTTCATTGGTCAAAGCTAGTGGAAGTTATTGTTAGTGTCAGAGGAAGCTTGTAGCCAGTTTTTGCCCTTGAAGAGATTATCTACCACCACCACACTTGATGGCAAGTAATAAATACTCACCTCAATACTGAGGCTGGATTTGGCCGTCCATCTGTGTCAACAGGAAGTCCTCCCAAATCAAGGAATTTGGAGCTAGGAATAATTGTACCTGGTGCATAACAGCCTTTAGCCCTTCCTTTGCTTTTCTATAATTGCTCACTCTCCTCAGCTGTGTTTAACCAGTTCTTTCCCCACCTCCCTCTTGGATAGGGTCTCAGCAGGTTGGTGGCCTTACTACTAATGGCACTTAAAATCCTCATCAGCTAATTGCTGCTCAGATGCAGTTTTCTCCAGGCTCTCGCATCTCTGACTCACCACTTTTAAGCCAGAGCCAAGAGCTCAACTGGATTGTGCTGTGACTTTCCTCTGAGACTTTCATGAACTCCAGAGGTGTCCAGCCCCAGGCCATAGCTCCCTGCCTTCGCACACAGCGTTTCCCAAGGCCGCCTGATGCAAGCAGGCTCTCACTTTCGCCAGCTTCCCTGCTGATCTCCTCCTCAGGCAATCATCTCAGAAGAGGGTTTGACTGGTCCGATGCCCCTGCCCTTTGAAGCAGAATGGTCTTTTCCTTTTCACAGCTTAAATATTATAAAACCATATGAGGAAACAAAGGTAAAAATCAGCCTGTGCTGTATGGTGTCACGTCAGTCCAGAGAGGCCTTCCTGCAGTTAGTGGCCTGCTTACTTCTGGAGGACAGGCTGAAAGCACAACAGGTACAGCTTTGCAAAAATAGTTTTCAAACAGTACTTTTCATGAGAACACTGCAATTACTTTCACCTAAGATCTTCGATTAACATATCATTTGACAAACTCTTGAATACAGAGAACATGTAGGAAGAGCAGCATAAGCATTTCTCTAGCACTTCTCGTTCAGTGAGAGCGAGATGTAGTCACAGTTCATTGGCTTTATAACGCTGCTTCTATCCCGAAGCCATTGTAGGTTGATGTCAAACTTAGCTTCACAGCTCAGTTATTTAGGAATTCTTATAAGTTCTGAGAATTTTAGTGAGCATTTAAAATGCCGCAAGTTAAGAAACCCATGCTAGTAATGGTACGACTTCATCCTACATCCTTTTTTGGTAATTACATCTGTCAAAAGCCTTAGCCCAGCAGCGCCCAGTCTGCACATGAGAGCTTCCTCAAAGGAAGACAAGATTTCCTGCTGGGGTATAGCTCCTTCCCCAAACCAGTTCCATAAGAAAAGCATGTAAGCCACAGGCACGCACATCACAGCAAATCGTAAGACTATGTTGTAGGTCATAGACTAAAAACAGTGAGAGAGTTCATGCCAGTGCATCATGGTGGTAAATGAAGCCACTATCATTTATCATTAAGGCAGACAGACAACACTGAAAAAATCTAGCCACCACAGCTTTAAATACAGGCTTTTTCATGTTTTAAACCGTTGCCAGGCAAGGCAATTCTTAAGGTGTCAAGAGAAATTAGTCTTAAGTGGCTACATACTTAATTATCCAAATATCATAAGGTCCCCAAGACCTCTGTCCCCACACAGACTCCTGCTAGGAGAAATCTGAAATCGCCATGATTTCTCAGGGATGCTCAAGACAGTGTCCTCTGACAGACAAGTCATGGTTACTCACATCCTAGTGTTCACATCCATTAAAAAACCCAACAAAACAGACTCATAGATGCTACAACTCCTGCTCTTCAGGGATATATTAATTGTCATCAACAGGTCAATCAGCTGATACAACCCAGGACCTATTGAGATAAAGTAACATTGAGATATATTTTTCTTGTAACTCCCTCAACAGAAATTACTTTTACAAAGCAATCCCAAACAGCGTACACCTCTTTCCCTATGTATTCAAGGATATTTGAATGCCTCTGGGGTCTCGGTTTATTATGAAATTAAGTCCCATGAAAAACATTTTGATCACTAAGAGCTCTTCAACACCAGTTCATAGTATAAGAAGGGCATAATATATAACCAGTGCACAATAAGCCAAGGTGTCCAGTATCCTGTATTAAATCTGTCTTCTGCTTAAAACTCTCATTTCATGTGTTTTCTTTCAGCTTCCCTTCTTGCTAAATCTTGGGCATATTTAAAAACCCTCAAAATTTACTGTTGCTTTAAGAGGCTCTCTACTGCTATTAGTGCACAAGTATCATCACTTTTCATTCTGAAGTGGCTTAGTACTTTCAAGTGTCATTCACACTGAGGGATACCTGAAGAAGTGCATTAAGAGACTTTGGTTTTAATTGGTCATGCTTTCTGGGTTACTCTTCCTTCAAACACCTCTTCTGTCTGATTAATTTCAGGAAAACATTAACATTTAATGTTATTACAGGCTTAAGCAGATATTTATCATCCTTTTGAGGGAGGGAATTTCCTTTCTGCACGTCGCATTTTTTTGTGACAATATAAATTAGCACTGAAGGGTGCTCTAGGGTGTCATGCACTAATAAAGACAAAAAGCTGGGCAAGATAATAGAGATAAATGAAGATTTATAATATAATGCCTTGATACAGTCTGGCTTGCAGCATGATTTGCAGATGGGGTAAAGCAAGTGGCAGTACTCCCAGGAGTGTCAGAAGTCTAAAAGCAAAAGTACTGCTCAATATGCAGATTTTATGTCTGTAGCTGTAATTTATCTATAAATCCACTAAGTGTACTCTTGATACATACCAGGTTCTCAGTTATCGTGTGCTAGCTGCAGTTTACTAACGAGTATATTCATGCAAGCTTTCCTGGTTTCCACACTCACTATAATTCCTAAAGCAATGCTTGTATTGTGAAGAAATGATGGAATTAGGCCTCATTCTCCCCATAAATATTATTTGCATTCAGATACATTCTGTACTGACAATTCTTTATTTAAACCTATGTGTTAGTTGCAGTCAATAGTATACAGTATTGTGGTGGGTTGACCCTGGCTGAGGGCCAGGTGCCCACCAGAGCCGCTCTATCACTCCCCTCTTTCATTAGACAGGGGAGAAAAGGTACAATGAAAAAAAACTTACGGGTCGAGATAAGGACAGGGAGAGATCATTCTCTAATTATCATCACGAGCAAAACAGACCGAACTTAGAGAGGGAATTCATCTTATTTATTACCAAGCAAAACAGAGTAGAGGAATGAGAAATAAAACCAAATCTTAAAAACACCTCCCCCCACCCCTCCCATCTTCCCGGGCTCAACTTCACTCCTGGCTTCAACCTCCGCCCCCCCCCAGCGGCACAGGGGGACGGGGAGTGGGGGTTAGGGTCAGTTCATCATGCGGTGTTTCTGCCGCTTCTTCATCCTCAGGGGGAGGACTCCTCTCATCATTCCCCTGCTCCAGCATGGAGTCCCTCTCACGGGAGACAGTCCTTCACGGCCTTCTCCAACGTGAGTCTCCTCCACGGGGTGCAGACCTTCAGGAGCAAACTGCTCCAGCGTGGGTCCCCCACGGGGTCACAAGTCCTGTCAGCAAACCTGCTCTGGCGTGGGCTCCTCTCTCCACGGATCCACAGGTCCTGCCAGGAGCTTGCTCCAGCGCGGGCTTCCCACGGGACACAGCTTCCTTCAGGTGCCTCCACATGCTCCGGCGTGGTGTCCTCCACGGCCTGCAGGTGGAATCTCTACACCCCCTCATCCTTCCTCCATGGGCTGCAGGGGGACAGCCTGCTTCACCATGGTCTTCACCACGGGCTGCAGGGGGATCTTGCTCCGGCGCCTGGAGCACCTCCTCCCCCTCCTTCTTCACTGACCTTGGTGTCTGCAGATGTTCTTACATCTTCTCACTCCTCTCTCTGGCTGCAAAAGCGCTCTCTAACTGTTTTTGTCTTTCTTAAATATGTTATCACAGAGGCGCTGATTGGCTTGGCCTTGGCCAGCGGCGGGTCCGTCTTGGAGCCAGCTGGCATTGGCTCTATCAGACACAGGGGTAGCTTCTAGCAGCTTCTCACAGAAGCCACCCCTGTAGCCCCCCCGCTACCAAAACCTTGCCACGCAAAACCAACACATTCCACCCCTCGCCTCTGTGAATCACATATTTAAGAATTACCATTAAAATATACATTCAACACAAAACTTCACAAACACTAATCACATCAACAAAGAAAACGAAAAAAAAAAGAATTCCCACACCAACATCAAAACAACACTATCACAACACCAAACAAGAGTGGACAATCTACACACAAAATCTATCTCTAGTCCCTTCACAAATATATCACTCTCAAGTTACGTTCAGTCAATGTTTTGCCCGTTACCTCTTCCAATTACTATCCTTATCTCGAGTCTCTCGTGCCCCACGTTGGGCGCCAAAAAGAACTGTGGTGGGTTGACCCTGGCTGAGGGCCAGGTGCCCACCAGAGCCGCTCTATCACTCCCCTCTTTCATTAGACAGGGGAGAAAAGGTACAATGAAAAAAAACTTACGGGTCGAGATAAGGACAGGGAGAGATCATTCTCTAATTATCATCACGAGCAAAACAGACCGAACTTAGAGAGGGAATTCATCTTATTTATTACCAAGCAAAACAGAGTAGAGGAATGAGAAATAAAACCAAATCTTAAAAACACCTCCCCCCACCCCTCCCATCTTCCCGGGCTCAACTTCACTCCTGGCTTCAACCTCCGCCCCCCCCCAGCGGCACAGGGGGACGGGGAGTGGGGGTTAGGGTCAGTTCATCATGCGGTGTTTCTGCCGCTTCTTCATCCTCAGGGGGAGGACTCCTCTCATCATTCCCCTGCTCCAGCATGGAGTCCCTCTCACGGGAGACAGTCCTTCACGGCCTTCTCCAACGTGAGTCTCCTCCACGGGGTGCAGACCTTCAGGAGCAAACTGCTCCAGCGTGGGTCCCCCACGGGGTCACAAGTCCTGTCAGCAAACCTGCTCTGGCGTGGGCTCCTCTCTCCACGGATCCACAGGTCCTGCCAGGAGCTTGCTCCAGCGCGGGCTTCCCACGGGACACAGCTTCCTTCAGGTGCCTCCACATGCTCCGGCGTGGTGTCCTCCACGGCCTGCAGGTGGAATCTCTACACCCCCTCATCCTTCCTCCATGGGCTGCAGGGGGACAGCCTGCTTCACCATGGTCTTCACCACGGGCTGCAGGGGGATCTTGCTCCGGCGCCTGGAGCACCTCCTCCCCCTCCTTCTTCACTGACCTTGGTGTCTGCAGATGTTCTTACATCTTCTCACTCCTCTCTCTGGCTGCAAAAGCGCTCTCTAACTGTTTTTGTCTTTCTTAAATATGTTATCACAGAGGCGCTGATTGGCTTGGCCTTGGCCAGCGGCGGGTCCGTCTTGGAGCCAGCTGGCATTGGCTCTATCAGACACAGGGGTAGCTTCTAGCAGCTTCTCACAGAAGCCACCCCTGTAGCCCCCCCGCTACCAAAACCTTGCCACGCAAAACCAACACATTCCACCCCTCGCCTCTGTGAATCACATATTTAAGAATTACCATTAAAATATACATTCAACACAAAACTTCACAAACACTAATCACATCAACAAAGAAAACGAAAAAAAAAAGAATTCCCACACCAACATCAAAACAACACTATCACAACACCAAACAAGAGTGGACAATCTACACACAAAATCTATCTCTAGTCCCTTCACAAATATATCACTCTCAAGTTACGTTCAGTCAATGTTTTGCCCGTTACCTCTTCCAATTACTATCCTTATCTCGAGTCTCTCGTGCCCCACGTTGGGCGCCAAAAAGAACTGTGGTGGGTTGACCCTGGCTGAGGGCCAGGTGCCCACCAGAGCTGCTCTATCACTCCCCTCTTTCATTAGACAGGGGAGAAAAGGTACAATGAAAAAAAACTTACGGGTCGAGATAAGGACAGGGAGAGATCATTCTCTAATTATCATCACGAGCAAAACAGACCGAACTTAGAGAGGGAATTCATCTTATTTATTACCAAGCAAAACAGAGTAGAGGAATGAGAAATAAAACCAAATCTTAAAAACACCTCCCCCCACCCCTCCCATCTTCCCGGGCTCAACTTCACTCCTGGCTTCAACCTCCGCCCCCCCCCAGCGGCACAGGGGGACGGGGAGTGGGGGTTAGGGTCAGTTCATCATGCGGTGTTTCTGCCGCTTCTTCATCCTCAGGGGGAGGACTCCTCTCATCATTCCCCTGCTCCAGCATGGAGTCCCTCTCACGGGAGACAGTCCTTCACGGCCTTCTCCAACGTGAGTCTCCTCCACGGGGTGCAGACCTTCAGGAGCAAACTGCTCCAGCGTGGGTCCCCCACGGGGTCACAAGTCCTGTCAGCAAACCTGCTCTGGCGTGGGCTCCTCTCTCCACGGATCCACAGGTCCTGCCAGGAGCTTGCTCCAGCGCGGGCTTCCCACGGGACACAGCTTCCTTCAGGTGCCTCCACATGCTCCGGCGTGGTGTCCTCCACGGCCTGCAGGTGGAATCTCTACACCCCCTCATCCTTCCTCCATGGGCTGCAGGGGGACAGCCTGCTTCACCATGGTCTTCACCACGGGCTGCAGGGGGATCTTGCTCCGGCGCCTGGAGCACCTCCTCCCCCTCCTTCTTCACTGACCTTGGTGTCTGCAGATGTTCTTACATCTTCTCACTCCTCTCTCTGGCTGCAAAAGCGCTCTCTAACTGTTTTTGTCTTTCTTAAATATGTTATCACAGAGGCGCTGATTGGCTTGGCCTTGGCCAGCGGCGGGTCCGTCTTGGAGCCAGCTGGCATTGGCTCTATCAGACACAGGGGTAGCTTCTAGCAGCTTCTCACAGAAGCCACCCCTGTAGCCCCCCCGCTACCAAAACCTTGCCACGCAAAACCAACACAAGTATTCAGGAAAGTAAATGAAAAATCTGCTCCTAAATAACTAAAAGCAGAAAGCCATGTTTGTTGTAAGGAACTGCAGGTATTCAGCACTTAGTGCTACAGCCTGCACAGAGAACCCAGCTGCAGTATATTTAGAAGACAGACCACAAAAAACTTTTGCATAATACTGATTATACAAAATGGCTGGGAAGAGTTCATTCAGCCCATACTTTGTGCAGAGAGGATGCTGCAGGTTGATTTGAGCTTAATAAAACAACTATTTTCAGTGTTATTACCTCCACCAAGGGAAGGTTTCTCCATTTTCAGGTAGCCATAAAACAGAGTATCCAATGGTCTCTAGTGGAGAAGATAACCAACTTTGTTAAACAATTAATTCAACTCAAAGCAGAAAGATTAGTTTCCTTTCTAAATTGCTACCAGACCATTGTGTGCTACATATGCGACCATCACCTCTCAGCTGGATTAAATGCAAATAATGTAAATGAGGTATTTTATCACAAAGGCTACAACAGGTGATACAGGATACTGGTCACACCTCTTACACAAAGTAGCTAAGGTGAATGAAACAGTCTTCTGCAATCAGCACTGGTTTGTTATTAAATAGAGAATCAATCTCCAAACCCAAAACAGTTCCATTAAGTAATTTGAGGGGAAGAACCTCAACATTAGTGATTGCTCTCAATGAAATCCTAGAAAACACCTAAGGAACAGCAGTACAAAGTCTTATTTTTCAGCTTTGATTGCAATTATATCAAAACCCAATAATAAACATGCTTCATTCTTTTTACGGATAGCGTTTTCATCAGGTAACAGTTTGTCGTGGGTTTTCAGTTCAGCCCCAAATACCGCATCTACTATAGAGCTAGATGCCAAAAACTATGCAAGGGGGTACAGATGTTCTAAGCCACAATCCTGTAAAGGTGCATATACAACCACATTTAAGTACAGCTATTTTGTGAGCTTAAGAGGAGTAGATGCATACTCAGAACCATTAAGGAAGGTATTTAGATGTGTGTACATAAGGCACAAATTAGAAAACACTAATCGCTTATCAGTTGCTGAGTAACTTTGGGAATTAGAGAGCAATTTGTTAGCTTCTACATAGACATAATGCTTCTTAAGCACCTTGAAATGAAAGGTAATGTTTACACATGCAGTATTACAGTCTTCTGATTAATTTTTAAAAAAGTAATACTAAATCTTCAAGATAAGCCACTTCACCTCATATCCATAATTCATACATAAATAAAACCCATAGTATTCCCTTGTTAAATCCAATACAATCCAAAGCACTGGAAATGTATTGCTGTTTTATTGTGTTTCTTCTTTAAGTACATTTAAGTACATTTTCTTGATCCCATCCAACATAACAGGATTCAGCAAGAATTAGCCAGAAAATATTACTTATCCTATAATGTCTCATCCCTGTAGCAGTTCATTGCTCTAAATAATCTAAAACATGTATTATATTTATCCTATTTAGCCTCAAGAAAGCATTAATTTAAAAGCAAATCTGATTATTGTTCACAAAAAAAAGAGACAATACTACACAATTAGTAATGTCCTCAGAGTAAATATTTTAGGACTAGAAGATATAGGATTAATTTTGCTTTTGGATCTGACATGTCGCCTTCTATGTAATTAGGATTACAATTTTATGAGATACATAATAATGAGTAATCCCAGCTTCTAAAAGCAACAATTACATTTTACATGAATCTTTTCTTATGCAAAGTGGTTGTCTTCCTACACCAATTTTCTCACTTTAGGAGACCGCTGGGTTGAGTTCTTCACTCATGCTTCCAGCAGGCACACATTTGCAGTAATTATCAGAATCACCTTCAAATTCATAATCAAAAGCGATATGGCAAGAACAAGAGTGCATAGTATTTCTGATGAAGAGATTAAAGCAAGCTTAGAACTCTCATACTAAAAAGCAACTTTATGTTTACAAGTTATGACTCCTATACTTACTATTTCAGTTATTACTTTCAACACAGTAAGCCAGGACTATAAAACCAGAAAACTGGCAACATGCAACAGAAAAACATGGAACATTTCAAGTTATAAATGCACGTTATGAGTTTCCGTTATTTCCAAGCAGATGTGAGCTCAAGAAGATCCAGTTAACTAGAAGGTGGATAAATAAAATCAATTGGTCAAAATGAAAATTAAAAAAGAACCAATGCATCCATATACTGTTTTTCCCCTCCATCTGCACATAGCTGTCATAGATGGAACAGAGTCTTTGCTCAGTTTACTAAATACTCCAACGGTTTTGTTCAAGGTGACCACAGACAAAAAGGTAGCTTTGCTCCCAGACGGACACAACCCCAGGAATGAAGGACATGGCACGCTCCCCGAGGGTGCTGCACGTCTTCTGCTGGCACAGGCTTCTCGAAGCACTAAGTCAGGCAGCAGGCCGGGGAGAGACTAAGCAAGCAGGGTATCTACAGCATAGACTAAGGTTTAAGGCACTCTTAAGAAGCAGATCTAAAACTCAGATGTGATAGAGACCATCCTGTTCAAGGAGCACGGGCAAGACCGCATAGTTTACTGAAACCTAGAATAAAGAAAATCACCCATACTACAAGGATATAGGGGCAAAATAACTTGAGGTTAAATAACTCCTATTTTGTTCCATTTTACACAGTAGGTCTGCATTCTTCTTTGGAGTACCTTAATAAAACTTAACCTTTAAAGACTGCAAACCCTTTGGCATCCTAACTTCAAGGAGAAGATAGCTGACATTGAGCTGTTTCTATCTCTGATCAACTCAAGAAAATCCCATCTCAGATAGAAGCAGCACTTGAGACAACTTCACGTCACACACAGCAATGCTCACATCAGAAGCTTGTATTTTTTCCTATCAGCTTCTTGCATGACACAAAAAGCCCTGAGTTCCCAGGACATGCAATGAATGCTTTGATAGAGAAAGTTAAGTTACAGGTGAGGTTTACCTGCATGTTCACATAGGAATAATTTTCACAAGGCACCAAGCCAGCACAGCCCCAGCAAGGGGCTGAAATCTGGAACAGCCTCTGTCCTCCAGAAAAGCCTCTGCAGCACAGAGGGCAGCCTCCTGACACAGCTCTCCCCCACACCAGTCACATACTACTACTGCTCATGAAATCAATACTCTCCACATCCCCAAGGCTTCTCCACTCTCTGCAAGGCTCCAGCTGCCTCCTCCTGCTTTTTTATTCCCAGCAGCTGAGCCCATTTCCTTCGGCCCTGCCTTATTCATGAGGTTAACCCCGGTCATGCCATGGCATGTTTCTAGATCCTAGTGGTGCAATGTATAAATATTAATTGCTACCCTAACGCTAGCTGAAGTTGTTACATATGTGAGTTTTGACTACCTTTTAGAGCAGCTAAATGAAAAATAGCACTGGCTGTTTGAAATGGGAAACACTTTCTCTAATATATGTGTATTAACTAATATAATTAGTATAATTAGGAAAAGAATAGATATATCTTATTGGCTTTTTTTTTTTTTTAATGGTTCTGTCTTGTTCAAAGTAGGGAACGATTCTGGAATTTAAAACACAGAATCTTTTGAAAATATCAATATAACAATGAAAGACATCATTTGCACTTTCTTTTTCTTTTTTTTTTGATTGACGTCATTGCACTTACCAATATATCTGAGCTATTGCCAGAGTCTCCTGCAAAGGGTGCATTCATTAAATTTTAAAGCTTGGGTGTGCAGTGAGTGACTGCCTGTGAAATGAAAGCTCTGCTCTAGTGAGATTCAAAGCTGAACACAAGCTCAAAGGAAAAGTGCTTCTCTTGTCAAATCCTTCTTAAAACTTTGAGCAGATTTCCTCTTAATCATCTTCAAATTCACATGCCTCCTAAACCGAGATGCTTATTTGTAGCAAAGGCAAGTCTATTTTGTATTTATTACTGAAGCTGGGCACGACTTCTAGGTTGATTGTCAATAACTGGATACCTTTATCTGAAACAGTCCTGAAAGTGACAAATTTATATGACTTGGGGGGGGGGGGGGAAGGTGATCTGCCAGACTCTAGCTATAAATAAACACAAGGCTCCTATTTTTCAGGATCCGGCTACCAATGTATAGTTTGAAAACACTTTTCACAGGCTTTGGGGAACATATTATACCAAATACTGTTTCATTAATATATTGGGTTTATTCCTTCTTTGATCTAATTCCCTTTGATCTAACAGCTAGTGTTTAATTAAGACTAATCTTTGCTAATGAAAAAGGAAAAAAAAAAATCACAAAAGAGAAAATTAATGGTCATGCCATTACACATAGGTCACCCTTTGACAAGGTCTGCAGCTTTTTGAATGTGAATCCTTTTGATGGACTTACTGCCTGCCATTACTGCTCTTGTCCAATGTCACAGGGGTACAGTCCATCAAAGTAACTGTTCATGAAGTGTGTTGCACTGGTGCTAGCTGCCAGGGTGAGAGATACAGTTACACTATTGAACAACACTGTGGCTGAATCCATCTGCTTCTTCTTCCTTTACAGTAACCGAGAAAAAGATTAAGAAAAAATACTAACAATAAAAAGGAATGCTACTGTCCTCACAACTCCAGATCTTAAGCTCTTTCATCCTTTTCTAATTGCAAAGAAGGACTGGAAGATTTGTGGGATTAAAAATAAAAATTAGAAATAAAACAAAAATAATGCAAGTTCAGTTGCTGATGGGTCTGAACCGGTAGGTGACATCCTGCAGTTCCATTGCTCTCTGCAGGGCCACTGAGGTGGACATCATCTATCTACTGCAAAAGCCCTCACTGAGTGCCTGCAGGGATCGAGCACAAATCTGGATAGCCACTCCATTTGGTTCCCACTTGCCTTTCCCACCAGTGTTTCCTGTCCTCACCCAGGTGTGCACACCATTGTCTGGACCCATCTCAGTGGTCAAAGAGCAGCCACTGCTCTTGGCCCAGGTGAGATGTGGAGGGCTGAAGGGAAAGAAGGAGCGCAGCACCACTCAGGGTGCATGGAGCACGCCTACTGTGCACACAGCTCCCATGCCTCCTCTGGCTGGAGGAGCCCCCGCCACCCCTTCCCCAAGCTCTCTCCATCCTTACCTTCAGAGTTTCCTGCTTCTGGAGGCAGCTCCAAGTGCCTCTGCCCAGAAAAGCGGAGCTTGCTCTCCCGTGAAGCAGAAAGCACAGTAAATTCTCTATGGAGCGGTTTCTTAAGTGCTTATTTACTAAACTCCAAGCATTCCACCATAATTAAATAATACTAAAAAACTTGTGACATCTCTCATATTGCATCCTACAAACAGCATTGTTCTGTAGCTTGGAGAAAGGTAGGCCCTGAAGCTGTCTAAAGGAATAAAAAAAAAAAAAAAAAAGAGTTCTTTCTATGAAAAACGAGAAAACAAAAGAGAATTAGCACAATGTCTATCCTAGAGAAATGTGTGGTTTGCCCATGTAATTGGTAAGATGTGATATGATCAAGGAAAATGAGAGCTTTTAGATGCTAAAATCTGAGCCTACTAGGAACTATTGATCAATTTAATCAATAAAATGGAATGGAATGGAATGGAATGGAAAGGAAAGGAAAGGAAAGGAAAGGAAAGGAAAGGAAAGGAAAGGAAAGGAAAGGAAAGGAAAGGAAAGGAAAGGAAAGGAAAGGAAAGGAAAGGAAAGGAAAGGAAAGGAAAGGAAAGGAAAGGAAAGGAAAGGAAAGGAAAGGAAAGGAAAGGAAAGGAAAGGAAAGGGAAAAGCCAAAGAAACTGAAACCCCTCCATATTAATTATAAGTAACTGCTGGAGTCTAATCAATATAGGTTAGAATTGTACCAACTCTTCTACTGAATTCAGTGGCGCTGTTTCTAAGGTATGTCTAACAAGCTGTAAAAGTGTACTACAATTGATAAAATTATCCAACACTTGCAATTACAGATACATCTTTTGGGGAAATATTCATACTTGCAAAACTTGGCTATAAAATAGAATTATCAATTGTGCAAATTTTCAGGAAAATTATCTGTAAGTTGTAAAAATATTTTGATTATTTATATGTTTTAAAATGTTTCCTTAAATGCTTGTTGATAACTTTTTTTGGTTAGTTAAGCTATACACTTATAAAATGCATATTACTGTAGGGAATGATCTGCCTTCTTCCTTTCTGTATGTTACTTTTGAACAAAACCACTGATCAACTCACAGGGAAACCTGAGTAGTTTAAAGGTTCATAAAATGGGATTTTAAAAGGCTTTGTTTATGCTGATAGTATGTTTAATAGTGTCTGCATTTGTTATCTTATCGGTATGTTCCTAAAGTAATAAGCTGCACAAGTGTTTGGTAGAGATTGATGTATTAGAGCTTTGCTTTCTGATCTTTTCCCCCTCTGATCATTGTACGGCAACTTCTCTACTTTGCCCTGATAAGTGTTGTTTCCCAAGTAACGTAATGAAACATCATTGATCACCTATTCCCGGCCCCCCCCCCCCCCGAAAATGTCCTTCATATTTCATTTCACATTTATTTTTAGCTGTTGCTATTGTGGTCTCACCCAGTCAGGTTTGGCGACATGCAGCGTATAAATGCGTGCAGCTACTGGGGAAACTGCTGTAATGTTCCTCTCTTCTCCTCAGAGTATCACAGAAATCAGTGCATGAAGTGTGAGAGCACTTTTTGAAACATTTGAAAATATTTCTGACTAGATGTTTGCAATAAAGTTCTAAGTTTCTGGAATTTGCTACTCTGGTTGCTCTGAAATATGACAAATATGATGAGCCTTACCTACGTTCTGCCACACATCTCATCCTTCCACTTTTCTAGATATTTAAAAATAACAACTCGGTTAGACTACAAATCATTTTTTGAGAAAGGGAAGGGTAATGCACTGAATTATTCTGAACTTCTAAAAGTAAACGTCAACTTTGCAGATGTTTATTTTCTAAGCACGTAAATATTCCCACCATTCTAACTGCATCTGCCTTGTTTTGTCTGCATTCTATAGCATCATTATATTATCTTGTTAAACAACTGCTGTATCCCGAAGGTTTTTGCACTTGTTTGACAGACAGAGTAATGCCTGCGTGCGCCACTTGTAAGGGGCCTTGGCATCTTCCACACAGGAGAGCACTGAGCCTTATCTTAACTATACTTCCATATTTTTGGAGGTTTGTTGATCACTGATATTACCAGTATTATTTATTATTACTACTTCTTTCAATGCCTCAAGAGGAGAAATCAGTTCTAATATTTCCACTGATCCATGGAGGAACAGTAAAGCAATGGGGAAAAAGATATGAATGTACTTGAAGAATGAAGATAAGTTTCTCAGATTTTGATGTAGTGGGATGTTTTGCTCATGATTATCTCCGCCTATTGATTTGCATTCTTTTTATTCTGCAAAGAAAAAGGAGCTGCAAGTCATAACTACCTTTATTTGTTTCTCATCAAATTCCTTGGGATTTACCCATCATAGGAAATGTTTTAATTGCATTGTCAGTATTCATTAAACTGTATTTTGACTTGAAATTCATTTTCTGTCATGAATGAAAACTTAAAAAAATTATAGCTCCTTTAGGAAAACTGTTTGAATTCCTTTAACCATAAGAACTGATGTTTTGCAGGCTGAAAAAAAGGCAACAAATCTGACTTCATAAACACTTAACACAAAAATCCATGTAAACAATAATATGAGCAAATATTTATAGAACCTGAAAGAAAACTAGATGTTGGATAAGCGAGAGGAAAAAAAAAAATGCCTCGAGAAGTGGGAAAGGAACTCCCAAAATGAAATAACCTACTGCTGTCAATGGCTTGGCCATAGAGGAAAACCCTCCCTGACTCACCTTGTTCTCATTAGCACGGGCTGATCGTTACAGCCAGCATGGAACGAGCAAGACTGCAAAACCCAGAGAAAGCCAGGAAATGTCAGCACCAAGACAAGGTGAATGACCGCTTCTTCACCTAGTCTCCTGACCACATTTTACATTAGACAGAGATATATTTATGAAGTTAAGAGCAGTGAGCACACAGTAAGCCTGACCCAACTCAAACTCTATTTCAGTTTAAGCTCTGTCAACATGTTTTTTTTAATTCTGGTGCTGTACTGGTGGTAGGAAGATGGAGATGGCTGGCATTGGGTGGCCTCAGAGAGGATATCCAGTGCAAGAATCCAGCTTATGAGACTGATTGTATCTACATTCAGAAACCCTAGGCAGAGAAATTAATTTATGATATTCTCCATTTAACCAAATTCCTCAGCACATTATGTTCTCCAAAGTCTAATTAACCATTAGATTATACACATTCTTTTAAATGTGGGCTTATTATAACTTCTTCCTTAGGTATTTAACATCTTTGGATGCCCACTGTACTTTAATTTCAATTTTAATTTTTTTTTTTTTTTTATTTAATCTAGCAATCAGAGAAACCTGGCTGGTTTTAGACACTTCAGTTATAGTTTTTGAACTAAGTCTTTGCTGTTCTTTCTGCTGATTTACAGCAGCTGACAGATGATTAAAGCTCCATGTGTCTAATCACCGAGAAGTTATTTCCCTTTCTGCCTTTTCTGATTGACAGGAAAGGTGAGAAATGAAAGTTCAAACAGACGGTAGCAAATGAGATAATTTTAAACTTACCACTGGGCAGAGAAAGCAGTACTTCACATTACCGAACAGAGAAAAAATAGTGCCCTAACTGTCAAAATTTTGACATTGTCAGAATCTTTATCCAATTATGGGTTTGATTTTCTTTTGGATAGCAGGAACTAAGACATGATTATGAGGTGTCCTGGATTCAACAAAATGCATCGCATTATTTTTTTTTTTTTGGTGTGTCCCTTGGAGATTTAAAGGTGTTTTAATTCTGTTTTTAAGGGAGAGGATGGGGAAGGGATAGGTAAGAGATGGGAAAGAGAAGGAATCAGAAAGAGAAGCAATGGAGAAGGGAAGGGACTCTTGAGATACTTGTAAGTATAATTCCAGATGGAAAACATAACTAAAAGATAGATGAGGAAACAACACTGGAATATAACCAGAAGTAGTTTTGCTTGCTCTTGTAACTTGTTTGAGGGAATGTCAAGCAGGAATCTCTGTTTAAATCCAGGGGACCCATTAGGCAGAGAGACAGAGAGACTCTTTGCAGAAGTGCAGACTGCTGTAGCCAAACAGTCTCTCGTCACTGAGGGTATGCAGGAGTTTCACATGCACAGACTTCTCTTCTTTAATCCCTGGTGGTGTTCCTGGGTTGAGAAATAACTGTATTGGGATTATGTGAGCCAATTTGCTTCAGTTTGGCAACTCATCACACAAGCACTTGCATCATGTATAGATATGGAGAGCTATGAACACAACTATGATGCAAATTTAGGTGCCTTTGGAAAGAGTACAGAGAACTCATATTTCTTGATTATGCCTCTCATGGGATGCTAACAGAACAATATCCTTTCTCGCTCGTTAGGTTGAAATTCTATTTCAGTTTAAACTAAGCTTATTAAGTTTCCTAGGCTTTTTGCTGTTCAGCTTAGCTAGCAGGTAACAGTTTGACTGAAATTTGGACTACTGGTCTTAAACTCAGTATTTGAAATCATAATTGCTTAATCAAACACTACTAGTAATTTAGAGTGCAGCATAGTTGTTACTGTCGTCTAGAAGACCCAGGTAACCAGTATTCTTTGAAGACTTTAAATTTGTTTGGTTTTCCTGAAAGGATGTTAGCTGTACATTAAATTCATTAGGCTGTGACTTAACTAATATTAGAACTTCGTGCTTTGGCTATAATGTTATATGAATCTAATTCTATTGGAATATTAGTTCTAGTGGTTATCTGTGTCTGCAGAAATAATTCCTGTTATTGTCACATCTATACACCAGCAATAAAAACCAAAGATCAAATCCCGATGAGTGAGATGCAAGCAACTTTCATTTGTCTCGGTGTCTTTGAGCCTAAACAAGTATGCACAGCATCCACTTTTTTTTAGGAGTCTCTTGAGCAGACAATCAGGATTCCATGACATTACATTTCCTGCTTCAGTGAATATTTGGGAATGTATTGACCCACTTCATCTCATTTGGGATTATTTTAAGTCTTGGAAGAATGAGTAAAAGAGAAATGTAGTTAGCAGTCTACACCTGAACTACACAGTATTGTGATTCTCAAGCAGGAAACCAGTGGCAAGTGACTAATGAGCACTGTAGATAGAGTTGTGCTCTTTTATTACACACTCTCTGAAAACACTGGGCCTGCTTCCCACTGCACCGTGCTCACAGCGATGCCGAGAAGGAATGCGATGTCTCCTCACTTTTGACAACACGTGGCATAGTTTCAGAAATCCATAGTCAGTTTGTCTAGGGATCTTCTAATGGATAATGTTGTGTTGCAGGCATGATTTTACTCCATGTTTTCAACCCTGGGAATAATTCTCATCTATGAATTCCCCCATGATCTTGGGCTCAGCTGAAAATGCTAATGTGTTTGAATGCTTTTGCTAGCAGAACAAACTTTTATACTTTATAAATTTTCAGATTTTTGTTTCAATTCCAATTTTCTTCTATATTGCAAATGATTCAACTCTTTGAGAGAAATTAAATAGGAACAACCCAAATTTTTATCTCAGCTATTTTAATTTCCATGTGCACTGTATTTAGTGCTAGATTGGGTCTTGTTCCAGGATCA
The DNA here is from genome assembly GCF_011004875.1 of Balearica regulorum gibbericeps. Taxonomy (NCBI): domain Eukaryota; kingdom Metazoa; phylum Chordata; class Aves; order Gruiformes; family Gruidae; genus Balearica; species Balearica regulorum. The sequence continues at coordinate 50,042,034 of NC_046187.1, read as the reverse complement.
TAACTGTCTTACAGCAGGGACTGTCTTTGAAAGTGCTGTGGGATCTAACCTTGAAATACTTCTCTAGTAAGACAGTAATTTTTAATATTTTTCTCAAAGATTAGCTACTTGGTCAGGCTTTCTCTTCTTTTAATGGCAGTTGTACATCTGCAGAGCCCAGTACTATTGGATTCACCTCATTTTCCCTATTACCCAGTGTGTATGGTGGAATTTCAGGATAGTGCATCCTCCTTCCTGTAACAAGTGTAGAAATAGCCTTATGTCTCACAATTTAAATGATTAAGATAATATTTCTTTCCTATTTAAAAATGTTTAAAATTGTGAGGCTACAGGGATTTGTATGAAATTTCCTTTAATATGTCAAAGATTTCTTATTTCTAGCGTTATCCATGAAAAGCAAGAAATGTGAAACATAAGCTCTGTCCTCTGTGGGCAGAATGCCTCTAGCAGCTAAAACTGAAGGAATGGACTTAGTTACCCTACATCTCCAAAACAGCAATAGTTGCAAAAGTCACAATATTGCCTTAAGGTTATTTCTTATCTTACCAAATGCCTTCAGGGGACAATCGATCTTTGTTCTCTCACACACACTGAAATACAGTTCACATTCCATTTATTAAAGGAAGGAGAGATAAGAATTTTTCATATATTTTTACCTCCTCAGAAATATGTTTATATAAACTTTCATATTAATACAAGAACATAAGCAAAATGTATATACAATAAAAGAGAATGTTGGTTTAAGAAATAATATTCAGCACTGAATATTTTCATGCTTACTGACGGTTGACTTGTTTGGGTCACTTAAAAATATACCTTTCTCACGAACATAAGGTGCTTTGTAGTGGTGACACAGAAGATGGCATTAACGAAAGCAAAGAGTAAACCAGCTTGATTATTCTTCTCCTTTAATAAAAACTGTGGATTTGAAATTAACTGTAGCCCAACCATTTAAAATCTGCTCAATGCTTTTGAGTTTGAAATTGTCTCTAGTAGAAAATGTTGGGCACTGTTCTGATAAAGATCTCCATTTGAATTTCAGCAATCTTCTGCTTCTCAGTGTCAGAGGTAGCTTCCACTACTTAGAGTAAACAGGAATAGCTGGAGTCTAGGTGTAGACAGAAGATGTCAAATATAACAGAAATATTTTATGCTTTGCTCTAAACTGTGCTGTATATGCCATTCCAAAGTTAAACCAAAGGTGAACTACAATTGTTTGTATATGAAAAGTAAATGTGCTGACCTAAGACTGAAGAGAGCCAGGAGATGATGGGTTATCATTTTAACAGCATCTCAGGTATCAAAAGGACTTGCAATGGAGAGCAAAAGAAACCAGTGCCAATGTCGGGGCAGTTCTATAGCCTATATGTCAAAGCTTCCAAACTTCATTTCTAATGTCCTTCCAACCCAAGACAGCTGTCATGACCAATATTGGTTTTGTATGGCAAATATAAAAAATACTAATGCTCTAGTGGTTTTAATAATACATTTAGTCATTTTGATTCAATACAGGGTGCAAGGTGGAGGGAGACATCTGGAAACAAGGTGGAGATTTGCAGCAGGAAGGACTTTCCACATTCAGGGACAGTCAAATTACTAAGCAACAGTCAAATCACCAAGCCAATTTGGAAAGCTGAGCTGTCATAGGAAAAGAAGAAAGAGTGGGAAAAATGCCTTTTTACTAGTTGCTGCATAGGTAAATGGCATTAGGCAGAAGCAATGTAATTGAGAGAAGATGAGCAGAGACCCACACACTAATGCCTATGGGCAAGACAAAAATGTTTATGAATATTCTCTACGTTAGCTCTGAGAGGAGTGAAAAATCAAACAATGAGCCAGACTGGACAAAAACAGAGGATAACTTACCTTCTGAAAAAGGAGGAGGAAAAGAGAAGCACAGAGAAAGCTGTTCTGTTAGAAATTTCATCACTTCTCAAGATAATATGCATGAATTATTGAACCAGCATGTGACCCAAGAAAGGAAAAGTGGCTAATTCTTATTTGATTGAACTAAACTTCCAGTACTGCCATAACACTCTAGAGTTCATGGCCTATCCTTGCCATCATATCCTATAGGTTGCTTGGGATGTAGATCTTTGATCTGTTCAGAGTCCACAAAAATTTCTGCCTAGTGCTTGTTTCCTGCTTCCTTTTGTGATCTGCCTCAATCAAGAAATATCATGTCTTCTGAGATGTAGTTCCAGCCCTCAAAGTATTCAAGTCCAAGTTCAGAAGGACCTGGGCATAAAGCATCTTTTATAGCAGTGAGAACTTACCACCTTGACATTCAAGGCATCCTGGTTCTCACAGAGCTGGAGGGTTGACAGGAGCCAAGGAAAAACTACCTTTCATAAAGGCTGTATCCTGCCTTTGCAAAAGCCTGTGACTTCCACTCTGTCATGAAGTAATCATAGGGATTACTGCCTCCCACAGAAGCAATATCCTACATCTAGACAGAAATAAGTGCTCCTGTCTCCCTGCTTCCTCTGGGTTCAGACCTCTCTGAGTACAGGGATGCAGGCTTGGCGTGAGCCCAGACTGAGATCCAGGATGGGTCCAAAACACTGCAGATCATCAGGACTTTGCAAGTAGGAAAGGTGCTGCTCTGGAGGCAATTTGCTCCACCTGTAGTCACACCAGGGATCAGGGTTAATACTGCTCCTGCAAGCACACCAGAAAGAGGTCCTTTCTCCAGGATGAACCCGGGGCCACAAAAAAGAAGAATGCATTATCAGAAATACCATTTTCCACTATATATCACCAATCTTTCTCACTTCATTGTCTGGTAAGCCCCATATTTCTAGCTGTGCCTTTATTTACATATTCTTTTGAGAAACTAATCTTAATCATGAGTACAGCATACAGGCACTAGTGAGAATACTTCTTGTTACTGTGGTGGGTTGACCCTGGCTGGAGGCCAGGTGCCCACCAAGGCTGCTCTATCACTCCCCTCTTCAGCTGCACAGGGGAGAGAAAATACAATGAAAAGCTCATGGGTCAAGATAAAGACAGGGAGAGATCACCCACCAATTACTGTCATGGGCAAAATAGACTTGACTTGGGGAAAAAAAAAAAATTAATTCATTACTAATCAAAATCAGAGTAAGAATAATGAGAAAACAAAAACTAAATCTCAAACCACCTTCACCCTGCCTCTCCCTTCTTCCTGAGCTCAACTTCACTCCTGATTTCTCTACCTCCTCTACCTACAAGCAGTGCAGGGGGGCAGGGAATGGGGGTTGTGGTCAGTTGATCACACGTTGTCTCTGCTGCTTCTTCTTCCTCAGGGGGAGGACTCCTCACACTCTACCCCTGCTCCAGCCTGGTTTCCCTCCCACAGGAGACAGTCCTCCACAAACTTCCCCAACATGGGTCGTTCCCACAGGCTGCAGTTCTTCATGAACTGCTCCAGCGTGGGCCCTTTCCATGGGGTGCAGTCCTTCAGGAACAGACTGCTCCAGCGTGGGTCCCTCACCTCCATGGGCTGCAGGGGACAGCCTGCTTCACCATGGTCTTCACCACGGGCTTCAGGGGAATCTCTGCTCTGGCGCCTGGAGCACCTCCTCCCCCTCCTTCTGCATTGACCTTGGTGTCTGCAGAGCTGTTCCTCTCACACATTCTCACTTCTCTCTCTGGCTGCAATTGCTCCTGGTGTTTTTTTCCCCCTTCTTAACTCTGTTATCCCAGAGGCACTACCACCGTCGCTAACGGGCTCGGCCTTGGCCAGCGACGGGTCCATCTTGGAGCCGGCTAACATTGGCTCTGTCGAACATGGGGCAAAGCTTCTAGCAGCTTCTCACAGAAGCCACCCCTGTGACCCCACTGCTACCAAAACCTTGCCATGCAAACCCAATACAGTGATAAAATCTGGAGCAAATATTCAGCCATGTGTAGCACTCTGTGATTCATTTTATGTTTATCCAGATTACAGCAGTGTTTATAGTGACTGTTAATATGCAATTCCTATTTAAACTAAACGAGCTGGTAAGCTCCAATGTATTTCAAGTAATGTCTGACTTCCTTTCTTCTCATGCTATAAGGAATGCCATCAGTATTTCTGTTGCATGGCTGTTTCTACCTATGGTTACAACCTATATGAGTAAACAGAGACCCTGATCTTAAAAAAAGATCATTACCTGTTTGAAGGGGAGCATAATGAAGAGAATCAGTAAATTTCATAGGGGATCACTGTTCCTGTTAATTGGCAGTTTTCCTAGAAAAGGAAAATATGATAGTACAATGAATTATGTAAGCTATACTATAATGATGGTTCAGGATCTTTATGCTCCTTTTAATCTTCTGCTCTACAAATATTTCTTGAACTAAGAAAAAAAAAAAAAAAACCACCACCAGAAAGTTTCCCAAAAGAGAAGAATGCCATTACTAAGAGCACGGCCTTTCTGACAAGTGCCAACTGACAGTACCAACGATTCTAGCTGCATACATAAAATATACCAACATCTTGCAAAAACTATGATGTTCAAACTCTGTTATAAATTTTAATCATAGAATGACTGTGCAAAAATAGTTGCTTCCATTTGCCTGTGCTCATCAGCTTTGTGAGAGACAGTCATGTCAATACATGAGTGTCAATACAACCAACTATGAACTTCAGTTAAGTCTGATTTATTTTTGGTGACGAATATTGAAAGTGAGTAATCCAATGCATCAGTTGTGACAATACGAACAGATTGATTACATATGTACCTAGCACTGGGGTAGGCAATTCTGCTGTGGATCCAATCTTATTATCAGTTTAGGGAGGAAGTTTGTTGCGTACAAACTCTACTGCATATTTAATGATATAAGGAATCCCCTTGGACCAATTAAATTTCTTCTTTACTCTTCTGTTAGGTAAAGTTTCCCAGTTTGGCATTACTTACCGCAGTTATGCAGCTGATGCAGGATTTATTGCTCATATGTTTTTCAGCAGTCATAAATCTAACATATTCAGATAGCTTTTTCTTAGCAATCCAAAATTATATGATCAATTTTTTAAGCTGATGCATATTACTGACTATTACATCCAAAACCACACTGTTTTCTGTCACCAGAGTTTATGAAGTTTGACATTTTGAATGGAATATATATATTAACTTTATTAACTTGCTTTGGTTTGTGTTGTCTTAAGTTTAGAAATAGTGTATGGGCTGAGAAAGGATATATTGCTTTTTAATACATCTAGGGAAAATGTGTGGGGCGGTTGGGTAGAATGTCACAGAAGGACATAATCTTGCAAAAGAAATTACCTCCAGTGAAGTTAGTTACACTAATGAAGAAGTTGATCTGCAATTCACTCCACTCCGAATCATTTAAAGAAAGGAAAACACTACAATTTAAATTTTATTTCTGTTACAGAAACTTCACAAAATTTTAAAACTCTGCAGTGAGGTTTTTCTGTCTTTTATCCATTTGGGGGAGTAAATTTAATTCATATGGCTGAGCTGACACAGGTTGAGCCTTAGAAGGCAGAAATCACAGTCTTGTGGCTAATACAGTTAAAACAACATCTGACTATTCACTCCTGACAAGGATCTTCAGAGTCTTCAGAACAGGGAACTGCTGGAAGGAAAGGAGGCAGATAACAGACGGGATGGGAAGCACCGAGGTACTTCCACTTGCACATCTGAAATTGGCAATAAATGCTGAACATAAGTCTACATAAAATCATGCACAGGAAAAAAAATTAGCATATTTCAAGTGTAGGTAAACACTGTCCACTTTATAGAGTCTTGTTGTCCGTGGTAATCCAGCCTTTGCTGAAGGGAAAGTGAATGTAAAACGAAATAATGGTAAGGGTTTCATTTGTTTGTTTGTTTTCATCTGAATTGTTTTCAGTCGAAGTAAGTACACTAAATACTGGTGTTAACTACCACTCCTTGGGAGTAGTACCGTTTATATTCTCATTTATTGAAATACCCTAGTGAATGCCTATATACCAGTCTCATATTATTGTTTCAATATTCATCAGTATTGCCACTTTCTGTAAATGTCACCCTCCAGTTTAATTAACTTTCATATTTTATTTGGCTTCAGAGGCATTTCATCAGGTGCAACTTGAATATTGTAGCTAGATCTTCCAAGAGACAACAGAGTACCTAGTTCTGCTTTTACTGTGGTCTAAGCTCTACTTGCACTTACTCACATGACAGCAGGACCATACCCCATAACAGATAATTCCCTGACATGCAGTGATGAAGACTAAAATTGAGTTTTAGTTCATAATGCTTTTCCTCACTGGGCTTGGTCTGTCTGGAATAGAGTTAACTTTCTTTATAGCAGCCTGCATGGTGCTGTGTTTTTGATTTGTGACTGAAATGGTGGTGTTAACACACCGATGTTTTAGCTGTTGCTGAACAGTACTTGCACAATGATGTCATGGCTTCTCTGTTTTTCACTTTGCCCCCAGCAATGAGCAGGCTGGGGGTGAGGAGGCTGGGAGGGGAGACAGCCAGGACAGCTGACCCAAATTGACCAAAGGGATATTCCATGCCATGTAATGTCATGCTCATAATAAAATTCGGTGGGGCAGACTTTCCAAGGTGTCCATTGTCCAGAAACTGGTCTGCTTGTGAGAGGAGTGATTGCCTTTGCATCACAGGGGTTTTTTTTGGTCTTTCCTTCATTTAATAAACTAACTTTGTCTTGACCCATGAGTTTTTGCTTTTGCTCTTCCAATTCTTTCCCCCATCCTGCTGTGGGCAGCCAGTGAGCGAGTGGCTGGGTGGGTGCCCAGTTGCTGATGGAATCAACCCACCACAGTCAGTTAGAGCTTTATTTTTCAGAGCTCCCCAAGTTCCAATGTATTTAACTTGAAAACATTTTAGTAAAGGTAGGCCAATATGATGAATGCTACTGGAATCCTACACTATTGCCATCCAATTTAGTACTAATATTTATATTTGGCATAATGTCAATGTAGCCCAGGGGCAGAAATAGCAGTGAGACACTCTTCTGAAAGCATTTCTAGTTCCTAAAGATAACCGAATAATCATGGGCAGGCATACATAACACATCCAGCCACACCCAGAGGCAAAATTGCAAAATATAAAAGTGATGATTTTTTCCTCCTCCAAAACAAATGTAATGAGTATATTAAAAAAAAAAAAAAAAGAAATTAAATGCAGACCATGCTTCCCAAGATGGACATTTAACTGCATAGTTTTACTTCTTTGTCAGTGACTACATCATTGCTTTTCTGTGTATGGCATGCTAAGGTGCTGTACAATGCCAACTAAAAAGAGATAATTATTACTTATAAATTGAAAATTCAAGGTGTCTTCTCATATTATAGTGTAAATAGCAATGACAATGTCTGGAGAAAGGTTATAAGATTTTGGGTTTTAGAATCTAATTTTCAAAAAGTGGTGCAAATACCTCCCATAAATTCTGCCTCTCTCCTTTTTTTGGTAGCAAAACTTTGTCCATGTACAAATGCAGTCACATTGCTCAACTAAAAAACTGCTTCAGAAAATTCATTCCATAGTCTATATCATAATATTGTTGCTAATTTTTCTTGTACTCTACATTATTGTACTTAAAGAATATAGAGGAAGTATCCCAATGTGTACAGGGCTTAGAATTCAACCGGCCTTTACCACTTTATTTTCACGTATTTTACTTTGGGATGGGTTTAGGCAAATAAAACAAAGTTACATTCAATAATGTATGCCATATATGTTATATCAGATATACTTACATTTCTGAAGTCTTACAGTATATTCCTACACCTACACATCAATTTCAAAATTACTGTTGAAGCAATACAACATTTTAAAAGATGTTGTGATAAAGAACCATAGCAGCTCAGGGCATTTCTGTCCAAGTTGTTTTCCATTAAAGGTATTGTTTGATATCATTCATCTTCAACACGTTGTGTTTCCTTTGGGCTTCTATTACTATACCTGCTAAGTCAGTCCCATTGTAGCAATGACAGTGATTTATCAAGCACATTAAATCTGCAGTATCTCTGGATAGAAAAGCTAGTTTTTCAAATATTAAATCTCAGATGTGTCACATTTAACCTGCTCTGAACTCCTGAAGCAACTCTGTGCTGCTTTTTAAAAAAAATCAAATTTGATTTTATTAGCAAACTTTTTTACCTCAGTGTAAAATACAGCATTATCAGCAGCTGAAGTAAGAACTGTCATAGAAGCAGAAGCATTACTTATACAAGGAAAGCCAACTTATCCCAAAGAGTCTGTCCCTCTTAAGCTTATCTTACCCCTTACCCTCTGATATGTCACTGTCTCCTTCAATTTTCTCTCACCATAAAAATGTCTAGCTGTCTCATAAGATGATTTCTGCCATTTGCCTCAGTGGGCACAATGCACCAGGCTGAGCAGGTAGCTTGTGTTACTTTGTCAAACCCATTCCTAATTTAGAGCTATGTATTAGATCATCTTGAAGCCTTCCCTTTTTCTGCGATCACTAATGTTGACACATCTAAGAGAGCATGGAGAGGAACATAAAAGACTACAAGAAGATGCTAAAGGAAAGATGAAAAGAGCAGAGCACATTTAGCTTTGTCAGATATAAATGAATAGATGTAAGATGACAGATACTCAAAGTACAAGTGTAAGGAGTTAGAACAATTTTTCAGGTTGGTCAGAAGGAAATAATCAACATTCAAGGAATAACTGATGGATGTTTTTATAATAGTATATATAATGGTGTCAAGTGTTTTCTGAACACGCTAGGAAATAAAAGTTTCTGTTCTCAAGAACTTGAAATCTAAGATGGACATTTTCAGAAGCATGGGCAAGAATGAGTCATCAGCACCTATAGGCTTTCTTCTACTATATGTTGTGGGGAGCATCTGTGCTTCTGAAAGTCTTTTCTCTCTCCTAACACTTCTTTCTACATGCAATAGACTAAGTAAAGGTGATGAAAATGAACACAATTAAATGAGCAGAGACTGAACTAGGTATACACACATCAGTTGTGTATATAAGATGGCATGTTCAGAAAAATAAATTACATTTTCTTTCACATACTGACAGACAGGTGTAAGAGCTCCTCATTAGCTTCTTTTATTTTGGACTTGATAAGATTTCTTGGGGGGGGGGAGGGGGAGCTGATGCCCTCTTTGAAGCAAAGATATTAAGGTTATAACAACCAATCTACGTCTAAAAATTATTATAAGATAATATTTTCCAACAGTGGAATCTTTAAACTATAGAAAGTAGTATAACAGCTTTGTGCTGGCTTGATACACATGGATGGGTTTCCCTCTCTAATAATAAAAGATGTATTTACTATATCTCCGATGTAGCTTTAAAACCTAAAGTTACTTTATCCCGGTCATAAGTAATCATCTCACTCAGAGCCAAATTTTCATTTTATTTGAGTCAATTGCAAAATTCCCTTTACCTGCAATGTAATAATACAGACCCAATAGATATAGCCTTTAGATAAGTTATCATCCATTTCTGCTGGGCATGGCTATTGCTTTCCATGTAAGGTTGTATGCCAGTGGGCTGAACAACCAGCCGAAGAAGATGAATAATGTTCTCACCAGTGCCAGAGTTTCAGTCCTTCTCCTTGGGGCTTTCTTTTATTGATTTAGAAAACAAAATATTTCAAACAAAAAACCTGAACCACTTAAAACAGCCAGAAAATTTCCAGTTTCATCGCAACTACTTCTGCCCTTCAGGCAGGGTGATAAGGTAGAAATACTGGCTGCTACCACCTTGCCTTAATAATTCTGTGACAGGTTCCATGTTAACCCCTCTACACATGGGGGATCAGGAAATTCTTTAATTTCCATAGAATACTTTTCATGATGGTGCCATTAATATTAGTTCATACTGTCACATACGACAAGAAATGGAAGATGCAGTCAGGGTTTGCAGCTTGCTTTATTTGCAGCTGTAATTAAAAATACTGAATTGTGGTTTATAGATTTCTTGTGAAAACAGTGAAAATATTCAGCTATTGGGTTATTTCACTATACCAGCTTGATCCCTACACCTTGGGAGCAGTGTCTTGGATTTTTTTTTCAAATCCATTCTCTGCAGCTCTTAGTTTACCACTGAAAGGTGGTGATGAAGAACAAAATACTCATTATAACTCTTTCTTTATAATTCTTTCATTGTCCCTGAACTTTGACATAAATAGGACCAGGGTTAGAAATGGAGGCAAGAGACCAGGATGGAGAACCACTGTGCTGGATCTTACAGGCTCAAGTGGAAACATACAGAATGATGCGACATCCCAAGTTCACTTGATTTTTCTACTTATCCTCTGCTTCTCACTATTATTTTTCAATTAGATAGCATTACATAAACACACATTTTAGATCACACAGTTTCAGAGGTGTCCTGGAGACCAGGAAGTCTCTGCCTTCATAAACCTGCCTAACCTTTGGGAATAATGCCTGGTGTTCCAGGGGAATTAAAGGACATAGTAGTTTGCATGAAATTCTAATTCCATGGGTTTTTGATCGATTGAGGAGAGTTTGATTTGATAAAAGCTGTTCTTACAGGTTCAGTACACTGGGGACCAAAACCAGCATGGCTCTTTTAACACCCCACTTTCTTGTGCAGTTCCGATTATGTTGGGATAAACTAATTTCTTACTCGACATATAGTTTATGACTGTTTTTCTAGTTCTCCCCATTCTATTAAAATATTAATGCAGAAAAACTCTTCAGATTAATTGATTGGTTTTACACAAAACACAAAAACAAATATCTAATCTTATGGAGAGAAAATTAAACAAGTGCAAGCCTGGCTGTTATGGTTAGCGAACAAAATCTTCCCATGAAGGGTGTCTTCTTGGCCACTATGACTCTCCCACATTTGCAGCCTCTTCCAGAAAGTTCATTTTGATTTGGGAAAGAAGCAGATCTGACCGAGGAGAGCAGAACTAAGTTTTGCTGAACCTTTCTTCTGATGAATAAAGCCCAAACCATCTTGAACTCTGTCTCTACACATTGGATTACGTCAGGCTCTCCCACTATCTTCTCAACTACAGCAATCAGACAGTTGCCAGCTAGGAAAAGGTTATGTAGCAAAACCAATGTAAATTTCATAGCACTGAGTAACTGCTAAAACTTTTCTACTTAAGTGGAAGCAGCAGGGGGGTTGTCAGCAAGAATGCAACAGCCACATACAATTTGTGCTCCCAGAATAAAAGGCTCCTCAGGGTTATGTGAGGACTGACGTGTAGCTTCAAATATGAATGCATTTCCTTATCTCCTGTGTATCAGTGAGAGAAGATATCTTTATGAGAATGAGTATTAATTATTTGTATTTTTAACTTGGTTTATGCATAAGTTTTAATCCAATCTTGTGCTTGTAGAAAATAGAAACAAAGTTTTGAAGGAGCTTAAATACAGACATCGAAAATTAATCTTCACTTATATAGTTAGGGTCATTTTCTCAAAGGTATGTAAGGGGCTGTTCATCTCCAGATAGCAATGCCAAATGCAGAGGTGGACCATCTCCTTCACACTAAGCACGCAGGGAATTGGATTGCAATGAAGTCAGCAAAAAGCTTAATAACATTGAAAAGACTCGTGTCTTGCCTGAATTGAGATAGGCACTGTGATTCAGCTTCAAGACACAATCTGAGAATTTCTGTGAATTTTTGGCATTCTTGGTAAGTGTTCACCAGGTAATGTATTTTATGCCTTTTACAGAGAATTATTTCTACTTCCAACTTTTGTGCTGAGACTCAACTTTTCTAGGCTTCTTTTTAGTATGTTTGTGTTTCCCTAATAGCCAATCTGTGCATCTCTGACAGCTTGAGCAACTGGAAGTAAGCATGATATTTGACATGAAATTTTTTCAGGATCTATACCCTCACACAATTTTTATCTAAGTCTACTGGACATCCCTCTATCAATACAGGTTCATATTTGTCCTCAATTGCTTTCAGAGAGTAAATTCCTATTAAGCCGATGTATGTGTTGTCTCCAAGTGCAGAACTGGCCTTTTGTAGAGGTGAACATATCCTATTTCTGTTCTTAACTCTAACCAAGGGTGACATTTTTTTTTTCCCGAGATTGATCTTTCCTTGTTCATGCTAAGTGCATTTACTGATTTTGTAATATCAGCTGATTTCATGCATAGCCTGTCATTTTTCTACTAAGAGCCTTAATGAAAATATTTTAAAACATTGAGTCCCAAATTTATCTCATAGAAACTCCACTAATAATCTTTTAGACAATAAACTCTCATTGTTGTGTTTAATAGGTTTTGTGAGTTCTTCATCCATCTTCCAATTTTTCCATTCTCTCTTCACCATCATCAATTATTTTCTATAAGTGAAATGAGTTTACTTATGGAAAAATCAAAGAAGCTTATGGAATTAGTGTGGCTCGATCTTAGTTTGTTAAAACTATGCTGCACTGTATTCAGTTTTTCATTTGTGTCCAGGTTCCATTTTACTCTTCTTCAAGCCTTTTTTAAAGCCAGAACATTTTGTTAATATAGCTTCTCTCTACCTTTGCTGTTCTCTATGGCTGTGACTACTCTCAAATGAATTGTCTAGTCTAATCATAAATCAGATGATAGATTGAAAAAAAAAAAAAAAAAAAGGAAAATATGCTGAAGGACCCTAGTATCTTGTAGTATCTCTTCTAGGCTAGGATTATCCAGTCTTCTTAACTAGCATGCACTTTGCCAGAGTAAACTCCATCTCCATACTCATTCATATGTCTATTTTGGTTTTGTTTTCACAGGCAATATTTGTAACTTGAACACTGAAGCTAAATATTAATTCAATTTGGGAACCATGCACTATATCTTCTCTCACATATCCTCATCGTTTAGTCACTTCCATCTTCTGTCCCCAAGAGCAAGCTTTCTTTGTTTTAATACTTCTTGACTTTTAGTTTGACATACTTTTCTTTGCTGATCATCCCTGCTTTTTCCAACTCCTTTCAAATGCTATATATAGTTCGAATATCTATCTCGAGGTGTTCATGCTGGTAAGTGTAGTCTTTTTTTCTCCAAGGATTACTCTGTCTTTTTCCGAGATGTAGATCCTGAGTATTTATAGTACCTTCAAGTGAAATAAATTCTTGGCTTCTGTCACACTTCTGTCCCTCAGCAGTTTGCTTGATCTTCCCCAGCTGGTTCCATTTTTTTCCCTCTAAGTCTGCCATTTCAAAATCAAGTACCTTAGCTATTCTTGCTTATTTACCATTTAATTTACAATCTTCCTACTTTGGTTATTTTTAACACCAGCTGTATCTTAAGTACTCAGCAAAACTAAGTTTTAAATAGCATTTCTTCTTTTGTAGTCTAACCTGTTGATGAAGAAATCTCTTAACTACTGTCTCCAGGATCCTATGAATATTTGCTTCATTTATTTGTCAGTCTACCTGTAGTAGCTCTGAAGATTCTCATAGATGAGAATATAACTCTTGGTAATATTTGTCTCTCTAGAAACTCCATGAAGATCTCTATCCTTATCTATATCTGACCCCAAACCTCCCAGTATCCTACCTGTAATTCATCATTTATCATGCTCCTCCACATGATTTCGACTCGAAAAGATTGTGCTTTATGCATCTCCTATCTTCTTATTTCCTGAAATTTTTCATATCCTTAAGATACAATCACCTTATGTCTTTATTTCTGTCTGTCCTGAACAATGCATATCTTTTCATACCTGTGTTCCTGCCACAGCTGCTGTTTTAATATGTTTCTGGTACCTGGAGAATATTATTTCTCAGGTCCTGTACCAGCGGTTCCTATTCCTCAGTTTTGCCACCGAGACTGCCAGCATTAATATATAGCATTTCAATTACTTTTTACTGACCAGAAACTAATTTCCTTAGCTGGATTAATCTTTCACTATCAGTTTCAGCTAACTGCCTACAGCTCTCATCTATATGAGTACCTTGTGCTTTCTATCCATTCTCCTGACCACTGATAATCTTTTATCCATTGCTGTGCCTTATCTATTTGATTTCTTTCTCCCTGTATATTAAAACTACAAAAAGATCTGTAGAAAGGTTAATAAAATAGAATATTAACCCTTAGAAGGGGAAGTAAGTGTTTTTCTTAAGTTTAAAACTCATCACAAAATTGGTTTTTAAGGCCATGGATTGGATCACACCAGAGGGAAAGGAGGAGACGCTATGTAACTACAAACTTCATTCCTTTTACTCCAAAACATCCATTAGTGCAAAATTATAGACTTTAGAAGCCACTGTTGATCCTCGTCACCCTGTTTCGCTCTATTTTCATTCATCATGATTTGAATCTGAGGACAATGATGACTAAAGAATCCTGCTTGCTTGCTTTCAAGCATTATGGAGGGAACTATTTTTATTGAAACCCATTTCTGAATTGAATGCATCCTGGGCATTTGTAGAACATATGAAAGCCAGCTAATGCTGAGGTGCTTAAGAGCATATTTACAGGACTGCAAATGACTGAGGTACCATCACTTAATGAAATACCCCTTGTGAATATTTTACTCAGATTTACTGCTGAGATGCAGTAAATGTGTGCAATTAGTCCACTGCAAATGTAAGATAAAATGGATTCATTTATATAATCTGAAGACCATTAAAAAATAAACATAATTTGAAATTACATCGAAAACCACTTCCTTCAAGTTTCTGTTTGGGATTATGAAGTGATGACCGGCTATATCTTGCCTAGAATAATAAGCCAGCAATGTTGCAGCCAACTGGCTTACGATACATTTTTATTTTAGTTTTCTAATTATGTTGTTTAACCCTTAACTGGTTTGATGTAATTTACAGTGGTTTAGTGTTAGTATTTTTAATGGTCCCTTTGCTTGTTTGCTATAAAATTTAGATTACATTGAGTTTCTCTTGGTTAAATGAGCAAAATGAGTCAAAATCTGCATTGCTCAAAGTCATTCAGATTCTCCAAAACACTTCCTTATATTTCCCTGTTAATTTCACTTACTAAATCTTCTGTTTCACCTTTTAAAACAAACAGGATTCTTGCAGAACTGCAAACGTACTGCAAATATTTACCTGGGGGAATCTACAGATACTGAAGTTGCTCAGGCTTTTCCAAATTAAGGTTGAGATTTTTCAAAGAAGAGTCTATCGTTTCCTCCAAGCCTTCTGTGTTCAAACTGCAACAACTGCACAGAAACCTCTCTCATTCTTATTTTGTGGAGCAGATTCAAACCACCCACTGCCGGGCTATGATGGTTACAGTACACTATTTGACGTCTTTCCGTGCTGGCTCTTACAGGGCGGAAAGCCTCCGGCACTGTATGTCAGCATTGCCAGTGGGTCTCCGCATCTGCATCTGTTCTCCTCAGTGCATGTTGACATACAGAGTTGCAAGAAGCCTTCTTTCTTCACGGCTGTGCTCTGCATTTTCTTTCTCTACTGACAACTCCATCAGCAATATGGGGCTTTTCTCTCCTTCTCGCAACATTTCCGTCCTAGATATCACATTGCTTAGTTTTGTCAGAGCAATGGGCTAGCTGCTGTGCTTTCATATAGGCAGTGGCTTGATGCTAAATCCTATGCCCAGTGACTTCAGGTTGTCGCTGCCTTTATATATTTGAGAGTGGAGGTGAGAGTAAAATCACTATTTGTGTAGAAATAAGAGAATTTGGCTTTGAGCATCATGTGTAGGTGGTCTCAAACACAGTGCTGATGAAACTTAAACTGTAACAGCACTTAATGTTTACCCATGACCTTGAACAATCTTAAAGATGCTCTTCCTCTGGACAGATGGCTAAGGAAATTTCAGCTGATGAGATAAGACAAATGGTAAGTACCCATATGCACAGAAAATAATTACAGTATTTCTTTAACAGACCTTCTCTGTAGTTAGTATTTCATTAAGTCTTTTATAGGAAACTGGTGGGTTTGGATTTTTACATGTTTGTTCTGATCTTGATTTAAGAGGAAGGAGAATCTGATAAAATTAAAGAAAATTCTGTTCATTCACTTTTAAGCTACGTGAGAGTAAAAGCAATGTTGCTTTTTCATTACATAGATAACAGACTAAAGGCATCCCAAACATAACAGTGCAGCTTCAGAGTGGGGAAACTTGACCGATAGTCAGCAGACTTCATGGAAGTGAACTTTGCCACTCAAAACTAAACCATTTTTTTAAGTATTAAAAATCCAGTGGTTATATTTTTAAAGGTTTTATTCTGCCTTTTCCCATCGTACAATTTCCTAAATTTTAATATGAGGATTGATAAGTAAATAGTCCCTAAAGGTAATCCTTCAAATGTTGAGCCATCTGTTGGAGTTACCTCAAAGCTCCAGATTTTGTCAATAGTTGTTATTGTTACTCTCCACTTAATGACACAGAACAAAACATAGGCCCAAAAGCAGCAATCACCCATCACTGGCAATTTTAAAATAAAGCACTATATTTTCCTAAAAATACAAACAGGAGTTAATTTAGGCAAGTTCCATGACCATTCTTATACAGGAGATTATACAGGTTTACCCTCTTAAGGCCTTTCAGTCTACTCATGTCCTTCTTATCTGAGCACAATATATATAGAGGCATAGATGTTTGTGGGAATCATACCAAAATTTAAACAGAATGAGAAATGTAAAGCATGAACCCCAAGTTTATAAAGGTTTGGCTAGAAGATGATATAGTGATTCCCCCTCTTCTCTTGACAAAACAGAGGATTTTCCAGCAGGTTTTGATGTTACAATTTTCATAAACTTTGAATAACAAGAGTGAGAGTTTTCTGTCTTTGTAATATCATTTTGTGTTTGTATGTTGCCATTGTTTCTCTCTGTCCAGAAAATAGTATTGCCTTACATTTTTGACTTACCTAAAAAGATAGTTATTCAAGACTTTGAACCAAGATTACAGAAATGTCTTTCTTTCCAAACTTAATGTAGCACCTCAGCTACTATCCTACTAGCGACTAATACAGAAAGCAATTGATATTGCCCAGATGATACTTGGTAAACCAGATGCACTTAGCTTACACGCAGTGACTTCTACATTTAATAATTATCTGAGAGGAAGAGGACGTGGACTCCTAGATAAGAAGATGTGTTCTGAAGAGCAAAGCTGAGGACCAGGGCCAGAAACTCCTGAACAAGGCACTTTTTAAAATCTGGTATCTGGTTCTATATTTTAAAACATCTGTAAATTTGTCATGTTTGTGAATATGACACAGTGATAAGCAGGATAGCCTGCTCTTCAAACAGTGCTGTTTACTGGCAGCCCCGTTGACTAAATATGTTTTTGTCAATACGCTCAAGGAATTTGAATGTCACATTGTTATTGTTTATTCTAAAATACAGTACGCTAAGCAAAATAATACGTAGTTCTGCATGCTAATAAGTGCTAATTGCTTCCTGAGCAGCAGGTTTTGCTGCTCTCTAGAATTAAACTAATTCATAAAGTTATTAAAAAAATAAAGATGAGTAATATCTTGGAATTGGAAGTAAAATAGTAAAATAGTTTGGGAAATGCCCTTGATAGTTTCTTCCCATTGTAAAAAGCACGTTTAAATCATTGAACAGCAAATGCATTTGAAAGCCTGTAGGAAGTAGCTGCTTTAGCACAGCTCAAAGTGAATGAGGAAGGGGCAAAAAGGTGAGCATCTTTTGATATCATACAAATGCTCAAGATTCCCAGGGGTCTCTTTGAGAAAGTTAAAATCTCACTCTTCTGTGGGGATGATGGAGAAGTCAATGCACAGATAAGCAACTCGATGCGACTCCAGAACCCACAGCACTTGTAATATGGAGAGTCTGACAGGTCCATTATGTTGTCGGTGGCATGAAAGGATAGTTTTTAGGACAGGATGTGGCCCAGTGGGATATTACAATGACTAGCACATAGATGTTAAAAAAAGTAAAGATGAAAACAACAACAAAAAAGCATCTCTTATCGTTCTTGGAAGTACTGGAGGCATTAAAGTAATATTATCAGCTAAATCATAGTGTCAGTGGAGGATTTCATTAAAGATGACCTGCTTAGCCTTCCCCAGAGCAGGAGGGACTCTGTTCTTTTTCAGAATACAATTTATTCTCCACTATGAAACTTAGGCAAACATCAAAACAAAACAGTTCCCCTGCCTACCACAGGTAAGGAAATTGAAGAAACATATACTCCCCACTGTCTTCTCTTTAATCCCCCTGCTTCAGGCCTCTTGCAGGATCCTATCTTGCCCCCCGCAGCTCTCAGTCAGAACTGAGCTACTTGCTGATTTTTATAATCACTGGTTTCTTTCCGAGTAGGTCTTATAATTGAATGTGTGCAGCTCACTGCAGGCTAAGTGGCCCTTAAATGGCCAAGCTTCTCTGTTAAAGGAACCCGTGTCCCTTTCAAAAGACTAGGCTTGTCATAGTGAAAGAGTCCCCTCCCACAGCCCTTTCATGGACCACCCCATTTCCCTCATAAAATTCCCGCAAGTTTCTCTAAATGATGCCTATTACTTGATTTTATGCAGCTCAGGCTAATAGCCGCATCTCAATTGTCCACCCATCAGGCTTAGTATTCACAACATCAGCAGCAGACAAAAAAATAGCTCTTACTCTTATGTCACTGTTTTACCCTTGATCATCTATATCACAGAAGAACATGAAAAAAAACCCAAAAAACCCCCACAGATACATGTGATAATTTGACTAACACTTTTTGAAAATAAACAACCCATTTCTTTTATTCTCCTTGCATTTCTCCAGATGTGCTCTGATTCTGTCCTTGGAAACACTCAGTGCAGTGAGGTAAAAGAGAAAGACGTGGTCAGACAGTAGCTTGGATTTTCTGTGAGCAAGGTACACATTGACTCTAGAAACTGCTTGGGCTCCTGATTGTCCTGTCTTATCTGGGCCCCAGACACCTCTGCTAACTGCCTGTGCTTAAGAAGTATGTCCTGTACTTCTGCATCTCTAAAAAGGACATAATACTTACCTACTTTAAAGTGCTACTGTGAAGATAAATACATTAGAAAAGAGGTCGGCTGAGAGATTGTAGTAAAAAAGATTCTTAAGACAGATAGTTAATTCAGTGAAGATAATAATGTACTATTGTCCCTTGAATAAAACACTTAGCTCATCTTGGCCTCTAATCACGTTTACTTCATCATTTGAAAGCAAACGTTTAATTATTTGGTTGCTTCTTAATCTTCTGAAGCGTAACATTTAATCATATACATTCATGCATCTGTAAAGTAAATTTTGTGGCATGGTGTAGTAAACTGGCAAAATCTTTCACACCAGCTAGTGTTTTAAACAGTCACAAGAATAATTTGGTTAGGCATTACAGCCTACTAAGCTTGCTTCTTAATGGGCGATACGTGCCAAATAGGAAAGGTAATGTTCGAAGAGGGAAAATTATTCAATATTCCATCTCTCTGCGACATCTGCTGCTTAACTGCTGGTACCAGCTCAGAGAAAACAAATCTTTTGCTTTCTCCAATCATCACAACAGATCACATAGCTTATTGTCTTTGGATACAAACTAAACCATAAAGTACAAATGGAAAACTTTTTTTCTGACAGAGCACTAGCAACAGGTAATGATTTGTTGCTTTCTAGTCATGTTCCTTTTATGTATCACATTTAGCTGAGTACAAGAAACAAACTTATTTATAGATTGGTATATAGATGAAACTGTAGATCTCAGTCATTCGTCTGTATTAAACCAAATCAGCTTGCAAATGAGGTAAAGTGAATATTCATTTTAGAGACACAGAAGTTCATGAATTACCCCCAAATAAATGGTGGAGTACCCTCATGTTCAGTTACATTTGAAATAAGGCAAACTGGCTTAAAATGAATTCTAATGCAAATTAGAGTCACTATAAAGCAGCTGATTTTCAGTTTTCTTAGAGTAAGTAACCACTAGAAATGTCATTCAATACAATCATATTTACATATTCTCTGGGCAATGTATTATTCTTTTAGATTATTTTAGAAAAATGACTGTCTGAAATTCATATTAGTTTGTTTACATTCAGGAAGTCCAAGGCTGAAAAAAAAGCCAGGACCAGTAATTAAGAGTAATCTGTAAAGCTATCTTGCTGAGATGATAATTGTATTTTGACTATGGTTCCTCATTTCTGCAGTACTAACACATAGGAAATTGTATTACATGAAGTAATAATTGTTTTTCTAAAGGGATAAAGTTCATTTCATGCTGCAGTACGTTAATGTAATACAGTAGCACACTACTGCATTAATACATTTAACTCAATTTTATAGAATGCCTTTATTGCAGAGATCTATGAAGCTGCATAGCTTGGCTTTGCTAGGCTTTGTAGGAACCTCTTGATTAGTTTCAATTTACATGGATCTATGTCTCTTGAGGTGCACTTTAATTTGTGAATTCAAAGCCTTAAATAGCACCTGTGTTCCCATGAAAACATAAATTACATATACAAAATTAAATCCAAAAGGATCGCGCACAACAACACAGCCAAACTCCTCATAACCAGCCTCTGTTTAACCCTGGAGGTGCTTGAAAATTGCAGGCACATCACGTGCCGAGACTAATTTTCCCTAGGTCTCTCAAAATCAGCTTCAGGGTAAGCCCTAAAGCCCTGCCAGCCGGACAGTGCTGAACAGCTGGATGTGTGGCTCACGCCCAAACTCTGCCAGATGCCCTCTCTTCCTCAGAGGTCGTGCCTTGGCGAGTCCGCTCAGGTCCACGTGGAGAGAGTGCCCTTAGCTCTGGCACATAGGTCCATGGCCAGGAGCACTGTCTGGGCTGGGGAAGGTGAAGGAAACCTGAAAGGACGGCAAATGTACAGGGGAACAGATTGTCAAAATGAAAATATAAACACCAAGAGCACGGCCTCAGCCTACCTCAGATTTCCTCGTCAGCCTGTTTACTCCTATTTGCTGACTCATCATCAAAATAATAAAGAACTTTTCTCAAATCAACATGTTTCCAAAGGGCCACTTACTTTTCTGGATTATTGGCTTAGACCAAAAATGCTTGCCTCTTTTAGAAATACTGAACATGTACTTGTGGGGGGTTTTGGAGAGGAGAGGAGAGGAGAGGAGAGGAGAGGAGAGGAGAGGAGAGGAGAGGAGAGGAGAGGAGAGGAGAGGAGAGGAGAGGAGAGGAGAGGAGAGGAGAGGAGAGGAGAAAGAAGAGAAAATTACATATTCTGTCTGAGTTTTTCGTCCAGACTATGAATCAGAAATGCCAGCTGTGACCTTTAGGAACACACAATGCATTCTTCCAACACCTGGCTGCTGGACTAGTGTGTGTGAAATTCCTCCTCAACAGTTAATTTTGGAAATTAGTGCGGTTTCATTTCTCTCCTGGCTCTATGGGATGAGTTCAGTTATTTGTCTGGAACAGGATTTTTAAAGAACTGCTCTGTTTCGTGGTGTGAGAGACTCAAGAGAGGCACTCTTGAGATCCTCAGTGCCTGAGGGCGTTTCCTATTTCTTGTAGCAGTGAACTGATCTGTGCTCCTTCGGAGGAGCAAAAGCCAAGATGAAATAACTCCTACTTTATCACCAGCCTCCGAATGTTTCTGTGCTACCCTTTCCTGTCACCCAGCGAGGGCTGCCTTCTCCTTCCCAGTCCCAGATGATTAAACACTGTGATTTCTCTTAGACTCCGAGAGCTGCTTTTGGGTTAGGAGTATTAAAAGCTAATCACGAGGAACAATCCTACACAAGAAATCTTTGGATCTTTCCTGTCCTCATAATCAACTGAATTATAGAATCAGCTTTTTTCCAGACAATGAGCTCTCTGAAGAAAACAAAACAAAGCAAAGGCTGTGCACTTTCCTCTGTGATACCTCTGGGTCACCTGAAACAGAGTATTAATAGTCCTAATTTTCCAAGAAGTCAGCACTCTCTCAAGTAACTTAAATGACCTGGCCATAATTTTCAGAAGTGATGGGATCTGTCATCTTCCTGCATTTCTACCTGTGCAGGGTGAGCTTTCTAACCCTGATCAAAAGAAGCCAGGCACAGTACACATCTAAGTCACATAGAAAACATGCATTTTGTGCATGTATATCCATAGATCTTTCAAAGCTGTTAACCACTGTCACATTCAAGCTCTTCCTGTACCTCTGTGAAACAACACTATTCTACAAATAGGTTCTTCAAAAAATTTGCTATCCTAATTCCTCAGTGACTCATTTCCCTAAGCAATTTCAGAGACCATGTCCCACATCTGCGACTGACTCAGGTACATTTAGCACATTAATTCTCACTGAAAATGAGTGGGATTTTGGCATCTGAATTCCTTATGAGCTTTTGCAAAATGTATCCTAAATAACTTGCTAAAGGTCACAGAGGGATTATTTAGTGAAATTAGGAGTGTTGCTTTGATTTCGTGAGGTCCCATCTGGTATTCTTACCACCTCTACCACCTGTGTCAGCAATTCTAACATTCCTCAGAAAACTGTATTTCTATTAATACTTTAGTACAAAACACAGCAGTTTCCTGATGTGGCTGTCTATATAGCACAAACCAAGAACATGTTTTGCAGAGAACCTGTGCTTCAATAAAAGTTTTATCAACATAGAGGTGTTGTTATTTTTTTTATGAATACAATGTTTGGAATGGTGGCGTAGTGTACAGCAGAGATGTGTTGTGTTCTTCTGACTTAATTTTAGCAGGTGCATAATGCTTTCTGGGTATGGGTTTGAATGCCCTGCCACAACTGGCCACTCCCTCCATGCACTTCAATATATCCTGTTTCTTTCACCCTGTGATACGCTTACTATTTATGAAATTCTTTAGGATATGTTGAGCGTGTAATAATCATACTTTCTGAAACAGTTCCAGAGTTATATTATTCTAAGGCCTAATATGAGCCCAAAGAGCATTACAAATTTACAGGTTTTTAAGAGGTGGGGAAGGGAGGGGAGTTATGTGTATAGCCACCAACTCCTGGGGAAGCTGGAAAGCATCTTTTGAGTTTTTGACATGCTGCAGTGAACTTAAGAAGAGTGAATCAAAATTCTAGACAAGTTTTAATACTGATGAGATTGGCCTCTCTGACCTCACAGGTATGAGAAACACAGCTTAGGTAAAATCATCCAGTAGGAAAGATAGTTTGGATTATAAATGAATATATTAGGGAGCATCCTGGGAGAGGGATGACTCACAAAAATCGAAAATAAGAAACATTTGCCCTGTAGCTGAATTCTTACTATCAGCTCTGCTTTTTATTTATACTGGGAAAGGGTTGTTTCTACAACCACTGAAGCCAATTGTAAAACTGCTAATTTCACTATGAGAAGGATTTAACTGAGATCATATTCATTAACTTCCATTGGTTAAATATTGAATTCCATCCTCTACCTAAACATAAATTGGTCAATACCCAATGCATTTACTTGATTGTTAAAACTGTCTTGGTATTGCAAAACTAGCTGTATTTCAAAATGCAATTTGTCTGTCTAGCGTCCTCAGATTTGTGAAGTATTCTTCTTGGAATGCTTAGCAAGCAACAAACTTTACACCTCAAGAGAAACTGTTAGCTGGTGGCTAAAGTTTCTGGACAGATTAAAAACTCCAGTTCCAGTTGCCACTCAAGGAACAACTTCAGTTCTTCCCTTGCTAGAATTTTACTTCAGTCTAGTGCAGGATATACACACAGGTAAATAGCCTTAGATTTTATTTATCCTGTTGCTATTGTTAACTGTGATGAAGACATATCTAATGCTCTTACAGAAGTTCCAGACTACATGGTAATTAGTGACCAAGCAACCAAGCAGCCTGTAGCATCCCCAGGGTCTGAGACTCAAGAGATGTCTCATGTGCAGCAGTTCTTTTTGTGAGGCTATGGTATGTCATGCCATCACAGATGGACTGATAGAGATGCACTTCACTCACAGAGAGAAGCAGCAATGTATTTTATTAATGACAAAGTAAGTTACAAAATTTTGGTGGTAAATGCAACGTGGTTTAACAAGATTCAATGTCAAGATACACTTGACTATTTACTGCATAGAGGACAGGGTCAGACAAAATTGTCAGGAAGACCCTCCCATTGAGTCATGACATTCAGAGAGGACCCACTTGCTTTCTAAACTCTTTCTCAGAGAGGAGTCTAGGTGCAGCTGGATCCAGTCCCAGTCTCAGACTTGGTCAATGGTTGATGTCTAAAGGATTATATGTGCACAGTCAACTATTCCCAATTCCATTACCGAGTATCTGACATGATAAGGATTCTCTCAACCTTGAGGAGCAACCTTGACAGACATCCTTACTCAAGGGGAGATCCTGGCATACAGCCTGCTGCCACGCAGGAGAGCTCAAAAGGCTCTTGGGCTGCTCACTATTTATGGGGGTACGATGACTGACTCATTTGCACTGACCACAGATGTTGGTTTCTTCCAAATTTGGCTTGAGATGTACATTGACTGGCACTGTGGTTAGGTGGGTGCATTGCTCAAATTAGCCCTTGGCTATTCTGTTGTTATCTGTCTCTGAATCTACTTTGAGCCAGATGCAGCCATCACGACCAGGTGCATCCATTACTACCACCACTGGTGGTTATCACTTGAGCACTGTTATGGGAAATAAAGATCAGGTTGGGGAGGGGGAGCACACCATCACACATGCCACTACAAGGTAAGGGGCCAACGCTTAGTTTCTTTGTCCTTCAGAAACCCTGCACACCTGATAACCTGATAATCGAGTTTCATGCAGGGAGTAAATGTCATCAGTCCTTCCAATGAGTACTGGTTTTGCTCTTTAGGTACCCTGTGCTTAGCGAATCAGGAGAAGCCAAATCGTACTTACAGAAGAGAGATCAACCACTACACCTCTTCGAGCAGCAATATTGGATGAAAAGGTAGATTCTGGGTGGTTGGCTTGACTACAAAGACAGCGTGCTTTTTGAATATATTTTATTCTCTTTTACATACAGAACTTCTGTTACATCTCCTAGAAGCTGGCTTTATTTGCAATGTATTTTAAATAGCTGTCTTCTTTCACTGTAAATGATGAAGCCCTGTATTGAACTGAATGCTAGAATTTAATTTCTGATACCACTTTAGTTAGGTTTCCTAACCAGCTTTCTAATCTGATGAATGCTTGTAATGAAACAAACTAGCTTATTAATGGAATTTAAGCAAAATAGAACTCTGCTTTCCCAAACTGGTATGCATGTGGTTTGGGATTTTTGTACTTTTTGCTATAATACCACCACAGATCACCCCCAGGAAAGGAAGAAGACATAATCCTCACCAATACTGCTAGTCCTTAAAAGGGGGGGGGGGGGGAACCCAACACAAAAAACAATTATTTGAAGTCTTTCTTGATACCTGAGAAAGAACTATCTCAATCTTTATTTTTAGGAGCTGAAAAGAGATCAGAGCTGAAGATAGTCCTGTTCAAGTCAGAATCAGATGCTTTTACCACATTCAGTTTCCCTGTCATGGTAAACTATTTCCTTGTGGACTGATATTTCTTTTTTTTCTTTTTTTTTTTTTTTTTTCCAATTTGTGGGTTTCTTGTGGCACTGGGATTGATTTTCTCTTTTATTTTCATTCTTGTGCCATCCATAGTTTGACTCTTTTTTTTGCCCTAGCACTATGCACGTAAAACTCATTTCATCTCCAAGCTCCCCAAGAGCCTGGTGTGTCATTGCAATGTGAAGAAAGCAACAAGAAAAAGCTAGGGCTCAGCAAGAAGTTATTACAGAAAGAAAACACTAGTAGGGGCTCAGCTGTCTTTCAGGTGTAAGAGCTCTTTTAAGAGTGGCAGGAGAGGTTATTCCTAGCAGGGCAACCTTAAATTTCTGGATCTCCTGGAGTGCTCTCAGTGTTAGCACTTGTGCACATATACAAGAGGTGTGTGCTCACCCCACACTCAAAGGCATTTAGGTTTCTAAGTCCTGCTGATTTGTAAATGGTAGAATTTCATAGGAGATGAAGTTCGTGATAAACTAGGAAGCTCTCATTTTTCATTGCATAGAAGTCAGGTACCAGTTTTCCTTTGATGGAAATCAGCCGGCAGTGAAAAATAACTTTTAGAGTTATTTTAAATAGGACTAGATGATGAGTGCAGGGTGAAAATGATTGTGGAAAAAACAGTTCTTTTGACTCAGGGAATATAAATAAGTCTGTTTGACCACCAGTATCTCATCTGATTTATGAGAGCCCAGAAGTCACAACTCCAGAGGGCAGTTAAAATATTTATGTGACTGACAATGACCACACATTCACCTCCTGAGGTAGAAACGTCTCCTTTGTATTCATTAGATCAGAAGTGACTCTTTCCCTCAATGTTGTCCTTTCACCACAGCACTCTTATATCCTAAAGGAGAAAGACATTCTCTTTTTTAAAACAAAAAGTTTTATGGTTAGAAATAAGTCAACCCATACACGAACACAGCTGAGATCTTACTATAGTTAGAGAAAACTGCAATAATAATGAATTGCAATACTGTAATAAGTCAGTTATAAAAGCTGTAAGTTCTTTCAGAATAGCCACCCCCCAGACAGAACAGGCTGACCTAGGTACACAATTCTTATCTGGCCTTTTTTCTGTAACTTTAAGATAGGAAAGTTGTTCTGAGTTGAAGCTGTAAGGAAAGATAGCTGGCTCTAGTTGGATTTCATTCTTCCCATCACTGCTAGTTATTTTATTATTATAAAGTAATATTATAACGTAAATGTTTTCCATGCTTTAACAATTTTAAGCTCCATAGTTTTTTGTACAAAAATTCAATAGAAATAATTTTCCTAAATAATTGTGAAGCTTTCAAAAATTGTGCACTATCAAACTGTTAAACCTTTAATGGACTGGATCCATATGATGTACAGCACGTTCATGCACCAATCTTGAAACGAAAACTATATATTTTGACACCATTGCAGTAGAATCAAAGCACTGTACAGTAGGAGGAATGAAGGGTATGGAAAAACTCCCAGGTGTTTGAATTCTGTTACTAACTGCTTTGCCTAATTCTGCTGAAAGGTGAAAGAGAAAAGAATTCTTTTATATGTAAACTGTGTGCTAGGACCCAATCAAAACTAACAAACATCTAGAAATTACGATTTCACATGTAGGCCAAACTTTTAGTAAACAGAAGTCACAGTTTATGGATTACTGGTAAGATGAACTGTAAACCTCAGGTCCTTTTTCACAGCAGCTACCCTATGAAATAAAACAAAGCCCCAAAACCATCATCTGATGAAAGAAACATGTAGTGCTCTGTGTCATCAAATGCTATGATCATGACCTTGCTGCTTCAGCTCAGGATATTTTGAAGCAGAATAATAAGGATGAGGAATGTGTAAGATTTCAACACACTCTCAGGTCTCCACTAAGCATAAAAGATTTTTAATACAAAAAAAATCATTGTCATTGCCACACTAGCAGTTTATTAAAAAGAAGAAGCAAAAAAAAAAAGAACTAAAAACTTGAATACCTCTAAAGCAGTTTGAAATTCCTGAACTTAATGTCATTTAGGAACTAGGAATAGCTTTCTTTTTGAAAAATGTCATACTATTACTACTTAATAGTATGAGTAGATTTCTACTCTTACTTTGTTCTCATTTCTTATTCTTATCATTCTTACTTTACCAATTAGGATATTGGTAGTTGCAAACAGCATCTAACCTTTTGAGGTTCAACCTTTCAATCTGTTAACAGAATCATTTTAATTAAAATGGTAATGCTTTCAATGCCAGACTTCATTTTTATTTAGGTTGACAACATGCATGCACACATTTTATAGAAAAGGAATTACTTGTTTGATATCATTTGATTTATATTGATTTCATCTATGAACTTTAATGAAAAATCTCAAATGAGAATCAGTATATGATACAAAAGATAAAAATAATCAAAACCAGGTGGAATTCACATGAAGTTCTCCTCTAGGACAAGTTTTCTCTCTTTCTGAAGCCTGTGGGGAAGTTTGTGTACGTAAGGTGGAAGAATAATAAAAGGGAAAAGAGTTAAACTTCCCCTGCTTCTGAAATATTAGCGTTATAGTCTTTAAAACATTTTAGATCAAATCTTTTATTGAAAAAAGGAAAATTTATCTTTGTATGTGACTTGTATCTGGTTATCTCAGCTCTGTCAGAACACAACAGAACACTTGCATTTTCTGCTGGCATAATTTTGGGGTGAATTACAAAAGAGAAAACTGGGGCTCAAAACCACTGTCTACAAAACTCCTTTTGCATTTCTTCCCTTTCAATCAGGTGCAGAAGTATACTTTGCATTTAGCTGTTTGCTGTGTCTCAGTTAAAAAGATTAAAATCTACAAAAATCAAAACCCCAAATCCCAAAGTAGTAAGCTTTCATTCGCTGGCCCAGGCGTGGGTTGCCTGGCTTGAGATGCATTGGCTTACCTTCCACATACAACAACACGTGTCTCATATGTACATCCCCAAACAATGATGTCTCAACGTTTGTACTTAAAATCTGACTTCTGGTATATATTGCTTTCACAGAGTTTATGTCTACAATGTCTGCTAACACAATGAAAAAGAAACTCCTACTTTTCTGCAAACGTTTCTCTGGAGCTCTTCAAAATATCCAAATATCCCAGAGTACATCATACTTCTCCCTGCACGATCTCCTTCACCGCTGTTTCTTTAAGGCACTACAGTGGTCCACATTTTTGCCTTCACCTCCTGGTCCACATTTTGTACAACATTCAACCATCCTTGCCTGCACTGCCTTCTGCAATATTGCTGGACTCACACATTGAAATTCTGGATTGTTTTTTCTTACTTAGAATTATTATGTCTGGAAATGTATCTTCTCGCTGAAGGTTCAGTTGAGATCCCAGTGACAGCAGGGATCAGCGCTCTAAGAAAACATTTTGAGTTAGCACTGTTATTTCTGTGATTGTAGGTGCCTGCGGTGAGATTGCCAGGTGAAGTTGAAGGACACATAGCCACTTGACTTTCAGGTCTGAAAGTGGCTACATGTAGGGTAAGTCCATGCTTCATTTTCTCTCATTTAGCAGGAGGACCACAGAGATCCTTCTTCATTTACTGACATAACTGGCCAAAGTTTGCCAAAAAAAACCCCAACAAACCAACCAACCAAAATAAAAAACAAACAAACCCTTTTAGAAAATCAGCTTAAACCATTTATAAAATTTGAGAGGAGCTTTTGGCTGAAAAAAATGGTTGGGGGATAATGAAAACCTCAAATGTTTCATTCTACCATTTTCAAATAGAAATATTTTAATTTCTTCTTTCAAGAGGAATTCTATTCCATAATTATTTAATTAAAGCACAGGGACAGAAAATAGAATAGGAAGTTTCATATTTGGTCAAATAACATTTTCTCAGTCAGAAATTATTTGGGGGCATTTGATAGTGTAGTATTCAATTTAATAAGATTTATAAAGGAATTAATTTCAGGTTATCTCAGAAATTATCTTCCACCATTTGTGTTCATGCAACAACAATGAAAATCATGTGCAGTTCAGCCCTATTTTAGTTCCTGTTTTAGTTCCCGGACCATTGATTTGTACTGCAGCTTGGGCTGTGTGTTTGCTCGATATATATTTAGTTTCATGTCACCTGTCTAACACACTGGGTACTTCTTCTAACCCCCCAGAGAGTGTTATGCAAACAGTTGAGATTTTATCGTCATTGTTGAACTTCCATTACAATAGCAAATAAAAATCAAGTGCTGGGCTAGAACAGTCACTTCTGAATTTAGTAAGGTTTTAAAGCAATCATCATCCTGCTGCCATCTCAGACTCTGCCCACTCTATGCAAAGATGGTTTGAGGGGCTAATCCTGAGCTGCTGAGCTGATGGAGGAGTCTGTAACCTTCCTCTCTGGGTAGCCTGGACACATCCTGGATGTGCTTCCATGTAACAATTCCTCCTAAATCAGTGAATCATTAGTAATGTGGGATGTGACAGGTTGGCATAATATTAAGAAATTGACCTAGTTAACAGAAAAAAAAGAGAAAAAATGTCACCTAAAATCTTTGTGTTCCTACTATGCAGCCTGCCCTTGTCTTTTCTGAGCCATTGTTAAGAGCAAGTCTACTTAGAAAAGAGAAACAAAATGAAAAATAAGACTGACCAAGCATACAGTGTGCATTTTTAAGCATATAATTAAAATGCTCCTCCTCCTTCCTTTGCAGTCCAAAATTGGTGCTTAGATGACCTTTCAAATAGTAAGGTCTCTTGTGGAATTTTGCAGCATGAGTTTTTAAAACATAGAAAAGTTATTAGTGAGACAGATGCATCAAGAAAATGACTCTGTTTTAATATAACCTCTGTTGAATTCTTTCAAAATGGATCAATAAGTGTTTCATTTATTTTTCTGGTATTCCGTGTGAGCAGGATTTTGTTAATACATTGTCTTGGCAATAATCACATTCAGTAATATTGAATAATTTCATTGATACGCTGCTATTTTCAAAACTCATGGAAAAGGTCACACAAGTTTACATTTGTTTTTCTAAATCTCTTGAAAAAGTAAATCTATACTGGAAGCAATTAGTTTTCAAACACAAAGTCCTTCTTAAATGAAATGGAGTCAGGAAAAAAAGGTCTAGGCGTTATTTTCATGTCTGCTAAAAAGATTCATACCTGCAAGACTATTTTAACCCTTTTTATGCCTTATAATTTTGCTGATATTTTCAGAATTTCATTTTATTTATCTGATCTGTGAATGTGCCAGAACATCAGAAATTAACCTTTGATTAAGTGCAATCATAATAGAAATAAATGCAGCATTTTTTGAGGAATAATGAAGCAAAAGTGGCCAAAGAACAACATTTTCTTTTTCTTTTCCTTTATCTTTTTCTCTTTTTCTGTCTCCCTCTTTTTTTTTTTTTTTTTTTTTTTTATTTATTGCACTATTTCAAACATCATTGCAAAGCAAGGCTGTCAAGGGTGATCTATTGTTCTTTACCATTCAGACTGTAACCATAGTATTCATACGCTCCAAAACTCCCTTGCTTAAACAAGTAAAACAAACAATAATAATCCTGAGATAGTGATTGATCAGGAGTTCTAAAATAAGTGTTAGCTACATAAAAGGAAAACATCTTCTGAGTTTGCTCACATAAAAAAAACGGTGATCTCAATCAAATCCTTAATAACACAAAGCCCTTCAAAAAACCTTGGATGTCAGTTACAAGCTGTAGGGCTAGAAAGCTAGAACTGGATTCCCCTCTATTCTGGAACATTACTAAAATAGCCTGATTAGGTTCAATCTCTGTAAAAAACAGCCACCTAATTCAGTGGTGGGAACAAAGATGGTAATAGCAGTGGAATCACATTATCAAGTAGTGTATTAGCAATATTAACTAATTAATTATTTTGAGGTAACGTATTTATCCTAAATTTGCAATACAGAAACTAAAGCAATGAGTTGAAGCTAAAAACTTACTAAGTGCCCTCCAGTTCAAAATACTTCCACTTCCTGAAAACCCAGTAGTGCAGTACCTGGCATGTGAATTATTAGCAGTATTCAAACATATTCACTGCCAAGGATCTTCTACTGACATCTGAATTGCCAGATAAGGAACCTTTCTCCCTTGCTCAGTTTGGATTTCAAATTTGAAATGGAAGGTCAGAGCTGAAATGCCATCACAGTGTGCTTTTTTGGGCACTCCCACTATGGAAGTTCTCAGAGTCTCATCATTTTTTAATATTTTTTTGTGAAATGCAAAGACTTCCAACAGCTTCTGAAGTTCTTCCATTATTGACTCTGCATTTTATCCTTCTCTGTCATCTTTGGAAGTTTTGGGGTTTTGTAGGGGTTTTCATTGGTTTTGTTTGGTTGGGGTTTTTTTTCCTTTCTTGATTCTTTCTATTTAGAGAGAGAGAGACTTTGGAGATTACTTTACCAGACAGGCATGACTGTGTGTGAAGGAATGGGCATGAAAATACAACCCTGTGGTGTTCCTTTCATCTAAGGATTTAAATGGCTAGATTAGTATCTTTTTAAAAACCACAATTGTTCACTTAATCTAGGAATTTATTTGATTAAATCATAGACTGTTTCCTTAAAAAAGCAGAATAGAATTGAAATTGTCATGGAAACAAGCGCAGTTTTATTTTGATCTAAATGAGTTCAAATCCAATTCCAAATAAATTCCTGTGCTTTTATTAAGGAGAGTATAATCTATTAATTGTACTGATGCTATGCCTTCCAAGTTACTGGCAAATAGTAATCCTGCATATGGGTTTCTTATTTTGGAGAAAAAAATTTGCTATGTTACACTGTGGCAATGTTTTAAAACTGGTCTGGTTTTGAGAAAAAAACCCAGACCACCATGCACTTTCTCCAAATAACATTAAGCTACCGTTATTAAACACAATTTAATATTGGCAGAATTTCATTTTAATAATTATTGGATACACAGCTTTGTAGAATATTCAGAGCAACAATTTCTAAGTATGTGTTATTAAAAAATAGGTTTCTATCACACCAGAGAAGAGATTAACTGGACAAAGTATATTATCTATGGAAGAAATGTAATAATAAAGAAGTGTAATAGTAGCAGTCTAAAACCACAGCTATGTTTACTCTTCACTTAACTCTGTCTTTAATCTAAAAATTAATCTAGATTATTACTAGTAGTATAGCTACCCTGAGTTCTCATTTTTCTCCAGCACCCTTCTGTGTATCTGTTCTTATCCAGGAGATTCATACTTTGTACTCCTTGCACAAAACATGACTGGAGACTGGTGGTTGGCTGAAAAAGGGTATCTGAAATTCTAGTTGGATGTTACATATCAGAACACGATGACTTTTATATTCTTAAACTTTTTTCTAAATTATTACTACAGAAGCCATACAGTTGGGATGATGTGGAATCTGTCTACAAATCCCATCACTATATCTATAAATGTATCAGTAGAGGGTCACTATCTTTTCCAACACAGGCATCTTGAGAGGTTGGGACAGCTGAAGGATCGTGTGCCAAACTATCTTCCTCAAGTTCCTTTGTAAGATATTGGGGTTTACATTCAAAATTTTAGGGCACTAGAAAGTCCTCATCAGCGTGAAAAAATTATACAGTGTAAACCCCCCAGGCTGTGACATTTTAAACTAGGCAATAAGAACCGGCTTTGAGGGTAGAACAGCAAGATAGTACAGTCCAATTTTAAAGAAAGTAATAAATATCCATGCCATGGGAGTATGCTGAAGAGACCAAACTATCCATAATGCTAGGTACTAGTCACACCAAGGAGGGCTTAAGGATTGAAACTGGGCAAGATGGTGACTGTAAAACTAGTGAGTTTTCCATACCACTTCTTATCTGTAATTGCAGTCCAGAGGTAAACTCTCCCTACGGAGGCAGCACTGACATGAGGCAATGGTGCAAATAGCTATTCCTGCTTCACAGACAACCTTCCCTCTCCCAAATTCCTCTCTATCTAGCGTATATAATAGCAATAACATATGAAGCAGGGCTGATGCTTTACCACTTTAATATTTTAAGATGCTAAAATCATACTACTGCAAATTGAAAATTCCATTAGTTCTACATGGAGGTTGATAAAATCAGAGAAGATAATATAGTCTATTAAATAATTTTAAAAGTATGAAAACTCTGTCACTAGACATGTACTAGCACATCTAAACATTATTCAATTGTCTACCACCTACACTGTTAGTTATCAGCCTCTTATGCAATATGTTTTGCTTTATTACCCAAACAATTCATTGATTTATCCAGTTAGACACAATTTCCACATCAGTTCTTCCAGCAAATATAACTATATACTTAAAAAGCAAATAACCCCCCCTAAAAGGATAAGCTGTATCAGTATAATTATTTCTGATGTTTATTATTACACTACATTTCTAGTGCTTAGGAAAAAACTTGGCAGGAGAAGAGTTTTTCAAATTATAGAATGAGGCACAGATGAGAAACTTAGCATGATAATTCATAAAGCTACATTGCTTAAATATTGAAATGCTGATTTGACAACAGCTAAACTAGACTAACACAGTAAGTCAGAAGTGACAAGTTTTCAAAAAAGCTGACACTCAGACTGGGGACTCATGAGAGTTTCCAGTTATATGACATTGAAATTTTGTTTGACACAGCAAACGGTAAAAACCATGTATATTTAGAATACTATTCCCCATAAGTTCGCTAATGTACTATTAAAAAAAACCCAAAACAAACAAAACCAAAACCCTCATATATTTTAAACACTTAGGATTCAAATATGAGGTACTGTATGTTAACTGCACAGCACTAACAAATGGATTAAACACATTACTTGCTTCAGAAGGGCTTCTTTTGGAAACCAGTTCATGCAGTCATCAATGAGAATCCAAATATGTTACCCTCTATTAGTGTTCAGATAGCTTATCCGTCCTGCTGAGCATGCTTGTCACATACTGGAAGGCAATATCATTGGCTGGGGTTGGCTGCACACGCTGCGCAATGCGTAGGAAGAAATGCCCTCAGATGAACTATGTGTTGAGGACACCTGGAAACACTTTAGAGAGAGGTTGGTGAGAAACCTCTAAAGTGACAGCTTGTGGTTTTTGCCTACTGTACCATAGATATCAGTTAATAAAATAGATTTAATTAATTTCAGACAGATTATCAAGCACTTCATGTTAACCTTTTCACATCAGTTTTTCTTGTTCCACATTGGCCAAACATTTTGGTGTTGTCCACAGTAAGCACATTTTAAAACCTTTCCTCGCACTATCTGATAAGCAGAAATGAGCTGGCCTTTCTAGGACTAATTTCTAGCAAGTTCAAAAGTTCCTGTAAAAAGTGTTATCTCCCGCTTGCCTATTTTTGTTCCTTGATGAGCTACAGATAGGTTTCTTAATTCAAGCTGAAAGGAAATGAGAAGGTGAAAGGAAAGGAAATAAAATGAGAAAAGGAGTCAATGAAATGCTGAAAAGTTTGGTTTAGGAACATGACTCTAAAGACATAAGATCCTCTGGAGTGATATTTCTGGTGGTGGAGATAGATCATTCATGACAGATCTGGAGCAGGTGTATTACTGCAGTAGGCCTACTATCTTTCATAATTGTTCGAAAGTTATCCTGCTGCCTGGCTTAACGGATAGAAATATACTCTGAATGTTGAACTGAAACGCTGAAATCTTGACTCAGCTTCCTTTCCTCCTGAATACAGAAGGCGTTCCCCGGGGTTCAGTACGGCCTCAGAGCAGGGAGACTGAGCTGGAAAAGGAAATTTGGAGTTCCAGGTTCAGCCTTTCAGTAGAATTAAAACTACACTGTATGAAATTACTTACCAATACTAAATGCCTTCATTTGTGTGAATGGCCAGGCTGAGATCTTGGGCTGGTTTATAGATATTGTGTGGGTTTGCTGCTTCAGTTATCACCCAGCTCCTTGGAAAATTAAGACTCCAAAGTATCACCTGTCAGGAATTCATCAGGACAAATTAATTAACACTTCTGAAAATGTGTCCATTAATTTTTCTTGAGGTGATTAAAATTTGGTCTTTGTTGGAAAAGAAAAATTGAACCCTGACATAAATATCAAAGCAGAGGAAGTAGGAATGTAGTAAGATTGACAGATAAAACCAGACATGCCAAAAGTAACTTTTAATTTAGTCTACATAAGAGTTGGAGAGTTTCTGCATGTGCCAGTAGGCGTTGTTGGCCGTATTAGAATATGCTAGATTTACCTAGTTAAGTTTTAAAGCTTTCTAATAAACAAAGAAGCTAATGGAAACAACAGAAAACTATTTTAAAACAGCCTATATCAATGTCAAGGAAACTATTCTAAGAGGGTTTTTTCTACTATAATTTGATATGACTGGGAATACTGTATAAGCAACTCAATGAATCAGATACTTCAGAAGAAAAAGCTCTCACAAGCACAATTGTTTTTGATCTCTCAGAAGGTGGTTCTCAGATTCAGTGTTTTCTCAGCTCATACTATAGGAACAGTTTGTATAGCTAGCAACCTTGGCGATGCAAGCAATAGAGCTATAGTAGTTGAAATGGGGACTTGAAAGAAGGAATTCTTTTCAAACTTTCCTACACATGCAGTCAGTATGCAGTCTGACTTTAACTGCTTTTTGAAGGGATTCTCATTTATCATGGGAAAGAGATAGCTCAAAACCCTTGACAAAGGAGAAAAATTAAGCACATCTGTCGTGGTTTTACCCCAGCCGGCAGCTGAGCACCACGCAGCCGCTCACTCACTCCCCCCCAGCGGGATGGGGGAGAGAATTGGAAGAGTTAAAGTGAGAAAACTCATGGGTTGAGATAAAGACAGTTTAATAGCTAAAGCAAAAGCCACGCACACAAGCAAAGCAAAGCAAGGAATTCATTCAGCACTTCCCATGGGCAGGCAGGTGTTCAGCCATCCTCAGGAAAGCAGGGCGCTGTCACATGTAAGGGTTACTTGGGAAGACAAACGCCATTGCTCCGAACACCACCCCCCCCCCCCCCCCCTTCCCTCCGGCTCCTTATAAACTGAGCATGACATCATATGGTATGGAATATCCCTTTGGTCAGTTTGGGTCACCTGTCCTGTCTGTGTCTCCTCCCAGCTCCTTGTGCACCCCCAGCCATCCCGCTGGCAGGGCAGTGCAAGAAGCAGAAAAGGCCTTGGCCCCATGTAAACACTGCTCAACAATAGGTCCATAGAACAAAAACATCTCTATATTATCAATGCTGTCTCCAGCACAAATCCAAAACATATCCCCACACTAGCTACTATGAAGAAAATCAATCCTCTCAGCTGAAACCAGGACAACATCTAAGAAAAAAAATAAAATTGAAGATCAAGCTCTTTATCAAATTATGTATTGAGGAAGGAAAAATTAGTTTTGGTTCAATTCTTCAGCTATAAGTTTAGAAAGTCATCAGCTTCTTTATAACACCTCAGTCAAAATTACTACAACAAAATGAATGCACATGCAGATAGAAGAACAAATACACTTCATTTGACACAACTCACAGTGTTATTGAAAAAAAGATCTGTAATGTATTTTAAATCACCATCCTCTACTGTTAATGATCTCTACTCTTAGTCTAGAAATCTTACTCCAATTCTTTGTGGGAGAAAAGAAAAGAAAAATAGACCTGCATATGTACAAAGAGCTAGAAATGATCATCTAACTCTACTCCTGACTTCAGGATCTCTGTGATCATGGTTTCAGGAAAAAAGGTGTTTGAATCTTCTAACACAGTGGTGGACTGTTTGCAATGTGCTTGAGGAGCAGAGCAAGTGAATATTTGAACAGTTTACATACATTCTGTATATATACAAATGTGGAACACAGCCTATCTATAAAAAACTAAAATGAACCAATATTTTCCTTTTCTGTACATTAAGCTATTTGTAGTGACATCTACTGTTTTGCTTTGGTGCACAGGCAGATGTAATTCTCCACACTAGTAAGATGAGAATCAGTTTATATAATCAGAATACCACACGCTATAAAGTTGAAAAGCAGTCAGAGACGGAAGAATTGTGCCTTCAAGGCACTGGCTTATTTTTTGTGTGTTACCTCTTCCAACACATGGTTTTAGCTTTCCATCAGTTTCTTCTAACCCAACAGAACTGGTCACCGCAAAGTGGATGTTTCATAGCTATTGCTGATAGTATTTTCTAGACTGTCTTACTTGAGTCCATTGTGCAACTATTACTTTTGTTTGCAGTGATGTGCTTTCATTTTTCCAGGATTTCCACAATATATTTCATATTTATTGTTTTATTCCTTCCTACCCCATATTTTAATTCTGCAGAGGTCCTTCCATACTAGCATTCAACCGAGTACCTATCAGCTTACTGGTGTCTATGATAGTTGTAGGTTTGAAACCTATGCTGGCCAAAGAGATGGCAGACAAATCTTTCTGTGAGGAATTTTGTGAGCGTTATGCACATTGGGAACACTCATATTCTCTGAGCTCTATCACCAACCCTGGCTAAAACCATTAATAAAAGGTGGGAGATGACTGCCAAGGATGAAGGGGAGTGGGCTCCCCAACAAGGGCGGTGAGCCGGCAGCGGTGGGTGAGGCTGGGACGCAGGCAACATCCCCCAGCGGGACCTGGCCCCCAGTGTCTGACCAGGGCGAGCAAAGCAGGGCTGCTGACAGGGCCCGGGGTCAGGCATGGCCATCACTGCACGCTAGGCCAGGACGTGGAGCTGGGAGAGGCGGGGTGAGGTCCTGCAGGGCTGGGACCAGACAACAGCGCAGGGCCTGAGCCCATATGCAGCTGTCAAGCCCAGAGGTGGAGACTCCAGACAGGGTTTCTTGCACCTCTTCCTCACCAGGTCTTTCATGTGGCTTAGCTGGTTTTAATAAATCTGGTGGTGGTGGACACAGTGTGCACATATCCTATATGAAAGTATCATTGCTTTTATTAATCATAAAAAGCTAATAATGTAAAAAAAAAAAAATAATAAAAAAATATCCTTCTTAGTGCAGCTTCCTTTTCAAACAGAAATCGTGTTCTATTGCCAAAAGCTGCGCCTAGGTTCTACTTGAAAGGTGATAGAAGCACATCTGCAGTATTACTATGAAAAAGTCAACTCTCCACATAACTGATACAGAAGCTGATGAAAAACTGCACTCTATGCAGAAGCTTGTTATTTATTTTTTTATTTTGGTGTACATCAGCATTACTATTTGACTTCATCATAAAGCACTCAATTCTTCCAATACTACGATTCATCCCTCTGTCAGCTGCCCTGGAAATGTCTCCATTCAAAATTGAGCATGGCTGACAAGCTGCTAAAAAGCTGAAATGCTTGCGTTTGTTCACTGACATACTTTTTGAGGTATATGCTTAATCTGCTGCACTAATCAAGGATTTTTTTTTTTTCCTGGAATTGATTTTATGAGACTAAAAGCAACTCTTCCACAGAGTTTTATTGGTATGGAGAAGATAGATAAATATTTTTCCTAGTTCAGGGTGAAGGCCTGAAGTAAAGTTAGGTCTACAATATGGCTACAGAAAGGTAGCTCTGAGTATGGCTTGTGCTCTTGGGCTGCATCAGAACTCCAAAAAAAAAAGTTCTTCTCTCACAATAGAGCAGTTCTATATCTGTATCAAAACAAAACTGTTTTCTGTAGTGGCCTTAAGTTGGGCTTCGAAAGATGAGGGAAAGAAAAGAAGCAGACAGGTTAATCCAGAAAGGCATTGATTCAAAGCTTTCAACTCCTGCCACTCATCCCACAGGCCACTGACAATATTTTAGCTCAGAAGTTTAAACAGCAGCCATGGAGAGCTGAATCACCCTTATCACAGATCTGGAGAGAGATTTTGCCTCTTTCTTGCCTCCTCCTCCGTGTCAGCTAGGCAAGGTCTGGTTTCACCTTGCTCTCTGAAGGTGAAATCACTCGTTGTCTAAAGGAATCCTGAGCAGACAGCTTTCAAACATCATCTCCTTTGGCTCTTCAAAAGCTGCCATTTCAGAAAGATGTTATGAGAGACCAGTGGTTTATAATTTGTCCAAAATAAATTATCTTTGTGTGTCATGGTTTAGGCCCAGCCGGCAGCAGGGTACCACACGGCCGCTCGCTCACCCTGCCCCCAGCATGATGGGGAGGAGAAGTATAACAAAAAGCTTGGGTCGAGATAAGGACAGGGAGAGATCACTAATTA
The DNA here is from genome assembly GCF_011004875.1 of Balearica regulorum gibbericeps. NCBI lineage: Eukaryota > Metazoa > Chordata > Aves > Gruiformes > Gruidae > Balearica > Balearica regulorum. Next base: position 50,002,587 of record NC_046187.1, on the reverse strand, counting down.
TTGTCACGAGCAAAACAGACTGAACTTAGAGAGGAGATTCATCTAATTTATTACTAAACAAAACAGAGCAGAGGAATGAGAAAAATAACATCAAGTCTTAAAACACCTCCCCCCACCCCTCCCATTTTCCCAGGCTCAACTTCACTCCCAGCTTCAACCTCCGCCCCCCTCAGCGGCACAGGGGGACGAGGAATGGGGGTTACGGTCAGTTCATCACGCGGTGTTTCTGCCGCTTCTTCATCCTCAGGGGGAGGACTCCTCTCATTGTTCCCCTCCTCCAACATGGAGTCCCTCTCACGGGAAACAGTCCTTCACCAACTGCTCCAGTGTGGTCTCTTCCATGGGGTGCAGACCTTCAGGAGCAAACTGCTCCAGCGTGGGTCCCCCACAGGGTCACAAGTCCTGTCAGTAAACCTGCCCTGGCGTGGGCTCCCCTCTCCACGGGTCTACCGGTCCGGCCAGGGACTTGCTCCAGCCTGGGCTTCCCATGGGCCACAGCCTCCTTCACGTGCCTCCACCTGCTCCAGCGTGGGGTCCTCCACGGGCTGCAGGTGGAATCGCTACACCCCCTCATCCTCCCTCCATGGGCTGCAGGGGGACAGCCTGCTTCACCATGGTCTTCACCACGGGCTGCAGGGGGATCTCTGCTCCGGCGCCTGGAGCACCTCCTGCCCCTCCTTCTGCACTGACCTTGGTGTCTGCAGAGTTTCTTACACCTTCTCACTCCTCTCTCCAGCTGCAAAAGCTCTCTCTGACTGTTTTTCTCTTTCTTAAATATGTTATCCCAGAGGCGCTGATTGGCTTGGCCTTGGCCAGCGGCGGGTCCATCTTGGAGCCGGCTGGCATTGGCTCTGTCAGACACAGGGGAAGCTTCTAGCAGCTCCTCACAGAAGCCACCCCTGTAGCCCCACCCACTACCAAAACCTTGCCATGCAAACCCAACACAATGTGCTAATTGGTATGCTGGAATGAGGATCCCTGCCTAGTGCAATGTAATGGATGATGCCAGAAGCAGAAACATGTTGATACTGGTGGGGCTGCTAGGTATGCAAGGGTGAATTTTAAAAAAGAGCGTGCTGCTCTGAGACTCTTTAATGGCACTGCCAGAGCTGTCTGAAAATAATAGCAAGCATTTTTTGTCCTGGAAAATGATACCTCACTGAAACTATACTAGCATCAGTATTCTGTCCCTCTACTTCCTGAGGCAGAAAGGCTCAGCTTCTGCAAACCCACTTAACGCACTTTATCAAATAAAGTATTTTATCTTATTGAATGTGACTCGGTGATACGAGGCAGTGGATGTTACTGAAACTTTATTACCTAGTGGTATTTAAAACTAAATTAGTCCAATAGATAAAAGCTTATTGTGCATGATGGAATGGAGTAATATCTTGTATCCTTGCTGTGTGCTCTTCTAAAGCCACTGTAAATATTGTAACAGCCTTGTTCTGAATTTGAAAATATTAAAGAAATTACATGGGAAAAAAAAAAAGACTTTTTTCATAATGGCTTCGAACAAATTATGCAGATAAGAAAAAAGAGATGTTCCTCTCAGTTCCTGGATCAGAAACCTGAAATGTCTATGACTTATAGCTGGCAGTTTGGGTTGTTTTTTCATTGTGGGTTTTTTGGTTTTTTGTCTTTTTTTTTTTTTAAATCAAAATTTAGTCTGCATATAACAGAATTATCTGTATGCAGAGTATGCAGTTAACCACTGCTATTCACCACCAATAACACAGATGGATCTGCCGATTTAAGTTGTGAAACATATGGCTTTAGTAAGGAAGAAATGACAGCTGAGCTAGGTATGTTTGACAGAGTAACTCTAGAAAAAGAATAAAAAGTTAGTTGCTTTGAAAATTGCCTTGCTTTCTTCAAAGCCCACACTCTTCACTTCACCCTCTGTCATCTTAATATCCATGAGTTCTGTTTCATGTAAGAAGTTTTTCATGTCTTTGTACCTTTCAAAATTATATGAGATACATGGCCAGGAGCAACTGCCAGGATTAGCATTACTGAGCACAGAACATGCTATTTCTTTCAAGTCAGAGAAACCAATTGCTTTTATTACATTAAAAACTGACCATGGATTATATCTCTTCTTCCATTACATTTAGCCTTTCTTTTAAAACTATTAGTAGTGTATAATTTCATTAAGGTCCAGCTTGTCTCCTTAATAAAAAGGTTTCAACTGCTTCTGGTTTTAAAAATTTAGAAAAGGTCTAACTGTGGCTAATTATACTTAGTTTTACCAGTTGCTGAAGCTATAGTTCTCTGGAAATGTTTCTGACACCTAAATATAGAACTTTTAGAATTCCTAGTTAGTTTTGATAGTCTTCTCAGCCTGAAAATTAGAAGAGGTGCCACAGAACTCTAGCTTTATTCTTTTTGTGTAATAAAGAGATCAGAAATTTTATGCAAATTATTTTCATTAAGGTTAATTGACAGAGAGCAGATACTGTAGTTTTTCCTGCTTCCACAGAGACTGACATATGTTCTGTTTCAATGTTACGAACAGGTAGTCATGGTTCACACTGTTGTTTATACAACAGTAGCCATTAAGGTTGCAAAGTTTAAAAATAGGAAAGAGCTGTGCTATGGAAATCAGCTATATATGAGGCTTTAAAACTGAATGATTATTTTGGAACATGAAAACACTAAGACGTCATTTGTAGCGTAATGTTCCCTGATGGGAGAAAATGTATAAGGATTTGTGAAAAAGTTCAGTAGCTAAAATAAAACAAACATCTGATTCTGTTTTCACGCTCCCTTTTCTACAAGTTGTTTACACAAATTCAGCATTTCTAGCATGTTGTATGTGCTCCAGGTATGTGATGGTTTCTGCTGTAATGTGAGGGTAAAAAAGGCCTCGCTATTCTAAACCATGTTACAAAACTCAAGAACTCAGTTGATTTAATTGTCTAATCGAGCACATCTACAGATTTCAAATACAGCTGTCATCTAGATGTCTAAGACTAAATATAGTAGCTATAAGAAATATTATTATAACTTGATTACAAATAAAGGATGACTAGTTTTATTTTTTTATTGGTTCAGCCTTTTACACTGTTTTGGATAGGATATAAACATGTATCTTAGTAATCCTTTTTAAAGAAAAGACATTTATTTTTAAGGTTCAAAAATGCTTGTACTCAAGCCATAGAAGTTTGAGTCTCAGCCAGCTATTAATTTGATGGAACTATTCTTCCAGAAAGTCATTATAGTTTTGCCCTGGTTTCCCTAGATAAAGGGTCGCTCATGGTATTCACAGTGAATTATGGGGTGTCCCAGAGGTATTTCAGTTCTAAATAAAGTCTTTCAAGACAAGGAACACAGAAAGGCACTTGATGAAACTTCTGTGTCTGGTTCAGAAGTGTGAAAATTGTTGCTTCTGATTTGGTACTAAAATCTGGACAAGAACTCAGACTGAAACTGCAATGTTTCTTAAAAAATTTCCCACTAGAAGTAGGGGGTTTGGCTTATCTCAAAGGTAAGGCAATGTGATGTTAGTATATATGTAACGCAGCTCCATGAGTGCGTTACAGCTGACATGGAGGAAAAACTGTGGTCTGTTTGGGTGATCTTTTTTTCCCCTTCATTCCAGTTTCTTATTCATGAAGGAATAACAACTTTAAACTTCACAAGAACTTCTGTTTGAACATCAAATCAATCAGCAGCATTGAAAACCCTACCTGTTTTCAGGAGGAATATTTGTGGAGATCACTAATGGTAATACCTGCCAACACAATGGCTGCATTAATAAAGCTGTACCTCAATAAAATAAAAATCCTGCAGTTAGGTTTTCAATATTCTTGCAAAGAAATACAGTGGTATATCACACTAACAACTCATGTCCAGTGTTGGCTACTGTAATGAAATTCTAGTATCAGAGGATCTAATGTTAAGAAGGAGGGAGCTTATTACACCAGAAATATTCTCCATTACCTTTATTTTTTTTTCAGATTTTGTTTACTCTCAACTGAATTAAAATTGTATTCAATATTTTTTGCTGTCTTGTCCATATGTTCGGTTTTTTACAGTTGTTATTTTCATATAACACATTGGACAGTTACCGTATAATTGGCTTTGGCATAAATAAAATGTATTACATCTTTAGTACAGCAATATAAGACATTATCTGTCATTGATATAAATAATCTATTTTCAGAAAAAAAAATTGATTCTGTTTCATACACAGTATCATAGTTCTCAGTGTTACATTGAGTGAATGCATCAGGTGAAATGAAATGCAGTGATGTGACCAGAACACCTTCTTCTGAAGATGTAGTTCATTGCAGCGTTTTCAGTCTTAACTGATTATTATTCACTGAGGTCTCTACATACAGAATGCTATTTTTTTTTAGATGTTACAACATATTCTATGTAGATTTTTGAGGAAAGTATTACTCAAAATAAGAAAAGTAGACTTATTTCAGAAACTACTGGAATTTATTGGCCATTTCCAGAGCCTTAAAAGCAAACCTAAATTTGACACACAAGTATAAGCCTATTTGCTTATTTGTCAGAAGAACAATGCTTCTCAGTACAACAAAAAATATTGTACACTAAGGAGAAACAATTTTGCCAAGGACATATTACCTCATAAATATGTGTCCATAGTTGTTTGCATGTACAATTATGTTACATCTTTTTTTCACTTAGTTGTATCACATAATTTTAAATATTTATTATAAAGTCTTATATGACTTAACAGTTTAACACGACTAATAAAAATCACAGTCATGACTAGAGAATTAACACAGCTAAAACTTATAAAATCACAGAAACACAAACCACAGTAACAGTTAAATAGAATAATTAAATGACAAAAGACTAGCCATATGATATTCAGTACATGCAATTCAAACAGAAGGAAAGGAACACAACTGGATTTTAACAATAAAAAGAATAAAAAAATTGGAAATTTGGAGGGTTTGATAGAAAAGAGACATTCTTCATGTGGCCATTGTATGGGGTCCAAACTGCATCATGTAAAACCTGATTCGAGTAACAGCTCTAGAGAGAATAGTCAAAAGCAGGTAGAGAGTTAGAGCAGTAACTGATAAAAGCAGAGCTGAAGGAAGACATTTTGGATCGTGGCAAATGCCACACTCTTTTCCTTATACCTTGTCCAGCTTTTCCTATATTCACTTCTCTCCCCTTTGCTGTGGACATGGAATTTCTCATCCAAGATCACAGCAGCTGATGGGAATTAGTCCTATACGCTGCTTCTTCCTATCCCTCTCACGTAAACTTGCTATATCTTTGTTTCAAGATTTTACCTTGAATAGTGGATATTATTTAAGAATATTTAAGAATCTTTCACAAGATCCACAACATTTAGGGTCATAATAATCTCTAGAAAATAGTTTACACTGTGGAAACCAAGCATGAAAACTCTCATTAATTCTTAATGAGAATTAACCTGCTAAGGTCTTCTGAAAGAACCCTTCCCCTAAATCTGTAACAGATAGATAGCCGTTCTCAACATGTAGTTAATACTGCAGATGTGGCTGTCTCTATAAACACTCTTTGCAAGATATGTCTTTTAGCAGCTTTTATTTGACAGTTGGTAAAAGTGAATGTTCCACAAAGGACAAATAATCAGGTTGTGCAGACCATCTAATAAAGTTAATGCCAGAAGGAAAAAACCATAATGTAGCACTTCGGCACAAAACTGTAGGCTCTTGAGAGCTTGATTATATGTTTAGTGACACTACAAAAATGCCTTTATTCATTATTGTAATGTTCCTGAACACGTGTCATTTGAGACCTACAATAAGTATTTCATGTATTTGTGAAAATTGAGCTGTAAATCTGAGGAAACAGCTGCCATTAAAACCAAGATGGCTGTATTATAAACTACCAAGACTTAAAAGGATTACATTTAGAAGGTTAAATTCAATGTCATTCTTTTTTCAGTCATGAATCGTAAAATCCATTCTGTTGGCTAGAAACCAGAAGCAGTTCAAAGCTAGAATGAAATACATTTTAAAGGGGGAGGAGGGGGAGGATGACAATTCATTTTGGAAACAAGAATGTAATTTCTGATTGGAGCAATAAAGATCCATGAAAGTTCTCCCTGGTTATTAAATAAAGCCAACAGTTGTGCATTGTTATCACAGTACCATTTTATTTCTGAGGTACCACCTATTCTGAAAATTTCAGTGCTCTGCTAACTGTCAGAGACTGCGAATATAAGGAACAACTTGGGTATTTCTGAAATCTGCTCTATGGTTTGTGAATTTTTCTGGTGGGGATCACAGAAAGTCAATATTGAGAAGTATTTGCTTCTGCGTTGAGTAATAAATGGAGCACATCTTTTAATCGGGAAGGCTCAAATAGCGTAGCTTGTTTTAATCAAGCAAATGCAGGCTAGGGAGGATAACTGTCTATAAATAAAGAGAAAACAATAGGGAGGGGGGCGAAAAAGGTCAAGCTAAAGGACAAGTGTTAACACAAGAAAAAGTAGGTATAAAGTGGTCTGAACCCATTTAGATTATAAATTGGAAAATTCCTAGTCAGAGTAACAGGAGCATAACCTAATTGCTTTTAAAATGGGTCGCTTCATGCAGGAGTATTATGGGAACAGCAAGGGGGCTATTCCGAATGCCCGGCAGGTTGTTTGAATGATTTCCATGCCCTTACTACCCAGTCCCGTTTTTCTACATTTCTACTGATCTCAGTAGGTGTTGTGTTATGTCCGTTTTGTAAGGTTTTAAAAAACAATTTATAAGTATAGAGAACTCTGAATCTCAACCATTCCTAAAAGATATAACATATAACTTGTGCTTAAAATTTAAGCAGGTATCTAAGCACATTGCTAAGATGGAACTAATTGTGTTTAATCAATCATATTCCCCTCTTGGGATAAAATAAATTGCTCTAGTGAAAAAAAATCTGGTCCTTAGTGCCTGCTTGGTTATATTCAGATCAAGATCTGTTTTGCATTGCTTCTTCTCCATTTAGTGAAGTGGTTCAAAATTTGGGGAGAATTTTTCCCAAATATTTCTCAAAGAGAGAGATTGTATAAGTATTTCAACGCTATGAACAAAAAGTGCTGCTTGATTTTGAATAGAGTTGAAGACATGAGTAGGAAGCATTTTAAACACCTTAGCACTATAAGCAAATAAGGGAATACATGGAAAGTGTCCACAAAGAGCTGAGCCACTAATAGCAAGATGAGACAGGAGCTGGACAAAACAAGGTCAGATTCTTCTTTTTCACTCCTCTATATTTCAGGTATTATAGCTGTGTTTGAATCAGCGTTAAAGGTGACACCTAGAAGGCTGATGATTCTGAAAACAAATCTTTCATGGTATTGGACTGATAGGAATGACCAGAATTTTGAATGGCTCTTGAATCCATGGCATCATATGAAAAGGTTATATCTTTATAGGATAGACAACAAAATGGAAGAGTTTAATAACATCAGGATCTCATTTCAAGCCATAGAAGTGGAGAAGAAAAGTCAGGAATCTGATTTAGTTCTATGTGCTTAGCATAAATAAAGAAGTGATATATGCTTGGTATATGATATTCAGAGGACTGGAGCAGAGCAGAATGTACTGATACATTAAATAGTTACATTTCTATTGCATTGTAAATGGCATTGGTTGTTTCCCAAATATAATTTTGGAAAAGGCTTATATCACATTTTCTTTTGTTTCAGTCGCTAGGGCATTAAAATGTGACAGTATGCAAGCTCAGGCAGCAATGGTTTTATGAGCAGACTAGCATACATTAAAAATGCTGATATATACAATATTACCTCAGGTTGCAGTGTCAACAGAATATAGATTTATTCCAAGGGAAAAAAAATAATACATATTTTCAGACAAGCTTGCTTATATATCTACCAATCTTGTAAATTAGTCTAGTGCTCATGAAAAATACCAAACTGCAAGAGAGGAAGGCTGGGGCCATTTTTTAATCCCAAGTAAGGTACAGCATGGGCAGTAATGTAGCTTCCTCCAAATTGGCCTACCAATTTAGTTCGCTTGTGGCTGAGTAGCCCAAATTGTACCAGAAAGCGCTAGTGGACAATGCTAGCCAGGACGTCAAAGCTGGTTGTATTGCAAGCACACCAGATTGCACCCTAAGCCTCAGCTCTCTGTTGAAGCACAAGTCAAAGTTCATTTGTCTTTTCAGAAAGTACTGTGCAGACTGAAACTTAAATCTGTTGTGTTTAAAATAAGAAATTTAAGGGGTTTATGTACCTTTATCTCACCAAGCTCTGCCTCTGTTCCTTCCCTGAAGTGACATATCCAACATTTAAATTCAGTAGTTAATATTTAAACACAATTTCCATAGTGTCTTTACAAAAATCTCCCTTCTAACTATTCCCCTAAACCCATAAAACACACCATCATAAACCACACATGAGATTTGACAAAGTTTTCTCCAGCAGATAATGGCCAAATTTCTTATCCCTGTAATCTGAAGTAGCAGTATAAGATCTCTTTAACACTCTCTCGCTGGTGGTTTGTTGTGGGTTTTTTTTTTCCTATTAGTACTAATTTTCTTCTGTGGTTGGATGTGATGGCAAGGGCTAATTAAGCCTTTATGTGATCTGATTGTTTTCATATTCTGAGCAAAGCATTCCACAGTTTTCTAAACCCATTCTGGTTCTCGACTGTGTTTTGCCTAAGATCTGTGCCTTAAAAAGGTAGAAGAAGGGGATGCAATCGGAGGAGAGTTGGGACAGTGTTAGCATAGATGGTTCACACAGCAGATGCACAAACTCTATCATGGTGTTCATTTTTGTTCTGCTGCTTCTTTCACTTTTTTATACCATTACATGCTAAATCATTAGCAGTGAAGGCAAGGAATAAAGAAAAACAAAAAAGGACAAAAAAGACTCCCAGCAGTACAACAAGCAAACAGCTGTGGTACTGATACCGTTTACAGTATCTTTGTATGCAGTGCTTGCTTTCTGCAGGAAGCTATTAACATCGAAGGTTATTTTTTAGATCATTATTAAAAAAAACAGGGGGGAAAAAGTAAGCTTTTTCTAGCATTTCCAAGAATAGACACAACAGAACAATCAGCAACCTATGCTACAGGGTTCACCTCTGTGGACATGACATTCTTCAGTGAAAATAAATTGATGCATTAAAATAGTCTCCTTTTTAAAAAGGAGACTGTAGTAAGGTTGTGGTAGGGTTGGTAGTAGCAGAGCTAAAAAAAAAGACAAAAAAACCACCTCTACCCTAACATATTTGTCTTTGCTTAAATATGTATATTAACTAAGCTTAAATGTCTATTTAAAATATTATGTGCTTGTTCCTTTCATTTATTATGCTGGAAAAATGGGTGTAGATGATTAGATCAAGTTATTCTTAAAGTTCTGTTTTAATGGTACCTTGGCATAATAGTCATGAAAAAAGTCTTAGAAGCACAATTACTATATTGCAGCATGAAAAGAAAAATATTTTAAGTATTGATGCAAAGAAGTACTGAAGCTTGTTATAATTGGGTTTGGTTGGGGTTTTTTTTCCCCTGAAAGCAGATATTTTGTCTTTATTTTAAAAATAGAAATTTGGTATAGTACTATAATTGTAATTGTAGAGATTTAGTACTGTCTTAATAAAAATTAATATATCAGATATGAAAAAAGCACCCATAAGAAGCAGTTAAAGCTCTGAGGAGGAAAAAGCTGGAGAGTTGCCAGTGTTGTGATTATATGAATATGCAACGGAAAACTTAAATTCAGCACATCGGCAATGATGAGGTAATTTTAAAACCTGAGAGTTCAATAATGTATTTTTTTTCTTTTATTTACTATAATTACTAGACCATGCTTTGCATTTGGGATGTATATGCAACGACATGTAAAAGATCAGTGGGTGAGTAGACAGAAATTTTCATATGTTTTACAGATACCTTTAAGACCATTAATAGATAAAGCAGTGGTAATAAGCCATGGTTTAAACTAATTATTTCCCTTTAGGTTTCCATGAGAAGCAATGACAGATAATAAGGATTTATTGATATAATAATAATGTATTTCTAGTTTCAAGCTACTTAAATGTTTACATTCAGTTACATTAATTAATACATGGCCTAGAAAATTTTCATTTATTTCAAGTCAAAAGAGAGCACGGGATGTTCCGAATTACAAAAGGGAGCATTTCTGAGGTACCTCTGGCTGAGACATACACTAGAGATACGTGTTGCTCAATGAAAACAGCCTTATTCTCTTACCATCTCTGAAATCAGGCTACCAAGTGACACTTCTGCAGTATCGGAGCCATTGATGGGAATGACAGAACTGCTATTGATTTTGAAAGAATGGCCTCTTGTTCTTAGTGTTCATTGAACGCATCGGGAAAAGTAGTGTTTGAGCTTGCTGGAAAAAAGGTGTAAAAATATCTTCCTATACGGAGTTAAAGTAACATCTTATTTTCTAGTCAGGCTCTTGGGTGAGTTACTTTTGTAATTTACCAGTGAAAAACCAGAAACAGTTCCATGCTTTAGGAACCGCAGCTAACAGCAGCTTCCTCTCTGGAAATTCATTCTTGCATCTATTTTAAGATTAATTGTACCTGTGAAATATTTTCACCTGTAACTTGAAATGTGGTATCAAAGGCCAACACCAAAGAAATGTTACTGTTTTCATTTCAGTCAGATCACATCCTCCATTCCAGAGACTGTCTTTAGATATAGAAATGTTTATTTGTAGAAGTTATGTTCAGGCTTATGAACACTAATTTGCCTTTATACTAGACAGCAGTATCTAATTTAAACCGACACCAAAAAAGGGTCTTTGTATATCACTCTCACACCTCCCTGCTTTCTGTAAGGAAACGGGCACATCTGGATTGATTTTTTTCTTTGCATAGAAAGGAATGCATGCTTTTACATACTGCAAAGTATGTAAACTGTTCTCACATTTTGTGTTCCATACATGACAGTGTTTCATGTTTTAAACTCGGTGACCAATTGAGCAAGTCATTTGTGTGTCTGCAGCTTTGTAAATGCAGTCCCTTACATCCTAAACTCATTGCTCTATTGCAGTTAGTTAGCAACTGAATTAATTAATTAATCATCTATCAAAATGCCTGTGCCTGGAACATTTGCTTTGTGACTCAGTAATTTCTTTTAAATGTAACACGCAGTTTTAATGCAAGGAACAAGTATAGTCTAGATAAAAGAAAAGAGATGTGGGATGGTGCTGGATGCTAGAGCATGGCATTAAAGTTTGGTTGACATCACTTTGGGAAGGTCATGCAGTTCACTGAGGAGGAGAGCAGGAGCAAGTTCTTACCCTGTAACCAATTCTAAGACAAATTTCTGCCATCACCTCGTCATATGTAATGTCCTCCTGGCAGTTACACAGCGTGATAAATAGTAATATGGGATTACAGTAGTTGAATCTGCTAATAAAGGTGAAGACAGAAACCAAAAGTAACCTAGCAGAAAGCTGAATGAAAAAGCAAAACCCCCAAAAGAAGTACCTAAGCTCAGCACAGCTGCCTGAGCAGCCGAGCAGCAGCGGATCTCACCAGCCAAGGAAGAGAAGCAGATGCTGACTTCTGATCTTCCCTCTATCCCATGAATTCAGTTACAACCCTATGTCCTTGAAAAAGCAAATATTGCCATTTTTGCTACATATATAAAAAAATAGTTCTATTAAACACAAACTGAGGTAGTAGTCTTCAGTTGTATGAGGTGTAATACAATTGGTACTGCACTACTGATTACAGCCATAATGATAAAAAGTGGAATACTGGCCTATTTAGGCCACTTTCTTAATTAAGAAGTTGACCATTGGGAAGTTACCTTTAATTAAGCACACTGAATACCACATTAACCTCATTATATGCTGCTGTGAAGTGCAAATGAGTATCGTGAAGGTGGGATTCACCTGGCCAGACTTCGCTGTTCTTAAGCAAAGTACTCTCATCACTTGTTGAGGGTGTTATGGATGCTATGTCTCTACATTTGCTGCTAATTCAACCTTAATTATGCATGAATTCATGTTCAATTTTCTAATAAACTCTAATGAAGAAATTAGTTTGAGGCTTTCTTCAGCTCCTGCTTGGAAATGCTTGTATTTGTATCAATAATGAATTACATTCTTAATTTTATTATTACATTTCTTGAACAATCAGAGTTTCTGTTTCATGAATGACATAATTTATTTTATTTTTTTATGATACACTGTAGTTCTGAATTATGGATGGACTTGATTTTCATTCTGTTGCCTACCAAGAGGAATGTATGCATTTTTTCCCATTGTCACAACTGCAAACCCTTAAGCATTATGTGGAAGAGTTTACTTTTCCCAGGAAAAAAAGAAAAAAAAAAATAAAAGTGGTAATATGTAGAAAGCCTCAAATATTCCCTAAAAAAAAAAGTAGTTTGTTTCCATATTATATGTAGAAACTCACAGGATATATACACTGGCACACTGCCATTTAATTTCATAGAACTGTGGAAGCTAAATGTATTTAATCCTGCTGAGATTCCAGCCTTTTGTGTTTCCTGCAACAAATCAAAATTATTAAAACCAAAGCTGCACTCAAAGTTTCCATAACTGGCAAGTTGTTTAATGTACTCCAGACCAGAAGGAAACACAGGTAAGAGATCTAAAGTTATCAAACCTTGATCAGTGGATACTGATAGAAGCAACATCATAAGATAGGGTGACTAATGTTGAAATTAGAGGGAACAATCAGATAAAAAAAGATAAATCTGTTTCAGAGGACCATAATGGATAATGTAAAAGGACATATCTTTACCTGAGAAAATTATAACAAAACTTGTAGAAAAGTTTAGACCAACGTAGATAGTGATATGACTGATGGCAAGTAACATCACAGAGTTTTTTAGAATTATCATCTTATCTGAGAATATAAAACAGCATATGACATGAAATACTATGTATCAGAATTGTAAAAGCATATTACACTTAAGTAGTTTGTATCACTGTGGAATTTCTACCTTTTTTGCTTAAGTTCAAATACTGTTTTTCTTCCCCAGTTTTCATTAATATATCTTTTAATTTTAGTGAGGAACCTCGAAGCAGCAGAAAAAGATACTATTAATTGTCTAGCAAAGTGATTTACTTTATCATTTTTGTAATCTGTAATCTGTTTGTAATCTGTTTGACACCTGCATTGTTTCATACACTGCCTATCAATCCAGGTCCTCCTTGGGACTAGTAATATTTCTCATTCCTCTTGGGTTGCACAGTTGACAAAAATTTGTTTGGCCTCAACACCACATCATCTATTTCAGACAGAATTTTCAAAGAATGTCTTCTATATTTTTTACTTTTATGACCAGAGAAACAAAAATGAAGCTACACAGAGCAGTGATTCTGCTGAGTATTTGTGCACTGCACACTGAATGGAGTGGGTTTTTTTCAGTAGGCACCCATGTCTACCTTCCCATCTCTCTCTACCAGTGAGCGCTCATTTTTTGCTGCTTTGTACCTTCTTCAGACTTGGAAGAGTGCAAAGGTACTACATGGCACATGAATTGCCTCACATATTAAAATTTCACTTTATATCTGCCTCGTATATACTGTGTGCTTATTAAAAAAAGACTAGGCAAGATGCAAGGCAACACAGGATCCAATCTCTGATATTTGACATAATAGAAGTGATTCTTGTCCTTGATTACTTATAATTTATTCTTCATCTATTTTGCCCAGTTTCTCCTGTAGAGGAGTAACTATCTTTGCCAAATCTTTGCACATTAAATAGTTTTGAAAATAAATTGTCCATAAAAAGTCTCACTTTGCCTTTCTTCTCTCTGTTTCTTTTTCTTTAACCTATAATAGCTTTTCTGAAAATTTCAATTTTTTGCTATACTATTTATTTTTTGAAAACCAGAAGATTTGTTATTTTCTAGTCACTGACACCTAAATATATATTTTCTGTTAGAAAATTATGACAAATTAACTGTCTTGTTCTGACCCCTCAATCTCAATATAGGCAAACTAGAACTATAAATTCTATACTGCTTCTTCAAAATACCTTATCAGGCAATATGCCCTTGTGCTTTGACTTCATTTTCACACTTCATTCCAAATCCTTTTGATAACTCCTAGAGCAAACATACAGGCCAGGCAGCAAAGAGGAAGATTAACCCTTCAGTCTCAAAGGTAAAGAGACTTTGTTTGGATTAGCAGAGAAAAATGTTAGTAGGGAGGGAGACAGGAGGACACCATCATTTGAGTAAAGGTGATGAGGTAAGCACACAAGACAAATGCTGCATAAACACTATACTTCTACTGCTAGCTTGGTAGTGAAACATATACATTCCTTTGCAAAATATTCTGTAATTTACAGGAAGAATCTATATGCCTGCCAATTGCTTAATATGTTAGGAGTACTGCCAGTAAAAGAAAATACAGAAGAACCTAGCATCTAATATGGCTTGTCTGGAGGATAGAAGAGATGAGAAAGGCAAGTTTCTCCACTTTATAAGTCTGATTTAACTACGGGAACTGGCAGGACAATTAAGCCATCTGAGAAGATTACTCTGCATGGAATACATTTAGCACCTTCAATTTCTGTGTGGATAAGTCCTCAAGATGGGCATTTAGTACTTGAGAGTCTTCCTGCATCTGTCCAGGTCTGCCTCCTGGGACATGGCCAGAAGCAATTTATTGTGAAGGATAAATTAAGAAATGGAGAGTGTTTTTGACTGTTGGCCAATCTCTTAATCAATGACACAACTCTCTTGCAGGAAAGGTTGGATGCCACACATGGACTTGAATGTTAATTCCAAAGCATATGAGGTTACTGGATATGATGGTTCCAACAGAACAGTTTTTGCTTATTGGAGTAGGAGGGGAGTACAATCCATATGAGAAAAAACTGTCTTAGTTGTAGTCATCACCTGTGGGCAAAGTTTACACTGAGAAACACTCCGTAAAGTACCAGCAAAAGCAGTAATGAGTCACCATTGCTGGTGACTGACAAGCTTTCAAGATGCTAAGATGTGGGTGGAATTTGAAAACTGGTGCTGGAAGCATCAAAAGCATAGTTACCAACTGGTTGAATTTGGACTAAATCAACTGTTCTCTTGAATATACAAGCATACAGTGGGAGGTCAAGGAAAGCACATCATCTGATAGCAGGAGAAAGCCATCTCAGGCAAGAAGTTAGTAATATTTCCCATATTGTAGTCTTTTTCATTTCAGAGACTTGAAGCTTCATTAGAGTACAATAGATAAACGTAGCAGTATTTGGAGGAGTTAAATTATTCTAAAAACTTGATCTTCTGAGAAAAACCAAAAGCAATTGAACACATTCAGAAATAAAATGGAGTGTGAGGTAGTATAATTTCTTTCAGTGCTTTACAACTAGAAATTGGTTTGTAGTCCTGCAGTGCCAACTGTAGAGCATCAAAGAATTGAGCTAGATGTTGGTCAGTCATGGAATAGTTGATGGTCCCTGTCCAAAGACATGAAACAGGCCAACAGAGACATTTGGCTGGGAATAAGGAGCAAAATATAAGAATGAATGAAGATAAGAATGGAAACAGTAGTGGTAGCAAAAAGCGAGTAACTCCCACAGTTTTTAAGGTTAGATAAACAGAAGGAAAAATGAAAGGAGGTGAAACAGAGGACAGAAAAAGGCAGAGAAAGGAAGACATGGAGTTGTAATCAAACTGAGAAGAAAAGAAATTAAATCAGAGCCTGCAAAGTCGCAACGTTTCCGTAGCCTCTTCTGCTACCTGAAGCATGTTTTCCTCTACAGCCTAGTGGAATTGGACTCCTTACTGTGAGTCTCCCCATTATAATTCTGGTTTGAGAGCAGAGGTGAGCCCAATTCACCTTCTTTCAGAGTGGCACAGTAACGAGCTATTCTAGCTCGTTATCTGGATTTTTTTAGCCTACCCCTTTCTGTTTTTATACATTCAACAATTATAAAAGGCTTCTATAATAATCTAATTTAACTTTTTAGACACCACAGACAGTAGGTTTCTATAGATAGTGTCCTTTAATTTTGAGCTACATACTTTTTTCCATACATATAATGTTTCATTTGGCTATACTAAAGCACCTATTCTTTGTTGATACTCCATGACCTATCATATCCATTTTTTATCACTCTCTCAATCTTTATGTCATCTGCCAACTTTGTCAGTACTGATTTTATGGGTTTTTTTTCCATTACTTAAAATGCTAAACAGAATGAGACCAAGAATCAATCTTTGTGAGACCCAACTGGAATCGATCCCCTTGGTGACAATTACCATTATGTTTTGACTGCTGATTAGTCAGCTTCAATCTAGTCAATGCATGTCATGTTAACTTTGTATCATTCTACTTTCTTAGTCAAAATGTCATACAGAAACAAGACAAGCCTTACTGATAATTACTTTTTATCTATTGGCTTATAATCTTACGGGGGAAAAAAAAGGAATATCAGATTAGCCTGACAGTATATATTTTCCAAAAATCCATTTAATTATCATTAACTACACTACCTGCCTCTAATTTTCTATTAGTCAAGTACCATATCAGCTCTTCTATTACTTGCCCAGGATTGACACCCAGGCAGTACAGTGTATAATTACATTGGCCAGCCTGTTTACCTTTTCAGAAACTGAAACACTAGCTTTAATTGTTATTTGAGCATATAATTTTAAAGAAATTTTTGGCATGTTTCTTTGCCTGATTTATAGTTTTACAGGATCGGTGGAAACTAGAACTTAACATTATTCCTTCCTCTGCAACTAAGTTCAATTTACAGGGATTTCCTTAGAGAAGAAAAAAAAAAAAAAAAAAAACAACTTTCATTTTTATCATATACATGATTGTATTTGGCTTAAAAAATAAAGACTATTTATATCCCATGTTCACTCAAAATTGTTTATATGGATTAGGAGGGGTCCAGCCAAGCAGTATTATGTAAATTAATAAAATAACAAAAAGAAACCAAGCCAATATTTGTAGGGGGCACTAGCCCTTTACAGAAGATGCACATTGGAAATATACTTACTCTCTAGGAAAAGTCAGTGACAATTTGGAATGACACATCAAATCTTCCTGCTCTTGCTTTGGTAGAAGACATGGAGTATTCTCCTTTCAACCATAACATGGAATTTATTTGTGTGGAAAGAACAGACTAAGCTACTCAGCTGAAGTTTTTTGTCTAGTATAGTCTGATCATATAATGTCACGCCAGCTTTTCTCCCAGTTTGCCCCAGGTGACTATGTTGTTAAACGGGTAGGGCTCAAACCATTATTCATTGCTTGATTCTGATCATATTTGCAACCATTGTGTGAGTAAGCTCAACATCCACTAGGTATTTGCAGCCATTACATGAGTAAGCTCAGTACTTATTACTATTATCGTAGCTGTTCTTTCATTTCTCTTTTTCAATTTTTTTTTAATTGAAATATAGCATCCCTGGACATAATTCATGGTCCAATGTGGTAGGCCATAAGCAAGTATACAGCAAGTGTTTGTACCTACATTCAAGATGTCACAGTTTAACATGCACGTGCTTTTTGCATCTCACAAAAAAGATAGAAGTACAGTGCTGTTAACAATAGAAGTTATACAACTTTTTTATTCTTACTACCTTTTGTTTACAGACACTTCAATCCACAGATGAAAACAGTCCCTGTTCTGAGCTGGCGAAAAATAAATTCATGACGTTATAGTCTCCCTGGTTTCATTATAGTGACCGTAATCTGGTTTTAAAATTTTACTGCGGGGGAACAATTTACACAGTAGAGACAGTCAGACACACTTATAAAACAGTGCCAGTTACCAATTTAATGAATGGCACCTTAACACTGCACTTGAAAAAGCAGACTTTGGACTTAAAAAGATAACCAGCAAAGCTGGCATCCTTTACTCTAACGGTGCATCTAACAGTAAATGAAAGGGAAAAAAAAAAAAAAAAAAGAGGGAACAGGGCCAAAATAAACATGTGAAAAGTTTAACCATATGAGTCCTCTCTTTCCCTCTTTCATTCCTTCTCTTCATGGCAGCTGTTTGCAGATTTCACAGTGAAACTTGAAGTCAGATTTTTAAAAGATAGTCATACAATGTAACTCAGTCTTGTGCTGAGCGAAATTTTTAAAAAAGTCTATCCATAAAGCATAGTGATTTCCACTGCCTGAACTTCCATTTGCCACTGTCTGTTCCTAAATACCCACAAAATGCAGATGTCACTTTCTAAAATCTCTGGGATTTTCAAAAAATATACATTCAGCTCCTAAAATACCAAGGACACATTGAAAAATGTATCTTAAAAAACCTCTTTAAAAATGCAGTGAGAGAGAGTGGATGCAGTAGGATTCAAAAAATTATAATGGTTTCAATTTTTATGGAGAGAATAATTACATCATTTCTTTTAGGCTCCCAGTTGTTAGATTTCAAAATAAGTATTTTAAGAGTAACTATAAGTACTATAAAGCACAGACATTTGACAGCACAACCACAAGTGCATACAATGTATTTTAATCTTTTTCTGTTATTTCTATAGTAAACAATGGAATAGACTCAAGAAAGCAGAAGGCAAATAGTGCTTTATATTCATATTTTCTATGTCAAATTTTTCAAAGGAAATTCTAATTTACTCAGCTTACAGGTTCCCATTCAACAATTAATATATATATTATATATATTATATACCTATATATTTATATATAGTTAATATATATAAAATATTATAATATATATATTACTATACCTGTAATAAGGACAGAAGTAAACTTCAAATGAAGAGAAAATAAACTGAAATCAAACTATATTTCTCACAAAATGCTTTCTATCTTGTTTATATAGTCTATGAACTAACTAAGGGTTACTCCTTAATATATTTCTTTAATGCATATTCTTTTGGCCCTTTTTATCCAAAGTCCTTTAAAAACTACGGGTCAGAATTGTCCTCAGAAGGTCATTCTGAGTCTAATCTAGACCCAGACTCAACCCTCGAGTTGCTTGACTTCAACAGATTTACATCTGAAATGAGTCCAAGCGATCAAGTCCTTTAAAAGTCCACTGGGAATATTTTGTCTGGCAAGGAATAAGTCCACAGTCTATAAAATAGTTCTAGGAATGAAAGGAGAGGCCATGGTGATAGCTTTGCCCTGAATCATTCATTTTAGATTTTTGTATAGTGCTTCTTCCTATTCCATATAATAGCTGGGCTGTATAAGCTACATGAAGTCCTCACTGAAGCTTGTGGTGTTATGCTGCGAAATAAACATGTCTCGTTTCACTTCTCAAAGCCTTGATTCAGCAAAATCCCTAAAATATATTTGGCTTTGATTATATGGATAAAATCACTTCATCCAAACCCTGTGCTCAAGTTCAAGGGTGAAAATGACATAAATTAATTTTAAATATTCAAAAATGATATGCTGTCTAAACCAGACATCTAGGCTGTCTTTATAGTAGTTAGACTATAATATGCCTCCACAGACTGATTAATTTCCTCCAAAGAAGGAGCCTAATACAGGTGGTGTTAATTGTCCTCCAGAAATGCTTACTTTCCTCCATTAATTATTGAGGGAGCCTAGACAACAAGCTAGGGCAAGGCAATTAAAATACCTTCAAGAAGAAAGTAGGCCCAAATGTCTTCAGTGAGATTTAAATAACAATTCCAGCCTGCTCTCCTTACTAGTAACAGCAACTTTTCTACAGGCTTACGCAGGAGATGAGGCAGGTTAATCACAACTTTCTGACTCAGGAGTGTTGCTGTCTTGGTGGTTTTAACATAAGTTAATTTTATTTAACCAGTTTTGGTATAATATCAGTACAATGTCCCAACCCAAAGTATCATTACCTAAAGTAATGTTCCTCAGACTGAAATCAATATCATTTTCAGGGATCATAAAGTACTCTGAGCTCATCACAGCTAATCTCATTTTTAGTTTTTACCATTTGTTTTAATGGCTATCTTGTCCTGACAGCACTTGAGCTTTCTTTTAATTTCCAGTAACGCTACCAACAGAAACCAACAATCTTTCCAACCTATTTTATGTATTCTTTTTTTTGCCCACTATGCCTCCATGGGGCCTTTTTCACCACAATTTTTCTTTACAGAAGTGCTACTATTCACTCTCTGCTTTGTTCCAAGCTATCACCATGGATATTTGTTGCTGGGTATATAATTTTATGCTTGAGGCTCCACCTATCAAAAATTGCTGCATCAACATCTTGTTCTCTGATCATAACATAATTACCACTTTCAGAGATAATGAACCTCATCAAGGTCTTCTCTTCTCATTTTCATTTATGAACAGGTTTGGCTACTGCCAGAAGTTAATGCAACTAAAAAGAGAAAGAGAGGAGGCAACACTGTCAGACTGATATAACATTGCTGAGAGAGTGACAGGATGTTTTTATAAAAGATCACTGATACAAGTTGCCTGCCAAATATTCAGCTGAACCTTGAATGAAACCAGGTGTTCTGCTTTAAGATTAATAGGATTTTGTGGGCTATTTAAAAGCATGTTAGATGTTATAATTAATGACTAAAAAGTTTTTCTGATTTCAGAGAAAAATCAGTTTGACTAGGCATTGAAAAATTCAGTTATTTTCCAGTAAAATGTATATTTTCAAATATTCCATGGTAGGGAACATAATCATTGCTACACCAAATGAAAACTAGCAATTCATACATTTGAATATTCTCTTTTTGACAAAAGTTGGCACCAAGTGGTGGAGAGAGAGATGGAAGGAACATTGCAGTGAATAGTTATAGCAAGAATTTCTCCAAAACCGATCATCAGTTTATACAATGATGCAGGTAGACCTTTACTCTTTTCAGATCTTTTCCTAAAACCAAACCAAAACAATAACATTTTCTTTAATGTAACTAAGAATAACCTCATTCCTCTGTGGTTCATAGTTGCATTAACATTCTTTCTATACAGCATCAAAGACAACTAATATATGGTTTAATACCATAATATGTGTGACCAATAATACATGTCTTTCAGAGCGTGTGATGAATGGTTATCTAAAGTCTATAGTAATAAATTACCTTCCCACTTCTGGACTTTAGATTAAAGTATATGGTTTTATTTACTGTATTTTAAACCATATATACATCACCACTTTTCTAAAGGAACTTTTGAATACAATAGTCAGCTTTTGTAGACCTGCTACTTAATATTACTCTCTCTGTTGGTGAACGTGAAGAATTACATTTCTTCATGCTATTTTCATGTTAAGAATTAGCTTTTTTACACTAGTAATGAACCAATACAATATTTCCTTCTACTATGTCATGTGCTTCTGTGGTATAAGACACAATAATTTCCAGAAAAACAATGGCCTTTCTGATGTGGTTCCTATTATTTAATGGATCAATTCTAGAACTAAGAACTTAGCGGACTACTTAGAATTAGTGGGGACACTGACAAAGACCAACACAAAGAACTTGATACTTAGTGAAATTAAAAAACCAGGCACCTAAGTTCTTTCCAGAATTAAAGCTGATATTCCTATCCTATTATTGTTATATTATCTTAGTTAAAAAAAAATAAAAAAATATAAAAAAATTATTCACAATAAGCTCATTTTTATAAGCTTCTCTGGCCCAGGACCTTTTTCACACAACTGTAGTTCTGACATCTGGTAAAACTAGTTTGCAATTTATATTCCTTATATCCAGGCTCTAATATAAAATGTAGGAGAAAGCAATATCAAACAAAACCAAAAACCCAAAGGAACAATAAGCACTCAAGGAAAAGGCAAAACACAGAAATATAAAAAGAAGACTCATGTTTATTTAATGAGTGCTCCTGATGGGGAAGAGAGCCAAAATAACCACTGACATTTTTGTGATTTTGACTTTTTAATTGCTTGTTTGTTCCTTTGGGAAGCTTGCTCAGGCATTCGTTAGATTTTTGCTAGCTAAATAAAGTGGTAGTTCATGTACTTCAGATTGCATTTGTAACTACCTTCATTTCTTATTCGTTTTTAAATTCACTTTGAGCTACATTCCGATTCGAACTATAATGCAATGTCACAAAAAACTAAAGTAATTGTACATTAGAACTTGCATATTCAGTTAGACTACACAGAAACATAGAAGCAAACTAAATGCCATACTGGATTAGCTTAGTGGTCATTTTATACAATAATTTATGTTTAGAAAGAGCAGGACCAAGAGCTTGAGGGACTGAGTTAAACAGTCTGTAGTTGGCATATGTATGGCATAATCTGCCCCCCTTACATAGGTCCCTGCTGTTTTTCTAATTTTTTTGAGACTGATTTCAGCATAAAAGCCATAGAAGGTAGAATATAACTTCTGAAGTTTGATTTTTCATGAATGTGGAGGACTGTCATCATATAAATCTCACTAAATTTAACCTAAATCATAGAATCATAGAATGGTTTGGGTTGGAAGGGACTTCAAAGATCATCTGGTTCCAACCCCCCTGCCATGGGTAGGCACACCCTCCACTAGACCATGTTGCCCAAAGCCCCATCCAACCTGGTCTTCAACACTTCCAGGGAGGGGACCTCCACAACCTCTCTGGGCAACCTGTGCAGTACCTCACCACTCTGACACTAAAGAATTTCTTTCTAACTCTAAGCTAAATCGACCTTCCTTCAGCTTAAACCCATTACCACCTTGTCCTGTCACTACACGCCCTGATAAACATTCCCTCTCCTGCTTTCCTGTAGGCCCCTTCAGGTACTGGTAAACCGCAACTAGGTCTCCCTGGAGCCTTCTCTTCTCCAGGCTGAACAATCCCAATTCTCTCAGCCTGTCCTCATAGGAGAGCTGCTCCAGCCCTCTGATCAGCTTCGGTGGCCCTCCTCTGGACTCACTCCAACACCTTGATGTCTTTCTTATGTTGGGGCCCCCAGAGCTGGACGCAGTACTCCAGGTGGGGTCTCATGAGGGCGGAGTAGAGGGGCAGGATCACCTCCCTTGACCTGCTGGTCACACCTCTTTCGATGCAGCCCAGGACACGGTTGGCCTTCTGGGCTGCGAGCGCACACTGCCGGCTTATGTTGAGCTTCTCATCAATCAATATCCCCAAGTCCTTCTCCTCGGGGCTGCTTTCAATCCATTCCTCGCCCAGCCTGTATTTGTGCTTGGGATTGCACCGACCCACATGCAGGACCTTGCACTTGGCCTTGCTGAACTTCATGCGGTTCGCACAGGCCCACCTCTCCAGCCTGTCAAGGTCCCTCTGGATGGCATCCCTTCCCTCCAGCGTGTTGACCACACCACGCAGCTTGGTGTTGTCGGCAAACTTGCTGAGGGTGCCATCAATCCCACTGTCCACGTCGCCGACAAAGATGTTGACAGTGCCGGTCCCAGTACCGACCCCTGAGGAGCACCACTTGTCACCGTTCTCACTCGTACATTGAGACATTGACCCGCAACTCTTTGAGTGCAACCATCCAGCCAATTCCTTATCCACCAAGTGGCCCATTCATCAAACCCATGTCTCTCTCCAATTTAGAGACAAGGATGTTGTGCGGAACAGTGGTCAAATGCTTTGCACAAGTCCAGGTAGTTTGACGTCAGTTGCCTTCCCTTATCCACCAATGCTGTAACCCCATCATAGAAGGCCACCAAGTTTGTCAGGCACGATTTGCCCCTAGTGAAGCCATGCTGGCTGTCACCAATCACCTCCTTATTTTCCATATGCCTGAGCATAGTTTCCAGGAGGATCTGCTCCATAATCTTGCCAGGCACGGAGGTGAGAGTGACCAGCCTGTAGCTCCCTGGGTCTTCCTTTTTTCCCTTCTACCAATTGGCAGGAACTTCGCCAGACTGCCAGGACTTCTCAAATATGATGGAGAGTGGCCTGGCCACTTCATCCGCCAGTTCCCTCAAGACCTGTGGATGCATCTCATCAGGTCCCACGGACTTGTGCACCTTCAGGTTCCTTAGATATTCTTGAACCTGATCTTCTCCTACAGTGGGCAGTTCTGCATTCTCCCAGACCCTGCCTTCTGTGACCTGGGCAGTGTGGCTCAAGCATTTGCCAGTGAAGACTGAGGCAAAGAAGTCATTGAGCACCTCAGCCTTCTCCATATCCTGGGTAACCAGGTCACCCATTTGATTCCGGAGGGGACCCACATTTTCCCTCGTCCTCCTTTTCTCACTAACATACCTATAAAAGCTTTTCTTGTTGTCCTTGACATCCCTGGCCAGACTAATTTCTATCAGGGCTTCGGCTTTCCTAATGTGATCCCTGGCTGCTCGGACAGTTTCTCTGTATTCTTCCCAGGCTACCTGCCCTTGCTTCCACCCTCTGTAGGCTTCCTTTTTTTTTTGTTTGACTTTGCCCGAAGCTCTAGTTCATCCACGTGGGCCTTTTGGTGTTTTTGCTTGACTTCCTCTTTGTTGGGATGCATCGCTCCTGAGCTTGGAGGAGGTGACCCTTGAATATTAGCCAGCTGTCTTGGGCCCCTCTTCCTTCCAGGGCTTTGTCCCATGGTATTCTACCAAGCAGACCCCTGAAGAGGCCAAAGTCTGCTCTCCTGAAGTCCAGGGTAGTGAGCTTGCTGTGGCACCCTCCTCGCTGCCCTAGTATACTAGTATATCCACTGCAGGAGATAATGCAGTGTGATTAGCTCAATTCTTATTATACATCAGAGAAACCACACGGGAGACATCTGTTGTCAATGTTTGAATCACCAGAGAAACTCCTGACAGCTTATTCCTTATGGGATATTTGAAATCCTGTATGGATTCTTTAATGTCGGGTATAGCACGAACTTCAGATGATGTCAGTAGCTTAAATGAAAGGGAAAAGAAAATCTGGAAATCAGGCTTAATGGACTCCGCTAATTCTCAGGTTACCTCTTATCTGGTCATGTCCAGCTATCAGACAGGGATCTTCCAGGACTTGTTCAGTATTTCTTTTTCAATGTTTGTTTTTATAATGACATTGGAGTCAATATTCAGATATTTTTCTTAGTTTGACCGTTAGCTATACGAGCTTTTTTTGATGCGGCACTCCACAGATTTGTAAAATGTGCCTCTTTGTTCAATAGTAATTTGCCCCTAGATTATTACTATTTGGATTCTGCATTGTTCTGAGTTTCTTTCTCTCTAATGTGTATATTCCTTGGCTCTGAGTGACTTTGATCAACTTTAAAAAAAAAAAATCTCTTCCTCCAATATCCCATCTCTCTTTGCACGATAGCAGGCCCGAAATGGAGTGCAAAGGACAGAAAAGAATTGACTGCAGTGAATAACAGTGGAATAGTGACAGTAAGGAAATATTGAAGGAGTTTTTTTCTGGCTGACAAGGAAAAATCTCTTGTTCAGCTTTTATGGCTATTTAGGATTAAGCTTCTAGTGGAAGCACTTTACCAGGATGCTATGGTAGAGGTCTGTAATCTGACTGTGCTTCACATCATTGACAAATATCCCATTTGTTGTTGGGACTCTTTTGTTGAAAACTTGAAGGTTTTTTTTCTTTGCAACTAAAAGCTGTGATTCATTGCTCAGGTAACAGGAAATTCCATGTCAGCTTTTATTATAGTGAATAATTTTTTCTGAATTTTCAGTGTGGAATTAGAACAGGTTCCAGAAACTGAGATGATATAGTAACCATTTCTTTTTTAACAGCCTTCTGTTAAGCCTCTGACTATTTTTTTTACAAATGAAACAGATGTTCTGCCTTTCTAGCGTGTAGCCACCAGTTAAAGTTTACAACAGCTTTCAGGAAACGAATGGTGGGTTTCAAGATACCGTTTATGTTTTTTTCCAACATTAATAATATAGTGCATCATTTCACCAGTGTATTTTACTTACATTGCAATTACTTAGTAGCCGACCATAGTATGCCAGAGAGATATGAACATCTAAATATTGAATTGACTATGATCTAACTGAAATCCTGCTAATTAAACAACAATATTTGGTGGTTCAGACAGTTTAAAAGAACCTTTTTTATATGCTACAGTCTAACACTTGGATTCTACAGTTGTGCAATATTAATGCAGAATATATCAGAAATTAAGTTAGAACACTGTTGTCTGGATTTTTTGTGGGATTTTTTTTCCCCTTAGGGTGTGATTGTGTCACTCCTTGTGGCCTGCTGAATTAGAAGTAGATAGTAGAACTCTCTTCTTACAGAGTACACAATTATTTTTTTTTAATCACTGCTTTTAGGCGTTTAACAGTGCTGTACAACACAGCCTGAAGGATTCTGAGCTAGTCACTTATACTTACAAGCAAAAGACTATCATCAGAATATGGCTATTTTCATCAGGAGACTAAGAAGAAGTTTGACCATAATTATTTGGCAGGTTCTAGTGCAGGGGCAGGGGAAGGGAAGGAAAATAAGCGCTTTAAAAGGGAGCTGGATCTTTGAGTAAGATCTCAGCTAGATTTCTGCTGTAGCTTTCACAAGATGGAGTGTAAAGTACTTACTTTGTCTGGAATTCAAAGAATATAGGCAATTTCTAGCTAGAACTCTTGAAAACCAAATATCTGTTTACCAGTAGCTCAGGTGTAATAAAAAAAAATGGTGAAGGCTTTTTCCAAGATATATGTTAGATATTTTACCTACTCTAGTTGTTATGATGAGGATTGAACAATTTTAACCTGATAATCTCTTTATAGTTTCTCCTAAATTTTCCAAATAAACTGATTACAAATATTATCTACTCTTGTAAGTCTGCAAGTATAAATACTTACCCTTCTATTTAGGAAATGTCTTAAGACATTTAAGAAGGAATTGGTATTGCATCCCAGGGGAGATTTGCAATCAACTGAATTTGCTAAAGATTTCAGCACAAAAGATACTGTGGAGTCTTTTTCTCATATCTTTGAATTTGTAAGTAATTTAAGTAGTAAATGGAAGAGTGCAGTAGTATATGAAGTGGGGAGATTTACAGGATTCTAAAACTACTGAAAGTTAGAACATTCACAATTCAAATGTGATCCTCCACTGACTATGCCAAACAAACATATTTATTGATATGGATGAAATTTAAATATAAGAAAGTATGTTGGCTATTTATTAAAACAAACAAACAAACAAACAGCACCTTTTCATTCTAGTTTGCAAAATTGTTACCACTGAAATTAGCCAAAACCCCACCCTTTATACAACAACAAAAATAACAACTCCACCTAGTTTTACATGCATTATGTAACCATTACCAAGAACAGAAAGAATTGAGTTGCTGTTGATACTGGTTTCAAGAGTTTTACTATTTTACTTGGGATTTTTTTAACAGTTTGGCAAATGTTGGCTGGCATTGGCTATAATAACATTAGTCGATATTTTCTTGAAATTTATAGCACGCAGAATGTTCTAACTCGATGTAACCTACATCAAGTACATTAGTGGAAAGAGTCATATTGGACAGGTGAGGGTTATAACCATTTCCCTCATTAAATACTAACAAGCTATTTTTCATAACTCTTCTAATTTCATTATGTTTCCTACATTTTTCTCTGCTCATTAACTATAATCCTAATAATCACATATCCATTCATAGCAGCTTGTCATTCTTAATTCACCTATCACCGCTCTACCCATTCCCTTGCTATCCGAAGCTTTTCTTAGTTTGTCAAACCTGTCAGCCCAATGTAGAACAAAGAATTAGTAGTGAAGAGAGAACGAACCAGTGTTCCAGAGAGCAAGCTAAACAATATTAAGCCAGTGGCAATGAGTTCTGAATTTAGATAGGTAAATTTAGGATTCTGCAAATTTCCAAGGTTGCTCAAAGAAATTCTGGCTGAAGAATTGTGCATGAAATGGACAATGAAGAAGAATTAGACTGGGCATGAAGATTTATGAGCCCAAAATATTTGAAAATATTCAAATATTTGAAAATGTTCAAAAGAAAACATATGTGAACTATACTAAATAAAGAATGAGGGAATTAATGCAAGAGATGAGGAGTGATTACAGTTTCCTTCTTCAAACAAAATTTGAAAGGATCCAAGTGCAAACAGGTGTCATCACCCTAATAGTGTGGTTACTGACCGTATTTGTCTGTTTAAATGTTTCCTTTCTAAATATAAATACACCTAATAAATGATAATTAGAGTCATGACAAGAAGTTAAAAAGAAAAATGCGACAAATTCCAAAGAATAAACTAAACAGCCAATCTCTCAAAGTCAAATGGCAGATAAACAGAAAAGTAACTGGAAGAACATGGAAACTTTGAGGTGTATTACAGGGAGGACAAAAACCCTGGAGAAGCACTGATCTTAATAACAAGCAGCAGATATGTTGCCTTTGACAAAGAAGTGACACATTGCAGGTCATCAGCAATAGTAGTCAAAACAGTAACAAACTGAAAAGCTGAAAAAAGAGTTAAGAGGCAGGGCAAAAAAGAGCTCTGTTTTGAAAGAATAAAGCCATATAATCTGTACTGCAAATAAAGCAACTGGTTGTAATTATGCCTTCTGATTACTGGGATGAATACAGGTTCTGGATTTCCTCGGTAGTATACAAAAGCCAGCCAGTAGATGATAGTCCTCAGAGGAGGAGGTAAGAGCAAAATTAGCTTTCCTTGAAGAGATGGGTGAAATCTTTTAGACCTTTCAAACACTAAACTGAAATGTGACAAGTAGAGAAGCATTACTAAAGATTATACATCATATGTGCCATCGTGTGCAGAAGAGAGGGCTTGGGATTGTTTGCAGTAGCGAAGGATTAGAGACACTTTGAATTAGATGACCTCCAAACTCAGAAAGGAAGAATACTTGTATGTAGTTTTGAAGTCCAGTAACCAGGCATCAAATAAATTTTAAGTTAGTTAGGAGGCGCGGGGTGGGGGGAAGGGAGAGACCTTCTTAATTAATGCATGCAGTACAATGTTTTAATGCATGGGATGAGCTGATGTGAAATATAGAGTAGTAAGACTTAGAAGTATATTAGTACATTTGCATAAATGCAAGAAAAAAAAGATATAAAATGTCAGAGATCATTCCCTAGTGATTCTGGTAGAATTCTTAAAACCTGTTATGCACAAAGTAAAAAGCTTAGCAGACTTTCAGTATGATAAAGACTGATGCCTACAGTATCAGCATTCACAGCATTATCAGAATAGTTTTTGATTAGATGGGAAGATAATAGTTGATATTCTGTAAATAAGGGCATACAATATACAAAAATTGGCTGGAGAACTGTTGTGGTCTCCCCATGCTAGGAGAACAATTGAAGCAAATATTACTAAGACTGTCCCATAACGTAATCTAATTCAGAGAATATTGCACTTAAGTCTCCAAGTGTTTTCTGTGGAAAATATAGCTCAAAGGTAACTTATAAAGGATGTTTTGAAGTTCTACTTTTAAGATAAACACTGTAATCCAGGAGTTGCTTGATTTATTTCTATCTTGTAACATACCATCTCTTTTCCATTTCTTTTGATAAACTAATGTGAAGTCATGTCATGATGGCTGTGATGCAGCTTCCACGCACCTGCACTTTCTGCCTGTTCAAATGGTCACCCAGTACCATGTTCACAGGGCTTCCTCCATCCCGCCCACATGCAGCAGGTAACTGAACAGTAGGTAAAAACCTACTCTGCGAGTGAAACTTTCCCTTATAAGAAGAGTGCCTTTTGCGAGCATTTAAAGATGTTGGATGTCCCCTCAAACACGTCTCTACGTGTTGACAATGAACATCAAGAAAACAGTGAATATATCAGCTCCTCGGTCAAAAGCACATGGCCAGCCCATACTCCAAGGGTTGAACAGAGCCTGAGGATCAGATTACAGAGGAGCATATATATGCAACTAAAAACACATTTATAATACAGTTTGAGCACAATGAATGTTGAAGTTGCAATAGGCACTGGGATGGTTATACGAATTCTTCAATGCTAGCACTATGCCTAAGGTAAGAAAGGTTTGCCTCTGAGCAAGATACAGAAATGAACCTGCTTTGGGAAACACTGAATAACATTTCTTTGAAAGTGCAGAAGTCCTTTATCTTTTACTGTAACAAGTAATTACAGTATTCAACAGCAAAGTTACACTTTTTCCTTTAAAACTGATGATCGCTCATTCTGTTTTCTCTTCTGATTCACTTTATTATGGCCTACATTTTTGGGGGTGAATAGCAGCTCTTATCTGTTCACATCTTGTATGTTACGTTTCTTTCTCTGGATGAATCTGGGAAGCAAGAAGGCTTCAGTTTGTCATGTCCTGGTTGCTGCATGCTTTGTCAAAAAAACTTTCTAGAAGAAGGGGAACAGATTGACCCCTTTGTGTCTTGTTGGAAAGCTCATAGAAAAGACAAGACATAGGCAGAGCTGCCTTAAAGTTCTGGCTGATTTGGGGTGTTTGGAGTGTAACCCCACTGGTTAATCACTTGATAGTTAATATAATTGAAAAAATAAGCTATCATTTTTCATTAAATACATTTGTGTGTTGAACTTCTTATCGCTGTATCTCACTTTGAACCATATTACTCACTTGGAGCAGAACCATCCTGGGAGAATGCCAGATAAAGTTTCCAAGATGTCAATAGCTGGAGGCACCATACCCATGTAATGCAAGAGAGTTCTCTCGCTCCATTTTCCCCGACATATCCCTTAGATGCAATTATTCCATTGGATGCCCCTGTTTGTGCAAAGGGAGAGAGTTAGTTGTGGGCCAGCCAAATTCTGACATGCACAAAGCTAAAATCCTTTCTGGACAAGTTGCAGCGCTGTCAGCATGTGCATGATTCCCTCCTTTTCCCCTTGGATATTGCAGACTCCACAGGATGGAAGTCAGATGATGTGCAATGAAAAAGCTTAAGCCAAAGCTTCCTTGAGAGGATTGGGGACAGTGCTCTCCCACAAGTACCCTCCATAAAGAGGGTACCTGCATTTGTTCCTTTCCCATCCCACCCCCAGTACTGCATGTGCTGAAAGCAATAGCCTTTGTTAGATGCAGGCGTTTGCTGAGATGAGCATTGCACGTGCTGCTGTCTAGTCCACAGCATTCCTCCCTTGCTGTGATTGATGAGGCAGAAAACTGTGGATTTGGAATGCAGCTTAGGATTTAAGTGACCTAATATTGTCCCAAAATTCAACTAGATATAATTTAATTTTCTATGTTGCAGAGTCTGAATAATCTTTTTTTAATTAAATGTATCTTGGATTTAGTTTCATGCTGTTTGCACAAATATGTCCAGTATATCTTGTTGTATAGTTACTATACATGGACAAGTACTACTTTTCGTTTACATTTTATAGTAAATTTTGGCAACAAGTAAACAATGCAATGAATCAAATTAATGGAGAGGAAATACTTATTGTTCCATATTCTTTCTGTAGAAGTTTGGCTCTACGAGGCTGCTGTACTTAAGAACTGATTTAATTAATACAGTATTTTTCACTGGATAACAGCCATCTGCTGGTACTGGACATACATACCACAGCAGTAACTGTAAACAGTTTAAGTATAATTTGTAAAAACGTATAAATTGTGCCTATTAAGTGGTCCAAGAATTAAAACTAACAAATTATTCATACTAATTCAAAAAAATAAAAAAGAAATAATGAGAATAATACAGACCTGACAACAGCAAAACCACCAAAGTTTAAAAACATTTGAGGAATGTATTTTTTTCACTACTTACCACTTATGTTTTTCAGCCAAAAGGGACCTGCAGACAGTTAATCCTGTAAGGATTAATTATTTCAATAACTAAGTTTCCTAGAATTATGTGTACCCATTTTTTTAAAGCTAGTTTTCTGATCAGTAACTATCTTTTTTGGTTTTATTTTTTTATTAAACATTTGAGTTCCTTAATATGAATGCATCTTTAATCTGCTAGAGTTGGAGAACATCAACATTTTCCTTAGTATGGCTTGAAAATGTGAAGGTAAGAATATTAAGCTATCCCCATGGGGATTAAATGCATTCAAGCAAAAGGTAGTTTGAAAAGTTTTGTCTAGGTATTTAGAAGTTTGGGACAGTCTCTCTGTGAAGCAGAAAAGCTGGGATGCCTCCTGCAGCCAGACGAGGTGTTTGATGAAGCACAAAGGCAGAGTAAGTCCCAGATGGAGTATTACTGCCTTATATATGCAAAAATTTAAAGTTTTAGTGTATCCTCTCCATCTGTTACATCTCTAACTCGTATGCCATAGTCAGCAGCCACATCCTCTGACCAGATAAAATAAAATATATTGTAAAAAAGTTAATTGGCAAAGGTTTTACAGAAAGAAGGAACTGCACTTGCTTGACTGCCAGTTTGCATCTCCAACCATGGAAACTATAAGCACTTTCCTTAATTAACAGTTTTGAATCCTTATTCATTGTACTCACTACTCACAGAACTATAGTTTGTGAGTGTGGTCACAGCCACAGCATCTTACCCTTACCTGCCATATGCAAACCCTTTTTCCATTTTTCCTCTCTTCCTCAAAAACAAAAGAGGGCAAGTAGAATTTAGCCGCCTGCAAATTTCTCTCCCTGTCCGTGTGTCGTCCCCGCCCCCCCCCCCCCCCCAATACACATTATTTAGTGCCTTCATTCTTTTGCAGAGAATTTATTAAGGAGGAATAGGAAACTCTCCACTAAGTCAAGAGACTTAGGGAGCCAAGTCTATGGATTTCAAAGTCCTGAAGACCGTTCAGCCTCCATATAATCAATGTAGCAGTGCCCTCCACATTGAAAAATAATTCTCCTTCCCCTATGTCTATATTACAGTCAGGAAAGTGGAAAGCATACACATGCACGGAAGCCTGAAATATCATCAGATGAACTTATCTGCTCTTTCAGGCTCAAGCTATTTCTTTTAGGAAAATAATCCAGAGGTGATACCCCCCCCCCCCCATCTGCCTCCTCTCCCTCGTTTTAGATGGATTGAGATGAAAAAACTAACTGCAAATTCACTATGTTTGAGGATAATGGGTGAATGGATTCCACTTTGTTATAGTGGCAAGCACTGTAGTCAGTGATTGCACTTTTATCAATACAACTGGAGCAATAAGTAGTTGTTTTGGGGTATCCTCTCCGCTTCAGAACTGTGAGAAGAGCTCTTCTTTAAGAAACATCTTATCTTATCTGTACAACGGTGCAGATTCAAAAAGCATGAATACTTCAGCTAAACTTCATAGACTGACAGACCTGAGGGGCTCAAGGGCCAATCTGATTATATACTTGGATCACTTCCCATAGGTCATTACATTTCACCCAATTGCCCCTGAACCGAGTTCGGTAACTTGCATTTCAGCTAAAGCGCATCTTCAGGGGTGACTTCAATTTTTATCTGAAAATAAGAGAAATTTAATAATTCCCTTCAGAAAAGAATGAGAACTTGGTAGATGAATCACAATAATTTGAAGTTTCTCCATCAGTAACGTATTACTAGCCAACAGTGGGTCAGTGACCTGTATGAAATACAATAATGATCTCAAGACACATAACAAAATCTATCTTAACTCCAACTAATTGGCATCCCTGTTGGCACTTTCAGGAAAAAAAAAAAAAAAATTACAAGAACTGAATGAGCACTGAAAATGAGCTACTCTTTCATTCCTGCAGTTGGGAGTCTTTTCAGCTTAAAATTGAGCATATTTTGGAAGACATATGTGAAAAGGTGCAGCACTAGTGGCTCTGCAGTATCTGTTCTCTTGGGAAATACGGAACTTCTGTTTCCAGAATTTTGGGTGAAACAACCCTGTGAGACTCCCAGATATTTCTATTCATAAATGAGGAAAATCCAAAAAATATGGAATAAGCCAATTCATTATACAAATACCAGCACATCTTTGTTGTACCTCCATGGCTGGACATTAGAGATGGTAGAACAGTTTTTCCTTCTTCATATCTTCACTTAGATACAGTGTATTTAAAGCAAGTTCTTTACCTACTGTTCTCATTGCTTTAGGGAATACTAAACAGGCATGCCAGTCTTTTTACTGATTGTTGTCAACTCCACTTAGTACTTTGTTATATTAGTATACATTAATTTGTGATTTTATTATTGCTGCAGGGCATATACACATCATTATGTTTCAGGGCAGTGGCTCATCATTATGGTGATTATTCAAGAACGATGTGTTGATGGCTTTAATGGGCCAATAATCCAGTAATGAAGGCTCTGTAATGGAATTCAGTACTGTTGTGCAATTATTCAGTACTCCATAGTGATATGATTTGCAGAGCTGTAAAGCTGTGCAAGTAGAAGAATCTGTTAATACATCTTTTTGCAGCTTTTCAGGGTTGTTATCTATGTGTTTGTTTAGGAATAATAGCTTTCACATGAACGATATTTCTTTGACTCATTGGGGGCTTTTTTGATAATACAACAATAAGTGTATTATTTTACTAGTTGCCTGCAACCAGATTTTTAGAAAACCTCATTGTTCTAGATAATAGTCACAAAACTAGAAAAATTATAGGAAGCAAATATGACATTCTGTAATGAAAATAATTTGTTATGCTTTGCAAAAGAACTTATGATCATTCCTTGTATCTTTATGAAAATTAGAACAAATATAATGGAAGGATAAAAAATTAACGAGTGTATAAAATAAATATTTCACTAAATCTGAAAATTTTCTCAGTGTAAAGAAAATCATTGTACAAGATTATTATATATACATTTATGTACATGTGTGTACATTTATGTAGCTTACATGCATGTATATATTTCGGTATTAGTCTCTGATGATATGAAAACATAAAAGTTTAATTTCTCTGTTCAATTGTGATGCTATTTTCTGTGAGCTGTGCAAATACAAACTTTCTTTTCTCTGCATCTCTCTTTCAGAAAAAAACCCGAATACAATAGGAAATAGTATTGTCATTTGCAACCATGTGCTCCTGAGAATCTCCTGAGGTAGGAGCAAAGAAGACTCTAGAGTGGATGATTTTTGTTAAGCAATCATTGGCATCACGAACATGAAACAAAACAAAGTAAATCTACTTGGAACCGCAGTCTAATAAAAATACAACTATTTTAGAGATAATCTGTGGTGCTACACAAAGATGAATGCTGCAGGAATAGAAGATAACAAGTTGGACTAGTTGAGTACATACAAACTGTTTTTCCAATGAACTGTCTAAAGAATTGCTGCTGACAAACAACTGGAAAGACAGTTATCACCACGTCTTTACTGCCTTTACACACAGCTCTCATTACTTTCTTTACACTCAGCTGCACAAGATTGTAAGCAATCACAGGCTGATCTCACTGTGTAATTTCTCATATTCATGTCCCTTCTCTGACTTAAAAAATATTTTCTTGATGCTAACTTTGATATGTGAGTATAAATACAAACCAATACTTTCTTTTGAAATCAGCACGGGCTAAATGTAGTGTCTGTAATTTGTCATAGCTAATGAGGCCTCTGTTTAAGTTAATATACAACGATCATACCCAGTTTCTTTACTCCTGGCAATACTATGCAAGTTTTTTGCTATAATTTTTGGATATACAAACCTGAAAAAAACTGAGATAATCTAGTGCTCAAATGTGAGCTTTAACTTTTTTTTAAGATTCATTCACTGTTTTGTAAGTTTCTTTGTTCAGCAAAGAAATTTAGTTATTGTTTAGTGGCTACAAGTTTGATGCATCATCTGTAATCTTATTTAACTAAGAATTTAGCAGCTGTTTTTAAATCATATATGATTCCGGTTGTACTGCCTCCAGTGGGTACTAAATTTCAAAACCTTGATTTAATATTTTGGGAAGCTGAGATAAAACCTGAATACAAGGTGATAACAAGTGATGGTCATGATACTATCTTAGTGCAGTAAATTAAAGACATTTCAGAATCAATCTGATAACGTGGGAAACAATTTCAGATTACAAACTACTTCCTTGGCTGCACTGGAAAAACTTTGTGTGAGGTGATCTGAAAGAACAGTACAAAAATAATCACAGAATTATTAGTTTGAATAAAAGCTGCAAGTTTGCATTGATGTTATTCATGACCCTATTTAATTTTCAGTGCTAAGGTAGTGCAACAAAATAATTTCAAGTTTGATGGTCCCCCATACACCAGGA
This sequence comes from Balearica regulorum gibbericeps, assembly GCF_011004875.1. Classification (NCBI taxonomy): domain Eukaryota; kingdom Metazoa; phylum Chordata; class Aves; order Gruiformes; family Gruidae; genus Balearica; species Balearica regulorum. Next base: position 49,966,699 of record NC_046187.1, on the reverse strand, counting down.
CACCAGTCTGCAGTTTTTTGGTGATTTCATGGCTACCTCTTGATGATTTTTCTTCATATGTTTCAAAGAGAAAATGACATCAATGAGGTAAAACCTGTCACATTAAATCTTGAATCAGCAATGCTAGAACTTGCCTTGTTTCATGATAAACTGAGAATTATTTTAAAATGAGATAGATAATGTAAATTGTGACAACCTGCTAATGGAAAAAGATGGTATAGATCAAATTTTTGTGTACCAGATTGTTTACATGTAGTTGAAAGGTACGTGAAGGGATATTTTTTTTTACTACTGCTGTTACTTCCTAGAGCACAGTATATGCTATGCAATATGCAAATCATACCAAAATGAATACTGACTACAAATTATTAAAAAGCTGGAAGAAGCACAACTGCAAAGTTTTTTGGTTTTTTTTGTTTGTGGGTTTTGGGGGTTTTGTTTGTTTGTTTTTCCCAGGCAGAGTTGAGATAGGATTGAAAAACAACTGTACACCAAGATCATATAATACATTTTACTTCATGGAGGTAGGTCGCTATAACAAAACAGAAGGAAATAAACCATTCAAGTAGACTGGCTGAAGATATGATCAGATCACTATTATCAACATTTCGGATGAATCATGTAAAATTATATGCACTCAGAAAAAAGACGTTGATTGTGTGGTACACTGTGAGTATACCATACAACACTGATTTTTATTTTTTTTTTTAAAAGAAGGTAAAAACAGAAAAAAATTCAAAATGTTCCAGAAACTGAAGCATATAGGACAGAGAAAGACAACAAATGTATTCCTATGTGAATAAACACTGTCTGTACAAGAGGAAGTAGAAGAGTCCTCAGGTCTCTAGAAGATGGGGGTTTCTATTGTTTTTTCTTCATGTGCATCAAGTATAAATGTCTCTGATGAGGCAGAGCCTGCATCTCTAACTCCCACACATCAATCATCTTTGTACAAGGCAAACTTGGCCAATCTGATTGTTTAGATTCTAGTAGATTCTGTCCTGAAATTAATTCAAAGACAACCAGTCTGAGAGACTTAGGAAACTCTGTGGTTGGCAAAATGTAGGGTATCTTCAGGATCCACCTTTAAATATAGTTGTGGAACTTTGATTAAACAAGAAGATTTTATCTCTAAATACTACCATATTCTGAATTATCTTGTATGGCACTACTGATTTTAAAAGGGTATTCTGTAAAAGAATTTTCTTTCCTTCTTTTTTTTCTTGCTGTCTTAGGGAACTTGTGGTTGACTTGTACTTTTATTGATTAAAACCTGAACAAAATAAACAATTTTACAAGAAATGGTGAGCAATCAATGGGCAGAAGACAAACTTTCACTGAATAAACACACATTTCTATAGTAAAAGGGCAGGAAAAAAAAAAAAAAAAAGAGAAAAGACTGAATTACTATTTGTTTAATCTATAATTCCTTTTGATGAAACATCATACCAGAATACTCTGACTTGATCTCTTGGAACCTGTAAGAAAATTTCTCTATACAGGTGTTTCGAAGATATCACTCACTAATCCCTGTTGTTCAGTCTGTCAGAACAGAAAACAATCCCAAACATGTTCAATATTTAGCATTCATCTGACACTGAAAGAAAGGAAATAGATGTACTTTGTGTTCACAGAATCTCTTTCTGTTCCTCTGTGTGAATATTTTTAAATTCAAGTTTTTGTTTATGTCAATTTAACTTTTCCATATGCATGAATTTACAGAAAGGGGATACAGAATGGATACTGGACTAGGAATGGGAATTTTTTTTTTTTTTTTTTTTTTTTTTTTTTTTTTTTTTTTTTTGTCTTCAAGTGCTGGTCTACATGTGTACAAAATTTACGGACTGAGTCAAAAGTACTAGAACCTAAAATCTCTGTCAGCTGACATTATATCCATAGGTAACAAAGGTACATCTGAAATCTGGTCCAAACTGGCTATCAGTAGGCTTACATGTCCTCAGTTTTTTTGCAGGACCAAAAACAGTGGCTTGGGTAGCCTGAGAAACAGCTCAGCAAGTAGCGCTGTTGAAGAGTTGCACCCATGGATTACACCAAATCCTCAACACTAGGATGTTATGTCAACATCCCACAGCTGTCATTATGTTGTTATATCACGTGATTAGTTAATTTTTATCCTCCCCCCACTGTCAGAATTGAATTCTATGGCAAGATTGCAAGCCCTTAGCAGATCTTAGCTGCATATGCAAAATTTTCTTCTGTAGTATTCCTTGTTGTCAAGTATTTCAGCCATTGCATTAAGATTTTCAGCAGCATGATTTGTATTATTCCTGGCTTTGGGGCTGCACAAGGCTGCCGTTCACCTTCTGACTGATGGTGTATTTTCTCCTATTCTTCACCTTCACAGAAAGAGTAGTCACGGTTCTGGGTGGCAAGTGAGCACCCTTTTCATAGCTTTGTCATATTCTTCCTAAGAGACATAGCAAAACATTGATCTGCTCCATTGGCTATTTGGGCATTGGAGAATAACAGTCCTGCCAAAAGCACTTCTTAATGTATTCTCTGAAACAATGAAAAAGACCCTTGATTAAAATAGGTAGAAAATACTTGCAACCTTGAAATAATCTCAAACAGTGCTGGTGTGCAACTTAGTCTGGCTCTGCGTTGTGCAAAAGCCTCGCACAGTATGCCACAGGTGTAAGCACTGGTACAGTGTAGTACGGGGCGGGGGGGGGGGGGGGCTGTTGGAAAGGACCGCCTCATTCAGATGCAGCTCACGTTGTGTTGTGTAAGAATCCATCAGAGTTTTTATGACTTCCTGGGGTAGTAAATTTTCATCCTGCTGACAACAGGAGTAATTGCTGTGTGCAGAATAAAATCGCCTGTTTAAAAGTTTAAGTTCTATTTTTACATGCTATGCTTCCTTATTTCTTAGTTTAAATTATCAAAGATCATCATTACTGTTACTAGTACTCGTGATAGATATGTTTGCGGAGAAAGCATAGAAAATTTTACAATTAACATGTTACCATGGAAGACAGAGAAAAAATATAATTTCCTTGATACTAAAAGTTGCATATTTCACATTATCCTTTGCATTCATTGCTGATGATTAAAAATTCTTTTGGCATTTTGGAGGTATCTACATTGAAATTTCTGTAAAGAGGTTTGGAGTTCTCTTGTGCAAATGTGTTATGCTAGCTCTTCACTTCAGTAAAAGTACACAAATGCAAGGAATGCCTTCATTAATAAACAAAGCCTCCATAGATACCAGACTAAGGTTATCTTGTCACAGCTGCCTCTGCTTGTGCTAAAATTGTGGTTGAAAAATAATATCATACACAAATTGAGTGAGAAAAAGATTAAATAGTGAGAAAATGTTAATGTACTCTAGGTGATGTTCCACAAACAAAACAAACCAAAACAAAATGTAGGATTGTGTTCTGTAAGCAATGGCTCAAGCAGAGCTGACAAAAGCCTTTTTTCTCCTTTAGAGCCACTGAAAATTGTGTATACTTGCTCAATTGTTGGTTTTTTCATATCAGAACATATATCAAAGCCCCTGTATCAGCTCAGACTTTCCTTGAATTTTGTAATCCACTTTGTCTTGATTTTTAAAACTCTGCTTTTCATGGTAGATCTTACAACACAATATTACTTAATGTGCTACTCAACACCTCCAATATGCTTATAAACACATACAAAATAAAAAGTCTCACAAGTTAAATACTATTCCAGAAACTTTTTATTCCCCTCACACATAATATCATGAAAAGTTACAGCTCTCAAATAACTATTCTGGGGAATATTTTGTTTTCAATAAATCACGTGTCTTTTTAGAAGAATCCAGCTGAAAATAATGGTACTTTATTTATTTAGAAAATACTCCAAATTATTTGGAGTATCTAAGTGTAACCTTTTAAAATTTCAAAGCTCAGAAATGCTTCCTCTGGCTTATTTCTCTCTTGCATTTGTGCTCTTTCCTTCTCTCCCATTTCCCAGTTTTCAGATGGGCTTATTCCTCTCCCACACTCCACATGACATTTCCTACTTTGAAAGAAACAGAACTGTGGCCAGTTCACTCACATATTGACAGGGTTTATACTTCTGGTTTTAGCAATGCCTTTAGCATCCTCTGTTCTGATAAAAATCTATTGTATCTCAGGCTAAGAGAGGCGTGTGGCTCGGTCTCTTTCTCAGAGGGTTCATTCCACAACTGAACAGCTTTTTTCTGTCTACTGCTTCTTGAAATTGGTTAAATATCCCTTTCTGCAGGCAGTACAGCTGGCCCAAACCGGCCAGAGGGATATTCCATACCATACGATGTCACATTCATTATATAACTGGGGGGTTAGCCAGGAGGTGGGGTAGCTCAGGAACTGTCTTCTGTAAAGGAAAATTCAGTCTCTTCACTTGGATTACAGGACCAAAGAATGTTATCTTCTATAAAATGAAAGAAAGTTTCTTAAAAGTGAAAACCCATCTAAAATACAAAGGTAACTCCAGACCTGTTTCTGTGTCCACCATGTGTCCGGGTGTATTACCAGGAAAATGAGAAGAGGGAGCAAGGAGGGAAAGCCTGTTGCACAGCTTGGAACAGCCCAATGCACAGCAGCCGTCACCCCACTGCAGGGCAGGGATGTGGCTACGTCTGTACTCAGACCCAAGAACTACCGTGAAGTGTTGTAACCACTTTGTATAGAGCTAATACATGAATAATGTTTTTAAATGAACAGATATTCAAGCACGATGCCATGGAAAAATATGTGCACTTTGTGTGCAGCCTGCAGAGTATCTTGGGAATCATGCTGATACAAACACCTATTTGAGTAGACACTTGGCGGCTTCTTTGTTAAGGTTAATTCACATATTCACATCTTTGCATTTATTTCTGAGGAAAAAAAAAAGTTTTATCCAAGACTCAACCAAGCTCAACTTACATTAATAACAAGATTTATACTGAATTCGGTGCCCTTTTGTTCAAGTCATTGGTAAAGACATTTGTTTCACTGTTGGATAAATTATTGGCAAATTTTCCTCAAGAACAGCTCAGAAGAATTCAGATTGTTTGCTGATCTATGATCATTTTTATTATAAAGTGAAAATGTTATGCTTAGGTTATGCTTATGCTTTTTTTACTGCTTCTAAAAACCACAAACTTCAGAACTGTTGTTTCCATAAAGGCTGAACTCAGCAATATGTTCTTAAATAACTGCTGAGAAGCTTTTACACTGCTTTATTCAAGTCAGATGAATTTTCCAGAGACAGAGCCACTGAAAATCTTAGTTGCAGCAGACAGAAAAAGGAGATGATAGAAAAAAAGAGATAGTGTGTATTGTGGCTAATTTTTTTTTTCTTTGGTGGCTTGACTTACTCCAGAAAGAAAAAGGTTTTGTGTACTATACAAGCAATACATATTTACCCTACTATCTCAGAAAAATCACACATAGCTGGAAAAACTCAAAAAAACTGTGATCTTCCATTCCTGCTGTTGCTGATAACATCAGTTATTATTTTGTCTTGTCCTTTCCTCCATGCCTCTGTCAGATAGATTGCCGTAACATATCTGGAAAGGGCACGTGTGAAACATATGACATGATTCAGTTCATCAAAGGTCAAAATGAGATGAAGCTTTGTCTGACCCTACAGGAACAAGTCACCCACCATAATTGCAACATTTGCTACTGAGAAAGCAAGGCAGCCAACAGACACTGAAGGAGAGAACAGAAACCTGCGTGGAGGTAATCCAAAGTCTGTGACTGTCTCCCCCACGCAGTGTGACGGTGTAAGGGCAAAGACAACAGCTGAGGGGGGAAGCTTAAATATATTTCTGTGAAGCTACCACACAGCCCTGGGAGCAGATGTAAGGGAAATCAGGTTTGTTTGCTCTGCCTCAGCAGCTGCATGCAGCAGCTGTTTTAAGCAGAGGCCGTTCTTCTTCACATAAATTCCCCCAGAAACTTTGAAGCTCAAAGCAAAACATACATTTCCCATTACCACGTTTATAGTTAGGTGACTATGTACAGAGTCTCACTCCTTCATAATTCTATAGTTCAACATTTCCCACTCCTATTCCTACTTCTTCCTGCTTCATTATTTCTGTGTTGACAATGGACTTTACACACAGATCTCTAGGAAAATGTCTCCATGGGCTGAGACCCTTTTTCGTCATCTTTTTCTTCTTTCCAATTAACAGTCAGGATAAACATTTTCTTCTTCAGGGCAGCAAGTACTGCTCCTACACAAATCTTCTCTTCAGACTAAGGTAAACTGGTGAACTGGAAAACAGGTCACCAAGCAAAACCCAAACTAATAGTGACTGGACCAACAACATCACTGTTTGAATGGGATGGTCTGGTTGCCAGTGAGGGAATACTCTTGTCATGAACTAGGAAGGCTGAGTCATGCATCTTGGGCATTCCTGTGTGTCTGGAAGAAACAACAAAACCAAACATCTCTCTCTTTTTTTCTGTGAGAGATTACTGCCTTTCATCTCATCCTCCTCTAGGATAACTGGAACAAACCAGATATTTTAAAGTTTAATTTCTAAAAAGAAAACTTCATATCTAATTGACAGTTTACACAAATATCCCTGTCCCAAAACTGAGCTCGAATATTGATAAGGAAAAGTGTAGATACTCTGCTTGGTGGACAGTTCACTTGAAGAATAATAAAAGGAACTAACTAGTCATAGAGCATTAACCTATATAAATGTTTGGTTCACATAGAGTCAGGGTGAATCATAGAGAGCAACGACCCCACGTTTCTCCAAGGGATAGGTATGCAGTACATTGTCATATTAGCTTTCAGTGATATGTCTGCATTATAATATATCTCAATAAAAAGGCAGCAAGTTGGGAATGAAGTTGAGAGCTTGAGATCTCCTCCTCAGATTCTGTGTATTGCTTGAATTCCTAGGTAACCAAGTGTGTGGTTTTGGCTGGGATAGAGTTAATTTTCTTCACAGTAGCTAGTATGGAGCTATGTTTTGGATTTGTGCTGAAATCGGTGCTGATAACCCAGGGATGTTTTCGTTCCTGCTGAGCAGTGCTTACACAGAGCCAAGGGCTTTGCTGCCTCTCACACCACCCCACCAGCAAGGAGGCTGGGGGGGCAAAGGAGTTGGGAGGGGGGACGGCCGGGACAGCTGACCCCAACTGATCAAAGGGATATTCCATACCGTATGATGTCATGCTTAGCAAGAACCCACTGGGGGAAAATGAGTGAGCAGCTGTGTGGTGCTTAGTTGCCAGATTGGGTTAAACCACAACACCAAGTCAGAAAAACTTGTCTCCTAAAGCATTTTGGATCTTCCAGCTGTAGCATTTGGTCTAATAAATATTCTCCTTTGTGTCACTTGTATTCTTGGATAATCCTGCCTATATTACACCACAGCTGTACTGCTATAGTCAGGAGTTGGTACTTCCTGCTTATTTTGCCTTTTGCTGTCCTAAAACAGGATTTTAGTTTGCATTTGGTCTAATTTCTTCTCTCTTAGGCAAGGCAACATGGTGATGCTTCAGGCTAAGAATTAGGGTGTTCTTCATTTTGTGAGCATTTAGCTTCACTTAGATAGACTCCAGTGTTGAATGGGATGGGGTATTGCCAGGCAGCTTACCTTTTGTCACAGAGGTATTCCTGGGAGTTAGAGCCAATAGATACTGCTAACAGCAGCTTCACATTACTCCTGCTACACAGTTTACAACTTCCCTCACTTATCTAAAATGTATTCACTCTTAAATATACCCATATCTAGCTGTATCCTTTTAACTAAAAAGATCATTGCAAGTTTTATGCTCTGGTTAGACTATTGTATATGATGGAAAGATACCATTTGAAGTTATATTTCTCACTTGAATGATATGAATGTTCTTTCCCCACCTTATAAATCTGTCTTGATGTGTTTCTTTATTTGAAAACAGCTGCAGTGTTTTTGAAAACTGTTGTCCTTTACTAGTCTTTCCAGCTAGGAGGAGTGACATTGTCATTCTTTTATGCCGCATGAAAGCTTTTAACTTGCAAACACAGCCTCTCTCGCTCACGTAGTATCTGATTTATGTACTCTGAAAAAAAGAATAAATGGCAGCAACATTTGCTTTTTAATAACATACAGAAAAAATACTTCAAAGTCAGCCATGCATGAAGGAAACATACAAGAAGGGACCTTAAATACAAGCTGCTGACATATCATGAACCAAAACTGCTTTTTATGTATCTTGAAGAGAAAACTTTATAATCATCTATGCCATCAGTAGTGACAGTATGTTCACTGAAATCATTATACCACAGTGTTGTAAAGCTTGGGATTATCTGAAACAGCAGGGAATGTTCATTTATTCATGAAGTAGAACTGAAAGGCTTCTGTGTAGTGTTGGGCCTCTCTTTAATTAGAAAGTCAGGGAAGTAAGGCATTAGTTAAACTTTGCGTGAATAATAAGTTAATTATTTAAAAGAACAGAAGAAAGCAGAATATTTCTCTGGGAAGAACAAATAGGTTAATCTCAGGTATTTCTTCTTAAAAGGTTGTCAAGAATCATGTGCTACATTTAGACGCAGTGGGAAGACATTTGTTAAGTAGATAAAACATAAAGGATGTTAGATTCACTGTAACAGTGAGAATAGGCAAACAAATGACTACTCAAATTTAATTTCTTTCTAAAGCCCAGTAGATAAGAATTCCTAATCTCCAGCAGAGGTAAAACAGGAACAGGGCAAGGAAAGACTTGACGGTATGTATGTCTTCCACAGACCCACCTTAGAGTGACCAGCCTCTAGAACTGACATGAATAGTTTCTTAACATCTATTCAGCCTTTGATTCAGAACAAGTTTTAAAAAAATAATAATCCTGCCAGATGTCCTGCAGACAACTTGTGGATATGCCTCTAAACCACAGAATTGTAGAACCATAGAATGGTTCGGGTTGGAAGGGACATCAAAGATCATCTAGTTCCAACCCCCCTGCCATGGGCAGGGACACCCACCACTAGACCATGTTGCCCAAAGCCTCATCCAACCTGGCCTTGAACACTTCCAGGGAGGGGGCATCCACAACTTCTCTGGGCAACCTGGTTCAGTGTCTTAATCACCCTCGTAGTGAAGAATTTCTTCCTCATATCTAATCTAAATCGACCCTCCTTCAGCTTAAACCCATTACCCTTTTTCCTATCACTACATGCCCTTGTAAACAGTCCCTCTCCAGGTCTCCTGTAGGTCCCCTTCAGATACAGGAAGGCTGCAATAAAGTCTCCCTGGAGCCTTCTCTTCTCAAGGCTGAACAATCCCAATTCTCTCAGCCTGTCTTCATAGAAGAGGTGCTCCAGCCCTCTGGTCAGCTTCATGGCCCTCCTCTGGACTCACTCCAACACCTTGATGTCTTTCTTATGTTGGGGCCCCCAGAGCTGGACGCAGTACTCCAGGTGGGGTCTCATGAGGGCGGAGTAGAGGGGCAGGATCACCTCCCTTGACCTGGTCACGCTGCTTTTGATGCAGGCCAGTATATGGTTGGCTTTCTGGGCTGCAAGTGCATATTGCTGGGTCATGTTGAGCTTCTCATGCACCAACGCCCCCAAGTCCTTCTCCTCAGGGCTGGTCTCAATCCATTCTCCTCCCATCCTGTATTTGTGCTTGGGATTGCCCTGACCCATGTGCAGCACATTGCACTTGGCCTTGCTGAGCTTCATGCAGTTCACATGGGCCCACCTCTCCAGCCCATCAAGGTCACTCTGGATGGCATCCCTTACCTCCAGCGTGCTGACCGCACCACACAGCTTGGTGGTGTTGGCAAACTTGCTGAGGGTGTACTCAGTCCCACTGTCCGTGTCACTGACAAAGATGTTAAACAGTGCCGGTCCCAATACTGACCACTGAGGAACGCCATTCATCATTCTCCACTCGTACATTGAGACATTGACCGCAACTCTTTGAGTGCGACCATCCAGCCAATTCCTTATCCACTGAGTGGTCCATCCATCAAATCCATGTCTCTCTAATTTAGAGACAAGGATGCCATGTGGGACAGTGTCAAATGCTTTGCACGAGCCCAGGTAGATGACATCAGTTGCTCTTCTCTTATCCACTGATGCTGTAGTCCCATTGTAGAAGGCCACCAGATTTGTCAGGCACTACTTACCCTTAGTGAAGCTGTGTTGGCTGTCACCAATCACCTCCTTATCTTCCATGTGCCTGAGCATAGTTTCCAGGAGGATCTGCTCCTTGATCTTGCCAGGCACAGAGGTGAGATTGAGCAGCCTGTAATTCCCCATGTCTTCCTTTTTTCCCTTTTTTAAAAATGGGGGTTATGCTCCCCCTCTTCCAGTCGGCGGGAACTTCGCCGGACTGCCAGGACTTCTCAAATATGATGGAGAGTGGCTTAGCAACTTCATCCGCCTGTTCCTTCAGGACCTGTGGATGCATCTCATCAGGTCCCATGGACTTGTGCACCTTTAGGTTCCTTAGATATTCTCGAATCTGATCTTCTCCTACAGTGGGCAGTTCTTCATTCTCCCAGACCCTGCCTTTGCCTTCTGTGACATGGGTGGTGTGGCTAGAGCACTTGCCAGTGAAGACTGAGGCAAAAAAGTCATTGAGTACCTCAGCCTTCTCCATATCCTGGGTAACCAGGTCTCCTGTTTCCTTCCAAAGAGGGCCCACATATTCCCTAGTCTTCCTTTTATCACTGATGTACCTATAGAAGCTTTTCTTGTTGCCCTTGACATCCCTGGCCAGATTTAATTCTATCAGGGCTTTAGCTTTCTTAACATGATCCCTGGCTGCTCGGACAGTTTCTCTGTATTCTTCCCAGGCTACCTGCCCTTGCTTCCACCCTCTGTAGGCTTCCTTTTTTTGTTTGACTTTGCCCAGGAGCTCCTAGTTCATCCACATGGGCCTTTTGGTGTTTTTGCTTGACTTCCTCTTTGTTGGGATGCATCGCTCCTGAGCTTGGAGGAGGTGATCCTTGAATACTAACCAGCTGTCTTGGGCCCCTCTTCCTTCCAGGGCTTTGTCCCATGGTACTCTACCAAGCAGCCCCCTGAAGAGGCCAAAGTCTGCTCTCCTGAAGTCCAGGGTATTGAGTTTGCTTGTGCACCCTCCTCACTTGAAGTCCACCATTTCATGGTCACTGCAGCCAGGGCTGCCCTTGAGCTTCACATTCCTCACCAGCCCCCCTTATTAGTGAGAACGAGGTCGAGCATGGCACCTCTCCTTGTGGGGTTCCTCTGCCACTTGGAGGAGGAAGTTATCATCAACACATTCCAGGAACCTCCTGAATTGCTTATGCCCTGTTGTGTTATCCCTCCAACAGATATCAGGGTGATAGAAGTCCCCCATGAGGACCAGGGCTTGTGAACGTGAGGCTGCTCTTATCTGTCTATAGAGGGCCTCATCCTCTCGGTTTTCCTGGTCAGATGGCCTGTAGCAGACCCTCACTATAGTGTCATCTGTCTCTGCTCTCCCTTTAACCTTGACCCATAAGCTCTTGGTTGGCTTCCCAGGCATCACCAGGCAGAGCTCCATGTACTCCAGCTGGTTATTGACATAAAGTGTGACACCTCCTCCTCGTCTCCCCTCCCTGTCCTTCCTAAAGAGCCTGTATCCTTCCATTCCAACACTCCAGTCATAGGAGCCATTCCATCACATCTCTATGATGCCAATAAGGTCATAGCCCCACAGGTGATTGCACATCTCCAACTCATCTTGCTTATTCCCCATGCTACGTGCATTTGCACAGAGGCACTGAGTTGAGCCCCCATGAAGCTGACTTACTGGCTGTAATTATTGTTGACCAAAGGTATTTTTCAGGTGATCTAAAGCAACATTAAAAGAATCTTAAGTCTTCCCTTCCAGTGAGGGATTTGTGTGTCATCACAAAAATGGTTGGGCAGATTTTGCCCATGTAAATGCTGCTTGCCCTTAGTAGTAACTTTTATTTATATCTTTGTTTTGCATCAATGGTTAATTCACAAAACAACAGAAAATGGTGTAGTTTAACATTCTTTATGAAGCAGATTTTATTAAAAATATAAGTTTTTCTAATCTTGAAGACATCTTAAGACTCAAAGGTTGATAATATAATTGCAGATGCACCATCTTAATTCCTAATTGGTAGCTGACATATTTTTGTGCTGTAACCCTAGAAGAAATATGTATTTCTGAGGTTTGCCACAATTGTCATAGAATAGAAGCTCAGAGTACATTAGAGTTTTTCTGAAATACTTCCATTTATAATAAACGTAAGAAAAAATTGAAAATCAACAGTGATATCCCCAAAACCTCTACTTGCCCTTAGGCTTGTGACAACATCCAAGCAAGTTTGTATTCTGGCAAGCTCTATTAGAAAATTTAACACTCCAGTGAGCATTATCACATGCTGTCTCAACAACAAAAGTGACCACTGAAACTTCCTTACAGTAATTTCTATTTTCTCCAAACAGAAACATTGGATTATCAAATATAATGTATGTTAGAATGGAGAGAAATAGGAATGCACCTATCAAATTAATTTCATTTTAAACGAAGAAAACTTTATGCTTTATCTCTTACACAAGACAATTTTAAATGTCATAAAAATATTTGAAATCCTTGACATCCTTTGAAATCCTTTGAATTCCTTAGGGAACATCTCAATATATCTTGTGACCATGATAAGCAAATTGTTGGTAATCACCAACCAAACCAGAGCTGAACTGAGGCTTCAGTTTTCCTTTGTTGTTTTATTTCCATCTCTTAAAAGCAAAGAAAAGCAACACTGCTGGCATAACTTCACCTAACAAAAATCTGTTACATAATAAAATCAACAGTGACCTTCAGAAAGCAGTTAAGACTGTCAAAAATCTTGAAGTAATTTTATAATATTTTGATGTTAAGTGTAGCATTAATGTCAACAATAATCAGTACTGAAGATTTGTGATTCAGAGTGTTTTAGAATAACATGAGCATTTGTGAATGATGCTGAGTATAATAAAAACTACAACACAATTCCTGTCGTGATGGGTTGAGCTCGGCTAGCTCAGTTGGTAGAGCACAATGCTCTTAATCTCAGGGTTGTGCGTTTGTGGCCCACATTGGGTGCCAAAAAGACTGGTGGGTTGACCCTGGCTGGATGCCAAGTGCCCACCAAGTGCCCACCAAGCTGCTCCATCACTCACCTCCTCAGCTGCACAGGGGAGAGAAAAATATAACAAAAGGCTCCTGGGTCAAGATAAGGACAGGGAGAGATCACTCACCAATTACTGTCGTGGACAAAACAGATTCAACTTGGGAAAATTAATTTAATTTATTACCAGTTACATCAGAGTTGAGTAATGAGAAATAGAACCAAATCTTAAAAAACACCTTTCCTCCACCCCCCCTTCTTCCCAGGCTCAGCTTCACTCCGTATTTCTCTACCTCCTCCCTCCCCAAGCAGCACAGGGGGATGGGGAATGGGTCTTGTGGTCAGTTCATCACACGATGTCTCTGCCACTCCTTCCTCCTCAAGGGGAGGGCTCCTCATACTCTTCCTCTGCTCCAGCCTGGGGTCCCTCTTATGGGAGACAGTTCTCCACAAACCTCCCACGGACTACACTTCTTCACAAAATGCTCCAGCGTGGGTCCCTACCACAGGGTGCAGTCCTTCAGGAACAGACTGCTCCAGCATGGGTCCCCCACGGGATCACAAGTCCTGCCAGCAAACCTGCTCCAGTGCAAGCTTCTCCACAGGCTGCAGATGGATATCTGCTCCACCACTAACCTCCATGGGCTGCAGGGGGACAGCCTGCCTCACCATGGTCTTCTCCATGGGCTGCAGGGGAATCTCTGCTCTGGCACCTAGACCACCTCCTCCTCCTCCTTCTGCACTGACCTTGGTGTCTGCAGAGCTGTTCCTCTCACGTGTTCTCACTCCTCTCTCAGGCTGCTACTGCTCTTGGTGCAGTTTTTTTCCCCTTCTTAAATATATTATCTGACAGGCGCTGCCACTGTCTCTGATGGGCTCGACCTTGGCCAGTGCTGGGCTGTCTTGGACCGGACTGGTATTGGCTTTATTGAACATTGGGGAAGCTTCTAGAAGGTCCTCCCAGGAGCCACCCCTGTAATCCTCCCCCCCACCCCCCCTGCCCACTACCAAAACTTTGCCGTGCAAACCCAACACACTTGTAAAACACGAAGTCTGAAGGAAATTCTGAGGGAAAAAATTGGGTTTACATTAACAGATTCAAAACTGATTTTGGCAATCTAACAGATGTTTTGATGTAAAGCCTGAAGCTGTTCCTACTGAAAAGAACCGCATCATTCATTATTATATGTATTGCTCTATCCTAAGAGGTCCAAAACATTCTTAGGACCTTGATCTTCCATTTACTTCATAAAAGTTATGATTTTATGATGTAGGACATGCTTTTCTAAATCGTACTTTCCAAACGTTTATTACTATAGGTGCTGTGGTCATTGCAGGATGAATTCCAAGGTCAATTCTGAAACTGAGAAAAAAGCCTTTGCTGACAAACTTTAAAGTGGTAGAAGATATAAAAGATAGGCACAATAGACAGTGGAAGGGGTGGCTGAAGAATGACAGTATAGGGTTAGCATAGGGCTTCTCTAGACAGGCATCTTTTTTCTAACGACACCCAATAATGGTTGTTAACCATAAGTGACAAACAATTATTCCTGTAAGGAATAATATTGTCCCTGATATTTCCACTTCCCTTCCAATCCCCACTTTAGGAACTTTCTGTTCCAGAGCTTGCATCTAAGACTTTTGAGTTTATAGTTACCAAAGGATCTATTTTTCATTAATTTGACAAATCCATTTCTGAACTTTTTTGTAGTTTTGCTTTGTGCAATTCCTTTGACAATCAGATTCTCAGTTTAATTATGTGTTGTGGTTGTGTGGGAAAGTATATCCTTTTGTTTAATTTAAGCCTTCTGCTCGTTATTTCCTTTGAAGCCCATTGTGCTATTAGAAAAGTAATCATCATTCCTTAGTGATCTTTGTCATACCTTTTAGGAAGCATAGATTACTTATCAATTTATTATCTCTTTCCTGAATGAGACATTATTTAAAATCTTCTTAAATAGAAGCTATTTAAGTTATACAGAATATTCCTTGTCTTTCTAACCATCCTTTCCTGACCTTATTCCAATTTTACCATATTCATCTGAGGTAGGATTACAAGAATTTCACTGTTGTATAATTTGGATCAGTTAAGCATTTTGTGTTTGATTTAGAAGTTCCTTCTTTTAAGCCAATGAAAAATCCATTATATATTAATTAATAAGAATTTCTAAAATACATTTGCTCTTTTAAGTTTAAACACAAAACCAGATAAATTCAATGCATCTTATTCTTCAATTGTGTCAGCATTGTCCTCTCTACAGTCATGCAACTATATGAATTAGTCCACTATTGCAAAACTTGCAAGTCATATTATGTTTCTGTAATGCTTGTGCATTGAGTTTATGTGGCCAGGTTTTGGGGGGATTGGGGAGGGGGCTACAGGGATGGCTTCTGTGAGAAGCTGCTAGAAGCTTCCCCTGTGTTCGATAGAACCAATGCCAGCTGGCTCCAAGGGAGACCAGCCGTTGTCCAAGGTGAAGCCCACTAGCAATGGTGGTAGCACTTTGGAAAAACATAGTTAAGGGGGGGGGGGGGGGGGGGGGGGGGGGCACGGGATATGGCACAATGGTAGCTGCAGCCAGAGAGTGTAGTGAGAATATGTGAGAGGAACAGCTCTGCAGACACCAAGGTCAGTGCAGAAGGAGGGGCAGGAGGTGGTCCGGGTGCCAGAGCAGAGATTCCCCTGCAGCCCATGGAGAAGACCATGGTGAGGCAGGCTGTTCCCCCTGCAGCCCATGGAGGTTAGTGGTGGAGCAGATATCCACCTGCAGCCCATGGACGATCCCACGCCAGAGCATGTGGATGTACCTGAAGGAGGCTGTGACCCTGTGGGAAGCCCACACTGGGGCAGCCTCCTGGCAGGACCTGTGGAAAGAAGAGCCCACGCTGGAGCAGTCTGTTCCTGAAGGACTGCACCCTGTGGAAGGGACCCACGCTGGAGCAGTTCATGAAGAACTATAGTTGTGGGAAGGACTCACGTTGGAGAGGTTCACGCAGAACTGTCTCCCATAAGAGGGACCCCAGGCTGGAGCAGAGGAAGAGTATGAGGAGCCCTCCCCTTGAGGAGGAAGGAGTGGCAGAGACATCGTGTGATGAACTGACCACAAGACCCATTCCCCATCCCCCTGTGCTGCTTGGGGAGGGAGGAGGTAGAGAAATACGGAGTGAAGCTGAGCCTGGGAAGAAGGGAGAGGTGGGGGGAAAGTGTTTTAAGATTTAGTTTTTATTCGCATTATCCTACTCTGACTTTAATTGGAATTAAATTAATTTTCCCAAGTTGAATCTGTTTTGCCCACGACAGTAATTGGTGAGTGATCTGCCCCTGTCCTCATCTTGACACGGGAGCCTTTCATATTTTCTCTCCCCTGTGCAGCTGAGCAGGGGAGTGATAGTGTGGCTTGGTGGGCACTTGGCATCCAGCAAGGGTCAACCCACCACAGCTTGATACATGTAGGTAAAAGGATTTCAATAATTCTTTTATTTCAGAAAAAAAATACTTTAACATTTTATTAACCATGGGATGTGACATACTTTCCTTAGTTCTTTGAAGTGCACAATTGCCTTTTAAATGAAGGCGTTGCACATTTGAATCTGCACTTTGGTGTACAGTCTGTGAATGTACCAACACATTTTCCTCACTTCTTGGGATAATGTAATCCCTGGGGTGGTCAGAAGTGAACTTTCAAGAAGAAGTGTTACCAGTGAGATTTTACAGGGAAAGCCATTTAGGCTATAAAGAGATGTCAAAGAAAGAGATAAAAAATATAGAGTAAAAATGTATTTGTCAGCTCTGGTTCATCTATGTATTTTTGTTATAATGTCTTCTATGGAATGAGATGTCATTACTAAGTTGTGTATTGCTCCAACATAGCCATCCATTACAGTAAAACAGAAATAGCACATACCATTAATCACAGACACAAGGTTAAATAAAGATGTAAGCATATTGGGAAAGCAAGGTTTCAACTGTACGTCACCTTGATATATTAGGCAAATGTCTTAGAAGGGGTTACAGGCCTGAGAGAATAATTGTAGTAATATTAAGCAGAGCTGTATTAGCCATGCTTAACTCAGTAATACTCATTTATATTGCTGTAAAGAAATTGATTATTTGAGTTGGCTGCCAGAGTAAGCAGCATATGGTACATAACATTTGAAATCAGAAGGAATTTACTGAAAAAAATGAGGACTTCAAATTGACTCAATCCATTTGCTTTGATAAATATTCCTTTCAAATCATTTTTTTTTTTTCTTACACATTACTAAACTGTTCCTTCTATGCTACAGAGATGAATGCACACAGAATCCCTGGTCAATTCATTCTCATGTCAGTGGTCATTCCAGCACTCTGTGCTTTGATAAATAAAGACCTCAATATGAGCCATGATAACTTTGTGGGATGTTATACTATGGATGGCTGACTTCTATATATTAAGAAAGGTTGTTGGGACAAAAGCCATTCCCATCTTGTTCCATTCTATCTTTTCCATCTTTTCCATTTCTCTGTTTCTTCTGTTTCTTTCTTTTGAAGTGTTCTTTCTCCCATTTTACATCTTTCCTGTTCAATATCCCATTTCTATTTTCTCTGCAGCAGTGTTCAAAAAGTATCATTGCTCTCAGCAACTATGGACATTTATGGTGCTCTGCAAGAGTGAAATACACCTGACAAATAACAAAGTCCCTGCCAAAACCAGCTTGCTGTCTAAAGGATCAAGAAACATAGTCATTGATGCTTAACTAAATTTCTTGCTTGCATGCCAGGATTGAATTAGTGACTAGATTTGGACATGGCATGAGAGAAAGTGAAGATGTTGTGTGTTATCTAGGCAAGTGGACCACCATGGAGAAAGGTATCCAGTACCTGAGGGAACTGGCCATGCAGGAGAGGGTTTATTATGACCCAGAAAATGTGCAGTTACCCACAGATACAAATGAAGTCCAATGCACACGACCCATGTGTCAGAAGTTTGTACAGAGCATACCATCATCATATGTCAACTCATTGGCAGTAATGGACTGGAAAGGGGAAGAGGCACCAACAGTGGATGAAGTGGCTGGCCGACCCTGGCAATATGACTGCATGGGAACAGGGTGAAGCCCCGGAGCTCCTGCAGTACATTGATAATATCATTGTATGGGGCAACACAGCAGAAGTTTCTGAGAAAGGGAAGAAAATAATCCAAATCCTTCTGAAAGCTTGTTTTGCCATAAAACAAAGGTAAAGGGACATGCACAGGAGATCCAGTTTTTAGGAATAAAATGGCAAGATAGAAGCTGTCAGATCCCAATGGATGTGATCAGCAAAATAGCAGCTATGTCTCCACCAATTAGCAGAAAGGAAATACAAGATTTCTTAGGTATTGTGGATTTTTGGAGAATGCATATTCCAAATTACAGTCTAATTTTAAGCCCTGTCTTTCAGGTGACTCGGAAGGAAAACAATTTCAAATGGGCCCCTGAGCAACTTCCTGGGAAGTTTGCCTGCCAAAGCTATAGAATCATATCTGCCCTCTATCTGAGGACACAACACCTGATCTGGGTGAGAACTGATTGTCTTTGGAAGGCAGGAGGTTCTAATGATGAGCAGATGAGCTACCTGGCCTTAAACTATAGGAAACAATGAATTTTGGTTAGGTATGAACCTAACAGTGGGATTCAAGAGCACCTCCTAGACATTTCTGAACACTTTAGTGAAGCATTGACTCTTTAACTTTTTTTACCTGCTAAGGAGTTAAAAAGTGTAATATGTTTTCAAGTAGTTGTTTCTGATATTATATATTACAGCCCTCTTTCACTTTGCAATAGTTGTTTCATAAATGTTCAGTATAGACAGGGAGGAGATCACTGTGAACATGGCATTTATTTAGAGAGGTGGAAAACACTTAAGACATTTCTATTTTAAAGCATTTTATCCAACATGCTTTCTGACAAGGCTACAGAAAATACCAATGTTTCAATATTTATGGATTATCTGAGGATAACTTACAGAAAGATAACACGTGTTTTTCTTTATATGTTTCTGACTTATCCAATTGTATAGTCATTCCTCCTAACCCACATTATTAGTGGTGCTATGCTGCTAAAGTGTATAGTGACATGGGATGGTGCAGCACAGTATAAAAGGGGCAAGTGGGATAACTTCTTTTCAGGTAACTAGATTTAACTTTTCAAATTACGGATGCCTAAAATCATTTAATTTCTTCTGTGCTACATGAAAACTGCATATTCATTGGATTTAGGGGATTAACTGTTTCACAATTTATATGCATATTTACTATCTACCTAAAGAATTAGAAATTTCATTGTTAGTCCATTTTTTAAATCATGGCCTGAAGTTGTATTTTCAATTTTTTTGCTATACCCAATGCCTGCAGACAGGATAAGGTGATGCTTTTATTCTCTGTTTCAATCTGCCCAGATTCTTACCCCTTAAACAGAGTTGGGAAAACAGCCTAAAGTAAAAGGATTACTTAGCTGGCTGATTCTAGTCTGCTATAATTGAAAATAATCAAACTTCAGTAAGCATATTAAAAAAACTTTTAGCAATTTTTACAATAGTTTAAAAATATTCCATTCCTTCATTAATTTGGAAACGTTCAATGGCAATTTTAATTGCTGTGAATTTATTTTAAATAAAGTGCTAAATAAATAATTTCACAAAATTTAAAGATGTGAAGGGCCATCTTGCAAAGGAAAACATGGAAAATAGTTTTAGAAAAAGACTACAGGAGAACTAACTCTATCTAAGAATAGCAATACTCTCCGATGTCTAAGTCTGTCTTTGCCTCAGGAAGGGAATTCTCCTCTATTATTTTCTTCAGTGTAAAATCTGGCAGCATTTTGATTAGACTATATTTTTAATATGGTGCAATTGGCAGGGTTATTTGGCATTGAAAAAATATTTCTGGGAAATTTAAGATTACAAATGTGCAAGAACTCCTGTACATTTTTCTTTTCCTTTAAATAGTCATCACCTAGCAGGACTCATTTTCTGTAACAGTGTGTTGTTATTTGTTATGATGGAAATTACTTTGCTAGGAAAATAGCTCATATATCTGTCATAAACCCCTAATCAAGGGTACAAGAAGTTTTTTTGACACTTCAATTTCAATGGCAGTTCGTAGTGAGTTTGTGTATAAATCTTACCAAAAAAAAGCACAAAATTGTGGAAAAAAACCTGCAAAAAATGTACAAGAATAATTTTGAGGTTGCTAATAGATTTCCTCATCTTCTTGTGGTTTTATTACTTCTTACAGAAAGCCACATTCTGTAATATTTACTTTGTTGCACTGAACACTGAAAGATGGGCTTCCTAATCTGCTAAGCCAATACTGGGGAAGAAGAAGGAAATGCTATCTAGCCTTATATATTTTCTTCAATCTGTATGAAAATATAGGGAACTGGTATTGACTGTGTTCTAACATGTTACCTTTACTTGACTTATACTGCAAAAATAAACTCTACTCTCCATAGAAAATTGAATTACATTGTATCCCTATAAATCCACATTCCAAAATTATACTACTGTTGCATCATTCATTAAATATGCTGAAACTTGCAGGAATGTATAAAAAAAAAGTCTTATCTTGAACTTTAACTTTTTTAATACCTAAGAAAAGATTAATGAAACACAGGAAGTACCAGTAGTAAATCTTCTGCAAGTAGGTAATTTGAGTGAAGCAAATGGAGCAATATCTTTTTACTGAGTGTAACCTGGCTTAAATAATGTTATTAGTGTTAAATAAGTTCAGCAATATAACAAGGTGATCTGACAGTTCTCAGTAAAAGGCCCTTTCCTAGCTATATTAAATTACTTAGCTATAACTTCAGAATGAAGAATTTTGTGGAATAATTCAGCCAAAATAGATCAGTCATTTCCAAGAAGGGACTAATGGAAAACGTAAGAATATTTAAAAAGAGGAAATGGAGGTGTTCTACTATTCTACCACTATGGACCAAGAAAAATTCATTACCTTTGTGATGTTCTGTTTGTCAGAGCTATGAAAATCTTAAAATAATGCACATAAATTGATCAAGTTCTACATTTGAAACACAGCTCAGTATGTGCATGGGAAGCAACAACTTAGAACGGAGCATTTTACAGATTTGCGTGTCTCTAACCGTTGGCAAAAGTGAACATCAGCTGTCTCCTAGGTGTGACCTGCTTGCCTCTGCTCCACACATAGAGAGCTGCTTCGCATCTACGTGTACAGACTAAAAGTTACTTCAACTTGAGGGTCTTTGCATGTATGCTTAGCAGAAGACTTGTTTATCTATTCAAAAATACTTTTCTTCCGGTCACAAAATCCAAATCAGATTTCTTATTGCCTTCTCGTTGACTAGAAGCCTATATATGAAAGAAGAATGTATGTGGTTAGCCTCCCTCCGCACCCTTCCTTCCCGTCTCACTGTTGTCTCAGCCATTAAACTGGAAGAACACGTGTTGACATAACGATTTGCACTGAAGTTTTCTGACAAGGAACAGAACTGATTTTCTTTCAAGGGTTTTCTTTGGAAACTTTTTTATCTACTACACAGAGATCATAGGTCTCTGGGAAGGCAGAAAAGAAAATCTGCACTATTTAATTATTTCTTCCCTACAATATTATTCATCAGTCAGTTTTCAATTCGCTCTTAAATTTTATAGTAGCCAGATGGTATCACAGACTTGTAAATGTCTGTATTTTATTTGACTTATGAAACTCACTTCCTGAGTTTTGGTGTTTTTAAAGGAGATAAAATGTTCTCTTATGACGAGGTATGGCCTGAAGTGAACAGTTCAGGCCAGCATTTAAAAATTTTTCGGTATAACTGAGACACAGAGAAAACTTAACCTGCTGGATATTTAACCAGAATTGATTAATCTGACTGCATTGGTTGTGAACCCTACCACCAAGCTGGATAAGCAATATAATCCCAGGCACAGAAATTTAAATCTACTGAGAAAATGTAGTATTGCTCTTGCTCTATATGATTTTACAGATCCTGGCACAGTGGATCCAGGTGCTATAAAATAGCACAAATGATGATAATAGAAATTGTTATCATCATCATCTGCTGAAAATTTTCCCCATGCAATTGACTATGAATTAAAAACTTAGGGTCTGTTTTGTTAAGGTGCTTACTTTTCCACAGATTTCCACTCCTTTGAGATTTCAAAAACACTGAGGCTTTTAATTCCCATAGATTTTTCTTTTAATGGCCTGGTCCCCAGTCCAAGAAAAAAAAAAAAAGAAGAGAGGGTTTGTTTTTTTTTTTTCTTCCATGCAATCTTCTATATCTAGTTATGAAAGGCAGTGTGAGATTGCTTCAGCTACTAGCCACAAAAGGCAAGGCAGAGGCGTGGAAGTCCCTTTACAGAGTCTGGGCTTCTTTCTGATATTACAGTATCTTCAAAGTTTGTTATTAAATTACGTGGCTCATTCATCAGCAGGAAAACACTGCTTGCTGGGAGAACAGCAAAGAAAGATCAGTTCTGGCCATCCCATTTCGCTTTACCACTGAGTCTGTCCCAAGTGGAGTTATCTCAAAGCTCATTGCCAAACTGCAAGGATGTTCTTGAAAATATTTCACGTTTAATCCAAAGAGTTCCCTTTTCATCCATTATCATGGATGATGTTTTCAGCTAGTTTTGGATGATGAAAGCCATGTTGAATTCAAAGGAATGCTTTTCTTAAATGGTTATCTCAAATCTATTCTACTGTGTCTGGAATTGCTAAGAACGGTGGATAAAATTGGTATACAGGCTCACAGGAATCAGATGCATTTTTAAAGATATATCCATTAACATATTCTGACATTTCTGTTTCCCAGAGGTTTTCATAACAGCTTTCAGATCCCTTGAATTATTTTCCTCTGTCAACATGAAGAGGATATTTTGTGCTCCTTCAGTAAAAAAAAATACAGGCACATATGTACAATCAATCTCCGACTTAAGTTTATTGCATACACAAAATTCAAAGTCATTAAAGGTCAGATTCTGATTTTCAGCCTGAAACAAATTTGGGCACAGTATTATATCTAGTGGGCATTAACCTTGGTGATACATCAAATTTGGAAAGTCAATAAATAATCTTAAAATTATTGCTAAGGAAAAAAAAGAGAGAGCTTTTATAAGAAGAGTTAAATTGAATTCAGTTTGCCTATATAACTGAGAAAGTCATGTGTTGTTGTTCATTTTCATCTCTATGCCTTGTAGGAAACTGTCATGTTTGTGCTTTGTACAAATCTTCGAGCTGTGCTTATTGCCCATTCCCTAATTCTGTCTGAGCAGAGCTACTATTTTCAATTACCACAGAATCGAACTTCTTAAGAGAAGAAAAGTTACGAAACACTTTTTCAATGATGTGTTCTGCTGTCCAAAAGAAAAGTAACAAAGACAATACTTTGCATCTTAAAAATATATTGTCACGAAATATTTTGACCAGGCATGTGAAGAGTTACTGGCCTTCTTTCTGCGTATATTCTCCACAAGTTCACTGTTGTTGGAACTTAAATGCTAATTTACCATATCCCTATTATAATGGACAAGACAGAGTAAATGACAGCCCATAGTGGATCTGGAACTGGGGTTTGTTTAGAAGCCAACAAGATTAGCACTTTTAACGACGTGATTATCTCACACGGTCACTCACTCACTCACTCCCTCTAGCTCTACATTACCTGGCCCTCAAAAGTTGTGTCAGTCCCTGCTCTGCCTCTGCTCCCACTTACCCATCCTGGACATCATCAGCCAGGGTCCGGGGGCGTCCCTTGGCATTCATCTTCATGCATCTCCCTGATCTCCAGGACGTGCACTCACTTCCGAGACCTTTCCTCCAACCTGTCTTTCCAAGACAGATTCATCTTTTTAGGAACTCTTCTTTTGGCTCCAGCTCTTCTTTCCAGAAGAAAAAGTCCCCAGTTTTCCCAATCTAAACAGCCTATGTGCAGAAGTACAATGCATAATTGGGCTCCTATTTGGTTCTGCCTCATGACTGTATTAATTGGAGGAAATGGGTTCTGCCACTTCTGGTTAGCCCAGGCACTTTCAAAATTTAGAGCCAGCCCATACGAGTTGCATCTAGCAAGAAGCAGGTTTCAGATTGAGAGTTCAAAAGCTGAATTTCAGATATTCACTTACATTCAATTCTCTACTGCCTGTTAGCATTCACCGCTTAAACTATACTTTCACCAACAACATCCGTTTATATACAGTCTGATATTCTCTGAAATAAGCTTGTCAAACTATAAAGTCATTCTATACTACAGTAGAAGGGGAGAGGGGGAGGGGGGCAATGCCTTCTGCATGGTTGACTTCCAACCTTCCTTAAGGACTCTGCTAACATTTTCCTACAGGAGCAATCATATATGCTTTGATCATGGGAAGTGAGGTGTGAGGTATATTCCTGAAGGTACTTTTAATTAGATTTTGCTTTTTACTTGAACTTGAATATATTGATAAGGAAAGTAAAAGGCAGAATTGATAGAAACTGTGAGAAAGAATAAATTCAAAAATTCAAACTACAGACTTTGTGACTGGGTACAGTTTCTTAAATCTTCACATTAAATATAGTGTAAAAGAAGTGCATTTCAGGTTTTTTCGGTGCATGTGCATATGTGTGTAAAGACCAGAGTTTGCTAGAATCTCTGGCAATGAACATGTTAGAATTTGTCTTCCATTTAAATGGTTAGCTCTTTCTCAAAATGTTTGAAAAGATCTTAACTCTTCTTTTAAAATGTTGTTTGTTTATTGGTCTAGCAAATCCTAGCACTGATTTTTACCTCCTGCTGGGTAATACAAACTAATAATACCCCTATGGTGCTTCCACAAATCCTCCTATTTTTCTTCATGCTTCTCCCAAAATCATCAAACTTTTTAGTCTCATAATACCCTACTTGTTCCTCAGCCCTTCTAATATACCTTTTTTTAGTCTTTACTTTCATCCACCTTATACCCATTCACATCCTCTCAGCTAAGCTACACTTTCCTTGTGCCTGAAATCATTTCTCTGACATCTCTGCATGCTGCCATCTGTCTCTGTCCTTCATTTCTGTTTGGTACCACCACCACCTTTTATTGATGTTATGTGTTGCTATTACTAAAGGAATTCATATTTGAGAACAGCTTGTAATGACATAAATCAATGCTGTCATTTTTTTATTTGGCTGATGACTTAGTATCGTCACTGTATTTTCCACAACAATAATGGGAGGAAAAAAAACAACACAGGTCAGTAGGTAGTTCGAAGAAGAAATTAGACAGAAATAAGAGGTGAAAAAATCCTAAAAGTTACATAATCATATTCTTGTCTTATATGCTTTTTCTTTTTAGGAGATTGACTGATTCAGTAAAAGATTTAGCAGAAAATTCAAAGGAATTGGGAAAAGCAATATTTCAGCTGTATCTCTTTGTACAGTGCTTGAGAAAGGAGAGCCAAGGTTCATTTACCTAAGTGAAATAAGAGTGTTTATCTTTGCTACTTGGTAAGTAGTAGATTGCTTCTTGTGTTGTGTTTAGGTGCTCAGGCCAGGGTTTGGATGATATACGGGTCAGTCTCCAGTGCATTTGGACTGCCTGTGGTATATAGTTAGCCAGGGCTGTCCTGTGGTCCATCTCTAATTATGTTGGAGGGGATTCCAGGCACTTTTTGCTGATTTGGAGTCCACTCAACACATTGGGAATCATGAATGCTCCAGTCACAGCTCAGAGCATGGCATAGAGGTTGTTTTTGTTAATAGCTCCTTTTGTATGGGAAATCGTCAGTGGTTTCCTTTAAGTGTCTGATAGACTCCTTAGTGCTATTAATAAGGATTTAATATGAACCATTCCTGGACCACAATTTATGATGAGAAGGGGAGATCACATGGACAGGAGGTGGATGTCCCAGCTTAGAGTTAATAATTCAGGAAGAATGCAAAACATCAATTGTTATTCTAAACAAACAACTTAAAGCAGGTTTCATCCCTATTCAATTTATAATTAGGGCAAGGGACAGGATATTCTGAGAGCCCTTCCCACATGGTAAAGAGCTAAGGGGAGTGTCAAGCCCTACAGAAGATCTAATTCCAGTGTCTCACTTAACTTTACAATCTCTATTTCAGTAAGAGGGAAAGATTCAGCACTGCCTCTGGGGCTTTACTAAATCCGAAGTCTGTGTCACTTTTAGAGCAAGAACTTTTTTTATCTCCAATCTGCAATGACAATGCAGTGGCAGGCACCATCAGTTACTGAAGTATTGTTCAGGCCTCTTTGTTGCTTCCACTGATTTTGGTTGTGGAAAAAGAGGCAACAGCTGGGGTGAAGTAAATCTGAAATCTGCAGCATTGGCAAAGAAGCAACTGCTGTACAAAACATCTTTGCGCGCTGCCTTGCAGAGTGCTGACACAGGCCAGGGTGACAACTTCTTCGCTGGCTTTGAGTCTCAAGAGGTAAAAAGGAATAACCCACCAAGCAACTGCAGAAGAGCAAATTTTCTTTACCCTTTTGGCAGCAACAAAGACAATAAAGACTGCAAGTTTGACATAGTACTTCCCAACAATGTCAAAATGTCTCCACTATCAAATCTGGATAATCCAAGACACCCAGCTACCCACAGCTGTCTATACTGTAGCATACTGAAGAGTTAAGTGTTTATTATAGTCTGACTTAGACTGTTATCAGCCTCACCAGTACTGTCTTTTCTACACTGAGAAACAAAGTAGGCATATCTGTTTGTTACCTTTTCCCCCTTGGTAAAACTATCAGTATTTTGAAAAAGAAGGAAAAGTATAATAGAGAGTTCAACACAAGGACAATGTTGCAGTGTGGTATTTCAGGACTGGGGTTCACCACCACCAATGGGGTCAGCACTGCCTCCAGCAGGTGTGACTCACAGTGACATTCCCTCCGGAACTATACATGTCATCCCAGTTGATTTTGGCAGTTCATTCCTGTGAGATGCTCAGGTGATGGGAAGAGCATGTAAATTTCTATTGAGTTAGTCATGTAAATCTGTCTCCCCTTCTCCCATGTTAGGAAATGATGCTATCTCCTAAAACATGGCTGCAAGACAGCTTTAGTTTCTCCATTTCATTCTCATTTTAGTAAGGTCTGAAATTTGCTTGGACAGTTGTTTTGAATGAAGATATATGTTCGTTTTCTGAAGGAGGTTGGTCTCATTCTTTAAACAAACTATTATTCCGAATAATACCTACCAGTAGTTATGTACTAGCCTTTGCTATCAAATCTTGTTCTAATGGTGAATTTCTGAAGCCTCAAAATTAAATGGGAATGAGAAATTTATCTGATTAAATTTAAACAGCTTGAATAAAGAATGTTATTTAAGCATAAGACAGCAAAAATCTTTTTTGGCAGGGGAAAGAAGCATTTCTGCAAAGGTTTGGTTAACTGATGTCACAAGGTTATTAATAGATGATTAGTAAATGGGTTTAGGACAGTTTCATACTAACATAGCCTAGAAAAAACTTGGAAAAAAAATGCATAGTAGGATGAACCTTAATATTCCATTTAGCTTCATTGTTGAGTGCATAAAGAGACAAGACAGATGAAAGGATTTTTTTTCCCCATCAATATGCAACCCATTTTGTCATTTTCATCTCCATTTGTTATGTTTCATGTTCACAGAGAGAAAACCAAGAGCCAAGAGGTTACACTTAGTATTGAAGCCATATTTAATTGCTTTTTAAGACCTCTAGAATGCCCTTACCAATTATCCTACTCCTGCAAAATTGCCTCATCATCATTCTTTTGCTACTTTACCTACAGCACAAGTTTCCTTTCTGCCTCTCTGGCATTGTCCCTTCACAGGCTTTTGCATTATTGCAAAATAATGTTACCCCCCCCCCCCCCCGCCCCCCATGCCTGAAACTCGTGGCACTCGTAGGTTCAGTTACTGCAGTGCTGGATCAGATTCCTACAGACCTGTCTACCAACTATCTCTTTTATATTATTTAGTTCATCCTCAATCAAATCTCCCTCAAATCACTCCCTAAAGTATTTCCATCCCCCCTCCCTCACCCCCACAAAGCCTTTCAAATTTAACCTCTGTAAAGACTCCAAAATTTCCTCACCACTTCAGGTATGTGCTGTCAGTCAGTTTTTAATGTGCCTGAGCTGTTTTGCTTGTGTCTGACCTACATTGCAAGGTCCTTAGGGTAAGCTCTGTGTCCTCTTACTTGTTTGTACAGTGCTAAGAACACATTCACCACTCAGTAAATAATACAGCACATAATAAAATCCTATCTGTTTTATCACCACATCTCTAAGCTTGAACTTCAGGGGACTGGGGTGGGGGTGGTGAATAAAAAGATACAATTTGCTGGTTTGGAAATTGCTGAATTTACAACCTGAGGGTGGAAGAAATCCTGTTTTCCCAGCACAGATGCTTCTTTTTCCTCCTTGTATCTCAATTATACACAGTATTTTTCTACGTAATGTATTACCCTCCAGTCTCATGTAGATGTTGAGGCAACTACCTTTCATATTCCTTCAAACTTATTTCTGCTCACATTAAAAAATAATTTTGCCCATTAGCTTCAGAGCTGTACTGAAGCCTTACAATTAACCCTGAAACTGGATGAATTAACTTTATGTTTTATTATAACCTTACACTCGAACTCCATTTACTCAGCTTCATTATTTTCCCATCTCTGTTTCTTGAGAAGCCAGAAAACTTCCCATCAAGATTATTAAGGACAATTTTATGTTAATGAAAAGATTTGTCCTCTACACAACTTCAAACCAAAATGACCCAGCATGTTGCTGGGCTGTTCACTCCTCCATTCTAACCTTACACCAGAGATGTAAGGTTTTGTCCGCTGTCAGTATGGTAACAATACCCCCTTGGAACAGATTTTCTTCAAAGAAGTTTTGGCTTTAAGAACAGATGCTTCACCACAGAGATTCCTTGTATTAAGTTTTAGAAACAAGATTATTTCTTTTTTACACAGGCATAACCCAGACACGTTACTCTGCAATCGAATTATTTACTCCAAAGTTAAATGATGTTCTACAGAACTGAAATTCACCCTCTTACAATGAAAGCCTGCCAGGATCCTGGAAGAGAAAATGATAGACCACCACCTGGTGTAAATGAGGGAGTAGATGAGCAGATGACTGTTCAGTGCAGGAGTATCAGCTCCAGACTGACGATGGAAGGGCACCTTCCTTCTGCGTCTTTCATGCTTGGATTTCATCCACTTAAGCCTTAGTTTCTCTAAGATGGAGCATAGGTTATATAAGGGAATCCAAGGCAATGGAAAAGAGTTTCATATTATACCATCTTATTTCTGAATTACAGTCTGCTCACTAAACATGAATACAACCAGAATGATCCAGCATCTGTTAGTCTGGGCTGATAGAATCATTCCAGTCATGTAATTCTCCTTAATTCTTCCTCTTTTACTTTCCAATATTTTTGCAGATGTTTGATTCTCCCTTTTTTACTTCTCTTTTTTCTAAGAATGTTATTTTATTAGCAGAAATAAGTAAATCCATCATGTGATGCTGCAGAAAGACTTTGAGCCAATTTTATTAGGCAAACATCCCCTCTTTTCTATTTCCTATGGTTATCTAAGGCTGTTGCATACTCGGGGAGGGGGGGTGGGGGGTGGGTTGTTTGTTTGTTTTACTTGAACCTTCTTCCTTTATCACTCTGAGCTCCTAAGCTCCTGATTTCTGATCATAGGTTCTCTGACATACAAGAGTGGTTAAGAGTGAAAAAGGGTGGCTAAGAGTCAAAAAGAGTGCTGCAAAGCCAAAGGGTCCAGATGAAGAGGGGTTTAGGGGCACAGAACCAGACACGGGTGTAATTTAGGTTTCCATAATTCAAAACCACAGTCTCAAACCCACCTGAGAGCAGGACTAGACATTTAGCAAGAGATTGACATCAGAATCAAATTACAAAGGCTGGCCCTACCTTGAACATCCCATAGTTTGCTTGTTAGGGCAGTTTCCTGAAAGCGGAAGATCATGAATACTTCTTTCTTTGGACTTGAAAGACTGCAAAGTCATGGGAACTGAAATGTTCCAGGTACATAAATGCTTATATCCTGTACATGATGTATTGCCAAATCCTTGTGTGAATATAATTATTAAAAAAGTAACCCTCAACTGTCCTTTGCCAATATGAAAATTTATTTTCCATAATAAAATTAAAACTTTTACAAATGTGTTTCTATTTGATCTTAGACAGCATCAACCTGTACGTGAAATTCAGCATCTTCACTGTGAGCTCAATGACATTCCAGTCCTTATAAATATATTTTTCAACTAAGCTTTCAAATCCAAAATAGAGACCTTCATGTACAACTATGAAACACATACCTGCAACAGGAGGGCAAATTTTGTATATATGTGATTATGTTTCAAAAAGATAACCTAATAAGAGATTGAACATTTGGGATTTCTTATTTGAAACACCTAGGATTACACAATGACAGAGTACAATGCATAATAACAATTTCTTTCTTTAAAGAAACAATAAGTTGTACAAATTTTTAATATGGTTTATTAAACCTGGAAAAGGCATCCCATGTCCACTGGAACTGAATTAAGCTGATGATTCCAAAATTCAAATATCTGCATGTATGCCCCTTGACCAGAAACTATTTCTGCACTTAGAAGGCTTGCTTTATCTTGATGCAGAAACAATATCCTACTTTGCTATTGTTACATAGCTATTCTTTAGGAAATACTAATAACACAGAAAACTTGTATACATTAATTCATCATTAATTAATGTGCGTGCACCTACCTTGTCCAAAAGATGCACCTATGTGACCATATTATCTCAGACTGTTAAAGACTACTTTAGTTATTGCAGATACTGCCCCACTATCCATTATGAAAACATTCTGCTCATCTGTCATGAGGAGCCTGTTCTCCTACATGAAAAATACATGAAGAATTTGGAGCTGTTAAAAATGAAAATTTATCTAATAATAAATTGTTACTGAAATGGAAAATCTTAATGATGACATTGTTCCTTTTGTCATTGTCAAACAGGTGAGAGGTGAATGAAAGGTAGCAGTTTGAAACTTAAAGAACAGAGAAACTAAGTCAGAAGTTGTGGCTTCTATCCTTTACACTGCTAACAAGACTTACTGTGTGACATTGAGAGAGGCACTTAGCTTCTCCATTTCCAAATCTGAAAATTACTTTACTACTTGCCTACCTCATTCATTTGTCACATGGCAAAGTCAATGATGTATGTGAACTGTTTAGCAATTTTTAGAGGAAAAGCTTCTTACAGAAGTGTATAGCATAATCTGATAGACTTGCAGGTAATCTTTCTACCAGAGATTTGATTTTGCTAGTTCATTTGATTACAGCATTTTTTATAAAATACTAAGACTACACTTGCTTCATTGTTTATGAATTTCTATCTGCAATGGATGATGTTTAAGTGTTCATTCACATATATGCATCAGTGCCTTCGGATGATAGTGCCGTATAAGATTTTGCTTGTTCCTCATGGGTGTTAGTTGACTTTGTTCCTTCCTTTCAATTTTTTCTCAGATGCTAAGGTTAAGAAATAGCTCTTTTTCTGCCCTCTGCATGCCCCATCAAAATTCTTCTTGCCCCATCATGATTGTACAACCCAGAATTAGTAAAAAGGTTTCATAAGAAACCTAGAAGCCATACCATTTCCAATGTCCTGATGACAGCCAGCTCATTCTCTTTATTGTGACAAGCATTCCTATTCAAAGACCTTAACACGGGTAGCAGAGGTACATAACACAGGTACATAACACTCAGTTCAAATAAAACGATAATGAAACCTGTGGGTCAAAGGAAACAAGGAGATGGGGTAGGGTTATATCTGCTCCTCTGCATACAAAATGTAGAGGTCTGATTAGATCCACAAGTGCTATTAATGATCAGATAGCAGCTAACATAACCGCCCCTTTTCATTTCCACCTTTCCTTGTGCCTTTTTTGAATGCTGACCTATAATATTTTCCTGAGGATGCTGTTATTACGCTTCATTCTGTTCACTCTTCAACTCCACCTGCAAGTGGGAGATTAGGAAAGAAAACAAGAAGTTCTTTTCACATTTGTAGAGTAATACCAAGGCTTGGAAGCTTTGGCTTCCTATCACCTTCTAATAGGCTTTCTTGGTCTTGAAATTACATCTCTTATGGTATGAATTCAGATTAGGGTTTAATTACAAGACATGCATTTGTTATTCATTACAGTTAGGCTGAATATTTCCAAAATAAAATGAGGAATACTGAAGACCTATGTTCAGGTATCTAACCCCTTTGATTGTTTTTTGTATGCGAAAATGAAGAAAAAAAAAAAAGTAAAAGAAAAAAAAGATACATATTTCCATAGATTTCCTTGAAAACCAAGAAAGCCTTCTTGAAGACCATTTGTCTGTATCATGAAGATAACTAGTTAACCCCATCTGAAAGAGTTATTATTTTACCAAGCAACTTTGTACTCTATTCACCCTTTTTATCATCTATTAAGGCGAAATGCTGTCAGCATGGTTCATCTCATACCCATTCTACTCATAAGTGATAGAAGCTTGAACTCTGTAAATCAGTTCAGCTCATAAAAATGAGAGGCTGATAATAGTCAGGCATACAGCAAATATCACTGCATAAGCTTTTTGTTATATACCTTGTTGTCAAAGTTTTTCAATGAAACACATTCATGGCAACTCAGTAAATCTGCTTTATTTAAGCCTAAATATATGCAGCCTTTCAGTTCCTGAAGTTCAGTCACAGGACTGTGTTCTTTCCCTTTTTCTATGTATTCTCTGTCACTACAACATCACTAACATCAGAAGATTCATGGATTTTTGTATAGTACATATAGATAGAACAAAAGCAAATCTGCTTAACTGCTTCCTCTGCAATGTTCCTGTGTCTGGCATCAAATGACATGGTATCTAAAAAGTTTTGATGATTAAGATAGTTAATTTAAATTGTGCATTCTACTGTACATATTCATTTTATGGAGAAGCTTGTTGTATTGGGTTTGTGTGGCAAGAGTTTGGTAGTGGGAGGACTACAGGGGTGGCTTCTGTAAGGAGCTGCTAGAAGCTTCCCCCATGTCTGACAGAGCCAATGCCAGCCGGCTCCAAGATGGACCCACCAATGGCCCAGTGCAATGGTGGTAGTGCCTCTGGGATAACAGAGTTAAGAAGGGGAAAAATACAGCAGGAGCAATTGCAGCCAGAGAGAGGAGTGAGAATATGTGAGAGGAACAGCTCTGCAGACACCAAGGTCAGTGCAGAAGGAGGAGGAGGAGGTGGTCTGGGTGCCAGAGCAGAGATTCCCCTGCAGCCCGTGGAGAAGACCATGGTGAAGCAGGCTGTCCCCCTGCAGCCCATGGAGGTTAGTGGTGGAGCAGATATCCATCTGCAGCCTGTGGGAAGCCCACACTGGAGCAAGCTCCTGGTAGGACCTGTGGCCCCATGGAGAGAGGAGCCCACGCCAGAGCAGGTTTGCTGGCAGGACTTGTGACCCCGTGGGGGACTCACACTGGAGCAGTCTGTTCCTGAAGGACTGCACCCCGTGGAAGGGACTCATGCTGGAGCAGGGGAAGAGTGTGAGGAGTCCTCCCGCTGAGGAGGAAGGAGCAGCAGAGACAAGGTGTGATGAACTGACTGCAACCCCCATTGCCCATCCCCCTGTGCCACTCAGGACAGGGGAGTAGAGAAATTGGGAGTGAAATTAGCCTGGGAAGAAGGGAGGGATGGGAGGAAGGTGTTTTTAAGATTTGGGTTTATTTCTCATTATCCTACTGTGATTTGGTTGGTAATAAATTAAATTATTTTTTCCCCAAGTCAAGTCTGTTTTTCCCATGACAGTAACTAGTGAATTATCTCTCCTTGTCCTTATCTTGAACCACGAGCTTTTCATTATATTTTCTCTCCCCTGTGCAGCTGAGCAGGGGAGTGATGGAGCAGCTTGGTGGGCACCTGGCATCCAGCCAGGGTCAACCGACCAAAGTTGACTGGCAAAAACATCTCACTCATGCTCTGGTTTTCCTTTGGAGTGTTCAAGACACAGACAATTGTGCAGGCAGTCTATATTCGAAAAGAGCAGGTCAGTGTTTTTGTTTGCATCGCATTTTTGGGAAGGCTTTTCCTAAAGATTCCATAGGTTGTTTTGAACTTGAACATCAAAATTTGTGCTGGCTGTAGTACAGCAGTTAATGGATACCTTTGCCTTGCCAACTGGCACAGAGCAGATGAGAGACTGTGGTTTAATTTGCCGCTGTTATGGCTCCTCCTATCTTAACCAGCTGTGACACGTATATATTGCCATTTACCAACCACAGGTACCATGCATGCGTACACACGTTCTGGAGGATCTTCATCCTCATTTCAGGTGGGCATCTTTAGCTGGAGCTCTGTTAGGTGGCTTCAGCCTTTGTTCCACCAACAGGGAAATCACTTCAATGTCACCAGTGATGTGCCCAGGTGAATACTCACAATATTCACAATATTGCACGTATAAGCATAAGGCAAATCTACAACTAGAAGAACTATTCTAGCACCCTAAGTAGCTAATGTAAATGTACCAGTTCTGCATCTTGCCTGCTAATCTCCTGTGTAAAAAAGGCATGTAAAAATAAAAGAAACAAAGCTTCTGGAAAATTGTCTTTTTTCAAGACAGCAAACCCTCCAAAATGCTGCCAGACATCAAAAATACATAAATACAGTTCTGCACATGGATCAAAAATATTCCAGAGGAAATGTACTGTTTCTAGACAAACAGTAACGATGGGTTAAAAATATATTTAGTATTGCCTATATGAAAATTAGATCATCAATAAAAGTAATAGATTGAGCAAACCAGTACTATACTGACCTGAATATTATTAAGCTTTTCCAATACTAAACGAGTGCTAATTGTTCTATAAACCATAATGTGTACAAAACATTCACTTTACCTTATCACAGATTACTTTTACTGCTGCAGTGGAAGAAACAACACTACTCTCCCCTCCTGTTTAGACTCCCTTCTAGCTAATTCTGGAATCCTTTCAGCATTGCCTGTGTTTGGAACCAGGTGACAAAAGACAGATTTAAATAATATCTCAGTGTTAAAGAAAAAGGTGTTTATTCACCAAATGAAATTCCTTTTCCACTCTTCCCTTTCCACTGGGAGACTCTCCTCATACCATATTAAAATTGAAATAATAGTAAAAAAATCAGGGGTTGATTGCATCTTGTTTTTTGTAATGTCATAGACCATTCTACTAACTGAGAGGGGGAAAAAAAAAAAAAAAAGAAAAAAATATTACCTTTAATCATACTGACAATCAACAGCTACATTTTCTAGTGCTTTAATCTCTGCTGGTTCATTCATTCATTAAGTATAGCATTAAGGCACATTACCTGAACTATTATAGTAGCATAATTCTGTAGATTAATGTCATAGTATAGGAGAAAAGAAAAGATCTCTGTAAAAACTTTCATAAAGTTTCAGAGGGAGAGAAGGTTGCTGAAGGCTTCGTCATATTATAAATTAAAAATCTGTACATGCATGACAAACTTCAGATCAAGGCAGGCACTATAATTAGACATTTTGAAACTTTCTAATTGCAAGTTCTAAAGAAGTGACACAAGTAAAACACTAAAATCTAGCATAATGATTAACATATTTTCCCCAAAACATATTCTGACAGTCACTCAATTACCATATTTTAAGGTAATAATGAAAAAAAAGTTAATACAGACTTGTAACCAGTGTTGTTATTTGTATTTTTCATTATGAATTTCATTCTGCAAATTAAATTATATATTTATGTGTTAATATAGCATATTTGAATTCACCATATTAATTGGTTTGTTTATTAATATTTTTCTACTTATTTAAAACAAAATTAGACTTTTTTTTTCAGATCTAGATGGCTTTAGCTAATTGCAGGTCCCCCTATTTTTAGTAGCAATATAAGGCAAGGTAAGGCAAGGCAAGGGAGAACTTAAAAAAAAAGTTCTTGCTAAGAAGAAAACCTGGTTTGTACCAGTGAAATAGCCCATTTGACACATGGGACATTTCTCTTAGACAGTAGGAGAAAAACCAAGAAAACTAATTATCTAGATTAAAAAAAAAAATAAAAAATTGAAAAAGAAGAAGGAGATTAAGTTATTTCTCCTTTATGCAATAACCCCTTGCTTAGTATACACATCTATATTTGGACCAGTTTGTTTCAGTTGACGTGAATATATATTTTTCATTTCCCCCCAAAAAAATGTTAGCTTGGTAATTCAAAGTTGGGGGTGAGGTTTCCTTCAACTATCCCTTCTCCCTTTCCCATCGTATTGACAGCATCATTCTACTTTATGTAAAATATTTACATAGCCATTAAATAGAAAAGTAGCTTCTGTGTCCTACTGGATCAACTGTTCATCTGGAAGATGAAACACATGGATTACCATCTGGCTGCTCAGCCAGACAGACTCAGAAAAGTTTGGTGGTTGGGGTACCGTCTGGGTGGGTGGAAGGTGGGTGTATTTATGTACCCACTGTCTGGAAAGGAAACTAAATGTGTTTCTCTGCTGAGCAACTCGATCGAGGTATATGATAAAAAGGGAGTGTCTTTCTCCTGGTGAATTTAAGACTCCAATTAGAAAGGCAGATAATTTCACAAGTACTGTTTTGAAGACTCAAAAATCCAAGATGTTACACATTTAAAAAACCTTTTTTGAGTGCTAATGTAAACTCTATTGCTGACCTATGTCATGTGAACCACGGAAAGATGATCTGTTGCGTGAATATACTAATTTAATTTACCACAGACGATCAAGAAAGAAATGAGCAGGTTGGATAAAGAAAAAAACCCTCTCTACAGACACTTGCAAAAAAATAACGCCAGCTCAGAGAAAAAGTGCAAAAATATAAGAATTTCCTTGTTATACAATGGTTTTGATTTTCCAAGATTCACCAAAAACTGCAGCATAAAAATGCAATTGGACATGTTAGGTAAGGGTGATTGATACACAAGACACAGTAGCCCAAGGCCTGACTGTTGGTGTATTTACTGAAACGTTTTGCAGAATGATAGACAAAGCTGAACTGACTGTGATCTAGCAAGCACACAGTAAACTCAGCAAAACTTCTTGATATGACTTGAGCGTATGTTATAAAAGCCTGCCAGAGATACTGGATGTCAGTATGGGCCAAACATTATGCCACTGCTATCTGCACTAGTGAAGGGAAAACTAGGCCGAATACGTTTACTGGAGCAAGAACTTACACCATGGGATGATGAAACACAAAAGGCTTAATATCTACAAGTTGGGACAAGGGGAATGAGAGGTGTGTTTAGGAAAATGGAAGGAAGGTGGAGCTATACCATAACCATAGCACTTTGCAGCACGAACAGGTTCCTATCCACTGTGAACACAGTAGAGATGATATAGCCACCTCGAAAACTATCTGACATGGATCCTGCCAAAAACGTGGTATTTGAGAGAAGAGAATATTTGATGCTAACATTATACTGTGAGAGCGCAGATACTAAAAGTATTCTGACTCTTTACTCCCAGGTGTTGAAACAGGAATAGGGGACAGATATCAGTGTTTGAACTTAAAGCATCCCCAAACAAATTCAATTCTATTTGAGTAATTTTCCTTCAGAATTTTTTAACTATTAATATCACATCAGTAAACACAACTAAGTTTCACAAATGACTAATAAAATGAAAGGGCAGAATAGCATTAAGTGAAATGGTGTTTAATGACAAATCTACTATTATTATGGAACCTATCTCACCAATTGTTATTAATATTTCACCACCTCTATTTAGCAATGAAAGAGCAGAAAATGGATTAGAGTTCATGTCCAAAATAATGTTAAGCTGATTTTTAAAAAAACTATCAGAAAACAAAGAGTAAGAAACCCCAGTATTAATTCTCATAGAAGAACTGCCAGAGGCATATTTCAAATTCTCAAACACAGGTGGAAAATACACTGCATGTTTTCAGTTTTGGTAATATGAAAATTCCACAGAAATAGATTGATTATTTCAATACGAAACAACATCTCCAGCCTTCCTCCTTATCTACCCTTCTGCAGCAACTACCAGAGCATCTAATGAGAAGAGAAATGCTGTGATTTTCTTTTTTCTAACATCATCAATTTTAATATTTTCTCTTATTATTATGTCTATTAGACCTTTCTGTCAATGCTCAAAGTTGGCTTTCATGCTCTTGTTCACAAAGCTCTGAGTGAAAGCATGGTGCTGTTCAAAACCTTTTAGATCTACTGCCATCAGCTTCAACATCGAACTTTAATATTGCAAGGAGATGTCCTGGTAGACACCTATATCTCTAATGCCACATCACAGCCTTTTATAGTTCTTGACACTTTTTGCTCCAGAGAGGATGCAGATTGGATTAATAAAGTCACTGAAAGTGAGGCTGTAAGACACTGCCAGGGGTTATGGAAGAAGGACCACATATATTGTCCATATTAAGACAGCAGCAGGTTTTTTTTACCCAAGAACCTCTGCCAAGCTAAAATGCAGATAGCAATCAGGAAAAAAACACATCTGAAATTTTAAATATTGTTGGTATTGTTATCTGCACAATGCTGTAAATCTGTGATGGTCTCCTTTCAATTTTAGCTCTAAGAAAATGGATCATTTGTCAGCACTGAGGAAACAACAAAAAAATAGTATAGCTCATGGTACTGAGCTGCAGAAGAATGACAGTACAGTCAAGGAAGAAAGGTAAGTCACGTCTGTTCCACATGAAAACTTTTTCTGCATCACACAGTCTTAGGAAGACCCACTGTGACAATGTGACTTTTGAGTGCCATGGTTCACCTCCCTCTATGTGCTTGCAGCTGAAGGCACTCTGAGCATCCCAGGAGTTCAGTGGATGCGGTCTCCCAGGCTGCACAGGTTTAGTGATACCTTCCTATAACTAGAAAATCCTCCAAGGCCCCAATCAGGCATTAGCCATGGACATCATGCTACAAAATCATGTCAAATGCACTTCCTTACACTTCTCAGCATTTCCTGTTGTTTAGCAGCAAATGCTCCTGTTGAATGTGATTACACAATTTTCTTTCATCCACTGTGGCTAGACTGCGTAGCAGCAAAACAAGATGCTGACACAGAAATAAAAGTTGTCTTCTTGGGTTATTCTTTTCTGTCAAAATGACTATTACCCAGACTTAAGGCAGCAATGAATGATGCATGTTACTTACCCCATTAAGACTACCAGAACTTGGCTCCATGTACAAGCAGTCATGAGAAGTAGTGACCTCTGGAGAACAATGTGAAGACCTTCAGTAAGGAGCTTACCCCTCTCTTTGTCAACTGTTTAGCAGTCGGGTGGCCCCGTGCAGTGGACACCCACCCCTGCTACTCCTAACAAGATCTGAGCTTATCTCTGGTGCTGTGGCAGGTTTTCAGGCTCCCTTTATCAAATTCCAGAAGAAGGGAAGGAGATTATGAAAAGCAAGATTCCATACTGTCCTCGACCTAGATGAACATAACAGGGAGGACAGGCTGCCAAGTTTCAAAGAGGTTGGGTCATTCCTTGGAGATGACCACATTGTCTAGACTTACTACTTCAGGGAGCATAAATTGAAGAGGTACCTCTTAGAGACCACAGTGTAGATAGCTATGTCACAAGAACATAACCCTTACCTTTTTCCTGACTTTCAAATGTAAAAGTATCATTTCCTCCTTAGGAGATCATATTTCCAAGAAGCACATATCAATTTGTCATGTATCTGATCTGCATCATCATCTGCATCTATATTTAGAACAAAGACTATATTACTTTAAGTGTCCTGGTACAAAGCTGTTACTAACAGTTGTATTATTAAACTGCATCATATTGTTCAAAATGAAAAAGCCGGAAATAAAAATGAAGGAAAGGTATACACATTTACTTCCATATAAAAAAGCAACAGCTAATTTTGATAATGGTCTCAGGGAAAACAAAAGGGCTGTAGGGAAAGGCAGCAATCACATTCAGCTGCATACTTCATAATATGAAAACCCAAAGTATACATGTCAGAACTATTTAAAATCTTGTATTGCATCATTACTGGAAAAGAATAACTGGAGTTTCCTTCATGACTAATTTTCTTAAGTGTATTGGGTCAGGCCGAGGTGGAGTTAACTTTCCCCGCAGCAGCCCTCACAGCACTGTGCTGTGTATCGGTAGCCAGCAAGGTGCTGATCACACACCGGTGTTGTGGCTGCTGCTGAGCAGTGCTGGCACCGCACCAAGGCTGTCTCCCCAACATTCCCACACCACCACCACCAGTAGGCCAGGGGTGGGCAAGATCCTGGGAGGGGACACGGCCAGGACAGCTGACCCAAGCTGACCAAAGGGATATTCCATGCCATATGACATCTGCTCAGCAATAAAAGCTAGGAGAAAGGACAAGGGACAGAAGCATTAGTTATTTACATTTGTCTTTCGGAGCAACTGCTATGTGTATGGAAGCCCTGCCTCTCAGGAAGTGGCCGGACATCACTTGCTGATGGGAAGTAGAGAATAAATCTTTTGTTTTTCCTTTGCTTCTGCACATGATCTTTGATTTTGCTTTATTAAACTGCCTTGATCCTGACCCATGAGACTTTTTCCATCTTCTTTTCTTCCCCTCCATCCAGCTTAGGAGGGGAGTGACAGAGTGGCTTGGTGAGCACCTGGCATCCAGCCAAGGTCAAGCCACCACATTGAGTCACAAAAAAATAAGTCATTTCCACTATATACAATGTGTTAGGTAATCAAGCACCTATTGGTCACTATGGGCGCTAAAAGTTCAAACAGTTCTGTGGCAAAATTTCTCTCTCTAGTGCCTATAAATGTGTAGTGACATTGACCATATTTCCTCTGGAACTGCAGTAAAAATGGCTGAGAATATAAAACTTCTGCCGTATGCCATAATAACATTATTTATTTTTTTGCCTTACTCTGATGCTAATATTCAGAAATGTTGAACACCCAGTAGTCTTCCCAGTTGACTCAATCCTGGGATACATCTATGAAGACACATTATCAATGTTGTCCATAAGGAAACAGAATGTCTTCTAGCAATGGTACGTAATATGCAAACAATTGTGGTTATCTATGAATAAAAAATTATTAAACAAAGAGGAAACAATAAAAGTCACAAAAAATGAAATCTGATTCTCTGCCCTTGTCTCTTTCCTTTCTTTTTTTCTCTCTCTTCGTCATCACTTTCTAACTTTCTTTGTCTTTTCCCTATTTTTCTTTGATGTCCTTTTCTTTCACCTTGTAGTTTTTAATTTCTTAGATGAAGTGATTTCTTTGCTGGGTAATGGAAGTGGTATGTCTTTTGTCAGAATCATTATATATAATTAATGTAATTAAATGTAGTGACATGTCATATATATTGTTGAACTAAATAACAATTAATAGCTGGAAGAAAGCTTTGAAAACCATATCATATGAAAAGTTTCTAGGATTATTTCTTTTAAGGGATTTTTCATGAGCCATCAGTTACTTATAGTGCAAGGTTATAGAGTTAATGGTACAATTAAGTCATTTGAAGCCATGGTGAAATGTCTCTCTCAAATTTTATTATAGAGAACATACATAACAGGCTGTATTGGCAGTCCTGCTGAATTTACTTTGTTCTCTCATTCAGCATTAGTAGCAAAAATGTCTCTCTGCTTTCTTCATCCTGTGTATGTACCTTTACCTCAAAAAGATTTGCAGTTGCTTTTTAAGGCATGGCTTCTCAGCTCTTCAAAAGTCCTTTTTTTTTTCCTTGAAAGTTCATTTCACTAGTGCAGACATGAATGAAAATTGAGCATTTTATAATTTGGCTTTTTAGCTAACATTGAGCTCCAACAAGTGGACATTCTCAACAACATTAAAAAATATGCAGTGTCAAATTCAGAGATGCAAATATTGTGCTGTAGCATGGATTTCTTGGTACTCTACTTGCTTGTATTGCACTGTAATGAAATGCTACTGTATTGTCTGGAGTCCCTTAACCCTGCCTTCCCTCAGTGTGTGTCTGGCTCTGTGGTATTATAATCTACATACTAAAACATCATAAGGAGGCAAAAGTTAAATTAAGTAGGTGATGTATACAGTTTATACCTAAGAAAAAGTTCATCAAAGAGGAGTTAAAAGCCATCAAATCACAGATCAAGAGAACGTTGGCAATAGAGGAAATAGGACCAATACAGATTGTTTGACTTAGAGGACTGATAGGCAA
Source organism: Balearica regulorum gibbericeps (assembly GCF_011004875.1). Classification (NCBI taxonomy): domain Eukaryota; kingdom Metazoa; phylum Chordata; class Aves; order Gruiformes; family Gruidae; genus Balearica; species Balearica regulorum. The sequence continues at coordinate 49,924,484 of NC_046187.1, read as the reverse complement.
TGCCAAATATACAAAGGGGAGGAAATGTGACTTCAAAACTCTAGGGAAAACACCTGAAGAATCGGTAGGAACAGTGCCAAAACATTGTGAGTCAGCTGTCACAACAGCTCTTTACAGAGAGATGAAATGTAAAGAAACCCAGAAGCAGTGCCCCCACAGTGGATAAAACATGGATGCCAGAAACTTCCCATCTCTGCTGCTGTGGAATAAAAAGTGGGTACATACCCACTTCTATGCATGCCAAGCTCCCATATTATCTAGGATATCTATCTAGGTTAAAATGGGAGCTTGGTGTGCATAGAAGCACTCTGTGTAACTCTTGACTTATGCCCAAAGATCATAGTCTGTCAAAACTCCCCACAGTGGCAGCTACTGCTGTTTGTAGCCACATCCTTCTTGCAGCACCTACATGCAGGTTGGAGACTGATGGAAAGCTCTCCAGGACAGAAGGCAATTGACCTTATTTTCATATCATTTTAGATGACTAGAATGAAGCAAACCCAACAGATTACAAATTGGCCCCTTGATATTTCTGTTTGTATCATTTTATAATTGACTAAAGCAAGGAAAAACATTTCCCCTTCTACTCAGCAACACGGTTGTATAAATTGTGGGTGTGGTAGAGGTGAGCTTCTCAAGTTATTATTCAGAATTGACTTTATCAGGGAATTCTCTCAGACTGTTAACAACTTGTCCTTCCTTAGAAGTAGGAAGGACAAGTACCTTGGTTGACCATTGTCTGTATTTCTTTTAATTGCTTGCTGTGGGCATTATTTCTTGAACTTCCTTTCATATCTGTTGGCTGGGATTTCAAGGAGAACAATGATGTCCAGCATAGCCTTAAGGTGTACAAGAAACCTATTAGAACCAAAGAAATGGGTCACTGTAAGTTTCTTTGGTATGAGCCAAATTCCCTGCCAGTGTAAATCGGCATCTGTTCCATTTGCAGGTTGGATTAAAGGACCTTTATGGAAGGGAATCTTTAATTTCCATAATTCTCTGCTCCATGAAAAATATTCCTGATTCACAAAAAAAAACCCCACCACTTCTTCAAATTAAAATATGTCTAGTTAAATTTGCAAATTGATTTCATGGCTTTAGGTGTAAGATGAAGGAGTAAATTACTATGTCTGGCTTAAACAACAATGTCTACATACATCTACATTTTAGGGAGATAGTTAATGTTGCTGACCAAAAGTAAGTCTATTGGCACATCAAGGATCTAAGCAGTCAGAGATTTTGTGGATCAGTCTGAAGAGCTGAGCTGCCTAAATTGCACCAGAGTTATAGTTTAGCTGATTAAATGCTGATTTGGCTCCAGTCTCTAACTCCCAACATCATGGCGGCAAGCCAATTTCCTGCCTGCTCTACATCACCATAGCTCCATTAAAGTCAATGTATGAAGTTAATACACTCTACCTTAGTACTGACCTAGGCCAACATTTTTATAAGAACTGGTTTGTGAAGGACATCCTAATTAATTATACACAGAGATGAGCTGGTTTTACATTGTTAATGAATGCAACCCTGATTTCATTTCATATTTCAAAATATATTACCTCTTTCTCTTCCTTAGAGGAGTCCATTTCTCATAAACAGCCGATACAACTTCTTTTCACCATTGGGGAGTAATCTATCAGCACCTATGGCAAGATAAACAGTGGGAAAATACAAGTACAAATCTTTGCAGTACGGGAGTTTTCACACTGTGTGTCATGTAAATGTATTTAGAACCACAAACTGCCTTTGATCTGTGGGAAGTTTCCCATCAACTTCCCTGGGAACCTCAGACGTACATCAATTGATCTCTGCTACTACTACCACAATCATCTAACAGTATAACATGGCTGTGCGAACCAGTAATTTCAGATGTCAACCTTTGAGTTAAAATACCAGGAAAAATCAATCATGATTATTTTTTAACTAAAAATCATTTTTTTATTTCAGCTGTACCCATACCCTCCTAAAACACTGAGCAAAATACATAGGAGCATGCATTGAATTGAAACAGATGTATTCCAATATGCTAAACTGCAAGAGAAAGAGAAATAAATACTAATGAAAACTCTGAAATTCATTTCACAGATCTGTAAAATTAATATACATACAAAATATTGGATCTAAAGTATTGGTAATTTGTTTTTTTGGGAGATTTCTGAATGCAATGCAGTGTTGAATACACCCTAGAAACCAGAAGTCAATACACAGCAGACTAGTTGTACCATTTATTGTAAAACAGCTGGGCAGAGTGTTCTAAAAAGGATCTAGATCAAATGTTGATACCAAATTAAATATTTTTTTATACATCGGAGTTTTTATTTCATCAAGGAAATTTTGCATGGCCTTGCAAAAAAATTCCGCAGTTGACTTGAACAACTAATAAATAGACTCCATCACCTGTTCAAGTCATTATCTGACAACTTACCTCTGGGTCCTTGAACTCCTGTTATCTGGTGATCTCCTATACATTTATCTCTTGTCTCTCCACTACGAGGACCTCAGAAGAATTCAACAGGCCCTGCATATATTTTAAAATAAAGACATGATAGTATTTTCATTTATGTAATTAAAGTATAAGCTTATTTTCTTTTTTTTAATTTGCATTGTTTAGAAGAGGGTTAATATTTCAAGTTGATAACTAAAACTTTCAACAAAGAGACACAATCACACAGAACTGATAGAAAATAAAATCTAGTTTTGTTTGGAAATCTTAATCAAAAACAGAGGACTTAATTTCCAAACCTTACTGACTAGCCTACACCTACATCAGGGCTTTGTTTTGATGGAACGAAGAGGAAAGGAACTAAAAATGAGTGGTTATGACAGTACAGCGATACTGTGTGAAAGAGAGTGAGGAACAGCACTGTCATAAAACAATGCTCAAAGGAAAACTTTAGAATGCATCCTGCATAGAAAGATGCCTAAGTAGTTCAGCACAGAGTATCATAAATGGAAAAGGAATTCTATTTAAATGAATATATGCATTTCTTTCCGGAAGTATAAAGTATGCGGGTGTCAAATAGCAGGAAGAGATAAAACAATGTTATGCTATCTTTTTCTGGAATGAAAAAAAAAAAAAAATGCAGTGCCTAGATTTATTAGAAAATATCTACTGCCTTTCTTCTGGAGTTTATAGTTTTGTTCTCAGAAGTCTTACTCAGTTATTACAGCAGAATTGCAGAGTTCCAGGGCTACCATACACCAAAGTTTCCACACACTTCAGCATTTTTTTCCTGCCAAAAAGAAGAGTATACATTTATGTGGGCATTCAGAAGAGATTACTGGCATCTTTAAATCCTAAAGTAACGGACACAAGACATGCACAATAGACCTGACATGTCCTGGGTATGTTAGATTCTATTGGTATATACTATTCTTTTCTTGGCTTTCCTTTGTTAAATATGACAGCTGAGTCAAACTTACACTACTATAAAATTGCAGGTTTAATTCTTTATTTTTTCAATAATTTATTTATGAGTTGAAGCATAGGACAGACAAGAAGGAGAAAAAATGGTCAACTGCTGAATTTCTCTGATGCAAGAATTATTAGGAATATAAAGAAAGAGTTTATTCTCCAAAAAGATTATGATTTAACTGTCATTCCAAAATATTGGTGCAATAGTATGCAAGACTGAAAAGTAAAGTTTATTTAAGAAGGACAGACAAGAGGGGAAAAAAATACTTCTTTTTCATGTCAAAAATTTTTTAAAAATTAGCTGAAATGAAGAGGGAATTGGACCCAAATATTAAAATAGAAAAGATAGATCATGGGAATCTAAACCAGAGAAACCAGGAGAATTTTCATGAGTAAATGATATATTGTTCCTGACACAATAGGATATTTTAACTATTTAGATACCTCAAACACAGAAGATGCAGATCAAAAGCTGTCCATAATGTTTCCAGAAGAGCTTGGTGGGTGACAGAGTTCTGAAACAGAAGGTAAGTAAAAGAGTTACAGAGAATATTGTTCTTTATCACTACATCTGATATCCAAAAGGTGAGGTTTTTATCCTAAGTATGAGTTAACACCTGAAGATGGATTGCAAATTCTGTAAAGGTGACCATGAAGTGACAGTGTTGGCAATTCTTAGGAAAAGAGGGAAGGTAAATAGGAAAACAGAAAACATAAAGCTTCAAGATGTGAGATCAAAATGAACACAAAAATTGTTGTGTAAACTCCATGGGAGGCATGGGAAGGATAACTCAGGATAGGTGGCTACTGTCTAAGAAAATATGCTAAGTTAAAGTTACCCCAAAAGAAGAGGAACGATAAGTGTAGTAAGAAAAAAATTACAAACTCTTCATTGACTTCATACACAAGAAGGAAGCACATAAAAAATGAAAACAAATTGTTGTTATTGAAACAGGTATAAAATAGCACAAAAACATACAGACATGCAAAGGTCAAGTCAGAAAGGTCAAGGTACAAAAAGCCATTAAAAAATCTGAAATCTACCAGGACACGTTAATGACAGCAGGAAAGCACTAAGTACCTAGAACCAAAAATTTGAAGTGTTATCCTGTTTAAAAAAGGAAAGTTACTAAGAAATAAGACTCAGAAAGTTGAAATATGTTTTGGGTTTTGGCATTAGTTTTCACTAAAACATTTATGAACAAGTGGCTAACACGATAAGATAGTAGCATCATTAAGACCATGTGCAATGAATACTCTGAGGAGCTGAATCGCAGAAATGCAGACTGAAGGAAAACTTGTTGGGCAGAACATCTAGGGGTTATATAAGCAGTTAAACGTGTTGACAATTTCAAGAAATGCCAACATCATACTGTGAGCATAGCCCAAAGGGTATGTGAAGTAATCCCTCTCTCTGTCCAGAACTGGAAGAGCCTTGGCTGTAGCATTCTGCCAAGTTTTGAGCTGTCACCTAAGAAAAAAATATGAATCTCTTCAGTGAAGTTCAGAAGAGAGCAACGAGAGTAATCAGACAGCATAACTCAAAAGAGAGCTTGACCGGATAAAACCTGTCCAGCTTTGAGAGAAAAGGTAGAACAATGGTCTCAAAGCATGTAGTAGAAATCAAGGAGAAAATGAAATAGTATTTTCTCCTTACCGAGACAGAAGAAGAAGTATAACACAGCAAGATCAAGGTTAGATTTCAGGGCAGACTGCATAAAGAAAGAAAAGGACAGCAAAGCATAGAATAAATTGTCTGGAAGTCGTCATCTTTACAGGTTTCCAGCAACAGGCCAGATGAATATCTGCCAGAAAGAAAATAAGTACACCTAGAGAAGTGGACTAACAGTCCCCTTCCATTTCATTTTCTTTTGACTTTGTTTTACTGAATCTGAACCTCAGTGTCCTACACCTGGTCTGGTAATGAAACAATTTTAAAAATACCTGAGGTTCTGCCTCTGCTCTACCTCTAGGTGCAGAGTACAGCTGCTGACAGAGCACATCGCTGGTTTGTTCGTGTTCGCAACAACTAGAATAAGAATTTGTGTTACATTCTACTAAAACATAGAAGCTATTTATCTGCTTTCATTGTTTATTAGGAACATCACCAAATAGCTAAAAACCACTCTGCTTTTCTTCTTGAAGTCTAGTTAAGTTTTCATCTAGTTCCTGCTGTTTGTCTTTTCCAGCTTCTGACATTTGCTACATTGTCTATCAATGCTAACACTAACACAGTATCAGGTGTCTACAGTCAAGTTTGTGTTTAGAATTGTTTTTAAATATAAGTACATCACTATCTAACTTCTAATTTTTCAACTTTAACACTCGAACAGATATAGGATTTTATGGAATGGAAAAGCTTCTAGCCAGTTTTATACTTTTATTTATCCTTTTAGAAGGATGAGCATACATTTCTGCTGACACCACTGGAAATCTGCGATTGGAAATGACACTGCAAATCATGAATGACCAGAATCATCACCTGTTCCCAAAGAGAAGTTTGGCTTCCTAGACATCCAGCCTTTTGGTGAAACTGTATCGAAATCAGCAGAGGTATTCGTTTCTAAAACTGGACTAACACCGTAGAGTCAGAATGATTCACAAAAAAGCATTTACCACCAAAGAGCAATGCCTGACACAGCTTTAGTATTAGCAGTTCTGACGATTCAGTATTCCTCAGCCAGGACTGTGTAGGATAAGGACAATCATATCTGCATGATGTATTATTGCACCATTAAGCAGATGTGAAGCATCCATCACTGGCCATTGCTAGAACAGGATATGGAAATCGCTGAACAATTATTCTGTTCTGGAACAACATTTCTTATGTGTCCAAGCTCTTGAGCACCTGACCTTCAGCAAACACATTCATACATAACAATAAACTCATAAGCAAATGTTTGCAGAAGTAGCACAGAAGAAAACCGACAGTTTTGGTGACAAATTTCCATTCTTTACTAACATATAAACATATTTATAAACATAACAAACTGAAGCTTCACTACAAGCCGCTATTATAAAACCTATCTTCCTGAGGTCTTTAAGATAGTTTTTTGCTTATTTACATAAACCAAAAGAAGCAAAAACTATGTTGCTGTGTTGTGTTGTAACATATTGTAGAATAATGTGTTAGTGTGCAATGCTACAGGGTGATCTCAGAGTCTTAATGTGAAATTGCTACTGATATTATTGAAAAGCTTATTTTCCCGTCTTAAATCCAGCTCTAGACTGATATTCTTCTGTGGTCACAACAGCTTCTGATGTGTTGTAGAAATGATCTCACACTTCTGTGATGTCCTGTCAAAAATCATAATAGTATCATAAGATACGTCATCCCTAATGGTTGGTAGTATCATAAGATACATCATCCCTAATGGTCAGTGCCCGACAACAAGAATAGACCTTATTTATTAGATAGGCTCTATTAATGGATTTTTATTGTTTGGGGTATCAGCTGTGAGCAGTAGAAGTGAGAAGAGAACGTTTTCATAGTGAAACAGTTATTCCAAAAAAAGCAAAATTTATCCCCCTGAGCAAAGCTTTACAATATCGTTACCTTGTTTTAAGCTTTTATAATTCATTTTAAGTCGAGTAATTCTCTACATTAGTTCAGATTTCACATAGAAGTATAGAGCTGTTCAGTTGTCAGGGACATTTTTAGGCATTTTGCCCCTTCCAATTTTCTCAAAGTTCGAATAATCTACTTCAGAGGGAAGAAAATAACCAGCGCAGAACAGGTGAAATTTTCAAAAGTAGTCCCTGTTGGGTTTACTCAGCTCACACAGATGAGTTGTCCCAAAATGCCTTGGAAAATCAGGACTTCCTTCAACTTCAAGAATGTCTTTTACTTATAGGCTAGTCATTCACTTACAGCAGAAATATTTGCCCTCTACCCACATTCTCCACATATCCTGACTATTCTTGACTGATGGAAGCAGATTTTAAATTTTACTGGGAGTTAGATAAATCTCCCGGGATCTCCTAATTCAAGGGAAAGCAAATGTGCTCTCCACTTAGTCCATAGGTTCACTGAATGTATTGAAACTTAATTTTAATGTATTAAACTTGATTTTGCTTCCCACCTTTCACTTGCCTCTGGCCATGGATTGCTGAAACTGCAGCTTAAAATCAGTATCAGAAAGCTTTTGTTCAGTTTTCATATTTAGATCTTATAAATGTTCTGAAATGATTAACAAATTGATTTAAGTTTCCATGTGATTTCTGATAATTTTTCTAAACTCTTTTCCCATTGGAGTTGAAGATGAAAGTAGTAGATTAAATGTTCTTCAAATTGATTTCCACTTTCAAAACCAGTTTCCAATGAATAGGTTCCAAATGAAAATACAGTGTCAGTGTTAAATTCTTGGCTTTAGCTGACATATATGTTTCTAAAGAAATGAAATCAATGGCACAAGCATCAAGACCTTATAATTTTGTTATAGAATTTGTCTTCCAGTTCCTTTCTATTGTTTCTTACTACAGATTATCAGTCATCTCTTTACTAGTCATACACAAGCAAAAAAAAAAAAAAAAAAATGCTTCCTATCTGAGGATGATTTTTTTCAGCATATTTCACTTCTCTTACACTCATCTTTTACCATTACTGATCCTAAATATTTTCAAATTTCATTCATGGATTTCCACACAGGAAGGCATATGGGCTTGTATAAAACCTCATTAAAGTCAATAGATGTCCCTAGGCGAACTAGATTCTGTCTACATCGAGCTCCTTTTTGGATTAGTTTCTTGGAGCAAATACCAGCATTTTCAACTTTGTATGCCTAAAGCAAGTCATTTATATAAAAGTGGCACAATTTCCAGAACAACTGACAACCAAATACACCCAAGAAAGCTGATGTGAACCACAAATTACTTTGAAAAAAGTGGGTACTATGTATCTGCATGGTCACCAGTGGAAACCAAAGTGGAGTACTGCAGCTCATTCTGATGTCTGCAATTTAGAAGGGAGATTGACAGGCTGAAAAGAGATCACAGAATAATCCCAAATCTTAATTGGGAACAAATGCAAGGAGAAGAAATAATTAAGGAAGGAAGTCCATTTACTTCATCAAAAGAGAAGCCTGAGACATTATTTAATTAAAGTACTGGAATACCTGCAAGAAAATACAATACCAACCTTTTTTTAATAATAGAAAAATAGTACTTTAATATACCTGCTTTAAAAGTCTGGATACCAAATCCACACAAATTTATATCAAAAATAAAGGCACATATATGTCATTAGGAGAGTGGTTAGTGAGTAAACCCTCAAAATAAATTATTGAGGTAAAGAACAGTTCTACATTTCTTGACAACTTCATTTTAAGACTGATTGCCTTTCTTTAAAATATATCTTAGCCAAACAGAAATGTGGCAGTTTAACATAAATGTAATTGGAGGAATGTGGCATAAGGTTCTACCATCAGATCAGATGGACATTTCTACCTTTCAGAGTGTACAACTATGTGAAAAGCTCTCTGCAGAAAATCACACTGTGAAAAGCTCTCTGTAGAATATCCCCACTTTTGAAAATTTGCTCTTTATATAGAATAATGAATGATAAGGTGTAAATCTAGTAGACGTTTCAGAAGAAAAAAGTGGAATGACATTTGGGAGACTAAAAAATAAATAAACTTTAGTGATAATCGAAGTATATAATCTGTGTCTAGGAACCTAAATAGAGCTTTTTTTTGTTAATGACTTCTTTTTTTTTTTCATCTGAAATATATTTTGAAGGAAAAAAAAAAATCATGACGCAGTTTTGGCACATGAATTGAATGCCCTGAAAGGTTTTGGGGTGACAACAGTGGAGAGGAAGTTTGACATTTACCCCTCCATTGCATGTGCAGTCACATTAAACCTCCCTGTAAAACAGGTAGCCTCAGGGCTACTTGAGAGGGACCACCCCCATCAGAAAAAGCCTGTATAGGAATACATATTATAGGAGGTAAGGTCTGTGGAAAAAGGTAATACTTTTATTAGACCAGCTTAGGCTTGGAGTGAATTCAATCTTCTGTGGAGACTGTCAACAAGGGAGTCAATTAATGCCTGTTGTGATGATGGTTTCTGTGGAGTGGGCAACCAATGGATCACTACTGTGCACCTCTCAGGTCTTCTTCCCTTCCTGCCCTCCTTTTCCCTGTGGTAAACTTCAGGGTGATTAAATTAATGGTCATGCAGCTTAAGTGCCCTCTGTGATGCACGATGGGGCAAGGTTAAATCCCCTGTAGCCTGCAGGCAATCGAATTCCCAAAATAATTCTCAAGATAGAAACAGCCAGATATTCAGCTTTTATTTGTTTGGAAGCTATACAGCAGTTTCAGGATTTAATTGTAGATACAGATATCCTGACAGATGCTTATTATGCATGCCAGGCAGACACAGTGGGTTCTGTATTGCTAGTGAAATGGGTGCTAATCTGAGCAGGAAGAAAACCAGACATTTTTAGAAGTTTGTCAGAGTTAATAGTCAGTTATTACAGTTCATATGAAATGAAACATTTTCTGATCAATCAATGTCGACATTAAAAGCTTGTTTGCTTTTATTTGTTACTGCATGGAGTATTTTCTCTTGTTTCTTTTAAAAGCTTTCATTTTATTGAAGGCATTATTTTGATTTCATAAGCAACACAGAAATGAGAAAGTCCTAAATCTCAGGGGCTTGTTGAAGTCGTTCTGTCTAAGCATGGAAAAGCAGCTTAGCCAAACTTCTGTTGGTGTAAGTTCACTGACATAAGCAGGGCTTACACCAAGAGCTAATCCTGCCTGATGAATGTGCACAGCACATGTGAACAAGAAAACAATATCTTAGCTGAAAAAAAAAAAAGATTGTGAGGCTATCTTATTTGGAATATGCTAACTGTTCCCTTGTTATCCTGCTCCTAGACACCACTGAGAAAACTTCCCCAAAAGCCCATGAATGGAAACTATTTTGCCAGCTCGTGAAAGGGATCTCTCCCAGATTTTTTGTACTGTACTGTGCATTCACAAACCATGAGAGAAGGACCAATGATTTTTCTGCTGTTCAGTGCTTGTGCTCTTCCAGCTGTGAGGAAGTATTGCCTCTAGAGATGATGACTGCACACACCTGACAGCCATGGGCAGAGCAGCCAGAGCCCCATCTGCTTCATTTCACAAAAGATTTGGAAAGTCAAGATGGCAAGTGCTGCCAGGAGAGGGTATGAAATATGTGGGGCAATAGCTTGGTGGGTCTGCTGACTTAAGATAAAACACTTTAGAAGATGCACAATATCCAAGAACAATAATTTTCATCCAGAATTTTACAGGCACAGACATAGCTAGCTTTTCCTATCTTTATCCTTGGCAAAAGAAAGCATATGAATTCATATCTCTCAGCTTCCTCCATGGATTTCTAATCCTCTTCATTCATTCCCCTTTGCCCCAGAGAATTTGAAAGAGGCTCATGACTTCTCCTGAACACTTAATTGACTGTTCCTGCATTAATGGGAAACTGCAGCCAAAAGGGCTGGTGAATAAATGGGCTGCAGTGAATGAGATACTTTTGCATCCCTTCCAGAGATCCTGGGAGAAGAAGGTGGACTGGACAGAAAGAGAAGGAAGTATTTCATAAAATTAAGTGCAGGATAGGCAGAAGGTTACTGGAGTGAGGTATGTTTTATTGAGCGTAAAATTGCACCATTGGTATTAGACATCGTTCAGAAATGCAGAGCTAAATATTTTCCACCATGAGGGAGACTGATTGTGTAGTTTACTCTGGGGATCGTATTCCACAAAGTGTGGTGAGATAATATGTCTTCCTGGAGGCCAGGATTTTTTCTAACCCACTGCTGCTACTGTAGTACATTCAAGAATTCCCATCAGCCTTTTGTCATTGCTTCACTTCTCCAATGGGACACAGTCTCTGACAGGTTGCCCCACTCCATATAAAAGTCATCACTATGAATGCTACCTTCACACTTCTCTGAATTGTCTCCAGAAGAAGGAGAATAAAACTTACCTTTGTTGTCGTCTCATGTCACACCATGTTAGGAGAAAAAATATCAATACTGAAGGCAATTCAGAATTTCCTTTTTTCCAGACACTTACATCCTCCTTAACGATGTAAAAAGAAATAACGTTAGTCATAATCATAAAAAAATGTTTTAAAAAAGCAGGTATCATAGAACAGGCTTTTTTTCTATATCAAAATAAGTCTGAATGCTTCCTTGAACTCAAATCTTAATTAAAATCTACACTATGATATTTTATTTTTTAATTGCTACAGATTAAAGAACGTGCCAAGTATCAATGTCACAGGAGTCAACAAAAGTCCCTTTGCTTTCCCTAACTCTCATCCCCCACATCCACAGGTTTGGATATCGAAACTTTGCAAAGCTCTATTCAAACCAGACACTGAGTTTCCTTGACACGTTGAAAAAACTTTGTTTAATCTCATATGGGAAAAGCGTGGTTTTCTTTCTCATAGCAGTAGTTCTTGAGGTTGAGAAGAAGCACCATGTGGGTGGCTCATTAAGGCACAGAGCCTTCCGCTGTCCTCAGCACCTTTGTGCCATCGATTGCGGCCGCCCATCAGACGTCAGCTCGTGTAGCAACATGGCATTGCTATTCCTCTCTGAAGAAAAGAGCACAGAGGGGCTTGCAGAGCTCCACGGGAGCAGTGACACAGACAGGTTGATAACAGCCACAGCTGGATCTCAGACAGTACAGTGACAATGAACTCCAGCATCATCCTAAACTACACTATACTGCAAGTTTCATGTTCATAACTCACCCTTTAACTCTTCCTCAGTTCTGTAAAAATGATCTGTGGTATATACATGACCTAGTAAGTCTATTGTTTAAGATTATCTAAACACAGACGGCTTCTTTTTTAAAATAATGAAGAGCAACTTTTGCTTACTTGCCTAGTGACTGCAATAATGGCAGCAAAAACAAGCAATGAGGCAACAAAGGTAATCATAAATATCCACAGTTCTTCCTGAGTGACTCTTTTTGAAGCTGAAAACAAGCAGAGATGAAGGGAAATTCTATTTTTTTGTATTTTGCCGAGGTCATGACTAGAGAAGTTCAGAATATAACTGATGATTTATTACATTTATTGATATAGACATAATGAAGAACTAATTGAATATTGAAAATACTTTTTTTTTGCAAACAAACAAAATAATTAAACCATAAAGGATTTAAACTATTAAAAAATAGTGCCAATTCTCATGGAGCTTCCTGTGTTCCAGTTTGTGCCCATTGCCCGATAGTTTGACTGTGAAATATGGCTTTAAGATGTACCTAAATGAATAGCCAAAAAACTGTCTACTGTGAAAAAAGTACAAAACAGACTTTCAAGTTTTTATTACTTTTCAGAGGCAAGCAGCATTCAAAGGAATTCCCAGAATCTGCTGGTAGTCCCACTGGCCCTTTGGTCTGGCAGAAGGGCTCCTGGGAAAGGACCTATCAAAACTTTTTCATAGGCCAGCATGACTTCTGCAAGCCTTCCAGCTGGATTAATGACCTTGGTCATCGCGTGCCAGTGGCTGAGGTCAGCTCTGCGCCTACAGGCATCACTGCCAGCCAAAACAGACAGATGGTCATGTGGGGTCAGGTAGTGCAGATGAATTTTACTGTCAATGACAAACACAGTCAATGCAATATAAGAAATATATCTTTTCTAAAGGAGGAAGTGATTCAGGAAAAAGTCAGTTATCTTCTCCTGAAAACTGCTAAACAGTACATTTCAGGATCCTGGCTTTATGCTTCCATTTTGTGAAATTAGCAAAATATTATCCTGTTTACTAGAAATCAATTGCATGGTCGAAGCAATGCTTTCCTAGACAGGGCAAAAAACTTGACAGAGTCAGAATGTTTATCCAGACTCATAACTGTGTATGAAAGCGCCTCCTCACAATTTGTCATCTTTTGAATTCCCAAACTTATACAAGAAAGAACATTTGCCTTAAGGCTTTCAATCTCAATATCTTCATAAATAATAATGTAATCTAATATTATTTAATGATGAGGAGCCTGAGTGGCTTATCTCTCTTAGTTTGCAATGTCAGAGAAGCCACCTGCCTTGATTTTGGCTGAGATAGATAGACTTAATTTTCATTCTAGTAGCTGGTATAGTGCTGTGTTTTGGATTTAGTATGGGAATAATGCTGATAACACACTGATGGTTTTAGTTGTTGCCAGGCAGTTGTAGTGTCTACACTAAGTCAAGGACTTTTCAGCTTCTCACACCCTGTCAGCGAGAAGGCAGGAGGTGCACAAGAAGCTGGGAGGGGGCACAGCCAGGACAGCTGATCCAGACTGGCCAAAGAGATATTCCATACCACATGACATCATGCTCTGCGTATAAACTGGGGGGAGCTGTCTGAGGAGAGGTAAGGTGGCCACTGCTTGGCTCAATTCAGCTTCTCCTTCAGCAGTTTCTGTGACTTGTTGTATGGGACTGCACACAGCAACCTTCTACCCCCGATGCTTTCCCACAATGCGACAGGACCCATCAGTGACCTGGGCATATCGCTTCTCATTTTCTGGCAGTTTATTATACAGAGAGGCTTTTTGAGCATGTGTCACCTCCTTCTCTGGTGATATTCCAAAATCTTCGCCTTTTGAGCAGTCCATGATCACTTCCAGAATTTCTGGGTGACTGAGATTTCCTATTCAAGCCTGCTGTGTGATCAGTGCAACCCACTTAGTCCACCTAGTATCAGTTGCCTGATGTGTAGAGGGGACCCTCCGGAACATCCTGCCCAGCACCAGCAGCTGGGGTGCCAGGAGGAGCTGTGCTTCAGTACCCACCACTTCCAAAGCAGCTCGAACCCCTTCATATGCTGCCAATATCTCTTTTTCAGTTGGAGTGTAGTGGGCCTTGGATCCTCTGTATCCCTGACTCTAAAACCCAAGGGTTCAACCTCGAGTCTCCTCTGGTGCTTTCTGCCAGAGATTCCAGGTAGGGCCATTCTTCCTGTCAGTGGTGTAGAGCACATTTTTAACATTTGACATCAATAAACATTTTATAGGTATGGCCGATAGACTAAGGCAATGATATCTGTGTGTATATATCAAAAGACAAGGAAAGTGATGATTAACTGAAATGTTTTGGAAAATGTGGGACCAGAGCATGATGTACATGGTACAGAATAAGGGGTGGATACCCCAGCTTATTGGCCATAATGACCTGAAAAGATGGAGAGAGACAAACGATGGATGGATTGGCTGGCCAACTCCAGCAAAACAAAGAAAGTCACTCTTCTTCCATTGTCATCTTGGCGGTGGAGAAACTGATCCAGCGACCCAATGAGAATATGTCCTATTCCCCACCTGTATGGACAAGTATCTCAGCTATTAGAAGTATTCCTCTGCTCAAGAGAGAGGATATAAAGGGCACATACCACAGGGCATTCAGTGATTTTACCTGCGTGACCACAGAGAGGACATGAGGAAGTGCGATGGAAAACCTACCTCAACCCTAGAGGCATGGCTATGTGAGTTGCAAAGAAAAATAACAAAAGGGGGTTCTTCCAGGAAAATTGCTGCTCTAGTTTCCAGCAGGCAGTTCTCCAGACTGAGTAGAAGGCCTGATCATATTTATGATCTTCTTGAAGGGACTTCTAAGTCCCTTTTTGCAAGCAGTGAGTAACGAATATGATGACCAGGATTAGAGGGGCCCTGCCTCCAGCCAGGTGGAGGAAACGGACAACCAGGTTTACTGCACTGTGTGGATCTGATGGCCGGGCACATCAGACCCTCAGGAGTCTAAGGCTCTAGTGGACACTGGTGCACAGTATACCCTAATGCCATCAAGGTATAAAGGGGTAGAACCCATCTGTATTTCTGGAGTGACAGGGGGATCCCAACAGCTAGCTGTACTGGAGGCTGAAGTGAGCCTAAATGGGAATGATTGGGAAAAGCACCCCATTGTGACTGGCCCAGAGGCTCTGCTCCGTGTATTCTGGGCATACACTGCCTCAGGAGAGGGTATTTCAAGGACCCAAAAGGTCCTTTTGGCATAGCTGTTTTGGAGATGGAGGAAATTTGAACCATTGTCTGCTTTGCCTGGTCTCTTGAAGGACCCTTCTGTTGTGAGGTTGCTGAGGGTCAAAGAACAACAGGTGTCAGTTGCAGTGCACAGCAGTGCACTGGCAGCAATATTGCACCAAGACTCCCTGATTCTCATCCACAAGCTGATTCGTCAACTGGAGAGCCGAGGAGTGATAAGCAAGACTCACTCACCCTTTAGCAGTCCCCTGTGGCCAGTGTGGAAGTCCAATGGACAGTGGAGACTGACAGCAGACTATCGTGGCCTGAACAAAGTCACGTCCCCACTGAATGCTGCCATGCCGGATATGCTGGAACTTCAATATGAACTGGAGTCGAAGGCAGCCAAGTGGTACGCCACAACTGATATGGCTAATACATTTTTCTTGTTCCCTTTGGCGGCAGAGCACAGGCCACAGTTTGCTTTCACTTGGGGGGCGTCCAGTACACCTGGAATTGAGTACCCCAGGGGCAGAAACACAGCCCCACCATTTGCCATGGACTGATCCAGAGTGCACTGGAACGGGGTGAAGCTCCAGAGCACCTGCAGTACATTGATGACATCATCATATGGGGCAACTCAGCAGAAGCTGTTTCTGTGAAAGGGAAGAAAATAATCCAAATCCTTCTGAAAGCTTGTTTTGCCATAAAACAAAGGGACCTGCACAGGAGATCCAGTTTTTAGGAATAAAATAGCAAGATGGACACCATCAGATCCCAATGGATGTGATCAACAAAATAGCAGCTATATCTCCACCAATTAGCAAAGAGGAACCACAAGCTTTCTTGGGCGTTGTGGGTTTTTGGAGAATGCATATTCCGACTTAGTCTGATTGTAAGCTCTATCAGGTGATTCAGAAGAATAATGATTTCAAATGAGGCCCTGAACAATGACAAGCTTTTGACCAAATGAAACAGGAGATTGTTCATTCAGTAGGTCTTCTATAGGAACTACTCCTATCTAAAAATATGCTACATTATGTCAATGCTCACATGATAAGCCATATAGTAATCTCAAAATAAAATGACAGGTGTTTACTTTCCTAGATCCTGCAGTAATTCAATTCCATTTAAATATTCCATTTCAAAATGTAATCCTCAAATGCTAATTAAATAGTACAATGAGTTACAAGATAGATCAAATATGAAGGGTTTCAATTGAGATTACTATCAACTCCACTGCGACGACTGACTTAGTGGGGAATTTCTGATTACAGGTAAAGCATTTCAGTGACTGCTGAGTGTTCCTAATCTGTTTGTAAAAAAAAAAACAAACCCCATAACAAAACAAGTGAAGCATATAAAAATTTTAATCCATTTATGAGTAGAAATTCAATAGAAAATGAGATTAACAGTACTAAAAAGACTCAAAAAATTGCAAAATATAAACTCGAGTTTGTTGGGAATAAACAGATCTTTTTGAAAGACCTGCAGTGTCCTTTGAGGAAAATAGTCACTGACATCTGACTTCAGTGTCAAATGTCAGTTGAAGTATTACAGATTCACAGGTGAATTGGCAATTTTTAGATTGCCTGGCAAAAGAGGTTAGCACTAGAGTTTCCCTTTTTCAACTTTTGTGAGAATAGGATAAGAGAAGAAAATTATTACTAAGGGCATTTGGAAGGCAACAAAAAAGTGGCAAGACTGAAAGGTTTGGTGAGTGTTGCAAGTGTAAGGCTTCACTAAAATACTATTTAATCATTTGCACCTTGAATATCAGACAGTTTTTATTTTCTTGCAGTTTGTTGCTGTTTCAGAGAAATAAACTCTAAGAAGTTTCTCTAGAAGATTTGCTGTGCCAGATGCATCCATAAAAGCCTGAGCTATTTGTTGAGGGCGCTATATGGACAGAATTAAGGAGAAAAGGAAGAAAACCCTGGTCAGTGAGATACCACTGTCTGCTGGCACTCAAAAACTGGGAACTGCTGGTGCTTCACACATCCCAATACACCCCAAGGGTTGGCGGTGCGCTCTTTGGGCAGTGACGGCTGCCGGCACTCTGGCCACTCTCTCGCCCGCTCTCTGGGTGCAGGAGCCACAGACCCCGATTCCTTACAACAGAAATGCCTGGCAATCTACCCAGCTTGCCACACTTTATTCTTGGTGAAATATGCCCTCAAGTACAAAGTAACACATTCTGTTCAGAGTGAATATGCTTTCACATAACTAATGGAGACTTGCAAGATTTATTAGAAGGCAGAAAACTGTTCCTTTCTGTACTGATCTCAGTAGATATTAAACTTCCTGTGAGTCCTATATCATGTGTAATGTTTTTCTACTAGCTAAAGAAGCAGATTGGCTGTAATAAAGATGCATTTTTAACAGTGCTGTGAGAAAGGTAGTCAGGAATTTTGAAATTATGAAATAATGTGAATTAACATATTAATTGTATTAAAAATTCAGTAACACCTTTTTGCATTTGGTGTTCTCTTAGTGTTGCATCTTCAAGATTAGAAGAAAAATGCATTTGATCCCCATAGTTAACTATTTAATCATTCCATCTTTTGATTGAGTGTGCTGACAGAAAACATGCACTCTGTGGACAAGAGCAGAAAGAAATGCCATAAAAGAAATAAAAACAACACACACATTTTGCTGGAAAGGATTGAAACAAAAATAATAGAGCTGGATCTGGCAACAGGCACCAATCAAGGAAGAGCGAAATAATTTATTAAGAGGTTCTGGCCAAAAACAGTTGCTATGGATAGGAGGTTTTGTATCAGTTTCAGTGGGTTTTGTATCTGCTCCGTGTTTGGAGGTGCTCTATTTTAGAGGGAAAAGAGACTACAACAAATAAGAGGCATGAAGCCAATTTTCCTCCGTTCCCTCAGCGTAAATCCAGATTAACTCATGAAAGATTTACAGTCGTAGGCTGGTCAGCGTTTGATCCACAAATTAGAAGATATAAACCTGAGATGAAGAAAAGAGGAAGGAAAGATATAAAGCTAGTGTATCCTAAAGGACAAAAAATAGTGTCTCAGGTAAAAGAAAAAAGAAAATTATCAAGTTTCAATGAAAAATAATTGTTAAGTATCCCTAAATAGAAGCAGCAAACCATGCAGTACAATTTTGTAGTTTCCCAACACAGAGTAACAGGTTATATGAATATTTATAAAGGGCTAAGACAAACAAAGAAGAGCTTAAAAATTAATAATTTAGGAGCTGCACTGAAGAAAAGAAGTATATGTTACTTTACACTTCTTTTTCTACTGTATCTTTCTTGATCTCTTTCTTATTCATTTGCACTGGCACCCAATTTTTTTTTTTCTCTCTCAAAGGGGAAAAAAAAAAAGGGGGTAAATGACCTTATAGATGATAACTGATTAATTATGTTGACTGTACAGCACTTGGGGGGTTGGGGAAGGAGTGAGCAAGTGGCCACATGGTTTTTAAATGCTGGTTGGGGCTAAAGCACAACAACTGTACGGCAATTCTATGGTTATATCCCAGCAGAAAGTATTCAACAGCACATTTAAGACATACAGGTGAAAAATGCCTGTAGTTATTTCCTAGCAAAAGATACAGATCCAGGATGCTGAGTAGCCCAAAATATAAATTAAGGTGCAAAGTATATGCAGAAAGTTCACTTTTGCACTTTCTAAAATACTGTACTGTTTTGCCTCTGGCTATTATCCAGCTACCAATTATAGTTGCCTATATTGCTGTTCTAAAAAACCTGGCCACATATGGTCTATACTGGATTAGCAGAAGTGACAAGCCCTTTAAGCAGAAAAGAGAGGCAGGCAGTTACAGAAAAATATCTACTCTTGGCTTTGAACTAGGGACATTTTCTTGGTAAGAGATATCTCCATGTCATACCATAGTTTCTTGACAGTTTAATATTCAGTTATAGTCTTCAGATTAAGGAAATATTTAGCATTATCAGAAACTCTCACTGACCTTTCCTTAATATGAAAGAAGAAAGGGTCATTTTCACTGCAAAATGCTGATGAGGTTTATTTAAATGTTGTTGTTACATTAAAAAAAGGACATGGAAAGGCAAAAAGGTCCTGGAGGCACTGCACTTTAAGCTGACTTACATTTGTTCATGGAATATTTGTATTTTTCTGCCCATCTTTATACATATGTTATCTTGATTATATACTTAGTTTCTAAAAGCTTGGCACTCGTAGAAAAATTAGAACAGTAGGGGTCTGGTCTGTAACTGGGCTTTTGGTAATGTAGATATGAGTTATAATAATAACAATAACACTATCTTGTGTGATTATGTCAGTGGTGCTGCTTTTAGTCATAAACAGACTTTTGTAAATAAATACGTAAATGATAGAAATATTCAAATAAATTCTTTGGTTGCTTTCAATTAGCCTGGCAAAATCACCTTTCCTATTATAGTAAAATTGTGATATAAAATCATTATTACAGAATCTGAAAAAATCAGCATGTTAAATGAAAATATCATGGTTTCTATTAAGGTCATAGTATGATTCTTCATCTATCCAGAAATAACAAAAAAAGAAAACATCTCTGTGACTGTGGATTTTATGTTCATTTTCTATGTGTAGCACAATATTCATTATCTATGAATATTTAGATCCAAAATGAGTCACCATCAGATGTTTTGACAAGATGTGTTGACATCTGGACATGTTTTCAGACATGGCTCTAGCTCCCCTGCTATCTGGATATCCTAGGGCATCAGAAGACAAACTGACACAAGACTTCAGTAGTCTTGGGGAATCTAGCAAATGATTTTGCACCAAAATGAAGATTGTACTCACTGTTTCTTTTCCTGCATAGGTTTTCTGTTGTCTATGAGGTTTTCCTGGTATACACTGTAGTTGGGGCACCACAAGTAAGAGTTTTGGTGAAGCCCTTTTGAAAGAGAATGATGTAGTGATGACATATGAACAATATTTTAAAATAATGACAGTCCAGATATTATCTTTGTGCATATGCCATCTTCCTAAGTATTTAAATAAAGTCAGTTTTTAAACTGTCCTGGGAATATAAACACAAAAATCCCCTATTTATGCTACTAGGTATTATATAGCTCTGCTTAACCAACTTGAGCTATGAATTTTTTGCACTACTGGAAGCCATAAATATTCAAAAATTAAAAGGCCTTAATCTCATGAAATAGTTTTCAAAATGTCCAGAAGTTTTCTTCTTTCTATACTTTACTGCAGCCATGAAAGCTCACTTTTTGAAGATTTTGCCCCTAACATGAAGAACTAATTCTGGAGGCGGGGGAAGACAAAATGAACAAAGTGAGGCTCACAGCTTGGCCACCTGATTTTAAAGCTGGATCTCAAAGTAAAGTATGAAATACCACTGTTAAAATCACACAGATTGATACAATAGGCTTCCTTCATAAGAGCTGCTCTTCCCAATTATTAAATTAATTCACTTTTGTGTGTTAAATCAAACTGTAAACTCCTCAGGGCATGGCACAATTCTTTTTCAATACAAAGCTGAATACAGAAGAGGCCCATTCCTAACTGGAATTCTTCAGCTCTTCTCTAATATAAATAAAAAACATAATTAGAAATGTACTAAGATAAAAAGAAACAAAAGGTCCTGTAAATACCACTGAATGCTTCTATTATCCTGTGGCAGTAAAAGTTCACTGCTCATTTTGTTACAGAGCAATTAAAGGCAGGTACCTTGCCAGGCTCAAAGAAAAAGGAGTGAAGACTTTAGTGTGTACGTTCTCTTTCATGAAGCCAAGGACAAAACCAGATACCAGACCTGAACTGAAATGGAGAGGAATGCATTAAAATCAGTCTAAAGGATTGTCTTGAAGTATCGTGAAACTTCACAGAACGTAAAGGCAAATTAAATTTTAGTCATATAGTGTGTTAATTTTATTGATGGAAATAAGTCATATGAAAACAGCACCTCAATTGTCAAAGACCAGTGCTTACCTAAGGAGGTAGGCATCTGTCAGACAGAAATGCTTGGGATTACTCTTTACAGATTGGAAGACAGAATCACATATTAGCTACTTCCCCACGACAAGTGAATAAATAAAGCTTTTTGCATGCTATACTCACTACAAGTAAGACAAATCTATCCATCAGAGGGTAGGTACATTGAACATAGCTCTCTCAGCTCTTTCCCTCTAACATAGCTCTGAAATTCATACTACAGGCGACAGAAGGCATTTATTTATCTTCCAAACATAAGGCTATAAAAATGACAGTTTAGAAGCAGGAAAAAATATGCAAAGAAATTTTCTATCTGGCTAATGTTAATGCATAACCAGCATTTGCTTTATATACATAATGCAGTGAGAAATAAATTAAATGACAGATGGCTTCTATCTCCCCCTCCTTGTATGTTGTAGCATGACTAGACAAACAATCTAAATCACTGGCAGATATGTGCTGTGGAAACAGTGTGCAGAGGTAGTTAATTACTCCTGTCAGAGAACAAAAATGCAATTGCATTATTTATTTTGAAATTACAAACACCGTAAACTGTGAAATAATCATTAGTAACATAAAGGTAATTCTTTGTTCATCTCTGGGATTAATCAATAAATCCATGGATTCAGTAACTGACATCTCTTTATAAGTGAAAAGGAAGTGTCTAAGTGAAAAATATTTATAGAAGGTATATGAATGCTGCTGACATGAACCCAACAATATTAATAATTATCTTCTATTTAACTAGATCCTTATGCAGGTATACAGAATATAAAGTGTGTTCTGTTCTGCAAGAAAAAAAAAAAAAAAAAAAAGAGGGAAACACGTTAAAAACTTTAGAGGTAATCCAAGCATCAATAAATGTTGGCTCTCAAGTTTTTTGGGGCAATTACAAAGACAGATTGTCCTTTCTTATAGTCTATGTTTTGCTGTACCTCTTTTAGAGATAGAATTGTCACTGCAATTAATGCATCTGTTTGCTGTTTCAGAACTGAGGTTAAAAAAAAAAAAAATCTTACACTCACTTCTGGTTGATTTTCTAGTTCAGTACTAATTCCTCTCCTTTGCCAGAGGAGTAGGTGCTGTTGGAGCCGCCTGTATTTCCAGACAATGACGGACCTAGCTGAGCATATCCTCCTTTCCCCCAAGATATGCAGATGTTGTGATTTGCTGGGAGACATGGTACAGACCCCAAATGGGATGGAGGAGGAGGGAGGGAAGCATAAAGTTTTTAACATCTAAGGAAAATCACACTCTAAAAAAAATCCAGATGAGAGAGAAGGCAGCAAAAAGTGTTTTGCCAATTAAGCTACTTATTGGTCACTATTTTAAGTCAAGCTGTCTATACTACACATTAAAGTCTGTGTTATTCATTACTGCCAGAACCCTTATCAATGTACTGTAATGGACAAGAAAGGAACCAGTCTATTGGTTCCTTTACTGTACAAGTATTTTCATAAAGATAAAAGTGGATGTTGGAAATTGAAACAGAAATGGTGAAAAAATATATGGTGAATATGTACTGCTTATAGAGTCTTATTTGCCAGCCATCTGTGCATAAATGTACCCTACAGCATATGTTTTCACTAAGTAGGATAAGAATATCTTTCTACATTGGAGTGGGTAGTATCCTATTAGATACTTTTATGATTTCAGCAGTGGGAGATTTTAAATTGAGAAAAAGAGTATATTAAAGGTAGACAGATTTTACACATTGCTATTAGTGCATAATGCAAATTATATTTGTGTCAGCTACCATGGTTTTAAATGCCAGAGGATGAGGGAAAGAAATTTTTTAGTAATTTATCTTAGCTTGGTCAGACAATCATTTCTCAACAGAGACTGCTGTATGTAAAGCAGAGGGTAGAATGATGGTAAACAGAAGCTATGAATCATTCCTGGAGCACGTTCTGCATTTTTCTCACTGGAAAGAATCGCTGTCTCCATCCATGCAGACTCTTGATACACAGGCTTACGCAGTCGGGGACGCAGACTCTGTCTCACTCCTTGCTACCCAAAGAAATGCACTCTCTGGTTTAACTGGTGACAGAAGCAGGACACTATTGACAGGAATCATCACCTCTATTAACTCCACTGTACTGGCTACATCTGTAATTCAAACTCCCTGTCCTACAGTGAAAGCCTTCCAATGAATTATCTCCAGATACTAAAGCGACTGCCTCTATAAGTAAAACAATTATGTTCCCCTGGGCCAATGAAACTGCTGACTATTGGGGAAGTTTGAAAAATAGCATTCAACTCAAATGACTGTCAGATTTATTTAATTTTAATTTGGTTTGGTATTGTGAGCAGTTATATGGAGAACAGATACATTTGGACATGATGGTGATTCCTCTCCTTAAACACGCTTAAAAAGTAACAACACTTTGAATAGTCATGATTTTTCAGATAGTGTGGTATTTACTAGCAATTAATTAATTTATTCTGGTAATCAGAATATGGGTTATTATTTTACACTTGTAAAAAATGAGGGGTTTTTTCACCTTTCGTAATGGCCCACTTGAGATTAATTTATTCATCTTTAGAAAGCTGCAACAGAATCCCTGCCACATTTGTGATTATAAGAATACTTAGAACTGAGATAATGATGAAGAAATGGGTCTCCACACAGATTTTACAGAATCCTGCAGCTCTCAGTAGGGCAAATATATCATACAAAATACACCCTACCAAGAAAAAAAAAAAAAAAAGAAAAAAAAAAGAACATGATAATGAGAAAGAAAAGAAACAGCTATTTTTCATTTGTAGTTAACCTTAATCTGTTGTCGTGGTTTAACCCCATACGGCATCTAAGCACCATGTAGCCACTTGCTCACCCCTCACTCCCTAAGGGCATGGGGAGGAGAATGGAAAAAAACCTCATGGCTTGAGATAAAGAGAGTTGAATAGGATAACAAAAGAAAATAATATAATAATAATAATAATAATAATAATAATAATAATAATACCACCACCAAACAAGGGATGAACAAATGCAATTTCTCACCACGTGCAGAAGGAAAAAAACCCCTGATGCCCAGTCTGTTTCTGAGCAGTGATCCCACCTCCCAGCTCGCCTCCCCAGTTCTATCTGGAGCATGATGTTGTATGGCAGGGAATATCTCTTTGGCCAGCCTGGCCCAGCTGTCCTGGCTGTGCTCTCCCAGCTTCTGCTGCACCTGGCAGGGCGTGGGAAGCTGAAAAGTTCTTGACTTAGTGTAGACACTACAACTGCCTGGCAACAACTAAAACCATCAGTGTGTTATCAGCATTATTCCCATACTAAATCCAAAACACAGCACTATACCAGCTACTAGAATGAAAATTAAGTCTATCTATCTCAGCCAAAACCAAGACATCTCTTCACAGGACAACACAAGGCAGTAAATTTTAGTGTTGTTATATTCAAAAAAACCAACAGAAGAAAAAGAAACTAAAAAGAGTTCATAAGATTTTAAGAAGGTAAGTACCATAATGTCATTGCAATTTCATGAGCCTCTCATCTTAGAAAAAAACTTTGACAAATAAGCATATAAGAACTAAATGTTTTGAGAGAGCAAGGGAGAACTACAAACATATATAAAATTCCTATGATATAATATTTGTATAATATTAAGCTTGAAACTGTATCTAATATTCAGTTTCATTATACCACAAAATCAATTTCCCTGGGATTGGTCACGGTCTGCTGTCACTCTCTTACATAAAAAAACTAAACGTCACTAAATGTCTTAGCTATTCGATACCTTTTAATGAAAATGCTGATATAGCTTCATGGACTCACTAGCTGACCTATCTTCATTTCCTATAGGTCTATATTGAAAGAAAGTCAAAACCTTACAAAAAACCCAAACAGCAAATGCAGATCCAAAATAGACTAATTAGTCCCTGCACATTTAACCAACAGTTAGTATAAAGCTTGTTCTTGCTTTTCTATATTGCTAAATTCATTCTTCCTGCTAAATATTTCCATTAACTCAAGAAAAAATACGCCTCTCTGTCAATATAAACATATATTAAAAAAAAAAAAAAGGTGGAATGTTTTTCCTTTACATGCTTCCACACCAATAGTTACCAGGATTACAGTTTTTCTAGCAGAATTATAGGCTTGACGTAAGCAGGTTTCCAAGATCATCCTTCAGGAGACTCGGGGCCAGGTTGGTAAGTACTGGGGTAAAGACATGGCATGAATTGAATCTGGAAATCAGTGTTCTTTACGTTTAGATATTTTCTTTAATAAGTTTTAGAGATGAACTGCTGAACAAGACAGCACGTGGGGCAGAATGAGTGTTTAAGTGAAATTCGATTAAGCACCATGTGCAAATAACATATATTTTCCTGTGCAAAAAGCACGCAGGTCGGGTCTCCAGCAGCCAGGCAGCTGTGGCAATGCTCAGTCCCGCACAGGCTGCCTGATGGGAGCCGCTCTCGCAGCCCTGCCCGCTGAGCACAGGGAAGACACAGGCCTGCGCTCACGTGCTTAGACCTTTCTGGGGACCCCTGAGTGCCTCCTGCTACAGCGCTCTTGAGTTCAGATGGTTTCCTGAGAAACTGTGTCAGAAAAATGGGGAAACAAACATTGCAAATGGGTTGGGGGGCGATTTGCCTTTGCCCTGTCTTCCCTTCCCACCCCTCTCCCCTCAATTAAAAAAATACAAGTTCATAGGCATTAAGATGTAATGAACAAATTTAGGAAAATGATTTTTTTATTCTTTTTTTTTCCCAGAAAGATGAGAATTTAACAGAGAGAAAGAGAGATCATGGAAAGTTTTTTCCAAAGCTTGCTTGCAACTCACTGCAGTACAGAGAGTAGAACTAAACAACATGATAACTGACTAAGACTAAAGTCCCAGCGTTTTCATTTTCTGAAGTGTTTTTTTAACATTTAATTTCAAGGAACATCGCTTATTGTAGCTGCTGTAAATAAGTTTTCTGACCATGATTATGAAATAAGTCAGAATGTAAATGTATGTAAGGATCTTTCACGGGGCTTATCTGTATAAATGTTGGAGAATAATGTATCCTACCAGAAACTTTGGGTATTGCATGTATACTGCACGTGTACAAGAAAAAAGAAAACACATCTGAGAGTTTGGAAGCACATTTCAATATAAGCTGGAAGAGTGGACTAAAGAATGATGTGATAATGTAAAAAAAAAAGGGGGGGGGAAGTAAATATAATGCATAAGATTAATAGGAACAGAATTATTTCACACAGAAGATAGTAAACATACAGAATAAACTGTCAAAATTGAAAGTCTGGATTTTGCCAGAAGATAGATGAATTTCACACACTAAGCAGTTAAGCTTTGAAAGGAATATATCAGAAAATTGGAAAGAGTGGATATAGCAGTTCAAAAAAAATGTATGAGCACTACAGAGAAAAGCTTCAAATCAAGGCTAAAAAAAAATAAAAAAGAAAACCAAAAAATAACTGCCTGTAATGCTGGTGTTGCTATCTTGTGCTGGAAGGGAAAGGCCTGGGGAATTTCACATTTGAAATTGAGCAAATGAACAAAATCTATGTTTTGATCATAGTGTTTGAAGTCCGACTCTTAAGAAAAATACCAACTTAAATTCCATATTTTCAGAAAAGGAACCAAATGATATATTTTATTAATTTACAAGAAAACTTCAATGATACTCAAAAGTCTATGAATATGAACATTTTGAAGATGTTATAGTTAATGAAAGAATTTAGGAATGATTCACAAATATTGCATTGAAGAGGAGAGAAAGAACCCTTGAAACTTAAGTCCAGTCAGGAAAAAAACCTGCATGTGAGAATCCAAAACTTAGGAGGTTACCATGAACATTGAAACAACCAAGAGAATTCTTCAAACTTATCATTAAATGGAGAAGAATAAGGAAAAAAAAGTAGGACAACTACATTGTAAAGCTGGTTAGAGATTTAAGATTCCAAAAATTAAATTAAAACTTTGAGTTCAATAGTCCAGTGATTTCCACAGTATGGAGCCACAGTCAACAGCCGTCGTTCTCGTTATTTAACGCACTAGTGGATGTATTTGAAGTATATAGCTGTAAGTGCTACACAACATCCCTAATTAAATCTCAATAGAACACTATTTGAGACTTATTATATATGATATTAGGCATATACTAACCCTCACAACATACATCGCATAAACTGGAATAGCTGGCAAGACAATATAGTTTGAAGATTTGGTTGTATATAAATGGCAGTTGGGTCATTAAAAACACCTCCTTTCTAAACACTGTAAATTACTTTCCAGTTACATTCAGGAGTTATATTTTGAAAGAGGAACTCTTATTTCATGAAAAATAACTAGCAGTGCTGCTAAGAACGACATGTTGATGCTCAGCACCGGCTCCTGAAGAGCGAGATGTTCTGACAGCTCCTGCAGCTGTACGGCACCGATGCCTGGAGCCAGGAGGGGCTCACTGCCTGAGGCACCCTGCCACCGCTCCGCAGCCATCAGCCAGCTTGCAGGGACCTCAGAAGCCCATGACTAGCCCCTCGCTTCCACATCTAAATGTAGAAGTCTACAGATAAAGACATGGCAGTGGCAGGTCACTGGAGCAGTAACAGGAAAATAAAAGAGAGTAGACACCTGACCTAGAACCTGGATGGAGTCTTTCCAGTTTAGGAAGACTAGCAGAGTCCCAGAAAAGAGGTTCATATTTTTTGCTGTCAGCATTGCATTTTTTTTTTTCCTGGAGAAAAATAAAGTATTTCAATTCCTATGAAAATTCAATGAGAAAGGTGAGAGGATGTAGGATGGAATCCAGTATTGTGATGTGCACTATGAGATACTCAGAAACTGAATTTAAATGCCAGTGTTATAAAGATTAATGTGATAATGGGCAATATAAAGCATATATGAAGTCTTACCGTAGGGACCATTTTGTGAATGTATATAGCAGCAAATAAATAAATGAGAGCGGAACATTTAGTAGCAGGGAGAATGGGAAGGAGAATGAGGGACTTCCTCTTAGGACTGCAAAGCAGGGAAATTTGCATGATTTCTGGCATACTAATCTAGCAGTTGCAGAAAATATAGATAAGTTCAAAACAGTCACAGGGCAGAATATTCTGGAAAAAAAATAATAAAGCAATTCAGAACAAAACAGAAGTAACCTGTGAACTAAGAAATTATGGCCTTTCATCTTGTGTTTCACTAGCGGGTCCCAAACTCTTATGTATTAGAGATGCCAATGCTTTCTCCCTTGAATCCATCCTTTATTATCTTGATGTTTCCTTCTGTCTCTCCCTCTCCTAGCCATTTCCTAATTTTGAAAATTGGGAAGGACAGGTTATTCACTATTCAGTGAGGGTTTGTAATTGTATAGTTACACAAATAAAATGCTTTTCATGCTTGCATGGTTTTAACACAGCAGTAGGGCATAAAATCAGCGAGAGCTAAACCACTGCAACCACTGTGGCCCAAAATTTGGTGTGAGGAATATATTTGTGCCCCTGTTCCTTATAACAGAACAAAACTGGGATGCGCCATTTTCAGAGAAGAATAACTTGTTTGTAAAAATTAAAATGGATGGATGAATTTCTCTCGATTTTACATAAGTTATGTCTATCTGAGGCACAAGCATTTGTATTTTTACAAATATAACCCATAACATTTTATGAAAAATTAAGTTCAGATGTCACCCTTGTCATGCCTGTAGCCCGTCAGCAACCTCCAGAGTAATATTTCCTTTATGGTATACCCATATCCTACCCCTCATCTTCTTGGGACACAGATGGAAGGGCAGGCGAGGAGGAAGCAAATGTGGAAAAAAGAGGCCCTATAATATGCACAAGAAACATTTACCAAATGGCAGAAAGTGCATATTCAAATCAGCCACAGCACCTACATTAAAGGTAATGTTCCAAAAACACACTCCAGACATAACAAAATATTGAATCATCTTTTTTAGAACGTTCTATCATACAATAATTTTCTTACTACTTGAAAATCACACATCTCTCTGGTTTTGGTTCATGAAATCAATATTATCAATCTGATGCAGTAAAACATCTTTATGGAGACTACACTCACAGAATTAAATGGTACACTAAAAATCCCTTGCTGTTACACAAAGATAAAAATAGTTCTAATTTTCAAGAAACTAGTATAAGGACACATAAACTTTCATGCCAACACTCCACTCTCCCACACACTGCATTTCTAAAACATAGTTACTCTAATGTTATGTCTGCTAACACTTTCAAAGCCAAATCCAAAGTTTTGAAGATCCTTCATATCATCTAGAACATGTCAAGTGCAATATTCCAGTACGATGTTTGAAGACTATTGCAAATTTTATTCTAGAAAGTATGAATGCCAACAAAACTGGAAGGCTGACATGGTGTACCTGTGAAATATATCTGTGATAACTGAATGCAAATTGATCCTCAGATGTTATAGGAATGTATAATAACTGGATTTGCCATGAGAAGATTACCCTGCTTTTCCCTCTTACATTTTATTTTAAGAATCTAGCTTACTCATAGAGGAATTTCTCCTTTAGGTCCCACTTGGTGGTTATTGAAGTCATTTGAATACTGTCATTAACTTCCACGGCATTTAGACTAGCTGAATTAATTCATTCATTTGCAAAGAACTGCACACTTATGTTTACAAAATCATTTGTCTAAATGTTCTAAAATTTAACGACAAGAAACTTGCTTTCAAAATGTGTTTAAGCCTTTGCAGAAACCAGTTCAAACATTGGCTTATGTAGTATTTGTAATTTCAGATAAGTCCTGTGTCAGAAGGTGTGCTGGGACGAGGAGGCAAAAGATCGAAGACCCCAAAATGACAATAATACTGGGTGCATTTTTTTTATAGCTGACAGAGAACATATCTCCTTCTTGTTCTCAGAACTCAGAGAACAAAATACTTACCTTAATCCCCAACTTGTTTTTCATGAATCAGATAAAGCACAAATACAGAAAGGCAAAATTTTTCCCATTCTCCAATATGAAGTTATGTCAGGGATTAATTGGGTCCACTGTCTACTTGCAACACAGATTGCATCCAGACCTATTGGTCACGCTGCAATAATTTTTTTAGATACGGCTTTCCCACAGTATTAGCCAGTGTCTCTTCACTGTGGCCTCTGTGCTCTTGCCAAAAAGGCTGATTTGGAAATCCAGTTCCCAAACTGAAATAGACAAATAAATGATCCTTTGTTCAATGATACGTGAATATCTTTGATCCCCATAGAAGTCTTTCTTAAGTCATTTAACTAATCATTTAGCCTAAAATAATCTGATATTTTTACATTAAATGTAGCCAATGTTTCTTTGATACAGACTGCAATACAATATAACTCTGATAAATGCATTTTCATAATGCAAATAGAGAGGAAATTACATTAAAAAGTTAAGATAATGGTATGAGCAGATAAAAGGCAATGGGCTGAGATGAAAACAAATAGGAAAGGCAGCTTAACTTCTTACCAGCAGAACAGCCTCTCCTAGATTTCTCTTGGGGGTTTGGTTGCTCTTTTTAACAAGATTTTTCTGTAGTGTATTCCTGATTAAATGATACATATTGAACTTGACTTCTAAAAAGAAATCTTAGCCAACCAGATATGAACAACAAAACAAAGTCACAATCTGTATCAGAAATTCATTTTCTAGTTGCTCCACTTGAATGTATGTCTTACAGTTTATTGACAAAATATGTTTCCCAGCTATCCCAGATTCCCAGCTTCCCAGATTTGTAAAAGATATGCCTGAAATGGAATGTTTTCTTGATCAAACCATCAAAGGATACTAAATGTCAACTTACCTCCAACTGAAGCCTTTCTTTTGTCGGCTTTTAACATTCTATGATGAATTAAAAGTTGCATTGCTAGAATCAGTGGGGAGGATAATGCTGGAATGCTATTTTTAGGCACGCTCTAAAAGTGTTCTAAGAGAACCCTCTTCTTTAACATACATACATATATAAAAACTTTTTTTGCTTTTTTAGAGAGTTTAGAAAAAGTAAAACCAGAAAAAGTACACATAACACTAGTGAGGAAAAGAGCAGCGAGAAAGAATGTTGCACTCCTGTGCTATTACAAGATGAATTATTGCCAAGTGTTCTCTGTAAGATCTTGTAGGAGTGGCAAGAGAGATCATGTAAAAAGTTTTTATGATTCATAGTCTCCTTAAATCTCCTGAAAGCAGGGGACACTGAAATGTATAAAGTAAAGCATACATGCAAGTTCATTAATGATTTTCCTTTAGTAATGGGAAGTATAAATTTGTTTATCTTACATGTTTAATGTTAAATGCTTCATTGCTCAAAGAATAAATCACCTTTGAGCTTAAGGAATCCAAACGTTATACTACCAATAAAATGAAACAGGAATAGTAAAAAAAAAAATTAATACAAAGGCTTCTGCATTTACTGTTCTCAGGAAAAAAAAAATATTATTAGTATTCACAAAAGGTTGCCAAAGATCAAAGAGGATCAGAGAGGAAAATCAATGTTTATTATCTTAGTCTTTCAGACTTTCTTTCTGTCTTCCATCTCCTGCTTTTCTTTTCAATTTTTATGTTGTGCAAATTATTGATACATGTGTCTTTATCATTTTATGACTTTCAGTAATCCAAAGGATTGAACCAGATAGCTAGAATTGAAATAAAACACTTGTTAGCTATGACCTCAAAATCAGCAAAAGGAGTAAATAAACATACATGTATATTCTAAGACAGCTTTGGTATTGCATTGTAATAACGCTGTGCTCTTCCACTTCATTACCTAGTAGCAGCAACAGTACCTCCATGTAATTGATACTGCTGACTGCTTGATCTGGAGTAAGAGTAAATTTTATGGTACATTCTGCAAGCTCTATAGTAGGACTTACAGAAGCCCAGATGAGTGGGTTTGGCATGCTACATGACTTTGGAGAGGTGGAGTGGTCACAGACATGACTGGTTGTGCCTGGTTGAGGGGAAAGAAGTCATGAAATATTTTAAATGGCTTGAAACTAAAAATTTCATAGAATCATAGAATCATAGAATGGTTTGGGTTATAAGGGACCTTAAAGCCCATTTAGTTCCATACCCCCTGCCATGGGCAGGGACACCCTCCACTAGACCACGTTGCCCAAAGCCCCATCCAACCTGGTCCTAAACA
The DNA here is from genome assembly GCF_011004875.1 of Balearica regulorum gibbericeps. Taxonomy (NCBI): domain Eukaryota; kingdom Metazoa; phylum Chordata; class Aves; order Gruiformes; family Gruidae; genus Balearica; species Balearica regulorum. Next base: position 49,892,047 of record NC_046187.1, on the reverse strand, counting down.
CTTCCAGGGATGGGGCATCCACAACCTCTCTGGGCAACCTGGTCCACTGCCTCACTACTCTAACAGTAAAGAATTTCTTCCTAACATCTAATCTAAATTGACCCTCCTTCAGCTTAAACCCCTTACCCCTTGTCCTGTCACTACACTCCCTGATAAACAGTCCCTCTCCTGCTTTCCTGTAGGCCCCTTCAGGTACTGGTAAGCCGCAATGAGATCTCCCCAGAGCCTTCTTTTCCCAAGGCTGAACAAGCCCAATTCTCTCAGCCCGTCCTCATAGGAGAGGTGCTCCAGCCTTCTGATCAGCTTCGTGGCCCTCCTCTGGACTCGCTCCAACAGCTCCATGTCTCTCCTGTACTGGGGCCCCCAGAGCTGGATGCAGGTGGGGTCTCACAAGAGCAGAGTAGAGGGGCAGAATTACCTCCCTCGACCTGCTGGCCACGGTGCTTTTAATGCAGCCCAGGATATGGTTGGCTTTCTGGGCTGCAAGCACGCCTCACAATTTCCTGAAAGGTGAGTGAATTTCTAACGGTGTGGTTCCTTTTTTCTACTGTCTCTAGGGATCTAGACATGCTTGTAAGTTCTTTAATATTTCATGCAAGGGCAAACAAACTCCTGTTTTTAGGAAAGGTGAAGGACAGCCTTTTTTTTATTCATTACATTATGTATCTATCTTTAACATTTTGCAGAAAAGACCAAGAGTCTAGAAGCATTTAAATACATTACATTGAAAAAGCATTTAACATGACACAAGAGTTAAAAATAATAATAAAAGAAAATTAAAAAGAAAGACTGAGAAACTCTCATTATAACTCACTGGACCAAATGCATAGAGACTACAGCCTCAGCTGCAGTTACAAGTTCTGTGCATTTTAGGCAAGGGAGTGGAAGACTAGCCTTAATCTAATTTTCCAGTTTTCTCATGCTTGCTATGACAGAAGTCATTACAAACCAAAGCATATTTCAAAACCCCCTAGAAGGTGCTTTAAAATTAAACTTGTTTCAGAAATTACCCAGAGCCCTGTGCCAGCTGGGGACAGGAAGGACATGACATTCAAACATGTAGCTTTGAGGAAAAAAACATGATTCCTAGAAAACCACAGTTAGGAAAAAGCTCCCTTTATGAAGAGCCTAAAACTCTTGATAAAACAATAAAGCTCAATAAATCCCAGCCTGCCGGCTGTCAGTCTGCTGTTTGGGTATCACACATTTATTTGGAGACTGGGATAGTTATGGAGCACATGGAAACTCCCATGGTGTGAACAGCTGTAACTGAGTCCATGGTTAGTTAGCACAGGTCTTCGCCACAGGATCTGAACATTTCAGTTCCTAAGGACCGTTCACATAGCTCCAGATGCTCTGTCACCTCCTGAAGTTGTGGTACATGGACAGGAAAAGATTCATGCACAGCTCAGCTTTCTGCCCAGCTCTTATGGCACTCGGAAAATAAAGGGGAGAAAAGAAGAAATACTCTGAGTTTTGGTTACACTGCAATTCTGTTACTGTGTATGTTTGAATAATATACTTCCCGTAGTATAATAACCCCCTAGCCTGTTTTTAGCAGTCTGCCTACAGTGGAAAATGAGTAACAGGATCAGAAACATCTTTATTACAATTTTATTCCCTCTTTGTGCCATTTTTCTCAGCACTTTACTGCTTTCCTATTTCTGTCCAGGATAATAAAAGAATGGGATACCTCTCCTCTTATCCAACTGTTCAACTGATACTAAGAGGATAATAAAAGAATGATTCAACATCCATTTGGAAAATCAATCAAAGTGGATTTTGATCTATTCTCAAAGGCCTACAAATCAATGGGAAAAAAAATATTACATAAATCCAGATTCACAGTTCCCTTCCATAATATAGATAGGTGTAAGCATACATGACTAGATTTTTAAGGGAACTTACAGCTCTTAAAAACAGCCACCAAATGAGATTTTCAAAGGTACCTAAGTATCTAATTCTCATTGGTGCTTATCTGCATCTTCATGAGCCTAAGTACTATAAAAAAATCCATCCTTTGATCATCATCAAGTGCATAAGGAAACTCTCAAAAGCATGTAAAGAGCTGACAGGTATTCATTTAGAGGAGCAGAGGTAGGAGAGAGAAAATAGAAAAGAATAAGTAATTCAAAAGAACAGGTGATTTCATAAATAATCTACATTGTCTTTGTGTGTCAGGAACAAATGGCTCAAGTAAGGAGAAGTTATATAATTTTCATTCTCCAAAAAAGTCTTTAGTCTTAGTCTGATTTAGGCATGGTCCACAAAGCACAGTATATGGTAGCTTATATTTTCCAGTCTCACTTATCCTAAAGAAGAAGAAAACAGAAAAAATTTGTTTTCTGATCCCATTCAGTCTCTTCCAGTAAATTTAGGCTACTGCAATTTAGGATGTAAGCATCTGTCTGATCCTTTAAGAGAGCGAATGATTTCCTTTACATGTCCGGCTCCTTTATGTTATATTTTGGAGAATGTTTATTTCATTCTACTTTTCCAGAGCAGAAATGTTATTTCTTCTCATAAGAGAAGAAATTGTTCTGCCAGAAATTCAAATAACCTAATTTCTGCCAAGAATTCAGCTAACGTTGTTTAAACTCCATGTCTTCTGGAAGATGGAAGTGTATCTGTTCTCCATATACCACATACATGATTTGAAAATAACATGCAGATTCCTGCATATACCTTAATTTTCCAGAGATTAAATACTGTTTGCCACTGAAAGCATTCAGAAGAAAAATGGAAAGCAAATTGCTTTTAGGTAAAAAAAAAAAAAAAAAGTTTAAATTTTCTTGATTTTATGTTGTGTAATTATGAAACATTTCTTTCTCAGGACTCACCACATCTGTTGTGTCTGTCTTCTTGCCACGGCCTGTAAGAAAAAAGGCTATATTCCTTTCCCTCTTGCTGATGGTTTATGTTTTTTCTTTTTTCTTGGCTTCTGAAAGTTATTGCTATTTAAAAATAGAGATGCTTTTGTCTAGTCTTTATATAGACAAACAAATAAGTGCATCCACCAGAAGTGCAGTCTCTGCATTTCCTGTGTGCTAAGGAAAATAGGGACCATTCACCCGTGTTATCTTCAGGAAAAAGCATGAATGACAGGCCTTTTTTATTATTATTTGATAGAGTATAAATGCAACAGTGAAGTGTTTGTCATACAGGCTGGTATGACTGCAGACCTGTGTCCCCCAGAGTTTATTTACAAAAGGCATGTCCATCGCTCAAGGTTTTGAATGATATATAAAAAGTGCAACATACCTCTAAAGGATTATCTACATTGCTTATTTAGTATAACTTACTAATAACTGATCAATACCTCTAGCTTCCTCACTAGCGAAGTCAAACTCAACAGTATTTCTATCATCTACTCAAAAATTCAACATAAATGAATGATGCAAATGAACATGTGTTTTCTCAATTCAGCAGGTGATAAACTATAGGGAAAATGCTGACTTTACCAAAATTCAGTATCATTTAAGGCAAAACAAAACTAAATTCATGCAGTGTGCTAGAAAAAGGGAGACAATAAGAAGTATGTTTGATAGTTTGCATCAACAAAGTTCCTATTTAATCTGTATTCTTATCATGCAACTCTAATGCTTTGTTTTATGACACCTGGATGGTGATTTTGCTTGGCTAACAAATTTTCTGGCTGTGTAAGTGAAAGAAATGATTTTTTACAGTTAGCGTGCAGAAAATATGGTTATGCTGGTAGACAACATAAAATAAAGAGAGGAAATGCCTGAACTCATCACTGAGGGGATATAGAAGCCTTTTAGTTACTCAAATTCACAATACAGCTATCATCATCGATTCCAGCCTTCAGCTTCCTGGTGCATAAATCAAAACCAAAGCTAGATTCAGTTGCTCACCTCTAAGCACCTAGTGCCATGTGGGACATGCTGAAACATCAGCATGAGGTAGGCAGCTGCAGTGCAGGACCTGTGGGAAAGACTCCCTCCTGGAGAGGCAGCTGGAGACCCAGCAGCAGCCCCCAGGGCACCTCAGAGGGCACGAGACAGCTCTGCTCGGGCAACTGAACAAGGTCTCAGGAGTCTTCAATGCTGGAAAATGCTACAGACTTTTCCTTCTGACAGGAAACTATAGCTATCCATTCAACTTGGGATAAAACCTGAAAGTCACACTAAAGCTTTAATGATGTCAGAGGAGGCAGAAGAAACATATAGATGGGCAGAATTTTTCTGAAACTAAATGAAAACTTCTAAAAACTGACCCAAAAGAAAGAAATTTTAATGAAATGCTGAAATGTTTCTGGTATCATCAATAGCAACTTACAGAATCAGTTTTGGTTTTTTAAGCAAGTCAGGAAAGATCAAAAAAAAAAAAAAGATTGAGAATAATATAACTGTCAGATAAATAAGGTTAGCCTTAAAGAAAATCAATAATAAAATATGGAATATTCAGCTTCATCTCTGGAAAAAAAAAAAAAAAAAAAAGGCCTGATCTACAGGCCTAAGCTTAGACACTGATGGCAAAGACACTAAACTATTTGTTCCTTGTGCTTATAATGGGATGATACATTCCATTGTCATAGGATTAGGAGAATTAGTAATGGATTAGTAATAGTAGAATGAGTAATGAATCTGTAATTGAAGACTGTTTTTAAAACATTTGTTGCCATATTTAAATAACTGGTTCTCTGAAGATGCTGTCTCTGATATTGACTATGCAAAGCTTATATTCAGGTTACACGCAAGAAACCAATAGAAAACCATGGGGTTTTATGATTGTACTTAAAGCTTCTTCAGTATCTACTTTATATGTTTTACAATCCAAATATAACAGTTTCTTCCATCTTTCAGTCTTTAACAACACTTAAAAGAAAAAATACAATGGAATTATTACTTTCCACCATTTTTTTTACCAAATATATTACTTGAGATTACTATTATTGTTCGAAACACCAGTGAAAACAAATTAAAGCTAATGTTCCATCTAAATCATCATCATTATGGACTTATTTTCAAGAATGTAAAATGGTGTCTACATTAAACTATCAAAACTTTGAACTGCAATATAATTATTACAAACTGATAAAAAAACTGGGGAAGAAAAAATTGTTTAGATGTGCACTGCCAACAGAGGATAAATTACAGAATCTGCATTAATTTTAAAAACAGCAGGGGAAAATAACCAGAAAAAACCCCTCCAAAATACATGACACTTTGCACCAATAATATACCTAACTTAATCTGACAGATAAGTTTTACCAGCACTAGCACAAATAATCTGAAACTATATATATATATATATGGGTTTTTTCTTACATATGAACTAAAAAAATGCTAACTAACCAAAATAGCTCAGTTTAAGTGGCATTCTGGGACAAATTAATTCATGAGGTGTCTTTAAATAGAAAGTATATTTATTTAAGTGACAAAAAACCCCTTCTTTCCAGAGCTCATGGTACCCAGCCAACCTTTTCTGCTTAAACTGCTTTTAATGTCTGACTAATTGATAGTCAGGGGCAAAATTAGAGTGTCTCACACTCTGTCTTGCCAATTCCAGGCATACATAAAATGTTGATTCAAACAGAATAAACCACCACATTTTACATTAGAAAGATGTCACAGTCCTAGGCCATTTCTAATAAATAACTCTGGCATTTACAATGAAAGGGGAACAACGGTGCAATAACAATTTGTCTGGCATCCCTCTGTTGAAAATTCCTTCGAAGGCATGTTGAAAAGGAAGTCTGCAGCACAGTCCCCCAGGAGGCATTGGCATGTTTCATTATGACAGTCCTTGGCAGCTCATCAGTCCTACTCAGGAAGTGATTGGCCCCTTCCAGCAACCAAACTAATTTCTTTCCTGTTCCAGGTTTTAGATTGCCCACCCTCTGGCCTTGTTCTTTTCTCTCCAAAGCAACCGAGGCAAACAACCGTATTTGGACTAGGCTCTGGGCTATCCAAACCAACCCGAAGCAAAGGGCAGAGGTGTGCCATGCCCAGCATCACCTACTGTGCTACTGTCTACCCAAGAATGTAAAGGCAAGAAGGATGGCAACCTCACTTTTCCTTAAGATTTTTCACTCAGCTGCATTAACATCTGTCAAATGGTTTTAGAGGAAAGCATGCTTGACAGATAATTTTTAAGGTTGCTCTTTTTTAATGAAATTTGTCTCTCATTAAATTCATTCAGATCACTTTCCAGCCTTTCAGCACAACAAGCTTTGAGTTGCCTTCAGAACAGTGCTTCATGAATGGAGAACCTTGATATCTTTCTTCATTTAAATTTTGATCAGTCTGAATACCATTTCTGTGATGCTTCCTTAGCTGCTGTTCTGAATTAAATTACATTGATTTGTTTCTACTTGGTATTATGCATGCAGGTGCAGTCAAGCCATAACACTCTAAGTTTCCATACTGAAATAAGAAACTTTGCAGAAGTAATCCTTCACTGGCCTTGCCACAGTGGAAACTGCCTGCTTTTAGCTGAACAAAAACCCTGAGAATGCCCCTTGAGAACTGTTTGAAAGTCAAAACAGTCCTGTCAAAAAAGACAGGAATCCTATTGAATTCTGTTTTCCTTCATTAGTAGGATATAGGAGCTTAGTACCTGGGATAACCCATTCATGGCAAAATCTCTGTTCCAGAAAAATCAGTAGCAAATGCTTGTCCCCAAGACTGGAATTTTATTCAAGCCATTTGTGTGTTCTCTTTTTCTTCTGATTAATTTTCACAGATTATTTTTAAAAGAGCTATTATAGATATAACCATGAGGAATGCTACAGTTATAGTTCATGCAAGAATATCGGTCACTATTAATAATTGTTGTTGGAAGTAGTTAAGGGGCTCAGTGAAGGTGATGGAGACTGTACAATAGATCACATCTCATTTCTGTGACCTGGGAACAAGAGCTTTTATGTCACTCCTGAACCTTTCTGTCATTGTAACACATTAGGGTTTATACGTTGTTTGACTGCATCTTTTATAACTGTATTAAATATATTTGCTGATAAATGTCTGGACTGTGTCAAGAAGAGAACTGGACAAAGAAACTATTAAACTTCACAATCATGTAGTGTTTAGTTTTAGTCTATCAGTCCAGTTGCAGCCATGCGCACAGTTAACTTGTTTGACCAAAGAGAAGGGGAGGAGGCTTACCTTGAATCCAGGCTTGAGAAAGAAATGTGATTCTGCACACGGGCGAAGGATTTTCTGCCAAAATAAGATCACTAAAATGGCGTTCCCAGGACTACCATTTTCTTGGCTCCCCATTGATCAAGGAAGCAGACACAACTGGTAGGTAGCTGCACTAACGACTGAAAAATGAAACAGAAGCATATGATCTACCATGTCTGGTTGAGAATTCAGCAGCACTTCACTCAGTCCCAAAACCACTCCTGTTAAAAATTATTTCAGATGACGTGGATTTTAAAAACCTCAGCTAAACTCTAGAACCTACCAAGTCTTATTGTCAATGCTTGTATTTTTCTTTTTTCTCCCTAAGTATCAGGCTTATTGACACAGGTCTCTGAAACTGAGAGCTGCCCAAGTCCGCATGAATGCCACAATCATTAATCATGAACATGACAGCAAAGCTCCCTGGAGCATGGAGTGTACTTTCCTCCATATGCAATGCAGACTTTCAATGAATAATAGACAATATCATAAGTCCTAAGTCTTTTGACTTCACTATATAATTGCTCCAGGTATAAATGTTGCCTAATAATCATCAAACCATCACTTCTTTTTTTTTTTTTTTTTTTTTTTAATTTGTGCAGTCGTGCTTTTACCTTCTCTTATAGGGTCTTTCTGACTGGATTTTTTTTTAAGTAATTCAGGAAATTAGAGACAACTCTCTGAATTTTGAAATCTCAGCTAAAAAGAATTTGTAATCATTTACAGAAAATATTTTTCATGAGCAGTTCATTTCTTTCTGTAGTAGCATCCAGCTACTCTCAGTGCAGCAACAGCTTGCCTTGCTACAGAAAACACTCAAAAGGAAAAGATATGTCAGAAAGAGAAATGGCAGCAGCAGCTTAGCTCACACAAAGCTGCATGCTTTGGGATAAATGTTTTTATTGCCCATAGGCCTGTGCTGTGAACTGTACACCACCCTCCACCCTCACTGCGTAGTGCCAACCTTAACTGTTGGAAACTCACCATCATTATGGTGAGTCTTGGTCACCAAGGAGTCATTAGGGGGAGTCTTGGTCTTTGCATTCTCTTCTAAAGATCATATCTTTTTAAAAAATTTGTTAATTTAACCAGCATTTCTAAGCTTTGATGCTTCATTTTAAATTCAAATAATGTATTCAGATGTCTAAACAAATGCATCAGGATTCAAAATATTGGTCTGTGTTTATAAACAGTACAACGGTCTCCAGCTTTTCTCTCCTTTGATATATGTGACAAACCTTAACATGATGAGAGGGAGTGAGCTATAATGTAATAACATGATAACAAGCAGGGACAGGAAAGTAATAGTGTTGTGTAGTTACTATCAGCGACCTGATTTCAATGGAAAATTCTCACTAAATATATGAATCCGGTTAGAGCTATTGGCAGAAAGAGGAGATTCCACAGAAAAGAAAATCTCAGAGAATTGTGATTATAGACAGTGCATCAAAACTCTGAAAAACAGAAGTGAAATAATAAATCTTCCTTATTCACAGGTATGTAGAATCTCTGTATGCAGACAGTTGTCAAGATAGGATTTACATATAGGATTATATCACATTCTTGCAGATCTCAGTTCTTTAGGAGAAAATTGTCTACCTGTCCTTAAGAGTCATGTAGATTCAGTTATATAAACTGATCTCCAGTCATGTTTTCTATAGAGTTTCTGCATTATAATAATTAAAATAAATGCAACTCTTGCAAAACAAAACAAAACAAAAGCTATAAAATATGCAGTAATCTTTTTGTAGCTTCCTCAAATCTTGATCAAAACACACTATGTGCCACATCCCAAATCTCATCAAATATCCAACCTTGTTAAAACTAAAGCTGGACAGACAGAAACAGAAGTAGTCCAGGAGATCTGAGTTTTTTCATAGGGTGTTCTTGCAGCTCAGCTGAGGCGACAATAACCATCTACTGCCATGGAATCAAAGGCAGCTAAACAAAATTTCACTCTGTGTCAGCACTTTCTTGATTTACTGCCAGGAAGACTGAAAGCAATTCAAAAAGTATCAAATTTTATTCAGAACGGTCTCAATCTAGCCTTTCTTTTGAAATAATTGCTGCTTTATTTCTGTGTTGAAAATGAATTCTGAATGAAAATAACAACAGTCATTGAACATCTTGTCAAACATTTAGGACTCCAGGATGAGGAAAGGTCTATAACTATTCTCAGATTCCATCTCTCTCACAAACTTTCCCATGGCAGTTTTGACTAGTCATTTAGGTCTCTGTTCATTGCACCCTTTTTAACCAGGGCCATTACCTCTACTTGTCCTACTTAGCCAGCATAAAATGTAGGTAATAAAATATCCTTTCTACCTCAGATACATTTTCTGACTGTATGAAATGTTATAAGGGAAAGCATCTTCTCTGATGCTACATTATTACAGTGCAACATACTCATCCAAAAAATCAACAGGAGAGAGTCACCTGAGGTGTCAGTGGTCTCCAGCTGTGTCATTCCAAACTTCTATGACCAGTATGCAAAGCACTGGCTCATATAAAATCCTATTGGATCCGTAATTAAAATGCTATAATAAAGCACTTGAAAATGCTTAGATTAAGGAATTTGTATTAAAAGAGACTTCCACACATTGTCAATAGCTTTGCATCATAATGAAAAATAAACTATGTCTCAATGTAATTACAGTGCCATCATTTAAAACCTTCCTGGTTTGCAACCTAACTCCTTCGTCAATCTAGCTCTATCCAGTCATCACCTCCCATGACCTCCAAATACCCAGACCTGCAGCCCATGAGTTACAGATTCCTCCAGCAAACAAGCTGTATTAACCATCTGATTTTTGCCTTTTCATTGCTTCCTTCTCCTAGATTACAGTGCAGAAAACCAAACCTTGACAAATAGCTCCCCATCACGTTAACACTTCATTTCAGTGACACACATCTTGTTCTCACTGAGGTCATTCAAAAAAATGTTTTTAATAGAATCATTGAATCATAGAATGGTTTGGGTTGGAAGGGACCTTAAAGATCATCTAGTTCCAACCCCCCTGCTGTGGGCAGGGACACCCTCCACTAGACCACGTTGCCCAAAGCCCCATCCAACCTGGTCTTCAACACTTCCAGGGATGGGGCATCCACAGCCTCTCTGGGCAACCTGGTCCAGTACCTCACCACCCTCACAGTAAAGAATTTCTTTCTAACATCTAATCTAAATCGACCCTCCTTCAGCTTAAACCCATTACCCCTTGTCCTGTCACTACACTCCCTCATAAACAGTCCCTCTCCTGCTTTCCTGTAGGCCCCTTCAGGTACTGGTAAGCCGCAATGAGATCTCCCTGGAGCCTTCTCTTCTCCAGGCTGAACAACCCCAACTCTCTCAGCCTGTCCTCACAGGAGAGGTGCTCCAGCCCTCTGATCAGCTTCGTGGCCCTCCTCTGGACTCTCTCCAACAGCTCCATGTCTGTCCTGTCCTGGGGCCCCCAGAGCTGGACGCAGTACTCCAGGTGGGGTCTCACAAGAGCAAAGTACAGGGGCAGGATCACCTTGACCTGCTGGGCACACCTCTTTTGATGTGGCCCAGGACACGGTTGGCTTTCTGGGCTGCAAGCGCACACTGCCAGCTCATGTTGAGCTTCTCATCAATCAATACCCCCAAGTCCTTCTCCTCAGGGCTCCTTTGAATCCATTCCTCACCCAGCCTATAGTCGTGCTCAGGATTGCGATAATCTCCCTGGTTTGGTCAAATCATCCTTTACTTTTAATCCCCCACTGGTAACATCTTTATAAAGTTGATACAGTGGCCTCCTTTTCAGGATCTTGAATATTTTAAGACTTGCCTACATTTTCACTCTTGTTTCTTCTTTACCTATTTTACCATCCTTTCTATAACCTCACAGTATCCAAAACCCCCTCTCTTTGGCAATGGATGATGCCATCACTCTTGCTTTCTTAAAAAATTCTCAGCACTAACTTCTACAGAAAATCTTATAAAAAGGAAGCAATAATAACATACATATAGGCACAATTTTTAATCTGCACAAATGTACACAAAAATAATCCAGTGACCAATCTTAATTCCTTTCCATGCACACACCTCTTTTTTTTTTTCTTTTTTTTTTTTTTTTTTGGTTTTTGGGGTTTTTGTTTGTTTGTTTTTGGTACCAAAACTAAATTCAGTTTTGCAGTTCTTATAAAGAAAGAATCTCATCTAAATAGCTGCTTTGTGGACTTTTTGAAAAAAGAAAGCTGCAAAATACAGCTAATCATATCCAGATTACAAAAAATGCATGCACTTTACAAAAATGATTAGTATATGGAACAGATATTTAGGAAAAAACCACTTTCTATACATTCTCCATGTCTAGAAATCTTCATTTTGGTACTCTTTTAGAAGCAAAGATTTCAATCTCCAGTTCACATGTTGCAGGTTACATGAGGAATTACACTGCCTAATAATTGTTTGTGTATTTTATTTAAAAAAAATCCTAGTGTACATTTTCTGTCAAAATGTAAAGAGTATGCCAGTCCACACAGAGAGCAGCTACAGTCATGAACAGTTCAAGCAAACAATGAACTATTAAAAGTAATAGATAGATTTCAATGCAGTTCATCATGCATAAGATACATAGAACTCCTCTGAACTTGATAAAAAACCTAATTTATTTCTGTCTTTGGATAAGAACATCAAATGCCCATTAAAACCATAGCTATTTCAAATACATTAATTCAATGGGGTTTTCTTTATGAACAGTTCTTGCAGGGTAAAGACTTTAACTGCTGCTGGCAGTGGAATATTCACAGAAGTTTCAGAAACAAAATCAGCTGGTCATATCTAGGGGAGAGAGTTTTCAAAGTAGTTGGCTTCAGGACTAACCTCAGACTTTTACTCTATAAATTTTATTCTATTTGAAGCTTTAGTCTCTCTTTTCCATTGGTAAAATAAATGGAAACATAAATCAAACTTGTACTAAATATCTCTCTCATTATTCTTGAATCTAATATCTAGAGAAAAGGCAAACTATAGATTTCTGAAGGTTATTCAAAACTTGTTTGTGAGCTCTGAGACTATTTTTTTTTTTTTTAGTTTCCAAGCTAAGTTCTATTGTACAAGTACAATGTGGATAATGTGGATAACTGATAACTGTTTCTTTCTTCTGATACAGAAATAACCTTTCGTTCCCTCCTGTGTGATATTTCCAATTTATTGAAACAAATAACAGACTTCTATAAAATTTTTTTTGCAGCATGATTTTCCAGTGCCATAAACTACCAAATCAGAGAAAATATAAATGCTGTACACATCTTTTAATGTCTTTCAAGAACAACAATAACAATTATATCTTGTGTCAGCTTTGCAAGGTGGCTTTCACCAGGCCCAGTGTTCCAGCATGTAATTATGTCATTCAGTTTTCAGTTTTGTTTTCTTTTTCTTGCAAAAGCAACATCTAGGGAATTTCACAGCTGATGAAATCTTGGCCCTAAGACGGTGAATCACAGAACTCCTACCGATTTCAGCTGGGCCCAGAATCTCATTAATGTCTTCAAAAACTACTATCCTATTAAATTAAATATAAAAAGGTACATTTAATTAAATATGCTTTTCCAAAATCTTCAGAGAAGCACAGGTCCTGTCTTTCATTTCTCAATGGTTCAGAAAGACAGGTCCTAGAACTACTCAGATCAATGGCAGAATCCACATTACCTCCCCTGCCTTTGGGGAGAAATGGCAATATTTTATGTAATAATGGGCCTAAAACTGTTATTTCATCCAGGATTGTGCAAATAGTTCATTTTAAAAGAGAAGAAAACATTCAGGAAGCCATCAAAGAATATGTCTTTTTTTTTTTCAGTTCTATAAATAACGAACTTGATACAAACAGCTTTGCCCCTGAACAGTCAATACAGTGTTAAATTCATTTGCTGTTCCTGGAAAAAAAGTAGTGAGTATACTTTTAAACTTATTTTTCTGAAAAATCAGAATATATGTATTCTCTCCAAGATTCATACCTTAAGCACCTGAGTCCTCAGCTTCTGAAATTTAGACTCTCACCTCACAGATAAAATCCCAGAGCATCAGCCACTGTATTTTCTATTGTATTTATCACAGACAGATTGTCCATGTAAGAAATCTTTTATCATGTTATTTCTTTCCTAAAAATCAGTCTAAGTACTAAGGGGAAACATTTATGGAGTGTATCATCAGTAAACTACAGTGTAAGGAGCACCACAACAAAATAATAAAAAATTAGCTGGAGGCCTAAAACAAACTCACGTGGCTAAATCCTACCCTGTGCCTAGGTGCACTGGGGAATGGTGATGTTATGCAGAGGCTTTCCCCTCTAGTTCACCCATATAAAATACCAGCCAGGCAAATTTCCTATCTGCCCTGAAGCACACAAGTGCACAAGAGACTAGAAAGCTTAGCTTCTTGTGTCAGTGAAGGAAATGATCTTGTTACTGCCTAGGAAACATAACCATCCCACTCCTAGCATGTTCCCTACCACATGAAGCAAATATTCGCTCCTTCTTTCGCTAAAGAAAAAATTACGTTGGTCTTACGTACCTTCACTCCTCCCTCACATATATTTTCTTACTCTGAGCCCTTCTGCCCGTAAAGAACAGGAAGGCCCCTGGTCACAGGGAGAGCAGCCACTCCTCACCGCCACTCTCTGCTCCTCAGCGCGTTAACTCTATGTGCAAAGCATGTCTCACATGTGAAGGCTGGGGTTCCTCTCCCTCCTGCTCAGGCTCCTGCTAAAATCCTTCACTGTGTAAGTGACCCTTGCCTTAGTCAGCACCTACATATGGAGGAGAATTCCTTTTCTTTTCTATTGCCCGGCCACTTGTCTGGCCTGTGGCACTGCTCCTTTCTTCCAGGTACAGTAACTATAAAGCACAAGTACCTTTTCCTGACTGTAAATTTGGTGTGCTATTCTCATCCAGCTCTCATTTTTTATCATTTGAAGACGTAATTATTAAAACTTATTACTGAAATAAAATATATTACGTAAGATATATACTAAAAGTAACACATGAAACCATGCATTTCTCTCAGACTTTTTGCTGATGTATACCAAAATACTATCCAAATACCCTTTCTAATTAAATATTGTCAACCTATATGTAGCTGTTAATTGTCAATATCTTTGTAGGTGATAAGATGCACAAAATGTTAAGACTGTTAAATACTTGATCTAACGACAAAGCAAGTAAATTGCTTAGAGATAAAACGCAGACATTAGAGAGTATTGGGCCTTGTCTAACTATTACTCAAATGCTTTCTCAGCGAAGTAGAAAAGTACTTTGGAGGAGCACAGTAAGTAACTTGTGGTACCAAAGCAAACTTCTCTACGCTTTCTTACGGAACTCTGTCTTTAGTTGTGGAGCAACAAAACATACGCTCTGCTGAAAAGAAACTTTGCAGTATCTGCTTTTCAGGTCATGAACTTTTTATCTGATATGTTGTTGTTGCCATTGATTCATTAATTCTACGGAGCTGCATGCTGGTTTGCATTCATTATTTTACCTATTCTGAACTAGAATGTTACAAGGGTCAAAAGCTCTTTTTTCAAAAAAAAAAAAAAAAAAAAAAAAAAAAGTCTCCTAAAAACAAACAGCCTATGAGATAAGGCTGTACACAACAGCATTTGATGTATTACATCTCACTGGTATCTGACAACCCTTACTCCCCGGTGATGCAATTCTTTTCTAATAATTTAGTCTCAGTCTATTAAAAGACAATTACAGATAATGCATCCAGGCAAGTGGTGAAGGATGTCCAGAACAGTACTTGTAGAAAGGTTATCAAAACACAATTCTCAAAAAAGAAGTATGCTATTGATTTTTTAATCATTTCAGACAGAGACTGTTATATAGATTTTCTAAAGGATTGAACATAACTAGAAGAAGCTGGAAATGGATTTCCCCTTTGCTACTTCATATGTCATAAGAATAGATTTTTTTTATTTATTTACCACTAAGTAAAGAACATAGCTAGCTGTTCAGAAGTCATCTTATGACATCTGGAGACTTGATAGACTTTCAAACCTGTTGCTATTTTAAATGTTACCAGATTCCGTATTCCACACAACTCTTGATAAAAAATTATTGCCACATTATGCATAAATAAATGCAAAATCAGAAGCAGTGTTTGAAGCTTTTCTTCTGTGCTGCTATTAGCATCTGGGCTTTCAATTATAAGCTGGCCACAGAGTAAAATAGGACCTTTAATAGCATTAAGCTTCAGAAAACTTTTCTGGTGAAGTGGGTTAGGTTGCCATTCAGAATCTAGAAATCAGGGGAACTTAGAGAACACTTACCTTTTTATTTGGATAAGGATGGATTGAAAAAGTGGTTTGCCTAATTAAGATACATGGTTTCTGAGAGTATTTTATGAAATGTTGAATAGAAACCATTTACTAGTACACTCGGTCTAATAACTATCTGCCTATCGTATAGTCCCCATGACAACAGTGCAAGATGCAGGCGGTGAGTACTTCACAAGACACATCAACTGAAATCACACAACACTAGAACCTAGAAAAATAAAACATTAAAGCAGACATTGTACTTTAAAAATTTTACTTTCAACATTTCTATGTAGGGAATGAAGGGAAATGGAGTCAATACCAGAGAAAACCTGAATTTTTTCCTAACATTTCTGAAAATGATTTGACATTTTTAATATCACTTGCAGACCTGCTCATTGTAGACTATCACAAGTTTTCAGGCTTGGAATAGTAGAACATATCAACATTTTTCATCTCTTCTGTACTGTAATGATGACTGGAAATTACTTGACACACATTAACTTTGTTAGGAATCATGGTTGCCATTGCAAATGAGAATTTGAAGTGCACATCAAAGCATAAAAAAGCGAGCCCTTCTGAGTAAATCTCAGAGGTGACTGAGGTACTGCCACCCCTTTGTCTTTAACTACATTGGTCAGCTTCTCTGTCAGGCTCCAAATGGAGCTTTTTCAAAAGGGAAGCCGCTCTGACATGTGGTATGATCTGTATGTAAAGGCTTTGTACAGTCTGCTGGATCCCGTTGCCCAACATGTTGGCATATCACTACAAAAGCAGCCATTGGTTTTGGCCCAGGTGGCAAACACCTGTAATGGGATAAGCCAGGCATGCTTCAGGAAGCAAGGAGTCTGCATGAACATCCCATTGCCTGGTGCTATCTAGTACCTACCAAGCAAAGCAACAATTTTAAATCAGTGGATTGCAGTCTTTGAAATGTATTGAAAAACTATTAAAACACCACTGTCAAGCTTGATGAAGATGTAAATCTAAACATGAATACATGTCTGAGCAGGAATTGATCAGGGGAGCTACATAACCGCACATGTAATTATATACAAAGGAGCTCACAGATTTTTACTGTACTTTTCTATACCTATCATGGACTATCAAACCACTGATATGGCAGTGTGTCTTATAAGAAGCCTCAGGTTTCAGCAAACCTGTCTACTTGTTGGATTTCCTTCTGGCAGGCAGAGGAAAGGAGACCAGGACTATGAGTATATGAACAGTGACAGCATCTCCACCACAGTCTTCAGAGATTAACAGAAGACTCTGTTCAAGAACATCGAACTCCATGTTTCTGCATTTCAAGATGGTTAAAGAGGAAGTTCCTTCGTGGTGCTCAGCCTCTATGCTGAGCCCCAGATATTACCCTTCTTTTCCTCTGAACTTCAAGGTTTGATCTTAAAACAGGAATATACCATAAAGTCTTTACAAATTAACATATTCCTGGATATACTGTTGACCTATAAAGTAAACAGCGTGTAGTTTTCTCACAGTATGACTGCCCTGCCTATACAGTGTAGCTAACAGGTTTTCATTTCAGCAGCATTTCTTATCACACACATTCATAACGTAAAAAAAAAAAGAAAAAAACCCGTGTGATTTAAAGCACAGTCTCGACCACGTTAATAAATAATGAAGTTAGTTTGACATCTGAGATATGGAAATGGTATCAAATGTACTACATATACATGCTAGATTCACAGCTGTAACAGTACTACTAATGATTTCTAGGACTGCCATGAACATCTGATGTTTACAGTGTCTTGACAAGGTTGTTTGAACACTATCCCAGTGCTTCCTGCTAGGTTACAATATGTTGGCCATAGATGACCTAGCAACCATTAGTTTGGAGACGAACTGCATCATAAATCTCACATAAACATTAAGTTTATTGTTAATGACTATGATTTTGCAGTATACAGTTTAGAGTGTGTATGCCCATGGCTCCATCTTCTGGATAATTCACACAGAAAATATGAACTAGCCATTTAGAAGTGAAGAAAAATAATACTACTACTAAAGATGGGCATAGGAGGAAAATGGAAAAAGGACATTTTAAAGTAATGTATTCTTTATAAAAACAAACTCATTTTCCTTCTCAATTTTTTTCCATTTTTTTTTTTTTAACATTTCATGCCTATTTTACCTGGAAAGCATAATTTCAGCCACAAAAATGTTGTGAACAAAGACATCGTATACATTGTTGTCAAAAATATACAGATTCTTCTTAATTGTTCTTTATCTCTTATAACAATGCACAGCAACGGTATCAAATAATCTGTAAGAAACTGAACAAAAGAGTACAGAACAAATTGGAGCTACAATGGAAAGTGTATGAGTGGATTAAAGAAACCAAATATTGACATAAAGTAGCTCAGATGAGTAGAGAGGTGCTTGGCATTGTTAGTAACAGAATACATAAGAGAGTAATGTGGCCCATATTCATAGAGCCTGGACAGCTAAACTGTGGTTAAGCACACAAGAGTAGGTTAAAAGCATGAATTGAAAATAAAAATAAACTTAGAAATACTTCTCCTGAATAAAATAGCACATTTTTCACATTTTAATAAAAATGGAGTGAAAAGCTTTTAAAAGAAGCAAAAAAAAAAAATTAAAAAAAAAATATTTTTTCAAGTCAGACAGAAAAGCTTCTTTTGAACAAAGTTTGTTTAGTTTAAAAGTTAAGTAGTTTGATCAATATATTCCAAAAGACATTTTTTATTGAAAAAATTGAAGCAGAAATCAACTGTTTCTATTCAGAATATCTGAGGATGGATACAATCAACAGGATAAGGCTTAGAACAATCTCATTTAAAGGCAACACCTTTACATTCCCAGCTTTCAATATAAGCAGCTGAAGAAGTAAACAGAGCTAAAAAATCCCAAACCACCTCCTTTTAAATGGTTTAAATGAAAGGAGATATTAAATGGATATTTCATGACCAGTAAATAAAAAACATTTACTAGTGAAATAAGAACAAAGGGGATAAAATGCATGTCCTGAATCCATCTTAGGAAGATAAATTAGTAATATAAATTAGCTTCGACTGCAACATTGCATTGTCATTAGGAACATAATTTCTTAAGATTGTTAACAGCTGAAGGATTTAAGCAGATGGACCAGAATTTCCACCTCTCATAAGCCCTGAGAAATACGATATTTCTTTTGCGCTTTTGATTGGCTAAGCCAATGCAATTTATCAGGTAACGAAACCCTGTTCATCCGTATTGTCTACACATAGTTTTCACAGAAGAAAAGAAAGTGCTTTGAGTACAGATTTAAAGGCCTATCTTTAGGGCCTCAGGTTTCTTTTTAATTTAGATCTTTGGATTTTCAGATTTCCATAAGTTACTATATTTTCTTTCATAGATCTAAGTTCTCCTTATTAGACTGTAATGCTACACATTAAGTTAAGGACAGAAAGGCAGCTAGTTAGAAAGAAGATTGAATATGAGATTAAATCTTTGAATTTCCTTATTTCATTCCTTACTTTAATTACAACAATAATATAAACATTCTTTTTTTTCTTCACAGAAAATCAAAAAAAAAAAAAAAAGAAAAAAGTAATCCGGTCTTTCTGAAAGAGAAGTGCTATCAAGTACTTTACAGTGAAACTAAGCCACATTCATTAACTTTTTAAGGGCTGCTGTGCCGACTTAGACAAAAACTAATAAAAATATAGAACTTAAAAAGCATAATTTAACAGTGAAACAGAACTCTTTAGAAAAGCTGAAAATGAACTGAGAACTGCTCCATAAGCAACATCAAAATATTGCATGATGATGGATGGCATTTACAAGGTTTGGTAATGCAAAATGGTGAAGTTTACAGGAAATTAATCTAATATGGTAGACATATCATTTCTCACGGAGCCTGAATCATAATTCAGCTGTCTTCACCTGACAAGGTCAAAATTTACCACAGTGTACACTAGACAACTGTAAGTTGAAGAGGCTTCATCACATCTTAAATCAGTTTCTGCATAATTTCAGACATAAAAATCTAATTCTGTGGCAACCAGAGGATCCATCCCTACTATATTAAAAAGAAACATTCCAAAACTTTTGATTAAAATATAATGAAGAGGGAAAAAACTCCTATCCACTTAAAAAGCTTGTTCATAATTAATTTAAATTATCAGCAAGCAAGCGAATATACAGTTTCCTAGGAAAGATAACACATAAAACAAAAACATCCATTTCATTCAGTATATCAGTTTTGTTGCAGACTCAAGCAGCTTCATTCTGATTAAACCAAAAACAATATGATCAATTTAATAAATATAGAGGTGCTCTTTAGGGTATAGATTTCAAAATCAGCATATGCTGCATATATTAAATCATAACTACAAATTCAGATCCTGTTTATTCTTATGGATTCTTCTGAAAGTACAACACAAAAAACAAACCAAACAAAAAACAAACCCAAATTAAAAAAATAATAATTCAAGACTAATTTTTTGTTGTATTCAAGAAGAAAATATCATTATTCTCAATAAGGGCCCAATCACTGAAGGGGCCTGAAGAGGCTCTTCTGATGAACATTAATGACCTCCAAAGTCCTAAAGCATAGCTGTAACTTCTGACATTGACCTACTCAGTAAACTACTCATATATATTTAATGAAACCAAGTATTGAAGGACTAAATAATTGTAGAAAATATTATTTTTATTATGCATGACATGGGTCAATTTATTACGATTTCACAGGAAATTATTTGCATTCCAGAAACTGGACCAACTGCTTTCAGTTTTAGGGAGGTTCTTCATTTTTTTATAGACACAGTAATATTGACTACTCACAAGTCTGCTTCTCCCACCAGTGGAAGACCAGGTTCCAAAATTACCCATGGCATTGATTCAGGACCTCATGCAACAACCAGGTTTCTTTGGTACTCAGGCAGCACAGCAGGCAGCTAGCAGAACATGATCTAGTGGTGATAACAGTGGTATATGACAGTCCAGTTGTCAAACGCCTAAAGGATCCAGAAAATCCAGCTGTTATACTCAATTCTTAAGGAATCAAAGCACAGCTGCCTTCTGTGTACTTTTAATTAGTTCTTCGGACACTGTTTTATGCATTTTTACCAATTACTGTTTTTCTATCATGCATCCATCGAGCATTTTAATCAGCAGGTCTACTCTTCCTAGGTACTACACACCCACACCTACAAGTACTGAACTTTATCATCACGTCACAGCCTATGTGCGATGTATCTGGGAAAATCAGAGCCTGCCCAGATTTCCAAACTGATTCATGCAGATTTTCATTAGTCCTTTTGTGGAATACACACAAGTATCTGTTCTTCTTTCTCCTATCTAGAGCTGCTGTCAAACCTATTTCTTCTGTTCCACATCTGTAAGTAGACTTCAGGCCTGCATATCATCTCTTTAACATATGTAACATATACACCATACAGTAAAATGACATCTCCACACACAGTATATAGTACCAGTTTAAGAAAAAATTAAATATTTCCTTTAATGAAGCAAATATCATGCAAGATCAAAACCTATGGTATTTGTAAGAAAGTTGTAGCTTTTCCATAGCTTTTTAAAGCAATCCAGTAAAACTTAACAGAAAATTGCATAGCAATGCATGGTCAGGTGATTTTCCTTTGTCTGCAGTTCTTATAGAGTAATTATTAAATTGCATAATCATATTAAATATGCATAACACTATACAGATTAATCCTCATTAAATACTATAGGATTTCTTCATTAAGGAGGTAGTAAGTTGATTTCTTACAAACCTGGATAGGTACCTCTAAATTAATTTAAATTGAATTAATAGATTTTAAGGTCTGGAGGAATCATCACAGCGATCAATTCTGACTTGCAGCATAAGAAATGCCATGTTACTTAATAAAGTAATTCCTGCATCGAGCTCATTATTTCTGAACTAGTTTGGACCTAACTTGACAGCTGCCTATGTTGCCTCGTCGTTATTTCATTCTCAGTAATTTCTGCTGTATGAAAAATAACAACATAACCTGCCTTGAACTCCATGCTGGTTTTGCCCATTTTGCTCTGCCATTTTTTTTAGGAGAAACATGGAGCCTGAACAGAACGGCAAAGTTCCTCTCCCTATTTTAAGAAAAAAGACCCATGACTGATTTCATTTCTGGAACTTCAGCAAAGCCTCCACACTGCCATGGAGCAGTGATAATTAGACAACCAAGGCAAAGCAAGTACTGCAGACGCTCCATGAAAATCACCAAATCCTGTGAAGCATTCACTGAAGCAGGATGAAATGTCGCATCAGGGTTTGCAATGATGAGCCGTACAAGGTGTTCCTGGTCACATCAGCAGTACACTGCAGTAGCTTCTTTACTGATTTCCTGAATTCAGATGGGCACACTGCTGCAGTCTTGTGCCATGCTTACCCAAATTTCCAGAGAATAAGGATTAAAACAAGGTAAATTTTGACAGTGGGACACTCGTTTTCATGCTCTACAATTATGATCATACCCTAGAAGGCTTGAGGGCCAAAAACTTGAATTACTTCAGCCAAAAAGTTTGGTGTGTAAGGAAATCTTTGATTTATCAGCCATCATTCAGGTATCCAAGCATATCTAGCCTCACAAAATTACATAATATAGGAGGTAGGTAATATATGGGAAAATATAGAAGCACGGAGTTAATCAAAGTGTGGCAGATAACAGATGAGTGCATATCCCTACTCAAATCCTATCATCTGCCTTTTCTGCTAGGAGCATAAACACAGAGTTACTCAGCAAATCAGCAAATGCTTATTTTAGTGAGAGGAGGAACGTTTTTCCTGTGCTTTTCATCTCCTAGGATGAAAAAGAGTAATGATGCTCAGGGATATGGTCTGGATTATTCCCAACAGTGTGCTTAGTTGACAGAAAGCAGGCAGACATGGAAGAGAGTTTCCCATTGTTGTTGCTGCATATCATAGTAGAGATATTTGTAAAGCAACAGGGAAAATCTACTAGCAGGAAAGTGAAACGAAAAGAAAAACCTATTTACTAGCTTAAGCAGCAAGAGAGTGAGACAATTACCAGAAACCCATCAAGGTACAACTGAAGCAGGCCTTCAAAAAACACAATATGGTCTTTGGCTTGAAAGGGCGTTTCCTTTTAAAACTTAACTTCTCTCTTTCTTGATGTTATGAGAGAATATTTTAACATATGTTTTTGTCTGTTAATAAATATGTCTCAAAATAAGTCACAACTTTTCATTTTTTAATATTCCAAGGTAAACACAGCATGCTTCATATATTGAAATCATCTATCACAGCCTATTGTCTCTCTGTGTAACAGAGGATGACCTTGGTCTACTCTCATTACACCACTTATTAGATATCATTCTTTTTACTACAAGAACAACCTTCATTTCCTCAAATATAACAATGTAGCAACCATAATATCAACAACATTTTTCTTACCTTACTCAATTAATTTTAGTTTTCCTAATACTCGTGAACATAACCAGCATATTTCTTGCAGAGCCTGCAAGGAAAAAGTAAACCTTGGCAAAAGCCATTCTTTGGACTGCTTTTTAGGAGTAGTCCATAGCAGATCAGGTTAGGTTACTTCATTGTCAGTTTAGCTTTTGAAGCTCAAGACTGAAGCATGACAATGAAATACAATGAGGGGATATGCTGCCTGAATGTTGAGAGATAGTGCCTTCAACTACCCCAGAAGCATGACTGCAGTCAGAGTGCATGCCTTTGATTGCCTTATTGATGTTTCAAATTTGATTTATATTGTTATAAAGTAGACTTTAAAAGACATTTCGTGAAAGAATTAAGTCAGTGATTTATGTCATCCTATTATGCTTCAAAAGCAGTTCATAAACTCCTGCTGTTTTAAAGACAAGTTGAGTATGGATTTGCTACAAAAGCGTATGACATCACAAAGTAACATCAATCTTGATGCTTTGTCTTTCTTTCCATACTTTGAGGGAGAGGCGTATAGGTTAGGAGCAGAGAAGTTGCAAGCGAAGGTGTCATTTTTTCTGCTTTTGATATTCCTTATCAATTATATGCCCTTCTGTACTTGGGAGCGTCACCGCACTTTTTTATATAGCTCATTTGAGTCTTGCTGCTTGATCATCAGTGTCTTAAAGTTTCTTTGGGTTAAATGTTTTTCAGCTGCAAAAAATTTGTGCAATTCTTGTCTATCTTAACATACAGTCATAACCACCATGTGAGTAAAAGAAGCAGTGGATTAGTAAAATCATTTAAAAATCCATGGTTAATACTTTGCAAATTTTCCCCATTCAGTAAACAGACAGACTGTTCTCCTTGGGTTTCACTTTTTGTTTATATAATTGCAATTTGTTATTTGTGTAATCCGTTAACAAGCTACACATGTTTATTCAACTTTACAGCTGTATGCTGTCTAACTGTATAAATCCACAGGTGGAATAATTTTCTTTCAGTTTAAAAGAATCAGAAAATCAGAGAATAAAAGCAGTGAAGTATTTGATTTGTAATACTAAAATATAACTTTATAATCATGTTAAATTAAATTCACACAGAAGCAGAGACTTGGCACAAGTTCTCTGTTTAAAGTCCCTTTTGTTCCTCCATTTAAAGGCGACTGTACAAAGGTCCACGGTGAAGCTTGGCGCGTGGGTGGATTTCACCAAGAGCACTGACCAGTGACCTCAACAGCTGTTTGGAAGGAGTCTAGCTAATCTGCACAATTAAAACATCCATTTTAAGTACTAAAGTTTCTATGGAAAGTAGCAATTTAATTCTAACATGTCTCTAACAACTATTATAGTTGTCATCTATTGATCCTGTGAGTTGCATTTTTATATTACCCTGTGCTAATATTTACTGACGCATTCGTAGCACAGCAAAATGGAAGCAAGATGTCACAAAGAGATTTTTGAAGGTTCATGTTTCTTAAATAAATCACAATTTCTCATATTACTAGCATTCATCTGTCTGTTGAAAAAATTGTCTTAACCTCTTTCTAAAAGTCTGCCTGTCATTTGATATATTTGCTGCAAGTTGGAATTGCATTGCAGAAAATGAATGGGTTTAGTCAAATTAAATAAATTTATATGCCAACTAGCTTTCATATTTTCTAAACATGGCAAATGTATTACATACATACTAATTGTATTTATGTAAAGCCTACACTGTTTCACCTGTGAAAGGGCAGCATTAAGTGAAGAGATTAAGATACATCATGCAGGCAGTATGTCACTAAAAAAGATTCTCAGAGATCCGGAGCCTGCCTATCATAAAAAGGTTTGCTAGCATAACCTGCTCTCTGTAACTTATTCTGTGACTAAAGTCAGCCACAGATACGTGCAATGTGGCTCTACACAAGTCCCTCTCAGAGCTGGAAACACTTGTGAGGCTGGATGAGCCTGATGCTACTTACACAGGCAGCTCAAATGGCAAATTCTCCCGTGGCTCAGAGTAGGAAGAAGAGAGAAGTGGTTGCAGAGCAATCTTCTGCCTGCCAAAGAAGTAATAAAAGATATTGGAGCTTTCATGGGTGCACAGCTACATCATGGTTGTTCCCTTTCCCCTCTGTTCATCCTATTGGAAAACCTATACAACAGTGGAATTGATTTTGAAGCTAGAAAGTACCATTAAATCACATAACATGACCTCTTCTGGCAATGCAGACAAAGATATACATCCATCTGTACTGAAGCCAACAACTTGGATGTAGCTAAAAGGTAATTTCCAGTTCTGATTTATAAAAGATATAGAATTAATCATTTCTCTTGATAGTTTGCTAAAAGGCTTTATCACCTTTCCCGTGAGATATTTGTGTCTATTTCTAAATGGCCTGTAAGTTCCAGCCAATACACTTGTTATGTCTTTCTTTGCTGAATCATTTTTTAATGTTACTTTTCAGCATAGAAAGTTTCAAAAAGCAAATCTGTGCTCTTATTTGATCAATTTTCCAAGTCGCTTTAGTTCTTTTGCATGTTTCATTTCAGGTTATAGTCAGTTAAAAAGCCTCTTCCCCTGTTTTCCTCTACAAGACTATCTTTGTTCAGTCTCTGTTTAGCTTATTCCACGCAAAATATATCAGCCAAGTAATTTTGAAATAGATGCCATGGGTTTTAAAATCACTCCATAATTTAAGACAAAAATATTTATAACTAACACCTCTCCTATTTTAACATAAATGTAAGACTTGCCCCTGATAAAAAAGCCAAACAGGTTACTGGAAGACAGCAAGGGTTTGTCTCAGCTGCAGATCTGTTCCTCAGGCAAATCTCAGAACCGGAGTAACACAGACATTTACTTGTCTTATGGATCAGTAAAGCAGCAACTTCACTGGGCTGCTGCCACCTTCCCTCAGTCTGTAAAACCTGTGCTCCGCTGCCAGGCTCTGTTGCAGAGTGGACAGCCTTTGGGGAGAGGAGAATAGATCCCAGTGTTTTCCAGATACAGCCAACAATTGCAGGGCAGTGAAACCACAGTCATTACTTTTACTCAAAATATAGCCCTCATATCCATGGGTAAGTTATAACACCATTTTCTCCTCAGAGAATATCTATCAATCCTGTTCAACATGAGTAAATACTGTGAAAATACGCTTATATGCATTCATTTGAATAAAAACTATTAATTCAATTTGACACTGTTGAGAACCTTTTCCATTTTTAAAAATATCTAAATAATTTTTTGTATTTCTCTTGTCAGAAAACAAAATAGCCTTGCAATTGCTGCGTGCTTAGTTCACAGTTCTCCTTGTGGCTAGTGGGAAATCTCATTTAACCTGCTATGAACAGAAGGGGAAGGAATAATAATACAGTAGCATTATACTACAAAGACACATGACTTAAAAACAAAATCAAAACAAATTGTTCATGAATAACACACAGCCTGATATGTTTGTATATGTGTTCAGTGAATAAGTTCCAAAACAAACATATTTACACAATCAGAATATTTTTGGTGAATAATGTATGAAGGGAGACATGGTAAAATTTGCAAACATCATGCATTGCAAATAGCCAATCTTCCACATAGGATAAGAAACAGAACAAGGTAGGATAGGACAGGAGATATGAAATTATTATTAGCTGCCAACCAGTAAAATGGCAACTAATCACGGTGATCCCTTACTTCAAAATTTGTGGGCACAGGAAAGCCCTGGAAAGATTCCCTCAGGAGATGTTAGATTAAATGTGATGCACTCTCACCCAGGAAAACATCTAGTAAAAAATCTCTGGGGACAAGACATTAAGATGCTTATGGCAGCCGCAGAAGCTGCTAATAAGTGAGTGAAAATGTCATCAGCCATGACTGGCTTTTCTCCACCAACTGCTACCGGTGAGCTGTGTACTTCAGTTGTGCCCCGTACCTTTTTAGGTCTTTTCACTTCAGCTCCACACACTCCTTCATATTCATTCATTCATCCCTTCACTTTTCTCTGTGTATGTCCTCCACCCTCCTTCTTTTCTATATACCCTCTCTTCACTATTTGCTAGATGTCCTCCTAATCAATTCTTACCAAAAGAAAAGAAAAAACAACCCCCCCATAACTTTCCCATGATCTTTCTGCCTTTCATAATATTTATTACACTGTATATGTAATATCATTTTATATATCCATCATTTGCATTTTGTGTTATGCAAAAAGATCTTCAGAGCATTATCTATCTTCTTCTAGGTGTTCACCTATTGTTTAGGAAAAAAGAGGTAATCTTGCTTGGTTTGTAGATATTATAATAAATAAATGCAGTGTACACATGAGTAATGCTCATTTCTAACTAAATTTTTTACTGTATTGAATTTGTGTTACATTTGGTGTCATGAATTCTGTTTAAGAGAGACATTTTAGAGACAGGACATTAAAAAAAAAGCACAAAAATTTGGAGTTCTCTGAAACCCTTCAGTGTGTATTCTGCTTGATCCTGCTCATCTCCTTTCGCTCCCAGATCCTTTGGCTTCACAGTACCAAGGAACTTGGTACCAACCTAGCTTTATACACAAATTCAAATCATAACTCAAATGTCTGAGTAACTTCTAAAATCAAATAAATGATAATGGATTATGAAGTTTTGTTCCATCATCTTGTCATACACTTTAGCAATAACTAACTGGAAGTCAGGGATTCCCAGTTCTCTAGATGATAAAAGCACTCACTCCCTTGTCCTCTGGCCATGTATTTATCTCAGTTTAAACAATTTAGCTTTGGAGTCTGTGTTTAGCTCTTGGCACATATCATCAATATTACAACATAAACTTAGCAACATAAGCATAATTGTGTATATATCCAGCTATCTAAGCAATCTATTCTCACTACTTCCCTCTATTGTGTAAAACACTATCCTTTGAAGAATGGAGACAAAAAAAAGGGAAAAATAAGAGAGATGATAAATTTTTCTATTGATGGGTTATTTCTAATGTGCTTTTGCACACTTACTGATCCTGGAATAAAATCAAATATTGGCAGAATGACATTTTTTGACAGGCTTGATTATTTTGGAGCTATGCACAGTTTTGTAGATTAATTGTGGTTTGGATTCTAAGCAATCATTCAAAAAAAAAAGCTAGGTAGTTAGTCTAGATGGTAACTTCTCATTTTTTTGTTCCCAAGGATGTTCCACAAATACTAGGATAATTATGATTCAATTGCTAATGCAATTACAGTTCAGTCATTGCATTTAGAAACAATATTGTTGATTATACACTGAAGAGCTATGAAATGGAAAGAATAATACAGAATATTAAAATCCACACAAAGCTTTTTCTTTTTTTTTTTAAAAAAACCAAAACACCAAAAAAACCCAGGAACTTTCCTTATACATGATAAATTTCAACCCCATGGAAAACATTCTGTTCTTATTATATCTCAGTTTCTTAAATAGTAAGCTAGCACTTTCCTCAGTGAGTAAGATCTAGTAATTTAAGTTTTTGGGGGAGAAAATTCTATGTAAAGTGAAACAATGCAAGTATATTCTCAAGGAAATCACCCCATTTATGAAGAACTTTTCAACTTGCAATAAATTCAGTGCAATAATACTTTACACATATACGATATCTTCTCAAAAACCTTGAAATGTGGCTGTAGAGTTTTCCAATCATACAGCAGATTAGAGTGTAACTATTAATGAGAAATTAGTCCAGTCTTCACAGATGTCACAGCATATCACGGTCCTTCGCAAAGACAGGACAATTTGTCTTTGACAGCCTGTGCTGCTCACTGTTCTAGTTCAGCTGATGAGCTTTGATGTCACATAGAATGTTTGCTGAGGCCAAAAGATGATATTTGTCGTATATGTTGAGAAGATGATGCTGCCCAATTCTCTAGAGAACACCTTTGCAACGTGTCATTTGCTTAGCCCTCAGCCACTTGCTAAATGTAATTGATTACATAAAATAGCCTCTGGCAGCCTGCTAACAGCTGCTTTCAATCCCCAGATCAAGCTAAGTTTGCAGAGTAATGCTTTCACCCTATGTGTTGCTAGTGTTTGGTGGCTGATGGTGACATCCAACCTTGTATTAACTGTTGAACAGATGAGCAAATTGCATCACACATCAGTCAAGTAACTGACACTGTGCTATGAAAAGGCATTCATAAAGACAATATCAAGGATATGTTAATTTTTGATCCATTGTCATCCCATCATCTTGCTGTAGGCATCTTTTTGAAATATTTTTCCTAGTGATGATTGCCTGGCTATGATATATTAACAATATCAGTTTTCCTGACAACACCATGACTATCTTTGAGTGCACCTTAAGATCCAACAACTGCCTACTTTAAAATCATCCAGCATAATGAATTTGTCATTTGGTGGAATGGCTTAATTGTTGAAATACTAATAGAACAACCTTTTTACCTTATAGTTACACATCAGCTAGTACCTTGTGCACTGGGTTTGTGTGGCAAGGGTTTGGTAGCAGGGGGCCTACAGGGGTGGCTTCTGTGAAGAGCTGCTAGAAGTTTCCCCCATGTCCAACAGAGCCAATGCCAGCCAGCTCCAAGACAGGCCCACCACTGGCCAAGGCCAAGCTCGTCAGCGACAGTGATACCGCCTCTGGGATAACATAGTTAAGAAAGGGGGAAAAAACAACAACCTGTGCAACAACAGCCAGCAGACAGGAGAGAGAATATGTGAGAGGAACAACTCTGTGGACACCAAGGTCAGTGCAGAAGGAGGGGGAGGAGCTGCTGCAGGCACCAAAGCAGATTCCCTTGCAGCCTATGGAGAAGACCATGGTGAGGCAGGCTGTGCCCCTGCAGCCCATGGAGGTTAGTGGTGGAGCAGATATCCACTTGCAGCCTGTGGACAACACCACGCAAGAGCAGGTGAATGCCCAAAGGAAGCTGTGACCCAGTAGGAAGCCCACGCTGGAGCAGGTTTGCTGACAGGACTTGTGACCCCATGGGGTACCCATGCTGGAGCAGTCTGTTCCTGAAGGTCTGCACCACATGGAAGGGACCCACGCTGGAGCAGTTCATGAAGAACTGTAGTCCGTGGGAAGGACTCACGTTGAAGTTCATGGAAGACTATCTCCCCTGGGAGGCACCCCATGCTGGAGCAGGGGAAGAGTTTGAGGAGTCCTCCCCCTGAGGAGGAAGGAGCAGCAGAGACAACATGTGATGAACTGACCGCAACCCCTGTTCCCCATCCCCCTGTGCTGCTCAGGTGGGGAGGAGGTAGAGAAATAGGGAGTGAAGTTGAGCTCAGGAAGAGGGGAGATTTGTTTTGTTTCTCAGTATCCTTCTCTGATTTGATTGGTAATAAATTAAATTAATTTCCCTGAACTGAATCTGTTTTGCCCATGACAGTAATTGGTGAGTGATCTCTCCCTGTCCTCACCTTGACCCACGAGCCTTTTGTTGTACTTTCTCTCCCTGTCCATTTGAGGAGGGGAGTGATAGAGCAGCTTTGGTGGGCACCTGGCCTCCATCCAAGATTAACCCAGTACACTTTGGTTTTACTCTATTACATTTTAGGGCTTGCACAATTAATTATATTTGCATCGAAGTGTGATCTGCAAAGCAGACTAATTGCAAGTACTGCTACAGGAGTATCATAATAATCAGGCTCATAAACAAGAGGTAGCAAGTGTTTTTCAGATCATGCATCACTGTCAAGACATGTTACATCCTGAAAAGTTTGCCATCTTACTGGTGCTGAGTAGGTTGCTTGGTCAGCCAGAGAACACCAATGGGATGTAAGTTAAGCAAGAGACTGTGAGGCTCTGATAACAAGTGAATGTCACAAACACCCATCTTGCATGGACAGGGATGGGCTGATGATGACCAGGGTTCTTCTTGAACAAGAACGGAGCCTGCGGAGGCAGGATAACGTCTTGTGAGACCACTCCTCTATTCCTGGAACACGTAAACAATGACCATCTGTGCTCTGTGCACCATGTGCCTGTGACAGATCACCACTCACTTTGTCAGCCCTGAAGGGGGGAGGGGGGGGCAGTGAGCCCCCAGGACCCCCACAACCCACGACTCATTTCTAGAACGTTTCTGAACATTCCAGAGCACATACTGGCCTGCTCAGTGATGACAGACCCCCGCCTATGGGGCGGGCACATCGGGTTATAAAAAGTGGAAACATAAGTTTTCGGCGCGCGCCCACCACCTGAAGACTACAACTACAAGCAGAGAACATTGCTGGATCCAAGGGTGGTGATATCTCTCTCTCTTTCTCTTTCTCTCTCTCTCTCTCGCTTTTCTTTCTCTCCTTCTTTTCTTCTCTATCACTCTCTTTGTCTCTAATTTCATTTTCAGCACATTATGATAATATTGTCACATGTTTTGCTAAACGCGTACCTTTCATAGTTCTGCTAAATTCTGAGCATTGTTATGACCTTTGCCAAGCCTCTATCTTTTGTAGTTCCACTGAGTTTAAGTAAATTTATGATTGGTTTGAACCTTGAAAGTAATTGTTGTTACTTCTGATTACCACGCAGAGAATTAAAAAGTTAACCTCAGCCTCACCCCCTGAGTGGGACAGGACAGAGACTTTTAAAGTTCCTGTCTCATACTATCAGAGGCACGGGTGAGAAACACCACCTGTGGTAGATCTGCTGTACCATTCTGAAAGATATCCTTGTGACTCAGGAGGAATAGCAAGCAACCAGAAGTTAGAATAATTGAAAATTATAAGCTTGCCCTAAAACAGATGAGTGATTTATAGGGAGAAATTGTCTACTGGCAAGGATTATAGCAGAGAGCTGAAAATTATGTTAGATTTAGAGAACTATCTGAGTATGGTTGATAAACATGTTTGGGCTTGCTGACAAAGCTTTCCTTCTCCTTATTTAACTTTTTTTTTTTAAAGAACAAAAAATACAGCCAACTAGCCCATTGTAGCTGGTAGTGTTAGTTGACCTGAGGAGCTGCGCACAAGCTTTATCCAATCCCAAGGTTTTTTAGAGCATTAAAGAACATTTTCTTTCAGTTTTAAAGAAGGGAAAGGAAATACACTTATAACAAATTACTTGCCCAAGGTCAGCAGCTCAGAGACAGACCACACAGATCAGGTCTCCTGATGTCTAGTTTGACGCCTATCCTCTGTAAACTGCCCAAGTTTATATTGGTCTGTTGGCTGCCGTTCAACAATGCAAATTCATCATGTTTGTTTTCTAGTAGCACTGCCAGGTTTCCATCATCTTTTTCTTTTCTTCCTTCTTTTGAATACATTTTTCCACAGGCATACTATCTTGCTTTTTTTTTTCCCCTCCCAAAAGTGAACCTCATTCTGATGTTTTCTAACAATTTCCTTAGAGTAGCAAGGAGCCTGAAGCAAACCTCTGAAGCTAGCAAGCTTTGGAAGACTGTAGCCCAAAGTACTTCATTTGTAACTCAGGCCTAATCCTTTACAGAGTGAATAAAGGATCACAACTGACTCATCATGACTGGTAGGGGACTGCATTACTCTCTAGGGAGTCTGTTTTTCAGTTAAGACATCAATCCTGAAAACCATGACTCTCACAAAAGTAGCACGCACAAAAAGACATTTGACTAGCAATGAGAGTCTGAGTGCATACTAAACCTTTAATGTTTAACAATAGTTCTAGAAATTTGAAAATGTCTATTTTTTCCTCTCAAACTGGACATCTGTTTAAACAGTTCATTAATTTAGTAAATGACTATATATTTGCTAAGAT
Source organism: Balearica regulorum gibbericeps (assembly GCF_011004875.1). NCBI lineage: Eukaryota > Metazoa > Chordata > Aves > Gruiformes > Gruidae > Balearica > Balearica regulorum. The sequence goes on along the minus strand of NC_046187.1, from coordinate 49,859,522 downwards.
TTGACATTCAGATACTGTGTTGGTTTTGCGTGGCAAGGTTTTGGTAGCGGGGGGGCTACAGGGGTGGCTTCTGTGAGAAGCTGCTAGAAGCTTCCCCTGTGTCTGACAGAGCCAATGCCAGCCGGCTCCAAGATGGACTCGCCGCTGGCCAAGGCCAAGCCAATCAGCGCCTCTGGGATAACATATTTAAGAAAGACAAAAACAGTTAGAGAGCGCTTTTGCAGCCAGAGAGAGGAGTGAGAAGATGTAAGAACATCTGCAGACACCAAGGTCAGTGAAGAAGGAGGGGGAGGAGGTGCTCCAGGCGCCGGAGCAAGATTCCCCTGCAGCCCGTGGTGAAGACCATGGTGAAGCAGGCTGTCCCCCTGCAGCCCATGGAGGGAGGATGAGGGAGTGTAGAGATTCCACCTGCAGCCTGTGGAGGACCCCATGCTGGAGCAGGTGGAGGCACCTGAAGGAGGCTGTGACCCCGTGGGAAGCCCGCGCTGGAGCAAGCTCCTGGCAGGACCTGTGGATCCGTGGAGAGAGGAGCCCACGCCAGAGCAGGTTTGCTGACAGGACTTGTGACCCCGTGGGGGACCCCACGCTGGAGCAGTTTGCTCCCAAAGGTCTGCACCCTGTGGGAGAGACTCACGTTGGAGAAGTTCATGAAGGACTGTCTCCCGTGAGAGGGACCCCACGCTGGAGCGGGGGGAATGATGAGTCCTCCCCCTGAGGATGAAGAAGCGGCAGAAACACCGTGTGATGAACTGACCGTAACCCCCACTCCCCGTCCCCCTGTGCCGCTGAGGGGGGGCGGAGGTTGAAGCCGGGAGTGAAGTTGAGCCCGGGAAGATGGGAGGGGTGGGGGGAGGTGTTTTAAGATTTGGTTTTATTTCTCATTCCTCTACTCTGTTTTGCTTAGTAATAAATAAGATGAATTCCCTCTCTAAGTTCGGTCTGTTGTGCTCGTGATGATAATTAGAGAATGATCTCTCCCTGTCCTTATCTCGACCCATAAGTTTTTTTTTCATTGTACCTTTTCTCCCCTGTCTAATGAAACAGGGGAGTGATAGAGCGGCTCTGGTGGGCACCTGGCCCTCAGCCAGGGTCAACCCACCACAGATATTCAAACATTTTTTAAACTACTGATACTCCATATCCTGCAGTTATCGTCTGCCTAAGAATATATAATTTTTTTGCTCTTCTGCTGCTGTTTTAGTTTATACTTGTATTTAAGGGGTTTTTTTTCACTGTATATACTTTATTTATTCCAATTTATTCCAATGCTATTTTAGATAAATGCAGGAATCCACTGGGATGAAAGATCATTAATAGGTGTGTTTGCACTTTTCTACAATGTATGTATTTACATTCAAATGTGTATGGGGCCTAGATAATTGTCTCAAACATACTCTTTAAGTTTGCATTTTCAAATGCAGGCAAGTTGACATGTATTTTACCTATTCTTCTTTTTTTTGTCAATATTAATATTCCCGGCACCTCGGGTTTTTGTACAATGCCTTTCCTAAGTGATAATCAAGTAATCCAAGTCATCATTTTATCAAGACACAAAGATTCATCATCTTATTGCCATGATATTTACTGTAAGATCACTTGGCTCCCAGTGCGAGGCACAGACATTTACGAGACATCCACATAAAATGATTAAATGCCTAAAGGGTTAGATTTACTACAGAAGCACTTTCACGGAGGAAGAACACTTTTCAGAAAAGCACAACAGGAAACTCTTTTGTTCACTGATGCTTATTTATGACTCTAGCATCTGTTCTTTATTGTTTAAGTGACCTGGGTGCTTTCCCAAGGTACTTTCCCAGTATCTTAGTAGCAAGAGATGACATGCTATATGTAAAACAGTTTTCACATATGACTGATAACACCCAGCTTAGATTTCAGTGGTAAACAGTCATAAATTTTGTATTCTGAATTGCAGCTCTAACAGCTCCAGAAATTTCCATAAAGCTTCATGAAATGATGATACCTACCATTCACCCACATGTCCATTTTTGTGATCAGATGACAATAATATTTAGATTGCTGTTTGTTGGTTTGGGGTTTTTTTTTCATCAAAGTTCTATCGTATCTGACTCCACCTTGGGGATCCAGAAACAGCTACACAACCTGAACTCCCCTACACAGTTATGACATGGTTCATTTATTATGAAACATTGTTTAGCCACAAATGGCAAACAAAACCCAGGGAAACTTCCTGATCTTATTACCAGTTACTATATCAAAATGGTCCATTATCTATAGATGAGGATTTATATATTACAACAAGGTGAATGAATGTTTTATAAAGGGTAATAAAGGACAATAAGGAAAATAAGATGTGATATATATATAACTTCAAAATGGATTTGCAGGTGTCAGATGGCTGAAATGAGGTAGAGGGCAGAAAGACAATATGTCAACCAACTCAGTTACAAATTTCTATAACAAAGCAGACCATATGTATTGTCAAAGTGATTTTTCCCTGAAGGTTCCTGACAAACCAATGGCCTATATCTGTTTGTCTCACATATGCTGAGGTTTAATAACACTGTTTTCTCCAAAAACCTCTTTCATCTCATCAGACTACTTTGTGCATTTTATAGCTAGGAAATTAATGCGGATATTGATTACTGAAACTGTCAAGCAGGCTGCAATGTTCCTAATGTTTCAGCCCATTTGGTATACTGGGTTCTTTGCATTTTTCTGTATTTAAAAGATAAAAAGATTATTTCTAATTTGACATGAGATCATAAATTAACATATTTTTTACATTTCTTGAGCTATTGTCATGGTTTAACCCCAGCCAGTAACTAAAGCACCACACAGCCACTCACTCACTCCTCTCCTCCTCAAGGCGATGGGCAGAGGAATGGAAAAAAAGACTCGTGCATTGACATAAAGACAGTTGAATACAATAACACAGGAAAAGAATATTAATAGTAATAACAACAACAATAGTAATAACAGTAATAATAACAACAACAACAAGTACAATAATACAAGTGACACAGAAATATAATTGCTCACTACATGCAAAAGGGAAAAAAAACCCAACCTGACGCCCAATCTGTTTCCGAGCAATGATCCCGCCTCCCAGCTAGCTTCCCCAGTTCTATCCGGAACATGACTTTCTATGGCAGGGAATATCCCTTTGGCCAGCCTGGCCCAGCTGTCCTGGCTGTGCTCTCCCAGCTTCTGCTGCACCTGGCAGGGTGTGGGAAGCTGAAAAGTCCTTGACTTAGTGTAGACACTACAACTACCCAGCAACAACTAAAACCATCAGTGTGTTATCAGCATTATTCTCATACTAAATCCAAAACACAGCACTATACTGGCTAATAGAAAGAAAATTAACTCTATCTCAGATGAAACCAGGACAGGTATAATGTACAGTTTTTTGCCCTTTTATTATTATATTTCATCCTACCTAATGGGGCTAACAAAATATGCTTTCATGTTATTGTTGAAAACCAGCTTTTAACGTTTTAAGAGCAAAATCCTTTCATCCTTGTATCCTTTATTATTATTATTGTTGCTGTTATTATTATTATTATTATTATCATTATCATTATGATTGTCGCTGCCACAGACACTACCTGTCAAAGGTAGTACATACAACAGTTTTTGTGGGAACAAGGGGATGATTCTCACCACCAGGTGGTATGCAGGCAAAGACATGCTCTTCACATATGTTTTGTTGTTTACCAGTCACAGAACACAAATTAGTGCTTGTTCAAGTCAGAATTAATTTAGCTATTGTTAAATTTACCTCATCTTCAGGAACTAAGATGGCCAGTACTCATCCATCATATGTTGTTCAGCAAAAAAACCCAACTATTTCCTGTGCTTGTAATACCAGTAATTGTTTTACAAAGATCAGTCTTGGCTGTAATTAAGTCAAAAGGAATCTAGATGTTAAGGATTTTTTTTCTATCACTCTTCTCCAACAGATACTAAGAAAACAACTATGCCACAGTATGTACCTGTGCCATAATGGGCCAAAGGAATACAAAAGTCAGCCAATTCAAAGATATATTTTATATCCTAACAGTGAAGAAACTGAGGTTAATGAAGCCTAGTTTGGTCTAACTGTTGTTACAATAATGAGGTACAGCATAAACATTTAATGATAGGACCTGAAAAGGATTTCCCAGTGGTAATGTCATATTTTGCAGTTTGTTTGTTTAACTTCCTTGTTTTATAACATTTGAAGGGCACAGGCAAAACGAAGTGTTGAAACTTATAAAAGGAAAATAAGTTAAGTTTCTTGTTGACAAAGATAACCCTGCAATTGCATTATAACAAGTGTTGTGTAACACCATTCAATATCCTTATTTTTCCAATGAGAAAGCCTGGAGGCTTTTGTCTCTAAAGTAGAAAAGAAAAGCACCCCCATCAAATCTGAAGCCTTTCCAGTGAGGATAAGTGTTGAAAGATCTACTTGTAATCAAGTCCCAGGAAGTAAAAATATCCGTTCATATAAACTGTTTTGCCTTTCTCACCCCAACATGGTAATAAAGGTGAGATGGCACATGCAAATACAGAGATGATTTTTATATGAGGAACAGAATGCCACATCTATAAAGAATAAAGCAGTAATGGGCCTGCACCATGAATGTTCCCATGCAATGAATGCTGGTTTGGGGATTTTTCTGTTACAAAACAGCATCATTCAGCAAATGGATCCTTTTTTGGAACTTCTTTCCTGGGGCAATTCAGGCCAGCCTGAGATGCATTTTGGTGGATTTTAATTATATCTGTCCTATTGTAACAGAGAAAATCCTACCTAGATATATTGCTTTTCAGACATAGAATAATAGAGTCTGATCACCATGTGTAAATAGTCATTAATATTTTATTAACATAAATCATTTTGATACTTTCCAAGTGTACTTTAATATTTTATAATGTATTCTAGCAATAGGAAAATATATAGACTAAAAATAGTTTCTACACACAGTGAAATTAGTTTCTTTTTATTATGAGTGGCAAAAATTTCTGCATAAATTGACTGTTCTTAGTTATTTAAGGTAGACATGGAATATTGAAAGAATGAATCTCTTATTTGAAAAAATCTCTTTGGAAAAAAATCACAAAATTAAGACCTCAGCTTAACAGTAATACAGTAGCAAAGATTTGTCTACTGCCTTTTAAATCTAGGGAAGACTAGTAGAAACTTAACCTTAATACTTTACCATCTACTCTGAAGTGGGGCAACCACAATATTAAAAGTTTCACATGTGAGTAATGTTGAAACAAATATATTCCATTTATTTCTGTGTAGGTCTGACAATCTCTGTGAACTACAGATTAAATTTACCTCTTATCTTTAAATTCTATTCTTCATAATCCACTTAAAGGACACTGTATTATTATAATGTAAGTAAATTTGACCAATCTGTTGCATTACATAGCTGATTGCAGCCTGTGGAGTACCACACGCTGGAACAGGTGGGAGCACCCGAAGGAGGCTGTGGCCCGTGGGAAGCCCACGCTGGAGCAAGCTCCTGGCAGGACCTGTGGACCCGTGGAGAGAGGAGCCCACGCCAGAGCAGATTTGCTGGCAGGACTTGTGACCCCGTGGGGGACCCATGGTGGAGCAGTTTGCTCCTGAAGGTCTGCACCCCGTGGGAGAGACTCACGTTGGAGAAGTTCATGAAGGACTGTCTCCTGTGAGAGGGACTCCACGCTGGAGCAGGGGAACGGTGAGAGGAGTCCTCCCCCTGAGGAGGAAGAAGCGGCAGAGACACCGTGTGATGAACTGACCGTAACCCCCACTCCCCGTCCCCCTGTGCTGCTGAGGGGGGTGGAGGTTGAAGCCGGGAGTGAAGTTGAGCCCGGGAAGATGGGAGGGGTGGGGGGAGGTGTTTTAAGACTTGATATTATTTTTCTCATTCCTCTACTCTGTTTTGCCTAGTAATAAATTAGATTAATTTCCTCTCTAAGTTCGGTCTGTTTTGCTCATGACGATAATTAGTGAGTGATCTCTCCCTGTCCTTATCTCGACCCATAAGCTTTTTGTTGTACTTTTTCTCCCCTGTCTAGTGAATGAGGGGAGTGATAGAGCGGCTCTGGTGGGCACCTGGCCCCCAGCCAGGGTCAAGCCACCACAGGCATTAATATTTGGCCAAGATTGTAAAGTGTTCTGAGATTTACAAACAACAGAGTGTGGGGCATTGTGATTATTCCTGATTTTCAGAGATCCCCAAAGTACAATGTTCCCATAACACACTAAGTCAGATGTCTGTACTCCTTCCTATAGGAGTCTGCCCTGGTCTTGAGAAGTTTACTAAACATAAATGTATTTGTGAATTCAACTGAGTTTTGTAACCAAATGGCATGTGATGTCACTGTCTGGTTATTGCTGAGTCATAGAAATGCGCCATTAACACACCATAAAACATTTTTGTCTGCCTGCTTATTGAAAAACCTAATTTCACTTCCTATCTCCTTCACAGGAACAATTCATTCAACTTCAACAAGGCCTTCACCTAGCTTTATGCCAGAAGAACCAAGCCTCTGAAAGAGCCATCATAAATCTAAGCCATACATCTTGATTAAATAGTAAATCACTGCTTCTGCACTCAGAGTACCTTCAGCCTGATTCTGCATTAAGGTAGATCTTAATATTTTTATATCCTAAGCTCTAAATTGTATTTTCAAGCTTTAAGGAAATATTTATGCTGTACTGATAGATTATATTTCCTAAAAGGTTGCAAAAATTCAAGGAGCAAAGAGTAATAGTAACATCCACTTTTGTTGTGGTCTCAAAGTACCAGAAAGAGCTTTGAACTGCTTTTCTGCTCTTCTGTCTTCCTTCCAATAACTGTTACCACTTAATAACGAATCTCTCACTTTTTTTTTTTTCTTAGATGCTTTCAATCTCCACAGCATCTAAACAATTGTCAGCCATGAATAAATCACTATCCTGTGCAGGAGGAAATATTATTATTCCATTATCCACAGATGAGGCAACCAAAGAACAGACACATAAAATAAATTGCAAAAGGTATATGGCAGAATCAAGAATAAACTTAAATTCATGTTCCAGATATATCAAAAGTTATAGGCATATTTCAGAATCATTTGAAGAAATACAATGGATAGTGCTACATAAGAGATTGCAAGAGATCTTCTGCGTAATCCTTTTCTTAAAAACTATGATCCTGCTGAGTCCCATTCTGTTATCTTAACAACAAATTTACTTTTCCTAGAGAAACTCAAACCATGGGCAATTTGAGACTTTCAGTAGCCATAATTATTACCAATATTTCACTGGAAACATATGGTGTGGTTTATACATGATTAGGATGAATTAAAATCTGATTTTCTTTCATAAAAGATGCTGGAGCTGCAATTTGAAAAATAGTACAGTCTCCAAGAAAAAGGATTAAGGACACGAAAGAAAGAATAAGAACACTACTTTTTTAGCAGGGAGTTTAATAAAATACCTTTCCATATTGGAAAGTTATGTGTTTGGAAAATAGTATCAAATTGACGAATCTAAGATTGTTGGGTAATTTTGAGAGAAGACGAAGCAAATTTTTCTTTTAAATCCCTGCTTCCCAGTGCTAACTTATCTTTTGGTACTGTCCATTCAGGACTTATTTAGTTGAGGCCCAGTACCTTGCTGAAATTGTTTTACTGCTTTTTGGAGTTTCCACCCAGGATATGCCCACAGTACAGAGATGCCCTAAGAGAGATAGACCCAGGTCATGATGCAGCCAGAACTAATAGCTTTACTGTCTCCTAGCAACTACGGTGCAGAAATTTTGTACCTATGGTGGACTCAGTAGTGCAGAGTTACACAGAGGCTGAGTGAATGCTCCCAGGTTCTCAATAGCTTGTTCACGTGTGTATGAAATTCAGCATTACAATAATACTGACAGCTAACGTTTTGTTAACGTTGTTTTCCCGTGGTTGGAAAAAGAAATTATGAAGAATTATACCTTTAAGAGCCCTTGGCACGAAACAGTTTTAATCAGTTACCATGCAGAACCATAATCAGTTCCAGCAAAGGGGCTGGGTGAGGACTGCTTAACTCTGATTATATACTGTAACCTGCCTTTGTGTTTATTGTTTTCTACAAAGAAATTCTATGGCATTTTCATCTTGTTTATGAAATACTATGACTGCTAGATTGTAGTTATTTCTGGGATGTACTCAGTGGGAAGAAGGAGATATGGTTGGTTTGAGGAACTCTGGTTTTAATCAAATTGATTTTCTAACTGAGATATTGTAAAAAAGCATCCCTTGAATAAAAATACAAATAGCACCATATTTTACTGAAAAACAATTTATCTTTTCAGGAAGTTAGATAAGTAAATTAATATTATTGCCAAAATAGTTCAATTAAAACTCCTGCATAAAAACCTAGCCAAGAGACATTTGTCTCATACCATGATCAGGAAAGGAAATAAGTCTTTTGAAAGTTGTCTGCTTTTAAAGGAAGATAGATATATGAAGTAGTAAGTGCTCTAACAATATACTTTGGAAAAGCTTGTTTAATGCTCTGCCTCACAGACAGACATTTTCATCAGCCTGTGCCCTTACACAGACTCTAAAGAAAGGCAGAGCATCTGTTCCCTAAGTATCAGAAGAAAGTAACTAGATTAAACACATTTACTTCAACTGACAATAAGTGTTCCTTAGAGAGAAGGATACAAGCATTGATTTGCTGAAGTCCTTTGAATACAGATGGTGAAAAAATACTTTGGCTTGTCATGTCTACTGACATCTCGTTGCTGTCTAAAGTTGCTATACAAACATCTGTAAAACATGTATAATGTAATGGAAGATAATTTCCCTATGTGCACATTTGAATAAGTCCTGAACCCATTTTAAAACCACAGAAAGTGTAAAACCAAGTCATATCTTCAGCTTGTAAGTCAGGGTGCCACCATATATTAAAACAAAGAAAAAAGCCACTAAATTTATGGATGAATTGGGACCACTGGTATATATAAATAATTAAGAGATATTGGCAAAATATGCTAAAATCATATTTATTTTTTTTTTTCAAATAGAGGTGTGCATCTGCAATGCAAATTGAGAATAAAAGTACAGGGATATGTGGGCATAATTTAGCCCTGTAGTACAAGCACAATATATTCATAAAAGCTACAGATTTGTAATATATGAATCTAATATACCATTGTAGTCCACAGTTTCACTGAACCAAGCTTAAATGCCGTTCCTCTTGCCTCATTCCCAAAGGCACCAGGAGGCAAAAAGGAAATGAATGAGTAAAAATGTCAGGAGGAGAACTGAAAAATCTAAATGCATTTCATTTCACAGCACTGTCTGTATCTCTTATGGACAAATTGGCTCTGAGTGTAAGGTCATATGCTCAGCTGCTGTAAATTTGTGCAAGTCACTGAAGGCAGAGGAGGATAATTAATTTACTCCACGGAGGATCTGGTTTTCAGTCATTACAATGCCCTAAGCCAAAGTTAAGCTGTGAAGTTTCATGCTCCTTATGGATAGATGAGGTTAGTTTACACTCCAGGAACTTATATTGTTTCAGTCTGTCTGTTGTTCAGAAAAAAACAAGACATCAAGAGCTGATTTACTGAAAAGAGCAAACACACAAACTTATCAAAAACCAGGCTCATTTCGGGGAGAGGAAACTTAAAACCACAGAAAGGATGCATACATCTTCAAGCCACGTATATTTTTCATACTTGTCGATTTATTTTGCACACAAATATAATTGCACCTGAGAGCTTTCTAAGATCAATAACATTGCACATGACATAATCTTGCCAGATTCCCCTTTACTTTTGGAAATGCAAAAATTAGTCCCTCCCAAAGCTAAAGCACTTCTTTAACCAAGTTGATTTTTTTTTTCCTTTATGAGGCAAGATTTAATATTTTACCTTCTTGAAGCGATTACTCCAAATTTCTAACTACATTCCTACTATTTTTGCAAAATGCACCAATTTGTTGGTTGATAACTCTTTATAACACCAATCGTAGCATTCTTCTTTAAGTGTTATTGCACTTAAATCATTTCAAATTACAAGAAAAATAAAAACACTGTTTAAAATAGTAGCAGGATGATTTTCTACGTTATGCAAACAGGTTTTGACTTTCCTGAAGGAGCATAGAGTGTGTGCGCAGGGGGTACCTAATAAAATAAATACTAATAAAAATCCTGCATTTGCACAGTAGCAAATGTAGTCGAGCAAAATTCTTTCTCTCCCTCCAGTCCTTTAGACCATTCAGTCCAAATGCTGGCCTGAAAAATCCAGCTGTAAATTTCCCAGTGTGGACATGACACAGATATCTCTCATCCCTATAACAATGGTCTTAATTTCCCAAATGGCAGAAAGGGATTGCAAGCATGCTCACAGCTATGACCCAGCAATTCATAGCTATGACCACCAGAGTCTGTTTACAACTGTAATTATTAGATATATAGGAAGATTGTTCTGTCCTCCCAGGCCGTTTAGTTTGCACTACAGGAACCATCTGGGGGGCGGGGGGGAGAAATCTATAATAGCTCCTTTTCTTGTTTAAAGGAAATCTTGTAGCTGGAAGTGGAGAATTCCTTGCTCAGCAAAGGGAGGTTTAACAGAGTTTATTTATTGGAAGGAATTTTCTTACGACAGGCAGTACACTGAGGAAGTCACATATTTTGCCTCATATGAGGGGGTCTCAGAAGAAATACAGACAGGAAATAGCCCGATAACTTTTAAATCAAGCAATTAAAGGTAGGTAAAATCACAAGAACAAGGCAGATCAGAAATACAGCTATCAAGTTCTAAGCTCTTACCAGCACAGAATACCATTAACTATTTTAACAGTCACAGGCTAAAATCTTACCAAAGGCAAGGTTAATATTTTACTAAAACACAAAGGACACTGTCTCTCATAAATCTTTGCCGATGAGCTATGAGCAGGAAAGTTTACATCTGCATATGAGCACCACCAATGATTAGAATAATTTTTAAAGTGTGTTTGTATTTAGAAAACAAAAGAAAGGAAAAGGAGAAAGGAGAAGAAATCTCTTCTTCCTTTGGAAAGGTTTGAACTTTAGTTTTTATTCTTCATTCTCCATAACTTGAGAAAATATTGATTTGGGTACCTAACATTTTGACCATGATTTTAATACTATTTCAATTTTTGATAAAACTTTTCTAGACAAAACAGTTTGCATGGTCACATGTCAGCTCTCAGAGGTCATACTTTCACTTACAATCACTCTTTCCATAAAAAGATTTTTTTTTTTTTTTTTAACAGTCCCCTGGAATTCAAGTTTCTGATGGAAGATGTTTCACTTATTCGTAGAAGGTTCAAGTGCCTTCACTGGAACCAAAAGAAAAGAATTCCACTGTAAGAGTAAAGGTCTTATTTCACTGATCATCTCCACTGAAAAAAACTGAAAGCCTGCTGTAACTGTAAAATTGTAAGTGAATTTAAAGAAATATATTGTAATTATAATGCAATATTTTGTATTCTAATTTTGCAATTTGCATTCTATTTTACAATTATTATTTCTTTTCGAAGGCGACAAGAATTAAAAAAATAGGTGTGTTCATTGGGGCTCACTTCCCAACAAAAATTTCTTTCAAAAGAGATTCTCTTTGGTATGTAATATTTTTTTATTAAAATGGTTATCCTTAATGGACAATTCTGCTAGGAACACCATAGAATTATCATGGGGGGAAAAAATAGTCTGCTCTTTTTGTGCTTGTCATCCAGAGTGTCAGAGCTTGCTCTTCTGGGAGGTAAAAAGACTTAGTTGGTTTCATATTATACAGGTAATGAATTCTTCTGGCTGAGTAAATTAGACAGAAAAAGACTGTCTGATAGTGCCACAGATGTGCAAGGAAAAAGAAGTGCCTCCTATAAACGACTTCATGGAGCAACCATATGTTCCTGCCCTCCAGTCATGTCTCATATCAAGTCTCACATTGAAAAAGAAGCCTTGGTGTATGCACTTTGTGCAGCGTACAGTCGGCTCTGTTGCAGAGATAGCAGCGACTTCTTTCTAACTCTTGTTGGCTAGAAGTCAGAAATGTCAGAATCTATTACTGAAGCTGCTCAGATACTCGTAACCTCTCCCAGATCCAGTGTAAAACATATGAAATGCCAACAATTGAATTAATGTGAGCATTTACTTCCCCCTGGGGCAGGGAGAGGTGTAGAAACAGGCATCCTTTGATTTTAAAGTCACCAAAAAATTTAAGTTTTTTTAAAAATGGGATATGGAAAAGCAAAATCTATTACAGAAAAATATTATTTATATCAATTTCCACAAATTTGGGCAGCTCTGCACACGAAGTGCTTGAAGGTAAAGTGACGTATAAAAACCATTAACAAATTTCCAGACTATTGAGAAATCCCGAAAATCTGCCCGATTGCTTTCTTCATTTGGCTCCTAGTGCCTTGACCATCAGTAATCATTCAATTCATACAAACAGTGCTTTTGATAGTGCTAATGTATGAACCACTGGAGGCTGACTGGAACAAAAACTATTGACAACTGAGCAGCAGTAACTGTTTTGTCATCCTGTGAACATTTCCCATTCCACCTAAAGTTAAATTCAAAAACTTTAAATGTGCTGAAAGGAGAAGACATCTATCAATGTCCGATAAACTGAAAAGAGGTCCAAAAGATTTCTTTGCATCCCAGTGACTGCCTCAATCACTTAAAGTTTCTGCTAGAGCTCATCCTCTTACTTACTTAGCTTACTTTTTGACTGAGTGACAAAAGGTCTGACTGAAGAACCACGTCTGAAGTAAAGAGTAGCTTGGTAGAGAAGATGGCAGGTGAACGTCCTGTGTCTTCAGGGTGTTCCCTGACCAGTTCAGTCACCTGCTTTTTAGTGGCAAGGCAACTGGGTTTGGCTCCAATGTCATCATGACTCCTCCTCTCATTTTTAGGGGGTGCACCTGACTGAATCGTACAAAGTACTCCCTCTGAAAAGTCAACCTTTTCTCAGCATAAATAGCGTACCTAATGTTCCCGTCCTCAGTGGAGGATGACTAAAGGTGACACAGTACAAGCTATGATTTCAGGCTTTCTCAGTGATTGGGGGAAAATTTCCACAAAGACCAAATCTGATGCCTCTGAATGGGGTTTTTACCCCTTCAGTATCAGTAAAAAAGCAGGAACTAAACCTCTAGGAATACATTTTGCAATATAGTCAAACTCACGTAGTCACTCATTGTGGGGAATGGTGCTTAGTGCAGTAGGACCAGCCGCTTAAAGACAATGTACTGGCTGTGGGATAGGGGTCTGGTACACATACCCTTGAGAATAGCAGGAGGTGGAGGGGTAAAACTTACCTTTTCCAATCTCTCATTTTTTTGACTATTTTATCCTTCTCCTGGGAGTACTCTTAGACATTCTAGAATTAACTTTTAGATTGGTAATTATGATATTTTTGTCTCAAATCTTCATGGAAATTAGTGTGAGATATAAATATATATTTGATATTATTAATTTTTATATTATTAATTATATTGTTAATAGTCAGAAAAATCCCAACCCGTTCTAATTACCATGCAGTGTAATATCCCCATCTCCTCATTCAGATCATTTTAACTGTTGTATAGAAAAAATAAAAATCACATTGAAATAGTCCTTTGGGAAAGGAAAGTTAAGTTAAACTAAGAAGCAGCTATTAGAGATGGTCAAAAGAATCAACTTATCTCAGGAATTTTTACAAGCAATTTTTACAAGCAATTTTTAAATGCTCTCATACAGCCTAGCAAAAAGATTTTATATAAGATACCAAAGATGTAAAATAAATTATTTCTTTTTACAGTGCTCAATCATTTCTGTGGCCTATATCTACACATTCAGGTGCACAACAAGGAAAATCGTGTCTCAATGGCAAGAGTTTGACCCAAAACTGCATAAAAATACAATTCTGCCCACTGAGAATCAGCTGTCACATTATCATAGACATTGCGGTAACTTTGTGAAGCTATATTACATGTAAGAACATAAGTATGTTCCTTTGCAAAGTCAAATAATGGAAAGTAGGTCAAATAAATAGACATATTTTCAGTAACACCCCAGTCAAAATCCATGTGTCATGTTTCACTGAAGAAAAATTGCCATTCTCTAACTTATTCTCACTGGTTTATTTTTCAATAAAACATTTGTTTCACCCATTCTTTTCTCTTTTTTCTGTTTCCTGATCTTTTCAGCTTGAAACTTATTGTTACCTATGACTCCTCCTTGAGATCTGTTTTTCCTCTGATTTTTCTCAAACACTAACTAAATTCCTACCTCCTACAACATCAGCAGGAAACCCTGCTACCTCACGCCAACAGTTTTTTATCTATGTAGTAGTTGCTATAACAGATCTCCACAATGGCAGCTTTCCAAAGTGAGAAAGAGTCTAAACTAAGCCAACCCCTGGCTTTTCCCTGAAGAAAAGTTAAAACTTAAGGTAGAAAAGACAAAATAAAACAATCTTACTCTGCTGAGAAACATTGATAATAATACAGCATCTATGACCAGATTCAACCATCGAAATGGTAATGCAGGCACAGTTATATCTGTAATATCAGTAAACAATTTAAAAAATTAATTAAGACACATCAGTGCTATTAAACCACAAGTGAGTGGATTGCATCAACTCTGTATTTTTCTGATGGAAATTGTGAGATGTATCCTTTTTTTATTATTATTATCTTTGCTTGATGCCATGCTTTTTCAAACAGGTATTTTATGGCAGGTATGATTTTAAATGAGAGAAAATCAAGTTAAAGTCACAAGTATTCACGTACATCAAGCCTCTTAACCATGAAGGTTAAAGGACTTCCTTTGCATTGGCGAAATCTGATTCTTTTGCACAGGCTACATAAGAAATTGCTGAAATGGCAACAACCCAATATTATATGTTATATCCTGTGGCAGTTGTTGATTCTCAAAGTGAGACTGTAAAATGAAAATATTTCTCAAGATGGTGTAGGAACTATAAAAGGTTTGAAGAACCATTTGGTATTGCAAAGTCATCCAGATTTAGAGAATCGATAAATGTAGCTTCCCATGAGACCTGTAAGTAAGATATAGCGACCAGTGCAGAGCAAGTTTACACTGGTATAACAGCAATTCCACAGCCTGGGTGTAAGTTTGTATTTTTATAAAAATAAAAATGAGTAGCAATTCAAATATAATCTCAGTAAGTTCATCAGCCCTTTTTCTGGTCTTTTCTCACTTTTAATCTGTAAATCTTACCATGAATCTACTTGTTCCAGGTTTTGTAGGTAACAGATTATGGAAACAAAAATTTGAACAGACTTTAGGTCATAAACTGACGTTTTTAAGAGCTACATACCTATTTGTGTCAAGTAAAAGATGCTTTTACTTTGGTCTGAAGGACAATTCTACATCTACCCACTTTCTACTAGCTGTAAATCATGAGGTCCACTGATTACATACAGTAAACATAAACAAGCTGATGATCCGAAAGCAATTACGAGGAAAGATACAGAGACTGTTAAATCAATATCGTCTGAAATGACAAGTCAGTGATATTATCCTTATTCATCAGACAAGCATTATTGGTAGTTCTCATCTTATTTTAAGGAGTAAGGGAACTTCTTATTTCTATTTGTACCCTATGTTTTATATACAATTTTGGTTTATTACTTAATGCCTTTTTTCTGAAATCAAACTATTAAGGACCTCATTGCATGCTCACATTGGTTTAAAGCTAGGAAGCAGAAACTGTCACCTTCAACTGAAATATCAATGTATTTTCCAGCCTATCATTCATGTTGTAGAAGGTAATAAATCCAGAAATAATAATATATAATTTCTATGTCACTATATGATCTGAACCTGTATCCTGTCAAGTGACTGAAAGAGATCCTGGAAGGTTATGTTTTGACCCTTCAATTAATTTGAATCTGTCTTTGACTATTTTCAAGTGCTGACAGGAGACCTAAGTTAAGAAAGTACTGTGAATGACAGTTGTTGGTCTTTACCCATTACATTCACAAGTGTTACACCGATTGCTTGAGGATCGTTCAGGTATTGCTAAATGAAAGCTATGCCCCAGGGCTATGTTTGATGTCAGTGCTTTGATCAGAAGGTAGAACAGAAAACCGAGCATTTCTCTGAACGGATGTGTTTTCAAATAGTCCTTTAAGTATAAGATGCCTATAACTTTGTACTGGGTCTTTGCACATATACTGTTCCCCTCAATTTTACAGGTGGGGCCATTAAGACAAGTTCTCTTTGTCCTTCAGTGGGTTCAGTTTGATTTTTTAATGGCCAAGGAAACAATTTAGATATTCCAGTGACACAGTATACACCATTTTTAAACAATATCTCACATTATTGTTTCTACCTCAAATAGTTTCGAAAGGAAAATTAGATTTAGAACAAGTTCTTAATAAGGATGTGATGCATTTTAGTCCTAACTACTTTAACTACCCAGTCCAGTAGTTAACTTGTATATCAATTAAATCATTTATTGGTACTGTTGTGGTATTAAAGTCATAACAGGCAATGTATACAAAGACACATATTCATTGAATCTTCTATTCCCGTGCTATCATTCACTCAGGTTAATTTTGTCTTGAAAATGGCCAGAACATCAGCATCTACATAAATAAATACCAAAGCTAACATGAACTGTTTATTTATTTAAAACTATACTGTAATTGCTGAGTTGCTCAGGCAACCCTCAGAGAAGATGTAATTTTCAAGATCCTCTGCCCATATTATGCCATAGCAAGTTATTATACGTACATATTGAGAAAGGAACTGGTTCTGAGTTTTTCAAAATGTATTTCAAATCACTTCTTTGGACTCTGATTTTCTAAGTCTACCATTTTAAAAATAGTTAGTATTTCCTGGAAACTTGTGAAAAACTTTTAGATTTACCTGTAATATTAGGTGGGATCAAGAAGAAAGCATTCTAAGTTTATACACCTCCATACAATACCTTGCTCATGTGCTGTTATATATATATATATATATTTGTTAGGGAACATAAGTATAAATCTGCTACCTTTACTTACAGTACAAAAATGATGACAGAAATTGGATACAGTGGAAATTATTAAAGAACATTCTTTAACAACCTGTGTGTCATATTTTAGGTGTGCTAGAGATCCAGCTGGGAAGTCACAGATGCCAGCAGCTTGAGGTGTCTAAGCTCCAATACTTTGGAGATGCAAAATAAAACATTGGCAGAGGAGACAATGTGCATTTTTTTTTCTTCCTTCTCTGTTTTGTCTCTACCGTACAACCATGGGAATAGTCATGATTCAGCTGATCCTGACCAAAACTTTGTCTTTTCACACAGTTTTGACATTCACAGACTTAAGAATTTAATTCCACCAGATTTCCACCATTAAAGTCTTCAGGCTTTTTTTCCTCTTGAATGCCTCTACTTATCAAATGTCTGCCATATGGATTCTAATGTTTTAATAATATTTTTATCATTATTTTTGTGAAGCTTAAATGCATAGATACTTCCCTGAAGAAAGAGGGATAATACTAATGCAAAAGCCTTATGTGTGTCCATGCCCCTGTGTGGCAATGACATGTCTGAACATATAGGTAACCTGAAAGAAGAGAATGTGGGTAACACAGAAACAAAGAAAAACAGAATTGCCACTTCTGTGCATTGCTATAACATATATGTGTGTTGTGGTTTTGCCCCAGCCAGCAGCTAAGCACCATGCAGCCGCTCACTCACCGCCCCCCGGCTGGATGGGGGAGAGAATTGGAAAAGTGAAAGTGAGAATACTTGTGAGTTGAGATAAAGGCAGTTTAATAACTACAGCAAAAGCTGCACATGCACAAGCAAAGCGAACCAAGGAATTCATTCACCACTCCCCATGGGCAGGCAGGTGTTCGGCCATCCCCAGGGAAGCAAGGCTCCAACACGTGTAACGGTGACTTGGGAAGACAAACCCCATCACTCCCAATGTCCCCCCCCCCCCCCCCTCCTTCTTCCCGCAGCTTTATATGCTGAGCATGACATCATATGGTATGCAATATCCCTTTGGTCAGTTGGGGTCAGCTGTCCCGGCTGTGTCCCCTCCCAACTCCTTGTGCCCCCCCAGCCTCCTCGCTGGTGGGGTGGTGTGAGAGGCAGCAAAGCCCTTGGCTCTGTGTAAGCACTGCTCAGCAGGAACGAAAACATCCCTGGGTTGTCAGCACTGGTTTCAGCACAAACCCAAAACATAGCTCCATACCAGCTACTCTGAAGAAAATTAACTCTACCCCAGCCTAAATCAGCACAATGTGGAATTGTTAACCCATGCTAAACTCTACATTAGTTCATGAGAACCCATTTAACTGATTTAATCCATTTTCTGTAATGTAGGAATGTACACAGGGCTTTAACACTTTTTCGGATTTTAGAGTCTTAATGATAAACAATCTCAAAATTTATTTTAGATAAAAAAATCAAATTTTTAGTCTTTAATGTTCTTGATATTTTCAGTGATTTTATTGTACATTAAGTAGAATTTTTTCAGTAGCTGAAAATAGGTTAGGATAGAAGCAGTTATGCATTCTTAACTACAGTGGAATAATATAGAAGGAAATGTCATGAGCATCAAACTAATTTCTGTACAAACTTAAAGATCCTGGCAGACTGAGAAATCGTTGCCATTAACATGGTCAGAGCATCTGCATACAAATCCAAATCTAGTCTAATGTCAGTAGGTGTAAGTTCTTACTCATAGAAAATTCATTACATTGCCTCCTGAATTTTAATGGGAAGTAATTGAAATAGTTTATCATTTACAATGTTGTATTCGCTAGCTTTTCCTTTGTGCATAAATTTTATTCTGTAGTTATGAAAAAATAAAATCCATGCGCATATATGGTAACTTTAAAAAAGGACAGCTATGCTGACAACACAGATTGAGAACTAATTTGGAGTTCTCTGCAATCAGGAGAGAAGAGAACACGGTGCCTCTGTGAAGGCCCAGAGGAATTGTCAAATACCGCTCTATTTTAGGCACTCAGATGCTAACTTAATGACAAAATATTATAATCAGGATAGTTAACTTTCTCTTCTACAGAACTGTACATACAAAACAATAATGTGTCTACAACTTAACCGTTGCCAAGGACCTAAAGAGTCAGGAACATAATTTTATTTTGAAATAACCATACATGCTACACTCCATTCAATCCATCCACTCACTGTGTGGCTGTCTATACTAAATGCCACTAGCATGGCTGTGGGGAATTCTTTTGATGCCCCTTGAAAACCTGGTGATGCTCAAGTCATTTGCTTATGAGCACAAAAGAGGTTCAGAGAAGAGTCAGGGTGAAAATTTCTGGAATGGCGACCTTGCAAGCTGCTCAAACTTCTGCTCTTTGACTGTTCCATCAGAAAAACAAATAAATCCAACTCATCTTTACACCGTGAGGCTGGTGGTATTGCCCTTAACACTTTCAGGATTTTCCACTGCTAAAAGAATAACTAAAGTGTGTTGCAAAGGCCTTCATGTAGCGCATAAGTTTTTTCAGAGAGGGGTAGTAAGAATGATGACAGGTAAAGAAAATAATACTAACATAAGACAGCAGTGCAATTTGTTTAGCACAATATTTAACAGGGGGGAGGGGGAAGGGGTGGGTGGGTGTAAAAAAGGTGTAACAAAATCCAGCGTCTGGAACCAGACACTAACAAAGTTCAGATTAGCAATACAACAAAATAAATGTGTGAGTGTAATTTACCAGTGAAACAGGTGAATCTATTTTCCCTTCAAAATTTTAAAATCAAGATCAGAATACCATTTATGCAAAAAGTATTTCTATCAGAGTGGCAGCGGATGGATTCTGTTTCAACAGCACTGTTGGATTCAAAACAAGAATTTAATTCAAAAAAGCAGAAGAGCCTGCATTGTGTAGGTGAGATTATTTGATCTCAATAACACTATCATTCTTAACATCTATTGACCTCAGCAGCCAGAGGCTATGCCATGAGCTCCTGTTTCCGTTCCCCTACACACTGGATGCCAATCGTTCTGCAGTAGTGGACCAGAGCCAAGGTGTGCTTGTGCATATAACCCTGCAAATACCTTGGTGCTCTCCCAAAATTGGCTCTGAACTGGTTCTAAGCTCTGGGATGAGCCCAAAGATGTTTGGTTTATTTTGTATTTCTTTCCCAAAATAATGTTTTTAGAAATTTGCACATAACCCAGCACTGGAAGTGCTATATTCAGTTGCAGCAACAGTAATACTGCACACCAGGTGTGGTTTTTCACTACATGAATGTATTTAATGGGTACTTAGGATAAGTTACTGTTGACTATACAAAACAATGCAAGTCTGCCACCAGAGCAAACAAACACGTTTCTATATTTACACTTCTGCAATAAATATTACTTTGCTGCTTTTCCATTCTTCATCTCATATTTGTTTCTGTGCTTTTGTGCGTGTATGTGTCAGAACATTAGTAGTTGCATGTTGGAGGTTTTGAATAAATTGTGGAGGAGACTAAAGTAGACAGACGCAAAGCACAGTTCGCATTGGAAACTTAAAGTGGAAGTTAAAATCCAACAGCTTCTATCTTATTTGGAGGAGCAGCATAAAATTTGCCAAACCTCAGTAATGCATAACATCTGTATTTTGTTTAAAGCTGAAGGACTTTAAAAAATCTAAACACGTTTTGCCTTAGTTTTGTATTTTCTTATGTAAAATGCAGAAACCTACACACTCTTCTGATACATTTTAAAAAACATTAATGAAACATGAAAGATGCACTATATCAGATCAATTCAACTTCCCAGCAGGTGAATAATCTGAAAGCAATTCCAATTACTACCATGGTTGAAAAGCTATTTATTATGATGAAGAGCTACTTTAGCATCATCAAATGTACTTTCAAACTTCTGTGTAGTATTTATAAACCTGAAACAACATTTCAAGATATAACTTCATTAAAACATAGAAATGTGTGTAAATAAGTTCCAGTGCGCTAGTCATTATTAGACTGATGGGAAACAACATGGGAAAGTGTCCTTTAGAATATATGACGATTTATTTACTGCCTTAATTTAGTCCTAGCATTTTTCTGTTGGGCCAAGCTATAGGTTACTCATCTCTTTGGTTATACATTGCTATCCTCAAAAGGTACTAGGAAAATAGAAAAAGCTAGAGAAATTACAAAGGAAGCGAGGCTTACACAAAGGCTGGAGGATAAATCCTGTGATGAGAGACTGAGGGAGCTGAATTTATGTAATTTAGAACGTGAATACTAAGGGTGTATTACGT
The DNA here is from genome assembly GCF_011004875.1 of Balearica regulorum gibbericeps. Taxonomy (NCBI): domain Eukaryota; kingdom Metazoa; phylum Chordata; class Aves; order Gruiformes; family Gruidae; genus Balearica; species Balearica regulorum. The sequence continues at coordinate 49,838,311 of NC_046187.1, read as the reverse complement.
GTTTTCAACAGTCTACAAACGCCCTCACAGTGACAGTTTACATGATAAAAGTCTCAGTCACAGTCTCAAGAAATGACAGATGAAGAGCAATATCTTGAGGCTAAGAAAATTTAGACAGATGTAGGAAAAAGTTATTAACAGAGTAAGCAATTGAATAATGGTATAGTCTATAGTACAAAGGGGGATTGTGGCACTTTTACTACACACATTTAAGAACGGCTCAGATTAGAAATTATAGGGACAATGAGTTAAATAATCTTCAAAAATATAGATGCTAAGATAAATGAAATCCCTTCCTCTTGGCCCTGAAGTGTTATTGCTTTGAAGCTAAAATACATATTCCCTAAAATACCTCTTAAGTATAAGCAAGGTAACATCCAATAATATAAAGTTAAATTTAAGATCTTAATGTTTAATACATTAAATAATTGTATCTTCCTCCTCCTTAGTTAAGATGTAAAATCATGATTCAAAAGCAGTACATAAATAACAAATGGCACAGATAGGAGTATCTGAGATTTTTAGCAGCTGATAAAAGAAAGAAAGAAGTGCTTTAATTAAAGACTGACATCAGCTGTTAGAGGAGAAAAAATTTGCTACCAAAGGTAAATTACTTTTACTCCACAGAAAAGATAAAAGTTGACAAGCTAGTAAATCCAATCATAAAACACAATTATATTAGGATTTATCTTGTACTTTTTGACTGGAACTACAAAAGTATAACCCCATTAAAATGACTGCAGATTGAATGGACCTCAAGACTGAATCATCGATCCCCTGAGATGTTAATGTATCCTTCATATCGGCTCTAAGATCCTCTGGTTCATGCTGAACAAAGCTTACATTTACATTTCCTTTACTCTTGCCCTGTACCTCAAAGCTTTCGTACTCCAGAGCCGTCATTTTATATCAGCTGAAAGTATTTCATTTTTCATGAAAAGACAGAAAGATACTCAACTACCTTATTGCCCTTAAAAATATTTTTCAAAGGTTTGGTGGGTGATTCAGGTACCTAATATTTAGAGATCAGTAACTTAGCAGAGAAAATAGATCAGGTGGTTGAAATCATATTATTAGCAGTTCTTTCATTTAGTCAATCAAAAAACTTTTGGTATGGTTACTATTCATAACAATTATCACAGACCCACCATAATTTACAGATTTACTTCCCATATCAGGCATTGCTGATGATATCTAATCATATTTTACTGTAGGGCACAGTTCAGGATTATAACAATTTAGAGGTTTCCCTATTCTGAGTAATAGTCAAGTGAATGCTCGCGTGCAGACCTGACCAGGGATACTTTCTCAGACCAGGGTGATTAATGATTTTCTTTAATATGAGATAATACCAATGACCAAATAAGCCCTCTTAAAAAAAAAGTTAAAAAAAAAATATACCCCCAGCATTTCTGGATTAAGATAACAATGTACGTATTTCCTGTTATAGAATGGATATCTTTTGGCTGTATCTTCTTTTACAAAGACATAGGGACAAAAATAATGCCTACTGGTGAATTTCAGATACCAATACCTAACATTTAGGGGTCAAAAAGAAAAAAAAGAAAAAACCCTCCATCTCTCGTCATAATACTAATTCCACAGAAAATCAATCCTGATACATGGACATGAGATCTGCCTGACTAGCAGAAAATTGCAGTATTTCCTCAGCTCTGAAGATGGGTGTGAAAGAGGCAGGACTAGTTACTGGGTCTTGTGACCCAGTCCTTCTGTAAATAAAAATGGGGTCTTATTCTTTGAGGGCTGTTAATACTGTTTTTTCTCCTGAATATTAGAAAGAAAAACAAATTAATGATCCTTCAGACATTTCCATTATTGCAAACTGAAATTTCGTGGCAGCTATTTCCTCCTACAGACCACTGTGTATGTTTTTACTGTATCCTTTATGAGATTTGAAAGTCTGTTGTTTTTCAGTTCACAAAAAGATTCATCTTAACCACTTACATGCCCTATTTTATTTACAAATCAGTTATATTTTTAAATATATATATAGTCAGTTATATTTTTAAAGTGTTACCAAAGCAGTGCCTCAGTAAAATGAGAGTTTTTATGCAACAAATTTTGTCTACATATGCTATTCCACATCTAGGCATCTATTTGAAACCATAAATCTGGTTTCCTATCCTCTAGCATCCACATTATGAGAGAATACATCAATTTTCATAATATTAATGTAAGCAGTGGAAAATAAATATTCATTAAGCTCTCCAGTAATGACCAAAAATAGTAATATTCTGCTAAAAACTTGACACCTAGCCTGCAAAAAGAATTTTATTAACATATGAAAATGACCTCTAGCTTTAAATGGGCTTCTTCCAACTTAATATTAAAATGTGTGACCTAACCTCCTTCTGCATTATACCTAATTAAAACTGCTGTATTATTAATATGTTACAGACATCAAGCAGAAGTCTTATGTGGCCTACTTATGAAGAAGCTTCTTAATAAAAATGTTACTCTTACATTTAAAAGGTCTGTATCACTTCTAACTCAAAATAACATAAGGTATTTGAATGCATTTCCAATAGTATTTTAGAGTTGCATAAAATGTCTCTTATATGTCATTGAATTTGGTTTAAAAAGAACAATTGGAGAAGAGGCACTACTTCATAATTACAACCAGTACATCACTACCAGCAACAAGAAAATGAATATAAGTAGAAAAATTTATTGTGTCTTTAGCTAGTCATTGCTATGTCAAACACTCAAAAGCTTGTATCTTTACTTGTCAAGTAAAATTTTCTACAGATCTTGGACTATTTTGTTTATTCAGTTTTTCATTTTTCCTCATTTAACACATCTCCTCCTTCCAACACCATTTCCATGCTAGATGATTCCAGACTTACTCTAAAGCCAGGCAAAACGCAAATTTTCCAGCATACAGAAATGCTCTCGGCTGCTTTCCTCTAATCTAATAGTGCTGCTTTTTCTCAGCTACCTGTGGAATGTGGTTGAACAGCAACCCATATTCAACGTTTGCTGATCATTTAGGTTATGAAAGGAAATATAAGTGCCGGATATGTGACAAAGGAGAAAGATTTTTCTCTTGCAATCATTGATCACCTCCTTTTAACAAGGCAGTAGGTAACAACCTCATAATGCTTGTAGTACAGAAGGGTTAGCAATGGACTTACAAGTAAGCTAAAGGGTCCAAACACCTGAGTCCTAATCACAACTCTGAAGCCAGTGCACTAAATCTCTTCAGACAAGACACTGTCTGTGCCTCAACAAGCCTATCTATGAGTGTGCAGATAACCACGCTTAGTCTCATATTTCTAAAGGATACTAAGCAGATTTATCCTTCAAAGTGGAATTAGACTAGTCATTAAGTGATTTCCTACTGCAAGAAAAGGTGTTATAACTTCCTTTTTACCTATCTGTATAAGAAAAAAGCATTATAAATGTTTATCAAATCGAAGAAGGCATTTCAGAGGTCAAAAGGTATTCTACTATTCAAGAAAAAACAAACAAACAAAACCCAACAAAAAACAAACCACAAACGGTTCTCAGAGGAAAACATGACTTCAAAATGAGTTATTTATGATAAATGAGTATTGGTTTGCTTATGGTAAAATTAGCTGTGGCTACTTAAGACTGTTACACACCTTTATTTTATTTACTTCTATTTATATAAAGAATGCATAAAAAACCCAACCATGTCATTTTACAAGATATAAAACACCAATAATATGTTTTCTTTACTGGTGCATGTGATGACATTCAGATTTGGGGAGTCTAAGATTTATGAAGACATGCTAACTTCATTTCTTTCACTCTTCCAAAGTGTATTTTCTCACATTCTTTGTCAAGCCTCTTTTTTACTTGCTTTCAAATGAAAACAAGTCAATACACAACTTGACCATGTATAGAGCAACCTATTAGACTTTGGCAAAGTGTCTTGTCACTGTCAAGAAACTGTCATGGCAAGTGGTCCAAAAAAGGTATAGCAGCACACACTAATGTAGCACAAAGAAATGGTTTTAATAGCTATCATGGGTGAAATTGATAAATACACATGCTTTCATGTCTATAATGAAAAACAAACACATCTTTGCCTTTTATGAACAGAGGAAATGAGATTGCATCTATTTTCCATAGATGAACAGGTTATGCTTTATCATAAGGCTAATTCAATAATTGTAACCGAAGCACTTGAACTAACCCAAGTAAAAAAACACAGCACTAAAAGGTTGTCTAAAATTAAGATTCAAAACAATGGACATTGAAAAACATACCATTAATTTTAACAGAATTCCACTTCTCAATGTGTGACAAGGCAGTTCTAGCCCACAAAGAAACCCTGCAGTGTTGTACAGCCTCTCCCAAACTTCAGGAGCTGGTGAGGCTGAAGGTGGGAAGTCCAGTTCGCACAACGATTTCAGCGAGAGTTTTGGATCTATACTTCTTCAGTAAGGCACTACCCCAGCTACAGAGATGAGCAGATTCTTGAAATAAGACACAGTCAAGAAATATGCAACAGCTGTCTTAAATACACTCTGGTCTTTCCTGCGCTGCTATAGAGTTACACAGTAGATAGTAGAAGCCATGCTAAAATACCCAAAAGACTTGTTTTTCCAGTTACCACATTGTCTTCACCTCTAGCAAATGAAGTGAAGAGGGATGGAAGTATCCAACTGCCTGTGCATCTACCCAGTGGTGCCTTTAAACAATCCTTTCATGATCTGAAAAATAATATTTTCTTACTTTTTCCTCATCATACATTACTATAAGTGTTAATACCATGCATGAGTCTACTCAGACCTCTGATAATGCCTCCATAGCTTTGCAATTACTTTGATTTTACAGCTACAACAGAAAAGCTAATAATACTTTAAGATTTTTCTTACCCAACACTGGAGTTTGCAAAATTGACTCAGTATTACTGAGTATTCAAATAAGCAATGGAACACGAGTGTCACACACTCTGGCAAACTTCCAGTTGCTTCCCAGAACAAATCAAATATTGCTGCCACTTTGCAAACTGGTTATGTAACTGCATAAGAGCACACATGGCCTGTGCTTACAAGACATTTGATTTTTATGTTTCAGATGAAATCCTGCAGATATTATGGGTATCTAAAGTCTAAATCAAATTCCTCAGCACATATGGAAACACCAGTCTGAGGTTATCTGATAAGCTTGGTAGTTCAAGAAACAGCAGCCTTTGTCATCACATATCAGACATAGCTTAAACACCCAACTGAAGTGCTCCTGAGGATGATGCAGTACATGTCTTACACAGTGCACATCTCTTATAGAGTAATGAGGTTGAGAAGCTGCTTGCAGTGGCATATGTGCTTTGTCTAACATAGATGACCCTAATAGTTCTACAAGGGATATTCAATCTTGTGGTGGTTTGAACCTGGCTGAGGGCCAGGTGCCCACCAGAGCCGCTCTGTCACTCCTCTCCTTCATTAGACAGGGGAGAAAAAGTACAACGAAAAGTTTATGGGTCGAGATAAGGACAGGGAGAGATCACTCACTGATTGTCATCATGAGCAAAACAGACAGAACTTAGAGAGGGAATTCATCTAATTTATTACTAAGCAAAACAGAGTAGAGGAATGAGAAATAAAACCAAATCTTAAAACACATCCCCCCACCCCTCCCATCTTCCCGTGCTCAACTTCACTCCCGGCTTCAACCTCCGCCCCCCCCAGCGGCACAGGGGGACAGAGAATGGGGGTTACGGTCAGTTCCTCACACGGTGTTTCTGCCGCTTCTTCCTCCTCAGGGGAAGGACTCCTCTCATTGTTCCCTGCTCTAGCATGGGGTCCCTCTCACAGGAGACAGTCCTTCACGGCCTTCTCCAATGTGAGTCTCCTCCGCGGGGTACAGACCTTCAGGAGCAAACTGCTCCAGCGTGGGGTCCCCCACGGGGTCACAAGTCCTGCCAGCAAACCTGCTCTGGCGTGGGCTCCTCTCTCCACGGATCCACAGGTCCTGCCAGGAGCTTGCTCCAGCTTGGGCTTCCCACAGGTACTGGAAGGCTGCTCTAAGTTCATCATGAACGATGAACTTGAGTGTAAATTCAGCGGACACTAGAAGACATCAAAGATCTCCAATTGCAGATCTGATATCCATAATAACAGGTGATAAATTACAAAAAGGAATGAATTATTCAAAGATTCACACTGAGAGTATGAGATATGAAAGTTTTGTGGTAATACAAAGTCTTAAATAAAAATGGAAGGATGGTTTTAGAATTAACATCAACATTATTAACAGCCTGCATTTTGTCCTTAAATTTACAACATTCTGTTCTTCTTCTCAGCATTTCTTTTTCATTTCGAAGGAAGCTTTTAGAATGACAGCTAGTTCAGTTGCTCAGCATTTGTGTGGAAGCATTGATGAAATCAGGTTAGCAAGGTACAGGCATTCCAGTGTTTCTCATAGCTCACCATTCCCTAAAAGTAACACGTTGTAGGCCGACTGAATCAATAAAAACAGTTTTCAACTTTAACGACAACATAATATTTTCTGAAAATGTATCCTAGTGCATTACACAAAGCAATTTCCAAATAATTTAATGAAACTAGCAGACAGCTTGCTCTGTGGCATGCCATGCTGAGACAAAGTTATAAAAGCTGTGATGTGACATTACTGTTTGTTAACATTTTCCCATGAGTCTTCTTTCTGGCGTCATTTGAGAGTAAGTCATTTAGTGATACTGAATTTATTTGCACAGATGTTTTTTTCATGTTTATTTTACCTCTGAGGCTATGTAAACATAAAATATGGCTGAGCAAAAAGCAATTCTAAATATCAGTAGGTTCTGCATATTACTGACAAGGTACTTATTGCTGACTCATTCAATCGTAACAAAAGTCACATTTGGATCTCATACAGCTTTTGAATTATTCTAATCCACTAGTATATAGAATACACTAATTATTAAACATATATAACATAATTCAATTTTTATCTTCAGAAGCAAAATTGTCATTTGGTTTCTTGGCTCAGAGAAAAGAAGTTCTTAAAGTATTAGAATGTTGTCAGGAAATATTTGTTACCAGAAAAGTGTGTACACCAATCTGAATTCTACTCAGTCATCTATTAAACGTGCCTTTTACATAAATTGCAAAGCAGTTTATTTTCTTCTCTGTACTGAAAAAAACCCAACAATTAATATAAAATATGACTCAAATAAAGTGAAAAATAAAAATGAATAAAATTTTCCAAGAAGAATTACTGTGAATACATTTTTCCTAAAGTCAATGTAACTGTAGTATTCTTTTTAAAAACTCTATAGAGATCGGCTCTTATTTCTCACTGCCCTACATGCACTTTTGAAAGTAACATATGTATATTTCTTCCTTATAGTGACTATAATATGTAGAGCATACTACTCCAAAACAACAGCAGGCTCCCTGAATTAAAAGAAAAAAAAAAAAAATAAAAAGACTACTTGGTATTTTTTGAGCCATATATGAAGAACAATCTGCAGAATGTGGGGCAGATGAAAGGGGAGATTTTAATGATCATGAAGGATATTAACTCATTTCCACTTTCCATGTAACACTTCATAAAATCTCCCCTAAGTAAACAACGACATTTCTCTTGCTTCTGTAGTATTTATGAATCCATGAAAAGATAATTTTTTAACTGATTTTTTTTTCTGTATATTGTACTCAGCTAAAATACAGTGCAGCAATGATTTTATGGTCTAAGACAGAATTTAATTTCATTCCATCAGAAGGTAGAGTAGTTAAACAATGATAATTTTGCATATTGATCACACTTATCTTTTGGAGTTGTCTTCCCTGTCCTTCACTGGAGAGCTCTGACATAAAGCTTTCAAATATACCAAAAGTGGAAGAAAGAAGTTTACAAAACCATTTTGCATCGAAGTAACATAACACATCCACAAGAAAAACATGGTGTCTCTTTTCCCCTCTGAGTATGTAAAGAACAAGGATAGCCATGAACAATGGAAGCTCTCAGGAGTTACTTCTCTCAGGACAATATGTGATAAACTTGTAGTGACCATGGAGATGACTAAGGCACGTACAGACTTTTGCCTATGGAGCTCCGGCCTCAGCTGTGGTCTAACGATCTGTAGAAAGGAACATGAGGTTTAGTAGCAGTTGCTGTCATTAATTTCCGAAAGAGAGAAGCTCTCTTCTGAAAATCCATATGCATTTTTGAGAAAGGGATTGTCATTCAGGAATCTAACTCAATGGACGTCACATATGCATGTAAATAAAACAAATATACTTAAAAAATCAAATGTATTATTGTGGCCTAGCACTGTACAGTTTTAAAACCTGAAGTATGATTCAGTACTATCAAAACAGAAACTTCTGAGTATTGTGTTACCACATATATATTTTGGAAATACATGTCAAATCCTGGAAAGATATTCATTGAAATATTCAGAAAGAAAAAAAATAAGAACTGGATGAAATAATTTGAAATTTAAACAAAAATTTTGAAGCTTTCGTACAATATCTAATTAAAAATATGAGCATCTACATTTGAGAGAGTGAATAGCAGCTATAGTTTTATTCTGTCAGGTAATCTTTCTCAATATAGAGGAAACTGTTAGCAGTTCTAATATTATAATATTGATCCATAATATCATATTTAATAGAACTAAAAGTGAAAAAAAGAGAGAGGATTATCAATGTATAGCACATCCTGTCGATGTTCTCAGAATACTGTCACAGTCCTAGTCCTGACATTTGAAACTCCCTAGCAATGCCTGACTTAGCTATTTCCCTGGTCTGGGGCACATTGGCCAATTTGCTCAAGACTCTTTCCTTTCCTCACTTTTTCAGGCTGCACCACCTCAAATGTTCTCAAGCACTACAGTAAGCATAAGCCCCTGGAGGGAACTGGTGATCCCTCCCACAGGTCTGGAAGATGAGTTGCTGAAGTGTGTTCACTGCTCTGAGTGTGGGTTTAGGACCAAATTGGTTCCAAAAAAGGGGCTCAGAAACTGAAACCAGTATTCTCCCATAAACAGTTCCCAAAATAGTGAGAAAGATGAAGCAGTTTGGAGAAATCTGTGCTACAGAGCCATCAGAATAGTGATTTTTTTTGGTCAAGTTCCAAGGTCTCCATCTGTTGGGGGACTTATTGAAGAGATTTGCAGTAAGCAAGGAACAGATAAGCAAGGAACAAACACAGTGACCTGGAAATTGAAGAGTCCCGGGCACATTTGAGAACTAATGATTTTCCTTTAAGAGTAACTGTAAGTGAAGGAACAAAACAAGAAAGAACACCAAAGATAATAGGGATTTACTCACTCAAACACAGTGAAGAAAGAGAAAGGGCAAAGTATTTTGCAGTTCCTCAAGTCATCTTTGAAGCTGAACCTTCAGGCTAAAGTTGCGTGGAAACTGACAGGTTGTATATTCCAGAAACTCCAGGTTGTTTTCTGCTGTACGTAGGTGGCACTTACACTTTGCCTCATCTCTGGTGTTGTATTTTATCTTGATACTGCAGTAGAATCAAAATGCAATTCTGGCACATATCACTTGCACACTGTGATTTTTTAAAGTGACTCTTCTGGACCAGCAGACACAGGTGGTTACCATGTCTTCCTTTTAATACTTTATGAATTTTCTCAAAATTTCTGCAGAAGGCTCACTATTCACAAAAGCATTCACGTCCGGGAAATCAGAACTGGCCCTGACCTAAACAGGCTATTACACAGGATACCTGACAATTTTCGTAAAATGGCCTTTGCTTTTCCTGCTTCAAAGTTATGGGATATGCTTTGAACTATTATGAAGCAATCTCTTTTACTGTCCTTGGCTGGTTTCAAAAGACAAATGCTTCACTATTCTCTGAAATACGTCTCTGCACAAATTTTGTTTTCTGTTTTTTCACAATGCTGTGACCCCGTTTGTTAACAGTGTTATACATTGCTTGGCATTTTGGTTTTTGTATGTACCAATTCCCTTATCTTACATTTATTCTACATGATTTACACAGCTTTGGTCTTTTCCCTGAAAAAAAAAATAATTAAAACCTTAGAACACTGGTTAGTATTTAACTAGATTTCTTTAAACTGTAGACAATTCTAATTTTAGAAGCACCATGATTTTTATTTTTACTTATATGGTTGACATGAAGACTGCAATGTAACTCCAATATCACTGTCTTCTGTAAGTCACACTGATGCATTGGAGCTCCACAATGAGACATCAACTTAAATGTATGTTTGTTTTTTGTTCTTAAATTTGAAAGCATAATTTTAGCATTTTTCGGCCAAAGCATAAGCCTATTCATTGCAGATATTTGCTAGCACGTGCATTTCCTCTCTTATTGGAATCAATAGCACCTCCCATCCCAAGATACTTTAAAAAGCTGGGGTAGGATCTGAAAAAGATCTCAGCCTCACCACATCAACTTTAAAGTAGCATTGAGTTATAACAAAGATAGCCCTAGAGAATACCAGAAACACTTTTCATGATCACTTGCCAATAACAGCTCCAAAATAGAGGCACAGCAAAGGGGTAGAGACCACATCCAGGAAAGTCCTACACGAGAGTTCAATGTTAAGCACAGAATGCAGACAGACAACTAATTCCCATCAACTTAGCATTAAATATCTAATTGCTATTAGACATTTGAACATTGGCTCTGTAGAGTTCTTGAAGGCTGGGGGATGTTAAGGGGTTTTTGGAGGGGTTTTAAGATAACTGTTGAGGCTTTTAGAGGATTGTTTGGGTTTTTTTCCACTATTTCTGTAGTCTGAGGCAGTTTCTTTTCTGAGGTAGCTGAGAAGCAGGCTGATAAAATTCCAACCACTTTATTTATATATATACAGATATATAGTCAGAAACAGCCTTTTATTGTTTTGGCTAGGTATCAAAAGATACAGAAATGGAACATTTCTTATCATATATAACTTATCCTTGTGATAAGTTCCATCCCTAAGGCAAAAAAAAAAAATAAAATAAAAAAAAATTTGAAAGATTTAGGTAAGATTTCCTGCAATGCAAGAGGGTTAATCAATGCAAACATCAAGGGAAAAGCACAACATGTAAGAAGTAGAATAATAACACTTCATGATTTTCTGAAGAATATGTTTCTGCCTCAGGTATATATTAAAAAGCAGGCTTTTTTCAAAATACTGCCCCATGGAAAGAAACTCCCAGGAATCCTCTCTGCAACAGTTATGCTACTTTGTAAATGGCTTTATGCGGGACTGTTGAGGATATGCAGAAGTTCCTGGTAGCTTATAAAGAGCTATCAATGACAAAAAATAGACCCATCAGTGATATTTTGACCCCACAGGCAAATGCGAGCAAAAACATAGCTCTGCATCAGTAGAAAAGTAGAATACTTGGCTGTTACTGAAAATCAATATTAAATGTCATTTAAGTATGCATATCAGCAAATTACCCTCGCAATTACATTAGTAATGTTACCATGATACCACATAATAATATCACAACTAAAAATTTGACCATCGCCATTGAGTTCCAATAACATTTTGTTAAAACTGAAAAGAGTCAGTTTCTATTTTCTGTCATTATCACCATGATTAAATGTTTAGGATGTACAGGACACAGCCATGAACAGGACTATAGTGTTAGGGATTAGTGGACATAAAGGAGCGCCAGATCCAAACATGCTGTGATCTACAGAATCAAAGGCAATGTGTAAAAAAATTGTTCTCTTCTTCCCAAGGAAAATAAGTATTTATTGTTAAAAATAGTGCAACTTTCTTTTATATTTTTCCTTCTTGCTATGGAGAATGGATTGAGAGCAGCCTTGAGGAGAAGGACTTGAGGGTGGTGGTGGACAAGAAGCTCAACATGAGCCGGCAGTGTGCACTTGCAGCCCAGAAAGCCAACCGTGTCCTGGGCTGCATCAAAAGAGGTGTGACCAGCAGGTCAATGGACCTGATTCTCCCCCTCTACTCCACTCTCATGAGACCCCACCTGGAGTACTGCGTCCAGCTCTGGGGGCCCCAGTACAGGAGAGACATCGAGCTGTTGGAGAGAGTCCAGAGGAGGGCCACGAAGCTGATCAGAGGGCTGGAACACCTCTCCTGTGAGGACAGGCTGAGTGAGGTTGTCCAGCCTGGAGAAGAAAAGGCTCCAGGGACACCTTAGAGCAGCCTTCCAGTACCTGAAGGGAGCCTAGAGGAAAGCTGGAGAGGGACTGTTTACAAGGGCGTGGAGTGTCAGGCCAAGGAGTAATGGCTTTAAGCTGAAGGAGGGTCGATTTAGATTAGATACGAGGGAGAAATTCTTCACTATGAGGGTGGTGAGGCACTGGACCAGGTTGCCCAGAGAGGTTGTAGATGCCTCCTGCCTGGAAGTGTTCAAGGCCAGGTTGGATGGGGCTTTGGGCAACCTGTTCTAGGGGTGGGTGTCCCTGTCCATGATGTGGGGGGTTGGAACTAGATGATCTTTGATGTCCCTTCAACCCAAACCATTCTATGTTTCTATGATTTTATGATTCTACAATTCTTCTTTTAAATACTTGGGCTTTTTCCCAGTAAGATGCTGACTTACCCCACAAAACTGCAAAGCTCTCAGGTGTATTCTAGTGTTAGGCACAGTAATATTCCATTTTACATTAAACTATTCCAGTGCTTAAAATGAGGATATGGTCAGTTAATTTGCTGGAGTACTCTGAAGCTCTTCTTTTAGGGCCCATGATTAACGCCTTAAGTGATTCATTCTCCATATGCCTTGAATGAAGTGAAAATGAAACAATATTCCTTTGTCATTTGTTGGTGGCAGAAGATTGCAGGACTGGTACCCGGATCAATTCTTTCTTCTTCTATAACTGGTAATTCTCTTGTACTGTGTGCACATCTCATTCTCTTTTCCACCACACATATCTCACTTTAAGTAGATGGTTTATCATCCAATAAAGCATAATTCCTCTTATCTAAGAATTTTCATCTTTGTTGTCTTATATCTGTTTGAGTACACTGAGTTCTTCCTTATATTGGTTAAGAGTAATTTGCTTTTTCCAGGGGCACTGCTCAGGTAGACAGCAATTTCTTTTTTGCACTAGATTCATTAAATTTGACATCGTAACTACTTGTCTTCTCTCTTCAACTTGACATCCTTCACAGTGTATTGACTTTTGGATCTGCCAATGGCAGATTTAAGTATTATTGCTTTTTTGTTTCTTTAACTTTGAATGTAAAAAATCTAAACAACTACATCTGTCATCATATAAAGACATCATATAATTCAGAGGAAGGTAGGGAAAGGTGAACCAGAAGGGGAACTAATTATGTCAGTGAAAATGCATTAGGTATGTTGATGAACAGTATATAATTAGCTGTTTTCAACAGAGTTAAAAACAAAGCTAAGAGTATGGATAAAATTGTTTACTGATAAACTATAAGTATTTCTAAATTTCTATATAACAAGTTCATGTATAACTTCATCAATAGATAACAGCTCCTCAAATCTTAAGTCATTTCAAATATAGAATGGGAAATATTGATCTGGGTTATAGAACAGGCAGACCTAGAGCACAGGATGCAAGCAAGGGCTACCTGATTAGCTAACATGAAATTTCTGTTTACCAAACCCATATGAACTAGGGCTTTCCTTTCTCAAACAAGGTGAACTATAAGCCTACATCCATCAAAAAAAAAAAACCAAACAAAAACATGGAGTTTTTGCCTTACTGGAACAGCACAGAGAGTATAAAGAAACATAATTTGGTGACAGATTAAGTGCATTGGTGACATGATTTCCACTTCATCTGTAAGCACCACAGGATGATATTGTAATATCTCTCTTCTCCAATGTATTCTTCAATATGTGTTCTTTCTAATGTAGTGTAGAAAATGTCACAGTTTACTCGGAACTATACTAAATTGCTTACTCTAATATCTGAAATTGCCCTTGGAAACTTCAGGCTAGTACAAGATCTAGTTTGTATTTATGTCTTCTGTGTTTTGGAGAATAAATATTTTATAACATTCCTTATGTCTGCAATGCATACGTGACATAGAATAAATAGAATCATTAAAATAGATTAATTTAATAGAGTATTTAAAATACACCCCACCAAGCATGTGTAGTCGGCCATGGACTTATGGAGTCCAAGTATTTAAGGAACACCATTAATACCCTATTACAATCATGTGTAAGACACACATGGCAAATATGCAAGCAAGAGAGGTAAACAGTTTTAAACTTCACTGTCTTGATGCAAAATGTTGGAGAGAAAAAAAGGATGTCAGAAGTAAGGGGGAGGACCCATTCATAATTTTCTTACACTGATCTTTGATCATGATAAGTAACGTAAAACACACATTCAGATATACAAAGCATATTTGCTCAGATTTGAACCCAGAGAGTAATAGTTCAGCTTAAGGTTTATGGAACAAGTACATTATGATAACGATTGGAAACCTAGTTCCTAAATGATGAGAAGAAAGAAAGAAAAAAGTAATCAACATCAACACCTCCTTCCTAATTGTAAAAATGAAGCCTAAAAGTAGCAGTCTGGTTTCAGGACACTGTTACTCTCTGGTACCTTAATCTGTTCAAGAGATACATGGAAATAAGGTCATTATGTTCAAGATTGCAGATGATACAAGGATTAGAAGATATAACAAATAAGGTTGAATGGTACAAACTAAGTCAGATTTTGATTGTTTACACAAACAGCATAGCAGATGGTAAAGGCGTTTTGTTGTACAGAAAGATGCAAAATAATTAGGTTTGGAGCAAGAAAACAAGCTATATAATATGTGGCAAATGGCCCAATAATTTAGCACACTGATCAGGAAAACAATTTGAAGGTTATTACAGAAAATCATTTTAACCAGCAACACAAAGCACAGTAGCAGTAAAAAAGGCAAACAAAACATTATTGTGAATGTGTAGATGGATAGACCAGAATAAAAGAAAACAACGCTGTTACTGAGCGCTTCCAATTAGGCTATATAGGAAATACCTATGCTGCACTGGCTACCTAAAAGAAAACAATCTTCTGAAGTGAAAAAAAGGTCAGCAAGATGATATTAAAACTCAAAAATATACACATCTAGAACAATGTGGCTTCAAGTTAAGGTTATGAAAGAATTTATATGAAAGAAAAAAATGCAAAAAAAGTTTTCTTCTAATCCTAGATTTCCGATTTCAGGTATAGAAGCTTTGAAGAAAGGTCAATTTTCTGTAATACCCAGATTATACAAGTCATCCTTTTAACACCATGGTACTAGTTAAGGAATAACATCATAATAGCTATCAGGGTCCTAAAAGACTTGCAGTTACAGTCCTTGAAAAGGATGTGTGCCAGCACAGTTTCCTAAGTTATAGAGATCATTAACCAACTCGGCTGGGTTAAATTTCCTCATCCTTGCCTGAAGCACTGGAAGTCAGTAACAAGCTAGAGCTCAGTGTACAAAAATGTTGTTATGGTCACTTTATCCGCAACTAATGACCGTGATGCAAAGTAAGGGGCATTTAAATAAATGCAAAACCATAGATATATCCAGCTTTTTCCTCTCTAAATGTTTTAAGCTTCTATTCTGGTATTTAAATAACTGTCATTATCAAAGATATATACTAGTTACATCAGTCACATCATCAAAATAGTACTTTTGGTCTGCCATTAATAAAGACAGTGAATAATTTCAGAGACTAGGTTTAAACAAAATTCAGTAAATCGTTTTCAATAATTCCAAAAGATAAATTTAGTAATAAAAATTCATAAAAGTTCAAACCTAACGGCTTTACATTCTTTACAAAGATGATTTGTCTGACACTTTTTTTTTACTGTAAGACTTTGACTCTATGTTTTTTGGTGTCCTTGAAGACAAAGACTTCAGCTTCATTTAAAAACTAAATTTTTCTTATGCCAATGGCATTCAAAGGTACATGAAATGCTTAGCATCAAGGCTCATGACAGTTTCTCAAAATAAGATTTTTTAAATTCTGTTAAAGCATTAACCCTTTAGCATCTGTTAATCTCTATATTTAAAAGCCTTTTATTCTTCTGTGTTGGTGAGCTGTTTTCTAAACAACATATTTCTTGTTCTGGCAGCAAAATTACTTACAATAAAAAATTATTTATTAGCAGTGCCAAAACAACATATGAGACAGTAAATTCAGAGATGATCAATTTAATTGTTTCCTAATAAATTCCTAATTAGGGGGATATTGAAATTGTAATAGCCCCCAACACTGAAATAGTGCTGAATATGTTACCTTCACTAACTGTACTGAGAGTTTAGTTCTGCTGAAGTTATACTTTCAGCACACAAGATATGCTCAGTTGTATAAGGGGAAGGCGGTGTGGAAGCTCCTCAGTATCGTGCTTGGAGGAATGGTGGGCAACTCTCATTCCTTAAGACCACAATTGTGGGACCATCTTAGTGAGACCAGTATCACAAAAATTCTCTCCTTTTTAAGTAATATGTTCTAGGATATGTCCAAGTGGAGACCAGTGATGAGTGGCATTCCTGAGGCGTCGGTATTGCGACCGGCACTGTTTAACATCTTTGTCAGCAACATGGACAGTAGGATCGAGTGCACCCTCAGCAAGTTTGCTGATGACACCAAGCTGTGTGGTGTGGTCGACATGCTGGAGGGAAGGGATGCCATCCAGAGGGACCTTGACAGGCTGGAGAGGTGGGCCCATGTGAACCTCAAGAAGTTCAACAAGGCCAGGTGCAAAGGACTGGACATGGGTCAGGGCAATCCCAAGCACAACTACAGGCTGGGCGGAGAATGAACTGAAAGCAGCCCTGAGGAGAAGGACTTGGGGGTGTTGATTGATGAGAAGCTCAACATGAGCCGGCACTGTGCACTTGCAGCCCAGAAAGCCAACCGTGTCCTGGGCTGCATCAAAAGAGGTGTGACCAGCAGGTCGAGGCAGGTGATCCTGCCCCTGTACTCTGCTCTTGTGAGACCCCACCTGGAGTACTGCGTCCAGCTCTGGGGGCCCCAGTACAGGAGAGACATCGAGCTGTTGGAGAGAGTCCAGAGGAGGGCCACGAAGCTGATCGGAGGGCTGGAGCACCTCTCCTGTGAGGACAGGCTGAGAGAGTTGGGATTGTTCAGAGAAAATTGTTGGGAGAAAAGAAGGCTCCAGGGAGACATAAATGTGGCTTACCAGTACCCGAAGGGGCCTACAGGAAAGCTGGAGAGGGACTGTTCATCAGGGCGTGGAGTGTGATGCCAAGGGTTAATGGTCTTAAGCTGAAGGAGGGTGGATTTAGATTAGATATTAAGAGGAAATTATTTACTGTGAGGGTGGTAAAACACTGGACCAGGTTGCCCAGAGAGGTTGTAGATGCCTCCTGCCTGGAAGTGTTCAAGGCCAGGTTGGATGGGGCTTTGGGCAACCTGTTCTAGGGGTGGGTGTCCCTGTCCATGATAGGGGGGGTTGGAACTAGATGATCTTTGATGTCCCTTCAACCCAAACCATTCTATGATTCTATGATTCTATGATTCTGTGATTTCTGAGAAACTTAATGATATAAAGTCTAGCACTGCTTTACTTTGTAAATGGCAAAAACTTCTACAATTCTCTGTGTAAACTTGTATTGTTTAATCCTATTTTGTCCCACAAAGCAATGAACCAGTACAGCTCAGACTCCTCTGCTTCATATTTTGGTGCTGCTAAAAAATGTTTGTCCATTGTGCACCCAATGATGCCAAAGTTAATATATTCATGTGTTCTAAAGGAACAGCTAAAAATTCAGGTAAGTACATGGTACAGATGAAAGCGTGAGGGTTCATGTTCTCTTGCATGGTGAATAAAATTAGTATGCAAACAAAACAACTATATTGATGCAAAATATCTCAAATTGAAGGTATTGTGTCCTAATTAGATAAAACAATCTCTACTAGTACAGCAAGTAGATCAGAAAAAAAAATGGAGAGGCAAAAAAGACATGCATACTTATTGGGGTAAGGGAAAAAAATAAATTCTGAGAAGAGAAGCCTGAGACCATAAGATGGAGATGAGTTTGTTCACATAAGTGAGAGCTGAATCTGCACTAAGAAGCCTTTTGCTGTACGTTGCATTAGTCACTTCACAGTATCCTTCTGCTCAAATACTATGTATGAGGAGAGATTGTGGAAACTGGTAACAAAACAATTACAACAGGGAAACAGCAAAGTGGTTTTGTTGCTTCCAAGCCTGATGTAATATATAGGAAAGGGATTAGTGCTGTCTTGACTCTGCATAATGGCACATGGGGCACCATGGAGGCAGCATCTTGGGGGTCCTTAGCTCTCTTCTGTGCACCTCATGGCATCTCACAATCCAGTGCGAATGCCTGTATCAGCCTCCAATGCCTTCATACACTTTGAAAATGTCAACCTTATGCTTCCGCTTGGCCAAGTATTCAAATGTGTGATTAACTTTAAGAAAATCAGTGATGTCTTTTCAACTAGCAAAGTCCACATTCAGCAGGGTAGTAAAACAGGTGTCCCCTTGGATTGTTTAAGAATGTAAAGTAGGGTACATAGGTGCATGCTTAACTGGTGCCTTAATCTGTTCAATAGATACATGGAAATAAGAAACAAATTTGTAACAGTCAGTATCAGCTTGCAAATGGAAAAAAAAAAACCAAAACCCACAGGTGCATCCATCAGATGTTCCATGTCCCATAAATAATTCAGTCTGCTGCAATAATAACCACCTTTCCAGGAAATTTATGGACTTAGTGCATTTACTTGCCACCTGATTAGATTAATAGCAAATCCCTGTTCAGAGCTTCAAATTACTATTTTCAGGTGATTAATGAAATTAAAATATGCATAAATTATCTAATCACAACCAACTCTATTTGTCAGGAGACTATTTCAATAAAAAAGCTCTCTGAGAAAGAGGTCAGTTTAAAATATTAGCCTCCATAAACAATTCTTAAATGTATTTTTACACTCAGATCTTTGCATAAGTGTGTAGTCAGTTCATAACACCACAAATATCAAGGGCTTTTATTCAATCAGAAGCAAAAGTTATTTGTTCTTTCTGTTTTCCTCTGGATTTAAGTGGTCAGTACAAAAGAATTACAGTGATAAAAATTATTTACCTGGTTTAGACAATTCACAGTTCTTTAAATGCTTTTTCCTGAGTGGACCTTATTTTATGAATGGAAACTCTTTCAGAATCTCCACATTAAAATCAATAAGTCAACAGTAAATTTAATTCAAAAAACAACTTAAACATTTGTATTTTTTCCTCAGGAATGGCAAGCTTGTAATTACATACTAATGTCCCTCAGACATCCCTTTTGATATTTATGACTGCATACATTTATTATGACATCATAAATCCGTAGGAGAGAAACCAAAGATTTTTAAATATACTTCTCATGTTATAAACAAGTAATATTCTCAAATATTTTAAAAAATACTACTAATAATACTTTCTAACTTTAGTGGTCAGAAGTAGAAAAGAAAAAAATTATCCATTGCATATGACAGCACTTTCATGGTTTTTATTAAGATTTTCAAATAAGTTATCTGTTAAGAACAGTATCTAGCTATGCCAACTTAAGAGTCTTTTTGTATGATTTGAAAAAAAAATTATCAAGCTACACTTGGCTAAACTGCTCTGCAAATATCTCAAGTCATATACAGTCTTACCATTACAATCCTGAAAGCTGTGTCGTATGGCATGTTTCATCTGGTGTCCTAAACCCAGGAGAAGAAACATTCAGTTCTTCTGATGTAAAGATTGCAATTTTCATAAATATTATTCATAAAGTTCTTCCCTCCCTAAAATATCAGGTAAGTAGTCTTGCAGAACATCGTAAAACCAACAAAATTCCAGACAAATTTTGCCAAACACAGAAAGTTTAGTTATGTATCTTAAAATGGAGTTCAGGTGCCTAGGCGTGTGCTTTTTGATAAAAGTTGCACAGTTTGAATAATAATTCAGTTCCTCAGACAAATCTTTTCCACTAATTACAAAGGCATTTTATAGAATACTTCTTGAATAATTTACTTTCTTGCTTTATGTATATGTGTTTAAAGATGCTGATTCTATAAAACTGAAAGCTGACTACATTTTCTTGTCAAATTTGTGTTGTGACACACTTTTTTAATTAGATTTGTTGATTTATTGCTAATGAAGATAAAATGTCTTGCTGCAGACACAGTTACTGGTTTTTGCAATCATTTGAAAGTGGCACACAAGTAATTTTATAGAAGTTTCAAAGCTGTCTTCTGATTCACTAGCTCTTCTACTTGGCTGGTAAACTCACTCTCATCACAAAAGTGATAGATAAGACAAAATATTCACATCTATTTTTCTTTCCACAAAATTCTAAACAAGAGAACTACTCAAATAACGCAGTAGTTTTTCTTACAAACTCTTACAGCATTTCCTGAATAAATTACTCAGCAAATCTATTTTTTTCATCATTTGCCCAGATCTAGTTAACAATGACAACCCTCATCCAGCTTCAATATGTGAATAGCATTTCATTTCAAAACTACCTAATTAAGATGAAAATGGGCGTTAGAGACCACAGTCTGACTGACAATTTCATGATGAGGTACTCTAAGGTGGGTCTAACAGGCTGTCCCTCACCTTGTGCTCTTCTTTTTGCAGTGCTGGCCACCAACAGGGGCTGGATGTGGAATCAAAATGCAACTCCAACAGCAGTATCTGGAAGAATCGCTTTCTCTTTGTCTCACAATCACAGTGTGAAAAACCTTCCTTTTTATCCTTCACATTTCTCTCAGAGAAAAGATGTGGCAGTTTGCAGGCAAATGTTATAAGCATTCAAACTGTTCCAAAATAAAAATAAAAGCAAGGTAAGCATATTCCAGAAAAGAACAAACCTGACAAGCTCTACTTGGGCTCTACTCTTACATTAAACATTCCACAGGTAGACCTCTCTCCTTCCTAAGGACCAACAGCCTCCATTCCATTGTCATATGTTTTTACAAATAACTATCAAGTAGTCACAGAATTCTGTAAATAAACCTATAACAGTATTAGAACACTTCTCCTGATGCAAACTTATAAAACAAATATCATAACATATAATACAACAAAAAAACCTAAACTCTTTTTTTTCATGGGTACTAAGTATCCATTAATCTTTCAGAGACTTATGCCTGTAGTAAGAACATAATGTTTTCTCTGGCTTCTCTCTCTGATAATCTAAAGAGAAGTTACTATAGGAACATGTAGTGATGATCAATATCACACAAATAATTGGCATAACGATCATAAAAGTGTATTTATAAAGCTACCCTGACCTCTCTGATTAAAAGAAATCAGATTTCTTGTGGTCATAAGAATGCCAAATAGTTTTTAAGTAAACTAGGTGAAAAAAATGAAATTGAAAAGGCATTCAGGATAATTTGGGGTTAAGGACATGTTTGTATGAATATCTTATTAATAATTATGTACATATATATATACATATTTGATTTTTTTAATCCAAATTCAAAATATTCTTGAACTATGATTAAAGCAAAATACTAATAAACCAAATATGTTATTCACTACCACATAGAAAATTTTGAGTTTCCCAAAATTAGTAAATAGCAATGTTTGAAGAAGTCATTCCTAAACTGGGTAAAGTTATTGACTTAAACAATTACAGCAAACTTTCTCTTTAGAATCATGCAACAGTACCTTAAAGGAAGCAGTGTGGATTATCTGACAAAGTATCAGTTCTTCTGCTCTAGAATAAGCCTGACAGGAAGATTCAGACTGAGATAAAAACACTCAGTTATAAATACTACAGATAAGAAAAGGAAAATTATCTATTCATTGTTTTTAGCAGAAAATGTTTCAAACCTCAGAGAGATTGGACTGCATTATATAACAAAGAAGGAATGAAGTCCAAAGTTCCATTATCTAGCAAAATGAAATGATGGAAAAAAAGATCACACAAATTTTAATAGCTTAAGTGGATGAGTCAATCAGTACCCAATTGTGTTCTTTTCTCTCTGTACTACACTTCAACATTACGATTTGTACTCGGCTTTATTTTAATAGCGTACCGACAGATACTGCTTTCATTTGTGTCAAACTTCATTGAAAACGTGTATGTGGAAAGCAGGAGGCTAACCAGCTGCACTTTGCTCAGTATAAAAGCGAAGGAATTAGCCTCTTTTTGGTATAATAGGTAGCTGGCACAATAGGTTTATCTCCTTCCTTTCTGTTCTCCCTCCCCACCCAATACCCACCAGAAAAGCCCACAGGCTGCTTTAAAAACAAAATTTGTAGAGCACACGTGGGTGTAGGTATTTTACTAGAAGACTTGTGAGAAAAAAGACAATGAAAAAAGCTGAGAGAAAACAGTAAAATTCTAGGTAGAATTACAAAGACTCTGGTGGTATGGACCGTGAGGAAAAGCTTAGAGAAAGTGAGGAGAAGCACTGAAGGATAAAAGTCCAGGAAAAGGTATCTTACAAAAAAATCCCACCCAGAATAAGTAAAATAACTAAGACTTCAACATGACCCTTTTGTCCTAATTAAAAGAAGATGGTAGATTCTGATGGGAGAGATGGGAGACCTAATTGTGGCCTTCCAGTACCTAAAGGGGACCTACAAGAAAGCTGGAGAGGGACTGTTTACAAGGGCATGGAGTGATAGGCCGAGAGGTAATTTAGACTTAGAGTAGATATAAGGAAGAAATTCTTCACTATGAGGGAGGTGAGGGACCAGAACAGGTTGCCCAGAGAAGTTGTAGATGCCCCATCCCTGGAAGTGTTCAAGGCCAGGTTGGATGGGGCTTTGGGCAACGTGGTCTAGTGGAGGGTGTCCCTGCCCATGGCAGGGGGGGTTGGAACTAGATGATCTTTGATGTCCCTTCCAACCCAAACCATTCTACGATTCTATGACTAAATTCTGGTTAATGCATTAGGTCAAAAGAGCAGAGAAGTTTTCTGCTTTTAGTTATTACAGTTTTCACAACTCTGACTGCTGAGTGGAGAACTAACATGAGAATCATACAGTGATTGAAAATTTCTATATACACTTCTCTCTGGATAGTAAAATATAATTATTCTTATTTTTCTGATGAGTATTTAGAGAAAAGAAACATACACATATAAAAGTTATCAGGAAGTGTCCAAAAAGACTGAATTTGAAAGTCAGGCTATTTTCTTGCTTTAAAATGAAAAATGTTATGGGTACTAAGCTCCTACATCACCTGTATTTTCAAGACCTACATGATACCGAATTTAACTGAGTCAAAATGTATTGTACTGGAACACAGACAAAATGTGCATAAACAACCAAACTTACCAAGAGTAAAAAGATGAAAAGCAAGAGCTGCTAAAAGAATTACACAATAAGTTTTGCAAGTCAAATGCAAATCTTGGTGTAAGTGCAGTTTTCAAATTGTTATTACATGTACTGGAAATGGCCACAACAGCCTCTGCTCTACTTGTATAGAGGCTTCATTTTCTCCTGGTCCTGATACAAACATATGATTTGATTTGAGGATTTTTTTCCTCCTGATATTTTTTTGTTTATTTTATTTATGTTGGAGACTAAAGGAGGCAGGAAAAAAATTTAGCACTTGTGCTTTTCTAGTGTTATTTACCTAAGAGATCAAGTGTAGTGGCAAAGACTAAAGAATAATAATATACAGCCTTCTTAAACCCCCTGGCAAAAGAACCTAGGTCCTATTCTCATTCTTTTTATCTGTTTTGTTCTTATTCAGGCAAGGTAGTTAGAACAATATTTGATGTTATAAGCTTCTAGATCTGAAGAAGGAAGCTGGTTTTTTTCTTGGCTCTATTTAGTTATGCAATTGCCTAATAATTTGGTTATGCCATAAAAATGCAGCTCTATAGTTCAATTCTGGATTTCACTTCATGTAATTCTTGAAATCCATCTGCATAGCTGGAACCTTTTCTGCTTAAATGTGTGTAGACTACCTTCAGTATAGATGACGTTCTAAAAATAATTAAATCATATTCTCTTTGGAATAGGCTGCTTATTGCTGAATATTACTGTATTTTAGAATTTTAGGCTTTCTAGTAAAATGTCTATTTATTAACTGTTGGGAAAATACATTTCTCAATTTAAAATATAATCTCCAACTCATTAAAACTTTGTCAATAATAAAATTATATTTTCAGGCTTCTTCTGGTGAAATTTTTGGAATGATAATGACAGTGCAATGGGAGGCTTTGAGCATTTGGGTGGGCGAGTTTAGTACAAGTTGTACTGACTTTCATTAATGTTTTATATAAACTTATGTAGCCTATTGCTCAGTAGGCATTCTGCTTCCATCTCTCTGCCAGCTCCATGGAGAATATGACTCTGAAAGGGATCCTTGCCTGTGTATTTAGCTAATCTTGATTCATTAAGGTTAACTTGCACTTGGATTTACTAAAGACCTTGGGAATTTTGCCATAAACGTCACAAGACTTTATCTGCAGGCAACATTTTACTTTTGGATATTTTGCCCTGGCAGCCTAAATTCAGGACTCCGGATCTAACTAAAACATTAATATTACTAAGGAATTATTTGTTTCTTTAGCTCAACAGGGAGAAAGGAAAAGGAAATTATTTCAACAGGGCAAATTTTTGTTCAGATTATTTGAAAACAATTTGTCATTCAGACTCCCTATTTAGTGTTTTCAAACTACCCTATCATTCCAGTTTGCTAGGTTTCTTTAATGCTTAGCATTCTGTTTCTTTGTTTTTAAATCTGCCATGTTAAATAAACTAAAATTTCTGCCTACTGTTCCTCAGCCAGGCTCCGGAGTATCATAAACCATATGATATTGTAATAGGTCATCAGTGCTAAGTAATTTTTAATTAGGAGAAGATGCTCCCTGCCAAAGTAAACTTGTCAACTTTAAAATAAAAAAAAAAAAGAAAAAAAAAAGAAAAAAAAGAAAGCAATGAAGTGCTGAACCATGGACCTTTAGTGATTGGACTCACCATAAATGTATTGTGATAGTTAGAACCTATAACAACTGCCTACATAATCAATGCAAGAGTCTGTGCTTTTGACACACTGAGAAAGTGGAAAGGATTAGTTGAGGACAGACTTCCTCATCATTAAATTTAGCAAAAATTGCTCACCCTTAGAAGCATACTACGGGGTTTTTACTTTTAATTAAGTTTTAACTGCTGTTTATGCAAATTCTCCTCTAAATCAGTATCAAACATGTCCTAAAGCCATTCATACATATAGCTAATTCATTCTGTGCTTGACAATCCTGCTGCTGAAGCAATGTCAGCAAAATAGCTGATTATACTAGATTTGGTTGAGGTTCATTTGCAATTTCTGATTAAACTGCTTTTATTGTACTGGATTGTAATGTTAATCAGAATTAGCTAGGTGCTGAAACATGACCAAAACTGATCACAGAATGAGTTTTAAGAAGATCAGACAGAAAAGAATAAATGAGACTAACCTGCAGTGTGTTTATTAAGATTAGCAACAGAGCAAAACAAACTACTATTCACAGAAATTTTAATTTTGAGATTTCATTTTATATGACTCAGAGGTAGAACTCAATAGAGGTTCAAAGGCATGACTTTGTGTTTTAATTAAAATTATACAAGGCTCCAAGGTAAACATTTGTACTTCATGCTTAAACAAAAGGACTTTATTCTGTGTTCAAATATGAAACAGGGTCAGTACCCTGAATAATATTTTTCTTTTCTCCTGTACCAAAGTAATTGCATACGAAGGTCCGAACATTCACAAACTCACCGTTCAGTTCAAACTCTGAGTGGTGGATCATGTTAAGCAAACCAGATGAACATGCTTCAGGCCGCTTTTTGTTATAAAAAATAACACAATGCTCCTAGTCATTTTACAAAGCAGGGTATAAAACAACCAGCTACTGTCAAGAATAGCATTGTTTAAGCAGATCGTTACCTTGTTCTTTTTTCAGTACTGATGACAGAGACGGTTGCGAAGATTTGGAAACCAAACTTCAGGCTTCACATTCAAAACTTCAGGCTTTGTACGGGGCAATTTAGAAACACCTAACCAGAGTGAAATAAGGTTCCTTGTCACAAAAGTGCCTGCTACCTGCTGTAGCACAGTGAAACCCTGGGGCCAGTATAGTCAAAGTACTCTCGACTAAATCTTGCTGGAGCGTGGGGGTGTACACAGCAACCCCGGCCCCCGGAGCTCTGATCGGGCACAGACCCGCAAGCAGGAGAGCTGCGTCTCCTCGCTGCTCCCTGAGCATATCGAGGCAGTGGCTCTTCTCGTCTCAGGGAGCAATTTACCCATCTCCCACAGGCAAGGAGAAAAGACACCTGAGTTTCTTATCAGCGTTTCTTCTGCCTTGCAAGGCTCTGCAGGTACACGGAGGTATATGACCAGTCCAAAATTCCTGGAAGTTCGGATAGAAATCTGTTATCTCACAGGTGAGCCACCTCACCTTAGGACCCTGAAGTAGCTCCTGTCTCCAGAGGAAACGCCTTTGAGCTCAGAGGGAAAACCTGATCTTCAGAAATCTGCAGTTCTTGTCTCAGGCCCCACTGTAATGCAAAACCTTGAGTTCCAGAAATACCAAAAATTGTGCATTTTTCTCCTCTTATTTTCTTATACCTTTCCAGTACTTTTGCTCATAACGTTAGGATCATGAAAGAAAAAGTCATCTGTGACTTGGCAAAATTAAGCACACAATAAAAACTGTACAAGCTTTGCTCAAACCCTAATGCTAATTAGGCTTTTTAATTAGACTGTCTCTAGTTAGAGGTAATCTCTCTGTAAACAAGAGTGAAGGTGTCATATGTGACGAATTAAAATAGTTCACTGATTACACGCTGAAAATCATGAAACTCTGTGTTTCACTCAGTATGTTCACACAGCTCTGAAAAGAAAATATATATTTCAAAAATATATTTTTCAAAGCTATTTCCATTTTGATTTCAGCTGTCACAATAATTTCATGGAGTTCCCTACTATTCTTTTCCATATATAATTCCTGTAAAACACTGAATCAAGAGATTACAATTCATCAAAAAACAATTGTTTTCCCCCAGTAGGTTTTGGATTCAGTCACAAAGAAAAACCTTTTCTTATTTAGTAAAAAAATAAATAAATATTATAAACCCTTAAGTTAAACAAGGTGACCTCCAGAACTCCCATCATTTAGAAGGACATCTGTTGCAACTGAAGATGTTACCTCGATAATCTCTGCCAAATGTTTTGAAAGTCCTGATTCAAATATACCCCAAGAGTTTATTTTCAGCATGAGGGCAAACTTTGATGATCTTTAGTAGTGAAATAGCATGCTATTTATCAGTCAAATGTAGGGGTTGACATTCTTTTCCATTAGCTTCAGATTAACTTGAAATATTACAGTGACAAATCAGTAGAGAGCTTCTGACAAATACTTCATCTCCTGTTGGATAAAAGAGATTAATGAAATTTACTTAAACCACCTCATTTTGGCTTTCATTCAAGTGCTGTGGTAAAGCAATCACAAACTCCTAGTCCATGAGACATCCATGCAAGGTGTACCTTGGAGAAATGTTGTTTTTTATTGCTATTCCAAGTAAGAAATATGCACTCTGCTTGCTGCACCACGGGGTTTCTTTACAGTGATATAGATACTGCCAGCACTCTATATTGCCTCACCTCTATTTTAGAAATTTGGTTCCCCTCGACACTTTCAAATGTAAAACTTAAATAAGCAATGACCTATGTTACCAAATTTAGACACACACAGACACATTTGCCAATAAGCTGTGATCAGAAAAAGTTAAGGACCCAACAGCCCCGCAAAAATGAAAGCCACATCATAAGCAGAAAACCTATGCTCTGCTTTAACAGAGGCAACAAAATTGTTTCTTCCGACTTCTTTTTCCACACATAACTTCTGTCTTAACAAGATGAAAATCAGATGTCTAATTTCAAAGGCTCAACATAATTCTGAGATTCCTTTTTATAAAGAAAGTGTTGCAAACTTTCTGATTCCCGCAAAAGTGAGGATTTACAGCAGTCTGTGCATGATGCCCTTGAAGGCCCCTCAAGCCACCGTAAACGGCCTTGGACCACAAGCAATTGGTCTTACACATCAGAAGCCTTCTGGAGAAAGCTTGAAATAAATGGAAGAAGAACACTCAGGAAAAAAACTCTAATTTTCTAACACAAATAACAAGCACATCATTAGCTATGCCTCATGGTCAGGGAATTAGAAAAGAGGTGGCAGACATCAGGAAACTCCAAAGATAACGCTTTTTTAGTAATAATATACACAGGCTTGATACAGATTAACACAAGAGAAGTACACCTAGAGATTGCAAAAGCATTCTGTGAAGGTAGTTTTTGAACTGGTACAGCAATTCAGTAGCCAGCAACTCTATTTTCAAGATAGTTGTAATAGTTCAACTCTTTAGAGAAGTAGGCAATGCAAACTGTAGTAGTCTTCACTTCAAATGGGACATAGATAGAGAGTTGTTCCTTGGTATTGCTGGATGGAGATGAGATAAAGCCAAAAAAACCTCCCAAAACTGCATAGAAATCAATAGCCACAACATGTCCTAGAAGGTACCTGTCAAACATGTACTGGCTAGAGAATATTTGGAAGTGAAGTCAGTGGGAAAACCTTCTTGTGTTCAATTCTTCAGGGAAACAACTTTCTTTTTTAAAATTAAAATTAGAAAATTGTCAAAGATAGAAGCATACGTTTTTGTTCCCAGCCCCAAAGAATCCAGCAGGCCCAAATCTTAGTCAGCCAACTAGGTCTAAAGAAGCATAAGTTCCTGAACAAAATGTTAGCAATAATTGTATTCTTTCAAAATCTCTTCAGCTGAAGGGGAAAAAAAAGAAGTTGGGAAAAGCAAAGTAAGCCTGTGGACAAGATGAGTATCTTCCATTTTGTACCGTTTCTTTTCACATTGCAACTGTTTATTTGGGCTTTTCCTAAAACTTCCTTGTGTTAGCTGAAATAAACTATTCACTGAATTACTTGCCTTTTAACTTTTCACTTTTCTCTTTGTTTTTATTGGTTTCTTCAGATTGTAAGTATTGCTCCCTTAAGGCAGTACACTTCCCAGGGTTTATTTGAAAATATTGCTAGGAGTAGAATAAAATTTGCATTCAAAGCGTGTAGCTATCAGAAGCAGTATACAGGGTTTTTTAAAGCCCACAAACTGTTGCCACAGAAGACAGTGCTTTTGCATAGAGACAAGCATGTGAGATCTGCAGGTATCACATATAAACATATTCTTACATGATATAAACTTGTTCTGTCCTCACTGAAAGCCAACTTATAGCTTTAATGAAATTATTTTTACCTTGCATTCCACTCTTTTTAGCTGGTCTTTGGAGGCAACAGTCATTGTGTCAGTCCCTCTGCTAAGGATTTGTGTATACCAACTATTTTTCCACCTCCCCATCTCACATACTTTCCTCCTCACTCTGCAATTCAGATAATGTCTATAATGTCTGTCAGTTGTTTAGCATCATGAGTACATTGCATTCTGTTCATCTGAATCAGAAACATCCTGTGACTAAACATATAATTTGAATTATGCAGCATTTAGTCTGCATAAGATTATTGTTGCATACCAAATACCCTCTGTACAAAATGTCTTTCCATTGTCCTTTTTGATAAACTGTGATTTATACAATCTAAAAAGGACAGAGATAATCTGATAGAGAAATAACATCACATGGAATAGAAGCCCAGGCATTGAACAGAATTTAACTCAACTGTTTACACACTTCACTGCAGAAAAATTAGCTGTATGAAGCATCAGACTGCACAGAAGTGTCAGGCTGCGCAGATGGCAAAAGAGGTATCCTTTAACACATGATAGCAGGTTTTGTCTTACCTAGGATGCAAAGTAACCTTGCAATTCCTCCCACATTTTAATGACATTTCAGAAAGTATTTGTGTGTCATTTGCTATAGCAAAGCAATAAAACTGGAGAAAGGCTGATTTTTCAGGAGAGACTGAAACTGATGACTAATTTGAAACTTAGTAGCAGAGTTGTTAATTTGTTTGGCTATAATTGAAAGCAATATTTAGACAGAAAAAGAGTCAGATATGAAAAATCTCATACTGCTCTGCATGCAGACACCTGGTGTCCAGGATCCATCTTACAGAGTACCAAACCAGCAGTTCCTGAAGGGAGACTAGAATGTGAAAGTATCCAAGGACATGTGATGGTATTCCCCATGGCAGGTGTTTTTCTGTGTTTTGGATAGTTTTTTCATTATATTCCTTCCCTTTCTTCTTTTCAGATTCTTATTGAGCATGGTCCCATGCCCTGCCATTATCATTTCCTACAATATGAAAACAAAACTGGCAGCACTTTCCTAGCACAAGGGAACGGCGGGCAACAATGCAACATGGTCCCTCAATGTATTTAGTAGAGATCCAGCTCCTACCAATTTTCCCTGCTTATAGTAATAGGAAATAGATGCCACAAACACATTAACCCACATTGCATTGCCAAATCTCAAGTTCATAGGATACTAACTTTAGAAGCAGATTATGGCTGATGCCACAGGCCTGTCTTCTACTCTTTGAGATTTGTCTAAATTAGCTCAGACACTAAAATGGTCTTCAGCTGCTTTCAGTCCTGGAGAATTTAAAAAAAAAAAAAAAAAACAAAACCCAAAAACCAAAACAAAAACAAAAACCCACACACGACCCACAGTTAAAAGGCACCTTTCTCCTTCCCCTTGCAAACTCAGATTTCTGGTAAAGCTGAGGTAGATCTTTATTCTCATTATAAGCATTTTGTGCTCTTTCTCAGGCACAGTTTGTTTTACAGATCTAAATGAATATTAGTATCTGAACATTGCAAAGTTTACAACAATATTATACTTCTGGTCTGATCAGGACATAGGCATTAAATGAAAAAAATAACCAAATTAACTACTGTAAATACACATTTGAGGATCAAACACAATTGCTTACCCCTTTAAAGCTATCTCTATGGGAACAAAGTCCTGACTTTATAAACCAAGACGCTTTCAGTGCCACATTCAAAAATCCAATGTATTGCAACAGAGAGGCACAGAGCCAGGATTTGCATGAGCTTCTCCAGTATTTCAAGGACATTCTTAATGTTCTAGAAGCTGCACAGGACCTTCAGGACCATTAAGACCCTTTCTATGTTCTCCTGCATTTAAATGAGAGCATCATTTGGCTGGGAACATTTACAATTATATTAATATAGAAGAGCTATTATGGCAGATCAAACGACTCTTACAGTACTCTGAGCATTATAGGAAAAGTATTGGTGTGCTATTTTCTGGTCAGAAAGTAGCAAATGAAACTACTCTGGATTTAGATCACACAGCGAAGAGCAGAAATTAGCTGCACAATCATCAAGTGATTAATATATTCAGTTCTAACATGTTGAACAAAAGCTCTAGAAATATGTACAATAATAATAATTATGGAACACACAACCCGTTTCCAAAATAAGCCCAGTACAATGCAATCTGATGCAATTGTGACTTGATAATCAAGAGAATAGGGCTACATATTATAATGCCTGCTTTATAGGCACTTCAATAGTTCTTTAACAAGATAACATATTATAATGAAAGCAGAAAAAGTTATTATACTATTCTGGCTTCACAAAATCTTTGTGGTAAAAGTAAGGGGAGGAAAAAAAGGTAGAATAAAGCTGAACGTTTCAAAGGTCAAAACCGAATTTTCAGCATTCCAAAATGCCTGAGCAATTTACCTAACATTTAGCATGTATACCTATTCTTCCAAGTCACATGAAGTACACAAATGTAGAGATTACATAAGGTAACTCTTGGACAAATCAATTTCATCGTATTTTTGTTAAATCATGGTATATGCAATCCAATTCAAGGCACAGCCAAAGCTGTCCTACCTTCTGGCCTACAATATTCTCAAGAATACTAAAGCAAGCAGCTTCGGTTCTCTGGCTGGATTTCAAAAATGGTTTGTTTTTCAGACATGGTCCAGAAATATAAAATTTAAACAGAAAAGAACATTTCTGACTCTCTGCCCCTTCACAGTAATGAAGGGGCTTATTCCCATCAACAGTCAGTTAGACCTGGATACAGTGATCTAATAGTTCTCCCCTTTATTTTTTCCAGGTCCAAGGTTATGTTGTGTAAAAAACAACATCAATTTTAGCAGCTATTTCACAGAAACAACAGCAATTTCAGTAGCTATTTCACTTCATAAGTCAAGCAGAGGAGGAGTTGTTTTGCTATTGCCAGATGATTCATGAGAAATAGGAATCTGGAAATTACCTAGAATTTGCCTGAAAATGAACTATTCACATAGCTGTAGTCACAGCTGCCAGTTCTTGATGCCCATCGTACCATCAGAATTTTAAAATCTATGATCTCTTCTGTCAGCCTCACTTTCCATAGCTCATAAAAGGGACTTTGTTTCCACAATTATGTTAAGAGTATTTCATACCCCAAAATATTGAAGAAATACCAACATGCTGCATTTCTGCCCGTGATGCTTTCTTCCTTCCAGCTGCTATGTCTTCAGCTGGACTCTGCTGTGCACATTAACTCGTCTTTTCTCCCCAGCGATTGATTTGGTTTTGAGAGCAGCCACCGACTGCTTTCAGATGCTCACTGCATGACTTCTGTAATCATTTTTAACTTGATCCCACTCTCACTGAAGCAGAAGTCAAAACACCCATTGATTTTAATAGTTCAGTATTAGATCCTTTCCCTGTAAGGGACTTCCTGTGAAACAAGGGGAGGAGACCAAATAAAGGAATGGAAGGATGATTTTGCATGGCACCTTGAACAATATCCCACATCCACTTCTCATGTCTTTATCAGAGAAGGATAGCAGGGCCTCATGTTTTATTTTCACGTTCCTTAAAAATGTCCTGTTTGAGTTGAACAGATGTATCGCTGTATCATTGGAAAGTTCTGTGCCTTTGTTCTTGGATCTTGAGCACAGGTATCACTGGAGCAGAAAACCCACCTCATTTGTCCCAGCTTGGCAAAATCTGTTAGAAGACAGCATGATTTATTTTAGCTAATAATTTTACCAGTATCACCGTAAATCATGAAAAGCTTTGCATTGCATTGGAAGGGTGCTGTGTGAAGCTGTAGTTTTACATAGATATTAACTCTATCATTAGTGCCTTCATTTTACCCTATTTGGCAAAATTTGCTAAACAAGTCGCAGAAAACTCATTTCCCAGGCAAGTAAAATACATCATTTCCTCAGATTCTAAGTTCAATTTCACTAGTTTTCTGTATGTAACTTACTTTACGCTGCATTTTCCATGTGTCTCAAAACCTCTGTGTGAGGAGTTATAGTGTCAGGTGACTCACTGTTTTTCATTTAGTTTTTGTACAAGTATGTACATAATGTTATGCAATTAATATATTAAATACCACAAAAGCACTGGCAAATAAAGTTGATGATACAATTTATTTATGTCTTTAGTTAAGTTTTCCATGTAGCATTGTCAATTTAATGTGCCATTTTGAAAATCATAATGTGACTGGGAATTAGGGTTTTGTTTGTTTGTTTTTAATCTGTAGTTAATCGACTTTATCTTTTTCTCTGACTGGGCTGATTTTTTGCAGAAATTACTGTCACAAATAATAACTTGTTCTCATCTTCTTTGCCATCACCTTTCAAGAAAAGCAGATCTCTTTTTCAGATGATGAAATGAACAAAACTAGTATACATTTACACCATAAAAATGGGATATGTTTTTGTGTTATTTTGGATCCAGTACATGACAAGACTTACAGAAGTTTTAAAAATCCAATTAAACTTCTAACCAGTTCTTAGAGTACTTTAAGAAGTATTTTTAAAATACATTTACTTTTGAAAATCATTCATATGCTAAAGGATAGCATATTAGCCTTGATTATTTATTCAAAGCAGTTCATACAGATTTAAAATTGAGCTTAACATAGCAACTAAAATTACCAACAAATTAATAAGATCTTCCTAGTTCTACTATTTATCTGATTCTGGATAAGACATTCTATAAATTCACAACCGTGTTTGCAAATCATTATCTGGTGATAAATCTCAGCAGCAGTAGAAAATGAAACCTATTTAGTCAGATACTGTGAATTGAACCAAAATCCAGGTAATCTATGGGCCTTAAAGGAGCTGAATTGTTGCCAACTTTCAGTAGTGCATTGCTTCATTATTCAAATGCCCCAAGCAAACCTATTCACTTATGATTTCTAATATGCTTTCACATCAGGGTGATTTTCCATTACTTCATTTCTCTAATAATACATGTTCATAGCTGCGGGTTAGTATTAAAGAGAGAGAGATTGACCTGAGGAGATCTGAGTTAAGTATTCTGCCCGGTAACCTTGTAGAAATCACAAATGAGGGATAGTTTCATGTTCTGAATAAAGTAATCTCTTTCTAATGGATTTTATACTGAATAATTTTCTTACTAGCTGTAAAGGTTTATATAGCTAATGTATAACCTACATCCTAAAACTGAAAGATTAGGAATAAATCTAACTAATAAAGCAATAGTTCAGAAAATAACACCTGGTTTTGGCTGCTATCAAGAAAGTATTTCTTAAAATAGAAGAAATAATTGATTAGCAAAAGTAAAGATTATATTAATCTATATCTAGATTATAGTGTTATATCACAATATTTGAATGAAGGAAAATGTTTGCCTGACTATTTTTTTTTCACCTTTCTTATTTCTATTTGTGTGGCTCACTGCATTTATTCTATTATTAAAATGGAATTCATACATGCATATGTAACTCTTCACATGACTATCAATACATACTGTAATATCTTTAAAATTCCAGAATTTGGGAAAGGGAGTCATTCTTTAAATCTTTGTCAAAGTGTTCTAAATGCAGAGGGAACAAAGGAACTGAGAAAACATTCTGTACAACTGAAATGCTTTATGGGAAAATTTCAAGCACGTAGGAAGAAAAATACGTCACTGCATGATTTTATTTTATTGTGCACAGCTCAGGCTTACACACTGAACTTGACAGTTCCTAACATCTGAACATTCATTTATTGCACTCATTTTTGATGTAATTTTGAAATAATCAGTCGCTAAACACTTTTTCATTTTATTTCCTTTTATTTGAATCGTGCAACTTGTCCTTCACTTTGAAATAACTTATATGCAGTATTTCTACTGCTTTAAGTGAAATGCATAAATGGTTTGCAGTGGCTTTTTTTCTTCCCCTCCTGTTTCACGGAGGTGAGAAGAAATCTGAAGGTTAAGTCTTTGTGTGTGATGGACTGCTAACAGTTTTTCTAACAGTACTGGACACTCCAGTTTTGTCCTAGGGTACAGCTAGGCAGCAAAGAGGAAAGCAGCGTTTGCATCATTTCCTAGCTCCTGCTCAAGCAAAATGGGGGGATGTTTGGAGAAGCTCAGAGAGCACATGTTGAAGAGGAAAACAGGGATATAGATGAGAAGAAAGGATCCATCCTACTAAATTATAGTGAACAAAGAAAGAGTAAGTGAGTCCAGAAAGTTGTGCAACCCAACTGCACCAAGTTTTTTGGTTTGGGCCAAATTTTAGGAGTGCCAGGGTAAGCAAGAATCTCACGTTCACTCACCTGCAATGAACATGATCACCTTGAAAACAACCAGTGAGGAAGGTATTTCACCTCCTTAACTGCCTGGTCCCAGTGTTTCACTTATCTCACAGTTACAAGGGTTATTTTTGTGCTAGCCCAAACTACATCATCCTTCATATATTCATTTTTCTCTTTTTGTAATTGAATGTAAGAAATGATGGATTAACACATAAAGAAGACAACATAACTATATTTGCAATGACTCAGGTCTGAAAACTGAATATTTTCACTCTGTAGGCTCAGTATTTCCCTCCAGTCATTTAATCTATACACACTGCAAAAACCCTGAACCTGACCTTCATTCTTTCCTCATCTTGGCATGCTCCCACCCTTCCCAGGAATACTGCTAAGTTCACACTGGTTGTGGAGTATCACCACTTTTGAATGAATGGTGAATGAAGTCATAGGCTGATCTCTACTGTTGCAGGCATGGCTCCTAGTCTTGTATCAAAAGGAGCATCTATAAGTGGGTCCACAAGAAGAATCAATGCGACAGAAGAGGAGACAGATCCTCTTATACCCTTCTTGGCAGCAATGTGAAGAACAGCACATAGGAGCTGAAGCAACAGGGCAAGGGAAAAAGTTGAGGTCTCAAAGGATACCAAAATTTCTGTGCTGTGATACAGTATTCCACAGTGCTCAAAACCAGATCCTCCTTACTCCATACCAGCTTGTGTATTGTACTTACCACTGGTGAGTGAGCACCAATAAGAAAACCATGTCATAGGTTCACTGGTATACAGGAAGGCCACATAAATTAACAAACAGATCCAAAAAAACATTTATTCAAGAGCCATTTATGTACAATGATATTTCACTGTACTACATCCTCTTTCACAATTCAGTTGCACCAAAGGCTTCTGTATCTGTATTCACTTATTTATATGATGTACTATCATTATCACTTTAACAATACGTTACCTGCTGGTAATCTTTCTCCTTCCAGCACAAGGTAGTTGAATTTTAAAAACAGACAGTAAGATTTAATATACCTCAATACTTAATCATCAACCAAACCAGCTATTCTTCAGTGTATATAATCACAGTAAACAAGCAGCTATCATTGTCACATATGAAATAGTATTTCATGCTGAAAATAGGAATTCTGAAAGTATTGAGTGAGCTTGGAATTTAACAAAAACTGAATTTATTATCAGATGAAGCCAAGAGCAATACAAAATATATTTTAGGATTTCCATACTCCATTTATCAATGTTTATAACTTGTCAGTTACTTGGCAAAATGACAGTTTGCACTGAAAGTAAGAACTGTCACAACCTTAGACTGATAATCAGCATCTGCAGATGCTGTTTCAGAGTTGTTGTTTCTTTTTATTTGTCCAGCTGTTTTCCCAGCTATCAACATACACCAGCTACTATTTTCCTATGGATTTAAAATCCTTAGGAAGCCCCTATTCCTTTTGTGCCTTCAGATCTTGGTTGCTAGTTAACTCATCAAGAAATGCTTGCAATGCTTTTGCTCTTATGATCTGGGTACCACACCTAGTGCCATCAAATAAATGCTTTGGGAGGAACTGGTGGCATGCTGCAAAATCATCCTTGCATGTTAGAGCATACTCATTACCCATGTTTCATTCTGGTTAGATTTAGTGATAACCCTCACCCTGACAATTTTTCTCTAATGAATGGATAAATTTAGGTAAGCATTAAGGAATTGTCTTTCCCCATTCAAAGGCAGAGGCAAGTTAACTATTTCGACAGCATTATTTAGTCTACATTTTAAGGTAAAAAAATGTGAACAGCAAGAAGAACAAAGAAGAGAAGATGGAATATATAGGAAAGAATTTAGAGGAGGTTGCTGAATGGTCATTCGTGAATGAAGAGAAATTTTAATTTGCATTTAAGATGCATTAGAATCCAAGGTAAAGCTCTGTTTCTCATAAGAAAGGAGTGCTATGGTGTTTGGCTTTTGTTTTTAAAAAATTAGAGATTTGGAAACAATTTTTGAAAAGCCAAATATGGTGCTATACTTCAAAATAATGAATGGGGCAAAAAACACCCATAGAAATCATTCTGATGAACTAAAAAGAAAGAAAAGTATATCAAAAGAAGGAGCAGACAATAAGATAAAATATATCTTCTTCAAAATGGTTTCTGCAAATGTAATTAGGTAATAAAAGAGAATGCAAGTTGTTTCCTACAGTGGGTTGTCTTTTTTGAGCAAAGAGGATTTAATGCATTTAATGATCCAAGATACTACAGCACCAACTGTCTGAAAAATATCAAGAGGAAACATGAAAAATAGGATGTGAAACTACTGAGTATTTGAACAGTGAAAAGGTGAATAATAAACCAGAAGAATAACACTTTGGGAAAAAGAACAGATGATACAAAGGAAGGAGCTTACATTTTAAATGAGATTTTAATGTTCCTGTTGATAAATGCTGTTCCTGATAGCAATCTTGCTTTATAGTGATGTCATGCCAAGCTCTAGGCTGAAATACAAATATTTTGTATTGTTATTAAAATAATATAATGAATTTCATTAACAGCAATCATTTGGTTCAGCAGTCTGCTTCCAATCTTTAGAAACCATTTTATAAATCACTCAACACCACATACTTCAAGCAAAAGTGTGCTGCAGCTAAACTCAAATGGTTAAAATCATCTACAAAATACACATAGAAATATGTATATATATAAAGTAAATGGTAAATATTAACTTCAGGAACAATAAAGTGTAATAAATGAGACTTAAGTCAAACAATGCAAGCTGCTCTTAACTTTATGAATACTTTTCTTCCAGCCTGAAATGCTCCATACAAAAATGTAATTATTTTTAGTTTATTCTAATTTTTTTCTTCAGCTGATGAGCCTTGGAAAATGATTGTTTTTAAAAATAAAGGGCTAGTTTGTTTATCACCATTGAAGTCAATTGAGATGAGAGTAAAAACCAAAGAAATAAATAATCTAAAATATGTTACACAATGAAAAACTCTTAAAGAAAGATTCACTACAGTCTTCTGCAAATCTACATTTTTTAAAATTAATTAGATTTAAAAAGCAGGGCCTTTGCTAGTTTTGTGAGAAAAGAGAGAAACAAATATCAGCGAACTGTTGTGTTCCTACACAAGACCATTCCCTAAAGGGAAAGACACTACATCAAGTTTTCTCCTGAACTGGTGAGAGTCAATAAGAGTCAGGAATGACTTCAGTGCATAAGTAAACATAGAATAAAACTAAACTCAGAGTCACTCTTCTCTTGTCCTCCGTTGTCAAATGAAATTCACAGTCTACCAGACTGTAGCTACAAGATAAAGACAATTTTGTTTAAAACGAAACACAGTTCACTAGGGCTCTTCCTTCCCTTTGGAATCAAAGTCATTTCTATTACAACTTAGGCAATAGTCTTAGACTGAAAAAACAGTTCCTATTAAACAAAATTCAAAATGAGCAGAAAAAGTTAAATAACTTCAATCAATTGCTGCTGGTTTTGTCAGCTGATAATTTTTCCTGTCTTATTTTTCAGAGTGCCTTATAGACTGAATTGTATAAAGGGCTCTGCAACCTGCAGTAACAGCACCTTACCCAGCAGCCAGGTTAGCATGCTAATTCTTTCATTTTTTAAGACGTCGTCTGGAGTGTTAAGTGAGCCCTGTTCTAACTTCTGCAAATGGTGATTAACTCAGGGCACTTGAAAGGACCACAAACTGTGTCTGAAAAGCAATTGGGAATTGGTTGGGTCAGGGAGTTTCAAACCCTAATTCTTTCTCCTTTCTTTCTCCTCCACTCTGTTAGTTCCATTTTTATCCCTGTAGGAAGCTTCACCATCTCTTTGCTGTTACAAATGATCATTGGGATAATTAAGTTTACTTTATTTCATTAGAAATGTCCATGGTCTGAAGCTTCTTTCATAGATTTATTCATTAAATAACAAGGTTTGTAGAAAGTTTTCCTTCTAAAAACTCACAGAAATAAATCCCAGTCAGAAGGTTGCTGCTTTGTAACTTTCAGATTTTTCAGGTGAATGAAGCAACTGAAAGGTTACAAAAGTGGTGCTGCTAATGTTAAGTGCCGATGACCAGACATATCAAGGATTTATTTTCTCTTTCAAAGAATTCCATGCAATTTTAATTGCTGACATGTGTGTGGCAACACTGACAGGAAAAGAGGCAGAAAATTGAGATAACTGATTATAGCCTATGAGTTCCTTTGCAGACATAACCTTTATGTATGTATTGGAAGCCATCATAAAACCTAGTGTAGAGAATACTGGCAGAAGGGATACATATAAAATTTTTCAGCAATTCACCCTTAAAAAATCGGCATGTACAAAAGTCTGAGTCAGTTCTGCCATGAAATCAATGGGTTTATCACTGGTGTGACTCAATATGTATCTTGTCTTCTACATTAGCTTGACGAGTTTCCAAGTGCAGCTGTTAAAAGCTAAAGTGTGTTGAAGTTTGCTGAAATTTGAAATGTCAACAGAAAGGCCATTCTGAATTCAACTTTGGATAATCAGTAACTCTGACCATGTTTTATACTACAACAGATATTGAAAAGGGCATCGCCAGACAATAGATGAGGTGCAGAGTAAATTCGAAAGAGACACTCAAGGAATGGCACTGGAAGTAAACTGTTCTTTTAGAAACTGGAAGCACCTTCCTTCCAGCTCCAGTCAGGCAGACTGCAAAGAACGAGGATACACTGTAACTGTCTGCACTTAATTTGCACATCCTAATCGAGAAGGGTAAGTGCACTTCCTTACGGTGCTCAGTTCTGCCAGTCAGATGCTGGAAAGGACGCAGGGCATCAAGCTGTGTCCTTCTCTACCCTACACACAGGATGAGTATTCACCAATACTTGTATAAAATTCCTCAAGTATGGAAACACCGTATTTGCTTTCCAAAAGAGTCCTTATGAATCCTATTCATTCATTTATTCTTGATAGGAAAACAATTTTTAAAAATAATAATAATTAAAAAAAAGATGCAAATATGGTGGTTTTGTTTAGTAAACAAACCCACAAGATGCATTTAAGCATAATCACTCCTATATTACATAGACATATCTTTGAAGAAAGTCCATGTTGATGTGAATATGCACACACATAAAAGGTCTCAGTGAATACTGTTCCTCTACATGTCCTCATTAGGAGAGAATTTCTATAAATGCGTGATTTAGTAGACTAGAATTTCCTTTTGAAAATTAAATTGTCTATAATTGAATAATATTAGGAGAACAGGCCAACAGAAACTGTATTATTTTAATGACTATGCTACCAAGGAGTATATTACCATTATGTCCATTTAATTAGCATAGATGTTAATCACTTGGTATAAGTTGAATAGGATTTAGGGATTTCTAATGTCCTTAAACGTCAAAGATCACAACATTATGTACTATATCTAAGTGAATAAAATTTCTTCACATAAGTGATATTTGGAAGTATTTCTTCTTTGGTTTTATGAATTTGTTAAAATAATGTTGCAAACAAATCTTATTAATTTGATTGTTTATGCGTAACTTTTGCAACAGGAACAGTGGGGAGGGGACACTTGCCTCCTCATCATTTGCCAATAGCAAAAGGCTTTTCCAATTATTTTTAAAAAATGGCAAATGCTGTTGAAACTACCCTGGCTGCCCATTGATGGTGATCGCCAGAATGAGCAATTCTGCCAATTGGGATTGACAATGTTGAGCAAAAAACAGGGATATCTTAAAAAAACCAAACAAAACAAAACCACCCTATGTGGTTTTCATACACAAGTTTAGATCCTAGGATTGTTTCTGTTGTCCTTCAAACACAAAATCTGACAGTATGTAGTATATTACCAGGACCTACATATTTCCAGTCAGGATTTTTATGAGACAATAACACTATGGCAAGAAAGTATATGTTGAAATATTCACAAATGTGACCAGGTACTGTAGTTACCAGGAGTTTGCATCATTAATTAAAACATATACTTTGATGTAATTATATATATTAATGTACTCATATATAGCAATTAATATAACCACATTCTCAAAGTAAAAGCAAACCCTACATTGTATTCCATATCGTTACACCTTATATAGTCATTTCTGTGTTTGCATTTTTTAAAAAGATACAGTAATATCACTTCTTTTTTTTTTTTTTTTACTTCATATTCACTTTATATAAATGTAAAGCAATAGAAAAAATGCAGTTGGAAAAGAGTCTTTTATTTTTTGCATCAAGTATCATAGTTTCCCAGTTGCAAATTGGAAAATTCTTGCTTCTTGCTGTTATGTAGGTACAAAATGAGACCATATGGATACTCCACAATGAGGCAGATACCCACTAGTTATTTGTGCAAGAATGGACATGATACTCAGAACAGATATTAGTATGTACAGATGATGATCTTATTCTGTGTAATTATCCCTAATTTGCTTAGACACATAAGCAATCTGCATTTATGACTTAAGAAGTGTATGCAAATAAATGTCTACATTTAAAACTCTAAAAATAACTATTATCACTAAAAACACCTATATGAACAGAAGGAAACATCATTATAGGTTGTGAGTTTCAAATACTTGTTACAAGTGAAAACTTAAAGACAGCAACTATCTTCAAATCAGAAGAAAAAAAGTGGAATAAAACCTGTTGGGACTCGAAGTTCCCTGCAACATCTTCCATTATGTTACTTTGCTTTTTATTATAAATTTAAATGCATTGCTTTTCTCCTCTGGCTCCAATTCTGCAGCAGTTTCTTATGCAGATTACCATTCATGGATCACGCGCTGAGTAAGGCTTTAGTATATGAGGTGGAACATAAAGACAATTTGTGTGAATGGCATTCATATAACAAAAATCTGCCCTTAAAAAAGTTACTATATCATACAATCATACACAAAGCCTGTGATTAATTGTCAATATAAATTTCTCTTCTCCCAGAACAAAAATGTTCTGTACTTCTCCAAAGCAGAGATCTTCAGTGAATGAGCAGAGACTAAATAAAATGAGCAGGTAAGTAGCAGTTTCAGTGCAATAGGAGTTCAGTGACAGGTAATAGGATCCAGATGGCTCTGCAACTTTCTGTCCAGAGGAGAACATCAGGAGGAGAGGTGAACAGAACCACTGGAGATGGAAGACAAGTTTGAGAAATGCTCTTGCATCCAGTCAAAGAGGAAACATCAATAGGATGAAACATGCAGGTTATTGTATCAAGTATCAAAATCAACACCTACCTCATCTAGGAGAAGGGTGTATGTGCATAAATGAATGATACAGACTTCACACAGTCCCCTGAGGGAGAAGTTCAGCCCTGTTTGATTTGAAAGAACTCAGACAGACACAGAGAGTCTAGGAAATTCCTTCAGCCTCAGCCCAAGCAGTGTCCAGGCAGCAGAGCTGATCAGATCCAACTGGCAGATGCAGTCCTGCTCAAGAAGGGAATGGTGAAGTGAAGAGGTTCAGAGGACAGTTCAGAAACATGAGAGGCTAGCAAAGGGGGAACAAACACAAGGCACAGACGTCTCCACTGGACAACATCCAGCACTAAGAATGCCTGTCTGGAAGCAGAAAAGAGATTGCATTGGTGGAAGACGCCTTTCTCAGGCAAATAGGCTTCTGGGTTTCCGAGTCCAAAGAAGAAAATATACCTACCAGGCAAGAAGGTACAGACCTCAAAAGGAACCAGCTTGGAAACAATGGTGAGAGTCCTGTAACTGTTTTCTCCATGTATATTAATGAAATAGGCAAGAGACAAATTTCAGACACAAAATACAGAGTTCTGGAAAAGACAACCAAGGTGTCTGCTCTCATCTCTGAAGTGTTCTTACTACCCACACATGTCCAGGAAGAGCGATAGAAATGCAGTTTCAGAACGTGTAAGGAGGATTATTCAATTTTTCAGGAACCGAAGGCACTTCTGGATGTAAGGAAAGGACCTGATCTCAGCTGTAAGGAACCAGGGTGCTGATGATCAAAATAAACAGGGCTGAGGGTGAACTTTACGTTGAGGAGTGAGGGAAAGCTGACAGGCACAGAAGTACACAGGGTTTAAGATAACATTTGTAAAGATGAAGACACAAAAATTCTGTATTCTCAAGAGAAGGGGATAGAAATAATCAAATATGGAAATAGGAAACAAACAGATTGCCATTTTAAAAGAGTGCCAAGAAATGTAACCGATCAATAGCATGTCTGCCACTTTGTAAATGTTGGAAGCCTAGGAACTAAGATGGAGAAATTGGAATGTGTGATCCAAATTAAGATATTAATATACCAGACATGTCGGAAGCTCATGGAAGTCAGACAATCAATGTAGCAGTATGAAAGCAGAATACAAAATATACAGGAAAGACAGAGTAACCCAAACTATAGGAACAGTAATCCTCTGTCTTAAAGAAAGTTTAATATCAAATCAAATTAACCAACTGGTCAATTAACGCAACATCTGCATGGTGTCCAATTCCAAGTCTAGATTTGAAAAATATGATTTGGGGATTATATCATCAACGAACCACCCATGTCACACACACACACACTATATGCAATATGTTTAGACATATCAGTGAGGCACCAAGGGAGGCAAATAAATTCCGATAGGTAATTTTCACTGTTCCGTAATCTGGACAAATGTCATGTCAGGATACCATCATAACAGAGATAAAACTTGTAAATGTTATTGAGGATTATATCAAAGAAGAGCTGGTTAGCAAGTCTTGACTTGGATCTACATGATGTGTGGAATCTAGTTAAAAATCTCATAGCACTTTCAAATCTCTCATTCAGAAGTTCCAGCTTTGTAACAGTGATCGCAAAATCTTATCATACGCAGCAGATTCTAGGATCAAAGACCAAGTGTGCTAA
The DNA here is from genome assembly GCF_011004875.1 of Balearica regulorum gibbericeps. NCBI lineage: Eukaryota > Metazoa > Chordata > Aves > Gruiformes > Gruidae > Balearica > Balearica regulorum. The sequence goes on along the minus strand of NC_046187.1, from coordinate 49,794,047 downwards.
TCTTCAAAAAGGAAAACCATGGGAAATAAGAAACTTTCTAAAAATTAGGTTAAAGGGGAGTTAGGAGAAATAAATCCTTAGAAGGAGTGTAGAGACTACTGAAGGACAACCATGTGGAAGCACAGTGTGTGTGCATTCCGCTTATTAGAAAAAGGCTTCAGTAAAGGCTAAGTGAAGGAGAATATCAGGATTATGAAAGCTATAGGATCATAGAATCATAGAATCATAGAATCATAGAATGGTTTGGGTTGGAAGGGACCTTAAAGATCATCTAGTTCCAACCCCCCTGCTGCGGGCAGGGACACCCTCCACTAGACCACGTTGACCAAAGCCTCATCCAACCTGGCCTCGAACACTTCCAGGGATGAAGTACTGCAGTTGTATGTGAATGACAATAACAGAAGATCATGAAGTGCAGCAGAGGAAATGTAAAAACATGGTGAGACTGGCTAAAAGAGAATTTAGGAAGTCACTATTCTAAAGGAATCAAAGCTAATCCTTTCAATACATCACAAATAACAACTAGACAGGGAATCTGTAGGGTCAGCCGGCAACCAGAGTATAAAAACACACTAAGAAAGCACAAAACCATTGTAGAAAAGCTAAATTAATTATTTACATCAATATTAACTGTGAAGGGAGAATCTGATACTGGTCCTTTTTACTTCAAGGGAAGGGTGGAAGCTGGAGAAGAGGAGAAAGACAGGAAAATCAGCAGAGCTCTGTTTAAAGCTGAAATAGCTGCAGAAGATGCTATGGTACAAATAGAATGAACATTAAGAAATCCCCAGAACTGAACCTAACTCAGGGATAAATGAACTGATTTACTAATGGCACTATGTAACCTCTCGTTTACAGACCTAGAAATTCCCACTCTGAAAATTGGCAGATTTGGGGAGAATATTAAGGACAAGTATACATGCTGTTTCCTGTTCGTACTCTAGCTGCTTATGGCCTCTATTGGAAACAGAGTTCATCTCTAGAAACATGTTTTGAACTATGGTGGCAAGTTCCATGTCCACTGTTTGACCAGATTGAGGAACATTAAATCTACTGCCAGAACTGACTGTGACAGTATCCTTCCCACAAACTGTATGTTGCAGTAAAAATCCTGATAGGGAATTAGAAGCCTGAGGAATGAATATCCAAACTTTTCCTTATTTAGACATAATGAGCCTATTAAATGTTCAGGGTTTATCATTGTTAATCATCTATATGATGAAGAAACTAATGAAGTTTTCTTTCAACGTTTCTGCTTTTGAACAACAGAGCCAGCAGAACAACTTGTTTTCCTGCTTTCGAGTTCAAGGTTAAAACTGCACAGCTTTCAGAAGCTGTATGTGATACCCTGACTATTCTCCATGTGATCTGATTACTTACCATTAAATATGATTTAAATAGCTCACTGCCTTGCAGATAACTGTTCCACAATATGACCTTTATTGTAGCAGTACTGGAGCTTAATGTTTTTACATCATCCATTAACTATCTTTCATTTTCCAGGCACTGGAACTCAGAAACACTGCTAAGTTGTATAGCTGAATAAATATATCTATTATTTTAGGAAAAAATTGAGAACACTAGAATTTGAAAGAGGAAATATCAGAAAGATATTGATATTAATGAAAAGAATTAATTGAGATAATGAAATTACTAATACGGATTTTGAAGAAAATAGGGGATTTAACAGAGAATACATATCCTGTTTCAGGATGTATTTAACTATTTAAATCTAATAAAGTATTTAAGATCAATCAGATATTGTAACCACTCAAGTCCTACTGAGACACAGTATATTTTCTGTTACGCAGAAGTTAGTGAATGACAGAATTGAGTATACATAATTTTAAAGAGACAAGGGTGAAGTCAAGCAGAAATGCTCTAAAATCTCATTAGGAAAGTAAAACTGTCAGTGACAACAGTATTGTTCTGGAAGTGAATGGAAACAATACAAGATTATTTAAATATGCAGAGTGGAAGAGATCAATGAGGAGAGCAGCTGAACCATAAGGAGATGATGATAGAAACTTATACATAGGAACAAGGCTCAGAAGACAAATTAAATTAAATTAATTCCTGTACTCCATATTCACCAAGAAACTTAAAAGGGAAATACAAGAAATATAACATGATCTTCAGTGAGAAGAAAGAAAAAAAAAAAAAAAAGCTGATATTTACCACAGCAGGAATCCATTTCCTCTTCTCTTCCCACTATTAAAATCTTGGTAAGTTCTCAAAGTAGGTGGGTTGCACATTGTTCTAATGACATGCTACATATTAATTCCAACAAAGATCTTACATCTTCCGGTATTAGGAACCAATTTTAATTGGATACAAATCTCAATCTCAGTTACTGACTGGAGGGATAAGGAATACAGGCGTAATACTCTCATGCAACTAAAATAGTATTTCTAACCTGAATGAACGTAAAGCCAATTTAAAGTGCTATAGATTAAAAATACCACTACTGCCTCATCCCTTTTCTTTTCCTTTTCCTTTTGGTGTAAATAGAACACTAAAACAGGTACCCATCCCATGGTTCATTTAATGATCCTTTTATATAGATCATCAGTGACTTAAAGTGAGGGTTTTTTTGAGCTGGCCACAGGCCGTAATCATCCTTATTAATACTGTAAGCTGTTTGGTAAAAGAATTTCTACATTGTTTCAAATGCCATGATTATATTAGATTAAGAACTACTTTAGATCTCATATAAATAGTCTGAATTCAGATACAAATCTAGAAAAAATTGCCTTAAAAGCATACTAAGACTAAATATGCTGTTTCATAAATACCAGCAAACAGCATTTCACAAACTGAAACAAAGCAGGATAGTCATCTTGGAAAAAATTACCAAGAGAATCTTGGTAGACCAAGAATATTGTTTTGTATAAACCGTAAACAGGGAACACCTCTGTAGTGTGCAAACTAGAATGCAAATATGTAGCTATTTTATCTATTTTATTATTTCCATATACAGATTTCCATGTATGCTATAGAGGGTGTTCCAAGCACCATCAATTTGATTGACTTTGACTTGCTAATAGGTAATACTATTAGACTACAGAATTTTAAATCCAAAATCACTAAGTCAAGCAACTTAAGCCTACATCTTCTTATATTAACCTTTTATTAAAATACTACCTTATTCTTTCTAATTCAGATTCCTCATGGTAACAGAGGTCAGCAGAAGTAAGTTAGCACAGACTCAGTGGAAACAAAACACCAAAGCCTGTGAGAAAATTGTTATTTCTACTGGTAGACTTCACACTGAATAGTTCAGCAGCACAGAAAGAGGAAATGTCTAATTCAGGAACTTTTAAACAATTTAAGGGCTTTACAAAATCCAGACTCAAGCTTCTGACAGAAACTCAGAGATGGGTTCAGTTATAAGAGTCCCTTCTTTCTCTCCTCTTCTTACACTTCCTCATACTCAGGTATGTTGGTTTTATTTAGGGTTTTTTTATTACTATTATTTTCTTTTTTCAGAAACCATGCTGTGATGATAGATGGCTTTAGCAAATGTGTGTTTTAAGTTCTTTATCACATATTTTCACTTCTTTTTCTTTAGCTGCACAGCAATATATACCAAGCTACTCATTACAACTTTGTAATCCCATTTTCTTCTACTTCCCCACTGGAATACTGATTTCTAAAAGAAGAATGTATTGTCCCTTTTCTTTTAAAACTTTCCAATTCTTCTCATTTTAGCTATTGATTATAAAACAACATTGGTCAAACAGCTAATCAAGGAAAGTAAGATTATGCATATTCATACTCCATCTCAGTGAAGACAATAAATGAAACATAATTACAGAATCACTCAACAGATTTGATGTGATTACATCTCTTACAACACTATGTCTAAGGAGCGGCAATTATCCAGTTATGAATGCTGTAAGAACACAGGAGAAAGTATAAAAGACACAATATGTTCACTTTAAGGTAAGCACAGCTTTCTCACTAGCATACAGAGCGGAGAACAAAGTATCTGAAAACATTGTGGACTGGCACAGCCCAACGCAGCAGTACATCTCAGCCAGCTATGTGGCAAACAGAATTTAACAGAAATCTGCCATATTAAAAAAGGAGTAGATGTTCTTATCATCATGCCAATCTAGTTTGAATAGCACATTTAAGTAAATTTTAAAAGCGATTGACAGTACTATGCAGTTTGTTTTTCAAATAAAAACTAGATATGTAATAACTGTGTGTCATCTGCATTTGTTCATAAACAGTAGAATTATACATCTACTTTAATGAAGATTCATTGTTCTTTTGGTCACAAAAATACATTGGTGGTTATACAACATCATCAAAGTGAGGAATGCTTTGATGTATTACAGCAGTATGATGCATTGCAGCGTATGTCACTAAGGAGACAGGATTTGGACAACGCATCACGTTAAATACATCATCAAAGAACAATCTTTCTGATGATAAACTGCCAGCTGGCAGAAAGTGTGATCCAGTTAGGTTTCCTTTCAGAGACACTTCAGAACTGCTTGTTTTCTAAAGAAAAAAAAAAGTGTAGGTGAGCAAGGAAGCTAACCAAGGCTAACGTAACAACATTCTTTTGAAGTGGCTTCTTTCCATAAAGTGATGACTACTGAGATTATTATAAAGTAAAAGAGGTGAAAAAGTTTCATAGTTGATTACGGAGCCGGAAGAGGACCTCATTACCCTGCATAACTTATGCATTATTTACACATAGTATAAATTACTTCAGGAGTAGTAACAACCTAGCAGCTACTTCTCCAGGTGTAGATTAGAGGAAAACATTAGTAGAGTTTTTGTTACCATATATAGACAACCTTCCAGTGTCTATGCCAAAACTTTACATGTGAATCTGATCAGATCTGCACACAACTTACGTATGGGAGAATTACCATGCTAATTTTGTTTAGTATATGCAATCGTTCCCTGGTCTCTACACTCTTAAGATATTTGTACTCTTGTCGTGGTTTAACCCTAGCCAGTAACTAAGCACCACACAACCACTTGCTCACCCCTCCTCCCCAGTGGGATGGGGAGGAGAATGGAAAAAAAACCTTGTAGGTTGAGATAAAGACAGTTTAATAGGATAACAAAGAAAGAGAATAATAATAATAAAATAACAACAACAACAACCACCACCAAACGATGCGTAAAAGCAATTGGTCACCACCTGTGAAAAAACCCCGATGCCCAGTCTGTTTCCGAGCAGCGATCCCACCTCCCAGATAGCTTCCCCAGTTCTACCCAGAGCATGACATTATGTGGCAGGGAATATCCCTTTGGCCAGCCTGGCCCAGCTGTCCTGGCTGTGCTCTCCCAGCTTCTGCTGCACCTGGCAGGGTGTGGGAAGCTGAAAAGTCCTTGACTTAGTGTAGACACTACAACTGCCTGGCAACAACTAAAACCATCAGTGTGTTATCAACATTATTCTCACACTAAATACAGTGCTATACCAGCTACTAGAAAATAAACATTATCGCAGCTGAAACCAGGGCAACCCTGCACTTTCATAATGGGCTGGGGGATTTTTTTTTTTTTTTTGGCATTTATTTCAGTAATGAAGTGCATTTTACTTAGGAAAATTAGTACTGTTCCATAACTCTGGCAACAATTTTTAAAAATGCAGTAGTTAGCAGTTGTGTTGAATTACTTAAACCTATCATCAGCCACATCCCAAATTAATAACAATTAAATAATTATAAAAAGTATCATTACATCCTTTATCTCCTTCAGAAACACACATCACAGACAGTGAGCTACACAGACTACCTGGAAGGTTGACAAATCTCTTATCTAACAGATGATGGAAAAGAGTCACAAACTGTTTCGAAGGAGAATGACCTTTCAAAAACACTGTTTCACAGAGAGGAAGCTTTGTCTTGAGCATCTCTTTTGAGTCATAGCTATGACAGTAAAGAATGCTGTAGAGGCAATAGTGCAAAATCATTTAGCATACCAAAGCACACTAATTGAGTTCATTCAATTAAAAAATAGTTTACATCATTCAAAAGCATGAAGGTGTCAAAGTCAGTAAGAGTGTCCTATTACTGTCTCACAAAAACTAACTGGCAATCAAAATAAAGTCTCAAAATGCTTCTGTCACTTACCAACTGAAAAAAATGTTACACTTCTGCTAGTCTTGATAGGGAGAAGGTACCTCCTCCTATGTTGTTAGGATTAATTAACTAGGAAAATGCAAATACAAACTGGCACCCTTGCACATGTCAGCAACCTCTCCAGTTTTGTCTTCCAGGTGTGAACAGAAGGCATAAACCCTTCTGACTAGCAAAAACCTCAGTCGTGAATGAGGTTTACATGTAAACGAGATCAAGGTTTACAATATCAAGCAAGCAATGTGCAAGCTGAAAACAGTAGTGCTAGTCCTCAAACAACGCTTGCCTTTGTACTGACACTCAAAACATTTTTCAATTGTAGAAACTGGATGAATAGACTAATGACACCAAAAAAAAAATCAGGAAGCAAGTTTCATGGATTTGTAGTTAACTTCCTAAATAGCATTTTCATTTTACTGTTTATACTTAATCTCTGAAAATTATTCCGTCAAATGATGAACGATGTTTGCTATCCAGAACTGATGATACACTCAATTTTTCAAGCAGAGCGAAATAAATAAAACCTGGTTTGAACTGTGTTAGAGTGACTCTTACTCTCAGAAAATATGAATCCTCTTAGTATTTGTATCTTAGTCCACATACAGCCACTTCCTCAGGTATTGTCTTTACCAACACAGAAATAAGCGTTTCTGTCTTCTGATCTAGCCAAAAGTAGCACCTACTGGCAGACTGCTGTTGAACAAAACCAAGGCAACATGGGAAGTATGTTTTGGCATTTTTAAACTTCCTGTTTGAATAAAACTATCAAACACAAGATAAAAAACTCAGGAAAGTAAGATTTCATATGAAATATTGAGCTGGTGTCCAGGAAGTGCTGGTTTATGAGACAAGTAATTTGAAAGTAGCACCAGCAAGTTCTGGATGTGACTAAAAGGAGAGTAAGGCTTACCACGTCCATTAAAGGTATCCAAGAGATAACACAAATATAAAGGAAAGATTTTATTTTCTCACACAGTTTATACAAAGCCTGTCAAAAATCATCACAAATATAACAGATAACATCTAAAAGTTATTTATAATTCCTTCAGTTCACAGTGCTTGTGAAAGAAAACAAAAAATGATGAGAGAATAGGATTAAAACTGACATAGGTGGCTAATGCTGCAAGGTAGAAAAATTTGCTTGGCATGTTCCCTTCACAACATTGAGTAAATCAGGAGTTCACCAATGCATCAAGAAGTAACTTCAAAGACTGAAAAAAAATATCATTTTGATACTATAAAAAGGTTGGTTATAATTTTGTATTCCTTTATAGTCTCAGAATGCCCAGTGTATTTCAGATTACAGGTTATCAACCTGTTCACATAATTTTTTTGTTCTGGATGTCACAGTTCAGCACCTTATTTAAATTTATGTGTAAAAATGCTGTGAACTAATGACTTTTTGCTGTTCAGCTTGAAAATTCAATTCGAATAATAGCAGCATGCAAGTGCATATTTTCTTCTGCATCACTGGAAGTTAGACAACATCATTCAGCTTCTACAATTAACTAAAGTGACATTAAGATCTTTGCAACCATAACGGCAGTGATAGGAATGTATTAGAACAGAAATTTATAGATATTCAGTAACACATGGTTTAGGATGCACTGCAATGATAATCATCTGCCACAATTTCAAAACACTAGCAACATAAAACAAAAGACTCCAACAATGCGTGACAGAAGGAGATCAAAATAAATTACATCCTCAAACCTTATTTATTGCTGATGTATTCTGCAGCAAGTAGGAGTTTTGGTTCACAATGTAGCAAAGTTTCAGTCGCTCAGTTAGGGATACTTTTTCCTGAGCCTTTTACTCCGTAATACTTCCTTACTAATATAGCATTTGGCTCTGCAATTCATTGCATTCACTGGCATTATTCATGGGGATAAGGACGGCTCAGATAAGTGAAAATTGAAAGTAGTCCTTAGTTTGTCAAACTGCAGGAGTACATTGGACTGTTCTCTGAAATCCTAATTGATGAGTTTTCTTAACAGTCTGCAATTGTTTGTTTCTTAAATTCACACCAAGGACAAATGATGCATTCTTGGTTAGACCTTTTGTGCAGAATTGGAGAACTGAAGGAGGGGAAAATAATTTGTTTTCCTTTTATTTTATGCTGTGTGAAGTTCAGATTTCTTCCAAACTAAGCAATGATTTAAAAGCCTCAGGCAATATAACACGAGCAGTTATAATTAACAGGTTTTAGATATATACTGTAGAGTCCAGTGTGAAAGAATTAAGTTCAAAGTCTTTCTGAGCTTAATCTCTTTTCACATTACTGCATGGATTTCCACACTGATCCAAAGCTTATGGAAACAACACAAGCTTTTTTTTAATCTTCAGTGGGTTTGCTTAATGCCCTACAGGCAATGCTTGGTCATTTACATGGGCAGAACAGCAGTTTTATTAACATCTACAACATCAATGGATATCAAATATAATCAATGCATTATTTTAAAATGAATATTATGGCTTTGTATATGTAATTGGATAACAGCTGTGTTAAAATTAGGGACATTAATCAATCCCACAGTGCTGATACTAGGGAGGCCTGGAAAAACACATATGAATTGCACGTTCAACCATTGTGCTGCCCTGTATGTAAACTGCAGGACAACCAACATGTCTAGAGTTTCATAGAATGCTTGTCTGTTCTATGCTTTACCTATAGCTGCTTGTAAAACACCATGATAACATGGTTGTACTGGAAAAAAAAGAAATCTAAGAGATATGTCAGTAAACATGTTTAAATCATCTTTTAAAATGTATCTGGTACTGGAGAAAATACAGAGATTAAATAAATAGACATGAAGACTGAAAACATCAAACCAAGTATTTTTCCATCCTTCACAGATAATACAAAAGCTATGAGAGGCAACGAACCTTGACACTCAAGAATCTTACATGGTTGCCTCAGCTACTGAAATCAGTAATTTATATTTAACTGAAGCATAACTTGTCCTCAGCTGACTTACATTCAAGAAAAAAAATCCATTTTTGATTTGAATACATCAAATGCAAGGTCCAATATTTTCCTCTATAGTTTGTTCTGCTGCTTAATTGTTCTTCCATAAACAATGTCTAACATAAATTTGGGTGACAGCCCATTAATAGCTATTTGTTCTAGTGACATCTTTCCACACTGCACTAAATAGCCCTTTAAAACTCAATATTCACTCTATATTGGAAGAAATGCATAGCTATGGAAATACTTTTCTTACAGTGTAAAAACATATTCTTCAGTATTTTGAATAATTTAGGAATAGTTATCTATATTTTTCTGCATAGCTTTTGGCTGGAAATGGGAAGAAAATCTATCATCCTAACATGATAAAAATATCACCAGAAAAGCAGAATAGAATACTTGCTTGGTACTATTATTTTTTATAACTATATTTGAAATTTGACCATTTATTTCTGATAAGCAGCATAAACCATTACGAATAAGGTACTGTGGGTTTGGTTTTTGGCAGTTTTTTGATTTGGTTTTGGTTTGTTGTTTTGATTTGGTTTTGTTTGATTTTTTTTTTTTTAATTCATATGCTAAGATGTCTTCTTTTCTTTTACTTTTTTTTTTTTTCCTTTTTATAGTCCCATCAACTTTGGTTATCCGTATTCATTTCCTACAGCAAGTTTTATATAAATGAATTTCCATCTAATACCCCTTTTTGCAATTTTTCTCTATGTTTTACAGTTTTTATTTTTAATTTCACCATTGGGAATTGGAACATCCAATGAATTAGGAGGGCATCTTAGCAAAATTTTTTTGGTGAGCATGCAATCCTGTCTTTTCAACAAATTCTTCTTCTTAAAGAATTTCAAAATTCTATTGTGTCCAGATTTCCCCTTTCTGCTTCATAAATCACTGCTTGATATGTCATAAACATGTTCACTACTAATTAATAGATAATATTTCCCTAGTCTTGTTCTACATAAAGTGCCATTTATAACTACTTTAATTCAGCAGTATTTTTCAAAAATTTCCACACGATATTGTGGAAACTTTGCAGAAATGCAAGTGCATTAGAGATATACTATTACTCTCACCAGTTAATGGCTAATGATACATCTCTAGTTCCTAGGATAATTCAGAAACAGCAATCATATCCATAACAGTTCTTAGTAGATAATGGACGTCACAGGGAAAAACTGACATTGTATTCAATTAATTCTGTAGAATGAAAAAAAAAAAAAAAAAACCAGCACAAAGATTCACAACTGTGTGCCAGATACAAGGAAGAGAATCCTGTTCAGGAAGTATAGCAAAGTTCTATTGGTCTACTCCAGAATGTGGAAGAGAAAGGAGGAGGAATTTTCTATATTTAAAAGTTGAAGTTATTAAAACAAAAATGTCTTACAGGAATCTACCACAATTTCCATTTTTTAATCACACCTTTCTATAGATACTTAAACAGGGTACATGGACCTTATCTTGTGCTCTGAAGGATCTCTGCACTTGAGTGTCTTCTTTTAGAAGGCTGAAGAACAGTTATTTGAGTTACATTTAAAAAAAAATAAATTATAAAAATCAAGCTTTCCTTTGATGCCTTTGAAAATATTTTCATTTTATCATTTATTATAAATATGAAACTTTTTTTAACATATATTGAAGTTAACCTAGATCTTCCATAACCAGAATGATTACATATATTTGGCAAGCGAAGTTCACACACTAACTCTAAAGCAATTTTCCAGTTTAAGGAGCCATCACATTTCTTTTATTTAGGTCATATAAATTGTGTAATTGTCCTTCTGAGTCATAGTGGGTCTTGCTTACACCACCTATTCAGCATTATTTCTTGTCAAATCAGCAAAATATTGATGGAAGATTGACTCCTGCATTCTGCTGATACAGCTTTGCAGTTTTAGTACTGCTTCTAAGAAAGCCTCATCAGTTAAAATAGTTTAATAATGCTAAAGTTAACTCTTACATAAGTTGTTAGGATAAATGTATTAACAAAACCACTATTTTGAATAATTTGTCTGTTGCCAAAATTCCTTTAATAATTTTATTCACAACTACAAGTTTGCTAATGTTTTACATCATGATATGCATTTTAAAAAAGTAGTAAGACAATAGAAAGATATAACCTAATATGACTGACATCAAGAATTTTTAAGTTACCTGAAAGCAAGAAAATGAAAAGAATGTAGCCACTTATCTAAATGATGGTCTTCTCTATTCAGATACATAATCTGTATACAAAGAAGTGATTCCCAAGTACAACTGTACCCATGCAAGAGTGAAAAATAAAGACACATTTCTCACATTTCTAGAAAACAAAAAGATTCTATCCAAAAAAATCAGAAGTATGGCATGTCCAAAAGGATTGTGGAAATCAGGAATGAACACAGAGTGACTGCCACCTAGCACAGAGATCCAATGGATCTCCTGTGGACAGAGTGTTGTGTCATCCTCCCAGCCACCTCCAGGAAGCCAAAGGAGCACCTATACCTTTACTGATGTGCAGCATCCTCTCACATTTCCCAGTGTCCTATACCTTTGAGTATTGCACTGGCCTTCAAATCTGTAACTGAGCCACTATATTGGATCACGCAATTGTCAAAATACTTGGGGAAGCAAGCAGCTGATTCAAATTTTGCTGAAGTTGGGAGGGAGGTACTTAGGCTGCATCAAACAGGTGTTAGTTCAGATCTCAACTTTATACCAGACACTGAATTTTCTTTGACTTTTCTGCTAGCTCACCAATATGCTGTTTATATTGACTGATGTGCACAGACATGCTGTAACTATATTTTACTGTAGTATGTTGTTTCTAAGATAACAACAATATTAAATACCACCTCCTAAGAAAATCAAATGTCTGAATCACCCCTGGAAACCATTTCTTACAGGGTTAATTATGCTATTCATTTTATTCACTTTTTCCCAAGAGAATTCACATTCTGTGCACCTGAATCTCCTGCCGATATGGCTCTCTACAATACCTCAAGACAAGTTCACAAAAAACCCTCAGCCTGACTTTATCAGCTGAAATTCACAGCTCAGTTAATAGCTTATGAACAGGAGTCCAGTTTGAATAAGAAAACAATTCTGTATCACAGCGCTTTTATATATTCTGATTGTGATTACAGAGTAGGTCATTTCTCAAAATGTCAGACAGTTTCTTATCAAAATGAGAATGACAAGATGCACTCTGTCTTGTGCAACTTTGAACCTCATACTAAGTCAGTGAATTCAGTAAATTAAAAGGAAATTGTGGTGGATACTTTGTACAAGGCTTATTCCTTTGCTAAAATCTGCACTGTAGGCTGTCTAAAACTCTTTGAAATAGTGAACTATCAGCAGAGTTATTACATGCAGACAAAATGCACCTAAAAATTAATATCTCTCCTCCACTTTGTCTTGTTAAAACTAATTTCACATAACCAATAAAATCCTCCACATAAGCTACAAGGAAAATTTTACACTGCTGAAGTTATGAAATTATTTGATCAAATGGTAATTATAGAATTCAGAGCCAATGCTGATTGTGGCAGATGCTTTCATTTACAGTGTTATCTTTAAATCTTCCTGGGTTCTTCTTGTCTAGTTAAAACACTATCCCCTAAGAAAATTAATCAAGTCAGGATGCCGTATGTGATAAAGCATAAATTTAAAATTTTATGTAATGTAATCCAAAATGTTGCAGTTAGGGGAGAAACACTAGATGTTACTCACTGAATGTGACATTCTTATTAAACTTCTGCAGACTGCGAACATGTCAGATTCAAAAAATACTCCTGTCCAAAACTGCGGTAGGTCGCAGTTTCACTAATCATAATGACTTGCTGTGATCATTTGTGCTTAAATTAGGCTACTGATAAATATGAGGCAAATTTACTTTCAAAAGTTGCTAGTAAGCTGAAGTAAATAGTGATTTTAAGGCTCAAAAAGAAATTACTCAGTTTAACATCACAAAAGGTCATAAAAATTTGTAATATATTCTAAAATATTAGAATAAACTAACGTACACTACTGTATGTTCCTACACTAGAAACCATTATTTTCGACAAAAACTAGGACAATAGAATTCAAGATGGAAATATATTGGTTCTTAAAATTTTAACTAAAAGCAGAGCTAACATACATGAATGCTTCTCTGAAAATTTAACTGTGAATCCATTACCAGCTTTAACTCTTATGTCCACAAGATTTGGTCTGCCAAATGTAATCACACACACCTGTGCATGCATACATAATGAACTTTCAAGAGCACTGTAATTCAAAGCCTATTAAAGCAACTAATTTCAGATTTCACACATGTGTTCTCCTTGGGAGCAAGACAACACAGAAGAAATACCAGATTAAAAATAGGAAGAAGATCAAAGACAGAATTATAAAGATAATTTTCTTAAAATTTCCTGTGTGTATCAGAACCGTGACTGCCATAACTAAAAAACCTTGTACAAGTTTCACCTTAATGATATCCTTCATGCATTCAGACGCGTACCTTACCGAGATCCTGAGTGCTGCGTGTTTCCATTAACCAGTCCCAGAAACTAGCATGCCCACAGCAATCAAATAGATACAATGTTAAAAATAATCTCTTTTAATGAAGAGAATTATACAATAGACATTTCAATGTACCATGACCAGTAAATGGACGACGTTTCCTTCCATTATGTACCCCTTGGCTACATCCAACTGTTGTTATTCAGTTACCTGTTTCTTTGCAAAGGTAGCATCTCTCCTAGCAAAGTGGATTCAAAATATTTCTTAATCAGGCAGCAGCTGTTCAAAGCTAGTTTAAGTGAATGTCAAAGTGCAAAGCACTGAAAACCAAAATTTGTTACAGTCGTGTTACCTGCTAAAGAATTCCTAATTATTCCCAGCAGTAATGAAACCTCAGAGATGCCTCAGAGAACAGACTCCCAGTTGACCAGAAAAAAATTAAATCACTTAATAAATACATCAGTAAAATAAATTAATAAACTATGTGTAATCCACTACATTAAGAATTACAACAATATGGTTCACGAGGTTCTAAAGAAAGTCAGTTGTAATGTTAGTGAGAGATTTGCCAAGGATTGTGGAAATGGGATCAATGGATCAGAAATATTGTTGGCCCAGTTAGGTTATTATCTCATTATCTTGCATTTCACTTTTCATCTGTACTATAGATAACAATCCGAAAGGTATATAAAATTTAGAGGGTGACATCAAGCTTCCAAAGATAGTCCATGAACAGATCTTAAAGTTTAAATTTACTACATATACTTGTCTATAGTTTTCTCTACCTTTTTTCGTATTTCACACCAGTGTGAAATACCATCTCTCTTCCTGGGAGATATTTATTCATAAATATAAACTTACAAAATTGAAAAAATTACTTTGTACACCAAGTCCACCCCTTTTGTTTTTCTTATCTTAGCTCTCCTGCTTTCATACTACAGTAATTTATCATTTCTTTGTTTGAAACTTATCTAGCACTTGACTTAAATTTCTGCATTCACCATAACAGGTTGGTATTTTGTAAAAAATGGGGGTTGTTCATTACATAACATAGTTTAGACTAAACTCTTTATTCTTCCAAGAATCATGTATTTTGTATTACAACTTACTCTGACCTTGTCTTTGTGAAGGACTTACCTGATATGGTTCTATTTCTTTTGTCACGTACAGAACATTTGTTTGAAAGAAGAAGAGACAACTGGTTTTCCTTATGAAGAATTAGAGGATAATAGGGCCATCCCAGTTCAAAATTACAAACCTATGTACTTGAACACGGGACTGAAAAACCACCTAGTGAAGGCCCCTGCAAGCACAGGCAACTACGTACAACATTTTACAACCTTGCCTATGCAACTGTTTCAAACAAGTCCTCTAAGCATCAGAGATGGCACCCTTCATGGTAGAGGTGCCCACAACTGATATCATGTGTGTGCCCTGTTAATCACATCAAGTGGGTGCAGGATGGGACTGAAGTATCTACACATAGCTGAATATTTTCTTTTAAAATGCAAATTAATTCAGTTGTTCCTTTCAAGTCCATACAGTTTATGGTTTTGCAATTGTTAATAATCAAAGCCTAAATTTCATCCAAGCTGCCATTGTGATTTTAAAAGCTCAAAACAATGTGGCTGGTTCAGTTGCATATCTCAGCTGTGTAGTCACGGACACCTGCACTCCCGACACCCAACTATGGCTTTCAAAATTAATTTATTTCATGAATGTTGCATGTCCGATAGCCTTCAGAATTTTATAACTTGTTAATCTTTTATGTGTTTATCTTTCTGTAATAAAAGATGTCTTTTTGCCACAGTAATTTTTGCCACAAATGGCAGCAATCACTGAAAACAACAGAGCCATGAGCATCCTGCTATCTTAATTTATGCCACTTTCTTTAAAACACTGCTCTAAATTATTGTCCTGTTTTCCTCCCACTCCCACATTGTGGTGGCTGCTTAGCTCAAAATCAAATACAATAAAATGAAAAGGAAACACATTTCATATGTGAACTTCAAATAAGAAGATAAAAAATTTCCTATCAGCAATCAGGTTTGGGTGGTTTGGGGGTATTTTGTTTGGGGTTTTTGTTGTTGTTGTTTTGGTTTGGGGGGGGGTGGTTTTTTTTGTTTTGTTTTGTTTTCTGTCTTGGAAGACTCAATCATTCTTGCAGCAGCCAGAAAGTTAGCAACTAAGTGCCTACCAGAATGGCATTTTCAAGGGCGGGGGGGGGGGGGGGGAAGCACACCTCTTGTCCCTCAAGGTAGAAGCACGACTAGTGCTAGAGTCTACTGAGAGAAAGAATAACTTATTTCATTGGCCAACCCCAAGAGAAATTTAATATTAAACAGTATTAAAACTGAGAGGAGCTAAAAGGCTAAGAATCTCACTTTTCTTCTAACACAAAAACCTAAGAAGACTCTGGATTGTACCTGAAGTCTAAATCACAGTGGGATCAGAAGAGGGAGCCTTTTTTTTTTTTTTTTTTCAGGTATACTGAATAATTAACTTCTCTGATAGAAGGTTGAACCAGCAAAGCAAATGTACACAATAGGTTCATTCTTCCACCATGCTGTAACATGATGGCAACAGCTACAAACCTGAAATTTCTAAAGCAACATATCCTCACCTCTCTCACATACAACCCTCCATAAATAAAATGTTTTAGTAAGTAAAATTGTTCTTCCCAGTTTTCTGTACGGAAGAACTAATTTATGTAATTCAATAATAAGAACATTAAACTATACATTAATGGATATCTGTAGGCTCCAAGAAAAACATCAGACATCAAAAATATCAAATGTGCCAGTGTAATTTATCGCTTGGTAATGTTAATTGGAGTAAAGTAATTATTCATACAATATCCTCTCCATACTGTAAAGACAATTTTGTCTTAACATTCTGGAATGCTGGTAGATTCTCAGAATATTTAAATATATTCCAGCAATGCTGCACAATTATGTCACAATGGAAAGTTTCACGCATTCCATAATTACAGTTTAATCCTTTGGTACTCTGATCTACAAACACTCAGTGGGACTGCTGTTTGTTTTCAAGATTGGTTCTTTAAAAATAGAAGAAATTTCACCATGAAAATTGCATTATTTCTTTATTCTTGCCCATGCAAGCTTTTGTAATTGCAGTTATGATTATAGGAGTGCATGCACATACTGAAAACCAGTTTTGTTTCATGGTTTAAAATTTTTGTCTAATATTGTGTGGAGAGATCTGGTCATCACCTCCTCCTACTTTCTGAGCTGGAGTAACATACTCTGTTCCATAATTATCACAAGCTATTTTGAATCCACATTCTGGTATTCACATAATAGATTCACCAGATACCAATTTTATAAAACATAGAGCTGTGTGCTTGCCTCCATTTTATAGTGGTAATACATCTGCCCATATTTCTGTGGTGACATTATGTGATTAAAAAGCAAGGAAAACACAGAGTACTTAAAAATTAGTTATCTCACTCTTGGAACTTTTCGTTCAATTACAAGGTAATTGTTTGTGAGCAGGGAGGTAGGTTTGCCTTAACATATTAGGGTGTGCTTTTACAATTGATCCAATCTCTACACTGAGAAACTTGGTACTGATGAGAGACAAAACCAACATTCCTATAATGTAATTAATGTTATGTACTCCCAAGTCAAGGAGCCTAAGAAAAATGTGCATACGCTCATTCAAATACCATACAAGTAAACGTAGTAATTTATCTTTCAAGTAAACTCCTGAAAGCATGAGGATGAAGTCAGGAAGAAAGTTTTACACAGCAACCAGAACACAGTAACTGAGGTCAAAGAGATCTTGAGTTTAGTGCAGAGCAGAGAGAAGAAATGGTTTCCTTTATCTTATCCATGAGAAAAATCCACTGGAAAAATCTAATGTCTGTGAAAATCTAATGTCTGTGAACAGTCCTTCCTCTTGCACTCATACATCTGTGGGTACTGTTTGTGAGAAATGCTGTTCCCCACTACAGTTACAGAAGAAGAATCCGTGCCTGACCCAGGTAGAGATTGCCCCCAGAAAACACCTGAACAGCCCAAAGTGAGAACCATCCAGTGGAGAGAGCAAGGCCGTCAGAGGAACACCAGTGCAAATGGCTCACAAACCCCTGCCCTGCCAAGCAAAATGGTTGCTGCTTTTCAACCCAACAGAGAATTTATGACACATAGTCTTAGTTTAAAACCAGATTTCAGTAATTAAATCTGGATGCCTACATGGGCAGATATTACCCCAACTACAGCTAACATCTAATATGACACAGCACAATACACTACATTCGGATATAGAATACAACATACAGTTACATTCCCATCAAAATCTACTCAAATTTATCTGTACAAGTCTAGGTCATCACAACCTTAAGGTCTGCAAAGTAAGAAAAGATTGGAACTGATTTTAAAAAAACTTATTTTCCATGGTAAAACTGAAAGAAGAATGGGAACTAAAGGGAAAACGGGGGAGCAAGATGAAATTAATCAAGATTACAGAAAGGAAAAATCCCAGACAATCCCTCCAAAATGCAGCCTCACAAGACAGGTAGATAAAGTGCTGAATGCTGTTCAGCTAAGTGAAGACAAAAGAGGAACTGTAAAGAAACCACAACAAAAATCCATCCTTAACAGCCCTTTTTAGCTGTTCATGTAGAAAATGCTAGTGTGTCCCATTTAAATTGTGCTAAATAGGGAAGAACATTTAAAGTGCAAATCACCTGTAAAAGTTACAGATAGTACAGAAGACAGAGATCAGAGCTGTCTGACTGTTGACCAGAAACACAGCATCTGCTGCGACTATTATCCACATTCATTTGCAGTCTGCATTTTTAATGCTTATCAATTTTTTAACTCATCTTTTTTTTTTTTCTTTCTTACTGCTGTTGTAAGCTTCATAAAAGATGTAAGAGCTAAAGAGGATTAATTTCCTTTGAATTAGATTCAGCTGAGAAGTCACAGCAGTGTCAGTTTCTCACATCTTGCAAGATATTTACCTTCCTGGTGTTTTGGCTTTGTTTTTTCCCCTCCCTTTTAAGGGAAGTCTTGGAAACACCCATTGCGCTGACTTTTTAAAGTAGAAAGCTTTTTTGATAACTTAACCATTATTATGTGCCCGTCAGCTGTGGTCTACGTGATGCTTGAGTTCTTTTTCTGATTTTATTCTTTTTCCTAGACTTCTTGAAGGGAAGCCTTTCCTACTATGCATGAAGTGCCTAGATGATTGCATCAAGTACTGTAGCCTATTTCCAAATGAAAAAGCCTCAAGCTTCAATAGTTTTACAGCGCTGTTCTCTGGTAGACTGAAGGAGCAATTGGCACATCAGCCAAAATACTTTGTTCAGAAAAACTTACTCACTTCCTTCCGGTATTTGGCCTAACTTGCAATAAAGTGCTAGGCCACGGCCATCACGTTTAAGAACAGACTAGTCATTTTGAGCAATTCGGTGAGCAATTTGAGAGTATCTAATTGGATCTCACCTTCAGAGAATGCTGAACAGGCAGCCTTGTCAAACTGGGCTGTGCAAGGGCTTTCCAGCTGGACACCCAAAAAGTGGAAGTGTCTGGGAATCACGTCATTTTCAAAAAGCCAAAGATCAATGTCGGTCTAATAATTCTCAGGTTCAGTTGGGGGTTGGAAGAGGAGCACAAATTGACTCTGTTTCCATAACAGATATACTTTAAATTAAGCATAGTTCATTTGCAGTGTTTTTATGTACTTTACAAGTGTATATTTCCTTAGTGTGTGAAAACTGATTTTTTTATATTTGAGAACCATGATTGTGAAATACATCTTCATAAACGGGATAAATAAAACACTTCCTACCACTTACTTTTTTCTACTAGCATCTTCAATGCATACAATCACAAAACTGCATCAGAGAAACCAGACTTTATTCTTATCTGTGCTAAATATTTCTGCACATCAGCAAAGAAGGAAAACAAGAAAAAACCACATCATGTATTCTACATTTGCCACCAATTTCACTCTCAGCAGGGACAATTTCTATTGGAATTCAGAAAGCATTAACTATAGTACAGAATTTCAGAAAGAGAGATCCAAAATTAAATGTATTCCAGTTCTTTCCAATGGTTTGTCAGCTATTTTTTTTTTATTTTAAGCATCGACTCAGAATGCAATAATGAGTCTGAACCATTAAACCTGAGACTGAACAGGACATCTATGCAAATAAGGCATGCAGTTCGTTGAATTTTTTGCATAAGAGTTATCACATAATTTCTCAAGTCTCACTGAACCCTTATAGCATGAGCCAATATTTAAAAGACTGTAAAATCAGATTGATTGCATAGAAAATACATGTTCTCACCACCATTTACTGTTTGTGCTACAACAGTAGCCACCAAAAACTAATGAGGTCCCACTGTGTTGGGCACTGTATGCATAGTAAGAAGAGTCTCTATCTGAAAACAGAGCAATTCGCACCAAGATAGCGAGTGACTGTGATGCTGATTAAAGACATGAAGGACAAAAATTAGAACCTTAAGACCGTGTCCCTCATGTAAACCAGATCTGCATATAGGAATAAACTTTTGAATCTCTAATTTGAGGTGGGAGAGGGAGCATGCTTAGGTTCAGAAACTGCCTAAGCTTCCTGTTTGTTAATTTATTTTTCACATTACCATAGAAACAACCTTTCTGTGTATGTCTACAGGGAGAAGAGAGAGGGACAGAGGGAAGGCTGAATGAGGACAAATGCATGCTTTCTTACATAGAGACACCTAAATAAACCATCCATGATTTCTGAGGCATACTGCCATTCCTGTAGCAAAATAACACTTTTCTACATCTTTTTTACTAAAAAAGTTTGTAAATACGAGCTTACCTGTATGAATACAAATTAACACAATGTTAAATACTTTTAAAAGCCTACTTGAAATGAAGGGTTGAAATGCTGAACACATCAAAGGGCAAATATACATCCACAAAGAAGTTAAAGATACCTGTTGGTTTACTTTAAAGTCTTCAGCGTCAAGCTGATAACAGTTATGCAGTTGGGACAAGAAACAAAATTGCTGTGTCTCAGTCCAGTGGCCACACCGATAGACTTGTAAGGCAAAGCTGATAAATAATTGGGTTTTTTGGGGCCATACCCATATGTGTGATAGATATATTAGTCCTCTAATGTCATCAGGCCTCTTCTTGCAGCTCATCTCTGTTCACAGGTTTGGTCTTGTGCTTGCAGATACAGATTTTGTCATTTTGGGAATTTGTCCCGAGTACCTTTGCTACAGAGATGTATTGTGGACTGTACCCTGTTTACGGCGCTATCTGCTCACAGTTACCAATACATGCATACTAATCTTATCACTTTGGTAGCCAAATTGAAAAATAATAAAAATTAGTTAAGATAAATCCAAAATGAAAACTTTTTAGATTTTTTTTCTCCTCAAAACCAGCTATTTTTGAGACTGAATATTAAATTTTTATTATTTCTGAAAACCTTAACTAAAATCTTTAGAGGAACTTTGTCATTTTCACTATATTACTATTCAAGTGAGTATTTTTTATATGTAGCAATTTCTGCTTCTGAGTTTGACTGATCTGAAGATTCATACAGAACTCATAAGCTCAAAGAAAACACAGTAGAAGACATCCAGTTTCACCCTGCTTTCCTGTCAGAAATACGTTTAAATGAACGATTGTTCAGGCTTTCAGTACAATCTATAAAATCAGTACAGATCATTCACTTCAGAACATACTATAAGGAAGATTAATATATTTAATTCCTGCATTATTGTCAGACTAATGAGTTGAAACTTTAGAACAAAATATCAAGATTAGAAATAGGTATATCCATTTTCATTTACTGTCTGGAATTTCATAGACATTCATATTTCACAACAGGCCAGATCTAACACCACCCTTCAGTTTATGTATCCTGGGCTGGTGAAAGATACTCTTATTTTTTCATCTGTAATCAGAACATTTCTCTAACTGCATAGGATATTATCCTTTCAATAAGCATTTCACTTTTTCTTTTTTTTTTTTCATTTGTACATGCCTTTATTGTGATCAGACACTATATCACTCTTAGTTTTACTTGGACAATCAGTTAAATGGCAAGAATCCACTCATGCATTCATGTCACTCATTGAACAGTCATATAAATAGTAAGACATTTACTGAAAAGCTATCCTCCTTTCTCTTTGAACTCATATTCTATCAGTCAGACATCTTGATTAGTCTACAAAGAATCCTTAATTATCAAGTAACAAGAAATTTCAGGTGTTCAGTTAGCCACCAGATGGAGCCCACATAGTCTTAAAATGCAGTAGAGGCATATGGCCATTAACCAAGAAAAATGAGTACGAATTTTGTAAAGCAGCTACAGAATACATCCTGTAAATCAAGCCAGGCTCCAGATGTGATTAGACTTTCATAGGATTAAAATTACACTCACCATATGCTTTTTACCTGCAAAAAACAAAGTCTGTGCTTGCATCTGTATGATAGTCTACCAATAAAATACCTGCCGACATTTTTTTGCAATACACGATTTTGTAGAAAACACACAGGAATAATAAAAATACCACCTCACCAATATTAGAACAGATTACTCCATTTTAAACACAGTTTTTGTCAGTAAATGACTAATGCTTTATTTATTGGTAGAGGTCTTTTAAAAAGAAAATTATTTAGGTGCTTAGATGAGATCTAACTTCCTGTATTTCCATAAGGCATACAAAATACTTTGGACAGACCCACAGCAAAGCAAGTGCAGGTAGTCAATGTTATCTTACACAACAGAGAAAAAGAGGCAAACAGTCAACAATTTTATTCCCACACACTGCAACTTTAATAAAAACCTGGGATTATAATAGAGGAAACCTTGAGCCAAAGCTAGCGAGACTTATTTGCAGTATAATCGTGCTACCCCAGGAACAAGAGGTTGAAACTAAGAGAAGAAAAGCCAAGAGTTTGGAGGTTGGGCTTGCTGCTCCCATCACTACTAGAGAGGGATGAAGAGGCTTGAGAACGACCGCAGCTGGCATATGGGACTAACAGTTCCCTGAGAAATGATCACTGACCTACCTTCCTGACCCTTCTTCCAGAGGCAGCAGTAGCAGGCAGCTTGATTTTCCTGGGCCTGGTGTAGACAACAGGCATTTTGCGGCCACCACCACGGCCAAGCAGCCTGTTGCCCATCCCCTTGCGCACATTGAGTCAAGACCTCTCGGGGCCCCGGCCCAGCCAGCCCCACGGCTGCTCCACTCGAGCACCCTCCGACACCTTTAGCAAGTAAGCACGAAGGCAAAGGTTAAATAATACCAACTACTGCCTGATTTTACATTTCCTCTTTTGAGAACTAGAGCTAAGAGTGAACACAGCAATGCTTCTCTTGACTGTAACAGCAACAGTAAAACATTTCACGTTTGCAGAGCGGTTTGAATTGCAGTTCAGTTACTGACAATTCAATTCCTTGTGGGCAGACCAGGCTAAGCACATCCTAGACATGAACAAGCTCATGTTTCAACACATCACATCTTTCACTTTCCAAAATGCAGAGCAACTGGACACCAAAATCAGAAAGGAAGGAAAAAAAAAAACAAAAAATGTATGGCCAGGTTCTGCCTTTTGTTTCTCATATACAGTCCTCTGAGAATCAAAGACTTTATACAGAAAGGGCAGAGTGGAATTAATTCTGAGTTTCTCTGCAAAGAGAGATTTTTTCCTCCATGTAGGAGCTTCAAATACTTCTTCTACTGAGCACTCTGCAATATTCTTTTTCATGACTATGAACACAAAAAATGTTACTGATGTCCAGTTTCTGTAATTATACAGCCAAGTAGCTTAATTCAAATTACAAAATAGGGAGAAAAAGTTATTATTTTTCTTATTTTTAGCAATTATGCAATAGTAATTTCATTTTATTTTTTTCTCTCTGGCCCCTAATGCCAACTGTGAGGATGAGGACTGCTGGGTACACTGCAAGAGTAAACTGAGACCCCATGCTGCAAAAAGCTGAATTTAGGTTTTTCCTTGAACTCTTCTCTGATGGATAGTTTGTGGCTTCACTTTTAGTGAATTAGAGAATTGCAGCATTTCCTAGGGCTTTTTTTTTACTTGTTAGAGAGATATGTTTAAAAATCCTATGCTGTTACTTTACTGAAATGTTAATGGGTTTATAATTTTCATGCTCATGTAAAGAATACTGTTAGGATACAAAGAAATTGGAGAGGAAAATATGTTTTAATGACATTTGATCACAAAAATGGAAGAGATTAAAAAAAAATGAATCAATCATCTTACAAAAAATGTGCCCACAGTTATTTATTATAGTTGGGGCAAGAAAAAAATCCAATATAAGTTAGTTAGAAAATAATAAATTATCATCTAAATCAGGAAATCTTTTTCAGTCCACAAAAGAACTTCTAGTGAAAGCCTGAAGATACACACACACACTTTAAAGCCAGTAGTGCCACATCATTTTCACAGAATCATAGAATGGTTTGGGTTGGAAGGGACCTCAAAGACCATCTAGTTCCAACCCCCCTGCTGCGGGCAGGGACACCCTCCACTAGACCACGTTGCCCAAAGCCCCATCCAACCTGGTCTTCATCACTTCCAGGGATGGGGCATTCACAACCTCTCTGGGCAACCTGGTCCAGTGCCTCAC
The DNA here is from genome assembly GCF_011004875.1 of Balearica regulorum gibbericeps. Lineage (NCBI taxonomy): Eukaryota > Metazoa > Chordata > Aves > Gruiformes > Gruidae > Balearica > Balearica regulorum. Next base: position 49,769,848 of record NC_046187.1, on the reverse strand, counting down.
CACTCTAACAGTAAAGAATTTCTTTCTAACATCTAATCTAAATCGACCCTCCTTCAGCTTAAACCCATTACCCCTTGTCCTGTCACTACACTCCCTGATAAACAGTCCCTCACCATCTTTCCTGTAGGCCCCTTCAGGTACTGGTAAGCCGCAATTAGATCTCCCTGGAGCCTTCTTTTCCCCAGGCTGAACAATCCCAATTGTCTCAGCTTGTCCTCATAGGAGAGGTGCTCCAGCCCTCTGGTCATCTTCGTGGCCCTCCTCTGGACTCTCTCCAACAGCTCCATGTCTGTCCTGTACTGGGGCCCCCAGAGCTGGACACAGTACTCCAGGTGGGGTCTCACAAGGGCGGAGTAGAGGAGCAGGGAAGCAAACTGAGGTCTTCTATATCCCAGACACACTTGGCCAAGCAAGATACAGGTGTCTCTGTCTCTCAGAAGAGAGGTGATCCATGGCTGGTGGCCCAAACACATTGCTGCGATACCAGCACTCATTCTCCATTAGTCTTGTGCCATCTGTCCGCTCAACCCCAGGACTATTTTGTTAGGCAATTCTTTAAAACTGCATTTCATAACTGATGGAGATTGTGGGTTACTGGAGAAGACACGAAGTACAAACCCCATTTCTGACCACATAATTCTACATACTATGCTCTGTTTAGACCCCAGGAAACAATTGCATGTTTATTTAAAACAATATGCACATCTTTCACTTTTCTTCTTAATTCATAACCATCTCTCAAGATACTGTTACCAAGATTGTGACTTTAAACAGATTTTACAGCAAAATAACATTAAAGTTGGCAATTAGTGCCTTTTAACACTTGCAGTCTGATTTGTGAACAGGATTTTAAGTAATAAGCCATCTGTTGCTCTCAATTCTAATTGTTGCATCAATTATATATTTTTAATGGTGATCCTAATTTAGATAACACTTTATCACCAGGAAATGAAAGGCTCTATTTGTTTTCATCATTTTACTGAGATACTTTGAATATTTTCATCTGTTCTAGTACAGAAACAAAGATCGATTTCTACTGAAATGAAAGTGTACTTTTGTACTTGGAAGAAGTCTGCACATACCAGAAGCAAAGAAAAATAACGTCAATAAACCCAATTGATCCTTGGGCCTCCATTTCTAGAAAGCACTTTTCTACCTTTTGGGTCAAGCAGCCGCTGTGCTTGTAAAGACACAAATAACCACTAACCCATAAGACAGAGCCAAAATTATCTATAGAGATTACAGACTCCTGGCTATGCCAGAACCTATATGAAGCCCACAGATGGCCAGAGAACCCTCCCGCGTTAAGAAAACCATTCGACATAAGGGAAAAGAGGGAGTTGCTCTATACAATCTTTGTTTCCTGGTAGAGCATCAGAGGACACAGCTGGTCACAAATGGAAAGCTTCAAGAAAATATTCTGCAGTCTCTCTGGTTTGGAAAGTGGCACCGTTTGGCCCATTCAGTGAAGATCCCTTTGTCAGGAACACAGCCCAGATAGATCTGAAATTAGACACAGCCCTAAGCCAAAGTCCGTAAGAATCAGACCAGAGGAACCTCTGCATGATTTTAGAGAAAAATATTATGCTAAGGCCAGAGTAAGAAAATCCAAAAGGACAGTTTTAAGGGTAGGATATTGCTGCAAACTTCCTCTCAGAAGTCATGAGAGTTAATGCATGCCAGAAAGAGGCTGTATGGGCTGGGAAATAGGCTTTGTCATAAACTGTGATGTATGTGCTTCTAAAAACCTCCACTTAGCCACCTTTGCTATACCATTGCTCTTACAATGCCATGACAGAAATTGAAGACATAAAAGCATAACTCCTTACACAGCCTAAAAATATTTAGCAATTTAAAACTCTTTCTTAATTGCATGACAGTATCAAGGATGTATATGTTGTGCTTAGATAAAATCTACTTTACAATTCAACACTGAAATCTCAATATAAACTTTATCAAAATGAAGAAGGATTTGACCTTTGCTTCAGGCTATTAAAAAAAAAAAAATAAAAAATGCAGCCACAAAACTGAAATGAGAATGACAGCATGGACCTTACTGCAATCTAAAACCGTCCTCATCTGAAGTCAGAGCAGAGGAATATGAAGAAGGCTTAAGGTTTTTCCAGATTTATATTCTTAACATCTCCCTTCATAAGCACACTATAGAGCCTTCCTCAATCCATTCCATGAGCAGGAAATTCAATTTTCAGTAAAACAAACATGTTCCATATGAAAATCAGGAGATAATGAAAATACTTAAATTTATTAATAAATGAAATGTCCCCATGAGAACTGCAGCAGATAATAAAAGGAGATCATGTTCAAACAGATGACCAGATTCAAATAGAGTGCTGGGTTTTTTTCCTAGCTGGATAAGACAGCTCAGCTAAAATACATCTCATGCCTCTGCAAAACTCTCTGAAAATTATTTCTACTGAGAAAGATTGTCCTGTTTGATCATGTGAAATAGCCTGAGCCAATTGGAAAACACAAAAATTACCAAGTGACTTTCATAGAAATTGCCAGCTTCACCTTTCAAGCTGAACTCTAGTTTCACCATTAAAAGTTATAATTTACTCATGCTGAGAGGTATTTGAGATAAGCATTGGAAATCTCAGAAGGTATCTGAGATACCACTCTGTGGTAACCATTGGTAAATGCTAAATTTGAATGGCAGCTCTGCAGGCTCAAGCTTAAAATACAGCCTGAACAGCAGCCTTACAGGCAACGAGCAGTGGGGAGAGAAGAAATCAAGCTCTGGGAGGAGTTGGGTTGAAGATTTTTTTTCCCCTTCTGTTCTTTTTAACAAGGTTAAATTCAAAGTCCAAATGCAAAGCAGGAGTGATTTATAAACACTGTCTGTTTACCTGAACGTTTGGAACAACTAAAATCATTGTTAACTTTCTTTTGCTTTATTCATATTTACACACAAAATAAACACATAATCATTTTTTGTTTGTTTGGGGGTTTTTGGGTTTTTTGGCCTTCTGGGACTGAAGGGGGAGGAAGCAATAATCATTTGTAGTTCCTCATTTGTTAAGTCCTTTTTACAGGATTTAAACAATTACAGTGGTGGTGTGCATATGTTGAAGTATGGAACAAAACACACTTGGCTTTGCCCTCAGAATCCAACTAAAATTTAATTACTGTATAGTCTTTGTGCCTCTCTTTTAGCATTACTTTTATATTCATCCTTTAATTTGCCTATTTGTCAGACAAGTCCACAGTCCAGAAAAAAAAAAAAAGGGGGGGGGGGTGTCTGTCATTCCTGATATCTTTTTTTTTTTTTAAAGTACAAAATCCCACTGACAAAGTAGCAAATTCACTAACAGTGAATCCCCAATTTCGGAAGAAAAAAACAACAAAACCAAAGCAAAACAGAAACCCCCAAAAAACCCAAAACCCAACAAAACAAAAAAACCAACACTACAACCCAGCAGTGAAATATAACTGTAAACTTCATCCAGGCAAAAGAATAAAACAAGTATTAAAATCTCCACAATCACAACTGAATACTTCATGTCCTCACCATGTCTTTTATTGCAGTTTTTTCTCACACACACATGCGCGCGTGCACACACACACACGTGTGCCCCAGCTGGCAGGCTGACACCTCCACTTTTTATACTGCCAAAGAGCTCCAGCAAAAGGAGACCAGGAGGCAGCAACTATAAATTTTGCATTGCAGTGACTGAAATCACAGTTGTGAGACATCAGTTCTGCTGCAAGTACTGAAGCCACGCAAATTAAAGCTACCTTAGCAGCCATACTTTGTGTAGATGCTTGAGAGATATTCTGATGATGGAGGCCAGAGAAGTAACGAGACAGAAACATATTTATTTTACAAAGCAATTTTGTAAAGGTTTGATAAAAATCAGTGTAGAACCTCATTGCTTTACAGCCTAACTCTTTATTAAGGACCAAATCCTATCTGCTTTATCCACATGATTCAACCTACACAGTAAACATTTCTTTTTTCTTATTACAAATCTTAAACAGACATACTCATCCCTTTGGCTGTACACTTCTGAGAAGAAGTGAGTGTTAATGCTTTTGGCGAAGCAGCAAGGGCAATGCTAACAGCACAAAGCTGAAAATATTCATGTAATTTCTATCCTACTTTCAATACCCTGCTTCCACTGGGGTGAAAGGGGGGGAGTAGCCACCCATCCATCTCCCGTGCACTCCCAAGCACACGTGTCTGCTGAAAGCAACACCAGGAGGCAGTTTGAGGATTAGTGCTTGGCAGTGTCAGAGAACAGAGCAGTCCCTGTTTGCCCCCAAAGAGGGGCAGTAAGTTGAATTCGCACTAGAGCTTCCACAGGGCTTCTGGCAAAAGTAAAGGTGCAGTGCAATGTTTTCACTGCCAACAAATTCAGAGTGAGGGCTCCATGACAGAACTGCTAGTGATATAGGCAGGAATGGTTTAAACAGTTGCTACCCAAAGCTGTCACTGTTCTGGCCATTTCTGCTGCAAGCAAACATTACCTCCATTAATTCTTTTCCTCTTATGTCTCTCCTTAATGTTTTAAGTTGATATTCTCTGATATGAAAGAATACTCAGTTCCAGGACTGTATGCATTTAGAAAGTCTTGTCAAATAAACACTGAATTTTCTGATGGTCCTTAAAGCAAATCCATCTCTTTTGGGAGAACATTATATTCATTGAAGCACTGGAAAAAGTCAAGAATATAATCGCTTTTATGACAGATGAAATGTGAAAAATACTTCAGTACTAGGTAGTGTTACAAACAATACAGCTTTCAACAGTACCAAAAACCAGCAGTGGTCACACACACACCAGATTTTATCTTTTTTCTTCTCCCATCACCTTGCCTTCTAAAATACACAGGTCATCTTTGACAAAATTTGCATTCTGGCAATATATAAAGACTAAAACTATCCAACTTCAGGGTTCATAAATTTACAAGAATGATATAACGAGTAAAGATTATATCTTAAGGATTTCATACTGCTGAATTTTAAAGAATCAAGCTTTTCTTTCACTATGAACTTCTTTTTCTGGCTATATTTTTATGAACAGCTGCATATTGAAAATATTTCTGTATTTCTCTAGTGATAAAGTGGCTGTTGTGCTTATTAAATATATTTTATTTAACATAACAAATGTATCTCAGTGCTGAAAGCGTAAGCATTTACTCATCTTGAAGAAGTAAACTGTATTCATAATTTCATGCTAAGATTTTCAAATCATAAATTAGCGTGAATAAAGCTACATATTGTCAGCTAATTCAAAGTTACTGAATGGCATCAATAGAGTTGAAAAATATCTTTGAAGGAGGTCATAAAAGATATCATTTTTGCTTCCCTTTTTCAAAATGGATTTCTCATAGTTTCACAGATATTAATGGGGCTGCTCAGAATTATCTGAAGCAGCACAGGCTTGGAAAATAGAAAGTACTCTACTAGTATTGGTATGCACTGAAAAGTTAATGTGTATTGCTGAATGATTACCTGGGGAGCATCAATTGGTGGAGATTTCTAAATAACTAGACAAATGGATTCAGTGGGATCAATTAAATGCAAGAATTCATCTTCCTCAGTGAGTTTATTTTCTTATTTCGGTTTTATTCTCTTTCTTTTTCTTCTATCTGTATAAACAAAATGCACTGTTTTCTGCTAGAGATATTTGTTTTTCTTCTCCCTTGCAGCCAGGTAAGCCCCAATGGGACCCTACTGCACTGCAGGGGTGAATGCCAAGATACCATGACCTCTAGTGAGACTACCAACATCTCCAACTGCCGGAGTGATGCAGAATCCTGCACCTCAGCACCAGATGATTCTGTAGGTTGAATGCAGACTAGAGAAGTACAAATCTCTGAAAAAAGCTTGGTCTCTACTGTAAGAGAAGAAGCATCACAAGCTATTATACAAAATCAGCTACAAAAGGCAAGAGATACAAAGGGTAGCAGGAAAAATATTCCATAAACACTTCAGTAGTAAGCAGGAAATGAAATGAAAAGGGAATGTAATTGACAGACAACACCAAGAATGTGAAACCTTTATTTATTAATCAATATCAGCTTCAGCTTCCACTGCATATCTGTTAAAGATTGAATTTGCTGACAACTAGCATCAGTAGTGGGCAAGAACCAGGTTATAAAATGGATAGAATTGGCTAGTGATTCTCAGATGATTACAAAGTGCTGATGAAATTCAGCCCTCAACACTAAGAATTAGAGGAGTCAATCTCAGTTTTACTTTTGAGTACTAGTAAAGGGCAAGAGGGGTCCAGATAGAAAATTACTTCAGCTACCCTTAAAATGCAGCAAAAGCAGGTAAGAGCAAGAGAATGATAGACCAGTTAAATATTAATTCTTGGGAAAATACAGTCAAAAAAACATTCTAAAAATAATTTGTAAGCACATAGAAGGAAAAGAGTGATGGGCACTATCAAAGACAAAATCTGTTCAGCTCATCTCATTTCTTCCTGCAGGAGAGTTAGAGGATTTAGTACAGGGACAGATGCAGCAGGAGGAAGATATTTTGGCTTTATACAGGTTTTTGAAATTTGTTTAACATAACATGCTCATACAACAAGATAGTGTAAAATGGTTGGAATGAAAACATTGCCCAGGAAGAGTCATCACTAGTTCACTGTCAAATGGGGGAACACACAAAGCAAGGTTTTGCAGGATCCTGTCCTGCTTCCAGTACTATTCAATGTGTTCTTTAATGATTTGGATGGAAGAGCACATGCATTAAATCTGCAAGCTGAGAGCAGCAGAAAGCACATCAGACAACAGGATCAACTAGAATCCAAACCAGACAATACACTGGCAGAAGGTTCCTAGAAAAAGATGCCATTTACTAAGGACAGAGACAAAATTCCACACCACACCCTGTGGAAGCAAGGGAGATACAGTGAAACACAATGTGATCATGAATCAAGAACATCAGGCTGCGAAAATACATACACACATAGAAACATCATTTTAAAGTGGGAAATAACTCTCCTACTATCCAGCTGAATGCTTACAAGCATAGACTAGCATGATTTCCAGTCTGGCCACAGCAACTGAAGGATACGAATCAAGTGGTGGAACGACAGATGAGTGGTGAGAATGGTCAGTGATGCAGAATACATAACCTATGAGAACAGACTGAAAGAGTTTGGAAATTTTAGTTACAGAAGACTAAGCTCTCTTTGAAGATAAAACCTTAATAGTGGTTTTCAGATATGCAAGCATGAAAAATCAGAGTACAGGAACTCTTCCGTTAAACTGCAGGGAGGAAGGTTTAGTTGGATATTTAAAGTTTTTCAATAGTAAGAAAAAGCTTTTCAGTAGTAAGGAAAATTAGATATTGGAACAGACTGTGGAATCTGCATCATTGGATATTTTCAGGAGGAAGTTGGACAAACACCTATCACAAATACAGTTCATCCTGCCTTTGAGCAAGGTCTATGTTTAAAGTCCTGGGTTTTGTAACAGTCTGATTTGATTTCACTGATTTTTTTTTCACAAGGGCAGGAAATTGGTAGACAGAATTGAGGATGAACCTCATCTCCAGCTGGGCAAAAATTTCAGTGTACAAAATCAGTTCACTTGCAGTGGCACATGAAATGATGCACATTTCCCTGTCAATCGGATTGCCAAAGGGCCCTATTTCCTCTCCCTGAGAGAAGGGTGGAAGCTGCAGAAACAGGTTACACACACCTAAATTCTCTATATGCTAGACACTAAGTAAGCAACTTCTAGTTATAAGAAGTTAAGAACAAAAGTTAGAAAGGTTTGAAAATTAATCTACAAAGCTGCTACTAAGACAAAGAAAACTATTAAAAGTTTAATAATGACAGAGCTTTACTGTGATTATAGTTCACGTTTCTGGTAGTCGGTGCATTCTCTGGATCATATGACCAAGATACTGTACTGCTTTCCTTAACGATACAATTGACACCATTACCTAGCATTTGTAAGGCTCATCTCCTCTCAAAAATCAATATCGGCAGACAGTTTAGACTCAATGCAATAGCCTTTGTGGTGGTTCATTGATTCTTGTAGTAATACCATGTCATTGTTCTTCAGATGAAGTAGATGTTTACTCTCTCTCAATGCTTTGGAAAACAAAACCAAAAATAAGTCACTTTCTCAACTATAAGCAAAAACAATGACACTCCCAAGTTGGAGACAATTTGCTTTTTAGGTGCTATTTTCTTGAGAAAACTGTGAAGAAAAAAGAATACATATGAAGGGGCCTTCTTAAAATGACTGCTTGCAAAATATCAGCTAAAAAAATGTTTCTATTCTTTTCGGCAACTCTTGTTGCCTCAAAATCATGACAGAAATGTTACTGAATCTGATAATTTTCCACTATGGATATTGTTTATGGGGTTAGAAAATTTGCTTTGAAAGTACCTAGGCTGAGCAGCTGATATATTGTTTGCTTGTCAAAAAGTTTGAAGAGCTAGACAATACCATTAGATATGGCATTGAAATGATGGATGGATGGATGGATGATCCTCACCTACTGTGTGCTGTCTGCTAAAGGCATTTTAGTAATACTTCCTGCTCCTTTCAGTTCTAAAAAATTGCCTCTAAAATGTGCAGTCATCTAACTTAAAAACAAGACCCCCGAAACAGGAAAATAAAAATCACAGTAGTAAATGCAAGTACGAATGCATACTGCATATTGCTTTGCTAGAAAATGTTTCTGTCTGACTTTAGTTCAAAGTCACCTCTGGAATATGAGGTATATTCCTTTTTAAGGGCCTGATGATGAACTTCTAAATACTTAGACCCTTTATGACAGCCCATTGCTATTTCTAGCCTTATCAGTTTCTTCTTCCTGCTTCTAATCTCCTGTTCATTTCTTTTCCTAGACATGAGCAATTAACACTTCATAGTTTTCATTCGGTCTTGGAGTGCACTATATTTTATTGTCCTGATTTCTTAACCTTTGATATAATTTTCTGTCTCTTACAAACTGTATTTTAATAGCTGAATGTATTCACATGTGGGTTTGCTCTTCTATTGTGTTGCATCTTTTTTTCAACACCTTTTAAGTTTGTCATATTGGGTAGAGCAGAGGATAAATGCTAACACTTACATAAAAAAAGTAATTTAAAAAAAACACTAAAGAAAATGATTCCTCTGTTACCTTTAAGAGGGCCATAGCAAAACCTGGGAGTGTAGTGATAGGACAAGGGGTAATGGGTTTAAGCTGAAGGAGGGTCGATTTAGATTAGCTGTTAGAAAGAAATTCTTTACTGTTAGAGCAGTGAGGCACTGGAACAGGTTGCCCAGAGAGGTTGTGGATGCCCCATCCCTGGAAGTGTTGAAGACCAGGTTGGATGGGGCTTTGGGCAACGTGGTCTAGTGGAGGGTGTCCCTGCCCGCAGCAGGGGGGTTGGAACTAGATGGTCTTTGAGGTCCCTTCCAACCCAAACCATTCTATGATTCTATGATAAACAGCTATGAAGAACTAGATAGAAAAATCACTAAAAGCACTCACAACTCCCATTTTTCAGGAGCCCTGTACAACTTCACAATTACTTTGAGCTTTATTACATGAAGCCAGACTATGGTTCACAAAGGCTTTGGTGAAGTTTCTCATAATAAGCCTCTGTATTTGAATCAGTGCATGCATGTCCATATTGGCATCACCTTCTTAATGTTATCATTATCTTTCCAAAACTGCCCTCTGTTACAGCATTGAGAAATCATTCACTTGGATTAATCTTCATGACAGGGTTTAGCATCATTTGCATACCTGCCAGGGACAGAAAGTTTGGAAAGCTGGACAGAAGAGGAAAGACTTATGCAAGAAGTAAGGCTCATAGTGCCAGTTTCTCTGTTCTTGTGTTCCTTTGCTATCACTTTAAAGCATACATTAAGATACTGTTAATTATCAGAGAGCCAAATAAACTCAAAGACATCAAATCTTAGAGAGACAGACTGCTATACTGTAACAACTTTGGAAGGGAAATCCTGGACTTACCACCTTTTCTTGCAGCCCTGGAAAACTATTTTACAAAAACATGAACCCAACAGTCTATCCGGAGCCCATGTTTCCGATTTCAGTTAACATTCCACGGAGGTAATAGGTACCTGTTTTATCATTAGTTGATGCAGTCCTCTATGTCATTGTTACAACCTAAGATCATCAAATGTGGAAAGGATACTAAAACTGAAGGAGGCATAGATTTTAGTATTCCCACCAGAGACACAGAGATTTGGTCATTTTTAATAGTAAAGTAGGTTATTATTCAAAGTTTGATTCAAAAATGGACTGAAGACATGAGTCAATCTCTCTTTTGTCTAATACACTCATCTCTACCATTATTACTGTAATGTTACCTTTAGTGAGGACTGAGCGGTCTACTGGGTTGCAGCCTAGTAATAGAATTATTCGCATATACTTCATTAACCCACAAGTCTATAATGGATCTTTTGCTATCATTATATGTATACTGAAAGTTTGCCACCCAAGTAACATCATACACTTACTTAAACCAGCTGATTGCCTTTGTATAGTAGTATTATTTCTCAGTCTAATAAATCATTTTCTTCAGTTACCTAAGGGCTGCAGTATATATTATAAAGTAGCAGCCAGTAAAATATTTTAAAATAAAAAACATTGAGTTAAAAGTACAGCAGAAGAGCTAAGACAGTTTTTCACTCTGCAGAAATAATAGCAGCTCAAATCTATTCTGTCTTAGAACGATGAATACCTAAAGCATAAGACCCCCTCCTTAACAAAACAAAATTTAAGTGCTAACTTCTAAAAGACCACAGTCCCTCAAAAACTAAAGTTTAATCAGCATACTTCTCTGACATGGTATTTGTTTCAGATATCTAATCTAGTATTTGCAGGAATTCGGAGGCAGGTCTCTCTAGAGAAAGATTCATCCCACGGTAAAATAGATGTTGAGAAAATGCCTTCCTGCACTTGGTTAGAAGAAGAATCACAAAATCATTTAGGTTGGAAGGGACCTCTTGAGAACATCTAGTCCACCCTCCCAGCTCAAGCAGGATCAGCTAGAGCAGGTTACCCAGGAACACTTGAGTTCAACGTGCCTCACCTATACATTTGTTTGCATCACATTCAGCAGCATCTTGGGACAGTTAGCACTGAGCAGCTTCGTATCAGTTTCACACCAAATGCCACTGGGATCCCAAAACCAGATCTACCCTATGGCCCTAAGGCCTGGCCTGCTCAGAGTATACTATTGCACTCCTATAGAAGTCCAGGCCTTAAACACAGCACAGCTAAAGATCCACTCTTCACTTCTTCTGCTTTGTCCAGTTTGCCAAAATATAATTTGGCTAGATGTGTAATACTTTGCAAGTATCAGACGAGTGAGGTGCTGGAACTTCTATAGAAGTTTTTAGATCAAAAACCTTAATCAGATTTGAGATGGAGGCTGAACCACATGAAGTGATAATGTGAGGTGGCTGTGGTTAAAACGCAAGCGATCTACAGATCTGTATTTAGTGACCCAATCATTCCCTTCAACTCAGCGGTCCTTTTGTAATTGTGTGCAAAACCGAACAGCTTCAGTGGAAGTAACTAAAAGACAAAAAGTTCTCCCCTTCTAGAACAAACTAAACCATGGTAGTTAGGACAGGCTGGCTTGAACATTGTCAGACAAAAGAACATGTGGAGTCTCTAGATAGGAAAGAATGTGAACTCTGCAACAATATATAAATGAAAGGATGCATGGACATCACCTGGATACCCAAGGTCTGTAAAAAGTCTTGGTGTACAAATCCTGGAGAAAGGTCTGCCCTGAGAAATCTAAGTTAGCTCGCTTCATCCTCAAACTGGATGCCCAAAAACATATACAATGCACCTTGCATTAATTGTTCTCCCCTATTGTTTAGCATGTTAGACATCATCCTGTTCAGCATAATGACTGTTATGATTCACATTCTGTGGCATCTGACTCCCACGCTCACTCACTGCCTAAGAAGCCTGGCCACCTACCACAGAGCTGCAGAGCCCATTTTACAAGCAATGCACAACTTAAAGTCCACTAGCAATGTTCAGCATTTTTGAGTCTTGTCTTAACATATTTTCCATCATGCTGACTTCACTTTCCCCACAGAAATGAGAATTTGTAGTGGCAACTTGGACACAATCCTCATTAGTGAAGTAATACAGCTTCACTTAGAGGTATGCTTAGATCACTCTAATATTCCTTCTATTCCTGCATATATTTGTACTTATGCAATTGAAAATAAATGTTTGCTTTGTGCAATTAATTGGAAAATATTTAGTGAAAAAGAAGTTCCATGTAGTAATTCTGAGCATTCTCTTTGGATCTTAATGTAAATAACAGAAACCCACCTGACAAAATACATTTACGACCTACTTGTCTTAATGTATTACCTCTCATCATTCCAAATCCTAGCACCAGCACCAGCACCCATCAAGCTGATCAAGGGCAGCTCACTGACTTCCCTGCATTTCCCTCTCTGCATGCATGTTTCCACGGGAGATAAGCATAAGTCAGCACATACTTCAAAGCAAGAGAGGGTTTTTTACATATATTTGTATTATTGCATATAGTGGTACTGACTCACATTTGGTCCTTCCACAATTTATGCAGACTACATTTGTACAGAATGGAAATCTATCATGGAATACTTAGACCTCTATCTTGATTCTATCCTGAGATCATGGGATCTCAGAGAAAAAAATGCAGAAAAGATATAACCATTCCATTTCACAGTACATCTTTTCCATATTATCTTCTTTAGGTCAAGACTAAACTCCAATTTGTAGCAAGGGAATTTGGAGAAAATATATTCTTAAGGGTCTGATTAAATATTTAATCAGACTATGTGCACCTTTAATTCCCTGGACAGAACTCAAGAGCCTATGAGAGTTCAGTACATCAGGAACAAGATCAATGTTAATTAGAGCAAGATATATAAACTTCTTCCAAAGCGTAAGACATATGATAAGGAATTCAATGCATAATTTTAAGAGACTGGTATAGATAACTTGAGTCAGGGGAATTAAGTCCACTTTTGTTAGCGTTCCATTAGTAACAGAAACATTTATTCTGAGGTACAGCACCATCAGGCAGTAACTAAAACGCGCAAGAAGAAATTAAGAAACACTTCCATCTTGTAACATGCTGCCATAACAAGCTGAGTAGTTGTTCTCAACTGTTGGTGATTACTGTAAGAATCTATTCATTGCAAAGAAGTAGTTTTTCTTCTCGTACAACAAATAATGAGACATCACTGCAGTACTGCAGTTACTTTAAAGATTTTTCACTCAGAGATAAAAAGAGATTTTTGTAGAGTAGCATTATCTCAATATGTGCTTAATAAGAAAATACTCTGAAAAATTTATTTAGATCAAAAATCCTTTTGGATAGAAAATTGCCCTTAAAAGGTCTTTGTCTTAGGAAATGAAGCACACAGTAGAAATAACTGGTAAAACACAGTTAAAGGGCAAACGATCTTAAAAAAACACCAAAAAAACCCTTAAGATCATATTTAACATCATGAACAATTTAATGTCAATTTATTGACATAAAATCCACTATGATATTATATTACAGAAAGTCCTCAGCAATGATGAAAAATCAAGCTACACGTGATAGACCAGGAAAGTCACTAATCCTCTGCAAAGGTTTGGCATAAACTAGAAAAATGAGAAGAAAATCACTTTGCATATAGTTGTGAGAATTTACACGACGTGACTTGGTGGATGAGGAGCGGCATTAGAGTGCAGGACCATCTCTTTTGAATACCCATTTTATATACTTCATTAGCTATATATATAGCTTTGCTTTATTATCCTGGGGCTCACACACTCCTAAGTCAACCCAGGTATGTACACAGAGCCACATCTCTGAGTTGTGCTGACTTTGAATAATTGCTACATTGATCAGATACTAAGCAACTGAGAAAAATTACAGTAGTTGATGATCTCCCTTGTAACAATCTGTCTTGCCTTGTAAAGTTTATATGTTAAAAAAGGTTTGGGAGGGTAGGGCTCTTGTGGGAACAGTGTCTGAACAAACAGAGAAGCACCGCTCTTGGCAGCAAAAACCAAATTAGATTGAGAGGCAGATGATGGAAAGAACAATATGCAAGCTGATTTTAAAAAACTTCTGCCAGGATTCACTATTTTGCAGCAGTATAAAAAGTGATCACCCGAGAGCATAAAAAGTCATCATCTGAGCTGATATATACTATGAGCTGTTTTCTTTTTTTTTTTTTTTTAAATCATCCAAGCGTTAGTTCAGTTACAAAAAGATAAGCATTTTCATTCAGAGTTTGAAAAATGAAGTCAAAGAGAAGAGGCAATTAGTTGGGTTATAACTTATTCTGAATGAAGTCACAACTTGAAGTATAAATTCAAACATTTAAGCTACAACCCCATTAATGTGATATATTATTAGTAGTGCTGATAACAGGATTTATAAGAGCACTGCAGATCACCTCTGTGGTATAAATAAACAGGGATTCAAAATGGATATGCAATTCATGTACTTAGTATTTTTAACACTATTGACTGCCTCAGAGCTACATCACTGGTTTGGGGTTCTTGGATCACTTTTCAAAGTGTCCTGAGGAAAAGATGGCCTTCATTTTTATCTACTGCTATTTAGTATGGTCCAGAGCACATAAGTACTGATTACCAAAAGAAAGAATGCATTTATTTTTACTGTGAACTCCTCATAGTATTCGTCATATCTGACACTACTCGTTAAATAAATGGTATAGAAGTCACTGAAATTTTAACTTGATTTTCTACCCATCTATTTCTATTGTGATTTAATAAAAATTTTAAAAGATAATCTATTATTTATATTCAATTATATATTAAATATAGTGAAATATACCTTGTGCTTGTTTATTTTTACACAAATAAAAAAATCTGTTTTGATAATGTTTTTATTATTTAATGAAAGTATGGATTTTTTCTCTCCATGAGAAATATCAGTTCACCAGCTTTTGCTGTTGCTATAATCTAATCTCCAAGAACTCATGTTTATCATTATCAGAACTAACAAGTCAAAATAACTTCATCTAAAAGACTTGTTGTAAGCTTTCTGATGGTAACTTCTGGAAGAGGAGAAGGCTAAGATTGGGACATGAAAAGTGACTTTAAATTAGAGTTGAAATATCACAAACAGAGTCTT
Organism: Balearica regulorum gibbericeps; assembly: GCF_011004875.1. NCBI lineage: Eukaryota > Metazoa > Chordata > Aves > Gruiformes > Gruidae > Balearica > Balearica regulorum. The sequence continues at coordinate 49,754,718 of NC_046187.1, read as the reverse complement.
CATTACCTAGCAGTTACAGTCCTATTCCAAAACAGATTGCTGAAGAGATAACCAGAGAAATTCTTAATTAAAATTTTATTGATGTACTGTATCTACAGAGATAATTAAATACAACAGCAAGTTTTGCATACAAAAACATATTTATCTTGCCAAGGAAATAATTGAGAAAAATTACTTGGTGGCTAAGACTTGATGTAGACATTTTTGTCAATTGGTTTCTATTATCTGCATTACATGCCAGAGAGCTGCAACGACTGCAGATTTTTATTTTTTTTTAAACTGACCAAGCAACAAAATACAGAATAGTAAAATAAATGTGCCCCTCTCAATAAATTAGTTCAAGGAAGGTAAGTTCAGTTGGACTGTGAAACGGTCTGGATAACTGACATTTTATGCACTACCCACATTCATCAGCACAAGCTGTAATATGTTTCCCAATTTTAAGCAATCAATGAACTACTAAATGTACTTTTCTATTTTTAACACACATTTCTCAAAAACTCCATGCAGACCTACCATTGCTGGAATGCACATAAGCCTTACAAAAGAGCAACTTGCCATTTGTAAACGTTGAGCACTGGCAATATTTTTACGGTTACTTCAGATTTCATTTTCACTGCTAGCCAGCAAAATAAAAGGGAAAAGATATGTTGTGGAATTCGTCCATTTTTTGATGGTTATTTTAAAGAACCATTCCCAGAAAAGTCCCAGAAACCATATTCAGTCCACAGATTACTCAGGGCTTAGTAGGAAACACAAGTTTAGCAGGAAACAGAATTCAGCTACTGCTTGCTGACTGCATGAGTATCTCTGATGACATTCATACTCTAAGTTCAAACATTGGAGGATACTTCCTAACAACCCTATTATAATATAATACATTATATTAAGTCCAGAACACATAAGCAAACAAATACAGGCTGGAAGAAAAGCTTATTCTTCTATTTTAAATAGGTAGGGATGCAGTGGATGCTACATCGAATAGTCTTTAAAGCACTGACATTCTGCCTCAATACTGTGAAAAAATATTTCGATCTGTAGAGAATCTTACTGTGAATTTTACTAGACTGTTTCAAATATAGTCAAGGAGAAATCAAATACCTTTCTTCCTTCATGTTAGGCCTCACTGAGCCTTCATGGATTATGATTACTTTTAACAAGTTAATAGTTATGTTTTACGGAAAAAAAAAATGTATGGATTAATTGATGCAAAGCAATTCGCTCATTTAAATTTACAGCTGGTAAATTAATTAGGAAATAATTTTCTAGGCTTTAAAAATAAAACTCTCTCTTGAGAGCTGATTAGTACTGCTAGCAAAATAATTTTCTTAGAAATTTTTATGTCCAGTAGTGTATTCTGACAGTCCATTATATCCAGAATAAAGAAGCACATAATATGAGATCCATAGCCAGTAGTACCTTTCCCTACAGACTTTGTTTTGCCTGTGTCCTCAATCTTCACAGATACGACACCACTATGTGTTATATTACCTATTCGAATGCGTAAGAGCAATCTAATTGCAAAAAATTTCCCACACCCACTCATGATAGGGATGACAAAGTAGCTATATGAAATCCCTGGATATCTGTGCGAGCAGTGGCTGACATTCAGAAGTAGACTTTTGGAAGTGTATTTTCTAAGTTTTTTAAGTAAACGATCATATTACTAGCCTACTGCATATTTAGGTGTTCAATGCATAGTGAGAAATCATCAACAGAAAGAACTAATATCAGGTACTCCCTCCAAATATTTTATTTTGCAGTTATTAGAACAGTCACATAGATGGAAACAAGGGATAAACAGAATATTCACCTCAGTGCCACCAAAAAAAAAAAAAAAAAAAAAAAAAAAGATATTGTATACTATTCTTACAATGAAGTAAAGATTTACTGACATCAATAGAACAACCATTTTTCAAAATAAAGATTACTTCAATGTTCTTAATAAATATATGTGTATGTATATGCATAACCCTTCATCTTGGACCTGGAGATGAGCAAAAACACAGACTATCACATGGAAGGGAAGTATGAGGTGATCTGAGAAAATAAAACAAAACCAGGAAAGTATCTGAAGAAAAAACCACTAAATCACAAGCACAAGAAAGTAGCTAATACTGACATAATATAAGCTGCAGAAAACCAGACCAACACAATTATTCACACAAATTATCATTGGACAGAAATATCAAGACACTCCATTTCAAACCTCCCGAACATGAAAGATCAGAAGAGGGCTGGAGGAAATCACAAATGATCAAGTTCATATTTTCACAACCCCCAATTATAAACTTTGGCAATGGTCATTTTAAAGCCATACAAAGGAAAATATTGCAAAAGATGAGCACAGAAAGGATGTAGACCGCTAAACATTCATACTATATAAGTACAAATATATAGATGACACTCATCTCAGACCATGCCTGATCCTGAACTGTTTTAAACAGATAGTGAAAATCACTGATGTGTCTGGGGCCATTAAACACATGCTAAGCTGTAATACCTATTTCATGGGGTACAACAATAATCCTTGGTTTTCCAGGAAAAATAGACAGTGCATTCATCCTACTTTTCCTAACTTTTGAAGACCGAACTAGATTGCATAGTTAAATCACTTAAGGCTTCAGTCTGGCCAGACTAAGAGTAAATAAGACTCCAGGAAATCGGAGTATTCCCGAGGGGGAGGGGGAGGGAGGGGAAGAGGTTAAGAGACATTTCATACATTTCATACATTTCTTCAGCAAGATTCAAGCCAAACAACTATTAGATGCCTGTACCTGAAGACACAACAGGTAAATAAACTGTTTCCAGTTTTTAAAAAAATCTCATGGAATTTGGTTGGCATAGCTTGATGAAGAAAGATCATTATTGACCACTCTATATATCCCTGGTGTGGGAAGTAACTTTGTATTTTTCCAACTATTTCAAAACAAAGTGGATGTGTCATATGCTGTCCACCATGATACTGCAGCATCATTAAATGATACACTGGTGTTTCTAATCATGTTTCTTTGTGGTGACTAATCTAGATGCTATGTTCCAGAGATCTACTAAAAAAAAAAAAATTTTTAAAGTTATGTTAATCCTGATGAAATTATCAGAACAAGAGGATTTGGTAATATTGTTATCAGTAGAGAGAAGAGGTAAGAAATTATGTGGAAACAGTTTCAGAAATTTGAGAAGAAAATCTTGAAAAAAACAGAGAAATAGTTTGTTCAAGGACTTTGAGATAAATTTGAGGAGGGATTGATATAGTCACTTCAGAGTCAAATGGATTTAAGTGAAGTCTTCTCTAAGACCATGGACTAAGTACCTAAATGCTGTTGGGAAATAGCAAATGAAACAGTGAATGACAATAAAATAAAAGTAAAAAAGAAACTCTAACAGAGGGTAAGGGAGAGAAGAGAATGAGACACTGATCAGAAAAAGAAAACAAATAATCAGAGTATTATTTCAGTATGTCCAGCTACCCTTAAGCTGTTGGGATATTTTATTTAGTCAGTTGTTAGAGGAAATATTGAAATATAGCTGACAGAATACAAAACTACTCCTATTGTCTCACTCAGTGTTTAAATGCTAAATTTAGTGAAATATTTCAGTTCTTTTATACATACCTCTTTCTAAGCACATCAACTGTTGAGCTAATGCGTTGATTTAAGCACGCATATATACGTACTAGTATGACAGTCCAGCTGATATGTTTATAAGGAGCAAGTCAAACAAGTCTGTGACATCAAATTCACTAAAGATTAGTAAGCTTTGGGTGCAAAACATATGCACACCCCAGAAAGACTGAATTCACTGGGTACACACTGCATGATGCTCACACATGCATTTTTCTGAGAAAACCTTGAGAAAGTTTGATGGTCTATGACACATCTGATGCCTTAAAAACCTCCCATAGACTATGAACACTCAGCAATTCTTTCCTCTGCTGTTGTGATTTATGAGTTTTCTTCACATATGTTTTTGGTGTGGTGCAAAAGTAATAATATCTGTGGATTCAGGAAAAACTTCCTATAAGCTCCGTTAATATCATCCAGTAAAAGTTATCTAAGTATACATTATCTACCTTAGCTGAAAACCACCATTGCTAGACACTTGCAGCATAAGTCTCCCACATACATTAACAGGTTGGTTTTTTTGCTTGTTTACATACAAAACTGGGTACAAAATTGAGTGGTATCCTCAATTTCTTTTTCTAGCTTAGTGAAGCTATTCCTGTGAATTTTTTTGACTAGACAGTTTGTTTAAAAGATTCAAATTAGAGTTCCCATTGTATTGTTCTGTAAAAAAAAAGCAAAAAGAAAACAAGTATAAAAATTTGGGGAAAAGAACATTTTGCAGCTACATATTAGAAATCAGATGCCAGGCTCAAGTAGGTTTTTACCAGCATCCAACACATTATACTTAGCAAGGCATAAACCATAGCTAAACTTTTTGTCCACATCTTAAGAGATGGAATTAATACAGTTTGAGAAACAGGCCAAATCTGAAAGACTAACCTAATTCAAAAATTAAATGTACCTTATATCTATTTAAATATTTTTTCCCCCTACAACAAAATTTCTAACATAGCTAAGTGTACCAAAACTATGCAAGATTCATTTTTGCAGGCAATGGAAATAGTATTGGGTGAAAATGTAGACAGATTGTCCCATAAAACTGGATATTTCACAAAACGATTGGCACATGGAAAAAATCTAATGCAGGACAAGAGAGAAAGAAAGATTGGATATTTTTCATGTCTTTCATCTTAAACAGCACAGACTTCTTGGTTTGTCTAATTTTGTTAAAGAACTAAAGATGAATTGTTCCTAAAAATCCATGTGAGCGATTTGCCTTCTTTTCACGGAAAGCTGTTGAGTGCCTGGCAGTAATTTGTGGGTAATAGACTAGAGATGCCCATTTCTGTAAATGATTTCTTTAACGATCCTTTGTTTCACAATTTAACTAATACTGCTGCTTTTATCTTCCAGTCTCTGCGGTAGTTTTTGTATAGCCAGGCATAAGTCAGGACACCCTAGACTTTCTATGCATTTTGATGGTTTGAAGTTAGTCCTTGAGAACCCAAAAGAAAGGAAGAATACAATAGTAATTTTGTTGGAAGAATTTATACTGTTTTCTGTTATTGTCTGGAAAGACAGCAGACAGTCGAAAAACAGCTCATTGACTAACCCCTCCAGGCACCTTTTTTAATAAAAATCAATTCAGGTAATAACATTCGGTGCCTTTTCTGTAGCCCATCTTAAAGTTGATGTCATGTACTTGCATTAGTCATTTTCACTCATGGTCTTAATTGAACTATTGTTCTCCCCCATTAAGTTTCTCTTCTGAACTCTGTATTTTTGGAAAATATTTATTTTATGAATGAGGAAAAAAGTAGTCTTGAAAAATTATTACTGTACATAAGATAAATATCTGCTGTCTGTATTTGCTTTCACAGTTTTAGCATTCATTTTTAATTTTGTCTGTTTGGAATTTCATGGAGTAGTAGGCGAGAGAGATGGAAAAAAAGGAAAATCAGGTAAGCAGAGTGCTAGAGATAGTAACATGTGGTTTGTTTAGCTTCTGTGATCTCCAGTGCTCCATGGCCTCCTGGATCCAGCAGGAGCACGCACTAGATCAGAAACAGCACTTACAGCAAAATCCATTTTTTCTGGTCCCAACAGTAACTCTCAGTGTTAGAGCACATTCCTCATTCCAAGCATCAATAATATTTAGAGACTCACCACCAGTTCACCCCAAGGAGTCTCCAGCTGGAAAAAAGCTTATTGTTTCCTTATGAACTTTTCATTGCTCATACTCTGTATTAATAATTGATAAATCTCAAGATTTCACGCTAAACTTCTAGCTCTAGTTTCAGCACATTTCTCTTCTTAGTCCTCCCAGAATTTTAATTTGATTTTTCTGTTTACTATATTGCAACTGGCCTTAATACCACTCTTGGAATTACAATAACGGAAATTTTAGCTGAACTGACATTTCATATTCTTGATAGTCATTATGTTATTTATGCCTTCCAATTTTAAAATGCCTATAAACAATGTGCTGAATATTTGGGAGGGTGACCACCTTATGAATTCAATATCCCATGAGGCAAACTTTGCACAGAAAGAGCTAAAAAGCTTACTCAGTGCATTACTCTGCCAATTTTACAAATAAGAATTATCTGGATGTTTTATAATTTAAAACCTTTAATTTAAATGATTAATCTCAGCCTTAAACAGTTTCTGGTATCAAATTCTAGCTTTGGCTTATGTTCCCATGCTTTTTAAGTTGAGCAAATAGAAGAAAAACGTACAGGAAACAGTAACCCATGAAGCAAACAACACATTTTCCCCACGCCAGAGAGGATGTGGAGTTACACCAGGCAACAGAGATATCAAAGTAGTCATTTATATGGATTTTAAACACCCAAAGTGCACTTAGTTTGTTTCATGAACAAGAAGTCTATTCTCTTCCCAAACCTTGGTAGCTAGCAACTTCTGCTGACCAGTACAAAGGGAAGGTTGAGTCAATGGCCAAGTTTCAATGTATGTTCCAATGCTTATGCAGATAAACCGTATCTCTAGGAGTATCAGTACTCGAAAACTGTTCCCCATTGGCACCTTACCTTTTAATGAAACACAAGACTCCAGACAGGGGTAGCTGGATGGATAACATGCCTGTGATCTATAGAAAGATAAACTAGATGATCTTTTTAATCTCTAGTTCTGCTTTCTTATTAAAACTGTGCATATGCTGGAGGGGGAAGGGAGGTACAGGGAGAGGATGTGTCCTTTGAGATCAACAAAACCTAACTGCCAGCTTTGGCCTGGCTATGACAACAAATAGAAAAGGAACAGAAAATCAAATACCTAAATAAAGTCAAGGTAGCTTCAGGTTCCCAGAGCTTAATGAAATTCACTTCTGAATCCTGAGGTTATTGCCTTCAACAAACTCACAAAGAGTCTAAAGAGAATTTGAGAGGTTTCATTAGTCCACAAAAGGACAGAGATAGATTTACAGACAAGTCCATTTTTAAGGGGAAAAAACTGCCAATTGTGTAAGCAGTTTGAAGAGAAGTTACAAGTAATAGTCACCACCATTTTTTTGTGGGGAATCCAGCGGTGGATGAGGGATAGGTGAGGGTACCTCTAACTGAAAGTGTGAACAGTGTGTGCCCAGGATCCTGCTAGATTCCCCTGAGCCTCCAAAGCAATGGCTAATTCCCTGGAAAGGCCACTGCTTAAAGAGATCCTTACTCAGACATACAAACTAGCTGTTGAAAACTAGTCTTAATGAATAACACCACTAAGGTCAAACCAGCCTGATTCCCTAACCCAATGGAACAGAGGCAGCAGATGGGGGATATCTTTATATCTGCAAGACTTTTGATGCATTAACACATGATATTCCATAGGCAATGAACGTAACTTTTAAACAGGGACTTGTCTTGAAAAAAGTTATTCGGTCATTAGGTATTCAGTTATCTGAAAGGACATACAGAGAGAGGTTTTGGTCCAAACACCATTGAATATTTTTATTAATATTTGGATAATAAATTTTTTATTCAGATTTGATAATATGTTAATTTGAAAATTTATCCCATGCTGAAAGTACTGAAAGTACTTTTGGAGTGCAAAATTAGAAACAAAAAATGATGTTGATAAGCCAGAAAAAGTGCTCTGGAAAATAATTCAATAGAACACTCTCCTTTGCACTTGTCAGAGGAAATAATAATCAATTGCATAAATGCAAGATAGGGAAATACGGAACAATTTCATAGACAAAGAATCCTCCTTGCTGAATGGAGAGCTATACCTAAACAGAAGGATCCCACCTCTCCTTTCTGATATAGTCCTTAGTAGTGTAGGTGGCAACAGTGAGATTATATGGCAACATATGGAAATCCAAGGAAAAGCAATTTAAAAACTACCATGTATCAAACATGACCAGGACCCGGCTCTCTACATTCACTTTTTGATCTTATGCAATGTATTTGGTTATCACCCTTGAGTCTTCCTCTGTTTTGTGGAGGGACTTCCTGTCTCAGAGATTAGTATTCCTTTTGACAATGGGGAAAGGGTTGCTGTGATGTTGATACAAGCTGGAGATTAGATGTACAAACCAAGTTTGTGAAGGTCTACTGAAAATGTCAGATGGACTGAAAAAATAAAAATAAAAACCAACCTTTCAGCTATTCTGGTGGCTATATGTTAAAATCACTATTAATATTGAGCTCCACAGTTGTAGAAGAGAGTGTCTGCAGTGAATAATCAGCAGCCAATGATTTCCAGGCCTTTTGCTCTTGTTTGAAAAGAAAATTAATTCTGTTCTATTTTGATGTTTCCTCTTAATCTCTACAAAATTTTATATACTTGTTTGACAATAAATTCCCACAATATCCAATCATATATTAGTTGTGATAACTCTAATAAACTCTGATTTCACCCCAAACCTGTCCAATCTAACTTAAAATAACAACTCATAAATACAGAAGATATTTAATATATATAAACCAAACAACCGTCTCATTCATGTTGCTTAAGCCTGGAATTCCTCTCACCTTGACAACTTTGACAGAGTATCTTTTATCAATTGCTTGGAAAAGGCAAGATAAAGTGAAACAAATCTTCGGGTTAGAAGGTCTGAGCAACTGATGAAGGATATCATAAGATATGGCTGCTTCCTAGAGGTTCCCTATTTCATATTCATTTAGGAGTAATTTTGCCTGAATAAGTGAACATGAATCAATTTGTCTGATGAGCAAAATATCTTTAGAAAAAAAAAAAAAGGTAGATTTCTGGAAGGGGAAAGAGAGAGCATCTTTTAAAATTACGCTACTGGTTGCTCAAGGACATGTGAATGAGGGAGTCAGGACCATTACAGGGACTGACAGAAGATAACAATGTTTATACTTAGAGCACTTATTTTTCCTTTGAAGAACCTGACTCTTTTTTTCTATTGTACATTTTTCTGCCACCCACATACACCAAAAACACAGTTGAGTTTGATTAACTGTATTAATTAATGTAATATTAAACATGCAGCACCAGAATATTGAAATGCAAGTGTTGTGAAGCATCATGAGCACAGCCACACTGAAGCTGGGAGGGCACAGAGACGACACTACAAAAACAAAACAACACATCTGGACTGAGGGAACATAGTCAGGGATATAAAATGATATCTAGCTAAACAGTATTCTTTCCATTCTCCCCCCATGACCCCACCCTCCCTTTTTTTTTTTTTAATTAAGATGCTGAATGATAGCTACAACTGCTACATTCTGAGGAACTCAAAGGAACAAGGAAAGTCAAACTGCACTGGATTAAAAGCAGAGAAATTATGGGTACTTACATTTCATTTAGGAAAACAAAAAATCCTGCAGAGGTTTGGAAGTCCTGAGCCGAGATGATTATACTATTCTATCTCATCGTTTTGACTGCAAAAGTAGCTAACGAACTACAGCTAAGGACAGATAAATCACAATAGACTCTAGCATTTTCTACTCTCTGAAGGATTAGTAGATAATTAGTTAGGCAGGATTAGTACATAATTAGTTAGGCAAATGAAAACACTTCTAAAAAGAAATGTTGGCAATGGAAAACATGGTTACATTTTACAGATATAAATATCTTATGTTTTCTGAACATTTATGCAGCAAAACTATCACAAAACCAGTTTGCAACAAAAACAGCTGCTTAGGCACTGCCACCTCACTATTATAAGGAGTTCAGAGTAGTGAGAATCTTTTCAGTTATTTCAGTGTCTTAAGGAGGGGAACACGGCGGCCCTCTGTCAAAACAGCAGACAGAGCAGGAGTGCAGGACCAGAGGACAGTGGGAAGAAATGCAGGATTCAGTTGGGTTGAAATTCTGTGCAACTAAAGCAAGAGAATGTTCACCTGTCTGCCTGACCAGGCATTTCAGCATTGGGGCATTAAAGTATGTCCATTTTTCATAACAAACAAAAAGCATGAGAACTCCCTTCTTTACCAGGAAGAAAGAAAAAGCAATGATCACCTTGCAAGAAGGGCAGTATGCACATTCTTATGTCACTGCAGAAAGATAAGAAAACAGAAGAGTTATATTAGGAGATTATATATCTTGTACACATGCACAGGCATATGGGCTTCCACAGATCAGAAAGGAAGAATTTAGGCTGAGTGGTGTGAAGCAACAATAGAGTTGTCCTTGAAATAAAAAAGCTTCAATGATATGAAACCAACATGACAGCCTGATACTAGTCTCCCTTCTTAAAAAAAAAATAAAAAATAAAAAATATAAAAAAGTAAAAAAATAATTAAAAAAACAATTAGTTTTTCCATGTGAGTCAACAAAAACCCAATCATCCCTTCACATATAGGGATCAGGTTCATTATAGCTGCTAACTCTGAAGCAAATTAAATTAAATATTTAATATGCAGAAGACTTCCTGGACACTAACATTAGATATTGCTTTTAAAAAAAATAAGATCTAGAGTAGGTTTCAGGAACCTATGCAACTGAAAAAAAATATTTGAGGAGAAGCATAGCACTGAAATTGCATGGAACTGGAAATTTTTCTCTCTAAGCAGCCTACATGGCAGGAAGATTCCATCAGGAAGTTTTACAAGTTGAAAAGAGACTTTTGAAATTTTCTTTTAAAATTTACTTTTAAAACCCCATTGTTCTAAAACCAAAACCAAATTGGATTTCACACAAAGTAGTAGAACTACCTGAAACAATTATGAAAACATCTGCAGAAATATAAATTTTTAGTAAGAGTCGTTTTGAGAAACCTATGTTCTCACTCAAAGGTGGTTTCAATACAAAGTTTTCAACTACTCTAAGAAGCAGTACTAAAGCCATAGATGCCCTTCCATCACATCAAAAATTAGCCCACGCCCGTGATAAAGACACAATCTCCTGAAATGCAAAAAAAGCATTAAGTATGAGATAAAGTGTCAAAAGAAATATGTAGCCACAATGGTTCATATCCAAGGAAATAGTATATACCGGGCACCAACTTGACCTCAGCTCTATGCTTTTTTATTGCTCTGCTGAATTACTTTGAACCAACAACTTCTTTTCCTCAACTTCCCAACTGTATTGACATCTGTCATGAAGCACTTTGGTTTTTTAAGAGATGAAAAGAATTACAGGAGAGCTTGATACTCTTATTTTTGAAGTCAGAGCAGCAAATCTTAATAATAAGAGATAAAATGAAAGGTCAAACATTTTCTTTCTGAGACAAAACTCAATTTCTTACAAAAAAGTTATATGTTTGTTCCAAAGTACAGAGTGAGAGGCCTACATGAATACTCCTGATCACAGCTCCCATGCCCTTATTTCTTCTCCCATTCAGTACCCCAAGCAACATAAGAACTACTCAACGTCAGTTTTTTAAGTTATACCAGTGGAAAAAGAAGAGTCTGATCTGAAATCTGAGGAACTCTAATAAGTTCAGCAAAAATTTTGGTACAAGGTCCAACAAATCTTGCAACATTTTAGACATGAGAACTCCTAACGCAGCACCAAAGGGCTGGAGCTATATTTGCTTCTGAGTCGTATGAGTAAAGCACAAGACAACAATGAATGAAAATAGTATAAAGTGTAAACATATATATATATATGTATTTTTTTTCTACTTTGTCATTTATCTGACTCTAGACTACTGTATGACCTGAGTACTTCATCCATAGCATTCTTGCATATACTTCACAGTTTGCACAGCTTCCAGTTTGAAGCTAAACCAGTATGTAGCATTGATGAAGACCAATTTTTATGTGTCCTCAAATAAGACAGGCTGCAAAGGGCAAAGAAAACAGCAGAAGACATCCAGGACAAGAAAACTAACTCAAAGACTGCTACCAAAATGCGAAAGCATGCAGCATTTTTTGAAGGTTTAAAAAACCCAAAAACAACCAACTCCTCCCCCCAAAAAAAAACCCCAAAACACCAAAACAAACCAAAACAGCAATCTAAAATGGAATTAATGTGATTTCAGTTGCAAACAATTTAAAAGAACAAATAAGTGTACTGGTACCAACTTGCCCTACTTATAAAATGTAATGACATCTTCTCCAAAGGTGGTCAACCTCACATCAAGACAAGATGCTTTCTGAGGAATAAAATATGGAGCTCACTACAGGCACTGCAGTGCTGTGGAATTTAACAACTTATGATATACCAAGATCCAGCTGATGATGTACTGGTCCCTAATGTCCCTATTTTTCATTAATCTAATGTACATAGAAGCAGAATTTGAACAATTGCTTTGTACTGTCAGAAATCAGATCCTCTGATTTATCCTCAAAAGCTTTATTCCCTTACTCATAAGGATATAAAAGGAAATTTTATGCTCCCTTGGTGATCTGGCAGTACTCAAGAGTCTGAAACCCTTCACCATCATGGCCTTTATAAAAAAGTAACTATTTGTTTGAGTTGTGATTGAAGAGCACTAACAAATGCAGACTAAGAGGACCTTAAAATCATTTTAGAGATTAAAAGCTAATTTCCTATGTAGGTAGATAAGCTTATAGAAAAAATATAAAAATAATACTTACTAAAATATAATAAATTTATTTACTCATATCATTTCCATTATAATTTGAAGGCTTAAAACTTCTGCAAAGAAACCCTGAAGTGAAACTATTTCTTACCACGTGGGTTGCAGTGGGTGTTTGCGTGGGTTGCAATCAGGTTTACTGGTTTACATACAGTATTTTGTTTCTAATAAACTAAGATGGAGGATTTTCTTAATCCTTGAACTTCCAGGACAGCCCTGCAAGGGGAAAAACTCTTGTGCCTGTATAAAAACCCAAAAATTTCATCTGGATGCAAGTTAACACACAGTTCTAGTCTTGCACATTGTAGGAACTAGCATTCCACTCCTATGGGGTCCAGGCTTTCTTTGCATAAACCAACAAATACTTCACTGCAATAACCCAACAGTTTATGTCTTCCACAACAAAAAGTCTCCAGAGTCCAATTTAAATTCCAAATCATCTAAATTAAATTGTATTTATCTTTCCTTATTTCCTTGATTAAGAAAGGCATAACAAACCCATCATCTTAGAATTTCCACTGAACAACTTACTTTCTGTGTGCTTTGAAGTTTAGGGATTAGAAACTCCTGCAAAAATTCATTGTCAAAATTGCTATGTTTGAAACTCTGGTCAGTGTTCTCAGCCCACAGTCCACTCAGTCTATTTATACCTTCCAAAATGTAAAGTACCTCTCCAGCATGCCAAAGAGCTGCTTAGTCCTGGTCCCAGACTATTTTTCTCATAGATCTCACATTGATTCTGAGAATTAAATTGAAGCACAGTTTCTGATTTGTTATTAAGACAATTCAATTAATTTTTTTATGTGGCAGCCCTCTTTGATACTCCTCCCAAATTAAAGTAAGGAAAGAACTAAAAGGAAAATGCTGAAGTCTATATAAATGAAACAGAAGTGGTCAGAGTGGAAAGCTAAGTGTCTGTCATACTTGATTTATATCACATCACAGTCATGCCACATGCAACAGAAGAGTTTTATAGATAACAGGAACTTCTGCAGGAAAAGGTGGAAAAACAGTCTCTCGTGGCCACAGCTTTATCAGGCCACCACGTTGCACAGTTTGGGATGCCTAGAAGACTGGGTCTTCATATATGGCAACACTTATACATGCAAGTCACAGCAGGGGTTTTGCAGAGTACTGGGAAACAAGTTATGAAGCTTTTCCAACAAAATGTGACAGCATCAAGTAAAAATGTTTATTTCAAAACTCTCTTCTATTCTCTTTCCATGTGCAAGGAATAAATATATCCAGAATGAAAGAGAAAGATTTCTATCAAATTTTTGTCTTGTCTTTGTTTATGCAGTATATCTGCACTACCTCTCCATGGAATGGGAAAGCACACAAAAACCAGAAAGGATGAATTAAAATGCAAGCAAGCAGAACTGTGCCCTCTTTAAAAAAAATGAATGTTAGAATCTATGGGAGAAGCTGTTGGAAGTGTATGTGTTAACATTACATTTTATGTATGTAACACCTGAGTCCAAAAAAATCGCTATATGTTTGCTCAGTCATTCTTCTCAGGCAGACTTTGCTGTGGATGTAGACATGTCCTTTCCCTCTATATGGCACCCTCCAAAGTTCATACCCTGCTTTGTCTGCAGTTAGAACTCAATCCTGTGATGTTTTATACCCAAATATTCACAGGAAGTATTTATCTATTATTGATGAATCTGAACGAGAAGTTTTAGATTGACAAGGTCTCATATTTACAGAGTCTGTCAAAGACACAAACTACCCCAGTTCAGGCATGGGTGAAAGAAAAGAGAAGGCACAGAGTTATTAAAAAAACAATAATAACAACGCTCATAGCAAGATATCCCAGGGAAAATAACCTAGTACAACAAAAACAGTCAGATAACAAATGCAAACATCTTTTCTTTGTCTTCTGGTTTTGCTCATAAGGCAAATAATATCATTATTCTTGCAAGCAGAGCAATTACAGTAACCTTCTCATTTCGAAAATTGAGTATTATTAGCTAATTCATCTCCTAAATTTAAGTCCTGATAGTTAGAAAAGTTCACGCGGACCAAGCCCACCTGAAATATAAACAAACTTAACTCTTACAAAAGTCACTCTGTCAATACAAAATGTTCCCCATAAAAGGGAAAGGCAAACATTTTTTCTAACCAGTGGTATATCGAAATAAATGCAGCTTAGTCATATCACAAGGGAAAGTTTTAAGATGTTTAACATCTTTGTTGGTTACACGGACAGTGGGGTCGAGTGCACCCTCAGCAAGTTTGCCCACAACACCAAGCTGTGTGGTGCAGTCAACACGCCAGAGGGAAGGGATGCCATCCAGAGGGACCTTGACAGGCTTGAGAGGTGGGCCCATGTGAACCACATGAAGTTCAACAAGGCCAGGTGCAAAGGACTGGACATGGGTCAGGGCAATCCCAAGCACAACTACAGGCTGGGTGGAGAATGGATTGAGAGCAGACCTGAGGAGAAGGACTTGGGGATGTTGGTTGATGAGAAGCTCAACATGAGCCGGCAGTGTGTGCTTGCAGCCCAGAAAGCCAACCGTGTCCTGGGCTGCATCAAAAGAGGTGTGCCCAGCAGGTCAAGGGAGGTGATCCTGCCCCTCTACTCTGCTCTCATGAGACCCCACCTGGATCACTGCATCCAGCTCTGGGGTCTCCAGTACAAGACAGACATGCACATGTTTGAGCGAGTCCAGATGATCAGAGGGCTGGAGCACCTCTCCTATCAAGACCAGCTGAGACAGTTGGGCTTGTTCAGCCTGGAGAAGAGAAGGCTCCGGGGAGACCTTATAGTTGCCTTCCAGTACCTGAAGGTAGCCTACAAGAAGGCTGGAGAGGGACTGTTTACAAGGGCATGGAGTGATAAGATGAGGGGTAATGGCTTTAAGCTGAAGGAGGGTAAATTTAGACTAAGTATTAGGAAGAATTCCTTCACTGAGAGGGTAGTGAGGCCCTAAAACATGTTGCCCAAAGAGGTTGCGGATGCCCCCTCCCTGGAAGTGTTCAAGGCCATGTTGGATGGGGCTTTGGGCAATGTGGTCTAGTGGCAGGTGTCCCTGCCCATGGCCGGGAGTTGGAACTAGATGACCTTTAAGGTCCCTTCCAACCCAAACCATTCTATGACTCTATGATTCTGTTACTGAGAACTCATGAAGTACGAGCTATTTTCCAAGTTTGAGACTTTTAGACAAATTCTTTAATACTACGTCACATATCTGCTATCTCCCAACAGTGAAAACATCTCTGTTCTGAACTACCTGGGCACAAAAGCTATCCAGAAGAACTGAAGCAATTTCATCTGCCTCACATCAGCCTTTCTCCACAGCCGAATACAATGCCATGGTTATTGAATGTTTCCTCCTTTCTCCCATGAACATCAAACATGAAGTACAAAAAACCATGAGAATACATCCTGGAAAGAAGCTATATAGAGCTGTACATATTCAATAGTTTCAACTACAGAAGATGAGCCAAGCAACACCAGCCATTAGCAAAAATCCCAATAAGAGCATTTCTTTTTCTTTTTTATTATTTTCAGACACCATCACCCCCAAATGTTTTTAACCAGGTCTATGGTGATGCAACATTTGGCCAAGGACTACATTCGCTTACTTATAGCCTACCTCAAAAGGCTGGAGATTAATTGCATTTCCTTGTCTACAGCATTTCCTCAAAAAAAAATAAGACTATGGAATACAGATTTGAGAATATGAACAGAATTACATTTTAATGTAATTTTTTTGTTCAGGCTAATTTTGTACGTAAAGAAATACTGAAATTTGTGTTTGTGTGATATTGTGGATACAGAGACACATAAATGCTTATGCTTCAGTCTAAAACAGACTACTGCAGAAAGAAAAGTCTACTCTTTATCTCTTGTAGTATAAATGCAATAAGTTGCTTGGTTATAGCCTGTCACTCAACTGCTTGGAAAAGCATAATAAAATTTTGTGCCAATATATTTTGTTACAGAACTCTAACAACACATATGCTTTGTCTGATGTCCCCTAACTGTTCTGAAACTTTAGTTCCTTCTTTCTTGTTTGCACTACTATACCATCATTTATCCAAAGTTTCAACCTCTTTAATAAGCAGTATTTTAAGAAGTTTTGTTAAACAAAGACTTTCTATAATCAAGTGCTTTTGTAAATTAATTCATACTGCCTTTCTTCTGTAAGCAGTTGGAAAGGATGATTTCATCACCAGTTTTCCATCATTTGAAATCTAATAAGTTATTGAATTCAGTCTAAACAAAGGTCAGACAATGACTCATTGCTTTTGATCTGGGAAATGTTGCTTTTTGACGTATTCTGTAATTGTTAACAGCTTTTTGACATAAGTGATCATGGTATGAAGAATTGATGGCCATGTTTCTAGTGGTTTAGGATTCATTTGTCAATAGTCCACGGAATTTCAATGAATACATTATCCAATGTTTTTTGTACTCAGTCCACAGTTCCACAAAACAATGTTGCATTGCTTTATTTAGTTGCATCTTTTGTGTACTGTATAATCTCTCCTTATTTTCATTGCTTGTTATGAGGTGGTAAGGAGAGGCTATAAATGAACTTAGAGCAGAGTACAGAGCTCCCAGTTCCGTATAACTTCATTTTGAAATGAAGCAGATGTTAATCTGCAGAAAACCCCCAAATGGCTCTGCAGATGGACGTATGTGGAAACATAACAGCACAGTTAAAGTCCTTCTTAGCAGTTCTCCTAAAAAAAGGAGACCAGACTTAGAAAAAATTGATCCTCTGCCTTTATCCCCCCTCAAAATTAAAACTTGAGAGGTGTTCCACAAAGTTACAGAATGGATTCTACACTTGTTGCCTTTTATTCTGTAACTTCAGCTCAAGTCAATTTTTCTGTACATACTGGAACTGCAAATCACAAACTTGGCCTACTTTCAGGTCCACCATCACACTTCTGCAAAGGAACAGTAGATACGACATGCCTCGCAGCTTAGATTCGCAGTAGAAATGAGTCAGTAGAATGATGTCTGGGTACTCTGTAAGTTAAGATCATTTTATCTCCACTTACTCAATAGCCCTGAAATGGAAGTAGTGAAATAAAAGAAAGATAACCCTGACTTTTAAGGTTTTACCTCAACATCACTGCCAATTTCCCAGATAACAAGTGTGCTTTGAAAAACAGTAAATCAAAGACTACTTTCATGCCCACCTGTAGTCCTTGCAAGACCCTCAACATCAAACTTTCCATGATAAAACACCTACCACTGTAATAATATCACAGCAAAGCACCAAGAGACTGAACAGTTCTTGCATCTTAAGAACTGAACCTGGCAGATTATCACAGCGTCGTATTAATTTGTTACATTTTTAAAGCTTAAAGCATCCTAATATGAATTGCTGCAGAAGAAAAACTCTGAAATGGGGGGGAGGTTTACACCTGTAGAAGCAAGCTGTCCTCTCTGCCAGTGTACAAGCCCCTTCAAGAGGGAAAGAACTCTACTTTTAAAATATGCTTAACCCTGATTATGAGGGATTATCTTTTATGAAACTATCAGCTGAGGCAACAAAGGGAGAAGTATGAAGAAGAAAAAAAAAAAGCATAAGTCTGTTACTACGTTAAGATGGGAAAAAAGTTCCTTGGTTAAAATCATGAGTATTCATGGATTGTGAGCTTGCTAAACAAATGGAAGAAGTAAATTTATTGCTTCAACCATATGGAGAAAAATCTCTGGTATCAGTTTTTATGCTTTACTTATGGTACTAGTTTTCTGCAGTTTTTTACTTTAATGCTTCAAAAATTCACTCTGTTGTATCATTCTTTTAAATGTCATTATGCAAAGCTCAAGTGACAAAACGTTCTCTCAGTTTTCTCAGTGTGACCTCATCAGCTACTGTTCCAAACTTATAGCTGTCTAAATCGTTGAGTCATTAGATTTTACTGTGGAAGAGTATTTACTGCAAGATGCCTTACAGTATCACGGGTTGCCTTTTATTCATGCCTCTGCATTCTGTTTCACACATCCTCTTATTTAAATCACTAAAAAAAAAAAAAAAAAATAAGGAAAACTGGAGGCTTTCAGAGATTATATGAACAATCTTGTGAAAGTAAAGGTAATTCCAAGTTTACTGGGGGAGCTTATGCTGTGGTGATGACCTGAATCTTCAGGCTTTCTCTTCTTTCTTCATGACCATACTCCTCACAAACTTACTTCTTCATCTCTCTTATTTCCATATTCTGCCAGCTTCTGCTCAAATTTTCATCTACCATGATCCCCTTGCTATTCTTCCCTGACTGGTGCCTGAGCATCACCCTTTGTCACCCATTCTTATCCTGAAAACTGTGGTTTTCTTCATGTCTTTACATTATCCCCTCACACACCTGAGTCCTGCTCATCTGAGTCAGCCTGCTCTGCTTTCACTTTCTGTGACTATTGTTGACCGTTTGGCATGTTCTGGGAATCAAGAGACTTCAGGGAACCAGAAAAAATATCTAGGTATTCTGGATTTTTAAAGCTTTTAAAGAAATTTTCTATATTCTGTAATTGATTTTCTTTAGAAAATGAACACACAAAACCCCACATGCAATATATATATATATAGGCTGCATAATTTTTTTAAATCAAGCAGGAAGAAAAGAATATTGACATTTATGTTTTAAGACTTTAAGAAACTAATTAGTTGCCAACCTTACTTTAAAAATTTAGAAGTTCTGAGAAAATAAGCATCTCATTCACTTGCAGGTAGCAGCATCAGCAGAAACATAATTCAATGCAACAGGAGCAGTGCTTCAGGAAAAATTCTTTCTTTATTATCTAATCACTAATATAAAGCTGCATTATTACAAATATAAGTAGATGTACCTAACTTGTCACCTGGTTTTTTAGCCAGAATAGTTCTAATCTTTAGCTTGAGGGGTTTCCACACACCTTGACTACAAATATTAATTTAAATTTTTTTCTGTGGTCAATTCTAGCTTAGAAGATTCATCACCTCTACCATCTCCCATCCATTGCTATTCCCATTTTTCTTCCCTTCATATCTCCTTTTCATCTCACATACACTCAAAGTCCTAATTTATAAAGCCTTAACTTACAAAGCTTTCACCTTTTTTCAAAGGTTTCAGAGAAGAAACCACACACATATAGATGTCAAAGATATACAGATATAGACCAAAACAACTGAGAAAGGTATATTGTGTACATGTACCTATGAATTAGGCACAGAGATTAGGGATCAATTTTGTAGGCTACTAATCCTTAGTGGTTTTGTTTCATAACTCTTGTGAAGAGACACAAAGAATTACTTACATAGGAAAATTAACACTAAAGCAGACTGAAAAGCAGAAAAGGTAGAAGAAAACCCGCTTTGTCTGTCTAGCTGTTCTAAAACACAATTCTTATGAAACCAATTCAGAGTTCTAAAGATAATAATCACACAGAAATTAAATATTGTTAGGTTAGATAAACAACTATATCTGGTACAAACACAGAGAAAGAAAGTATAATAGCATTCTAACTCCCTCTACTGGACTAGATACGTTGTATTAATAACACCAGAACTGTAAAGCATTTTCCTTCATCAGATTCTTAGACAGATCGGGAAATTTCTTTTAGTGCATTATTTTTCTTCTCCCTAAAAGAACATCTGAAAAAAACTTTAAATGGTAGTGTAACTCCTGGAAAACTTTTTTATGAAAGAAATCTTAAAACTAAAGGAAAGTCAAACAACAAAAACAGATTTTATGCTACTGTTCAAAGCTTACAGTGAAATTTTCTTATTAACTCTTCTAGAAACAGATACCACAAGTCACTAAAATCTGTTTGTATTATTCTCCCTGTCAAATTCTGCATTTTTTGCCCCTTGCATCTGCTAGATAAGCTGTATCAGAGATGAAAACTGAAAAATTTAGTAGAAGCTGCAAGTCACAAGTTCTTAAGTAAATCAGAGGACTGTTACATAACTGACAATTTAAAATATACATTTCTGTACACTAAAAGACTTTCAAAAAGTCAAAACCAACAACAAGAAAACTTCCATTATCTTACATTGTAAACTCATCAGCAACAGAGATGATAGCCTTTTCTTCTCCTTCCTCTCCTAGGAATGAAATAATCATTTTCCCTTGTGAGTGTGTATTTTCCAACAGAAATCCAATCTGACCGCAGCTTCTTTGAGGGCATTTTCTCTAGGTGAAATCTTTATCCCTAAACCACTGAAAAGACAGCATTGCTTTCTATAACCTTCAAGTACTGTACTTTGCTAATTTAAGTAATTGCTGGTAGTGAAACTGCTTAGGGACAAACAGACAGTGGAGAGCCAAATTACCATCTCAGGAGATAAAAATCTTAAAGGAGGAGTCCTATGGCGCTTAGTCAACTTCAGCTCTACACTTACATCCAGATCCATTTGTTTGGGGGTACTTCAAGACTGCAGGATGATCAGCACAGATGGAGAGATACCAAGGACAAAAGAGTCTGGTCCTTAGAAATCACTTGAAACTATAGAGGGTTTAGCTTTGGAATAAGTGTGGAGGAAGCTTTAACTTTCAATAATGGAGAACTTGTTTCCACTGAACCTCTAATAGTTAAACAAGGAAATCATACACAACAGCAGCTGAACACAACAGACTTTAGAAAACACATTCTTCCCAAGTACACCATGGTGTCTTGCAAGTTCTTTTCCCTCTTGGTTTGCTTTATTGAGTTTCATTTCAGAACTAAAGAAGAAAAGAAGAAGTTGGTTCAAAATAAATACATAATTCAACCAATATATCAGTTAGAGAAAAGACTGGTATTCCAGCCAGCAGGGAAACAGAGACCACATTGCTGTGAAGCAGAAGGATTTTTTTTAAACAAAACAAAAAGGTTGAAAATCATTATTACAAATGACCCACTCATTACCAGCATGTGCAAGACAATGAAGATGCCCAGTTAGCCAACCCCAACTTGAGTAGAGATATTTGCAAATACAGTACTGAAAAAATATATATGGTTGCCAAATAAATACAAAAACTAACTCAATAAATTTGAAAGTTATTTTAGTCCATCCACTGACACACACTGGAATTATTACTATACTCTTCAAGAAGGGGAGAAAAAGAGAGTAAGAAGCTTGAGACCTTACTCTCCGCTTTTTCACAGTTTCACATCATGGTTTCCTATACACAAAGACAAAATTATTTGTTTCAAAAGCAGTTTAGCAATGGGAGCTGGATTTTAAAGTAAATCAATAATAAATGGCCTAAAAAAATAAATCTTGTACCACAGTCTTGAAGGCTGTGAATGTGTGGATATAATCATATTAGGGAAATCATTTCAGTGCCTTGGTCTATACACATGGCTTGCCAACATGGCTTCAACATGTTCGGGATGTCTGATAAATACATACAGCAACAAGGTCAAAAAGAACTGCATCTTGAGCAGTACCTGTAACACTTCAGAGAACTGAAAATATACACCACCACAGGTTTACATTATTATTAGAAGTTCTTTAATTATTCAGATATTGATTTATGTTGATGGGGGGAAGAGGAAAAAGGGAAGATGAGAAGAAAAAGAAGAGACAGAACTACCAGGGGAGAACATAAAAATGATACAGTATTAAGATTTTTTACCTCCACTTTTCAGAATTCTTCACTGCTTCTCATCCTGATTTCCTGCAGATAAGAACAAAACATTTTAAATTTTTCCTAGGGAAAAATAATATAGCATGTATATGTATTTATGTACATACATATAAATGTAGAGAAAAGGAATATGTCTAGCTTTTTCACTAGATCTAATTACTGCTAATAATCCATGAATTTAAAACAGCTAAACTCCAGTTACGGCCTATTATTGATATGAGTTTGGTAAGAAACACTGCACTTTCACTGAAGCATTTACAATCCTCAATGTTCACTGTATGCTCAATAGAAGTGGATGAGGATGGCAGAAAAACAGAACACTGTTGTACCTTCAGGTAAGTATCTTCAAATACTATTAAATCATCAATGTTTTTCCAAACAGAACTAGTTACATAAGACCCAATAAGATCTGTCATCACGTGACTGAATTCCTGTCTGTGTCTGTGGACATATATCCATTTCTAACAAGCTTTTAGATAGAATATAAACCTGCTTTCTGAAGTGATAGTGTGCAAATGTGCTGCACAGGATTCAAAGCTCATGAACTAAAATGAATGGTGGGTCTGATTTTCAGGAGCACCATAGCAATGGACAGTAACTACTACACTTTTAACAGCAACTGAGTAACTCTTCCATGCTTTTGAAAAATCTGAGTAATCAAAGAGAATAAAATCTCTTTCCTTCTCCAGGGTCATATCTCCTACAAATACATTTGAAATGAACTGCATTGCTTTTTTATCAGAACATCCTTTCCAATTAAATTTCTTTTAAAAAAAATAAAAAATTGTTTGAGCCTCCTATTCTATGTCTTCCACTGTTTCCCATCAAAATCTTCATCCATTAGAGGCTCCCAGGAGTATTCCCTGAATAAATTATAATTGTTAACTTATGAAGAAGGTATGTCTCTAAAATGGGATCAACAGGGAGAAGTTTCAGATAGGGCTAGCCTGGTTGCTGTTGTGGCAGTTCATGACATATTAAATTTGTGTAAGTTAGGTTGGTTTGAAGATAGAAATTGCAATTAACTTGTTCAACATGAGACCAAGTTCATGATGCGGGACATAGCTTTACTAAGAAAAGAGAAAACTAGAACAATGTTTGGAAGGTTTGTTTTTTTCCAAGTGAAGTAATTTTAATAGAAAATAATACCCAGTGCAACTCATTGTTGATGAGTTTCTTGACTTTTCTTATCTGCAAATATGGATAATTCCAAACTGCAGCAGGCATATCTTTCTAAACTTGAAATAAAACAGAAATGGCCCACTTTTCTAAAGTGACCTATTCTGCCAGCTTGAAATCTTGTTTCAAGGTGAAGTCCGACATCTGTCACAAATAAGCAACGTTAAAAAAGATCTATATCACAATGACATCTACATAACAGCCCTCAGGAACTGATAGTACATTGCCCCTTTTGTCACCAGCAGAGCCATACATGAACAGATAGGACATTCCTGTAGCTCAGAAGTCATTAAGAGTATTAATTGTTCAGAAAATGTCTTATACGGTTAAACATGTATATACTACTGTGTAATTCTGAAGTACAGCCTGGCAGATGTGGATGATATCTAACAGGAAATTATGTCTAACAGGAATTTCTCCAAGTGTTTTGAGACTTTTCTGTCATCTTTCTCTGTAAAATTCAAGTCAAAGAAGAAGAGAGGAAATGGCACACAGATTTCAATAAGCAACAGAAACATACAACAACAAATAAGGAAAAGTTACATTATTCATATTGAATTTCAGCCATGTACCAGACTACAATATTCTTTGAAAAAAATCATATGTATTCTAATAAATATGGCCCATTAATGTGATGTCCATGTGAGTTTAATGTATGCACAAGCATACTCTAACTTCACTAGCTCCACAGCTTCCCTAAACCAACACATCGACTGCCTGTGTGGACAGCATGCTCACACCACCTTAAGGCAGGAGACCTATGAAGCTCCTACTGGTATTTATCCCAGAAAAGTTTAATCTGGGCAATACTATCAGGTGGAAAGTTATTTTGCACAAGTTTTTTGTTTGTTTGTTTTGCGTTTTTTTTTATTTGTTTGTTGTTTCTTTTCTTTGTGAAGCAACTGGGATTAAAAAGCAAGAATTGAGGAGTTAACCATTAGAGAATTAATTGCATCAAAACAGCATTATAGATTTCTGGTCTATTTTTACTTTCCAGGTTTTCCTACCAGAATCCTACAATTGTGCAACCCCTGGAAACTCTTCCTGCCACAGAAATCTTTCTGAGTGCCACCCCCTGCCTTACATTTTGATCAAATGCCTTGTACTCCTTTAGTAAGTAGAAGACCCTGAATCAAAGCTAACGGTTATATCATAATAGCAGGGGGTGGGGGAGACAGGGAAGAAGGGGTAAAAAAACCACACACAGAAGATAACAACCTTGACTCTGGGGAAAAGTTCGGAACACTTTACTGACAATAAAAAGGAAATCATATCATCTCTCTCTACTCATAAGAGGGCTGAAATTGTCATAGTCCATCTTCATCAAAGGAATATTTCCTTTTTTCTCACTCTCCTTTGCTCTTAGTTTTAGTGGTGACAATCCCATCAGTTCTAGGCACTAAGGAGAGAAAAAAAAAAAGTCATCTCTTTCATAAACAACAGCAATCTACTCTCTGTGGAGTGATACTTGTCCATGAAAGACTCATTCCTAATTGTTTTACCCCTTTAGACATGGGTAGAAAAAATCCTTAGGAAACAACTTCTGGCAGCAGAATGTCTGACATTTACAGACAGATCCACCCTGCTCTATGAAAGCTGTCCAGACCTAAGAATATTGCTGTCCAGGCCTCACAACCTCTTTAGTTTCCTGATATGATTTATTGCTATGTTGCAAAGTACAAACGGCTGCCAGCAAGCCAGAACTGGATGCAAACATCTCAAGACCTGATGAAAATGTCCTTGCAGACGCAGGAGAAGGAGTAACCAAATTCTTTTTAGTAATCAGTACAGCTACAGAAAATAGAGAGAGCGCCCAAAGCTAGACATTGCATGGTGGGTCTGAGTGAACCATGTCAATAAAGAGGCTTCATTAGCTGCAAAAACTGGAGCATAAACATTGGTGGAGAAAACCCCCACCAACCAACCAACAAAAACCAACCCAACAAACCCCTCTTCCCCCAAAAAAACCCCACAAAACCAAACAGATGAAGACAATTTGAGTGCAGCCAAAGACAGGGCTGAGGGACAAGCCTCCCTGTGTGCAGGATTTGCTGGGCTGGAAAGCCTGAGGGATTTCTGAGCAAAGTAACTGAGAGATTCTGTGGAACAGGACCCCCATACTTTTTCAATGAAAAAAGCAATATTCAATCAAACATACCAGGTTCATTCCACAGACTATTCTTTTTACACTTAACTTATACTAAGCTTGTAAGACTGCTTCCAACTGTAGAGGACAGGTGGAAATAGATGTTTTGGTGGACTATTGAAACCTTCAGAGGGCCCCAACTAAAACTACAGCTGACTTAGGTGCTCTATATAAATATTATACCTGCACAGAGAGGGATACTGTATGCTTCAAACATTTTGTAGTATGCTGGTGATCAGAAATCAGGCATTAAAGGCTCATTCAAGTTTTTAGAATTTGGAATTCCAAATCAGGAAAAAAATCCAAGAATGCGGAGCATTTTAATAGAGCTGAGTATGTACAACACTTCAGCCTGGAAACAGAAAAAAATCTGCTGCCAAAACATTTGTATTTCTAAATGAAAAATTCTTCCCTAGACAGCTGGAGACACCTCATCATCTCATATGATTTTTTTGTGTGTGTTGTTTCACTGGTTTGAAGAATGGTCATGTCCTGGAAGTGCAAGGACTTTACAAATGGCTCTAGATTACCCTGACACACAGAAGCCAGAAAGTCAAACACTATGGTGTCTACAACTAAGCCATTCAAGTTCTGTTTTGTATCTAATATCCACAGCAATTTGCCAAGGTCACACAGAAAGCATGTAGAGCTGGGAATAGGATTCAGCCTCTCTTTGGTTTAAACCAAAAGGAAGCAGTACTCTTTCCCATACAATACCTAACTAATTTACAAAACACGTATCCACAGGACACAGAATGCAAAAAACATAAGAGAGATCTGCAAGACCCACAGATTCATGGATACAAGTCTGTAAGAGGTTATTATTCACCACAGTTGACCTTCCATCATCAGCTCAGGAAATTCCTAATCCACTAATCTCCAGAAAAAGCAAGGATATGCTGATAGTACAATCATTCCAAAAATACCATTTTTCTTCACAATTTCCCTAAACATCTACTACTTGTCACTGTCCTACACAGTCATACATGAAGAGATTTTTGCACTATATGGTTACCAGCTTCACAATCAAGAGGAGGTTAATGACTACATGGTGATGAGGGAAATCAGACAAATCTTATAAGCATAACCATAATACTATGTAAAGGTAATAACAATCTACATGAAAGCTCTGCAAGTATTACCACTGTACAAAGTTAAAAGAAACTTTTTTTCTTAAATGTAAACAATTCCATCTTGCAATGGTTTTATTATTCTTCATCTCAGTGGTAGTAACATGGGAGCCAGTATAGGAAATAAGCATCGTCATGCCAGTATGCAAGGCTGCCAGAGCCCACATTTGCACTGCAAGAGCATATGGTCCCCTCCCTATGAACCCCTTGAAATCTGGGCTCCCTGCAGCAGAAATGTGAGAAGCACAGCTATGTGACTCATTGAAGAGTCTGATGTCTGAATATTCTTTGGCCAGTGAACAGAGACACCAAGCATTTGTCACTGTCACAGTCTGTATTTTGTGCAAGAGGAAGAAAGCAAAGGGATAGACTACAAAGGTTGGCTCTGAACTTTCCAACTGAATACAGGCAGTAGAAACTAGTTGTATGAAGCACAGGAGAAGATAAAGCCTTGGCTGCACAGCAGAGATTAGAAGACAGTAATAAGGTAAAAAAATAAAAAGAAAGGGGTGTCACTGGTTCCCAATTCATTATTTACTTGAACTTCCAGATTAAATCCTTGCTAAAAGTGCTAGCAAGCTCAAAAAAAGTAAGATTTCCCTTTCATACTGTTATCAAATAAAGTGAATTTCAATAAAGCATATTTTCCCTATATGTTCATTTTTTTTAAGATACTCAGAATTATATGATATGTGAAAATACTTTGGGTTGTATTTTTCACCCCTAAAGTGAAAGAGAAGAAAAATGTTTCCTTTAAAAATATAATGACTTTCAGAAAAATAATGGATTGTCTGTAGCACAGCCTGTTTTTCTTGTTAATGACATTGAGGCATGAAGATTTTCTGTTAAAGAGTACAAAATTATTAGGATCAAAACATTTTCTAATAACATGCTTCTGTCTTCAAAACATTTCACCATTTTAATAAAGTAAACTTTTCTGTGAAAAGCAAGTTTTCCCTTCTTAAACTAATCCTGCATGTTCAACATAAAATGTTATTTTAACAAGCAGATATGTTATGGTGGCATCTCAATAAAAACAAGAAAGACCTATTTGTCCTGAGAAAAGATTACCCTTCAAATGAAGAAAAGATAGATGATTATTTTATGGGTAAAGCTTTCAGTAACAAGTATTTTCAGTTTTTATTTTTCTTTTAAAATGTGATGTTATTTAGAGAGAGATCTGCAACAGGGAACTCATTTGCTTTGCAAAGTAAAATTCCTCCTGGAGAGAAAGAAGTGGGATTTCTTAAATATTAATCTTGGTTTTAATATGTATTTCTACACGCTTCAGAAATGAAATTTGAACAGCATCAGCATTGTTGCTATGACACTCTACTGATGAATGTTACACAGGAAGAGGAGCCCAGCTGAAGACAAGGAGTCCAACTGAAGACAAGGAGTCCAACTGAAGACAAATGAAATCCTTTTTTGCTGCAAAAATTGCTTTAAAAAACTAGCAAATATCTGAGCACAAACATCAACTTACAGCAAGCATTGCTTATGTTTGAAAGTGCTATTCAAAGACATGAATAAAACATTCACCTTCAAAAAGGTAAAATTACCTGTTCAGTTAAGCACTACTATGAAATGCTAGTTGTATAACTAAGACTACTTCATACTTATCTAGAGGACATGAGAGAAGTCTGGCATGCTGGGAAGCAATGGAGCAGAGGCACATGAAGAGCTTGCTGCTTTGATACAAACAGTTGCGCTGAGGTTGCTCCTTTCACCACCATACAGCGGAGATGTTGGCCCCAACTTAAGAGAAACTTCCATACAAAGTCTCTGTCAATCAAGTGAATTGAATTCTTCCTACCTTCACTTACCAAGCTAGTTTTAGTTCCCTTATTCTCTTCACTCACTTTCCAGAACCGTCTCCCAGCATAGCTCTGTGCTGCTAAGCCGCTGATGTCCACTCATGAAGCAAAGCATATGATCTGCACAGTGCTCTAAAGGCTAATTAGTAAAGTGCTGAGCTTTCAGGGAAGAGACTCTAGAATTCTACATTTATTGCTTATTTGATCTTTGTATTTGTTTGCAGAAAATGGCATTAATAAGAAAAAAGCATAGTGTCTCTAGTAAAACCACACAGAGATGTTTGCTTTCCTCAGTTAAAGCAAATATTTTCATTGTACATATGTGCATGACTTTTAATACTGTTCTCTGTTCACCATGTTTAGCAGGATTCAGATTATGACCGTTATCCTTGGAAGAACATGATCCAATTACAAAATTACATTAAGTATTTGTCAGTAAATACTGCTTAAACAGGACTAGCATAAAAAAGTTCTTTGTTTAATAGCACTGGCACTTGATGTTTCGCTTTTCCCACTACATTATTCTTCCTATGACATTGATTAGGCCAAAGATTATTTTATCAAGATACTTTGTTCTGGTAAACTTTACAAAACAGAGGAAGGAAATTTTATATTTGAGGAAACAAAAAGTGATTGATCAGCAACAAGACGATCACAGACCACATTCGGGTGTGCCCACTGAAAAAGAAGCAATATCTGCTTCCACTACTCCATACTTTGGCCTGATGTGATCAACACAATTAAATCTGGGGTTTGCTTCTACGAGTCACTGCACAATTTCTAAGGATGAAACACTATTTTATTCTTCTTGGTATATTTAATACTTTGAGTATATAAAAATATTCTACAGCATTAGGAATTATATAAAAAAAATAACATTACTTGCCCATTTGTTTTTGTCTGTATAACATTTCTAATCAGAAACAGATTGCCATGCTTTTGTTTTACTCTGAAATGTTTCCCAATATCTGTTTTGCATCACAAACTAAAAATACACAGATAATATTTCTATATATTGATCTTTCTTACAGAATAAACTAACATTGATAAATCCTAAAAAGATTATCTCTTATATTTAAAAATAAGAAAAAAAATATTAACAGGGTCAAACATTCATATGCTAAAGAAAGCCAGTATTCGCAACACCACTAGCACTACAATTTCAAAAAGTTTAATGGTTGGAACTAGTGATCATCTTCCAGAAAACACACACAAGTTTGCTTACTCAAACAGCAGTTCTAATGTTTCAGGAATACAAAAGTACAGTTTTTATCTACAAAAAAAGGTAAATTAGAAAGATAAACACAACTAGACAGATGGCAGTAAGTAGGAATATTTCTAGCATGATGTAGTAGTATTTGGTTCTTTTTGTTCCAGCAGTATCAAGGCAGAACAGGGTAAACATCAAATAAAGTATATTCACAACTTTTCACTCCACCCAAAACATGATTAGGTTCATGTCATAGAACAGCTCAAAGCTTGCACCAAACTAAAATCAGTTCCCACACTAGAAAGTTTGTATTATATATACTACCAAGCTTTTCTTAAATATCTGTTAATGGGAAGCCTTGAAGGTAAGGAACAAGAATGAAAAAATCCTCCTCAAAATTTGTGGACGAAGGTATAACAGCAGAAGAGAAAGAGATAGCGGGCCTATAAGTGACAAGAAATGGTAAAAGTGTCTGAATTCTGGTATCAAGAACAGATGGAGCCTGCAGCCATCCACAAAATACAGAACAGAATCCTACTCAAAGATGGTAAATGAAAGCTTCCAACTCTCATCATGGACCATTGGCCAGTGAAAAGAAATTAAGAAGGCCAAAAAGTTACTGAGTTTGTAATATTTGGGAAGAAAAAGATTTTCTGACACCAACTGAAGAAATTATAAACTCTAAGAAACAAAAAAAAAGTGTATTTATTTTCACTATGAATGTTGCCTATAGTATGTTGTTTTACAATTGTTTCTATTTTCTTCCAAATACAAACACTGAAATACTAACAAATAAGAAAATAGTAGGCCATTTGAAGAAATTAAGAGAAAAGGAAAGAGAAAAAAGAAAAACATCCCCAAACAAATCAGACTGGGCTATTAAAAAAAAAAAAAAACCACAAACATGCTGCAATCCAATCAAAACCTGCAGCTCTCTTTGCAAGATTTTTCTTTTTTCTTTTTTTTTTTTTTTTTTTAAGAAACTGACAGAAACATGTCTCATGATAGGAGCCTTTGGTTCAAACGAATTATTTTTATACATTCAGAAGATAGGCCAAGTTGTCTGTCTTGATGGGTTTTGATCCCTACTGAATCAAGCAAGTTCCCATATTAAATTCAAAGATTTTCAAATGCTCTTGTAAATTAGAGATGTACTTCAATGCTTCCAAAAGTAAGAGAATATTTTTTTTGGCTGCATCTTCTTTCTGCAGAAATAACATATTTTCTGTAGGAAAGACAGATTTGCTGTAATCATGAAAGATGTTATTTGGTTAGTTATTATCTGACCTTCCTGTCACATAGGAGATAAAACAACATTGTTCTTTCCCTTTTCAGAGAAAAGTGGTAATCATAATAAAGCCTTTTCTAGCAATGCTAATATGAATAATGTCAAAGGTAGTAAAAATCTAAATAAAAAAATAAATAAATAAATAGAACCCAGAACTTAACTGTAGTTACTGTATTGGTGCCACCGTAGAACTATGGCACCATGATTTATATGATCACAAAATAACACCAATTTATGAAAATATTCCTAAATAAAAATCTTACAAGTAGATGAGTCAGTAATGTACGCTAGAATTTTCCAATTTGATATAATTCACTTTTATTTAAAGGATATTTACTTGCTGCAAGCATGAATGAGATATTAGCAAAGACTGATATTTCCAGTCACAGCTCCAAAAAATAATGATCTTTAATTCTTTGTTGTAACTTATCTGCAAGAGCACGTGGGTCCTTTAAGTGTTAACAAAAAAGTCAATCTTATTGAGGGAAGATAGCAGGTATCCATTGAAATAAGGTGGCTTAAGGCTTGAAGAAGGACTTTGAGTAGAGAAGCCTGTGAGAGAAGACCTGTTCCTCTAAGGTATCAGAGTTCTTGGGGTTATTCTTCACTTCTGTTTTTGACCCATAACTAGCCAAAGAACCTGTTTATACCCATCCCAGAGAAGTAAAAAAAGACTTATTTGAATTTCCATCCTCCCTCGTTTGTCAAAGGTGGTGCATCATTTAACAAGGTTTCAGTCCAAGAGACAAGAGCATATGATCCACAGAGAGAATGCTACTCACCCAAGTTATTCAGCTAGTGCCTTTACAGGCATTTGCTAAGCAAAATATTCATAATTATCATCATCACAAATTCAGCTATCTACAAATACAAATGCTGTCTTTTAAGGCTATGCTCATTAATACAATGAATTGCTGTCTGAAAGGTCTTTAATAGTGTGACTGCTGCCAATGGTTACAAGAGAGTACTTGACTGGTCTTTCACCTTTCACAACTAATGTTGTCATCTTCCATTTCAGAATCCTTACATAAATCTTATATTATTACTACTGGAGACAGTAATATTTCAAAACATTGTCTTTTTCTGCAGGGATTTCAAGGCAAGCTGTTTAGGTCTTTCTCAGCTTACATCATCTAGATAGTTGAATTTAGAGCTTTTCCCTACTGCAAATATTTAAGCAAGTTTTGCCTTTCTCTTTCCTACCATTCATTCCTGACATATTCAAAGATGACTATAGAAATTCATTAGGCAGCATTCTATTACTCCAAATTTTCAAATGGTTTTCATAGAATCATAAAATCATGATTCATTTTTTCTTCATGTACACAGCTTACTATTTGCTTCCTGAAAATATATTGGACATTTAGAACAGAAATTCTGCTTACCTATTTGATACTTTGGAATTCATATATCTTGCTTAATTTTCTTTTGCTTTGGTAAAGCTTGGAGTTCTCAAAAAGCCTAAAACTCATCAATGGTGCTGCTAGTTCTCTTAAAGACATATTTCAGATGATTAATTATCTCCATCCTATAAAAATTGTCCAAAACTATCAAAGTAATAGTGAGGTGTAACATAAACACATTTATTTTGATCATAAACAATCAATAAAACTTTACATTTTCTGGTGATTCATCCAAGCAACTTCTTATAGATCCTCATATTCTCATGAAAGGCATATTTGAAAATTCCAAGGTTTCTTATATGTATCTGTATATTTCTAGGGATCTGTATACTTAAGATGAAACAATGCCCGTGGTTGGGCACCAAATTCAGATCAATCAGCAAGATTATGGAACCCTGGTATTGATTTGGGGCATATCAGAAAGGGAAAAACACCCTGCAATATCTTTCTGTCTTCACAACTACAGTAGCATCAGAAGGTAGAGTGCTGTCTATGCTGCAGTCCACACACAGACTTATACAAAACAGCAGACAAAACATCTTAGACTCCCTTTGACTGCACATGGGAAGCTAAAAATTTTCACAATAATCACAAGAGTTACAAAGGTTATAGTGGCTATGAATGCATAGTCTTTTAGTGGAGTTTCCTAAAAATTTTGTCTAACTCACAGAAGGGACTTGAATGTCTGCCTTTACCCCAAGCAAATATCCTGACCACTGAACTGTTAGAAATGGGAATGACAAACTTCTCCAAGTTTGTCTTTTAAAGTACATTAAGAGCATTCAAGTCTTCTAGAGAATCAGGCCTGAAAAGGTAAAGTACCAAATATTTCCAAGATCAGAAAAAAATTCCTTTTTTTTCCCTTTGGTCTTTCAACCTAAATTTAAAGATGGTTTCTCAATAACTGATTTGCCAGAGTCATCATCTGGTGTTAGTTTAGACTGATTTAAATGGAATTAGCATGCAGTAGGCAAGAACAAGCCTACTTATTCCATTTTACTGCTCTTAGAGCATTCAGAGTCTAAACTACATCTGATAAAACCATGAAACATCAAAAGCACAGTGTGGCAAAGGGGCAGGATGCAGCAGAGAAGCATGCAAACTGAATAAAATAGAGTGTGTTTCAATATCCACACATTTTAGTTCCCAGAGACAAAAAAAGGAAAAAAGAGAGAGAAACAAAGAAACATTACATAAAGAATATTAAAAAAAACCCCTAACCCAGCCAAAGAAAAAAACAAACAGGAGAGTGGAAAGTTACATCGAGGTACTGTGAGGAAAGGTTGAACTTTACTGACAGAATCATGGTTTTGACAAGGTCAAGCAAGGTCCACTATTTTCTTAAAATCAGGCTTTGTCCTACTCATGTAATGAATCTAGTTTCAGGGTGTTATAAACTGATATTTCAGAAGGCCATTTACTATCTAGCATAAGCTTGCTTTTATTTGTTTTTTCCCGATCTGGGTCAGAAAGCAGATGTACAAAAGTCAGCTTAGTCTTCATTCAAAAAACAGGAGCCAGAAACTTAAACTTCTGCTTTTATTTGAACCTTACCCAAACATAATTCTATTGTTTTCTGAGGAATATTAAATTCTGCCTACATTCAATAGTTATGCTAATGAAACTATTCACTCCTACAACTGCAAGTCAACAAAAGTTAGAATAAATCAGAAGTTTTATACATTTCAGAAACAACTAAAATAGTCGAGCATCAAATAAAGACTGCAACTGCTCAGGGGGGCGGGGGGAAGGAGGAGAAGGAACTGAAGGAATAGATTTACTTTTTAATAAAGCCAAAGATGAATTTTTAGGTTTTACTCTTATGCAGTAGGCATTGCAAAATGTTATACTGTATACAGACTCCAATAAACAAGTCAGAAGGTGCATCAGACCCTAAATTGACATACTTGATGGTGGCAAAGACAATAGTAAACTGCTTTATCACTGAGAGCAGCCAGCACTACATATAGTTGTGACATGCTCTCATGCACCTATGTTTTTTCATATTCAGACACTATATATCCGTCCTTTGAAGTAGACTATTCAATTCATCATCCAACTCACATTCATAGTTTTGAAGATACTTCAGGCAAAGGGTGTTCTCTCAGTTGATCTATTTGTTGTTGCAGCACCAGTACATTTTCTATGCATAATCCATTACTTATGGCCAAGAGAATAATACAAATAAAAAAAAAAAGATTGTACAACATTCTCCAAGATCCTCATAAACCTATCCAGCTGCATCATAAGCAGCTTTTACATACCTCAAAGAAAACCCTAAATTTGTCAAAGTCTTAACACCATTGCACATCTTTAACTGACTTATTTGAAAAAGTGAGCAATAAGAATGTTTCTTCTAATATTATTAAGCAAGATTCACAGAGTAGCTGCAGAGCTCACAACATTTTGTGCATATGTGTGGTTTAGCTAATATTTTGAGCACAGTAATGATCTTTCTTGTGATGTCCAGGCTTAATAGTTACATAAGATAATTATTTTAGGTTACCCAACAGGTAATCTGTATATGCAAATGCCACAGACTCTCATTACAGAAACAAAAAAAAAAAGAAGTTCATACAAATTTCTAGGCTTTCTCCAAATTCTATCTTATATTAAAAAGAACATATACATGGACATGCACACACATGGACATGCACATAGACAAATCATATTGAGATCCCAAAAACTTGCCTATTGTGTTCTCAAAGTTATCACTTCAGTTCATGTAGTTACACATCAATCATGAAAGTGCAGATTAGGATTAGGTTAACCAAGATGCTCCAATTCAGATGCTAGTCACCACAGCTGACTTCATAATAAAAACATAATTCAAGAGTCCCAAACTAATGAGAAAACAGTTATCTTGGTCCAGAAGTCAAAGCCTAAATCCCTAAAAAAGTAGTTTATTTCTAACAAACCTCCCAGGGCCTGACTGCATACAGGAATTATAGGTTAGAGATCCAGCTCTTCAATTCTGAGCATCTCAGTTTCCTCATTTCTAGAAAAAGAGACTACAGGCAAGAAAGTAAGTATACTACCATTATTTAGATATTTACTTGCCTATTTAAAAATAAAGGAGGGGGATGGAACTAACTAACTCCATAGGAAGCTTTCTTATGAATCCAAATATTTTATTGGTGACGTTCCATTAATACAGTGGTTAAGATGAAGTGTGAGGTTTTTCTTAAAAGCCAACAATTTCTGCAAGTACCTCTTAAACTATGAGTTCTGCTCATAGTACCATAGCTATAGTTACAAATTTATGTGTTTGTCCCTCCCACAAAAACACAACCTAAATGACACTGTAGCAGCCTTCAAGGAAACAAGAGGGAGGTTGAATTCATTATTGATTTTTGCACCAGTTGGTATGAGTCCATAGATTCATGGTCACTGGCACATTTTGCCACTGCCATGTGTTTATTCTGCTTTAGAAAAAAAGATTAATATATGCAACATGAAAACAGAATATTTAACAATATTACAACACGCAGCATTAACAGTTATTTAAAACTGAACAAACTTAGCTTGCATAGGAAAAAAAAATATTTCTTTGTGCTTTTTCAGCTAATTCCTGTTCAATCTTTACTGACAAGTTCTCAATTTCATTTATAATCAGCTAATACTACCTAATTTCCTGAATTTAAGTAAGGAAGTATCTTTATTCTGTCTTTAGTGTATCTATCTGTCATATTTCCTTGTTCTCACTGGAAAACATGAGATAGCAGAGTGACAAGAAACATTATTTTTTTAAAGTTATGTCATTAATGATAATTTTTTATTACTTTAATTCCTAGTAATCTACATGGGAAGAATCCAATACAGCACCCTGTTGAGTCCAGTTACGTCTTTTCCATTAAAGCTTTGCAAGTTTCAACTCATGTCATTTAAAGGGCTTTAATCTTTTGTTTCTACTAATAAAAGTCAAATATAATTACATTGTTCAAAGAGTTCAAGCTTAGAGTTTACTTCAAAAAATTATTCAAATACAATTGCAAAACATTCAACAAAATCTCATGATGTTGTGGAGATGAACAAATCACCTTCCCATGTTTAGACAGTCACAAGTCAAAGATTTAGAAATCTTATATACCTGATAACATAAGGAATTAATTTTCCAGTGGAGGATAATGTGCTCTTCCATGAAATATGTGGCAATGTTGAACAGTGCATGAAATTGAAAATGAGCAAGAACTTACTAATCAAAAGCAATGATAAACCTTGCACTCTAACAGGACAACTCACAAAGCTGCACTCTGAAACCCTCTGGCTTAAATATAACAACCCTCTCTGGCTTAAATATAACAACCCTATAACCAGTTTTATAATCAGGTGTTCTTCCTCATGTCAGCAATTTGTAACACTTAAAATTCTTCATCAAGTATTTTAGTTGTATTGAAAACATTCAACAGAGTTTCACCTACTTCTGAAGCTTTGCTTCTGCACTCTTGCCTATACGTTCTGCCTCTCAAGATCTAAACAAATTCTACAAGGTAGACCCTATGTGGACCTAGTACTTATGGCATGAAATTCAGAACTATCAATCGAATTTTTTTCTTTAGAGCAAACACTATTTTTTATTACTGTTGCATCAGTTTTCAAGGGCTGTTTTCCAGCAATAGAAATTCATGAGTAATTACTCTGCGACCACCATGTGTGGTGCTGGAGGGGAAAAAAAAATAAATCTCTTTTTCACATTTTCTTGCAGGGTCTTTCGCATAACCAGCATTCTCCTTTTCTGTCAAACCACACTAATCGTCAGAGGCATTGCACATGGACCTTGTTCCGTCAAACTATTACTAGTTCTAGCTTGTCTGAAGGCATTTAAAGTACACAAAACTGAACACTCAGGATCAAGGGGAGCTCTCAGGCAAGTAGAAAAATGCTTCAAACATTTCATGTAGAGATATTTCAGGCTTGAAGCTTTAGTCTGAGCTCTTGGCACTTGATAGCAAACACATTACATGCCCCCTACCTGCTCCACAAATCTGTCTCCTTATCCCACTTTCTTGTGTCTCAAATAAAACCAAATAAGCAGGGAAATTATTGCAACAAAAAGGGAGTCTCCCTCTCAAGTAAATAATAAAACAAAAAGAAAAGCCACGTACTTTACATATTCATTGTACTGTATTATGCAACACACAATAGCTTTCCAGGTTGTACTTAGAAGTTTTTACCAGCACCAGCAATATTCAGTGCATTCAAATTGAAATGAAGGAAAAAAAAAAAAAAAAAAAAGAGGGGGGGGGGGGAAGTGCATCTGCCTTTACTTCCCCAAGGCAAAGAGACAAATACATAGCACAGCCAGCAGAGACTTCAAGAAACAGTCTGTTAAGAAAACTGTCTCAAGTGGGTATACAAGAGATGCCTTCAACTCGGGATTTTTCTCTGCAGAACAAGCATGAAAGAAATTATCATAAGCAAGGTTAAAACTGTTTGAAATATACTGTCTTATACATCATCAGTTATCAAATCCTAGAGGAGAACCCTGTAAAATTTGGGAACAAGTCTAGAAACAAGCTTTTCACATTACTGTACAGATGACTACTTTGAGGATTAATGATCATTGATAGGTATTGGACAAAAATACAGAAAGTGTCTAAATCACCTTTCTCCCTAGGCACCAAGCTGTAGTCACACTTCTGCTCATACTGTTTCCCCCAAAAGAGCTAAGCTTCTCCAGAGGAGTTACGGGGTGGTATCCCTTCCTTCACACCTTCATGCCATACCACGAAGCCTAGTAGTTACACTACTCTCCAAGGACATGGAAATACCATTTCAAAATCCCGTCAAGCAGGGCAAGAAGTTATCTTCTTCCTAAAAAAAAAAAAAAAAATAAAAAAAATGCTTCAACCACTTCACTGATACACTAAGCATGAGTAATTCACACACAAAAGCT
Organism: Balearica regulorum gibbericeps; assembly: GCF_011004875.1. Lineage (NCBI taxonomy): Eukaryota > Metazoa > Chordata > Aves > Gruiformes > Gruidae > Balearica > Balearica regulorum. Next base: position 49,716,533 of record NC_046187.1, on the reverse strand, counting down.
TTTCCTCTTCAGAAGAGGGAATTAGGTATTTGATGGTAAGCAGTTTCTACTACTACACATGCTGAAATCACTTTAAGCTGGTTTATCTGCAAATTTGCTGGCTCACAGAATTTGCACTTGCAAAACCAGCTATTGCTCCTATCTTGTAATGGGATCTGTGCAGTGGGCTGTCCTGCAAAGCATCTTATTAAAACTTAATTTCTTTGTAAGCAGATCTTTTTGCCTGAATAGTTTTCATGTTCATAAGCTGTGCAAAAGAAAAAGCATCTGTAAATATAGGAAGTTGAAAACTCCTCTGGAAAATTCAGAAGACACTGTAAACTGTCCAAGCCAATTATCACTTGTTTACTTCTTCGCAAAACAGCACAGGATGTTGAATTCAGCACAAGCACAGGAAAAGCAAACAAACAGAAGATCTGCCACATCCCAATGATATCAGTGGTCTCCGGTTCAGGCCCACATTGTTTAACAAGAACATTTGCTTTACAGCAATTAAATTCAGTGTAGAGACGTGGATTCTAGAAATCTTAATGGTTAACAATATGTTCCTAACGGCTAACAGTATGCTTACTTTAAGCCAAATATAGGTAAATATTTCTGGCTCATAAGGACTGAAGGAAGGCTTGTACACTCAACTTTGTATGCAACTCCAATGACCAACAAGTCACACTCATGTTGTTTGTGAATGTGAAAAAAAATACAGAAATGCTAAAATATCAAAGATAAATTTGAAAATTGTATGCAATTTCTTCTTTTGTTTTTTTCAGTCACTTTCAACCCAGTAGTTCTGTTAATGGCTTCCAAGATTATTGAGAGAAAACTGCAGAGCACTAGCAAGGCGAAAAGGGGATGAACTCATAACCTTACAGGGGTTGAGAAGTAAACTCATAAGCTGGAATGAATCGGAAACGTCTGAGACTGTATCTAGAAAACCAAGCAGGGAGGAGCACAGAGACAACTGGAGCTGAACAAACCAGCACATCTACATTGAAAAAGTTACTGTTCCTGACACTGGAGCTAGGAGCCTAATGCCATCCTAATTCATGTATTAATTTACCTTTTGTTATATTAAACTCATATCTTATTTAAAAGCTCTGAATCAGACCTCTTTAATCATCTTGGCATCTACATGGTTCCAAAAGTAGACAAAGAAACAGGTGAGCATAAGGAAAGGAAGTGAACTACAAAATATTCCTAGTCTAAGGATGCCATCACAGGTAAAATTTCCCACATATCTATCAGACAAATAAAACAAATTCAGACAAAAAACAATCCATCTCCTTATTGAGAAAGCTGAGCTACAGGAAAGGAGGAGAAAGAAGTGCTAGCTATTTTTTTAATATTCTGGCTTTACCTAAGTTTACATTTTCATAAGACTGTCAGCCATCAGATTTATAGAATACTGCCCTTCCAGAAAAATGAACTTGTGGGTTTCACATGACAAGCCAAAAGAAGATACATCTCTTCAAAAAGACTTTTTTTTTCACAAAAAATATTAACAGCAGAACCTGTTACATATATAAATATGAACAGAAATTTAGATCTTATCCAAAATTTAGATAAATTATTCTCTTCAAAGAACTTGAAAACAAATCACTTCTAAATTGTTAGTGCTAGTATTCATTAACTAACATTATTAGAGATATGACTGCCAAACGTGCTATATCCTTCATAAAATTCATATGACAAAAAAGCAGAATAAAAAAAAATATGCTAGATCAGAGCAGGTAGTTATTTAGTTAAACATTTTTCACAAGAGCAGGCCTTCTACCAACACCTCAGTAAGTGTAGGATATCCACTATTTAATGGTCATGTGGCAAGCAGTATCAACTATTAAAAAAAAGCTTAGGAAAGCTGTAAATTGTAAAGGTGTAGCAAATTAGTAAATTGTGGTGTAGCACCTCAGAAACTGGAGTTGTCACTTGATGAAGTATTGCTTAGCAAAAAGTTTTGAAGATTACTACAATAATGTAAAACACTACTGTTAAAAGAAACAAGGATATTGTGGATTCATACAAACACCAGAGAGAAAATAGAAAATGTGCTAAAATAAATAATCAGGAGTTAAAAGCTATGTAGCTACAAGGCATCATTTGCATTTATGTGAGTATAAAAAAATATTGCTTTTAGGGTAACTCTGCTCAATTTTATCAAGTTATTACTGAAGAAAAGTCATCAATAAGAGAAGAAACATGTTCTCCTGTCCACTTTCCCATAGAACAGGAAGGAAAAGATGCAAAACCAGAGCGGGGAACAAACAGAGCAATGAACTGAACTGAGAAAAACCAACACATGCTATAAAACCCAGGGGATACATGTTGGCCCTGACCTTATGACCCAACATTTAGATATTGTTCCCCTGTACTTTCTTCAATTATGTGCACTGCAGAAACAATAAAGAAAATAGACTGCATAGACTAGCCCTACAACAACGCTAAAAACCTTTTTATACATTTTTTATTTTCATCTAATCTTCACCTATACTTCATAGGTAAACTGGAAAATCCCTATAGCCCACGCTAGATTTTAACTTGCTGGCATGTGTTGGGGTCTCTTTAAGCACATCTGAAGAGCAAAACGAAACCTGTGTTCTGAGTACAACCTCACTGAGATGCCACTTGTTCCCTGATGTTATGCATTTTTCATAAGCAGAGGCACTTTAAAATGACCACTAACACAGCAGCTAGAACAATTTATTTTCAAGAAAAGATTGCCTTTGCAAATGAAGTAAAAAGTTAGAAAGAATTTTATATTAAAGCCCTAAAGAACAATTAGCATGTTATTAAAGAAGAATAGGCAGATATATTTCTTAAACAGCAAACACACATTTCCTCAGCGGTATTTCTGCTGCACAAGGGTAATAATTAGATGCCACTTTAAAAAAGCATTATGTTAAACATAAACTAATGAATGCATCTTTATGTCAAGTAGATTAACCTTAATATGCTTCATCTTTATGTAAAAATCACAATGAGTATCTGGAGGTTCATCATTTCCTCTGATGCATAAAACTGTGAAAGCAGTGTGTCTCAAGTCTGATTTCATAAAAAAAATAGCAGCTGCCACTATGTAGAATATTGGCAAATCTCACATATAGGAGGAGTTTCTCCTACGTATGTGTTATCTACATTGCTATCTATGTGTATACATGTGCACATAGAAAAACTTAGTTTTATCCATTATTAATTGAGAACATTAACTGCATGAAAGTCAGGAGTAGTCAAATTACATACCAGTGTTATCAATCCAGATTAAATTTATCTTTAAATGGTAAACCTTGCAAGTGTTTCAAGTGACCTCAAATTTTCTAAAGCTTTCAGCTATAGGATAACACTGGTATTTATAAAGGAACTACTTATTTTTTTCTGCAAACCAAATAACTAAACACACAGATTTTTTTACAATGATTTGTGAGTCTATCTAGAAATGGTTACAAAAAATAGAAAATTTTAAATTTCTTTCATTGTGAAGTGGGCAGAAAACCCTAAATGAAAGAAAAACAAATTATGTAACAAGATTAAAACCTGTAATGTTATAATACTTGCTTATCTGATATTTTTTCATATAAGAATATTGAGATATCTTTCACAATACCAGAATATTATATTCTGTAAAAGTAATGGTACATTTTGGTCTTCTCAAAATAATTTCATTCAAGTTTTTATGAAAGAGCATTCGGTTTTACCACAAAGATAAATTTCCACATATAGATTCTTACTTGGTTTAGGAACAATTGCTTTTATTATTTAAAGCTAACTTGTATGATGACTTGTGGAATATTTACACTAAAGGCTTTCTGAGAATATTAATATCACTGACAAAGTTTCTTAGCACACTTTGATTCAATAACGTCTTTCTACCAGAAATAAATAAATAAATAAAAATGCAAGAAGCTCTAGATATAGCAAGTTCAAAAAGAAATATTCTGCCCATGGTCTGCTACAAATCATAAGCTATCATAAGCTATCATAGGGCAAGTTTATGGTTTACATCTTCTAGACAACAGTAGGTTCAAATGATTTGCTGAATTACCACTTCTGGACGTCCGCTTGCCTCATGTAATTTCATTAGAAAAATACACACAAACATAAATGCCAAGATCAGTTCAGCTACACATGTAGGAAGGTGTAAGAACGCCCTGTCCTTTCTCCAGTAGACAGGTAAGTGCTTCCTTCCCTGAATGGGCAACTTCAGCAGCAGCTCTCCCACAACAGGGAGCACTATAGGATTCCCAGGTCACAAAGAGACACTTTCTACTTTCCACCCTTACCCCTTCCCTTATGTTCGCTAATTATGCAAAGAAGGAAAGAGAGCAAAATAAAATAGCGTTTCTTGTGACAAAAATGCAGAGTGATATGAGCTTTGTAGTACTCAAAACAAACTGCTCTATCCACTTGCTAACAAGGCTCTCATAAAAACACAGGACCTGCTAGCAATAACTCAGTGGCAGCCACATCATTATCTCCAAAGTGGAGTGGATACGCTGCTCCTTTGCAACAGGGACTTTCGCTGTAAAAAAGAAGTAATATTTCAATATACCTGCATTTGGGCTAATGCCAATGGGCATAGAATTATATAGTGAGAATATCCTTGAATTAAAATATGCCAGAGGAAAGTAAAACATCTTCATCCACTACAAGTGTATAGCTACTTCAGGCAAAATGGAAAAAAATGCTTTAAAAATCTTTTATTAAGCCACAGTCTCTTTAATCTCATTCCTGCTCAAACTGTGAATATAAAATAGAGCAAATTATTCTTCCATGTTCATCTATATGGAATTTGTTACTCAATTTTTCTCATATTCAGTTTTCTTTATCCTTTTGATCAGAATTTTGATGAGGAAAAGAAAACATGCACAAAGGCATTAGAGAAGGGATACAGTAAGAGGTAATAAGAGGAAAGAGGAGTTGCAGCTAGAGGTCCCAAACGTGATCAGGGGTCAGTCAGTTGTACTCCTTCTTTTATAAACATAAAATAAGGAGAAGCCTTGAAAACCTTATAAATCATAGAGATAACTAGATCCTCAGGGGTCAGTATTTGGACCAGCACTGTTTAATATCTTTGTCAGTGACATGGACAGCAGGATTGAGTGCACCCTCAGCAAGTTTGCTGACGACACCAAGCTGTGTGGTGTGGTCGACATGCTGGAGGGAAGGGATGCCATCCAGAGGGACCTTGACAGGCTTGAGAGGTGGGCCCGTGCGAACCGCATGAAGCTCAACAAGGCCAAGGGCAAGGTCCTGCACGTGGGTCAGGGCAATCCCAAGCACAACTACAGGCTGGGTGGAGAATGGATTGAGAGTAGCCCTGAGGAGAGGGACTTGGGAGTGTTGATTGATGAAAAGCTCAACATGAGCCAGCAGTGTGCGCTTGCAGCCCAGAAAGCCAACCGTGTCCTGGGCTGCAACAAAAGAAGCGTGACCAGCAGGTCAGGGGAGGTGATTGGGATATTGGAAAGAAATTCTTTACTGTGAGGATGGTGAGGCACTGGAACAGGTTGCCCAGAGAGGTTGTGGAGGCCCCATCCCTGGAAGTGTTCAAGGCTAGGTTGGATGAGGCTTTGGGCAACGTGGTCTAGTGGAGGGTGTCCCTGCCCTTGGCAGGGGGTTGGAACTAGATGATCTTTGAGGTCCCTTCCAATCCAAACCGTTCTGTGATTTTATGATCACAGGTGACAGAAAATAAATATTACCATAGTTTTATAGATGAGAAACAAACACAAAGTCACACTAGAATTTTCCATCAGAGTTAAAATATGACCCCAAATCCCCAGTGTCTGTCCCAGTGGCTCCACATAAAATGGAGTATTCAAATAAATGCCAGAAGAAATGCCTTTTTTGTTCTGTAGGAAGAAATCTCTTTTTAGGATTTGACGGTTTTGTTTAAATATGTGTGCATTGCTATGCAGCTCACAGATGGCTATGTTCTCTGAAGAAAACACTTTTATAAAACAGTATACTTTGCCAGAGGTGGTATAAAATTCTCTCCCCAATTACAGATGATGTAAATTTTAAGTAATATAAACCACACTGACTCTTCAGTAATATGACAATGCTGAGATCTTTTATAGAAAACACAAAGCCATGTCTTCTTAAATATATCTGGTTAGATATTGATCTCCATGTACAATAACTTGTCTCAGGTTTTATTTTAATAGTCCTACAATATCATCAGATAATCATTATATCTTGCAGTAAGTGTTTCATCTTTTTCTCCCATATTTTTATAATCCACATTTTTAAAAGCAAACCAAGTTAAATATTACAGATGGCATAGAAAGAATATTTTAATTCTTTTTTAAGGATTCTGAGTCTTCTTTATCTTTCTCCGTTGCAGTAGCCTGATCATTTGTCAGCAGTAATTGGGATAACAGGATTCACCTATAGAACGATATGAGAGATATTTTTCCCTCAAAAATCCTGAAATATTCTCTGTAAATAACTTAGGAGAGTACAAAGCAATTTAAGCTACTGTTCCATAAGAATTATCCTAATAAGATCAACAATGTAACATTCCTGTAGTTTGATTACTTATATAAAATGCCATCACAACTTATGTGAAACTTTCTACTGCATCATCAAATATATATTGATTAGACAATTAGCTGTGTATATAAGTCACAGCTTCCAACACAAGCACATACTCAGTAGCCCCAATTAGCAAAGATCAGGTTGGTAACAGCTAAGACATCTTGTAGCCAAAGAAATGGAAGATGCAGTCTTCTCCTGTGTTGGTGACAGAGCAGAGCTCATTATCTATGTGAACTAGCATCAAAAATATTCTACATTTTGACCACTTAGATCACAACAAAGAAGAGGAGGAAAAAAACCACAGAAGAAAAATGGAAATAGTGATTGCAGGCACGTTGATACTCAGTCGTCTCTTTGGTGTGTATATTTATACAGATAGTTTGAAGTTAGTTTCATCTTTCCTACTACATTGAAATCAGAAAGGTAGTCTCACATAGTAATAAGAGATTCCAGAGAAATGTGATTTTTATGGAAGTAAAGATAGTTGCGTGCCTAGATTTATCACAGGGACTCGTGAGGACTTCTGTCCTCCCTACCCTGTGGCAAGTCTCACTAGTGCCTTCCTGCTCTCTAGCGCTCAGTCCCTTCATAGCCAGGGAGACACCTCACATGCGGCAGCTAGCAGCACTAGCACGTCGCCTTTCCAGCCATCCCTCCATTACAGACCCAGCGCTGCTGCACGTTCAGTATCTGGGTACGGCCCAACAGCAGGAGCAGGATGCTTCTCTTCCCTGTGGCCATCAGAGCTCACCCAGTGACAGAATGTCTTTCCTTCAGAGAACGTGTGCTGTTGCTGCAAACATTTCTAAGGCTTTTTTTTTTTTTACCCTTTCAGTTACCAGCAATGTATCACTTCAGTTTTATGCGCGTCATGTCCTCAAACACGCAGAAGAAATCAAAGCTCTAAGGAAAGTAGCTCATGGTAAAATAAGGAATATTCCATTGAACCATAATTGTGCTAGAAATGAGTAAATTTCTTGACAAAAAAATTAAGCTGAAAGTCAGAATGTTGTGCATGAGATATGCAGAGAGAATGCATCCTAAACAGTAATTCTTGGACTACTTTTTGAAAACTGCAAAGCTCTGACAGTAATCCTAATAAGGAGAAATATAATTCTTTGTTTTGCACTTTACAAAATGTGAGTATAAATTATCATCTTATTAGGAAATTGTCCAGTATAGCATCACGTTCTCTCAAAGTTAATTCTCAGTCTGTATCTCCCACTACAAGTGCTGCATGAGCTATGAGAAAGACCCCGAGTTTTCAAATTAGATTTTCAATGGCTAAGAACCAATATGAAGATTAGAAATTCTATTTGCTTAACCAATCCACATTCTTTTGCCAGGAGTTTTCAAGCCAAACAATGTCCTAAATTGAATTTTGTTTAAATTGCATGTATCAAATTGGATTTTAAAGAAATCAAAAAAGACAAACCTTAATTGGTTTAAGCTGGATCATTTTCTTCTCAGATGCATAAAGCTGAAACATTATTTCTTCAAAGAGGAAACATTAGATGTATGGTTGTTGTATTGTGGTGTCACTTAAACTGTAAACTAATTGGATAGTGCTACACATTTAACCATTACTGTATTTTAAGCTGGCAGTACTAAAATCTAAACAATATTTCAAGATTTATAACAGACAACATATAGTTCATAGCATTTTTCCTGTGTTCTAAATAAAAAAAAATTAAAATAGACCAATACAAACTGTAATTTCTGAACCTAGAATGTGCTTTCATAAAGTCAGAAGAAAAGCAAAGATACTAAGACACAAAGAGTAAGTAATTAAATATATATATTTAAAAAAAAAAAAAAAAAAAGGTTCTTTGTCAGTTTATAGCATCTTAGAAGGAGCCAAGAGATCACTGAAGAAAATCACAGGAAGTGCCAGTGATGAATATCATGAAATCAAAGTATTAAAGACCAAGTAATAATTGGCAAACAATAAACACCTAAAGAATATGCTGGTGCCTAGGTATTTCTTGCTCAATCACACATTTAGTGACTTCATCTAAATGGTCCTGACACTGTAGGATTCAGTTTCTTTATGCCTCCCTTCTACCATGAGGAGTGCGAGATGTTTTTTACTGCTGCTTGCTGGATGCAATGGGTACCTACAGGCAAATTGGTTATAAAGTGATCCCAGGTTAAAATACAGGGTCTGTCCTTGACTCACTGTCTTGCCTTAACTGAGTCCCTTCAAATATCTCAGTTGTCAGGTATATAAAATAGAGTTTATAAGATTCATCTTTGTCCTTCACAGACTGGTCATCAATACAAATCAGAAACTGAAACTCATAATACTGTACTAAAATATTATTATTCATTTTTTTCAAAAAATAAGCATTCATTTTGTAAAGAAGTCCTGTAGTTTGTCTGTAGCTATTTGAGTCTTCTTACAAACACTTCATTTATAAAGACTTCTCTGTTTCCATGCAAGGTACCATCTTCCTACCAAATCATAATTTCAATGCATAGTAAGTAGACCTATATGTATAATATGGCATCTGAAATTAGTGTTCTAAATAAATGTTCTCAGGAAAATTAACGTTCTCCAGAACTTAAACAAAGCAGCTAAGAAATGTACACTTAGAACTGGAAATGCTCAGATACTCATTATGCTGTGAAAAGATGGAGGATACTTCAAGATTCAGGTATCTTACCTGATTTAGGAGCAAATCCTGTGCCCAGTTCAACAGCAGAGTAGAAATCAGCACAATGTGCTCAATATTGAATCCCATCACCAGTAACATCCTCCCGCAAATATTTAAAAAGTAGATGATCCCAGCTCGTTCCCTTTTTATGCTTTCACTGGTCCAAGATATTTTGTAACTTTTTTTCTGGATAAATATTTTTATATATAAAGCATAGCAGGTCTGACATGACCTCTCCTGTCAAAAATAGTGAATAAACACTCACCAGAAGTAGCCAATAACTGAAGATTGGACCATATTCCAGAACGCTAACCTTCAGGTCCCATCACTGAACAATACGGAGCAGGGATTTGAATTTACTTCTTCCTTCAAATAGATGAATATTGTAAAATTTTATTATTTCAGGGTGCATCTTTTTCCCCCCCCCCCTTAGTTTATTTCTGAGACAGAATCTTTTTACATTTTAAGATATTTTCCTTTATTAAAACTTTTATCAAAATTTATTACTCCTTTTAAAACACTAGGTGACAATAGATAAATATTTTTGAAAGCTAAACAGTGTCATAATGAATTAATGTCTCTAATGAATATCAATTTTCTCAAATGTGTCCTGGGCCTTTGAGCCACAGGATTATTCCCCTTCTCCTCCAAGCCGATTGTCCACAAATATGCTAAGAATGGCCTAAACTATCTTCACAGGCATTGTAGTTATGAGAAGTGGTGATATGCAGCATAATATAGATATTGAGTCATGTGATGTGTTTCAGACAATTATATTCAAAGATGGCTCCAATTTTATTCAGAAGCTTAGTCATAGAAATGGTTACATTATCATCAAATAAAATGGTAGACTTGTTTAGTGAGACCAGAAACACTGCTTTTTGGTATACATGCACATGGACATTATCCCAGAAAAGAATCTGAAACTAACCATGTATAAGGGCAAACAATCCTAGCATCCGTTGCTAACGTTATCCAGTTTTATCAGGGTTAGTATTTATACAATACATAGAAAGAATCATTCTGAATGTAATACAGTGACAATGTATATAATGTTTCTCATAGTATATGTAATTTTGCTAATGCACATTTAGAAGGCTGTTACAGCAGAAAGTACCCTGAAGGACAAAGCATACTAATTAAGGTATGAAATAGAAATGTTAATCAAGAGACTTTAATGAGGAAGGAAAGGATGGACCTAGTCCTTACATAGCCACGTGGGATCCCAGTGTGCAGTCACAGAAAAGAAAAGACAGGTTAAGAGTAGATGAGCAAGCAAGTAGTTTTCCCAGTTCTGGCCATGTGGTGCCAGAAGAACTCTTGTGGACACCAATTAATCAGTTATAATAACTACCAGAGGTGGTGGAACAGACAAGGTCATTGTTTCAGTATGTGCATCCTGCTTTTTGCTATTTATCTCTTTCTATAACATTCAGTTTGCTTATTGCAAATCCAAATTCTTTTTAAAAACAGCATACTCCTTAAATCTTTATCTCATTGTAAAACTAGTTTTTTGAGTGATCTAACAACCAGCATAGTATTGCATCTTTACAGGACTCATCACCCTAATATTATTCCCCCAGGTATCCAGAGACTGGCAGGCTCCTGACAACTGCATGAGCTGACTTAGGAATTGGTAAAACAGACATCTTTGAGGGCAACACGAGCCCCAAGGGCAGGGTAGTTCGGGTTGTTGGACAGAAGGTCCAGTGGGAATACTCAGGTCAGAGGAGAAGCTGCAGAAACCAGAGAAGGCAGTGTCTGCAAGCAGGGAATGTCATTCTTTCTCCAGAGCTCATAAAAGCTTTAGTGCTGCTAGCTCTACCAGAATATATGCCTTAATGTCTAAGCTTAACAAGAATTCTACTTAACAAGCAAATGCAGTGTGTGAGGAGTTATTGGAGATGAACCTCAGCCAGTTACAGATTATTCTTTCTTAGCAGTTAAAGATCAAACAAACAGTTGAGCAATTCCTTCCTCTCATCCTTTTTAGCATACAAGCTGTAGATAAACCCTCCTGCTTTGTTCTCTCTCTGATATTCCAGACTCAATTTACCTGCCCTTAGTGTATAATTTCTACTTATGGCTAACAAGTATCAATCTAGGTGACAGTTTGACACAAAAGTCTACAAGTGTTTGGCCATTTACAATTTTGTAAAATGTTTAAAGCCTATGAAGAAATATATATAATAATATATATAAACTATTTGACTTTTAAGTCTTCTGTTCAATAATAATTTCCCCATTTCAAAAAAGATTTGCCTGGATTTATGACAATAATACCTAATCCAAGACAAGGCAGTATAGATTCAAAGAAATCCTGATATGCAACTGAAGTAGTTTCCTTTCTACATATCAATGCTTGGTTCAGGATGCCCACAAATTTGTTGGATAACCTTCCCAATATGACAAAAAAAGTCAGGATGTGGGAGCTGAGTATGACTATTCCCCTCAGTGCTCTCAATCACTTCTGGGCAAAGGAAGTTATTTATTGTGTCTTATAAACTAGAAACTTGCTATGACTGTAAGCACTATGGTCCCAATGATTGCGGCAGCATTTTACTTTCAGAATCATATACTGCAGATAAATATAATTCACAAAATAGAAATAGTGACAGATCAAGTACAGAGTAAATTAAAAGTAGAAAATCAAAAATGAAAGTCCAGCACAAATCTAACAAGAAGGGATTGTGCAACCTATGTGACAGAGAAGAGATTATGAAAACCAGTATTTTCTATACTCTAGTGGCCAAAATGCTTTTGAACATGAGAACGATACCTCTTCAAACTTTCAGAAGCCACAAACAACTTCTACCCATAAAGAAAGAAATTAAGTCTTAGGAAAAGAGAGATTTCAGAAATGTCTATTGCCTATGATACTACTATCTGCTACAATGCTTGCAACAGGCAAATCAACTTTAACACTCAAAAGTCAAGTTTGACCACCACCATCTGACAGGTAAAAAAAGATTTACCTTTTGCAGCTAGGTCACTTGTGTATCATAAACACACAATTTAGTTTGAAACACTTCTGACTGTATTCCTTTAGGGTCTGCAAACACATACATAACTTGTCTGTATGCTTGTGAATATCCCAAAAGTACAAGAGGATTATACGCTGTGTGCTATTCTCATTACATGAGTGCTCAAATGGAGCACTTGGGAAAAAACACTCACATCATTAGCTATTTTCCTAAATATAATGTAAGCCAAATATATTCATCATCCAGGAAAAGAAAGATAAGATGTCTTCATTACATTTCACACAACTTCCCTTTCCATAGGGCAGGTTACATTTCCAGAAACTAAAACACAGAAAGACAATAAATTGATCGAAGATACTGTGTACTGGGTCAGGCCGAGGTGGAGTTAACTTTCCCCGCAGCAGCCCTCACAGCGCTGTGCTGTGTATCGGTAGCCAGCAAGGTGCTGATCACACACCGGTGTTGTGGCTGCTGCTGAGCAGTGCTGGCACCGCACCAAGGCTGTCTCCCCAACATTCCCACACCACCACCACCAGTAGGCCGGGGGTGGGCAAGATCCTGGGAGGGGACACAGCCAGGACAGCTGACCCAAGCTGACCAAAGGGATATTCCATGCCATATGACATCTGCTCAGCAATAAAAGCTAGGAGAAAGGACAAGGGACGGAAGCATTAGTTATTTACATTTGTCTTTCGGAGCAACTGCTATGTGTATGGAAGTCCTGCTTCCCAGGAAGTGGCCGGACATCACTTGCTGATGGGAAGTAGAGAAGAAATGTCATACTTCCTTTACTTCCGCATTCAACCTTTGCTTTTGCTTTATGAAACTGCCTTTATCTTGACCACCTCCACAGGGTTTTTTCCATCTTATTTTCTCCCCTGCCTGTCCTGCTGAGGAGGGGAGCGATAGAGCAGATTTGGTGGGCACCTGGCATCCAGATGCCAACCCACTACTTTTCTGAGCAGGAGAGAAAAAGACATAATCTTCCAGTAATGGAACTTCTTCTGCTAGCCTGTGGTCTCACAGCTCTTCCTAGATGATCTGTGTGATACGCAGATACACCAGGATACCCACATGCTAGAACACATTCTTGGCAGTTCTTAACTCCAAAGCAAGCAGCACCAGATCTTTTCATGAAGGTGTTTTATTATCTCAGCAGAAAGTGTCAGACAGTTGTTGTAGCCCTAGGCAATTAGAAAATCTCTAATGACACACAGACATTTCTGCAGTTCTTGCATAGACTTTATAAATTAGATTTTGCCAATACCAAAACATAAGCATACAAGTGCTTTAATAATGTTTTACTAAGGAGTCAAAACATGATCTTTAAAACCCTTTCTTTTTAACAAACTTTTATAAAAAATTATAATATTGTATATTAATGGAATCACAGAATTATCGTTTGAATAAGTATACAGAAAGCATGCATATGTTATGCTATTTTCAAGCTTACAATATACAAGACAGCCAATAACATAGCATCTGAGTTTGGACTTAATTTATTTTTAGAGATAGAAATATCCAGACTTTTTAGATGGGTAAATAAGGCATCTAATGATATATGTATGATGTTTTATACTACAAAACAACATATATTTTAATTTAAGACTAATTGTAATTACTTCAGTACTATCCAAAAAACACTACTGTATTTCCTTCCTCACTACAAAAAGCATATTAAAGATCATAGAGATCAAAAAGGGGAGCTATTTGCATCATATAGGTGTAGGCATATGAGTGGCTAGTTCCCTTAAGCTCAGTGTATCTTCAAAGTGAAATATGTTCTTCAAATAGATGATTCAGAACAGTTATCTTAAGTTCTCCAATTCATTCTTTCACTGACAATAGAAGAACCCTATGGAGACTGGACGTCTAATTTAAGCTCTAAACTTTCAAATTTAACATCAGATAAGACAAATATCTCATTCTCCTACTTCCAAAATGAAATAGGACTGTAGTTTTTACCACAGAATCTCACATTACTTTTTTCAATACATTTCAGTTTCAAGGAATAATGAAGGATGGAGCAGCAATAAAAATGTAGGTTCACTCTACCTCAGAAAAAAAAAGCCATTCCAGTGGTTCAGCTGTATACATAGGTATAATTTGGAGGGATGAGATCACATAGCTAAACCATAGAATCAGAGAATAATTTAGGTTGAAAAGGACCTTTGTACATCAGCTGGTCCGACTTCTGTTCAGAGCAGGACCAAGTTAGATCAGGTTGCTCAGGATCATGTTAAACCAAGTTTTGACTATCAAGGTTAGATAGTTAAGGCTCCCTGGACTACATATTTCAATGTTTTTTCATCATGAGGACAACCAAAATTTCCATATCCCCGATCAGATTTTGTTATCCAGTAGTTATTCAGACTTGCTATCCAGTGGAAGCCCCAGGACCTTTTCTGCTGACCTATTTTCTAGTCAGTTGGTCCTCTGCCTGTACTGATACACAGGGCTGGTCTGTACCAGCAATAGGAATTTTGCACTCTCTCAGTTCTTTCTTAACGAAATTTGGGCCATCATCTACTTACATGAACTAATAACCAGCTTTCCGAATTATTTTCCCACTTGTCCACTCAGACAAAGAAGATTTCTCCTGAACAGATGGCGAGTACTTCACTAACTGCTCATTATAATCTGAAAGTAAACATTGGCTGGGGATCAAACAAGTTCTCGGTGTAACCTCTGAGGCATCTGGCTGATTGAACCATTATAAAGACAATTAAATACTTAGAATGTTAAATTAGTAAAACATACCTAGCGTAATAAAGGGTGTATGAACAAATATAGCCGCCTTCTCCATCTACAGAGATAATTGTAGTCTACAGAAAGCTCAAGAATCTGTGCAAACATCCTCCAAGTATTTTCCCCAACATCAGTGTTCAGGGCAACACTCAACCAGGAAAACTTCAAAATTATTATTCCTGTATGCAATTGCAGGTTTTTTTAAAGCTATGTATGATCATGAAGTTAATGACAGAGAAAGAAATATTCAAGCAAAGACCTGTTTCTGATGCTGCATAAGCTGTATTGAGATAGTGACTGGGAACTTGCAAAAAAACATTTATAATCCATTGTTAGAAAATAACTTGTTTCCTTAGATGAGACACCTGTGCACAGAGTTGTCCCATCACGTGATATAAATATCTTTGAGACCAGAAACAAAACTGTTTAGAGAATTTGTATATGCTTGTTCAGAATGCATGAGCTGCCAGGTGTATAGATTGTATAATATGTATGCACATGATAAAAGACAACCACTTCTCTTGCAGGGGGCATAGCATGTTACAATGACAGACCTGAAGAAGACATTTTCCAACAAGATTACTAATTTTTTGTTGTCTTTAAAAAGTGAAAAGTGAGTTAACACTACATTCAATTTATTGGTGCAGTTTTTGCTTCTCATAGGAAGTTTATATAAGTGTTTAAAATGCAATTGATCCTGCTTTTTGGTTTTGTCATAGTAAGAACAGATGTTCCTAATTATTATTTTTTTTTAATCTGAATCTGATTAGATTAAACACTTTAGCAAAACAATTAATAAACTTAACATGCATTATTCTGATACTAAAACTTCCGTGTTTATTCTCTTCCCATTGTTATACTGTATGTCTGTATTATTTATTTGTCCTGCTAGAAAATATTCAAGTATTCATGAAGATTCTGCTTCATTTTCCTCCCCCTATTCTAAGACCCACAATATATTAAAATGAAAGTATTATTATATTACTACTTCATATTTAATTTTAGGAAATTGGCTAATAACTATGACATAACTTCATTAAAATTTGTTGCTATATGCACCTTTATATTCATGCTTTAAAAGTTTCTTAGCTTTTTGTTATATTTACTATGAAATTGATAAAAATTACAAGCATGATAAGTAACAAGAATACCATTAAACTTTTACAGACCTATCTGGATTACTTGGTTAGCAGAATGCAGTGAAATATGTAAAATCAGCAGAGCCAAATACCAGATCATATAGTTGGAAATGAAAAGTATACACTTATGGTTAAGAGCATAAAGTTTTTCCCCAAAAAATAAACCCTATCTCATAGATTTGGATAGCCTTTATTCTAAATATCAAGGCACTCCATCCCCTATTTGCTGTTCAGCCAAACAATCAAGCATCAGAGAATTCATCTTAATTGAGAGATAACTTCAACGTGTAAAGATCTTTCCAACACAGAAATGCTTCAGTCTCATCTAAGAAAGGTAATTATAGTACAGAGTCACAATTAATGTTCTACAGAAGGAATTCCATCCTTAGCATTATTTTCACTACCTTTTAGCTTTGAAAAGATCCCTGTCGGGCTGAAATTCCTCATACTTAGTCTCAGCCCAGAGGGTTATTTTAAAGTTTAAATTAAAATATTAAGAAAATTGAATAACTAAATGAATTTTTGCACTATGAAAAATGTTCTCATTTCTAGTCTGCTAAAATTGTTCCTACAACTCAGAATAATTTGTTTTACTTCCTACACTGACATGAATTTGACTACTAAACAAAGCTTTTCAGCATGAACTCAGACTTCAGTTTGGTTTGTACATGATATGCCAAGAACCCTGTATGCTTCATAATAATAGCCTGGGATAGAAAAGCTGTCAATGCCATTTCTAGCTATTGCTGTCTGAATTATTTGCCTTAAAGTCAAACCAGGTGGCACTTTTTGGGTAAGGGAAGTGGACAAAAGAAGAAGTAGAGCTAGAGCAATTAAGAGTTCCAGGCTAAAGACAGGAGACACTTGGAGACAGTGTGCCTATGGAGACACTGTATCTGGCCCTGGCTTAAATGAGATGCTCAAGACAGACTATATAAAGGAGATGGTCACTAGCAAAACTCATGATAAATCAAACACAGCTATGCTGAGAATTAATGACACACCTAATGGAGGCCATCCCACAACTTATGCCATTCAAAATGTACATACTTCATAGGATGAATCTTAAAATCTGAATGAAAATTAAAATCTGACTTCTCTATAAAACCACCTACACTTGTACACTTTTCCTTTGCATGCCAAAAGCACACATAGCAGTAACAGAAAATTAGAGAACACAGATTTCATACTTATTCCAAAAGATCAAATACTTGCTGACAACTGGAGAGAACATAGATGCTTTACACCTACCCAGCTCTTCTGTGTCCCAGCACAGATTAAAATCCAATTCAAGATTAAGTATTTTATAAGACTTCCTAGCATTGCATTCTGCTTCTTTTTACAGGACTGTTTTGCAGATTAATGAATATAAAGGTTCACCCAGTGGTTGATCCAGACCATCATTCTTCAAGCAAGTAACTACAAGTTTAAAATAGCCCAAGACATCTTTCAGAAAGATGTCCAAACAAAGAGATAAAGGATCCACCATATCTTGTACAAATTAGTCCAACAGTTCATCATTCTTCCTAGAGAAAAAGACACATTAACCTGAATTTGCATGGGTGTCATTACAAGTTGTTAGATAACGTTGTGTCCCTATCTGATATATAGCTCTCTAGTATCAGAAATCTGGTTCCTGTGAACGTACTTTCAGATGCTAATCAGACATTTTGAAACCTCTCTTAAATGAAATAGATTGAACTTCTTTAATCAGGCATACACAGAGATATAGAAACACATCGTGTTTGACTCACAGGTCAAAATAAGATAACTTCTTTGCAGCCAAGAGGCTTACAAATTAAATTGAAAAGATAATATTTTTTAAAAAATAAACAAAAACCAGAGCTTTATTTAACTGGGTCACTCTTTAATGGAATTATCTTTTTTTAAATAAAGATTGAAATTCAGGTATAAATAGTAACCAGTGGAGATGGTTTTATTTAAAATCTCCTCTAAGGTGGCTACTTGACATCAGAGAAGGAGAAGCTACTGCTTCTAAGGACAGGAATGGTGTGAAGGAGCTTACAATCAATGCTACAATATCAAGGGGCAAGGGGAAGAGGGAGCATTAAGTATGGAATACTGTAAAGCACAGGCCTTGGTAAAGGAGAAAATGGAAACATGATTTTTAAAATGTAATCAAGAGTCAAAGATATACAGATCCACGAAGATGAGAACAATTAATTTGAAATTTTCTGTGAAATATGGAATTATTAACTATGTAGTGGAATAGCTTGCCTGTTGTATGAGAAACACTCAAGCCTGACTTAAAGCAAGGACACAGATAGAATCATAGAACCATAGAATGGTTTGGATTGGCAGGGACCTCAAAGATCATCTAGTTCCAACCCCCCTGCTGCGGGCAGGGACACCCTCCACTAGACCACGTTGCCCAAAGCCCCATCCAACCTGGTCTTAAACACTTCCAGGGATGGGGCATCCACAACCTCTCTGGGCAACCTGTTCCAGTGCCTCACCACTCTAACATATATATAGTCAGTAACTCATATTTCTTCTCATCCCAACACAGGTTAAATATTTATTCAAGTCAAGGGGATATTAAATTCATAGCATTTACTTAGCATGATATACCATTTTGAAAAGTCTCTCATTTTATGGAGTAGTGTAAAAACATTCTATCCTGATTAAAGTAAAAGAGATGTGCATGATCTTTTTAAAGACAGCAGACACATTTTTGTATCAATTGCATGACATTTTTTTATGATTCGTTTCCCTGCTAGTCAGCTACTAGAGACACCTCCACCTGCACCTGCTTAATTCACTGTAACTTCATTAGTGACTAAAAGTAATAAGAATATCTTTTGGTATTCTTTCTCACATGGATCTTCAAAAGTGATGAAGATTGTCACTGAAAAGTGTAGCACAGCTCCGGCCTTTGGCAACAAACCTGGAAGATGATATTGTCAAATAAAATAAAAGCATGAACAAACCTTAAAAAAAAAAAAAATGTTGCTTTTGTTATTACTGGTCTAATAGCTCCCATGCCTTGGGAAATCAGCTTCACTCACCAGCTGAACCAAAAGAGTTTTGTGACCCACTGAGGTAAAGGACAAATTCTTGAAAAACTGGTACTGGTACCCCTTCCATACAATAACGTTTGTTTATTCCAAGGCAGAACAATTATTAAGAGCAGGATACCTGCTTTTATTCATATATGTCACATAGAAATTCACATATCTCTAAACCAAAGGTGGACAAGTATACTTATAAACTGCAGCTTTGCATTAGTGAGGATCAGGACCTAGAAGTTTACAGAGTGCAAGGCAACATAGAGCTTCTGATGTGAAAGGAGGATAATGGGCTTGCTTGATTCCAAGGAATATACTGACTTTGCCATCTAGAAGGTCTTCCAGACTAGGAAGATGAAGTGAAACAGGCAATTAAAGCACATACATGCAATGAGGAATACTAGAGCTATGAAACATGAGACTCTCAGCAGTCTACTGAAGACCAGCAGCAGCAGCAGCATATAAACATGTCACTTATACAGATTGTATAGCTTTTAAGAAAGCATGGAATAGTTTACCAAGAGCTATCTTTTGGATGGCTATAATATAATCCAGCATCCTCAATTTACATGAATAATATGTCACATACATAAGTTACATTCAGAGAGTGAAAGCCCAGCCCCATTTCAGGTCAGCGTAACATTAAAGCTTTTATTGTTTAAAGAAGCTATGAAAATACTAAGGAACCATTATAATTGCATTACAGTACAGAAGGCATTAAAACTAGCTGAGTCACAATTCAGTATGTGCTTGATTTGCTCATTGTGGGAGAATGACAAAAGGAGTGGTTGGAAATCTGAAGGAAATTGAAAGAAAATAGGGCTTAAAATTAACAATGCTAAAACCAAATAGAAAACAATAAACCATAAAGAAAAATTAAGACCAGGATATCCAGCATATGAATATGTCACTCAGTTGAGATATCTGGGAGGATTCATGGTTACTACAGTATATGACATGGAAGAAAATCAAGGTCAGTCAGTATGTAGGAGTGTCTGATACTTTTCCCTAGAGATAGTTTGCAACTCTAAATAATGCTATTAAAAAACCCTGCAGTTATACAAGGTCATTAAAAAGTGTGCTATTTTATGCAAACGCAATGCCCAAATACCTACTAAGAACAAATAAACTCTGTAAATAAGTACTGAGATGAATTTCGAAGCTATTAAGAATGAGTGTTAGGTAGGAGGAATTATGCGAGATCTGCTTCAGGAAATGCAACGTAATCCTGGCATCTGCAGTGACTGTGCAGCATGCTTAATGTCTCTTGCAGATTCCATCTCATGCTGTCCAGGTGTATGGCCTATCAAGGGGAAAAATTAAGGTTCAGTATTCAAAAATGTCTAAAACTTTTGCATATGAATTATAAACAAATGCAAAATACACCTTCAACAGAAAAGGGGGTTATGTTATATGGGCACCCAGGGATTTCTGGTGACTACAGCCAAGGAATGAAGAAGAAAAAACATTTAATACTCAACAAGGCAGGACCCTGAAACAACTACAGGTTATTATTTGGACAGTTTTATGACTTCAAGATGTTAAGTACTCCTCATTAATAGTAAAATAAAAACAACCATCTCGGGTAAAAGATTAGGTGATCTGAGAGGCCTCTCATCTTTGTAACTCCATGAGTGGCACTGTTTTCTGTGCCATGTTCAGCACAGTAATGACCTGGATCCACTCAGAAAAATAGACAGTAACTAACTTATCACTTCTTTTTCCAAACTGGAGTTTTTCTGTTTACTTCAATATGAATCATGTGTTTATCAGTTTTCTGCTAAATGCAACTTCTAGATGCTGATGCAGAAGTGATTAGCACATCACAATTTCTGGCCTTGCAAATATGCTGCAGAAATTTTTGGCTTTTATTCACATAAAAAAGTGCTTATAAGCTATTTCCAATACATGGAGTCTCCAGATGTCAAAGATCAAAGACTCATTAAAATATATTAAATTACAGCTGCAGAATGAGCTATTAGAATGCTATTTGTGCATGCACAGTGCTGGAAAATGAAGAACACTTCTTTAATGTATCATCACTATGATTCTCATTTAGTGAACTCAGCATTTATAAAGCCAAAGAATTCCACATTATCAAATATCATTAAAGTTCTACCAGGTCTGCCTTAAGGGTAAAAACACATTTGGGGTCACCTACTGCGAATCTAATTTGGGGGGTTTTTTGTAATGAACTTTTCTTTAACTTTGCTACCATGAAATAAAAAGTATTGAAAATTTCAACACTGATTCCCAGTTCTTCTCTCACAGAAAAGGTTCTTTTCAAGCTATGCTTACACAGCCAACTCTCATCTGATCATCTGTTAATTTTCTTCTAAATTAGCACAAACTGTTTATTTCTTATTTACAATATGAGTTATTTTTGGAGAATCAAAGTCCTGCTGACCAGCATTTCCAGTTGGTGAGAGGTCAAATAACTATAAAGGCCATAACAGTATACCTAATATCCGTTTTAAAAATAAATAAAATGCCATTTTTTTCAATCTGACCAAAAAACATTGTTTGGATAAAAGTGTGCATTTAGAAGGAATATATGTGTCGATCTCTTCAGTTGCATTGACCCTCAAAATGAATATAAATGTTGAATTTTAAAGTCCAGTAACGTTAAAAAAAATCGCAGAAAAGTTTAAGTTAACTTCAGCAGTTCTACCAAGATGCAATTAGGTTTCGGATGGCTTGATAAAATTGAATAGGTAGGACCCAAGTTTACTGACTACTATTGGTTGTTCACATGACATGCAATTTTTTTCATGCTGGGTTCTTTCAGTCTCACGCATCATCATCTCTCATAAAGGTGTTGCAGGGCAAATTAGGCTCTCAGTTAAGCTTGAAAGTTTGTAATAGCCCAAGCTAAGATACTTAGACTTTAAAATAAATGGGCAACCTTGAGTAGCAGATGAAGCAAGAGATAGGAAAATTATTATGATATACCTGAATAATCCCATCTTGTGTGGTATCATTAGATGGGTTTGCTCATTTGCAGTGTGAGGTCAGCAAGTAAAAAGCAGCCACCTTCAGGCCAAGCCCTTAATGGAAAAGCCTTGGTTTCCTTCCTATCTACTTATGATTGCTTCATATCAGAGGCCTCTCTTTTGGTCAGTCCTCTGAGATTCAGCCACCAGCGCTTCCTGTCCTCCATCTGCATGTTCTGGGCTCTGCCTCTCCTTGGTTCTGTCTTTCCATCCCACCTTCTACTAGACCGGTTCTCATGTTATCTCTGCCCTTTATCTTATCCAATAAATTCTTAGGGGTATGTTTCTATTCACTTTCAGTGACTTCATCTTATTTACATTATTTACTCATATTGGTGAAATACCAGGGTAGTAAGTTGCTTTCTTCACGAAAATTTGAAAGCTCTATGCTTACAGGAGGCAGAGAAAATGGAGATGAAAAGTGAGTGTGACAGTATCAGCAAGTGCAGAGGCTGCTATAGTTAGCAATAGGTCCATCTTCCCCTGTAATTTATTATCAGTATCTGTAAGGAAAGTAGCAGCACAGTTCCCAGTGCTTCAGGAACACAGCAGGCCAGCACTGGCTTCCCGTTTAAACCAGCTTTCCAACTGCAGAAATGAATGGCATGTTATTCAATTCCCTGCACCAGCATCTTGCTGAACATTAATTAGTATTTTGTATCTGTTATCACAGCCTGTGCACGATACATGCATTTTCACCTCCATACAACTATCTTTTCTTTCAAGGAACAGTCCATGACAATGGTATGCTTTGAGTTAGAAATTGCTTTTGTTGTTAGTGACATAGGTCAGTGTGTCACCTGCTCGATGAATAGCGTTGCAATTGTCACAAATTTAATATGTGCTGCTTAAGCTCTATCACCTAAGATAGCAATTTTTTTCACAGAGTAACTAAGGCTATATCTTTATGATAGTGTAACTTGCTTTCTGATTTAAAAAAGTGCTTAAAAAGATACTGTGTCCACACAAAGTGCACTCTGGCTCTTTCAAAACCTGAGATCAATATTGAAGTTCTTGCTCTCTAGAAATACCAGGCCGACTCCTAAAAACAAAGCCTTAACACTTCAGATTGGAGATGTAAAAACCAGCAAGGTCTCATGTGCTAATCATGCTTTGCTCATGTAAAAATCACTCAGGAAAATAGCTGCTGTCGTTCTGTTTCTCACAGACAGACGTTAAACTGTTTGCAAATGACAGTCCCCCTGATCCCACAGTCCCACCGTCCCCAACCTTCTGCTGCATGGACCAGCACAAGCACTGATTTACAATTCTTATACATACTATTCGCCAGATCATTCTTCCCAGTTGGTTCTCCAGACACAGTCAGTTAAGTAAAATCCCAGAATTGCAAATACCACAATTTCACACCAGCTTCAGAGTACTTTTAAAGGGGCTTGTCACTTTTAAATACTTATATAACTGATACATTTTTAAAGACTGTAGGACAGCTCTGTCAGCAATTTATGGAAGAGACAACAGAAGGAAAGAAAAGAGATGATTAATATTAGCTTATTACTTCCCATTGGGACATGCTAACAAATAGTAAGATATAAAATTTTAACACAGATTAGTAAAACCTGATCTTAAATCCTGTTCCAGAATCTAAAGGTACACCCATACAACCAAAAAAGTCTTTAAAAGCCTCGAACCTGCCCCCAGGATTATCGGAAAGCACTGCTTGACAACATCTGAGTAGCTATTTTTCATTTGCACTAACTACAGAAAATGTTGAGTGTGTTGGCGTGCATTAGAAGGATGGAGCACGTTAAATTACTTGCTGCACCCTGATCAGGCTGACTCACGTTCTTGTAAGGAAATGTCTCAGTGAAATTAAATAAGGAAACGTCACATGGAAATACACGTATATGACATCTTGGTCCTGTGTCCAAAACACAGTAAGAATAACTTTTATAAATGTAAAACTCTTTTACAACATTGAGACAAATAATATTTTTTTTTTATCAGCCAAAATCCATTCTTCAGTCATTCATAGCTCACATGCAATAAATATAAGGGCCTAGCAACATCAGGAAATTGGCTGTATATTTCTTTCTCTTTTCTCATATGTTAGAAGCAAAACCATAAAAGCGGCATATAGAACTGTTATACTGGATAGTTCACAGTAAGCTCAAGTAGGACAGGAGCTGTAAAACTCCAGGAAGCAGATTTACCTGAATACAGACAGAGAGAAGACACACGGTATGTAAAAGATTATGAGAAAATGACTCCCTGGAGCCCATAACAGTTGCAGGGGTTTAAATCTTAGCCCATTTCTGAGGCTTGGTTCAATACTCAAAGTCAATGCAAAGGCTAAGACATAATCCTCAGGGGTTTTCAGTAAGAATTGTTCATTTTCCTTTCCTTCTGTAAGGATATGTTTATACCTCAAGTATTTTAACAAACCTTCTCCATAACAGTAACTCAGCAAAACACAACTCTATTTACTTTTTAAGACTTCAATCAAGCTGGAGTTTTCAAACCCACATGGGCAGAGTTTTACCAGAAGAAATCAGAAAATGGAGCATATCTTGAGAAGATTAAAAGAAGAGTTATCTGAGGGCACCGCACAGCTGGGTTTACACCTTTGTTGTCTCCATCCATAAGAAAAACATTTTTTTTTTCCTTCCTATATGATTTATAGTGGTCTCTTCATGGTCTTCATGGATCATTAAAAAGTGCAATAGCATTTGGTGGATGTTTTGTTATAAAGAAGATTGATATCACAAATAGTCTAGCCATTTTTAGGTTCCATTCAAAGGATCCCAAAATAAACACAGTTTTAGGAAGGGGGGGGGGGGGGGGGGGGTTAAAAGGTAATTAAAAACCCACAACAGCCCCAAGTAAGGCAGTAAGTTAAAATTTTACATTATCTTTATTGCAATGATACACCTTAAGAACTAAGCTTAATACTAAAATAGAACCACTTATTTTATAAATTTCAGAAATTGCTTATCTTCAGGGCCCATTCTGCATTCCTAGATTTCCAGTAATTATTCCTTTCCTTAATCACTTGGGCTTAATATTGTAGACCTTGTCTAGTAATATTTAGCAGTAATATGTAAGCATTCTATCCACCCTTTGCTTAATTCAAAGGAAAAGAAAGTACTCAGCATGATTTTGCCCTCTTTTCACAAAGACAGAAAAGACATATATGCATGTTTACCAGTACAATACCTGATTGTTTTGGAAAGCATATTTGAACATAATGGATGAAAGGAAGAAAATTGAACATTATTCAGGAAAAATAAACGCTTCTGAAGGCAAGACATGCAAATGGATAGCATCTAAGTCTCTTTGTGTTTGTTGACCCACTCCCCAAGAGGCAGTCAAGGATATTAACAGCTATTAAAATATAAAGCTATGCATTATTAATGTACTTATTGATTAATGTTTAGAAGATATAGTGATGATAGGACATTCAATATAAGTGCTAATTATTTAGTATTATGCAAAATTCTCCATCTTCCTGAAAAACTAGATCAACCAATAGTAGTGGTTTTAAAAACAGAAATGTTCATAAATTATATAAAAAAATTGATTTGAAGAAAATGAGTTCTTTCATCAGAGTTCAACCATTTCAGTATAAGAGATGCAACTCCAGCTCATGAATCAATCCTGTGAAAATTTGTAGTCTATGATATTGAAGTCTGCACTCCGTCAAAAAAAAAAAAAAAAAAAAAGAGTCAATAAGAAGAGTGGAAATTAATCACAGTTTATCAGTAAATCCTTCAGTATTCTAAGGAGGGCTCCTTACTGTTACACAAAGTCTGAAAACCTGCAAATAGGGTTATGTTCCATTTAATTTGTCATCAGAGTGTCAGGCAGATATTTACTAACTTTGGAAAAATATGGGAAACTCAAGATTGGCTAAAAATCCAACAGAGACTCTGCATCAGAAGAAACTGCATTTTTTTTTAGTGTTTTTTACTGTCAACCATGACAGAACAGACAAAGTGTCAAACTATGGTCTCTGTGTTTTTAAATCGGAAAAAAAAACATAATTAAAAATTGAAGATAACACTGGGATATTGATTCTTGCAAATGTAGGAAAACAAACATTTTACAAAAGCCTACAGAGCATCTGCTTCACACATTTCAAATAACTCCTATAGGCTTTGGCTACATGGATGGAGAGGAAAACCTTGAGGAATACACTAGGCCGCTGTGGAAACTACTGCTGATGAGCATGACATACCTGAAAAGATAAGAAATGAGTTGGTTTTGAGCTTATAAGAAAACAGGGAAAGTAATAAATACATCTGCAAGGAAATGTGACACAGTAAATCACTTCTAATGTAAGTTCTGCATTTGCAGCTCTTTAAAAACAGGTCACCAAGTAAGGCCATTCCTGAACATCAGTGCTTCCTCACTCATGATTCCTTTCAGATCTAGTGAAATAACAGGAGTTAACAGGGCTCTGGCATTTGACTTTGCGTGAAGTTTTAGTGAAGGAAAGAAACAGAAGGATGTTTGGGAGGTTCTTCTACTACCTGCAAACCAGTAGGGTTGGGAGAGCAAAGATCATCCCTGGCACAGCTATGGCAACAGGGTAAGTGTGACTGAGCAAAGAGACTGAGACAAAGAAGAAGAACACAGGCAAAGCTAGGAAAAGGAAGTAGGAAAAGCAGGACGAGGATCCCCTACAGGGATAACTGGAGTCAGACAGCTGCTGAAGAAACCAGAGAGAAAAGCAAGGCTGTGGGCAAAGCATTGGGTCAGTAAAGCAAGATTAGCTGTGGAAAGAATCAGGGACTCCTGGCAGGAGAAGAGATTAAATCAAGGATGTGGGAAAGACAGGATTAGCTTTAGATAACGGTTGCTGAGCAGTCTTGTACTTGGGAACCCTGGAGCATGAGAACAGTAAGACAGACTGGAAGAGAAGGACTAAACAAATCTGCCCCTCCTGTATGGAAAAAAAATACTCGTGAGCGATAACTGGGTGCATATATTGTTATTTTACAGATTGGAAACTGAGGCTAGGAGAGTCAAAATCATCCACTCACTTTTTGCACAGAATTACATCTCGTATTCATCACCCTCTTTGGAGGAAACACCATGCACCATTCTGGTTTAGAATGAAGCAGACCTGAGAGAAAAATCCATACAACGCACTTTTATCAGTTCTTAGGCAGAATAGAACAAAGTTTTTCAGCCTCTCTCAGTCTTTACATTGCATTGAAGTGATAGAGTGTGAAGATTATGTCACAGAGGTAGCAACAGAAGATATGGCAAAGCGCAAGGTGCCACATTTGGCATGTCAAGACAGACTCGGAAAGCAGGATTTGATTGCTTTATGGGACAGGATAAGGAACAAAGAAAAGAGGCAGCAATTCTGTTTCAGTAGTTTTTAACCTTGTCAGCAGCAAATATGTTTCAGGTGAAGATTTGTACACAACAGAACAATAATCCATTAATTCTCTCTCTCTCCCCTTCACTAGGATTTTGAACAGAACAAGAGTCCAACTCTGTAGGTTTTAAAAAGCATCCCAGCTTCAAGAGAACTGAAGATATACCACAAACAATTCTGATTCAAGTAAAAATCAAAACAGTAGGAACCAACAATCCTGCAGAACTTTAATTCAGAGTAAATCTAAATTGAAAAGACACATTAAAAAAGATTGAGGCAGATTTCCATTGATTTCAACAAGCTTTGGATTTAGATCATTAAAAATTAGACAATCCAAACTGAACAAGTTAAATAAAAATTGAGGAACTAGACTCTCAATTTAGAAAGCAAATGTGATCATTCTAACTTTGAGCTTAGATTGAATTTTTTCACAATGTGCGTGATTTGATTTTATCCAAGTATCTAGTACACTTTGTCACTGTCTAGATTGAGAGTATAATTTTTGATTACATTGCCAGAAAAATCAAGTTAATGTAAATTAAAATTCTCATATAGCAGACCCATCCAAATTAACCTGTTCAATGAGCCCTACCACCAAGATCATGGGCTGCAAAAGCCAGAAACTTCCCTTGGAAGTGTCGTAAAACAAATAATTGCACAGTATACCTCCTGTGCTCTTTCTGAGGTAGAAGTCAAAGGCCAATACCAAAAGACAACAGACATCTCTTGAATTCATTTGAGCTAGTAACAAGCTCTTAAAAAGTGATGCTACATCCTTTGAGACAAAAGGGTTATTAACTAGAGAGGATGGCTTGTCTTTTTGTAGCTAAGATTAAAGTGTTTCTCTCCAGGGTTCCAAATAAAGTGTCAAATTATTATTTCTTTGAAAGATTTCTCTTTGGTAATTAACTCACTATAAAAAATTAAACTGTCAAAGAAAAATTACTATTAATTTATGTTGGGCTGCAGAGAACTACAGAGGACATGTAAAAAGTACAGCAGTGTTACCCCTCCCTATGCAAGTATCACTGAATCCAGCAAAGGGAGAGTAGTTAGACACAATCAGAAATATAGACCAAGACTTTTAATTCAGAGAGGAACCCAATAAACATTTGCAAATACACAGTGACAAAAAAAAACCCAAAGCAACCCCACAGTCATGGAGCAAAATGAACTAAAACACAAAATAAACCATCACAGGAAAGTAGTTTGAGCCCCAAACAATGGATTTTTTTCTTACAGCCAAAAGAGTTGGGGTATTGTGTCCCAAGAACACACTCTTACCCTCTTTTTTCTTTCTTTGCTCTGGATGCAGCTACTGGTTCAAGTATCAGATAAAGTTCAACCAAAGCATCTCTGTTGAGGTTATCAGTATTGCATAGGGACTATATTTACACCAGCCATAATTTTGCTTATTAATGTGATATCCGGGCTCTTTGAATCAAAGTCACATTTATGCCTCATTGAATAAAGTCTTAACTACTGCCAAATACCAAAATGCTATTAGCATGTACATAAGCTGTATCTGGTGCATAATTGCAGGGATTTATTGAGATGATCTCACTCAAAATTTTGCATTTATATTTTTGTATTTCTTTTTCATCAAGGGTTGAAAAGTAGAAATTAATATTTTCCATATAATTTCTTTTTCCAAATATTCTAAACTCCTGTGTGAATTAGATCAGGTCTGTAGCAGGAAAGGCTTTCAGGGGAATTCAAGTGCTGAGCTGAAAAACTGCACTGATAAAAGGGACAATAGCCTTTTCTTCATCATAACCCAATCTGGCAAAACAAAGCCAGAGCAAAACAAAACAAGATATTACCAGGAAGACAATGCAGAAGACCACATTGGCAGGAAACACCAATGCTCATAATCTCTTAAAAGCATTGGGACTGCATCTTTTACAGCCACACTTTCCGTACACCCATACTCACCACATGAGCAAGCAACAAAAAGTTATGCATTGGCTTGAAAGGAAAAATGTCTCCTCACAAATGTCATTTGATTATTGTGCAGTTATTATAAGTAACTACTTTACAGTCTGCATAGCTATATATGCAGGCATTTGTGGTGACCAAATGCTTTTCAGTATCAGTAACCACTTCTGTATGTGATTACAACACCTTAATAAATAACAGTGCAGAATGAAGCTGTATAATTATAGCATTTATATATGTATTATATAAATATATTATAGCTGTATAATTGCTAAAGTTAAAAAAGAAAAAGAAAAAAAAAACTTCACTATTTCTTTTCCCCAGTTGAAAAAACTTCAGTACTGGGTTCCTCACAGCATTTGAGGCACATCTAAATATTTCAGGGCATTTGACAAATAAGAAATGTAGTCTAATCTAAATTTTGCATTATCAGCTGGCTATAATGGCTAGGGAAAGAGTACAAAAATTAGAATGATGCATCAACATCTGACACTATTTACAAGAAATACTGTTACTACTTGGCAACTTAAATTTATATAAAGCATTATCCAAAAAAGTCAGTTCTAAGACATGGAGATTTTTAACTGCAATATCTGTTATCTATATGTAAGTACATTTAATCAGACTGGTAATAACAAATATAAACTGATAATTAGCCATTCAGGTTGACTGAAATATTACAAATAACAGTTGTAAAGGAAGATTAATGAAGGGAATGTAAATGTTTACCAGTGTCATTTATGCACCACAGATGCTTTGCATTCAAATATATATGTCTTTTGTCAGATATAGACACAACACATTTACAAGGGGATGCAATGACCATTTGCATAACAAAATTGTGAGTATAGCTCTATGGAAGTCAAGATCAAATATGTTACCAGGTCAGAGGGATTTGTCCCTCTGATGAATAGTACCATACACTGTTGTTAGCAATTCATTTGTAAGCAACTATACACATAATTAAAAGCTGTAGAATAGAACAAGGGAAAAATAATTAGAAAATAAGGCAGGAAATCAGTATTCCACCAGCGATATGAAAATATAGACAAGTATATTTCTCCTTATCATTAACCTTCCCATTTTCTTGGGCTTGTATTTCATAAAAGCAGTACATACATTTTCAAAAAGAAACATCATGATATTCACCAAAGCCTTATATATATCGGTTATGCCTGTATACTACTCACGAAAACATCTACTGTGTGTATGTGCAGTGTCACACACGCACACTCATCAAGCCGTTTTCTGTAGCACTACATGTTTGGGAGTTTTCCATTTCAGTGCTACCAATGAATTACAGCAACACAATGAAAGGCCTCTTATTTAAATGCAAACAGCGGACTAAGTTTCTTCCCATATTACAAGTAAATTGATCCATTAAAAAAATTGAGGAAGGCCTTCCCTGGGTTTTTTACTAAGGCCATCAAAACGCAAGTGCAATCAAAGCCTCAAAGAAAGTGTCTGCTCCTTCTCTTCATACATGTACTCTTGATTCTAATTACTATCTTTTTATATGAGCTTTCAATTTTGAGTCACTGCATTGTCATTGATGTTTATTTCGTTTGACTGCTAAGGAGATAGTCTATGCTAAAGTTCAGCCATCTTTAACTCAATAAACCTCCCCTGGGATCACCACTGACCAAGCCCCTACACATCAAATGTTATTCAGTAGAATTGCTAGGCATCAGTTAAGGCAGCAGTTGAGTATCCTGCCTGGCAGCTGCTTGTTTTCATAATGCCACAACCAATATCCAGTTTGTCACTGGATCTAAAATAAAGAAAATTTGTTGTTGCTCTTGAGCTTAAACAGTTATAAATAAATAAATAAATAAATAAATAGTTAAAATCTCTAGGCAATGTTACCCTTTCTGCAGAGCCTTGCGTACTTATAGCAGAGCATATGAGTGTTCATTTCTGAAAGCTCTCGCCAGAAGACTGCCACTAACAGGGAGGGGACTGAGCATGGCAGGTCAAGTGAGTGGATAAAGAAATACCCAGAGAAGCTTCCTGGCTCTAGAATAAGTCAAAGTGCACACATACGTACCCTTACAGCATATCAATAAACACAAGGGTAAAATGCAGTTTCTAAAAAGATTTCAGAAACTGGAAAAGAAGATAATGGGGAATGTAGCTGAAACTTGAGTCCATTAAAATGACTATTAAAATAAATTCCTGTAATGCTTCAGTAATCACTTCAATATATGCCTTTTAAGACTCCATTAAATACATGGTGAGAAAATTTTTGAAGTTTAATCTTAACACTGGCTAAACATTCTTCATGTCCATTTTAAAAGCAACCAGAGAAGTAGAAAGTAAAAAGAGGATTAAGCTGTTCAAAGACATTTAGGTCCAGACTTTTGAACTCTAACGGCACAGCAAAATGACAGATGTCCCTGAAATTAGTGGGAGAATAGGCTACTTCCTATATTTCAGTTCGGAATCACAAGGATTTGTCAAAATGGAATGCAAGACCTCAATTTTATACAGGCACTGTGTGTGGCTCCGATGAGATGTATCGGCACATTGCCTCTCTACACCATTATTTATTATTAATTAAGTACTGACATGTGTGGCATGTCATTAACCAGCATGGCGTGCACCATGTCAGCACACGAGGAGACTGATTCAATATTGACTCAGATGGACACATTTCCATGTACCGAATCACTAGAAATCCATTTGCTTGGAAAAGACTAATGACTGATGAAGAGAACTGCTAGTAAAAAGAGAAGGTGTGAGCTGTTAATGCAGTCGGTCATTCATTCCTCTGGAAATGTTGTAGGAAAAATAAAAGAAATACAAGAAAAAACAAACCAGAAAATAAAAAAATAAAATTAAATTTAAATAAATGTGACTGATTATAATTTAGTTTTATTGAAATTGAAAAATAATGTGATTTTTTTTTTCCCACCAAAAGTAGTGTCTTACTACCCTTACTACCATATCCATTTCATATACGTCATGGCAATGCATTGCAATGATTTGTACAGAAAGATACAAATATCTTACCACAACTCTTGTTTTTGTACTCAAGAAAGTGTCAACCCTTAATTTATATTTCTCTATACTGATTTACAATACTCCATTATATAAGCGTAAAAATTCTGAGGTCACATAGCTTATAATGTAGCCAAGAATTAGCTTGTAATTCTCAAAGCATCACTATGCCACCATGCAGTCATTAAAGTTGTTGGAGTTTCTTTTAAGCATACCTGTATTCAAATAATTTTGTTATTAAATGGTATTGTTGTTTTCTCAGTGGCCAGGATCTCTTATTTGAAGACATAAGTGTCACAAGTCCTCCAGCTGAAGCAGTTTTTAATGCTCTTTCTCTTACAGCTTTTAAAGTTCACAATAGTACTATTTTCTTTACATGTAGCTTCCTGTTTATGTTTTGAAAGAAAAGATGCCTGACTATCTGAAAAGAAAAAGTAAAAAAAAAAAAAAAATTAAAAAAGAATAGTCTGTGGCCATTTTCTTGTGCAGGGTACTTGGCCCTCACTTTTTGCTCACCTTTACTTTCTGCCATCACCTCTAATGAATTCCCTTGGACCAAACAAGAGTTCAGTCGCTCTGTTAGGTACTCCTAGATTTCCAGTAAACTCATGTCTCTTCACCTCAGCACTGAACTCTGCTTATTATGATTGCCTCTTATCTGCTGCCAGACCTCTTCTCAACTGGAAGCTGCAGTAGCTTCCTTCATGTTTCCTTCCTGCCTCTGGCCACAGCTTCTAGTGTGATCAGACTCCTCCTGCCCCTTTTATGATTTCCTTATTTAAAAAAAAAAAAAAAAAATCACTCAAACAATGGCACATGTCATGCTGAAAATGGAAGATGAAAAAGAAGTATCTGATAGCTGGAAGCAAGGTCAGCAAGAATTGCTTTTCTAATGTTTTAATTGGCTCTTCCCATGACAGACAAAAGTCCTCAGTCCTTGTCAACACAACAAACAACAGAACTCCATGAAAAGATTTTCTTGTATTTATCTGTGAAATATTTTAGCTCTATGAATTACATTTCTAGCTCCTCAATCTACACCTTATGTCTCTTACAGCAAAACACTGTACTTTGAAAACACTAGCACCAGAGTTAGCTGTCAAGTCTGGTTTTGGATGAAGTCAGTTTGCGTCCTATGTTCTGGTTTTTTAAAAGCTGTTCCAAGACAGAGCATACAAGTGCAAGCACTTGAATAAGCTGTAAAGGAGTACGGATTCATAAATTCCTATAATTTATTGTAAAGGTAAAATCTGACCTAATGCAGACACTCTGTACCCTGCAAGGCTTCAGTGTGAGGTTTGAATGTTGTCCTCTGTTGATGATTTACACACACATTTCCTATCACTTCTTTTAAACACATTATACAACTATGTGTTCTTCTATAATCGCATAATAAGCTATAGGTTAGGTTGGAATATAACAATGACCTTTGTCATTTAAATGATCTAATAATTCCAAAAAATATCCTAGTTGGGAAATATCCCATGTATCTTTCACATAAAGGGAATATTTATTCTTCTGATTTTATACCCCGAACAATGGAGAATGTGAAATCCACTGCTATGATTTGTTTTGCAATGTGTTTTCTTTAGTCTGCTATATTAAGCCACCACCATATGACATATAAACAAAAATTAATGCATTTACTGGAACCTGAAAATAAAATAACAACCCAAAACATAGATGTTCTTTTGCATTTACAGTATAGAAGTCATACAAACTACATAGGCACACAGCAGCTACAGAGCTACAAAACGGAAGCCACTAAAGAATTATTGCAAACTTTGGCCCATTTGTTGTCTCAGCCATACATACCCCAGTTTTCCACGTAAGATGGAGTCAGCTAATTAAATCATTGTCTGGTGCAATGCTACTATATTGCTGTTACCTGTTGTTCTTTGAGGATAACTTGACTTCTGTAAAGGCGTAGGTAGGGTCAGATTCTATTTTGTCTGAAACTAATTGTACTCACCAGGCAGGCTGAACTGACTTTGATTTTGTCTATCTTTTGTAGTTTTGAAAACTGATGCTGCGTGAGGAAAAAGTTATGGAGCCCTGAGTACTACCATTGCTATCTTTAAAGAACTACCAGCTTGATAGAGCCACTCATTCTTAAGGCTCTGTTGTTGCTGTTGTGAATTCTTCTGCTCCATCTGAATTGCTGCAAGTACAGTCTTAATGCACTTTTTAAAATTCAGGACTTAGCTGAAAATTATTTTTTATATCACATTACCAAAGCTTTGCATCACTTCTTTTGTCTATTCGGAAGGTTCTGAAATCTTCCTTGGCATTACTGGGTAGCCCTCACTTTAGCCTTTCAGATTCCAAGAACAGATTTCCTCAACAACTCCTACAACTATTTTAGTTTCAGCTGAAATTAATCACTACAAATGGTAATGCTTTGCCCTGGAATGAGCCTGTGATGAATATCACTTACTGCAGGTGGACGTCCCGAAGTGAAAATTGCATAGCTTAGATTAAACCTGAAGGGGATGCTAAAGGGCAGTACTAGCTTCTTTTGGCATTTTTTTCAGGGCACTGCCAAATCCGGCATTAAGGCTCCAGTTCAGTGTTTTGATTAAAGGAGAATGTATGTTTAGCAGCTTAGCTTTTTATTATTATTATTCTTTCTGGTCCTTTGAGCCTCAAGTACAGGCACTGTGACTGTGTGGAGACACTGACTATAGCCATTACAAAGAGGTATTACTATTACTTTGTTGTTTGTCTGACAGTGCTATAGCAACCATTATGGTCATCATGAATTTGGTAGAACCACATGTTCTACCACCAGAAAAACTACTACTTCATTTCCTTTCACCTGAGAAATAACTATATTCTATTTCTATGCTCCTTCCTTTTTTCTCTCTTTTTTTTTTTTTTCCCCCCCTACTAGAAGCAATGTAGTAGCTTTGTATTGCTTGGTATTTGAGGGAGATAAAAGATCTCTCCCCAGAAAACAGCACTTCCCTTACAAAGATATAATTATCATCTCCACCACTGGCATTCTCCTTCCTTCTTTGCTCACTCTCCTTCATAAAAATAGCTTTGCTCCTATATTGGGTTTGCATGGCAAGGTTTTCATAGCAGGGGGGCTACAGGGGTGGCTTCTGTAAGAAGCTGCCAGAAGCTTCCCCCACATCCAATACAGCCAATGCCAGCCAGCTCCAAGACTGACCTGCCACTGGCCAAGGCTGACCCCATCAGCCACAGTGGTAGCACCTCGGGGGTAACAGAGTTAAGGAGCGGGGGGGAGCACAATTATGCAACTGCAGCTGAAGAGAGGAAAATATGTGAGAGGAACAAGTCTGGAGACACCAAGGTCAGTGCAGAAGGAGGGGCAGGATGTGCTCCAGGTGCCCAAGCAGAGATTCCCCTGCAGCCCATGGAGGATTATGGTGGAGTAGATATCCACCTGCAGCCCATGGAGAACCCCACGCTAGAGCAGGTGGAGGCGCCTGAAGGAGGCTGTGACCCCATGGGAAGCCCATGATGGAGCAAGCTCCTGGCAGGACCTGTGGACCCGTGGAGAGAGGAGCCCAGGCTGGAGCAGGTTTGCTGGCAGGACTTGTGACCCCGTGGGGGACCCATGCTGGAGCAGTCTGGTCCTGAAGGACTGCACCCCATGGGAGGGACCCACGCTGGAGCAGGGGAAGAGTGTGAGGAGTCCTTCCCCTGAGGAGAAAGGAGCGATAGAGACAAGGTGTGATGAACTGACCACAACGACCATTCCCCATCCCCTTGTGTGGCTGGGGGAGAGGAGGCAGAGAAAATTGGGAGTGAAGTTAAGACTGGGAAGAAAGGAGGGGTGGGGGGAAAGTTTTTTAAGATTTTTTTTTTTCCTCATTATCCTACTCTGATTTGATTGTAATAAATTAAACTAATTTCCCCAAGCTGAGTCTGTTTTACCCGTGAAGGTAATTGGAGAATGATCTCTCCTTGCCCATATCTCAACCCAGGAGCCTTTTCTCTCCCCTGTGCAGCTGAGGAGGGTGAGTGATAGAGTGGCTTTGGTGGGCACCTGGCATCCAGCCAGGGTCAACCCACCGCAGGTCCCCACAGACATATTTAACTCTCAAATATCTCCCAGAACTCATGAAAAACAGCACAATGTGCACTGCAAACATTCCCATAACACAACACTCTCAGAAGAACACAGCATGAAGCAGTGAATGATCTTTTGCTGTTTGGAACAAAAAAGAAAACCTTGCAGCTATCCAAAAGTAGTGATTTTTCCCCAGGTCTTTTCCATTATTTCAGATTTTTAGAAGGTGAAAGCCTTTAGTCAAGGTTTAAGATTCTCTATTTTTCAAACTGGCTAAACAAATTGGCTCCATATGTATATTGCTTTGCCTGCTAAAAATGAAAGCATGTGGAAGAAAGAAATTTTATGGAAGCTGCCACTGCACACTTTGCTATGTCAACTCTCTCAAAAAGTGAAAGACTCTGAAAGGAGTCTACTAATTTATTCTTTAAATTGATGCTTCTGCACAAGGACTATGTTTTTCTTGCAACAACTAATTATGTATAGAACTAGAAGAACTTTATTCTCTGCGTGGATCAACAAGTCAATTGACACACACTGAATTGTTAAACTCAAAGCATCAGTGATCTGACCACTCCTTTAAACAGTGTGTTGGTTCTGGCCGAGGTGGAGTTAACTTTCCCCGCAGCAGCCCTCACAGCGCTGTGCTGTGTATCGGTAGCCAGCAAGGTGCTGATCACACACCGGTGTTGTGGCTGCTGCTGAGCAGTGCTGGCACCGCACCAAGGCTGTCTCCCCAACATTCCCACACCACCACCACCAGTAGGCCGGGGGTGGGCAAGATCCTGGGAGGGGACACAGCCAGGACAGCTGACCCAAGCTGACCAAAGGGATATTCCATGCCATATGACATCTGCTCAGCAATAAAAGCTAGGAGAAAGGACAAGGGACGGAAGCATTAGTTATTTACATTTGTCTTTCGGAGCAACTGCTATGTGTATGGAAGTCCTGCTTCCCAGGAAGTGGCCGGACATCACTTGCTGATGGGAAGTAGAGAAGAAATGTCATACTTCCTTTACTTCCGCATTCAACCTTTGCTTTTGCTTTATGAAACTGCCTTTATCTTGACCACCTCCACAGGGTTTTTTCCATCTTATTTTCTCCCCTGCCTGTCCTGCTGAGGAGGGGAGCGATAGAGCAGATTTGGTGGGCACCTGGCATCCAGATGCCAACCCACTACTTTTCTGAGCAGGAGGGAAAAAGACATAATCTTTTGCTTTTCCTCTGATTCTGTGCATGACCTTTGCTTTTGCTTTATTAAACCGCCTTTGTCCTGACCCATGATTTTTTTTCCTTTTTATTTTCTCCCCTGCCTGTCCTGCTGAGGAGGGGAGCAATAGAGCAGCTCAGTGGGCACTTTGTGTCCAGCCAAGGTCAACCCATCACAAACAGAGATTTCAGAAACAGAACTACAGACTTCAGCATTTCTTAAGGAGAAAAATAACTTAAAAGTGCTTTGGGAGAAATGAAAACCTTCAGAAGAACATAGAGCAAGGATTCCCCCTAATGGAGAAAATGCAGACTTGCCACAGACTCCTGTTTTGGTTTTAAATGCAAGTCAATGTGATGACAGGGAGTGTTAGTGATATTTTTAATGTACAATGACTAGTTGTGGTCTTACTAGTATTGATAAAGGATACTGGAAACAGGAATTACTAAACTCGAAGGGAAGTGAATACAGAAAAAAACATAAAGCAGAAAAAAAAGTAGAATTTTTTAGTTGTCATCAAGACAGAAAAATGAAAACATATGGTGTTTAAATGAAAAATTGATCAGGGCAAAGCATTAGATCTGCTCTCTTGGCCTCATATTACTTATTATTACAGTCGATGGAGAACTTGGTAAAGACCCACTGAAGATGACTTTGGATTTCATAACCCTGCAGTGAGCAAGATGGGGACTAGCTCACACCCGCAGCATGTTTTGCCCTGCAGGTCAGTCAGTTTGCTGTCATCAGTCTATGATCCCATAAGATGGTTCTAACCAGCAAACTAGAATCCAGATAAGATCTCCAAAGTTTAAGTTGTATATATTACCAAATGTGAAACCTCCTCATTTTTGTGCTTTAGTTTCATATTCTGTTTACATGTGGCTGGTTTTTTAAACTCTTTTAATAACATTATTGAAAATTCATAACCAAACCACTGATTGCTTTAGAGTTAAGAATATTTTACACTTCATGTTGAAAAGCCATTTGTTAAGGTATTTATGTAAAATACCTTGCAGATTTTATATGAAAGTTTTAACTACTTAGAATTTCTTGGAAACAATTATACCTACAGAATAATTCCCATTAGTAGTATCAGGTTATCCTGTGTCACTCTGTAAGGTCAAGTCAGATGAGAATGTTAACAGAACTGCATCTGTAAGGCTTTTAAAAGTATGACCAGAATAAAAGTTTTTCAAACACTTACTTACCTAAACAAAACTGCAAATTTCAGACACTGTTCATCTTGGTTTTTCACCTAACACAATCACATTAAGATAGCACAAACACTTGTATGAAGAAAAATATCATCCCAGAGACAAAAAAACCCTCTTATTACTTCAGTCAGTAAGGCATCCTTTAGTTTTTGTGAAAGTAGTATTTACTAACCATATCTACATTTTTCACTATCATTTGTGTCTGTATAGAAAAAAGGGTATTTTAATTAAAAACAGCTACTTGAAGGGATTTTTTTTTTTCTCCCCATGAATGAGAAACTTGATTCCTTCGAGTAAAAGAGTAAGGGCAATGGGAAGCCAGCTGATATAATGGCCACATGAGACCCTATTGGATTCACGCTTGGTTCAAAAGCATGCAAAAGCAATAAAAAAATGCTAAACTTTACTGACCTAAACTCAAAATCTATAGCTTTAATATCCAGTTACGCTGCAAATAACAAGCTTACTCCTTAAAATCTGACAACTTGACTTACAGATGTGCCATTTTCTCCCTAGTTATTCTTTTTATTTTAAAATATAAAATAAGTGTAAGCAAAATTTTCCAAGGTTCTCATACTTTGCAGGAACAAATGCTACTCAAGGTGTGTCCTTTCCCAGAATGTTAAAGACGGTTCAAAGGAGTACATATAAACCAGGGAAACTCTTAAGTCTGCATAGCTACAGAAGGACCCGTTTAGTCAGAGATGCTAAGAGTCTTAGGAGACACAAATTTATTTGCCTTATTCCCCAAGTACTTGTCCTTGATGCCAAGCCTGGGAGGCAATAGCAGCTATTGAATCCTCTGAACAGTTCCTTATTAACTGCTTCTGAAGAAAATTATACTTTGACTTTGCTTCTTCCCAGATCAGTTACAGGGATTGATGTAAACTGCAAAGCCAAATGGATGCAGTTGCAGTAATGGCCACTCAGACAAATCACAGCTAGCAGGATAGTCTGATGGAATCCACAGATTTACATTTCACATGCCAAACTCAAACAATGCCTGCAGGCAGGTATGTGGAAGTGTATAAATATAGCCCCAAGGAAAAGATAATTTAGTATGAGATAGGCTGATTTTAAAATCTTTAACTCAAGTACACCTGTAATCTGAAGAATATTTACATTTGGATTCTGATTCATGGCACGGGCCCAGTTATGATAATATTTTCTTCACAGATTTTTATGGAAGGAACGTCATCCTCTGCTGTTTCCTGTCACTGCAGGAAATAAGAATCTGAGAAACTGTATGTTAAGTGGGGAATCTATAAAATCAGCAGAAACAAATTTCTGTAGTCCATGAAACTTCTCAATAGCAGGGCAGGTGGAGGAAGACAATAATAAACTATCTTTGTCAGCTTATGATTATTGCATTGGTTCATGGTCACAAAGATTTTTCTGAAAGAATACTAACTTATGAAAAGCATAAAGAAGAAATCATACTAAATGTCTACGAAAAGACAAAACAGCATTAAAGACATACAGGGAAAATCAGAGGAAAATCAGAGCTATTATTATGCTATGTTGTTTTTCTCTGACATCAGAAAATATGCTTAATAAATGTAATGGTTCACCAAAGTGGGGAAGATCATAACATTTGCATTTGTATTCTCATTTAGCCTTGTTATTTTGCAGATAAAAAAGGTTGAAAGATTAGAATATTGGAAAGTCAGCTTTCTCTGTAAACACGAATTCATCATCCAGTATTATGCTAATGGCTTATCATTCAATTGCATGATTCAAGGCTAGAGTTGACATCAGTTTTCATTATTACATCCTACATAACTTTGTCCTGGAAAACTAATTTATCTGAAATTGAGTCATTTAATTTGAAGCAAAAAAAAAAAAAAAAGAGATGAGACCCCTTTGTTGCCTTTGGAGTCCATATTCACAGCAAGAGGTGGCAGACACATCCCACCTGATGTGGTGAGGTGGCCAGGAAAACGGTGTTTGCCTCTGTAGAAGATGATGCTCAAACTCTGAGGTCTTCAATGTTGGTCCTCTCCTGCTGGTCTCACCTCTTAGTCTTTGAGGTGCCTTTTTATCCTTTCCAGTCACCATAATCTGTGGCCTTTTGTACTTTCTTATTCTGTCCAGGCTGTTCAGTGTTCCTGGTGAGTCAGTTCCAAAACTGACCTAGAGATAACTGCTCACTTTGTGCTTGCTCTGCAGCTGTCTTAACTGCAAAGTTGTCCACATTATTTACCTTATGGTCTGCTAAATGTTAAATCAGAAATTTGCTAAATATGCTTATGCTAAATCATAGAACCATAGAATGGTTTGGGTTGGAAGGGACCTTAAAAGATCATCTAGTTCCAACCCCCCTGCCATAGGCAGGAACACCCTCCACTAGACCAGGTTGCCCAAAGCCTCATCCAACCTGGCCTTGAACACTTCCAGGGAGGGGGCAACCACAACCTCTCTGGGCAACCTGTTTCCATGCCTCACTACCCTCACAGTAAAGAATTTCTTCCTTATATCTAATCTGAATCTACCCTCTTTTAGTTTAAAACCATTACTCCATCACCCCATGCCCTTGTAACCAGTCCCTCTCCAGCTTTCCTGTAGGCCCCTTCAGGTACTGGAGGGCTGCTATAAGGTCTCCCTGGAGCCTTCTTTTCCCCAGGCTGAACAACCCCAACTCTCTCAGCCTGTCATCACAGAAGAGGTGTTCCAGCCCTCTGATCATCTTCTGGCCCTCCTCTGGACTGGCTCCAACACGTCCATGTCCTCCTTCTGTTGGGGACCGCAAAGCTGGACACAGTGTCACTGTGTCATGAGCTGGTGGGGTGTCATGAGAGCGGAGTAGAGGGGGAAAAATT
Source organism: Balearica regulorum gibbericeps (assembly GCF_011004875.1). NCBI lineage: Eukaryota > Metazoa > Chordata > Aves > Gruiformes > Gruidae > Balearica > Balearica regulorum. The sequence goes on along the minus strand of NC_046187.1, from coordinate 49,674,882 downwards.
ATGTCCCTCAACCTGCTGGTCACGCTCTTCTTGGTGCAGCCCAGGATACAGTTGGCTTTAAATCCATATAACCATAAAGCAGTAATCAAACTGCTGATTTAGCAATTCAGCTTGACTCTGTCTCGCCACTAGTAATGCTAAATAAATCTGTGCGAGATAGGCAATTCAGGTAATTCATCTCAGCTCAAGAGTCCCTTTCCCTTAGCACTGATCCACAACCCTCTACTGCCTTCAGATTTTCCCATACAAATGCAGAACTTTGCAGATACTGAGAACCTGAACAGGAGGCTATCTGAGCATGGCCCCAGTTTGGAGTGCTTTCTTATTTTTGTTTTTTTCCTAAATCATATTTCATAAATATACAAACATAGAAGCCAAAACAAACTCTTAAAGACAGTCAACTCTGTGTTGAAGGGGGTGAAACGTTTATAACTCTCACATCCATGATCATACAAGATCACATGCTACACATACATGAAGTCTTTTTAATTCTTCTGAATATGAACATAAAAGAAATAGGCGGTTGGCAGAAAGAACAGTAGCACTGGCAGCAAGATCTGCACAAGGAACAACAGCAATAAAAAGTAACAGAGCAGGAGGAGCAAATGGGATGAGAAGGGATTGTGAGTTCTGGGAAAAGCGGAGGGTGGGTGTGCATAGATAAAGTTTGTGTATCTCAGGATTATTGCAGACAACATGTCAATTCAAGGCTTAGCCTGTAAATAACCAGAAAGTCATTTTCTATAGTGTGTTTGAAGAAAAAAAAAAAAAGTCTTAAATTCAGAATAGTATGGAGCTGTTTTTTCTGGAAGATTCTTTAAAAGAATGAAAGAGGACACAAGTGAGTGAGTCAGAAGGCAAGAAACGTTTTAAATTATGTTGGTCATCACCGCATTTCAAAATACTCTTTCCATAATTAAGATTGTTTTATAATGTTTCCAGAATCACATCAGAATCTTTCCAGTAAATCTGTATTTCTTTTGCTTGTAGGAAGATGGAATACAAAGGTGCAAACTGTGAACATTCAAAATAGTCAAAATATGCTTGCCTGCTATAATTAATAATAACTGAATTGTTTTGAAAGGCAATTTCTTAAGTTGTTTTAATATATCAGATAGTACTACAAGCTACCAGATCTGAGGACAGTTACTTCTGTATAAATCTAAATGTATAAAACATACCATCATGGTATGTTTTATTAGTAGTACATGAAACCTTATTTCTTGTTTGCCACTCTGAAAATAATTTGTCTGCCCAGGAAATCCTGACCAAGGAGTGTGTTGGGCATATCTGACAGTGCTTCTACAGCAGGGGACTGCAGGATGCCCTGTGTGGGAGGAGGCCATGACCTCCCGGTGCTGGCCTCACCGTCTCCAGACAGCTCTGGAACAGGTGGAAACAACCCAGTGTGCACCAGAGCTTCCACCAGTTGGGAAGCACATGCTGCCTCTGCTCAAACATATTTAAGAAAGTGGCAACCACAAGGGGCAGGAGATGTGTGACAGGAGAATGAGAGGACACATATAAGAAGATACATGAAGACATGCATGAAAAAATAGAGGAAGAGAAACAAAGGACACACATGGAAGAAGACATTGTGGGGGACATGCCTGGAAACATACTGTTGGAAGGAGCTGCTCCATGCCAGAGGAAGGATATCTCTGAGGAAAGGCAACCCATGGGGCAGAGGCATCCCCCCAGGGACTGCTGCTCACAGGCAACCCATACCAGAGCAGATGAAAATGCTTAAGAAGCAAGAAGCAGTGGAGGAAAAGAAGCAAGGAGCAGCTGAAAGAAATCATTATACTCTGACCTCAGCCTTCTGTGCTGCCCATCACCTCATCAAACAGATTGGGACAGACTGAGTGCTACGTGCTGCAAAAACAAGGAGAGTTGAGAGACTGTGAAGGAGAGGTGTTTCACTGAAGTTGAGTCTGGGAAAGGAAGAGGAAAGGTGATTCCTTAAGTTTTGATTCAATTTCTTATATCTACTTTATTTTCCTTCAATACCTAACTCAGTAATTAAACATTTACATTCATTAGCAGTAACTAAATTAAGTTAAATTCCCCAAGTCAAGACTGTTTTTGCCTGCAACAAGGAGTCAAGGACTTTTTGTGGGAACGCTTGATCTGCTGAGGAAAGGTACAATGTCAGAAATAGTGAGAAATTCTGATCACTTAGCTGGCTCCCCCTTTCTGAAGTAGACCTTCCTGCCAGAATAGCTACATCAGCTGATTTTCTTGAACTATTCCATCTGTGTTTTTCCATCTGTACAAGCCTGCCATATGTTTCCCCTCCTGCTCACTTTGGCCTCACGTTCCACTGTGGCACTTGAACCTAGTGAACAGCTTCAGAAGGTTTAAATTGCTAATATTATGAGTTGCTTAAAGCTCCACCACTGCTTTTGCTTACTGTCTGGAATATGTTCTTAATATATCAACATCAGCAACCAGACCATTAGGTTTTACATAGCTAATGAACAATTATTTATTATTTATCTTCTTTTATCTATTTTCCAGATCTTTATTAAAATTGCCTAAAATTTTTTATGCATTCCAATAACTGCTTTTTTGTAGCTCTAAAAAGGCAAAGTACTGAGGCAACAAAAAATATTTGACCCCAATACACATTTTAATATTAATCTTGGTAAAAAAAAAATACAAAATTGATTTTTCATGTTTGTTATTCCACAAGCAAGCTTACAATTTAAATTGCAACAATGATATATCCATCATCTGCCTCTACTGACTGCCAGTTCTGAGAACATCTGTCATACCTTCCAATGCAGTAAAAATACCTAAGACATGGAAATGACAGAATTTAAATGTAAAGCCAGTGAAGGAGGTTTGGGTGTATCACTCCAGGGCTAGATTTAAAGTTCTTTTCTGTAACTCAAAGTTTTCCACACCTTCTTGCAGCAGCCACCTGTTTTCTGCTTGTACTTTCTAAGCTGTTGCACCCTTTTTACTCCCCAATGAAATCACTTGTAATGCTTCTTTTCACTATGAAACTGAAGTCCGTTCCTTACTGCGTATCAGCTGAACTCAAGTGGAGCTAAGCATCAGCCAGTCTAGCATTCACAAACATTAAGTAAAACAGGTAAGCTTATTGGCAGTCTTGTTTCTAAATGTCTGATAAAGGATGTTATTACATCACTTACCTAACACTTTTCCCTTCACTCTCTGCATTCCTCAAATTTTAAATATATTAATTAAAAAAAAACAGCCCTTAAAGATGAGAAAAATCTGATGAGACTGACAAAGCCGTGACCTACTCACTTTGTTTTGTGCCCCTTTTGTAAACAAGCATTTTGTTTCATCTGGCGATCTGTATTTCAGGCAGTAGAGGGAGTCTTTTATTCGGTGGAGCCACATTCAGTTCCATTCATTTACTCTCAAGCTTGATATTTGGGGGATAATTGATTTAAAGGTCAAGGCCAACAAACCAAAAAAGGCTATCAAGCAGAAAGTTTTCTCTTTCTTTTTTATTCAGGAGGGATGGAGAACTAAGATCTTTTGCCATCTAATTGTCAGTAATGTTTTCTTCCAAAAAGAAGAAAAATGTTAATCCACTCTTATCTTTCCTCATCTCAGCATTGGTTTGCAAAGGCCTTGAATGTTTTCAACAAGAGGTAGTAAAGATTTGGCTGCAGAAGACAGGATTTTTTTTTTTTTCAGGACATGAAACAGCAAGTCTTGCAAATAATGGCTATTTCCCCTCAACTCTTTGCACTGTTGCCTCTATCTATGTACTGTTGCCATTAGTATTGAGAGCGCCATTGTTCATTGTAAGAAAATATAAAAGAACATCATTATAAGTTCAGATTTCTACAGTGGCTTTCTGGAGGGGTTTTGATCAATGCAGAAGGACTGCCTGAGAAGAGAAACATTTTCCAAGAGAATGTATTACACAGAAAGAGAATGCCCTGACACTGAAAGAAACTGGGGAAAAAACGTACCTACCAGTAGGCTAGACAAAGGGCACAGGTCGAGGCCTTTTCTTTGAAAGCACTGATTAATGTGAGGTCCTGTTACCTGCTATAATCATCGTTTTGTTCCGAGTGAAAGGTTTCCTACATTCCTAATTTGTCTTAGGGATGGTAAAAGAGAAAAAACTGTCTACCTTGGTGCAAGGGTGAGACAGTTTCATTTTGCATTCAGTTCAAAGTGATGGATACAAAGGATGCAGGTTGTCGTACAAATGCTAACTGAGTGATTCCCTGGAAAAGCAGCCCCTGCGGCTCACATCACTCAGCTATTTATCTTGAAGAGAAGGGGCATTTAGATTGTTTCTTAAATACGATATTACTGTGCAAAGTTAGCAAGAACTGTGAAATCCTAATAGAGAAAATTCTCCATTTATATGCACTTGTGTACTCTCCTATTAAAAAGACATTAGGTGTTTGCACAAATTAAGTCTGGACTTGATTTTTCACCGTGAAATGTAAAACATGCTGGCTATTCCTGCTTTCTTAAAACTGGTAAGCTAGGTGTGTACAGGTCTTGATCTGTTTTCACTGAAGCCCATAAGAGATGTTCAGTTGATTAAAATGGGACTTATACAGACATTGGGGGCAGGGGGTGGCAGGGGGAGTTCAGCACCTTTCACTAATGATGGAATAGCAAAAGGGAGCCCAGGACAGACAGGCTTCTAGAACTCAGTTAAGTGCCTAAACTCATGTAGAATAAATACAGGTTAAGAGTCACAGGATATAGAAAGTAAATGACAGCAAAAGGCTCCACTAGCTACAACTATAGACATAGTAAAATCAATACTCAGATTTTACCCATTCCAACAACAAAAAGGAACAGTTTAACTACTTCTAATTCAAGGGATCACTGACACTAAGGATGTGTCTAGGGAAACTTTGGAGCTAACACCAACAACAACATAAAGACTTTTCCCATAATCAGCAGACATTCTGCCCCAAACTTTAATTTGGTTCAATGAAGGTGTTCTGTCCCATGCCATATAACCTCCTAGTTCCTGAGGACTCTGCCCAAAAATGGGAGCCTTACTCTTTCTATTCTGTCAGAATATTTTGTCAACCAACTAAACGTTCTAACTCAGAGATGGAGTGGAGTAATTGACTTCTGTGCTGTAGAAAAGCATGGAAATTGTATTACTCACAAAGCATGTACACCATCTGCCACTTGATGTAAGCATACAACAAAACCACTAATTTTCTAAAAAGTATTTTAGGTTAACACTACAGGAAGAAGAAATCTCTGTTGGATACAGCTAACAGGTTGTGAGACCATTCATCCCTGAAACTGGTATTGCCAGGGCCGAATGGGAAATGTGAAAGTCCCTTCACAAATCAATGCCAGATGACAGTGAAAGAAAGAAACTTCCATCTCCACCCTTACTTGTCCTAGCAAAAGCCATGAACATCATTATTAATTGGAAAGGCATGTAACATTTTGACTGCGAACTAGTAACCCAGGCAAATTTCAAGAGAGATAGGAGACCTGAAAGAAATAAATATAGAGTCTAGTATGTTTTGTCTCATAGAGTCAAATTCATGTGTCCTCCTTGAGCAAGTGTTTTCTAGCCTTTCTGCACTTCTGATGGTGAGCGGTACTGATCACACAAGAAACATGCTCTGTAATTTGTAGTAACTGTAAATACCAAAACTCACAGAGGCGAAACCCACAACAAGCACTCCCAGTACCAAGTACAATGCAAATTGTATATTAAAGACAGTTCCTGTTCCTCACCTTACATCTGAAATTACTGATGAAGGTAAGATTGATAACCATTTATTGATCTGATAAATCAGGTGAAGTCTTTCTGATATTTTATGCAATACCTCGACTTTTCTCTATTTCCCTTTTAAACTAAGCTATAAATGTGGGCAGCCATTCTTGAGTATGAAGTAAGCTTTTAGGTTAAACTGAGATTTTCAAAATGTTTGTCATTGCCTTATACAACTCAATATTTGGCCATTATTTGGTTCTTTGGAGTTCCCATAAAAATTTACAACAAACAGTGACATACAGTAATGATTAAATAACATTTACCATTTTAAGTCCCTTAAAACATTTGAGCAAATGCCACCTGTGTCTGCCTCAGGATGGGTAATTTTGTAAAATTTCAGCTACATCAGTTAAAGCCATCCAACCATAATAATATAACTACATTTTCTTTCTCTATTTTTTTCCTCTCTCTCTCCACACACACACATATGTATATATTTACATGTCTTTCTCCAAGCTTAAATATATATGTATCTCACACATGACATTTTGTTCAAGTATTCTATCATGTCTGGACTTTGACACAAACAATATCAACTTGTATGGAAGACCCCTTTATGTCATGCAGGTCTCTCTAGTCATCTCAGTGAAAATTCACCCACACTTTGCCAATTTACAAGACCAGAGAAATCGTTTTGGTCATGCATAGCACACAGTTGTTAGCATTCAGCCACTACAGGCAGCAGCAGAAAGCCATGCAAGAGAACTAAACAAGTCAGTTTATATCAAACAAAGTAGCATTGAATCAGCTCAGTATCCCATTCGTGCTGACTATGAAATGGCGACAAATGAAAAATGCAACTGAGGAGGTGAAACAAAGATGTCTACCCTGTACTGAGCAAAGTAAGGGTCCTCATAAGTGTTACCCCACACTGGCAGTAGATGTAGATTGTGGTCTGCATTTCACATGTGTGATCTCGTGTCAGAATATTGCAAATCAATTACTCTTTTTAAAATTAACTACAGTCTTAAAACAGGGCTGCAGTACATTAGATAAAGATTGCCTGTGCAAACTGACATTACTGACACACATAGGAAACGTGAAACTTTATTTGATGCATCCTGCAAATTATATCATTTTTCCATTGATTTTAAGTTTGTGCATGATTTTTTTATTTGATCAAATACATTATTTTCAAATAAGAGCTGATGCTACTTTTAGGTAAACCAATTTAATTTATCAATTTATATTAATTTGCAGCATAGTGTATCATAGGAAAACAGATATAAATCCCCCAACTTACTAGGTCTGTTGTATCCTTGCCTAGCCCTCATGTAAGACATTTCCTCAAGATGTGTAGACAGCTCCTGACTTTTAAGGGGAAGACACCCTTCAACAAGGCAAGATCGAGTCACAAGAATGTGACTACAGCTATCTGCAAACCTAAATGCCATTTTCTATCCTTTCATTTTCACTGAAGCTTTGAAGTAAATACGAAAGGAGCCAGAACTGAGCAAATTACCTGAGGACTGAAACATTTTTGACATAAGTCTCAAATGCAGTTCAAGTCTTTTATACTTCTTCTTCGTTGTTCTAGTTTTGTTTCATCTCAGAATGTGAGTGATGGTAGTGATGATGGAAAGATTGGACAGCTGGCCTCAGTTCCCCATGTTGGATACAGACAGAAACACTGTGAGATGCCCTCTTTCAGGAGCCTCAGAGCCCGTGCAGCAGAAACATTTAACTATTTCTTGCTGAAGGAATTGTGCAACAGGAAGGATCCATTTCACATCCACTACTTCAGCAAGTCCTGTATGCAAAAAGATTTCCTCTCTAAGTGGAAAGGCTGTAATTTCAAACCCATTTGCAACTAATGTGCTGAATTTGCTGTGCCAGCATGAAAAATTCTCAAATCTCCTTACTGCCATTAGGGCCAGTAAGAAGTTGCTGAGCAATCCCTGCTTTGATCCATCCACCAAACATAGGAAGAAAGTGTATGAGGTTTTAAATATAACCAAGTCTAGGACAATGAAATCAGCATGAAATCTGACTTAGAAGTCAAAGCAAATATTTATTCCAAGTATCATCCTGTAGAAGACAGTTTTTAACTAATTCTGCCCCTCTCTACCCAAATGATAGTCACCTCTATTAAACTACTTTACCAGTCTGTGTTTTGCTTCAATTACCATCCACCACATGTCCCAAGGGGTAAGAGTGAGGGCTCCATCACCATGTGAAGGGATGGAACCAAGACTAAACTGGCATATTTTCTGCCTCAGTACCTTTAAAATATGTAGGGAAAGGTAACCGGTGTAAGAAGCCAATTTATATTTCCCAGTACCACCAGATCTGTTCTCAGGCAGGTAACTGTAGGCAATTCTAGCTTCCTCTGTGCCACTTACAGCTTGAGGCAAGTAACAGAGTCTATCCATGCTCTTGCTGGAATAGGCGAAATAGAGGAAATACACCAGTTTTGAAGCATACAGGCTTGTATGCTGAAAATTTTTCATAAAGCCTTGACTCATATACTGAAATCATCACAGTTTTAAGGAGGTTTTATATAATCTACAAAATGTTAGCAAATGTGCAACATTTGATGGATAGGGGAGTGATTCTACAACACTTTTTCATTATATATCCCTTTGGATTAATAAGATATAATTATTAGATACATTATTGTATGCTATGCTAGACATAGTAAGAATGGGGCTGTTCCACAAGGTAAGGTCACCAGGGGTGACTCCAGAAGAAAGCAGGGCAGTGCCCTCACTGGCAGGGCGCAGTCCCAGGACCTGAGCAGGGCAGGGGTGGTAATCATCAAACAGGCAAGGTGACAAGTCAGGTCTGAGGTCAGCCCAGAAAACCCCATCAGGACCAGCAGGGACAGGACAAGGGACAGGTCTGCCCACAGGTCTGCCCACAGCTCTGCTCAGCCAAGCTCACCTGGAGCCCACCGGACCACAGGTCCAGGTTGGGGCTGGGCAGTGCAATTAAGGGCTGTGTCCCAATAACATCAATTATGCCAATTAGAGCACTGATACTTAGTGCTTCGTAGAAGGCCAAAAAATTTCACAGGTGGAAATCAAACACTGATAGATAGGTGAGACGTGTTAAGTTTACTTTAAAAGAAAACAGCAAAACTTAATGAGACTGACAAAGGAAAAAAAGGACTGCAGGATATCGAACCATCGCACAGGAGAGACCATACACATACTGTCCAGTGCAATCTCCTCCCCCTTTTCTCATTCAAATAATACAAGAGAATAAGAACTCTCAAAAAAACCCACATCAACTATGATTTGTTATGATTCAGATAGAAATGTTAGTAAGTCATTGTGTCACCTTTTTCATCTGCCTCCCTTTTTTAATGCGACTTCTGAAGCCAAAAGAGCAGGTGCATTGTAGTCAGCCTCATAGCGTGTTAGCAAACAAGAGCCAGAGCATGTGAACAGTTACTGTAAGTCAGCACTAACAGATAGAAACTTAAAAGGAAACAGGATAAAAATCATTATTACTCTTGCACAGTCGGCATCTAAGAACCAGGCTCATATACTTCGATAGAGTGAAGAATGCAACCTGAATTCTTTCATTTCTCTGTGATGCCAACACCTGACATGGCAGGTTTTCTGAGATTCTGATCAGCCCTGTTCCTCTAGCAGAGTATTAATCATACTTCAAAAAGGTGTGGCTTTTTTTTTTTTTTTAAATATATGTGGACCACCAGTAACAACTGACCCCTCATGGCTTTGCCACTTCTCCTTTGTATCAGTGCCTAGGCCCAGAAGAAAGTCACATGAAGACCACAACCCAGGCCCAAAGGCAGAAGGAGGAGAAACAAAATACTGTATCTACATGCTATGGCATCTTAGGGCACACACTTAAGGCTTTCATAGGAAGCCTAAAACAGAAGCTAAACATTGTCATAGGAGTTCCAACTGGTCTATGAAATAAAGCAGTTTACTTACACTATGAATTCCAGCTGAGTTTTTATTCAATTGGCAGCACAGTAGGTTCACTAATGCCTGGCAAGCCACTTATCATTTAATCTACTTAGAGAGCAGGATACAGAAAACTATAGGCTTATCGTGCAGCTTATATGAAAACAGAGCAGAGCCAGCTCCAAAATATTTCTCCATATTGAGTGCTCTTAAATTTTTATGTATAAAAATTGTAAGTTTTAAGGTCAAATGCATCTTTGGAGAGATCGTGAGTGGAATACAAAAGAATTAATGACCAACCTTATAATTGATCTTATGAATTGTGAATCTATTCCAAACAGCTGTAACTGCTCTTATCCACAGGCATTTTGTGTGGAATAAAAGATTTAAGATAGAGAGTATTCTTAAAGGTTTATATCAATAGACAGCACTCTAATAGGAAACCCAGATAACTTTCAATCCATTTTTAATGGCACATACACACTGAAAATAGCTATGTTAGCAGTCATTATGGGCAGATTTACATTTCTCCTGGTTTTTACATCCATTTTTTTTCAACTAACATTTTAGCAGAAATTAAATCACTGACAACCCTGCCCTTTGTTTCACTTCCAGTTCAAACTTGTCTGGCAGTAAACTCAACCTCTTAGCTTCTTTTTCCTTGCTTCATTATTGTGCACATCTACTCCCCATTCCTCATGCACTCAAGCATTAAGTCATCTTAGCTGCTTGCTTTTGCTGACTTGATTTCACTTCATAACTCTATTTTCTGCCATATCAGATTATTCCTATCAGTGTTGTTTATTGTAATCCAATGTCTAGTAACAAAATATTTAACTAAAACAGATTGAGAAATTGATAATGCTATATTCCTGACCTAATGCAATTTTTTAATTATGTGTATTATCAATATGTTTACTGTTGGCTTGCAGTAGAGGAGCACAGAAAACACAGGTAAGTCTCTATTCACTCATGAACAAGTCTTAGAATTTCTTATGGAAGTTGTACTATATAAATCATAGATTTGCATTTTATCAGCTAAGGCTTGTCTGTCTGATACTTTCCATGCCACATATTGTTAAGTGTTCAGCAAGTGCTGAAGATGGCTAAAATGGCTAATCATAACTGCTAGTACAGACAAAAAAAAAAAATTAAGCAGAGTATTTGTTGTCTCCAAAGGGAATAGGGTGGGGTTTTTTCAAATTCTCCATGCATTCCCTTTTTTCTTGTCATGCCATAACACTTCTGTTAGTGTAGTCTGGCAGATCACTAATGCTAAAATGCTGAAGTTGGTAGCATAATAAAGTTGAATAACTGAAGCCTATAGTCTTTTTCTAAGTTACTTGAAAGATGATGGTTGTAAAATAGATTTACTTCTGGTAAATGATTTATTTTAAATGGTGTGCCACAGAACAGATGAGTCTGGCTGGCACAAAGTTACAATAAGTGGCAGTGAAGTGTATGGCAAATCATTCAAACAGAGGCAACTCAAAACAATCAGTTCCATTAACCAAGGCCCTGTTAAACTGTTTCAGACTCAAATTGGTATTGCTGGCATTGCCATTAGCATTTGCAGCTAAATGTCAGATCTGCTATTACTTTTCATGCCCTTGAAAGTAAAGCTGCATCAATAGTCAAAACTCCGAATATGAATTTAAATATTCAAGAATTTGCTCAATTAGTAGCTTTAACTTAAAAATAAGCATCTGGCCTCCAAGCTCTATCCCGAACTGAGTGAGGTCCAACCTATAAGTTCCTGTTAAACTGACTCTACATGTCTGAGAATTAAAACACAGGATGGGCAATCACCTTTATTTTAATGGATATCCCTTATCTGAAACCTGATGTTTACTGGATAAGAAGGTGTATTTATCAAGCAAGTCATGTAAATACATTTGCTGCTACCTCCTGTTCAGCTTTTGGCAGTCTCCTTTCAGTCTGTGACCAGAAGGTGTGGAGTGCCCTCTGCAATGCCCATGGACGCACATTCCTGCTGCTGTTCTTGTGACAGGAGACAACGATCAGGCAATATGTCAGGTTATGATGTCACTCATTCATCTGAATACTAATCTTGCAACAGCAATAACAAAAAAAACAACCAAACAAAAAAACCCAAAAACCCCCAAAACCCTAAAAAAACCAAACAACACCCCCCCCCAAAAAAAAAAAAAAAAAAAAAAAAACAACCCAAAAAAAAAGGTTTCCAACTTCCTCTAACTGCAAGTAGCATGTGACAGGCATGTGCAGCTTAAAGTAGGGAGAACAACAGGACAATTCATTTCAACGGCAGCCTGCAATGTACCAGCTGAAGCCATACCTCAAGATACAGATGTAAATGTAGGGTTTTAACACCAAGATTAAGTGAATTGCAAGTGCTGACCTCTAAAATTTCGTCCTACCATTTTACACCCATATCCTATTGCTTATTGAAACGCATTGAGAAACCACAATTGAAATCTTATTCGGATCATAACTATTAAAAATTAACAAGGGTTTTCCTTAAAGGTGCATTCTGAATTTTTTGTTTAAAAAAAGATTCTAAAAGGTTTATGCTTACATTTGAAATGTATAGAAACAAATCAAGAAAGTATCAGACATCTAAAGATTCCTAAAGAAAAATTCCAGTTGACTTCATTAGCATACATCATCCTAGTTTTGTCAGGATTTCAGCTATGCAACCAGATAAATTAATTATATTTCTTCTTCCACTATCTTATTTCCTGACAACTGACCTCATTCTCCTGTCCTTAATGCATGCTGTCGTTGTTGTTGCCTTTACATACATATGGAATAGGTAGATCATCTAGTAACCTCTCCCTTTTGTTTCCACACTTAATAGGAAAGTGAGGTACCAGTTTTGTCCTTCATGCAACACCGGAACTCAACATTTAGACTACTCTAACACTGGGATTCCCCTCTAAGGCAGAGGAATCACTGTTAGTTAAGTTTTGCAGGTGGCAAAGCCAAAGTCTCTGTCTCTTGCCTTTGTCTGGCTATATGTAGGATATAGCAGTTATCTATGTTGCTACAATACCATCTTGGATTACCCGGACAGTAAACAGCACAACATAACAGGCACAATCCCGAAAGGTTCAGATTTTCAGTAGGAGATTCTAGTTAAACAAATTAAAGTTAAATTTATGAGTATGAGCATTAGTCAGGATTTTTTTAGCATTATCATTCTCATTGCTTCAGTTCAAATGATACCAAATTCCAGGACAAGAACCTGGCCCAGAAAGCAGCTGCAAACAGAACAAAAGCATCCAAAACTGAAGATCATCTGAGTTAAACCTCTTTCTCTGATGTCACACTCTCTAAAAGTATGTAAATATTATTAAAAAATACATTAAGGCAGATAGTGTGCTTATTATTTCTTAGGAAAGCTATTTATCACTGTAGCACTTCATAATGTTAAACAAGAGTCCCGGTATAATTTCACTGCAGGGGAGTATAATTTTGCCACCACGCTTGAGGAACTGTGGCTCAGTTGAGGAATAATACACATTTACGCATTGATTGAATACATATTCTCATCTCAGAAGAATGCCAAATATAACCTGGAAAGTCTGTCTGTTTAAAAAATTGTAGCTGCATTTCCGAAGAAAAATAAGAAGCAAAAGCTTTGGAATTGTGCTAAAATGGAGAGTGTCATACTATGATGAGTACTGCATTATATTACAGGGTAAGAATTATATTGACTACTGGATTCCCTCTCTCTAAAATGAAATTAATTTAACTCTAGCTTCAAATCTACAAAAGGAGTCTCTTACATCTTAGAGCTGAAGTCCAAATATTGGACAACAGAGTTTCACTGACTTGTATTGCCATACCTACATTAGATTTCATTTCAGGAGTTGCCAACAGAAAAATATTACCTCTTTCTCCCTCAGGTGTTTTGCAGCAGTTCTTAAAAACAGAAACATATCCATCTGTAATCTATTAATTCTATTGACATTATGGGGAAATCTGAAAATGGATGAGTATATATCAGGCTGAAGGAAAGAGCTTTTATTTATAGCTTCCTCTATGTGAGTGGTAACACCCTTTGGTCCTGATTTACTGAATACTACCCCAAGGAATCCTTGGAAATAAAATAAAGTTTTTAGGAAAGACATTTACTGTAAAATCTGTTTATCATTCATTTCCTTGGTTTTTTGGTTTTTTTTGTTTTGGGGTTTGGTGGTTTTTTGTTTGTTTTGTTGTTTGGTTTTTTTTTTTTTTTGCATTCTTATGTTCACATGCATACAAGTGTATCTGATAAGGTACAAATTTTGACTTGCAAATATTTTATATGATAGACTAATAAAATAATTTTTACAAGTACAGGAAATGCTCTTGCAGAAGTCTAATATACAGGATTGAAGCTTTCAAGGAATGGCTATATGTAGGTAGAGAGAGAAATTGAAACACAGAAAATCCACTGGACAGAGAATGTATTCTGTTTTAATCAATTCCAAAAGAATATGAGAATTTAAAGGTTCAGAAAAGACAGGAAAAATATGAATGCAAGCAGATAAATACCTTTGTAATAACATATGGTATAATAGGGCATTCTGACACAAGAACATTCTAAAAATAGGAAGATGACTTTAGAAGAGCTAAGGCTGGACATGAACTAGTAGAAAAAAAAATCAAAAAATTAGTCTAGCATCAGAAATCTGGTCACCTTATGAAAGTTGGAAACAGGCTGACAAAGCAGACATTTTCAATTCTGCACCTACAAAATCTGCCTTGACTAGCAAAATATATAATAAGCATGAGCATGGTGAAGACAGATGCACATTCACTGGAGATTGCGAAGAGTGTGGAAAAAAAATTTGGAAAGGTGTGAATTGCTCCATTCATCTAGTATGATAACTCTGAAACCTATCAGTAGTAATCTAAAGATACCATCCTGAAACTGATACCTTATATAAAGCTCAATGTCATTAATTCTCCTTGCAAGAGAGGTGGCCTGAATACAAAACTATTAATGGACTATTGATTTAATATTAATTATTAAAATAAATTATAAATTATTATTTAAATAATTCTACATAGTAATTATTTTAATATTAATTTATTTTTAAATCCTAAATGTTAGTCCAAAATCACCCATGTTTTTATTCCCAAACTTTCAAAACCTTATAACTGTTACAACTAATTTTTTGTCAAATAAATTTATTTTAATACTTGACAATTTAGAATGAGGGTCACAAGGTAAAATAAAGAGAAATCAAGCTAAGTGTTACAAGGGCTACTCCAAAGATGTTCTTTTTCATGTTTCATTTTAAAAATCTCTGTTTTCCCCTATTTTTCTGAAATTGATGTAAAATGTCCAGATTTCTTATAGTTAAATCCATGGACCTAATCACAGAACTAAATCCATTCATAAAGAATATGTTTTCCTTTTCTTACCACTCACCAATGTTAACTCTGCAACATTAACATCAATACTAATTTCCATTCTTTGTTTTACAAGGTATAAGTCTGAAAACAATGTGGTAGAAATAAGAAAGAAGCTAATGATGCTGTTGGGTTTCATCATAGATAATGAACAATATTGCAAAAAATGCAGGTTTACTGTGAATTTCTGGCTTCAAATCTTGGAGATAATTACGTGTTGCAACAAATTGGCATTTTGTTCACTTAAAAATTGTAAATTTAACATTGCAGGGACCTATTAACAACTGAGGAGGGATTGAATATATCTAATAGGTTCATTACATTGGAAGTGTTGAGACTTGTTACTTCAAAGAATCAACTAAGCAAGGTCCTGAGAAGGAAACTTTGCCAGTAACTGGCCAAACAACATTACCTGGCATGACAGGAAATCAGTACGTGGCAACAAGCCAACTTCTAAAGCTTTCATCAGCTGTTTTAATCACCAAAGATTATTATTCCAGCTTTAAGAAGCTTATGTGATTTATCTTCATGGGTTTGACAAAAGAAAGTCAGCAGTCATTTTGAGAGAGACACTACTATTGTGCTCTGTGATATTTTAGACTGTCAGGAAGTAGTACAATGTACATGATACACTCTGTGTAATCCTTACATTCCTGATTGTATAAGCCGC
The DNA here is from genome assembly GCF_011004875.1 of Balearica regulorum gibbericeps. NCBI lineage: Eukaryota > Metazoa > Chordata > Aves > Gruiformes > Gruidae > Balearica > Balearica regulorum. The sequence goes on along the minus strand of NC_046187.1, from coordinate 49,659,188 downwards.
AATAGAAAAGCTCTATGTGATGATGACCACGTATTTAAGTGTGAAATTGAACATAATGCAGGACCAGTGTTCCTCTTTTTTTTCCTCCATAGTGTAATTAAATGTTATGGAAATGCAGGAGAATCTATGACTGAACTGGACAGGTTCATTCTTCCTCTTCGAAAGGTTACAAGAAAGTCATGTTTTCTCAGTATACCATTTTGAAAGGGCTAATGTAAACAAGTAATTTTTTAAGAAGCTTGTAACATAGAAATAATTGATGGACTTTTGCTACAAAATACATTAGATTATGTGAAATACATTTATCATGACAGAGACCGCATGCCAACCACAGGACAGATACTGTGTATATCTGAAAATACAGGATGATCGCAGTTCCCTAAGCAACTAGCTCCAGCCCTGCCCTGACAGACACTCCTACTTCCATTCCCCAGGGTTTTCTGGAGGGATGAGAGCGCCTTCTCCTGAAAGTGCAAGGCTCCTCCTTGCCCCAGTGAAGTGGTACTAACTAACCATGGTGATAAAGCCACTGACTCACAGGATGAGGCAGTAGCTTTCACTTGCTAGCACTTCTATTCTTAAGGCAAGCAGTGATCTCCTTAGTCTATTAAATAATAAATTCCCCAGGATACTAGATTTTCCATAATATGCATAACAGATTTTACGAAGTTGAAAACAAGTGAAAAGGAAGTACCCCACTTAAAGCCTGGTCTCATCAGATTTATAGTCCTACAATATTACATTTTGATTGCACTGGAATTAATGGAAAAAAGAACGTATTGACTTCATGGCTGTCAAGAACTGTCCCTGGGAGATCTCTTTAGGATTCTCTTTCTGAGCCATTAAACCTAGCCCATTAACTTCCAGCAATTTAGAGGATGAACTTGTCCAAATTCATATGCAAACAATACCACTGATTTAAGAGTGTAGTATGATGGACGTTTCAGAGAAACACTCTGATCTTGAATAGGACCATTTCAAAGCTTCAATTTTGGAAAGATTTTTGGGATCCTTGGTATGACAGGCTATATCAATGATAAATATTAGAACAAAACTAATTCGAGGGTTTTTTTTTAATGGTAGAGTATTTAATACCATCTGATATCTGGTTTGACTTGAAATTTGGAATTATTGGATTCATATTCAAACTGACCCAAGATCTTAAAGCAAATGGAGACCAGATAAAATAAGCACTTTTATTGAGGAAGATAGATGCCTTGACCTTCCATATTAACCGTCCTTACATTGAAAGCTTACTTACTATTATATGTCATTAGAGACCAAGAATGGTCTTTGATGTTCTCCATTAAAAGGTCCACCACGTACACCATTTACCAAGTAAGTAATTGTCAAGAAGATGCCTTCTCATGCTATTCACTTACTATTAACTGAAGATGTAGGGGCAGACATTTTTTACACCCTCCCAGAAGATGTGTTTAGGTTACAAACATAGATCACAAGAGAAGTACTAAACAGTTTCTTGTCCCTGCACATGAAACATCACTGGTAAGAAGTTATCTAAGATTTTAAGCTGTATTAATGAATAGCAGAATTGGGAAATTGCTGAAACTAGCTAAAAAGGCCTTACTTTCTTCAGAATCCTCCTTACTTCCATAAAATATCACAGTTTTCTCATAGGTATTTTATGGTATCCTTTTCATAAAGAAGTTACCATTTACAGACCAGTTCTGTGAAACATTACATTTTATGTAAGTACATTCTTCTCCCTCTCACCAGACCACAACTGCATTTCTTGTCTAGGTCTACAGGCAGAAGACACTGACAATTTTATGCTCAGGACAAGATTTACAGCTTCTAATGAGCTGTTAGTTTGTGAACTAACAAAGTGTCCTTGTTTCAGCTGGGGACGCACAAGAAGCTGGGAGGGGACACGGCCAGGATGGCTGACCCAAACTGGGCAAAGGGATATTCCATACCATATGACATCATGCTCAGTATATATCTGGGGGAAGCTGGCTGGGGGTGTGACCGTGACTCAGGAACTAGCTGAGCAGTCAGCAGGTGATGAGCAATTGTGCTATGCATAACTTGTTTTGTATATTCTATTATTATTATTATCATCATCATCTTCCTTTTCTGTCTTTATCTCAACCCATGAGTTTTACATTTGTTTTTCCCAGTTCTCTCCCCCATCCCACTGTGGGGGGCGGGGGAGTGAGCGAACGGCTGTGTGGTTGTTTTACCTGCCTGTCAGGTTAAACCACAACACAGAGAAAGATCAAAGTTTGAAGAATCACTGTACTGCAGAGTAAAGTTGCTACAGAAACACATCTAGAAGAGGAAAGTCTTGTGGTCTTTCTGTCAGCTTTCACTCCTTCCCCCATTTTTATAGAATGTGTTTTGATAAATACATGGAACAAAAACCATAGATACCACTTTCAAGTACGTTGTAAATGCATTAACTCAGTGACCATGCAAAGCCATCTGGCCATTCCCACATCCTTCCTACAGGTCTACCAATGAAATACTTTAGTAGTAACCTCCCTTAAAGTCCAGGTCTACCAGCACTGGGAACACCCCATCCTCCTTCACAGCCTAGAAAACAGATAACTCTTGCATCATGCCCAGCCAGATCAAATAGCCAACTGAACACCGGAGCAAGAGGACCGCACACAAAGAGCAGCCTGTCAACACCTTGCCCCTTTTAAGCTGAAGTGTCTACAGATAAAACTCCCCTGTCACTCATAACTGAGGAAACAGCACAGTAAAAATTTAAAAAAAAAAAAAAAAAGAAAAGAAAAATCATGTCAGACCATTGAGACTCAGGCTGTTTAAGAAAGTAACAGCATGAACAAGAACAGCTTAAGTGGGAGTACCTGATAGTCAGAGGACTATCTGCAGTTTGGACTGGACTTTTACTCACTGTTTGGTCTCTCCCTCTTTAACAGTCTCTTCAACTTCACCCCACACCTTTTCATCTTCTCCTGCCCTACTCTATTTCCTTCCTTTCCACATTAATTTTTTCATGTTTATTTTACTTCATTACAACTCTACTTATCCTCCACAAAAATATTGGGACTCCAATGTGATGTTTCGTACCATCACACTGTTCCTTCTGTTCATCCATTATCACTTTTTCTACCTCACTCTTAAATTGCATAAATCTTAACAATCTACTTTGCAATTTCCTTGAAATTGAGATTGCCTTTACTATTTTACATTTGTCACATGCTTGCTAGAAAAGGTATAAAAACAATACTAGAAAAGTCATGGTTAAGAACATAATATTATGGACTTAGAATTAATAACACACATTATCTTTAAGAATTACAAAATTCCCAGTTTAGCCTTCATGTAACAAAACAGTGAGCAAACAGAACTTCTAAAATGCTGGCCTCAAACATTCATTATTATATGAACTAAAGTATTTTGAGATGCTTCAGTTTCACAGGTAATATAAAGGCCTGGTAGCACATAGTGTATATGCTATTACTCACAGGAGGCATCTGCAAGCACAGGTGGCCATTTCCTTATTGTCTACCATTGTTTCTGTGGCTCTTTTGGCCATTTCTGGATGATAGTGTTTTGAATTCTGTATGTACTGTCATTCAGATGGATGGTGATATTATATATGTTGTAATTCAAGGATATTTCCCATGGGCAGCAGAGGCAGACAGGATTCAGAAGGAAATGTAAACAAATACATATAAAATATAAGTTTTCAGAATTTCTGTACATTAAAATCATCACTAAATTTTAAAATTCGTCATTCAATACAAGTTCTTCAGTACCCAGAGTCCTTCACATAGCATGCAATGGGACATTTTATGATTATTACAATTATATTTTGCATTCAAATATGTACTAGATTTCTCACCAGGAAAAAAAAAAAGAAGAAAAAAAAAAGAACACGTGACAGTCCCTAATCTAGGGAATTGACAATGTGGAACTGCTGTAACTTAGAAGAAATGATGAAGCAAAAAGGATTGCTGAAGGAAACTATAAGAGATATAAGAGAATCACATAGTTTTGCAGTAAATATCATCACCATTGTTCCCTTAGAATTATAGCACAGTGAGAGTAGGTGGGAACAACATGGGTTTAGATATTTTGAATTTGAAGAACACTGCTGCAATTCATGTAAATTGTACAGATTTACTTGTGCCTGCCTTTGCAGCTGTTGAAATATTTTATTTCTTCTCCTCTGTTCATTCCCTTCTCCAGTTTAATCCCCTTTCATAAAGTGTTGCAACACTGCTCATACACAGGAAGCCCAGCTCCATGATGACAGCTGAAAAACTGATCACTCTTCCATGTTCCACCTCTTTCCTACTCATGAAAAGCACTCCCTTTGCAACAATTACAGTCTGAAGCAAAACAGTGTGTACAAACATGTGCCCACACCAACAGGCAGGAACTGAGAAGTGAGTGTGACAACTCATTTTGTTGAATTGGTTGGTGAGGATAATGTGAATGTTATAGTCATCTATCACATATATACACCTTAGAAAACAGAAAAGAAAAACTAAAAGGAATGAAAATCTGTGAATCCTATTTCTAAATCTCTTTGGGGTTAGCCAGTGAAAAGAAAGAGCTTTTAATGAAGACGCATATCCAATTCATAGTTAAATCTGTGTAAATCTAGCATAAAACCACTGCCTTAACAGAAATTGTTAGGAATTTACAGAATCTGCCATAAACTGTTTTTATGAATTTTCCTGAAAAACCTTCAAATTACAATTGAAAACTCCTGGGAATAAAATGCTATAACTAGAGCAGGAATAGCCCTCAGTATTTTTTACACAAACATTATAGTTACCATAAAATTTGTATGACTCACAGACATAGGGAGAGAAAAACAATGGCAAACCTGCCTACATTTGTGGTGAATGGCAGGTGGAAGAGTCAGGCCCCCACCTGTGAGCTCTCTTAGTATTGCAATTTAGTGCCTAGCTGTCACTCACCACCCCTTTATGTCACCTTCTTCCACTACAACTCTCAGGAAGCCCAAAATACAGTTGCAACCTAATAATATATTTCTGACCAAAAAAAAAAAAATAATAATAATAATAATACTGGCTTCCATTTAACAAGAGCGTTAAATGTAAAGTTCAGTCAATTAACATTTCTCATAAGTCTTATTTTTAAATTATATAAAGTCTAGAACTAAGGAATTAAAATGTGCTAACATGCTGTTAATATATTTTGTTTAATAACATTTACTTGAGATAGTTTGAGATAAAAAGCACAAATTCACATACAAAGGGAATTATTTATATTTTTAGTATATTAAAGCTTGGAAAGTTTTCTCATATACACCAATGTATGACACATTGTTTTCTCTACTTTTACATCTGATCTCTCACAACCATAATCATCTAGGATTACCATTAAACATGTACATGTTTTTAAAAGAGGCTAGTCTTACTTCAGTTTGAAGTAGATAGGGTCAGACATTAAAGTCTGCATGAATAGTCCATTTCGTATTAGGACTCATGCAAGCTACCTGTCCTCTGAGGCTCTGATTTTGCAGCTGTCATCTTTCCCAGCGCTTGGGCAATGAAGGAATCTTTTGTTCTACTGAAAAGTGGTGCATTGTTCCCTGCTCAGGTGCCCAGAACAAAACATATAAGGTAATACAATGAGCTTCTCTCCTGACTGGCTTAAGGGTGGTTTGGGTTTTTTTTTCTTTATGGCGGATTTTTCAATGGATGAAACTTTCCTTGTGCAGGCTAAGAAAAATTGCAACTTTGTATTTAAGATCTTGAGATGCATGGTAAAGATTTCAAAATATTTTGTAAAGACTTTAAGTATCTAAGCCAAATCTAGTCTCTTTACAAACATTGTTAAAACAGTAAATGGAATAGTTTTATCTTGCTTGACCTATCCTCACATTTTGTTTATTTCAACAACAATATCCATATTATTTCCAGACATTTCCAAAACACTATTCAGCTGCTTTTATTTATTCTGGTGGCTACTCGGAAATCCTCACCCTGTGAGTTTCCCTTGGCTTCCTGCCCCTGAATTGCTAGAGGAAAGCTCTTCAGAATTATTTTTGCCTATTTCATATACTTTTTTAATATTTCCTATTACAGAAAGGGGCTGCCTCATCATCTCTAACTCACATTAAGTTCATAAAACCAAAAAGAATTACGAAGTATGATTGATTGACTGGAAGAAATTACCTGTGAAACACATTGTCTAATTGATTTTTTTTATATTGTCAGATATACGTTCATCTCTCTACAAGAAAATTTCACAAATTAGACAGGACCCTCTAGAAAGAGACGGAGATTTCTCTGCTCTGAGGTGCAACTTTCTTCATTCTCAAGGGAGAGAAAATGTCAAAGCACAGGTGTAGTAAGTGAATAAATGAGTTAGATCAAGGAGGCGAGAACCTGTAACTCATGCAAAAACTGACAGTGAGTCTGCATTAGCATCTTTCTTTGGATCAGGAATGCACTTTCAGTACAAATCGCCTAATATTCCTCATGCTTTGATTTGCACCACAGAGTTGTCTCAGACTACATCCCTTTACATGAAACTAAACCAAGAGACATGCATCTTGTTAATGCCAACACAAATCTGGGTCAATGTGCTCCAGTCACTAATTGGCATGCAGACCAGGGAACCAAACTAGAGCTAGTCTGAAATAAAACCTCCAAAACATGCACAGCATGGGTTCTGTGTCCTCAGAATCAACTGGTTTTCTTTCCAGATCTGCTTGTATTCTGCTTTGCTGCTTGTCAATATAGGCATAGTGTGAGAGAAGCAGAGAACAAATAGGCCTTACAGGATCAAGGGTACTCACTGGGCAGGAAAAGGTGTTGCACAGCATTTGATGAAAGTGAAAAGGCCACCAAACTGGCTGAAGCAAAAACCCATCACCTGTCAAAAATACAGTTATCAGGAGGAGAGTTAAGGATAGGCCATCTTTATTTCTATTCTATCTGGCTACTAAAAGAATCAGCTATTCTTGTTCTTATTTTAATAAAACCTGGCTCCCCTAAAGAAAACTCAGAGGCTTTTAAAATCAGGAACTTGGAACTCACTATAAAGCAAAGATCTATGCACACTCACTTCAAAGTCCTACCTGACTGTGGGTCTCATCACACCAGCATCGCTATGGGGTTGCTGCGCCAACCTGAAACACTGCTCTCACAAGTCTAGGGACAGCCTCTATGCTGCAGGAACACAAATGAGAGGTACACATGGTATGAAGCACTGCAAATGTTCTGGAAGTATTCAGGTCAATGCCATTTTGCCAGAAACCACAAGAGCTAGGAACAGCTTATGGTATGAAAGTGGCTTAAAGATAGTTATCTCGTTTACACCCTCCTGAGCTCCACGCATGCAGGTGTGTATGCTTTGAATTAAAGGCTATAGCATGCAAAAGCAGTTGTGATATAAGTTCTGGTTAAATATAAGCTATCAGTTGGGATCCTAAATACTAAACTGGGTGAAATAAATCATGTTTAGTGAATATATTCTGAATATAATATTATCTCTTTATCGGGACAATATGTTGAAGTGTTCTTAAAGATTGTTACATGCTTTTCTTAGCTGCACACTGATCATAAGGTCCTGCTCATCACTGCTTTGCCCATTTTGTACCAGAAGATGGTAAAATGCATTGTGTGTAAAGCTATCAGTTCAGAACAGCAGTGTACTCATCTTGACCTCAATCACATGAAAAACAGAAGGGTAGGTACAGGTCACTAGGTAATTAAGCCCAGAGCTTACTGCTAGCAGCATTTAGTATTTGATATATGTTCATCCCAACAAGCTAGAGAGGCTAGAAAATGTGGTCACCATGAATGCACCTTTGAAAGATTCTTTCTGAATTTATGAAAATTAACTTTATTTACCAGTAAATATAGATACAACTTACAAAACTTCCACAGTTCTGTGGATCGATAAACGGTTCTTGTATCTGCTATATCGATAAGAATGCTTAGAAAGGCAGTAGTTACTCAAACCCTGCTAAGGAGTCCTCTGTGGTACAACCCAGTAACATACCATCTCAGTGAAGAACCTTCCTGGTTACCCTACTGTTATCATGTAGTTACAGGTACAAGGTTTTTGCTTACAGCATATCTCTTTTCCATCTTCTTCCTGCCCTTTTCCCAAAAATTGATTACCCGTGCAAACTACAGCACATTTTTCCTCCATGGCTGCTGTTGTTTTGCTCCAGCTTGCAAACTGCTTATTGTTAGATTTCCTCACTTTTCATGTCTGACCTACAGGTGCTCAGAAGGTTTGCTACGTCAATTAGTGGATTTCTCTTTTAACTCATAGAATACTAACATTAACTAACCTTTCTAATTAATTTCCACATTACATATTTCATATCATTAATTTAGTAAGTTTTATTAAAATATTGGAAATATAGAGCTAGCAAGATCAGCCACAGTCACACATGGGAATAGTAGGTGGGAGAAAAATTCTCTTCCAGCTTCACAAAAAACCCAATAATCTGCTAATAGAATTTAGGAGAAAACTTCCAGTAAGCACACGCTTTTCCATAATCTTACCTGATAGTGTTTCTTTTGTAATCCTCCATCTGAATGGATAAAACAGCTCCTAATGGAATAAATGTCTTTCCTCTTTGCACTTGACTGTTATATATCTGCAAGGTGAAAAGCAGACTGGTCAGCTCTGGAGTACACTATTTTCACTACAAGTCTAGTGAATAAGATGTAGAAAGATAAATTTGTCTTCTGCTGATTAGGAGCAGCAAACTTACATATATGCTCAAAAGACTGCTAAACAAACCAAGTCTGTGATGTGAGGTATGAGAGAAGCAATCTTTTAATTGTAATTTTGGCTGTCACAGAGTGCAGTTTCAGACTAGGTGAAATCCAATCTAATGGCCTCCAAAAGGGACATATCTGCTCCTCTTTTCTGCCTCCAATTGTGCGCTCTAGCCCATTCCTTTGTATTAATTACTGTGTGGCTTCAGAGTGTCTCAGCTCAACCAACTGATCTGATTGATAGAAAATTACACAACTGGGGAAAAAAAAAAAGATCGGTTTTCTGTCAGATCAGCAAACTGAACTATTTCATCCTATGAACATAGGACTGCTGTAGAGTGAGGTGGGAAAATGTAGCTAGCAATAAGGAAAATATAGAAACGTTCTGTTTGGAAGATTAGCATATAATAAATTGACATTTGGGATTCTTCAGCGTGTTTTTTAGTGAAAAGTTACCATTGCAATGAACTTATATTCTCAGCCTGCCAAGAAGTGCAAATAAAACCTTCATTATCTTTCTATACTTGCTTAGATATCAAATTTCAGAATGAATAGTAAGACAACATAACAAAATGTTTTAATAACGGCTTGTACTTCAATCAGTGATGGTTACAAGAATTGCTCTTGTGATTTCCTAGGTTGCTTGTAACATATTTGAATAAGTAAGGCACTGTTGACTGAGATGTTTGAAAGAAAGCACTGTTCATCAAACCCATTAATTATTCCAAGAAATTTAATGAGTGCTCCATACAGACAGAAAAGTAGCTGATGTAAAGTTTAGGCAATTACCACAGTTTATTCTTACAGAGACTGAGAGTGGGTATCTCTTTATTTTTTATTAACATTTTGTACTACTCTTGTCTTCCAACAATTGAATTCTCCAAAACATATTCAGCACTTTGCCCTTGTAAAACAGAGACATATTTCCAAATAAAGTTTTCAGCTTGTCTTTTATCTCTTGATATGTTGAACATTTTTTTCAGTGCTGTACTTATTTATTTTCATTAATAGTTTGGGGGGAGGATTAAGACAGTGCTTTAGATTTAACTCGCAGTCAGAGAAACTGCTGTTTGCATGCGTAACCCCACAATAGTTAAATGCTTGTTCTGCAAAGGTTTGAATTAGTAATACATGAGTAACTTTGTTCAGACACAACTGCCAGCTTTCAATATGAAATCAAGTACAACAGGAATAAGATGAGAACTACATAACACATACCAAATCCGTACTTGAATTAGTTCTTTTGCAAGCATCCGCATGTATTTGCCATTAAATCATTGTTCAAAGACAGCTTTCCAAGGACAATTAGTACTCCTTAAGAACACTCTTCAGCAGAAGGACCAGAATTAGGGCATACACTGACTAATTTTTCTGATTTTAGCAACATACTTTTTAAGTTCACAGATTTCCCACAGAAATGTATTCTTGCCCACTAACTGCTGCAGGTCCTCCAAATTCTGGCACTCAGTAACCATCAGATGCTGATGTCTATGCAAACATTGACCTATTTGGTATTTCTCTGCAGTAGTCAAATACACTGAAAAAGTTACTCTTGTGGCAGTCTAAGCAATGGCATGACGCGTGTTTGTATTTTTTTAAAAAAGCGAATAGATAACAAGAAATGCAAACAGATTAAATGGATTCTCTTCATAACACACAATATGCTGGGAATTGGACAGCAAGTCAGTCATAAAATTTGCCCCATGACACACACCACCTAAACACATTTCCATTATGGCCTGTGATTTTTTTCACCCCTCACACTAAAACTCAATTTGATGTGATGGAGATTTTAAATTCTCTGAAACTGTGTTTACATTATCAGTCATTTCAATATAGTATTTATATATTGAAATAAAATTTTATATTTTAAAATATAAATTTTAATAGCCTTACTTCTATCTCTACGCTCCATGATTTTTAACTTGCATCTTTTGTGCTTTGCAGAGTACTTCTAGTAACTTCCTTTTTTGATTCATCCTTATAGCCTAACACGGCATTCAATGACATTTGACAAGATAGTTATCAAATACTGAAAGGTCAAGGCTAGGTACTTCAGAATATTAACTTCCACTAGAAAATATGCAGATTTTTAATATCAAAGCATATTTTTCAACTATTGTTTCTCTCTACTGAGAAAAACTTGTTTTAAGCCTTTTTATGTTTATGTTTATAAAGAACTATAAACACTAATTTCTATAGAAGTTAGAACATCTGTCATAGCAGGAATATAATTCTATGAATAATCCCCTTAGAGAGACAGTGACAACTTTAGCTTGCATTATTTGTGATTTTTGCCTAAAAAGTTAAAACCAGAGAAAATGAGGAATTTGAACTCGATTATGTATGCTCTGCAGGAATGCCTCTTCCACTAGATTATTCTTATATCCTTAGAAGCTTTTAGATATGAAAAGATCAAGAAAGATAAATATTAGTATGACCTCAGTTTACGGAGCAAAAATGTCACATTTCAGCCCAAGAAAGAACTAAAATGAGAGAAAGGCTGGCTTCTGGCTATTTGTATCCTGACCATGTTTGCTATTTTTATCTCTGATCATTCATGCTAAATCTGTAATTTGAGCATATTTCTGGCTAGAACGCCAGTCAAAAGCATGTCCTGCTCATCTCTGGCACAGCCACATGAGCATCATTCCGTATTTTGCAATCTTCAAGTGACATTCTTTGGCCTCCTAGGCCAAAAGACTCAGATGCATTCAGAGCTGTGTCCATCAGCCTCTGTACCTTGAACTATAGGAGAAAGTCTTCACAGGAAAAGCTGCATTCACATACTCAGTACAGAGTGGACACAACATGTGGTGATTGCTTAGTTTCTTTTATTCATTTTACTAACAAACCAGACATTTAAATCATGTACAATCTTCTGGACTAACCATTCACCTTGTTTTCTTCTTCAACTTGCATGAGTAATCACTTTTCAATAAGAAGCAGCTTACAAGAAAGGGAAATACTACTGAAATGCTTATCATATGGCTAAGCTTTAGTATTTCAGACCACCTTGCAGGCTGCCTTCCTTTGAAGAGAAATATATGTAAATCTATTGAAGATTTACAATTGCCAGAGGAAGAGTTTTGAGGTTAACAAGTTTTTCTGTAACCCTATCAACTTGTAATTTGCCTCCATTTCAAATGTTGGCAGGTAAATTTTGCGCATCTCAACAGTTTTGCACCGCCGGGGCTTTAGCTTAAGCTGCTGTATTTTCTAACTGGCTAACCATCCTTCTTTGATGTCTGTGAGGCCCTGTCAGGTGGAAGTTCTCTTAAATCCTTGAGTTTCTTTGGGCTTACAATAACATCCCCAGTAACTGTGCACACCCATCCCCTACTGTTTTTTTTTTCAGAGAAATACCTGGTGAGTTAAAGGTCAAATGGGTGTAGGTAAAAGGCAGGCAAACAAATAGCATACCTCTACTATGTAATTTAACACTTGTCATAGAGAAAAATTTAAGCCTTCTTGCAAAATACAAAGATGCAAAAATAGCCTTCACTCACAAACACTCAAAAAAATAGTATCACTAGTAATATAAAAGAAGAAGCTTTGCTTTATTTTTCTAAGCTCAAGAAAGTCCATCAGAGGAACCAACTAGAGTAACCCATTATACTGATTAGAGGGTTTTTCAGCTTAAGATTTCTTACTCCATTTTTTATGTGGTAAGTTTGCAGATACAAGACAGCATTAAAGAGTTTATTTATTAACTTTAATATTACAGTTTACAATCTACTGCATTATTGCCATTGGAAACTAACTTCCCCCTCAAGTTGTAAGAGGCTTTCTCATTCCCTCTTGTTTGGAGATATTGTTACACATACTATTGCCACATGGATAAACATTTTTAGCCAGGTTTCTGCAGTATATTTCTGCTTACCTGGAGATGTTTGCATCATGTTTCATTTTGTAGTGTCGATATGCTTTAATGTTTTCTCATTTTTCCATTAACCTTCTCCAAGTTTCAACAATTCATTGAACAACAATAAATAGTAAGAGATTCATACAGGACAGAAAATAGATAGCAGTGTCATCTCCAATTCATTTGAAGATGTTTCTTCATGTTTCTGCTTTCAAAAGATATGGCCACACTAGATCAAACCAGAGGAACAATATCTAATCCACTTTCCTCTCTCAAAGTGACCAGTAATAGCTACTTAACAAGAATATAAAAGAGTGGATACTTATAGAATAACTTGTGCAGAGAAAATTTCCTCACCATACCCATGAATATGTATTGAAATCTACCTGGAGAAGTCTTTGGTTTCAAATTACCAAATACTTCAGATTTAGACTAACAGACAATCCTTTTTCTGGCATCTCGGAGAACAGCCTTCATTTGAATCAATGGGTTTGTCACTCAACTCAAATATAAAGTAAAATTACTGTCTGACACATAATTTGTGATCGCTCTAGATACAAGAGTATCTAATTAAGTAAAGATCACCTGTTAGTTCAAATTTCACCTTTCATTCTCAATTCCCACATTACAAATACAAAAGTAGGCATGGATTTGAAATAATTCTCCAGAGATCTATGAACAATTATTTTTCCTCTCTTTCCAAAGAACACGCCCGTGACAAGTATTTAGTGGTTCTTTAGCAGATTTTTAATTATGCAAGACAATATTTATGTAGAAAATTGAGTCATACTGCGATTGAATTTTCCTGTGAGACTTGGCTAAAGAGTGTACTGGGTCTGGCTAGGATGAAGTTACTTTCCTTCACTGTAGCCCATATGGTGCTACCTTTGTATTGATTATTGCCTACAGGACGTATTCTGATCATTCTGATCTCTATCAGTTTCAGTTTGCAGGTTAGGTTTATAAAGTACTATTTACCACGAAGACATCATCATAGGAGTAGCTACAAAAATACTACTTCACAAGCACCGATCATGACTGAGCACAGTTCCGTTAACTTATTCTGACCTCTGATGAAGATGCTGCATAAAAGTCAGTGGAAGATAATGCTGCTATCCTTGTGAGCCTGAGCTTTCATGCATTGGCAACGGATATTGGCATATGGTCAAAAGTACAAAAAAAATGGCAATGTTAATGCTGCAATAAGAAGAAAAGCGGCCTTTTCTTACAGCTTAAGTATTATTTTCTTAATACTAATGGCATTTCTACAGATTTCACATTACAGCTTTGTTTTCCTATCCCAAAGAAACATTCGTGAACATAAACATTCAAAAAGAGGCTCCAAAGCTAATTGTCTGCATTCAGAGCTGAAATCTAATTCTCATTCAAACAAATTTGTTCTGCATTTTCCCTGTTCCTAAACCTCATGGACATTTTTGCTAATATTCCCTGCCTAGCTCTGTTCAAAGTACTGATTTTTATGTGCAATGTTTAAGTTCCCCTTCATTTCCTTTGGTTTGCCAAAAAAACCCAAACTGCCTCAGTATTTCACTTACCAAAATCCATGGGAGTTTTTACAGAAAAAGTTGAAGGTGAATTGTCATGAATCCATTTCTTGGGCTGATCTTTCGTTTCACCAGGAAGTGACTAGGGCTTATGCAACCTAACGAAAGACAGGTAATAACTGTTACTCCCGTTCAAAACAGGAACCAAGTCACAAGGTTTACATTAACTTCTTTTGTTAGTAAAATGATTCATGCTACTCTGTTATTCTACTGGTATTTACATGTCATTTTCACACACTTAAATGACCATAGTCTCTCTAATAATTGCAAATTAGAAACTGTTTTGCAAGCTAAGGCTTTAACTGCTCAGCAGTTGATGCACTCCCTGCCCTTGCTCCTCAGATGGGGACAGGCCAAAACCAGGCCGGGACGTCAGACCAGAGGTAGGCCCGACTCGGCAGGGCAAAAGAAATTTTCATGGAACAAAACTGCAAACCGTGGGATGAAATCCTGAGAAGAGAAGCAGGACAGCCCAGGCCAGTGGGTACACACACGTTACCACCCGGTTCTCAGTGTGGAGATTGCCTCTACGGCCGAGCCACAGGGGAGTCGGTACTGAACCTTCCCTGGGCGTCATCCAGCTAGGACCTCTTCCTGCACATTGAGGCGGTGTGATAAAAGAACATTTGCACTTAACGTGGGCTTTTCACGCTGTTAATCGTATGTGTTTCTATTCATTTATCTTAGTGATTCATCTGCCCAGACCTGACACGAAGGCAGCCTTCAAGGAATTTTCATTCTGGTGAGAGAACCAGCTTAGTGCTTCATTTGTACCAATATGAATATTTATACAGACATGAATTATTTTTTCTAATTTGTCAGTGTAATATGATCTTGTTATATATTTCCATTAGTTGTTTGGGGAAAATTATAATGAAGGGATGTCAAAAATACTGCATTTTATTCCATAGATTCTAAAGGACAGCAAGTGACATTAAATCAGTGGCATGCCATTCAGTTTTAGAAAGAGTATGGAGACTGTGTAAACTCAGTAAACATTGTGTTTAACAGAAGAATAAAATAGAACTATACTTTGCCTCTCTTCAAACAAGCATCATTTGTACTGTCTCTGTCCCATAGTGTGTATTCCACCCAGTTTCCTTTCACCAGAGACTGAGCAGTTTCCTCAAAGGTTCTTTTTCTTTGGAGGTCATACACATAAATAAAACTTAATTCCAAGTAGCAAAAAATAGTTGTGTGGCAGAAGTTAATACTTTTTATTAAAGAAATAGATTAAGCAATATCTCAATAAAGAGCTCAATTATTACAAAGATATAACTAACACTACAGAAGTTCTAGAAGCTGCTTAGAGATTTTTCACAAACTGTCAGTTATCCGTTATAAAAAAGTGCTGCAATTCTCTGTATGTCCTCCAGGTGTAGCATTTTCACAGTTCATAAACGGTATCTGACTGTCACCACCGATACCCTATGCATAAAACTCCATATAGTTCCAGCTCTGTGCTAACTTGCATCCAAACCATTCCAGTGACTTCAGAAGATTTGTACAGGGTTTGTATCAACATGGCATCTGGCCCTACAATCAAAGCCTGTTTGTTTGGTGTCTTTTTTAACTTCATAAAAATGATCTATCAAAGTTAACCCCAACAAAGTAAATTCATAGAATTTATACTACTCTTGTGAATATATTACTGGTTCTTAATTCTTAAAAGTAATACTATAGTGGCTTTCCTAATAATTTATTTAATACTGGTTTGCAAATGTGCAGCATGTCCTATCTGAGAACCTCAAAATTCTTCCTGATTTTTCAGATCTTCATTATACAGTATCTTATCTTAGGAGCTTGAGGAACAGAATAACCTGGTCTTACAGAGAGAGGAAGTGAATCATATAGGTTAAGGAACATATATGTGTCAGGTGTCCTCTAATTTCATGGGACTGGGTGTTTGGGTAGCCAAATGAGCCCCCTGCATAGTCTTCTGTTCCAGTAATTTGATACAAATACGCAGAATCAGACCTAATAATACTAACATACACCTTTTAACATGCAATGTTTCTTCTTGGGGGAGGGCGAAGAGGGGGAGAGGGGACTAGGATACTGAGAGGTAACCCTCTATTTTTTCCATTGAAACCCTAGATGGGAAAGTGTAAGCCCTTTGATAGATGTAAACTTATTTTTCTTAATTAATTTCATGGTTCCCCATGCTGCAGAAACAACAGTTTAAAAACTGTGTAGTAACAAAAACTCAAGCAATATGATATGTAGCTTTCTAAGGGCTAATAATTACTTCAATGTTTGTCAGTTATTAGTGATGGCAACCATTAAGAACAAGGCTATATTTTTTTTTTATATTGGTTAGTGAAATTAATAAAAACAATTTTTAAAAATTCCCCAATATACTGGACTTCTGTTGAAAGATCCTCAGGAATATATTACTGCCAACCCATGCATACTATGTACCTGAACTTGAGAGAATGTTTCTGTGATATTTTATGCTAAAATATAATTTCACGGGTGATATGACTTCTCACCCACATACCAGTATTCAGATTTCTCAGTTTCCCTGTTCAGTTTGAATCCTTTTTCAAATCAAACCAACATTCACTGTTTGCACAGTCAGAATGATCCTTTTATCCCAGGAAATGTCATGTGTAGTTTTTATATTTGTCCGTGAATATAACAAAGGACTGATAATCCTAATATAATCACTGATACAGATGGAACAAAGCTGGATCATAACTAAGTTGATGAAATATCCTTGGTGAAATTCTCTTTAATTGATATTCAGGTTCATATAACAGAGACTAACCAGAGTTTGCCTATGGAGTTTCCCATGTGGCTCCGGACAGTGCTATGTAACCATATATATTCACCTTCCCTCACATATTTGACTGATCATGCCAAAGAACAATCATACTTTAATCCATGAGAAAGAAACATAGACTCACAAAATTATAATGGAGTAATTTTATGACCTTCCCATTGTAATATTATAGTCGTGTTATAGTTGTAATATTGTAGCACAAAACCAGATATTGTTGTGCAAGAGTCCAGTTAAAGCTTGTGAATTACTCTGTATAAACATAAGATACAGAAAGTTTTATGCTTTGGATAAATCTGGTTTGGTTTGTTGTTTGTTTTTTGTTTTTTTTAAAGTGAAGTCCAAGAAAGTTGACAAAGTTACTTTGGTCTAGGCATTATTACACCTTTTGAGAGACCCTTTAAAATCAGACTTCTTAATTTTTACTACCTAATATATGCACTCCTCAGTATGTCTCCTCTGCATTCTTTCTATATTCATAGAAAATATTGATTTGACTGCAAGAGACAATTTACTGGAAAAGCAACCTCATGAAACAGAAATGAAATGTCATGTGTGCATATCAGTGAAGTCATGGTGGTGTTAATGAAGGAGAATCACAATCAAAATTCCTACCTGTATGTGGTGGGTTGACCCTGGCTGAGGGCCAGGTGCCCACCAGAGCCGCTCTATCACTCCCCTCCTTCTCTAGACAGGGGAGAAAAAGTATAATGAAAAGCTTGTAGGTCGAGATAAGGACAGGGAGAGATCATTTACTAATTATCGTCACGAGCAAAACAGACCAAACTTAGAGAGGGAATTAATGTAATTTATTACTAAGCAAAACAGAGTAGAGGAATGAGAAATAAAATCAAATCTTAAAACACCTCCCCCCACCCGTCCCATCTTCCTGGGCTCAACTTCACTCCCAGCTTCAATCTCCTCCCCCCGCCCAGTGGCACAGGGGGACGGGGAATGGGGGTTGCGGTCAGTTCATCACACGTTGTTTCTGCCGCTTCTTCCTCCTCAGGGGGAGGACTCCTCTCATCGTTCCCCTGCTCCAGCGTGGGGTCCCTCTCAGGGGAGACAGTCCTTCATGAACTTCTCCAACATGAGTCTCTCCCATGGGCTACAGTCCTTCATGAACTGCTCCAGCGTGGGTCTCTCCCACAGGGTGCAGACCTTCAGGAGCAAACTGCTCCACCATGGGTCCCCCACGGGGTCACAAGTCCTGCCAGCAAACCTGCTCTGGCGTGGGCTCCTCTCTCCACGGGTCCACAGGTCCTGCCAGGAGCTTGCTCCAGTGTGGGCTTCCCACGGGGTCACAGCCTCCTTCAGGTGCCTCCACCTGCTCTGGCGTGGGGTCCTCCACGGGCTGCAGGTGGAATCTCTACACCCCCTCATCCTTCCTCCATGGGCTGCAGGGGGACAGCCTGCTTCACCATGGTCTTCACCACAGGCTGCAGGGGAATCTCTGTTCTGGCGCCTGGAGCACCTCCTGCCCCTCCTTCTGCACTGGCCTTGGTGTCTGCAGAGTTTCTTACATCTTCTTACTCCTCTCTCCAGCTGCAAAAAGCTCTCCCTAACTGTTTTTTTCTTCTTAAATATGTTATCCCAGAGGCGCTGATTGGCTTGGCCTTGGCCAGCGGCGGGTCCATCTTGGAGCCAGCTGGCATTGGCTCTGTCAGACACAGGGGAAGCTTCTAGCAGCTTCTCACAGAAGCCACCCCTGTAGCCCTCCCCGCTACCAAAACCTTGCCACGCAAAACCAACACACTGTAATACTACTATTCAACTCATACAGCCAGAAGTGAGATATTTCTCTAGAACAGAAAACATATCATAATCTGATTCTTAAGAGTGGCATTACTGAGAATAATTCATCTCAGTAGGTTCCCTGAGAATCACATTATAATTAACCTTGCGATTAAGAGATTTGTTTTTACCTGCTTCAGCAGAGATGTTAATTCTTCACAGTGAGGAAGGTTTACTTCAATTCCAAGCGTGCAATTGGCAGGATGAGGGAAAGAAGGGAGAGAAGGGGGAAGGAGAGAGACATGACATTTTAATGAGCAAGCGTACAGTAGCTTTTCCTAAGCATAAAACTGTGACTTTCCTGAGTCATTTCCTGTGAGTTCTGAGATAAAAATAGAAGTAATAGAAAATAACTAAGAGAACTTTCATCTTTTTATTCGCATACTTTTGAATTAGGATTTTGTGTGTGTGCATGATTTTGAATTTAATGTGGTAGATAGTTTACCTTGTTTCCCTTTGGGTCTGTTCTGTGAATGGATGTAAAGGAAAACAAGTCAGTCAAAGTTTCTATTCTTTTAACACAAAAAATGACCCAGTGCTGTGCAGGAACTCTTGAGAGTAGAAAGTAGAGTCATCTGTGAAAAGAAAAGGGCTGTGTTTCAGAGCAGTTTATCTGATTAAGGAAAGAGAGGGCAACTAATAGTCAGAAAGCCATTCCCCATAAAGGAACAACAGGTTCCTTAAACAAGATACAGCCAGCTCTGCAGCTTAACCTTAAAATAGTTGGGAAACCAAGGAAGTGTTTCAAGGGCCCTGATAGTATTGATTCTTGATGGTTGTTATTTTCTATTTACTTGATAGCAGTTCCTGTGATATGTAATAAACAAGCCAACTGGAGCTAACAGTGGCTGTATAAAATAGAGTTCTGGTAAATAATCAAAATAGAAAAGCCAGCTTTGGAAAGCAGCAAATAGTCTTTGTTAGCCAAAACACATGATAACTAGAGCATAAATCTGTTTGGGTTGGGAAAGTATTGAGCACTGGAGTAAGCTAAACTTCAGAATAAGCATACAGATTCACATTCTTCTTCCAGGCCAAATCTTTACTTACGTGCTGGGGCATGGTGCTGTTCATCCTGCAGCTATGATTACCCACATGTCCAGTTCAGGCACTGCTTCGAGTATACTGCAGCTCCTGTCTGGGAACATACCTGTGTTTTCTTTCATTAATTTCAGAAAGCAGGTAGTGTATCTCATCTGAAGTTAAGGTGTAACCACTTTTCACGTTAAAAAATCTACTAAATTCTCAGAACCTACAACATTAATTTCTAGTAGAAGAGAATTCACAACTGTAGCTGTTACATATAATAAATAATTTTATTGCCTGTTCACAGCTAAACCTGAAAATAAAAAATGCATTATTTTCTCCAATTTTTCATTCCCTTTATACCACTACATGCAAAGAATTTTACTGAAGGAGGGTGTGCCAAAAATATTCATTGAATGAACACAATTTGTTTTTTAAAAGACACGGAAAGAAAGCGTTAGCTTTGGTTTTCCAGGGCATTTTCAGTAGACTGTACAACATATATATAAGTTCTGTTCAACCAATCATACTTAGATTTTAGCGAACATTCATTCTCACCATAATGTAAATACTCATGCTTTTAATGAATTAATGTCATACATGGAAAGTATCACTGGCTTGAATATAGTATGCTAATGAAAATATCAAGTGAGAAATGATGGATATATGAAATAACAGTGACTGGGTCAAGAAAGCAGTTAAATGCTGTCTCTGAGTGGTACTGGTTTCTAAACAGGTTTGTTATACTTTAACTAGAAAAGTATCAAAATAATTTTTACTTAAACTGGCACAACTTGTGTTTTGACACAAGGTCTAGTGTTTTCCTTCAACAAGCTCAGGCTTAATAAGCTGTCTTTTTCTTAATGACCTTAGGAAACTCTACCAAGAACCAGCAGTTCCACATTATAACATCTCTGGTTTACTTAAAGCCTGAACACTGAGCAGATAGCTGCAGTAATGGCTATCTCAGCTGACCTACCAGTAACCCCTGTTTTGACCTGTAGGAATCACCCTCGCTCTAGAGGGCAAGCAGTTATTTCAATTATGGGGCTTACTGATTCATCTGTTTCAATGGAAAAGTTTTAGGGAGAAAACATTTCCGAGTCTTGCCTGGGTTTTCACAAGCTGAATTTCTCTGAAGATTTCATTATGACACTAGAAACAATCTCAATTACCTTTCTCTCAGAAAAAAGATGGCAAAATTAATGTAATAATTCAAGCTTGAAAATTGATTATTTTCAGTTGTCAGAAGCAGAGGGGAATGCTACTGCAATGTTTGTCATATTTGCCCACAGAGCCCTACTAGTTGGCCCGTTCAGGTAGTCCTGTATCCTGCCATTTGCACCGTTATTTGCAGTATTCATTGTCACTATATTGTTAAAGACCATATACACATCTTTTTACAAAAGACAGCAGATTCCTTACTGTGTCAGGAAGAACACTCCCATTTGCTGCAGTGTTTTTTTAATCAAAACAAATCCACAGCCAACCAAGATCAACAATGTTATTAAGGTAAATATAGCATAAAAATATACCTTAACAGGTAAAGGTACTAAAGGTACCAAAAAGTTATTACAGCATTTAGTTCCTTTTGTTTCCAAAACAGTTATATTCCTAAGTACATTTATGGATCTGGCACCATTCCTTTTTGAGGATGATGAAAAAGTCTGCCCTAACTTACACTCTTGTTGCTACTGGAGAGAGCACAGTGGAGCAAGAATGGGGAGGGGACTTTTTTCAAAGACAAATTTGGAGCACAGTGCATCTGGCCCCTAAGAACTGGCTGCTGGGGCTCAAAGGGGCAATATATTTATTAAACATGTTTAAGACCGTAGTACTCTTTCAGAGCACACAGTAGAACTTGCTGTTTCCATATGCCTGAATAGTCTGTATGAAAAACTGTCGATGGTCTGTGAAATTTAGATAAGAAAAGAATTTGACCCATCATTACAGACAGTTATCTATTTTTATATTGGAATACTTTGGAGAGCAGAGCACAGTATAACCCAAGCTGAGACTGAGTTCTATTGCAGTATAAAAAACACATACTACTATCTTGTTTTGTCAATAGAAAATACATCTTTAGCAAATAATTTCTTACTCATTTAACTAAAATCTTGTAAAATACATATTAAAAAATCAGTCATAAGAAATAATACTAGTAAATCTTGCGTTACATCTTTTGACATCTAACAATGCAATCGTTTCAGAAAATATGTATTGCAAGCAAGAAATGAGTATATTAATCCCCTATTTTGGGAGTAAATATGCCTGCCCTTGGGATTATTAGAAAAATTATTAGGTGCCCTTTAAAAAGGTACATTTTTAAGAAATAAATTAAAGCTTATCAATAGTTACTTAATAAGTGCTATGATGTATCTTGGCAAAATATGATTCTTCTGTGGTTTTCCTTTCATGGCATTATTCATTTCGGCAATAGGAAGGAAGAACCAGTTGAGTATTAGGCATGTCAGCAGCTAATGCACAAGCACCTCTCTGTGTTTATGTGGTATTTTCTACTTCTCAGGTCTTAAAGCTACAACTTCACTTTGAATTTATGTCATTTTTACCTGCTAAAACCATCAGAACCCAATCCTATTAGCAGTTCTAAACTAAGTCTGTTACTATGGAAGGAATCCATATATAGTTTTGATTACCTGCCTATTGAATGTGTTTAAAGAATGAGACATTAAACAGGGAACGTAGCCCAGAGGATTATTATTTTCAGGTCAGAATCTCTTTCGCCTGAATGAACACAGACTGTCAATAATGTTGCTGTGTAGAGAGATGGGAAGTAAGTACCAGATGCAAATTGGAAATTATTACATTCATATAAGAAGTTGAGGGAGTATCATTTCATGTTTAATTGTTCTCAAGTCAGCAACTACTGCATGCTTTTTTCTCTCTCCAGAGTCTTTTTGGAAATTTTATTCCTTTGGTATCTATGCTGCTGGTCTTGTTTCCAGCTGGGACCTAAGCATCGTCCATACATTAATGTGGTTTTTTTGTAAGAGGTGGTTGTCTACCCCTAGCACATTGCTCCATCAAGCTAACAAATTTGTCCCAGTTTATTACCATAATAATAATGTCACACTTCCCAAATCACAAAATTCTTAGATAGCAGTTTAATTAATGAATTGACTTTGGAGACTTTCACCATGCCAGCCTCATGTATCACGAAGTATGTGAAATTATTTTGGTGCCTTGTTACATGTGTCAGTAGAAAACATATTTGGTGTCTACAGGAACAAAATTTAGAAAGTAGGTCATCTAGTAAAACAATTTATTATTTTGATTGTTTCATCCTTTTGGACAAAAAAATACTGTAGTATATATGGGTTAGCTTTTCCTAATATAAAAGTTTTGGATTTAATTTCTCTTGTCCTAACGGTTCAGCATCAACAGCTTATGCGGTCTTACTTCTATTGGAATTCTTTGGCTAACAGAACATACCATACCATTTGTGATCTGAATAGAAAATCAATGCCAATACATATGGTATTTCATCAAGTAAATGTGACACTCCAGAATGTGAATGTGAACAATACAGGTAAATTCCTGCTTTGAAGTCAGCAGAAATTTCCAACAGACGTAAGCAGAAGCCACATGTCATCCTCAATGAGTTCTACAATCTGTCTCTAAATATGACTTTAAAATCTGAAAATAAATAATTGACAAGCCAGGTTAAGGTAGAATGACTTGACAAGTGTGAAAGTCATTAGAAATTCATATCTCTGTCTGACTGTTTCCAGTGAATTTGTGTTTTGTGATTGGCTGACATTTAAACTGAATTAAAACAAATGTGAGCTCAACCATCATGGGAAAACAGAGAAGCCACGTGGAGAGAGCATATATAATTTCATGGTCTGCAAAAAAATATTGTCACCCTTTTAAGCAGTAGAGAATCCAGACCTCAGTCAAGGTTATTTCCTCCATGCAGATTTTCTGGTGTTTAATAAGTGAATATATCATAAATTCTAAAAAAAACCCCAAGATGTTCATAAACTTTCACTTTCTCATTCTCTTCCTACCTCTCTCCCTCCTTCCCCAACTCTGCCCCTCCTGCTGCCTTCCAATATCACTTCTTTAATGTCTATGAGCAGTATAGATCACACTTTTTTTTTTTTTTTTTCCTGTCAGAGGGGAATTAATGTAGCCTCTCTCTCTTCTGCCTGGTAATGTATTTTCATGAAAATTCATAGATCTTTTACACCTCTATCCTAGTGTTACATTTGCTCTGCAAATTGATTTTTCTTTTTGAAAGATATTAGGGTCTTCCAATACACTCAATCATATTTACCCACAAATGCATACCTATATCATGTTTGCAGTCATTTGCATAGCAAAGCATGCTGAAGAACAAATTGCACGATATTTTAATTTTTTGATCTTATCATTTTATGTGGATATGTAAATCTCATTGAGGTGCCACAAAGAATTCCCAAGCTTTTTTTTTTTTTTTTACTTGTATAACAAAACGGCTGCCAAGAATAATCTGAAGTGGTCAACCACAAAAACCACTAGTTAGAAATTAACAGCATAAAGTTAAGTAACTCAGGCCTCTGCCTTCAGAATTCACAATACAAGAATATGGATGCTTACTCTATGCGTCCTGAAAAACTAACACTGAATACTTACTTTATTGGGTCCTACAAGTATTCCATAAATTCATAATCAAAATTACTGTCTGTTTCCCCCTTTCTCATATCTTTTTCCTCTACATTTTCCTTCAGATGTTTGAGTGCTTAAACTCTACCAGCAGAGATTCTTCAGAAAATTCACCACTGAGCTTCATAATAATGCTGATGATGTAAATGAAGGTGCTAGCAATAACATAAGGTGATGTTTAAGCACTTAGCACCATTTGAACTCAGAACAACTGCATAGTTCATCCTTGGAAAACAAGTTTGAAAGTATGATTATGAGATTTGAAATTCACAACCGATTCTGTGTTTATAGTAATGTGAGTTTCTGTGCTTGTTCACCAGATGCTTTAGCTGTGCATACACAGCAAATGTTATAATTAAAAGTTAAATACACAATTTCCATTTTTTAATCCACTGCAGATGGATGGTTTCCACTCCTGAAAACTGTCATATCTCTGTGAGGAAACAAAAGTATGTTACTGAATTGCAGAACTGGGGCTCATATTAGTAGCATAAATTATGCCTACACAAATGACTTCTCATATATACATATCAAATATCTCACAGATAAAATATGTGTGTGTGCGCACATATGTGTGTGTTACAGTATAAGTTAAATATTTGATTGTTTGGGGAAATTGAATGCTATGTCATTTCCAAGTATTTGGTAAAGAAATCGATATGAGTTTTATAATTGCAAGTACATTGAGTATATTTAGTATCTAGCTGTAGGAAATTTATAAGTAGAAACTGATTATTGATTGAAAGTTACTTGTTTAGCTTTGAAGATTACTATAAAAACTTAAAACTGGAGGCAGACTCCTGTACCACAGAAATAAATGGAGAAATATCGTTTTCATTTGGGTCAAAACTTCATCCTGGTTTAGAGAAATGTCAATATTTAAGGACATAAAGGGTATTTATTGGATTGAAATATATGAAAGGATTTAAAAGATATAAGAACCAGAAACTTATTACAACACATTATTCAGATGTGCACAAATAAAAACATTGTATTTCAAAATACATTTCAAAGTTCTCTGTATTCTGCCATCTTGGCTATTTTGGAAGTTTATCTAAAAGCTTAGGACAAAGTCAAAGCCAAATTCTCTAGTTCTGGGGTCTGTTTAGCTGCTTGCTGGAGTCTTATTGTAGGGCAAATACGCTCCAGGTGCTTCTGCTCTGCTCTCTGTCTACTCTCTGTTCCCAGAATGTGACTGAAGTGAGTAGGAGCATTTAAAGTCTTTAACCTTTAGACAGTCCTAAAAGCATTCCACGTCCTCCTGAACATCACATAAGCCAATGTGGTGTTATATGCACTGGACCCATAGCCACATCTGATTTCCAGCACACAAACCCTTACCTGGAGGCTTTGATAAACTGTTAGAAATGACAAGGAAAACAATATAAATGCTGCACATAGATTAGCAGATCATTATTAGCCCTTTGCACACTAAAAGCTGAAACCTCCTTGATCCTAGACTATAAAAAGCCTTCTGAAGCATTTTGAGCTTCTCTTTGATTCTTGGCCCAAGCTTTAATTTTCTCACAGTGCTGAAGCTCTGGGTTTCATTAGGGATATCATCTCAAATTCCTTTGTGCCTCTACTTGTTTGGAAGTGTTACTTCCACCCTCTTCTATGCATACTTCTCCACCTGTGTCAAAAGTTAACTGATGATATCAAAACGCTTCAAACAATGCCTGTTAATGAGCATTGTTAATTTTTTGCATCTATTACAATTTGGTTTTATCATTCCCCTGTAATATAAAAAAATCTTATATTCTACCTCCAAATAATGGATTTGATATCTTGTTGTTCTCAGTTTCTTTCCACATATTTATATTTTGCTGCATTTTTAGCCAGTTCATTTCTTGCTGGATGATACCTTCAACTAAATATTACTTCTGATTTATGATGAATATGAACTCCTTTTGTATAACCAGAACCAGGAAGACTTGTACCTTGCAAATGTGCACCTATTACTCCAAAATACAATGTGTTATACTATTAGCACCTTTAAATCAGTGTGAATAAACTCTTTCAGAAAGATTTTGGCACTTATCAGTTTTAAAAATTCTTGCACTGAGAAGCTCCATGCTTGTATCTACAAGAGCAGAAACTTAAAAATTGTTTAGGTAGTGACCCTGATGTAAAATATGCTATTTTCTGTTTCTGAAAAATTCACTTATAATGATTGAATTATAAGCCTTTCAAAGACTCTGTGCACATGGTCAGTCAAGGTATCAATGATTCCACTTGTACTGAGCATAGTGTTGCCCAAAGATGCAAGGATGAAATAGGACTTTTTTATGATTGCTCCAGCTGATTGCTAAATTATGTGACACAGGACCCTGGAGCTGAAAGCAAAATGTCGGTTTCTCCCATCCCCAAGTACCTTCCAGCTGGCTCCCACACAGTGCAAAAGAAGAGGAAACTACCTATCTTGAATGCAGAAGAGTGACAAGCATGGAGAGGCAGGCTGCAAGTTTGAGAGTATTTGCAGAAAGAGAAAGTCAAAGAAGGAGCTGGAGAGTTAGGGAAATACAAGGGTTATGAAGGGGCTATAGAAAACACAAATATCTGGAGTTCAGAATGGGCTGGGCTGGGAAAGACACATATGGAAGAAGAACCTAATTTCTTCTAGAAATGGTTAGAAAGTGCGAACTAAAAGAGGTGGGATTTCAGGAAAAGAAAGAGCATTGGTGAAGTTGAATCCACTTGGGTTTTATATGATGTAGTTACATACCCAATGAGGCATCTCAATGAGACATCTAATATTTGTGAGAGATTGCAAATAAAGTTAGTGAGCACTGCAACTGTGTACAAATTGCTTTCAAAAAATGAGGTATTCTTAAAAAAATCATTCTTCATGTCTCAGCTTTGGCACCCAAAAATGGACACAGTAAATTTGGCCTTAATCTCTTTATACTTGAGTTCCACAGCTGCAAACCAGGACACTGATAATACACTTTCAAAGGGGTAACAAAGATAGGTTTAGGAGCAGCCATGAAGAAATTAGCTGATGTGATAACAGAACCAGAGAATTTCCCAGGAAAAGAAATGAATAATTCTGCAGTCAGTCAAGATTTTGGATGATGTAACATAAATAAGGCCTGAGGCTAAACTACATAGTGAACAGGATAAAAAGAAATGTTGGATAACTATTATTCACTCTATAAGCCAGAGGTCTCCTGGGAGAAAAACTGTATGATTGTGTAATTAAAGATTATATCACAACACATATGCACAAGAGGATAAAATAAGGTTGAGTGGGAAATGTTCATTCCTGTCTGTCTTTGTTTTCTGACTTTTAAAATTTCAGACCTATTATTTCAATGTCGTGCTAGAATAGAGAAGCATTTATGATTTTTGCATAGGGATAACAAATGGAAATCATTGTTTAAAGTTATTACAATTAATATTAGCATTGTAAGCAAAAACTGTTTAGTTCTGCAGTTAAAAAGAAAAAAAAATACTATTGCACCAAAAAAATCTGTTCAGAACACTCATGTATAGCTGAAGTCACCTGTCACTGCCTCATTCATATTGTAATCACGCATTGCATGTGTTTCTCTTCTCCATGATGTTTGATGAAGGAATTGCAAAACACAGCAGACCAAAAGTCACTGGGGAACCTGCTGCTCACCAGCATTCCTAGATAGCTGAAATTCCATCAGATCTTCATTATCCTCCATGTTTTCTTACCATTTTCTCTTTGATCTTCTCAGTCCAATGGAATCCAGAGAAATTTTCCAAGCTTTTGCTTAGCTTTGAAATGCTTTGCCAGTGTCATCTTTATCATGAATGTCAGAATATGGACAGGGAAGTCTGGAGTAAACTTTTTTTTTTCCCAATCCATCTGCATCACTTGATTACTGTCACTGAAGTAGCTCTTGGGCCAAGGCAGATACAATATAAACCCATGCTGAAAATCCAACCACAGTTATTAGACTGATGTCAAAAAACCAAACATGTTGCACCTCGCTGTGCAAAAACTTAAGTAAAACATTATTTTACTACATTCTTCATAATTAACCAAAACTGGATTCCTTCTGAATATGAAGTTAAGCTTTATTCATGTTGAAAATAAGTAAAAAGAGAATATGTGTTCTCTAATGAAGTCTAAAAATAGCTATAATTCTCATCACCTTCGCCAGCTTTCTTGTTTCAGTAGTATGACTGATGCACTACTACTGTACATAGAGGATGAACTCTCCATCGTAATAATAAGCCAGTTAGCCGCCTTTCTTGCTGAGGCACCTATTGATTCAGACAGCCCAGCAGCGGTTTCAACTCTGGAGTTCAATGCAAATGTGAGTCCAGTTTTAGGACTCCATCAGCTGGATCAGAAATGTTGCTACCGTGTGACACAGGAGGCTGAATTCCTTTGAAAGTGTGAATGGGTAGACTTCTCCTGAGACACTTTGTGATGGATCAGGTATCACATGCCTGTGTGCTTCTAACTGTAAGCCACATCAGAGATTTGCTGTGTTGCAGCAATGTTACGTACATAAAGCCAACTGTATTGTATGCTCTGGCCAATTTGACAAAATGGAATGATATTTCTACATCTGAACCAAGTAAAACTTGGTTTAGTCAGATAATCTAACAGATTTCATATCAATGACCACAAAACCAGTATTTTGTCAGGAAGGCAGAAAATTCATTCTCTGTCCTAATAGCTCGTCCTTGACTTTGGGGAAACCAGTTACATTCTTCCCCTAGCAAGCTCAAAAGGATTTGTTTGGGGGAATTTTTAAACAAATCCTATTTGTTGTTCTCTCTTAATTAATCTTTTACTTACCGTGTAGCTTTCCTCTACTTCTCCATTTCTTTCCTTCTTTTCGTTAATTAACTCCCCTTGTATGAACTGTAGCCATAAATAATAATATCCCACTGATTTGTATAGCATCATGACAGCTGTCAGAAAAAGAATAGTGACTGTCTTCTGCAAAGCCAGAAAACTGAGGGTTCCCATTTAGATAAATGTAGTCTGAGGCAAAGCTACACACATATAAAGGCATCACTTTTTTACAGTATGTTCTCACTATTAGCCCTGTTAAACAGAAACTGCTTTTGCTTGAATTTCCTGTTCTCAACTGGTCTTACTTCTAGGAAATCTATAATGTGGAAAAACACTTGGCCATACTGAGTGTCCCTTTATTAGCTTAGTTTCAATACAATACTTATCAAAATCAGATTAATCCACCTCAGATTTTATATCAAAAACCTCATGCTAGATGTACAGATGTACATGCTAGATGTACGAAATGTATATGCAAAGTTTTGTAGGGCAGGACGGATGGGTAGAGGGTGAGAGAGTCTCATCCGCAGATGTTCACAGCTGATTTATGCATCATCTTCAGTACTTGTATAAACAGTATTATATTCCTTGTTTTTTGAAAAGATGTATGTTTTACTGACATCCTGAGAATAAACTGCAGCAAACACATTTATTTTTAGGCACAGTAGCTAAAAGCATTAATCTGTTTGGGTTTTTTTCTTCTCATCTCTAGTGAGATGAATTGTATGGATGGTGAATAGAATTCTTTTAGAGCTTATGAGTGATTTCAGGATGTTGCTGGGTGAAGTGGAAAGGAAAAAAGTAGATTCTAAGGATTAAGGCATGATAACCATACATTGGAATACCTCTGAGAGCCTACCTAAGTGGAACATATCCCATTCTTTGAGATTTGTTTTTTATTGAAACTCTCCATTGAATACTCCTGTTTGAAGAAATAATGCTTAAAATTATTAGTGTTGTACTTTAATACATTTATTTATTGTTTTCCTACGTGGATAAGCTGTGCGTTGTATTAGTAGCCACACAAGTTTTACTTTCTGCTATTTTCCAATCCCCATTTTCCTATATTTTCAAATACTGAATTTTCTCCAGTATTTAAATCCAGAATGTCTTTCTTCTTAGTTGTTTCTCAGCTTCAGTGATTCAGAAAATATTCCTAAATGTTCATGATCAAAAGTATTTAACAGAATATTTTTAAAACTTTTTTAACCAAAATAATCTTGAAAATGGTTAACTAATAGCGTAATAGAAATAGAAATATTGATGTCTATCAACACAGAAACCACGGCTACACTTACAATAAGGTTAAACAGTACTCCCCTTTTGGCACCTGAGCTGAGTCTTAAATTTTTTCTAATGCACTTTACTGAAAGATAATGAAGTCGTTCTGTGTCAGTCATGTTCAGACATGAAAGTGATTCAAAGCACAACATTTGCAACTTTCAGTTTAGGTTTCACAGGGCAATAAAACAGTTTGCTAATATAGAACAATTGTTAAACTTGCCTGATTATCTGAGGAGAGGGAGGATTCCCAAATTGACTCCAATGGCAGACATTAAACTGGCAGCTGGTTAGCATTACCAAAATGAATAATGAAGTACCAGTGACATCTGGATGGGTTCTAGGCAGGCTCTGATGTATCAAGATAATTTCTCTGTTTTAAAGAGCAATCCTTTCAGTGTCATGGACCTGATGATAAAATGCATCTTCACATAAGCTGTGAAGTGTGTTATGAAAACACAGAATTACAGTAACTGCTAAAAAAGATTTAAACAGGGAAATGAATCATAAATAAAATTTTCTCTCTGTCCAGGTCCAAGCCAAGTATTGGCATGATGAGATAATGCAGCAAACGTCACAATAAAATGACAGAAAGTCAAGTTTAACTCCTCTAAGTGCTTTGAGCTTATGACACAGGTGATAACATCTTCCAAATAGACAGTAACTTTTGGTGTGATAATTTGTCAAGACCATAGTATCGTTTTCAAGTAGCAAAGGGATTGCTTTATAGATTTCCTGTAAGATATATGACATAGTGACGGAGAGAAGAAATTATAGAACATGACCTCAAATAAGAATATCTTTCTGTATTTTGCAATAACAGCTTAAAAACACACTGATGCCAAAAACTTCTGGTCTATTATTGTCAAGCGCAGCAGTACTTGTGGAGCATTATCTTTGAATGCATTTCAAAAAGCATTTGATGAATTAAAAAGAAGTCAAAACCAGTTGTGTGGAATAGTTCCAAAACCTTGTGCTCTATTATTGCAAGCATTACTAGAGTATTCAAGAAGGGGAATATACCTGGGTGCTTAAGAACAGAATACCTGGCAGCAAAATATCACTATTCTCTTCTTGCTGATAAAATATAGGGCAGTGTAATTACTGCTTAACAATTTGAAAAACTGTTGGTATATGTCTAAGATCAAAGTTAATCACTTATATGGAAATCCCTCAGAGGATTCCCTAGTTATCACAAAGGCAGAATGACATCTTGACTCAAAGTGTCTGAGACAAAGTGAACCAGTTCCTGGCTTTTCATACTGCTGTGTCACCCAGGAATACCAGAATGCTCTCCTGAAAACCCTTGCTACTATCAAGCCAATAATTGCAATGCAAATAAGAAAATTTTTGTAGAAAGGTGTTTGGGAAGAAATGGAAGGGATTGTATTTTCTTTGTAACAATTCTAATTATCAGACTAATTCAAGCAATTTCTAACAAGTCCCTGAGGGAAAGTAAACATGTCTTAAACTTACTCTAAGTTTCTACCCTGCATGGTCTCCATGCAAAAGTCAGTCAGTCATGAGCCACAACCATATGAGAGACCAACTGCTCAAAATTAGATTCACACTCTTAATAGGAAGGGACTAAATCAGTGACTGCATAAGTGTTACAATTATTCAAAAGGCCTTCATTATACTTTTTTCATCATTTTACAGAAGACAGAGCAGAAAGAGGCAGCGGTAGGCTTTTGTATGTCTTAAGAGTTACTTAGATGGGAAAAAGAAATTACTGTGCAGATTCTATCGACATTGAAGGCATACAACCTCTGCTGGTCTGAAGGAACAAGATCATTTAAATCTGCATATTTATATATAAAATATCTTTTGCATATATAAACTATTGTAAAGTTACATGACCTTTTTGTATCTTTCACTGTTTATTCTTAATACTACATACATAATTCAATTCCATTTTTATCCTAAAGCAGAAATGTTCTCCATTTTGCCAGCACATCTATCAGATTTTCAGCCAATTTTACACATAATTTTTTATAAGTTCAGACATGTACTGTAAGCATTACATGCATACATTTTGTTTGTCACATTTTTCTGATTATTTATCATTATTTGCGGATTTCATTAATTGTCAGCTTGCTGTTCTTTACCTCTTAGTGACTGTTGTTTTGTAGGGGAAGATCTACAGTAATATAAACTATCAAGTTAAAAAAAACCCTCCACCTCTTAGATTGACAGACGTAGCTATGCTAGTCTTTTTAAACTTAAGACCAATAAAAAATGAATTCTGTTTTATCCTATTCAGCCAAAACAACAAAGCAAGGGGGGTTTTCCTACAGACTTAGTGTAAAAGTCCCCAGATGACAAACACAAAAGCCTAGATATCAAACAGGATGAAAATGCTGGTGTTCAACACCTGCACTGTGTGAGGGCCAAGTAAGCTAAAGCCCTTGCTAACCAACACACCTGCTAGATAGTGCAGGTTTTAACCCTTTCCTCTTCCTTCTCAAATTCCTTTCTTAACATAGGAGAGGATTCTAATAGAATGATGCAATCAAAAGAGATGTTAAAGCACAGTTTTAAAATGGAGACTACATTCTGCCTTCTTGTCAAAATGTATCAAGTGACTATTTTATTTGTATTAAAAACCTATTTAGCTTGACAGATTTTTAGTACTACTATAAACAACTATTCATGGCTACACAATTATGGAAAGCAATGATATGGGCTATGTGGAACTATTTTCTGTGCCCACCAAAATGTTTGTTCCATCACATTATTATATCTGACCATCTGAGCAGATGTACACTGCTAAAGAAACATGAGTGGTCTAATCTTTCTCCCTGCTTTTCAGAGGCTGCAGTGATATGATTAAAGGCCATCCAGCCAAAGCTGAGCCCAGGAATCTACGGGATCTGCTTTTGCAGTCCATAAGCACTGGGTATTCATGCTGAAGGGAACGGGCCTTATGTGTAACGTCAAAAACGCATGTACAGGGGCCCATGTTGCAGCAATTCTTACACTCTATCATTTTTCAGTCCTTCAAGAAGAATATTTGACAGTTTTTGTTCTGTCATAATTAATACTAAAAATGAGGTCACATTATTAAGTCCTCAGTCACTTTTAACTTAATCCACACAGGCTAACTGCCATCGTAGATAAAAGCATTTTGCCTAACTGTAAAAAATGGTGCAACTGTGACCTAATACATAATTTTAAGTTGATGTTGCCTTTTGCTTCCTTCACCATTCCATGTAGAAACCATCTTCTAGTGTCTTTCATTATTGCTTGGAAAGTTCTAAATAAATTCAAAACCCATAATCATACACTAGAATAACATGAGATATTGCATACATGAGATATTTCTGCTTCATACAGCAGAAAGCAGAGTCGAGGTGGAAAGGGTGGACACGATTCAGTAAGGTTATAGCTGGTAAACTATACATTTTCCCCACATCTCAGCTGTACCAGGGTATGATCACACCAGTGAAGCAATGGCAGGAGCTCTGATTTTGTTGGAAGGATTAGCAGAAATTGTTCATGTTTAAAAACAGGTGATCTCACCTAATAGCAGGAACTCAACTCGGTTTGAATGTGAGGCTTCTTTGCATTTTTTTCATCTTTGCCTTCATATGAGAACAAAAATCTACAGAATTACTCAGCAAGAGCTCTGAAACTTTTATTCATTCGTATGACACTTCAGAAGAAGAGCTGGCTATCATTTAAGGTAATCTATTTTTCAAGACTGGACCCCAGCAGGGAATAAATTAAGCAATGAATAGCCTGATGATCAATTGTCATCACTTGATATGGCTCAGGAAGCAACTCATAGAAAGTCCTAAATAGAGAGTTTCTTAATAGCAATTTGAGAAAGGCTGACTGTTCCAGAAAAGCCCTATGAATGAAGAGCAGAGGATGACAGTTTCATTAGGATCTCTGAATAGGGCTTTAAGAGTGCTCAAAACTGTTAAGGAAACTGAGGCTGGATACCCATGTGGTTGTTATTATATGATATTATATAGATATTCTTGTGCTAGTTACAGTAAAACAGGAAGGATTTTTAGACACTTGGCAAAATCATTGCTAGCCAACTTCAACTTTGTGTCACTGCTCCATAAAACCAGTGTGCGCAATGCTGGAGATCTGGAAAAGGAACCCCTTAGGTTATGTTAGCTAAAGCAGCTACAATACAAGATCTTACTCCTTTGAAAGGGGAAAACCAGCTACTTTAAAAACGTGCCAGTGTGGTCAAGGAACTAAATGTTCAGAATTAAAGCCCACTCCAGGGTAACTCCAGAGCAAAGAGTCCGGCATGTTGAGACTCAAAGCAGGAATCCCAGTTAGAGTCCCCAAAAGGTATGAGTTCACCAGCATGTTAGAAGTCAAACTATTATCAAGCAAAAATGGGCAAATGTGGGAGTTTAAGAAATCTGAGGAGACTGCTGTTAAGATGGTGAGTTGATCTGTCCTTTCTTCCTGAGTGTATTTGGGTTACTTGACAGAAACTCCTGAAATGTTCTCAACAGTAATAAAGCAAAAAGTGATTTTCATGCTCCAAGATCTCAGAGGCAAGGACATACACAATTTTAATGTTTATTACCTGACCAAAGATGTTTCAAATTTTGGTATACTTCCCAAGAATATTCATTTTGCTCTTGCAAAACAAAATTATATCCCCAAACGTTTGACAGCATCTGTGTGGAAACAAAGAATTGGCAAACAAATTTTCTTTTTACTTGTCCACCTCTGTTAGCCCATCCATTTAACCTCCATTTGAACTTTTGCAGTAGTTAAAATGTAGATTGATGCTTTAAACAGAGCTAAAAAGTGCTGACAGTGTTGGAATAAGGGTTTAAACACACTAATAGGTTTTAGTGTCTGAAACTTTTGATAATCTGGCCCTGAGTGTCATGGGTCCCTCTGAGTGGATTCCATCTGTCCCATAAAGTTATGTATTGAAACCTAATGCAGCCCTTTGATCTTCCCTGTGTGAAGATCCTCATGTTCCATAAAATCAACAAGATGCTCTCATTCACTGAAAAGCCAGATCTCAAACTTGGTGATTGGCGAGACTATACTGCTTGTTAGTGTATGTGCCTTTTCCCCTTTTGTCTATGATGTCAAGTTTCAGTGGCAGGATGGCCCCAACAACACTGGTGAAAATCAAAGTCCTTATTATTGCAACATAGCCAACTAGTATTTGGCCATGTTAGCATATCATCAGCTGAGACTGTAAAATAAATATTGATGGTTATACTCTGCAGTAAAATACACTGTGGTGAATGTTGGTTGTTTGTCTTTAGTGAAGTGTTTTAACCTCTATAGGCATTCTTCACAATGGAGTTTGTTACATAAACATGAGTGTTAAAAGAGTTACTTCAGATTAGCATTGCTGTAGTAGGAAGTGGTCTGCGAGTAGGGTGCTTTTTTTAGCTGAGTACATATTTAGAAATAAAACTCAGCAGATTTTTAGGTTTTGCTAACAAGACTGAAATGCCACTTTCCACTTGTGTGGTTACACAAAATACCTGTACTCAGACCTTTCAGCTACTCCTGACACACCTGAAAAATAGCCCAGAGGTGCAGGCTCTCCCCACACCAAGCATACATCCACAGTAAGTCCCCAGCACAGTGTGGAGCACACTTGGGCACCGTCTTTCCTTGCCGAGACACTCAGCCCTACACCCGGCGCTGCCGCCGAGCTACTTTGGAGCTCTGCAAGACCCCCAGAATCACCAGTGCAGGGGAAATCCAAACAGGGCTGAATCCCAGCTGGCCTCCAACAGTCCCAGAAAATGAAGCACTATGAGCCCTCAGGGAATCCCCTCATCCTGCCTCAGCATCCACATAGCAGCGCTGCCGCGTCTGAGTACTTTCGTGCAGACAGATGTAGGGCAGGGTTTTCCCTTAGTGACTTATCAAGTTCATTGAAGAACTGCACTGCATACCTGCAAACAGAGCCCAGGTGCCTCTACTCTATACACCTTCATCCCCAAACTTCATTTAGGTCCTTACATGCACTAGTTGGTGAAAACAACCTCTGGCACTGTAAACACTGTGTAGGGTTGTCTGATACCCAGATAAAAGCTATTATAACACGTGAAATGCAGCTTCATTTAATTTCTTTTTTTCTTCATGTCTTCAGAGAAAACCTTATTCACTGTATTCATTTAGTTCACAGTTTTATTTAAATATCATCAGAAGATGAGCTTTTTCCCAGCTGCTTGCCATATCATCAGTTAATTATATTATTAGTATAGTTCTATTAGTGCATAGATGTCCTGTTTTCCTATTGTTATAAATGCAATTAATATTGAAGTTATAACCTTATTATACCATCTACTTCCAAAAACAGATGACAAAACTGTGAATGTTTTCATGTAATTTACAGTTGTCTCATTAGATGGCAGTGTAACATTCAAAAAAAAGTTTTATTCTTTTAAATGTATGTATTTCGTATTCACCAAGAAAAGCAGTTCATTTTCTGTTGGGTGACAAATCTAATCATTTCTAAAGACAAATATACTTTTCCATTTCAGAATGTTCTAATGTAACATCTGGAAGTGTATCTTAAAATTAAATACTAAGTGTTGATAACTGAATCAAGATATTATTCCTCTTGCCAAAAAGTTATAACTTCTAATAAATATTATTTGCCATCATCTTTAACTCCCAGGGTTCTAGTCAAGAAATTTGTTTTGTAGAAATCAATGTGTTGAGAAGAATGTGATGGCTTTAAACAATCTTTATATCTTTTTGATCTTTAGGCCAGCTGAGAATCAACTCAGCTCCAGATAAAAGTTTGGTATTTTTGTCAGTACCAAAGAAAGAGAAAGAGCCTTTACAATGCCAGGGGTCATTAGAGAAGTATGCCTTTTGTAACATAGACACCTATGCTGCCTATTTCCTACATTAAAATCTATTTGTTCTGCTCCAGAGCGACAGATTTGCTATCTTATTTTTCAGAAAATCTTTTTTTTTTTCTAGAACTCAAAGTATATCTGAGAACTTTTTTTCTTTCCTAACTTTTTATTCTCCTTTTCTCCCATATCTATACATCTATCAAGGAGGAAGAAGCAGCATTAAAATAGAAAAAAGAACTTCTGCATTAAGGGACATCGAATCTAAGAAAGATAACATTAAAGTAGTTGGTATGACCAGTAGTGAAGGAAATCAAATACGTTCAAAATATCTAATTAAGCTTCATATTCTTCTGTATTTACAATATTAAGTTTATCAATGCAGCCAGTCCTGGAATGGGTTTGCAGGACTGGCCAATGGTAACTTGCTGGTTCTGAAGAATCTTGTCTTGAAATTCAAACACTTAACAGTTCTCACCCTAATAAAAAGCACAAGACCTCTGCCCTAGACTACAACTTATTATTTACAACTTATTTCCAGCATGCTAGGACACATTCCTTGGCCTTGAAAGCTTCATGCATGACAATTCATAGTATTGAAGAAGACCTAGAGAGTTTCCTTTGAACATACTGTTTTATTTTGATTTGATGAAAAAAAAAAAAAAATATTATCCTGATATGATGAAATCCAGCCCTCCATAGACAACTGAATAACATTGTTTTGCATGGAAAAAAAGTTATTAAATGTAAAAGCCATTTGTAAAGAGGTGCAGAAAGGTGCTGGGTTTATCTAGTGACCAGGTGATTGAAATGGCATATGAAATTCAGTCTAAAAAAAATCACATGGAAAAAGCTATCCAGACAATATCCACACAATAGTGGACTCTGAACTAGCTATTAAGACTCGGGGGCGGGGGGGAAATCTTAGTTACATGAATTCTTCTTCAGCATTTCTTTATTGCAAGCTGTTCTGGTAACAGCCAAATTTGTTTCGGGAAAAAATAATTCCTAGTTAAAAAATGTGGTTTACATCTCTCCCTCTTTACAACATGCATGCTGCCAACAAGGTTACTGATGTACTGTTTCTTCTGATTGTACTTTTCAAGGTTACAGAACTAGTACTGCAGGTGCCTGATAAGAGACAGCACCCTCCTTCACGTTGTGCTGTCCTTCAATGTACAGAAGGCTCAGGCAGTGTACTGAAGTGGACTGCTTTTGTCTCCCAGTATTTCTTGAGGGATTTCTATTTTTCAGATAATGCCTGATGTGACAAGAATTTTACGAATCTCTGGTTCCTTAAAATTCCATCTGTTCTTCTGGAAAGGCATGCTATCAAAATGCCATGTCCTTTACTGGCACTTACCCTGAAGGCTAGGAAAGCATTTCAGTGAAAGGTGGAGTTCTGAGGGTACAGAATTAGAGCGGATGTTTTGCAAAGCCCTGCTTTAGGCTAGATGTTATTTTTGCAGCTTATCAGAGCTGATTGGATTTTCCCACCTGTGTGAAATTAGCATGTTTTCCTTTTTTTCTGATTCCCAGTGTTGTACACCAGTACAAGCATATCACAGATTTGGCCAAAGTTTCTGATAGAAGTGTCTCTTTAGTGCCCTGTCTTGCTTTTTGCTATATTTTAAATAGCATGATTATTCGCTCCCTACATTTCTTTTCAAACTTCATTAAGAATATAGGATTCGCTTAATGTAATTTTCTGCTTCACTTTTTATCAGCAAATTACTCAGTTCCAGGAAACTGGAAAGCAGCAAACCGATGTTATCATTAGGCCCTTGGGAGCAGGAAGACTACACATAATGTGATGAGATGACATAAGTCTACTAAAAATAGAAGGAAAGAACACAAGCAAAAGAAGAAAATAGTTATCTTAGCAATGATAACATACAAAGAAAATATTGTTTTCCAATCTTTTCCTGTGTTTTCTCATATGTATGGCTAGAAATTGGGGTTTTTTTCCCCATGATAGCTTTAATCTAGCAAGCAGAAATGTAACTTTTAAGCTGAGGTCTTTAGAAATGAAATCCATTATGATGATGATGATGATGATAATGATGATGATGATTGTTATTATTATTGTTATTTTTATTATAGCAAAAAGATACTGCAGATCAAGTTTTATGACTTTGTTAAGATGTACCATAGGTGGCTAGAGTTCCCCATGAAGCTGAAGCACTCACTAATGGCTCTGCAGTATGTGTCCTGTCATGCCTTCATGTAGAAATACCCTCTGGCAAAATTTGACTTCTTATTGGATACATTCAGATATCAACTCAGATTTGAAACATAACATTCTTACATTCACGTTTACTAATATATTAATGGTTCAAATTTTAAAGATAATTTATTGGAACATAATCCTTTTTTTTTTTTAATATTAGAAAAACATTAATGTGCTACAGAGTCATCAAAGGGATTTAGGAAATTTTAAGTGTAAATTGTAAATATGAAAAACTACAGAGGTGCAAATGAGCATGTAACTCTTCACATTTTGTTTTATCTGTCAGTGAATGCATCAGACCAGGACAGAATAGATAGTACAAAGTCTTTAGATTCCTGTATTGCCAGTTAATGGTGACAAAAACCCTGTTACTATCAAATTATAGTTTGATCAGCATTGTCTATCAAATAAATTCATGCTTCCTATACAGTTTGTGCTCCCCGTACAGTTTGTAGGGCATGAGAAAAGCACTGCTGTTTGCCAGTAATCACCTTTGACTATTTAGCTGGTCAATAAAATACAGAATGCTCAGGGATATGAAAACTTGTACCCCAAGAGGCCTCAGGTGCCGTAGTTCAGACAAAATGGAAAGTGGTGTGTAATTCTACTGGATGTTTTTAAAAGAAAAAAGTTCATCTGCCTTTTAAGAACAGGCAGCCAATGAGATTTGCGTCAGACCGGACAGTTTCTGATCCTGCTTCCCAGCTATATAACCAAGGGGTAAATGCTAGCAAAGCAGTTTGATCTCAGACTGCCGCTGTCTCCCCTCCCTGCACACACACCTTTGCTGCCAGACATACCCCTCAGTGCGCTCCTTGTACGCAGGCGCTCACCCGTGCTTCCTAGCCTTGCTCCTTCATCGGTCTCGGCTACATCTCCTCGCACAGAAACACAGCGGTGTTAGCGCTGCAGGCTAAGGTAGCCTTGCTGGGTGAGGGATGTGCCACGTCTCGGGAGGCAAGGCAATGGTTTCCTTGGGAGCAGTACGAAATGCCTCTTTGTAGAAGCAGGGGCAGCTGGTCAAAATCTGGAATTGCCTCTGACAGTAAACACTGAACAATACAAACATCTGTGGCATAGCCTTCATCAGAAAAGTCCAGCTCCCTCCAATGAAACAGGAGGTAATGACTGATAAAGGAGTTCAGGCCATAGATTCTAAAAATGAGAGGGTAACTGAGAAGACTTGATTTCCTCATGAAGCTGAATGTGGCTTGTTAAGGGAAGATAGGAGGCTACGTATACAGAAGAAGAATTGATGACTGACAGATCAACTTTTGAAGGGAATCAACTCTATGGAGAGCATAGTTTGTGCAAATAGTCAGGGACACGGAACTGGGAATTGTTCAGAATATGTTAATCCCATCCTGCCATTCTCAGTGCTTTGGACCACTGTCTAATTCTGTCTTAGGAAAAGAGAAGCAGAAATGTTAGCCAATTATGATTTGATTAGCTGGGTATTCTAATATATTTCCAACAGACTTAAAAAGATTAATTTCCTGCTAAACCGCGTATATCTACTTTCCGATAACATGAAAAATAAATGTTATACCTCATAAGTCAGTAGCAAAATACATTAATTTTAATATCATTACATTAATATCTTTTTATATAGAAAAGCAGAACACCAGCCAATTTCCTTCTTTTCTTTTTTTCCAGCTATGTGAAGGAAAACCTGAACAAAAAAATGAAGTTCAAATAAATCCAAAGATCAAAAATACATATCTTTTGATTACTTTTCCTTTACTATCAGATCTCTTCTGCTGATTTGAATAGGTTACCTAGGAGAAACAATGTATAAAAGTCTGTCTTCAGATCTCTGATAGGAAATCCCCACTGCAGCAATAAATATTGTATCTATGGCAGGCAATTGGCAAGCTACCTTGATCATGATAGTCCCTGGCTGACAATCACACAAAAGTGAGACCAGAAAGTATATCTTAAATGTTTCAGCACTTGGATTTTCCTAACTACTCCTTTTAAGTTCTTTATGAACAACTTGTATGTAGATCAAAACATGCTAATTTCATCATTGCTGGCCAGCATCATAAAAGAATCATATGAAAACATATGGGCACACTCACCAACTTTTTAAGAAACCAAATCTTTCATAGAACTATTGAAGTTTCTTCGTGAGATAAAAGAGTTTTGGTGTTTTGAAACAATAGTACCTCTTTTTTTTAATATGAAAACATGTGAGACTGATATATGTCGTTAATCATCTGTCACCTTTTCATTTAAAACACTTTCAAGGGGCTGACTAAATATGTAAAGGTAGCAAGGGCTAGTACACTGCACAGCTAAGATAGGTTTGGTGTTCGACCCTGAACGCACTGCCTAATTCCCCAAAGCAAGAAGAACAAAATATCAAAAAACATGCGCAATACCTGGTTATGAGATGTATCTTATTTTCGCTCTCTTGCAATGGTCTTTGGAGGAGTGTTGATGAGCTGCAGATGATCTGTTCTCAGAGATGCTCATGGATAGGAAATGCATCCTAAAGACTGGCCTAAAGAATGTGCAAGGAGGTAAGAGCATTGATACAATACAGACTCACCTCATGAAAAATTGTCAGCAGAGCAGATAGAATGGCATAAGGCAAACTCTGCTGATGACTTAGAATTAGATGAATTGAGCTTTTCAAGGTGTATATGCCATGAAGAAAACTTAGAGAAACATCTACATATTCCTTACTGCAGTTGTTTGCTTAGCACCATCATCAGAACGGAGAACACTTTACATATTTAAGATTAGCAGACACATTCCTAGATAAAAGAATTTACCTCCTCGTTGCGGTAAACTTGAGGAGTTAACTAAGGTTATAAGCCACAAAACCACAACCACTACACAAATGCAGGTATCTTGGACCCAATTTTTAGTAATAAACCGAATGCAATGTGGTGCTTGCAATGGTACTTGAATGAAGCCATGAGACATTTCTAATCGCATGAGACAATTTCATACTGCATGTGACTATTTCATACTGCACCCTATAGCGTTCAGCGATCACAAAGCACAGAACTCACCTCAGGAGACTTTATGACTGTGGAATAGATATCCATGGCACCACGGCCTAAAAGAGAAAGTGAGTGACCAGGTACTATGTGACACGATGTTTGAGGTTTAGTGTTCAGCAGTTTCTAGTTTATACATAAAGATAATAGCATAGAATTAAGAGCATTGGCTGACAATTTGGTGACTGTTAAGTACTGGATTCTAGCTCACTGAGGAAAGTTTGGACAAAGCAATCTTCTGACAGCAGAAATCAACTGACAGTTTATTCAAAGAGGGGTAAGACTGTAGCAAGAGTAGGAATTCCTCTGGATTAACTGGGAAAAAAAGCAATAAGAAAAAAACAGGTTTTCAGATCCCTACACTAAACCATAGAGTGTTTTCTGTAAAAAAAAAAGGGGGGGGGGGGGCGAGAAGGGAGAAGCCTCTATCTGTTAAGAACTACTGTTCTGAAAGTTTGACTGGAGAGCCAGCAACACATGTAGAACTATGTTTGTAGAACCATGACAAGGAGTTTCTTGAACAGGAAAATCTACCCTCTGACATTTTAAAAATCAAAATCTGGATTAGAGTAGGCTACAAGCATGCATCCATATCTTCATGTTAAAAGTTACCAAAGGTATAGACCATTTTAATAGGCCCATTCTGCAGCAGGCTGAATTCCTTGACAAATTTACACAGTTATATATGTTATAAGACTTGTTGCATTTGTTTATCTTAATGATTAATTAGAGATATTTTCCCCTTATAGGTGGTGAAATTACGATATCAAGACTTTAATAGATAGTCCCAGGGTTGAATAGCTAGAGGAAAAGGCAG
This sequence comes from Balearica regulorum gibbericeps, assembly GCF_011004875.1. Classification (NCBI taxonomy): domain Eukaryota; kingdom Metazoa; phylum Chordata; class Aves; order Gruiformes; family Gruidae; genus Balearica; species Balearica regulorum. The sequence goes on along the minus strand of NC_046187.1, from coordinate 49,615,831 downwards.
AGCAAAAAGCAGAACACTGTTCTGACTTTTCATGCTATCATTGGACTATGCTGCTTTTTAGGAAGAGTAGATGGCCAAAGTGGTGCTAAGTCTAAGAGCCAAAGACAGAGTCTTTGTCCAGCTGAAAAGAAAAAGAGTTTCTGGCTGGAGTGCAAAACCTGATAACCCACCTGATCAGTCAACTCCCTAGTAAGGAAGACTTACTAATTGTGAAATCATCTCGGAGTTTGCAAAAATTCCTGAGAATATTTCCCTTCCTATCATTTCACCTCCGTCATGTTCACGCCAAGCTCCAGCCAACTGGCTTCCATCCATACCTCTGCTAGAAAAGGAGATTATCTTTTCTGGCTCCAGCAAAATAGGAGACATGGAATTAGCATTATGAGGATACTGATGACTTGGTAGCTAATATTACTTCATGCTCCTACCCAGAAGCTTCAGCACAATAGGGATCAATGGCTAAAAACTCTTAGGTGTAAGCATAGTTGCCTATGAGCACCTTCTGATATCCCAGCCATGTACAGATGGAACCACCCTAAGGTAGATCTACCCACCTTGAGACTCATGTTCATGTCTATGGCACCTTATACTCACCGGAATTAGAGATGGATGGAAGATCTTACATGAATAATAAAGAGACAAACATCTTCCCTGAAACAGTCAACCACTGAGACTGCCAGGAACACAGGAAACACTTGTAACTAATTTGAAAGGCATCTTTCATAAATATATGCCAGTGCAGATATGCATATATAAAAGATGACATTTGGGAGACAAATGTGACTTCACTTGAGGTCTATTCATATATCAAGTCACACTTGTGACTTGAAGATAGCCATGAAAGTAGTTTTATGTGGTTTGTGGTATTTTAAGTGTGAATAAAGCATGATTCAATTTTCCTATAATTAGACAAAATATATAAACCAGGACTTTACCACAGAAAGAATTTTATTAAGCTCACTTTCAAACGACTGCCTTTCTAACGCTCTTACTCCTTTCCCTATGAATTGCCTTTACTAGAGACTTGCTATAATAAGAGAACAATACCAATAGCATTTTGGATATATTTTCAAAATAGAGAGAGCTACTGTCACCACTGCTTTAATTCAGTATTTTCTCTTTTTCCTGAACTTCTAGAATAGTTCTAGTGTCTGATCATGTTGCAGATGAAATAGTTATTCTGGCAAGCTGCCAACCAATTTCTGTTTGAAACTTAATATCTCTCCAACTGGCAATAGAAGTAACTGTTTGACCTCTTGCCTGTTTTTTGGTCGGGTTTTTTTTCGCTTCCTATTTGCGCACAGCTTATTCATAAAGATGTCATGGTTAAGTATGTTCCACCTGAGAAGCTTTTACACCCTTCTGGTTTTCTGCCCATGAATCTCTGTCTGTTGAGATCCCATACAGTATTGTCAAAAGTGCTGTAAAACTTTGTATCAAAAACTTGGTTAAAACTAATGCCATAAACCAGACTTTTCTGATTAACATTTTGATGGTACATAACAACTTCAGAATGTTCTCTTTCTCTCTCTAGCAATATATTATTGCCTTGTACTGAGATGAGCACATGTACATCCAGATGTGCACTGACACCAAGTACACTCACAGCAATGATATCTGCACAACAGCTGAATATACTACTGCAAAGGAAATTGTGTTAAGGGAAATGTCTGATAAAGTGCAGGTTGATGCAGACATCCAGAAAGTGTAGAATTCCATCATCGTGTTCTTCAATGTTGTGAAATGTTTACTTCACTTTTCTGCCTCATAAAAGGAAACGAGCCAGAGAAGAATTGACTTCACGCCCTAATCCTAGTCAGGGCTCTGCAATGAACGCCCAGAATATATGCCTGTCTTATTCTTACTCTCTTCCCCATGCAGTGGAGATGCGGTACTGTCTGATCTCATGCAGACATTATGTTCATATAACATGAATTACTAAAAAACCCGACCAAATAATTGCAGAGAATTTAACAGTAATGAAGTCAATAGTTTTTCAGACATGAAAAGCAAAGGAGCAAATGCAGAGAAGATTTCCAAAAGGCCTCCTCACTGATAACATCTCTCTGCAGTATGGAGCAAGATGAGCAAAACTTAAGCATCTTACCACAGTGTTCTCGGTATTTATGACACAGGCTTGGTCCAGTACATTAAGGCAATAGTGCAGATGCATTTATGGTGTATAAAACTGCCTTACTTCTGTTTGGTTCATTACTGTACAGAAGGCAAACCTAAAAGAGGTTTGTAGTGATATAGCTAGAGCCATGGTAAGGTAATACTAGTATGATTACATAAACTAAACAAAAAAAAATTAAAAAATCACACCCACAGCTCGTAAAACTGCTAGTAAAGATCTATGTTTAGGTAAAGCTTTGCAAAGTTACTAAAAGAAGGTTGGATGGCTATGAAAAATGAATTAACAAAGCACATCAAGAAATTAAAACAGCTGGAAATGAAAGCTATGACGAAAATGCACTTGTTAAGTGACTCTCACACGTCAGAAAGTAAATTCTGCACAACCCTGGAGTGCTACCAGAGTGCAAGGCCATATCAGTGATTTGAACTTTCTGATAGAGTCAGTGAAGCTGACTGTCACATCTGAGCATGAAGGATAACGTCAATAAGCTTATGACAGAAAACATGAAGATATGGACGGGACCAAACTGCTCCATGCAAACACAAATGGCTCAGACCACTGAAAGGACTGTGTGCCTTTTAGACTAGCTGTCCACTTTTTCTGATCATACCAGCCCGTCTAATAAAAAATACCCATTTCCAGAGGCACTTGGGTTCTCCTATATCTTGTAACTATCACAGCTAGAAGACTACCACAGGAGATTGTTCAAAATTCTACCTTCTGCATTCTGAGCAAGAGCACAAAGATTACTAAAAGTAACAATTTCACTTCAAATGTGCTCAGAAGTCAAGGTTATTCCTGAATTTCAGAAAATCTTCTGTACAGCTAGTATATTATTTCTGACACAGCTTGGAAAAGAGAGCAGCAGAAAACAAAATATGTGAAGAAATACAGAACTGGCATGGAGCACTCAGTTTCCAGCCAGCTCTGAGATCAAAGGGCCAAGTTTTGCAGATCCTAGGAGAATCAGCGGGGAACAGAAAGCGGAGCTGCACCTGCTATGCAAACTGTGTAACGACTTTAAATGGTTCTCCTTCCCTGGAAAAAAGGGAAGGCAGAAATAGGATGGCCAGTCATGCAGGGATTTATTTCAAGATTTGGCATTCTCTCTGCCTTCAGAGATTTCCTCTGAACCTTGAACAATGTCACCTCCTTCAGATTACTCTGTTCATGGCATTAGAGCAGCCTACAGCTTTCACGCTGAGAGGGTTATGCAAAAACTTAACGACTGGTAAACTAGATCATTAATTCTACTGGTTAAACAGAACCAACCTCTCCCTCTCTATCCAGTTGGGCTTTCTGAAGTGGGAGTGAAAACCACACAAGAAAAATCAACCAACAGCAGCAGAAGCTATGAGTTTAAAGACAGAAGAAAACAGTTATTTTGAGGAGTTGCTTTTGCATCTGCCATTTTCAAACTAGAAAAAGATTAACTGCATCTGAAGATCAAGGTGCACAGAGTGTAACTGAGAGTAAATAAACACTACAAGCAAAATGAAATGGCAAAACATGGTATCTTTCTTCAATGGCAATATACCAGAACTGCAAAAGGAGTCTGTGACAGCTTTGGAGGCTCTGGAGGTTTTGTACAGTCATTCATCACGACCGTACCTGCTCCATTACATTTTGTTCAAGGATTATTGACATATATCTAAAATGGGAATGGGGCAAGAAAATGTCGAGCATATCTCACTCTTCTTCATCTCTATGTTAGCTAGATATTGGGATCCAAAAGTTTCAGCTCATTATCACTTAAAGCTATGCTCAGCTACTGTTGTGAACTGTTTCCTATCTGTGAAAAAGTAGTAATAACAGGCATGATTAGAGCCCTTCCATCTTCAAAGTACTTTTGAGGTAGTTGGATTAACAATAAACTGCTAATCCAAAGAGTGATAACTTTTTTATTGGTATGATTTAAACACTGAGCGTGCTTGCCAGAAATGCACGGGAATTACATCCTCAGCAGCAGGCACTGGTTTTTTACACAACCTACATTGAATAAATTACTTTTTAATATGCAGAATTTTTTTTTCTATTTAAAGCATATACTTTTGTCTTCAGTTATTGATCTATTACTAATGGGACTCAGTGTCACCCATAAAATCATTATTTTATGGTAAATTGAAGTGCATTACAACATTATTTTACTAAACTGTATTCAGTGTACTGTAGATCTTCCACTGCCTGTTTTTCAGGAAATGTTAATGAAGCCTTTAACCTTATTAAGTTACATATTGCTAGCCACGAAGTGCTGAAACATCTTTTTGCATATCTGCATTTGATTCCTTTTGGCAGAAAGTAAAATGATTTTGTCCGCAGTCCATCAGTAATCTATGCTCATCCACTTCTCATTATAGATTGGGAGAAGTTCTGGTACAGCGATGGCTCTAGCAAGTGTGTTCTGTACTGGAAAATGCTTTGCATTAATATTTTGATTGGATAAAAATGATGATGTGCAGTACTTGAACCATATATGCTTCCACAAAACTGAATTCATGAGTTATCTTGAGGCAGAGCTCAGGGGGAGCATTGGCACCTGGAACATGAGACCACCTTTGGTATGGTACACATATTGCTGCCCTCTCCTGGACTGCCTTTCCTGCACTCCTTTTCCTGGACCGACCTTTCCTGTGGAGGTGGTGGCAATCATCTGACAGCAAGCTTCAGCAGGTTTAGGTCCACATCATATAGGGTGTGTCATTAACCCTTAATATTCTTGCAGAGAGCAGAAACTTCACCATTAGTCAACAGGCAGATGAGTTTGTGCTTCATAACTGACAGTCCTGAATTAAATTAGTGTAAAGTTAATTAGTGTGATCTACTTCTTGTATAGCTGTAACTGGCATAGAGATATAGCTCATCTTTGTCCTGACAGTCTGCACACATAAATTTATGCTGAGATTATTCCCTAAAGCAGGAATTAAGCTAAGAAAGTAGTCCCCTTAGGCTTCTCTGTACTCAGTGGAGAAATGACCTTCATTCACAGAAGCTTTTCATTCAGCAATATCAGAAATTTCTTACTCATACTGTTTCCCCTTAAACATATTGATAGGGAATATAATTAAAATATCTTGCATACTGGTGAGAATCCTACATGAAAATTTTAAGTAATACAGAGAATACTTACTTGTGTGTTAGTAAAGATAGGAGGAACCGTTTGGAAAAAAAAAAAATCAAGCATGTTGTGGTTTGAATCAAGATTTCAAGAGCTAAGACTACTTTTTTCTGTCAAGGTAACTAACTGCAATACACTCTTCACAATTGTTGCAGGTTTGAAACGTTACACAGAGTATGCTAAGAGACTCTCAATTTAAAAATGACAGTAAACCAAATAAAGTGAAATAGTTTTAATTCCCTTTTCAAATGTGCATTTGAATTCAATACAGATCTGTAAGGCACTCTCATAGGTCAAAAAAAAAAAAAATTTAAACACTCTTTCCAAAATAAGGATAGTCACAAGACAATGTATGTGCATAGAATATAACCTTATTTGTAACTGATAAACAATGAAAGACGAATGTTCAGGTTTTGGGTGCATTGCAATGTAATGTCATTTCTGTATCATGACACTACTCAGACTAAATATTGGCACTGTAAATGATTTCTCATTGGGGTTAGGGGCTTGTATTCTCTTCATATACCAGTAAAAAATAAACTCTTCAATAAATAAATATATAAAATAAATATATGCTATCTGGAGATATATAAATAGGTCCATCCTGAAGAAAAGTTCCAGCTCTGACTACAATGCATCAACATCTAATGTCCGTCACTAAAGTGGAGCCACTAAAACTTCATATACAGTTCTCAGGATTTATTACTACTTTACAGTCCATTTCTTTCTACTTCTTCCAGCCGTTGTCTCATCCACATGATGTAGGTAGTTCTTTGCTAATTTATGGACCACAGGTAATCCAGCCAAATTGCCAAGAGTTTGTCATTTTTAAAAAAGTCACACTCGAACTTCCCTCTGGTTACTGGCTACCAAACAGTTCAGCAAGTTTGAAGGAGGCTGGTCCACTCTCAGCCTTAAGGCTTTGTCTCCTAAATCCAAGGTTAGAAAACAGAGGCTTGCCTATCACAAAGTAGCTCCTTCCAATCCAGCATCCTAGACCTCCGCAGGTTCCTCATGCTGGTATTGCCATGAAAGCAGGGGCAACAGCTCCAGTACGGGTTTTTTCCAAAGTTGCCTCCTTCCTCAGCTGTATCCTAACACGTCTTTGTACAGTTCTGGAACTCTTTCAGGATCCACGGGCCGGGGCAAGAAATGTGTGAATTTCTGGTGTCTTTTGGACCTTGCCCCATCTCTGGGCGTACCGTCTTTGTTAAGTGCTACGAAGTATCGCCGCCCTGAATCTCCATGTTTGTACACATTGGACGAGTAAGTGTTGTACCAGTTTTCCTCAAACTGTTCCCTGAAGATGCATTCAGAAGTTAGTTTCTCCTACAGAAAGAAACAGGGAAGAAAAATAAGTCAAGCTGTTGCTAGATATCTGAACACACAAGGGAAAAAAATGATAAAAATAAACAAAAATGTTTTAGGCTTTGTGCAGCCTTACTGTTCATTCAACTGTCAACAAATAAACTCTGTCTCCAGGATGGCGTTACTTATTTATTTATGATTTAACTAAAATTCACCTGACCTACAGGAACTATATTAGATAGCGTTCTGTCTTGGGGTATCTACCATTCTAGAAACGAGATTTGGTGGAGGGACTCAGGTGCAATGTAACAGATCAGGAAGGTATTTCCATATGTTCTGCGTGGTGTGCATCACTCCTCACGTTTTAAACAGGACTAACCACAACCAAAGGAACTGGAGAGACAGAATATTTTCTCTCAAGATGTTTTAAGACTTGAAAGGAGAAGAGTCTAAGACTGATTATCTTGATAGTATTGCAAAAAATCAAAGTTTATATATTTACGGTCATATGTCAAAATTATTCAATAGATACAAATCAACAGTAATGATTATAAGCTAATTTTCATTCTTAAATGCAAATATTCCAGTCGGGATCTCCAGATACTGCGAGTACTCTTGCATCATTTGGATTTTTCAAGTAATAGTGGTATCTAACTGTGACATATGGTATCCTCCTCTTTTTCCCAGTATCTGAACGTGCTTTTATGTTAAAAAGCTGGTACCTAGAAGTACCACCTGCTGATTTGTAAAAGAGAATTAGGCTATACATAATGTCAGTCAGGGTACTATATGGTTGTTTATTTGTTCCATAGCTACCCTTTTAACTTTTTTCCAATTGCAGCCAATGTTTTTGATGATAGAGTATGCACTATGATACATTTGCACTATTGATAAAAAGAAAATCAGATAGCAGGAAATTTAAGTGCTGTTTGAATAGCTAGTTTAATTTAGCTATTTTTGTCATAATTTAAGAGGAATATTTCCTTTCAGTTCTCTTCATCTAGGACAGAGAAACTTTTCCCATCGAATCTTTAGTATCCCACCTGTACCTTAAAACTATATTATACATTTCAACAGGAAAAGATGTTAGTGTTTTGAAAGTTAAGACGAGCTCAGCTAGCTACTTGAGGGGTTTGCGTACTGCTAAGTGAATCAAAACCTCAACATGTTTGAGCTGACATGAAAGTGGTACTTACAGAGCCATAGAGTTCTCCCTTCTCATTCATTCCAAGGTAAAGGCCACTGTCCACGCCTCTAATACTGACCAGTCCCACTGCCACGCTGATGAATTCAAGGATACCTGAAAAAAAAGGATATTGCTTTAATTCATCTTGTAAGCATACAACACATAGCATCCAAAATGCAGTTGAAAACAAGTAGAAAAAGTAAGTATTTTAAGAAATGTGGCCTAGTTTCTCTGAAATTTCAAATACTACGTGGTGATGTATACAACATACAAAGAAAAGCAGTTTGAGAAGCCTCATCTAGGAATAAGGATCCTACACTGTTTAAGAAACCTTTTTTTTTTTTATCTTGAGTACAAAAGGATTTTCTTCAGTGCTGAGGCTAAAGCCTTCAGTACTCTGCAGCTGCGATCTATAATGATTAAGCACTATTCGCTAAACTGCCTATTCAAACATTGGAAGATAAGTTTGAATTACCTGAAAATATACTTTGCTTTCTCTATAGCATGGTCTTAAAAAACCACATCCATTATTAGATCATTTGAATGGAAATCAAAGTACAGATGGGAATTTTATATAACAGAATCTACCCACAGGAAAAAAAAAAAAAAAAAAGTATTTGCCAGGCATCTTATCTAGCATATGGGCCCACACCTTTTGACACAACTTGCTGTCTTCAGTGCAGGCTTTTTATGTGCATTAAATATGCTGCTTATTAGCTAACGTTTGGATTATAGCATTATTTATATTACATTTGCCCAAAAATGTAATATATATTAATAATATAAAGTATCTGGGAGATGAGGCACTATTTGAAGCCTGAATTTGGCAAGGCTATGCCAACATATTTAACCAATTGATATGCACAGATTACAGCACATATAAAACATGAAAGAAAGGGAACGTGTGAACTGGCTTTTTGGAAGTTGTTAACAATGTAAACAAAGCCGCAAAAAGAAGTTGTTCTAGAATCATACCTAAGATTTTGCTGTGCAGCAGCAAAGCCACAAAACATTAAAAAAAAAATCTGAATCTTAGGTAAATGGGTTTAAATAGTGCATTTGATTTTAATTATGACTTTTTGTCTATTTGCTGTATTTCTGATTACTCTTTTTCATTCAGGACCATTTTTCACTGTCAGACAGATGGACTGTCTGGACTATACAATAATTTAAAATGTTTTGAATTTTAATTGAGCTTTGGCAGGTTTCTTATTTATATTACCAAGCAGCAAAGAAAATAAATCCTTTACAAAGAGTAAGCATTAAAAACTCTATTGCATGTAAATCATCCTAGTTTTCCAGTTCCTAAAGCACAAAGTCCCATAAAAAGAGGTGGAGGTATTTTGTCTTTCTGGTATCATTTTCAAAGCCACCCTTTTTCAAAACTATAATAAGCAGGTGATTCAACCCACAAAGCAACCACATCAGACAAACCTGCCGAAAATAGTGGTAGAATAAAGGAAGAACATTTCTAAAAAGCCCAGTAAATGTTTGATCTGGGGCTAATTTTTTTTTCTTTTAAAGCAAAGATTTATTTCATGTTTAGACGCTGTAGGAAATCTTCCTTCTGAGAAGAACTGTCTGTTTGACTACTGCTCTTTTACTTCTGAAAACATCCATGTGTTATAAAAGCAATTAAGAGCCATTCCAGCAGTTTGTTTTGACTATGGGGAGGATGATAGGAAACTCTTTAATCACCTTTTTACGACTGCTCTATCAATACTCACAAAAATTCACATATAGTTGACAACGGCAGGTTTGTTCAGATGTCCAGTTCCTACAACTGCTAGTTAGGATTTACTCTTATATCACAGGAAACATCGATATCTTGGGGTTGTCTTCACCACCTTTTGGTTTACCAACAGAGAAAGTTGACTGGGAAGCATCGTAAGTATTTGAGCAAAGAGGCATTTTAGGCCCCTCTGCTTCAGCTTTCTGTCCTGGAAAACGAAGCAGTCTCATGCAACCTCAGGCTCAGCATGCCCGAGTCCAAGATCCATGTTATTCTCCAAAGACTGAAGAAGCTCCGGTACAGACAGCGGACACAAAGAGACTCCGTCTGACTTTCGACTTTTCCCACCAAACCTGCAGGCGTATGCACGTGCCTCCAGACACCCAGCGCAGGCCGAGAAAGGGCGTACGTGCGCGCCTCTTGGCTCGCCTGGGATGCGCAGCCCTCCCTCAATACGTGCGCGCCTCTTGGCTCGCCTGGGATGCGCAGCCCTCCCTCAACACCTCGCCCTGAAGCCCTGGTGCAGCCCCCGTAGCTGAACGCCGAGGGGTGAAGCCGGTGCCCAGAGGGCATCCACCTGCCCCGTCCGCACCGGCGCTACACCTCCGCCCCCCCCCCCCCCCCCCAAGAGTACAGCTGCTCACGCACAGGTACGCGCACACACGCACATACACGCACAGACAAGCGCGCGCACATACACCCAAACACGCGCGTGGATGTGCACACGCGTGAGAGCGCACACGCACACGCCCGCGGGCAGAGCGCGGCCGGGGGCCGTGTCGCAGCCGCCTACCGAAGAGGCTGTGGTCCTGGCGGGTGCCGCGCACGCTGCCGTCGGGCAGGATCTGCAGGTGGAAGCCGGTGCGGCAGTACAGCTGCCGCCGCCGCAGGATGCCCTGCAAGTGCGCCAGGTCCGCCGCTGCCGCTGCCGCCGCCGCCGCCGCGCCGCCGCCGCGGGCCGCCCGCTCCGCCGGAGGCCGGCGGTCCCCGAGCAGCGCCGGGCGCTCCCCGGCGGGCGGTAGCAGGAAGTGGGCGCCCACCGGCTGCCCCAGGCCGTCCAGGCCGCCCAGGAAGCCCCCCACCTCGGCCAGCGGAGCCATGGGGGCGCGGGGCGAGCGGGCTAGGGCGCGGCGGCGGAGAGCGGCTGCCGGCCTCTCCCGGCGGGCATGTGGGGGTGCGCGGCGGGGCCCCAAGCATGGGGAGCCGGCAGGGCCGAGCCGCGCTGAGCCGAGCCTAGCCGATCCGTGCCGGTGTGAGCCAGGCGGCGGGGTGGTGTTTATACGCCCCGCGTGTGTATATATATATACGGCGGTCCCCCTGACATATGCTAATGAAGCCCTCTGCGGGGAGGCTGCGTTTGAAATTGTAAACCGGCTCCCCCTCTCCTCGCACCTTCCTCTGATCTGAGATGACGGCGGGGAGGGAGCTCCTGGCTCGCCTCCTGCGCCCCGCCGCAGTCACCCACGGGCGCGCACACGCGTGGCGGGGGCGGGGAGGGGGGGGCAGCCCCTGCGCGGAGCGGGGCGGGCAGCGGGCAGCGGGCAGGCGGGAGCGGGGCCCCGGCGGGAGCTGCCGGAGCGTTACGTGGACAGGTGCAAGGAGAGGCAGGAGGGAAGAAGGAGAAAGGGCGTTACCTGAGGGTTAGACCTGCCCAGACACACATGAAAGAAAAAAAGCTAAAGATCTGACAGTTTTACTCCCTGTTTCTAAAACGCTAATAAAATGTACATGCATTACCCTTTCCTTTTATCGCTTCAGCTACAAGGAGGGGAATTTCTAAAGAAATTGGCATCGTCAGGGAGGTGTTTTCCCCTCTGCAAATTCTCCCTTGCATTTAATTTATCATTAACGTGACATGAAACTGATCTATAGGGTTTGGATATCGATACAACATCTTGAAAACAGAAATGGGCAGGCCCCTGGTTTGGGATAAATATTTTCCAAACCTGCAGAGAAAAAGAAAGATTGAAAGATGGCTCATCTAATGCATCTTTTGGGGGGTTTTGCATTGGGCCCATCACCAAAGTCTGCGAGCACCACAGATTAGCAATAATACCTACTGAAAGAGCTCTTTTGTCTTTCTACGGTGTTTTGAATCAATTTAGGACTTTGCTGTCCTGTTCCAGATGACCACAGGCATTTTTTTCATCCCAAAAGTACAGTGGTTCATGCATGCAAATGTATTGGTGGAACACTTTTTTTTTTTTCTTTTCATTATTAGCAATGGTAAAACAATGGTATATTAAAACTCAGAGCTTGACTTTTGCCTTCTTTGCTGCTTTTTCTGTAGTGTCTAAGGAATTTTAAGGCTCAGTCTACATGACCCATCTTAGCATTGAAGATGGCAATGCAGTTCCTTGCCCACGTTAAAACATGGTAGTAGAGTATAAAACGCAAAGATCTTTCATAGTTAATTCTTTCAAAAGTTCGAGAGAATCACTTGGCAGTTTAAGGTTTCATTTAAACAAAAAAGTTGCAGAGAATCATGAAAGATTAGTTCTCCCATCTTGCTCCATGGTCTTTTCAGTCACAGTCTAAATCTGAGAGATCAAATGGATTTGAGTGCTTAGCTTTATTTGCTATGGAGAGTATAGGGCTAATTAATTGGCAGGTGCTTTAAAGCAGGTAATGCTACACCTTTTCATCATTGCAGTCCTAAGTACTGCCCCTGTGTGCACCTGAATTATAAAAAGGCTGCTTTAAAGCAAGTGATTTACTGTGGAGGGATTTAAAACTGAAAAAACTAACGCTAAATACAATGATCAGATAAATCACCTCAGAAGAGAGCACAGGCGGACCTGCTCTGAAGGCAGTTACAGATAGATGTTATATTATTTTACCTTTCAGATAACAGGAGCCTGTCATGTGGTGGGACCCAAAAATCCACCATAATCGAGGTTTCAAAGCACATCTGTGTAAACATTATCACATCAGTGTAAAACATCAACCAATGAGCTTTCTCTTTGAACCAAATCTACTTAATTGCAGTGCTAAATCAAAGAAATAGATCAAAGTTGAATAATCTATATGGCACCTATTTCTCAAGTAGCCTGTACACTGATTACTCAAATATACCTAAAACGTTTGAAACATGCATCAAGTATTTTTATCGACGTGACAGGTCGGTCAGGATCAAACTGTACTTAGTTCATCACAGCTGCTAAGTTGCAGGACATGCGCTGGGATGGTACAGCTAAATGGAGGAGGTGTATTCTTCTAAGCCTAAGGATGCTCCAGTACGGATAATGTTGCCGGGTCCAAGCAGGACTCTCTGAGTCCTACAAACAGTAGAGGGCTCTTCTGGTTAGATGGCACCACTGTCCCCAGGAGGGAAGGGTTTTTTAAAAAAAAAATAAATCCTCAGCCATCACACACTGGAAGACCCTTATGGTTAAATCTTTCCTGTTATATAATGGAAACATTTAGAGTGGAATATATAATGTCGATCTTTTCCGAGTGGAGTCTTTAATGTCTGGGCACTAAACCGGTTATGCTGTTTTATAAAGTACCAGAAAAGAAACAAAAAGATAAGAAATTTTTTTGTGTTTGCACTAGTCATGTGACAGGAAAAGATAACACTACAGATTTTTTTTTTTTTTTGCACCTTCTGAGACTATACCATGGGAAGTTAAATAATTTTGAAGAGTGTTTTTTACAAGAGTACATAATTCAACTTAAAGTATACAGTACAATCTAATCAACTCTACGTATACTTCCTAGAGACCACACTTTCAGTGTCGTTGAACAAACACATATGCGGTCGAGTTTTTATTTCCACAGCAAGTAGTTAGAGCTTCTATAGACAATATAATTACTGTATATTTCCTGAGAATAGCATATTGTCATAGGCAACACCTGGTGGCTACTGAGGGGGTGGACAAAGCAGTGGACTGAAATCTTTGATAGATACTCTATATATATATATGTGTGTATATATATATAGTGAGAGAGGTAGATCTATATATCTATCAGGTTGGTTGAAAAAAAGTTGCTAGCTGTAAAGCTTTATGTCCTGCAATTTATTGCACCTTTATTAATTTTAGAACTCCCTTACAACAGTGCTGTGGCAGCCATAAAATTTTAATGATATAATAAAATATTGGCTAGGAGAATGAGGGGGGGTTCATGAATACCTGAGAGAGCAAACACGGGGTCAACAAAACCCACCGAGTAGAACATAAACGAGTATGTCCAGCTGGACATACCTGTGGAGATACTATTTCCAGTTTCTTCCTAGATTTGGACAAGAAAACACATTTGGCTGCTTTCAACAAGACAAGCAAAACATGCAGAAATTGCAGTGAGAGCCTTTTAGAGCACTGCAGGTCTGAGTAAAATAAGGTGTATTCTTGTGCAGGATTTACTAGGAAGAAAAGAGAATCATTTTCAAGGCTCCATATGCAAGTCAGGTCATAATCTGATGATCTAAAGCCTTTTAAATGCAATACATACAGACTTTAAAAGCACTGAGAACTTTTTCTTCTGAACTGATACAGTTACAGGTATGTGTCCATGTATACATGCATGTATATATAAATATACCTACCTATTTACAAAAGCTCAGAAGAGGGAAAAGTAATGCCGAAAAAAAAATTTCTCATGGAAAGGAAGTTCTACATTTCTTGCCCCTTCACTTTTCATTTTATTTCTTTAAATGAAGACAGAAATTCATAGGGATTTTTAAGAGTCATGATTTTATCGTCCATGTTTTTGTGGATACACATGAATAACTCCTATATAAGCAGAATGGGCCAGAGAAGCTAGGTAGTGAGCACACATTTACATCCAGTTACATCCAGTGAGAATGGACCTTTTCCACATATTTCAACATTCAAATGCCTCATTTGGCAGTTTTTGTATTAGTTCTGGAAGTGGATCACTGGATAAAAACCACCTTGAGTTATTTAAATTACATGGCTTCTCAATCTGCGCACAGAAGATGTGCAGACAGCTTACGGTTTTTGACTTGCTGCACAAATAAACTGCACTCTTATTCCTAAGTAAACAGCTCGCCAGGGAAGTTCTGACTAACATAGCCAGGTGTAAGTAGTTACAGATGTGTATTGAATTTTTTTAAGTGAAAAAAAGATTAGCCTAAAGGTGTTATTGAAAAGTCATTAAAATGTGGCTAACCAATTTCAGGGAAACAATGTGAACAGGGAGATAACTCATCGTTGATGTCTATGATTTAGATGACTGATGAGTCATTCAGCAAAGAGGTTTACTTTGGGACACTACGTTGACCAAAAAGTGGTTTCTTTTCCAATCAAATGGAAAAACTAGACTATTTTTAAAAGGTAATTGTATTGTTGAATGATGTCTCCTAATGTGGCAGCTAGAACTGAAAAGATCCAAGAGCCACATTCTACAAAATTTTCCAAACTGGATGCTTAGTCATGTAACTACAGGAGAAATACTTAAGTTTCAGTCATGCTAAGCATCTGAAACTATTTTTGCCTTGACACCTAAATATTGTACTTTTTAGTACAGAGATGTAGCTCAGGTTTGGAGACAAAACTTTCACTTGAGAAATGTACATATAAATAAAGCAGTAGACATAAAAATGTAACATAAAAAATTGATAGTTTTTTTAACAGATGGGAATAATCATAGAATCATAGAATCATTTAGGTTGGGAAAGACTCTTAAGATCATCAAGTCCAACCATAAACCTAGCACTGTCAAGTCCACCACTAAACCATGTCCCTGAGTGCCACATCTACACGTCTTTTAAATACCTCCAGGGATGGTGACTCAACCACTTCCCTGGGCAACCTGTTCCAATGATTGACAGCCCTTTTGGTGAAGGAATTGTTCCTAATATCCAATCTAAACCTCCCCTGGTGCAACTTGAGGCCATTTCGTCTCATCCTATTACTTGTTACTTGGGGAAGAGACCGACCCCCACCTGGCTACGACCTCCTTTCAGGTAGTTGTAGAGAGTGATAAGGTCTCCCCTCGGCCTCCTCTTCTCCAGGCTAAACAACCCCAGTTCCCTCAGCTGCTCCCCATAAGACTTGTGCTCTAGAGCCTTCACCAGCTTTGTTGCCCTTCTCTGGACACGCTCCAGCACCTCAATGTCTTTCTTGTAGTGAGGGGCCCAAAACTGAACACAGCACTCAAGGTGCAGCCTCACCAGCACTGAGTACAGGGTGACGATCACTTCCCTGGTCCTGCTGGCCACACTGTTTCTGATACAAGCCAGGATGCTGTTGGCCTTCTTGGCCACCTGGGCACACTGCTGGCTCATATTCAGCCAGCTGTCACCCACCACCCTCAGGTCCTTTTCCACTGGGCAGCTTTCCAGCCACTCTTCCCCAAGCCTGTAGCGTTGCATGGGGTAATGAAGTCAAGGGAATTACTTGAGGAATGAATTGGCTTATGGTATTCTAAAATATTGAAAGAAACGCAGTAACTCTATCATTCACCCCAGATACCTGCCTTTCCAGACATCTCTCTGAGGTAATTCAACCTTGGGCATGCTTACAGTTGTATGACCTGTCACATTGTCAGTTGACAAACATGGCCACAGTTCTCCCTTGACACAATATCGTAACCACTGAAATGTTTCTTAGAAATTGAAAATGCATGAGTGTCTTAAACCTATTAAAATGAGTTATAGTTTGTGTAATTTCTGAAATCTTGTTCATAGTAATACAAAGCCAGCAAAGATTTAGGATTAAAAAAAGTAAGACTGACTGAAACTTGGAAAGAACATATTTATATAAAGAAGAAAAAGACTGAGGCTGCACCTGACCATTGCAAAAAATGCTATAAGGTGTGCTGCAACTTGAAATGTCTGTCTGCAGCTTTTGAAATTTCAAGATAGTGTAGGTGGCGAAGCAGGTTGTACCATGGACAATGCCGTAACATGAAATGCCTGACAAGACCTATCGCCCATCAGCACCAACAAGAGACAAAAGAACATGCTCATCTTTAACAACTGGTCTTTAACTAGTGCTTGGTTATGCTAAGGAGGCCGCCTGCAGCCAAGAATATTTATCAGAGGAGAGGCTGCTGACATGGCAAGTGTCTGTGGTTTACTGATGAGAAGGCTTCGTAACACAAGGCCATGAAAGGGTAGGAGATACCATAGTCTGGGGTCACTTTGAAATGAAAGGAACAGCAAGTAAGTTTCAAGTAGGGGCAAGGAGAATCCCTCTTTTCCGAGAACATGAGGTGCAGAGAGAGGTGCTGGAGGGATAGGTCAGGTGGACCTGGGGAAGGCAGAAGTTTCCAGCGTACTGGAATTTAGGGAATTTTTAAATTGGGTCACAATACAGCAACGCAGTAGGCAACCGAACAGAAGGAACGTTATCTAGATCAGTGTAAGAATGGCAAAGGACAGCATTACTCTCTGTTGGTAAGTTGTTTAGCTCCCTGTTTCATGTTTCATTTGTAAAAACTGTTCCTTGTGGGACTAAGTGCCACCTATGGACACTTTACAGTACAGTTCAAAAAATTATGGAATAGTCCGCCAGACTATTTGTCAGCTTTCAATCAATTTAAAAATCAAAGATTTAATATGCCAAATGTTAGTATGACAGGCAACACTGTTTAATTTGTTTCTCTGAAACAATCCTCACACTTTTAGTTTCAGCTGTATGTCAGCTATGCACCAAGACTTTTCGAGGCTTTGGAAACGGGCTGGGATATTACTAGGTATTACGGGACTGATGAAGTTGCAGCAATCTTCATTCTAATACATATAACTAGGATCACTGGATGCTTTTAATAAAGCCTTGTTTTACAACAGTGAACAATCTTAATGCTGCAGCCACCTCCAGCCTTCGCGGTAATAAGGCAAACGAGGTATGGTTGGAGGCTCTTCATTTTCCGAAGTTACCAGTTCCAGGTTTCCGCAAAGACACACTGCTGGGTTGTGCGGGCACACTCACCTGGGAGCAAGGCTACGAACACACAAGGTTAGGCTCTGGAGCACGATGCTGAGCACACACTGTACGCCCTCAACGCACCGTACCGCAGTAAGGCCCATGCACATGCGCTGTCCCCAGTCATGGCAGTTTCCACGCATCACCCTTCCCAAACATTTTGGCTTAAATTGCCCGGATTCAGGTCCGTGACCGTTCTCGTATCTCCACTAACTTGGCTGCAACCCGCCGCAGGCAGAAAACGCCCCGCTGCCTGCTGCTGCCTGTCCCCTCCGGCACCCCTGCGTGGCACCGCCTGCCGCAACCCGGGCGGGAGCTGATGCCCCCAGCCTCGCCGCTGGGCTGCCAGGGGAGGCGCCGTCCCGGCTGCGGAGCGCTGGCCCCGGACAGGCCGGCGGTTGCGGCGCGGCGGGGCAGGTGGCGCGGGGCGGGGACTGCAGGGGGCCTCTCGCTTCCCCACCCCTTCCCCGCTTCTCGCGAGGCTTCTGCCGGCAACCCGGAGGGCTCCGTCCGCCTGTCGCTGGGGCGGAGCGGCGGCCATGGCCGCCCTGCGCACCCTACTGTGGTGGCGCCGCCGCTTGGGCCCCGCGCCCGGCGCGCAGCCGGCGCGGAGGCTGTGGTCCGGCGGCGGGGCCGGGGCGGCGGGGCTGAGGCGATGGCGGCGGGAGCTGGGCTGGGCGGCGGGGGGGGCTCTCGCCGTGTACGTAGGGTACCGGCTGTCCGAGCGGCGGAGGGAGCCTCCCCGGGAGCCGGCAGCCGCCGAGCCAGGCGGGGCCCGGGCGCTGCTCCCCATCCCCGTGGCGGCCGCTGCCAAGGAGACGGTAGGTGTGTGCGCGCCGCGCTCCTCCCGCCTAACGGCCCGGCGGCCTCTCGCCTCCTCACCGCGGCCTCGCTCGGTGCCGCGCTCGGCGGGGAGGCTCGGCGTGCCGGCGACCCCGCCGAGCGCTGTCAGCTGCCCGGGAAACCGGCCGGAGCTGGCGGGGATGGAGGAACGTCGCTCCCCGCCCCTTGGCTGTGGAGATGTCTCTGCGAGGCTGTGGCTGTTGGCGGCGGATCCGCTCCCGGGGCTGTCTCGCAGAGGTGACCCTGCGTGGAGCTGGCCCCTGGGCTGGGAGGCGAAGCAGCCTGCGCGGGCAGGTCCCCCGGGAGAGGAGGGCAGAGGCAGGAGCTTGTCACCCGTCCTCCGTCAGGAGAGAAGAGCTGTCACTGAAGCGTCGTGGTAGGCAGCGGGCGTTGGCACGCCTTGCTGCGCCTCCAAATGTAAACCGTGTGCATCTTCCTCTGCTTTTTGCCTCTGGAGCCGTCCTAGTCAAATCTTTATTTTTCTTTAACAGAAAATATTATTTTGCAAGTGGTACCACCACTGATATAGTGCAAAACCTGGGCTTGTCTTCTTTGTATTTAGGACAATTATATTTCTAAAATGACATTTGCTGTGGAGTGGAAGGTTTATGCAGAGCTTCATAATAAGTGGTAGCTTAGTGCGTGGTGCAAATAAGTAGCGCTTCAATTGGACTAATTCAGCAAAAACATTGCTTGACTAACCATGGGTAACAAAAAACAGTTGACGTGAACCCTAAAAATGAAGTTTCCTTTGATAGGGAGAAATTCCTACACCATGCCAAATGTAACATATGGTAATGACAGGGTTTTTTCATTAAAAAAACAGATATTTTTTAAAATTTCAAGAACTGTGATTAGGCGGTTTGTCCGTATGGTATCTGCTAGGACTGGAAATCAGTGGCGCAAACGGCCTGCTTTCTGTAGATCAAGTTTATCTTATACTATGTTTGGGAAGAAGATCTACATTTTTGCAATGGAGGCCTTGAGCTTAAGTGTGAATGTTGTTCGCCCTTTTGCCCTTCATTGTTAGCCAAAAGGCGAATTCTGTTGGTAGCATCCTTTATAAAGGGAAGTTGAGCCAGATATTTTTGATTATTCATGTACTTGTTGTCTTGAGCGTGTTACTATGGCACAGAGGACCAAAGATAAACTCTTACAGCCTTTCATACTGTTTGATTTGACAGAACTTTACATTGCTCTACTTATCTGGTCTTAATTCTCAGTCTTCTTTCAAGGGAAATATGGCTGCCGCACCCTTGAAAAGTCAATAAATTTAGTGTGATGTGTAACTCTGAATTTTCCCACACATCACTATAAAAGCATTGAGGTTGCAAAGTCAGAATTAAGGTTATGTTTGAATAACTGTAAAATTTTAAAAATGTATAAAATGTATCTTGTATGTATACAGAGACTATTTTTCGAAGACAAACACCAGGGGAGAAAAAGGCAAAGAAAAAAATTAACATGCGTGGTTTTATGCTCATGTGTGGCAAAGGGCTCTAATTAATTTGGTTTCTCATTTGCATAGCAGAAAAATTGGGACATTAACTTGAAACATGTCCACTGAGTTTGTGCCGCCAGACTAAATGCACAGGCTGACGTCTCAGAATACTAGCTTTATGTTGCCATTTTTTATTTTTGAATGAGTGGTCTCATTGATTTCAAATTGCAGATCTGAGCACTCAGCATTCCTGAAAATTGAAGCCCCCCCAAAAATGAGGGTCAAACAGCTGTGGAATATTTGGTCTGAAGTAGTGAGTTCCTGTGCTTTTTTTATTATTGACTGTCATGCTGCAGAAGGGCTTGTATGACAATGGGGAAAGCCACAGTTTGATACCAGATTGAGCTGGTGAACTACCAAGAGTAGTTTGACCATGAGCTCCATCTGCGATCTGCACTCCATTTCTGATTGCCCTCTAGACCTGTGATGAGCACCAACTCTTTCATTACCGGTTTTTAAGCGCCTCCAGAGATGTCTTCCAGGGGAAAAAAGGATGCAAATATTGTGTTCAAATTGCATTGAATAGTATTCAGGATATTCTGCAATGGTATTGTTTTGTAACATCCTTTATTAGAAGGCTGAATTCATGTTGCCTGAGTGACAATAACTTTTTTAATTCCTAATTTTAAGTGCTGAGCTTAACAACCTTACTAGTGTTTAACAGTTTAAAAAACATAATAATGTTTGAAATAGAAAATTCTGTCATGGAAAATCATATAAGTGTCAGTGTTACTAGGATCAAGATTGGAGCTCTTGGATCTACTGCAGAGTGTGTTTGGAGTATAGCTGGAGAATGATAACTTGCAGTTGTATAGATGAGTTTGATGGAAATGTGTTGCACATTTTGCTAGGAGGTTTTTACGATTCTGTCATGTACCAAGCGACAAAGAATGATGAGACTCAAGTATCCTGGGATCCTCTCCATCCGCTTTTGGAAGGTCAAGGAGGAGTCAAAGACATTTCTCCTTTTTCCTGATGCACAAAGTCTGACACCATTTTCTGGGACTTTCTAGGTTTGTCCTTCCCCCACTTTCCTATTTCCTTCACTCCCCATTTCATTTCCAGTCTCAGTCTGCTTTTCATTCCATCAAGGCAAATCCAACATCTTTTTTTTTTCATCCATCCATCCATCCATCCATCCATCCATCCATCCATCCATCCATCCATCCAAACTTTTCTACTTCGTCCTAGTATTTCCATTTGCATGCTTCTTCCTTAATCTTCCCTCCAGCAGGATGCTTTTCTCCGATGCTGTCATTGGATCATTGGAAGTAAGAAGCAGGTGGTGTCTCTGCTCGCCATGACTTGCTATAGAGATCTACAGCAGCTGGTAGAAGCAGTTACACTGTATGTTTCTTGCATCACTCTTGGGGCTCTGACCTGGAATGACCATATAGCAGGTTGAAATTTTGGGGGACTTAGCTAACAAAATGAGGTTTTTTGGGTGAGGGTTTGCATAGGCTCATAACTTACTTTTTAACAGTACAACTACTCAAAAAACCCCAGTCCTGACACTAAAGTGACCGGCCCTTGCAAAACCTGAAAAAAAAACTTTTTTCAAAAGGCTTGCAGAAACTAAACAAAATCTGTCTCCTCCCATAGTTTTTGGTTCCATTTAAAAAAATTTATTCTGAAACATTAGTTGGCTATGGATAATTTCATTTTTAATGGTTAATGCGTAGTAAGCTTATAACTGAAAACAGTATCACAATGTAAAATATTGAGATATTCAAAGTTTTCAAGAGTACTCCAGATAGCTATGGCTTATCCATATTGTTGGGGTTTAACCCTGGCCAGCAGCCACCACACAGCCCTACGCAGCCTCTCGCTCACCCCTCCGCAGTGGGGTGGTGGGTAGAATTGGAAGGATAAAAGTGAGAAAACTCATGGATTGAGACAAAGATGGTTTAATAGGTAAAGTAAAGCTGCGTGCACAAGCAAAGCAAAATAAGGAATTCATTCACTACTCCCCATGGGCAGGCAGGTGTTCAGCCATCCTCAGGAAAGCAGGGCTCCATCACACGTAATGGTTACTTGGGAAGACAAACACCGTCACTCTGAATGTCCCATCTCCTTCTTCCTTCAGCTTTATATACTGAGCATGACGTCATGTGGTATGAAATATCCCTTTGGCCAGTCTGGGTCAGCTGTCTCAGCTGTGTCCCCTCCTGACTTCTTATGCACCCCCAGCCTACTCGCTGGTGGGGTGGTGTGGGAAGCAGAATAAGCCTTGACACTGTGTAAGCACTGCTCAGCAATAGCTGAAACAACCCTGTGTTATCAACACTGTTTTGGTCACAAATCCAAAACTTAGCATCATACAAGCTACTGCGAAGAAAGTTAACTATCCCAGCCAAAACCAGTACATGTATCTAGTCTTGAATTCCCACACCTTTCTTATTTCTTGAGATGAATTTTTGTAAAAGTGTAATAAGTGGAATGGCCTTCTTGTTTCATCTAGGCAGCTCCAGCTGACAGCAGAATAGGTTTCTGATCCCTCTAAATACCGTAAAGGGGGGGGGTTAACCTAGTTTATGTCTTGACTTTTGAAGAACAACTTTCTTCTTGCAGGTCACCTGCTTCCAGATAATATTCATATGGCCTGTGAAGGTATCTTGAGAGTTGTACTTTACTTCAGATTCTGTCACTGAGTCCAAATAATGCTTGGATGGAATATTTAAGAATATAAGGTTATCATATAGACCTTGATAATTAGTTTCTTTGTCCTACTGCTGTCATCTAGTATTTACTTATGCTCTAGTATTTATGGAACAAATAACTTTTTTAAAAGGGTTTTTGATTCCAGGACTAATGCTGATGATTACACAGATATTGATGGGACACTCCCATTCTTGGCCAGTTCAGAACTGAGGTACATCATTTGAGAGTAACTGAAAAAAAAATAATGTTTGAGTCTCCTAGAAAAACAGTGTCAGAATGGTCTGCATGTTCTATGAAACTCTTACAGTGCGAAACCTGATGAGCAACAGGTTTGTGAATTTATGTACAGGTGAATAAGATGCTGTTTGCTAGAGGTCAAGTAAGCTATGATATGTGTCACCAACATGGGGTCAGCAGTATAGCAAACTTTTTGAACAGACAACTCTCACATGGTCAGTGCAGAAAAATACTTGCTAGACCAAGCATATCATTGGAGGTGTTCTGGTAGAGAGTAAGATTTGTTTCAGAAGCAGCATGAAGCTAAACTCCCTGCAGGATTCTCTTTTCCCAGATGCTTTCTGAGAATAATTCCAGTTCTGAGGACTACGGGTTTATATGTGATTACCTGGAGCAAAATGTTGGACACTATAATAAGGCAACAGTTTTAATCCCAGGGTTGCTGCCACATAACATTTCAGAACCAAAGAAGAAGTCTGCACTCAGAGCTGCTGGTTTTGTGTCTGAAGGTTTTGATGAAGACTAAGAGAGCTCTACTGACAGACAGCTCCTTTAAAGTCTAGGAGATGCTTATGCAGAGCGGAAAGCTCTTTGAAAGAACTGTGATTTTGATACAGATCTTCTGTACTGACAAGTGAGAACAGTATTGACCCAAGAAGAGCCCTGATCCAACATACTGCTTAGGAAGTATTTACCTTGTTGGAGCAACTGTGTATCATATTTTTTCAGAGAAATAGAACAATTTTAGAAAAACCTAACCTGGTGTCAGAATTCCTCAGTGGAATTAATGTTTGTCTTCTAGTTCCTTGCTTCCATGCACCTTACTTCCAAAATTCCAATGTAATTTGTAAAGTTTATTAAAATGATCTTGAAAATACCAGTGATGCCTCTATACTCCAGAGATCTTTTCTATAATCATGTTGTCATTGTGTAAAGGTAGTGAACATCAGGTCTCTATTTTTATGAAATATCCTATGAGAATCACTTCCTTCAGAGGTGATTTAGGAATTAAAGGGGAGCAGGAAGAGACAGACACAGAATATGTACTTTATCACGTTTCTTGTAGGCACACTGATTTCCAGGAGAAGGAAGCCGCATACTTCAAATGTTTCCAAAGGTTTTTTTCCCAGTACCTCAGCGGTACTGTCAAACTGTCTTTGTGAAAATACTCAAAAGGTCAAGTTTATTTGTAGCAGCACATTTCTAAGTGGATTACATCATGTATTTCCATTTCTGTGAAATGAAGAACAAGACAAGAACTCCAGAAAGTAAGACAAACTCCCCTACAGAGGAAACTCTCCTGCTTGCTTTAAGAGATGCTGTTCCAAGAGATGCGTAAAGCATCATTTTTACGAGAAACACTTGCAGCTAACATTTTTTTAATAAGCATTGTGCATTTCATGTCATAGGTCAATTGCCAGACGTAGAAAGATGGTTTGCTCTTTGGTTGCTGACATCTGAAGCTCCTCACTGTCATCATACTGAGAAGGATACTGCTTACCAGCCAGCTGCAGTGAGAGCCATGCTAAAGGAGAAGGAAGGTTTACCTCTATGTTCCTCAAGATGTTAAAAAAAGATGATACATGTTTGGGACAGACAGATCCATCTACTAGTATGGTTTAGTCTTGCATGCAGTGAAGCATATGGACATGTATAGCAGGATGTACATGCTGAGTGAAGGTTCTTGGAGAACTATTAGAGGTTAAGTAACTTCCATGTGAAACTAAGAAGGACTGTTGGAGAATATTTTAATGTAATTTTGGAGGATTTCTGGAATAGCTGTGCTTACAGGTAAACATTGTCACCCCAAGGATTTCCTGTAACAGAACTGTATTTGAACAGGGCCCTTTTTACAGCATTTTAAACACATTCCAGCTTCCTATACTTGTAAATATTTTAATATAATAATGTCCTTATCTCAGTGAAGCAGGATCAACTAACAGAATTGTTGGCTGTACTACATCTAAGTAGTCTGCTAGAAATATAACTTCGGTAAGCATCAAAACAGTTTTGTCTGTTTTGGGATTTTCCCACACTGGGAACTTGACGTTTAACCTTTGGCCACCCAGCATGAAAACAAAATTGTACTACTTTTATCTACATGGGAGCATATTAAATAAGCCTGAAGTCAAATATAAACGAAGGAAGTAAGGAACAGCATTGCTTTGAAACCCTTTTTATTTTAATAATTTGCACAGATTCTCATTGATGGAAGACAGATTACTTTGCAAGCAAAAATTCAAAGAAACTCACTCGAAATAAATTAAAGATTAAACTACTGTAACAACAATATTTTTGACTGCAAGCAAAAGGTACTTTCAGTAGTAAATATTGGCTTCTTTAGCTAAAATAGTCTCACCTTTATCTCAGTTGGAAGAAGCAAGAGAACACTGATTTGACTTGGAACACAGCAAAGTTGTGTTTTTTTATGTGATACTGTTGGAGCTTTTTGCCTCATATGCATGCACACACAACATGTATATTTTTACGTATTTGTTTGGTAAAATATTGTGCATTATTTGTAGATATTCTCAGAATCTGGGAGTATTGTTCTGGGTTTTGATAATGGATTATTGCAGATTACTGCTGCAGAGCTTTATGAGCTTGTAGGCATCTAATTTTTCTAATTTTCAAGTGAAAAATCCTCATTTAAGCTTGTCTCTATGGAAAAATGAGATCTTTTGCCATGGAATAAAACTTCAGAATTAACTGACAATGTAATACGAGACTTAACAGGGAGAAAATACAGAGGGGTATCACTCGAAAAGAGGTTCTGCAGGGAACGCTTTCAAACTTGATTGTCTTAAAAAGGTTCAGTGTCCATAACAAAGACCTTCATCTAAAGGACTACTACTCTGTGAGACATGTGGTCATGTTACTGTAGCTTTAGATGGCCCTCTAAATGCAGTACTTCTAGAAAATAGTTTTTAGGAATTTTATTAAGTCCTTGAAATATGTTAGTGAGAGAGCATTATCATCATATTTTTATTTGCATAAGACATTTTAAACTTTTGAGGCCTTTTCCAGATATTTTAGGCTGTTTGTAATACATTTGTAGCATAGATTTACAATGGAAGCACATGTAATTGAAGGGTGATAATCTCCATTCAGAGAATACGCTGCCAAATTACTATATGGTCTTCAATTTAGTTTTTACTTACCTTGTTTTGATAAGCTGATGTTAAAATGGACTTTCTTATGGGAAATGTTACCCTCTGTTTCCATTGACTGGTAGTGGTTTGCACGTAAGTGCTGAATCCATTTAATCTATTTCAGAAAGTGCTTTGAAATGTCTCCTCTGTGTGAGAATTAGGTGTAGTATGTACCTTTCTGTGTTAGGGAACAGCAAGAAAATAGGCCAAATCATTGTTTTCTCCTCAGCTGATTTAAACTGAGCTTAGAAGAGCCACACAGTCTCTGTTCTTGGTTTTGCAGAAAGCAGATGGAAGCCAAGGCCATGCATAGCAGAATCCCAGAAGGGTGCTGTGTTCCCTCTGCAATCCTTCTGCAAGGGTATGGCACAGGAGGACAGGGGGTGGAAGGTGAAATACAGAGCAACAAGGTACCAGAGTTTGAGGGAGGAAGGACAGAAGGATGATAACCATGAACTGTTTGATTACAACTATTAATAATAAGACTTTTTTGAGAATAGGGAAAAGATAATATATTGTTAGCGATTGCTGATAAGCTTTAGTCTTGCCTCTATTTATTTACTTCATGGTTGGGAAGTTGGATGGATGGAAGTTCTGGTTACCAGCTAGATTCTTGGTTTCAGCTGTGGGGCTTTTTTTCCCCCTAAAAGTTGTAATAACAAGGTAGGTTGGTGTACATGTACAGGTAAACCACAGCTAACCTGCTATGCCTAAAATTAAGAAAATAGTGCTATTGGGAGACTCCTGACATTCTGCTTGAAGGAAATGGCCGTGTCCAGTTTTTAAAAGGTAGAGAACCCTAACATGATACAAGATCATAGTAATTAGGCAGGATTGCCGAGAGGATTAGTAAACAGAAGCATAAAAAAAATCTCCCCTTTTGTTTGTCAGAGAGATGTACTTTCATGAAAGTTTTTGAAGATTGTGATAATTACAGAGAGATTTAGTCTGGATAAGTTCTTGAAACTTCAACTAGAAATTGGAATCTTACTGAATCGTGTGCACTCTTTCACCAACAGTACCTTCCCTGAGGTATTCAACATCTACTTTCTGTGTCTGTTTCATATGTCCATTGGATTTGATACTAATGCTGCTACAATAAGATTACCTAACCTGGGCATAAATATGGAATAAATCAGTTGAGAGCAATTGGCGTCACTAAGATTCTCATACTTGCTTCACTGGATTATGATCTGCCAATATTGGGGAAGACAAGAGATATTTCGTAGTTATGTGTTGAGACGAATTTCTTAAATTAATGCCTGAAGAGCTGCGAATTGAGGTCATACCTTAGAATGGCTAGGCTTTTAATTAGCATATTGATTATTTTATAATAAGTATGGCTTTTATACAAGAGACTTAAAGTTGCTATATGTTACATAAGTTGATAAGCAGTATTAGAAGAAGGAAAGCTCTGAACAAGAAATTTGGACAAAAAAAAATTATTATTCCCAAAGATGGTTTTATTTGTCACTTTGCTAAGGTGTGTGCCTGGAGTCTTCGGCAGTCAAAACTTGCTTTTATTTGGACATTTAGTGTATGGACCAGTGATCTAATACACATTAAGCCCTGTATACATTTGTCTGAATTCATGTTGGATCAATAGCAGAAACAATTTGTTTTGATTCTTTCAGATAAAACCACAAAGTTCAAAATGCAGTGGTATTTTTATTCCTTGGAATAAAATTATGCTTAGGCCTGCAGTTTTCTCATTACTTTAACTTGAAGTAGGTGGAGCTAGCTGCTGCAACAGGTGATACTTTCTTTTCCAGTTCCTGTGGCCTAGGTTTTGAAACAAATAACTGTTCTTGCAGGGTAGATCCAGGCATTTATCTGGCTAAAAAATAACACCCCCAAAACATAAAGTTCTCAGTCAGACCAGTTCCCTTATCCAGATTGATGCTTGGAAAAATGAACATAAAGTGCCAGAGCAAGGGCATGCAGCGTATTGAACCTTTAGGGAGGTACTGCTCTTTTTGGTGGCAGGTTGTAATCATATCAGGTTACAATGACTTTGAGCCAGAGCATGAAATGTAGGTTGGCTAAAATGAAGCAGAAATTAAGATTTTTGCAGACCTGAGTAATGGCATGAGTTAAATTTAAGGATGTCATGAAAATTCCATGTTTGCAGTATGTTATTTTGTACTTGTAGTAGCATAGAGTACTTAATGTTGAAATATGTGTCTGAGAATTTAGCTAATGCTTTTCTAAGTGTCTCAAGCAAAATATTAAGCAATAGTATCTGAGATAGTGTGAATTTCTTAAGAGCAAAGAATCTCAACATGATCTCTAAATACTAACAGTGATCAAAACTAAGATGTTATTTCTTGAGTGATATGTTATCTACAGATTCTCCTGAGTGTGTATGATTGATTATGACTGATTACAATCGATTGTACATACTGCATATGTGATATGGCTTTGAAGCAGGGTTTTTTCTGCAAATTGGCTTAGCAGAAATACTGCTTTATTGCTTATGCTTACAACCTGCATGTATGCAGAAGCATGTTTGTAATAGTGATAAAATAACGTATGTATCAAAAATAAGATTATTAAACTTCAAACACAAGGATTATCAGTGTTTGATACACTGATACACTACAAGCTCTACCAAAACAATTGAGTCCTGTAAATCCCACATGAAGGCATAGCTTGAATGCCACCGGACTGCTGAAGTATCAGTAAGACCATAATATTCAAACACTGAGATAGGACAGAAATGTTTTGGCTTGCGTGTGGGTATGTCAGAAGAGAATGCAGCTTTTTACTGTTATTCTGAGCTGAGTTCGTAGGTCTAGCTGTTGGATTTTCTTTTTTCCTCCCCATATTTTATTTGGTAATAATTTGAAAATGATAAAAACCACAAAGACGAGATTTAAAGCTGCTTTTCAGGCAGAAGTGCAAAATATTTATATGTAGAGCAGTGTACTGAAAATTAAATTATTGTATAAGCATTTCTGTTACTCTTTCTTTCTATGACAGTATTTTCTACTGAAACAAAACATTTTCTCACACACACACACACACACACGAAGCAATAATTTCAAAAAGACTAGAGACAGTCCGGAAAGAAAACTATGCAGTCAGTAGTCTTTTTTCCTTCTAGAAGACTGGTTAAAATGTCATAGAAGTCCTAGAAGTCCTAAGACTCCCATATATAAAAATCAAGTCATTGCAAGTCTTCTGTTACATTGTGATTATACATAGAATCATAGAATCATAGAGTCGTTTTTGTTGGAGAAGACTCTTAAGATCCTCAAGTCCAACCATTAACCTGGCACTGCCAAGTCCACCACTAAACCATGTCCCTAAGCACCACATCTACACGTCTTTTAAATACCTCCAGGGATGATGACTCAGCCACTTCCCTGGGCAGCCTGTGTGAGTGGTTGACAACCATTTTTGTGAAGGAGTTGTTCCTAATATCCAGTCTAAACCTCCCCTGGTGCAACTTGAGGCCATTTCTTCTTGTCCTATTACTTGTTACTTGGGAGAAGAGACCAACATCCACCTGGCTACAACCTCCTTTTGTTTTGTTTTTTCCAGTGTTTGACCTGTTCTAGACACATTCATTTTGATGAGTCTATTTTACAAACATAATTTAATCTCTTAGTTGCAACTGAGGCCATAAAATTTTGTTTCGCTACAGTAGTCTTACTAATGTTTTATTTTTTAAGGATGTTGTTCAGAAAGCAGAAGGAAAGCGAACCCAGATTTTTGACTGACCAGCATAAATGTGCCTTTGCTTCTGATTGCTCAAATCTGAAACCCACTCTTTGAAAGGTTTTGGAAAACCAATTTCTGTTTGTAGTTGAGGACTGTTCCTTCTTAGCAGACAGCAAGTGCAGACATCTCCCAACTTCTCTTTGTGTTTAGAAACAAAATGTATTCGTCTATTTTCTTAGTGGTTAAAAGAAAACATAGACATTAGTTAAACCATGTGCTACTTGTGCCTTTCCTTAGTTTGACACCTGAAGAATTTTAGGGATACTGTATGCAATGACAAGAATAGTGAGGACAATGGCAGCCTAGGATATTTCATTGATAAGATGCTTCATTCCTATTTTAACATACTGGGAGAAGTTTATATCATTGCTCTTCCTTTTATGAAACAGTTTGGGTTTGTTTTTTTCATGTGTGAAAAAAAGTTCAAGATACTTACATTGTCTTCAAGGTACTGATTCCACAGAGGAGCTTGACTCATGGGCTAAAAAAATGTTTTCAGATAGCAGTAGCATATTTTCTGTTAAAAGGTTTGACAGTGTAATAATTTAGAACACTTACAGTTTTGTGCTACTAAGTGTACATGTAAATCAGCTGGATGGTAAATATACCAGAAACTCCTAACACCTATAAACTCTCATGAGGTGTGAACTTAATGCCATATAGTACTTCTGTGACTCTGGAGGAATAATTATGCTCTTCTGTTTTTCTGTTCCCCCAAGTATGGTAGCTTTAATTGCATTGGATACTTGAAATAGCAGTATCCATAGATTTACACTGGAGCGTATTATGGAACTCTCACTTATTGTCAACAGCTGTGCTCTGCACTAAGAAGCAATATAAAAAAATTTTTATTCCATTCTCTTCTGGAAATGTCAGACAACTGAATTAATTTTAGCAGAGTTGTTTAAAGTCTGACTGCTGAAGTTACATGGACTTCCTTCAGTTGACCCTTTTTCTATGATTCAAGAGGTTCTCTTTTTTGTCTTTTTTTTTTGTTTTCTTTTCTGAGCTTGGGTGGTGTCAACAATTTCATTGCATAAAAATTTATTGCTAAAATTGTAGAAGACTGAAAATGATAGTGAAATCCTGATTGTAGTTTCAGCTCTTACCATACAAAAATATTTGGATGCATTTGACTTTATGAATTATTACCTTTACATTTACAGTTTCTTTATGGTGAATGGCAGTGGCAATTGTAAAGCAAAACTTTTTTCATACATTAAAATTGTTTCCTTCTGTTTTTGAAGGTTACAGAAAACAGATCAGACCTTGAAGATTTACACCTTTATGCAACTCCTCGGGAGCAACGGTTTCGTAGGTTTGCCAGTTTAGAATTTGAAGGACAGCTATATATGACTCCATATGACTTCATTCAGGCTGTCACAAATGATGAACCCAAACGTAAGCAGGAGTTTTATGTTGATAAAATTGCTAGGGAAAATGCCAGTGGCATATGTTATTTTTCTATTTGCTTTTGATTACTACTTCTGTTTCTGATTGTGGTAAAAAGGTACTGCATCTTGCAGAATTTTACTTTTAATGGTTTCCAAGTGCATACAATCAGTATCCTGATTGTTAACAGTTTGTAAACATCTGTATACTAAGCATTAGTTAAACTTTCTTGTCTTAGAGGTCACAGGTGGCTGAACAGGCATGAAAGACAAGATGTTCATTTGTACCATTTGCATTGGCACAGTTACAGTTCTGGTTTCTTTCTGAGCAGGCCAGTATTGCTGTAAAACTTGCTGCCTTCTCTCTATAGTTTCTGTGCAAATAGGCAGGCAAGATATGAGTTCCCTAAATAATTTAGGATAACTTGGTTTTTTTCAGTTTTTGCCATCTTAAATTGTCATCTGCTATCGTGTTGGGGTTTTTTTGCCCTACAGAGATTCTATAACCATATCATGGCTTTCTAAATAACATGCTTTGAGTAACAGTTTCAGGCCCTCAGGGGATCCACTTTCTACACTTAAAAGTTGCTAGAGTTAGCACTATGTGTTAATTAAATTAATGAAAAATAAACTATCAACTTTAGTTCACTTATTGTAAAATTTTTGCTTTAAGTATCAAAGAGTGACTAAATAGTAAGGTGATCCATTTCTGATCTAGTTTGATTTCCTGGCCCTCAGGTAGCTGCTGGTAGCAGCACACAACTTCTGGGGAAAGTGAATATCTTTGCTCAGGTGTGACATGTATAATAACTCACCTTAGGTCTTTCTTCCTAAAGTCTGCACCACAAAGCTAGTCTAGAGAACAGTCAAAAGCATTTAAAACAGTCAGAGGAGAGCTTAAAGCTCTGTGCAGATGTTAGATTTCCCCCCCTTTGTTCTCTTAACAGTAATGAAACAAGAGGAAAGAATTCAGCCATGGCACATCCGTGATCAAAACTTCTATAACTTTTGAATAAAGATATAATCTCATTGTAACTGTGAAGACAGAAGATAGAGCTTAGATGGTGAAAAATTGCAAAACTTTGAAACTCTTACCAGAAAACAAATCTTGCTTCTCTCTTTTGCTCTGCAGTTAAAAGAGAGGAAGCAGATTCCTTATCACAGACGTTAATACAAATACACATCAGTACTTTATATCTACTTCCTCTGCCCAAATTTCCAAGTCTTCCTTTTGTTGTAACTGTGGAATTGGGTTTCACCACGTATGGTCATGAAGCATTTGTGCCATATACTGGACATCAGTTAAACATTTTGTTTTAACTCCCTTGTATGACAGTTTGACTGGTTTGACCACACTGTATATATGGTTTGCTATTAAGATTTTTCCATGCTAATGAAATTTACGCTTCCTTCTCTCTCACAGCAAGTATTCAGATTTTAAAAATCTCATGCCAAAGAAGAAGAGATCTGGAGTTGAACAGTCAGGCACCCTTCTGAGTTCAGTGTAGCAAACCTTGTTTGTATCAAAATCTTTCCTGTGCATCCAGTTCATCTCTGAGACTGAAAACAAAACTAACCTGGGTGTCCTTTAGTTTTATAGACTAGTATCAGAGATTACATGACTGAGGTAATTATTTTAAGGGGTAGTATAAGAGGATGTAACTGAGTAGAAGTGGATGACTTCAGTATAGTGGAAGTCATATTGTCTGGGACATTCGGACAGAAGGCTGACAAGTAGGAAGTAATAGATGAAGTAGATGACCTGCAGGTGTTACCACTTCCAGCTTCTCATCTCTGACGGTATTAATTTTAACCCTTGTGCTGCAGCTTTGTCAAAGTATCACTTTGTCTGTTGGGGCAAGTCGTAATTTTCTTTCTTGCTCTATGGAAGGTAGTAAGTTAAGGAAAGTATTTTTCGGAATAAATTAATACATTCTAAACATCATATTATGTATTTTTGGATCATTTTGTAAATAAGTTACAAGCTATAAATAATTGGGTCCATTCAGGCTGACATACTAGAGCATGTATATTTTGCAGAAAAAAAAATACATCTGGTTTTTTATGGATGAAGACTAGAAAGGTCTTGAGTTTTGTCAAAAGCAAAAATGCCCTTTGAAGAGTAATAATAGTGGCTCTTTATGTCTGCTGTATAGAAAAGCTAATAATACTAGACCTGAATGAGATTTGTGATGGTGTGAATGCGTCTATTGTGATTGATTTACTTTGGAAATCTTGTAAACCCTACAAAAGTCAAGAGGTTGTTCACTTCCTTTTTTGATTAAACACTAACTAATATGGTAAGAGTATATTTTCTTTTATAAAATGCAACTTTTGACTCCAGGCAGTTATTATAAAAAATATAAAATAAATGCTATAATTAACTTGCTACTGCTCCCTTTATGGTGCAGGCTTTCATTTGGGAAAATACGATATTTTTAATATCATATTTTAAGTCATGCTCGATACATTTTTGTCATCTAAATATATGTTTGTATATGTAGAGAGCCAATTAAGAGGAAATATATTTTGTTCCCTTTAGCTCTAACTATAGTAATTTTAGCCTAATACTGAGCTGTAAGAAGTATGTACAGACACATAAATCTTCACTTGCTTGTCTAGAAAGAAAATCTATGTGTCATGTATATATAGAGACCAGGAAATTATATGATTAGAAAGTTAGATATATTTATTCCCGAAGTCTTTTATGGTAGGCATAAACATATATTAATTTGTATGGCAAATGAGGTTGTTTTGTTGGGTTTTATTTAGTATTTTGAGGCAAGACTTTAACTGACGTAAAAAAATTAAACTGAAAAGTATATGAAAATCTGTTAGCTCATGTTATGATGTTGCTTGATATAACTCCACCGTAGTTGGAGTGGGATTTGCAGACAGTCTTCGTGATAACCTTTACCAAGATGTAAAAGTAAAACCAAGTTCTAACCATGAACTAATGAAAGACCATAGTGAGTAGCTTCTGTATTGTGGTAATTATTTAATAGAGCATGGAGTTCATCATGAGGGAGGGATTTCTAATACAACAGAACGTTTTGCTCTATAAAAATAAGCCTTTACCAACCAAAAAGTTATGGATTTGGACCACATACGATGCTACTTTTTGTACCTTTGTGAATTCTGATATGCACAGTGCTTTATCTTAGTATTGAATCTCTGCGAATGTTTGCCTTGAGAGGGTGGAATGAACCTCAAGTTTTGAATTCTTGGACAGTTGTGGACAACTGTTGTTGAACAGAAGTATCTTTTTCTGCTCCTGGAATCTTACATCTAGAGTGTTAGGAAGAAAGCATCTGCTCAGTCTTACTCATTATCAGTTTTCAGTGTTAATGAGCAGTTCCAGTTCTGAACTGGAGGCCCTCTTTACCTCCTCTGTTAAAACTCCCTACCAACAATGGAGTCTGACAGAGGCATGAATCTGAGTTATTAGGAATGGCTGAAGGGAGTTTTAGCACCTGGTGTAGTTTCAGTGATTTTTTGCTGTATTTTCTTTAAAAGGTATGAGTAGTCCCTGAAGCAAGGGCCAGAATCCAGGTCTCCTGACAATCTGCACTGTAATACTACTGCTGTTAAACAATTGTTTCAGAATATTGATACAACAGGTTAACATGAATGCCCTCTATTTCCTGTCTTAATGTTTTAGTGGTGTATTTTGGAGGTAGAAAGTCTTTTCTCTCACTGAAGCAGAGTTCGATTAAAAACCTTACATCTGAATTGGTTCTTTAAAGTTAGGAGTTTAGGTATGTATTAAGCTAATTATTTTTTAATAACATAAAGAGAAGTTTTTGGAACCAGGTTGAAGATTAGCCTCATGAAGTAGGGAAAATACCTCCTCTTTGGCTAGAAAACACAGACTATAGATGCAGTCTAATTTTTATGACACCACATTGGCATAACTAAATTCTTTGCATTCATAACTTTGTCTTCCGTTGCAGGTGCTAAACAGTGGCGATCCCTTTCAAAGCAGGTGAGCAATAATTCCTGTGCTGTCTTATAACCATGGATTTTGATGCAGTTACTTTCTTTCATGATGTAAACTTAGAGTCACAGGAGAAGGAAGGGAGGTTTTAAATCTTTACTAAAAAAAAAGACTCATTTCTTCATTTTTGTCACTTCAGACTCAGCTGAACCCAGAATCTCAAAGGTAGTTGAGCAGCTGTGCTTGCTATGCTGAATTTACCAACTTTCTCAAGCCTGTCAGTTCCTTCCTCAGCCTGTGTCTGACTGAATTTCTTTAGTGTCTAAGTGTAAAAGGTGTATCCAAAGCTGCCTGAAATACTCATGCCTTTTGTGATGTTTAAGTGCCTTATTTTTTTATTTTTTTTTTACATTTGTACAACTGCAAAAAGACTTTGTCTGTATCTGTGTATTTTAAGTAAAGTACATTCATATTCATGGGTGAAGTTTGTTTTAGTTCAGGTTGAGTGTTTTAAGAGAACAGTTGCTTGGAGCTTGGATGAAAACCTTACTGAAATCCAGGGGGACTTATCCTTGGCTTCAGTGAATATGTGCAGTAATGAGTGATTTCAGCAACAAATATGTTACACGTTTGTCTCCAACTCTGCAAACAGTATTTACGCAGATGAGCAATTCTTGGAATAATCACGTGTGCAAAATTTATACATGTGCTTGAGTACTTCCAAAGTCGTTGTGATAAACTGAAATTAACTGGTAGATTTGCATGCAGTACCTTGTTTTTTATATCGATTTCCTAGCATTTATTCACAATCTGGTAACTACTTCATTAAATATTTAAATAAATACTTTTATCTTTTTTAAATCTTATTTTTTAGGAACTGAATCAGATCCTTATGGAGACACCACCAGTTTGGAAAGGATCATCCAAACTTTTCCGTAATCTAAATGAGAAAGGTGGAGGATAAGAATTTATTTTCCTGAACCAAATTACCACTTGTATTAGTTTATTGTGGCTAAAGTGATGTTGTACTTTAATTGGAGTTACATCTTCAAAAAGATCAAAAGTGTTGCTTTCTACATTTTACAGCATGGAAAAGTTCCCTTTAGTCTCTACAGTGTTTTGATCATGCCATCTTACAGCTAGCCTCTTTAAGTGAATTGGTATCTTAGAGATTGTTAAACTGCTGTTTGAAAGTTTCAAGTTCAGTTTGCTGTAATGGAGATTGATCTATAGACCACGGATAGAATATTCTAATAAAGACGTGATATCTCTTGATTTTTTTAAAATAGGTTCAATGATGTGATCATTTTTAAAAACAGTAATGGTATCTTACATCACTGAATAAGCATGTTCTTCACAGCACAAAGAGACAGTTTCAGAAATGCTGTATATCTCCAAATTCTGCAGATGAGAGCTTTGATAGCTTTTAAAACTCACACTATTGGTAAAGGAAGAGCTGTGGCTGTGAGCCACACTCCTGGTCTCTTCTTTTTTTTTTTTTTCATTCTTAATAAGCTCTATCACTTCAAAAATGAAAAACACAAAAAAACCCCTATGATGGCTTGTATACAGACATTTAAAAGCTATTTATGATTAATCCACGTTTTTCTTTGCTTATATTCAGAATGGCTGAGATCTGTTGGAGCATTTTAAATATTTTTAAAAGCAGCAACAAGTGCTTGCTATAAAATAAAGACCCTTTATGAATGTTTAAAATATGCATGCCAACAACAAAATTCCAGTCAAACGTGTGCATGTAATTGATTAATCTAATTCAAATGCATCTCAAATTTATTGAAGGAGTAAGTACGCACCTACTCTCAGAGGAGAGTCCTGGGCTCAAATATCTAGAGCATGGAGGCACTCACTTTTTTCCCTGTGTCTGCAGCCAGAACGCCAAAGAGGCAGAAACTGGCACATCTTTGCACTGTATTTCCTTGTATTACCTTGCTCTAGGCTGCTTTCTAAATGGTCAGAACAGCTGACATTTGAAATATTAATTACATAAAAATTCAGCTTCAGAATCTGTTAATAAATTATCAAGTGAAAAAATCCATATCTGGATTTGCTTATTAAATCTGCAATAAAACGTCTGCAATGTGCAGTCTTGATTCAACAGTATCTTGCTCCATTTTTCGGCCAGTGAGATTCTACATAAGTTGATGACATTAAGAGGACTCAAAACTGGCGCAATAAGCTGGTAAAATTAGTAATAAACTTTAGCACTTACAGAGCTTTTCAACATGCTTTACAAAACAGTGAGTTCCATTATCCCATTTTATATATAATACAAGAAAAGATGATGAGTCTTATGACTGATAAGGTCATTCAGTAAGTCAGTGACAGGAATGGGAATAAATTCAGGTCTTCTTGATTCTAATTTAGTGTTTATTTAGTACGTGACATGAAAACTCCAAGATTAATTTACTCATTTTCTTTAACATGCACATTTTAATATGAAGCAAGTAGCAAAAGCCTATGTACATTTATTTTGCCATAGATTCTTTTAAATCAGATGAGCCACATCATAGCTGTATGCTAGTTGTCCTCAAGTTTTGTTTGAGTGACCTCCCTCTTTCTGATCTTAGTGTAAGCTTTTCTTTCTGTTCAATTGTCATTTCGGAGCCTCTCTCCTGTAACACTTGGAGCAGTCAACCAGAACTATCTATCTACAGCTACAATATACCAGTACGAACAAAAGGAGAGAATGCTTTCAAGGCTTTTTATATTGCTCTCTTCATACCTGTGATGGACTACTTGACAATTGCACTTTCTTCCTCCATTTTACAACAAAGAAGGTGTCATCAAACAAACAAAAATACATATTTACATTTATTGACTGACTATTAAAGAATGTTTTACATCACTGAATGAGAACCTTTGAGGTATCTGATTTCTTGATAGCTGCTTGTCCAAACAGATTCAAGCAGGCCTTTGAAAACTAATTTCTGCAAGCTGCTGTATAAAATCAAGAAGATAAAGCATAGACCATTCATTACTTAAATGCTTGCATTTAATTTTTTGCTATTCTTCAGTGTAGAGCTATGTGTAAATTGAGGAGAAGAGTAGGTGGGATTAAAAATACTTAGTAGCCTTCCTAACTAGATCTACAAGCAGTAGTAAAATCTTGGTCCTGAAGACTTAAACTTGCTCTTGGATTGAAAGGTGGGAAAATATCTTTTTTTTCCATGAATGGAATGGAAGTTGGGAGGGAAGCTAGTAAAGGTTGAGAGGTGTAGTGATTCTTTCTAGAATGTGATTTGATTCCAGAGACAATTTAATTAACTATTTGTCTTTTGTATTGTCTTTATTTTCCAGTCTCTGTGATAACTGTGGAGATCTTTGTGGTTGGGTTTTTTTTTTTTCTTTTATGTTTGAGGATAGTAGACATGAGTCTCTTGAAGGCGCTTCTCTTTCAGGACAGTTGGCTTTAGGGAGGAGTATTGTATGATCAAAGGTTTGGGGAGACATTTGGACAGATCCAAGAGAAATATAGCTGAGATTTTCATCTCGATATTCAAGAGGACAGAAAGTCCATCCTGAGTATTATTTCAGGACAGAATTAACTTAGAACTTTTTGTGCTGTAAATATTAGTTGAAAGTGCCAGAGTTTCTTACTTTGGCAGTGTTGAAAGTGCTGATGTTAAATGTGTTCAAATAATTTTAAAATCCACATGAATGATACACTGTTTTGAGTTTTAATTTTACAGGTTTTTCAGTGAAAAAAAATCAGATTACTATTTACATAGTTTGTCACATATTCAGTTAAGTCAGATTTTAAAAGATATTTAAACATCCAAAGATGTGTCTGTTTTTAGAAAAACTTTTGCACCTGACTTGGACTGAAATCAAGGAGACAGCCAGCAACTTTTGAAAACCCCAGCTGATAGACATCTTTACTCTCAGGCATCTAAATACTTTTTTTTTTTTTACTCTTTTGAAATAGTCTGATTTTGTGGACTGACTTAACACTTTTGGTTTTGGAGGATAGACAAAATCAACTGGTTAGAAATCAGGAACCAGTTTTGCTGGTTCAGCCTCGAAGATCATTAGAGCTAAGGGCTTTTGGGAGAGCTGCAAGTCATTGTTTTCAGTTCTTACTGAAGTGGAAGATGCTTCTCTTTGTTGGTACTATGGGCATTCTGCAAGGTTATCTCTTAACCTCAGCATTAGAAAAGCAGAAGTACAGCTTATGGTACCAGACATAGTATTTGGGTATTGACTTCAGCATTATTAATGTTCTCAGAGTAAATATTCTCATACTGTTAGTCAGTGTTGTCATGAATTATTGGTGGGGTTTTCAGAAAGAAAATTAAATAAATCATTTATATTAGCTGCTAAGAATCAAGCCAGGTTCTGTTTAATGAGCCATTCTCCACTGACTGTAGTTGTTTATTTTGCCATATTTAATGCGTTCCTCCCCTAAAATACTCAAAAACAAACCCAAACAAAAAACACCACTCCATAGATCAATATTTTAAACAAATAACTCATTGACCAGGTTGAATACAATCACAGGTACACAAGTCTGAGTATGCATATGCATACCCACATGTCCAAAAATTCTCATTCTTATATGTAGATCTAATATTTCCAAGTTTAGGATATGAAGACAAAGTGAAACTAATATGGCATAACTTCTTTTTTTGTCTTCAGGTGTGATATCTTACACAGAATATTTATTCCTCTTATGTATTTTGACAAGTAAGTATTTTGGTGAAAAAAAACCAAAAAAACTTCCTTACAAATTTCTAAGCTCTGAATGTATAGCTGTGTGTTACAATACTATTAATACTAATTTTTTTTTTTTCTTCCTTTTTTTCCCCCTCTCCTACATATCCCAATATGGAAAAAAAAAAAAGTATCATACATCTCTATGTCCATTGGAACCTGTCCTGTCCTACTGGAATCTTGTGTTATGTTTTATTTAAGTGCTTTATTATCTAAAACACCTTTTACTGATTGTTGAGAAAGTTGAGCCATGTACTTCAGCTAAACCCCATTTAAGAGCTCAAATTTATTTTCTTCTTTGAAATTCCTACAAAATTGCTAGCTGAATTTACTGAAGTTCATAAAGGACACTGAATATAGGGAGAAGAGAAGGATATGCATTATTACTGGTTTGTTTCACCTATTAGTGTGTAATGGGTGTCATCAACAAGACAATGATAAAATATACATAAAATCTGTCAAACTAAAGTAAATATTTATTTTAGAAAACACTAACAAAATTGAATACTTATTCTTCTACCACCCATAAGAGTAAAATAAGCCTGATACAGACTTTGTTTTGATATTTTAAGAGGTATTTTTTGGAAAAGAGCAACGTTTTTTACTTGTCTTTCATTTGTACATAATTAAAACATTTCTGTTGGATTCATTAGGGGTTTTTTCAGACATGATCTGGATTCTTGTTATGAATCAGAGCAGGAACTTGACCCTGAGCCCTTACAATCCCTAACTGCTGGATTGATGGATATTCTTCCATCATTTCTTTGTTATCTGAACTAACTTTTGGCCATAATTCATCCATATTGCAACTCATTGAGTATCACCAAAATCCTACCTAAAGGCTTCACTTACAGTTACCTTCAAAGTCCCCATGTTTGTGAAATTAAAATTCTAACCTGATTTCAAATTCCAGTCACTCTAAGCATGTAAACAAGAAAATTCTGGGTCTCTTCCAACACATCATTTGTTTTGTGAATTTGTGAGCATGACTTCTGTTTTCATGACATGGATAATATTGTTCTACAGATGTTATGATTTGCATTTACTGTGTATAGAAATGTACTAGTTTAAATTAGTTGAGGATATGGCTTTTATAAACAGACCCCAGATAATTTCTTAAAGAGTTCCATGTTTGCTTTCTTTCCAAGCAAATAAATAATTGAATGTTTTGTGGGGTTTTTTTGGCAGAGCCACATGCAGGTTTTAGAATCGCTTTCAACATGTTTGATACTGATGGCAATGAGATGGTGGACAAAAAGGAATTCTTAGTGGTATGTATATTTTCAGTGTTTGAATATTTTGATGTAATCTTGAAAATTTTTTTTTTGTCTGGGTTGAGACTCATGATGATGTCAATAATAATGAGAACATAAGCTATTCTTCACTGAATGTGGTTGTTTATTTGCCTTATTTAACAGAAGTAGTAAATGTAATGTAAATTGTAAATGGTAGATCCATATTATAGTGCACAGGTGTGTTGTATATAATGAATTTTGAAGCTTAATTCCAGTTTTTATTCTAGATCTTTTTAATTGCTACTACATTCACAGATAATTAAGCTATTAAAGTAATATTGCTGTATCAATGGTCAGCAGAATTATTTAATTGCCATAATAATAGAGGGACTTGCGGAAGAATCTTTTCCTGGGAGACCACTTCACTTTGTCATTCATTCCTGCTTATGATTGCAGGGAACCTGAAAATATTGACTGATGCTATCATCTGTTTTGGACAAGATTTGTAATGAAATGAAACATACTGTACATATATGTAGTTCAGCCCATGAAATCCATATGCTGAAGCAATTTGCTAAGCACGTTCAGTGATTTCTTTGTAAGGAGAAAGTCCTTTAGTTTCTACTGAACAAGTACAGGCGATTAATTGAATACAAATATAAGAATCAAATCAGGTGTTTGTAAAAAAAGATACTTGCAGAAGACATCAATTCTTACCTTCATAGATGTTTTATGTAGCTGAATTTATAAATAAATAAAGCCCACTGCCTTTCTGAAGTAGAAGATGGAACAAAATATAAAGAATTAAACAGACACATGGAATGGATTTAAATGTCAGACCATGATTTATTTAAAATGAAGACACCCTCATTTCCTGCGTGCTGTTTCTTAATTGTTTTTCAGTCAAGTTATAAGGCTCAATTCAAATAAGCTATGCTAACCTAAAGAAAATGGAAACATGAAAGAAACTGTCTTCAACACACAGAACTTTTCTCAGTTCTCCTTTTCAAGGAAATGAGATCTGAGATCTGGGGGCTTGTTTTCTGGTGGCATAGCTTAAGCAGAACAAGTCTCATTTATTTTGGAAGCTGTCACCACTTGCAAATTGTGGGATGCTGATCATTTTTTGTATTCTGATATTAAATGTACACATCCTTATATTTGCTAATTCCTAATAACCATCTCCTCTAGTTGGGGGGAAAAGACAGCAAACTTTGGATTAATTGGCCAAAGGAAAAACAGAGGAAGAAGGGAGAAAAAAATAATAAAGTCTGTCATGATTTAATAAACCAGAATGTGGTGGAATAGACTGACAACTTTTTTTTTAAAAAAAAAAAAAGCTTCCATTACAACAGCTAAGTGGGAGGAAACTGAATCAGGAGGCTTTGTCTTTCAGAAACTGATGCTGAAAATGAAATCAAATAAGTATAAAAGGTGGGAAGCAAGGACAACATTTAACTATGGATATTACATCTTTCTTTCTAACTATGCTTTTATACTCCTCTTTGCGTCCTGCTTTTTATTTGTTCTCTGTCATGGTCCCTGATAAAAATTTCTCATTCTTTTTCTGTTACCAGACTTGGTCGATAGAAGAAAGAAAGGAGAATTTTCAAACATTAGATATACTGTTCTCCACCTATTATTGTATTTTAAAATTTGTATAGATTAAACCTGACCCTAACTCTGCTTGATTACAGTGTCAGTCACCCTTCAAAAATTAGATCAAAACCCCTAAGTCAGAATGTTAGATCTGAATTGACAAAAACTAAAATCACGTTGTGTGATTCTTGGGAAGAGTACATGTAGTGAAGAGTTGAAAAATACTTAATTTTTCTGATAACAGCTTTAGTGTTTTTGTAAACTAATTCCATGGCGTTTGTGCTTTCCTCTTTGCTTATGTCATAGGGGTGAGGTCAGGGAACAGAAGGATTGTGTTGCCTTGTTACAGGAGATCTTGTTTTTGCTGCTTTCAGCAGTCAATCTCATTATCCTGTTTCAAATAATGTTCCTATGAAAGTACTCCTAGATCCTTTTTGCATTCACTTTTCTGCTCACTGGTATCCTATAGCACTCCTTCTGAACAAAAGATCCATTTCCAGAAGTTTAGCAAGTGCTTTAATGATGAATGCAACAA
The DNA here is from genome assembly GCF_011004875.1 of Balearica regulorum gibbericeps. Lineage (NCBI taxonomy): Eukaryota > Metazoa > Chordata > Aves > Gruiformes > Gruidae > Balearica > Balearica regulorum. The sequence goes on along the minus strand of NC_046187.1, from coordinate 49,572,913 downwards.
AATCCTACTCCTTTTGCCTCTGTGGCAGGGGAAGTACATCCAAGGATGCATTGCTTTTTACCGATCTTTTTTGGTTTTTCAATTACTGCCACTCTTCTGTCCTACTTGATGGCTTGTCAATTTGCTTTTCACAAGGTATTTTCTTTCTACTTGTCTCTCTTCATTTACCTTTCTTCTTTTTTTTGGGGGGAGGGGGGTGTTTGCAAACTGTGTAATACTCTAAGCCATCCAGCTAAATGTCCTATCGTGACTCTTTACTTGTCAGCATAGGTTACAGTAATTTGTGCCTGTACATTTGCAAAAAATTAGAAAAAACATACCAAGGTATGTAAATTGATCACATCATACACAATATTCTGGTCTGTATTTGCCTTATCAGCAATTCCAGAACACAGTAGTCAATTTTGGAAATTCATAAAACTTTATTTATAAATGTGTTTGATATTTAATTGCTAAACATTGTATTCATTTATTTCAATGTTGTCATATCCCTGCAGTAGGGGTTGCTGATTCCTTTGTCTTAGTCATCTGCCTTCCCTGAAATACAGTATTCTGAAATTAAATTTGGAAAATTTGCTTGCAAAACACTTTATTTTTCACATGCCGATCCCTGGGGAGCTATATGTGCGTGTCATTACAGTATCAGGTTTTTATCAGACTTCTGGTAGTAAAATCGTGTCTTTAAAATGACTCCCACGATTGTTTCTGTATGCCATGATGTTTGATTCTCAAAATACCATATTCTAGATAGGACAAATTTGTCAGCCACAGCGTTTATTCTTTTTGCAGCTCACTTTGAGATTAGCAAATGTTACAATTGGCAGTACAATATTTTTACAAGCAGTTTTTGAAAAGCTGAAGTTCACTGGGAGAGATATAGGTGGTATTATGGTTAATACAGCTCTCTCTTGCTGTGAAAAGTAAACACTGTGACACTTTTTTCTAATGGTTTGGGAATATTAATAAGTATTGCTATAAATAAAATATGTAAATAAACCAGATACAAAGAAAGATAAGTACAGACCAGTTCTTACTCTGAAGACTTTATAATTTCAAAAAATAAATATGCTCAAGAATCAGTATGTTTTAAATCTTGTATTTGAGGTTTTCTCAGAAGTCATGTTTAAAGCTGTTAGAGAAAGTTGTGAAAGGGGTATTTTACAAGACCTGAAGGTATTCTTTGAACAGACATGAAAAAAAAGGGTACTTGATAAATTACTCTTGAGTCGTAGTTTGTTGCTGCTAAAGGGGAATGTTTCACCCCCACCAGGTGTTTCCACCCGTCCCTTGTGCCAGCAGGAGGAAGAACTGATCTGGTTGGAAACTAACAATATGGAAAAAAAGATTGATCCAGCAGACCGCATAACCACACAGATACTAATTAGTACTGGACAAGAAAGGATGTGCCTAGAGGTGGTGAAAAAGGCTGGAACTCCGCCTTTTTGTATGGTCTGGATTGGCTAAAATGTAAAGCTAAATAGGATGTTCTTAGTATTGTGCTCCCAAATAGAATTATTAGCCTTTGTGGAAAAAATATTTCCTTTTTCCTTTCTGTGGGATGGTTAAGGTCACAGAAGGAACATGAAAGCATGAATAGGAACAATGAAGCATCATTAAAACACTGATATTTTAGTAAAGAACTACATTTTAATACTGGTTGCAGTGTTCCTCACAGTGAATGATTGTTACGCATGTGAAATAGCCTGAAAACTAAATGAGAACAAAATGGCTTGTTTTTTAGCTTCAAGAGATTTTCAGGAAAAAAAATGAGAAGAGAGAAAGAAAAGGAGATGAAGAAAAACGTGCAATGCTTGTAAGTAAAATTAGAATAGTTGCATCTGGTAGTTGGGTTGTTTTCTTTGATGTAGGACAAAATTGTGTGTGTATATATTTCACTAATCAGTTTCATTTTTTTAAAAACAATTCATATAATTAAACTAATATGCATAACTTTATAGAGAGCAAAAAGTAGTATTTAGCCTAAACTGCAGTTATTGAAAAAAAATTAAGTGGTGTCTAGGAAGGAAAAATATGTGTTTAAATATTGTATTGCATGTTATGACAGTAGCATTGATTCCATTTGGAATCTGTAAGTCTAGGAAAAAGTGAATAGTAATGACCCAGTGTTATTGTCTGTAAGAGTGAGAGATCTCAGTGGCAAGACCAAACTATGCTCCTGCTCTCATAACTAGCTGAAGCTGTCCATGTAGACATACTGATCCTGATGCTTGTTATTAACATAGTAGTTTTAAAATAGCTGATGAAATGTTATAAGTGTACTTAGGTGTTTGGGGTTTTTTATTAAATATTGCTAATGACCATTGCAAAATGGATGTCAATTTTTCATTTCTTACAGGCATAAGAAAGGTAAGTGAGAATTAGACAAGTTTGGTGGTTTATCTGGAGGATAGCAGCAGTAGCAGGAACTTATTTTATACTTTACCATTGGACAAATAAAAATCAGGGACAAGTCTCTTGTCAAGCCCACAGCAGAAAAAAACATGTTTATTTGCAATTTGTGTGTTTACAGCAAAAATTCCTTATTGTAAGAAATGTTTTGACATATATGCAAAGCTTCTTATGGTGCCCAGTATCCTTTTGGGACCATAGATGTTTGATCTCAGATCTTTGTCCCTGAAACCACAGGAAGTTTGAATTTCAAGAATTAATACTTTTTTAAACCTTCCCTGAGCATAAAAAGGGATCTTTTCTTCCCATCCAGCGAGACCTATCCTTCTCAGTTTTTCAAAACTGTAGGTCAATTGTTGAATCTCTCACACAGTGTTTATTCTGAACAAAGGAAACTTACACCCAAAGGAAGAGCTTTTGGAAAAAGTAAAGATTACAAAATGGAACATTTCTCCTGAGAGTAATCTCTGCAACTCTGTACTGCTCTTTTGAAAATTTGAAAAATAAGATTGAAGAGAAACCATTTTTTCTTCACTGTCATTTTAAAAACAAACAAATATAATAATATATAGAATAAAGATTTGCTTGTCTTAACCTATTCTGTTGCCTTTTTTTTTCCCTCTTTTGGCTTCATTCTGACATGTGATACTTGGCCCGTTTTTGCTGTATGTCAGCGTCTTCAACTTTATGGATATCATACTTCTACTAACAGTGTATGTACTCTAATTATTTTCAATTTATGCAGTCTTCACCAGTGAGGTGAAATAATATGCTATAAGAAAATTTACTATATTTATCTTTTGCATCAAGTAAATTACTTCTGCTAATCAGTAAAAATGTGATGGATCTTTACTTGCATAAAGGGTTGTGCATGCTTGTTGCATGCGTTCTGAAACAGGCAACCTACCAGGAGGAAAGATTGCTCTATTTTTATACAATGAAAGAAGCAATATTTTTAAGGGAAAGGACAAAATATATCTTCAGAAATTATAGACTTGTTTCTAATTAATGTATGTAAATTAAGTCATTTTGTATGAGTCATTTGATCCAGGTCTGCCTTGTCTCCTTGTGTATAATGTGAAGTAATAATTAGTCAAATGAATTCTTCACCTCTTTGTTCCCCCTCCCCCCACAAAAAAAGAAACCAGAAGAGAGCTTTTATATTTGTGTGCTTCACTTACTTACAGAACAAATAAAGAAGAACTTTCAGTGCTGAACTAGAGTAGGATTTTATAGAAAATACTCCCTGTATTATGTAGGTGACAGTAAACTTATTTTTAATAATTTTCGAGGAGTGGGAGAGAGGATCAGCAAGAGAGAGATCTTCTGGGGTTTTTTTTATGTCTTCATCATGACTTGATTAATTTTTAGATCACAGCAGAAGTAAAACTATTGTAAAAAAAGATTGATGTTTAAATAGAAGAATTAAACTTGTTTTGGTATGATTATTGTGATATTCAAAGTGAGGGGGGGAACCTACAAGAATTAGATGACTAATGAGATTCCAGTTTTAAAGTCTGTTTCTTTATATAATCATTCTCAGGAATGCACAGATTTATTTCCTGTGAAGTTAGCACATGCAATTTGGGCAATACGCAGGAAGGAAGTCTGTTGAATAAAAAGGTGCAGTGACATAATACAGATGCTACAGTGTTGTGAGAATAATGTAGTAGGAAATGTGAGGCCTCATGATTCAGTGGATTTTAGATCAGGCTTTACTGAAGTGAAAGATGCTGTATAGTGATTGTCATCTTTCTGTGCAGCCTCCTATTTTAAACTGAACCCAAACTAGTTTGGCTTTTCTACTCATATAATTGTTTTCAGTTTTAGTGAAAAATCTCCTTCTAGACTCCAGCCACATCCAAATTCTTTATCAAGATGATGCCCAGGTGTGCACCATCCTTTTTGGCCCTCCTACAACCTGAATGGAGGTCTCCATGCAAAGGAGACTCAGATGTATAGGAATTCACAGTATCTGCCAAACCCCCAGCCCCAAAAATCGATATTTTGTGTTTCTGTTTCTCCTACTGAAACAAGAAGTGTAGCAGCCTTTTCAGTTTCCCTTGATGTCCTGGGGAGTTGAAGATACTTGAGACCAAGGAGATGCAGCCCTAAAACGTCTGGGATAGTCCAAAGTGCTGTGTTGGGCCCTTCTCACTTCACAACAGTTCTAATTTTTTTAGAAGTGTCAAGGTCTTTAAGCCATTGAGTGCATACAGTGACGTTTTAAATGAGTTAAATATTTTGTCTTTTCATTTGTGTAGGTTAATTCTTTGAAGTCATGTTCTGGTGCATACTGCAGTCATGTGTTAAGACTACTTCAGCATGTCTTGCATGAGCGCTTTCACTAGCCAAATGCCAACTGGAACATGATAATTATGATGAGATGCATGTAAGGAGAATAAAATGTGCATGTCCTGAAGTACTAATTCCATTGACTAAAGTAAATCTCCAGTAAGAGAACAAATTCACTGAATATTTAAAATAGATAATTACAGAAATGTATGCATAAAAGAATGTGGTGTTCATTCACATGACCCCGTAAACATCAAAGGGATAAATAAGTGTAAGAGAGAAACTGCTAAGGACCTAATCCTGTACATACTGAAGTAAACAAATTTATCAGAGTTTAGCAATTTAGGACTGAGTGGAGTTATATATGAGAATACTGTGGCCACAGCATAGGAACTGTTATTCCATAATAAGAGAAAGATAAAACCAGAATTTTTCAAAAAGGAAACAAAAGTATAGTATACATTAAGCATTGGTATAATTCCTGGTAGTTTGTCATGTTTCTTTGATGACAATTTACAGACAGAGCTGGGTTGAATTGATTAGTGGAGGAAGTACCTAACAGAACTTGTAGAAGCAGTACACATAATATGTTGACAACATGTAGAATACATAGAGACAATAAACCTTCAACTCTGTACAGTGTTCTTTATGATAACAGTGTGGTTTTACGCATTGCACAGCTGTCACATCAGTGTAAATCTTCTAAGAGAACAGTATGCGCTGAGTCAAAAAAAAATGGTTTTCATTTGTAGTTAAAAGATTAAACTCAGTCTTTCTTTGTCGTGTGTGCCCAGATGGACATGAGTGGGGAGCCATGTGAAAGTAGGAGACCTAGTTTAGATTAGCTTGTGGAGAGAAAGAGGAAAATTCATTCAGTTATAGTAACTGTAGCCAAGTTCAAATTGTTTTCTGCTGTCATTGAGATCCCCTCCCATAGATTCTTTGGGGGGAAGAGGGAAAAAAAAAGTGTATTGCATAGATCTTCCAAGACTAATTGCAAGATAAAGGAAGGCGTGTTTTAATAAGGGAAGATTTTTCAGGCTTCCAAAAATGAAACATTTCAGAACAAAAAGGTAAGTGTATTTTATTTGAAGAGATTAAACACTTATTTTCTGTTTAACATGGTAAGTTTGATCACCAGATGTGCAGAGTGTTTTCTTGATCAGTATGTTACAGTAGAAGTTAGACTTACTAGGCTAGTTTTTTGCATTTCTTTATTGGTGCAAAGATGTCATCCTGATCATTGGATGAAATTAATTTTATATAACTAGTTGTATGGTGATATTTGTATTTTGACCAATGAGAAGACAAATTTTGTAAATATATAAATTAATTTTTTTTTTTTGGCAAAACAGAAATGTTAGGAAAAAACCCAGCAAAATACTCAGTTTAGGTGAACATTTTCACATGTAGTTTTAATAAATAGCTTCACTTTACACTTTCTCTATTTTATTTGGCAAAGTGGAGTCTAGTGATACTTCTGTCACAGCCAAGTTGTAAGTGATGAGCAAATACCTGTGATAGACCAGTGTTCCTTTAATTTACAAAGCGTCATGTAACTGAGTAGAAATTTCTCTGTGTAGAAGCAAAAGAATGAAGCCATGCTTTTGAAGATGGGCTGCAAAAGATTTTAAAGTCTGTAAGCGGTTGTTTTATTGTTCTTTGGTTTTCAAACAATTGTGCTTCTTGAAACTTCTGCAGGTTCTTAAATCAGAAGGCGAGGACCTTGTCCCCAGAAGCTATTGGGATACTTTGAGACGTAGCACAAGCCAAGCACTCTTTTCGGACCTTGCGGAGGTATAAGACAACCTCTGTCTCTGGTCCATAAACAGACTGCTATTTCATTTCTTTCTGTTGTGATGTTTTTTTAATTTTATGCGCTTTGTTTCTTTTCTTCCTTCCAATTACTTTTTAAAAAAAAACCCTAAAAGTTCTCAGATTAAATGGATTTGGTTCTATGCAATGTGATAATTCAAAGTTGTCATTTCCAAGTAAAAGCAAAGTTACCTTTTGAAAGAGTTGGAAGATTGAGTCCTCTTCAGTCCTTACCCTAAGAAGCGTTTTCTAACACTAATAGTAACAGTATTTCACAGTTAGAGAAGTAATTTGGGAAACCTTTGACTTTTAGGCATGGTCCAGTAATATGACAACTGTAGAGTTGCAGCCCTTTAAGCTTTTAGGTTTTAGGTCCTTAATGTGCTTTTTATGTATGTTATCAGAGCTTGTCTTCACAAAACCAGTATCACACAAAGATTGCTTTAATCATTGGATCAAACCAGGAATGTTTTACAGTAACCAAAACATTAGTCAGTCTTTTCTAATATTACACGATCATTATGGAGGACTAGCAATATCACTAAGCCATCAAATTAATTTCCCTAGTTCTTTAAATTCTAATAAGATTCCTGTTTCATGATCTGCTTTCAGATAATTGAGTAAGACTTTTGTTTGTATTGATCATTTAAGAGGGTCAGAAAAGTAGATCATTTAGGCTTTTCAGTGCCCCATACAGTGAGGGTGATTGCTCTGCTGGTTGTGGCATTAAAGGACTTACAGCAACTCCCCACTGACTGTCTGGTCTCAAGCAAGTCCCATGCTTCATAAGCAGGATCATAATGAGAAAAGAACATGGAACTGAAACGGACCTCCAGGGTAAAACAATCTTTTTCTTTGCTTCATAAGCAATGTATGCTCCATATTAAAAGTAATTAGTGTTTTGTCCCTGCTGTTCCTCTGCAGAAGCTATCGAATAACCTGAGGACTTGGATGGACTTTTTCTAATTTCCAGGCTAAATTTACTCATAGTCCCTTTATACCAGTCTGTTATCCCTTAATTTTCATAGGGCTTTTTCTTCTTTAGTGTTAATCTTCTTGATGAAGATGATTGTGCTTATAAACGCAGTCATAGCCCTCAGTTTTAATTATCATAGGCTAAACAAAACAAGGTCTTTAATTTTTCTCCTAAGGTAGAACCTACATTTCCCAGGTATCAGATAGGCCTTCTCCTATCTCTCTCAGCTTGAGTTCATTTGGCTTTGAACAAAAGAAAGTGTAGTGTTACAGAATTGAGTTTTATACCAATATTTATTGTAGTATTCATAGCAATAATACATTCATAGTAATCCTGCAATAAAGCAGTATATACAGCCTTTCTTTCCTTGCTTTTAAACTGATGATCTCCTGAACTATTAGTCCAGTTACTAGTCCTTATTTATTCCACCACATTTTAAAGCCCAGAACATCAGTGTTATTGTCTAGTCAGCTAAGGGACTGACTGACTAGAGGGGAGAGAGGGCCACTCTTTTCATCGACTGTTTAAGGAGCTGGGGGGCACTTAGTTTTCTGAATTAACTGTCATCTTAATCTATTTAGCTGGCATGAATTCAGTCCCAAGTATATATGGACTTAAATTTGGTAATCTCTCCACACCTTTAATTTGATGAGAAAGAGGTTTTTTACATCTGATGCCTCAGACTAATACCTGTAACTACAATGTAATTGAAGCTTAACAGCAGCTATACTAAACACTGATTTAAATTGTCTGTAAAATGTATCTCTGCTCACTTGTAAATCCTTTTATGAAGAAAAATCATGTCCTGCATTTGCTCCACTGACAATTACCCACTTCTCAACATAATCATCTTTGTCTTGCTGGGGTTAAGTTTGAGCCAGCTGGCTTTCATTCATATTCTTACCTCTCCCAGCTACTCTCACATCTGAATAATATTATAGGCATGTGTACTAAGTGGCATAAAGCTAGATGACACTGAAGTCTGTGTTGTTTTATAGCCTTTTGAGAAGGCCTTGTGTAAGTTGAAAAGGAGACTGAATAAAGTTCATTGTTGTGGGAATCATCTTACAAGTTCTTTTTGGGGAGGAAAGAAGTTATTCATCACATCCAGTTTCTTTCTAGGACAGTTTGCAGTACTGTTTCTGCTATTCCTAATGTAGAAACTATACCGTCCTGTTAGAATATGCCAGTTACCACTGAATTCAGTTTGTGGGTTTATTCTTAAATTACTAAATTAAACTGGAAATCAGTAGACTTATTATTACTACTGAAAAATCAAGAACTTGCAGTAAGAAAGCTCTTACTAATTCAAAACATAATATGCATACTTCATTCTCAGCATATGTTGCTACAAGTGGACCATTGCTCATGAGTGTAACCTACTTTTAGTCAACCTTCTTTAATCAAAAGCTTGAAATTAATTTTGCCGAATATAAAAAAAATGGATTTACTGTTCTTTGGGTTAGGAAATTGAGAGGAAAAAATGTTGCCATTATGCAGCAAGCCAGTAATGTGACTGAAACACCTGTCTCTCCTGTTTGTCTCTTTACCTGTATTTGTATTTCAGTTCGTGTAAAGGTAAACGAGGCAGGGTTTTATTCTCATTTAAATAACAGCAAAATATATTAGATCAAAATAGAGTCTTATATGTGTATGTATGGAAACAGGTGTGGTCACTTCATTTTCACTGATCTAAACCAGAAAATTAATTTTATTGTGAACAATAAATAACAGTTTTAAATGATTAAGACTTTTGTTTTTATCCTTGGCCCTGAAGAGAGAGAATTTATTTAATGCCATCAATGCAGAAGGGGCACAGGAATAGTTTTCAGCTGCCTGTTATTCTGCAGAGAAGTCTACTGGGTTGAGTTTCTGGGGTGAGGTTTTTGTTTGGGGTTTTTTATTTAGTGAGGCTGACCAAATGGGAATTGTGAAAAGACTTACAGATTGTGTTTTTTAAATGGTTCTTTGGATATGGGTGAATGCAACCTAAGTCTAAGGTTTTGAAATGTTTTTGCAAGATGAAAGGCTGTAATTTAACATTTGATATCTTTGCAGTGTACTTGAGGGAAATTGTTTGAATGTACTTAGGGATTTAATTGCTTAAAAGACATAAGAAATCAGGGTATCTGCATTTCAGTATATTGTGTCCTGTAGTGGAGGATAACAATATTAAAAGACAAATAGTGATTACTTTTCTGAATTAGTTTGCTCATTTGAAGAGCAGAGCTGTCTTAATTGAAGGACATGAAATATCTCTCTACCTATATATACACTATGTCATCTTATTTCTCTCTGGAGAAGAATATGAGAATAAAGAGGAGGCTAGAGTGCATGAAATACAATCTTGAGAATCCTAAACTGATTATACTAAGGCACAGAAAAATCTCTCTCGTTTCTTTAGTTCTTGGATGTTGAAAGAAAAGGATTTATGTTGTTACTGCCTCATGTTTTTCCTTGTTGTTGATACATAAATACTCTTAATGGATATTGCATTTTACATTTTTTATGAATCAGTATTTACATTTGAAATTAATTTAGTGTATTTCAGAGAATGTAGATATGAAATGGGTTTTTATGGTACATGGTGTTGAACTACTGTATACCATTCAAAATTTCATCCTGATTTCTTCATATAGAGTTTCCCCATCTGTTATAAATCTATAGCCTCTTCAGTTATGAAATAAAGTCAGACTTAAAAGACTATGAGTGCAGCTTGCATGTTTGTGTGTGCAGATCTTTATAGATCTGTATAAACAGTTTTGTATACTTACAGTAAATCCCCTAGGTTTATAATCTGTCATTATGGTTAGAACTTACTACTGTTACATCTCCCAGATACTTACTAGGTTTCTGTTCTGTGTATTCTGTTCTGTACTTCAACAGTAGAGTCAGCAGGCACACTTCCACAGAAATGTGGTGTTGCTGATGGGGGGTAGCTTGCCTTGGAAGAGCAGAGACTACTGACTCCCACTCTTGGCTTTTCGTATGATCTTGTCTTTGTAAGAAAAATGAGAGCTCAGACAGAAGGTTCTCCCTCAGCAGGTGCAGCAAGGAGACTAAATATATTACTTTTTGAAATTGAAATGTTAGCAGATACACGTTAATGCCAGAAGGACATTGCCATGGTGGAATACTACGGCTTAAGAGCCTTATATTACTGAATTATTTTTCTAACTCTTCATTATATCAAGAGTTTCTTTGTAAAAGAAGTAAAATCAATGCACATACAGAACAGTTGAGGGAAATGAATATGTAGTAAAAAAGTGGAATGTTGCACAATCACTGTATACAGATGATAGTTACCTCTGTTTATACACAGATGATAGTTACTTCTGTTTATACGCGTGTCTTCCTATTTACAACTCTTGCTATTACAAATGGTTGAAATTAGTTGGTTTTACTGTTCTAATTCTGTGCCTTCAAAGTTGGTAGTTACTTATTAAGGAAAAAGTATTAGTACATGTTCAAAGATTCCTGTCTGATGCAGAGACCACGTACTCGTAGATGAGGAACATTCTTAAGAGAATGAGTCAAAATACTGGTCCATGATTTCCAAATGTCTTACAATTCTGTTGTTTTAAATATATTTGGGCAATAAAATTTAAACTGTAGGCATCTGCTACTTACAGAAAAGAATCATATAAAGTACACTTGACTGATGTGAGTGGGTTTGGAATACAATCCCATACTTAATAATTTTGAAATAAAAAATAAGAGCATACGAAGTAACTTCCTTTAATTTCTTTGTAGTTACATAGTGGAAGGGAAAGGAAATTGTGTACAAGGGAGTTATTTTTATGGTTTACCTTAACTGACTAGAACTTGTTTTATTTCTCAACAGTTTCTGGTTTTATTTTTCATGCTTTTTCCCCTTCACTGCAGCTTATATTGTTTTTTAAGTGCTTTCTACTAAATGCAGTTAACAACGTAATGCTATTTTGTGTGAAAATTGCATGACTAAATTTAATGGATTTTAATACTAAAGTCTTTTTAAAGACTGTGAACATAAAACACAAAATCTTTTAATAAGTGTATTGTGATGATAGGCATTCTCAGATTATACTTCTGTAACTGATCCAATCATGGCCTTTAATTTCTTTTATTCTAATATTTAAGCGTGCTGATGATATTTCAAGTTCACTGTCAGATACTACACTGCTTGTACACTTTTTTGGCAAGAAAGGAAAAGCTGAGCTGAACTTTGAAGATTTTTATAGGTGAGTCTCAACTTTATTAATTCCTTGTAAAAAAATACTTGCATGCTTGTTCTAATTAATGTGTATTATATTACTACACACATAGTTTATGCAGACGTGTATTTATTATAAAGTTTATGTTCCCTTTGTGTGTGTTGTATATACAAAGAGCAAAATAAAACAATAAGTGGACCAACAATAAAAAGTCCTGTACTAATGCTGCTGCATTTGCAAATTTTGTTAGCACTTGTGTGTGTAGTTTCTTTAGGGTGCAGAGGTTATACTCCAACCCTATCCTTATTGGTATGTAGGAATTGTTTTCTTGGTTTTGAATTATTTTTATTTTTTTCCTGTTTGTCAGTGTTTTAAAAAAAACAAACTTTGTATACATCTCTGCTCTTAGAGACATATTTAAATGTAAAGATTTTTCTGAAGATATCGTGTAGGCAGTTTAGAGCAAGCTTCTTCTGGGAAAAAGTGAAAACACAATGGAAGCTATAGGCTTAGTTATGTCATGGTTTAGTGCCAGCCAGCAGCTGAGCACCAGGCAGCCGCTCGCTCACTCCTCCTCTGGGATGGGGAGGAGAATCAGAAGAAAAACACAAAACTCGTAGGCTGGGATAAGGGCAGTTTACTGGGACAGGAAAGAAAGAGGATAATAACAACAATACTAATAAAAAAATACACAAAGCGAGTGATGCACAATGCAGTTTGCTCACCCAGCCCGATGCCCAGCCGATCCCTGAGCAGTGACTCCTCTATATGCTGAGCATGACATCATATGGTATGGAATACCCCTTTGGGTCACCTGTCCTGGCTGTGTCCCTTCCCAGCTTCTGGTGAAAATTAACTCTATCCCAGCCAAAAACCAGGACAATTATTACGCCAGTTAAAATAGAATTTAAAAATTTAGGAAGAGTGCTATAAAAACAGAGCCATAAAACTGTGTTTCTGTGTGATTGAAAGACATATAGTATTTATTGTTTTCTCAGTAAATACTCCCAATACCTATTGTCTTTATAGTTATCACTTAACTGTGCATTCTAATCAATCAGATATTTGCAAAATATTTCACCTTAAAATGATGTATGTTTTGAAAAGTATTCAGTATTTCACATAATACAAAAACTCTGTCATCAACTGAAATCATGATGTGAGTTCAAAAGAACCAGAAAAGGTACTTTTTCAAAAGGCATCTAGTTAAAATGTCCATCTATTGCTGTAAGACGTTGTGAGTGCTAAAGAGGTCAAAACCTAGTACAGATATTCATGAGAGGCATCCATCAGGTTTTATTCCACACTACTTTACTAGCTCAAAAAATCATTAAACTATGGACTGGTGAGGGAAATACTATTGCATGTTTACCTTGCACTTTTGCTTAGACCTCCTTTTGATTTGAGCTCCTCATAGTTCTTAGAAGTCAAGTTATATGTTAGAAAGAAGTGTTTCAGACTGTCTACAGGATGGGAACTCTTGAGAACCTGAAACAGGGAAGTGTTGCAGGTTGTGGTTGACAGTCAGATGGGCACGAGCTCCCAGTGCAGTACTGTGACCAGAGAGGTAATTTCATCCTTGGTTGTGTATCTAGGGCTTCAAGCAGAATCAGGGAAGTTATATTTTCTTTTGATATGTATCAAGTTTTATACTTTAGCAGTTTTGTATCCAGAATATACTAAATATGTTGTTAAGTTGGGAAGAGTTTATAGAAAATAAGAATAGTGAAGCATAAAAAAAAAAGAAAAAAAGAAAAGCTTATATTGAAAGGCTGCAAGAGCTCATCATACTTAGCTTGTTAAAAAGAGAAAAGTAAGAGTTAATCACCACCTGTAAGCAACTATATGGGGAATAAATTTTTGGAATTCATTTAGTTCCATGATGGAATTTTCAGTCTAGCATATAAAAATAAAGACCAGTGACCCACTGAAGAAGAAAATTAAGCAAACACTAGAAATAAATTAGAAACGTAAGTATTAAGTCATTTTAATCCTTACTAAAACACTTCATTTTTGAGTTAAGATTGTTGTATTGATTAGAAAATGTGTCAGCGTAAATAAGGGATTTACCAAATTTACCATCAGTGCTACAAAAAGGGAACTAATTTGTACAATGCTATTTGGCTTTATATTCTACAAGTCTTTTAAGGACATGAATAGTAGAAGTAAAAAGTATTACTATTTCTTCATATTTTTGTTTGTGCTTTAGATTTATGGATAACCTACAAACCGAGGTTCTAGAGATAGAATTCCTTTCCTACTCTAATGGAATGAACACCATCAGTGAGGAAGACTTTGCCCATATTCTTTTGAGGTATACCAATGTGGAAAATACATCAAGTTACCTGGAAAACATGCGCTGCAGAATTCCTGAAGAGAAGGTAATTGTTTAGCTAGGACAGCAGTGGGCCACAGCATCAGGTCCCAGTGTCATCAAGATGAAAACATAGCTTTCTTGGACTGAATGAGATTCTGTCACTGAATTAATTAGCACCAGGATTTTATTCTGATCATAAGCTGTGTGTTTCAGATTACTTGTTGAATAAAAGTAGAAGAGTAAATAGCATAGAATTATGTTCCATAGGATTTAGCTAGTAATAATTCTGAAGTTTAGATAACAAAGCTTTATATTACATGAAAATTCAGTTTAAACAGCAAAAAACCTAAGACTTGAAAAAGAACAATTTTCTAGCAATGATGCATTAAAACCCCCTTTTTTTTCTTACTTCTCTTTTGCACTGCCACTGGAATAGCACCTCTTCAGAAATAACATTGATACCCTTTATCTAGTTGTTTTATAGTCTTCATAACAGATCACTTGTATATAAAATTATTGATAGGTATATAGTTCTTATTAATGGCTGAAGAGATAGAAAAGGTAATAAAAACAGGAAAGGTCATGAGGTAGATAGTCCTTTATTTGTTTAACAACAAATGTGTTGTCAGAAGCATATCTAGAGAGGAATGTAGTGGCAACTCTGCATCAATTATAACCAATAGGATAATGTTAGAAGTAGCCCTTCAAATAAGGGATGTTTTGGATATACTTCTGTTTGTGTTTACAGGAGATCAGATTAATCTGTCCTAGAAATCTAACTCTTTCAGTAGCTATATATTTTGATAGCATTGACAGCAGAGCTTGTGAAGAAAAGTAATAAATTGGTTTGGACAGTTTTGGGGGTTTTTTGTTTGAGAAATCACACTGTAATTTCAGTCTGCGGAGTAAGATCAGTCAGCTGACCTGATAGAAACACACTCCAAAAATCAACAGTTTTCTGTTCAAATAGCTGGATTATCCATTTCTTCCTGTGTTTTACAGCACTTAGGTCCACTGAGAGATAGATATAGCTGGGGAGTGGAAAAAGCAAAGCAGGGCTGTCTCTTTTGCACCAGATTAGGAGTAAGATGAAGTGGTATGATTGGGATCAGAGTTCCTGCTCACTGACCTTTCTGAGTTCCTGGTCTAGCCGCTGAGACGCTCAAGTCTAACCACTCTGCACAGCTTTCCATATTCAGAGCCCAGACAGTGCAACAGAAATGGTATAAAGCTCTTTTTGCATGGCTCAGATATTTTTTTTGTTTAGGGTGAAATCAAGATTTCCATATATATAGAAATCTGAAAAAAAAAAAAAGAATCACTTTGGGGCTTGTATAACAACAATGTATAAATATCATGTGGGTAATTGAAAAATAATGACAGTCATAGGTACAGTGAAATGCTTTTCTGAATGGCAAAGGTGAAGTTGATTAAGTAGATGTAAATACAGATGCTTTCTTTTAAACACAAGGAAATACTCTTTGCAGTTCATCTCTTAAGTCTTCCAATGCCACTGTTCTGATAGCAAGTCTTCCACAGTAGTTTCCTCTTCTTGATCTCTGGTGAGACCATCAGCTAAGGAAAGCTTCCACCTAGAAAACTGTGCCACTCAGTTCCAGGTTTGCTTATGCTGCATTCTGGGAATTTCCTGGCACTTGACCTGTGCCATATATCTCCAGGTCATATGCTATACCTCCGTTAAGTAAAACAAGACATTGCCATTTTCCATAGCTCCGTATCACTGGCTTGGTAACTGTGCTATCAGTACAGTGGAAAAAGTAAATCCCTGTGACATCTCTTGTGCTGGCCACAGGCTTTTGAGAATGGGACTTTGCCTCTTATTGCCATGGAGGTGTTGTTCATATATTAGCACTTTTTTACACTTGTAATTCAAAAATTATAAAGTGTATGCTCTATTTTATTAGTGTTATGCTACAATACTAATACAAACCCGGGATTCCATTTAGAATAAAAATTAGTCTAGCTTGTAAAGTAATAGGCAGTTGGCAATGCTAATCTTTCATGGTGCTGTATGTAGAAGCCTCTAAAGCAACATGATGATCATTTGGCTTACTGTAGTCATGTTGAAATGTTCAGCTGGCGTGCTGCCTGCTCACAGGATGTTTTCCTCCTTTTACTAACTAGATGCCAAGCAGTGATTCATTTAAGCTGGCATCTTGAATTACCAGAAATATCAGCTCCTAAAGAAAGTCTATGCATTTTTAACAGCATTGGTGCTTTAATATAACAGTTTTCTTTGCTGTAGTAAAATATAATCTGTCAAAATAAATAAAAAAGTTAGTTTCCTGTGACATAGAAAATAAATAGTTTCCAGTACGAAACTTCTGGGATATCTACACATAGATAACTCCCTATGTCAAAATGCAAAATGCATGACAAATACAAAATGTTACTACAGTTACCAGCTGAACAAAATATGGTCCTAGGAAAGGAGAGAGGCAGTAGACTGCCATATCCCCAACTCTCTTTGAGTGTTATTTTGCCTTCCCTTCTGCCTCTTTTGTGTCCTTTGCTGTTTTTCTTTGAGAGGAAATAAGCATTTATGATTGGAGACGATTTCAGCAGAAATTGTAGAACTCCTAAATGAAGCCAGATATTTTTCTCATTGCTGAAATGTTGTGGAGTATGTACCGTTTAGCCATGGACTGCAGGTGTGGCTCCTTTGTCTCCCTGCGTCATCTCCAGTGTCAACTCATGGCAGCAGATTTCATTACTGTAGGAAACACAGAAGCTGCAAAACAGCTTTTTTGTAGACCAGTGGTTCTCAGCCTTACCTATGCAAGGCTACTTTCCTTCTAGACTGACCATTTCCTCTCTAGTTATATGGAAAGAGACAGGTTTTTTTGTGGTAGCCTGACCTCTTACAATATCTCCCACATTCAGAATCTTTACAGACAAATTGGTGCAAATTACGGACTTTTAAAAATCATTGTGAACCTAAAAATGCCAGCTCAAGATTTTGATGGCTATTTTCTATTACTGCTGTTTGAATCTTTACAGACAAATTGGTGCAAATTACGGACTTTTAAAAATCATTGTGAACCTAAAAATGCCAGCTCAAGATTTTGATGGCTATTTTCTATTACTGCTGTTTTGCCATAGTACCTGAGGGTCCTAGATAGGGACTGAGGTGTCACCAATCTAAGTATTTCACAATATGTGACAAAATTATTCCTGTTCCAAAGAGTTTTCAGTCTAAACAGAGTGCAAGAGACAGAACTTGAACATAAACTATTAGATGTCAAGTACAACAAAACAAGAAGACAATATTGGTTAGTATTAGTAAATTAAGCTTTTAAGATAAAAATTTAAAGGAGAATAAGGAGGTGGTTCTTCTTGTGTCTATGAGAGTTTCCTCCCAATTGCAGAGAATGAAACAGAGAACAAATATGCTTGTTGAGAAAAGCAATTCATGATGAAGGTGGGTCAAGCTCTCCAAACAGTTTTTAAGTCTTAGCTAGAGCTTAGGTAGGATCACTTAAGCTGTGGTTTACATCTC
This sequence comes from Balearica regulorum gibbericeps, assembly GCF_011004875.1. Classification (NCBI taxonomy): domain Eukaryota; kingdom Metazoa; phylum Chordata; class Aves; order Gruiformes; family Gruidae; genus Balearica; species Balearica regulorum. The sequence continues at coordinate 49,555,388 of NC_046187.1, read as the reverse complement.
AAGTGGGTGGACGCCTGTTACAAGTCTTTTATTTTAACAGTATTATGTTAAAAATATCTGTTTAAGGTCTCTTTCAAAATTGATTTAGAGATAGTTTATTGGGATTTTTGATTTGTAGCTGAGAGAAAAGCAGAACAAATATCATAAGAAAAGAAGAGAAAGTAAGCTCTTTTAACAATAGTACTTTCAGAGAAACTTTCGCAGAAGATATTCTGAAGTCTGGTCAAAATGCACAAGATTTTTCAAAAAGCTGGGCAAATCCTGCAGTACTTGATACTTGGAGTATCAGCTGAAGAGACCTAGGTGTCTAAATCTGGATATGTAAAAACTTCACCTTAAAGTACAGAGCTTAAGTTAGTTCATAACATGTATTTATGAATTCATTCAATGTATTAATGTGAGCACACACACTCATGTATATGTGATAGTGGTTTGCAGGTTTTCATTGGTAAACATATTCCAATATTCATACAAACCTAGACTCTCATTCTCAATACTACCTACCATATCGTATTAATTCTGGAATTCTTAAAGATTGCCTTAAGCAATGGAGTGATATTTTGGACTGCTTTTTGGGTAAGAATTGCTATCCGTTGCAGTGTAAAGAGGAAAGACATCTTGCATTCCTCAGGAGACTCCAATTCTTTATTGCCATTCAGTACAAACCACTATTTTTTTTCAATGGGTGTATTATCCTTAAATGAAGTAGACATATGTAAACTGCAAGGTTTGTTTATTCAGTTGTCATCACTACGGATAATTCTCATGGTGCATATTGTTCTTTCATTTTTTAGGGTATCACATTTGACGAATTTAGATCATTTTTCCAATTCTTGAACAACCTAGAAGACTTTACAATTGCAATGCAAATGTATAATTTTGCAAGTCGTTCCATAGGTCAAGGTAAGTATTTATATTTTTATAAAAATCTGTTGATAAATACAAATATTAAAAATACAAAAATTTCTGTGATTCCTAGTTTGTAGTTTTAATGTCTCAGGTAAAAGGCTAAAAAGGCTAGGACTCCAGCTTTGAGAGGAGAAGGTGTTTTTATATTTTTTCGAGTGTTTAAATGTGAAAACTAAAGTTAAAAGTTTACTTGTATTTCATAATACGTTGTTCACAAAGTAGGATTAATGTATTTTGTTTTTTCTTCTGATGTTCTCTTTATGCAGATGAATTCAAACGTGCTGTGTATGTAGCCACGGGTGTGAAGCTTTCACCACATTTGGTGAACACAGTGTTCAAGATTTTTGACGTTGACAGAGATGACCAGTTGAGTTACAAAGAATTTATCGGCATTATGAAAGACAGACTCAATCGAGGGTTCAGGGTAAGGATTCTAGTTTTTATAGTTGTCGTAGTTGACTTTTTACTGCTAACCAATACTTACTTAAGCATCTATAGCACCAGTACATTGCAAACCAACAGTCCGTATGTTTAAAGACATATGTTTTATAGAAATCCTGAAGCAGTCTGTAAGGTAAATTCCTTCTTAAATTCTTGATTTGCTTATTAGAAAGCAAGAAAGAGGACATAATGTACCTTTATATTACTCAAATTGGAGATGAGAAATCCTCTGCATACTGTCACTTCTTCTGTATTGTGTGATTGGTAGATTGGCATTAAGAATTTTAACAAGGGTAGCAATTACGTCTGGGTTGTTTGCAGGGAAAAGAGAGTTTGTCTCTCTCAAACTCGGGCAGTTTAGTTAAAGGTCAACCATTGGCTCTTCTAAAACATTATTTAAAATACCCAGTGTTCATTCTGACTGTTGGAAAGGGTTGCAGCAGAAGATAGTTCTAATTTTCAAATAAAGAATTACTGAAGTGGTGCTGAACAATGCTATCTTCTAGTTCAAAGTTGCATTTTATAATTTAACCCTGTACATTAAATTACAAGAGGCTAGAGGGCAGGAAATTACTTGGAGAAAATTTTCATAGGGAACAAGCTTGTAAATCATGCTTTGCCTTGTAGGTGAATGTGTAGGCCTTGCTGCCCTCTTCCGGTTCTGGAGTAGTACAGGGAAATTTTATAGTAGCAGAAAAATTTTTAATTAGAGTAGATCAATAAAAGTCACATTTTTTTCTTCATGTGACAGATGTTAACATTTTTAACTAAATGTAAAATGGTGTTCTTACTGACAACCTAATATCTTAGACATAAACTGTATTATGGTTCCTAAATTCACATTTCAGTATGTTATTTCTGCAGTGCAATTTTAGCCATTTTTAGTTAGCTTCCTAAATATAATTTTAGAACTTGCTGTAAAGTGGTGTTGAGTCTAATAGTTTACTTGTTTTTATTGTAATATTATGATTGAATGTAAAATGTGGGTAACAACCACTGAATTTGTAACAAACTTATTTCCTTGTTGGTCTTCAATTCCTTTTATTATGGTGTGGGAATGATGATTGTTTCATAACCGTTTCAAGATGTTCAGCTATGTGTTTTAATTGTTTACTAATTGTAAGTGTGCAGTGTATGTTAATTTAATGAGAAAACAGTCTGCTTACTAAGTAATTCTTGTAAATGTATTATATGTTCCTATTTCACAAAATGCATGACAGAAATCACATACAATCCTTAAGAATATATATCATCCAGCACTATTCAGTCTTATGCATGTATCTTTCTTTTGCCTAGGCCACTATAAAATATTCCAGTGGACTGTAAAAGAGCTATAAAGAGTAGCCAAGGATGTTCAGAAGAATAGCACCGCCTTTCATAAATGATATGGCTAATTTTAATTAGATATATCTCCTGGATTGCATAGGAGATGATCATGATTTGGTCCTACAATTCAGTTATATTCAGACATGCCTACATGCAGACTTGTTAGATTATTCAGAAAAATCCATTTTCTTCACTGATCAGTAGTATTGCAAGACAATTACAGTACCAAACTTAGGAATTATGATTTCCAGTAAGTTTGTAAGTGTCACATAAACCTGATTTTTCCACGAGTCGGTAATAGTAAAAACTCCACAAAAATTTGCCTTTTCAGTTTAATAAACACCCCCCACCCATCCCAATCTTAGTTTAGAATGAAAAGAAGAAAACAGGTAAGAACCTTTTGCCCAGAACAAATTGGCGTCAAGTGTCATTAATTGCTTCCTATTGTTTCTGCTTAGTGTGGCCAGAACAAGTAAAAGTTTACCCTCTTGCTCCTACAATGTGGAGGGCTCAAATGTTGTCTTGTGCTAAATCAAAACTAACAAATCACTAACCTTTTCTTTGTTAATAACTGTGTTTCAAATCCATATTAAGATTTGGTCAGTTCCATTATACAGATAAAAGAACATTATAGCTTCTGCTTATGCAATATTTTGTGGCAACATGGAAATTTTTGCCATGAGAAATTTAAACCTGTTTATAAAGTGTAAATGCCTGATTTTAATGTTAACTATCCTACAGTTAACATCTGCCGAAATCAGTGTAGTCTCTGAGTATCACTCTAAAAACATCTAAAAATTAACAGTTTAAAATAGGCCTGTGATTTGAAGTATGATTTTACAATTAAATCTTATACTTAGTAATTCAACTTTTTCAAAAGTTGTTATACTAAAATGTTTGCCCAGAAGAATCTTGAAGGCTTCACATAACTTGATACGAGGACAGTGTATTTTAGAAAAAGGCATTTTGTAGTTACATAGTCTGACTAAAGCAAACATACTTAAGAGCTAAGCGTTACACAAGTCTGATGAAACTGGAGTTCTGAAAGGTCAGTCAGTACCTACCAACTTTGTCCTATTTAAAAGCTTAGCTATAAACTTATAAACTTGAGAAAGATCAGGTACTATCCCTTATAGGAACATAATAAATATTCATTTTAAGATCTATTTTAGGTACAGTTCTGGAAAAGTAAATGTCTTAAAGAGTTAATCAAATGAAATTTATGTATTTCAGGAATATAGTAGTATAATCCAGAACCTTTTTTTTGTTTTAGTAGTTTGAAACAAACTAGTATATTAAGCTGCCATCAAGTGGTCAGTCAAAGTATTGCCATAAACTTCTTAAAATTTGCAGACATGAAAAGCTTTATTTTTGTTTGCTGTTTGGTTTAAAATAGTTATTTCTTTTTTTAATTCAAAAATATATAAGAAGATTCCCTTTCCTTTATAAATTCCACTTTTAAACTGAAAGATTTGGAACTTAATGACTAAATGGTAAGCATTTTACCTAGCACAAAATATACTGTATCTTCTAGCTATTTGTCACTTAAAGCCATTTTTTTGTATTTTCATGATACCGTTGTCTTATGCTTACCTCTGGCTGCCTTCACATGTTGTCTGCATCTGCGCACTTCTCCATCTTCTGCTCCACAGGGCTACAAACCTATACAGAGGTATACTACTTTCAAATCCTGCGTGAGGAAGGAACTCTATAGCAGATAAAATGACGGTATGTGTTAGCCGCCCAGTCTGAGTGTGCTGGCATGCTTGCAGGAATGGCTGAATGTTAAACTGTCACTGCTTTGTTTCCCGTTCCAAAATTCAGGAATAGGTTATCTGACTGTAAGCAATGTAGTAGTTCAAAGCATCACATTGTGTTTTTGACTGAAGCAATAGAATTTTATTCTGGAGTTGGCAATGACTGACTTGTACTGTCACTGTTTTGTAAGCCAGCTGTGATTTTGTATTACGTTCGAAATAAGGAAAAGTATTCTTTTGTAGTTTCTGTTGCTGTTTTCTGTCTGTCCTGTGACCACTTTTCAAGTAATTTCTCAGGTGCCTATAGCAAATAAGGATATACCAATGAAGACTGTAGAGGCAGATTTTTTTTCCTGAGAGACTGTTAGTAACTGGATTCTACTTTGATTTATACAGTTACACTTTTGAAAACAGTAACGTGGCTTTGGCTCAATTAATGCTATACCAGCAATTTTCAAAAATCGGCGCTGTGCCCACACATGACCACCATGGCTGTATCTGCATATACACCACATGAATATTCAGGCCTACAATTAGATTGTATTGTGGGTTTCAGCGTAAAAACTGGGGGGGGGGGGGGGTGTATTCTGTAGCCATATTGTGAAACTGTTTGTCGCACGGTGGACACAGCAGAAATGTGTTAGTAGACATTTCTCTTCTTACATAAAGCAAGAGTTTGCTCCTTTGCAATTTAAAGTTTTGGTGCCAGCTCTTTTTTAATATCTATATTTATAGACTTTGCAGTAGTTACTACGAAGGCTGTTAACAGCTAATGTAGGTCCCAGATGCATTATTTTGCAGTGGGGAGGAACAAAGATACGTATGCCGTGACAAACACAGCCCCAAAGCCAGTGGTGTGGTGTGAGCGGACCCCGTGGAGTAGCCAGCATGTCTCATGCTTCTCAGCCAGGAGAGTTTGACTGTCATTCCTCCTCTGTTTTTAATTCTGAGGCACAATATTAAGCTGATATTTCTTGTCAAATAACCATATTCAGATGCCTCCATACATCAGCATATTGGCATCTGACCTTCTGAATCCTCTCCTTTCCTTTCATGTACCTCTCTGAGCACTTGTATGCCAGTGACCATGCTGGGCTGCTGGTTTAAATCTTTCTTCCCTAACCGTGAAACAGCATGGCAGGAAAGGAATATAGGTACACTAAGCAGAAGTTTCTTGGATCCTGTTTATTTGAGGTGATGGTTGGCTTCTAGCACCGTCAAAAATGTAAGTCTGTAAGGATGAGAGGTGAGGTCTGTTTACTCAGCCCACCAGCTCACCAGTCCCACTGATGTTTTTCTTTTGTAGACCCCTGTGCAAGATCGGTAAGGTAGAGGGATTATATCTTAACTATTGACCTGTTCCTGTGGCACAGCATGTCATATATTCTAAATTGTGTTCTTTTGGATCTTCACACCATTTGTTTTTTTTCCATGAAGTGTCCCAATTTTTGAACAGGCTGGTTCTTTGAAATTCAGGAGTAAAGATATCTTGGGGCACATCCAGGCTTACGCAGCTGATTTGTCCTCCTGGAAAGACGACAACAGTTCTGTTTGTTTGATCTGCATATGCTCTTCTCTTCTAAAATTTAGCATCCATAGGATTATTTCTTTATTATTTGATTAACTAATAACATTTTTTTTAATTCTACTTCCTCTTTATGAGTATAAACCACATACTGAAGCATGGTACTAATATGTGAGGAACAGAAAAAGGAAATTTGATCTTAACAAAGCATCTGGTTTCTCCACCTGATTAATGGGAAGTGTAAATGACTAATAAAATAGTTAAAACAACATTTTAGTAATCCAACTCACCAATCACATAAGAAGAAATTCATGCTTTAGATTAATTTTATGTAATTTAATCTCTTTGAAACTTCGGCTCTTCCTTTCTTCCTGTCGTGGTTTAACCTGGCAGGCAGCTAAAACAACCACACAGCTGTTCGTTCCCTCCCCAGTAGGATGGGGCAGAGGATTGAAAAGAAAAAGGTAAAACTTGTGGGTTGAGACAAAGACCATTTAGTAGGACAGAAAAGGAAGATAATTATTAATAATAATAATAACAGCAATAACAATAAATATACGGAACAAGGGATGCACAGCGCAATTGCTCACCACCCAAAGCTGATGCTTAGCTAGTTCTGAAGCTGCACCACGTCCTGGTCAACCCCCAGTTACATACTGAGCATGACGTCATATGGTATGGAATAGTCCTTTGGCCAGTTTGGGTCAGCTGTCCTAGCTGTGTCCCCTCCCAGCTTCTTGGGTGCCCCCCACTTTCTCTGACAGGGCAGTATGAGATGCTGAAAAGGCCTTGACTGCTTGGCAACAACTAAAACATCAGTGTGTTATCAACACTGTTCTCAGCATAAATCCAAACCGCAACACTATACCAGCTGCTAGGAAGAAAACTAACTACCCCAGCTGAAACCAGGACATTTCCTTTCCCATGTCTTTGTAAAAATCATTCTTTTAGAAGTACTTTGTCGTTTTGTCTCCACTAATTCTGCCATACCCTACATTGTAATTGCATGTTAAGTATTATTTAAACTGTGAACTTTTCAAGATAGGGAACAGTCTTTACAGGAAAACTGGCAAAATGTTACACAGTCACAATGCTTTCCTACTCATTTCAGTGAAGGGTATGTGCCCAACTGGAGTAAAATGCAGTGTGACACAAAAGAATCCAGTGTCTAATAACAAGGCAAATACAATTAGCTTGGTGACAAAAAGAGAGATGGTGGTAAAAACATCAAGTTTATTTACCTGGACACCTTGACAGAGATCTGAACTCAGGCAATAAATTGATTCATTAATCTGTTGAGATGGAGTAAACTGGGGAAAAAAAACCACAGTGGATATTTATAAAGGGAGATTTTTGTTCACTCTGTATAAAATCATTCTCAAGAAAAAAATTTAAAGTTGAATAATGATGTCTCCACTATGCACTGGGAGACAGTACAAAGGAACTAGGTTAGTTCTCAGTGCACGACCTGGCTACAGGCCGCCTCACTGACATAGTGTAGTGGTTGCTGGTTATTTACCCTGCTCTTCTTCCCACCTGGAGCTCCTGAATGCTGTAACAAGAATGCTTCTGGTACCTATAAGCTTGCTTGTGTACAACTCCATCAGGTATCTGTTGCCTGTGCATTGAAGAATACAGTGTAAACCTCGTATATATAAAATTCCCTCTTCCTTGCAGACATGTTAGTGAGCTACTGCTCTTCAGTTGAGCAACTGCTCCTTGTCTCTTGTGATGACGTATCCAGTTGTTAGCTATTTGGAGTTCCTTTTTGTGCAAAACATTACATAATTTGTAATATTTCATCAGATTTGTCAAGTTTGTTGCAAGTGTCAGTGAATGGAAACTTTTTAGCTAAAACACGTGATTTGGAGTTCGTTAGTGTGGAGGAGAACAGAACTAATTCTGTCTTTGCCGTACAGTGTGAAGATTTACATAATTCTAAAAATAATTATTTTCTATTTAGTTTACAAATTGAAAAGATAATAAAGACAGAATCATTGGAGATTTGAAATTGAGCAATTTCAATTGAGTAATTAAATTTCAGTCTGATGTACAAAGAAACACATAAATGTATGTGAAATGTAAAAATCTGCTGCAATTACATCCCAAAGTGCAACACAATTACTCTTAATTTTACTTTGTTCCAAATATAAATGTACAGATTATTGCGTGTGCTTTGATACACTTTCTGTGGTAAATGTAGAACCCTGATGAAAGAGATTAGGACACTTGGCCTACGTACCACAGATTATACCGTACTTTGAATCTGCATCCTGAAAAGGGATAAACAGCATGCTGTGCTGTACATTACGTATCTCTAAATTGCACTAATGCAATTTACTTCACAGTGTAAAAAATGTTATACCCTTATAATAAATAATGAAAAACTCTCCTTGGGGCAACAGCTGTATGAGCTCTATGTGGTCCAAACAGCTGGCAGTGTTCTTGGAGAGCTTGTCTTTCTGCGGAGCGCTCCCTGCAAGGCACGCAGCCTGACTCAGCATCGGCAGGTACTCCCTCGCGTATACTGTAGGGAGAACAGAAAAAAACATCTTGGTAGGGAACTGCCAAACAGAGCTGAGAGGAGAGCTCTACCTCGAATGCCATACAGAAGGGTTATCTAGGAAATTTCTAACAAAACCCTTTCAGAGTTATTTCCAAAGAAGGATGCTAGAGGCCAGCTTCAGGAGGGAGTCAAGTCCAGCTGAAAGTACTGGTCGCTAAACTATTTGTGTGCCTAGAACCTGTAATAGGTACTTAAGCTATAATTCCAGTTTTGTTCACATCTAAAGTATTGAAAATATTGTATGTCACAATTGTAAATCTAGAAAATAAGTTGTAAGTCACAGTAATTTCTTGAAAATCTTACAATATTTGCATTAAAAGAACTGTTTTCTAGATGTTCTAAATTTTGTGGGGCTTCTAAAGTTCTGATTCAAGTTTTTTAGGAAGTAATAGTTAATAGCTACAAACAGAGTCTTGGGACTGATTGGGGAAGGAAATTTCATTTTGAGAGACGTGAAAGACTCAAGCATGGATTCAGAACCTCATCACTAGTCATGTTTCAACAATAAATTGCTGTCTTCTATAAATACTTCATTCAGTCAAGCAACATTAAGATGTGCCATGTAGTTAATACTTTGAAAGCTTTTGATTTCCATACTTTCCCAATATACAGTAGTTGAATACAACTATTGTAAGAGATAGCTTTAAAAAAACCTGAAGGTGCTGCTGCTTGTTAGTTGAAGAAATTGTTGCTTACCTCTTCTCTAAAGCAAATAAAGTGAGAAGTGTGTGACAGGCACACCTGACTCATCTTACAAAAGTAACTGGAAATTACAGAACTCAGACTTTTGATCCTAAAACTGACTAGAACCTTAAAAACATATGTGGGTGCAGTGGGAGGAAAGCGTTCCAGTGAAATGTGAAAGCATTGCAGAGTATGTGGACAAAATGTTCTTTCCATGCATTTGGTACACTGAGAGTAGATACAACAACAATCCATACATTAGAAATAAGTAGATGAACAGTTAATGTACTTCACTGTTTCTTTTACTGCTTTTCATGAACATTTATCTGAACCTATTTCATAAAATAAAAAATAAACGCATATCTCAAAGCACTGGTTAATCAACTGAATGTGCTTTTCTTAAATAATGCAATGCATTTTGCAAGTAATGCATTTTTTTTATAAGTTTAACCATAAATCTCAAACTTAATTATGCATTCGTGTAAGTATTGTTTCTAATATTTCATTTAAAGTCTGGATTATGTATTGCTGTGGATTAGATTGTTTTCTGAATATTTACAACTTCTGCATAATGTTCTATGCTTTTTAATTATGCAAGATAAGTAATAAGAATAAATTAAATATAGGCTTCACCCTTTAATGGTTGGGTTTAATATACTGCAGTGTTGCAATATTTTTAACTTCTTCACTCGGTTCAACCAAAACAAGCTTCCAGCCTTGACACTCTAACCATTTACCTCCAGACATCAGACTTAATTCCTAAGATGGATTACAATTTAAAATTACTTGTAAATGCTTCTGACTTAATTACAATTTCTGTTCCTTAGCCTCTTTCCCCAGTTGATGTAATATTTAGCCCCTCTCCATCTTTCTGTGCTTACTATCAAAATGGGCTTGTGAAGTTAGGAATAGCGGAAGAAATAATGAGATCCAGTGATAACTGCAGACAGGGTAGAGTTTAGTGAATCTCCCAGGCCAGCCTTTGGATGATACTCCTCGCCATTCAGTGGGCACTTACCAATGTCAGTGAACTACAATGCAGTTCAGGATTAAGGTAACCTAGTATAAAGAAGCTTTCGTATCATCTACCTATTTTGTATTTGGCTTTTGCTAATGCCTCAGTTTCATGAACGTCAGTAATTTTCTATGCTTTTTATTTAGTGTTAGAGGTGAATTTTTTAGTACAGCATCGACATGAAGAAGTGAAACAAAACTAGAGAGCAAGACATACCCGAATAAAGAGGAAATCCTTTCTTACAGATTTTAATATACGTAGGCTATTGTTGAATGCTAACTGTGTGCTGTGAGGTGAGGATGCATTTTGAGTAGTTAACCTGTGTATGGATTTATAACCCTTATTTTACAGAAGTACTTCTGAGCCATGGAAGTATTTGATCTTTGATGATTTTAATAGTAAAACATGTATCTAGTGTATATGAATCTGAGTAAAATTTAACGTAGTATTAAGGAATTTAGTGAAGGATATCTTTGTCCAATTGTATGTTTTCACTTTTCACAGGAGACTCCAAAGTATGGTTGGAAAGAATATTACTCCTGTGTGATGACGGTAACCAGTGAACATCTCAGAGATCTATGGAAGCAATTTCGGAGACGAGATATGCTGAGATAAAGGATGAAAGAAGGATTATCTGCACTGGCTAGAACTGTTTATTCCTATGAATTCTTAATGAAGAACAAACTAACCCAGGTGAATTGTGAATCTTCCAGCTGCAGTAGAAAACACAGGACTTCTTTTCCACTTAATGTAGTGATCATCAACTCTTCCAATGACTTTTAAGGCTGTATTTTAGTTAAACGACAAACTATCACCTGATTGGCAGAAGTCTTTCTTTTTAAAGAATATATTTTGAACATTATTTTTTATTATTTTGAGATATGTTTGTCATTTAAAAGAAAACAAAAACAACTTTTACACCTGGGTAGGCAAAAGTTTTGGCAATGAAGAGAAACTGCCCCACATCAGCTTAGACTGTGAATTTGCTTTCAGAAGAGCACTATTAAAAATTCCTGCTAAATTGGGAATGAGAATACACGAAGTAGCGTAACAATTATATACAAGTTGAATGTACAAATTAAATTCTTAGAATCTAACAAAGCTGTTACTTTAAAAAGATAAAGCTGTTAAGTTTATAATGTGAATGATAGGTATTTACCTAGGAAAGGTACTGTACGGACTATAATGTTCAGATTCTCCAAGTCTTACTATTATGTTTATTAATTTATCCTTTTTAAAAAATAGTACAGATTTTAAGGTGTCTTACGAGCAGAATGTTGAAGAAAAGTCAAAATGTTCGTATTCACGTGAAGTAAGACACACTTTGTGATATTTATTATGAATTTTACTGCCATACATATAAATTTATTGATACATTTCTGGTAGAGTAAAACTTCATGTGTTTCTTGTGAGTAGTTCACTTTTATATGAAGTAAGATGTGGCACTGAGTAGAAATTATAGTTGTTCAATTTGCTACTCTGGAATGTGGTATCTGAAAAACAGTAAATAAGTTGTGTTTGTGTAAAACAAAAAGCAAAACAAAACATGAATGCATGCAGCAGTACAGAGCAACACTCACTAAGTGATATTATTTGAATATTACGCATCAAATATGAGACATAAATTAGGCCTTACAAAGGTAATGGAGACTGCAGGCAATCGGTAGCACCATGCCCTTTCATGCCCTGTAGGTTTCGATGTTACTGAAACAGTGGTAATAACACTGTTATATTTGGGTTTCATGTTCGCTAGAGGGTTTTTTTGCTATTCAGCAGCAGCGCTTTTTCTTACTCCCTTTCAGGATGATTGATAGGTAGTGTGAATTAAACCCAAACAAACACAAACACGTATTTCTTATATCCTTCTTGGAAAGGTTCACTGGACATTACTCTGTATGCCATTTAGGGACAATCTGTGCCTTGAAATATTTCTAGCTGAATACACACACAGTAAAACTAATGTCAATAAATTGTTATCGGAAAGGCAAATATTTGGTGGTGTCTGACAGTTAAAATGGAACCAAATTAATGGTTTTAAATCTTTTCTTACTCCAAATACCTGTAAGCAGACTTCTCAAAATAATATTTAGCGCACATGTTGCTCAAATACCATCTTACATCACATGTGAATAGAAAAGCTGTACAGCATCTGTGTAAGTACATCTGAGTTAAATCTTACTCTAAATTCAGTATTTTTAATCTCTGCTAAAAAAAGGAAGATTTTTTTAAGAAATTCCACTGTGGGAATCTTGGGAAAAAATGTGCTGGGTGTGGCTTTTATCTGAGAAAAAGCCAGTTCAGAAAGCTTTTGAAGGATGCTACTTTAGTTATTATTTCATGATAAATACTTACCGAATTTCCACCTTGGCACCCTTAAACTACCAACAAAAAGAAAAGTTAAATAAATTGGGACAAAGACACAACAGAACACGGATAAGCTGCAACCCCTGTCTGATCTTTTAGGGAATTACTTGTATTCAGTGTATCGTCTTGGTACGCAGAACTGTCTCACTGCTTCTTGTCAGCATATGCAAAACCCAGTTTGCTACTTCAGTGATGAAGGACAAAAAAATGGGAAGAAAGGGTAGGGAGTCAGTGAAGGGGTTCCCCTCCTTCCTTGGCATTCACTGCCGCCCACTCACAGTAATCCTCCCCGTGGAGGAAGCGGCAGCACCATCATCACTTTGCTCCTCCGCTGCCCTAGGCAATAGTGCACTTTGCTTTTATGGCTGGCTTGAGACAATTTTATCATTTTTCTATATATTTCCTAACTATAGTCACTTAATATAAACTAGAATGTGAAAGTGTCAGATTAGTTTTTAAGAGTATTTTTTCTTATATTTAATAATAAGTTATTTAATACAAATATGAATATATGCATATAATATTCTTGTTTATTTCAAAATAAATGCACTTGAAACTAATTTTTTCTGCAGTCTGTATCATTCAAATTCTTTTGTCATAAAAAAAGTCTTTCTGTGTAACACGAATGTACAAGTGTTTTGAATTGGAGCATCTCACCATCACAAAAAATACACTTTTTTGCTTTTTTCGGTCTTTTCTTTAGGTAGCTTTGCTTTTCTGCCACAGAATTCCATATAAAAGAGCTAGAAGTGCAAGGACAGACGGGTGAAAACAAAGCAGGGTAATGGGACATGCCATCTGCTACAGAGGCACCCCTCGGATAGCAGCAGTCACTGTGCTCAATAAAACCTTATTCAAAATCCATCAAATTCCTGGCAGCAGAGAACATTTGTGCGCTGCAACTAAATGATGTGATAGTTGCATAAATGAAGGCTTTTTTGTAAAACCAGCTCTTGTTCTCTTCTGTAAGTTAAGAAAACTGTAATAATAGAAGATGACGATCAGTGGATGCTTAGGAACTGCCCCCTGATGTCCGGACCAGCTGTAAATTGTGATAAACCAATAACTATTAAACTTGCAGCCTTGGGTAGCTTTGTGATGCCAACTTCCATCTGAGCTCTGATGAATTCCTAGCTCCCAGTAGAATATCCTGTACTGTAAGCTGCTCCTTGCTAATCTGATGTTTAAAATCACACTGGCAGTTTCCCTCCTTGCGCATTTTGACAGTAAGTCGATACAAATTACTTCCACTGCAAATGCATGTATTGTATGCCAGAGAAGAAAGTTATCAGCCTGAAAAAAAAGAAATACTATTTCACAGTGACTTACAGCATATTGTTGGTCATACTGCCTGGTTTTCTATAGTTGTTTGATCTCCTCTTTTCCACCTAAGCATCAGGATAAGATGCTTTGAAACAAAATGAGGAAAAAATGATAGAGGAAATTTTCACTTTGATTCAACATTGCATAATATTCTTCAGGTAATGATGTGTCTTGCTGTCTTGTCACACTGAGGACACTTTCAAGACAGTTTCTAGCAAAAGAACTCCAGACTAATACTTGCAGAAGGAAAAGAATCGGGCCAAAAGCTCACTATTCAAAAAATAAATCCCAAACAAAACTGCTTTGTAGCAATACCAAGTCTGTGCTCCCCTCAAAATCAAGAAAAAACTAGTTTCTAATATATGTGAGGTCTGAATGTAAAGTTTTTTCCCCATATCTGAAAATCCATTAAAGCATTTGGCACCCCAAACCTGTCAGCAGATGGTGCCCTTGGATATATTCTTTTTTTTACACACACAATTAAATACATGGGGGTGTGCTTTAATCTTGAATGGGTAATGTTAATTTTTACTGCTAGTTTGACTTATAAATCCCTCCCACAGAGGAACATTATTATTAGCTAGGAGTGTTCCATAAAAATCTTAGCACTCATTTAAAAATCTTAATATATAATACCTAATTTTATATATATAAACATACACAGAAACAGCACCATACTAAACACATTTAAGTTTTAGTAATATGTTTCTGTTTATTCAATGTAAGCAAATAAACTATTACTCCTGTGGGTTTTTTAAAAAAAGTACAAAGAGCTGAGTTACCCATTTATATGTCCACCTTAGTTTAAAAAGAAATTAAATGAAATTAATATCATTGCACAGGAACTTTTCCAGCTCCTGTTTCATAGCTATCCATTGCAAATAACTTTTCATTTACAGTTTTCTTCTGACAATAAATTTAGAATCCTTCTCCTTTTTAAGCCATCATACTCATAAGCCATGCTTTTTTAATAAGTGGCTTTACTGTTAAGTGTGTTTAAGTGATTTGCCTGAGGTTGTAAGTTCTGGTTGGAAACACTAACACACTCTAACCCTGATTTGGAGGCTGCAAGCAAGGTTCAAAAAAGTGTAGCGCTGTAAAAATAAACTTTCAGGAATTCAAATCTCTGCAGTAAAATAGCGAGCCTTAAGTTAGTCACCTAGGCTCTCTAATGAATGCATGCAGAGAATTGCACAGGATCCAGAAATACTGCAAACTGTTTAAAAATCAGCAAACTAGCTAAACTAGTTAACCAGGCAGTGCAGAGTACAGGGACGTTGTGAGATGTTACTCCTGGGAGCTGTGCGTTCGCATGCGCTTTCTTTCATGGCCAGTAGCACGTGTGTGACGGGGGTGTGAGATAGCTCGGTTAGAAATGAACACAGCCAAAAAACCCACCCAGGTACGTATAGATGGAACTCAATGAAAACAGCTCCCCGTTACAAAAGCGCTGGGACAGCCTGTGAGAGGGGTTGGAAATACATTGCCTGAAGGAGAGATGCAGAGCGAGATAAAGGCAGTGGATGGAGAGAGACTTGAGCTGCTGTGGTAGTTGCTGTCAAGTTAGGCTTCTTGCCAGAGATAACGTAGCTTGCGAAGAGAACATGTCCTTGCAGTTGGAAACCGCTTGACAAAACCCAGTACAAGAAGCAGGGACTGGAATCCAGAAGTCCCTGTTTGGGGCAGACGCCCTTGAGAGGCTGCCAAAGCACGCACTCACCCTGCTTCCGTGAATCTTGCATCCTTTTCTATACCATTTTATAAAGACAGCAGACAAATTGCCAAAACTGGCCTACACACTGGCAATTAAAACACTTCCATGGGAACTGGAAAGAAAGAAATTGTGGCTGTCACTGCATTTTGTGCGGAGGCATATTGTCAGGATCCCCAGCAATAGAAAGCACGAACATGGAAAGGTATCGCATCCCTGGGCAGCGATCAAACCTGGAAGTGTGACCAAGACACTGAGCTGCTCAGCCCTGCCAAGGCATTTCAGGGCATTAGCTGTGTAAAAGTGGGGTTAAGTTGTGCTGATCTAAAAAAAAAGAGGTTGTCAGACTGATAGTTTTACATTTTGGTGCCTGCTTTTGGAGTCAACCATTAAGCCACGTAACTTCTATTACAAAGGGCAGAAACCACTGGATCAGTGAACACGGCATGGGACATCCCTGGATGGGATAAGGTTTCTTCCACACCGCTCTTTTGGGGCTTTCCACTCTAGGGCTTGTGATTTTTGCCTAAATAGAGACATGTACAGTAGAACTGGTTTAAATTTTTCCCATTTTTCCCACCTTAATTGGCAAAAGGGGAAGCAGCAGGGGAATGAAAACTCCAAGATTAATATATATGGGAAAAAAGCAAGAAAAAATTACTGCTGAAAGTAACAGAGGAGTGGGTGGATAATAAGCCCAAATACAACTTTAAACAACTTCCCTGGAGGCAGACTCTATGACAAATATAGTATTGTATCAATCCAGGGGTAGCAATAAGGAATTCCAGGAAGGACTTCATTACTTGAGAAGGAGCTAAATGAGCCTCTCTTGTGGAGAACCAGGCAATTTTCCACATTGTGGAAAAGTTAAATAAATAAATTAAAAATCATATGACAACAGTTAGGTTTGGGTATCCCAACAGCTGCAAATAATTAAGTACCTAGCTAGGATGAAGGGAGAGCAAGAGGATGAATATATCTGGGCCAGCCCGTCAATTCAAATACATCTGCCAGCTGAAGTGAGGCTGGAGGGGCTACTCGGCTGCTTGTTTTCATGTCGCTGGGAGCCACGACCTGCACACAGATGGCACTGGACTCCAGTTGGGATGCAATGTACATTTTCTAAGTGAGATCATATGCCAGAGACTTTGCAGAGACATTTCTTTTTCTGTGTGTGGTAAGTGTGGTCCAACACCCAAACATTCTGGAGTGAAGCGTGCGGCACGGTCACTGTCGTGGGGCTCAGGGAGCATCCCTGTAAAGCCACTGGTTCCCCTCATTAGTGACACCTGTCTGTCTGTCTGTCTGTGTCTATGTGTGCGCCTGCTTCTAGCTGCTGGCCTGTGCATTCCACTTGTGTGAAGGCAAATATTTATACTCCTGTCCTATTGTCCCTCCTCCTCTTGCTGCTCCACTGAATATGTGGGACATGGGGGGGCGGGGGGAGTGGAGAAAGTATTCCACCATATCAGATTGCTTACATAGAGGAGGAGATGTTCAGAGTCTATAAGCTGTAAGTTCCCAGTCAGATTCTCTGAAAAATACTTCATAAATTAAGAGCATGTCCTGGTTTCGGCTTGGATAGAGTTAATTTTCTTCCTAGCAGCTGGTATAGTGCTGTGGCTTGGATTTAGGGTGAGAATAATGTTGATAACACACTGATGATTTTAGTTGTTGCTAGGTAATGCTTATACTAAGTCAAGGACTTTTCAGCTTCCCATGCTCTGCCAGCGACGAGGCGCACAAGAAGTGGGTAGGGAGCACAGCCAGGACAGCTGACCCAGACTGGCCGAAGGGATATTCCATACCATATGATGTCATGCTCAGTATATAACTGGGGGATTGCTGCTCAGGGACTGGGCTGGGTGGTGAGCAATTGCACTGTGCATCACTCGTTTTATGTATTCTATTATTGTTGTTGTTATTATTATTATCTCTTCCTTTTCTGTCCTATTAAACTGTCTTTATCTCAACCCATGAGTTCTACTTTTTTTCCTATTCTCCTCCCCATTCCCCTGGGTGGGGGAGAGTGAGCAAGTGGCCACATGGTGCTGAATTGCCAGCTGGGGTTAAACCACAACAGGGCCTTTTACTTGTGTGTTTATTTATCATTCACTGTATTCTGCATATAATTAGTTTGGGAGTTTTTAATTGACCACTTTGCTTAAAATCATCAGGAATGTATTATGAGATTATAAAATTAATCATGTTTTATAATTTTCAAACAGTTCTAGCACAGTAAATCCATGACATCTTAAAATGATCTTTTCCAAATTCAGTTGTTGTAATGGTAGTCTTAAGAGTTCAGTGTAATTTTATAGCTGAAATGTAATGAGCTAGATACACATATGGTATTTCCAGCTACTCATCATAACCTATGAATGGACAGTAAATGTGAACACCTATGGCCAGCCTTGGATATTAAATCTGCAGGAGCCTAAATGAATGCTAAAGTAATTCCTTGACAAATGCTCTCTTACTGCAGTACTGTGGTATTCAAATCATGTATACATTAAGGAGAACACTGTTAATTTACATAATCACTTTTGTTTCTTTTGTGGTTCATTTTACTTTTTTATTCTTATTGTTTTGAAATTTTATGACCTTTCAAACCAGCACAAAACCAAGCTCTGAAAAGACTCTATGCTAAATTATCCATAACAGATAATTTTTCTCTGCCATATATGAAACATCTTCCCCTGCTCGAAATTTCCTTCTATTCTGCCACCATTACTTTATCAGATTGATTGTCAGGAATTGTTTATCACATCTTAATAAAATACATTCAAGATGTCTGTGCAACTTCATTAGCCATGTATAAACCTTCTATTACTGTTTGCTCTAGATGGATGACTTGCACAGGAGTAGTTGTTAATGAGGACGGCATGCTCAGGTACCAAGGTGATTTTCTTCAGAAAGAGGCACTATTTCCACTTTCTGCTTCTGTATCTAAACCCAGCTGGAGTCTTCCTGTCAGTGCACATGGAAGGAGAGAGCACCTGCTTCGTTAATGTCATCTGATCAAGGACCTTGTCAAGTGGGATGACAAGGAGAAGGGAGGAAGCCAAACGTACGGAGGCATGAATCCAACTGAACACTCAGAGATGACAGCAGGGAATAGCCCTGCTCCGCCAGACCAACTGGTAAGGGCATGTGGAGTGGGAGGATGCTTGTTTCAGCAAGATCAGCTGGATGAGGACCTTGTCAAAATGCAGTGAGCACCAAGCTGGACCAGGCAGTGAGTCAGGGACTACATAGCAGGTAGGAGGGCCTGGGATCCAGGCAGGGGTATCAGCCAGCCGGGGATCTACAACTGTGCGTGTGCTTGTGAATGTAGAGTGGGGTGGGGGTTTGCTTTCTCCAGTGAACCTCAGCCCTGACAGCCGAAGGGGGACTGGGGACTTGTGTGAGTCCTACACGCAGGTGCTGCTGAAGTTGCCACTGGCTGAGCAGGAAAGCAGCAGCCACGTCCACCAGCCTGTGATGGAGGTGCCGGGTCCCTGGGCTGGGCTCCATTGGCCAGGCAGGAGGATGCCTGGCCCCAGAGCTGCAGGTGGCAGCCCCTTCTTCCAACATCCCTTCACGCTACCTAGGTCATACAACCTGATACAGAGAATAGTCAGACATGGTAATGGTAGAAATGTATTCCAGAAGAGACACTTTTTAACAAAATCCACCAGCAATACCTTGCATATACCTTGCCTGAAGGGAAAAGCTGAGTGGTACCACTCACAACAAGAACATTTTGTTTTGGTTTTCCAAACACTCAAGTCTCCTCAAAACCCAGCTACCCTCAGCCCAGCTCCTGACAGCAGAAGAGCCAGTAAATTACCTTCATTTCCTCTACCTTTTCCTTGTCAACATTTCATATGAGCACCAATAAACTGTGCCCGAAGTAACCTCTCTCATTGCAGAGCGAGGCTACCCAACTACAGTCATTTGGGAAATCTGTCCATGAATGCCTAATGGTTTAGACTATCCCAGAATTTACTTTTGCCATAACACAACACTCCTTTGAGTAAGATTGCTCTTGAGTTGCTCCACTGCTACCCAAAATTTCTGCATGGTGCTGTGGTGGGTTGACCCTGGCTGGATGCCAGGTGCCCACCAAAGCTGCTTCATCACTCCCCTCCTCAGCTGGGCAGAGGACAGACAACATAACAAAGGCTCCTGGGTTGAGATAAGGACAGGGAGAGATCACTCACCAGTTACTGTCACAGGCAAAACAGACTCAACTGGGGGAAATTAGTTTATTACCAATCAAAATCAGAGTTGAGTAATCAGAAATAAAATCAAATCTTAAAACACCTTCCCCTACTCCTCCCTTCTTCCCGGGCTCAACTTCACTCCTGATTTCTCTACCTCCTCCCCACCCAGTGGCACAAGGGGATGGGGAATGGGGGGTTGTGGTCAGTTCATCACACATTGTCTCTGCTGCTCCTTCCTCCACAGGGGGAGGACTCCTCACACTCTGCCGCTGCTCCAGCCTGGGGTTCCTCCACAGGAAACAGTCCTCCACCAACTTCTCCAACCTGAGTCCTTCCCATGGGCTTCAGTTCTTCATGAACTGCTCCAGCGTGGGTCCCCCACAGGGTCACAAGTCCTGCCAGCAAACCTGCCCCAGCATAGGCTCCTCTCTCCATGGGGCCACAGGTCCTGCCAGGAGCTTGCTCCAGCGTGGGCTTCCCATGGGGTCACAGCCTCCTTCAGGCATCCACCTGCTCTGGTGTGGGGTACTCCACAGGCTGCAGATGTATATCTGCTCCCCCATCATCCTCTATGGGCTGCAGGGGGACAGCCTGCCTCACCATGGTCTTCTCCATGGGCTGCAGGGGAATCTCTGCTCTGGCACCTGGAGCACCTCCTTCCCCCTCCTTCTGCATTGACCTTGGTGTCTGCAGAGTTGTTCCTCTCACATATTCTCACTTCTCTCTCTGGCTGCAATTGCTCCTGGTGTTTTTTTCCCACTTCTTAAATATGTTATCCCAGAGGCACTACCACCATGGCTGACGGGCTTGGCACTGGCCAGCGGCGGGTCCATCCTGGAGCCGGCTGGCATTGGCTCTGTTGCACATGGTGGAAGCTTCTGGCAACTTCTCACAGAGGCCATCCCTGTAACCCCCCTGCTGCTACAACCTTGCCACACAAACCCAATTCAAGGTTGTACCACAGAGGGAGGAGGAGGAGGAAAGGCACAGAAGAAAAGGTCTCCTATGACTCATCTGGAGAGTGATGAGAGTTGTGGAGGGAATATAAAGGAACTGCGGGCATGACAGAGAGCTAGAGAGCCCACGTCCATGGGGAGAAGCCATGAGTGTGAGGGCAGGACAGAGGGATTCTTTACAGCTCTCTGACCAAAGGATGCTCCAAGGTAACTGGGAGTATCAGTCAAGGCAGGCTTTTTTGTCCCAACTACATTAAAGTGAGGTTTGCCTGTTTATTTCACTAAATGAGCTAATTTTGAACCAGAATGATTATAATTTTGGAGCTCCAGTAAAGAGTATAACATAATATACTTTTATATAATAATTATTATCAATGTAATTATTAGCACACTAAATAAGAAAATTCTGATTATTTGGAAATCTGAGCAGTGATAAGAGGATGGTAGTGGGTAGTGGCCATGGAAAAGTTAGAAAGCTGGACTACAGAAGCCAATTTCCACAAAGGGGTAATAAAAAGCCTCTGACCAGAAATTGTGTGATATAATTTGATGTCTTTGTAACACATCATGTTTTTATTCCCACATCTCTGGCAAACAGCCACCTCTCTATATACATAATTTTGTATAATAACTATTCATTCAAATAATTAATTACTACATTAAAAAGTCTTCTCTACTGTTTACCATGTTTCCCTGGCACATGTTGTTGTTAATAAGCCACATATTACATACAGAATTTTAAAATGGTTTATAGGAGAAAGCTTTTCATAGCCCCCAAGTACAATGCAAAAACTAATTCACCCTTATGCATACAGTTCCCAGCTGCTGACTTCTCATGGCAGAGCCACATGTCCCTGGAAACACAACACAGTAGATGCATTATCCTTTGTACCTGAGAGAGGTCACTGTCAGGTGTTTCCAAATAAGTGTGAAAAGCCATCAAATGAATTAAATTGCCTTCATTTCTTTTAACATTTGCAGTAAAGTATAAGGTATGCCTTCGAGTGGTGGTAATTTTTTTCCCTATACTTTTAAAATCTATTTTGAATAATGATAGATGTTATCATTAAACATACTAAAGTCAAATCATTTAAATGTTCTATTAAAATGCTGGCCTCAGTGATGACTTGCATAATTAGTTACAGGTAAAATAAAGGGGGTTTATTGTCTATGTCATGTTGGCTTTGGTCCCTTTCCTCTTGTGTTCTGAAATACAGTATGTAGGAATATCAAATCTAGTTTTTCAGTACTGTATACATCTCTGCCTTTCTAATGTATAATACATGTTCTCCATTATGCAGAATATTTTCATTAGTTATTATATTCCAATCTTTTAATGGCATCATATCTTGTTCATTTCCCTTCTATAATAACTATACATTGCAGAGATAGTTTCACTGAGCTATTCACAATAATATACATGCCTTTTTCTTGAAAAGGCAAAGATAATCTACTGCCATGGGATACGTAATATTCCTCTCAATACATCATTCTGTATTGCTCATTCACCCGGTTCACCGTGGCTAACTGAAATTCCTCAGCCGAATCTTACAATAATGAGGGGTGCATGATTTTGCATTACATAAAACCACTGCAGCCATATGGTCAACTTCTTTTTCTGTCTCTTCAATAAACATGCTGGCAACTCCATTTCATACTCTGGAACCTGGCAGCACACCTGCTATTGTTTTTGTCATATTTTCTCTATTTTTTTTTCTCCCTCTCGCAGCCTGTTTCCTAATCAATGGCAGTTGTATGCCTTCCAGGTTGTGATTACTTAGTTTCACGCCTAGTCACCCATGTGAGACATTATACAAGCCTTTTTTCCAACTCCAAACACATTTTAATCAACCAGCTCTTTCCCACCTACTGTGCCACCGGTGCTCTGAGAAACTAGCAGATTGCTCAAATACTACAGGCCGTGCTCGGCATTTCTAATTCTGGCACGATAATTCAGCAACAATTTGGGCACACATACTGCAACACAGTCTGGGTTTACTATGACACTTCACAAGCGTGTCATTACGATGGTGTAACGTAAAGCCTTTTCGGGAAAGAGTGAGTCAGCACAACCCCACGCCACCTTCCCTTGGCCGAATACCCACCCAAGAGCACTGCTGGCCACCGCGGCCTCCCACAGCCTCTCGCTGGCTGTGACAGGGCAACCTGCAACACGTGTTGTGCGTTCTGTGCTACTCTGAAACGTTACCTGCAAATGAGGCAGCACTTTTCTTAACCGAGTGTTTTAAAGTGTTTCCAAGGGTGGTTAAGTGTCACCACCCCTGTTTCGGAGGTGGAAAAGCCAGAGGAAGCTGGGCTGGGCACCGGGAGTTCAACAGTAGGGGGGAGAGACGTCATCGGTGCCTCCAGCCACGTAACATCCAAAGGCTCCTGCACGTGCCAGATGCCCGAGAAACGTAACTCATTTTGTAATCAGCGGAGCTGCTCCGGCCCCAAACTTTAAGGCAGTGCTTCCCGTTATCGTCCTTTTCCCTGGTGGGCCCGGGGCCGCTGGACCCAGCCGGACCCCGAGGGGACGCTGCGGTCTCTCAGGCGCCTCTTTCCCCCCCCCTACCCTGCCCCTGCCCTGCCGGGGGGAGCGGCGGGCGGTGGGAGGAGCGGCCCTGCGGAGAGCCCTGTCAGCGCGGGAGGGAGGGACCGGGGCGGGCTCCGGCGGGGTGCGCGGCCGGGGCCCGGGCCCCCGGAGCGAGCGGCCGGGATGCGGTGTGGGAAGATGGCGGCACCGCCGCCCCCGCCAGCCGGGACGGCGGGGGCTTGGGGCAGCGTGCGGCGGCATTGCCAGCGGCTGCTCTACTGGGTGCCGGTGCTCTTCATCTCCAGCATCCTCTGCTGGTCCTACTACGCCTATGTCACCCAGCTCTGCCTGCGTGAGTGCCGCCGCGGCGGGCGGGGGGCGCCGACGGGGTCCCGCGGGAGTCGGGTGGGCGCCGCCGCCGCCCCTGTCCCTGCTGGGGGAGCGCAGCCGGGCTCCCGCTGCCCGCGCCTGCCGGGACTGGGCCGGCGGGGCGGGGGGCGGCGGCCTTGCCTGTTGTTTGTCGGCGCCGGGGCCGTCCCTGGCCGCCGCCGCCACGCCCGCGGGCCGGGGCCGGGGCTGTGCCGCCGCATGCGGCCGGGGACGGGCTGGGCTGGGCGGGTGGAGACTGGCGGAGCGACCCCCTCGCAGGCCGGTTCCCCCCCCCCCCCCCAGACAGCCGGGGTCGCGCTGAGCCTGTGCGCTGCCTTGTTCCCCCCCCCGCCCGCGACCTGGGCGCGCGTGGTTTCCACTTCCACGCGAGGGGGGAGCCGATCGCACGGGGCTTTTCACGGGCGTGAGTTTTCCTCCGTGGCGTGTGTAGCGTGTGACACCCCAACTCTGAACATGGGACCTGGAGATTCCCTGCGCAGATGGTGTGAGCAAAGTTAGCAGTCCCTTTGTTTTCCTCCCACCGCGTGACAGCACAGGTACGTACATCCCGATGTAAAAACAGGGTCGTCTTCACCCAACGTGGAAGCGGGAAGAGGTCACAGAAAATCCCTGTGCGTCCCGGTGCCGCTCTTCAGTCATTTAGAAAATGCCTGGCTCTCACAACTTCTTGGTCCGCCTTTGGCATCGGCAGCCTGCGATTCATTCAGAAGTCATCCTGACCACGCACCTTGGCTCTTCCTTAGCGTCAGGCAAATGATTAATCATGTACTGGAGATTGGGGGTGATCTGAGTATTTGTGAGAATTTGAGTAGTCGAGCCAGAAGGATTTATTAAATGACCGGCTCGCTAGACTCCCTTGAATTAATTTCAATTACTCTTGCAGTATATCTTGAAGAAAATAATTTAATCTTTGCATTTTTAGAGGCTAATGTACAGCATACTGATGTTTCATGAACAGTATTATGATAGCGGTGCAAAGGAATAAATGTTAGCTGTTGTCTTCCCTTTCCCCTCTAGTGCAGGCGAGGTTCATAGTGACCATTTGTCATTTAGTGTCTGTTTAAGGAACAGCGGTGAGGGAAAAATAGCTCAAGCTGAGGGTATTTTTTTGCTATATAACTTTGCCAGACTTCAGCTGTTCATGTTGAAAATCTCAGCAGTCTGGTACCTAATTTTGGAGATTTTTTTTTTCTTTTAACAGAAGACTGATACAATTTTTGTCCTACAGATGCTTGGCTGAGACATTAAGCAATTGAGACATTAAGCAAAAAATGGTTGCCTGGCCTAGTACCTCTCTGAAAGAGGGAGGTATCAAGACCTGGTGTGGTTCCTATATTGCAGGTGGGCTTTTCACATCTTTGAGGAACAACATTAAAATGTTAGTTTTAAATGCTGCTCTTCGACTAGAAATTGGGACTTGAGTTGCTGTGCCCTCAGGAGAGGAGGACTGAAGTGTCTACCTCCAGCGTAAGGAAGAGAATTGTCTGGAAGGCTGTGGGAGAAGTTGCCTGAGCGAGCCTGGAAGGGGGAGCTGTGAGCTGACACGAGGAGGGCAAGGATGTTTTGGGGGAAAGTGACCCTATAGTTACAATCTGTCCTAATGTACACAGCCCCGTGACGCTTACACAGTACAGTAGGTTTGATTCGGGCACTACTGTTTGAGTGATCGACTGTATTTTTTCTTCTGTGTAATTCTGGATAACAGAGGAGGACTGGGTTTTGGCTTATCTGACATTACATTCCTCTTAAGGAAATGGCATGCTTGAAACTTGCTTCAGACTATCAACTGTGGTACCATAATTCCTTGAGAACCACTCAAAGCAAAAGGCCTGTGATGGGAGGGGAGGAAGAGGGAATCCTGGGCTCTGCTAAAACATCTTTTACTGAATTCCTTTCTATGGACAAAGGTGATTTATTTTTTTTAATTTTTTTTTTCTTTCTACCACCACCCCTTCCCTATTCTGCCTGGCTCGCCAGTTTTTGAATTCAGCATAATAGTGGTCTGTGACTTCCGCTAATTCCATCTTTTATCTATGTCTGGATGTTTTCCCTTGGTTTTGGCATATTAAGATAAAATAAACTTATGTCTTGTCTTACTAATGAATATTTAGTGTAAACAACAGAAGGAATAGCTAGCAACTCTGACAGTGAAAGCTGAAAGCCAACGGCAGGAATAGACTGTAAGCATTTCAGTGCTTTGAAGCCAGCAAGTCTACTCAGTGCATCTTTTATTCCTGCAGCAGTGGCTGCCAAAGAGGACGTATATAGCTGCTATTTTACTGCAGCTTACTGTCATTGATGCTAATGACAGCATACAGGAACAGTGTTAACCTGTGTGCGGTAGGGCTTAGCAAGGGCTTTGCACAGTTCTGAGTGGTTTATTTGAGCTTTTAGTAATGAGAAAGTGTTTCAAATGTAGTATTTTGAATGTTTTTTGCAATTTTAACTGAGTGTTGCAGGAGGGACGTTATTTTATTTTTTTTTTAAGTCTACTAAGATGATCTCTTTCATCCCTAAAGCTGAGTAGTTACAGAACTGAGTAGCATTTTAGAAACCAAAAAAGGTTTTAGAAATAGAAAAAGGAATCCACAACTTTTAACTGTAGTATTATCATGTCTAGAGTTCTGTCTGTCTTATTAGTGGGTTCAGATAAATGTTCATGCTGCTTTAACCCTTAAGGAGAAGGTGAAAGGTGTTGAACATTAGCAAATGGTTATCTTCATCCTGCTGGTTATAGAATAGTGCAATTAAATGTGTAAATGAATTGATTTTAAAACACCTGACTAAAAACTGCTTCTCTCTAATCCAGTGCCATTCTCTTGATTTTGCCAGTATTGTCATCTCACAACCTCTGTCTGGCAGCAGTAGTTGTCTTTTTCCCCCAAATAACATCTTTGGTGTTTAAAATTAATGGGCCTTTAAATATTCCTTCCCTTAAAAAAAATTGAATGTGTTTATGAAGACCTGAGGGTTACAGATTTATTGTTCTTCCTCTAAAAAAGATGAGGAAATACAGGTGATGTACAATGACTACATTGAACTTTGATAGCTGAAGCTACTGAAATTTCAACCCAGGGTATATGGAACAAGACTAACATGAAGTGCAAATGGAATTCTTTTCCCCAGCTCCTGCATCCATGTGTCTGTACTCAGAAAATACATATTGGATTCAGTACACTATATGCAAAGAAAATAATTATTATGTCTTCTTTCTTGGGTATGTCTCTAATTCGGGTTAGTGGAAGTACAAGGGGCTTAGAGTAGTTGTCCACCCCATGCTTTGGGTAAGGCAGAACCAGCAGTTACTTGCAGCTTCTGGCAGTTGTTTGTTAGAAATGTTCTTGGCAAACTTGGATGTTGAGATCTTTTTTGGTTTTTTGTTCTGCTTTGTTTTGTTTTCCTGCCAGCTTGTGATTTGGAGTTGCATATAAGAAGAAAAATGTGCTGTGGCAGATGTTTTTAGTGAAAACATCAACTGTGCTGATGAAAGGGTTATCCAGTAAATAGAAGTTGGTTGTATACGTTCAGTTTTGATCCATTTTTACATGTCAGTGATTTTCATTCTAAGGATAATGCTCTTGCTCAGGGAATCCTGTCCGAATATGCAGTTTGAATTTGTAATTTTGAAGAAGGAAAACAGATTTGCTGTGGAACATAGAAATGAGCAATAAGTATTCCCTGACTACTGCAGTGAAGGGAAAGGGAGGAAATATTGCCACCTAGTGAGTGATTTGCCTGATTTGGAAAAGAATATAAGTGACTTCAGCACAGTTGAAGAGGGGGACAACAAGACGTTCACAATGCAGCCAGGAGAGCTCATACGCCACATCTTTGGTTTTGGAGTAGAATATGTGACTGGGATCTGTTCACCGCTACCTTCAGTATGGAGCAGAAAAATGTGGAATGACATCCAGCTGCTAAAGATGTTAATGATCACGAAAGATTTTTGCTGGAGGATCAGATTGATTAGTGCTGAATTGAGGTTTTTGACTCTGTGTAACATCAGTGGAATGGAATTATAGCAGGATGAAAAGCTGCTTAATGCATCACAGTTTAGAGGCAGAATTAATGTGTGCCCTGTAGGCATGGCACAGTGTGATCAGGGGATCAGAAGCAGCAGAAAATACGGAGATAAAAGCAGATAAAGAAGCAGGATTTATGGTACTTGCTGCTTATGTCTTGTAATCATCAACAGCTTAGATTTGGCTATAGAAATACAAGTACATTGTAATGTTGCAGTTGGCTGTTGACAAATACCAGTTAAATACCCTGTCTGTGCATCAGCTGCCGAGGTTGTAAAGGAATTTGGTCAAAGCAAATTTGTATTTTTGTACCATATTTTGCAAACACTACAGTTTTTCATCTTCTGAGATCCCTGGTTACTCTCAGAAAAGTTTCAAAACTGGCAGCTGAAGTAGAATTGGCTTCTGAATTTTAGCCAGCAGGACTCCTGGGCATTTCTCAAATTTCATTTGATTTCTTTCGCAGACTTCCAAAGGCAGCTGCCATCCTCCCCTTCTGAAATTGAATTGAATTGTTAAGTGTGATTGGTTATCTCTCCATGTGGTGCTTAGTGTACTACCTATAGGTTTTGTGCCTTGAAATTTCAACTGTGGCTTTAAGTTAAAAACATAAGGTCCATGGTGAAGATATAATTACTAGATAAGATTGTCTTTTCAGTTAAAGATTTAATACTGCTTGATAAATAGTGACTTCAATAGATGTACTTGTCAGGATGTACTCTTTGCTAAACAGGATCTGATCATGCAACTTCTCTAGAAGTAGTCTTTACTGTTCAGTTAGTCCTTGTGACTTGGAAAGTAAATGGGAAGTTTGTAAAGAAGAAAGATTAGATCAATTCTTAGTCATACTCAATTCAAAAGCAGTGGTACCTAAAAAGGTACCAAATTGCAGCTTGCTGCTAGGTGGGTGGGCGGTGATGTAGTTTGGGCACAGGGTTAAAATGAATTTACCGAAACATTCATAAATACTGTCAGATCCAAATGTTTGGGATATGGATGACTGCTTATGCCAACCTTAAATCTCCCAGAAATATTTCTGTTACTTTTGTCCTGAAGCAAAGCACTGGTGGCAAAGTCTCCACCTTGTCACTCTGAATCAATGCAAATCACTGCTCTGTCTAGCAAAGAGGTAGTTTTTATGGCAAGCACTGATTTTTATTTTTTTTCCCCTAAAGGACTATTGCAGACAAGGATAGAACGCTTGTCACAACTATAAAACACTTTTATGTGTACGGAAAGCTGAGTTAAACTGCATCTATAGATCAGTGTTTTGCAGCTTCAAATATGCGATAAAGATAAAATACGTATTTAGTTTTGTGGATCAGTTCCAAGATGTTAAACAGTGTAAGAGTTTGAGAGAAACAGCTATTTATAGATGTGGCTGCAGAGTCTCTGGATCAGATGTATCTTATTTTCCCATACAAAAGTTTTAAATATTTTAAAAATATACATAAAATATGGAAGCAAGATTTTGTATATCTGCTTCCACCAAAGCTTTAAAAAATTAATTGCTTTCTCCAGTTTTTTTTAATCTAACCATTACATTTACTGTTCAGGAACTTTGATTTTGGGTTTAGAAGTCAAGCAAAATTTAATGTTAGAAAACCAGTGCAAATTTTTTACGTTAATTTTATCTTCCAAAATCTTTTGGTTTTGTGGTAGCAATGTGTCTTGCCATGTCTGTAGCTACATGGAGGCAGATGCCTATTTAATTAAGATTTCAGATGAGCCATAGTTCAAGAAATGGGAAATCCATTTCTATCACTGAATTAGGGTCTGACCCAGTGCAAAGCACCTAGCAATGTGGCTTCTCTTCTGAAGCAAACTGATTTGGTGATGGAGTTGTAGCAGGCAGTTTTGAGATACTGTGATGCCTCTTTGCTTGCCAGGGCAGCATTCCTAACGCTACATGGCGTTCTCCCAGCGAGGAAGTGTGGGATGAATTCCCCAGGCTTCTCTAGGTGTTCTTTCCATCCCAAACTTTTTCCTGTCTTTTGTCACTGTTGGATTTTGCAATTGCAAGCACAGGCTGTTCAGCAGGATTGACTACTGAATGTGCTGTTCCTATTTCTGGCTGCCTGTGGCTCAAGGCAAGCAGGGAATGATGTTTCTGCCTCAGGAAATTGGCATCTGTGTTGGCCGAAGTCCTGCATGTGTCCCAGCCCGATCCCTAATTCTGATCAGCACCGTCTGCAAGCTGCGTAATGAAACAGAGAGGCTCTAATTATGTGATAGTCTGCTAGTACCGAACTGTAAATGGCATCCTGACGCTTTAGCAGTGGAAGGCTGATTCTTAATGAAATTGGCCCCTGCAGTATCTCAGGTGGAGCTGTAACTTTTTAATGACTTCTTGAAGACAGGTCATGGTTTTATAATTATCTGTATCTCTGAATATAGGGGAGTATCATTCCATTCCTCTCTCAAAGGCTTTTACCTTGTTTTCTCCCAGATTCCAGAAACTGCTGAGCGGTTGTGATTGGTGTGTCCTTGGTGTTTATTTTAGTCATTGTAGACATAAATGCTTTTTACCCTTATTATTTATATGCTATTTGACTACCAGTAAGTGAATTTGCAGCATTTAAGCTGGCATTTATTAATGACAGGATGCACAGTCTGACCTACTTTTCTGTGCACTACCAACAGTGAATATAACCCCTCGGATGAGAAATGAGAAAACTGCCAGAAAGGCTGGTATAAAGGATTCACAGAATGCTACATGATCAAATACTACTGAATAATATAGCAAAGCTGTATCACTGAATCTATTGAAAGATATAAAATATGGTTTAAATAAATATATCATGTGTGCTGTTCAGAAGGTGGGGAAAATAGCAAACATTTCTTTGATCGAATCTAAAATTAGAGGTGTGCTTTCATGTTGGAAAACTATTCTCCATGCACTTAAATAGTGTGATTTTAGAATTATAAGCATCTTGTGGCTACACTAAGAAGTCTTTGTATCGTGGTCATTCTACAAATACAGAAAGTTTAATTTTTTAAAAGAAATTTAAGAGAGTTTTATTTGTAAGGGTGCTTTTTTTCCCCTTCTTTTTTCCCCTTCTGGTCAATTCTGCCACGTTTGTGCAAAAAAAACCCCAAACAAACCACCAAACAACAACAACAACAAATTCCCTTAGTTCCTCCCTGGTGCTGTGGTATTGTAGATGCCTGACCATTACTTTCCCACACATGATACCTGCTTCAGGGAGCCTTTGCCAAAGGTGATTTAAAAAGGCATAAGCAGAAGAAGTAGTACTTCACTTTGTGACAGCTACAGGTTATTTGATATCTTGCATATTCCTCTGTGTCACCATCTGAGGGGATGTTTGTTAAGCAGCACAGCCTGTCTCCTCGTAAATACCAGTTGCAGAAAGCGTGGAGAAAAAAAGATGGTAAGATTGACGATACCGGCATCTCTCTTCAGCCTTGCCTTTTCCACTTCAGTCTCTAACAGTAGTTGGAACTCAGGAGCATATGAAATAACTCTGAGTTATATAAAGGTGGTAAAAGAGACTAAAATTACAAGATGTAATTGGCATGGATGAATGTGTGGTGGAGTGGTTTGGGTGGAAAGGGAAGAGCACCATGAGGTTTTGATCAATTGAGAGTTTCTGATCTCCCTGAGATATCTGCTGTGGGGTGGGGTTTTTGGGTTGTGGGGGTTTTTTGGGGTTTTTTTGGTTTGTTTTTTTTTTAAATAATGTGACCAAGAGTGGAATATAGGTGTAAGAAAAAGATTGATTCTCTTTCATAAATGCAGTGACAGATTCATGATACTTGTCTACTCCACTCCACACCTGACATGCTTGCACCTTTTTCACACACTTGCTATCCCCAAATCCTGTAATCCATGGGCAATTTCTTAAAGGAAATGCAACTTTTGTCTACTTTCAATTTTTATGCCTTGGAGATCTAAGGTATCACTGAGCATTGCTGGCAAAACCAGTGCTGGAGTCTGACACCTCCACCTCAAGAGCAGAACATATAGAAACAGTAAAACTTGTACAACCACAGTTGAAGAAATAACTATTCTTCAGAGGTGGCTTTTCTTGGGTTAAACTTGGGCAACTTCAGATAGATGGAGGTGCTAGTTCTCAGGAGCTGAGCCTGGGAACAGGAGCCAAAAAATGTTATAAGCAGTTGGCATTGTCTGCCTATTCTTGTGATGAATGTACACAGCATAAAAGCTTGATAGTGTGTGGCCTTAACTTTGTATCATTTGATGATTACTCTTCCTTCTTTGGTTGAAAACCAAAAGTTTAATATTTTAAAGTTACATGATTTACTATTTAAACATAATTTTTACTCCTTCCTTTTTTTCTCATTTTTCAGTGACAATGACAAATATTGGAGAAAAAGGTAAGATTTTTATTAGCTGTTTATAAATGGAATTCATATATCAGGATAATATAGTAGTTTACTAATAGAACTGAGATACCAATCTAACCTGTTTTAAATAAGTGTATTTTTTTGTGTTCCTCAGCTCCTTTTATTATCCTGCTGTTCCTGAATATTGTTTTAGCCATTCCAAATAGAGATGAGAAAAATTAGAACTTTTTACTCTTCTTACTGGCTTTCTGAATTATCAAATAAAATATTCCTTATGTTCTGTTCTTGAGAACAGAATTTATTCATAACAAGGAAAGCTCTTGTAAAACCAGGACTTCTAAAGATGAGCAAGGTGTTTGTGCAGAGTGCAACATACTTAAACAGGAGATGAATTTTTTCTGCAGTTTCTTTTTAGCCAGTGTCTTTGAAGAAACAGAATCCTTCAGATACGTAACCTTTTTAGAAGATAATAAAACTGCCTGATTAGCTGTCATTAGAGTTCCTACCCTGAGGCTGTAGCATGTTTAGATTGCTTTTCCAGATGCTATTTAATACTACAGCACAACATGGAAGTGTAAAATGTGGGGCTGCAGAGCTTTTGGAGGAAGGGGTTGGGGGTTAGGAGACAAACCGTATGCTTTCTTTGTTTGTGTAATTCCAGCAGGTTTTATTAAGTCATTGGCGACTCACTTAGGAAGTGTTTACCAATTAAGAAATACTTGCTTGAAAAACTGTTTCCGGTTCAGTGATCTCTACCCCCATACAAGTGGATAAGCCTACCTGCAGACTTGGAAATAATTCCAGTTTCTTGCTGCTCCAAAGTGTGTGTTGTTAGGCATTGTTCACAAAGCACATTAGAACTATCAGCAAAAGACATTAGGGAACATTAAATTTCCTTATTTTTAGCTGCTCAAAGCCTTGGTGAGCTTCAGCCAGTCAGGAGAAATTTACCCTGGTTGTACTTTTGCCTTAAATGTTTTCAGGGGTGAAAACTGCACAAATGGGGCTCAGCCCTGTTACGGTTCCTGCAAATTTCCAGGCAGCTCTAGCTATGCTAGCTATTTCTTAATGGGTTGCCTTCAAGCAAGGGATACACCATTTGGGGTTTTTTTTGGTTGGTTGGTTTGTTTGTTTGTTTTTTCAGAAAAAGTGTAAAATAGAGGGATTTCTGCCCAGGGAGCTCAGGACAGTTCTGCTTTTTCTGTCTCAAGGGAACTGAGGTTCTTATGTTGGACTTCTGAACACCCACTGGGTAGCCCAGGGTCTCCATTGTGGTGCAGGGGAACTGGTGGTAGGTAGCCTGGGAGGAGTGACTGGTTGGGACCCCAGTGAGATTGGAGAACTGAGCTGCAAGACTAAACAAGAAGAGCTTAAGTATTCTGCAGACTTTAAAGGGGAAATATGGCATAGTGTCTTTACGTTAAAATTTTGTCTTCCTCCAGTGTTTTTTTTTTTTTTAATGTATGAAAAAGGGATTTTCTTGTCCATCACAGTTACTGTTACTCTCACAACAATAAAATGTAGCTGCAGATTAGTAAACGCATAGTGCACAGAACTGAAGTAACTTGCCCTACCTTGCCCTCGCTTTATGCCATGAATAAAAAAAATACTGATTTTGTTTGAGTCAATCAGGTTTTTTTAGAGTTGATAGAACTGTTCTGATAAAAATGTGGGCTGTTCCTGCCAGATCCTTGTGCAGTAACAAGATGGTCATTTAGTGTATTGTGCTTGATGTGGAATCCAGTTCTGTCACTTATACTGATGAGATTTTTTTCAGTTCATAGACATAGAATCTTTAAGGTTGGAAAAGACCTCCAGGATCATCAAGTCCAACCGTCAACCGACGTGGCATATGGCTCTTTTCCCCATCATCCCAAAACCTTTGTACAGTGTTGCTCCTCAGATTTTGTTAGCTTTTGTTTATTATTTTTAACTGCGTGCTATTTTTTTGAGAAAAGAAAGTTCAACACCAGAAACATTTTGTTCAGTGTTACTTTTGAGGCAAATTTACAACAAACAAGAACATGCTGGGCTACTTTTCCTGCACTTAGACACACCATCGTGTGTGTGTTATGGAAAATTCTCTAGCACTGAATGGCATTACATATATAAAAACATGGCCTAACCATACAAGGGCAGTATTTCAGATTGTGTAGTGAAAGTACACAAGCTTCCCGTTATGATGTCCTTTATTTGCTGCCTCTCAGCCCAAGGAAGAAAAATCCAAGGAAATACTCTCTTGTGCATTAGAGCAAGTTAATTGGGGCATACAAGTTTTGGATTTACTATCTACTGTAGTGAATTGGTTAGTACAGTGAGAGCTTTTAAATGGAAACACCTGTCTGTCCATGGCAGGCTCTTTGGAAAAGTTAATGTTACCTTCTGTATTCTAGTAAAACAGCTCAGCCTGGTAAATGTTGACTGGCATCTATTAAAAAAAAAAATAATGGAAGAATACATCTTTGGCTGTGAAGAATATAAAGTAGTGTATGAACATTTGCATTTCAAGAACTTGCAGGTTTTTAAAAACCACTCTACTGTCCTCTATCCTAAAAATCTAGCAAAACAAATTAACTGGTTATGGTTACTGCTTAGGTATCATATGTGTATCCACTCAAAGACTCCCCTTGCTCTCATCATTGTTTAGGTAGCTATGCTTCCTTTTGGGGGGCTTGGGGGTTTTGGGGGTTTTGTTTGGGTTTTTTTGCATGGCTGGCAGTCTCCCTACATGGTATATAAAGCTAAAAAGCAGAGATGTATCAGTTAAATAGGATTTAACAAATGCATAAAGGGAGAGTGCTTGCTAAATAATTATGGGACTCTAATAGGCTATTAACCATTCCCCTCAAAATCTAGTTATAGATGTAGCCTGTATCATGACTTTCCCCACACAGTCTGTATTTGTCTCATGTAAAATTGCAATGCAATAGTTTTGTTGCAATGCTTTTGCAGAGCCTCTGTATGTACATCTGTTAGAGTAACTATCTGTGAAATGTACAGCATCCGTTTGTAAGTACTATAATATCACCGGTCTGTTTGTATTAATTCTGTTCCTTTTTGATTTTAGTTGTGTGCCTGGTTGCTTACCACATATTTTTCATGCTGTTCGTCTGGTCATATTGGAAAACAATCTTTACGCTACCAATGAATCCTTCAAAAGAAGTAAGATAAACTTAACTTTTGTTTCTGAAATAGCCTAGTCAAATGCCTGATTTTGTAGTATTTGAATAAACTAGACTCTGATCTCATGTAGTTTTACACTGTGTAGAAAAATACAGATGGTAGTTACAGCTTCTTAATAGGAGTTAAGTCAAATTGCAAACAGGATAATGACCATGACCAAGACAAAAAAAATTACACCTTCTCTAAGTTTTAAAGTTTTTTTTTAATAGATGTTTTTAAATTAGATAATAGTTATTAAGAAGAAAAAAACCTCTCCACTTGAAAAATATATTTTTATACTTTAAAAATATTACTTGAACTAGCACCTTAACTCTTTGCACAGGAATATAATACTTTTATGTGGGCAAAAAATTGATTTCCCTGTGTTTAAGACTTGTATTGCCTGTCAGCATCTGTCTGTTGTGCTCTGAACGAAAGCTTCTTCCCTGTCCATTTTGATATGAAGGAACGTGGGGGTTGTGGTGTGAGTGCACAACAGGTAAACTGATGCTGGGAAGCCACAGCTGGCTAGGCAGGAAGGGAGCTAGTACAGAACAGCTGCATGGAAAAGCGGTCTGAGTCAATATATACCCCAAGTCTATGTCCAGAGAGTACAGAAGTGTTAAGCAGCATCCAGCTGTTTTGGAGAATATTAAGATATAGCATGATGTAGCCTCAAGATAATTCCTTTAGTACAGTATTGAGGGTTTTTTATGAGTTTAGTTTCACATTCTTTCTAACATTAAAAAAAAAAAAAAAAAGAAACTATCAATAGTCTTGATTAAAATCCTCCCTGTGCAACTTGGTACAACCAGCGCAACTTTTTGGCCTCTTCCATCCTGTCTTTGTACAGAAGGCTGACAGTCCTCAGTAGGTGCTATGTCACTCAACCTCTGAGGTCAAGAGGAATAGTGCTGTGGCTGCTCTGGAGTTTGAAACATTCACAAAGCCAATACTTCGGCATGGACTCATAACTCTAGCTCTTGTAACTATCATGCCAACACAAAATAAACAGCTTGTGATTTCTGCTGTCTATTGTGCAGAGGTTCTTTTCTGAATAGCTTTCATTCACTAGTAAGATATGTAATTGTGGAAACAAATAGATAATTCAAGTAACTGGCAACTTCCTTCAATTTCACACTGCAGTCTTTACTACAGCTTGGGGCAGAGAGCAACAAAATAAATTAAGAACCCATTTCATTTGGTAATTACATAGCAAAATATATGCATGTATGTGGTGATTGTAGTGATAATTAGAAGGGTTTTCAAGTCACTGGGCTGATGCCAATAGAAGACTTCCAAAACATTTTGACGAATCCTTAGTAATTATAGTGGGATTCCAAAGTCTTTAGACAATGCTACTGAGAACTTCAAATGGGATATTAAAAATATTGTAGTTGGTAACAGAAAGCAATGTGTGATGTTTCTGTGTTCTTTGAATTTACACAATGTTGCTGGCAGTAAGTGACATGTTTGTTGTTCCATGTCTTTTTCCTAATCTACTAGAGCAGTATTTTTAAAATTAATTAGGGTATTTTGTAATAAGTTACTGCTTGGCTTCCAGTTTCTATGATGAAGTCTGTAAATGTAAAAGGATGTGTTTTCAACTTAACTGAACTGACTTACCAACTATAGCAAATACTCGATTGAAGACTGAAAAACAGATAAAGCTTTTGCGTTTTGTTTTCATGAATACCGCAGCTGGTGCAAACCACGCAGCCTGTATATTTCTTTTTAAGCTTATTTCAATGTATGAAAAGCACTAAAGTTCTGGCTGCAGCTTCTCTTTAAGAGACTTTGAGGGACTTCACTTTAGCATGTGCCATTCTGTACCTGTGTGTACCAGCTAACTACAAACATTGCGTGAAGATGGGAGAGAGGATGGTTTCCCAGACAGGAAAGTTTTGTAGACTTAGGACTACTCTGGGAACTAACACAAAATGATGGAACAGTAGCTCTGTGTACATCAAACAGGAAGCATTCAAAAAAAAAAAAAGTATTCTGAACCAAGTTTCTGCAGTGAGAAATCCTATGTGTGCCAATATAAATCAATTCAGGTGTTGGCAAGGGTGTATTCTTGCAGGGAAAAAATGAAAGGTGACCTGAGAAACTTGTGCTAAATGTTGAACCTCCAGTTTCTGGAAGATTGTGAGCTTTGTTGGGAAGGTTGAGCGGTGCCTCCTCTCTGGAGGTGAGAATAGGCTCCTAATTGTATGTTTCTGTCTGCTTTCTTAATTTTACGTGCATCACTTTCATCTAGGAAAAAAATTGAATATTATTGTAATCACTAGCC
The DNA here is from genome assembly GCF_011004875.1 of Balearica regulorum gibbericeps. Classification (NCBI taxonomy): domain Eukaryota; kingdom Metazoa; phylum Chordata; class Aves; order Gruiformes; family Gruidae; genus Balearica; species Balearica regulorum. Next base: position 49,517,871 of record NC_046187.1, on the reverse strand, counting down.
TTTCTATAGACGTAAATGTTCTGCAGAGGGCTTCTGTTTCTACTACAGGTTAGAGACAGCACCTCTTCCTGCCAAATACAGACTTCTTTTCAGGGGTGATTTTGCATCCTGTTTCTCTGATAGAGATACCAATGACTTCGGCATCTGCCTGTTTCTAGAAGCTACAGTGACAAAGCTGACTGTGTTGCAGAGGACTTCAGAGTATAAGAAATTTGGACTACCTCGTGTATACCATGCATCTCTCTCAGTAATTTTTACTCTCTCAGCTCTCACTAGAGCAACATTTGTTGTTGCCATTTTGGGCAGTGACAGAAGTTGTCCTTTCATGCAGGAAGGTGTTCAGACGTGGTTATTCTGTCATACCAGACACCCATCTCTACCTTCTCTCAGGCAATCACTGAAGTAAAACCACATCCTAACACCTGCATGAAGAGAACAGCAACTCTCCAGTGGCAAAGAATAAAAGGGAAAATGCCAGACACCAGAAGAGAGATAAAACTATCTTTTCTGCTATTGCTAGTAGAGTATTTTCTTACAGTTAAAGACTGACATCCCTAGCTTATATTCACTAGCTGATATTTAGTATTACAGAAGTAAATTAACTGACCTTTCAAGGAAATGGTAAACTCTTGATCCCTCTCTTGAGGAGTGTTGCTTGTTACTTCTGGAAGCATTCAGCATTGCATCAATACCAAATCAGAAATAATTTTAATTTTGTCTTCAGTTGCCCTAAACTAAATTAGTAGTCTTAGGAACATTGGGTTATTTGCTGTAATACCTTGTACGTGCTGCTAATCTATCTTTATATAATGAATATTTGTTTCTCTTTACATCTCTACAGATACTTCTTTAACTTGAAATTTGCTAACATAGCTCTGATTTTAAAAATTATTCCAGTTTCATCTATCATATTCAGACAAGGAATCCCTAGAGAGGGAGCCTAGAGGTGAATCCCAGCAAGAAGTCTTAAGACGGGCAGCCAAGGATCTTCCTATCTATACACGGACAATGTCTGGAGGTAAATAGGTGTTCAGGAGACCACTGAAGGCAGATGTCTTGATGTACTACCTAAACGAATTTAAAAAAAAAATTCAAGGGTTTGAACTGTATGAAGAACTGCTCTTCATACTTCATAAAATAACAAAGTGACCCAAGAACTTAACTTTAATGCAGCTTCATACGGCTACATGTATTCAATGGAAAGATTGTTGGAAAGTAACTTGCTGTGTACAGTTTAGGATTTGCTAAATGTGTGCAAACTGACATTAACAAATAGCTTGTAATACTAACAAACTGCAGAAAAGGCTGTAGCAGTCTTTAACTGCACAGATTTCTTCTTTCATAGGTTAAAAAAATATAAAAAATAATCACTGTCTGCATGTCATGTATAGCTAGATAAATCACAGTAAGAAACTGTTACTGTTTTACTTGCTGGTTGTTCAGTTGCGAGAACAAAAGTTCTTCCAAACTAAGAGTTAATCTTAACCTGCTGATATGGTAAGTTTGTGAATGCTGGCTAGCTAAGCAAATCCAAGAGATAATCTCATATAGTAAATTAAAGCTGTTAGAATAATAGCCTAAAATAGCTATATTGTTGAACAGTCTTTAAAGTTTTTCCAGTCTAGTGAGGGTTTTGTTGGTTCACTGGTTGCTTTGCAGAGCTAAGGGGTTTGGAAGAAAAAGCCCTGATTAGCCTGATTAGCAGAGATTGCAAAAACTGAGCTTTTTGGGTTCACTTTGCTAGATTCAGCATTGCAAGTACTTAAAGAATGCTTCAATATTTGCAACTGTTTCTGATCGTGCTGAAATGCTTTCCTGGGGGTTCAGCTGGGCTGAGCTGCTAGTATTTACTTTTGCGCCGGCTTCAGAAATCAAAATGTGTAACTACATTGAGACCTAATCTTGGAATTTTTTCTTTAGCAATCAGATACTGTGACAGATGCCATCTTGTAAAACCAGATCGTTGCCATCACTGTTCTGTATGCGACAAGTAAGAAAATATTTTAAATAAGTGGCTTTCTGGATAAACAGATTTTTTTTTTCTTGACACAGGAGCTTTTATTTTTTTATGCCTAGATTTTTCAGGTTTAATGTTTTGGCAGAGAAGCTTTTTTTATTCCTTAGATTTTTTTCCAGGTTTAGTTTTTGTTTGTTTGTTTATTTATTTCTAAAGAAGTCTGTAACTTACTCTAATTCATTTGATGGTTTTCTTGATGCCAACATGGATTACATGGTCTTACACATTCTTTACGTAATGGTTAAAAATTATGAATATTAATAAAGAACTTTCCTTAAAAATGTAACCAAAAATAGCTGATAAACAAAAATTTGCTTTTTTTGTTAGAATCTGAATAAAGATCACTACCCATCTCAATCTAATCATGATGTCACTTACATCTTATCTGAGGTAATAAACTTAATATCCTATTTTTCATGGGATAACTTGCAGGTTAATTTTATTTAAAGAAAGAAACAACCAAGCATTCCCCATTTCTAACTGAAGCCGCAAAATAAAGTTTTTGTTTGTCTAACACCAAATGAAGTTCACCTCCATATTCCCCAGAAATCTATTTGCTTCCTAATAAAATCTTTCTTTCGGCTGTTCTTCTCTCTGACCTTTCTCCAGTTAACTTGGATGTCTGTGTTTCTCCACTCTTGCCCCCAGTGTTTTTTAAATTTCCAACTTTAAGGGGCTTCCTGAAAGGTTGATTTGTTCCAAGTACTCTTCAGGTGATAATGCATCAAACCTTCCAACACAACCATGAGGCAGAGACGACTTTCCATTTTGTCCAGCAAAACAGCAGAGGCACTGAAAGAGTAACTGAGTTGAGGCAGAAAGAGGATCTTGGTTGTGTTGTATGGGATGGTAGTTGCAATGTAAGACAGAAATGTTCTCGTGTCTGAGCAGGGTAGGGAAAAAGGGTGACCTGGGTTATCCAGTGAAATGTGAGTGAAATTTGCAGAATGCCTTTAGTTACTACCTTTTGCAGAATACTTTAATTTTGTCCTTACCTTGTCAAAATTCACTTGCTTCAATGATACCTGATTTCCTTGCGCATGTTTTATTGTGGAGAGTGATTAATTGCAAAAATGCTTGGGATTTTTCATACAAGGTAAGTTCTTAAAAACCTCCAGTGCATCTGCATATATTTCTATAAAATCATGTACTTGGAAATATATTTAGTTGCATCACTAAGTATATAATAATTGAATTAGCCTAGTTTCTAGGTCTCTGTCAGAGAATAAACAATAGTTGAAAAACCTATTCAGAATGAGAACCAAATCCTAAAGCTGAAGTTATAGATTGCATTTTCTTAAATCACTAAGCTCCAGACAGAAGAAGCATTTTGAGTTTGGGTTACCTACAGTTTACTTGTAGGTAAACTGTATTATGTGAATTTAAATAGACATCTTTGTTAAATAGATTAGGTAACCAATAGTACGTATGGGTAATTCTTAATCTGTATGTGAATAATTTAAATCTGACACATAACTGTGCTTCTGACTTTTGTTTTTCTTTTGCCTTTTGCAATGCTTGGAATTATCTTGGGGTTTTTTTTAAGATGCATTTTGAAAATGGATCATCATTGCCCTTGGTGAGTATACTATTGGCTTTCTTTTCTTACTTTCTGATTTGATAAAATAAACTCTTGAGGGGCCTGTTATGAAGGTGATGCTTCACTATTCCTAGAGTTAGATGCTTATGTGAAGTTAATGGTCTTGCAGGACCACTGGAGTTACTTACTGTATATCCTCTTTTCCTAGTTGTGAGATGTGGAAAGAAGTTCGTGTATCATTTTTCTTAGACCATTGAGTTAGGTACCTCCATGTTTTTACAGTTAGGATGAGGTAGACTTCTGGTCAGTAAGAAAACTTCTTTTAAGAGTTGCATCTTTTCTTCATGGACTTTGAGTTTGACTGTTACTGTGGCTTAGTTGCATTGAATGATGAAATACTGCCCTGGGATAAAAACCAAAGGGAAGGGCAGTGCCTTGTTCCCCTTGTGGAAACTCCCAGGACCGCTTGAGTGGGCTTGCTGGAAACAGCAAGTTAGCTTTTTTTAGTTATATGGGTTCTTTGTTTTCTTTCATTTTTTCTCCCCTCTCCCTCCCACCCTCCCTCCTTTTGCTGCCATGTCAGCCTGCACAGTGGTTTTGTTTTCCTGTCTTTCCTCCGCTGCCCTTGGAAACAGTGGGTAGACAGGATGTGTAATTAATTTTTTGTCAGTTTGGCAGGTATGTCACAGAAATAATTAAAGGTAATTGTTTAGTAAGGTCCAAGTTAAGAGGATTGAGTGGTAGATGGCAGTTCTTCACCACATGAAACCGATCAGAAAAGAAGAATCTCCTGTGTTGGACAAACTGAATGGTAGACAGTCCCAAGCGGCTGGTTTGACCTTCTTAAATCAAATTCCTGGGCAGAGGAGACTCTGTCCTGGGGGAGGAAGGGATGCTGTGCTCAAGGGTTCTATGGGAAATATCATATGGCTATTTTGCCAACCAAAGTAAGGGTGTAAATCAGTATAATGGGTGGGGTTTAGCCCCCCTGAGAACATCATTAGGTCCTGCTTTGCTTTTTGTGTTGGTATTTTTTGGTGGGAGCAAGTTTGGTGGGAAAGAACCCATGTGATGCTTAGGGAGAGTGATGGCAATTACTACTATTTTAATATTCTGCTAGGAGAAGGACTTCTGGAGAGAGGACAGGTAAAAATAACCTAGGTAAAGTAAGCTGGAGCATTTGGAAGGCAGAGGTAGTATGATGGTAGTCATGTCCTAGCCTCAGGGCAGCTGTCTTCTGCTTTTTGGGAGGCTTTATTTTGGCTATCACTCTGGCACTAATGGAAGTGCTGTGATAAATGGAAATATTTAATGCTAATTGCCCTCTAACTATTCTAAAAGGTTTAAGTGATGCAGAAATAAAAGCATTAGTGATTTCTATGCTAGTGCTGCTGCTACTCATACTGTATATGGATGGAGCTGCAGGCAGGAATGCGATGGCTTGATGCATCACCAAAAATATAATTTGTATATAACAACTCTGATACTAACAAGGCACGTTAGGAGTACCTCAGGAATCATTTTAAACATCTCTCCTTTGTCAGAGTCATCCGAAAAGAATTTAGCATCTCCTTAATTCTGTATGCTTTTTGTTAACCGAGTTGCATCACCTTTGGTGTCTTATAAGTTATTTCTTTGCCTGCATTTTCAATAAACTAACTCTTGAGACAGAAAGGATCTCTCTTTTTGTTGTACTTCAAAATTAAACATTTTAAATCTTAACTGTAATCCAAATTGTTAACCTGGACTGTTCTTCTGTATGAATGTTTTGCTGCAATAGCACACCATTATTTAGCCAGTTGTCAGTACGTTTATCAGTTTTACTCTTCATCCATTTTAAATTGGATGAAAGCAAAGAAAATAACTTTCATTACATTCCATTTTTACTTTTGTTTTGTTATCAGGGTGAACAACTGTGTAGGATTCTCCAATTACAAATTTTTTCTTCTCTTCTTGGCTTACTCACTACTGTATTGCCTTTTCATTGCTGCAACAGATTTACAGTATTTTATCAAGTTTTGGACAGTAAGTACCCTAATCTACGTACTGTCTTTAAGCGTGTGAAGTGACCCCTGTGCAAGAAGTCTTAAGATTCCGAGGCATTACATTGTAATCTAGTATCTCCTAATATGAGGTACAAAAGTTTTATCTAATAAGTGTAGTCCTCTATTTTTTTCTGTTTGTCATAGTTTATGAATTGTCACTTATTTCTTCATTATTTTGAAGCTGTGTAGAACAAGTATGCAATTATTTAGAAAACATTTTACAAGGGAATTTATACTGTAGATAGATTTTGTTAACTTCTTTTAATGCTGTCCTGTGAAAAAGCTTCAGAGAAATCTTCTGGTATTTTAGTTATTATCTGGGTTCACAACTTAGGATATTACCTTCTAAGATTTGCAATATTTATGCTATAATATAAATATTCTGAAAAGGCTAATTAAGGCAATTTTTGTAAAGATATATTTTTCTTCACTAAAAGACACTTCACAGTTCAGATCCAAATTGCAGATTCCTGTTGTCAGTATTTATACTTTCTCAAGAAAGGGCCCCTTCTTGAACTTAGCTGCTGTCAGCAACCTAATTGCCTGGCTGTCTGTATATAGAAGGTGTATAATTCATTTATTCAGACTCTTGTTGTGTGGTACGTTTGTGTCTACACTGAATTTGATTTGGCTGAATAGAGGATTTATTAATAATCAAATTAAACAGCTATTTCCCCAATTCTAATGGCATAATTTTTTTTATTTTATTTTTAGAATGGCCTTCCTGATACTCAAGCCAAGTTCCACATCATGTTTTTATTCTTTGCTGCAGCTATGTTTTCTGTTAGTCTGTCTTCTCTCTTTGGGTATCACTGTTGGCTTGTCAGCAAGAATAAGTCTACATTAGGTAAGTAGATTTAATGCTTTTGTGTTTGACAGCACTAACTAAATAATAAATGTATATTATATGTATGGGAGTAATGGAAAAAGCAGGCAGTCCTATACAAGTTCCTTGGACCCTGGTTAGAAGTGCCCGGATCTGGCAGTGTCCGGTACTGACTCCCCAGTTCTGCTGCTCCGCGGAAATTCATGACTCTCTTCCTCCTGCCCCAAGGGACCAAGCTATTAATGAACTCATCCTCTTTATCCAACTTCCTCCCATCCACAGCTTGTTATTAGAAACTGAATAAATTAAAAAATAAATAAATATGAGATCACTTTGTAATAAATGTTAGATGCACTAAGGCATGCTCACACAAGTGCTTCTTGTTTGGCATTCCAGCCCCCAGGTCAGGGTCCCCTGATGAGGTGTCTCAGGGCAGTGGCGCCAGCCCTTCATTCCCACCCTTGCACGCTGTGGAACCAAAGTTCCTCTGTTCAGTTTGTTAATTTTAAAAACCTCAAAGAAGATGGCCTGTGCTTCTACTCTGGGGCAGTATATATAGCTGCATTGAATGTTGGCGTTAAACTAGGATTTCCCACTGCTTGGATGCATGTTTGGTTACAAATCTTAATAAACAAGCAAATAAATAAATGGAGTTGCAGAAAATTGAGTGCCTGTTCTGTACTACATCCTGGACTGTAATAATACCAATTTGCAATATATTCATTAAAGTTTCTAAATCTCAAAATGCTTTTCTGTTATAAACTGAATTAGAGTAAGCCAATGAATTGATCTGGTTTTTCCAGTTCTCTTCAGATTTACTAATATGTCAATGATTAATGGAAAACTTTTACTATATATCATTGGAAGAAAGCTTGTTTACGTCAAGATTTCTGTAGGATTTGTGGATTTCTTCAATATTCTGAAAAATCATCTACTTAGCAATTAGTATCGGAAAAAATTTGTTCAATCTAGTTGTAAGTGGAGAAAAGTTTTATTAATGATGCTTAAATGAACAGAAATAATTAAGTATTCTGTTTACAAACTATTCTTACCATTTTAGTGCAAAAAAAAAAAAAAATTGTTCAAAGGTAACAATAATGCAGTACAGTTCTAATTCAACATTTCATGTTTTTAAAAAAACAAATTGAATTCCATACAGGTAATAGAGCATGTTTTCTGTACACATAAGCTACTCAAAAAGATGTGTTTGTCTCTTCTTCCCATTTTACTTTGGGAAATTGCTCAATATGTGAAACCCTGAACATGCAATAGTTTGGTAACAAAGCCATGACAGCTTTTAAGCTAAATCAGCCTGGGAGCTGTTTTCCTAACCTGACATGGGCATCTAAAAGGGTATCTATTTTCCCTTCCCCCTTCTTTAAAACACCTTGTAACTAAAGCATACTACATGTTGAAGGTCATTTGTAGCAGTTCATAGCTAAGGATTTACTGGAGAAGGATGATTTCTGCATGGTTATAGCATGGTTTGTGTGAGCTGTACTGTCCGGACATCAGGACATCGTTTGCCTACTGTATATAGCCAATTAAGGGAATTAAATGGCTATCAGTCACTTGGTGGAAAGTGAATGACTTTTGTGCTTCAGGCACTCTGCAACACTTGAAGCTATATTTAGCTCTCTTCTCCAGAAATTTAGGTTGGTTGTCCGTGGGGAATAATCTGGGTCTACGAGTAAAGTGCTTGCTTTATGCAGCTGTAAAAACACACAATATCTTCATTCCCCAGGGCATGAATACTACTAGTCTTACTCCTAAAGTAGGTTAAGCTTTTCTTCTTTTCCATTACTCTTTCTGTAGTAAACCCTTTGTTTCGGTTTTTCGTTCTTGAACACTCTCTGTGCTGTAGTCACATGCTGAAATCTTCATAGAGCATATCAGGCCTTCTTAAAAAGTGAGTTCCTCGCTCTTCCTTGCCTTGATTAGGGAGGAGGGTGGAGGAGACTCCCTTCCTCAGCCACAGGACTTCCTCTGCACACACCGTGACCATCTAGCACTGGCTTTGGCTTTCAGGAGCAGACTGATTTTTGCCGTTGTTTGGGCAGTACAGCCTTTCCTCTTGATGATGGTATTGTCAGTGCAATTGCTTAAGTACCAGTGTGAAACTTAAATGTGCTATCTTGCAAAGAGATCTGATTATTTTATTTTTTTTTAAGAGGTGTTCAGAGCTCCCATATTTCGTCATAGAACAGACAAGAATGGCTTTAGCTTGGGATTCAGCAAAAACCTCAGGCAGGTATTTGGTGACGAGAAGAAATACTGGTTGCTGCCTGTGTTTTCAAGGTACGCTCTGTTTTTAATGCTTCATTTGTTGAAACCATTGAATAATCAGCATCCACAGGGTTTGAGGCGGTGGTTAGTTTTTCGAAATAAGATACGGTAATACTCACTTTAGAAAAAACAGTTGTTCAAAGTTTTGTGGGTTGGGTTTTTTTTGTATGTGTGATACTAATTCTGACTTTCTCAGTCTAGGGGATGGCTGCTCCTTCCCAACTTGCCTTGTTAATCAGGATCCTGAGCAAGCTTCCACACCTGGTGGTCTTAATTCAACATCCAAAAAGTAATCTGCTTTTTGTTACTCATTTCAAATAGTGGATATTCTGTTTTTTGCTGTGCAAATACAAATAGAACCACATATAAGATGCTTAGAAGTGGTAAGCAAATGAAGAGTATCCTAATAATAAATACCAGTCAGATTTTTAACAGCTAAGCTGTAATTCAGCTAATCCTCAGATACATATTTAAATTTATGGAAATAAGGTGGGGGGTTTTTGCCCCCCCAGTGTGCTTTATGTCAGTTCAGTGGCATCCCAGGACCTGAATTTTCCACACCTGCCTAACATTGAGTATCAGTAACATTCTGTTCTGCACACAGATGAGACGGTTAGTCAGTCTGCCTGTGATACAGATGCATTAATTACCTTGCAAGGCTTTGGGGAAGGCCTGCGTCTTCCTATCTGGTGAAAGATGCTTCGCGCAAGGGAATCCCAGGCCTTGGCACTTGTGCCAAAGCGCAGGAAGCTGCATATTAAACGCATGCGTTTTTATTTCTGCTGATAATAGGACATATTTTCTTAGTTCTTATCTTTCATGGACGTGACATCTTTAAAGTGCAAAGAGTATGCAGATGCTCCTTATGCTAAATAAATATAATAGCTTAGTATTTCACATTGTAGCATTTTTGCAACATTTATGTAATGAAGAGTGTGATAAGTATAGTAGACTCGAATATATGACTAAGAAATGATAATGGAATCGTATTGACAATATCGCATTCATAAAAGAAATGCATTATGTTTCAGCTAGCTGTTTATTGACATTTTAAATCTTACCCCAGTGATCCATAGCTTATATTGGCAAGAGACATTGGAGATGTTCTCTCCGCTATTTATCATGTCAAGTTTGTTGTAGTGGAAGAGGATATGGATAGAGTGCATTTGGAACTGGAGTACATCTATTAATATATAATAGCAGCCAAAGAAAAAGTCAGAATGTTTCCCTGTTCTCTGCTAGGGAGTCACTTTTTAGATTACACTGTAGTTGTTACAGATGTAAGCGCAATGTAGGTAATGATAAAAGTGTAGGGATTCATCAGAAAAGCAGCAAGGTAAGCTGGGGAAAATACCGCGTATGACAAACTGTAATGTGTGGTAAGATAATGAAAAAATCACTGCAGGTTACTAATGTTCTTTTATCGGCATTACAGTGAGAACCACCTGTTTCCTGCAAAGCCATTGCGCGATTCCCAGAGCCACCTTCTTACAGATACACCGTCTTGGTCAGAAAGTAGTGCAAAGGCTGAAAAGGGCAAAGTTGGTAAGGAACCGATTTCTGAGCAATGACTCGTTTTGTAATAAACTTCATGAACTCTATTTTAAAAGCACGTTCGTAGGAAATTCTATGTATCGAGCTGTGGTGCCCTTCCCAGTTAAACCTGACCAAGAGATACTGAGAATATCAACACCAGTAGGTGCTAATTATCTTTTAGGCTAAGCCTGATAATTCTTTTGGCGACAAATTGCTTCTACCAGAATATGATGACACTTTTTGCAGCTAGTGAAAAGCCATGTCATGGACAGAGGACAGGAGTAGGCTTGGTAATAGTGGAATGACCCTAAGGTGAATTGTTAATTACACGTTGTATTATTTGCTGAAATAGACATGAGACCTTTTCCTGTGGAAATACCATTTTTTTTGTCTTTAAAGGTATGAGCAATCCTGCATTAACCATGGAAAATGAAACCTAATTTCCCTTAAAAGAAACATCTGAATATGTAAGGAAAGGTATGTTAATATTTTCTGTACTTAATATGTTATTCCATGATTCCTCAACACTTGAAGATTGCACAAAAGAAAATAACTAAAGCACTTCCTATCTGTTTTCTTTTCTTCAATTTAATTTTTCTTTTTTTTTTTTTTTTTTTTACCATGAGTAGTAGCACACTAATTCAGTTTTAAACTAAACCTCCTATTTCTTGATGTGTCATGCTTGCCAAATAGTTTAACATTTATAGCCATTGCTTTTAGGTAATACTCCAAAATATTATTATTACCTTTCTTTAGAAAGATCATGAAATTGTGACTATTCAAGTTGTCCAGCAAATATTTGTAAAGCTAAGTTTGAAAACAGAGTTAGTTCTGAACACAAAGATCATAGCTTGGTCTGCTAAAGCAGGTAAAGGTCTATCAGATGATGAAGGAAAAAAGATTTATTCTAATATGTAAGCTATTAGCAGCTTGTTCTTCTATGCCAGGTACTGAGCTGCATCCTATTTAATAACAAAAAAGTTCTGCCTATGGAAGACAAAAGGTGTCCGTATGACTTCCTGAGCATTTAGTCACCTATTGTTAAAAACAGCTGAGATTTTTTTTTGATTTCTTGCATTGATATCTTGCAACATAGACTTCTTGGAAGTCAGGTTTGAGAAGCAGCTAGTAAATTCTTTTGAGAGGAGGGGACCTCAGTTGGGTTGCGGGGAATGAACACAATCGATCATCATATTCTCTTTAGTACTGGAAGATTTCTAACTCCATCAAAGCTTATGGAAATCAACCATATCATATTTAAAAAATATGGATAAAAAAAATTTTACTCCAACCTTAGGAATTTCAGCATACCAAATAATTTACAATTTTCCAACATTGGCGGAGTCATTCTAGCAAGGTCATTTCCATCTCTGCTATTGGAAGCACCCTTTCAGTCATCCTGAAAAAGTGTCTCAAGCGGATGTCCTTCATTTGTGTGTGACGTGACTCTCGGACATGCTGTCACAGCTGTCAGGTTGCTCTCTGTCACTCCTGGAGGAAGTGGGAGGCATGGAAAGCCATCAGAGAACAGCAGTGATTGTTACTAGACCCATCAGGCATGGTATTGCACTGTCAAGGCAGATTATAAAAATGGTAGGTGTGCAGATACCAAGAGGTGGCCTGTAGCTTGTACCAAAAAGGTCCCAAAAGTTCAGTTGGATTCATCAGAGAAAACTGAAAAATTCTTCACTCTCGCATTCTGGTTTTCTGTTAAGCAGTGAATGAAGACACAGATGGTTGCAGATATAGGTACATCTATAAATTTGGTGATGGTGTGAAGTGTTAAAGTGTTGAAAATGTGGGTGTCAAATGAACAGAGTTAAAGAAACGAGCAAATGAAACTGAGCCGGTGTCTGCAATTTTGACTGCTCTGTGTAGGTTGTTTGGGGTTTTTTTAATAGAATCTAAAAATCTCATTTCTAACCCTTTGTTCAAAAAGTAAAATGCCATGCTTCTGCCCTGTTTAATCTATCAGTTGTTTCAACGAAACAACAGCTTCTGGAAAAGAACAGTTAGTTTAATGTCTTATGTGTCATCGCTACTCAAGAGTAAAGAGTTGGTGATGCTTTAAAAAAACAGATTTTTTTAATTATGTTACAGAAAAATCATTAATTGCTACTAGTTTTGTCAGGTTGGAGTTCTACTTTCTGAAGTCCTAACACTTAAGTGATAATTTTTAAACTTTAGTCTTTTTTTTAAGAGTGCATACATTTTATTGGTACTTTGTGGTTGTTCTTGAGATGCTGAAAGTGTGTTTTTCAAGCTGTATAGCTTGATAAACATCTTGTGCTCTTTTTTTGGTTTTGGTTTTTTGGGGGGGGGTTGTTGTTTTTTTTCTTTTAGTCCAGTCTGAGAAAGGAACAATTAGATTTGTGTTTGCAGTCTGATTACACCACCCCCTGGGGTTTGGAGGTTTTGGGGGTTTTTTTTGTTTCTTCTTTTTTATGAGCATCCATTTTGAAGTGCAGCATTTTAAAGAGACCACCGTCAGAGGAGGGTATGTTCCAAAAAATAAGTGTAAAGGCACGTAAAGGGGCTATTGGAAGTTAGTTTTGCCTCAGAGCAACATGTGCACATCTCAAAAGGGCAGTAGCTAAGGACTGACTGTTTCTCTGGCATAGCATAAGTGCCAGTTTGGTTGTACCCTTAGCTCTGAGATGTTTCTGTGTGGCACTTGAAATACTTTCTAGAGATGTAACAAAAAAGCTAGATTACTCTGTGTGTGTGTGTATATATATATATAATCTCACATGCAGTTGCTGGAATGAGCCCTTATATAAAAACATTTTTAGTTTTTTTTTTAACTACTTTGCATTTAATGTCATTACTTTATTGACAGCATTTGAGTTATATTTGTTCCTAGGGAGTGAATAGAATAATAAAGATGCTGAAGTCACAACAACAAAACCAAGTAATTTCATCTTTGACATGAAAAATACAGCCCACAGCCCCTGCCAGTGTGTTGGTAATTTTTTTTTTTATTTCTGTCCCAACTAAGGATATGTTCAATATCCTGTAATCCTTCATAGTTAATCAGAGGACTAATTACTGAGAGTGCCAGATGTGGTTTATACTAATACAATAAAGAATTGGTTTTTAATGATGTTGGTACCTGGAAGTACTGTAAAAATAGCTCACTTTATTTTATAAACTGGTGGCCTGCTCGCTATGTAGTCAGTGTTTAATCACTGTCATCCTGAAGTGGATTAAGAACATAACTGTGAACAGTCTTACCGTGTTCCTCTTCAGGGAGGGATTTTTCATTCAGCTGTTGTTCACTTTCCCCTTTGAGTTGATGAGACTTGTTGCAATAACTTAATGTTTAAGTATTCTTCAATTCTAATAATGTATTTGGTGATGAATGTTCTGTTCCAGTTCAAGAAAAAGCTGTTGTTGGAAGGAAGATGCATTCTTCCAAATATCAGCCCTGTTGGCCAGCTGCTCCTGTCTGCTCCTGTGTCGATGTGCTCAGAAAACAAACTGGCAGATGATTAGCTGTCTCCATGTCACTGCTTGAAACATGAAACTAAACATACTACTTCTGAACCTTATAAAGAATGTTTCAACTTAAAATTACTGGTTTTGAATAGTGAAGGATGATTCTGAGTATTAGGGGGAAAAAGAAAAGGAGTCTGAGTTTACAATTGTAAAATTTCAGTGGCTAGTTTTACTTTATATTCAGCACAAGAAGAATGTGACCTCCTTACATATCAGTCCCTGTTCTTGCCTTGGTTTTGAAAATTCACCTGTTAATTCAGATTGCTGTAAGTAGTTGACTTTAAAATCAAATTTTTGCACTACTGGCTTTATGAATTGGGAGAACAGCCAGTGTTGATTACAAATAATTTAGTGGCTTGGTGGACAGTATTTTATTTTGAGCGCTTGATACGCAATTTTTGAAGATAAGGGGACCCAAGTGAAATGTCTGACTATTTTTGGAACATTTTTGGAAAACGTTATTGCAAAAGCTCCATTTTTCCCTCAGATCTGCACTACCAATAGTTAGAAGAGTTACGGGGCGGGGGGGGGACGATGCTGCCTTTGTTAATTAAATGCTACAGTGGGTCCCTGGGAAGTTGAGTGATAAAAAGCCTGCGTTCAGATGGATAATACAGAGAATGAAGCTGGCCAGCTGGGGCTTTTGATGGGAGCTGCACAGGACAGTGCTATGAAATGGGGATTTTATTGTCCCATTTGGAACCATTAAAGCCTTCGGGAAATGAATGTTGGCATTTAACTTTGATCCAAAAGGCTTTTTACCAACCTCTGCCCCTGAGCGCCACTGTCTTTCAAAATCCTAGTTTCTTATTAATCAATAGTTGTCTCAGATTTCTTTTTTCACTTGTTAAGACAGTACCTTTCTTACTGCATAACTTAATGAAGATCATGTACAATCAAGGAGACTTACTGTTAGAACTTGTGATATTTCCATGTACAGGACAACAGATGTTTGATTGCAATACCAAAAAGCCAAGCTGCTGCATGTAGGAAACCTGTTTCAATGAAGTTAGGAGCTAGCAGCTTGCTTGGGATCAGAGTTTACTGGCCAGATAATAAAAGATGTATTATCAACTATCAAAGTCAAGGAAGTTTCAGCAACACAAATCTAATTGTCTTGTGCCTTTTGTATACACTACATTTATGGTATCAGTGTTTACATTTAAATGCAAATTGTTATTCTGAAAACAACTTTAGGAGGAACTTGGTTATGCTTTCTAGGTGGCTAGATAAAAAGACTAATCAAAAAAAAAGTGAAAAACTCAGACTAAGCTCAGTTCAGTTGAAGCAGAACAGTACTTCTGTTATCAAACCTGAGTCACTTAGCAGGTTGGTTCACAGTGTAAAGATGCCAGTTGTTTGTTAAGAACACTGGCAGCAGCACTAAGTGACAGATTTCTGAAAGCAAAAATCTTACCTTTAACTCTTCTACAGGCAGGTAACTTTAAAATTTGTCTTTCTTGGGTTTACAACTTAAGTGATAGCTGTTGGAGCACAAACGTGGTTTGTTTTTTTTTTCCTAGTGAGGGAAGACTGTCTTTTTTTTTTTTTTTAACTCTCAAAATTTTACCAGCCTGAAAACATCTGTTTCTTGCCAGAAGTGCCAGAGTGTGGAGCCCTTGATGTAGAACACTTTTTTTTAAACTAGCATGAAGGTAGCATACAGTTTACATGATGCCTGCAGACATCTAGCAACCAAAAGTTTTTTGCAGCTACTTATTCCGTGTTTTGTCAGCTTACCTCGTATTAGTGTTTGTTTAAAGGCTAACTTGTCAAGGTAGAAGGGGGAGAGGGAAAAATATATTTTTTAACACTTCAGGTTCTCTATCTGTATAGTCTTTTTTTTTTTTTTAATGCAGTTAGTCACAGGGTGGTTTGTCATGGAGCATGCATTTGAAAATACTGAGTAAAAAGTTGAAATTCAGCTTCAGTGTAACTTGCTCCAAATGTTTACATAAAGAAAAAGTACACATTTCTACCCCAGCAAAACTCATACTGGAAATGGCTCTCTCTAATAGAGGTGTCAGCCTCCCTGGCTATGTCCAGGGCTCTGAGCATTCTCGGTAAGGCTGGGGATCAATGTAGAGAAAGGACAGGGATAAGGGATCAAGAAATGCCTGGTGTCTCAGAAGTCACACTTAGAAAGCACAATAGCCCTAAAGAATCTGCAGCTTTGATGTAGCCAGAGGCTGTCTCTCTAGGAGAAACCTGATCAGGGCTTGGGGAACATGCTGATGAAGGGAGAAGGGGAAAGAGCAAGGAGGGTAGCTCCCAGGTAAATGTTCAGCAGATCTGAGCCAGAGGGCTGCAGCTACACCTGCTCTCAGGATGGGTACCTCTGCCTCTCTGTGAAGAGCACTGCCAGCAGGCTTTGGGGGTTCCTGGCAGTTCTCACTGTATAGAGCATGGACAAGTGAGCTAACCATGCTCCAAAGTATAACTCCTGATATGACTCTATTGGCTTTAAGGTCTCTAATGCTTTATATAGCAAAGTGAAAAGGGTCTTTTTGACACATTGTCATTGCACGTTGATGCTATTACAATGCACATGGGAGAACTTGTGAAGAGGTAAGGGGAGGAAGGGTATATTGTTGTTTGTCCACTTACACTGATTCTCCTTTATATTTTTGCTAGGCACTTTACTACAGCCTTTTGTGTAACCTGTATTTTTTTTAAAGACTGCTTTTTACCTACTGTACAGTTACTAATCTACTTTTTTGCTAAAAAGAAAATAATAGCCCTGATATTTGTCTAGCAGTATGACTGCATTTCAAGCTTAAGTGGAAGTTGGAGGAGTTAGACAGACTCCTCTGATGGGCCTGAGTCCCTAATGACAATAGAATTAAATTTATTTTGTATATATATGTAAAGTCACATGAATCATAGCCCCCTACATGCATAAGAAGCTTCCTTAATTTGTAGGTTAGAACAAATCCAATATCTGTCTGCATCAGAAATGGCCAAACATATTCTCTGTCAGTTGATGTACTGGTGACAGAGTGCTCAAAGTCTTCACAGAGAACTATTTTTAATTAAGAAAATGGAACACCTAGATGTTGGTGAGCTCTTCCCACTGAGCAATTAGACACAACTGCTGCACTTTAATTCTTTAACTTGGGAGAAAAAAAATATTGTCCAGTTTAAGGTGCACAGTGAAAGTTCTTTAGTAGCCTACAACTGTGGGCAGGTAGTTAATGAAACTGCTAATTATTTTTAACTGTTTGTGTACTTAAAGTCAGGGTCTTTGAGCAAGACTGCAGAAAGATTGCAGGAAGCAAACTTGGTTTAGTGCATGGTGTGCTATAGCTGTTGCTAATCATCATTTGGACTGAGAGTTCTTGCCACTTGTTACTGTATTGCTCACATAAATAAATGCTTCATGTTCAGCAAGTCACATATGTAGTAGTCATTGACATGCTACCTTCAGTTTTACTGACAGTGTACCTGAAGAGAACATCATCTCTACTCTGGCTTCATTAACAGCCTAGTTGCTGTGATTGTCCCCTCTCACGAGCACTCTTTTACTTGCCTGTAGGTAAGTTTTCCCTCCCCAGTTTAATTGCGAGATGCCTAGCACCTCACAAAGCACCTCCACTGTGACATAGGTTAAGAGGGAACCAAATCCTTTTTGGTCTTTCATGGGTGAAACACTCCATGTCTTCATGCTGGCACAGCAGACACAGCTGCACTCCTTTGGATACTGCTAAAGGCTAAAAAGGTGGAATTTTGTCCTGAAAAAGAGGGGGTTTTTAAACCCAACTTACAGAAATGCAGAGGTGCAAGGAAGTGACGTATGTTACCAGAGTTGTCACCCACACCAGCTTTGCTTCACGAGGGCTGTCCAGTCTCTCCTATGCCAGATTCTTCCAATGGTCCTGACTTCCCCCTCTTTGTACTGTGCTAAAGATTTCCCCTAGGAAAGCACTGGATCCACTGCTGGTGCAGAGAGGAAGGAGACTGCTCAGGGGCCTCTCAAAAACACTGGAACGTTTAAATAAAGCTTTGTTCCAGTTTATACATAACCTGGAGTGTATGCTGTGAGCTCTTCCCTTTTTTTTTTTTTTTTTAATTTAAAACCCTTGTTTAAAAGGGTTTTAAATAAAATAATACTTGTATGGAAACATATACAAACATTCACATCCAAAACAAGAAGATGAAAAAAAGAATGTACTGCTATGCTGTATGAGTGGTGGGGTGTCTTTGTTGCCACTTTACTTCCAGCTCTCACTTGTTCATCAGTGACCTGGTAAGAGGCACGTAAGAGGAGCAGCCTTCTGGGGTGAAGTTTAGAGCAAGCAGCATGTGACATAACCTAAGGAATGCCTTGTCTGCTTGCCCTTGGCAGATTTTCAATTGTTCCCTTTTTAAATTTATCATTATTCTATTCTTTTTTTTTCTTCCTTTCCATGGAAGTCCAGATGGAAAAGACTTTCATTTGAAACGTACAATCGATATCTACATCCTCTTTATCCCTCTCCCTCCCAAGGTTTACTCTAGATAGATAATTCCTTAATTTATCCAAGTTTTCCTAATGGCACCCATCACTGAAATACAGTAACTCAGTCCTGCTGCAATCTGGCTGTGTAGTTTCCGGTATTTGGGGCAATGATTACATTCTTCATCCTAGATCACTGTAGTCTTCTCAAGCAGATGGGCCCAACACTTCGATTGCAGCAGTTGGAGGAGTGTGCTGTAAGCCATGTCCCCTTTCCCACCTCCTGCATGCTCACACTTTAACTGAGTGGCATAACTGGAACAGGCCCAACACTTCCTGACAGTCATCATTTTATGAAGTAATTTTCCTTTTTTTCTTCTGAAAACAGTAAGTCTCAGTTCACCAAAGAAGGAGCCCCAGTTATAAAGACAAAATACACAACATGTATTTTGTGATGTAACATGTATATGTAACTGTGTGAAACAGCCCTGAACAACCTAAACCTATTTCCAATTATTTTCTCTATCATATCCGAGATTAAAGTGGCCAGTGGTTCAAACAGGTACAACAGAGAAAATCAATAGCTTGCTGATGATATAAGCACACTAGCAATTAACCTTCATACAAAACACTACCATAGATAGTGCAGATACACTCCAGAGCACGCAGAGGGACAAGAATGAAGGAGAACAGCACGTTCGCAAAGCTCAGCTATTTTATGATGAAGGTAAATAAATGATAAAGCATGTTCCATGTAATGCAGCTCAAAAAGTTCAGCTGTTGCCAGTTCCTACCTGATGCAGAGAGAAGGGAAAGCTTTCCTTCTCCCCCCCTCCATCTCCTTCCCTTGCATCATCCAACACAGTTAATTGAGGCGAGTCTCTAATAAGCACAGGAAAGAGCACACACAGGCAAGACAATTCTCCCACTTCACCAGTGGCAGGAAAAGAAAAAAGAAAAATCTCATCTGTGCTAGCAGAAAAAGGATGAAACAAGCCTCTGCAGAAATCAGATTTTCACAGCTGGCATCAATGAGTGCATTTCATTCCCAACCCAAGACTGCTAAAATAAGACAGGAGAATCCTCCTCCTTTCTCTACCATACCTAGTCAGGCAAAAGGGAAGAAAACACCAACACAATCTCCTGCAAACCAACCAAGGCACACTGAAGTTCAGATATACCAGAAAAAGAACTTCAAGGTATGAATGGGAAAGTACGCTGAGACAACCGGTGTGTTTTACCCTCTGTAAAAATTGAGGTTCATTATTTGTGAGAATTTATCCAAACTCTACAATTTGTGGTAGTCAAACACCAAGAGTTCTACTGGAGGCATTTGGCTTGCTTTGCCATCACTGATTTGGTGGTGTTAAATAAAAATGTCAAGAAGTCTATTTTATTTAAAAATTAACTTAGAATAATTATTTTACAAATTAAGAAACTGCAGTGAAGCCACACTGTCCTAAATCTATTAGCATCATGTGAATATTAAACTTCCAGGGAACTTCTAAAAACTGATTCACTACAGAAGCAATTTCTTCCTTTCAGTGCACTCAACTAGTTTAGGTGAGTTATTAGTTAATTCAAGGTTGAGAAACCAATGGAGAGTTTAAACCAGAGGACACAGAAACACATGTTCTCAAGTAAAAATGACACCTGAAAAAATGGGGAAAGACAGCCACCAAAAAACATGTCAGCAAACAAAACAGATATACCATTGGGAAGCCAAGTGAAGATGCAGGGGCTTAAGTTTGTGAGGTTCTTCCTTTCTTTGAATGGCATATTCATTAATATGTAGCACATTTAAAATAAATAAATCTAGCAACATTTGGCCTTATAAAGCCACACTTTCATTCCGTGACTGGTCAATGAACCCCTTCACAGGAAGGCGGCTCAGAGAAGACAGGCACAGATGCTGTGCTCTGGAAGCTCAGCAAAGAATATAGGAAATGACCACAGCTGTCATCAAAGAAGCAGAACTGACCTCACCACCAAGGGGACCAGAGATGGCCTTTGTTGTAGATTACCAGCTGTATTAGTTGAGTGGCTCAACTAGTTATGTAGACAGTCTTCCCTAAAATAATACATTGCAAGTACTATCTTCCTAAGCCAGCCAGAACAGCATGGGGACATGTGTATATGGCTCAGCCCAACACAAGTATAAAAATTGCACCCCCAGAAAAATCAGCTTTGAGGAGAGCAGTGGGCTTGAGCTGGCTTCAACCCATGTGTTCCTTCCTAGCGACTGGGGTCACCCAGCACCATGACGATGAGCACACTATAGAGATCGGTAAAGGGAATGACGTTCGTATTGTGATTCAACTGTACATACAATTGCTACATTGTGTTCCTGTTGTGATTTCAATATATTGCTGTATCACTTTCCTAGATCAAAATCCCACATAATAGCAAATACCTTCAATTAAGTTTGATACTAAAGCATTAAGCTCTCCTCATGTGGAATCTCTAGAAGAATCAGGTAGGAGCGTATTGGAATAACACACTCACTTTGCCAGCTGATTTAGTTAGCCCTTCACCTATTTTTCAAAGTGACTGCAAAAGAAGGATTACACAAAAGAGTTTTATAGAGCTGAACAAGTACTACCACTCAAGAACATTCAGCCAGCATGATTAAATGCAAGATTTCTTAAGCACTAATACTTATAAGCTAGGAAATTTTACTCGGAACTATTAAATGAAAATACTATAAAATTATACTAGCAGCCATGCATATTTCTATAACAAGGATGCCTCAAAAGACAGGTTTGATTCTGTATCTTTGATTCTGAAGTACACCCTGTTGCTTAAGGCAGTATTTAATGTTACTCCCTCAGTATGAAAATTAATACCATCAGTGCTGCGCAATTAACAGAAACACAACTTGTAACCCAGCAGAAATAATTCTCAACTGGATTTATGTACGGCTAAACAGCTTGTTATCAACCAGCTTCTCCCACTGTGACTAATCACCCCCTTAAGACGTTACTGAGACCCACTGTTTGGTCTCTGTGTTGTTTAGACTGCCACATTTCAAGCACTACTAGTGGAATTATCTTTGATACAGTAATTTTAAATTAAAGAAAACCAGATGAACATTAACCGATTCCCCAAGGCACACTGTCTCCTTTTGCTTTAAGAGCTTAACATGCCCCATTACCTGAAAGTGGAACCAACCACACCTCTGTTCTTTCAGCAAAACACAACATTGCAAGAGCAAAAGCCTTCATGAGGAGGCAAAGCACAGACCTTACACAAAACAGGCTCTCTGCACAAGTTATGTCTTCCAGTTTGTGCTATGCAACATGAAGTGACCACTCAGTCTGCACTGCGTGGACTATCCTCTGGGTAACCAATAAGCATATGTCCCTCGTGGGTGCAGAGATGACGCATGAGTATGGGTGCTATTTCAGACACAAGGATCCAGTGCAGTCTACGTAAGTGTGCTCTATTATCATAGAAGAGAGAGCGTTGGAAGGGACCTATGGTGATCACCTAGCCCAATACACCCGCTCAAGGAAGGTCAATACAGCAAGCTGGTCAGAAATTATCTCCCCTTCATAAATGCAGGCTGACTACTTCCAATCACTTTGTTATCCATTCTATGTTTGGAAATGGTTTGTAGAATTATCTGCTCCGTTACCTTCCCAGGGTTCGAGGTAAGGCTGACTGGCCTGCAGTTCCCTGCATCCTCCTTGCCCTTCTTGAAGCTAAGGGTGACATCTGTTCTCTTCCACTCCCCAGGAAACTACCATCATCACCATGATCTTTCAAAGATAACGAGAACAGCCTCACAATGACATCCAGTCAGCTCCCTCGGCACTTGTGGATGCATCCTATCAGGTCCTCTAAACTTCTTTATGTCCGATTTGTTCATACGATCCTAACCTGATCCTCCTCTACCAAGGATAAATCTTCCTTGTTCCACACTTTCCTGGGCATCTCAGGGACCTGGGGTTACTTAAGGCAAGTCTTGTGAGTAACAACCAAAGCAAAGAAGGCTTCAAGTACCTTGGCCTTTTCCATGTCCTCTGTCACTAGGTCTCCTGCCCCATTCAGCAGTGGTCTCACATTTTCTTTCTTTGCTCCTGATGTCCCTTTTCTTGTCTCTTTCCAGATAAGATTTTGGCTTTCTTAACTCAACCCCTACACACTTAAGACAGGGAGGGTCACCTGTCCCTGCTTTCACCTTTTGTACACTTCCTTTCCACATCTGAGTTTAGTCAGAAGCTCCTTGTTCATCAACACAGGCTTCCTGCTACTTTTGCATGATTTCCTGCGTGAGGGAAGGAACCATTCCTGAGCTTGGAGTGACCAGACTTGATTAGAGAAAGTTCTTGGATGTCAGAGGTTATACGTCATCCCCAAATTCATACCAAAAAAAGTCTCAAATACTCTGAATATATTCCAGACCTATCTTCTTCCATCTCAAAGATCCTTCTTGCCTACTTTTAATGAGCAAAAGGATTCAATGATTAAAAAAAAGGTGACAGACAATATTCCTGGAACACTCATGTGACTCCAGAAGCCAAAAATACAAGTGAAGAAAAAAAATAAAGAAAGATCAAATATAACAGGTTTTGATATTGCATTTCTTCTGACAAACCTACTCAAACAACAACATATTTTAAATGGATTGGGAAGAGCAGAGGCCTGGAAAAAGAATTCTTGTCTCTGAACAAAAAGGTGCATGTCTAGACAGCTGGAACTGTGCCTGCACATTTAGTTTTGCAAAAGCAATTAAAGCTGTCCACTTTGGAAACAGATTCAGATTTCAAGCTCTGTAGTTTACAAGTAACAGTCCTACACATAAGAAGAAATTACTTTTTTTCATAATCTCTACAAGTCACCATTTAAACCACTCTTTAATGGAAACTAAATCTAATTTTGCCGTGGAAACTGAATGATGCACAGATGTCTCCCCAGCTGTAATCAACTCTCAGGTCACATTGATCAGACTAAGAGTTCTCACACAGAATAAAGCACAATCTTAGTTTCATGCTGATCGGTGGCTTTAAGAAAAGCTTTTCTTACAGAAAGAAAACTAAAGAGTAGAAATGCTTAAAGTCAAATGCCCCATGAGAATTTTAGGCTAGGCCTTCAGGAAACTCAGCCTTGTCCTGCAGACTGCGTGCTCATTAGAAGCTGGGACATAAGACACACACCTATCACGCATCTTTGCGTTTAGCTTCTTCCAAAAGGAGCGCAAGCTCTGACAGGTTCATGACGGGAAGCAAAGCATAGCACAGTATGTTGGATACTCAGCAGTTGCTTCAAAAACGCATCCCAATCTGAACTACAACTTTTACTGTAGGCACACATTTAGAAACCTCTAAAAACTGCCTCTGATCCACAACTAAAAAGTTACTTCAAAACAAAAAACCATCAAAGTTCTTCGAAGAGTCATCTTCTTCAAAAGTTAGTCATGGATAGCTGTATCGGTATGCTTTAGGCAAAGCTGCTAAACTTTAAAGCAAATGCATCAAACCTCAGGGGTTCTTCATTCCATGTATATGCAAATTTTCCACATAAGCCTACAGTTCAAGTGCAAAAAGACACAGGTTGATGCCACAGTAAGAATCCATCCTGGTTTCCTGTTAGATAATCCCTACCTTATTAAAGCCAAAGACAACCAAAGTTAAAACGAGTCACCATCATCTAATGCATAATGGTATTAAAATAAATTACTCATGGGATTTGGATGCCTCAGTGGTAAACTGCAATCACCACTCTTGCAACACAGGTCAGTAGGAATGAAGTGATTGGGAACACATGAACAGAATTCTGCTCTGAAAGTGGAATCAGTCAGGGAGCAGTGAATTAGATCATTTTATAAGCACGTGGAAGAGAACTATCATGCCTAAACAATACAAATACAGAAATGAACTGGCTAAACACATGCGTTCCAGGAAAAGTTTTGCAACAAAACCACCAGTCTGTTGTTATGTAAGAAAACATTTCTTCGGCCTTTATTTACAAAACCTTTAAAAACAAATACCCTCTGTTATGCAAATTATTTGTTGTTTAAAAAGGACCACCCAGTTACATCATCGTAACTCAATGAAAAAAAGGTGTTTGATTTTTTAGCTACAAGGTAAAACAGAATAATTTGGCAAACATTTGGAGATTTTTCTACTTTGATTTCCATGTCGAAAACGCACACACATATGCGCGCGCGCACACAGGCACACATTGTCACACATTCCGTCATTTCAGGCCAGTATTTAGCTATTCAATACCAAAAATCCTTCCTGCACAACTGCTCTGTACACATGCTATGCAGAGTTAAGAATGTACTTTAGGGTCCTTTAAAACAATATATCTAAAATATATTGCTAAGATATACTCAAAAATAAACTAGCATTACACTCCTCAGGTAACTTTATTAGCTATAAGTTATTTATATTTTGTTGTCTTACAACAAATATCTGTAACATCTGTCTTTGTAGCAACTACAAAAAAGCACGATTTAATTGTCCTTCTAATTCAATAATTTGATTAAATAGTATTTTTTTCAGATCTTTGGGTTTTATCTTCAACTAAACTGACTTTCAAAAAATCATCAAGTACATAATAAATATGACTTCATAAAAAATATTTGAGGTGTACATTACTAGAATAAAAGCTAGGAACTTAATCAAGGGAAGTGTGCCATTACAAAACTCCTACTATTCCAATATCATTCAACTCTCAGCTTAATGGCAAAAAATACTAAAGTCACAGCTGTTCTTTTCCTGAAGGGTGTAAAGCTGTTTTTTCAAGCTTCTTTCCCCCATCACAGAGCGGTTTTAAAGCAGCAGGCCAACCAGTAGTTGACATGTGCAGGATGCGTTTGAAGATGACTGAACACTAGTAAAATAACAGCAGTTACTATGATTTCAGTAGTTTGGTTTGCTTGAACAAACAGAGGTTATGCAGCAAATAAGTCAAGTTCTATGGGTTGACATACCAAGGAAATACAGCATGAAGCTGCTGAGCTTGGCAAATGATTGCTTTCTAGCTGAGGGCAAAAGGATAAACAAAACAAAACTTCAAATAAACAGAGGATCTGAGTTAGAGTCGCTCTCTAAAGTGCAAATTTGATGGTCCACAATCTTGAATAGCTAAAACGCCTGCATACTGGAAGGAACAGACATGAATGGGGAAGTTAGTTACAATCAATGCCAGTTAATTTGGAGAAGGGAGGGGAAAGAGACAAAAAACTAGAAGATCAATACAGGTAAGTTTACCAGACTATTCATTTTGATTTCAATTTCCCCTTCTCTCTGCCACACTGATCCTATACATGCTTCTTTACAAATGGGCTAGTTACGAGGCCAAAATTTTACATATCAATATTAAGATCAAAATCTGTGATAGGAACAGTCAAGTTTAGTACATAGAAAGGCAGAAAGAAAGTGTGCTGAGAAAGGGGGGAAAAAAAGCCTTATTGTCCAAGGGGTTCAACCAGAGATAAAACCTATATACAAGCATGTGGAGGTCAAAAAGATGGCCTTTCATTTCATGTCATGACTGTTTGTTGGCTTCTTCTTCATATGCATTTCCTGTGCCATTTTGTACATAAGATGACCCCGAACCAAGGCCATATAAGTGGCCACAATATTTGGCATCGTCAATGTGATCTTCAAAGAACATCTAAAGAGTTAAGAGAGAGACACAAATTATTGCCAAAGAAAAGGCTCAGTTTAAATAGAACTATAGAAAGGCTTTTAAAATGTTTCTTTCTTTTTAGCATAAGATATCAAACCCCAAGGTGCAAAAGATGATAATTAACACAGTAACACACTATCTCAACACATTATTAAAATGTGCTATATGACATGATTCTTTACAGTAAATCTGTCAAGGAATACAATTGGTCTTCCTGTGCACCCTTCCTGATGAGAGGGCCAAAAGCAATGGTTTGATAATTTTGTATTATCATTATTACTCACTTTTCTGCAAGTGCAACAAAGATATTTCTCCAACTGATTTCTGTGGAATTTCTCACAACAGGCATATGCTTAACATCTGTCACTGGTGCCTGTATATGTTATCTGCTCCTCACTGTGGGGGTTTTCATCATACTCTGTCTTGAAATGGAGGTATATCCTGATTTACATTATAGGGGTTTGGGGGTGGGGAGAATGTTGAGCACAAAACCCTTATGGAGTTTAGAGAAATGCGGAAAGATGCATTTCCAACTAGCTCCTCACAGAGCTTTAAAAAGGAACAGCAAGGTTAAATTTTGTACTAAGACTGCATTTACACAAGTCTTAATTACAAACAGAACCTTTCAGTGGAAGACAGGTGAAACCCCATGATATTCTGATAGTCTACCTTTCAGACTTAGGTTTTTAAGCAAAACCACAAATTACCCCATCCAAAAAAAAAAAAGATGACACACATACACAAAAATTCTTCACCCTAAAAACTTCACAGCAACCTTGGACGTCCTAGTGGTTGACGTTTTGAGTCATCATTATCATCATAAATCTAAGGCAGCCAGAAGCATGCAGAAGCAGGGTGGACAAAACACACAATGTAAATGCAGAGGACTGCATGTACCACACAGGCCGAAAACTTCTCCCTTTCATCTTTGCTCTTTGCAGCACAGTCTGGATGGAAAGCTCTGTACTGCAGGAATTGAAGACCTCAATTAAAAGTTTTAAAGCCCCCAGCAACTCAAGGAAATAAATAGATAAGAAAACCCCTAAACAACAGCTCTACTGTTGTAGTATCAGTATTTAAGTATTTCTGATGGGAAGAAAAAGATCATTAACTTTTTTAGCTGGGATTCAAAATCCCAGCAAGTTGTAACTCCTTTACAATTAGTAACACAGTAGTAACACATTTATTAATTTTGTGCCTCTAAAAGCATTGTAAATATTCACTTAGAAATACGTTGTTAAACAATGAACTCTACTGAAGAGGCTTTAAAAATCTACATGAAATATATTTCTCTCTGCTGACTACTGTATCCTTATTTAGAAATGCTGTATTTGCAAGGAATCTCTGAAAATACTGAAAAAAAAAATCATAATCAATCCATCTTTGTTGGCTTAATTACACAAATGCTTTGCACTAAAAATCCTCAAAGATTTCTACTTCTCCCAGTAAGAGCTTTTGGTAAACAAATTCAAGAAGCTAATTTGCCATGTAACACAAACTGCATCTCATTAGAGAAACAATCGTGGGTTTGAACCTTTTCCTCTAGAAAACTAACTTGAAAGGCAGTATCTTAGGCATGATTATCATATACTTCCTCATTCTTTTTATTTGCTTTGGGTTGCTTTGTTTCAAATCCAAGAGTGAAAGATTAACAATATGGACCAGATGGCAGTTAGCAGCACTGGGCTTGGATCATACCAGAAAAACAATCCTTTCTACTGCATCTGTAGCCCATGACCTGCTTGACATCTGCAACAGTTCCAACAGAGGCTGAACAGAGTGTTATGATGAGCATATCATAACATTAACTACCAGCATTTATTTTTCACCTGCTGTCTCACCAGTATTTGTCAGAAACTCACAGTCATTTTCTCCTTCACACAAAAGGCTGGATTACAGAAGGTAGACACCTCAGCATACCATACTAAACCTTATTAAAAGATGAAGTTTGGTATTGCCATCCATTTTGGCATGGTAAATGAAACTGAATTGCTGGCAGAATGCCGTGTTCAGATGCACTGGCATTTGACCAGTGCAACTGTGTTCCAGAAGTGGCCCCTTCAACATTTGTTTGTTCTGCAACTGCAAAACATCCTAGTATCTTCCTATTTTACGCAGACAAGCAGCAAGGATACGTGAAGTTTGTAAGACCTGGTTTCCCTTCCTGCAAACCTTGAATTAACTGACCAATTTATAATCTTTTAGAACCTGAGTTAATCTGCGCTTTACTCAATGGAACAAATGTATGGACATTCTCCACAGGAGCCTGAACGTCATTATTTAGTACATGTGTAGCCTGCAAGTTTAGCTAGTGTCTAGTCCAGACACTCTTCCTCCCCAGTCCTGTCACAAGCAGCACTGCATGCCAGCTGGGTATTACACTGAGCAGAAGCTCCAGAAAAAATTGGCTTGAGTACTGTCACCCAGAAAGGAGCTCGGCTCCAGCAGCAACTCACTGCAGCAGCCACCTAAAAAAGGTACCCTGCAAAACAGGGAAGGAAAAAAAACCCACAAAAAATCCAAAGGCCAGGCACAGGCTGGAAACAGGAAGCAATACTTACTGACAGCAGCCAGGCAGGCAATCACACTGGTTCACACTTACTCTGGGAAAAACACAGGCGGTCTTATTTTTGTCAAGAAAGGAGTAACCCCTGAAGCCCTTCAAAGACCTCCTTAAAATATGGCAGACTTATCAGAACCAGCAATTCCATCTGACTATCAACAGCACATTACTATCATGGAGATAAAACCAATACATCCACCTACTTCTCTCATTTTGAAAAAGGCCATTCCTGTGAGTAAAGAATCAGATCCTGCCTGATGTTGTGGTCCTATCCTTTCCAGCTCTAACTGCTCAGCCACTTCTTGTAATCCACCCTGAAAGAGAAAACATTTTTGTTAACTGCTGAAAAAAATTAAATCAGAAAACTGAACAACTGTATTTGGGAAAGTCTGTTACACAAGTCATACAACCCCAGGTATATTTTAACGTTTGCACAGTACCTGAAAGAGTCATTATACTAGATAAATACACCCCTGGAGAATCAAACTTTCAGTATTAATTGCAGCATTATAACTCCATGTCAGTATCTGTGACCATCAAAACTACTACTCCTTCATGTTCCAGCTTCTCCAGTCACCAGATGTCATTACTTAACAAAACAATTCCTTCAAGATGTTGAAAGAACTGCCAATGCTGAAGAACAAAACCAGGTGTTCCTGTACTACTTCTATTTGAATGAAAGTTTAAAAGGTAAAAACATTGTTCTACAAACAAGAATTCAAGTGCTTATGAGATGCCCATATGCCTCTGTGTATTAAAGTATCTAGACTTCCTTTGAAA
This sequence comes from Balearica regulorum gibbericeps, assembly GCF_011004875.1. Taxonomy (NCBI): domain Eukaryota; kingdom Metazoa; phylum Chordata; class Aves; order Gruiformes; family Gruidae; genus Balearica; species Balearica regulorum. The sequence goes on along the minus strand of NC_046187.1, from coordinate 49,488,701 downwards.
CAGACCTTTTTCTTTCCACTTACCTTTCAACAATTAACTTGAGGGTTTTTCCACTTCCCTTCACAAAAACTGACAGTATCCTTAAGTATCTAGAACACTACAGGGAGTCCAGGAAAATGTTATACAGCAGGCATTTAGAAACCAGGTGGTAAAGTCAAAAAAGGAAGAAAGTGCCCACTCCACCTCTACAAGACATTTTACCCCTCTTTAAAGTTTGTTTCATTAGCTGCCATAAGAGAATAGGGAAAAAACAGGCAAAAAAATAAATCTATCATCTTGCAACTAGCTTTCTAAGATACTAAAATCCTATAGTATAGCCAGCTTTTCGGCTAGAGTTGTACATTTAATAGTCACTTGCATAATGAAACCTACTTCTTAAAAAAAGTATATAAACATCTCGCAGACAAAATGGGAACAATTTAAAACAGTAATTGTCTGCTTTGAATGTTGATAGAAGGTTTAAAAGAACTGATTGTGAAGCTGTAGACATCACACCAAAGCTGCAAATCTATCTGCTCTTAAAGGCAAAAGTTCTCCACTTTTGAAACAAATTTTCTTCCCAATAAGTTTATGTGAAAGACTATCCCTTCAGTGGCAGAGTGACTAAATATACCTCTTTTTAGTGCCCCCCTCAAAAACGGTAATAATCACTACGTGTGGAAGAAAAACTCACCAAAAGTCAGTTTGGTTTTACATAGAGAACACAGATCAGCTGAAGGATAGACATGTTATACTGTAACGGCAATCTTTTAATGCTGTAAGCTACACTGTAAGCACATAATTTTATACATCAATTTTTTTAAAAATTATTAAGCCGTAAAGCTACTGGAAATAGACTAAAGCACATGCACATTCCTCAAGGTCTAGTAAGATCAAAACACCAAAGACAAAATCCTTAGTGCTGCCATAAGCTTTGCAAGGCAAAAATGTTGCACAGAGGCAATGCTTTTAAAGAAAGATTGCCTAGAATCTGAGTTCACCTTTCTTCGCACTCTTAACTTGTCTCAAGTACAGGAAGGAAAGCAGTAAGAGGCCAAAGCATAACAGTCAAAGTTAAAACTCACAGAGCAATAAAGTCTGACCTGAAAATCAGATCAAACATTAGGAAAATTCCTGTGAATCTTAAGGCAACAGGTTTGGGTCCAGGTTTTTGTTTTGTTTAAAAAGATGGAAGCTTCAGTAATAATATTTCCAAGTAATACCTACAAACCAACATGAAAACCTAGTACCGGTATGGCTAGTTTTATTCTACCTCGAGCAACAGGAATATAGCTTACAGAAGTTTAAGGTAAGAGTGAGTCTATATATTATACAGTTAAGCACTGAAGCTAGCTTGTTTTCTTTATGGGCTTGGATACAACATTTGAACACTGCAAATATGCTCAGTTAAATAATTTACATTCTCAAAACCACGCTGAGGGTTTGCGGGCAGGGGAAGAAAGTGCATCTCAGACACAAGTATGCTCTCCGCTAACTCCAGTAATAAGCTGTTAGAGCTAGCAACAGCAGCTCAGCCCACAGCCTCTCAAGGCACCATTTTCCGTTCCTAAACCCTCTACTTCCTCAAGCTGCGAATTAGCAGTGCCTCATCATCAGGTTCTGTTAGCTGTAAGACTACCTACTCTAGCTTTGAATAACTTTGAAGAAAAAACACTCAGGAATAAAAATCAGTAATATTTACACAGCAGTTGCAAGTTCTGGAATGCAGACTTCGTAATTAAAAATCTACAGTAACTGCAGCCTACAGAAGAATGCTTTGAAAACAGCACTTTTAATGGTATATATCGATTTGTAAATATATCACCACTTGTGTGGAACTTCTTGGTCTATAACTGCAATAATTATAGAATAAAACCTGGCTGTCTCTGAAAATTAATAGATTCTCTTTCAGGTAAGACTGTTGCACTCCAGATAAGAACACTCTTCTCTTGAAGGAGGAGGACAAATTCCTTCCAAATTTTCACACCACTGGTCTTTCAAAACAGAGGCCAAAGAATGATTTACATAATCACACAACCACAGTCAACAGCAAAGCCAGTTCAAACTCTCAAGTTTCACAGCACTGGTACCAGAGTTCATTGTTCTGTATAACCCCTCATATTAAAAGCAAGTTTCCAAAAAGGTCTATAAATCTACATTACTTGAAGAGTTGCCGTTACTATAAAAAAGTCTGCAATTGTCTACATAGAAAAAATTTTAGAAAACAAGCAAGAGTTTAACCTATACTACATTGGTATCTCATTAACTCCCAATCTGCGTGCCAGTAAAGTACACTCATGTCCATTTGAGTTAGAGTAAGACTGTAAATTCACAGACTACTTAATTCCACAAAAAAAAGCAAACAGCTTCCCAATTCCAAAGTGTATTTCTCGGTGCCAAAAATTCTTTTTTGAGTTTGTGGGGGGCAGGGAGCGGGGGACCTACAGCAATTCAGTGACTTTCATATGAAAAACAGACAAGTCAATAAGGACAATTGCACAGCAGTTCAATTCACTGCAATTTAATAGAGATTGAAAGTGACAGACATTAGGAGACAGCACATGCATTTTTAGAGTCACAACACTGAATGTTTAGCAACTTGTTTCAGACAGCTGCTCTCAGTACAGTACAATTCCACCATCACTTCATTACCAGTAAATTTGGAGAGGCAGGGTAGTACGCATCCCTTCCCCTCCTGTCATTACCAGTCTGCAGGTTAGGTGACAGGAATCAGATTTATTGCAGGAAAGCTGACCTACAACTTGGAAAAAATAAAGTCACCCTTGTTCTTAATGTTTGCTGAAATAAGAACTATGAAGGTTTTTCTTGTCTTCCAAAAAACATTTATATCTCTAAACAATGGAGGTTACATACAACTAGGTCTTAACAAAATGACAGAAAATACAATCCCCTCGTCCCCAAACCCACTGAGAATGTCACCTCTGGAATGGTGACACAGAAGATCATTCTGTCACCTTTCCTACGTCACTAAAGTTGAATTATACGTTCTGTTCTTGATAAGTGTGTCGCCACCACTAAGATACCAGTTGCTTTACTTTGCTTCACTATGACTGAGAAAGTGAGGGTTTGGGTTTTTTTTGTTCCCCTTGCCCCTCCTTTAAGACTCCTGAAGTTTATGAACATTTCATTTTTAGTTCTGGCCTCAGTGGAGAAAAACTGTTTCTAAGACGTTCTCTAATACTCAGCTATTTGCCCGGATGATTATACCAGTAACAACTCTAGATGAACACAGGTAGGCATATTTTCCATACTGACTGGAAGGAAGGTCTCCATTTTCAACGTTAATTTGATTAACAAAAGGATTTACACACCTTACTTCCCACACAAGTCGGCTACTACTTAAAAGTGACACACTATTAGTTTATCTCAGAAATAAACAGAGGACTATAACCTCCACGCAGATGGCTAGTTGAGCACGACGAAGTGGCAAGCCATTCCTTAGTTAGGATGCGGTCGTACTACAGTCAGCATTCTTTCCTTCCTGCCGGTTTTGATTAAGAAAGCCTAGAGAATCGAGTTACTTTCCATAAAAGCAGCAAGTCATTAATTGCCTCAGATGAGCGATGAACCTCATTCCAGCAGCAGTCCCGACTCTTAAGAGTTCTTTGGCAAGTAAAGCTGTTAACAGTCCCTGTAGCATCTTTCTTTCACTTGCTGTCTTCCCCTTCACATACTTAGTTCCAGTTTCCATTCATTCTCCAGTCCAATAAAGTATCCAAATTTTATGCCTGATAGAGTAAGCCAATTAGTAACCCCGCTGGCCTGACATGAGGGATTAGTTTCTAGTACCGCATTTTTTTCTAGAAGTCACATGTTGTCCCTGAATATATGCTGTTGTTTATCTTTCCTTATGGGGCCATCTGAAACATTCTTCGCTCCATTCCTCTTCCCAAGACACTTCCACAGCATCATCGTTGCAATTACCTTTGCCAAGACGACTGCAGTCCTTTAGTGGACTGCACAGTGAGGAAATAAGAGTATATGAAACCCATCAATTCTTATGGCTCAGGAAGTGAAGGATCAATTCCAAACATGGGTTTATCATCTGTCAACAAAGACTGGGCACTATAAATACAGTATCAACATGCTATTTTTAACTAGTAAGCAGTTATAAAAATCAATGCATACTCCTGCCTGGCTCTACTGATAGCCTTTAATATCAAATATATAAATTTTGAGACAACAGGCTGTTTAATACATATTATCAAAGCAAAATCAGAAAATACACAAAATAAGTATTTTTTAGCAGAAAGTACTCTCCCTCCAAAACCAAAATTTGTTCTGAGCCACTAACAGATTACTTACCTTCAGATTTTTGCAACTCTTCATGAGATATTTTACATCATAGATGACAGGGAAAAACAATCGCAGTATCTCAAAGAAGTCCAGCTCTTCTTCAGGTAGGTTAGAGTTTGTCAGGATTTTGATTAGATAGCCAAAGTCATATCCACTGTAAATTAATAACAAAAGCAATATAAGCAAATAACTTTAAAGCATCCTTCTCACTTCCAACATCAAGACTTTATTACACAGGACATTTTGCTTAATGTCAATGCAATTAAGACTGACTCTTACAAAAGACTAAGCCTCAGTGTAAATGGCCCCACTGCAGCTTCCAGGGAAAACATTTTAATTCAGTCTCAGTGAGACCAAGTGAAGAAGCAAAAAAAGATCTGCCTAGAAGAACTTCTCCAAATCCTGAAACAAGGTAGTGCTGCTGGGCCTTTATCTGACAACAAGAACTTAAACCAGAAAGACTCCTAGCTGGTTCCTTTCACAAAGACTGGAGTTTCTCACTATAAACTCAATGAGATAGACTTCTACAATTCTTGAAATCCAAACGATTTGTGAGTTTCCAGAGCCAACACATGCTCATGCCTGGAAGCAAGTTTCACCCTCAGCAATGAAAAAGAGCAGACTGTCTTTCAATTTTCCCAACTCAATCAGCGCACAGTTACACAACTGAAAAATTTAATATTTTGTAGACAATTACTCCTTTTGGAGGCAGGGATAGAGTAAGTCCGAAAATTTTTTGTGTACATAGAAGTCAGCAGGAGGCAGTAAGATAACTGAGCAGCAGAAGAACCTTCTCAGATTTGGTAGAAGAAACTGAGGGGTTTTGTGTGTGTGTATATATATACATATATAGTGTGTGGGTGTGTAGTGGAGAGAAGCATTTGGGAAGACTTCCTCCTCAGTAGCTTGACTGAAGAAAAAGGACATAGGAATGAGGTGTGGCAGTAAAAGGGGAAAACATACTTTTACAAAGGGTTATGAGAGGAAACAGGGTTTAAAGCATAGGAAAGACAGATGTCAGGTATTAAGCAGGACTGAACATCACAACAAAAAGCAGTGATGACTAGTTATCCTTTTCCCTAGGAAGGCAGAGATTACAAGCCAGATTATTCAAGATCTCATAATGAATCTGATCCCTTCTGATTCCTTGTACTTGCAGGAATGCTCATGCACATATGCACTGAGCTAGATGGGGGACTGATACATTATCTTGTTATTAGGTTTGTATTGAACCAAATCAGTTCCTAGATTTTATTGACATGCAATTTTAAAAGTGCCTGTACTAACAGAGAAGACAAGAACACACAGCAGAGCTGCCTCTACTGACAGCTGCATCAGTTTTGCTGCTTAAGGAACCTTAGCATATAGCTGAGAGACAATTCAAGTGAACAGGTGGCCACCATAGACTCCAAATTCCCAGTTTAAGACTCTGTGTTTTTTCTTGGTTATACAAGGATCATACTCAAAACCAAGAAATTTGCAACATGGTCCAAATCTTGCCTGAAGATATTTAACTACTAGGTGAGCAATACAGAAGACAAATCAGTTAAGAGCACTGTACTACTAATCCTGCAGATATTTATCACCCACAAAGACCGGTGACTTCCGATGCAGCTCAAGGCTTTAGCTTGCATATTCAACGTAAAGAGGATTGCTTCTTGTACCTTTTGTATACAACAGGGTTCCCTACATCATCTTTTATCTTATGATTTTCTAGACATGGGGCAGAAAATCTTGAACATACTGGGAGTGAACGGACTGCCTGCTAAAAAGTCCATTAATACAAGATATACAAAAGGTATGGACTATTGCAGCTCTCCCAGGGGGTTTTCCAGTGCTCTAAACAGGAATTTCATGTTGAATGTATCCTGCATTGCATCTGGTGCTTTCAAGCCGTGCTGGCAGCACTCCAATCTCCACAGCAGTGCCCACTGGCCAGGGAGCAAAGGAGCTGAAGATAAAGAAGGATTTCAGCCGGGCCTTACATAGTATACTTAGCTAAACAGTAGCTTGGAAGCTTAATTTTACTGCATCACCCGGGGGGGGGGAGGGGGAGGATAATGGTGGAAAAGCCTGTATCCAGCATAAAGCCCTCCACAGAAAAACAAAATAAAAAAGCCACATGAGCAAAAAAGGCTGTTCAGAAAGATGCAAAAAAGACTGTTCAGGATTAAGAAGACTTACTCCTCTAGAGATTAGAGAGCTTATTTATTAACTCACTGAATTCTTGACATCTGTCATCCTTGTGGCTCACATGTAACAGCTGTATTAAAACTTCAAAAGTAGAGAAAACAGTATTTGTGCCCCTCTTCTTCCAAGAAAATAAAGTTTTAAACTCCCTCTTCAAAAAAATAAAATTACGTACATGACTGAATTACTAGAAAACAGGCACTCTCGAACACTTCCAATTTCTATTAAGAAGGAAATACTGTAAGAAAAGTCAAGATTCATTTACTATTCGTATTGAGAGGGAACAGGCTATCATAAATCTGCAATGTCAATGAAGAATTTTATATATATATAATTTTTTCCCCCTCAGAGATTGTAGAAGATTCTTTCATTCTAGGATCTTCATGTAGAAAAAGGGAGTAAGATACCTGAACAGTAGATTTAACAGGCACGATTAGCCTTCCATTGCATGACAGCATCCAGTCAGATACCTGCTCTTGGATCCTAAGCACGGGTTAGTTTTAGTCAGCTCAACCAAATGATGTCTTGCATCCCTTAAGTTCCAGCTGCTCGTAACAAGTCCCATTGTGCTCGTAACAATCATCACACTTTACTAATCACAATGCAGTATCAAGACATTTACATAATCTTTTTAGCATACTTTTCGGAGGTAACATGCTCCAGTCATCCAAGCTTACACAGACATAAGTCACTCGAATTCAAGACTAAGATATATCTAGTTCAAAAATTTTTGAGTGGCCACTGCTGAAGGCTAACAGAAGGGTAAGAAAGTCCACAGTGAGCAATTATGTAATTACCCACTCATTAAAGAAGTTTTCTTCTAATCCTTTAACAGGCAATTAGCAGTTGGTTTATACCCTAAAGCACACAGGCTTCCTTTCCTTAAAAAGCTTTCACCATTTCTAATATAATCACCTAAAGTTACTAAGTGCAGCTAGCCACAACACCTGGAGCTATACAGCAACTCTTACAAACTTTTTTTCTCCTCCTCCTTTTTTTTCACTGAACATGGGCAGCTGTAAGCAATAAGACCATGGAAAAGATCAAACATGTCTGTATTTCTTTCTCTGACTATCCAGAAAGAATTCAGATAGCCAATTAACAATGAACTCTACTCAAGCACCGACAGACTCAAGCACCGACAGACAGGGCTGAGAAAGCTTCACTTCGTTTTATAACCGGCTAATATAAATGAGCCAACAGATTAAATTTTACTAAAATCAGTTAGACACAAATGATTATTGAAATACAATAGCTGGGAACTTTCCAGCTTCCCAAAAACATCTGGGTTAAGAGGCATGTTTGCACAGAGCCTCCGAAGGTAGATTGAGGAGGTTGCATGCAGGTGGACACCCAAAGCTTCAGCAGATCAGCCAGCTGAACGTCCACAAAAACATTGTTTGAGCTGTTTTGTTTTAGAACTTGCTAGACTGCCAAGCATATGCAGCTCTCAACTGTGACAGGAATCAGAAACTCAGGGCTTCCCCTCTCCTCAACCCAAATACATTTTAACACACACACGAAAGATCTGATAGAGTCGTGGTATACAAGAATCAGGGACAAGGCAAATGTTTCTTCGCTCATGCCAGGCAGAACTGCAGGTCCACACAGATTTGCCATTAGGTCAGGATGCCAAAGCAGCTACGTCAAACGCAGAGATAAAAAGCACGCAAAGAAAACTATTTTAGAAGCTGAGAGCTTAGGAAAAAAACCTATGTAAAAGTTCCAGGAAATCAAAGACACAGAAATGAAACAAACCCAAAATATAATCTCACACTCTGAGAAAGGAGTAATTCTCTTCTGCCCACTTTCTAAGAGACTCATAAATTTCAGGAGTTAGTAGTAATTAAAGCATTTTGAGGAAACAGGGTGCAATAGCACAGCCAGCAACTATCAAGCACAGCTTTTTCAGTAGTCAAAGAACTACTGCATGGAGAGCCTACATGAAACAAATTTCCAGCTGAGCTGTCCTGTTGTTTAAATTTCCACTGATAGAATGTAATCACAATCAACCTAAGATTATTTAGAAACAACTGTTTACTATTTTTTGTGGCACATTTTATGTTACCTATGCTCATTTCATAGCTTCGTACAATCTTAGCTTCCTCAGAACTTCAGCCACTACTCCGGGATTTTATGCTCTATAATATCAGCATGCTCTATCAAGCACAAAAGCCTTTAAACACTCTCTGACTTCAAGCAGACTTGTGCATAATCTGTGTTTGACAAACATTTGCTGGAATAGCTGTCTTAAGAAGATTTCTAGAAACATTTTCAGAGAAGTCCACAACAGAAACTCATTTTAGCACAGATGAAACTGGACTTTAATAGAGCTGTTCCAAAAACCCTTCATAAGCTGCACTAGTAAAATGGCATGACTGTACACAGTTTGCACTACACTTTGACCAGCATATCAGTCAGAAATCACAGACCATCAATAGAACTATGCTTTAAAAAGAATCCCTAGTGTAGAAATGGCTCACGTATTCTTTTGCTAGGATAGCTCACACTGGGCCCTTGAAGTTAATAGGCGATATTGGAAAAACAACATTTTGTAGCTGTAGCTGCTTCTACACAGCAGTATGTGTTGGTGTCCTCGTTACACGCATAGCACACCTCCCCTCCTCTTCTCCTGAACTATCCAAGTTATTTTACTGTAGTCAAGTGGAGATCGTATATGCACGTAAGAACCCATAATGGGTTTAAGCTGAAAGAAACTTAATTCACTAGTTCAGCATTTGCAGTATTTTGACACAGTTCACAGCATTCTTATTCCAGTGTTTTTCCCCAAGGTACCACCTTAGCAGCAAGTCAACAAGAGTAACATTATTCTGGAGTCATGTTGTGAGTTGAGACAGATGTGAGTGGAAGATGTTGTAGGCAGATTAGGCGACAAGTATACTCAAGGAAGATCTTTTTTTATTTTTTATTAAAAAAAAAAAAAGTCCTACTTTCTTTTTTCCAGACCCCCACCCCCCTCCCCACACCACTTCCCCCGCTTTCTGTTTAGGAAGTCAGTCTAATACTTGCTTTCTACAAAGCAAGTCAAAGTGATGAATTCCACAATAGGCTGAATAAAAGAAAACCCACCTAGGTATATTTCTTACAGTGGCTGGCAGCAGTTGTTTGGCATACACAGAATGCCTACAGCCTCTCTGAAGACTGTATTGTTTAGCTATTTCAGACAACTAGATCTCAGTTTTTAGCAGCCCCATACAAAATTACTCTTTTGCTCATTGTTTATAGAAATCTTTTGAACTTAGTAAATCTTAGTATAAAGCTACTGCAAATTACATGCAGAGCACCATGGCTTTGCTATGTGTCAAAATGTATATAACATGCCCTTCAAAGCACCTAGGAAGAAAAAGCCTCTTATACTTTTTTATTCAGTGGTTTGTTTGTTTGTTTCCACTATGGAAAACAGAAAAAACACTTTGCTTGTTATATGCACCCTGCTACTATTGTTTAACATTCCTTACTGAAGCAATCCTTATTTTTCAGTTGGTTAGTAACTTAAATACTTCTCTGATCTGAAGTGACTTTCTCTCCTCTAACCTCCCCTCCAAGATTTAATACTTAAGGATGAAGAATTTGTCTTTTTTCTATTTTCATCATTTACATATTACCAGCCACCAATGTGGCATGTGTGATAAACAAGAGTAAGGCTGTAAATAAACTACCAGTCTCAGCTAAAACCCTTGCTCCATCTTTGTTGACTCGCTTAGCAGCCAGCATTTAAGATGTCAACTTGAGGGCATTACATAGCAATAAGCCTTTAAAGCCACTGTTGCCTGCAAAAAGTGCAAATTATCTCTGGCATGTAGTTGACTATACAATGACTATTGCGTAAGTTTTAAGTGGCAAATCTTATTAACACTGGAAGATCTTTCATATCTTGACACATTCACAGAGATTTAGCATTTGCATTTCTATTACGACTTCGAAAAAGGGTTCCTGTGATGGAAAATATAGTAAGTTACATTCATTGCTGCAGCTAGAATTAAGGCTTATCAGGGCTTTCCTTCCAAGCTGAGTAATTTTCAGATGCCCAGATTACCAGGAGATTTAAAACAAATTTGAAAGTGCTTTATAAAACTCTTCACTGATAATTCTGCGGTCTCTCCCATGAGGCAATATTTGCTCAAGAATCACTTATGAATAGTTTGCTTTTCTCACTGTTACTATTATTACTTGCACGTGTGATATTAAAAGATACAATGCCACCTGCTGGCTTAGAGGTTCCATGTTTTTCTGGTTTACAGTTCTCTAGTTACAGCATAACCAGCTATAAAAATAACACACCAGTACCACCTTGTACACTCTATTCTATTACAGAACAGTGCTGTAAGTATTACAGCAGAAACAGTTTTGTAAGTCTTACCAACCAAGATATGTGCTATATACGCTACCAGATGTATACTACTTAAAACAGAAGACATGAAATCCAAGCTCTAGAATTCAATACTCAAAATCTAACACCTCAAATACTTAACATGCAGAATTTACCTATGAAACGAAAGCCACTTGACTCCTTCACACAGTACAACTCCTGATGTCATAAGCAGTTCTGCAAAGTACTGCGTCTCAATTCCTTCTTCCTCATGCTTTTTAAACTGGATACCTGATGTCGTCAACAGTTCAATGGAGTCTTGGGCATACATATCTTCTCTAAAAACAGAGAGAAGAAAAGCAAATTTTCAAAATCTACAAGCTTCAGTAATTATAAGCCTGGTAACATTTATTGTTTGCTATTCACTCCACAGACTTCACTAGCATAGAGCAGGAGCAAACTGACTTTGTTCTGTGTTAGCTACAAAACCAACCATTTTTCATAGCTTTTGTTAATCTTCACCAGCATTTCATCATTCCCAGCACCTCCATTCTTGCCTCCTTCATAAAAATCTAGTTCCTGCTCCTTTTCTGATTACCTAGAACTCCCCTGTTGCTAATCTATAGAGAAAAGTGAATGTATGAATAAAGATATTTTCCAAACAAGATCCATTACTTAAACTGTGACAAATCGAATATAATAGTTGAAGCACTCACATCTGCTACACTGTAGAGCTAAGAACAGGAGACTCCAGATCCCAGTACTGCTGTTAGTTCTGTAGGTAATATTTTCCACACATTTCTTGTGATTTAAGCTTACATAAATGTTTAGATGCATGCTCATCAACACTTCCTACTCACTACAACTGAAAATTGAGTACTTGCTCCATCTAGTCAATCCTTAAAATTCAGGTAGCCTAATGTTTTCCTTCTAAATGAATAACTTCAACTTTTCTGTAATAGCTGTGTTTTGGATTTAAAACTCAACAGGAAGGAAAAAGTTTCCTCTATGCCTTGTTTAATCTCGTCTTATCCCTCTATTTTTTCCCTTTACCACTAACATTTTTGTAAACTCTTAAGTATTTTGTGATGAAATGGAGTTTTGGGGGTTTTTTTCCTCTAAAGTTTAATCTATATCATCATACCAAAGACATAGAATAGTTAACTGAAAAATGCAAATGTGGCTCTACTTAGAAGATGGTACTCATATTAATGTCCACACCACTCTTCAGTGCATAGTTTTCAATTTTAATAAAAAACCCACAAAAACATGAGACAAGACAACCAATCTATCAAACTTGACTATTAAATTCAGTCACATACTTATATTCCTTATTCCTAATAGCAAGTTGTCATTCATCAGAACATAGAGATGCATTTTCAAGATGTGTTGTATCTTTTTTTCCTCCCTCCCACACAGCTGCTCATTAGTTCTCTAGCTTTAAGGCATCAGCTCCCCAACACCTGTCCATTTCCATAACACATTAAAGAACCCATCCAAAACAAACATGTCTTTCACAAAAATAAGTTTTAATTCCAGTTTGTTGCTCTGCACTAACCAGGTGGATAATTAGTTTAGAGAAATATTTATGCTCTTTAAAAGCACGCTGTAACAAGACCTGACTGAAACCACAAACAAAAAAAATTACTTTCTAGGAACAGTCTATTTTGCTTTAGGAGCAGAACTCTTGGCACAGTGCCACTTCCCAAAAGGAAGTTTATAAACAGACAAAAATAAGTAATTTCTCCACCCCTGTAAAAAAAAATATTCGCGTTTCATGCGGCACTTGTGTAGCTTACCTTTTTGCATATTCCCCACGCACACTAATAACAAGTTAGTTAAGTGACTACCTAGATCTTGCCTTACTAAGCTGTCTTACCTATGGAGCATCTGGCACAAACAAACCAAAAACTACCTTTGTTTTCAGTTACTTGACATTAAGTAGACCTTCGAAGCTCAGAAAATGAATAAACCATAACACACAGATCCAAACTGGGATCTTCCACCCAGATCACAGTTTGGAAGTTATTAACTCCCTCCTCCTCCCATACTTAGCAGGATTAGTATATTCCTCTAGTAAGACAATGGATAACTTCCATCCAGCATTTAAATGGCCAGGTAAGTTTGGAGGTACCAAAATATCAAATCTGCACTTCCTTTTCTTTCAAGAGGTGCTTCAAACAAAACCGAAAAGAGCATGTCATTCCTCAGACCAAACTGATTTGTGACAAGCCATGGCAGTGCTTGTTTAGAAAATCAGAAAGATCAAGAGAGCAGCAGTTTTTTCTTTTTAAGAACCCTAAGTACTTTGAAAACAAGTCTTTTTATCTGCAGAAAAAAAGCTCTGTTCTCTAAACCTTTGTAGACTGCAGTTTTAGCTCATGTGGATCAAGCTTTCCAGTGATCAGCTTGTAACACAACTGCCAAAAAACTCCAAGCTTTCAACAAACACATTTACATTTGAGAAGTGTTTGCAGTGATACTCAACTCAGGCCATATGAAAACTTATCAGACCAATTATGCTTACTTCAGGAAAAAATTCAAGATACTAGTAACTTTCTTGACTACCTGCTAAAGGTATAATTAGAATTCCACATACGTGTCTCATCCCACTGGTTCAGGTTAGGTTCACAGTTGAAGGCTTATCACTGATAAAAATCACATTCTCAAAGTTCACAATATGATTCTGACAGATAACAAAAATCAGGGTGTTTTTTTAACCAACACTTCACACAAGATAATCCAAACCAAAAAACTCCACAGGAGTTTTGCTGTAGAATCAATAATCTCTTTCAACCTATTATGAAATTAAAATACAGTAGCTTAATAGAATAAGTTGCTTTGAAAACAAGAAAAGCTTCTGCAGTATTAAAGTTGCCAGTATTTTACCTAGAATATTATTTAGAACTGGTGAGTCTTTTAACAAGAATAACATTATTTTAAAGAGGACAGAGCACACTTGCTTTAGAACTTGCTGATAACATTTGTCATACTTATTTTTTAGTCATTTAGGTAACTTTACATTTTTTTTCCTTCAAGTTTGTATTTTCCATTAAAAAACATGCCAAGAAACAGCATGAGACTTCTGTAACAACTAGTAAGAGTTAAACTAAGTTTAGGTAGAAGCACTTTGAAATGCTATATATGAAAATGCAGTGCTAACTCTTGCACTAAGTTTAAATGCATCTTTTAAAGACTTTTGTTGAAGTTGCTTAGTATTTTTGGCCAAATTACCAACAGAAAAACAGACTGCACAGAAGTGAGAGAAGAAATCACATTTTTGGATGACAAGTGTTTTCCTCACAAAGTGTCAACAGTATTCCAATCACATACATAAAAAGAGCTGTCACAGCTTTCACAACCTATAATACATTTTCAGTAAGTCAGAAACATACATTCAATAGTACAGACATTTAATACTTACGTTAAATTAAATTTAAAATTAAATTGCCAAGTTGAAGTTCCTGGAGGGTATTCTCCTTGCTCATTCATAAACGTCAGTCCTAGTTGAATTATTTTTAGCAAGTCTACATTGCAGCGTAATAATTGGTACTGATAGTCTGCGTTGCTTCTGAATTCTCCAATAGGCCTTGCAACTACTCCTGGAAATTCTGTATCCTGTAAGAACAGAATTAAAACTTCAATAAAAGACATCCAGAAAAAAAATTACATTGCTTATTTTTAATAAAAAGGTATTTCAAGCATCTAACAGTTTCATAGCTGAAGAATACTGTGTGCAATACTAGCTTTTAATAAGATAATAGACTCGGATCCTAACGTTTGTACAGCACTAGCTCAACATTAAGAATCCATTACTCTTCCAATGAAAATGGATGAACAAGTTTACAGCTTTAATTTACTAACATCAAATTAAGTCGTCGTGGTTTTTGGGGTAATTTGCTAGATAAACATCAGGTGCCCACTTACCATAGCTACATAGTTATACTTCCGTATAACTTGACGAATTTTCTTCATCTCTTCATCCAAGTTACAAGCCCAAACTTCACAGATTCTTTGGCTATGGTCTACTGTAGCTGCTGGCATAGTGGGGGGCTTTAGAGATCATACATCAAAAGTTACACTTGACCGAGGATCAGTTTCATAAAGAGGACTTTAATTATTTATTTTTTTAACCTAAGAGACAAAGAAAGCAAAGTATTAAAGTCCAAATTTTTTTTAATTTTTCATTTATCTGGAAAACACTTAAACACGAAGATCGAGCTTTACTCTTGAGAATTTCACAGAAGCAACACAACACAGACACCAAAACCCTGTGCATGTCAGCCATGCGAGTTCAGCTGGCTATCTGAAACGAAAACCCTGCGGTTTTGTCAGTAACTTTATTTCTTGCGCAAAGCCGGGCAAACCCGCGAGGCGCGCTAGTTCAACGGACGAACGAGACGCCTGAGCCCACGAGCGCCGCTGCCCACAGGCGAGAAGCGCGCGTTCCCGTGGACCCCACGGCTGCGTGCAACGCGAAACGAAGCGGCAAAGTGACTACCAGCGTTACGCCAAACTCGGGGGCACCGCGGACGACAGCCAGCCGCCCGGGCCGGCGGCCTCCCTGGGCAGGGGCAGCTCTTCCGGCTCGTACGGGCCGCGCGAAACCGGAGGGCGCGGCGAGGGGACCGAAACACGGTCCGACAGAGGCGGACTCCCGCCCCGGCTGGGCTTCCGGGCACCTCCTCACGCGTACGCGGTCTTACGAGCACCCCGAGGAGCCGCAGAGCCCGCTCAGCGCGGCGGGCAGCACCCCTCGATGGGGTGCAGTTAGGAAGGGGCCGCCCCGGCTTACCTGCCCGCCCCGCCCCAGCGCAGGAAGAGGCTCCGCTGCCGAGCCCGCCTCCGGCGACAGCCGCACGGCCCGCAAAAACACCACCCACCCCCAGCGGGCCGTCGCGGCTGCCGGTAAGGCCGCACGGCCTCCGCGGGGCTGCCTCGGGCCCGAGCGGGGCACGGCTAGACCGAAGGGAGGGGGTACCGGACCGCTCCCGGCTGCCTCCCCCTGCCCGGCTCCCCGCGGCCGCCGCTGCCGCGCCCCCGCCCCTCGCTCACTTACTCACGCTCTCGGGCGGGCCGGGCCGGGCCGCGGCGGGTCTGGCGAGGTCCCGCGGCGGCCCCCGACGCCCCAGAGCCACCAGTCGCCGCGCGAGACGTAGAAAACGCTACCCCCGACGCCCCACCGCACAAAGCCATTACATCATCGCCGCGCGCCGCGGCCTTTCCCCCCTCACCTCTGACCGACGGCGGGAGCGCCAATCAGCGGCCGCATCGCCCTTCCTTCATCCCACCCCTCCCTGCCCCCGTCCGGGCGCGCGCCACTCCTCCCTCCACCCCGCCACGGCTCGGGTCACGGCCGCGCGGCGGTGACGCAACCTGCGTGCCGCCGCGAGGGCGGGGCGCCGCCGGTCGGCTCCCGGGCGGCAGTGCCGCCGCGCGCATGCGTGAGGGAGCGAGGCCGGGCTGCGGTGCCGCCGGTGCCCCCGCGCCCGCCGGGGGCTGCCGCGGCGAGGATGAGCTGGCTGTTCCCCCTCGCCAAGGGCGGCGGCTCCTCCTCGCCCGCCGCGCCGCTGCCCGCCCTCACCAGCCTCCAGCAGCAGAAGCAGCGGCAGATCGAGTCCCTGCGCGGCGCCCACGCCTCGTGAGTGGCCGCGGCCGGCCTGAGGGGGGGCGGGCCGGGCCGGCGGGCGGGTGGAGGGGGCCGGCGGCGGCGGCCTGTGTCGCCGGACTCGGGCCCGGCGCCTCTCGGACCCCTGCGGGACCGCGCCGCGGGAGGGTGCGTCCCCACACGCACACCCACCGGCGTGATTTCGCCCCGTCCCCTCCCGGTGAGGCCCGGCTGGGTCCCGCCGGCCACCGGCGGGGCGGGTAAACAGAAAACCGAGCCGCCGGCGCTGTAGCCCGGGCCGGCCAAACCCCGCGGTGTTTTGGGGACGAAGAGTCCCGCCGGACGGGACCGGGGCGCGGGTGCGCGGCCGGAGCACAGCGGGAAGCGGCCGCGGGGCGGGGAGAAACCCGGGGCGGGCGGCGGAGGTTGCGCTTGGAAACCAAAAGCAAGATTTGCTGCGGGGGCGGCGGGGGGGGGGCCGTCCCCGCCGGCAGGGAGTTTGTCGGGGCGGCTCGGCCGGGTAGTCGGGCGCAGATCGTCGTGTCCAGTGACACCGGCCGCTTGGCCCGGAAAGTCACCTAAATGATTTAATGGGGTTTAAAGTCTACAAAGAGGTACGGATTGCGTGTGTCGGAATAAAGCCCTCTTTCTGGAAACTGGTTGTAGGAGCGCAGTTCTTTAAAAGTTAAGAAGAAGACATACAGCGTAAAGGAGCTATGCGTCGCAGTGGTCTATCAGCAGTGGCATAGCAGCCCTGCTGGCTCCATAAACTATTTTTCTGATGTACAGTGCTAACTTGCTAATAACTGACTGTCCCTTAGTGACTTGCTTTATTTACACGCTCACTACAGGCAGGTGTGTTTTTCCTGTTCAACAGCCACACTTTTTACAGCAAAACACCTTCCTTTATCCTGAGATACTTCAGCTTGTCAGTATGCCAATCAGTTTTGCCTAAATTTTAGTCTTTTAAAAGTGTTCATCTTCTAAAAGGAGACCCCCGCTACATATATTTCAAGTTATATTTTCAGTGAACGTATAAGCATTCATTGTGCTTCCTAAGATGTCTGTTGAAGTGGAATGATAGATGTCTTCAAAATGATCCAGAAAAAGGAAGGAGAATGTTTTCTGTTATGTCAGACTGAGAGTAGGAATGGAAGAGATACTTATTGTATTTTCAAGTTGAATAATTGCAGATAGCTCACTATCCTAATATTTTGAATTATCACATTGGAAACATAAGTATGACAGTATTGCTAAGTATTGCTGCTTGCTTAAATCTGTTCAGAGCCAATTTTGCAAATATTTTTGAAAGAAGCTCAGTTTTCTGAGGAGCTGTCTCTGCGGTACACAGCAACTTTCCTAACTAGAAGTTTTTGTTGGACTGCCTCTACTTAGCCTTTTATTTCTACCCTTTTTTTCTCTTACAGGGAGATGAGCTCAGCCCAAGTTAAGTCCTCAAAAAAGGTGATCAGTTTTTGTCAAAGTCAGCTGGCTGAACTGGTTTACAACCTGTTTGTGCAGGCACCAGTTCAAGCATAGGCAGAGAGGGAATGGACCCTGCCGCCAGGAATGGAGATGAGGGGTAGGGAGATGGTAGCTGCTCAAATGTAGCTTTACAGCCACGTAAACTAGCCTACCTGATCTGTCTTGACGAGAGGTGTAAAAAAAACCAAAAATTAGGCAAGTGAAGGAGTAAATTCTGGCAAAGTATACAGTATTCATAAGAGATACTTATTACTGAAGAAATCTGAGTGCCTCAAATGCCTCAAATTCTGTGCTTTTATAAAGGTATGTCTACTTGTGCAAGTTTCCAGAAGTGGAAGGGTTTCTTTTTGGGTGGGACTGATGTGCTTGCTTGTGAACTCTGTAGCAGCACAGATCTGTAGGATAGGAATATGCATTAAGCATTGCAACAGCGTTGTTTCCTAAGCAATGATTCAATAAATGTCATTCTAGTGTTTATTTTGTCTGATAAGTATATTTTGTCATTCATGTATGTGTATCTCAGCTGCTCCTCACTGAAATGCTCAAAATAAAATTCTTGGCATGGTGTAGTTACCTAAGTTAGGTAAGTTTGCTTTGTGTTGTCTTAGGTCGTAAAAGCCCAGGTACACATGATCTGAATTTCAGGAAAGTAGCTAGCCTTACTTTTCAGGATATCTCACAGTTTAGGACCTTGAAATCAAGTTTTTGTGTCTGAAAAACAGTGTTCTTACATCTGCTGCTCTTCTAGCCAAAATTAAGAATGTGTCGTTTTTCCAGTGTACCCCTTCCCACTTCCTATAGGTTGTGCACGTGAGTGGAGCATAATTATATACCCTTCTCAAAAGGATTTTGTAGCAGGCTATTAAAATGCATGACAGATGATTACAGGGCAGGAACGTGCACGAGACATTCCAGGGAGAATCCTTCAGTTAAGAATGAGGAGATGGTGATTTTGGTGTGTTGTGTATCACAGTAGAGCCCTAAACTCTGATTTGAATTCTCCCATGCTGAAAACATCTGATAGTTTCTTCAAAGAGCATGTTATTTCACAGGGAAAGAGCAGATACTGAGTTGTCTGTGAGAGGGATAAGGTCGGGCTGTGAAAAGCAAGGTGCTAGGTCTGTGTCTTACTCTATTTATTCCCTAAGCTCTGAAAACTAGAGTTTAAAATTCTATGTGCAGATAATGCTTTGGAGGGATACAAAACACTCCTAGCATTGCACATAACATACATTTGCAGGTAATGTGTTCTGGGGTTTTTGAGGAAGTAATTGTGTGGAGTGTACCTGGGGATGGATGGAGGGGCATTTCTGAAGTTGGGTGCAAAGACACTTTCTGGGAACACCTAGCTGCCATTATTCCCAATTGGAGCTGTGTTCCCTCCCTTGTAAGGGAGCCTCAGAGAGGTGAGGGAGAGGAATATTATTAACCAGGCACAGGCAGGAAAAATATGTGGAAGAGGAATCAGTCTGCTTTCTAAGTTTGTTTTGATGGAGGCATTATAAGATTAAGCTAATTTTCTGCCCTGCTTTCTCTCCCAGTCCCAGCTTAGGTATGTTCATATTGTCTGGAAATTCTGCCTCTGAGCTGAGTCTTCTACTCCTCCTCCTCCGCATTCTTTGGGATGCCATCTTTCAAAAAGGCCTTGCTGTGCATACAAGTTGTAGGGTACTTTGAGTATTGACATTAACTTCCTATTAGTCCAGCTGATTTAAAGATTTTTCTTAGTAGCTTAGCTGTTACAGGAGAAACAAATTTGGATTCAGTCTCACCATATTTCATAAGAGATATTTCTTCACTCTGTGCTTTCAAAGGGCGTCTGTGTCTTGAGTGTCACTAGATTAGAGCTTTACATTCTCGCAAGTAGCTCTTCAGATAATGCTTGAAAATATCTGTGCAAGTGCATGGAACTTGGTGCATGGAAAAAACTGCTATTAAATAGTAAATTCATCTATTAAGGAAGAAGGCCTAGTGTAATGTATGTTCTAAATATTGGTCTGTAGGTAGTGTTGCAGAGCAGTACTTAGTTGTGAACGAAGTGTAATGCCTTGGCAAAGTAGATGTTTTATCAGGTTAAATTCAGTATATAAAAAAAAATCACTGATGTGGTGATTAAGATTAAGCCAGTAAGTGGAGAAAAATAAGTTGAGATTGTTGTCAGATTAGTGGGTAGCACAATTTCTCCTACAGTATTTCCATTGCTTATGAACATGTATGAAGTTTAAAAATGGAATCCACTATTCTGTGCTTTAATCTTAATATTCTGTATAGCATTCTGAAGCATGTAAAACTTATTCCAGCATTTTCAATTTTTTTCTTAAAAAGCTTTTCGAAACTAAACTAAATACAAAAGTTTTACTTTTTTTAGAGTTCAGGCTGTTATATTGACTATGAATTGGATGCTAACAATTTCTTCTTTACGCAGCATTGCAGAAATTCAGAAAGATGTGGAATATCGACTGCCGTTCACTGTAAACAACTTGACAATTAATATTAACATGTAAGTAGAGTGAGGTATCTCCATGCACATCTTTAAAATTGTTCTCAAAAAAGTAGTAATAGAACATAAATGGCTCCCATCTCATAACTAATTTCAGGAACTGTAACCTGGATTTGCATTAGTAGTTGTAGTGATATGAGTGAAACTAGTTCCGTACAAGATGCAGATACTCAGCTGAAAGCAAAACTATATTTTGCTGTGCTCAGCTCCTAAAAGCAATGTGGTTTTAGTTGAAGGTAAGTAGGAGAAAACGCGTAAGGGTTTCTGATGACTTTGAATCCGCTACTACTGAAAATAACCTTAACGAGTAATTTACTAGTCTGCTGTAACTCCTAACTGTTACCCCAGTGAAGCTTCTGGCTCATAACTTAAGTGATTTATTGTACTATTTCCTGTGAATTTACTTTGGGGGGATGCTCTTGCTCTGGCAAATATTGATTGTATTCTGTTCACAAGTTTTTTATTACTCATGCCTGATCATTTGCCTGATATTCTTGCAGGTTACACTGCATTATCTTTGTAGTAATAACATTCGTATTAGAAAATATTCTTGTTACGCTACAGCTTAAATACTCTCTTCAGTTCTGTGGAAGTCTGGTATTCTAATCTGTCTGACTTCTAATTTTGTAACTGAATAATCCTTTTGTGTGCTTCATTCACTCTGTATTTCTCCATAACTCTTCTCACAGAAAATTAAATTTATGCATTTAATAGTACTTTTTCTTTGCATAAGAAGCCTTCTTATGCAAACTTTATCATGGGATGTGGCTATAGTAATGATTATTGTTGTATTTGCAGCTTGCTTCCACCTCAGTTTCCTCAGGAAAAACCAGTCATCAGTGTTTTCCCACCTGTGAGACATCATTTAATGGACAAGCAGGGAATATATGTGACCGGTCCATTAATAAGTAATGTATGTATAATTTATAGCTTCATATATATCTACTGTTAATAGGAATTTTAATACACGTCACACTAGATTATTGCTAATACATCCGGTAAAAAAGACTAGTAAAGATCCTGATCCCTCTCAAAATGTATTTTGAGGGATCTGAAAACAAAAATTCAGTAGCGTTCAGTTTACTACTGTTTATTCTTTTGCTACTACCGTTACTGAGTTGAGTATTCCATATATCTAAAACTATTTTAAGTTATGATGACTTAGAAAGTTCCTATCACTCTTCTTGTTAGTACCGATAGCACAGTTCTTGTTTCTCTACAATGTATTCCAAAAAAGGGAGAAGGATGCTTTAAGACTGTTTTGTAACGTAGTTCTTTCTACCCTAATCCTATTAGAAAGATGTCAAGGTTTTAGCTGTCATATTTGGATTTTAATATGCTGCTTTTTTTTTTTGTCTTTGTTGTTTTTTGTTTTTTTTCCTCTTTGGGGTTATTTTTTCCTCTTTGTTTTGGTGGTTTTTTGGGTTTTTGTTGGTTTGTGTTTTTTTTTTTTCTTTGCCAACAAGGATGTCTAGTTTTTTGGGGTAGGGTTGAGGGGGAGGTTATATCTTTTTTGGAATGCCATTAATGCTTTTTGTCTCAAATCTTGATTTTTTTTTTTCCCTTTCTTTGTTTTCCCAAATGTAACTTGGTAACTAAGGTAACTTGATTGATTCTCCATTGATAATGGAATATACAAAAGACTTTTAGTTTCTGTTCAGTTCTGGGTGGCTTTATCACTTTATTTGGAGCTTATGTAGACACAGTTTACATTAGCTCATGTGACTTTGAAATAGCTTCCAGCACTGCCATGTGGGTATAATAAACGGTCAAGTTCACCACATTTTGGAACTATTGGATTCTAGGCATAATTTTTCTTCTGCATTGTGTGTTTTTTGTTTTTACCAGTTTACAATGCACTCAGATCTTGGAAAAATTGTTCAAAGTTTACTGGATGAGTTTTGGAAGAATCCTCCAGTTCTGGCCTCTAGCTCAACATCATTTCCATAGTAAGTATCTATAAACATGATGAATGGAACTATGTGTATTAACTTACATTTTTAAAAAAGAGATGAAAACAAGTATTGGGAGGGCAGGAACAGGAATAATGTAGTGGATGTATTGGGAGACATAGATTCCCTACCCTTGCACAGTTTCAGGTGCATCTTTGATGGCATGATTGTTTTGGGAAG
This sequence comes from Balearica regulorum gibbericeps, assembly GCF_011004875.1. Lineage (NCBI taxonomy): Eukaryota > Metazoa > Chordata > Aves > Gruiformes > Gruidae > Balearica > Balearica regulorum. The sequence goes on along the minus strand of NC_046187.1, from coordinate 49,466,160 downwards.
AAACACTAGATTTCCTTGGAGTTACTCCGTCAACATGCTGTGCTTCTGTTTTCTTGAAAAAGAATAAATGTTTACATTATCAGATGAAATCTTGAATTTGCTGTAGAACATGATCTGAGCAGTTGTGTTTCTTTGTATTCTGTTTGTAATCTCCCAGGCTGAGAGGCAGCTTCTGTTGCACAACTGCAACACAAATTGTACAATTTAAATAAATGTATTAAAAATGCAAAAGTGGTCTCAGACATTACAGCTTTATCAGTACAACTCATGGCTGACAATGTCACTGGATTTAGATGCAGCTGCAGTTGAGAATTTGAAAAAAAAATCATTCATGTTAGTTAGAAGTAACTATGTGAGTGTTGCCCAAGCTGTTAAATGCTATACCGTAAATAAGAACTAATGTATGACACAGATGCATTTCTCAGGACTTTTAGATGGAAACAACTTAAATTTACGGTCTCATAATTTTTTGGGTAGTTTTCTTATAATGAAGAGTACGACTGTGTATTTGGCTGCTCTACAAGAATATAGTTTAATGGAGTTTTATATATGTTGCAGTATAAGGCATAAAGTAGACTTGTTACATTGGAAGTAACTGAGAACAGAAAATGCAAAGTTTATGGTCATTTAAAGATTCAATCTTAGGTCTTGTATGTGGTCCAGTAATGATATAATTCAAATGATAAGAAATCTGTAAGCAGATGGTTGCTTATGGTTGTGTGTGTTTGTTTGCTTTTAGCCTTTTCAACAAACCAGCTGGAATGCCTCCTTATGCTCCTCAGGGGTTTCCATTTCTTCCTCCATACCCACCTCAAGAAACAAATAGAACAATGGCAGCCGTGCCAGTTGCTGAATCAGTTCCTTCAAGCTACACTACAGACAAGCCTGCTGCTCCCTCTTACGGCTTGATTGCTGATCTGCCATTACCTGTTCCGACAGCAGAAGCAGTGCTTCAGGTCTGTGCGCTGAGTTTTGCTGCTTGAGCTATCAGACACTGGGTACAGGTTCCCTCAAGGGCACACAGGGCACTGCCACAAAACTCAAGGGAACAGTCTGAGTGACTGCACTTCGTTGTTTTGCTGGTGCTAAGAAAATGAAACTGTCATTCTGGCTTTGATGAAAAGTTTTTTAGAACAAACTTGAAGTCAGACCAACAAGTTTGTCTTTCTGAGTTTCAGTGAAACTAGTATTATGCTAAATATCTGTGACTATACTTTTGGGTTTTTTGGAGCTGCAGTCCCCCATAGTGCAGCCGGGACTGTTTCTCCAGCCATAGAAAATGAGATCCTTTTCTCTATATGGGATTTCCTGCCCAGAACCTGTCAGGTGAGAACAGTGCGCAGTTTCAAGCCTTGATGTGTAAGGTATTTATTTCTTGTTTTCATGCTTAAAATAGCTTCTCTTCACAGATCTTGTATGTGTGTACTTACAAACTCCCTCTCACTGATGCACTCTGGAAGGATTTTTGTGAATGTCCTCCAAAAACTTTATATCTAAATGTTCAGGCTTTCATCAAATCTTGTGTTTAGGAAAAAAAAGCTTTCTTAGTCTTGGAAGACGCTTTTCTGGCTTTGTGGAATTTAAAATTTCTACATTCTATGAAGACAGACTTTTTTCCTTGTCTAAAAACTTTTTTCCCCAAGGGATTATAGTTTTAAAAAACACGTGAAAGAGATCAAAATGTCAATCTCTTTCTCTGTTTTCACTTCCCTGAGTTATAATTCTGTGTGTTTCCTGGGTCATCCAACTGTTGTCAAATGGAGGACATAGCATGACAGGATTATTTTCCTCCAAAATTGACTCGTCGGACATGCCCCAAGTATTTTGTTGCCATGGTTGAGTTGAGGTATTTTTCTATTCAGAGACTAGTGCTACTGCTTCTTACTGTTTTTCCTACTTTTTTTGTTGCTGGCAAATATTCATCTCCAGTTTTGGATTAATCAGGTTAAATATCAAGAAATTGTTCTTCAAAAATCTACTAAGCATTTCTGAACTTCCGTTTAGGTTGGCCAGAATGGACTGACTTACAAGATGCCTGATGTTCCTGATACATTTCCAGAACTCGCAGAACTAAGGTAAATTTTCCCATAGTCATTAAAAGGCAATCACTGCTGGTCTGTATCTGATTTTTGTCAGAAGTCAGTATGCATCGCTGAAGAGTTTTTGTAGAAATTATAAATAGAACTACCACTTACCAAAATTGTAGAGTCAGAAAGTAAGCCAGCCTTGTATTCAAATATGCTGTTTGTTTAGGGTTTTCTCAGCAGGAGCAGTACTTTAGGATTCAACACCAGGAAAAAAAAAGCATTTACTTTCACTTTTCCTAACTGTCAGTGTTCTGCTGCTTCTGAGGTCTTGCCAGGGACTTAATTTTTACTAATACAGTAAGTGTAACTTGTGAAGGAGGAAAGGGGACAGGGAAATGGACTTGTGACTCATTTACAAACTACATTCTCTTAAATTCAAAAGGACTGCAGCGCAGGGTAAACAATGGACTACTTTGTGAGCAGCTCAGCGTGTACAGAGGGATTGGGTTAGATAAATCCAGGTGGTAAATGTGCCAGCTGTCCCAGTGCAAATCACTTCCACATCTAAACACTTCATACACAAATTACACAAGTATTTTCATCAAAATCATATCACAATTAAAAAAAATTGTATCAGTTATTGTTCCCAGCAATTTGCTCAGAGCTAATGAGGCAGCCTCCTAGGTCAGAGGAGTGCCATGAAGCTGATCAGAGGGCTGGAACACCTCTCCTTTGAAGGCAGGCTGAGGGAGTTGGGGTTGTTCAGCCAGGAGAACAGAGCCTCCTCCTCTCCAGGGATACCTTATAGCAGCCTTCCAGTACCTGAAGGGGGCCTACAAGAAGGCTGAAGAGGGACTGTTTACAGGGGCATGGAGTGATAGGACAAAGGGTAATGGCTTTAGGATGAAAGAGGGTAGATTTAGATTAGATTAGGTTTAGGTTAGATTAGAAAAAACACTTTGCTGTGAGGGTGGTGAGGCACTGGAACAGGTTGCCCAGAGAGGTTGTAGATGACCCCTGCCTGGAAGTGTTCAAGACCAGGTTGGATGGGGCTTTGGGCAACCTGGTCTAGTGGAGGGTGTCCCTGCCCATGGCAGGGGGTTTGGAACTAGATGCTCTTTGAGGTCCCTTCCAACCCAAACCATTCTGTGATTCTATGATCAGTTATCTGGGATTGAATAGATTACAAATTAGCTATTAATTCTGAAAGGGTCTTAGGAGATTGGTTTCTTTCTGATCTCACATCTTTATGGTGGTGTCACAGTTTAGTGATTGAAAATTCTGTCCTTTCGAAAAGGAAAAGACCTCTGGCAAGAAGGACTTCTGGGTTGGGTTTTTTGTTTTGTTTCCCTTGACACCTTTCTAAGAGCCTATTTAATTTGGCTAAATCAGCTGTAAGTTCTAGCAGCATCCTTATTACATAGCAGAAAGTTAAGGGTTTGGGGGGAAGTGTCATTTGTTTGTTTAAACAAAACCTTCTAGTCAAGTTTGGTCCTTCCAAGAAGCCAGATTGAAATTCCATGATTCTTCTGGTGGTAGTTGAGTTAAATCACAAATGGTATTGCAGCTGTTCTGAGTAGCTTTATTGTGTGTAGGTGGCAAGGTTTTGGTAGCATGAGTGGCCTTTTTGAGAAGGGGCCAGGGACTGCCCTGTGGCAGGCACAGCCAGCTTGGCAGCAGACCCACTGCAGGACAGCTGAGTCGATCAGTGAATTAGGTGGTACCTCTGTGAAAACACATTTTAATGCAAACGCATTTGCTGCAGAGGCAGTGAGGATTGAGGGGAGGGGTGGAAAAGTGCGAGAGTCCTGTGAACACCAAGGTCAGAGAAGAAGAGGGGGGAGGTGCTCCAAGTGCCAGAGTAGATATTCATCTGCAGCCCATGGAAGTTTTGGAAGAGACCACAGTAGAACAGGTATTTCCCTGTAGCCCATGGAAAGGACTGTGTTGGACCAGCTATCCACACTGCAGTCCATGGAGGGCCCCACACTGGAGTAGCCCCTGCTGCGAGGAACTGCAGCCTGTGGAGAGGGACCCATGGTGTAGCAGGGAAGAAGTGTGAGGAGGAAGGAGCAGCAGAGACGAACTGTTACGGACTGACTGTGACACCTACAATTCCCTCCCCCTTGTGCTGCTTGGGGCAGGAGGAGGTAGACGAGTTGGGAATGAAGGAGTGAAGTTGAGCCTGGTGTTCTAGTCTTTTTCTTTCTTTCTTACCTTCCAACTTTTACTATAATTGGCAATAAATCAAATTAATTTTTCCCAAGTTGAGTGCGTGTTGCCTGTGATTATAATTGGTAAGTGATCTCCCTGTCTTTATCTTGACCCACAAGCTTTTCTCTTATATCCTGTTGAGGAGAGGGGCTGAGAGAGCAGCTGGGTGGGTGTCTGATAGCAGGCCAAGGTCACTATAGTAGCATTAAAAAACACTTTATAGGAAGTAAGGCTTGAAATTAGATACTTTTTAACACACTGCTTTGTAAGCTCACTGCTGCAGATAGTAGAGCCCTCAATCCAGGAGAAGGGGGAAAAATAAGTTGTTATCAAGTATCATGTATCTGTAAAGTCCCAATAAATGCCTCAAATTTTTTTACTTTTGGCAAAATTGAGTAACTCTACATGTAATGTTTGCTGTTAGCTTTAAATCTGCTTTCTTTCTATTTAAATATAGTATATCACAGCTGACCAACATGAACGAGCAAGAGGAAGTGTTACTGGAACAGTTTGTGACTCTACCACAACTGAAGCAAGTCATTACTGATAGAGATGAGTTAGTGAAAAGCATTGAAGAGCTGGCAAGTAAGATGTCGAAACATTAGCATCTGTGGCTGTGTTCTGCGAACCAAATCCTTTAAAAAAAGTAGTAATAGTGACTTTATTTTACAGAAAAAAACTTGTTGCTGGAGCCTAGTCTCGAGGCAAAAAGACAGACCGTGTTGGATAAAGTAAGTGAACAATAAAATCTTTCTCAGAAATATGAGTTGTAATATTCTGGTTTTTTCAGCAGGAAAATGTTCTTTTTCTTCTTCCTTCCAGTATGAGCAACTCACACAGATGAAAGCAGCCTTTGAAAAAAAGATGCAAAGACAGCATGAACTTAGTGAGGTATAATCTTTATATGACATTGTCCTTTAAGAGTACTTCAATAAAACTGAAGAATTGGTTTGTTTCTTCATCCATAAAGAATATTCTTCTGGTTAAACTCTAATTTTATATGAAATAGATTCTTATCAAGTATGAAATAAAATGAGATGAAGTAGCAGTTTGAAAGCAAAATAGTGTTACAATTGCACTACTATATTTTTTGGTTGGGTGTTGTGTTTTTGTAACGCTACAATAGAAGCAAAGTTGGAAGAAGGGAGTGTGATGAGTATTTAGAGCTGTTCTTAAGTACAGTCCTGGGTCAAGCCAGTTTTAAGAATAGAATGATTTTTAAAGAAGGCTTGTTTAATTCATGGTACTCATTTAACATAATGAGCTTGTAAAAAAACTGCCAGATGAAAATGCTTAAAACCATTGCTTTAGAAACTTAAATTCTGAGATTGACTGAGTATGCTTGCTTTGGGCAACACGTTATATGTGCTGTCAAACTTCACGCATTCCGAAGTGTGAACAGGGTAAAGTTGTTACTTCAGAAAGCAATCTGGGGAAGGAGAATAATTTCTCAGTATGTTTACCAGGACATGTATTAGAAGATGTAACTCCTGACAAAACAATTTTTGCACTGAAATCATTATTTGCAAGACTTGTCACCTGAGAATACAACAGTCTATCAAAGTATCATGCACAGTACCTGAATTTCAAAATGCCCAAAAATTAACAAAATATGAAATAACAAGCAAAAAGTTGAGACAGCAAACTGAATGATTTCATAGGTGATCTAAATGAATTAAATGTTTCCTCACTTGAAAATCAGAGTAATCTGACTCCCAATGCCTCGTTTCTGTGTGATATGAGTTGGCTTTAAAGTGGGCAGAGGTGGTTGACATTGAGAAACTTTCTATTTCTCTAAGAAACCACTTAAGAACAGGACATAGTACCCCACTGCTATGTTTTTTTTTTTCTAAGTTAGATTTCCTGATTCAATTTTATAATGATTAGGAGGCTGAGAGCTGGGGAGCTGCAGCTGGATTTTTGTGCTGTTTTTCCACCTCTGCTCTGTCTTCATGTATTGTTCATTGTGCACTACCTCGTATCTCCTGTTATCTCTCCTTCAAAGTTCCAGACAAGTCTCTTTACTTGTACTGTGGGTGAATTGTTGTCATTTTTTATTAGAGCAAACTCTCCTTATTTTGCACAAGATTAATTTAACAGGAAATTTCTGATTACATTGCAGTTCTACAGTATGTAAGTAAAATATTTTTCATGGGATAGATGAAGGGTAGTACAAGCATCTAAAATAACTTAATTTTGCAGTTCTGGCTCTGTACAGACTCCTCCTGAAGACGTGAATCACGTTCTGATTAACTGCCCAAACATATTAGAGGAAAAGTAATGAAATTATATGCAATAAACAGAAATAAGGTTTGAGGTTTATAAGAACAGAAGAATGAGTATACTGGTTTAGATTAGCAGCCCATCTACTTCTTGAATAGGTGCTTTTTCCTTTCCTGTCTTCCTCTCCACAGGGGTATTTAAAAGCTGAACAGTAAGTGCTTTTTTATCTTCTTATACTTCTCAGGTTCACTACTGAGTTTCAAAAGTAGACCCTTTTAATTGAAGACACTTGAAACGCTAGTTCTACTTAGAAATCATGCACCCGAGAACCTGTCAGATTCCAAGCTGATGCTTTCTGCGATGTAGCATAAAAGTTGAAAAGCTTTATGCACTTGTGAGAATGATTGTGAATCAAGATCTAAACTAACAATTCTTTTCTCACATTGAATCCTTTCTAGTTTAACAAGCTATGCTGCTTCTTGAAGATGAAACTTCACCTGGTCACTTAGGCTTTTATGTGATAATAATGCTCTATTCACATATTCCGTATTTATATAGTCATTTATCTATCTGTCTTCTTGGAAATGTAGGTTTCGATGCACAGTTTAATATTACATAGGAGTTTCTATTTTTTTAGAGTTGCAGTCCAAGTGCTCTGCAAGCCAGACTTAAAGTAGCTGCTCATGAAGCTGAAGAGGAATCTGACACTATTGCAGAGGACTTCTTGGAAGGCAAAACAGAAATAGATGACTTTCTTAGTAGTTTCATGGAAAAGAGAACAGTATGTAATACCGAAATCATTCTAATCTGAGAGATATAAAACACATAGTGAATAAATTTAAGACTGAGTTGAGCAGTCCTGTGATACAGAACAGTGCTTTAGTAAGCTCCAACAGAAGAAAACTATATCCCTAAGTGCCTTCAGTCTGTTTAGAATATAATCGGCATTCTGATGGCACATATTTTTAAGGCGGCAGTACAAAGATTGCCTTGCATTAGACCCTAGTTGTGTGTTGTTGCAGGTATTTTTGTGCCACTTTCTTCTATATCCTCTACAGATATAGAGAAGATAGCCACATGGACAATTTTAAATTTGTCAGTTGACATAGAATGATGTTATATTAAGCAACCCTAATGTTTAATTTATCAATTAAACTAATTATTCTGTTGATGGCTATTACCAAATAAGTAACTGAGGTTCAAAAACCACCATTCTTGCTCATGCTGTGACAAGAGCAACTTAGCAGATAGTGTACCTTTCTTTAAAGATGCCTGATAAATGCATTTCATAACACAGGAAACAATTCTTTTCTCTTGTAAGCAGTTGTGGATGGAATAACGTTATCAGTAGAGACAGCCGTTCAGCCTGAAGCTTGGAAGGGAGGTGGTTCACACGGTTTTCCTTTTGTAAAGAGCCCATGAAGTAGCTAAATCGTTAAAGAGAAACTGTAGCACGCATTTTAAAAAATTCTGTTCAGAATTCACTCTTCCTATGTCTTGTGTTGTAGCTCTGCCACTGTAGACGAGCCAAAGAGGAAAAACTTCAACAGGCAATAGCAATGCACAGCCAATTTCATGCTCCGCTATAGGTAAACTGCTGTTTTACTATTTATGGAGAACTTTTTACTGTTTCCCTCATTGTCACACACTTACAAATTGCTAACTGCAAATGGATTTCTTGCAATGCTTAGTGTTCTAGTAATGCTTTCTACGGAAATCAAGTATGTACTGCATCTGTTGTTAGTTGTATTTAAAACATGACTTTTGGAGGAGTTAAAATATCTAATTATGGAAATTTGTCTTTACAGAATTCCTGCGAACTACACCTGCCAAGAGATTGAGTGAAAAACCCAATAAAGCACACTTTTTAATAACTATTATTTGCAAATAAGCATTTCATCTTATATGGTTGTATTTATAGAAGAGATTGTATACAGAGTTGGGATGGTTTTTGTACAAATTAGAATGTCTCTTTATATTCTCATTGTACTCAAGAATCCTTCTATTGCAATCTTTGCACTAATTTCTTGTATTTATTGTTGATAGTTCTTATTATATTTAAGTTCCTGCTGCTATACTCCATTCTTCAGAGATTAAATATCTAAACATGTAATTTTGACTAGCTTTTTACATTTTTATAAAAACATAATTCGTATCTTTTGTATTTTGAACTTTAAACATAGATTCGGCTTGATCTGTGGAAGAGTTTGAGATCAGTGGTGATAGGACATTGGAAACTGAAGAAGTTCATAATTTGAGACTGTCACTGGATTCACGAGCTGTCTTTTCTTGAAGCCAAAATGTTTAAGAACATGTTTTTTACTTTTAAGTAATAATACAAAACTAAGTATAGCCTGTATTGTGTTTTGGGTAAGTAGATTTGGGTTAAGCAAAGGATGTGTTGGAAGAAATTATACTGGAATCAAAATAGAGTAAATGATCTCTGCGTAGATTTGGTGTATTGCTCAGTAGCACTGATACACTCAATTTCAGGAGTGGCTTGGTATCTACCACTGTAATTAAACACAATTTTCATCTAACAATTTTATTTTCATATTTATTCTTACTTAAAGGAAAAATAATCAGGTCACCTCCCAGTTTCTGTTTTATGCAATATGACTATGTTCATCATCTGAGGAACTCAAAAGCACTTTACAAAAACTAGTTTTGAAGCTCTTTGTGAAGTAGCAGTTATTTTTTCCTAATTTTAAGGAACAAAGAAACTAATTTGGCTGGAGTTGTATAGTGTGTTATGTTAAGGCCAGTGATAGTATTTGGAAGTGAGACTGAATTCTGCCCTTCAATCACTGAGTCTTGCCTCTGGTGAGCTGACTTTTTTTAGGATGGGGTTATATCTGGTGAGAATGGATAGGGCCAAGTGCAGTATTCTATAGGAGAAAAATACAACCCCTAAATACATGTATATATGTTCTCTCTTGCAATAAGATACAGTATTTTTCTTAACCTTGTCAGTGCATTAGGTTTTCATGGAGACAGTTAAGTTGCAGAAGAACAGAAGGAATTGTACAGTTCTGAGAGTTAAGTAAGATAAAGCACTGATTAAGTAATGTGTTAGGAATTGTGCTTCTTTCTTGTCAGGAAGCAGTCTGGAGATAAACCTCTTAACCGAGACACTGTGTTACCTAGATAGGTTCACAGAACATCACAGATTCAAGTCTCAAAATAAACCACGTCAGTCCAAGCGAGTACTTATCTGTATCGCTAATCTTCAGTCAGTCCTAAACTTGATGCTCTTCTAGCAAAATGTAGTAAAGTATTTCTTCTGAATTGGAGAAGTGAGTAAATTTGGAGTTAGGAAAATCACGTAAGAAGTCTGTTTCACAGGCTAGTGAATCTTCAAATGGGGCTTTAGTCTCAGCCCTGTCATACTTTACAGTACTGTGGTTGTTTGTCGTACCCTGAAAGGGAGTAGCTTAAACTATTCACTGATACTTGATGGGGTTTTTCTTTGTAAAGCTAGTCCAAATTCTGACACTAGATGTCCCAAGAAAGTAGAACTATGGTCCAAATCAAAGAAGATACTTAGGTGCCTGAAAAAATAAACAGGTTGTATGTGCCATGGTTAAGCAATAATTTTCTTCCAAAAAAACATTTCTACTGACTGTGCATAATACTGCTTGTATATTGACATAGCACTTCTGCTAATGTGCTAACTAAAGCCCTAACGAAAAAGGAGATCGTGTAGGTTTCCAAGTGATTCTGGACTTGGGCCTCCCAAGTAGTGTGATTTCTGCAGCTCTGGAGAAGTTAGATTTATGTCATCAGTGTTAACCTTCTTGGCAAACTCCAAGATAACATTTTTGTGCTCAGCCTACAAGTTGTTTTGGATCTTTTTCTGAGTATCTAGCTAACAGTCTTAAAGACACAATTCTGTACAGGGCTGGATTTTTGTTGCTGTTTCTTGTAAGCAGAGAAAGGAATAGGTGACCAAACGTGCTTTTCCTGAGTTGGGTTAGTATCTTCTTTATACATTTTATAATGGCGTAGAATGACACGTTTGTGTTCTCATCTGCCTCCTCCTGTTGAATGTTATGTTGTGTATTATGGTGCTTTACTGTGACTGAACTCTCTAGCTAGGTCACCTTCAGGGGACTTGCTTCCCAAACTAGTATGAGTTCTCGGCACTTCAGCTTTTCCTCTTATTTTTGTCAGCAAATTTACAAATTCAGCACTTCTCCATGGAGTCCTGATGGCAGTGGAGGAGAGTCCAGAAGAAAATGTCACTGTTTGATGCAAGTTCTTAGTACAGTGTTTCTTATTGAGGCATATGAAAGTTTAAGGTCTTAATCTTTTCTCCCTTTCTATTCTCTCTCTCATATCATAGTTCCTGTTCTTAGGATTTTTCCCCTATTTTTTCCTAGCCCCTTCTGCAGTCACAAACCCATCCTCTAGAAAAGCACAGAAGTCTCTGTATTCAACAGTGATGTACTGGCTTAGCTACAGGTATCCTGTCACAAGCAGGAATGGCCAGCCTGTTTCTGGCCTTTAAAGGACAAGCAGACCTGCTGCTGGGGTTTTTTTTGTCTTGGGTGTTTTTGGGGGTTTTTTTTGGGTGGGGGTTGGGTTTCTTCTTTCTTTTCTTTTCTTATCTTTTCTTTTAGTCCTACACTGGTTGTGCCAATGGGAACATTTTTCCTTACAGTTAATCTTCATACTTTCACCAGAAAACTTAGTAGAACACTGATAACACTCTGTCAGAGTTAGGTTTTTTGGCTTCTAGCACGCTGGTAGTTCACTGCTAAGTGCATTCCTTGCCTTACTTTGCTGCAATGTGGCATGTAGGTGTAAATACAGCTTTAAACAATTCTTTATGAAGTTTAAGAAAATGGCAGCTGCTGTTAGATGCATATTCTAAAATCTTTCGAAATGTGTCAAGTGAACTCTTAAGCAATCCGGAATAATAGGCTACATACAGTGACTTGTCTCTGGAGAGCCTTGCACAACATCATGCTCATGCTGAGGTGTTCTACCAAGTGGAAAAGTGAAATAAATGAGCAAGAAATACAAGAGTAAGGAGGTGGCTTGTCTCTGGTGTTGCAGTAGTTTGGGGTGGGGGTGAGGGTGAGGGTACATTCTATATTGTAACTGCTAATTGAATCTGAGGATTGCCTAATTTTAATATCTGATCTTACTGCTAATTTTTTTCTGTAGCTGAGTTTAGGCCTCTTGTTCCTCCCTAAGTGACTACTGAAACCCAGAACTGAATTCTCCATATAGCAATTGTCTGCTATTGCAGACCAGAGAAATTTTAAGATATATGTCTGAAATCAAGTAGGTTTCATTTTAGGGTCATCTTGTATACAACTGGTGGTAATGGTACATCCTGCTGGGGCTTACAGAAGAGTTTTCCTAGATTTCACGGTGTATTTGACATGCTAGCCTTTCTGAAAGACGGGGATTATTGTGTATGTACAACTATGCTAGCCACCACTACAAGCAAGAGACTACAATATTACAATGTTAGTTGTAAGCAGTATCTAATGATCTGCTATAGTTCTGTTGTTTGCTCTATACGTACTCCTGAACTTTGCCACTTTGGACCTTGACCAAATGTGGAAGTTAGCAATCTTCTAGTCTTGTTTCTGTCCGAGTTCTTACTACTCCCTTCAAAGACTAGGATAAATTTTTCTGAAAGAGAGGTTTAAGAGACCTTCAGGTAAAACTCTGGCAACAAAGTTAAAAGTCAGTTATTGCAGACTTACTGGGTACATTATTCTGAACAGTAAATACTGTAATGTGTTAAACTACAAATAAAGGCTTTGGAATTTTTAATATACCTTGTAATTGTCTAATGTAATTGGGCATTGCAGGACTTTTTGGGTGGATACAGACTTGTGTTAGAAGCAGATGCAGTGAGCTACTCGAGGACAAACGTTAAATTTTTGTGTGTAGTTAACTTGAGCTTTTCCTGTTGAACCCTTTCAACAGCAGTAATTCTTAGAGCCACCTTCACTAAAATGGGCTTTGAAAACCCATATCCCATCTCTGACAACTGCTTTTATAAATGCCTTGTTTGGGTTGGATACCTGTAGACATCAAATTTATATGTAGTAATAAGCTACAAAGAAAGCTTGTATATCAATAATAAGGGAATACCTTAACATAAAGAACTGTGTTCTTTAGTCTTTGGAAACAGAATGAATTAAGCTGCCAATTAACCTTGGCAACCAGCAGACTTAAAAATGGGTACTTGCCTGAATTCAGTCAGAAAGATTCTGGTGGACCTATAAGGTTTCATTAGCTTCTTTCCAGAATGATTTCTGTTAAAAGACCACTAAATTTTAAGATTTCACATGCTTTGCTTTGCTGGCTCCAGGTGCTTTGCTGGCTCCAGGTGCTTTACTGGCAATTTAAATAACCTAAGTAAAGCTGAATGCTTATTTTACCTTTTTCATTGCCCCACTCTGGCAACGTTCCCAGCAATGTTTCAGGGTTTGCTTGGCCCTAAACCTTTGGCAGATTTGTCACTAGTCTTAGTACTGTGCTAAGTTGACCTAGTTTTAACTTCCCCCACCATGTGTTCCTCCCTTCCTAAATGACTTGTCAGTGACTTACCTGTCCTTGGAGGATTTTTCAATCACCATGGGATTTGCCTGTCTCCGCACTACAGAGCATAAGGGTGACCAGCCAACCTAAAAGTTACACTCAACCTTCAGCCTACGCGCAGAAGCAGTCCTTTGCCTCCACTGTGCTCTTTGTGAGAAACTTAAGGACTCTGTGTGACGATCAGGGCAGTGCCCACATAAAAGCATCAAGTTAGCTGGTCAACAGTGACGAAATGCTTATCTTTATTGCAAAGGCTACCTCCGTGTTGTTGCTGGGGTTTAATTGTTATTAGTTTGTGTTATCAAACGTATTTCATTGTGTTGGGTTTGTGTGGCAAGGTTTTGGTAGTGGGGGGGCTACAGGGGTGGCTTCTGTGAGAAGCTGCTAGAAGCTTCCCCTGTGTCTGACAGAGCCAATGCCAGCCGGCTCCAAGATGGACCCGCTGCTGGCCAAGGCCAAGCCAATCAGCGCCTCTGGGATAACATATTTAAGAAGGAAAAAGCAGTTAGAGCTTTTGCAACTGGAGAGAGGAGGGAGAAGATGTAAGAAACTCTGCAGACACCAAGGCCAGTGCAGAAGGAGGGGCAGGAGGTGCTCCAGGCGCCGGAGCAGAGATCCCCCTGCAGCCCGTGGTGAAGACCATGGTGAAGCAGGCTGTCCCCCTGCAGCCCATGGAGGAAGGATGAGGGGGTGTAGAGATTCCACCTGCAGCCTGTGGAGGGCCCCATGCCGGAGCAGGTGGAGGCACCTGAAGGAGGCTGTGGCCCGTGGGAAGCCCACACTGGAGCAAGCTCCTGGCAGGACCTGTGGACCTACGGAGAGAGGAGCCTACGCCAGGGCAGGTTTGCTGGCAGGACTTGTGACCCTGTGGGGGACCCCACGCTGGAGCAGTTTGCTCCTGAAGGTCTGCGCTCTGTGGGAGAGGCCCACGCTGGAGCAGTTTGTGAAGGACTGTAGCCCGTGGGAGAGGCTCATGTTGGAGGAGGTCATGAAGGACTGTCTCCCGTGGGAGGGACTCCATGCTGGAGCAGGGGAACGATGAGAGGAGTCCTCCCCCTGAGGATGAAGAAGCGGCAGAGACACCGTGTGATGAACTGGCTGTAACCCCCCCTCCCCGTCCCCCTGTGCTGCTGAGGGGGGCGGAGGTTGAAGCCAGGAGTGAAGTTGAGCCCGGGAAGATGGGAGGGGTGGGGGGAGGAGTTTTAAGAGTTGATTTTATTTCTCATTCCTCTTCTCTGTTTTGCTTAGTAATAAATTAGATGAATTCCCTCTCTAAGTTCGGTCTGTTTTGCTCGTGACGATAACTAGTGAGTGATCTCTCCCTGTCCTTATCTCGACCCATAAGCTTTTCATGGTACTTTTTCTCCCCTGTCTGGTGAAGGAGGGGAGTGATAGAGCGGCTCTGGTGGGCACCTGGCCCCCAGCCAGGGTCAACCCACCACATTCATGCTATGTAAAACTGATGCTCTGGCTCGCCCCTGTCTTCAAAGAATGTGGTTCCCTGCCTTACTGCTAATCTTACAAAGAGCTTTCCTTCCCTGCCTCCCTTGTTTTACTTATTTTCTTTTTCTCTCCTTTTTATGATATCCTTTGGTCTGAGTTGTGCTCTCCAACGTTATAATTTACTTCTGAGCTTTTTGGACTCCATTACTAATTTACAACCTTTGTCTATGTCTTGTATAGAGCTACCAATAAAAGCAGCTAGTGAGTATGTTTTCTTTCTGCTCTTTAGATGGTGATCTTTTCTAGAGAAAACCTCAGCTGTTTGATCCCATTGCCTTCAGTGTCCTTTAGATGCCCATTTTCATACTGAAGAACAGCTTGAACCTAGTAAGGCTAAAATTGCACCACAGAAATCTCTAATGCTCGTCTGGGCTTTTCTTTCCAGCAGTTTAGTTACGTTCATGTGTCCTATTTCAAATTACAGTGGGCTAGTGCAGCAGAGGGGAGATCCCCACAAGGCTACAAGAAATCAATGCAGCTCATAGTGTGGTTTTCTCATCCTTTTTGTTTTGCATTCCCTAAAAAAAAAAAAAAAAAAAAACCAAAAAAATACAGGGGTGTAACATGCTCATATAGTTAACTCAATTGACAGGAGCCTCTGTTTTCTTAGTTATCAGTTGTAGATTCCTCCACAGCTTAAACTACTGGATTCAAGTATCAAACTAGGGAAGATACAAAAATCCCTTTATCTCAGTGTCCAAGTGACTCTTGAGTAAATGAAGAGCTATATTACAAAAATTGTTTTTGCAAACCTTTGTTTCATCTGCTGTGAAATAACACAACACTAAATGACCTAAGTGTTTATTTGAAAGTGTTTCTCAGCAGGCTAATAATGCCACAAATACATACATTACAGTGAAAACAGTAGTAGCTAATGCAAAATTCCAAGAACTGAAAGACACATCACAGAGGGCTGCTCAGTAAAGGCTTAATATAAAATGTTAATATGTTAATATTTTCATTGTAAAGCTAGTTACAAGGAATTGCATAAGCAACATGAAGATGGTGCTTTAAATTTGCATATATTGCTGTTCTGCATGTATTTCTAGACATGTGTAATAGGACACAACACCATCATACACAATTTTACATTTGAAAGATTTGCAGTAATATTGTCCATTTTTAAACTAATTTTTAGGCAGACTATTTGTGTGTTTTCATTGCTGACTTTACAGCATGTTTCTTTAGTTTGAGAAAACCCATTCAAAATCTCCTTTAATACCATAAATTTTACAGGCTATGTTCAAAATATGAAACATTTTTAAAAGTGCAATTAAAATCAGGCCTTTCATTTATTAAAATTTCATAAAGGTTAAAAAAAGGAAGGCTAGAGTCTCAACAGAGTACAAATTATAGCTTTATATTAATAGTATTTATTTCAGTTGAGCTACAGTGATTTATCAAATTGAGGATCTTGCCTTCCCAGTATAACATTAAGATAAATCTTGCTGTTAGGAAATGAATTATTTATTCAAAGACAGCAGCTCCCTTAAGAGGATATTAATAATACTGAAGTTTACCTACTCATTTTTAATAACATAAGTTCATAGAACAGAGTGAAAAGCCATTCCATAAAAGCAGACAATAATAAAATCTAAAGCTTCTAAACTGAGGTATATTGATATAATTTAATTCTGTCTGTATTAGAAGGAGAAGTATGAAATGCAATCAAAGTAAACTTACATTACTGCTGCTTTGCTTTACTAGAGTTCAATACCACGTTGTCTCCAAGCAGGTAAGAGCAGCCATATGAATTGTATTTGTAACTGTTTGCTTTAATTAAAAAAAAAAAAAAAAAACACAAAACAAAACACAAAACCCAAACAAAAAAAAAATTGGAAGAATTACATCCTGATATGGAAGCCTTTTTAGTGAGTTTCAAAACATCCCAAATTTTAAATATTTTTCAGTGGTTTACTTCAGTACCTATGATTATGAAAGCTATTACTCCTACTCTTAAAAACGATGAAAATTCTTAAACCAAACAAGATTAAACTTTCTATTGTGGCGAATCAGTCTTTTTCTTAAATTAGCATTGCCATACTCTGTTCAGGGTGGCAAATACTAAAAGGGAAATTTTGTGTGAGGATAAAAAAAAAAAACAACCCCTTGGCTGTGGTTAGTTTATTTTGAACAATAAAATTTGGAAGAAATATTCTTCGTAACAATTCCTTTATGGGCATAACCTTCCATTAATTCTGAATTTGGAGTGATGCTTTCATAAGTGATTTTTATAAGTGATTTTGGATTCCATATTCTCTCTACTGTATATGTACCTCACTCCCACTCAAAACATTTTCAAGCAGGAATTAAAATAGGCTGGAGGATTTGGGGGTTTATTACCTTTAAAATTTTACCTTTATATCTTATGTAGGTGGTTTGGAACAAGGGTAAGATACAAACAATCAAACTTGAGAACCTAAAGAGGCTAGAGTATACTGCCTAACGTACCTTTCATTTTAAAGGGATGCTTTACCATGTGAGTATTGTTATATTCCTTGAAGTTTTGCTCACAGAAACTATTGAACTTTCAACACTGGTTGAGAGTTGAGTACAAATGGGATGCATTCGCTGCAGCAACAGCTGCTTACTAAAGGATATTTTTGCAGGATCAAAGCTCCATTTGTCCCCTAAACATGCATGTCCATTTATTAGTTTTACTTTGCAGTAAAGAATTCTAGTAGGAGAATATGCAAAATAATTGTTGGAATTCAAAATTTAACACCTCCCATGAAAAAAGAAGTGAAGAATATAGACAATATGTGTGAAGGCAAAAGAGCTCTTACAAAAATAAGTTTTGACTGATTCACCAGTAAGATAACACTAACGGATCTTCAACCTTGTCCCTATGTATAAGAGAGTACTTTGGAATTTCACGTCTTTGAAGAACTATTATTTTGTACAATAAATAATTATGGAAATGTACAAAGTAAGGAATAATTATGTACAGCATTGATAAAACAAATACCACATTGGCTTAACTAAATATAACAGCAGATACTACCTTTCTTTAGCATTATGTCTTAAAACTAATAATGGCTTGTTCTGCTTAGATCTTTACTTACACAATTGCACAGTTCCCTTTCTTTGGATTATTTCTTTAGGCCACAGACCACTCCCATTCTTCATCTGATGAAAAGACGTCATTCCAGACTGTGAAAGATGCTGCTTCATCTGGATCATCTGGATCCTCACTGTTGTGAAGGTATTTCAGACTGCCAGAAATACAGCCTCATCTGAATCCTTGCCACTGTCTTCACTAGGCAAGCAGCCACCCCCACTTGGGGACCTACAGCTTAAGTCCTCCACACCAGACTCCTGATCACTGTTAGTTGACAGGTCAGGATCAGAGCTTTTCAGGTTGTCCTGTGTCAAAATCAGGGCTGAGTCTTCTTCATCCCCTTGTGAAGGGCTCCGGGATGGGAATGATTTCAGATCGTTGCTATATTCCTGGGGAGTGTTAGCTAAGCTGTTGTTGGAAGTAGAAAGCCCTAACTGTTTGCTTCCATCTTGTTGCTTACTCTTGACTTTATTGTCAGTTAATTGTGATTTCTGAAGGTTTGCCAATCTCTGAAATAAAGGAAACAGTATATATTACACGGTCACATTTAGGGCCCAGTAATCCTCTTATATGTCTTTGCCTTTTAAAAAAAAAACCCTAAGTTCAGAGCCCAACCAAATTGGCACCCTTTAAAACTGCCTATTTGCATTTATGAAGTATGAGAGGTGCACAATTTATCACAAATCAATGCTGAATTACAGCATGCTTCCTAGTTACAGTTCCTTCCGAGTTACAGAAGGATATAAAATTTCTTTCAGGAGTAGTACTTGTGTACCAACACAGGTGAAATTTTATCCCTAAAGAAATAAAGTTCACTGTTGTCTCTTAAATGTCTCTTAAAACATTCATAGTAATTTATGTGAAAACAAAGACGATGGCTGAACATCCTCATGCTGAAAAAGAATGTAGCTTGTACAGGACTGTGCAGTGTATGGAGCTGGGTTTCATTTGCCATTAGTTAAGTCTTGAGGCATCAAGATCAAGTATTTATTACCTCTCCTAAGACCTCCAGCTCTTCTTCCAGCTGCTGAGTTTCTTCTTTCACTGCCATCAGATAATCAGTAACTGACTGTCGAGGATGCAGCCCCTTCTCGAAGCGGTTGTACATACCACTCCAGAACCTGGAATTGGTGGGAAGGTCAGGAATTTTCTCATTTGGTGAGGTGGCCTCAGAAGCCTCAAATACACAAACACACACTGTTCTTTTTTTTATTTTCCCCAGACACATTTTGTCCTAAATGATCCATCCATGGATTAGTCATCATTAGCGTGCATACACATAAGTTCATTGAATATTTGGTAAGATTTATGGTTCATTTGCATTGGCTCTGTCCTGAAGATGCAGCTCTGTGGACACACATAGCCTGAACCCCTTCTGATACACAGTAGAAAGGTGAATGTACCTTTGACTTAGATCACGCGGCTGAGGATGGTTCACTGAAAGCAAACTTTTGCTGTATTATTTTCTTGTTCTACACTATGGGCTTTAGAGTAATGGTACCTATAAAACAGCCAAGGTTAAAGACAGTTTTTCATAATCCTAGTTCTCAACCATTGTGTAACTTCCCATGAAGTCAGCTGAAGTTACAACCATTGTGTAACTTCCCATGAAGTTTTGTCTGGGGCTGTGGGGGGAGTTTGACGTGCAGCGTTAACAGGGGGTTTTCCTCTGTAAAGAAGAGTTAAAAATCAAGAGTAAAAACCACTATCGTATCCTGTTCTCTTAAAATTTAAACTGACATTTTAAACTGGCCTATGGAAATTGCATGAAAGATATACGTTAGCAAGTTCTTTTCCTGTTCTATGGAATTATTTGACAAATCTTTAGTTAAACAGCTGAGTTGATTTTTCATTTTCAGGAGGAAAGGACTCGAACTCTAAGTCCATAACTTACTCTAGTGCTCCTCCTGTCTTCTCTCCTCCTGGCAATACATGGCCACAGCCAGACTCTGAGTATGTAACTAGCTCACCAGACAGGTTAGCTAACTGAGACCTGCCCTCAGCTGCAGCTGTCCAACCAAGTAGCTGACAGATATTTTCAGAGCACAGGCGTGCTCCGTGGTGGTTTATTATTCCTACTCTAATAGTATACTATTTAAGTCATGTTCCCCCTTAAGTTTATCATCTGACAGCTTATGCTTGGAAATTGTTATGCACCCAAGTAATTCCATTAAAATCAACAGGATTACTCATCCCATGGAGGATCTGCAGTATCAGTACTTCTTTCATAAATCCCACTATCCTAAAGAATACGATTAATGACTATTTTTAAATTGTTTTAAAGTGGATGTCACCTGGAATAGTAGATGTAAAATAGTTCAATTTCTGTCATTTAGGATATTTATTGACTTTTTAACAGGTGCTTTTACTTCCAACTGGAAAACAAGCTGATCAGTTTTACTTAAATCACAATTTTAATGAATTTCTATTCAAGTTATCCTTGAGTTTGTTAAGATTAATGTCACAACTAATTTCTCAAGTCAGAATGTCAATAGTAACATTTCTAAAATTATGATATTTTGCTAAAATTTGAAAAAAACTTCAATATCTTAAACCTAAGTAAAACTTAAGTAAAACTTACTCTGTATACTTCAAGGTATAACAACAACATGGGGAAAGTCTGCTTTTTGTTTTACTAAACACTTGTTTTAGCAATGAAACCATATGATTTCTTGAAATGTCCCTTTTTATTTTTGAAACCAATTGATCCAAATAAACATCACAAAATCTTGGAATGGAAGAAGTTGAAGCAACTTTAAATTTAGAAACCACAGACAAGAACAGAACTGAAAGACATTTCTCAGTGGAAGAAGTGAGTAACCATAAATTAGGACACACAACTATCAATATAGCTTTAATCTTAAGCTTCTTTTCAGACTAATACTCCATTGTGGAATGGTGCAGAGGTGTTGGCTGACAATAAGCACACAAGGAATGAACACGTTGCATCTGCCACTGAATTTACTCTCTATAAGCTACCTTATGGAATGAGAAATACTTAAATACAAAGGCACTCTGTTCTGTACTAACACATCCTACAACTCTCTGTAGCAAGTGATAATACCTACTTGTACAAGAAGTTGCATGGAGCCATCTGTGGGCGCAGGGTCCCTTGGGTTTGACTGTGGTCTGATCTGTACAAAGGATTCAGGTAATCGGCACGATTTTTCCACATATGAGCCCACAATGAATATGTTCGTTCTTGGATTCTGAAAAAAATATATTAAATAAAAACATATTAAAGTCTCTACTACAATTCAGGTATAGCTAAAGCTTAGATGTGGCATTCTAGTGCTCTGTACCACTCATTTACAATATCAGCTTTATACTTCCTTAACAGAATTAGACTTAAGTTATAAATATAAAAAAACCCCAGAGACCCATATTCCTTTGTTGGTCACCACAGGCAAAATCCAATCAATTTCCCATAAAGTCAGAGCGGCTGGGGAGAGAACATGGAGAGACGGGTTCCTCTGCAAGATGGAGAGGATCACTTCCATAAAATTAGCTTTCAGACTGACCCCTACACCAAAGGGATCCTCACATTTAAAAGCACTCTTAGACCACTGAGCTGCAATTTCTCATGCAGTTAGGTCTTGGGATATGATGACCCATGAAGGTTTTGATAGTAAATGGACTGTGGCACTGAGGCTGCTCTGCATTTGCACAGTGAAAGGCACCAAATGGCAGCAGCAAGTAGTAACTCCCACCTTCCTCTCATTGCTCCTGCTGACACCATCAGGATGCATGAGAAAAGTGGTGATGTAGCTAGGGCCCCAGGAAGCAGATATGAACTCAGCACTACCAGGGATGATGATATTGTCTCTGTTTGGGCCTGAAGGCAGGTAGATGAATTCATAATTGCTTTGGGGCCAGACAGCAGAAGGATAGTTTGCTGACTCAGTCCTAGGGAAGGCTACCAGACAAAAAGGCTGTTCACAAGAAAGTATCCGAGAGATCAGGACAAAGTGTCCTGACATGAGATCCAAAGAGAGGTTAAAACACAGAAGAGCAGTGCCTCTTGAACTGAGAACTTGACTAGAGTTCATATCATCTTGTATTAGAGCTACAGTGACAACTTCCTTTGAATGTTATTAATGCTGCAATAAAGGTAGGGCCACATAGCTGCAGGGCTAATGCGCTTGTCCGTTTTCACTAATCCCTGTCACACACACCATGGATTACACTCCCAGCAGAGCCGCATTGCAGAGGATCGACTTCTTTCTGTGTTAATTGGTGTTGCCAGAAGATGACAGCCAAGAAGTCTACACTGCACCCCACGCCTTACTAAAGCATGTACATACAGACTGTCAAATGTCTGACTCCTCAACACACCACCACCCTGCACGTAAATATGCTACTAAAGACAAGGCTTTCATACTTCAGCTCTTGTCTCTCCTTCTGGCTGTTACACAGGAAATTCCCAAACTGGCAAGAGTAGATATGATGTTGTATGTGGATGAGGAATCTCTCATTGAATTCAAAGGCACAAGGAAACTGTTCCATTAATTGCCATACACACTCAACGAACTGGTCAATAACGGGGGATATCTCCTTTGGATCTCCATCTAAGTTGCCATACCTGAAACAAGACAAGATACATTCAATTATAACCTGAAATCCTCTAGGAAAACTGAATTAACACTAATGAAAACAAACCCCTCGCTTTTTGTGTGCAAGTTACATCATAGGTATTCATTTCTAAAATTTCAACTACTAGTGTATTTTTTTACTTACAAAAATGGTGCAAGATTCATGGAGGAGAATGAAAGCAGAATTTATCAAATACAAACAAACTTTTATAGGTGTCTTGTTGCCTTACAACTACTAACAGCTGACTGCCGCAGAGCCATGTTTTAATGCTATTAATATAAATTTATACCACAGTAACATAAGTCATCATAAGAATGACTGCAATTACTTAATGGCAAAAGCATATCTTAGATAGTCGCTCAATGGCAGACCATTCCCCAAACCAGAAAACTGAGCAGAAGAGGAACAGAATAACCTTGGCAGAAAACAGTTTAAAGCTGCCCACTCTTGGTGAAATTTTTAGAAAGTGGGAAGTGTTTACATGCTACTGTAACTGTCAAATGAACATCAAAATTTCTGTCTATAAAAACGTCTCTGGGAACCACTTGCAATGAAGTAAAGGAGCCTGAAAATATAAAACATGGAAGTAAAAAATATTTTATAAGTCTACATAGTCAGAAGAAGCATTTTTCAATGCTGCTTGCCTAGTGTGTGTGTATATATATTTGTGCATATATATATATATACATGCCAACAGAGTGGAATTCCATAAACATCTGAAATTGAAACTTCTAATTCTACTATTATTATGCATCAAAGAAAATATAGCAATATTGTACTGCAGACCAAAGCTATCAGTGATTACATTTCATAGTATCTTTCACCACTGATAATAATAGACATCTGACAGTATCATATGAAATGCAGAAACTCCTGATGGAATTTCACAGGTGGTGTGGAGCTGCACAGATTTTCTGAAAGTTTTGTTGTGTTTTTTGAAACTAGAACACATTGATATTCAAATCAAGCAATATGTCATTAAACTCTAATATAAAAATTGCATTTTTTATTTTTACAGAAACTAAAAGGAAATACAAGAAAGAAAGAAAATGTGGATATTTATCCATGTTTAAATATATAAAAAAGTCTTCAAACATTTTCATTACATTGTAGCATTTACATAATAGACGTACAAAATAACTTGTCCAAATAGATGATTTTCCACTTTGCTTTACCTGATGTTTCTGAACAAATCCTACTGGTTTTGTTAGAACAGAGTGTAATAGGAAGGGTATATTTTACATAATAGATAACTTGCAGACATGTACTGTCTGCAAGCACTGTCCTGGAAGATGCAGATTTTGCTGAAAAGGGACTTAAGTGGGGAGTCTGGGCACTACTAAAAGATCTGCTAGAGTCCAAAGGCATTTTGCAAGCCACATACATACTACTTTTCTCTCACAGGGATCTCTCAATGCTCATAGCAACTGCAAGACCAGCAGCACTCAGGAATCCCAATAGCAGTCTTGGAGTGCATATATAAGAAAAGACTGCTATGAAAATATTTCACTTTGATTTTTCCAGGCAGCTGAATTATATAGTAGGAGAAAAGGGTATGGCAGTTTCCTGAGGGCATTCTGTGGATATGCTTTGTAAGGCAACAAGGAAGTACAATTGTTATGGCAGCAGATACTGAGTACTTAAAAATATATACAGAAAAACCTTAGCACTTCCTTACCTGTGATTAAATTTGTGACCAAAGGAAACCCAGTCTTTTTCAATTAAAACCTAAAATAAGAATATTGCATTCAGTGTTGCGGAGCAGAGCTGACACATGTTGAAGCAGGCAGAAGAGTAGTGTAAACAAGCAGTACTAAAATTCCAGTAAATTCAAAGAATAAGTAGAAAAGTGACAAGCAAGAATGATGATGCAAGCAGTATTAGAACCCCAGATACTTTTTAGAATAAGCAGAAAAATAATGAGTGATGAGCACTGCTGCCAGCTCAAGAGAAAGTAGCACTCTTCACGGGTGCAGATAGGATACCGGTATTTCAGCACAACTTCAATTAGCCTGATTTATCATTTTCTAAAATAGAACCTAAAAATGTCCCAAACATCTTTTTAATGTGCACCTAGTAAGTTGATAAGCATTCCTAGATGCTTTACCGGTGTTGATTTGCTTGGGAAAGGAACAGATTTTCCAACCAAGCTGCTCATTGCAATCTAATGTCTAGGGAGCACACACTTCTGACAGTCAAAACTTCACTTATCCCTGAAAATGAATGCAAATTTTTGATTTCACAAAAGCTCCCTGGGCTACAAGAAAGCTTCTTGGTCAAGGTTAGGAAAAAAAAATTAATGGGTGCCCAACTGATCCCCACCTTTGATAACACTTCATACAAAAACTGGGAGACTGTGACTTGGACAGATAAAAACCTTCCTTCCTACTTAAAAAAATAAATAAGAAAAGGTATATTTAAGGAAAGTTTGTTTTCTATTAAAACCAAAGCTATTCATCTTAAATGATGCCATAATACTTTATTCACTCTGTGAAAGAGAACCTGCTTACCATGAATCCCTTCATAGTTCTGTAATACGGATCCAACAGAAGGCTCGCTACAGAGCAAACCTGGGCTGTCCTATCCCAGCCATCAGAGCAGTGAACAAGCACACTCACACCTTCCTCAG
The DNA here is from genome assembly GCF_011004875.1 of Balearica regulorum gibbericeps. Lineage (NCBI taxonomy): Eukaryota > Metazoa > Chordata > Aves > Gruiformes > Gruidae > Balearica > Balearica regulorum. Next base: position 49,441,343 of record NC_046187.1, on the reverse strand, counting down.
CCACAGCCTAAGGATACAGAAAAAGTCAGAAATTTCACAAGCAGGGAGAAAGGCAAAGGTAAGAGAGGAAGAGTGAGACAGCACAATATAGAGTATTAGTTTGGGAACTGGGAAACCTTGTTCAGGTTTTTTTCTGCCACAGAGTTATGAATTATGTTGAGTGTTATTCCTCTCATTTGAAAAGTCTTAATCTCATCCCATCCCATGCAATATGGCTCTTAATTTCTCATCTTGATGGTAATGTCAATAATGGCAATGTCTGCTTCCAATGCCAGTGCTAGTGTGGATATTATTACAGCACACTGCATTGCACACTGATGACATGCTTCTGAAGATTTCTGGGGAAGCCTCTGGTAGTGGTAAACTTCCATATCTAATAAGCAAGACTGTATTGGTATCTTTAAATAACTGGGGAGAGAGGATCCCTTTTTATACATAAACAAAGAAGAGATCATACTAAGTTCTCCAAAGTATGGTATTGGATTATTTTTGGAACTTGAGGGGGTTTTTAAATTCTAAGGGTTTTGGCCTTTGTCTTTTCTAAAGAGAACTAAATTTAGAAAGTAGAGAAATAAAATAGGTTAGGAAAGATACTGCTTAGAAAAACAAACATTCAAGTTAAGTTTGGGCTTAATAGGGACGAAGGAATAATAATAAATTATCTATGTTTATCTCAAGAAATAAGTAAATTCTACCAACATAGAACTCCCGTGGGCAGGAGACCAACAACTGAGAACTGGGAACTGTACAAACAAGAATGGATCAAAATGCATGTCTGACGAGGCATGAGGCTAGCAAGCATATGGACAAAGGATAAATTTTTTTGGACAATATTTTAAGACTAGCTACTGGGGAAAAGTTGGCAAGAGCTAACGTATATGACTTGATTTCTCTGAGTGAATGAAAGCTAGTAGGACTGGGAGAAATAATACCATATGCATTTATTCCACAGCTGCTGTTCAGGTAAGAAATTACAGTTGCCTGCTGAGCAGGAAGAAGCAAAGCAAGAGAAACAAGCAGTTACTGAGGAGGGAAACCCATGATGTTTTATCCATATAGTTGTATGTAGCAGGTCATGTGAATAAAATGGCCTATGAGAAATTGTAATAGTAATCTCAAAAATAAGAATTGAAACAGTAAAAGGTACAGAGGCAGGGGGTAATAAAATGAAAAATACTGTTGGTAGATTACAAATATCTGCATTACTTTGGGTGAGATTAGGAGAAATAAATTCTTATCAAAGGCAACAATTGTTTTCTGAAACAGTTCTCAAGTACGTAAGAGTAGAAGCTGATAGAGAGTTTGGCCATGGGGTAATACACAGGAGTGGTTTAGGAGGTGAATTCAGTTGGTTGCTAAATAACTCAGAGAGTATAACACAGTAGCTAATATTCCTATATTACAATTACCATGCAAAGAAGTAGTCCTCAAACAGAAACCTTCAACAAAGAAAATGTCCAGAAACCAGTGAAGGAGGCAGGGGAAACAGGGAAAGAAACAGTGGCAATCACTGCTGGGAGTAAAGTAAGGACCTTCAAATACCTGGCGTAACAAGATACAGGCTAGTAGAGGATTTAGTACATTTGAATTCTTTGGTGAAAAGAACACAAACTTTTTTTTACCATATTAGCAAAATGTCCACACGACAGCACCTAAGAATCGTCTCTCTTCATATGTGAATCATTGCAAGATGGATTTTTTTCAGATACAACATCACTGAAGATAACAGAAGTTCCCCACAAGCAGAGAATTTGGTCCTCACTTTCTGTATCTGGTTAGTCCAAATTTTGTTCTCATTTTATGGACTTTACCTTTGCAATAAAAATGCCAGCATCCATAATGGCTTTGATATGCTTCAGCCAGCCAGAATTTTCTAGGCCCCACAGAAAGTCACTCATTGAAGGCGATTTCAGCTCACAAACTGCAAAATAAGCTACATCTTAAATGTACAGTAATTGTAGTCCCTTAAGCTTTCACTGACTGTTCAATCTAAGAGTTATCTCTTCAGATATCCCCTGTGTAAAATGTTCATCTTTTGAAAAGAATGATTACTTCACAGTTAAACTTTACCATTGGAAAAAAAGCATGTATTTAAGAAATAGAGCTGGGTCAAATTTCACCCAATAGGTTGATTTACATTAAAAACAGAAGCTGTTACAAAGCCAGTTGCAAACAGTTTATCAAATACATCCTTCTGTGTAGCACAGATTTTCCAAAATTGTGTTGGGAGCAAAGTTTTCAAACCCCTGGGAGGGGATCGTGTATTTAATAACGAGGGCTTGGAAACAGAAAGTGTATGATTTCTACTGTTGGACAAGCAGACAGCCACCTAACTGGTGCCACAGCCTCCTGTTCCCAGCCACATTTGCTGATGAAGCTCTGTAAGAGCAGGTCTGCCAACCCAGCCTTCAGCATCACCACAGATGATGGTGGTTGTGATATACAGCAATTCACTCAACAGTTCTCTGTCCCTGAGGGAAACCTTATTAAAACTTCACTTATAGTCAGAAAGTATTCTAAAGGTGAGGAAAAAACATAATTCATCAAGGAAAATATTGTCCTGAAAACTTTCCAATCTCTATGCCATGAAAAAACCAAACCACTTCACAGTTTTTACAACATTAAGTTTCTATCCTACTGTATCCAAGTGTCTATTTTTTAATATTACAGAGTTTGTGACATCAGAAGAGAAAAAGGGCAATCAGAATCTAATTCAGCTACTTCAATCCAGCAGCAGACAAATACTCAACAATATTTGGTGCAACCTATTTTGAACAGTGAGATACTAAATTCACCCCATAAATAGACTACGCAATTATTTTGATCTCTGTACAATTATACCATCTTTTAAGGAAAAAGATATAAACCAGTAAAACTCATTTAAGGAATACAGTGAAAAATGTCACGGGTTTTGCTGAGTTAATGTATGATCTGTGAATTAATAATGTGTTAGTAGATCTCTTATCCTCTGGAAATCTTCTAAAAGACTCAGTTAATTATGGCCATTATGACCAGTGGCATAACTTTAGTTTCCTTCAGTGTAATTGGAATTTAATTTTACAAGCCGAAGCCAGAGTTTATACCACATCTGAACATATCTGACTGTCTTAACTCCATTTAATTCAGAGGCAAAATAGCCTAATGTGTCCATACAAAGTCTTGCAATCTTTGTGTGCAGGGCCTCTTCCAGATGGTTATTTTAAAAGTCATTTTGAAGGATATTTATAAAAATGCATAGATAGCAGCACTGAAAGCAAACAGCTTTCACATGATTAATGCTCCCGTGCAGATGGAAGCATGACCAATTAGTAGCAGAAGCTGCTGTCTCTGTTTACAAAAGCCCAAGGTAAGGTTGAAATAGTGCTTTGCTCATTCCCACTACCAAATTAGAGTCAATATTTACTGACCACTTCACTGAGCAAAGTTCACACTGTCCTAATGTCATACACTGTGTATTTCACATGATTTTGGCTACCGATCTGGACCTTAATACTGAGTCCAATTATGAATTCGATTATGAGGTTTATCCTAAGGGAAAAAGTCATTTCCATCTCAGCAGAAAAGGTACCAAAATCTTGGAGAAATAAGACCTGCTGTACCCGCTGTGTGGGCAGAGGAAAATCAAGTGCCCTGGGGCAGAGCTCATAGCAATGCAGTGGTGCTCCCTTCCCCAGAAGGGGAGGAAGAAACAGGACACATGGTGGAAACTGCCTCTTCCATCACCAAAATTACCAGAGGGGGATGCTGGACCAGTTCCCCCATTTCTGGCAGCGCAGCCATAGGTCAAGGAAGGAGTAAAAGCTGCGGGCCAAACCCTCAGGCTCTCTTTCTGGCTGATCTGCCACAGAAGTCCAAGGATCAGAGGGCTGCTCTTAGATCAGCAACTAGTGCTCCTGGTCTGAGGGGAGGAGAAGCTCATATTTGCTGTTTAAATACAGACAGGGAGCATGTGGGGTCATCATCTCAATAAACAACAAAGAGGGGTCAAGTCTTGGTTGGCCCCCCAGTGTACAGCAAAGCTCACCCCATCACATATACCAAACAGCAGCCTCAGCCGGCCCTCAAATCTTTACTGAGAAAAGTCCTTGCGCAACATTTTCTTCTAATATTAAAAATAATTTCAAGGAGGTTGTGTGCAAAATTTTCACAAGGATCTTCACATACACCTCTCTCTAAATATAAAAATAATGAATACTATACTAAAGCAATATGAGGTGGCAGAGACAAAAGTATAACTTTTTTTTTTTTTCCTGGAAGGAAATTCCATTATGTTGAAATGCATTCTACTTCCAGAGTACAGTCAAATCTCAACATTTTTTGCATATTCTGAAAAAAAATTTCTCATTATCCTACTAATTTAATCATTTTATGTTGATATATTTTGCCAAAAAATAACATTATACAAGAGCAAATACATATTAAATTTAAGATAAGTAAAATTTCTAGAATTAAAGTCAGTAAAAATCACAAAGCTGAAACCAAATATTTTTTACCTACTCAAATAAATTATTGACATTATTAGGAGTATCAATTAATTTCTTCAGCTTTTTTCTGAAGAAATGTCATTGAAATGAACACACTCCTAATATAAGTGCATTTTCCAATGGAAAACCGAATAATCAATTTTTGTTCAAATTTCCTCAGTATTGGAAGTTATTTAAAATGGTGTCCTGGTTTCAGTAGGGATGGAGTTAATTTTCTTCTTAGCAGCTGGTATAGTGCTGTGTTTTAGATTTCGGATGAGAATAATGCTGATAACATACTGATGTTTTAGTTGTTGCCAAGCAGTCAAGGATTTTTCAGCATCTCATACTGCCCTGCCAATGAGAAGTCAGGGGTTCCCAAGAAGCTGGGAAGGGACACAGCTAGGACAGCTGACCCAAACTGGCCAAAGGGCCATTCCATACCGTATGACGTCATGCTCAGTATATAACTGGGGTATGGCCGGGAGGCGGCACGGCTCAGGAACTAGCTGAGCATCGGCTTTGGGTGGTGAGAAACTGTGCTGTGTGTCACTTGTTTTACATATTCTTTTATCGTCATCATTATTATTATTCTGTTCCTTTTCTGTCCTATTAAACTGTCTTTATCACATCCCAAGAGTTTTACCTTTTTTCTTGTCAATTCTCTCCCCCATCCCACTGAGTGGAGAGTGAGTGAGTGAGTGAGTGAGCGAGCGAGCGAGCGAATGGCTGTGTGGCTGTTTTAGCTGCCTGCCATGTTAAACCACAATAAATTGTATATTGAAAATAATCTGCAGTCTCTCATGCGAAAAAATCTTCCAACCTTCACTTCAACTTAATTCCAGTAAGTTGAATAAAATTACCTTTGCTGCACTCCTGCAATATATCAGACCTATTATGTCTTGATGTCCTCTTTTCCGTGCTGTACACTTCCAAGAAACAATACCGCACATTAAACTAAAATCAGTTTCCATCAGCCTCATTTATCACTTCAGAGATTTTTGTCTCACAACAGGTCACGAGCATCAGACATATTTTGTAATGCTTGTAGTGTAATATGATGTTTTACCTTAGAGATTGACCTAGGTATGTTTACATATTCCTTGATAAAAAATAAAAGCCATATTAAATGTATATTATCATCTTCCTTGGTGGCCTTCTTGATTCTGGTTTCCTTTGTATGCATAGGTCAGGTAATAAATACCCTTTTAAAGGACACAAGGGAAGCAGATGAAGGGACACTACTATGAATGGAAAAAGATAAAAACTATGCAGCCTTTTACATGAGAAAAGCCCTGCTCATACACTGAAAGTCATAAGATATTTTTTTTTAAAAAGCCTCAAGTACTGGAAATTATGGAATTCACTTCTCTAATTTCTAATCTTATCAGCCATGTCACTAAATATGAGATTTCAAAATAGCAAATACAAAACCTATGAAAAAAGCAGGTGTTTTGAGCATATGGCTCATTTAAGAATAGATGCTAAGAAGTTACGCCCCTCCCAAGCAGCCTGAAGCGCTAAATGCATTAGAAATTACCTTGTTACATGTCGGTTTGGGCCATGGGCCTGTCTTATGAACTTTTGGCTCAAAAATAATACACAGCACTGTCCCATGCAGCCAGGCTGGTTGTTTACTATTTTAACTTTGATGGTCTTAAGCTGAACAAATAAAGGGACAGGTTTATTCACCTGGCCTCTCTCCTAGCCAAACAAGACTCTGTAGTGAACTAAAAATCCTTCCATTTTCCTTCCTGAGACCCTTAAACCAAGGAATTAAGTAAAACTATGTCATGAAGAGAGTAACTGTTTTATCTGCATCACACTTTACTGCTGCTTTTCATAAACTGCTCTTATTTGAAAACAGAGCACAAGTCTCCTGTCCTGGAAAATGCAAGCCCTTCTTAGATCTAAAATCCACATTTGCATACAGATGATGAGAGACAGATGAAGAATAAAAGAGCACGGGCAGAGCGTCAAGTCAAGAATATCTGGATCAAACTGATCTAGGAGGTGACAAGGTGTTGATGATATACATTAAGTAAATACTGAGACTCTATGGAGTGGAGCGAGCACTATTTACTATTTGCTTGTTAAAAATCAACAAGCCATTAAGGGTCAAGGATGGCTTATTTATTCTTACCCTTTTCCCAGAAGGCCTCTAAACAGTAATTTAATCCAAATATTAAATGGCAGTACAGATGTGCTCGTTTATACACTGATAAATATTTATAAAGTAATTATTATTAATTTTCATGGGATTATGAAGGTGCTGAATGGTTACACCCATTGACTGTGAGTTTCATAAATAAACCTGATGTGACATGCTCTATACGGGCCATGAGTAAGTTTCAATTGAAATTCAGTCTAAAAATGCATGACTACCTTATTGACCACATACAAAAATCAAACAGTAGGTTTTCTGAGCTTAAAAAAAAAAATGCTTTATTTGCCACTAGCATCAAAGTCAGCTATGAGTGATTTTTTCATTATACCATTAAACTGTAAACCTCAAAAGAAGATGTAGGAGAAGTAAGGTGTACTGAAGTCAAATGAATTTTGTCATTAAAGTAAATGATATCTGGATTTCACCCACGAAACAAGGTGTTTGCACAATTAGGAAATCATCACTAGTTGTGGTGATATTCCATTGCACAAGTCCCATTGGCCAGCAGGCAGCTGCATGCAGCTGCAACAGGCAAAGCTCTCTTCTCATACCCGTTTTCACTGCTGCTAATTTCAGCGCAGTTATCCTGATTTGTGTGACAGAAAGATCAAATCTTTCCTCTAGTTTTCAATAAAGAAGAGTATTACCTTCAAGCATTTTCTGCAGACTATTTCTCATTACATGGATGTTCTCAATGCCTATGAATTGGAACTTGATATTGGAGTAGTTGTCTTCATTTTCATACCCCTTCCCAGCTGCTCTGTTTGCCATTGCGTTGAGCTGAAAAAATTAGGGGAAAATCGGATGAAAATTGGTAGCAAATAGATTATTTTCAAAACAAAGCTCGTGGTCTACTGCAATAAATCAGAGTGATTTAAGTCAGGCACAACTAGGAAGCATTTATCACAGTGTCAACACAACGGGTTAGGAATTGGGGATCTGTTTACAGCCTATTGCAGGGCGCTGGGTTGCTGAGGCTCTGACCTCTTTCACACACTTTGAGTGAAACTTCATTAGTGAGGTTAGATACAAAAAACCTACAGCTTATGTAGGGCTCCTCTGCAAGAATCTAAAGGTTTTAATTTGGTTTTAAAAGGCTATTCTGATTTTATTTCTGATCTGCATTATTTTTTACTAGCAGAATATACCCAGGAGGTGGCAGTGTCTTATCTGCCATGCTACTGTTTCATAGCATATGTACACTGTAATGTTGCCCAAATTACTGTGTTTTACTGCTCAAAGCATCCAAAAGTTGGTACAGCTTACTTCTTTGAAGCTTGGAATAATGAAGAGAGAGTTGGAGTAGTTTTTCATAAGTTTATAGTATCTTGGCTGTAGTTGTGTAGAGACCACAAAAGATTCCAGTTGACAAAATTACCACAAATATTTTCATGTGCAATGCAGCTCTATCAAATATTTTGCTGTGCTTCAGGGAAAAACACATTCATCTGGAAGCTGGAGTTTTATCTTTGAATCTGTTACTTGCTTCCTCGCATGGGAAAGTCACTAAATGCTTCTTTAGTTCAGTTTTCCCAAGCGTAAATTAAGGGGGTTTTTAACACTTATTCCCCCCATGCCCCCCTTGAGACTGAAAAGAAAACTATCTGCCAAGCCCCTTGTGCCAAATTTTGATCTCTGGGCTGAAAACTAGAGCTGATAGAAATTAATTAAGTCCTTTTACTTTATTACCCTATTATTTTTATTATTATTATTATATAATTATATAATAATTATTAATATATATATTGGTTTTTTCCATAGCAAAATCTCACTGTCCAATAGAAAAAAATTGTCTTTTTGCCTCAAGTCCCTGCTCTTCTATGAAATGCGTGATGTAAGACTGGGGAACCTTTGAACTTCCCAAGAAATAGGATGGCTCCGGAGGTAACAAAGTGACCCACGTGGCAGAACCTCCACGCCTCCAAGCACAACTAACAGCTTCTGCTCAGGAAAGATTTAAGAATTAAATAAAAATGGATATTGCACATCCAGACTGGAAGGCACTAATAAAGCTTTTGGAGAGACCTTATGAGGTACCAGCTGGACAAAAAGTGACTCGTCTTCATTGCAATGAGAGCCAATGCTCGTGAAATATCAAAACAAAGTATCTCTTAGGCATTGCCTAGGGGATAAGAGGCTATGGAGATAACTGCATTTCCAGTTGACTTGCTGCTTCTGTGGTCACTTCTGAAATGAATAATATACTTCAGTACTCAGCTAATGCTAGGATATAGAAGAATGTGTCTCTTCCTGATCTCTTCCAACCTAAACACATGTACACCAAACATTCAATTTTAATTTGGAGCCAAATGCATGCAATTGAGGACTGATTGTCTGCTGCCAATTTATCTCCAACTAAGATGAACAAGTCTAGCTTTTTTATGTCATATGTCAAAATAGGTTTACATGGACCAAATTTGACCTCTTAACTTTCAAAGCAAATAGCTAAAGACTAAAAGCTTTTTATGCCATTATAATTTCATTTTAGATACATAAGAAAACAGACATGTGACACTACTTTTCAATTATTTTATTCTGTCCAATTTAATATGTGAAGATTTTTTCCCATCTTCACACTTTCCAGTGCATCCATTCCTATGAACAGAACTTGGCAATAGGAATACATAGTTACACTTGTGGACCACCATTAGGAACTGAAACATTGCATGAATTTCGTGATCCAACAGAAGGATCCATACTCTACGACAGGAACCTGGGCAAAACCCCAGCACTTTTCATTTAGTCAAGTCTTGTGTAAAACTTCTTTTAACTTATAGTATGAAATTCAGGAAAAAGCACAGGTCAAAAAAAATAAAAATAAAAATTCTTATATATCAACCAGCAGTCTGGTGATGTTTTGACTATCAATGAACAATTTAAAAAAAGATACAGCCTGTGAACAGCATGTCCTTTAAGGACAGAGTCCTCAGTGTGACTTGCTAGAAATACATAAATTGTCTGCTGAATCCTAATCTTTCTCTTTTGAAGTAGACATCAGTGTCCTAATATAAACAAAATGAAGCAGTCTCTCTGTGATAGCATAGAGCTTCATTCAGGAAAAAAGATCTGTACATGAGTCTAAGCCATCATAAACCCCTGAAACTCTAAACGAAAAACATCTAGCCCCTAACTGACCTAATCCTCAGGACAGTAAATGCTATTAACTGTCTCTGCAGCAGAGCAGTTTTATCACAGAAATGCTTTCTTAGAAGACAATCTGACATAGCCCTCTCTAAAAGTAAATAAATATAAGGTTAAATTTGCAAGGCTTTCTGACATTTTAAATAGTGTCAGTTGCCAAACCTTGCAGCTGCCACAATATTTACTAACAAGTTTTCCACATCACCTACCAAAATTCCATCTGTTGCTCTTAGAGTAGTTGTTGCAAAGCAGTAAATTGATATTAGTTTCTTCTGTAAACACATAGAGGAAGGAGAAAATTAAGAGACAGTAGCCTAAGTAAAGCTCTGCATATGGTCATCCTGGTATGTTTAAATGAAGTGGAAACAAAACTCATCCTATATCTACTAGGGACTTTGTGGAGATTTACCCCTTTGGTTTCGTTTCTTCAGTTACTTTGGTAAATTCAGCAGGGAAGCTACTGATAGTGTAACAAAGAATACTTCCCTACTCCCACTTCCAGGCACTGAAGCCTACGTCCTCATCACCTTGAGCTGTTTGCTAGCATGCCAAATTTGGACCCAAGTTTTATTAGCTTCCAACCTCTTCTAGATCATTAGTGAGTTTCTGTGTTTCTGCAAAGTGTAATTTTCCTACAGCTTTTATCTTGACCAAAGATTCTAGTCAATTATAAAGATATGGCATCTGAGATCACTATTTACCATATTTCAGATTCTCTCTCAAAAACACAGAAATGCTGGAGATATTCAAAGAAGGTCTCCTCAATTCTTGTAGCCTGAGTAAATGTACTTTCCTTAGCGTCATGCATAGGTTGTTGAAATTGTCCCACTTGCAGGGGAGAAAATTTTAGTATAAGCAGGCAGAGGTTTGCAAAATTACAAGCAACAGTAAATATAGTTTTATAATGGAATTATTTTTCACTAACCTCATCAGTAATGTAGTTACTGATAGCTCCTATGTGTGTGGAAACAGTTTCTATTCCAAGTTATTTATTTTTCTGTATCATAAAATTTTGTTAAGACAAAAAAGATAAAAGCTTGGTGTAAAGAAAAAAAATTCTTTATGTGGGCAAGGTTCCTGGTTAAGATTCCCTTGATAAATCCTGATTTACCTGTGGAGTTACACAGGTGCTACTATGATCAGAAGTACAGTCAGTCACTTGGGCTGTACATCTTCCCCAATGTATTCAGCCCAGATTCAGTCTTGCTATCTACAAGAAATTTAATGTACTTACTCTTGGTCGAGTGTCAACAACGTATATGAAATCACTTCCTGGATTTGCTTTTCTAATGGCCTGGAGCATCTGTTCGTCCTCAAGGCATCGCGCACTAAAGCCAGATAAAGGCTGGCTGCTTCTACATATGGAGGCCTGCAGAAAAAAAACAACAACAAAAAAACCCCCAACATAGTTATTAAGCAGAATTATTTAGCATCCAGAAGCATTTACAAAACTAGCTCATTAGATGTTTGCATAGGTGTACAGTTACGTGGGAAGGGTAGAATGGTAAAATGAATTACATGTTATAAAAAATAATATTTAAAAATAAATACATTATTTTTAAAAAGGCAAAGAAGTATTAAAACAATACAACCTCATTGGCCCAAGTCTGGTCTTGAATCCAAGTTTTAGAGCTATTTTAAACATCGTATTTCCCTAATGTGGAAGAATTCCTGAAAGGTGTTTCTAGAGGATGTGACGAGTACAACATTGCAATCATGAGAACACTGACATAAGATACAGAATGGGTCCTTTTGCCCTGTCACTCATGCTTGCCTGTTATGACACCTAACTTGCACCAATGCATACTTTAGTAAGCAGCCAGAGACACCATGAGTCCAGGAAACAAAAATGCCTAACATGCAGCTAGATCACTGGTGGTGCTGTATTTTAGGACTGCCTCTGGAGAAAGACCTTACTGCTTGGCAGGTGGGTCAGGCAGCCTGACTTCTGGAGCACAGTTATTAATCAGTGCTATTGATGAAAGCAAGAGAACTTCTCCACAGATCCATTGGGATCAGACCTCCCAATGAAACTAGGAAGGAAGGAACAGAATGTGAAATGGCTGAGCAGGGAGGTTTTTATTTCTGCTAGGCAGAGGGCAGCTAGGTTTGCAGAGGGCAAGGAGCTAACACATGCACTTTCAAAGCACTGAACATAAGCATGAAGAGAATCTGCCTGCTGAAGGTCGTGAGCCATGCAGACTGCCCTACAAATTATTTATTACTGAGAGACACGACATGCTCATTTTCAGCCAAGTCTTTGAACTATCAGTAGTTAGTAAAACATGGATCTTTAATACACAAACCTTGAATTATGTGAAAGCTTCTTCGTACTTTATTAATAGTTTTTGCAAACAGATTATTAGTTATCTAGAGTCTTGCCTGCTGGTCAGCGCACATTCCAGTGATGTAATATATGCTTATACCTCCTTTGCATGAAGCAAATGGTACATACGAACATGTGCACAACCTGTCATTTTAATAGAAGGAAGACATTTCTCTCTCATCTGTAGTGTACCATACACAAGGCAGATATAGAACTCAAGATTAAGGTTGAAGTTAGGGTTGTGGATGAAGGTTAGGATTTGGGAAAGTATGGGCTGGAGCCCATTACATTATATCATCCTGGGGGCCCAAGGAGCTAAGGTATGTGCTGGCACCAGTATGAGAGAATGGCTTGTCTGTCGATTTAGGCTTGGGGTTAAGATCATATTTAGTCCCAGCTTAAGAAATAGCTGCATGCCAGTACTGCAAAACTAGGAAGACAGGCTGACCTAGTGACCATTAGATATTGCAAGTGGGAATCATTACCCACGATATCCATGAAGAGATCACCTCCTGCTGACCCAGGCCAATCGCTTAGGATGAGCACATACGTCTTGGGCTATGTTTAAGAGTAGGGCAAGAGATGAGGTCATATTTTGCTGTTGCACCAGCTGAACAGATTGTTCCGAAGTTTGATCTTACCATATTCACACACATCCTGTAAGATGCAGAGTAAGGTGTCACATCATCATTGAATTTGTTGGCACCAGAGCGCTATGGGAAAGTTGTGGGTATGAAAGACTGAACAAGCAGCACTCATCTCCCCTGCACACATCAGACCTCTTCCCAGCCTGCTGTTGCCATAGCTGTTCAATGTCTATTGTCACAAATCTTACCCCACTCCCGCCCATTACTCTATTAGCTGGCAACTCATGCCAACCTCCAAACTCACAAGGAGGTATTTCCTCCAACATTCCCAACCTTCTTCCTCACCCTTTGAACCATGAAAGATCCACGACTAAACACAGTACTTCAGATCCTGGTGGTCTGAACCTTAACCTGAACTCCAGCCACAACAGGAAAAACATTCAGGCTGAAACCATGAAACTCATTCAAACTAGATGAGTTGGAATCTAGCTAATATTGGAATCTAGCTGATCCCTGGGACCTTTTCTTTCATTGAGATTTGGAAATGTCCAAGTGTTTTGAATCCTAGATACCTATATTTGGACTTAGTTGATTACGCAAAGTGATTAACTTTTAAAAGTTTGGCCCTAATGAAATATTAAAGATAATATGCAATTTATGCAGAGACTATATTTACTATTTAAATCTTCCTTTCCTCTTGCATTATTGTCATAGATCTTTACAGAAACAGAATTCTGATGAAATAAAGGGTAAAGAAAGAGTCAAAACAACATCTCATTTCTTCCTTCTGAAGCTTAAACCTATGACAGGGGCCACTGTAAAGATAAGATTTCCATGGAGACTGCAGTTTATGATTCCTGCTTGTGACATCCTATGGAAATACCTCCCATCCTGCATGACAAACTCTACAGACACCCTGTAATCCCACACTGGCTCTGTCTCTTGGGAAGTCCTGGCCATCCCCCAGCACTAGGGAAGACCTCTCGATGCAGTTGCCAGCCTGGGACTGAAACAGGAGGAGATATTAGACATGCAGACCTTTGTGAGTACAAAGGGGACACACATCCTCCTAACTGGTAATGACATCTGAGCTAAGCCAATCTCTAGGGGGCTGGGACACAAAAGTAAAAACACTCAGTCCATGGGATCCTTCAGTCCAAAGCTCTCTTTTACTTCAGCTACAAGAAACCAAAATTCAAACAGTCTAGGTACAGAGGTTTTTTCCAAATGGTTACGGACATGTAAAGCAGTTCCTCACTCAGCCCTGAGAATATCTGTCATGGAGAGGAGAAGGTGGCACTCCTCACTCTTCCAGACAAGGAGAGTCTCTTCAGCAAAGTCAGGACACACTGCTCAGCCAAAATTTGGCAGCTCTTTCATCCATCCTTTTTGGGTCTATTCACAGATCATTTCTTGAAAGGCTACTCCTAATTCTTTAATTGTTGCAAGTACAGTTTTTCTCCTCCTCAACTTCTCTCAGGCTGTGGCCACCAGACCCTAAATTGCTCTGTTCTCCTCCCAGTCATCTGCTAAGCTGCTTGCTACTGGCCTTCACTCTTCTGCCACTCATGTTTTAGGACCTCTTGTACTATTCCACTTCCTTGTGATACAGGGATTACATTTTTCTCTGTTAGCCGGATGATAAAGCTGAGTTTAAACGACTGTATTAAATGTCTATTAATGAACTAACCATAATTCCAGTGTGTGCCCATATGCACAAACCACAGTAACCAGACTAAGCTAACCATCTTTGATTTTTTTTTTTTATAAAATAATGACTGTTTTCTTCTTGTGAAAGCTTACTAGAAGAATCATGAAAGCAAGGCCAAAATAAGCAAACACTTCAAAGCTACAAATTCACACTTACATTGTTATCCTTGTAGTAGTAGGAAAGAGCTGGGAAACGCCTTCGGCTTCGAAATTTAGAGCTCCCCACTATGATATGTGCAGTTGCAGTCTTTGGTACATACACTTCCGTAGGATAGGAGTCACAGACCTGTGAAAGGAAATTCTGCTTATTTGTTCTACAAAATACAAGTAGCATTAGCCATCTCCACAGCAAAAACAAAATACCAAGGAACTCTAATCTCAGGGAATATTCCATCATTATTTTATACATATCACTGACATTTCTCAAAACATTTTTTTGAAGCTGGAAAGTATTAATTCTAATTTACAGATAGCAAAACTGAAGCAGAAGGGTTGAAGGGCTGTATTTTTAAATGTTAATTCATGCCTCATTGAGAACAGACAGGTATAACATACATTCATACCAAAAAAGATACAGCATGATGTACAGCAAGGTTGTATTTACAACTGCAGTTTCCTCTGTAAGAGAATTTGGAAGTAAGGAAGTGGGTGAAGGTCTCAAACACCCCTCTGTTATAATGGGAGGGGACTATAGAGCTAAATTTTCCAGCAAATCTGATAATTTAAAAAATGACAAAAATAGGGACTTGGAGAAAAGAAATTAATCCGTATGAAATGAGGATACCAAAAGGCAAGCAGCCCTGACAATGCCTACTGCTTCTGAGAGGAACCCAATGAGGCTGCAAAAAAGCCCAGAAGTTCCTCTGGAGACAAGTGGGAACTCAAACGGGGTCCTGGTCTAATTTCCTTTTCCTGATACTGCCTGTGGCATTCTGGCTGGGGTCAAAAGGATATCCAGTATCTCCCTGGGACTAAAGGAATTAGGATGCCCAGGAAGAAATTAGGTTCTGAAAGAGTCAGAGACATGTAATGAAGGAGAAAGAAAAGGAAGGGCTTGTGGTTATGGATGCTGCTGTGGTGGACTGGGTTTTATTCATGATGCCATTTTTCTTAAACTTTATCTTAAAAGATGTCAAACAGTTTTTTCACTTGTTTTAACAAAAAGAAAACAAAACCTAACAACACATTCAGTCTTCTCTGAGAACTGTGCAGGCCTTTCTTAACATGGATATGCTCCAGCAACAGAGCCAATAGAGTGCATGGACAAACTTCCTTCAAAAATACTTTGGCTTTTATTTCTCACAATTAATCAACATTCTAGGGACTTCAATCGTACAAGACTGAACTAGGCAGGACAGCTGGCAGCTAGGAAGATATATGACCTGTCAGACAACTGTGAAAAATAGTAACAGTCAATCACACAGGCTTCAAAAATATTGTGAGGATAGCCAGTGAGGAAAAAAATACTGCCAAATTCACTATTTCGAGTAATTTTTTTTCTTAAAATAACTATGTAGTAATTTTATATAAACCTGCACATCAGGAAAGCGCTCATTCAGACACACAACATTAGGTATGAATTAAACTTCTCCCCAGGCAGCCAAGTACTAATGTTTAAAACACCGTGGACATGTTTTCTGTGCTTCACTTCTACATGTGTTAAATGAAGACACATTCTTTCTCCCATTTTCTTTGTGCCTTTTTATGTGAAAGAGTGGAAGATCTGCACCTTATTCCATGTGTGTACAGCACTGAGCACAAAGGGATCCTGCATCTAAGGACTACAGTAGTTCACAGTCAGACTGCTGATTTACTTTACAGACAGCCTCTGTAACAGAAAAATCACAACAACTCACTCCATAGTCTCTGTTTACATCACTAATCTGCCAATAGTTGTTCGGAATACCCATTCGATTATATTCTTCGTGGAGGTTCACCAGTTTCCAGCCTTGCTCTCGTTCTTCTTTATTTAATTTTGGATTGAATGAGAAACAATACAGCTCTTCGTATTTCACTGGGGGGAAAAAAAAAAGCAAAAACCAAAAACAATAAACCACTTCAGATTTCTCATCCTGAAATCACACTTCAAAACCAGAACTTGGTATTGTCCTTTATGTAGTTCCTTTTAAAATAGTCTGCTTTTCTATACAAAAGCACATATCCTGGTTTATAAATATTTTCAAGTATACTTTGAAAGTACTGTGCTCTATTGTTATTTGTATATGTTGTAATATATGTGCCTTATTAGTAGTCCTACTTAAAATATACTATTCTGCTAGACCTCTTCTCTACTGCATTGTAAAAGCCTCCCCAAGCACAAAGACAAAATGTCAGTGATAATATGCTTTCATCCAAAGAAAATTGAAGTCAATACCAGAATAAGCACCTGTTCTGCTAAAGAATTTGCTGGCCAGTATTAGCTTAGAAGTTCCTTTATTAGTGTAACATCTGTCCTGTGGCAAAGACAAAACATCTGAACAATGGACTATGCAGCACAATCTTCCCAAAATTAACTAACTCAGAAGTCTTTGTCACTAAATAGGAAAGTTTCCAATAGATTCAATGAAATACTGGTTTCGTGGTCTGCAAAATTCTGTCCTTGAATTATTAGCATAGGCATTTGAGATACAGATGTTGCAATAGCACAAAAATAGCATATGTTACATCAGTCATTTTATCATGACCATTAAATCATTTAAGTAGCTATGCCACCTGTCACCCTCAGTCAAGGACCATATAAGAAACTTTGCTGGTGCTGAAGTTTTTAACTTTTTTTAGAAGTCTATCTGTATTTATGCTAATGAGTGCCTTAATCCTGGTGAGCAATGGCAGCCAGACACCATTGCCATTAAATGCCAACTGTCATTGATATGAATAACTATTCAGCATATAGCTTGAAATTAACGTTCTCATTGATACTTAAGATATTGTTATGTCATAAAGGTATGTTTCATCCTGTTGCTCTAAGTTCCTTAAAACTTTCAGGTTTTTAACTTTAAAACTGAAGTAAATCACAAGCTGAGTCCTCTCTGATTTCATAGTTCTCCACTGATACACTTGCTCCACAGCATAATTTTAACAAGGTCAGTAAATTTACATATTACACTTTCTTTTCTAATAAAAATACCTCATAAGCAGAGTCTTAGGATACTAAAGTAAGAAATTGATAGCTATAAAAATAATAACCACAAAACCAACCACAATATTAATAATAATAAGGCTCCCACCTTTTACTATAGTCTTTACTTTTATTTTGATTATGTCTTCTAAAGGTTTAATTTAAGTTATATTTTGCTTTTTAAAATTTCATTAAATTGATTGTATAAACACACACACACAAAAGTATGAACATAAGGAAAGAAAACTTCTGGATAACTCTGTCAGGAAAGTACTGAAAGTCAACTAAGTAGTGAGTTACAAGAAAGAAAAGAATGATTTGCACATTGTCGGACAGTTTACACTCTTTCTGTATTCTCTGATTTCAAACTTCTGTCATGGCACAGATTAGGAAGACAGTCTGGTTTATTTCTCATCCGATAACATAAAGTTTTAGTGTAACCCATAAATCCAATCTGATCTCTTTTCAAAAAAATGCTTTTGGTAGCAATACGAACTCTTGTTTTCACTGCTTGGTTGTCTAAAGCATCTGGATTTGCTTTCCAACTGGACCTGCTGTCCACAGGCACATGGGAAGCCTTTAAAAATCCACCTATTAAAATATATCCAGGTTATTTATGACTGAAGTCTGCCTCAACATTACAAGTATTATTACATGATGGCATCTATAGGTGGTAACAAAAATGTTCAAGTATAAATAGTCAGTGCCTTAAAGCTCAGATATTGCCTCTTTGCCAGTACTTATGGGATCTTCCCTAACCTTTCACAGTTATTTTGCCATAAGTGTCTGCAATCCTGCTATTACATCTGTGATAACTTTTATGGTGAGTTTGTTTCACAAAATGGCTTAATTAAGCAAAAAGGCCAAATTCAGCTGACAGCTTGACCTTATTAAAATGCTATTAACAAGGAGCAAGAATAAAATCAAACACAAATTTGCTCCTTTAGTGTAACTAGGACATCAGATAGCATAGAATATAGTAAGCCAGTACATAACATGGGCTTCACTCAGGTTCCCTTATGGTGGAATGAATGAAAAGAACAGGTAGAGAATGGAAAATAGAACTTGAATGAGTCAAATTTTCTCCTCATGGAGTAAAGTGTACCTTCTAATGCTGAGTAACTGTATTACCTAAAGAAAGTACAGCTTTGTGCCCAGACAGAAGGACATGGCAGAGCACTGTCAGGGTACATTTGGCTCACCTTGCAATCAGAGTCTTGTAATTTTAAGTAAGCAAGATTTTATCCTGCCTCACATGAAGATCGGATAGTTTGCTGGAGAAGGAAAACTACTATGCAGCTGAACTATGCAAAGAGCTAATTCTACAGTGCTCTTACTGCCTCTTCTTCATTCGAACCTTCTTGTCTATTGCAGTCTGCCACTGAACTTGTGTTCAGGGTCCAGTGCTAGTCTTCCCTTCGTCATTCTGTATGCCTGTATCGAGGTGTCCTGTTCTGGTGCATAGCAGTACGCACACCTCCTCCTGGCTCCAGGGAAAGAGCATTACAGAATCGCATTCCTTCCAGCATGCACAAACACATACTTGCAGCTGAGGTCCATGGAATTAATCCAGATTTACATCAGCAGAACCTCTGACTGACTTTGTCTCATTGTTTTTAAATTTTTCTGATAACTTTGATCTTGCATCACCTAGCAGATCAAGTTACAGCTGCTGCAGTTGCACATTACTACTACTACTACTACCCATCCTAATTATAGAAGGTACTTTATAAAGTTCAGTAGCCGTGCTGGCTGACTGTGCAATTTTTTCCCCCTCTACACAGTAGATAAAAATGGTGTCTGCTCAGAGACCATTTTTTTCATAACACATCTCTAATTAAGGCTTTTTTCTTAACCTGCAAAGGACAAACATGCACAGCTACATTTCTTCCATTACATTCTCCCTGTTCAGGATGAGGATTGACTTTTGTGCCAGTTTCTTTCCCATACCTGGTCGTGCCAGACGTATCAGAGATATGTAAATGTCATGGCAGTCTCGTTCCTGAGGGATGACCAGCTGGATGATCTGGAAGTTCTTGCACCGGATCAGCAATGGGCAACCAGTGGCAGTGGTGGCCTGTTTCTCAATGGAGGAAATTTGGCTGTGAAGAACCTGTGAGGGAATTGAAAATGGTTATGTCGAGTGATTTAAATCTTTAGGAAGAAAAATATTTATAATGATGTACCAGGGCAGGCACGGTAGCTTTCACTACTAAACAGTAGTGAAAAAAAATCAGAAAATCCCCACACTCCTCCTCTTGTAGTTTTGTTCCTATCTCCAACTTCAGGCTCAAGCAGTGCTTGATACATCACCTACAGACAAAGAAGTGCTTCTGGAGTGTTTCAGCTGCTCAAACGATAGCCTGGTCATACTATCCAAAGCTTTCTATTTGTTTGCTTTAGTGTAAGCTAACAGCTGTCAGAAAAAAGGAGCTCTTTTCATCTATCTGGTCCATGCTGGACCTTATTCTCACCAATAAGAAGGGCCTGGTAGGGGACGTCATGCTCAAGGACAGCCTTGGCTGCACTGACCACGAAACGGTGGAATTCAGGATCCTCAGGGCAGCGAGGAGGGCACGCAGCAAGCTCACTACCCTGGACTTCAGCAGAGCAGACTTTGTCATCTTCAGGGGTCTGCTTGGTAGAATACCATGGGACAAAGTCCCGGAGGGAAGAGAGGCCCAAGACAGCTGGCTAATATTCAAGGGTCACCTCCTCCAAGCTCAGGAGCGATGCATCCCAACAAAGAGGAAGTCAAGCAAAAACACCAAAAGGCCCACGTGAATGAACAAGGAGCTCCTGGGCAAAGTCAAACAAAAAAAAAGGAAGCCTACAGAGGGTGGAAGCAAGGGCAGGTAGCCTGGGAAGAATACAGAGAAACTGTCCGAGCATCCAGGGATCACGTTAGGAAAGCCAAAGCCCTGATAGAATTAAATCTGGCCAGGGATGTCAAGGGCAACAAGAAAAGCTTCTATAGGTATGTTAGTGATAAAAGGAGGACGAGGGAAAATGTGGGTCCCCTCCAGAATGAAATGGGTGACATGGTTACCCAGGATATGGAGAAGGCTGAGGTGCTCAATGACTTCTTTGCCTCAGTCTTCACTGGCAAATTGTCCTGGTTCTGGCAAGGATAGAGTTAATTTCACAAGGAGCCAGGACAGGTGAGCCAAGCTGGCCGGGGGCTATTCCATACCATGTGACGTCAGGCTCACCATAAAAGGGGGATCCACGTGGCTCCAGGATGGGCTGAGGCTCAGGTTGTGATCAGTAAATTGTTCTCTGTTTTCACCCATTGTGAATATCTGTTAGCAGTACTGTTGTTGATTGTTTTCCCTCTCCCTTGTTGTCCCAGTAAACCGCCTTATCCCAACCCTCAAGGCTTTGCCATTGTTTTTCGGTTGTTCTCCTCCCCATCCTGCCAGGGGAGGGGTAAGCGAGCAGCGCTTGGTGCTCAGCTGCCGGCTTGGGCTAAACCACGTCAAAAATCCTTGAGCCACACTGCCCAGGTCACAGAAGGCAGGGACTGGGAGAATGCAGAACTGCCCACTGTAGGAGAAGATCAGGTTCGAGAATATCTAAGGAACCTGAAGGTGTACAAGTCCATGGGACCTGATGAGATGTATCCACGGGTCTTGAGGGAACTGGCGGATGAAGTGGCCAGGCCACTCTCCATCATATTTGAGAAGTCCTGGCAGTCTGGCGAAGTTCCCGCCGACAGGAAGAGGGGGAACATAACCCCCATTTTTAAGAAGGGAAAAAAGGAAGACCCAGAGAACTACAGGCCGGTCAGTCTCGCCTCTGTGCCTGGCAAGATTATGGAGGAGACACTCCTGGAGACTATGCTCAGGCACATGGAAGATAAGGAGGCGATTGGTGACAGCCACACAGCTTCACTAGGGGCAAATCGTGCCTGACAAACTTGGTGGCCTTCTATGATGAGGTTACAGCGTTGGTGGATAAGGGAAGGGCACCTGACGTCATCTACCTGGACTTGTGCAAGGCATTTGACACTGTTCCGCACAACATCCTTGTCTCTAAATTGGAGAGATCTGGATTCGATGGATGGACCACTTGGTGGATAAGGAATTGGCTGGATGGTCACACTCAACGAGTTGTGGTTGATGGCTCAATGTCCAAGTGGAGAATGGTGACAAGTGGCATTTCTCAGGGGTCGGTACTGGGACCGGCACTGTTCAACATCTTTGTCAGTGACATGGACAAAGGGATCGAGTGCACCCTCAGCAAGTTTGCCAACGACACCAAGCTGCGTGGTGGGGTCGACACGCTGGAGGGAAGGGATGCCATCCAGAGGGACCTTGACAGGCCTGAGAGGTGGGCCCATGCGAATCGCATGAAGTTCAACAAGGCCAAGTGCAAGGTCCTGCATGCGGGTCGGCGCAATCCCAAGCATGACTATAGGCTGGGCGAGGAATGGATTGAAAGCAGCCCTGAGGAGGACTTGGGGTATTGATTGATGAGAAGCTCAACATGAGCCGGTAGTGTGCGCTTGCAGCCCAGAAAGCCAACTGTGTCCTGGGCTGCATCAAAAGAGGTGTGCCCAGCAGGTCAAGGGAGCTGATCCTGCCCCTCTACTCTGCTCTTGTGAAACCCCACCTGGAGTACTGCGCCCAGCTCTGGGGGCCCCAGTACAGGAGAGGCATTGAGCTGTTGGGGAGAGTCCAGAGGAAAGCCACAAAGCTGATCAGAGGGCTGGAGCACCTCTCCTGTGAAGACAGGCTGAGACAGTTTGGGTTGTTCAGCTTGGAGAAGAGAAGGATCTCTTATTGCAGCCTTCTAGTACCCATAGGGGGCCTACAGGAAAGCTGGAGAGGGGCTCCTTACAAGGGCAAGCAGTGATAGGACAAGGGGAAATGGCCTTAAGCTGAAGAAGGGTCGATTTAGATTAGATGTTAAAAAGAAATTCTTTACTGTTAGAGTGGTGAGGCACTGGAACAGGTTGCCCAGAGAGGTTGTGGATGCCCCATCCCTGGAAGTGTTTAAGACCAGGTTGGATGGGGCTTTGGGCAACCTGATCTAGTGGAGGGTGTCCCTGCCCATGGCAGGGGGGTTGGAACTAGATGATCTTTGAGGTCCCTTCCAACCCAAACCATTCTATGATTCTATGATTCTATGATCTGTACAGTGAAAAGATGAACCAGCATCAGTTAGATAAGGCTAAAATGTGGGCCTCCTCATTGGCAGAATGGTAGTCTTGATATATTTTTAAATACTGCATCAGATGACAATAAGAATCAGAAGGGGAATAGTAGGACCAAAAGAGGACAGAGTTAATAATTAGTACAAAACCAGACAAAGGATTCATAATTAAGCTACATAAAAGACTCTCAAATGGTATGACACTGGAGCTGTATCTGTATCTATACATATACATGCAACATACGTTATTAGTCCATCAAAATAGATAATGCAAATGATGTGGTTTAGCCCAAGCCGGCAGCTGAGCACCACGTGCCGCTTGCTTACCCCTCCCCCAGTGGGATGGGGAGGAGAAAGGAAAAACAACGGCAAAGCCTCGAGGGTTGGGATAAGGGCAGTTTACTGGGACAGCAAGGGAGAGGGAAAACAATCAACAGTACTGCTAACAGATATTCACAATGGGTGATAACAGAGAACAATTTACTGATCACAACCTGAGCCTCAGCCCATCCTGGAGCCATGCCGAGCCCTCCCCTGCCCGACTAGCCCCCTTTTATGGTGAGCCTGACGTCACATGGTATGGAATAGCCCCCGGCCAGCTTGGCTCACCTGTCCTGGCTCCTTGTGAAATTAACTCCATCCTTGCCAGAACCAGGACAGCAAAATACTACATTATGCAAAAAAAATTAATAAAACCACAAAATCACTGATCCAGCACAAGCAGTTTAGGGAGACAGGCAAGAGCTGACCGAGTCAAGGTAGTAATTCACATTCAAAGCACGTGTCCTCAGTTCTCCCTGGACGATAGGAGCAACGCTGTAGTTTACAGCAGCTGTTCCTTGGTCAATCACATCTGGTATTTGTACGGGGAAGGTCCTTCTACTCCTCTTACTGTGTTGCAATACCCAGGATCCATTGAAAATTTTCAAAAATGACCAGGCTGGAATTTCACATGCTCTGAAGTTATAAAAGCATCTGGATGAACTCATTTACTACTTTTAAACTGTTTTGCAAGTTATTTTCAAATTACCATCAATGAAGTGCCATGCACTTACAGCTAACTGAAAAACCAAAAATTCATACCCAGGTTTCTTTACGAGTTTCAGAACCATTCTCCACAAATATGACATGCGTAGCTGTTAAATACAAAGTTCCTAGTGCAGCTTTTCTTGAAGATAAACGATCAAGTAACCGAACATTTTCCACCTATACAAAGAAATGACAGGGGAAAAAAAGAAAAAAGACATAATTAGGCTATGACCTCGCCTGCCATAGTTGAGATCTAAACATCCACATTTTGTCCATTACAAATAAAGCAAGTTCTTTTCAGTACCATATGAAATGACTATCAAAAGAGTATAACTATATGAAAAAACATGATTATATTATGTGATCTATTTCCAGATCTACCTTAATGTTAATTTCCCCCCCTTTTGTGGTACCTCTGAATCCAAAAATTTGTTAGCAAAGATTTCCAAGGACTATTTCTTACTTCAGTTCTTTCCTGTTATCTCACCTTACTAAAACCCTGTGATAGTGAGGCAGGGCCTGGTCTTCAGTTAAACTCTAGCTCCATGTTGTCCATTCAAGCCTTTCCAGAATTATTAGTGATATATAGAAAGCTAAATTAAAAAAAAATAATAATAAGCAGAAGGTGACAGTGGTAGAGTGTCTTTCTTCATCCTCGCTCAGGCTCCCAGGCAAGTCTCTGTTGATAGTTCAAAAAAATGCTTCAGTGTTTGTCCCTACACTCCTCTTACGGCTGACAGCAGTGGTCACACCAGAAATTTTTGTCTTCAGTCACTGTTCAATGGGAATCAAGGATTTCACACCCACTGCTTTGCCTCACTGGACACAAACTGGGAGTTCTCTCTTTGCTACACTCCTGACAACAGGCAAGTCCATAACACGTTATTAACTCTCAGATCACCAGTCTGTGGCTTGTACACCATTAATATTTTGTGTATAGCATGTGTTCTAGGCATTTATCTAATGTTATATGGCATTTCTGACTAAGAAACTAGAACAATAAAAAATCAACAAGGTGGATATTACATGGGATAAAAACTGCCTAATCAATTTGCTACCCAAAAATGGGTTTGATGGGTTTCCTACTGTGATGATTTTAAAAGTAAAATTAGTCATTTTTCCTATAAAACCTACCTAGTTCAAACAAGTGAAACCAAGGAATGCTGATGGTTGATATCATAACTTGTAGTAAATTATCAAAATGCTCTCTTCTGGTTTTAAAATGTTGGAATCATACAAGAGCACATGCTTTTCATGCAAACAGCAGCACAGACCTTGCAGCCTGCCCATTGCTGCAAAAGATCTTCAACACATCACCTAATCTTCTCAACATTGTCTCTTCAGCTCTTCACTCAAGACTTAGGATTTCTTTTATAAATCCAGTTATTTTCAGGACTTGGGGCTGATAACTGTTGAAGAGATACACCTCAATTAAAATCAAAAGGGACTAGGCTTGTGTTTGAAGAACAGAAGCTGACTTAAAAGTTGCTCTGAGAAAATGGAAGAGGGGAAAAAACCAGCAACAAAGTTAAAGAAGACCGTATCATTTTTGCATTGAAATAAATGTAATTTTGCACCAATTTCCTGAAAATCAGAATTGGATGCAACAAATACAAAGAAAAAAGAATAAGGGGATCAGCAAAATCAATTTGATTTTTAATAATGCAGAGATTCCAGATAAGATTGACAGAAACTTCCTAAAATGCTGTCAGAGATGAGATGTAGCCATGTATTCTCAAAATTTTGCAGTAAGAATTCCACTGAAATCACATCAGAAACAGAATGATGCCAGCACCTAAGAATTACAATGTTTACAATGCATATTCCAAACACATTGCACTATTTTAAAAATAGGAACAAAGAAATTCTTAAAACCAAAATAAGCCAGTTTGGTAGGAAAATGCTTAAAATCAAACAATTAGTAAAACCAAGTCTTCTCCCTCAAGGCCAGTTATAATCTGCTTTAAACAAAAATAAAAGAGCTAGAAAGCATGGATCAAGTCTTTTCCCAGGACCATCTACTTCAGAGGTCACATATTGGGGTGAGAAGGAATGGAAGAAACACAGCATTAACCCAGTAAGCATTCAGCGGTAAGCAAAAGACGAGATATAAAAGAGCAGGGATGATAGAAAAGAGAGATGTAGGCAGTGCCCCTTGAAAAGAAACCCACAAATAACAACAATAAAAATGATGTGCCATGAAACACAAGCAAAGCAGACATCCAGATGCAGGGCAGGGGCTGAGGGCTCTCTGGGGGCTTCCTAAGCTGAGGTCATAGTTTTTAATAGCCCTAACTGCATTTTAGTTCTATGATTTTGTTAAATAAAATTTTGAATCGCTGTAACCTATTGGCACCCACAACACCCTGTGAGAGTGAACTTTATGTTTCAGCTATGAACATACAGAAAAATCCCTTTGTCTTCCTTGTTTTGAACCTGCCATCAATAGCAGGTGCACCATGCATTTGGTGAACAATTTGATATTACTTTCTCTGTGCCGCACATGCTGTTACAGATCCTTCCCTCCTCCCGCATTTAGGCACAACCTCAACTTGAACAAAGGCCTTCTACTTCTAATAAAAGAAGTACTTTTAATAAGAGACATCCTCTTATTCCTTCACCCTGTTGTTTAGATATGCAAATCTTTTTTTGGTCTTTTAAATCCTTTTTCTGGAAGTTGGCTTGCAGTGAGCTCCCATATTTAAACAATCTTCATGACTCCTATAAACATTTTAAATTTTGGCTCTCTCTTTTTAAACAGTTTTCACATTTTTATGTAGTTTCCTTTTTGAAGTTAAACATTGCCATGGGAGATTTTTTCCCCTTTCTTTGCTGTTTCAAGAATACTGCATCTACGTACATTAGTTGCTGTCAGACAGGTTCTAGCTGTATTTTGAACCAGGTCTTTCTGTGACTGTCTAAGACCAGGTCCTAGAATTATTTAGAATTACTTAGAATTAGTTGGTACTGCAGTCCCAATACTGTACTGCAGTCCTGTGGTGCTACAGTTCTATCTTCCTATTTAATCTTGTAATTTCAATCTGTAGGGACTCTTCGCTGTTGTGATATAGTTAATCTATGAGATTTGATTCTGTTTACTTCAAGACAAAAAAAAATCTGCTCTTTGACAGGCATGATTTTACAGGTCTTTCCCATGTAATTTGTCACCAATGAACCTGTCACATCATTGATTATTTTTCTTCTATTAAGTTTCTAACATGCCTATTACATCAACATTCTCATTTATAACCAGTAACTTTAGTTTCAACTTTTTTTCCCAGACTTTGAATATTTGTACTGAAACACACACATATCTGGTCCAATTGTCTATGATTCTTTGCTCTGGTTCAGTGGAACTCTTGGCAATTTCTATATATTTGAGAATATGGAAATTTTTATACTGAGAATTTTTTGTGACACAGCACAGCATCCAAAATATCATACATTTTCTGCGTTCTAATGAGAGCTTCTCAGTTTTTCAGTACTTCAGTGTGGATAAGTACAACTCAGAATGAGCTCTCCTACCAGGCTCAACAAGGAAAAGTACTGTTTGTGAGATGATGCAGCAGACTGAATTTTTAGCTAGCCCTTATTTCAGCTGATCTCAAAGAGTACAGTAAGAGTAAATTAAAACTAGTGATAACCTCAAAATTTGGCTCAATAAAAATTAGCATGATTCATTGATTAACCTTACCTAGTTCTCACGTGATATAGGTCAATTTGTGATTGTAGTATGAGAAAAGTAAAGCAGGTTTACTAATAACTTGTCTCATGAACCACCTCATCTTATCTAACATAATTTCCAAAGGGAAAGGGAACTACTTAAGTCTAAACCCTACCTGGATTCAAATCCACAGTTCTGATTTATAACGTGTGAGTGGCACAAAGTGCCTTCAGGAGCAGTAAGGGTCTCTAAGCTCTCAGGAGTTTGTTCTAAAAACTCTCTGCATAACCTCCTGCATGGATTTACATGGTTTTCATCTGATCTCCATCTGTGTTTCTTCTGCCTAGTTTCCAGTTACTCAAACTTTCTGAAAAAGCAGTGTATTTCACCCTTGGACAGAAAAAAAAAAAAAAAAAAGGAAAAAAGAAAAAAAAAGTAAAATACAGCTAGCCTCAATCTTAGATTTCATTCTGCTGCTCAAAGGATTCAGAGGAGCCTTCTTTCTTCTTCTCCACCCTCCCAATCAGGAAAAGACAGCCAAGTCAAACAGTGTCTTTAAATGGTCTAGAGAGAATGGGAATATGTTCATTTCCACAAAAGAGGAACAAACGTTGCAATAGTGCTTTGGAAGAGGCTGAGTTTTTCTATCTAAAAAGTAGCAGCATGCTGAGAAATCAGCACTAGTAACACACACACACACAAAAACCCAGAAAGAGACACTGTAGTAATTCATCTACTTTTTCTCCAAAAAGTGCTCTGTCTTTTCACCAAAGCTTCTGTAGACTTTATTGGAGAACCTAAGAAATCATGCATGCACTGACACACGTCATGAAAAGGCATACACACCGCGCACATGTGCTTTGCCTAAAATGAACAGCTGGTGGGAGAGACCAGATCAGAAAATATCAGGTAAAGAATAAAAAAGAGAAAAAACACCCTGTAAAGCTGAGAGCTGGAAGAGCTCAAGGAGCAAAAAAGAAAGCATTAGCCAAGCCAGTCTGGAGAGTGGCATCTAAGTAAAAACTTCAATAATTTATTTGAATCTGTTGCCCTCATCATTTATTTTTGCCTGATGACTGTGGTTGTCTAGGCTTAAAGAAAAGACTGCCAAGAGATTTATTTCAATGATTACAACCCCTTACATGGGGATAAATAAAGTTGGCCAGAAACTCTGTTTTCAATGCAACACAGATGACAGAAAAAAGGAAGCAAAAATAGAAGTTAAAGGGAATGCAAATTAAGAACAGATGGAAGGCACTTTTTACTCAGAGAATAAACATGACAAATGACTTACGAACAAGGTTGCCAGGAGGTCATTCAAGAAAAAAATGTCATATTAGGGAAAAGCATGGGTCAAAGCTTTACTCAGGCACAGCTCCCACCAGTTTCAATGGGACTCCCACCTAAGGAAGAATGGCAAAGATATGACCCTGAAAGTGTTCAGAAAAGTTGGCGTGCCAAAACATTATTCCTAAAAATATCCATGTACCCTAATTTGTTTTCATTTTTAGGAGAGATTACTTACTGAATAAGCTCTGACTGCATGGCCTATTTCTAATGCTTCTTGAATATGCTACCTTCATTCTCACTTTAAGATGTTTCAGTATCTCCAAACTCATGGCAGCATTGTAAAAAACCACAGAAGTTACTGCTACTTTTTGGTGCTGTTCATAACTCCACATGGGAAAGCTCTTACAGATAAATGCAGGATTAGTTCTGACTGTGGACTCAGACTCAAGCAGGGAAAGGAGAGAGAAACATGGAGAAAAAAAAACATGCTTTGGAGCAAAACCTCAGTCTCATGCCTCTTCATATTGCTTTACTTCCTGGCACAACACTCACGTACAGCAAGGAGATGCTATCTGACACAAAATAGTCTCTACTGTAGGATTTTCAAATAAAATTTTGAATTAGGAAAAAACATCTCAAAGAGTTTTATTCTCACTACATAGATTTCCAGTCTGTGTTTTTGCTTCCCATGTATTAGCTAACCTGAAGTAGAAGACACTTGAACTGCCAGTTCTGCCATGGTAATCACCGAGCTGCCCATTACAATTATCACTGTGCATCTGGAAGGAGAACACAAGCGGAAAAATCTATCTCGCAGCCAAGAACAAAATGGCTGTGCTCCCAAGTATCACCAAGTGCTCCCCACACCTTTAGGAGGAACCATTACTAATCCCTCTAATTCCTTATCACAAAAAAAGGAAGAAAGGCTGGAAAACCCTCCCAGCCGGGAGAAAGCTGCTAATAAAAGGTAAGCAGGGAATGTCCTAGCTTAGGCCACATCCTCAGGAGCTTCTCCATTGTTCAGCCAGTTAAAATTCATTGCTCTACAACAGAAGCCTGTTAAAGCAAGTTCCAGAGAAAAACTGATCAAGTACCTTGACATTTGACTGTACAAAGAAGATTCGGTGATTCTTCAAAAGTAAAGAAAGACTGCTTTCACAACAGTCTATGGTACTGAAAAGGCTGACCCAAAGCCAAGGAATGGCCGGGCCCTGGTTAGGTTAGCAGCACGCACTTAGCCCTAGAAAGGCTTCTTTTTGTCTATCCAGGACTTGGTCTTCCCTTGGGCTCCTAGACCGCCTGGGGATTTCAGTCGCCTTCCCTACTCACCTTGTGATCTTACACATGTGAGTAAAAACAAGAAGAAACCGAATCCTGGGAATTAGCGACAGGACTCTGACCGGCTTCAACACTGCAGGCACGCAAAAGCTAAGTGAAGAGCTTGTGCAAGCCAAAAGCCTGAGCCTAATGAGAAAAAAAGAGCACAGCTGGTATGGTTTGAGGCCAAGCGGAATATTTGAGCTTTCTTCACCTCGGCTGACCCCAGCTATCCATTTGTTTAGCATAATTCTTGAGGGTGAAAAAATACAACATGTAAAAAACCCCCAAATGCTATCACATTTTTTTCACACAAAGATAGTATAGTGTTGTACTCATTAGACAAAATATAGAATAAGTGATCTTTTTGCATAATCTTGGAACAAGAATAAAGGAAAACTGAATTGCCAATTGATGCTGCCATTTAATGTGGTTTCCATTCTATTTCATAAGAATCATGAAAACTGTAGTTGATCTGTGTAACTTTTTTATATTTCCATCTCTGAAAAGATTTCCCAAGTGCAGCAAAATAATGCATAATCAATCTGTAACACAGAGTTGGATGGTTGCATATGCCAAAAGAATCAACCAAAGTCAAAAATTCTAAAACCATTAAATGTAAGTAAAGACACCTTAAGCTCTGCATTGTAAAAAGTTTCCTCAGGGTGAACCTGACAGGATGGGGGGAAATACTCGAGAAAAATCTAAGTAACTCTAATTTACTAAAGGACTAAAGTGAAATGGGAATACTGGAAAAGAGTTGAAAAAATTATAAGGAATGACTCATAATGTTAGCAAGACAGTGAACAAATTATGTAACTATTTGGCTTTTAAAAGCCCTATTGTCTGCTAAGATTTATAAAAAAGTGGGAGGTCAGTACCATATTATCAGATATAGCTGAGTAGGAGTTGTATAATGGAGGCAGTGAACAGTAACCTATTACGAGTGTATATAGCATTAAAATATGGTGTCAACATCATAACACAAAGCTCATCCGTACTATGTTTTCTCTTTCAGTCTACATTAGATCTGATTTATCTAGAAAAGGAGAAGAGAGCAACTGATGAATTTCCTAATTTTTCTGTGTGTTCTATTAAAAAACATATCTAGCAGCTTTAATTTAGGAAGAAAAGTGCTTCAAGTCAGTAAATCTTACTACATTTGCCAAAATTGTTTAGATGTAGTTCTAAAAAATATATGGAAAATTATTGTATTACTCAGAGCAGTAAGCTGGAGCAGGGAGAAAGAATTCTGCACGCAGCCAAGAGACACTGAAAAGAAACGTGTGTTTAAATTCCTCCATTTGATACAGGCTTTTCTGTTGCATGTTCAAACCCATGGCCTCTTCAGCAGTCTATTTCAGAGTTGCAGTACCAGGCTATTTCAGCTGTGCAGACCACACAAGATTTGCATTAAAGATGGATTTGTAGGACTCTCTTTTCTCATGGTAGGGATCTGTCTTTCTCAGCAGAGTACACCTGCACACCAGGAAATGTCATTGTGTATTTTCTGCTGCAAACACATCATTCCTTTGTCTTACAGACACCAATAGATCAAATACCACCCACTCAAGTTCATTAACAGTAGGCTTAGAGATTCCATCCTTGACCACTCTGAAGCCAGACTTCTCAAATCCTCCACTCCAACCTCAGTCCCCTACTATGCATAAACAGAAATCAAAGAGTACCCTGCAGACATTCTGTCTTAATGATTTTCAGTACCATTTTTAAGTGCAATAAGTTTTAGAGTTTCTGGTTTAGACACAGATATCAAGACAGCAAATTAAAGCATGTGGTTTTGCATGTTTTTTAGAGCTTGTTTTATGACTTTACCCAGCTGCCTCTTTACTGAGGGTCACATTATTGAAAATATGAAGTCTGGCATAGAAAATCCAAAGGAGGCCTGCCAATTCTAGGATTAGGAAAATATTTATTTTATTATGGACTTAACAGAGCAATCTAAATCTAAAAGGAATAGACACAAAAGTAGAAATCTAAAGACAAACTACCTTCCAGTTAATACAATGTGAGTCAGTATACGGATCGCACAAGGGAGAAAGCGCGTTCCCAGTCGCACAACGTGGGAAAAACAAGGTGTTCAGAGAAAGACTTGATTATTTTTTTTAAACAGCACTACAACCAAAATAGAAATAAAGTGCATATTGGTGTCCTGGGAACAGGCATATGTATGAAAATCAAGTTTCAAAAGTGAAAAAACATTCAGAATAGAAGGGCTCTAATGCTAACGTTATGTAAAATAAAGAAAAACAAGTGAAAATAGAACCAAAACCATAAAAGCGAAAATGCTAGATCCTGAGTTTTTTCAAGCCAGAGGAATTCTTTCATTGCTTTACATGACCTTTGGATTAGAACCACTGGCTCTATCAGTGTTCATGCTTCAGGACATAAATTTGAAAGCATCTTCTCAGATGGATCATGCTTTCCCTCACTTGCCTTTACATTGCCTGTTAGTTAGTATTCTGGATCAGATGTTTTGCTTACAAAACACACTAGTCTGATCTAGTAAAACAGCTCCTGTGCTCACTTGGTAAGTCATTCACCTCACAAAGGTCAGTATGCTCCTGGACTCACTGTAGATTAGATATAACCAGTAAACATTGAATTAGCTATTATTTAAATGGTCAACTATCCTACAGACTCTTACTACTACACAGGCACAGAATTTTGAGATGATGAATATATGACATGTTTTAACAGCTTTACCTGTTTCACATGGCACTTCCAATGGGATGACCAAAAATTAAGAAGAGAGATGGATGAAGAGGGCTAAAAGCAATTCTCTGGTTTGGGTTTTTTTTTTTTTTTTTTTAAGAGAACATATATTTATATATCAGTATGAGAAATGACTCATTACAGAAATGAGAAAACAGATCTAAGAGTAGTGAACAGATGAAGTTGGTTATTATAACAGAAAATGAAGAAGGTATCTAAGGTATCTAATGCCATCTAAGTTTCAGTACCTTATTTAGGTAACTAAGTTAGAAGCTTATGCATATGAAGAATAAATGGTGAATGGAGACCGTGAATCTAGTTTAATGGGATTCTGGAAACGCTTTTGACTATGTCCATGGAGCCTCTGTTCTTAAATTATATACCTAATGCTAAATAGTAAAAAATCTCATCCCATAAGTAGTGATGCCCAAGAGGAAAAAACAAACAGGAGAAAAAAACAATGTAAACTTCATCCAAATAAACAGAAAAGTAAAATTTCAGCTGAAACTGCTCTCCAACGTTTCAGTTCTAGTCTTTTGTAACAAGTTACTTGAAAAACCACAGTGGCATACCATCATTTAGATAATATTTCATTATGTTGCAAATAGAAAAATTGCAACCCACTTTAACAAAATAGGATTTTTATGGATCATATAGCAGTTTTACCTGTGCCACCTACTCCAAGCTCAAAGAAAAGGGAGAAAAGTGTAATAATTTGTGACATTTTGAAATTCCAGCAA
Organism: Balearica regulorum gibbericeps; assembly: GCF_011004875.1. Lineage (NCBI taxonomy): Eukaryota > Metazoa > Chordata > Aves > Gruiformes > Gruidae > Balearica > Balearica regulorum. Next base: position 49,407,901 of record NC_046187.1, on the reverse strand, counting down.
GAGGATGCAGGTCTACTGCCTCACCAGAATAACAATGTTGGGCCAAACACATCTATAACACAAACAGATTTTGCATAGATAAAATTGGGGAAAGAGAATGGAGCAGAAGACTTCAGGACTGTGGTGTGCTCTTGTGCTGAATCTGCCAAGGTTGGTTTGGCTCCCTGCCCTAAGCAATGTACATCTGGTGCTTGTGTGGCAAACAGAAATAGCCAGTGCCTTGGATCACTCTGGTTTAGTTTTTTCTTACCCGTCCAGAATGTCCCTGTTGGTGCAAGATGAGGTTCAATCTGGTATGTTAAATCTAAAATCTATCTATGTTGGAGGCATTTCCAGGGCAATCGCAATGAATGAAATATTTTATTCATTCACATTAAAATTCCAGCAAAGTAAGACAGGTGCAACTAATGGAAAATGAAGTAACTATTGATGAAAAGGTCTTCTGTTTCAGTATGAAAAATTATGTCTTTGAAAGTTTTTCACTTTGGATGAAGATTTTTTGGCTATTTAAAAATAGCAAACTTAATTTTGAAAACTTCAACGGAACATTTCACAACTTGAAATTTCATCTGCTCACATCTACTTTGATAGACTCCAATCCCTTTGACAATCCTCCCAGAGAGTTAGTACTCTGAAAATCCCAAGCACCCTTAAGCTCAAAAGTGAGACTTCCAACTCCAAGCTCTAGAAAGGGCAGTTTTAGAGGGGGAAGAGGGGGTAAAAGGCTTCAGCTCTGCCAATTAGTGTCCTAACACTGAACAAGCCTGAATTACCTGAGTTTCCAGGTTCCTGGTTTCACAGGTTGAACCAAATTTCCCAAACCCACAGCCAAATGCAAGTCTCCCAGATCTTTGAGATATGCTGTGAGAACTGCAGGACGTTGACTGTGGACCCAGGAACCAAGAGCTAGCTATGGTTAGGTCTTCAGATTGCAGAACTGACCTAGGAGCTCAGAAACCCCAAAGTCTCTGATTTTACTGCTGACTTGAAGGAAGGACAGTTTTCAGATCCCTAGTAATCTCCTGGATAGACAGCCAGGAAAACAGGCAAATTTTCATCAGAACCCTGCTGATGCTTTCACAGAACTTCAGCGACAACAATAGCCTTCTGTGACTCATTATGGTCTGGTAAATAAGAACACGTCAATTTAAAATTATTTAATTGAAAAGTTCCTGGTAAGGAAAAATAAAATTATAAGAGCTGAAGGTGGAGTCCAACAGAAACACTCCAAAAGAAGGAAAATAGCAACACTACAACCTGGCAAGCCTGGGAGAAGGAAAAAAAAACATCCAAATTGGTGAACAAGAAAAAGGAAATACTGCTCAGGGAAAAAAACAGCAGCCAAAATCTTCCAATATAACAAGACAAAGTCTGGTATTCACATATATACAGTAGGAATGAGCCAAACTAAACCCATGGTGTGGGGGAAGAGGAAATGCAAGACCCAAAGAGCAATTCTGGCTATGTGATTCACTGAAATTACACTGCAATATTTCTTTTTAGCAGGAGTTAATTTAATTTTACTGATAATGAAATTATCTTGAAACCTACTCAAATCAAAGACAGCTCTGGGTTTCCTCCAGTTCCAAAAAGACATATTAAGTGACTTAAATAATAAAGATGATGAGAAAACTGAGACTGAAGTGGGCAATCCCCAGCTGGATTGTAGGCCAGTTAGGTTAGACACCAAAATATGATCTATGAGTGAGGTAACCTGTATCAAGTTTGTGGTCCATACTGTAATCAGGCTGTGGTTCTGACATCTAGTCAAATACAGGTAAAGCTTAAAAGTCTACAATTCTCTGAGGTGGGTTAGAAGAAAAAAATACCCCTGAGCTAGAATTTAATTAAACCAGTATCATGAATGCACAATAACCATAACTTGCATGACCTTTTTGAACATTTTCTGACTAAATCTTTTGAGAATAATGGCTGTTACAAGATTTTGTTTAAATCTAAACTGACACTAATAAGCAGGTCCCTTGACAGATCTAAATCTAATTCAAAACAAATATTTTAGGAGCAAATTCCACACCAAAATTTTAAATCCAATCCCACATCACCAAGATATCCTCTGCAGTTTCTGTTTTAATTTTATCCACCTCCAGTATTGAATGCCAAACCGCAGAATGTTTTTCAGCATAGTATATTATGAAGCTTATTTGCATTAAATTTATCATTTGTGCTCAAAGTTCCACAGCACAAAGATGGAACAAATGTAACCCTAAGAAAACAAAATTGCATGCTAAATAGGGAAGATTTGTTAACAATAAAAAATCTATAATGCACAAAATCCAAGTGTCCAGAATTAGTGTAGGTGTTTTAACGCATCACTTTGAGTATAAGCAGTCAAGTAGAATGACATGTTTGAAGTCATTAAACGTGTCTGGCCCCAGAACAGGTTAAACATTTCCTAACCATGATGTAAATTTAGAAAACAGTTATGGAATCAGAAAGCACCAGCTGAGCTCTAAGGTGCACTATTCTAAGCTGTATATTTAGAACAGAAAAGTGAATACAGTCCACCTTTACACAACTCTTGAAAAGAAGAAAATCAGCTTGGCACTCAAAAGAGGTTGCAGTGAAGTGTCTACTGTAAGCTGATAACCCAAAACAACACTAAAAGGCAAGGACCATGCCAGCCTTACCTTCTCTGCCTTTCCTAAATAGCAAACTTAATAAAGTTTAGCCAAGAGCTAGGACCACTATGGCAAAGTGCTGGTGGCGCTCCATTCCCTGCCTTGTAGGGGAAACAAGCAGCCCACAGCCCCAGGTGGTTCCTGATACTGCCTCAGGACTGCTGCCACCTTTCTGTATCACTGAAATGAAAGTGAACTTTTCCAAAAAGAACGGTAGCCTGAGTATGTAGAACTTAACTATAACATCACCTCCCATCTCAATGGAAGGCACACAGAGAGCAATGGTACTAATGCCAACTTAGTTTAAAAATAGGTTGAGATCCAGCAACCCAGCAGATGGAGAGTAAAGATGAGGCATGCTGGGTTCAATTTTGCCATTGACCTGGATGAGTACCTGGACAAATTTTTTGTCATTTACATGTGTCATATATAAAGTGGATGCAAATGATAAAGGTTTCCTGATGGAGGCATTGGGAAAATTGACTTGTATTATAAAGGTTTTTGAATGAAAAGGAAGAACTATGGAAAGGAAAATAGACTGAAAACAAAAGGAAACAATGCTCATTTATACATTATGGAAATTCATTTTGGAAAGTAATGCATCTGGTAGAAAGATCTGGCATCAAGAGAAATGGCAGCACATCTTAAATTCTACCTGAGAAAGGGATCATTGAAAGGAAATACCTTACCATAACATCACAAAATGAAAGTACTTGAGCAACTCAAGTTATCCCAAGTATTAACAAGAGATACTGAGCCAAATGATTTCTGGGCTAACTCCACTGAAGACAGCTGTTACACCAGGGATAAGTCTGATGGATTCTTTATTATAAGGCAGCCGTTCAGTAGGCCTGCTGCCAATATACAAAGACAAATGATACGGAACAGTGGTAAATAAAATAAACTGATTAGCAACAGTGCATGAAGTCCCTCTATGAAGTAAACATATCTTCAGAGCTTTTTAACTGTCAACCTGTCCATGGCCTGACATATCTCTACACATGTTAACAAGATGTGCTTCTAGTCTGTGCAGAAGCATTGCTTATTCATTTTTGTGACTGTTATGAGCAGTTTGTAAATTTTTGGGGTTTTGGCAGTTATCCTAAACTATGTTCAATCCATTCTCATGGCAGACAGTGGTTTTACTAACCTTTAATTTTTAAAAGATTATTGGAGTTATATATGATTCTATTTAGCAATGAGTGACTGTTGGCAGGTTATCCAGAAGGTCCAGTGAAGGTCCAGGAGGTCTAGGGAATACCATTTCAAAAATAATGAAGAAAACCAGTTTTGTCTAACAGACAACCGTCAAGAGACCTCGTTTCTATTTCTGCTCAACTTGCTACTTTTACTTGCGAAGGAGAGACAGCAGTTAAATTCTTCAGAACCAGATTTAAAGGTATCGTGTTTTGGTGAAAGAGTAGACAACGTGTTATTAGCAAAATTATGTAGTTATGTCAACAGCGTGTAAAAGAACAGGATTGTTGAGCAGGTGGATACACATAGTCTGTTGGGAAAGAACCAGAATAGCTTTTGCAGAGGGAAATCCTGCTGAAGTATGTGATGCTGCCACGAACTACATGGGTAAAGGTGATCCAATATATTTAGAGTTCAAAAAAAAAAGCTATCGACAATCAAAGGTTATTACAGAAACTAAGTTGCCATGGTACTGGAAGAAAGGTCCATTTACAGTCAAAGGTGCTTAAAGGACAGGAAGCAAAGACTGGGGCTTAATGGTCTCTTTTCAGGATGGAGACGAGTCAGTAGTGAAGTCCTACAAAGTCTGGTGCTGGGACTGGTTTTATTCAACTTTCTCAGTGACCTGAAGAAAAGAATAAACAGTGAAATCCTCAAGTCTGTGGATGACCATAAGCTGTCTTAGATAGCCAAATGCTTTACCTGTGGCACAAAAACTCAGAAAAGCCTTGCAAAACTGAGTGTGTGGGCAAAAGAGACACAGAAGAGGTTTAACACAGGTAGACATAAAGCAGTGTGTCTGTGGGAGAAACAACCTTAACCATATCTACACAATCACAGGCTCAGAACTGATAGTTACCACACAGGAAAGAGGGTCATTGTTGACATTTCTCTGAAATTATCAGAATCTAGTGGGTTGTGATCAAGATTTACGGTGAAGGCATGGATAAGGTGAACAATGGAACTGTTTTTCACCAAATCCTTGAAGCTAGAAGCAGGGAGTATTGAATGAAACTACTAAGAACTTTTTAACAGATAAAGTAATTTTTTGTACAGCCATGATCTTCTGGAACTTGCTTCCATGCAGGCTGTGGAGGCAGAGGGTGTCAGCATGTTCAGAAGGAGCTTTGGCAGACTCACACAGGGAGGTCCATAAACAGACACTAATCAAAATAGGAAGGGTTAGACCCTAATACAACTGTGGATGCTGAGAGGGTGCAGAATGTGGCCAGGTTTACATGCTCTCCCTCTGCTACTGTCAGACACAGAGTAATGATCTAAATGAACTACTTGTCCAACTGGTATGTAATTTCTTTCTGCTTTTTTATGACAGTTATGTTATCTCAGATTTATTTTAATTATCTCAGATTTATTTTAATATTTACAAACCATCACTCACTACAATTATACTTCAATTAAAATAAAATACAATTGCCAACTCCAAATAGACATCATGTGATATAGACATTTTTACTGCCTTTAGAAGGAAAAGCTTTTACTTGGGGCAGGAATTTTCTTTTCAGATATTATTAAGTTTATTAATTTTCTAAGTATGGGATTTATCTTGATTTTCCATTTGGCTGGGTTTGCAAATCAGGAAAGTGTCATTATTCTGAGATTAATACCTTTAAAGAGTAGAGCAGTTGCTTGTCAAATTTGTCTTAGGACAAAATTGGATGGAGTCAGGAAATTTTATACCAGAGACTACTACATGATAGTGGGAATACCCCTATATTCACATAGCTTTCCCCTTCCTATTTTTACATTGCTGGCATTGGAAATCTTTTAACATTAAGTTCCAAATCATCATAACCAAATTCAGTAAATCCAACACAACAACAACAACAACAAAAACCCCAACACTGTTCTGGTGGCTGATTTTAAGCTGAATTTTTTTTCACAAACAAATCAAAGATACTGCTGGGTAACTGTAGGTACACTGACTTGTCAGTGTATTTAGGAGTAAGTGGAGAGATTAAGTATTTCAATACCAACTCATGCTGAATGTTCTGGATTTTCTACATTTATGTAAGAAATTTTAAAGGATTTTTGTATCTCATGTACCTTTAAATCATGCCTTCTAAACTGCTTTGTTATATTAGAGAGACAATGCCAAGAACCAAGACTGCAGAATCACATTGCACTGAGTAAGACTTTCAGTGTCTTGAGTCATCAGTACAGTGCCTTCTCACAGCTCTCGGATACAGAAATGGGTTTTACATACGCATAGTAACATTTTAAGGACTTACTTGTAGAAAAGCTAACAGATAAGCTTCCATTGACTGCAATGGGGACTTGCCTGGGTCTTCCATTCACAGCAAATATAACCATTTATTTTCAGGACTTTTTTTCTACTCTTATTAATTTGTTTTCACTATTGTCCTCATTCATGCTTTCAGAATTCTTCAGCTAATGGTCAGAACCATCTTGTTTGGACAACTTTCACTGATCATTTCCTATCTGTGGTAGGATACATTCTTACTATGCTGATATTCTTCCTTTCCACAAAGGCAGATAATAGATGATGAAATGACATGAGAGGAAAGACAATTGTTATAAATGCCATCTTCTTAATATATTTGCAGCTTAACACCTAAAGTCCCAAGAATCTAGATGAAGTAAGAAGAGGCCCTCATCTCAAATTCATGTCATCATACTAAATATTGATAATAAACAATAAAACACAAATAAATTCTTAATTGCAGGAGTCTGGGTTAATAAATAAATAAATAAATACGAAAATATATCCCACCCCCACTTCAAATTAACATATTGCTCTGGTACTTTTTTATGCCTACTTTTAATCTAAATTTTTTGTATGTCAAAACTGTATCTTCTCTTTTAGAGCTAGATGGCAATTTTGTTAATAAATACAGGCCTCATGCTTAGAAAGCTATATTAAAAAAATATTACACTGACCAAATGTCAGTATACAAACACTAAACAAATTCATCACCAGGTCTGAAATACTGGGATAAACTAAAGGCATCTGAAAAATAGATAACACACCTCTCATTTTGGATACCTACAACTCACGGACAGTGTCTGCGTTAACAGGAAGGATTGAATAAGCGGCAATTAAAATGCCCGATAAATCCTCAGCCCATATCGCAAACAACACGTTCACCTCTCGGCGTATTTGGGCGGATTTCATAGCAAACTGGGGGGAAAAAAAAAAAAAAAAAACCAAAACCAAAACGAAACCAAACCCAAACCCCAAAAACCCGCAGCATCTACAAAGCACGCACAGGATGGCGGTGCACAGCCTCAGGCCCGCAGGGCTGCGGCTAAAGCCTCCTTTCAGCTGAAGCGGGAGCCGGCACGGAAGGTGGCCGGGATGCTGCAGCGGCCGGGGCCCCGGGCTGCCTCTCCCCGGAGGCCCCGGCCCGGCCCCGCTGCCCGCCCGCCGGGACCCACCTTGGGCATCCGGATGTGCTCCATGGCGGCGGCGCCCACCCGAGCTCCTCATGCACCTCCCGTGGCCGGCAGAGAGGCAGCCGTACGCACCTGGCCTCTCTCCTGTTTTCTCCTGCCAGCCCTGCTTTGAAAAAAAAAAAAAAAAAAAAAATATTTTTCCTCTCGTTTTCCGGCGCAGGTAGGAAGGGAAAAGGGAGGATTTATTCAAAGCAGATAATATGCCCGTGTTTCGATGCTGGCAGGTCAGCGGCTGGCTCCACCTCCCCGGCAGCTGCCATGCTGCCTCGGCGGCGGGGATGCTCCACGCCTGCTCGACCCGGCCCCGACCCGGCCCGGCCGCAGCCTCTTGGGGACCCGGGTCCCCGTCGGCAGCTTGCTCCCCCGGGCACCGAAAGGCATAGCCGGGAGGTGGCTCTTCAGCGATTTGCTGTCTTATCTAAAATTACATCACTCTGTCCTTTCATTCAGGAAAGATAAGATCAGAAACACGAAAGGGAGCTCTGTCTGAGATCGTCTCCCCCTATTTTTTTTTGTTCCCTGGCCCAGCGGGTGCTATATCTCAAAGACAAAAGCTGCACTTACTGAAACTGAAGCACTGAATTTTGTTTATCTCAAGCTCTGCCTGTTTTTCTATTGTTCACGATTTTGCTGTATCCTCAGATTTGCACAAGGGGAGATTTTTTGTGACACAACATTTTCAGTCTTATGTCCAAAATTCCTTGTCCCATCTTTTGCTTTTGCCTGGTCCAAGAGATGCTCTTGGAGCAAAAAGAAATGCTACAGAGCTGGTTTCCCCAGCTTACCTGCACAAAGATGAAGAACAGGTATCTCTAACCATCTTTGAATCGCTGTCATATTCTGAGCAAAAAAAAAGAGAAACTTCCCAAAGAAGAGAAACTTGCCAATGTGCAAATGACTAGAGGTGCTAAGATATTACTTCTGATAAAACATAGTGAGGCTTGTAAAATGCTCAGGTGTTCTGTATTGATCAATGTATTCCAGCAATTCTTTAGAAATAGGGACTAGCCTCATCAAGGGATGGAATGAAATGTTGAGACTTGTCAAAGCACACAAAGGCCGTGGCAAGAGCAGCAGAAGCTCCCTACGTGTCCTTCTCTTGCCTGCAGAGAACACAGCATGCTTAATCTATTTTGTGAAAGCTAAAATATGGGCTGAAAATAAGAGGGGGCCACCAAAAATTGTGACTGCATTTTACCCCAAGGGAAGTGTAACAATGGGTATAGCTGTACTGGCTCCAGTCCTGTCAACATTTCTCCATTCCTGTCACTTTCTTGCTAAGGCATGGCTAGATTGTTCAGCAACATGAGATTTTTTATGCCAACTCTTTGGTTAGAGGAGACAGAAGCTATACTATCGTAAGCGGGCTCCCCAGTTCAAGACAGACAGGGAACTACTGGAGAGAGTCCAGCAGAGGGCTACAAAGATGATGAGGGCACTGGAGCATCTCTCTTACGAGGAAAGGCTGAGAGAGCTGGGTCTGTTTAGCCTGGAGAAGACTGAGAGGAGATCTAATCAATACTTAAAAATATCTAAAGGGTGGATATCAAGAGGATGGGGCCAGAGTCTTTTCAATGGTGCCCAGCAACAGGACAAGGGGCAACAGGTACGAACTGGAACACAGAAGTTCCATCTCAATATGAGAAAAAATTTCTTTACTCTGAGGGTGACAGAGCACTGGAACAGGTTGCCCAGAGAGGTTGTGGAGTCTCCTTCTGTGGAGATACTCAAAACCCACCCGCATGTGATCCTGTGCAACCTGCTCTAGGTGATCCTGCTTTAGCAGGGGCGTTGGACCAGATGATCTCCAGAGGTCCCTTCCAACACCTACCATTCTGTGATTCTGTGAGTGGAATATTAAGTCATGCCTGGATTTGACCATTCTGCTTCATGTTTTAGTCCATTTCTGCACTCCTTTCTCTCATAGTTCAACTGCTGTTATTGGGCAGGAGTGGCTGGTATGACCATAGTCTGACACACCATCAACTGAATGGAAACTCTTCTGGGGTTTTTAATTGTTCCATTTCACTCTGTTCACTCAGATCTGAAATGAGGGTTGGAGATACCACTTTCTGTTTGAAAATTCACTGGATGGTGTCCATAAAAGTGCATGAATTGCATAAAGCGTGAACTTTATAAGACTCTTGATCAGTGGCATATTTTGCTCTCTATTTTAGGCTAGAGCTATCAGAATCAATTAAGAATTTACCAACCCTGAAATATGTTTCCTTTGTAGTTATGGCTGATGTGATTCACTGCGTACGTTACCATCTTTTGGCACTTGCTATTGCCAGTGAGTAAGTAAAGTTGGAAGAAAGCACAGTTATACTTTCAGTCCCCAGAGATGTTTACTTTTTCTGTTACATCTTGTGATTGATTACAGCCAAGTTCAAGTCCTACTGTTGATGGCAAGACTCAGACTTAAGAGAAAATGCACTTTATCTCAGCTTCACATTCATCACGAGTTGCGAAACTAAAACATTGCTCAATGGAGACTGTTTATGTAGCTATCAGCTGCTCAACATCCTGCCAGAGTTTTTGACCTGTCTTGGGCTGGTAAAATAATGGGCAAATGCAGCTATAAACAGAACTTGGGTTATGCCTTGGACTTATGTAAAGCATTTGACACCGTCCCTCACAACATCCTTGTCTCTAAATTGGAGAGGCGTGGATTTGACGGATGGACCACTCTGTGGATAAGGAATTGGTTGGATGGCTGCACTCAGAGATTGCAGTCAACGCCTCCATGTCCAAGTGGAAACTAGTGACAAATGGCGTTCCTCAGGGATCAGTATTGGGACCAGTGCTGTTTAACATCTTTGTTGGTGACATGGACAGTGGGATTGAGTGCACCCTCAGCAAGTTTGCCAATGACACCAAGAAGTGTGGGATGGTTGACACGCTGGAGGGAAGGGATGCCATCCAGAGGGACCTTGACAGGCTGGACAGGTGGGCCCATGTGAACCACATGAAGTTCAACAGGGCCAAGTGCAAGGTCCTGTACATGGGTTGAGGCAATCCCAAGCACAACTACAGGCTGGGTGGAGAATGGATTGAGAGCAGCACTGAGGAGAAGGACTTGGGGTGTTGGTGGACAAGCTCAACATGAGCCAGCAATGTGCCCAGAAAGCCAACTGTATCCTGTGCTGCATCAAAAGAAGTGTGACCAGCAAGTCGATGGCAGTGATTCTCCCCCCTCTACTCTACTCTCGTGAGACCCCACCTGGAGTACTGTGTCCAGCTCTGGGGGCCCCAACAGAAGGACATGGTCCTGTTGGAGCAAGTCCAGAGGAGGGCCACAAATATGATCAGAGGGCTGGAGCACCTCTCCTATGAAGACAGGCTGAGACAGTTTGGGTTGTTCAGCTTGGAGAAGAGAAGGATCTCTTATTGCAGCCTTCTAGTACCCATAGGGGGCCTACAGGAAAGCTGGAGAGGGGCTCCTTACAAGGGCAAGCAGTGATAGGACAAGGGGAAATGGCCTTAAGCTGAAGAAGGGTCGATTTAGATTAGATGTTAAAAAGAAATTCTTTACTGTTAGAGTGGTGAGGCACTGGAACAGGTTGCCCACAGAAGTTGTGGAGGCCCCATCCTTGAAAGTGTTCAAGGCCAGGTTGGATGGGGCTTTGGGCAATGTGGTCTAGTGGAGGGTGTCCCTGCCCATGGCAGGGGGGTTGGAACTAGATGATCTTTGAGGTCCCTTCCAACCCAAACCATTCTATGATTCTATGATTCTATAATTCTATGATATTGCAATTGTCATGGAAAAATGCAGTGAGTACGACCTTCTAAAAATTCTTTAACATTTTTCATTTGCATTTCATGCTCATGGAAACTGCTGTCTTAACAATCTTGGAAAGGAAATCCTCTGTCCACAGTAGAGGTACAGTGAGTGTAACAACAAAAAATAACACTCCATAATCTACTGTTCTGACTCAACTAAGACATAGGAGCAGGAAAATTAATTGCTATACCTACATAGGGTTTTACCTATGTGCTGCAACTGCCAAGAAACATGAAGAAGGCCAGTCACTCAGACCTGTAATGATACCAGTGTATTTATTTTCTATATCCATTAGCAGTAGAGTCAGCCTCATCCAGTAAAACCTGAAAGCATGTTTCACTTCCAATATGTAAAAATTTCTGTTATATTCAATGGAGTCACCTGTATGTTCAGACATTTTGCATTTGTTACTACCTACCCAGGTAGGCCTGGATTTCAATCATCACATTAGATCTGGAAGACCTTACAGATTTATTTTTTTCAATTATATTTTACTAGTTTAAAGGTGGTTTCCTGCAGGCTGCATTTTAATATAATACAAACTCAAAGAATAAATTTATGTACTTGTATTAACACTTATTTTCAAGTGCAGTCCACAGATGGTCATTCAGATTTAAAGACATATATTAAATACTATCATGTACGGAAGAAATAAATTTGAAATTGGTGGTATAACAGCTTCATTGCTGGGACAACTATGTCCAGCATGATGGAATCCCCTACCTAAAGAGTCTGGTACGTGGGATGAAGACATCGAGGTTAGGGCAGCCCATGTTACTGTGGGCTAAAGACAGAAAGGACTGGTTTGAGTGGGTGAGGACTGGTAGCTCTGGGTTTGTGGATAAGGGATGGAGAAAAAAAACAAACCCGCAGAGATTCCAGTGGCATCTCACCAATGAAATACTTCTGGACCCAGTGATGGCAAGAAGTAGTTTGTGGGCAACAATTTCTCCTGCAATTCAGCATACAGGTCTTTGTGCATTGTTTGCTGAAAACGACAAACCAACCAACCAGGATTACCTAAAGGTCACCTGACTTTTTAATCAGTCTTCTCCTAATGGAAATATCCGGTAAGATCCATGGCAAAATAGACTTTTTATATTAGAAAAAAAGGAAAACAATACTGTTTTTTACCATATAGTACAATACATTAATACATTTTTGAAAATTATATATTTACACCTGTAATGCACTAAAGAAACATGTGACTTGTTGGTAATTATGGATTAAGAATACCAGCACATCATAGTAATACACATTTTAGGCAGATCTACTTTGTAGTTTGAAAATTCTTTTCTTACGTTATTTTCACAGTGCTGTTCTACTGTTTTAACACCTTCATAAGGTAACAAAATTATAATTTATTTCCTTTTGTCAGAGATTTTCATGCCACTTTTCAAATGATAAAGATTAATGCTTTGGGAACATGCTAGTGGAGATACTGTTGCAGCCTTTTGAAATACAAATGCCAAAACCCCATAAATTCATGTTTGTTTATTTAAGGACTTTGGACACTAATATCAATGGGAGTGGCAGAACCTTCTTGCAGAAGTCTGTTACAGGAGCTGTATGACCTAATACAGACCAGCTTCTCGCCTTTTTTAATATCACGATGCACGAGAATCCTAGGAGCACCCACAGTACAAGGGTGTTGCTGAAGAAACAAGAAGCCTTTTGAGGAAGATTTTTAGCCATTCTCTTTCCAACACAAAACCACATTAAGAGCATGTGCCTTTAGCAGGCACTGCAGTTTTGCAGTGTTACAGCTTCTTTCCAGATGAGCTTTCTTTGGTGCTAAGATCCCAGAGAAGAGATGCTCCAGCCCTGTATGTATGTGTAACAGGCTCACAGTATGGCTGAGCTGAACTAACTGTTGCTAGTGCAGTAAGGCAGAGCACTAGCTTGTTTTTCCTTCTTCTTGCCTTGGCTTCCAGCCCTGCAGCTCCCTCCGCCTAGGCTCTGGCTTGGTGTTTATCTGGCTTTGGTGTTTGTAAGCCAAGTGAGCTTGCTGCACTCTTTGTTTTGTTGTGGCTGTCTAGTTTTTAGTTATTTTTGTGTGATACAGAGGCAAGGGGGCAGCTGAAAGTTAGGTGACAGTGAACCAGGTGAAGTGAAATTAATGAGAAAACAAACCAAGACGACTTGGGCTAGGGGCTGGTGAATTGGGGGAATTTCACTCACTCTGGAGACATGGCAGGCATTTACACACTGTAGCACCAAAACTCCTCTTTGCCTCTTACCTATTGCCTATTTTCACTACTGATAGCAGCCAAACGTCCAAATGCACATGTGCAATTTGTAGGTGTCTATAGTGTTTACACCTGGGATAATCAATAACATGGATTCAGAAACAAGGTGTCTGTTTATATTTGTTTCATAACTTTTGAACTTTTTCAGGGATCACGCAAGTTTCTTGTGGCAAATGTACTTGAACACACAAACTTCTCCCCCAGTTAATCTAGCAGGAGCCGCATGTGACAAGGTAAAGGATCCAGGGAGCAGCTTTCACTTTATTGTTTAACTCAGCTAACTCTTACTAGGTTTGACCTTTTAACATGTCCTTCAAGAATTACTCAAAGCAATCTTTGATTTTGCCTTGTTATAAAACATTGTTGCATTGTTATAAAAACAATTTTATGCAGGGAAAAATATCAACAGATCTCTGGAAATGGAATGGTTTTGATCCTATTTGGCAGATAGATGAACTGATATGATACATGATATGTGATATGTGATATCTGATACATGATACATGATACATGATACATGATACGATACGTGATATATGGTATATGATATCTGGCCAGATACTTGATAACTGACCTGAAATGCATAGCAGCAGAGAAATGAAACAGATACAGTTCTAGAATGATTGAGGATATATGTCTGGTTACTAACATGAGGATTCCCCTAGCTGAGGAAACTATTAAGGTTAGACAGTTTAGTGAAAAGCAATTGCTTCATCTCGCCGTTTACTGCTTCTAAGCTGGATGCTGCTGTAATGGATGGCTATACTGGGATACTGGGAACCTCTTAAGAGAGCCCTCCCTTGCTTTCCCATACAATACCTATGCTTGAATATATCTGAGCAGGTCTGCTCCTAAGTTAAATCTCCAGATATGTAGAGAAACTGAGAAGAAAAGATGATTTATTAATTTTTAATAACTTACTTTTCACTAAAATATAGCAGAAAAATGTGTTTCTTGCACTTAAAAATGGGAATTGGATATTTTGCAAGTGGCTTTACTACAGAGTCAGGTATCAGTCACAAGTTACAGTGAATAATTGAATTCTCTTGCAGAAGAAGTGTTAGTGTCGCAGCTCCTAGAGAGTCATGTAGGGATTCTCCAAATTGGAGCATCTGTGATACTCTGACTACCTTTACAATATGTCATCCAGAATCTTAGGCAGGAAATATTCCCTTAACTGATATTAAAAAATTACTTAAAAAAGAAGAAAGAATGCATTTTCATCTTCTCCGACTTCTTCTATTAAAACATTCAGTCACAGGCTCAGCAACAACTTAGGAGAAGAAAATAAGACTACTGAGTTCAATGCAGACCACAACTGTGTGTAGTCTGAAGCAGTATTGTTCAATGAAAAATAAAATCATGATAGCAAGGCAGCTTCCAATATTTTCACAAAGAAAATTTTCTTAACTTATGGGACTGTATTAATGGCCTGCCTGGAGCATTTTTCCCAACATGAAGAAAAAGAAATGGATGTGGTATATTTGGGTTGAGGGAAAACAGAACAGAGAAGAAAGAAAAAGTAGATAACAGAAGAAATGTATCCCATGGTCTTTGTATAAGAATTAGCTAAAGCTATGTTTAAAATATTGAAGAGTTAATTTATCTTGAAACTTCACATTAACCTATGATGATCATAATTCAGTGACGTAAATGTGGCCTTTTCAGTTATGAGATTTATGCATGAGTTTGTGATTACAGTAAATTAATTTTGATAATTCTCCAAATTTTACAGAAGCACCAATGCTATATGTAGGGAATACAAAAAAATGGTACTTGTTTCCCAAGTAAACAAAATCCATAATGAAACTTCACTGAAGTGCTGCTTCATATCCCAAATTCACACCATATGAAAGCATATTTTTCAGATAATTTTCTTCTCTCTGTACTTTAAAAGGAAACTTCAAGATTAGGGTGCTTTTTTTTTTTTTTAATAAGATGCTAAAGCAAAATACAATTCTTTGAATGTCTATGCAAAAGACCTGAAACTGATGTGATTCCTACCATCTTGCTGACAAGCAGCCATCACACTAAGCAGCCAGAATCAGTTTTGGCTGACTTGTGCCTCTTGAAATCCTTCTGAATTTCAACTGATTGCCTGGGCCTCCGCAGTATTAAGGAGATAAGCTGACACTATGAAAGTTCTCAGTGAAGTCTTGCTTACTAACATTCTGTGACAAGAAGGTTCAGATTATGCAATAATCTTTCAGCTACTGACGAGCAATTTAGTTTTTGAGAAATAGCTGATTAAGCAAGGGTCATAGAAACCTCAGTGTTCAGATTGAAAGGGAGTTATGATTGAATTCACATGTGCTTTTCCAAAATTTGTTCAGTTTTATACTTGAATTCACTTTGTTTCATTGTCATCTGGTCAGTATTTTTCAAGTTCCATTACTGCTTCTTGGATTTGGGGGAAAAAAACTACATTTTGGGGTGGGTTTGAAGAAAGTTTGAACTGCTTCTGGCATTCCTTGGCTGAAAGCTCTGAGGCTCAAGAAATGTCTTCTGTAACTCCTGAAAGTTTCTCACCGTGTGTAGTATTAGATTTATGTTCTTGATCTCTGTCAATTATTTTCATGGGTTATGCATGAGAAGACACTATTTGACTATTTGTTCCCAGAGTGGAATGTCCAAGGTATTGTTCCAACATACTTTTGCTAGCTGGTCAGAGTCAGGGTGCATGAATTGTCATGGTTGAAAGGTCCTCATCTGAGTGGAAAGGATACAATCTCTAGAAAAAAAATATGTGTGAGATGAGATATATAATTAACTGCAGATAGCTAGAGATATGGTTGTACATAACTGTCCACTGTTAATGGTTAACTAACTTAATGATTATAGTCAACGCATAAAGCATATGCCTACTCTGTATTTTTGTTGCATGCCACAATGTGAACCACCAAACTGAGCAAGTTGTTACTTGCCAGCTTACATGTCTAAAGCTGATCTAGGTCCATACAAGTCTCAAAAAAAACGTTCACATCCTACTGGCTCAATACCTATTCCATGGTCGCAGACCTCTGTGACTATGCTTGCCAGCCATCTGCCTTGTGCATAATACACACCACTAGGTTATGCAAGAGCAATGCTCGAGACTCATCCTTTTTAGTCTTTCCCTCTGCTTCAGAGATGCTACTGCTCACGGCTTCTGTTTTGCAAGCCAGGCTATAGCAACTGGCCCAATGCTGTTGGACCATGCCAAAGGAGACCCCAACACATATCCAGATTTGATCATCACGCAGAAACTGGTGCTAGTGCAGCTGGAAGAACCTGCTGAGATGAGAAAGTTGAGTCCCGATCTGGGCTTTGGTTGGAGTCCACTGCAGTCTCTTCAGAGTCAGACAAGATTTGGTATCTATAAAGCTAGTATTGGGAATGCACCATTGTAGCCTAAGCTGACTATCGGGGGGCAGAACTTGCAGATATGAAGGTTCACATCTGAAAGCCTCTGTTGCTAGTTACTGCCTGGTCTTTAGCACCAATATTCAGCTTCCTTCTCAGCATTTATCTCTGTGGGAAAGAGGGTGAACATCAGTTTGTAGACCTTCACTACTGCCCAGATGTGCTTGTTGCCATCCAGCCAGCCAGTTTCCACAACAGCGCTGTCATTGTGCATGTGATCATCATGGACAGCTCCTACCATCATTTGGTCAGCATTGGCAGCCTCCCCAAGAACATGGAGACTTTTAGTCATTGTGAAAAATTCACAGCAGGAAAATCAGCAATATTTACATTCTTACCCATGGTGTCCTTACCCAACTGATGCATTTATAGGCTCGCTCTCCCTCACTGATCACAATGTGAGATTCATGAATACCATGGCTTACATCAGTAGCTGGGGTTGTGATGACAAGTTTTCTGAAATTTTTAAATTGTTAAGAAACAAAGAAGCTGACACTCTCTTTCCTCTGGGGTACATCAGCATCCAATGAGCTAACCACTACTTGCAGCATAGGTCTCCCTGCTACAGCAAGGGTATTCGGACAACTTACAGGTTTACAACCAGCTTTCTCTAGAGCCAAAAGAGAGCATTTATTCTAGCACTTTATGCTGGAGGACTCTGAAGGATAAATTAGCTGCTGGTAGTCTAATGACAGCAAAATTATACCTGCTTGCTGCACTTTATCTATTGCTGCTTATCTGCCTCAGATGTCCCTTCCCAAGGGGCTGCCCACAGCTGAATCTTAGGACAGGAGCAGGCCTAAGCAGAGTGAATGTCCTTATACCCTCCACAATATAAGGTGATACTGCAGAACTTAGTCACAAAATAAAACTTTACAATGTTTGGTACTTGCATAGCAATACCTTGGCCAATATGACCAGCAAGCAATGTCAGGAATGTAATATCATATTAAATACTAGTGTACTCAGCAGAATTAAAGAAAGACAAACACAAACCAGCCAAGTAAAATAAACAAAGGCCTGTGTGTCCAATGAAGAAAAAAAGGAAATCAGAAACTCTCTTCTCTAAAGGATTTAATGTCCTATGTGGCTTCCAAACAGCTGTTCTGCACTCAATTTGGGCTGTGGAGTGCATGCTCTGGCATTGCCTCCTCCCAAGCTCATGTGGGGTTAGGAACTTGTAGCACTGCTGCCTTCTGGACTCTTGAGGGTCTGAAGAATCTGGTGGCTGCCCCAAGAGGAATGCTAACATGAGACCAGAGTAGGAAACTGAACCTGATACGCCTTAACCTGCAGGGCCATGAAGCTCATGTGTGTCCTCCACACCGGCCTTGATCTCTTGTCTTGCCTTCTTCTCTTTGGCTTCTTTGTGAATCTTCACCATGAGTCACCACACTTACTTACATTTTCATCCCATCAGTGTACACACTAGCAGAGACGGATCATTTCCCTAAGGAAGATTCTCTGCTTCCACAGCCCCTGATCCTTCATTCATTCCAGGTCCTTCCTTCTGTAAATCTATAAAGGGTGTTGTCTGGATGATGCCATCCCTGCCATGCCAAACAGCAAGTGAACAGCAGTCAGGCAGCCACAAGAAGCTACACAAAGCACTCAACGTTTTTTCTGCTGAACTGTCAATGATACAAGGACTCTGACAATCTTTGAGTGATCCAGCTTTGGATTGAGGAGCTTTCCAGTGTGAGTGAACTGCAATCCTTGCTTGTAGGCCTAAGGGGAAAGATATCCCTGACTTAAGCCCCCAGTGTGATCAGGAAAACAGAGCTGATAAGAAGGAGAGGTGTTGCAAATGGTACTTCCCTGTGGTTTTACTCATAAGCAGAACACAGGGAACTCCTTCCAGTTGTAACTGGTGTGGGGTTTTCTCCATTTCTGCAAAGCTGTTTTCCATAATCTCAAGGTGCAGTGTCACTTTGACAGAGGGAAGCACATGGCTGGGGCAGGAGGGACACATGCATGCTTATATGGACCATTTTTCATTAGGAAGCTACCAATGTGACTATAAACTTCATCAACAGCTGTCACAAAACCAAGTTGGCAGTACTCTATATAGCATAGGAAACTGCCATTAAAGACTCCTCTTCTCTTGTGTCAACATGATACATATAGAAGAGCTAGTCCTGGAAGCTACTTGAGATATTCATGACCCGCCCAGCAAAGGGTGCCTGTCTTTTACCATTTCTGTCCTTCCTGATGTTGCAGGGACAGTGGCTGGGGAGGACGTTAATGATTCAGCTGCTGTGATAGCCTCTCAAAGTTGAAGACATCCTAGATGGGCCAGAGTTGTCAGCCTGGACCCTCACATAAAGATCAGGTGATAAACTCTAATGTAGTGTCTTCCTTATTGCAGATATGGTATCACAGCTTCTTGTGCTGTGAACACGTTTGACAAGCTACCCCAGGACACCTGGTGTGGTTCCTGACCTGCCTTTGTGTTCTTCAGTGTGAATCGGAAACCCTTGGTGACCCTGACATACCCCAAAAGTAGAAAGCTATTTGGCTGTCTCCTGTCAACATCATCTTCAGCCCTTTCTGTCACACAACTGAGTAACTATGTGAGTTTTCTCTAGTCCCCAGGTCACTCTTCTGTGTACTATAGGCATCTTCTTTCCTGCTGGAATGAACAGTACAGTAAAGATAAGGGCCAAATTCTGAACTGGCTGCTCTCTGGCATGCAGAACTTTTACTTAAGTTTTTTACCATACTGTTTGGAGGTTCTCACAAGTAATGAGGGCATCTCAGGGGTTTCCTGAGAACAGAATGCTCTGGGAAAATGTTGGGATTGTTTCAGAGGGGAGGAGAATAGCACTTGGCAATACAAGTTTCTCCACTATCAAGGAGTGCTCCACTACAGAAATTTCCTCCCAGCAGTCCCACAGTAAGTCTGAGGTGGATCTAGCTCCACTGTCTCTGACCGCATCTGATGGGCAGGGGAAGAGGGAAGCAGAAAGAGTAAAACAAATTGCCAAATTGACAAGGTAGAAGTACTTCTGTGGAGTGGTGTTCAGGGAACACCACTGATGCCTGCTGAAATTCAGGAATGTCTGTCTGTAGTGTTCATTACATATTGTTACATGGAAAATAAATTTCAGAGAACAATTTCTCTGAATCTCCAAGTGTACAAGTATAGCTCTGTATTACAATCTCTATCATCTTAGAAAATATTTACATTTAATTGAAATATTTGAAGTATTAATCTTACTGTTGTATTTTGCAAGAGGGAAAGTTCAGCAAGTGTTTGCAGAATCATGCAAGAAAATATTGGGATTCAAGATAACATTGTCTCTCTTAGATGTTTTGGCTTTTGGCATTCTCTTTTCTTGGTATCTACTTTTTGTTGGACAAGCCCTTTATTGGTATGTTTTCCAAAGGAAAGGAGCTAATTTATTTCTTTTGTATTCCAGTGACTTTTAAAATTTTCATCCTTAATTCTGTATTTGCAGAAAATATTGTTATTTCGTTTGTTTGGCTTTTGCTTCTCTTCTCAGAGTAATGCAGAAATGGACAAAAAAAAAAAGTGAACTAGATGAGAGAAACACAGAGACAAGAAATATTCCTGATACATGGAATTTATAAGATCCACAAACCTGAGAAAATATACTTTTAGAAAAAAAGTTCCAGATATCCAATGGTCAAATTTTTATTTAGAATCATCATAGAATCATAGAATGGTTTGGGCTGGAAGGGACCTCAAAGATCATCTAGTTCCAACCCCCCTGCTGCGGGCAGGGACACCCTCCACTAGACCACGTTGCCCAAAGCCCCATCCAGCCTGGTCTTAAACACTTCCAGGGATGGGGCATCCACAACCTCTCTGGGCAACCTGTTCCAGTGCCTCACCACTCTAACAGTAAAGAATTTCTTTCTAACATCTAATCTAAATAGACCCTCCTTCAGCTTAAACCCATTACCCCTTGTCCTGTCACTACACTCCCTCATAGACAGTCCCTGACCATCTTTCCTGTAGGCCCCTTCAGGTACTGGTAAGCCACAATTAGATCTCCCTGGAGCCTTCTTTTCTCCAGGCTGAACAATCCCAACTCTCTCAGCCTGTCCTCACAGGAGAGGTGCTCCAGCCCTCTGATCATATTTGTGGCTTTCCTCTGGACTCATTCCAACAGCTCCATGTCTCTCCTGTACTGGGGCCCCCAGAGCTGGACGCAGTACTCCAGGTGGGGTCTCACAAGAGCGGAGTAGAGGGGCAGGATCACCTCCCTCGACCTGCTGGTCACACCTCTTTTGATGCAGCCCAGGACATGGTTGGCTTTCTGGGCTGCAAGTGCACACTGCCGGCTCATGTTGAGCTTCTCATCAATCGATACCCCCAAGTCCTTCTCCTCAGGGCTGCAATTTGAAGTGAATCTTGAAAGATCCCAAAGGTTTCTCTTCAGAAGTGAACTTTTTTAGCATGACAGTAATTTTTTTTTTTTTTTTTTTTTAAATTTAGAAGGGTAAGGAGGCCCTCCATTGATTTGCCTGAGACTTAATTGAATTAATTAAACAGTGCAGAAACCCACTTTCTGGGAAGACAAGATGGTTTTGCTAGGTTGTCACTTATTAACACCCAAGTATATTTTTACTGTAAAGGACAATATGTCAATGTGACATTTTTATGAGCATTTTAATGGCACCATCAAAATATAAGTTCTGGTAAGTGATAGGAAAAGGCAAGTGGAAGATATGATTAGCAGATGCCTAAATGAAACTACATATAGTCTTCATTTCTGTTTTCTCAATCTCTTTCCATATTTGATATTGGCAAATATATTATAACAGTATGTTTCCCAGTTTAAAAAAAAAAAATCAGTCAAGCCCTTGAGGGCTTATTTAAATAGAAATATGTGATGTGGATTTAGTAGAGCAGAAATCCAAGGTCTGTGTAATTTAGAACCTTGTGTAATTTTCCAGTTGTTAAATCACATGTGGTTCTCCCTCACAACAGAGTGACCTTGGTTAGATTTCGATATGGCAATAACTGTAGGCATAAAACATAATAAACTCTGTGCCCCATCATTTGTGTAAAATAAAATATTCACAATCTATAGTGACTTCCATCACAAACTCATTTTTCCAGCATTCATTATATTAATAATTCATCAATTGATTCTATTTGCCATATGATCTAATACATTACTAATAACATGAGAAAGTAAATTACAAAGTAAATTACAGAGTAGAAGGTTGGATTTTTTCCGACCTTTGAGAAGTCCACTTGTGGGTGCCAAATTCTTTTATGCTCTTTGTTGATATATATTGAAGGGATTAGGAATTCTGCCTGTCATCTGGACAGCTTAACAGGTACTCAGAAGTTGTGCAGTTCTTCTTTTCCTAAATGGCTTTTGTATTATTAACTAAACAAATTACAGGATTAACTGATTTCTGAGCCAGTAACCCTCTGCACTTGAAAAGTGCGATAGCTCCCTTTTCACCAAATGAATAGAGGACTCAAGTTGCAAAAACTATTAAGATGCACTGCTACCATGGCAGCAAAGGTGCAAGCGCCAGAAGTCTTCAGAAAAAGGTATGCTGAAGTAACATTATCCAGCAATAAAATGTCCACATAGTTATGTGTAAATCATACTGCCCAAGATCAAGCCCTACTCCAAAAATTACTGTGGAAAGTCAACCTACCAAACCTTGCTGTTCCACGGGTTTGAGCAAAAGTGAACAAGGAGACATACAGCTTTTCTGTTCCAGGGTGTAACAAGGTTATAGCAGAAAGCGTTTCTCATAATTTCATCCATAGCTCTCTTCTTACAGACATACTAAGGTTTTACATCACATTGGTCACTGTAGATCTTGGAGTAGATATTTTAAATACTATAAAGACAATGGAAGTATGCCTTCTCCCTATGAAACTTCCACTGAGTTGAACAGGTCCAGGATTCCACCCAAGAAGCTGATTTCACAACATTGAATTAAATCCAGATTTATACTTACAGGTTTTTCAATAGATTTCAATGCTAGATATTTGTTGCAGCCTGGTACACATTATGGGTTTTTTTTTCCCTGAGGATTTACAGCTATCATATCACTCAAAGGATGGAGAATGCAGTAGTGAGAGATAACCAATTAGTATATCAAAAAAACAACAAAACTGTATTTGTTTCCCCATTTTGTAAAATGCATTATCTAGTACTCTGAATGCTATGAGGGTGGTGGTTTTGTTTTTTGTTGGGTTTTTCTTTTTTTTTTTTTTTTTTTTTTTAATTTACATTTAACAAAGCTGTTTAAGGAGCAGGAGTTTTCACATGCTTGTTCTTACTGGCAGTGGTGTGTGAAGTAGCTGCTTTTCCTCTGTGTGACTTTTCTGATCTGTACAACTTGAGACATTCCTGGTTTTTAAAAAGAGAAAAGAGTAAAAAATAGCTATTTTTCTGATGTTTTCTGCCACCCTTTATTCTCTTGAATCTAACATCTGGCATAGAACTAAATAGTGGCAAGTCTGAGACCTCTTTTTAAAAACATCTTGCTATAATTAGCCTTATTTGGAGGGTGCAAATGAGAACAGGATGAAGGCTCCTATTCAGCAGAAGGAATCATAACAAATGCATCAGAGTATTGTTGGGAAGGAGTACACCAAAGTCTCTTCCAAGCTGTATTTAAAAAAAAAAAAAAGAAAGAAAAAAAAAAGACATATGTTAAGTAGTGCTAAGAATAGAAAATGTTTCTGTTATTGTTGCTGGATGATACATTGTATAAGGCAGCTGCAAGTCTTCACTTCTCTGAACAATCTCACACCCTCCTTTGCTCTAAACTCCTCTTTCCCTTTTAATGGAAGATTTCTTGATTAAGAATCTAATTCTGCAATACACTGAACTCACCCAGACTCAAAGGGCTTTAAATGGGAGGTTTAAAGTGGGTCAGGTGCCTTCCAGGGGGTGTGCAGCACCTTACAAGATTGAATCCTGAAAATGAGGCACTTTTTATTCTCTTGAATAAGTTTGCAATTAGTATGTCTATTCCATGAATGAAAATTTCTGAGTTGGTAGCTTGCGTATTATGATACATACAATCTTCTTGTACAGGACAACTGTACCTTTTTACTAGCAGGTTTTACCTAATAATTCTTACAGTGAGTGCTCAGTGATTGAGCCTCATTCGTCAGTCTTTACATGTTATGAGTCAGAAGAACAATGAATTTCTCTTCGGATCATTACAACGTGGGAGACAAGGGGGGTCAGCAGTCAAAACTTTTGGTTTTGTTGTCACTCCAACACTCTTTCCTTTCCGAAAAAGAAATAAGAAAACAAAGGAGAAATGGAATTTATTTTCATTAATTCCTAATTTGCAGCAAATCATTCCATGCCACACTCCACACAGCCCCACTTTAGGCCCAGGACTTCAGGGACTGAGTTGGAAAGCTCCACAAGTACTCAATGCAGGCTCGAGGATCCATTCAGTGCGTCTAAATTACACTGTTGTTCTGACTGATGCTCTGCGGGAGCCAAGAGAGGAAGGCTGTAGTTCTACAGTGTGAATGTCCCAGGTACTGCCCCCTGTAGCTTAAAAGAGGAATAACATCCATCCACCTCGTGAGATTGCTAAATCACACTCCCATGAAAGTATTTTGATAACAAGCTACGCAAGACTTGGCATCAAATTCAGTGGGAAGCTACTCTTGCAAGCTGGAGTGACAGTGACAGTCTGAGCCACTTTTGGATGACCTTCACCACTTCCAGATTTCTCTGAGAGGAGCTGGCTCCCACATTGCACTGCCAGATCCACCCCCATATGAGCATCAGTCCCTGCGGACAAGAAGGCTGACATAGCTTGCAGAGGCTAACTATTAATGTGCAGTAACACTTTTGGCTTCTATACCGGGCATGGGAAAGTCCACACTGAATAGACTGATGTGTTGGAAGCGTGCCTAGCAATACAGAAAGTCTTAAAATTTTGTTAGCTTTTCTATTTTATCCTATTTTTTAGCATTCTTGATTTTTTGGCAAATTTCTATGTATTCTGATGGTAGATTTTTCCCACAAAACTGAAGACTTACTTATAAAAAGTGTAATGGGCAGGAACTGTACCTGGACTGAGTTTCAAAGGCAGTCACTTTTTCTCACTAACATCTGAAGGCAGTGAATGTGGTAATGGGATTTATGGTGGGTGGGTGGGTGGGGGGGTGTGTATGTGAGAGAGACAAAACAGTAGGGCTCTGAAAGATAATTTGGTTCCCAGAAGTTTTGGTGACCTTAGAGAAAGTGAGACCCTTACCTGAACAATAAGCTGCAATGTGAGCACAACTTCTACTAGAGACCAGAGAATCTGCACACAAGAGATGCTATAAATGTTTTCAAAGCACAAAAACCCACAAGTCCATATTCACAGAGGAGGAATTTCTTACAGAAATACAATGATAATTTGCCAGGTACTGTAAACTTAAAGGCTTACTGCAAATTTACACTGAGATTGTTGGCTGCTATCCAGGTGTCACAAGAGAAGAAAGCACTGATCCAGTGATGTGAGTAAACAGCTGGCACTTGGAAGGCAAGGAAATTTTGCCAAATTTTGCCACAATCCCTTTTTCTTGCAGTCTTTCTATTGGGAAATAAATCCAATCCATGTGTGCTTATTCTTATAAAAAGCATACATAAAAAATAAAAATATGAATTGTCTCTAAATCCTTGTGCTCAGGCCTAATGTTTTCCAGGCAATGTTACAAATATAGACAGTGCTCTCCGAAACTACTTTAGTAATTAAAAATATATTCACCATTTCAGAAAGACAAAGGACTGAAGGGGACCTTCTCGATCATCGTGTTTAGTCCCCAGCTATTGTGAAATACTCCATTATACGATCTTCTTCATAAATTCAGCTAGCTACATTTTGAGACCCATTACTTTATTTCCCCCCTCCACACCGCTCCTACAAAAAATTAGATACTGACTGATATGTCCTAGCCAAAATATATTTGTGGGCTTCTTGTGCCAACATCTTCTTTTGCCAATCTAAACAGTCTCTCTCTCTCCCCAAAACTTACCCTTTGAAATATATGCTGCAATCATATGTCCCATCAGCCTTCAATTTGCCAGGATAAAAACTCTCTTTTCGGAGTATTTACGCTACAGATGGCAGTACAGTATATATACATCACAAGGTAGCTTTTGATGAGGGCAATCTTCCTGTGACAGCCGGCAGCTCTCTGCAGTCTCTTTGACTACATTTCTCTTCACAGTTTCCACATATTTAGTATGATTACCATATTGTGTCTTGTGCATCAGCATTTTAGTAAATGTAAAAATCAGCCAAAGAATAAGAAAT
Source organism: Balearica regulorum gibbericeps (assembly GCF_011004875.1). Classification (NCBI taxonomy): domain Eukaryota; kingdom Metazoa; phylum Chordata; class Aves; order Gruiformes; family Gruidae; genus Balearica; species Balearica regulorum. The sequence continues at coordinate 49,381,913 of NC_046187.1, read as the reverse complement.
TATAATGCAAACTTAGATATACTTAAATGTATAATGCAAATATACAGATATTTTTCTGCTTGTGTGCAAGTAAATTCACTGAGCAATTAAGAGGGCTAAAACAGTGATTTGATTACTAAGTGCAAGAAGATCCATATTGTAAACTAATTTATGTACTAAAGCAAGCAAACTTAATTTGGAAGATTAGAAAGTCAATGTTGAGAAATTAACATACTGAGAAGGCTTTTCCATATTCGCATTTGAAGCCAAGACTCAATACTATCTCCCCTATAGAGTATTTATTCCTCCTGCATAAGTGGCTACAGTCATGAATCAGCTCTGAGGGACACATTCTTCCCCTGAGTTTTATAAAGGTCTTACAAATGTGAAAACGCATCATTAAAGAATGTACATCTGTTTGTACTGCTGTAGATAGGAAATGTTCCAAATTAAGCCTTTCCCTCTGCTATTTGAATCACTGAACACATTACCTTTAACATTAGTACAACATAAGTAACAAAACAAATCTTGTAACATTACCAGAATCGCGTCCTCTACCTTTTCAGTGCTTGCAACTCTGAACTCAAATGAGCTTCTTCCACTCCCAATCACAGTTTGCATCCAGTAAAACATTTTACTCAAATAAACTCGTTTGGTTAAAACAAGCACTCCAAGTTCTCCCTAGAGTCTCAAGTCTTGTATTTGTTTCAGGGGCCAGTAGAAACTTAGGAGTTCACCAGAGTTACCAGGTTTAAGCCTAGGAGAAGATACAGTTCCTCCAGTTTCTCAGAAGTCTCTCATATTGATTAATGAATTTAATTACAGACAGATTTCCCTTGACATAAAGAATGACATTAGCTCCCCTCATCCTGAAGGACGATAGTTACACATATGGGTGATTAAAGGGGATAAAGTACAACTACTGATGCCATGAGAAAAACAAAGTCTTCCATCACTTGTTGCTCAGTTAAGCTCACCACATTTTAGGTATCAAAAGATGAAAAGAATAATAGGGTATGAATCATACTTGTTATTCAAGAAAATGAATAGCAGTGTGAAGAAAGGTGGTGCATACAAATCGATCATATGAATAATACCTAGATTTACTACCAGCTTTCCTCTGATGGGTTCAAAGAATTTTGCAGGATACATTTCCAATGATCATGTCATTTTTTACTTATGAATAGTAACCGCAGGAGTGGAACAGTTCAACCATTTTGCTGGTGACTGTTCTTACATCATTCAGAAGAGGAAGTGAACAAGAAGGTCAAATGCAAAATCCAGTGGCAGTTGCAGGAAGTTATCTTGGTGATATTTTCCTTTGAACAAACAGCTCCAAAAGACCAAATGTTATAAAATACGAAGATAAATTATGTGCAATATCCAAAACATGTTGCATTCTTCCTTACCACTTAAAAATTTAGCTTTGTTTCATCATAAAGTAGCTGCAAACATGTTGTTCTTTCCATCAGGTTCAGAGTACATATATCTATAATGTATACTTATATATAAAGTATACATATACAAACACAGATGAGCATACACAATGTACCTAGTCATAGAATCTGTGACATCTCTGTAGTCAATTACAAGCCCTAGTTGTAAACATTATTTTCCTTGGGGAATATTTTAGTAATTAATGAATGCTGCTGTTGTGCAGAGATGGAGCAGTGTGCTGACGTTATGGTTTCCCCAGTGGTATAACCCAAACTGAATGATTCAGACAACTTCCTTCCCACCACGCTAGGCAGAGCCGAACTTAAAAATGTGTCAGTACATATTTATACTCCTTCTTTTCCAAGGGCAGAAGGGCTGTTTAAGTCTTCCACATCTGGCTGCTCTCTCCCACCCTTTTCCTGTGGGAAGTTCTTCTTTCACATCTTCGGCCACAGAGAAGGGGAAGAATAGCTGTGTGGGGGACTACACAGCAACGCAAAGGTCAGTGGAATCTTCCTGGGAAAGCTGATTAAAAGTATTGCTTTACTCTGAAAACTGATTTTGTAAGAATTTTGGTCAGTTCTCTGAGTGACGGAGACATGCTGAATCACAGGAGCTGATTTAGGAAAGCTGGAAGTTCTGGTAAGTTGGAGCTATTGGATACAGTGTAAAACTGCAGAACTAAAACTAATACGTCTGGTGAAAGTCCAAGTAATAGACTATTAATTACTTAAGACCAATACCATTGATGTAGAATTGTCTTTGGCATTAAAACTAACTGACTGAAATGTGTGGAGCAGCTCATGTTTCTTGCAATGTCTCTACACTGCTCAACTGGCATGTAGTGCAGAAGAGCCTGATCAAACTTCAAGACTTCAAACCTCAAGAGATCCAAGTTTGCCATGTCAGGAAAAATCTAACAGCAGTGACACAAAGCTGTACATCAAGAGTTACCAGAATCCAGAATCAAAGACTTATTTGTTAAAAGACAACCTGAGTATCTTTACAGAGACGTTTGTTCTCAAGTATGAACTTTTTTTCAGGAATCCCAGAAGCTCATTGAGACAGCATCTGTACCTGGTTATCTGAACTTGCTTTATAAATCACAGGTAAGATACTTTCTCCCCCTCTAAACTGAAAGTTGGGACTCTTCAAGACAGCTAAGTATCTGAGGACATTGTCATACAGTCCATGGGCTCTTTTGATGCTGAGAAAGAAGAAAAGTTTATGGTTCACAAGCTATTCCGAGCTTGCAGAACCGATAACAGCAACAGTACCTCACAGTGTCACTTTTGCAGGCCATATTTAGAAAGGAGTTCCAGTTTAAGCCTTTGCATTTCACTTCTGCTGGAACACATGATTGTTCTCTTTTTGCTGCTCCCCATATCAGACAAACCCCATTGGCAGATGCTACTTTTGTGCAGAACTCCATTAAGTAATGCATATAATGCATACATACATAAATAATGCATACAATTTCTGAACTCAACAAGCCCCTCTACACAGATCAGACTGCAAAACTTGCACCTATTTCATGTCTTAGACAGACTAAAAAACCAAAATCAGAACCCCATCTTAATATAAGAGATTACCTCCTCCACTTCTTTCAGACAAATTAAGGTGTCACTTTGATGCACAACTCATGTGGAAAAGTAGGAGAGATGAAAAAGAGCCAACCCTTACAATCACATAAGGCAATTTCATTCTTTAAATGTGCCAAAACTCATGCTGTCTGGTTCAACTTCAGCAAGTCACCTAATGTATCTTAGTTAGGCAACTCATGTGATTCATTATGGCTAATCAAACCTTAAGTACTTAGGCAAATTCTGACCCCAGAAGAGATTATGTTGAGCCTGTGAACAGCATCTGTGTACAGGAGACTGTAAAGCAGTGGTTAATATGTAAGCAAGCTGCCGATAGCAGAAAGTATGTTTTCTTTGCTGATGAGGCTGGGCAAGTTTCTTGGCACGTGTGCCTTCTACTTGTAGAAGTTTCACTGACACAGCCTCAGTTGCTCAACAGCTGAGATTTGCCATAGGTTGCTAGAGGTACTTGTTGGTTACCTCAACGTTGTTCACTGGAAAACAGATGATTGCACCTCTTGTGCCACTCCCCCTTACACTCCCCTCGGTACACCCCCTTGAAGTCTCAAATGGCAGGCTTGCTTTATGCAGCTGAAGATAAGTACTGCCAGAACTTTCTTCCTACTGTTATGGAAAAGCAATAATTCATTTCTGACTCTACAGAGCCAAGATTTCTAAAGAAAATAAACCTCCAAACTGTTGGAAAGAATAAAAATTGTCATCCAGTGTTCATGTGAATACACTCAAATCTTTACACCTTTTTTTTTCTGCAAATGGGTAATGAATTATTTACAGAGATACACTACTTTTCTGTGATTTATTTAAATGCTTTTTTGCTGTTGTTCAATCTAATAAAATACAGTGTTTTTTATTTATTAACACAGATTAAAAATACTTCTTGGCTTTTTTTTTTTCCTTTGCAAACTTTTTTCACTCTGTGTTTGTATTTGAAAAGTTTAAAGAACAATCTGTCCTGCATAATAAAAGGTCTTATTTATCTAGTGGCTAAATGTATTCCAGGCAGCCAAAACGTGAAGCTTCTGCTCTGCCAAGTAGTTCTGTCATGACCTGATGGGTATCAACCTGTTTGCAAGGAAGAATCTCTTAATTTTTATGGCATTTGCATTCCTCACAGAATCACTGACTATGAATAACATTGCCGTGAACTAGGTGGAGAAGGGGAAGGAGGCTAGAGCCTTGCCTCCTGCCCCCAAATCACCAGCCAGCACAGCTCACAAGGACATTAAAAGCTCCACTAAATACCTTCCTTCAGATAAGATTTCCCTGAAAACATTATTAATAGAATTAAAGTACCTACCACCATAGCTAAGTACCTGTAAGCAAAATTTATTTTATAAGGTGTGATACTTTTGTTAGGAATATTAGGTTGGTTAGAGAAAGGTATTCTTTCCTCTTCTTCTTCCTTTTTGCCATCCCGCCTCTCTGCTTTTTTGAGTCTTTTTGTATAATCTATTAATGATCTGTAAGCCTGGGCTAATATCCTATATTCTGCTATACACATCAGTTAAAATCAGTATCATGAACTATATCTAAAAGCATGTCAGACTCCCAAAACTGGATAGTTGTTTAAAAGTCATCAGGTTTTTCAATGTTAAATTTTATGTTATTTATCTTCAGAGCCTTGTTTTCTGAGCCTCACTTAGATCAAGATATATGTTTTCCAGGTTTTTCTTTACAAGAGATTTTCTCCCAAACTTAGACTCAAGGTGTTGAAGAAAGCATCTGAAGACTTACAATGAGATTGCAGAAGTTGGTAGCACTGATGCCTGTTAGTATGGTACAACTCTCTACATCTCATAAGAATCTGCAGAGCAGTCTGAAATTCAGAGGAAAAGAAGTGGATATCTCTATACATACCGTCTCCACTATATGATGGATTTCTTCTCCAGGTTCATTTCCTGTATCGCCATAGACATAGGTGACCACCTTATTCATTCTCACTGACTATTATTTTTTTTATACTTCTAGCTAGTTATTTGATTTGGTGAAAGCCATTTAACAGCAGCCTGACCCACTAAGACTGAAAACTGGGAAAATAAGGCTACTTTAAGTGTTTAAATGGAAAATTACATGTTTAAACTTCAAGACTTTAAGTTTACAACTTGTGTTTATTAAATATATTAATACTTACCTCTTCAACGTTTCCTCCTGTCAATGCATCCCGCAGGACAATCAATACTCAGCATAGAAGCAATTAAAAAACCCCAACCTAGTGAAAAACAGAAAGGTGAAAGGAACATGTTACCAGGGGAAAAGACTATAATTTACAGAATGGGAACACAGTCCTACATTTCTATTGCGTCACTCCAGTAGAAGATTGAAGAGCAGGGGAAAAAAAAAGAGGATGAGCCATTATTTTTTTACCTTTGTTTTGTACACATGATAAAAATCTCACTGCTATTATCAGCTAAAGAATGGCGTGGAGAATGGTCATTTTATATTTGTGCAGTAACAGCACATATAATGCAGCAATAAGCAGCAAGGTAACTGGAAATTTCACAAAACTAATTTTGTATCACAGAGTTGGTGAGACTAACTTACTCTGTTGCACCTAATTATTTAACATTTCTGACACATAATGTGGCATAGAGAGGACTTAGGACAACTTTCATTTTCATAAATCCAGTTACTCTAAAAGTACCCTTTTTTATGCATCACACACATCATTTACTGATACGGACTAGTACATTTAGTCAAAACTGTTGTCCTGCACACATGGCAAGGGCAAGAGCAAATAACTTTCCGATTTCCAATGTTTTGGTTGAACAGGTTTCCCATTAGTAACATAATTTCTCTGAATAATTGATGAGCATTGGGAAAAAAATCTTCACTGTGCTGTTTACGTTAATGATGTAGCTATTTCTTAGTAGGCTGATGACACTCCCTACTATACATGAAAAGGGAAGATGAGAAATTCTACTGAGAATTTAAAAGAAAAAGCAGTCCAACCACATGGGAACACAACATGAGTGTTGAAGAGAATGGTTCATGATTTATTCTTCTGCAGATAAACAGAAAATTGTTCATTCCTCTGAGCCCTATGTTCACTTATGTTGTGCTAAGTCACTAAACAGTCACTCCCCAAATATGTTTCTGCTCTTCTTATTTTGTCAGATTGGTCCTCTGCATGATCTTATGAAGTAAGAGACTCACAGTGTCAGTGCTGAATCAGAGTTAGAGATGCTTGGCTTCTTTCAGATTTGCAGTTCTGAAAGAGTTTCCCTGTGGAAGGAGAAAGGCAAAACCTAGCCAGGTTAAAGACGGAATATGGTCTACTTTTGAAAGGAGCTACACAATGTCCTAGCCTCAACAAGAACAACAAAGGTACTTTTGAGTATTTCCATATGGCAGTCCTGGTAGTATCTAACAGTGTAGTCATGGCAGCAGGGATCTCATTCACCTGGACTAATTCTTGTCTGTTTACCTGTAGTTATGGAGGTATGAAGCTCATTGCTGACTTCAAACATGCCCCGGAAGCTTTGGTAAATCAAAAAAATTCTTGGGCATGTTTGGAGTCAGCACTGAACTCCGTGACTCTACTGGTTTCTGATCTAGCTGTTTTAAAGCTGGACTGTGAGGGTGTTTGTGAGCTGCAGTTGCACATTTGACTATAGGATACACACACTCCCTGTGAGGCTGCAAAACCAGCAAAATGGACAACTGCTATTTGCTTTAATTACATGATACATTAGCACATACTAAACATTTGAATCAGACCTGAAGTATTTACAAATAGCCAGTGATAAATTGAAAGCTGACAATCTGAGTTTAACCCCCCCACCACCAAATGGGAACCATTCCAAAAGCAGGCACTTTACCTTAGCTGCAGAGTCAGCAGGAAAGGACTTTCCACTGAAGAAAAGGAGAGCTGAGGCTGTACAGGGCTACCAGACCTCCCTGAAACAAGCATGCTGGGGCTTGTGACACTCTCCTGCTTTTTATAAAAGCAGTTATGGATCTGTCAACATTTCAAAGCCACCACAGTGACTGAGAGAGCAATGTAAAGCCATTTCGGTTGTTAACAGAGCAATGTAGTATAATTAGGGCTGAGATAATACCTGGCCATTTCTCCTGTTTTAGGTGGTGGCATTTTAAAACCCTATTTATACTGGATGTAAATATTTAAATTCACACTTTACAGGCAGTATTGATAGAGGAAGACACGCACATACACATGACCGCTTCAGGTGGCATCTTCACAGAAGAAAAAAATGTCCTTTGTTCTAATAGCAGAAATTTACATGGTTAAATATTAATTACTTAACTGTAAGGAATATTGTTATTTGTCATGGAAAGAACTATATTTAAGACAGACAAATCCTTGCCTGAAGAGCAAATGGCATTTAGACCCCAAAAAATGAAACAGAGAGGAATATATTCAATCTGCAAGTCCTCTAACAAACAAAAAAAAAAAGATAAGAGATCTAGGGGTGCTGAAACTGAACCAGACCTTCACAGGCTTTGCCTGGATCCTTGACAGAACATGGCATTGGCCTCTTTGGGAAATCATATGGATGTGCAGCGGATAGAAGCACTGTAGGGCCGGTATAAAATCTTTATAGAAATATGTTAGCTTTATTTTTGGTGAATTGCAAGCTAAGTAACTAGCTTGAACTGGGGATAGTTGGCAACGATGTGTGATCACTGGTCTTTTTCAAGTATTATCTGAAGCAAATTTTAAGGTTTGTTCACAGCAATTTATGTAAGAGTTTACCCTATCAGTGAAATGTTAGTTATATGTGATGCACTGATAGCACAAAGGGTATCATAATGCACAATTTGTTGGAAAGTTGTGATCTAAGCAAAAGATGTCACATTAAATACAAAGGACAATGAAGACTTTTTTTTCACAAGTCAGCTGTATTGTTAGTTCTGGTGTCCATGGAACAACTTCTGTTTTCTTAAAGATTACAATAGTGATAGATGTATATGTATATGTAATGTACATATGCAGGTATATATGCATACACATGCCATATATGGTGACGGAATATCACAGAAAGGAGACAAGCAGATCCACAGCCAAAATTTTTAAAGGTATTCCCAACGATGTGATGTATTCAAACTATAGTGTTGAAAGAAAAGGACTTATGTAAGTAGAATATATGCAGGGAAAAAGATGATGATTGTAAGATTTATTCCAGCTATTCTTAATGTTAGTTATTCTTAGCATTAGCTATTCTTAGCCTAAGACTATTCTTAGCCCTAAAATGAGTTTTTTAAGATATCTGGCCCAGGGGAAAGATTTGTATTATTTAGGCTGAAGGACAGGGAGGCAGAAAAACTCTCCAACCTATGGACAGATAGAGCTGCCAAGTCCCAGGCATCTCAAACAAATATGACAAGGCTCATAGGAAGAGGCAGTTTATTAAGTTGATTGACAGCACTGGAATTAAAAGAAGCAGCATCGTACATGTGACGGTCTGGTGCTGTATACCATCCTGTGGCCTTTTTGCTGCTCTTTGCCAAATTTTGCCTATGCTGTATCTCAAAATCACCTTCCAAGGTGTTATCTGTTAGGAGAGCCTCGGTGGCTCTTTCCCCTTCATTCCTACGCTCCCTGGAGCTTCTCCAAGAATTCCACAAGGATTCCACCAGGATCCAAGGACGTGCTGCCCCACCACACGCTCCTGAACGCTGCCCTGGAAAATACACCCTGCATGTGGTAAAGGGCAGTTTGAAGCGACTCTGGAGTGGCCGTTCCTCCCACCTCCTAACCCAAGGCCAGGTAAGGCAACCACCCACACACTCACCCGTCTAAAACTGTGTGCAGAATTGTATCTGAGGAGGGATCAGGAAGCCCACGCAGGTGCTGTTCACAAGCAGAACTTCAAAGCACTCGGGACAAAACTACTTTAGAAAACCTCGGCGACTGTTGGTAATGAGAAACGGGAGAGAGTCGCGGGTGGGCCTTTAACGGTCGCTCCTCGACCGTTAGGAGGTGCAGGGGTTCTGTAACGGCTCTGAGGCGGGGTCCAAGCGCGGGGTCGGGGCTGTCCGACCTCCCTTCCCCGAGGGACACGGCGGGAAACGCGGCCCGACCCTTCAGGGAAGAAGCCCAATCTCCCTGCTGCGCCACCGCGCCGCTGACAGAGGGTCGCCTGGCTCCTGAGGGAAGGAGAGTAAGGCGGGAAAGGAGTCGGCGGAGCGGGGTGGGGTTAGCCGAGCCCGCATGTCTGGGAAAACCAGGCATGGGGGCTTCCTGAGGTGAAAAGCGCCCCGGCTTTCGCCGCTGAGAGAGACCCTCCGCTGCAACCGCACCTCCGCGTAGCTCGACCCGCCGCCGCCGGGAACCGTGCCCGGGCTCCGTAAGTGGCGCCCTTCTTCCGCCTTTCCCTTCGTCGGGACCGGGTGGGCGAGCGGTTAGGGGAAGCGCCGCTGCCGGGGTCCCCACCTGGCTCGGCCGTGGGGGGCGAGGGGGAACCGAGGCAGGCGGGAGGCCCCGGTGTACGGTTGGCGGGGCTCTGACAACACCCACCCCCCCGGCCCCCCGAGAGGGGCTCCGAGGAGTTATTCTTAGTGCCAGGCAACTTGCTCGGAGGAGGGAAGCCAAGGGCTTTTCTGCTGCCTTTTGAAGTCCGCTCTGGGGGAAATGGCGCTGGCTTTTCCCTGCTGACTCTGGTCGCTGTCCTCACCAGCGTTAGGCTGCTGCAGCCGGGGAGGAGCTGTGGGGGTCTGGCACCTGAAAGCTTCTGGATGGGAGGTGTGGGACCTCATTTGCTGGTCCTTGGGTAGCATCTACTGCTACTACGATAAAGATCTGGAGGTGTAGATGGTTGAAATTGCCCTCCCTGGGTTTCCGACAAGCTCACTCAAGCACCGACTTTTCCTGGAGGCGCTATTTGTGCAGGTTTTTACCGAGTCAAAGCATACAATCCCAGTACAACCTCAGTTCTTCAGTGCATTTTGAGAAGCTGGGGGTATCACGCTTCAGTGGAGAGCATGAAGTGGGTGCAAGTCCCTAACCATTGTAAAGCAAGTTTAGGAACCATAAGATTCTTCACTTCTGCCAACTTTGCATGTTTAAATATAGAAATGTGTTTGAAGTACATGTCATCCGTGTGTAATGCTACTGGCAGCTGGAGAAAGCTAGTCCAATAAAGTTATACTTAAAATTTAACGTATCTAAAGCAGCAGAACAAAATCCTTGGTTCTCACTTGAGATTTATGATACCATTTGGATGATAGAGTGTTGTGGATCTGATGCAAGTCTTGCTTCTGGGTAAACTCCGTTAAAATGGCTGAACCAAATTAGTTTTGGGGGAGGGGAGGATATCACACCACTTGGTTCTGGAGGTAAGTGTAGTTTCTACTGATTGTTATGCTGGTGCTTAAATTATAATTTACCAAAACAATAATTTACCAAAATTATTTAGCAAAAATAATTTACCTGTGAAAGGGATAGAAGTTTCCTGAAGTTTGGCCCAAGCTGTGAAAGGAACTCCTTCAAGCCCACTCTCTGCTTCAAGTATATTAATACCTAACGTGTATTTATTTCAAAAGCTTTCAAACACATTTCTCTTTGTATTCTTCCTAATTAAAACCAAAACAAATACATTGGAAGCATTCAGATGTTTCAGAGATGGGGAATGCGAGACAAGGGATCATGGCATACAGAACTTGTATTTATTGAAATAAGCTGATGGTAGTTTGTTTATGCAAGAAGGACAAAATAAAACAAATTCTATGAAAAGTTCATGTAGACACTGTGCAGATTCAGTACACAGTGGATCTTGGATTAGAATTTGGATTACACAGCATGGAAAATGTTTTGAGTTCTGCTTTGTGTTACCTAATGGCATTAAAACATTGACAGTAAAAATAGGCATAAGGCCTATACAAAAACTAAACTTCTTTTAATTGACATCTATAATGTACTATATAGTCAGACAGAAAAAGACATAGTGCCTGCCCAACTCCTGTAGGCAGATGTCCATTGCTGCTGTTGATTCCATTTGACACTACCCCATCCACACAATTCTTCTAAACCCCACTGGGCTCTGATACAAATTGGGACAGGAATGAAACAACACTACAGAGACATAAGTAGCTGTAATGATATCTTTTGAAAGATGCAGTGACTTTGTAGCAGTGACATACATTTTAGTCTTTTGCCACATGTTGTGATGAAGCTTATCCATGCATGGAGTAATCTTCTAACTGGTGTTACTAAAATATGACTTTTGATTCTTCAGACTTGGATGAAGATGGGCGCTTTGTGAAGTTTTAATGCAACAAAGTTTTGATCCTGAAGCTCGGTATTTCGGCTAGTGTGGGTATGCATAAATGGTCTGACTAAGATTCTTGACCTCAGCAAAAATGTACTCGATAATATGCATGAATATGTAGCTGCTTCTAGCTTTGTACACACTTATGGATTAAATCAAAATCCATTTCATTTCTTAATAAATTAATGTATTTAGCATATTTTGAACGTGTCTGTATGTAATTCTAACTTTTTTATGCATAGGGTTCTAGTTAACAAGGTACTTAAGGAAGACAATGAATTTGGAGTCAATGTGTTAAGTTATTGATGCCATTTATTAGCTGCTTTATAGGGGTATTTACTATATAAATATATTGGCATAATAAGTTGCAGTGAGTACAGAAAGACAGGTAAGATAAAAGGAACATAATAATTTAAAACTTTTTAAAAACTTACTTTTTCACTTTCTAAATGTTTTGGCAACAATGTATTTTGAAGGCAGAGGCTTCTGTTCATAAATCAGTGGTTGCAGATGGCTGTTGAAGTGACTAAAACCAGACAGAACTCCTGAGTAAGTATGTTAGATACAGGGATCCAGCAGCTTAGAGTTCCTCTAGGTGGAGATAATTGCAAAGCCCCCCATGTATCTTGAGTAAAAAGATGTGAAACTTAATTTTACAAGTGTAGGGACCAGAAATGGGACCGAGATTAACTCTGCAACTGTGGGAAAAAACCCACACATCAGCTTAAGTCAGTGTGGCCTTTAGCTTGCTTGAAAATGCGCCTTGCTTCTACCTTTCAGCTTGCGTGAACTGCAGAGTAACTGAGAAAAGTTGTGACATGCGTTCTTTGCAAAATGAAATGTATTGAGTGGTGCTGTGAAGATTTAGTTCCTCCTTTTGTGCCTTGGCAGATTTTTGTTCATTTTGCAGTGGACTTTATGTTTAAGACAGAGGCAAATGAAGGGGAAAGACTGCAAATGATCAAAAAATAGCTTAAGCTGAATCTCATTCCCTAAGGTATCATAGAGGTTGTAAGATGATAAAATTTTCTTTGCTCATATAGCTTTAGGTCATCTTCACCCGTATTGGTTCTGCTGGTATTTTTGACATCTATCATGATACAGGTATCATATGACACAAAAAAACCACACAGCAAAACATGGCATGCTTTCCTGGTTTGCTTGCCGTCCTGTTTTTAATCAGAATTCTCCCCAGCTTACAGGATGATGTGCTTCAGGGTAGAACCCTTTAGGGAAACTTTCTTTTACATAGGCAATATTTGGTAGGGCATTAACTTAAAATAGAGCATGCATTGTAAGCTACCAGTCCTGTCTTTGACTTATTGTTCTTTTTTGATACTGGAATGAGTAACTTTCTGCCATTTCTTATCCCTTCTTCCCTCAGGTAGTTCCCAGGCAGGTAGTGATTTATTAATGCCATATAGCTAAAGATGTATAAAACAGTTAGCAATGCCATTTGTATGTATATTTGTGACCTTAAAGCAGAACTTCTTGTATTCACATTAACTTTTTACATAGTAAGACACTGAAAATATTTTATATGCTGCTGAAAGTATTAAAAAGTATATAAAAATACTTGGAGTCATGTTTCTGTATCTACAAGTTTTCATGCATCTGCAAGTGCCCACCTTCATGACACCTTTGTCGTTTATCACATTGCCTTTGATCCTGTGATCCTCAGTCTTGTTGGTTCTTCAACCTGTGTGTTGTCCAGTTGGGGTAAGAATCATCCTCATTCCGCTGGTTTAGTAGCTAAACAATTTAGTATTGGCAAGTCAAGTCACAGGGCCATTGGAAGCAAACAGTTGAGCTTTCAGAAAATGATGAATGTGTCCTCCTCTCTGCTGGGAAAAGCATTTGTGTAAGTGATCTACCACTGCAACTCAAGTGAGAGTTATAAAGGTTACTAGTAAAAGTGGCTTCTGTGATTCCTAAGTTTAGTCATTGCTGACAGTCATCCAAGATCCACAATATTATCTTGCCTGATCTCAAAATTTTAACTTGTCTGAGTGGACGTACTCCAAGGGGAAGATGATTTTGAAATGCACTTAATGTCGTCATTGTCTTCATGAGTTCCTGCATAAGATTGCATATGTGTGGAATGAGATTTCTGAATGTACATAGGATACTGATGCGGAAACATATTGCATGTGCTTGATCATAGAATGAGCAGTTAGCTCAGGACATCTTATTCTACACAGCTGGAGAAGAAATTTACCTTGAATAAAGCATTCTGCTTGTGAGATGATTGTTGCAGATCTCTTAATGTCGAAATATGATCTACAGCAACTTTGTACATGGATATCCTTTAATTCCATCAGTCTCACTTGACCTTTAACCTCCATAGAGATGAGGGTGGGCTGGTTGTGATAGTCATCGTGATGGTGTTGGGTCTGTGTTTATTGAATGTAACTAGGGGACAGGTGCTACTGTAATAGCATACATAAAAAATTTTCATGCTTTATTTACTGTGGCTGCTAAGATTCTGTTCTAGACTGCATAGACTTTCAATTATGTGATGGTTGTGTATATACACACCCCCCCCCCCAATATTGTATATATTACAAAGAACTAAGTGTCAAACTAGAGTACTAGTGTGGTTAAACTTAATGACAGAGGATCTCACAGATAAAGTGTACCTCCATGCACATATCATAAAGTTAACAGAATCCTGAAGGAAGACCTAGCCTTTCAAAATGTAGCCCAGGCAGCAATGAACCATTTTGAGTGGTATTGAATAGCAATGAGAAGGACATCACAGCTCTTCTAACAGCTAGCTGCTCTAGTTTGGGTTATGGCTTCTAGAAACAGCACGGCATTATCTAAAACTAGTTTACATAAGAATCCAGGCCATAGGATGACTTCTCCAAAGCTTATTTTGAAAGAGTAGAATCTCTTATTAGTGTCTAAATGGCTGCACGCATCTGACAAGTAGAAATAAACCAGCCACATAGGGAAAAAATGGAGGAAACAATCATATATAAACCATCACATTGTCATGCTTGTCCACAGACTCCGGTTCTTCTTCCATCTCACTTTTTCAATTACCCTTTCCTACCACACCTGGTAGTTAATGTAGGTGACCCGTAAAGACCTCCATGCAGTTGCTAGATAAAGGTGATATTTAGTGCCCTCAGTTCCCTATGACAACTTAGAAGTGCAGCAGAGTGCACACAACAGCTGCTGTTACTGATAAGTAATCAGAATGTGCAGTCAGTGGTGGTGATTCAGTGTTACGCTGTAGTCCTCTGTATCACTAATGCAAGGTGATTGTGCCTCTTTGTGATGGCAACACTGGTTTTTAGAAGTCTTGTATGGCTGTTCTTGCTAAATTACCTCATTTCTGAAAATTATTTTGTCAGATGTACTACCAGAAAGGGATGGTACTTGACTAGATTAATCCAATTGTATTGGTTACTAGAAATTTGGTGAACAGCAGTTTATCTGCTGTAGAAAGGTGACAATACATAGAAATATGTCAACTGGCAAAATCCAAATAAATATTTTTTTTTCATAGATCTTCTGCAGGGATCTTAACTAGGAATCATTTGTCAGTTGAGATTGGACTGAAGGAAAAGACAAACTGTACCAAGTGGTTTTGCCAGACTTTACTACCATCTTCTGTGTTTAATACACAACTTCACTTCATCTGTGCTTTTTGCTTTCCAAACTAAAGTGATTTTTTTTGAGAAATGTATGGAATAAATTTGCTTTACAGAACATTCTTCTTTATGTGACTTTTTTTGGGGAGGGAGTTGGATTCAATGCAATCTGATCTTCATTTCCTTTACTGTGAAAACATTGAATGATGTGGATAACCTGTTCTATAGCTGTGTGAATTCATGTAGCTAACCCCTGGTCCTAGCCCATTTTGTTTGAGGTTACTTCTTTGTCTAGAGTTTGATTGCGTGCTGTTTGACAAGATGGCAAAAGTGATTGTGTTTATTTTATTTTGTTTGTGCAGTACCATGTGCATTGTGGTTATGGAATAAATAGTAATTGAAATGGAATTTGGAAGAGATTATTTATTGTCCTCAGTTTCCTTAGATTGAGAAACATCTCCATATTAGTTAAGGAAAATGTAACATTTGGATATCATGAATATGTCTGATTACTCCCATGAGGACTTAAATTAATTCCTCTGAATTCACTGTTTATGTGTGATTTGGTGTAATACGGATTTTGTTCTGCCCTTGAATGTTTTTGGACTATCATACAGTTGAGAGAAAACAATGAGATGTGACTTGCCATGAAATACTTTCAGCACTGAATTTGATGAAAAAGCTTGTGGATATATAGAATTAGCATAAATGTGTGATTCTTTTCAAGGTACACTGCTTCAGCATGCCTTTTAGAAGCAGTAGTTTAGATGACTAGGCAGTATTTTTGATCCTTGTAATGATAGTCTAACTTGTTTTAGGGTTTAAAGTTAACAGTAAGTATTTGAGTGCAGTCAGTAGCAGAATTTAATTGCTTTGTTCCACTGTAAGGATTCGAAGAGAAGGAGAACTTTTTGGGGTGGTATTGAAGAAGTGTGTATCATGAAACATCAGTTTTGTTGTGAGGAAATTGAAGACCAGCAAAAATTCTTACATATTTTTGCAGTAATAGGTACATGGTGATTTATATGTTTCATTGTTATTTTTCCTCAGCAATACGTTTTTAGAAACTCTGGATGCGTTACACCTATGCACTGCTTACCAAACTCTGTTCACTCTCTTTCTTTACATAGACTCAAGGAGGGGCCCTGGGAGGTTAGCCATAAAGAGGGGCCGTTCTGCAGGTGTAACGAGGTCTACTCCCTTGTGAAGAGGGATATCCTGAGCTGGGGGCTTCCTTCAGGCCCATTTGTAGAAAGTGGCTCTTACATGTATGAATTCATTATTCAAAAGTTATTTTTCAATAAGGCATGAGTATGCACTAGGTAAATTGCTATGCTGACAGACTAAGAGAAGAATGGCAGTTATCTAGAACTAGATCAATAAAAAGATCCAATATAAAGTGCATTGATAAGAATTACCAAGAAGTACACAGTACGTGGTTAGAAATACTATAACATTTGCAGTTATAATATTCAATATCAGATGGAAAAGTCCAGAGAAGTTGAAAATGGTACTTCTTAAAATACCATCTATGAGGAGACTTCACTATTGCATCTAATAAGCCTATTTGGGGTTTTCACTGTTTTAAGGTGACCTATGTACCTGTCCTTGCCATCCCTTGAAGTGTATTGTATCCTTCCTGTCAGTTTAATTCTACGCACCATTCTGAATTGGCCCACATAGTTACTATAAAAAAAGATTAAAGTATCTTTTCAAGTTACTTCATAAAGTACATTAACTCCTAAGGAAGCCAAATGGGTGAGTTGCTTTGCATTCTTTCCCATTTCCCAACTTATTTTTCAGTACAGTAGAGAATGCTATATTTCATGTTTACATCAGTTCATGTGGAATAACTTGATGATCCGTAGAGATTTGCGCTGGTGTAAACAAACTATGCCTACAGCCCCATACCCTGACCATGCTGGGGCTAAAAACATCTTTGGAAATAGACTTACGGAGGTGAAGTATTTTTCCTAAGGTTCATAACTGCCTTCTCTCAGTATTTGCATTTTTCTGCCTTCTTGTCCAGAGCCAAATGGATTCTTGCCATTGTCCATTTATGTGAAAGATCTACATACCTGGCAGAAAGTAAAGTTGATGTCCTTATTGTTTTCTAGTATCCAAATGCTTGAATCCAAATCTAGCAGATCTAGTCAGACTCTTCTTGTGGTCTAAACAACTGAGTGGGATTTCAGCACATTAATCTTATGTAGTTGCCGGTTATGTGGCAAAAAAGAATATTATGAGGTCCTCTGTGGTAGTTTGTTTTCTGTAGCGGTGGTGGCTGAAGATGAGATGCTTCATAGGGAAGCAATGGCGATTCTCATGGTGTTTGCTTCTGAGAGTTGGAACAGGAACAAGTGAATATCAATACCTTAAGACACGTGGTAGAACCCAGATCACCTGAGAAATGCAGGTTTTCAGACACATTTTGCATAAATTCCTGTGCTGTGTAGAACTTGAGTTGTGAGCCTTATCAGGTCTGCATTGTTCTCTGGCTTGCATGAAAACTAAACATGCAATGTAAGTAAAACATTCAGTGCTGGCTGCTTTACATATTCTCAGAACATTAAGAAGCAGAGCATACTTTGTGGTCTTTGGTTTTACTCTTGCTGACTTGCGAGCAGAAATTTCCTTGACAATAAAATAAATAGGTTAGAACAATCCCACAGTGGACACTGAAATTATTTAAATGCATACTTCTGCAGGAATGAGTTGTTCATATATACATTTTCCCATATGGAAAGTGTTTTGACTTCACAATAAATGTGTTCTCTGCTTCTTTCTTTGTCAAGGATATTTTGTTATCTTTTTAAACTAAAAGCAATACAGTGTTAGGTGAGCTATTGCTTGTCTGTTTAGCAACAACAACAACAACAACAACAATAATAATAATAATAATAATAATAATAATTTTATTTTGCTGAAGTGCATGACAGTCACATCAGAGCTTGAGTTCATGGATGTTTTAGGCCAAGATCATCATGAAGACGAATTTGTGGTCTTCTGCTGCCCTCCCCAAACACACATATACTCCCCAAAATCATACATTTGTATTTGAGAGCTTAGTTTTATTGTAGCTCTGCCAATTACAATATGATTTTCATATATGACTTCCCTACCAGTCTTGCTTTTTGTTCATTTCTCCACCTCTGTTTAGTTTTCTCTGCTCTCTTCTGAATGTCCAACCTCTGAAATTGTATTTTTTGTGGGAATTATATTGACCACCTATTGGTGAGACTCCTTTAGATTTTCAAGACAATGAGAAGTTTTCAGGAGTTGAAAAGTAGATGTTCATACATCATTTGGAAAAACCTTCTCCTTATTTGTCCCATGAAATGCAACTTTCATTATGGTCCTGGAGCCTGATACTGAAAAATACCATGTGGTAGCAAGTTAACATTTGCTATGAGGTGTTCTTGTAGAATGACTGTCTTACAGCAGCGAGGTATTCACTGTCTGATTTTTGCATGATGGATAAAGAAGAAACTGTCCAAGATGGAAAAATTAGCCCTGTAACATACTTTCCCTAAATGAAGGAAATCTGTTCTAATTGTTGCAACATTTATTCCTTAGTGGGACACTGCTTCTGGGTATCCAGTCCAGAATTGTTTGCCGTCTCCCATGCAATGTCCAACTATTAGAACTATTTTATTAGACCATTTTAATTTATTACATGCATGTGCCTTATTCTGAGGCAACTAGTTTCAACATCAGATGTAGTAACCCCATTTTGTATTGGTAATTGTCCCGGATATAAACTTTTATAAACCTTCCTGCAATTTTGTAGTACTCTATAAAGCCTTCCATAGCATTTAATTGCCTATATACTCCACTTCATTAGTTGTCTAAGCAAATAATTTTGGATTTGTTTTAAGTTTTTTTTTTCTATTTGACTGTTTTTCTGTCTTATGTGGTAACAGATGGGTTGCACTTAGTTCAATGAACCAGATGCAAAAAGAGCAGAATTTGCAGTAAAATACTGTTGATGTTGCATTTTTATCCACACACAATAAATTAAGTCAACTTTCTGATTATGTAAAGCGAATGTTTACACTATTTCATTGTTACTGATTAAAATGTATCCACCGTGCTCTGTGAAACAAGTAGCTTTCCCATTCTGGATGGGCTCATAGGTATAGTTTGTACATTTCATACTGAAGCCATGTGAGTTTATGCAGCTCTTGTGCTCCAGGCTGCTGTCTCTTGTTCCTGCTGCAGTAACCATCCCTCTGTGTCTGCACAGCTGTTTGTGGTACTGTGCAATGAACTGGATTAGGAAACTAATTCATTTTTTTCCTTGGGATACTTTTGATTAAGGATCAGTTCCCTGTTCCAGTTTATCACATGGCCACACATATGGCTGTGCAGCCACAACTAGTGGATGGACACAGAGGAGAGGAGAGAAGAGAATAGAATAAGCGATATGAGCTGCTTAAATTATACCACCATTGGAAGAAACTGTTGAATATGCTCCATATAGCTGTAAAACATACAGTAATTTCTCTTATCCTCTCTGATTTTTGTCTTTTCTTCCTTCTGGGCCATCTTTTTTTTTTTTTTTTTTTATTTAACTGGAGAAAGCATTAGTTGCAAAAACTTTGGTCATAGGAGTGCTTTATCCCTCAAACTTTTGAAGTGAGTTTGGGCATTTACAATCCTATTTTTCCTGCAACATAGGAACTCCTGTAGAGTTGTTTCATTCCTTTTAACAGGAGCTAAAAAAAAGTAATACATATTTGATCAAGAAGATGTCACTCACCAATTGCGTTTTTGCTGCTGCTGTCTTGTAGACTTGCTTGGTAAATGCCTTGTATGTGAAACTTTTTTTTTAATTATTATTATTTTGGATAGTTCCTACTTTGCATCTGTTACATCTTCACTATAACTGTAGTTCCATTACTGCATATTTGACCTGATTCTAATCTTGGTTTGGCATTGTAAATAGGGAATATTTCCATAGGAACCAGTGAAGTTATCGAAGTTTCAAAACATCCCTCTTCTCCCCCTGTCCCCAACACTCTCTTAACTCTCATTTGCATTTATTAGTAGGCTATTATAAGCTATCAGAGTTCTTCAACATATTCTTCTTGTGCCTGTTTATGAAAACATGTAATGTTACATTATATTTGTCCAAGCAACTGCTTAATGATTGGTACAAATAACTCCTCCTGTGGAAGACAGTGAGTGGGGTAAGTATCTTCCTTTAGTCTAAATCAGGGAACAATGAAACCCAGTATTTTAGTGTGGTTGAAACCTAGCTAATAAAAGCATGGGTTTCAATGTTCCATATGGTTTCTAAGGATCTGAAAACAAATGTTGCTGATAACACACAATCAAACAGCAAGTTGGTTTAATTGCAGCTGTTTGCAGATGGCAGAAAGGCAGCAGAAACACAGAATAATGTGAATGGTGCTCATAGTGTTCCCTGGAGGGATAGCTTGGGATTGGAAGTGGTGGCTGGAAAGAAGCCTGGAACTGTAAGCAAAGATGCTTACTCCTTGTACTTTGACTCCTGTTATGTCCATGGAAACAGGACTCTGGAAACGCACAGCAGGGCATGTGAGATACATGACATTGAATTTCTCCACTTTGTTGGAGGAGATTGCAAACCCTTGAAAACAGGTCATATGAGTCAAAAAGGAAAATCAGTAGTAGCTGGAGCATCTGCTTTCTAGGGAGACAAGCTTGCAACTACTGTACATAGAATCTTCTTTGATGGTAAACAAACCCCTTGAAAAGCTCACCCAAAGACTGGAGGAAGACCTGAAACAGTGGCATATATCAATTTTATTCACAGTGCTGCTTCTGTGAAGTGGCATTCTCATAAACAGCTAGCATGGCTGCTGTCTTGAAAGTGGAGAACTTTTGCATTTCTCTTAGAAAATTTAGTAAGCAGGATTTCAGGACAACAACACAGAAACCTCCACAAAACTCAACTTGGGAAATAAATCTGTGAATTGGATAGGCTACAGAAATTGTCTGCCTGGATGTGGAACTGGATCAGCCAGGGAACTTGTATAAGGCTGAATATTTTATCACAGATTTCTACTTCGGAGGCCCAGAAGGGGAAAGGTTGGATTGCCCCATCAGAAATACTGCAGTCCCTGCCATTAGCTTTTTTTCTGACTGATACAGTTTTGCTGAAATTTATTTGACTTGGTTCAGTATTGCTGGTAAATTGGGTAAATTACTGGGCAGAACAGAAAGATAACTTTCTGAGCACAGACTCAGAGGTAGGAGCCATTACAAGAACCATGTTTTCTTACCCGAAGAGGTGAAGCTTGATACTGTATCAGCCTTCGAGAAATGGAGAAGTAGAATATGCTTCAGATCAAGAAGAGTGAAACTCTAGTGTTAAAATTCCACCCAAGGTTGCAAAATGTGAAGGAGTATATACCATGCATTCAAACTGATGTTTCAGAATATGATCCCACACCAGGCTGCATAGTGGGAGCAGCTGACTATCCTAAGCAGTGAAGAATGGAAGTCACAGAAATGTTGCTCCCATCGTGCGAGGGTTGTTTTGCTGGCCTTTGGTATTGATTTGACCATTTAGAGAGGTTCTCTTAATTCCTTGTATGTATCATTGAGGACCTGTATCAAGAAAGCACATCTGAACCTTCAGCCACTTCTGGGATCTCGCTCACTAGTTAAGATAATATGGCAGCATTGTATTGTGCTATAGACTATGGGAATTTAACAATGTAGTGTTGGAGAATGTTACAAATGAAAGAGATCCTGGCTGATACAGAGCAGGATTTTTGTTTTCTGTAGTGAATGTTAAGTTGGCAAGCAAGTCAGCATCAAAAGATGAAGTGATTCAAAGAACAACCAAAAGACTGTTTTTGTACAAGGATGAGTGTGTGACATCAGGCTTGTACAGTATTACCAGTTTGCTGTTGGATGGTAGGAAGAATTTTTCAAAAGAGTTACATTTGGTGTGTAATGGAAAATATTGGATCTGCATAACCTAAGAAGCACCAAAGAAAGAAACCTGGATGTAAGAATTTAGGCAGGAAACAATCCTATTGGATTCCACTTGCGCAAACGTCTGACTATTGAAAAAGTAATTCTGCAGGAAGCAGCCAGCCAAGCTTGAATTGTGGGGTGAAAAAACCCAATTTCTGGCCTGAATCAACTGCACTGTGTTTGAAAGATGAATTTTACAAATTGTTTCCATTCTTGTTTGAAGGTATTAGTAGCAATGGCTGCACTGGAGCTTCTTGTTGTTTTGACAGTCAGGAAAATTGATTGCTCATCAGTAGGAAGACTGATGATGAACCCACCATCCCACACGCTTTACTTGTATTTGGTTGTTTTACCTCTACTTTTCTCATACTATTGATTTTTCTCAGATTAAGCTCTTGGACAGGCCTTGATTCTGAGTTGGGTGTTGCTGCAGTGTGAATAATTGCAGAGATTTTTTTTATCTTAGCACGGCTGAAAAGTATTTTGTTTCACTAACTAGGACTCAAAGTGTATTTATGGAAATAATTTTGCCATGTGGCTACAATCTGTAGTAAATTCAAGTGCTTTTATAACAAAGCCCTTACTTTTGAAGGGATTTAGTCTTTTTGATTATACATAACTGAATTTCTGGATCAAGGATAAAGAATTAAGTGTTTTCTTTTTCTTTTTTAAATAAATAAATGCTGACTCTTCCTTCCCCCTCCTGTTCTGGAACTAAAACAGCTTGGCAGCAGTGTTTGAACACAGTTCCAGTTAAACCAGTTTTGGAACATAGCTTGGCAGGCCAGAATGGAGTAAGGCCAAAGTACGTTAGAGCTAAGTTTTAAAACCTAATTCTAAGCTGAAATTGTAGCTGTAGTGGGAGACTGTGATGTAAAACTCAAATACAATGTTTGTCTCTTCCCTCGCCTCCTTTTTTCTTCTTTTGTTGGTTAGTCAAACTCTGCTAGGCTGCTAGAAACAGTGCTCAAACTTCTCATGAATCTTGCGGCTCTTCTGCCTAAGCCTCGGTCAGTGTGCATTGGAAATTACATAGTTAACTAGTTCTTTGAGAAGTAGCTTACTTTTTAATCATATTTTATTTAGGTAAAATTTCACTTACCTTAAAAATTAAGTTGTGTGGAGCCTATAGCACTGCAGATAGCCAAGCTTTCTCTTTGCTGTGTCATTTCTTGCAAAATAGTTGAATCAAAGGCTGTTTCCATCTCCCTTGATACCTTCCAGTGTTGTACAAACACAGCTACTTTCAACTGCTTTACTTTATCTGCTGTTGACTTTAGAAATACAATTTGCAATATGAAAAGAAGACTGCAGGATATTATTTTTAAAGTTTGTATAAAAGTGATTGTGCATCTTTTTTTCCCACAGTGAAAATGTCTAGACTTTTCTGAACCTTTGTAAAGCTGTTATCCAGACAAATTAGTTCCATGAATTTGAGCCACATCAACCTCAAGAATTATCCAAATAAATGGGGTCACGAAGTCATTTTACTCGTCACTATAATACAAAACACTGCTCGTAATTTGAAAAGCTGACAGATATGAAAAGAAAATTGCTCATCAGCTACAGCCCAACCATTGGGGTTTTTTTGTTTGTTGTTTTGTTTTTTTAAACAGGAAGATTTCCAGTTCATCTGAGTGTTAAAATTATTTCCCAGCAGAGTGGGCATTCTGTTGCATAATAATTTGGTCTGTCTCTGGGCATTGATAAGTTGTATTATGCATAGATGTCATGGGGAATAATTTGTGGCTAACAGCTAATGCCAAGCCTAAGAGTAAGAGTCCATGTAATACCCAGGTATATTTTTAGGCAGATGTTCAATTCATTTGGGAGAGGGGGTGTGTCATACTCCAAACTGTCAGTTTGATCTTCACTTTGATCTTTTATACCGTTTCAGAATTCATATCAATGCCAAAAATTAACTCCTCCATATCCATGGCTTCTCATCTGGTTTTGATTGTGCTTTCCAAATAGCCTTTTATCCAGCATGTTCTTGTTACTTGTGCTTTCTTTGTATGCCATATACTCAGTTTGATAAACTTTGAACAAAGAAATTCTCTGAACACTACTCACGTTCAGTTAAGAGTCCATCTCCTCTTTTTTACACAAGCTTCTCCAAATGTGCTTCGGTTTAGTTCCAGGCAGTTAAGACTGTGAACACTATTTTGTTTGGCATTTTGTCCTTTGTGAAAGAAAGGGGAGAAAAAAAGAAGTAGTATGAATAAACTGAGTTAAGCTAAGTTTAGGAAGAGCCAGACTCATAGTTTTAACAATTTCCCAAGTTGAATGATACTTTCATGCTCCATTTATGTGTTTTATTTGAAGACAACCTGAAAGCAGAACACAACTTTAATCACATGAAATAGCTATATTCTAATAACATTAAGAATAGCTGGAATAAATCTTACAATCATCATCTTTTTCCCTGCATATATTCTACTTACATAAGTCCTTTTCTTTCAACACTATAGTTTGAATACATCACATCGTTGGGAATACCTTTAAAAATTTTGGCTGTGGATCTGTTTGTCTCCTTTCTGTGATATTCCGTCACCATATATGGCATGTGTATGCATATATACCTGCATATGTACATTACATATACATATACATCTATCACTATTGTAATCTTTAAGAAAACAGAAGTTGTTCCATGGACACCAGAACTAACAATACAGCTGACTTGTGAAAAAAAAGTCTTCATTGTCATTTGGTTCTAATGTGACATCTTTTGCTTAGATCACAACTTTTCAACAAATTGTGCATTATGATACCCTTTGTGCTATCAGTGCATCGCATATAAATAAAGGAAGAAGTATCTCATTTCAGTTAAATTAATGGATGATTAAAAAAGAAGAAAGATGTGAACATGCAGTAAACAAATATGAGATAATTTGGTAACTAAATGTGCTTAATGTTCTCTGTTGCTAATGGTCAATATATAATAGTTAGAGGATGTTTGAGGGAATTTATAAATACCTGTGTGACACCCCCTGACCACCTCGGTCAGAAGTTGAGCCTGCCATGCAGGATCATTGGATGTGGCAAGGGAAGAAAGGGACTGAGAAGAGGATGTATAAAATGTTTATCGAGATGTTCTGTGCTCACTGAAGACAGAATTAAAAGTTACAACTTTATGGGGCTTTCTGTTGCCACAACAGAATGAAATTGGAAAACTATATTTCACCCAGTCTTCATGTGGGGGAAGTGATGGGCTGTACCAACCACTTTCTAGTTGCTATGTGATCCAAATTATCCTGAAAACACATTTGCAAGTAATTTATTATAACTAGTGCATCAGTTGGTACTGCAAGTATTTTACTGCAAGCAATATTTATGTGGTTTGTTCCTCTGTGCTGTTTGGTAGCCAGTGAAGTAGCTTCATAGGTACAATAAATGCAATTTAATGCTCAAATGACTTCTGATTTTTATGAGTGGAACAGCCTCCTGGAAAAACTGTGGAACTGCTAAGCTGCTGGCTTTTCCAATACCCTCCAGACAATTTATATTGAAGATATATATTGCAAGAACCGTCATGCTGTCTGGCTGCGAGTAGAGATACACACGTCCACACACACAAGTTGGGCTTTGTCTGAGATGTTTGTATTATTTCGTATGTCACTTATTATTTTCAGAATATTCATCACTTTATGAACCTATGCTTGTGCTGTCTTACATGTTTTTTATGCTCTGCTGAATCGACTCTCCTGCTATTGCTAAACTTATTCTGGATTTATACCAAGAGAAGATCTTGTTTCTTCAGGCAGACTTGCCAATGTTTCAAGCTTTATGCATTAAATCAGATCTGCATAGATCTGTGAAGCAGCAGCCTTCATCACGGTTATGCAACTGTCGTGCATAGCTGATTAAGATACAAAAGAATACTTCTTTCTTAAGGGAAGTTCACAAAGGGTTTTCTATGTATCTTCAGAAGATGCTGAACAGAGCCTTGCTGTCTGCAGTGTTCTATTATGTGACAACATGGAGCACTTCAGCCTGTTCAAGTGTAAGCTCTCTGGAAAGCCGCAGTGCATGGTTGGGCTAACGTAGGGTCACTTCCCCTAGCTGTTGCTCAGCCACTTGGAAATCTGTGGTCAAGATCCCAGTGTGTGATTTGCAAGGTCAGTGTTGGTTTTTGCTGTGTTTTGAAGTCTTGGTCATGTTTTACTTGTGAGATGTTACACACAGTCAATCTGGTTATTGACTTGCTTAAAAAATACTGAGAAATTTGAAAACCTTTTCAGAAGATTACCCAGTTGAAGGTTATAATGTTCTTCAAGCTCAATTCCTGATGCATTAAATGTAGAGGTGCTATTTAAAGCCAAGAATGAAAATGGAGCTCTCTGGCATTAGTTGCCTCAGTAATAAATAATGTTAGATGTTAGGAATTATATGATCTTGACATGGACAGTGTATATTCAGAATGTGTGTCTGGAGTGTCTACATTTAATGTCAAAGGGTAATGCTCTGTAACAGGGTTGCTATAGTGACTTTACAGTGGCTTATTATTTTGGGGATTTCATATTTGAAAATGATGTTTGATTCTGCAGCGTGCAGATAGTACCCCCAAGGAATGCGGGGTGCTCTTAACACTACTAACTTAGAACACAGAATGCTGTTTAAAGCTTCTAGGATTAAGCCTTGCAGATGGAGCTTATTTATATTGTGTGAACTAACTATTCCTGCTTATGTTGTTTTGTATTGTTCTGATATGTAAGTCTAAAATAAATCACAGCAGTGCACTTAGCACACCGGTTCTGTCTGGTGTGAGGGATGTCTGGCAGTGGTGTTGGGCACATCACAGTTCCATTTTCACACAGAATGGAAGCAAAATACTTCTCTGATTTAATATTTAAAGTCCAGTACAGATCCAGGGATGGATCCTACTTTAAATACTTCACCATTATTTCAGAGCAATATTTGGTTGCAAAGGAGATTTGTCAAAACCTTTATGTAAGAATCTCTTAAATTAATTCTCACTGCCTTTGACTTAAGGTAAATGAAATATGGACTATAAACAATGGGTGAATCTAATTCCTGGATTTCTGTAAGGAAGAGAAAGCAAACTTGTTTTTTAAAACTGTTATAATTGGCAGATAATTAATACATACTTCATTTTAGACGTTCCATTCTGAAAAAGTTGTGACACCTTGATTAGGTGACCTAGTTGGTTTGTGGGTTTTTTTGTAATCCCTTTAAGATGACATCTCTTCCATATATGATAAAAAGTCATACAGAAACAAATAAGATTTGTAATAGGAATTCCTTTCCTTCCCTTGCTCCATGACACTTTTGTAAGTGAAGCTGTTTCCAGTATCATCCATGATTTCTTTTAGTCTTAAGTTAGATACATTTATCCTTTCTCTCTCCTCCACTCTCTGTTCTTCCTTCCTTGGCCCCCATAGAACAAAGCGGAAAAGTCCACTTTTTTATATAAAATTGAGTTATTTTAAACAATTTTCAATAAATTAATACAGAACATTAATTGCCGGAAATTAATTGCTGGAAATTAATAATTTGCATTAATTAAAAAAACTGGTTTTTTTTTAAACAAAAATACCAACTAGAGCCTATTAGTATATGGCGCGCTGGTCAAATGGGCCAAGAGGTGCTGTGACCTAGGGATGGGACTGGATAACCTCAGCGGAGCAAGAATCTCTGGCGCTGATACCACTTCTGCCATCAAACCAGCCAACTGGTGCTGGGAACGGAGGAGAGAAATGAAGTGAATCATTAGTTCTTTGCTTAATTTCCATTCTTATGCCATGAAATTAGGCTACTTTTTGGGCTGTTGAGCTGTTCCCTTTGTGGTTCCCCTGTAGAAGCGCTCAGTAGCACACAGCTGAAGCCATTCCAAAAATACATAGACTTTGTAGAAACTTTAGAAGCCACTTCAGGAGCTTAGGTATGTGAAAGGGCTCTCATGATTTCAACTTTAAAATCAGTGGCTAAGTCCCTTTTAGAGAATCACCAGCTTTCGTGCAAAGCAGTACCATTTTCAGCAGGGAAAGGGTCGGGATTTAATTTTGATCCTGAAGTCATTACTCATATCTTCCTATTAGCACAGAAAAAAAAAAAATCAGGATTGTATTTGTAAATACTTCTCTACTAGTTTGTCAGGGGTTGATTTTTTTATTTTGTCTAGTTTTAAAGAGGACATAATAGATGGAATTGATCTGATGTAAGCTTCTAAGAGGCTTTTGCTTATGTCTTACACAAGAGGCTGTCATGGAAATTTAGTAACCATGGGGTGAGAGGTAAAGCCCTGTTACTGATTAAAACCAGCTTAAAAAAGAGTAAATAAAAACAGCGACCTTCATATCATTTTTGCAGACATTTTCCGGCATGGAAACTGATTGTTAATGACATACCTCAGGAATGAAGTAGAAATGGAGTTAATAGAAATTTTCCAGAAAAAATTGTTTTTTATAGGAAAACTGATTGTTCATTAAAGGTGGTAACTGGAAAGATTTGCCTTTTTTTTTATACAGGAAAAGACAACACTTTTAGCCTTTCCAAGTGAAAGATTTTTAAAGAAAAACAAAACAAAACAAATCCATCAAAACTCCCTCACAAATATTTCCACAATAAAAAATCCAAGTAAACTGAGAAAAGAGATTATTTGGATGAGGTGAAAAAAAAAATGTTGAAGTGTTATAGGACTGGGAACTAAATTTTCAATTGGTTAATTCAGGTAATGAAGAAAGTGATAACTAGAAGACAAACTTAAAAAACTATAAACACATACAAAACAACTAAAAAAGTACTATCTTTGTAAATAATGATATAACTCTTCATAATAAATAACTCAGAACCCCATTATTTGGGTAAAACCTTCATAAGTTGGAGTTTTTTAAGTTTTGAGATTTAAGTACTATTTTAAAATGGCAGTTGCATTTACATAGGCTAGGATAATTACTATGAAATGTGCCTAATTACTTACTGAAGTTGCCATTAGAAGAAAATATACATGGTCAGTAGTATGTTACCACACATTTGGCTCAAACATGGACTGTTGTCAGAAATGGAATACTTTTTTTTTTAAGTTTGCTTCAGTTTGAGATGTTGTGAGTTCTATTAGCCTCATGGAAAAGCAGAATAAGATCTTACCCAATAGCTTACATCTCAAAAAATGCTTAATGTCTGAACATTTTGTTTTCTGGTAGATCTTTCTCCTTGGTCTTACTGAGAGACTTATTGTAAATTCACGCCTCTGATGAAGAAATGTGCTCATACCTTGACTGGCCTGTGGTGCTTTCCTCATGCTCCTTTCCCACCTGCAGTGTGGAGCCACATCTGATGTACCTTCCACAGGTCTCCAGGGAGATGTGAGACTGCTTCATTTCAGTCTTGACAAGACATGGCATCACGCTTTTTTTTCAATTACAGATCAAGTGTTAGTTTTAACTTTGATTTTCTTGACTCTTCTTTGTATACATTACAAGCTTTTCTATCTAAATTTCCTATTTATATTTATCCTGTATTCAAGGTGTGCATTTGGGAAAAAAAAGTATGCATGGATTTTTTTTTTTCTAGATAGTGTGGCTTTAAATAGTTACGTTCCTTCTCCAAGGCTTCTCCAGAACTCTGATTTTAGACTTGGGGACCGCACTATGAGTCAGCACTACAAACATTTCCTTTAGACCCTTGGGAATATTTGGAATCCAGCAAATGATAGCTAGTAGCTGCTTGGGACATGCTTAATATTAGGTTAAATGACTCATTCCTGGGTCAAAATAACTAGTAGGAATTTGTACCAATGTAAGCTGCTCTTCTTGTTATGTATGAAATGCAGGTTAGCAGATCTATTTTTCATGCCTGTATTAGTCTAACAGTATGTGATTATTTTTAATAGGATGTATTACATTTCTCTTACAGAAGGTCAGGATTTGAGGTATTTTTCGTTCTAATACAAAGTGAAAGAGAGTAATTAAAGAAAAGTTGAGAGAATTGGTAAGTGATAATTTTATTTTAATCTGTACAACATTCTATAGGAACTAGTTTCAGCAATCTGCTTAAACCATGAGAAGAAATCTAAAATAAATATATTTTAATAAATAGGAAGCCCTTTAGAAAGTGTTAATTGTAGTATATTCTCTTCAGAAATGATCCTGTCATAACATTATAGAGATAGCCTCCATTTCTGTTGAGCTTTATAAAAATTCTTTTTCTCTTACATGTTTATGATCATCTTCTGTAGATTAGCACATAGTTGCACTAATTTTTTTTTTTTAATTTTTTTTTAATTTTTTTTTTGTGGTAACCTGGATTTTTATTCTCAAAACCACTAAAATGTTAATTATTTATCTTGACATGGAAAAGGTTCTTGCTGACACTTGATGAATCCTTTTATGAATACTAGTACATCTTCTCAAATCCCATCAGAGTTGCACAATCTGTACAAACCACGTTGTGTTTTTTTTTCTTGTGCATGTCAAAAGTTATGTTTGTTACATAACTAAACATAACGAAAAGTTACGTTTGTTACAGTCGGCTAAAAAGTCCTGACTTCCAAGGCAAAGCAGCACACACTGTGCAGAGCACCGTCAAGGGATTGCAACGGTTCACTAAGGCCCTGGTCCTGCAAGCACTTTTGTTCATGTTTAACTTTTGTGCAGTATGGATAGTTATATGGGCAAGCACATGGATATGCTTTTGCAAGGTTAGCACCTCTAGTTATGTAAAACTCCACAGCTTTTTGGCCTGTAGATGCGAGGCTGTATCTGCGAGACAAGTCAGAGTCAACAACAGAGCAGCTTTTAATTAGTTTGTCATTTGGGCTTCTGCAGTATTTTGTTTCAGTCTGTGCAAGAATTTCAGAAATTAATGGGGATTATTTTTTTTTAAGTTTAAAATTCCCTGAGCATGAGTTACTGCATAACTCTATGAAAATATGTCCAAACTCTTTTGACACTATAAGAGAAAGTCTTAAAAGAGCTTTCCATAGGAAAATAAATAAAATAGTTTTCTCTTTCAGTGCATTCCTTCTAATGTAGTCAGCTGTTTCATGGCAAGAAGTTAATTTCTAATCAGCTTCTTTATGGAAAGAATGTGCTGTGAAAGACCTTGGCGTATGCAAGTCAGAGAACTGTTGGATGAGGCACTTTAGATAGTCCAAGTGTGATATAATTGCTAAGGAGCAGAAAAGAAGTCTCTAAAGCTGGAACCTAAGCTATAAATTAATGTTGTTAGTCAAAACACAGTTGGATTTGTAACTGGAAACAAACTGGGAGCCAAAGCGGACTACACAAAGTGGGCGTTCCACAGCTCTTTTCTGGAGAGAAACAATAATCTCCTCCGAGAGAGACGCGGGGTATGCTATTGCAGCTAGCTGCCTCCAGCCAGCACTCTATATGCTTAGTCTCAGTGCCTCACATCTGGCGTCCTTCACTGGTACCCTGCCAGACCCCGTACCCTCATGAACACCTCTTTGATGCTGCTGTGTCACATACCCTGCGGCACACAAATACACCTTTCAGCTGAATCTATGAAAACACCACTCTGCTGGGTGGCAACGTGGTATTCTTGTGGTTTCAAGTATGCAGCATGACTGAAAACACACAGGTCCACAGGACCTCTGAATCAAACACTACGTAGTGGGGACATACTGATCTACCCCACAGTGCTCTAGATCAAGGCAGGGCAGATGCAAACTATTTTATTTCACCAGCCAGTGTACTACCTGCCTCTTGGCTGTGAGCCAGGGATGGTTCTAGGTTTGAATGCCTTGAGCACTGTAGCTGCTGTGTGTTCCTGTTCCCAGGATTAAGTTACAGAAAGTCAAATGAACTGCAGCAGTGCAGCTCCTATCTGTCTTTGCAATGATCCATAAATTTACTGGTGTTACCAGGGATGAATTGTTATCACAGCCAGGTGATAGCTCCAAAGGAACCAGAAAGTGCACTTGCGAGTGACTTTCCAGCCCCATGGATGTCAGTAGAGATTCTACTCTTAATTTAAAGAATGAGGATGAAATTTTGAACCGATTTATACAGCCCCTGAAGGATTTGAACTTTTAGTGTCTGTAACAAATCTGTACCATAGTAAGGTCGAGAATAAAAATGGAGAGAGGCAGGAAGCAAAGAGGCATCTGGGTAATACTAAATCTGACTGACTCGTTTCTGGCATTTTCTATAAAAAGAAGATCCACTTCTGAAGAGGCAATCCCAGAGGAGCTGGTGCCTCAGAAACGGCATCAAAGAAAGTTTTGGAGATGCTGCTGTTACATGGATGAATAAATAACTGCTCATTTTGTAGTTTTCAATGAGATGCACTGGAAGTGGATTTTTGCAAACTCTAAAAACCTCATGGTACATTCACTGGATTGTTTTATGCTGTATATTAGATAAAGTAGTTAAATATGGTGATTGCAATGTATGTTATAGCACTTGCAGACAAAATTAAACTAGAGAAATAAATTGCATGGTTACATTTCTATTCTGTTTGGGGAGTAAATCCATGTAAGATGTAGTGATGGTGCTCTACTGTGGAACAGTAAGAGTGGTGGTGGGGTTTTTTCTTCTTTATTGTACAGTGAATAAATTGAAAGCATGCTAGAGATTGCAGTGGGTAGTGAAAAAAGATCCAGAAAAAAAAGTGACACCCCTGAAGTATTTATTGTGGAAAAGTGTGAACAATCTTTGTGTTGTGGTTGGGAGAGGAAGGGTTAGTCCATTCTGTCATTACTGTCTACTTCTTCCTGTTTCCTAATTCAAAGTCCTTATTTTGAATCAAATCCTGACCCCAATGACATAATTTGGAATTTTGCTGTTGGTTTCAATCTGACCAGGTTTGTGTATTGAGTACCAAGAATTGTTTGTCTTGCTCTGTGAATACGACAACATGTTCTGGACAGCTCTGTGTTAATTCTGCACAGTGCAAAAGATTTTGAAATGTGTGTACATACAAATGCAAACACTGCATGTATATAAAATATCCATAAAATATTTTTATAGGTGTTTTATAGATGCTATAGGAAGAACTATGATTATAGGGAATTAATATGTTTACAGGAATGCAATTTTGAAATTAAACTACTTTCTTAAGCTTGTTCTACCTTCTTGGAAATACAGAATTCCAATTCCTCTGTTTAAATGTGGGCCCATGTCCCTGTTATGACCACATCTATATGGCCTGCATAGTCTTCAGTTCTACAGCCACATTTAGAAAGTAGTTGATAGTAGTTTTCAAGGTTTACTTTTTTGTTTGTTTTTTTTGGGGGATGGTAGATTTTGGTTCGTTGGTTTTGTTTTTGTTTTTTGCTTTGACCTGCTGAACTGTCTTTTATTAATAATTAATAAAGCCACTTGGGAATTATTTACATATGGTGATACCCCAGACAGTGGTTCCAGTTCCAGGAGTGACATAAATTCATAGATCAGCCCAGTACAGTACATCATCATTAACCTGGCAGGAGTCTACCAGAAGGTGATTGAAGCAGAACACCAGCGCCAGGCTAGCCTCACACTCAGCTTTTCTGTGGGGGCATCCTGCCCTTGTACTGTGGGAAGGTATGCCTGAGGAAGGCTAACTTTCAGAAGTCAGGTAGAAATGGAGTCTCTGTATTCAGCACATTATGAAGCAAT
The DNA here is from genome assembly GCF_011004875.1 of Balearica regulorum gibbericeps. NCBI lineage: Eukaryota > Metazoa > Chordata > Aves > Gruiformes > Gruidae > Balearica > Balearica regulorum. The sequence continues at coordinate 49,348,506 of NC_046187.1, read as the reverse complement.
TGCACCTTCTACTTTTTTTTAAAGTGGAAGGGATGTTTTCCATGACTAAGCAGTAAATCAATTTATGCTTTAACAGCAATTCCTAGTGGATCTACATGGTTGGAAATGATTCAGAACTGGTCTTGAGGATCTTAACTAAAAGCCACACGAGTAATTCTTGAATCATTCACAAACTTACCAGAGTGTGATGGTTTGGGAGAAAAATGCCTATATGTTGTCGCAGTTGAGAGTGATGCTCTTAAAAAGTAATTTCTGTATATTTCCACACGAGAAACCTAACCTGTTTAGCAGCTTGCACCTCTAGCATAACTTCTCATTTCTGTCTTCTGACTGGGTATTAACTGTGAAAGAGATAAAGTTCATATTTAACAAGGTTGAGGTCAGCACAAGGGGAAGAATGAGTATTGTTATCATTGGAGCTTCAATGAACAAGACCTTTTCTCTTCACAACTTTTTGCACTTTAAGAAAAGAATAGCCTTGGATAATGTAATAAATGACATCTGGACTTCTGTCTTGAAATACTGCCCACCCTCGTGGAGCACACTCTTCTTGGAGGCATTTCTCCTTGGATCTGGGAGAGGTGAGGAAAGGTTGTCTTCATCCCTTGTGTGTGGCTTCAGGAAGCAGGACTTTTCATGAGGGAAGGAAGAGGAGCCTTCTGTGCTCCTGCGGCACTGGCAGACTTTACACTCAGGGAAAACTAAAAGCTGAGAGCAAGTTGCAGGGGCTGCTGCACTACATGTGGTTTTCTCCATATTTTCTTAGGAAACACTTTGTAATGATGAGAAGCATAGGGCTTTTCTCTGCAAGGCTCATATTTTCAGTGTTCTCTGAACAAAAAGAGAGATACTGAAACACAAGTATTTTAAGGGAAACAATATGCTGTGAATAATGTTGACTGGAAACGCTACTACATGTTTGGGGTGGGGTTGTCTGCCATTGGAAGTAACAAAAATACAGTTGTATATTATCCATTGGGGTTTGATTTATTCTGGAAGCTAATTTTTAAGAAATTGAGGGTTATTTATTGGTTGTGTCACAGGCATATTTGGGCTGTTCTAATTCCAGTCTTCAGCATTTTTACATTTCAAGCCATATAAAGGAGAAGAAGATATATAGTGTATCTACTCCAGTTCAACAGAATGGGCTCTAACCAGATTGTAAATATACTGTCTTCTGTGTTGTTTCTAGCCACAGCAGTACCTTTCAAATTATTTATATTCTTCTAAAATGTACTCAGCAAAAGCAGTTTTCATGCTACGCTATTGCGTTCAGGCCTCAAAGCATTGCAAAGTATCTTTCAATATACTTGAAAGCCAGTTTATTTTTTACAAGGGCAGTGGGAAGACTGCTTTTGCAGTGGGAGATCAAGTTTGACATCCACATTTTTGATTTTCCTTCATGATGTGTAAAAGGAGTCCCTGGGCTGTATGTGGTGGGTACCCTCACTACAGCGCACCTTTTGTATGCAAGCACATAGGTGTGTTTAAATGTAGAAAACGGCATTTCAGTTGAATTTTCTGTTGTGAAGACAGTGGATATGATTTATCTGAACAGCAGCAAGACTTTCTCTCTCTCTCTCTGCCTGCCTTAGCTGGGCAAATAACTGGCCAATTCGCAGTCCTCCAATCACCCAGGCTGCCGAGCCTCCACCCCCAGCACCAACTGCTCTCGCTCCCCATACAGCTGGCTTTTAAAGCAAATATTTTAATAAAATCACTTTCAGTCATTACTCTTCCATTTAAGACGGCAGAAGTTCAGGACTGGGTAAGAAGAGCAGAAGTTTGCCCAGCAGAAGTTGCTCTGAATCAGGTTTGTAATGAAGTTTACTACTGAAAGAAGTAACCTGAAAGCAATGTAGCTTATCATAGGAAACTTTGCATTTAACATATGTGCTTTTTGAGTAGCAAGAGCTGTGGTATGCAGTATTACATTTAGTTTACATTACAGCATTACTGTGCCTCTGACAAAGTGCAAATTACAGTCTTAATATATAAAAGATGCAATTTATGTTTTCCTTCCCAATCTGACTGGAAGGTGTTTCTGCTTTTGGATGATAAATCTTTCCTTTTCTGTTTTATACGTATTAGACTTCTGTTGCAGGTGCTGCTTTCCAATTTTAGGGCTTTAAATATTATTTAAATGGACTACTTTAAATATTCTAAGGCATTAGGAGTTTTGTGAAAGTCTTGGGCACAACATCAACTTTTAGGACACTTGCAGTAAAATCATGTATTGTCTGTGCATGTGTGTGTACACACACAAATCATAGACTATACCTAGTTTTGCTTCATCTCTGAATTCTTTCATATATGATTGCACTAGATCTAGTCAATGCAATACTGCAATTTTGAATAAGGCTAAATGTACTTAAAAGCAAACAAAAATTTTCTCATGAATTCTACAGATGGAAAATATAAAATATAAACTTTTACGGGTTTTTTTTCAGGAAAATGATGCTGAAGGAGGACTCTAAATAAATCTACATATAATCAGTATATATTTGTATTTTCCCATGTTCAATATGTTACAAATTTATTGGAGTATTTTCTCCCTAATTGATTTGCTGTTAAAAATGTTAAACTACTGCACCTAAAATTTATAGTATATAATATTAGCTCAACAAAATAGTTTATATGTAAAATATCTTTAAGTTACTTTTGCTTCAGGAATCTTTAAACGTATGTCTCAATAACAGTATTAGAACTTTTAGAAGTTTTATATTGCTTTATAACTGTTGCTTTCCGTATGAGATTTTTATCTTTTTTATTAGAGCTTTTAATGGAAAAAAATGTAGGAAAATTTGAATGGCAACTGCAGCAAAACTTTGGGTTTTCCCACCTGTAGCTTGGATTTGGCGTGTACTATCTTAAACTGCTTATTACACGTAATTAAATTCAAATGTTGTTTTAATGGCAGACTGTGGTTGATACATGCTATAAGTTACTTTTTTGCTCCAATATCCACCTATTGTTTGCATTTTGTTCTAGGGTGGGAGGCTGTTAGGTTATTTTTACATGGAAGATACTTCAAAAAAATGTAGGTTTTACATGACTGTGAAGCAGTCAAAGCAATTTTAAAGATGAATACAAGCTTTGCAGATGGAGACTTTGCCCCTTGCATTATGTTTGTAGTTACAAGTTTTTTGACACCAAACTTTTCCTGCTAGAAGAGGGCAAACAATTGACAACCATTAAATGTTCGTGATCATCTATCTGAATGGAAGAGCTAGTATGAATTATAAGGCTGAACTCATCTTTTTGGGTTAGCATTCAGACGCGTGGTGGTCAAGCAGTAAATTTTCTGGTTTACAACTGGTGAGGAAAGACTGAAATTAAGAAGAGTCCTTCAGCAGCTACTGTAGAGCTAAAAAAGCCAAGACAAGAAAGAACAAAAGGGATTGGAGAGGTATCTGTGCTTATTCAGGTACTCTGACAAATACCGTGAATGTCCATTAGATATGAGGAAACTTCTGGGGTCTTTCCTCCCTATGTTAGACAGATCTGTCCAATTCCTTTCCTGTCTAAACTAAGTCCTCCTGTCCTGCCTGCCTCTTTGTTGTACGTGGTCGAAGGGGTAAAACTGTAAACGGCAATGTGGATGGCATTGCGAGTCTTTCTAGGAATGTGTTCAAGGATGGAGGAGGCTTGAATATGGGCTGAACATTGGTCCTCAAGTCTAAGGCTGTTGAACTGGGGTCTCCTTTTTTCAGAGGAGTGTTATAGAGTAATCTGTAGCTAAAGAAAAACTTAATCCACAAGAGGCTTCAGAAGTGCAGTGACCCAGCACAGGCAAGGCTGAAGAAAGCTGCCACCTCAGTTGCACACAGCAAAAGGAAGGTGCCAAGGTCAGTGACAAATGGACTTCACAGGTGTTTGCTTGTGACAAATGTCTCTGTAAAGTAGACTTCACCGAAGTGGAGCCTAGCACAGGTTTGAATGCATGGGAGAAGCAACAGGTTGAGTCTGCTCCTTGCCTAAATTAGAAATAACTGCACACTGTTGGTGAGTGCAAGGGCATTTTCCTTTTTGGTTTCTTATCGCTAATTTCCTATGCTTAAATGCTGTATAAACTCAGGATTCAATCTTTACTCTGTTTAAACTGCATGAACAACTCAGCCCACCCTGACTGACTGCACGTGCAGGCTATGTGCCTAATGCTGTTGTTGAGAGGCAGGCAGGTATCCAAGTTTGCTCTAAGAAACATAGGACAGGTGCCTCAGAGATGCCTCAGAAGCACGGTGAGCTCTGTCAGCAGCAGAGCATTAAAAGAGCTTACTTCCTTCTTGATTGATTATCCAATATATTATCAAAACCCCCGTTTTCCAAGCTGTCAAGTGTATCTCCACAGGGAGGCTCAGAGAAGAGCCAGTGCTCATCAGCTGTGCAGGATGCTCAACAGGAGCTCAGGCCAGTGCTGGTGGAGCTTACGGCAGCAGAGGCCAGGAGGAAACAGAGGCCACAATGGTCTACTAGGACAAGGCAGGCTTAGACTGCAGTGGGGAAAGGAGGAAGTAGAAAGGAGCAATTAGGAAAATAATGAGACCTGTTGGTCAAAAAGTAGGAGAGAGCATTTTTTTCCATGTTCACTTACCCTACTTCATGTTCCTCTCTGTCCTCAAGATCAACAGAAAACCGTGAGATTTGCCCAGTCATGCTGGGGAAAGAATAAAAGCCTTTTTAAGAGTGTGTGGCTGCAGTCAGTGTAAGCTTACCTAGGACAATGCTGCCACCAAAAGGCACACCAAGCTGTTACCTTCGTCAGTTCTGTAGCTTCTGAGCATGCGACATGCTTGCCACGGTGTTATGATGATAAGCTGTGCTTTTGAGTCAGCACATATCAGCACTGAGTCAGAGCTTAGGCTGCTCTCTTGCAGTGAGTAATGTGTTAAAGGATCTGTCTTACAAGGGATACCTTAGAAAAAGGTTACACTTGTCAGTGATTTCTGAAGACACTTTGTCACCACTTACCTATGTTATTTGGTCCTGCATGGAAGCCAAATATCCTCATAAGCTCATCAGTTCTTCCTGCTGCACCTTCCTGTCAAGTATGAAGTGATCAATACTGGAGTCTTGGGATATTCTGGCCATGTCTGAGGTACAACACTGCACCTGGTACACAGCAACAGAAATTGTGAAGTGTTCAGACATTGTTTATTATGCATATTGCACATTAAGTATAGGAAACAGTGTAAGACATTCTGGATTGCAGTGGTCATCATAAAAGGATGTGTGTTCATCAAGTCCACCTTAGGATGGATATACCTAAAAAGACACATTTTTCATATGTATGAGATTAGGGTTTTTTTCTCTTCAGACACAAAGTTTGTGTCTTGAACTTTGTCTTTGGCTGTGCTCCAGTTTTTAAAAGATAAAGAAAAAAGAGTGGGTTTGAGAGTGGGTTCAGAACAGGTGTTTCATCTTAGTAGCTTGTGGCTAGCAAGAACCAGACTCCTGTCCTCTCTGCAAGAATCAAGGAAAACAGAAGCAGGAACAAACCTCCTATTTTGTCACAAGGATTACTTCTGAGCAGAGAAAATCATATCACCTACCTGACCACTGCGATAGATGACTTTACAACCTTCAGGATTTCTTGTCCCACATTGCAAAGGAGCAGAGCAATCTGAGATGCCGTTTGAATAACAAAAGTCTTGGAAGCTGTTTAGTGTTCTGAGAAAAACATCTGCCAGAGTAGTTTTTCCTGTTAATGAAATACCAAATGAACTATCATTTGGGGGGTGGGGGAAATAATTCCTTAAAAAAATGCAATGTTTCTGCAGCATTGAAATTGCAAAGGTGAAGAGCATGGAGTCACAAGAGCATTGCTGCTGGTCGCTATAGGCTACAGCCTAATGAGTACATTGATATAACATCCTAAGTGATTGCTACAGCTTCAGAAGTGTCATTATGGAGAAAAAAACCCAAAACATCATAGTGGCATTGGGAATACTTGTCCAAATACAGCCCAGGATAGACAAACCTGGCTTTGGGGGAATGGAGTGCCTCAGCCTCAGGTCCAAAGAACAGCTGCTCTTACTGAAGAGTTCAGGAGCTACCGCAGGGGATTTTGCGGGAACAGTTCAATGATTCCCCTCAGAAGAGCTTATGAATCTCTTCTGTCTGCCGACATGCACATCATCTTCCTTCTGAAGCTGATGTGTGAAATCTCCTCATTGGCTGAAGTCTATGTACCACGGGCAGATACTTACCTCTGGGAGTCTGGCGGGCTGAAAGGACTGCCTAATTGCAGCAGAGCTGTGCCAACTTGCCTGTCTTGCCTCCTTCCACTGTCCTGAGGCAGCTATCATCTTTCTAATGGGCATTAGGCATCTCTGCCCAGAGCTATTCAATTCTATTTGCTATCCTTTATCAACTTCCCTTTCCTTGAAAGGGAATGGAGACTTTTTTGTTAAGAATGCTCTTTGAAGACAGAAGTGACATGTCTAAATGTACTTGGGGAACTATTGCAGACATAGGAAGAAAATGTTTCTGCACAGAGATCTCTCTCTTTTTCTTTTTCATACCCAAGGGAATTTTTTTCAAGCAATCTCATATCAGGCTGGCAGTTCTCTTGCTTTTGACTCTGTTCTAAGATCAAACATTGTTAAATGAGCTATCCATCTTGATGCACAGTCATTGCTGGTAGTGGATTGAACTACTGTGAGTAGAAATTCCCTTTACTGTCTAGGAAACTGATACACGCTGGGGAGGAATCTACTAGCAGAATATCTTCATCTAAATGAAAAAGATTCTTAGTTCCCAAGAGGGTTCCACTTAAAAAATCATGAGCAGAGTATAGATATTTATGGTATGAGTTGCAAAGACAACATCAGTTTGGGGAGATGGCAGATGGTATAGTTTAATTCTTACCAAACTCCTAGTCATGAACAATATAATTCAAACAAACAGGTAAAGAAAGACAGAACTTGTACATTAATGCTGCCTCTTTGAGATACTATTTTCTATGGGATGCCCATGTCCTGCCTCCCAAGCAAATGCTTTAGACTCTCAGCTATCATTTTTTTGAGTTGGGAAGCAGGCTTGCTGCTGCTCCTCCTGGCAGGCACCTGAATCACAGGCCAGAGAAGCACTGCCCACCTGCTGGCCTCCAGGCCCTAGCTGGTCACAAAATCTGAGCTTGTGTGCAAGAGCTGATCACACTCCACACTGCGACGTGCACTCAGAACATTAAAGAACTGCAGTCGGCATGGAATGAGCAGTTATCCCATCAGATTTTGTTAGATGATTGTCAGGGAGAGTTGTATGAGATTTCTTGTAAAGATAATTAGTTCTGGGAAAATTCATTGGTGTGGGAGGGAGTAGAAACACTATTTTAATCTGCTTTCAAGCAGTTTTTACTGAAGCAAATTCTAAAGGCAAAAGCCATGTATTTGAAGGCAAAAGGAAATTGCATTGGCTCTGTCAGAATGCTGTTTTTTGAAGTTTTTGATGTTTATAGCCTTAGTGTTGGAGTTTTAGATCTTAAAAATCCTTATTATGTTGGTGTTGATCTTTACCTTAAAAGTCCTTATGATATATGGGATAATAGATGTCTCTTCTGGTTCTGTTTTAGAAATGGTTAAGAGGTGGCCATTACTAGATAAATAGAAACAATTTCATTTTTCTTACAGCAGTGTAGTAAACCTAAAGATAATGGATATCTTTCCTTGGGGAAATGTGCTGAATATAAAATTAGGAATACTGAATCCTTAATTTGTTTCCTGGGGAAAAAGCACATGCCAGCTTATTTAATGTCACAGAAGAGTGTAAATACATTAATTAGTAGGCATGATTAAAGTTCTTTATGCAAATACATTTTTTCATTGTTTTTCACCAGTGTCTATGCTACCTTTTATGTACTGTAATGATTTTTTTTATTTCAGAGCTCTACATCCACCATGTTGCCCTGTGGACCAGCTTTGTCCTTTGTTCGGTGTCTGGTGCGGAAGAAGAATGTCAGTGGTGAAAGTCCTGAGGACTCCAAGTTGTGCCGATGCTTATCGACAGTGGACCTAATAGCCCTGGGTGTAGGAAGTACCCTTGGTGCTGGTGTTTATGTCCTTGCTGGAGAAGTAGCCAAATCCAATTCTGGACCTAGTATCGTGGTTTCTTTCTTCATTGCTGCGCTGGCATCTGTGATGGCAGGTCTCTGCTACGCTGAGTTTGGTGCTCGCGTTCCCAAGACTGGTTCTGCGTATTTGTATACTTACGTAACTGTCGGTGAACTGTGGGCTTTTATCACTGGTTGGAATCTTATTTTATCCTATGTTATAGGTAAGCTAAAGAACGAATGCAAGTCTCAAGGGTTTCTGAGACAGAAGATATAAGACACAGATTTGACTCTGTCTTTCTTTCCTTTATGCTTAGCTACTATTGCTCTTTACTCCTGCTGAGATGAAATAACCAATTTGATTAGGTTATTTCCTCCTGTGCATTGCCATTGCAAACAGGTTTTTTTGCAAGATGCTTTTGTAAACAATGCATCTTCAGCAGCATGAACTGCATACCTTGGCATGAAAATTGTCTTGGACAGTTCAGTGATGATGCACAAGAATAAACAGGATTTCATTGCTGTCTTTGGTCAGCAAGAATAATTTCAGTAAAATCAATAAGTTGGGGTTTTTTTCTGAATATACACAGCAAGGACATTTACAGGGACCCCATCACTATAGTATCTCACTTGAAGAAAGTCATGATCTTTAAGTACTAACTTATTACTAAGCCTCATGCTAATTAAATAGTGTCCCATCAGGTAATCCCATAAAATACAAAATTGATCAGATTTTAATAAAATCAATGCGTATATGGCAGATATTCAAATAACTATTTCAGTGCTTTAGCAGAGATGACATTTTTTGATTCAATAATGTTTTCTTCCAGAGGTATGTGTTCCAAGCATCCATCATATTGTGTATAAGCACACCTAGCTGTGTATGTATGTATACCTAACTACTGGACTGTTACCCAAATCACTACAAAATCAATATGCCTGAGTATTGTATTGAAATGTATTTCATGATAGGAGAGTTTTAAAAATAAGGTTGTATTTGGCCATGGCCATGTGCACTCTTTACCAGAGTATTAATCTTAAATACTAACTCTAGCAATATACATCTTGCTAGTGATTTTTGCTTCACTTCCAGGTGGACAAACTTTCCTTTATGTTCTTTCTTAAACTGTTTTCTTACATTGCTTTATATTGTTTAAAATATGCCATATTTTAACTTTAGAAAAAAATGCCTTCCAGAATGACATCAGATATAAATGATACAGAAATAATTTATGCAATATTTAAGGAATCAGTGAGGTACAAATTTGTATATTTTAGTTGTAGAATTATATGTTACCATTTAACTATGTAGAAAACTTCTTCTAAAATGTTAACATTCTTCAGCAAAACAAAATCATTGTTTTAACAGAAGTCTGCTAAAACATGCTTAGTTTTATTTCTTTTTCAGTAGAAGTAACTGTATCCCACTGTACGTATGCAAAACCCTAAATACACATGTATTTTATGAAGGTACATCAAGTGTAGCAAGAGCCTGGAGTGGCACTGTTGATGAACTTCTTGAAAAACAGATTGGTCATTTCTTCAGAACCTACTTCAAAATGAATTACTCTGGGCTAGCAGAGTATCCTGACTTCTTTGCTGTATTCCTTATATTACTTTTATCAGGTAAGACAATATATGGCTTTGTTTATTATGGTTGTGATGTCAGAGTGTTTCTGACAGACAAAAATGCTAAATTGTCATTTGTATTTTACCAGAAATAGCTTAATAATGTTTAAGAAGTTCAGATGTGCATTCATGTAGTGACACAGTAACTCTGGGAATTAAATGTATATAATCAAATTTTCATGTGTACCCTCTTTTGTTAAAGCTGAGACATGAAATAATCACTTGTCAGTACTTTTTTCATAAAACTCATGATACAGATTGATGATAATGAAAATTATACACTTCTGTGTGGTTTTTATGGCTTTATCACTGGTAAATGCTTTCAGAGGGACCTTGAGGTTAAGCTCTGTTCTTTGGTGATGTGACATGCTTTCCTTAAATCACATACTGTGCATGTAGTGAGTATTTGTAAGGGTTTTTTTCCCTCTAAATTGTTTAGCTTATTCAGTATAAAATAACTTTCCCCTGTTTGAAGACTTCAAAAGAGTTGTTTAGCCTAGAACTTGTTTGATCTAAAGGGCACTCCAAGGTACTGTCATGGCCCAACAAAGAGACTGGTTTGAAACCTAAGTAAACCTTTCATGTCTACTCCACTCAGTTCTGTTTCTTTTTTGTTGTTAATCATGTATCATGCTTTTAAATTACAAAAATTGACACCAACTATATGCTTTTCAATGGATCAGAAATCTCAAAAATACTGCAACTTATTAGCCTGTTTGCATTTAACAATTACTTTCCACAAGGAAAAGTTCTTACTGCTACCAGGAGTGAAGGAAACAGTAAGTGTATTCTGAAGTCTATAGTTTGTTTTCAGCCAATACTAGAAACATTTCAGTATTCAGTAGAGGTCTTACCCATATCTCAAATATTTGTCATCTTCAATCTCTCTATAGATCAAACAAAAGCAGGATCCTTTCTTCTCTGGAAAGTGAAACTAAGTTATATGGGTATAACCTCCTGTTCTCTTACTCTGTTATGAGTGGCTTTTTTGGACTCAGTACTTAGGAAAACATTTCTGTTCAACTAATGCTACAATGAGTGACCAGCGCATCCAGAGCTTTTATTAGGTCTCTGTACATAAAAAGATGAGTTCTCACACTTAGGAAGATCACAGAGTTTACTAGACAAGGTTTAGTTCAGCATCCTGCCATGTTTGTGGCTCAGAGTTGCCTGAGGGACCAGTTCAGACCCTTATGTCTTCAGGAGGGATGGGAATGAATTTGTTATATAGCTGGAACAGACCTTTCAGTTTCACCTCTTCCAAAGGAAGGAGGAAAAAAATAACATTTCTGAAAAGCAGAGCACTGAAACTCCACAAACCAAACTATAAAATGCTAGTATAGATGACGCCACCTTTTATGTTTTCTCCATTGCTAACATAAGAAGTAGAGATTCCTGATAGAACAGGAAATGTTACTCCTGTGGTTTGGCACTGCTCCTGAGTTTTCATGTGTGTCCTGTCTTTTCATCCCCACCATCATTCCTTCTTCACTTCTCTTGTGCTTGTGCCACAAATTACCTCTCCAGGTCTCTGTGGTAAGCAGCCAAACCACCAGTGAATGAAGTGGGTGGAATTCAGCACTGCTGAGAGGAGGGACAATGGGGATGGCTCGGGACTGTGGAGGCTGAGCATGATACAGTAATTGGATTCTGAGCTGTGCAGAGCTGAATCATAGGAGTAGCAGATGATGGTTTACCAAAAATGTTATGTGCTAAGCACAAGGGAAAGTACACAGAAATCTGGTTGGGGGATTTTTTTTCTTACAGAAAAGATTTTTTTTTTTTTTTTTAAAAGTACGAACTATGTTTCATACTGCATTAGGCTGATGGAAAAGTTTTTCCCACTGCCTTCTTGGGAAAAACTGAGCTAAAGAAAGCATACACCTATTTCCAATAAAACCACCACTAATGAAGAAAACTTGAACAGTTCATATGATAACTTCTCTTTTATGATAAGATAGCAACTGTCTCATTAGTGGAGTCAGAAATTTTTTAGAAATTATCTTGAGAGGCTTAAAATTTTCAGACTTAATCTCTAAATAATGAGGAAAAGCATGTATGTGATATTAGTGGAAATGCTTAGAGTGCAAATAACCTGTGGAGGTTTTCTCATTGGATTTAATTTATCCTGATCTGCTCACTGCCTTCTCTTCCTTTAAACTGTTAGTCCACTTATAGTTGTTACAAATCTAATGACATAGTTGGATCCTGATGGAGTAACTTTCAGATTGTTTAAATGGACTACTCTGCAACCTAGGGCACATGCATTTTGTATCAGCCTGTTTTCTAGAATCTCTATGAATCATGCATTTCTCTTAAATGTTTTATTTATGAGCTAGGAAATGCGACTCTTACTCTGTGATAGATAAGCACTGAAAAACTTAGAGTGAACAGATTACATTATTAATCTAATAATTTTGCTTATATTTTTAAATCTAATTCTGTAAGGAATAGATTCTACCAATAGAATAGATTCTGTTTTTACTACGCATAGAATTCTTGTACCTATTTTTGCTCCATCGTATAAAATAGAGATATGAATTGGAATCTCAGAAAAGCAGTAAGCAACCATTGCTCAAAATACTTTTAAATAGTTAAATAATACAGTTAAAGAAGCTTTCTGTTTTGTGGTTTCCAATACGCTTGCCTATTGCCATGCTGTCAAAGAGTCTAGTAAATCTGTGCTACTATTTTTTAAAAGTATAAATTCTAGTCCTGTTTTTTTAGTATTATTCACAGTACTTACATGTTTATCTTTTTTTAAATGCCATTTTATTAGTTTAAAGCTCCATTCACATCTATACAATATTTTTATTTTATAGGTCTTTTATCTTTTGGAGTAAAAGAATCTGCATGGGTGAATAAAATTTTCACTGCTATTAACATCTTGGTCCTACTCTTTGTTATGATTTCTGGTTTTGTGAAAGGACATGCCGATAACTGGAAAATAAGTGAAGAATCTCTCATAAACCTGACTGCAGAAACAGAGTAAGTCGTTTTGGGTTTTTTTTATCAATCTACTTGCTCATATTCTAAGCAATTTTCCGTTTTACTTGCTTTAGTGGTATTGCAGGCAATATATCAACAATAGCTCTGTTGCTGGGAATGATCAACTTTTTTTCCCTTAAATTAGTTTATTATTTTCTTGTTTGTAGTTTCCTTTAAAAACCATCTCATTTCAATACTGTTGTTCATAGCCATTTGAGAGGTTGCTGGCTTCTTGTCCTTAAGCCATGTGTTAACTATACTATGTGAGTATGACATTAGTGTTTTAATCTGTTTTGCCACAAACTGCAAAGTAAGATGATAGTTACTTGATTTGGATATTCTTCCATTTACTGCTATTTTTGTCTTTCTTACAAGCTTTGACATAAAAATGTCTTCTTGTGCAGTTTTGTAAAGCAGAACTCTGTCTTGATGAGAGCATTTTAACATGTTTTACCAGAGTTCATCACAACAAGGAGGCAAGGAGGATGCATGTGTTTGTCCTACCAACAATAATAATAATAATAAAAAAGAACTTATTTTTCTGCTGTATTTTTCTTCTTTATAGGAATTACTCATCCAATGAGAATGTGACAAGTATATATGGGAGTGGTGGCTTTATGCCATATGGTTTCACAGGAACATTGGCTGGTGCTGCAACCTGTTTTTATGCTTTTGTAGGATTTGACTGCATTGCAACAACTGGTATAGTATTTATATGTGTGTGTATATATGTATAAGTACATATGTATAACGTTTTTTGTTAAAAAAAATCCCACACAAACAACATAACAATCTGTCTACTGTTCTTCCTTTGCTTTCTCCTAAACCTCCTTCAGTCCACATACAATGCGTCTGAGTTCACTCCTGAATGTGGCTGTCATTCTGGGATGAAGGAAGAGATTTTACTTACTTTATTCTTATTCTAAATAAATTAGTTGTTCCTTTCTAAGTCTGGGAAGTGCTCAGTATACATTTTTTCTGCCCAAATCATATTAATCACTTGCTCACTTTTACAGTTCTCTGAGATGAGGTATCTCTTCTAAAGGCTGGCTTGTGTATGGCTGAGAGGGAATGAGTGCATTGAATTTGTAAATTGTAGGTAAATAACTCAAAATGATGGGCTTTGAGTACTCCAAATATAGCATGTATTTTATGTCCTTTAGTTTACCTCTATTTTTAATGCTATTTCTGGCAACAAAATACTGAGTTTTGTTCTGTGCCACTGAGCTTATTTTATACAGATTTTTAAAACTTCTATTACAATGATTTCCATAGCTTAGATTAACAAATAATTTGTGTTTGATGTTATCTTTTAAAGCTGAAGGTGGAAATGAGTAAGAATTTTTGGTGGGGTGTTTTTTCCACTTTTTTCAGGAGAAGAGGTCAAGAATCCTCAGAAAGCCATACCCATAGGAATTGTGGTGTCCCTGCTTGTCTGCTTCATGGCCTATTTTGGGGTTTCAGCTGCACTGACACTTATGATGCCATACTGTCTACTAGATGAGAAAAGTCCTCTGCCAGTAGCATTTGATTATGTTGGATGGGGTCCTGCGAAATATGTTGTAGCTGTGGGATCCCTCTGTGCTTTGTCTACAAGGTAAAGATGTTGAAATACTGATTTTATTAGGAAAAGCTGATGGATAACGTGACATTTAAATATATGTTCATGCCTTAATTTTGAAGGCTCAGTTCATGCAAAGGATTAGCAATAAGTATTATAAGCATGTTTTAGACTTAAGCAGGTCTCGATCACAATAGGTGCATTAATTTAAGTTCCTTTTTTAAACTGTACCGTTATTGAACTCTCCCTCTCTGGCTTATTACCCAAAAGTGGGGTTTTTTAATTAAAATATGTATTTTCAGACATACGACCTGCAAGTTATCTTTATTAAGTGATAAAATAAACCTCACCCATTTTGTCCTTTCTTGCTGTCAACTCCCAATGACTCAGCAGCTTTGTGGGCTCTGTGTATTTGCAGACAAAATTGAAGAGATGATTAACTAGCTCCACTCCTCATCTTCATTGCCTGTCTCTGTTTTCCTCCAGTAGCCAGTCTGTCTTGTGACATCATCCCTTCCTGTGGTTGCTGTGTGGGTATTTGAGATGTAGATTATAGCTGTGAAAATATTATAATTTATTCCTCTTTGTGAAACTGTGGATGTAACCTTAACATACTGTGTTACTTTGATTAAAAAGATCAGGGAAGGCATGAGATATATTAGTATGTGGCCATATATATTACACCCCAATTGTAATCTGGTATAAACACCTCCATAGACCAGAAAATTGCTTGATACTTGGATTTAGGGATAGAAAAATGCTAATGCCAATCTTGACCTGGGCTTATATAGGTAAGAGTCATTTCTGTGAGCTTCAGTGGTAAAAGTACTGGCTGCCTTTCCACAAAGGGAAACGAAATGCCTGTTGAAGCACTAATGCTAACTGCACCCTGAGATAGCCCCGTAAGCGTTAGCCTGAAGAAGATGAGCGTGCTGACTGTGGACAATGGTTTAGAGGAAAGGAATATTTTGATGTAGGAGGGGATAGAAAAAGGAAGTAGTTCCAGAATGACATTAAAAGCATTGCAGGGCTGACTGAAGAATGTCATAGTTACACAGTTCATTCTGGGAATTTTTTGTCTATATTGCTAAATAGTAAAAGTGATATATAAGCAGAGACTAGATTAAATAAATTAATATGGGAAAAAAAATGAACTGAGATGGTAAAATGCTTTTTCAGAAATGTGAACTGTTGGTCTCTTTTTCCAGTGTATTCTGAAGAATTTTATTTACTCATGTGGAGAGGTTAATCTTTCAATCTGTTGACTGATGTCAGTTTAAAACAAACTAAAGGAAATTATATTTCATATTCCTCAGTTTAGAGGTATAAGTAAGAAAAAGAGCTGGGATCATTGCTTTTGGTCCTTATAGTTACCTCTTATGCTATGTCGTGAACTTGTTTCCTCAGGGTGAAGATGTTTGTTAATATTTCTCTTATTTATGTGAATGTACTTAAAGGGGGGTAGGATAAATAAATTTTACAAAACCACCACAGCAAAAGACTTGGCAGTGGATTTTAACAGTATCCGTATTTGAAGAAAGCAATTGTCACCCTGATTTAGGAAACATTCTTTTTTAGAAGGGACATTCATACATTAAAATCAGTTCAGGTGTAATGAAACTCATCTTGTGTGTCTAGCCTTAATGCTTATGTCTCATGAACATTGCTGGAGGTACTTAGCATTTGTGGTATGTAAAAGCTATGCCTTCCCAAAGCGACGATTCTCTAAAGTAAGAAAGGCAACCATTCACCCGGTTAAAAACTAGTGTGCTTGCTGCAGAGGTTATACTGGCTATGATTTTGCCTTTTGTCCTTTCAATGTTTTTGGGTTTCTTAATTACAATTATTTCGCTTTGAGGGAAAGAAACCACCTAATTTAAAAGGTATGTTTAGAAACAGCTTCGAGTTATCAACAGTTTAAAAGCTTTCTGTGTTCTGCTAATAACAAAATTAAATCAATTAGCTTTACTTCTTCCAAAAAAGGACACAATATTAATGAAGCTTGGCTAGAGGTGCTTTAATCAAAAGAAATAATGTGCCCAAGTACAACTGTATGGTGCTTACTTTGAATTACTGTTAATCAGCAGCATTACATGGAAATGTAGGATGTAAGAGATGCTGCTAAGGTTTATTGATTTGCTGCTGCTGACTGACTGACTGATTTTCTCCAGGAATACTAAAGCTTAATTGCATAGTTAGTGTGACCTGGAACATGTTCCTGGTCCACTAATACCCAAGCACTACAGTGATGGCAAGAGTTATTTTGCTAATCTGAATTCTCTCTGATGAAGCAATTCCATTACTTAATTTAAAAACAAAACAAAACAAAACAAAGAACTTTACATGGAAAATGAAATTTCTATTTGTGTCTGATCTGTAGTATCTTGGGCTATGGGGCTTTCTGGTTTTGTCTTTTTGTCAAATCATAAATTTTGTTTCTATAAATGCCATTAATTAACATTGTTTATCTTGTCTATGATACAACTCTGCATGAACTGTGTTTGCCATGTTGCATGTGTTTGCTTTTTACGCAGTCTTCTTGGATCCATTTTCCCAATGCCACGTGTAATCTATGCTATGGCGAAGGATGGGTTGCTTTTCAAATGTCTAGCTCAAATCAGTTCCAAAACGAGGACCCCACTAGTTGCTACTCTATTGTCTGGTGCAGTGGCAGGTGAGACTAAGAGTTGATCCTTGTAAAGAAAGGTGCACTGCTAAACACATTGCATATATGGAAATAAATCACTGTTGTGTAGCTTTGATTTGCTTTGGACTGAAACGATCAAATCTGATTGTCACCAGGTAAAGTAGGCTACCAGTAAAACTTTTCTCTACCACAGATTTTGTATTTGTTGATTAATCTCAAGTGCTTTCAAAGCCTAGGTTCAAAATAAACAACCCAAACCCAAGAACATCGGTCAACCAAACAAAAAAACAAGAGCAGCAACACAGAGCCTAAACCAAAACTATACCTAAACCCATTAACTCTTCCAAGCTTTCTTTTTGTGTAGTTGGGTTTACCAGTAAAGCATTGTGCTTTTAATAACCTGTATTTGAACTATACATTTTTCTGTTCTAGTCTTCTCGGCTCTATGTTCCCTTTGCCCCGAATTCTGTTTGCCATGGCACGTGATGGTTTACTCTTTAGTTTTCTTGCCAAAGTGAGTAAGAGGCAGGCACCAGTTTCTGCCACCTTGACAGCAGGGGTCATCTCTGGTAAGCTCTCAAAGCCTGTGTTACTTAAAACTGAGATTTAAACACTCTATGCATGTGCATGGTACTTTATATTTTTGAAAAGGGCTGCTTGTTAACTTCCCTTGCACGTACAATGGGAATAAAATTACCGAGTAATCAAAGGGTGGAAGAACTCCAGATCTTGCCAATCATGGTGGTGGTGATGTCCTTAATGTCACAGAATTCAAAATTATTTTTTTTTTTAATATTGGCTTCTTGTGTTGTCAATAAGCTTGTTACTTAATCTGGGTCCCTTATGCTGATGCTCTACTTACAGGGTTTCCTACACTTATATATTTATCAACGTCTATAAGGGGGGAAAATAACTGTCACATTTTTTATTATGATACATGAGAAAAAAATCTAAATTTGCAGCAGGATCACCTTTTGTGTAAAATACAAAGATTTTTAAATTGTCTTCTAAAGAAAAAGGATTCTGGTTTTGTATAGGCTTACAAAATTGTGCTTGAGGGATATGTGTGTGTGTTTTGGGGTTGTGTGTGTATACACATACATGTATGCACATACATGCCCACATGTGTTTTAGCATAACAGCATTTTGGGAGCTGTTGCCAACTCTTAATACAAGGAGAAATTTTTAACACGCACCTCTTTCACTTTTGTACCTTCTTGCAGAGGTGCATGTAGTTGTGCTCAAATTTCATTATCTTTTCACTGCGATGTCTAATTACCCAGGAAAACTGGAAGCTCTAGAAGTATTTAACTCAAAGGCAAATAAGTAAGTCTTAAAAGTAATTAAAATATGAAAAAACATGCCTTGTAACATTTAGCAACCCTGCTAAAATTGATATCAAATAAGAAGTTCGGAATTGAAACTAAAATATTATTATTTATAATCAGGGTCATCCTCAGATGCCACAAGACTGGAACTGCTCATGCCCTGTACTTGGCAGTAATGTGGGAAGGCACAGTTATTGTCCAGATAGTTCCCACATGAAGCATCAGTTCCACTTTCTTGGGTCAGAGTACAAATAAATTGCTTAGAATTACTTTTATTGTTTTGACTTTATATTATTTAAATTTGTAATATTGATGTATTCCCCTATAATAATTTGGAAGTGCAAATATTTGGGATGAAATGAACATCTTTATCTGAAATCACAAGGATGATGAGGAGAAAGAAAACCATGTTACCTAGCTGGTAAACTGATACAGTAATATAGCCCTGACTATAGCTATGCAGCAGCCGTCACTTGGACTGCTTTTAGACAGTCTGGGGAATTTGGTGTGTCAACAACTCACCTGAAGACAGTTTAATCTACTGCTGGAGGAGTAATGTCTTCTGTCTTTAAAAAGATGCATATTTAGTAGCTTATGGTCATAGCTTTGCGAGAATAGTTACGGATGTATGCAACAGCTTCTATTATCTGACTTTTCTATTCATTCTTAGCATGGATAGTTTTAAAAATGTTAAAGAGATTAGATGTTTGGCCCCTTAACTATAGTTATCAGGTCAAGACTACAGCTGAATCAATTGTCACGTTATTACTGTGACTTACCTTTTCACAGGTGGTAATTGCGATTGCAAACCTGCACACAGCGAAATGTTTTGGTATCAGTCCAAGGTTTCTTCACCATAAATTGATCTACCGTTGTTTCTTACAATTGGAGTCGAATTAAGAGAGGTGGAAAAGCAATACTGTGTCCTTTTTTCTCTTAGTCAGAAACTTGCAGGCATTTTTCAGTTTGGTTCTAATGTAAAAGAATATTCTGGGCTACAAAGCAGCCTTTCGAAGCTAGAATTAAAAATTAAATAAAGCCACTTACATGAGGTTATAGTAGGTTCGGTTCTTCCTCAGCTTTGCTTACCTATGCTCTTTTGAGCATGCAAAGCTGTGAGGTATTCAGAAATCTTCCCTGTAAATGACTTCTTGGATTTAGGAACATCCACTGTCATTAAAGAAAACAGGATGATCTTCCTTCCTTCATTGGAAAGGGAGACTCCCAGATGAAATAAACCTTCTGTAGTCAGCAGTCTTGTTTTCAGAAAATCACATTTTGCTTTCTCCTTCAGGATCAACTACCAGGGGAATGTGTGTTTGTGCACTTATACACCTATCTACAAATATATTAACAAACATGTAACATAAATATTATCTATAAGTATTTCTGAATATCGAAAAATTTGTGCGTGCATATACATACAGTGTATAAAGGCTATGTTTAATAATTTATTTTGAAGTTGAGATTACTGGTGATTCAAAAGATTAAGTATTTTCAGATTCTTTCTGCATCTCAATAATGTTAATAAAATACAAATATTTTAAGAGGTTCTTTGACCACATATATTTCAAATCAATTAGCATTAGCCTTTCATTTAGTGATGGCTTGCACTAATTTCTTTATGTGTGTCTGTGTGCAAATAGCATAGACCAAAAAAGACATTCCAGAATCTCCAAAAGAATGTGGCATTAGCTTTTATAAACACAAAGACTGCTGTAATTACCCTCAGTATCCTGGAAGTTTCTGCCTCTGATTTCAGTGATCTTAAGAATATTAATTCTTGTGAGATTTTGCTGTCCTTTCCTGAAGGCCACTTGAACTTAACTTTTTTTTAGTAAGATAAACAATTTAAAAAACCCCACAAAACTATTTTATTCGAGAGAACTCCTGAAAGTCCTCTTTACATAGAGCTCTTTCTCAGCTCAGCAGAAATTTTACATACCAGTGACTTACTGGGTCGGACCATTTTTCCCCAGTTTGGCAGCAGAATCCATCCTCTCAGCTTTGGTGAGACTCTGTTGCAGGTTCTGAACCTTATTCTATGAAAATATATTTTGAATGTGGCCCAAATTCAATAAGCCATGTGTGGAAATACTTATGTCCAATAAGTCCAATACGAGTTGCTTGATTATGCAGCATGACTGTATGGCTCATCAGTGCATATCTATATGAATGAGATCCCCCAACTGTAGGGAATTAGGTTTGGGAATGTTGGCGATGACTTCAAAAATGTGTTTTTAAGGATTACCATGATTTCACTCACATTGCTGTCAGTAAAACGATGTAGTTACACTGCAGACAGATTTTAAAATCTTAGCTCTTAGTATTTCTTAATATTAATCTTAGCACTTACCGTTGGACTCCATGATCTTAAAGGTCTTTTCCCACCTAAACGATTGTATGGTTCTATGATTCTATGTCAGCTTCATACAAATTTTGCATTTTCTTTTCTTTTTTAGCTATAATGGCATTTCTGTTTGACCTAAAGGCTTTAGTGGACATGATGTCTATTGGTACACTTCTTGCTTATTCACTTGTGGCAACTTGTGTCCTCATTCTTAGGTGAGTCAAAATCATCCTTTGTATTCTACTGTGCTTTATTTTGTGTTGGTCAGTATATAAACAGAAGTGACATTTGCAGGGTATGTTTCTTGCTAGATAGCTAAATGTTTAAAAATTAGCTGTACGCATCTAAATGATTACTAAGAAGCAGTGACCCATCAAAGAAAACAATGACATATTGTCATATCAGGCAAATCAAAGCTTCATGTGACATCTAGACACCTTTTCTTTTCCAGAAGATGTGTTAGTCCAAGCATTAGTCCCAAAGGTACTAGATGTAATGAATGATATTTTGATATGAATACATCAGGCCTATTACATTGTGGGGGCTGTATGTCAAAGGTGTAGATGTTCTAAGTAGTTCACAGGATGAACAGGTTCAAATAATTGGTTTGTATTACCCTAGTCAGACAAGTGTTTCAAGACGTGATAGCCCTAGAAGAGAGTGCAAATATTATCTCTCAATGAGTGCCATTATCAATACTTGTCAGTAAAACTCTGGTATCTGTTCTGTTTGTAAAGCTACGGAATAATATTAATATATTGGTAGCTGCAGCTCACTTTATTATGTATGGCTTTTTGTAACTTAAAAAAATCAGTCTTTATTACTTAAGGCTAAGTAATTAACTTTGAAAAGTATAATGGTTTAAATTCAGCTCAAATTCAATGTTGCGATAATTTACACTTTGAAAGAGAAGACTATTTTGCCAGTTAGGCCTCTTACCCGATGGGAAGCAAGTCAGGAAGAAGGTCCCCTACCCCTTCCCTGCCACTGACCACCAGACCCTGTCCCCTCTTTTTGTATGAGACTGGTCATTTATCTGACCCGTTGGTGCATTCACGTAGCTTAAAAAAATGCCCGAAAAAATCCCCAAACAAACCCAGCAAAAAAGTGAGTTGCCATTGTTTGTATATGATAGTGACTAATAATACATGCTGTTGCAGTGCAGTTATAAAGTGGGACATTCTGAATCTCTACTGGAAAGAATTTAGTACTTATATACATTCCTCGAGTCACACTGCTTCAAATCCCAAAGTAAGCTTTATTTTTTTATTATCCTGTTTGTTTTATGCATAGATACCAACCCAGTTTAACCTATGAGCAACCAAAATACTCTCCAGAAAAAGCAGCTTTGGCTGCACCTGAAAAGGAATCTGCAGTAAGTGAATCACAGATACATATGATAGAAGAGAACCACTTCAGTCTTAAGGCCCTGATTAATCCATCCAGTTTACCTACTGAGCAGACTGCAACTACCGTTAACTTTTTAGTGGGTCTTTTAGGTAAGTGTTCAGCTGTCCAAATTCATGTAATGTATTAACATAAATAATGGAATTTTATTAAAGACAAAATTAAAAATCCAATGATAACATGCCTTCCTTCAGTCATAATTAATGTGTCATTCCACAGAGTGCTTTTATACTTCTTGACGGATCTAATCTGTCATCTACTACTATATGTTCCCTTAATTAAACATTTTCATGGTAACATTTCATACTGAAAACCTGCTATCATTCTTCTTAAAAGTCATGTCCTCTTCAATGCAGAGATTAAGTGACTTCTTTCCCATTTCCATCATTTTATTTTTCACGCAGCTTTCTTGATTTGTGGCTTGAGCATCCTCACTACTTACGGGATTCATTTCATTGCTAACTTGGAGCCCTGGAGTATTTGCCTTCTTGCTGTGTTGGTGGTGTCCTTCATAGTTACCATTCTCCTCATCCAAAGGCAGCCTCAGAACCAGCAGAAAGTGGCCTTTATGGTGAATAACATCCGCTATGTTATTCTCTAATGAGAGGTTTGGATGGATTCTGAAAACTGGGAGAGGGGCAGAGAGAGAGTGATGGTCCTTTTTCAGGCAGCGTTTCATTACTGCACTGCCACTATTGCAGTTCACTTTTTGGTGAAAGTAAGGGTAGTGGATGCTCACAGCTGAATCATCGGCATGTGCAGTCCAGTCCAGATCTTCTCAGGACTACAGAAGGGGTTTCATTGCCCACAGACTGAGATGTGTGACATCTATAGGAGCATGGCT
The DNA here is from genome assembly GCF_011004875.1 of Balearica regulorum gibbericeps. Lineage (NCBI taxonomy): Eukaryota > Metazoa > Chordata > Aves > Gruiformes > Gruidae > Balearica > Balearica regulorum. The sequence goes on along the minus strand of NC_046187.1, from coordinate 49,325,702 downwards.
GCAGAAAATGGTTGCACCACTGATGTTGGTGTGAACAGCTGCTATTGCAACTAGTGGATCTGACAGCACAGATCTTCTGGGTACCCTTTTAGACACATCCCCAGAGCGCACCTTGTGGAGACCCAAGTAATTTTAGACCTCAATTTAAGTGCTTAGAAACTGGAAAATAATTCAGAAACTGATTAGCATGCAGTGACTTGTCTGTGTTGTGTCCAGTGATTTGGACCACTGTACAGTTTGTATCTACCTGTCTTTCATTTCGAGCTTTCACTTATGTTCTAAGATCAGTTATTTATTGGAAATAATGAAGTATCGTGATGAAGGTCAAGGCATCTGGTGGAATTGGGGAGGGGGGCAATTCAGAAAGAAGGAATATAAAAAAATATACAAATAATATTTTTTCAGCTGTAGATTCAGCAATTCATTAGTATATTTCAGCACAAACAAAGGTTTTTCTTCATAGCCTTAGAGAATATATTTTTAAAAGAATTTATTTTAAAAGTTTAAGATCTGTAGAAATCAGTGGTTAAACCCAGTGAGAACGAAAATTTCACATTTCAAGAATAAAATTTTCCTATTCTTTTTAGTGAGCAGATGTGTCACCTCTAGTTTGTGTAGGAAGTGTGACATGCAAGAAATTACATTTAATGCTACAGGCATATTAAATATTTCCTTTTAGGTTCCACTGTTGCCATTTTTGCCATCCTTCAGTATCCTGGTAAATATTTACTTGATGGTACAATTAAGTGGAGACACTTGGATCAGATTTAGCTTCTGGATGGCACTTGGTAGGTACTTCTGTTTATTTCAATCACCCCTTATGTTAGGACTGATAAATCCCATTTTAGAACATTTTATTCTCATCTTTTAAATATTTGAACGAAAGTCCGTGTTTTAATAAGTCAGCTGATACTTGCGATCAAAATGAGAGCATGCCTCAGAAGGGGTATTTATTATGAAGTCAAAATTGTAAATACAGTTTTGAGGTAATAGAAAGAATCAAAGTTATAGGACTAATTCCAATAAGCCACAATTATTTTTTTTCCTAATAAATATAGCTAAAATTTTGCAGAGACCTGTTTGTAACAGTTTTCTTCCCAGTACATCAGTCATTCTCCTTTAAGATATGGAAAATTGTATTAATTCCATCTAGACATAAATTAGAGATAATAGTTTCCATGACCTATTAGAGCATTCAATTACACAAAAATGATGCACTGTGATGTAGTGCCTGCATTATAAATAGAAACAGGGAAGACCTGAAGCATGAGCTCTGATTCAGATATCATAGAATCACAGAATCATAGAATGGTTTGGGTTGGAAGGGACCTCAAAGATCATCTAGTTCCAACCCCCCTGCCATGGGCAGGGACACCCTCCACTAGATCAGGTTGCCCAAAGCCCCATCCAGCCTGGCCTCGAACACTTCCAGGGAGAGGACATCTACAACCTCTCTGGGCAACCTGTTCCAGTGCCTCATCATCCTCACAGTAAAGAATTTCTTCCTCATATCTAATCTAAATCTACACTCTTTTAGTTTAAACCCCTTACCCCTTGTCCTATCACTACACTCCCTGATAAACAGTCCCTCATAATCTTTCCTGTAGGCCCCCTTCAGGTACTGCAAGGCCGCAATTAGGTCTCCCCTGAGCCTTCTCTTCTCCAACCTGAACAACCCAAATTCTCTCAGCCTGTCCTCATAGGAGAGATGCTGCAGTCCTCTGATCATCTTTTTGGCCCTCCTCTGGACTCGCTCCAAAAGCTCAATGTCCTTCATGTACTGGGGACCCCAGAGCTGAGTGCAGTACTCCAGGTGGGGTCTCACAAGAGCAGAGTAGAAGGGCAGAATCACGTCCCTTGACCTGCCGGCCACACTGTTTTTGATGCAGCCCAGGACATGGTTGGCTTTCTGGGCTGCTAGTGCACACTGCCAGTTCATGTTGAGCTTTTCATCAATCAACACTCCCAAGTCCCTCTCCTCAGGGCTGCTCTCAATCCATTCCTCACCCAGCCTGTAGTTGTGCTTGGGATTGCCCCAGCCCATGTGCAGGACCTTGCACTTAGCCATGTTGAACTTCATGAGGTTCACATGGGCCCACCTCTCAAGCCTGCCAAGGTCCCTCTGGATGGCGTCCCTTCCCTCCAGTGTGTTGACCGCACCACACAGCTTGGTGTCATTGGCAAACTTGCTGAGAGTACACTCAATCCCACTGTCTGTGTCGTCTGTGTTGCCGACAAAGACGTTAAACAGCGCCGATCCCAATACTGACCACTGAGGAATGCCATTCATCGCTGGTCTCCACTTGGACATTGAGCCGTTGACCACAACTCTTTTGAGTGCAACCATCCGGCCAATTCCTTATCCACCGAGTGGTCCATCCATCAAATCCATGTCTCTCCAATTTAGAGACAAGGATGTCATGTAAGACAGTGTCAAATGCTTTGCACAAGTCCAGGTAGATGACATCAGTCACTCTTCCCTTGTCCAACAACACTGTAACCCCATCACAGAAGGCCACCAAATTTGTCAGGCACGATTTGCCCTTAGTGAAGCCATGTTGGCTGTCACCAATCACCTCCTTATTTTCCATGTGCCTGAGCATAGTTTCCAGGAGGATCTGCTCCATGATCTTGCTGGGCACAGAGATGAGACTGACCAGCCTGTAGTTCCCTGGGTCTTCCTTTTTTCCCTTTCAAAAATGGGGGTTATGTTTCCCCTTTTCCAGTCAGTGGACTGCCACGACTTCTCAAATACGATGGTGAGTGGCTTGGCCACTTCATCCACCAGTTCCCTTGAGACCCGTGGATGCATCTCATCAGGTCCCATGGAGTTGTGCACCTTTAGGTTCCTCAGATATTCTTGAACCTGACCTTCTCCTGCAGTGGGCAGTTCTTCATTCTCCCAGACCCTGCCTTTGCCTTCTGCGACCTGGGCAGTGTGGCTCGAGCACTTGCTGGTGAAGACTGAGGCAAAAAAGTCATTGAGTAATAATACCTGAAGAATAAACTTTTTTTGGAAAATACATTCAGCCAGAGAGTAACACCTAACTACCTTTTGATGCACTACTTGCCTAAAAACCCTATTAACTTTTCTTTTTTCCTTTTGGAAGGTTTCCTCATTTACTTTGCTTATGGCATCAGGCACAGTCTTGAAGGTCATCGTAGCGATGGAGATGACTATTCTTGTTCAGAAAATAGTGGCTTGCAGGAAAAGAACCCTGTGGAAGAAGTGGACGAACCTGAAAATGCAAACGAAAGTGATCAATTTCTTGCACATGAGAGGACAAGTGAATGTTAATCTATGTAAACATACAGGTCTTTTAAACCTTTAATTGACATTTTACTTGCGGACTGAAATTTCAAAAGCTTTCTGCCAACATTGTGGCTCTTGAAAGTGTTTACTACAAGGCCTGGCTGGTATTTTGGACAAGCTGCTAATCCATCTTCACCATTTCAGAACTGACAGCATGGAGATTAATATTTAAATTAAAAAACAAACAAGAGAAGTACCTTTTGGCAAGCAAAAATTTGGATGCATTGTTTGAACTGTCATCCAAAATGACTGGCAATCACAAAATATGAAGAATTTTAGAACTGCCTGCAAGAAGTTCTGAATATTTGACACTGCATTGTGAACACAAGTGCCTTTCGTACCTTCTCCTTACCTCTATTACGTGTTTTGGTCACAGTCTAATAGGTCTGGAAAATATCTGCAAATGGTAATTGTACAGATCTGATACTTTTTGCAAAAAGTAGAGGATCATATATTTATATCAAAAGAAATAATTGCTTACCCTTACTAATCAGTAGTCATGGAGAACTCAAACAGTGAAGATACTTGAAAGGCTTTTACTTCCTCTAAATAGTATTCAAGATTTCTACTTATGTGAATTCCTTTCCTTTCAGAGATGGTGTGTGTATAAAATAATACTCCCAAGAGGAGTTATGTTGTTTTCTGCAAAAGCACCTAGGAAATAATCTGTTGGTCACAGTACTGACAGTGACATTTGTATGTGATTTAGCAAGTATTGTGCTTTTGATTTCAGAAGGGCCAGGATTTTATCCCTGACAACCTAATTTGGTACTTACATGCAGCAGTCATCAAGTTTTCCTCCTTACTACTCATTTATTCCCCCGTACTTTCTTCTCCCTTATCATGTGCCAGAGCTGATACTTCTGAGATTAGTTGTTACACATTTTTTCTCCTCAGAAAAATTAATGTGCAAAATTCCAGGGAGGTTAAAAAACCAGAGGCCCAGGCTTTAGAAAAAATCCTCATCAAAACAGTATTTCAGTGCTTCACTAAGCCTTAAACATATGTTAGCACAGCAGTTTTTTGTAAGCCAAGCCTACATCCACAAATCCATTCATGTGGGTAGGATCTCCAAATACTTATTTATGTAAAGAACCAAATTGTTGCTGCGTTGCTGGGTAAACAATTATTTTAAAGCTAGTGAAAATGGAAACTGTTCTTTCAACATAAAAGTCATGTTATCTGTCAAAGGCACCCAGATATTTTACTTTTTCTCAGCAAGTAGTAGGCTCAAGTCCCATGAAGGATTCCACAATATGAAGTTATTTTGCAAGAATGTATTTATAAAAAACTTCCCTAAAGTACGAACTGTCTTGGACTTTGTCAGGGAGAGTTTCAATCTGTTGTCGGTACTAATCATTGGTATTAATCTCTGTTGTAGGTATAAAAACTTCAGTTCCCATGAGAGCTACGTTGGTTGACAGTGAAAAGCACCTTACATTTTTACAACAGCTGGAATTTCACACACACAAAAAAAAAAAGAAAAAGAAAAAGAAACTAGTTAGGCTGCTTCTGTCTCTCTCCTGTTCTTTTTCACAGCAATAGATTCATGCTTTTTAATCTTAAAACAACTTCTGTTGTTGTAAGAGGGTAGCATGCCTAAATGTTAAAGGGCAGGAGAAGTGCTTCTTGATAGAGGACCCTACAACAGGCTGATCTTCTACCCTGGGGCAGGTCTGAGGTTTTCAGCCTGATCCTTTCTTCTCTGCTTGATCTGGGAGAAGAGGCTCCTGCACTGCTGGCAGCAGCAAGTGGACAGATGTGGACAGATGTGTGCTGTTGCACCAGTGGCCTCTCCTGGCTACTCAGAGTTAGGAGTAGCGATCTGAAAATGTGAGAGGCATGCAATAGGTAAAACACCTACCTCTTAACTGAGTTTCCAGTATATCCATCCTCTAACTGCAACTGCTGTTGTCCTAAGGACTGTTCTAGCGATTGGTGGTTCTTAAAAATGGATGGGACACAGAGGATGAGGATAAACTATCGCGTAGGTGGCAATGGGATACTGTTTTTTAATAAATCATAATCCATCCAGACTTGATCATAAGTTATAGCCACTTCTTTCCAAAATCCATCATTGTTTACAAGATGCCATTAAAGAAAGACTCAAATCTCAGATTAATACGAGTAGATGATCTGCTAAGTAAATGGATAAGAATTCTCAGGGCAGTTCCTGGAGCTATTGATAATTTTCAGTACCTCTATTCAGTGAATGAAAGAACTGTCTGTGTCAGTTGGATCTGCTATTTTAATTGTAATTCTCAACTGGAGTCCATTTTTATGCCAAAAATGACAAAAGAACTATATGTTTGTGTTTGAAATATTAGAAATTTAAGACTTTCCAGGGTCTTGAAAGGAATACAATATAGTAATCCTTAGATATGTCAAAACAAAGGTTTTATTTTAAAGTAACCAAAAAATTGAGTAAATTAATGTATGTTCTGTGTTTTTAATCCCACAAGTATTTGAAATAGAGAAGCTGATACTTTTCCTGAAGCATGGCTTCTTCAGTGGTTGTACTTTCACAGGACATTGTTAACCTGTCTTGCCTAATACTCTTAAATCCTCAGCTGTAAAAAATGCCATTGCTGTGGGATCAAGTCAGCAGTGCTCAGGCAAAGCTTTTGCATGACATTGTTACAAGCCTGCAGTGAAACACAGCTCCTTTAAAATTCCTTATGCATCTTGGTGTGTGGGAAGCACAGACTGACTTTTTTCTATGGTTGCTGATGCCACAGAGCAGGCAAGCCAGGCTCCCAAGATGAAACTGCTGCTGTTCTGTGATATGCAAGGAAGATCCCATTCCCTCCCAAGGCCATCGTATAGAATGTATGTGTGCACACCTGTCTATATGTTTGCATCTGTCTGACATTAGCCCATTGTGATTTTGATGTACTGATTAAAATAATTTCTATACTGCACTGGAATTTTCCTTTGAAGGGATATTGTCAATATAACAAACTTCTGACTAAGGCAAGTGCTAGCTAAAGCTTCTGGAGATAATTAGAGAAAATAAACTTTCCAGGTTATTTACTTAATGGATGTGTCAGCACTTTGTGTATTGACAGTTTCTCCTTTCTTTTGTGTGAATATTTCTCCCCCTGCCTTGTTAGAGAAATTAGTTATATAAAAATAGAAGAATGTGCCTGTACAAATGTTGCTAAGGGAGATGGGAGCAGCTGCAGCACAGGAACTATCCACTTAACTAATGAGATACAAAATGAAATGAAAGTAAAGTCATTGGCTATTCTCAGTTGCTTCAACTGTGCAAAGGTTTTTTATACGTGTGTACAGTTGAAGTCATTATTAGTCAGTGGCTGAGTAAGAACATGACAAGCCAGAAGTAAGATATTTATGCTAATTTTAGTATGCATTTGTATATGCAATCTTGAAATTCCAGATCCTTTACTGGGATTTTGCAGGAGCAGGCCACGTGAAGGACAGCCATGCTAGTCCTTACACAGGAGCCATGTATGAAACAAACCCTAATTTTGTTCTCATGTTTGCTGTACATCTGTATTTGCTGAGAGAGCAGCTGAAAGCACAAGTCTAGTGGAATTAAATACTTGCTGTTATTTTTTAATGTAGTTGTTGATATTGTAAATTGTTCGTGCAAATAATAATGGTATGTGTTAACACAAAATATCTATTATCGGAGATAGCTTATTGTTGGGTTTTTTTCTTCCTTTGTGGAAAAAAATCCTCCAAAACCTGTATTTGCATTGTTACATTCTGGATGTGCCTTTACATAAAGGAATTATTCTTATCTAGTTGGATTTAAGAAAGTAAGCCAAAGCATATTTAAGGGAGCACAAATAAATCTTTTTGTTCTGAGCGATAAGAGATAACATTTCAGTATAATTCACGTTAAACTATCTTCTTGTGGTATTCCAGTCCTAATTCTGCCGTAGGAAATTTTATGAGGTATCCTAGATTTCATTGTCTGTTATCTGGATAAAACTATTCTGTTAATAATAGTACGCTTTTTCCTGCACAACAAATGCCAGTTAGTATCTGAAATCTTTCATATTATGTTTATGTGTCACCATGTGTTAAAGCCATTTATATTACCTGCTGTTAGAGAATTATCAAATTATCAGTAATAAATGTCATTACTAATGATGTAGGGTTACTTAAGTACTTACTTAGGAATTTAACTATGCCATCCAGAAACTTCAAATGATACAACGAATTTAGAGGCAAAACTTGGTAAAGCTTAAGTATATATTCTGTATTTTATTAGATGATAAATGTACAAGTCTAGCCACCTTTCCCCTAAAATTTATGCAAAGATATATGTATTTTTTAAGAAATAAAAGGCATCTTGTTTTCAAGGAGGTTTTAGTAAGTACCAATATCAGACGTGCTGTAAGCATCCTGAGATACTGAAAGCTGAACAACTGAAATCTGTGACATTGCAGGAAATCTGTGTGGGACTGTGCAATTGTTTTAATCAGGTGTGATGCCTTTGGCATTGAGGTGTATTTTGTACCGTAGGAATTTAATTCACGTGATAGCCGACATGTGTTACTTGATTACATAAAAAAGAAAATAAAAGCATCTTTTAATGCTTTTGGACCCTAATTCTTCCTAGACTTGCCAGGAAGTTTGTACAAATTGTAGTATGCTCATTGAAAGCATTGGGATTACTCAGTGTTAGGCAAATAGATATTTTACTGGAAAAGCAGGTGGTATTTCACATAGTGTAGAATCTTTGTATTTAATTTCTCGTACCTTTAGTATTTCTTTCTGGTACATGTTTTGAGGACCTCTGATTTTTTTAATAGTTGGACCTTTCCAAAGCTAAACATAATGCCTTTACCATCTCCTGATCTATTTTCCATTTATTTTCAAAATCAAACTCCTTAACATTAGCCAAGTTGAAGGATTTCTGTGCAGAGACATGCATTACAAAGAACTATGTATATATATATAATTATTTTTCTTGTCAGTTGGACAAATTCTGTTGTCTTTGTATGTTTTCATTGAGCCTTGTGCCAGGTAAACTCCAGCTTCACCATGTTTAGTTGGAGTCAGGACAAAGGATAAAAGGATTTGAATGTTTAGGAGGGCTTTTTTCTTTTGTGTTACCAGAAAGTAAAGCATGAAATACATGTTACATATCTTTAAAAATAGTTATGTGTGCATTATTTTAAAAAACATTAGTGTTCATATTCATTTTAACTTTTATTTTTGTTCATATGTACATTGTAGTGATTATTTCTGTATTATATGCTGCTGAGCATTTAAAATGTAGATAGAATGATTATGATGTGACTTAAAAGATAAATTTGTATTTCTTTGAAATGCTCTACCAAAATGAAAAGTCTTGAATTTTTATGAATGTAAAAATGCTTACATTTAAGAATATGGTGCTTGTTTTTTCACTTTTACCATAGAATTGTAACCAGTGATATTTTTAGTTACCTTTGTTCCAAATTCTGATGGAAATTACATTGCTCTTCACCTACTGTAAAATGTGCTTCACAGGATAACAATTGTGCATTTGTTCCATATTTTTTAAATAAAGCTGAATATCACTTGTATGTACTTCATACAACTGCTCTAACTTTAACCACCACTATAATTTTAGTAAACACTGAAGTAATATAGCGACTTAACAACCATTAGTGTGTCAGATATCTAATGTCATGACATTATACAAATCATAACTAATTTAAAATAAATAACATGATAGCTTCTATGGATTTTATAGAGGGGAAAAAACAACCATGTTTTATGCTTAAATCTTTCACTTTTCTGTAACTGTGGAAATGGGGATAGTAGCAGTGTTTGTTTCATACTTGCTTCCAAGCACTCCAGAAGTCACTGAAATAGAGAATAACACCCTTTGATTTGGGCATTTTGTCTTTCGGTGCCAAACCAGAGATGATGTTAGGTTTGATTTCCAGAGACAGTGAGTAGCCCTCAGTGTTCATGGTGCTCAGCTTTCTGAAGCACCAACCCTTGTCCTGGCAGCATCCAACCTCAGAGTTGGATGGATAAACACACTGTTGTCTCCTTTTCGGAAAAAAAAAACCCAAACAAAAAACCAACACCAAAACACCAAAACTGGGCAATGGATAACAATAGCCTTGACACTGAGAATCACACTCCCAGGGCAAGCTTATCATCTGGGACTGTTTTTAAAGACATTTGGGTAGTCATATTTGTTCACAGACTTAAGAGTAGCTATGATTTTGGGTTTTTTTCTGAGGTATACTGCAACTCTTTTATATAATTCCTTATACAGTTTTCAAGTGATTGCCATCTTATCATACATACTGATTTACTAAGACTGATCTTGAAAACCTGGGTTCATGGAAGCAGTGGGAATATAGCCACTGATTTAAATGAGGACAAGAGTCATTCTGCAAGCATCACATTTAAAGCATTGACCTGAAAAGATGTATTTAAGCTATCAGTTTACTCATGTGGAGAACTGGGGTCATTACATGTAGGTTTACATTAGTTCTTCTGATAACTATAAATGAAGATGTAACTAGGTTTTTGTGCATATCCATGTAAAGCTAGGAAACTTAAAATTCATAAAAATCTTTCTTCATTGTATATCTGTATCGGAAAAAGGTATATGTCAACTTAAATATGTCTTAAAATCAATTTCTGAGTATTATTTCCAAGTGCTATTACCATATTTTCAAAAATATACTAATATTTGGAACTCAGTCACCATTAGACCACTGACCTACCCTGTGTATTGAAAGGAAAGGGAAAATTGACTTAGGAAGGCAACTAAGAATTGCAACTAGCAGTTTTGCAGACAATAGGAAAAAACAACCACTCTTCATCAGAAGCAAGAGCTGTGAAAATTTCCAATGCAAATTTACAGTTTATATTACACATAATTTCGGAGTTATCTCTGAGATTCCTTTCCTTTAAAACAAAGACTGATAACCTTTTCAGTTTAAAGGGGGAAATAATCTTAGACTTTTAAAATAGCCTGTAGCAACAAAAATGCCATTTTTCTTGATTTGTTACAGGTAATGGACAAAATGTTTAGGATATGCTGATGTATATTCAGGTCATTGCATAAAACCCCTACAAAGTTCTAGGCAGAACTGTAATAGGGCTGTAGAATGAAAAAGAGACCATGAAATTTCAGCATCTTACTCTGCACCTGGGCCCTACTGGCTGCTTTACCACTAAGTAGACACTTAATCCTGGGGTATCTCAGCAGGCTCAAGCAAGCAGGTCTCTGAACTCTGCATGTGTATGTATTTATGAGGGCAGGGGACCATTATGTATATCCCTTCTCATTTTTTTTTTAATGGATGTTGACAAAGCCTAGACTTCCTTTAAGATTTGTAAATGCTCTACTCTCATATCTACTATGGCCCCAGAGCTGTGGCCAGGGAGACCATTCCCCATTTACTTCATTCTGATTCATGCTGAACTTGTCTACTACAGGCTCTGCCTGTGACCTCTGACAGCCATTATTTTTCCTCCTCCCAGTCCAGTGTCTTCACCTTGCCCTACATCTACCTTTGTGATCCTTCCTGTCATATTTCCCCTACCCTCCACCAAGGAAATACTCAGATTTCAAGAAACAGCTTTTGACAGCTCAGTGTGGGTATAAACATACATGCAGCAAACATCAAATTTACCATGTTCATCTCTTAGCAGTGAAGACATACCTGCACCTTCTTGATGTGTTTCACACAGGCATCAATCGTACATGAAGACTGTCATGACTACGGAGCCCCAAATAGCAACACATCGATCCTTCCTCTATTTTTCCAATGTGAGGGAGCTCTTCTTAAGCAGGCTTTTGGGAATCTCATTGCTGTGGCAGACTGGAATGAGTGCAATAGTTTGAAGTTATAATGTACTTTTACTGTCTTAGGCTAACACTGATCTATGCCTGATGCCCATCCGTAGGGTCACCTGTGATGTATAATAACCTGTACAGCTCTCACACTCTGCTCTGCTCCCTGCTCCCCTCTGCAGATCTGGCTCCCAGCCCAATGGCAACCAACAGTTTGCACCCACACAAAGCCACGTATGGCAAAGACTAGCTGCCACCAATGAGCTAATTCAAGCAATAAACTTCCACAGGTGTCCCTGAGGTTGAGATTATTTGGGATGGAGCTCTGTTCCTGTCCTGAACATGGAGTCCTGTGTGAGTGTGCTAGGCCTGCGCAGCTTGGGCCAGCGATGGCTGGGGAAGGGGGCTGTAGCTGTCCTCAACCGCCCAGTGCGGAGCTCCGGAGGAGATAGAGCCCTGAGCTGCAGAGGAAGGCGTTCAGGCTGGACACAAGGAGCCGAAGCCTTCGCCCCCGCGAGCGGTGAAGAGCCGTAGCAGGTGCCCTGGCCTGCGAGGGCAACCCACGGCGGACACCCGCCCGGCGGGCGTCGCGGGTCGTTCCTCCGTCAGCGAAGCAGCGCGGGTGGCGGCGGCAGCGGCCTCTGGGGCAGCACAGCCGCGACGCGCTTTCCCCCGGCGGGGAGCCCCGAGCGGGGAGCCCCGGCACCGGCCAGCTCCTCCCCGCGCCGCCGCCCGCCGAGGCGCCGCGGGGCCGCCCCCCGCCGCCGTCGCCGCGCCCGCCCGGCCTCAGCCTAGCGCCTCGGCCGCTCCCGCCATGCGGCTCTGGGTGCTCCTCAGCCTGCTGCTGCTGCAGGAAACGCTGCCGCACGGTGAGCCGCGACCCCCACCTCCCTCAGCTCCACCGCCCCGCCCGGTTCCCCCACTTTGCGAACCGTGCCGGGCTTCCCTGACTGGCGGGCCGCCTCCCCCGCACTCAGCGCGGTCGCCCCTGCCCCTCGAAGTCGGTGGCGGGCACCCGCGGCCGCCCCCCCCGCTCTCCCCGCCATGAGCAGCCCCCGGGGCAGGGCCGGGAGCCATCTCGGGGGCGGCGGTGGCGGGACTCTCTCGTCCTGCGGGGCAGAGGCGGCGGGAAGGCGGGTTGCTGTCTTGGTCTGCGGCCAGCAAGCCGCCGAGGCTTTCCGCCGGAGACCGAGAATGTGGTTTTATCCCATCTTGAGGTTTTGGGCAGAGGCGTTTGCAGCAACTAGGTGCCACCCGACGCCGTTTCTTTTTAGGGTCGACATGTAAGTCCGCGCTTAAGTCCCCATGCCTCGGCCGGAGAAGGGTCAGTGCTGGACGTGGTGCTCGGGTTTAAAAGAAGGGGAAAAAAAATTAATGTTTTTTTGCACAGTTGTTTGTTTGTGGAGAGGACCAAACTTTACTTGTAACTCGGTTTCAGGTTATGAAGTTTTGGTGGGGGACGAGGCAAGTTTTTGACTGGAAAGGGACATTTGTAACCAATCTGTCACCTAAATAGACTTTAGGCAAAAGAGAGGCTGTTTCCGTTTTGCAAAGTGCAGATAAACTTACTAAATGTTCTTCAGAAGAAACAAACAAAAAATAATTCCTTTATTTGTCACCACGAAAGGGCTTGAGGAGCAAGGCCTGTGTAGCCCATGAAGGGGTTTGTGGAGAAATCGCCTCTGAGGTACACAGTGATGGGCAAACAGGCAGTTACCACAAGTGGCCCAGGAGGTCATAAAGAAAAAATTATTGTAAGAACCTAAAAAATCTTTCACCTGAGAACTGTTAAGCACTGAAAGATGTCGTCGGAGGAGGCTGTAGAGTCTCCACCCTTTGTGATTGTCGGAGCTCAACCGAACAAAGCTCTGAGCAGCTGAATGGGGGTGGGAAGGGACTGCCAGAAGTCCTTTCCAGCCCAGTTTTTCTTACCGCTACGTGCAAAGGAATTGCACTCTGCACCAGTGGGGTGTGGGAGAGGATTTCTGCTGAAAGACCGGGTCTGTGGGGGTGCACTACCACATGAAGAAAAGTGTTTTCTATTTGAGAAATGGACAATAAAAACACAGAATGAGAAATAGTTGTAACTTGAGCAAAAGATTCCCCAGGCCTATGTTTTTCTTAGTTTGTGTAGTTTATGCCAAGGTTTGACTGGGTGCTTCACCCTGTGTCATGCAGAAGCTTAGCTATGGGAGAAAGTAACCTGGTGTATTTAATGACAGTTCCTTGTCTAAAGCTATAGGTACAAGTCCTAAGGTAGACATTGTGATTTCAAAATATCCTTCTGAATTTAGTGCATTTTAGCTTACAAACAGTGAAATACGTCCCTCCAGATTGTCCATGTGAGTTGGTGTGTCAACTTGTATTGTCTATGAGTGTTGGTTTGGATGATTCACTTTTCAGATGAAGTACTACAAATAGAGATGTGTCCAATCTGTTTTGTTCTATTAGTTGTGATCACAAAGACTCTTCCCTCTCATCTTAATCCTGGTGTTTAAGAATTATTCTTTGTGGTAACCTCACACTTGATTTTTTTTTTTTATGACAGAAGAATTCATCAGTATCAATGAGAGTTCATGCTGCCAAGATATGCATGTGGATATAAGTGATGACTCGAGTCAAAACTGGGTGCTTTCTAGCATTACGTGACTAACACTCATTTGGGGATTGTTGTGTATGTAGCTTCTGTGAGAATAAGGGGCAGACAAACATTAAAGGATAGGATGAGACAAATACTGTGAATCAGGAGCAGAAGTGCTGCGTGGTCTATTTCTGAGACATATCAATGCATAGTCTCCTCCTTCAGCATGATGAGATGGTAGGAGCCCTGAATGTACTGTTGCAGAGCAAGTGAGTACAGTGCATCTTGGAACTGACATTAGGAGCTGATCAGAGGTAGAAAGGAGGAGTTTTTTCAATTAATATTTTTCTACTAAGTCTTAATTTTATTATCCTTTAATAAGAAATGCCATTTCTGGATGAAAACAATGAGCAGTCCGCAAAAAAATCTGATGAGATGGTAAAGTATCCCAAACATGGCATATTCATGTAATTGCATAAATGGGCTAGTTGAGTTGTTCCCTTCCCTGGGAGAGTCTTGCTGTTTGGGTAAGGAGATGGGGGAATCTGTGTGGTGGATTCTCTGTTCTTGGAGGGATTGGATTGTGTGTCCTCTTTATCTTAGCTGATAGACTACTGTACCAGTTAATTATTTGGCATACAGATACTTGATTCAGTGCTGAGAGAAGGCAGGATTGTGAGGTGCAGAAGTGGTGGCATCAGTAGATACCCGGACAGACTTACAGGGAGTGTTGGGGAGGAGTGTGGTCACAGCTTGCTTGGAAACTCACCTCTCGAGGAGGTGCAGCAGAGGGGCAAAACTAGGATTTCTGTGTAGGTAGATAAAAGCTGCTCTGATGGTGTTTCCTGAAATGCCCCTGCTGTCACCTGCAGGGAAAGAGAAGGTCAGACAGACAAGAGTCTCACTGTGTAACTGGGAGTGTGGTATAGGAGGAAAGTGTTCAAACTCACTGCGAAATACAGAAACGTGGAACAGAGGGAGCTTGTGCGCAGACGAAAAACTTCAGCTAGAGAAAATCAAAACCAGGCTTCTGGCACTTAAAATTGAAAAGCTTTCATAAGGGAGTCTTTAACAGTTTCTTAAAGGCAGAGTATCAGGTGTGGCAGAGCACACAGTTTGGGATGATACATTTCCTTGGGGTGAGGTTGTAAGATCTGTGTGCCTTCAAACAAATGTCAGGATTGAGGTTGGCAGAATGTAGTGGAAATGGCAAAGAGTAGTTAGAATAAATAATCTTATTTCAATAGGGTTTGGGGGAAAAGAAAAAAAAAAAGAAAAAAGTGGCTGGACCGAAGCTTGTGTGCTTCTACAAACAAATCTGGAAAGTACAACAGAGAACTGTAACAGCTGGTTTGAAATGGGAATGGTTATCCAAAAGGCTTATCAGGCCTGCCAGTGGAACCTTCTAATGCTAGGGCACAAATTACACAGGAAATATGGAATAGCTCAACCCAAAGGAGAAGTGGCAGTATGTGTTGAAGAAAGCTTTAGTGTTAAATCTGATTCCTGGTGGGTTTTGTCAGTAAAAGTCATCTGGACTGAAATACCAGCCCTGTGGAGAACAACCAGCCTGGTTGCTGACTACCCAACGTGATGGAGGGAATGACCACTCTGTTAAGGAAAATCAGAGGGGCAGCAAGGACTGGATAGAAAAGCAAAAGGAAGAATTGCTTACCCTCGCATAGGCTGGATCGCACACGTCAGAGTGTGTCGCCAAGTGCAATTGTTTAGATGCCACAAATTATGACTTCTTAGAGCTGCTACTCGGAGAACCCCCGAGAAAAGCAGAAGTTCTTGACTTGATCTGGAGCAGTACTCAGGTAATTGGATTCAGATGTTGCTTTAGAACAGCCAGGCTGTAGTTTTAATATTCTTGCAGGAATAATAAAAGCCAAAGAAACAACTGATGCATTTAATTTCAGAAGGGGAAATTACATAAGATGAGGAGGCTCATTAACTCACATATGGGTTAAATATAAAAACCAGAATAAGGCAGACGAAAAGAGTTTCAGAAACAGCTTGCAAAAGGAATAAAACCAGACATAAATCCTTTTCTTCTGATGTGCTGGGATGGGTCAGGAAGGGACGGCAGCAAAATTTGTAAGGCTGGGAGGAATGAGGGATAAGAAAGAACATCTACAGAAAGTAAAAAAATTAAAAACTTAATTATTTGTGTGCACCCATGTTTACTATGGAGGTGCTTAGGGAGGTTTTAATGGAAAATGGTGACATGATAAGCATATCAGAAACTTTTGAGTGCAGTATCCTACTGAGCACTGTAATAGCAGGCTCCAGGACAGAATCTTTCTCTATGAGGAGAATCATTAGAGGACATGTCTCGTTAATATGCCAAAAGAATTGGCTTTAGAGAAAATCATCAACATGAACAGTGTTTAAGTGCCATGATTTGGTGATATAGACCTAAGACTCAAAAGAAATTTGAATCTGAAATTGCTGAAGTCTTACCTCAGGTGCATAACTTATTACATAACTATTCCTTTCCAGGGAAATGGAAATATACCAGTATTTTAAGATTTTTGAGGGAGATTCAGGCACAAAACCAGATCTCTTTATTCTGTAACTTGAACTTGTGAATTAGTAGGCATGAATTACAGAAGAGTCAGTATGGCTTTGTATGGCTGCCTTTTTTTTTTCTTTTTCCCTTCAGAAGTGTGTTTTGTTTTACAGATCTGCTGAAGTTCTCTGAAGCACTTTATAAAGTGTGACCATGGATGGGTTGTTTGATGTACTTGGATTTCGAAAGGCTTTTGATAAGCCTGTTGTTAAAAACTTCGTGGGAACCAAAGTGCTGTGAAACAAGGGAAGACCTCTCATGGAGTAATAAATAATAGAAAACAAAGAGTAGGAGTTACTCTTTAGTTTTTGCAATATGGGCATAAAATTGGGTTTATCCAGTTGAATTTCACAAGGATCTTGTAAGGCATATGCTTTTCAGCATATTTATAAATCTGCGAAAAGAAAACTGTCAGTAAAGAGTTGCAGAAGGATCTCTCCATTTTGGAAGACTGGATGGTGAAATTAGGACTTGAAATTTTGTATTGGTAGATGTGCATTGATGGATTTCTACTTAGGAATTTCTAACCAATAATTCCTAGTTAGGAAAGTGATATTGGAGTTACACTTGATTATTCTAGAGAAAGTTGGCTCCTAATATTGCTTTCTTGAAAAGTAATGAGCTATTTAGACAGGAAGGAAGACACCACTAATATGTACAACTGTGATTTGACCATATCTTGAACCTGGTGTACAGTCTGCTTTTGTCTTCTTTCCATTACCCAAATGACATATAACAGAACTGTTGTAAGATGCATATTCTTTACAAGGAGCAATTAATCGAGTAGGACTTTTCAGTCCAGAAAGGATAGGTTTGAAGGACACTTAAGTTCTGTAAAAGTACAAGTGCCACAGAGAAAGTCATTGCAGAAACAATAGATATTTATTCCCTTAATACAAAAACTAGGAGGCATCTGATTATACATCATTTATGTATAATTTGTGTAGTTTTGAAAATTGACCAGACAAATCAATGAAGGAAAAATCCACCAAGGACAATAACATGATGGCAACTGTGGTTGACAGATCCCTTGAGCTAAAGGTTCTTGGAAGCTGGGAGACTAGTATCAAAGGAGCAGAGAGGGTTACCTTGATCCCTGGCTGACATCTGACACTGGGTGGTGTCAGCGTGAAGATACTGGCTAGACAGACATTTGCCCTGACCCATTGTAGCCTTCTTAATGTAATGCAGGGAAACAATGCTCCTGCACCAACAGTTTGTCCCTGTAGTATATGCACTGTGTCACTCACTAGGGTAAATGTGCTCTGAGTAACTAGAAAAACCCTACTTCATGGTTTTCCACAACAGGTAGCAACCACTTCTCTGAAATTCTCTTCCCGTCATTCACCTAAGTTTGTCAGTTTTGCATGGTCAGTGGCATCACAGGTGTGAAGAAGAATGGAAGAAACATAAATATTTGTTTCACTCTCACTTCCAGAAACTGTAAAATGTTACTCTTTATCTTAAAATGTCATAATCTTTGGAAGGCATTCCTATTTGATCTCTTCAGTTTGTGGCTCTAATTTTGAGGTGGTGAAGCATCTTTTCAATCAACTTCACCCATACTTATAATGTAGAACTGGGGAAAATGTTTGTCTGTGTGGTGGGGGAGGGAATCTACCTTAGTAACCGGATGTGTGCCTCTCAAAAAAAAAATTATTACGTAAGAGTCCAAAAGAGTTCAAAATGCATTGGGCAAACTAAGACAACTACAGCAGTACTGTATTCCAGTTTATTTTCCAGTTGGTGTCAGACCAGAAGGCAAATGCTCTTACACAGGCCGCCTTGCCCTGCATGCTGAGATCACAGTCACAGAATAGCTGAGGTTGGAAGAGACTTCTTGGGATCATCCAGTCCAACCCCATGCTCGAGCAGGGCCACCTAGAGCAGGTTGCCTAGGACCATGTCCAGTTGTGTTTTGAATCTGCAGATGGATACTTCACAACCTCTCTGGGCAACCTGTGCCAGTGCTTGACCACCCTCACAGTAAAAAGCATTTTCCTATGTTCACATTGAATTTCCTGGTTTTAAAATTTGTGCTTACAAGGCCATTTAAAAGAGACGTGGTGTACATCAGCATGGACTTAGAGAAGTGGAAAGCTGAAGCAGTGCAAGATGTTCAGCCTGTGTATGAGGAACGTCCCAGGAGCCATCGGTGGCAGGAGTCTGGAAGTGCTGCTGTTCACACTGCAGCCAATACCAGTTTTAATTCATGCTAACTCAGTATACAACAGGGCTATTTTTAATTCCAGAGGGAGCTTGTTGATTGATTTGTACAGTAAAATACCCAAGCATTTTCATGTGGAAAAGCTGTGTTCAATGTGAATTAGCTGTCAGGCACAGTTAGTGGAGATTTTGGTGCCTGGGGACATCTCACAAAAGATCTGTGCTTCCTGCTGTCAGTTAAAGTGGGAATATCTTTATTTGTATCTGTTTATTTTTTAAAATAATCGAGACACCTCACTTTTCCTTTCCATTTCCTTTGCTTTGTTTTTAAAGGCAGCTGGGCATCCCTGTTGTCTCTTCCAGGTAATGAAATATCTTACCATTTGCCTCTAAATAAGGTTCTGTTTTCATCTGGACTGTCAAAATAAATGGCTGTTACAGAGAAGTGATTAATTAAATACTGCCTTCAAATGACTGAAGAGCAATTTGTATTTTCACAGTACTTACTGTAAAAGAGGAAAACTGCATCACTATCAATATTTTATAAATTGTCATGTATTTCCACACTTGCCAGTTTTTCTTCATGCATCTCTTACAGTAGCATGGTGTTTGAAAAGGTTATGCAGAATTGATAGGTGTGTGACATCCTTACGAAGACAGAGAACTTGTGTAACATTGCTTAATAAATGGCAATGACATGAGGTAGAAATGACAAAAGTAACTGGAGATAGAAATAATGTATTTCTTTCCCTTCCCATTTGTAAAGTTCTCATACCTTACATATTTGTCTGTTTATGAGAACTGTAAGTATAGATTTTCCACATGTTGAAAGCTCTCTTTTTTTCTTTTTTCCCCAGGAAAATGGGTCATCCCAGAGACTTGAAAAACTTATGGAAGTTAACTCTTACTCATTTTTTTGAATCCTTTATAGGAAGAGCAAAACTTTAGTTACTCTGTGATAAAAAGGAAGATTTTTTTTAAAAAAGACTATATAACCTTTTTATAATCAGTAACATTGCCGTCTTTTTTTTATTTTGCTAGTGATTGGACAGCCTGGGAAGAGTAGGCGGCCAAAAGAACCTGGGGAGAACAAAATTAAGCCTGTTAACAAAAAAATAAAACCCAAAACTTCCAAAATGAAGGATAGAGAATCTGCTGACTCCTCTTTGAAGTCCCAGTCCATACTGACACAGGTGATGGATAAAGGTCGTTTCCAGAAACTAGCTGCCACTTTAAGCCTGTCTGCAGGACAAAGCATAGAACTGCGATGTAAGGGGAGTAATGTTACTTGGAACTATCCTTCATACTTGGACACCTTTAAAGACTCCAGACTCAGGTAAGCTATTTTTAATTGTTTTTGGAAAAAAAATCCAGAACTTTTTTCCCCTACCACTTTCAACACCATTGGGTTTTTTGTTTGTTTGCTTGTTTACATTTTTGCAATCAAGATGTTCCACCTAGTGGTTTCTAATGTTAACAAAAAAGGATGAGTATCTTTCAGTCGTCACCAATTACTGCCCTGTGATTTCCACTGTGAAATAGTCTTGTAGCACGTGAACTGAATTTTCTTCAGATGAATCTAAAATAGAAGATGTGATCCAGCGGGACACCAGTGTGCTCCAGCCACTAACAGGGAACCACATTAGAGCTAGTCTGAAGTAAAGCTCTCAAAATATGTGAGTGTGGATGTCAAGTACTCACTACCAACTCTGTTGCTCTACAGAGACCTGCTCCTGGTGGGCTGTACTGGTTGCTAGCGTAGCTGCCACCTGAGACACTACGATTAATTTCCTGAAGAGGCTCAAACCCACATCTCTCAACTAGCAAAAAATTACACCAACTGTCATGCTAAGGAGCAAGTAAGAGAAGTCTTGACTTTTTCAGGCAAAGTTACCTTTGTGTGCAAAAGGGAATTGCAAGGTTTGTGGTGTGGTGGAGTTTAGTGCTGAGGATAGTCACCTTGGGTTTAGGAAGGCTTTTTCTTTTATTTAGTGCCATCTTAATGGAAACTGCATAAGTAGTTAGAGCAGGAAGAGGAGCTCAGGACACTCTCCCACCAGGTGAGTGTCCTGTTGCTGTAAACATCTCCAAAACCCCATACATTTATTTGCCTTCCCAGTTTTTGAGGATAGTACACATAGCTAAATGTAGATTAAATGTAGTAATTTAGTTCTGTATTTGAAAAAGGAGGGGCATATAAGGAGCTCAAGGATGTCTTCCACGGGCATTTTCTTGGCTGTGAGTAGTGTTTGTTTTCACTGGCTGTTTTACGGAGATTTATGTGTCTATGAAAGACAAGTAGCGAGGAGGCTGTGGAGCAATGCCCTAAGAGTGAGCTGTCAGGAGCTTTTCTTGTATTATTAGGTGAGAGAGGCACAGAGGTGTGAGCAAAGGTATCAGCTCCTATTGTCCTTTTGTTACTAAATTAAGTACAAGTGGGTATGCTCTCTGAAAATAACTGAGATTATCTGAATCTTTGTGATCCATTTCACTTATTTACAGGTATGATGCTACCTTAAAATCACTCCCAGTTAATTAATTTTTCAGATATATTCTTCTCCTTTTCACATCTCTTTTCAAAGAGGAATGGTGAAGATTGGCGGTTACACACTGTGATCTCTAGCATATCCCGAAATTTGTGAGCCAGTTCTTCTCTGAATGTTTATTTGCTTGTCCTGAGGAGTTCAAGAACTGCACTGGCTGAATAAGCCTCTGTAGCTAGTGCAAGGCTTCTGTCATAGTAAGTTACAGCAGCAAGCCTATTTCTGCAGAGGGCTTATCGCAGCAGTATCTCTCAAAAGATCTTGTGGTTGATTTAAACAACTACTGCTTTTTCTTTTGCAAGAAATAATGTTTTATCTGGATTTATTCCAGTAGGTGGCGTGTATCAGCTGCAATACAGACCTGGCCCTTCAGCAAGACAAAGCTGATTGTGCAAAATAATATCAACAGGGAGCGTGTGTGTGTGGTGATAGTTGTTGTTTTCAAGTGTATCTCATGTTCTGTGCATTTGCGAATAGGTTGCTGGCATGATTTGGTCCTGTAGACCTTCAAGTCATGTTATCTGAGTATTAGCATCTGGCATTGAAGAAGGCAAGGCAAGTTTTCACACTTTTTGGAGAGGAATGTGAATGCTGCTTGATTATTTGTTTGACTGTCTGTTCCTCTCTTGCAAAATTAAGTATTTTTCTAGTGATGCATATGGGACAAAATACAGGAATTTAAGGTAGTTTGGGGAAAAAAAATATGCATTTCCTAATTGTGTAGTTTGGCACTTTGTAGTTTGAAGTAGTTTGGGAGTCTGTTGCCTTTCTGTTCTCACTCAAGTTCACAGTATTTGTAATATTTTAACTATATAACAAAAGTTAATAATGTGACACAAAACAAATACTATAAAACATTTTGGCTAGGTGGATATAACTTAAGTATTTATTTTCTTTTAGAAGTATGTTAGGCTTATATTTAAGGGTCTATGTTGAAATATGATGAACTTTGCTTTAGAAAAAATATTTTGAAATAAGTTCTTGAAGCAGCAAGGCTGCGTTAGACTGAATCAACAATTTTAAATGTAAGCAGAAGATCCTATAATTAACTAGAGAAATTGAAAACAGATTTGTAGCACACTTCAGAGACACAGGATAGTAATTTATGGAGATGTTGACAACCGAATCTTGTGCAGTTATATTTTCATCATATTTTTAGCATGACTTTGGTAGTTATCTCAAGATCTGTGTTTCATATGCATCTATTAGCGCTACAGCAAAGTCTACTTGTAGAATGTGAAATATGAAATTTATATACTGTGGTTTTAGAAAGCCTTGAGTTTAACTGGAAATATCATAAAGATAGCATGTTACTTAGCTCAGTTGGTAGAGTTTGTCAGTGAACAGGCAGCAGAAAAGGTTATTGACAATTATCACCTTTCAAGAGGAGCTTAGATCTTCCTCGTGGCATACAAAAGCATGCATCAAGCACCAGCTGCAGTAGCCAAATCTTAAAATTTTACAGATATATTACACTCATTATTTTAAAACAAAATGCTGAATATAGGGCAAAGGGGAAGAAAGCAGAAAAATTATTAGCAAATAACCTGCAGCAAAAAATGTTTAATCATCTAGATGATAGACATATGTCCAGTATCTTCTGACATTTTTTTGACCAAGTGTAAGATAATCCCTTCATTAGCAGTTAGTGAGGTGTGGGAGCTTATTAACTGGGCTGGGCTTTTTTTATCTTGGATTTCCATGCTGGTCCTGCTGGAGTTGGGGCACTGGTGCAAACCAGAGTTGGTGGCAGCAGCAGGGGGAAGTGATTGGGGTCTGAGGAGGTAATGGAAAGTGAAGAAGGAGCGGGTTGCTGGGCCTGGAGGATGTGAGGAGGAGGACCAATGGCGATGAGGTCCATGCAATTGCTGGGGATTAATGACTACCATTCTTTTGTTCATTTGTACATCCCTACATCAACAGATGCTCAGACATCTAATTCCTGTTTTTTTCTTAAAGTAATAGGAGGGGTGTACAAATTCAAATGGTCTGGTGGGAATTTTAACAATAAGCAAGGTGTTTTACATCTGGGAACTGCTAACATCCTCTAACTCTAGCTGCTACAAGAGGAGGATTTAAGGACCCTGGCATCTAACGGAATTGCAATTATAGGAGGCAAAAGAGACCGTAAGGTTCAGGGCGGTGAGGGCATTTGTAGCTCATTTGGTCAGAGGGTTTGTTAACAGCAGAAGTCCAGGGCAGGAGCTGACTCTGAAGTTGCATGCTCACTGTGCTCTGTTTCCTGTCTGTAGTTCTGGGAGAAGAGGGTGTTTTGGTTTGCAACTAGTTAAATTTAGCATCTATGTAACTTATTTCCTAAGGGTGGTTGCAAAAAGAAGTGGCAATCAAAGCCAGATGTTTTGTCTCCATGGCATGCTTGTCACATTTTTAATTCACTCATATGGTAAGGAGAATACAGCAGTCTGGAGGACAATGTGACTTTCTTAAGAAGGAAGAGATGATAATTAGAAAAGCCATTTCTGTAGTATTATTGGCTATGCTTTCTTTGAGTTTGTTTTTGTAGATATACTTTATGACCTGGTAAATAAAATATGGACAGGAGCACTCTCACAAGTATTGAGGAAACTGTATGTTGTAGAGGGCAAAATTAGACTGCTTTCAGTGAATGCAGGCTCCTGCTGGCTTAGTGATACTCGTGTATAGCTGAATTTCATTTTGTTCCATGTGCTCTGAAGTCTGAAAGGTAGGGATTTTTTTTCTTGTGTTAAACAGGAAGAAGTTATGTTCCTCTCCTGGTGAGCTTGTATTTGAGATAAGCTCTCTTTTGTCAGTAAGAATGCAGCTGCTGGAGAGGAGTTTGCTAGATGCTCTTTGAGTGGTGCTATGTACACTGTCTTTCTTTTTATATTTTTCTTTTTTTTTAAGCTTCTGAACTTGGCATAGTTTTTCTGGCAAAGATCTTTTGAACTTCAAATAACTAAAGGTTAATAAGATGAATGTATGGAATAAGATTTTGGAGTAGTTTTTAAATAGTCTCAAAATGTTCATGTATACAGCATTTTTACGTTGTGATATGCAGAGAACAGCAAAGTTGGCTTTTAGGTCAGATTTCCCAGCATCTAAAATACTAATAAAATAAAAGTTATCCTGGAAATATTGGTCAGCTGCAGGATTTACCATTTATAATTTGCTCTGTATGGCGTGTTCTGTCTGCTTAATATTGTAGTATCGTAAGTTTCAACCCTTCCACTCGCCGTTGCCAGGTTTTGTTAGTGCATGTTTGCGGATGACTATCTCACTAGGCTATTTCCATTGATTACTGGATAGCTTGTTCTCAGTTAAGTAGAACACGCTGTACAATAATTAATTAACTCTGACCTTATTTTTCTGTCTGTTGGGATTTTGAGCTATAGTTCAGTGTCTGCATTAACGGTTGGAGGCAAAAATGTTCTCTGGCATAATAGTTTCTCTGTAATGTTGACATTTAGTACTGGATACTTGCAAAACATTTTATGCTGATGTAGTCATGTAGCCTATGAAATGTGAACTGTGAAACTAAATAATAACAATAGTACAGCCTAGGGCATGTTTTGGATTTCTCTTTTCTTCGTGTTGATATGATACATGACAGGATTGCTTGCATGAATAGGAATGTCTCAAAGCTTATCCAAAAACTGAAGATAATTTGTAATGTAAGGTAGTGTATATATGAAAAATGAAAATGCTACTACTCCATAATTACATGATTCCAAAAAGCGGAATGAGACAAGGTCGTGTAGGACAAGCACATTAGTGGGTAGGAAAAGGATTTGCCTGTTTCCTTAGGCAAGCCTCAAAACTGTCCCACGATGGATGAGCGTACTAATGGTGTCTGAGGGCTTTAATGGAAAAGATAATTCTCAGTTAGCCCTATCTGGGTTGTGTATTTGATGTGTTTTTATTTTCTAAGCTACTGGCCTTGGCTGGAGGCTGAATGCTGGGTTACATGATTACTGGTAGTAGTGCAAACTGCCAGTAGAACACCTAGGGAGTCAGAAATTTCAGGAAGTGTGTGTAGCTGGAAGTAGTAGCCTCTTCGTTCAAGCAGTTATTCTGCCTGCAATGGAGATGTAAGCAAAACACAGCATTTGGAGTGTACAGTACAGTCAGGCATGTCTATAGTACCGCTGTTACAGAGTGACAAGGTGTTTTAGAGGATAAGAATTTCTTCAAAGCATGCTAATCCCAGAAATAAAATGATTCACTCAAGCATCTGCCTTACAGAATAACTGCCACATTAATGAGAAGAAATAGGAGGATAATAAATATTCAGAGAACTCACAGTTGAGTAAGAGTGTGGGAGCTGTTCAGACTTCATGCAAGCTGCGCATTTGTCCAGACCCTGTTTGAAACGCTGAAAAGAAGTTCACTATCAAATGCCTAAAACTAGAAAAATCCCTCTTGACTTGGTTAGAACAGAAATGACCTTGTAACTCGATGCCTTGCAAAGGAAAGCAGGAAACCTTCGTGCTCTGGATGTGCTACTGTGTAAAGGCAGGTGGTTGAAAATAAGGTTTTTAAGGGTCAGAGCAGCAGTGGAGTGCATCAGTACTGCCACATGGCTGTCCTGACAGCATTCCCCGAGAACGGGTACTGTTGGACCATTGCTTCTGCAATCCATCAAAAGGCAACTCATCAGACTGCCAACTATAACACTGTCTCTCTGCAGGAAGGAGCTGGAAAAGCAAACCTTAAAAATAAAAAAAGAACAAGATGAGATTGTAGCTCCTGAATTTCATAGATAAGACCTTTCACCCTAAGAAACATTGTCAGTGTCTACATATATATGTATGTATTTATAAATATTTGCACATTTACAAATGTCAATCCACTGAGAGATGTATCTGGGAAATTCAGGAGAAGCAGAATAAAGCAAGTCAAATCTGAAATATTGACACAGACTGGATTTTGTGTAGTTACGTGATGACGCTGCCAGTATACCTCCAGCAATTCTCAGGTCGTGGTCTGAAATAGCCAAGGGGTGATGAGGAAACTCTGGTGAGAGGATGCTGGTGAGGTGGCTTAGGGCAGAGGAGTAGGCAAAGCAAAATGACTTACTTGCAGAGCAAATCCAAGCTGAGTTAGAAGCTCTTTATGATGGTGTTTGCAAGTGGAAACTTGGACCAGTATGGTAAAGATGGGGAAGCATTCACACTGAAAGCAGGCATGAATCATCAACGCTTATTAAAGTACTTGCTATTTACTACTCCTGAATTATCTTTGTTATATACTATTGAAGCAGTGCTACAGTTAATGGTATCAAAAAAGGACTGAGATGCGTGCAGGTTGACTTGGAGCATGAAAATACAGGATATACATGGACAAACTAGGACAAAACATAGATGAACATATTGTCTACAGCAGTCACAGCCCAGTTTCAAAATGAGGACTGACAGGAATCCAAGAATGAATTGTACAAGACAAAAGCTTGCAAGCGCTTGTGTGTAGTTGAAATCAATAAAACTACTCATGTAAGCAGGCCTTTGCTGAAGCGAAAGGAGAAGTTGCAACATAGCTCTGAAAGCAAAAGGTGGGTCAATTAGGAATAGTAGGAATAAAAAAAAAATCAAAAGTAGAAGTGAGCTGACAGAAATGTACAAGGAGTACATCTGCTTGTCTGTGCCTTTTGTTTTTCTTCTCCCCAGTATAAAGCAGCTTGACAGGTACAGTCAGCTGATCCTCGCAAACTCCACTGCAGCAGACACAGGTGAATATAGCTGCTGGCTTCAGCTGTGCAATGGTAACAAATGCAGGAAGGATGAGACTAAAACAGGTTCAACGTACATCTTTTTCACAGGTAATTAACTCATGGGGGGATTATTAATGGAAATATATTTGCTAGTAAGACAGGAATAAAGCTACATCAGCAACTTCATTGTAAAGATTTTTCTTGCACAATTTTAATCTTTTTTAGTGGATGTTAAGGAAGACAGTGCTGGTGAGCAGAAAATTACTTAGTGTGATTTATGAGTCCATTTTCCCTATGGATTATGGTAACTGTATACCGAAAATAGCACATAATGCAATGGAAAGCAAATACCTTTAAAAATACTAACACACGTTCTGAAGATCTTCTACAAAATGAATTTAAAATGTTTAATTTTTTGAAAATGTGTCTAGATAAAGAAAAAACTGTGCAGAAGTTTTTAATTTTGTCATGGCATTCAGATGACCACCTCTTCCTCCCCCCCCCCCCCCCCTTCCATTTACCTGCATTGACTTAAAAATCTTGACCTCTATGCTCTTGGTAAGGCCACAATTTCTCCCAAAAGTCTATATAGCATGTTAAGAGGCAAAACACTCTTAAGTACATGTGTTGTCCCATAGAGCTTGAGGGTGACTGTTGCCCTAACATTGCATGGATAGGGTCATAGTAGGTAACTGTGCACAGTTTACTGCTACGTGGGACAAAAGACCTGAAATCAAATGGTTAATTTGTTCTTCTCATGGAAAATATTCTGAATGGCAAAACAATCTTTGCCACCTGATAAGAGCTAAAGCATTCTTGGCTAGCAAATATTTCAGTACAAAATGCTAAGATACAATTGTTTGCGATATGTTTTGGAGCTAAATTAGACCATGAGACTGCACAGAAGCTATTTATCAGAAGTGCTTAACGTTCTGAGGATACACTTCTTTAGAAAGGCTGGAACAAACTTTTCAATCAAGTTATTATGTAAATGCTCGTGCTAGAAAGAGGAATTTGAGCTTTATATTTCTAAGAAGCATGCCAAATACGGAAATACTCTTTAACTGTCATTCTGAAAGCACTAAATATTTCATCTACCTAGAGCAATAAATCAAATAGTTTGCCTGAAATCTTAGTATAAAAAGGCTTTAGCTCTAAAGAATATCTCTTTCTAGTAGTGGGTTATCTCTTACCAGTGGTGGTGAGGTTTTTTTATGTGTGTTACCCTTTAAAAGTGGGTGAGTGAACAGAATTAGATCCAGATGAGTATTTGGAAACTTATTAAAAAGGAATTCCAAAGATTTTCTTAAGATTAAAAAAATCTGATTACAGTGAAGAACACTTTGTTTTTCTTTTTGATTTAATGTGTTTATTGCAAGCTATGTAAACATATACTCACAGGTTAGAAAAAGGTTGGTTTTTTTTTTTTTTTTTAATGTGTATGTTTAAAGCAAAAGCTTTGGGTTAATTTTTAATGTTGCTCATAGCTATTTTTTCTTGTCATATGTACTTTCTCTTCTTTCTATTAAACCAAGAGGTGAATATTATTCTAACTGTATCAACTCTTCGGCACAGATAAAGAGGAACTTTTTGTACCTACTCCCAGCTATTTTGAGATTGTCTACCTGAACCCAGATAAACCTGCAGTCATCCCATGCCGTGTTACTAGTCCTTCAGCAAAAGTAACTCTACACAGGGAATTTCCAGCAGGAGAAATTGAAACAGATGGAACTGATATTATTTATGATGTGAAGAAGGGTTTTGTCTACCAGCACCCTACTTCTGATCATAAAGGTATTGTCTACTGCAAAGCAGAGTCACAGGGAGCACCTCAGATTTCCATCAAGTATCACCTACTGTATGTGGAAGGTAAGGTGCAGTTTTCTATATGGTTATACTGACTCTTTGTTTCTTCTGCTGACATTGTTTAGAAAACACTTTAATAAAAAAGTAAAATAAGTAATGTCATTGCAGAGTTTTAAAATCTCGATGAAAAGTATATGTGATAAAACCTTGTAGGTTTAAATTCCAGCAATTTCCCAGTGTAGAGGGGAAAGTTGCAGGTGTACATCACTTACTTACCTGTTGCATTGAGCAAACTCAGGCAAAAATTGACTCTTAAGTTTTATCAGTGTATTTAACTTCAGAAACTAATTTTCTGCTTCCAAACACTGTCTTTCTATCAGTTCCCAAGGGCCCGCCCTCAACCACAATTGCGGCGTCATCCAATAGAGCAGAAGTCAGTGACAGCGTTCATGTAATCTGCACAGTCCTTGGGGAGCCAGATGTAGATGTGAACTTCAGGTGGCAGTACCCAGGGCAGGAGGTAAGAAAGAGATGTATGCCCTGGCTGAAAGGGTTTGTTCTTCATAAACGCAGTGCTTTGACTGCCAGTCTCTAGATGTGGAGTAACGATTCTTTCAGATTGTGGTGTCTGCCTCTTGCTAGCTCAGGCATGCTGGCAGGAGGAGGCAGCACATCCCTTTTGAACTTCAGCCCATCTTTCCCTGAGAGCCCAGAAGTAGCACAGGAATGAAGCTGAAGAGCTCTACCCATG
Source organism: Balearica regulorum gibbericeps (assembly GCF_011004875.1). Lineage (NCBI taxonomy): Eukaryota > Metazoa > Chordata > Aves > Gruiformes > Gruidae > Balearica > Balearica regulorum. The sequence continues at coordinate 49,296,492 of NC_046187.1, read as the reverse complement.
TTAGCAAAAATCAGGCTCAGCAAAGCTCACTCCTCCCTCAGGTTTCCCTTGCAGAGACACTTGGCCTCTGGCAGCGTTTACAAAGAAAAGCCTCAGACAAGGTCAAAGCCAGCCAGCATCAGGAAGCTTTTCTAGGGCAAGCCACAAAGCCTCACTGGTGCCTCTACGTTTGATATCCCTTCCATCTCCATGGCTCAGGCACATGAATCATCACAGCACAGAATCTTTAAGCTAATTGTTGCCCATATCCAGAAGCACAGAAATCTGCTTCTGCCCAGCCTCATCTGAAAGAATCTACTGGAAACATCCAGTGAATCTTAGAACTTTGTTGGTCCTTTTTTCTTGCACAAAATAAGGTGTATCTGACTGGCATCACTGATATACTCTTCTCCCTCTACCCACCCTGACAGTTAGAGACTTGTTTCTTAACCAGCCTCATCTCTACTGCTAAGCAGGCTAGGAGCAAAGGAAGGACTGCTGCAAGACTGAACGTTTCACTAGGGGAAAGGGATCCTCTAGGACCTGAGGGTTTGCATTATATTCTATTTGCCAGCCCTCCTGGTACTAGGTTGTCAAAGGAACTTGCTAATGAGGTACTTGGCTCAGTGAGACCAGTGCTGATACAGCATGGAGTTGTTAAGTAATTTAACGGAGAGGTAATTGCTTGAGTGATTGGAGTTCAGTGCTTACCTAGGCTTGAGAAAATTCAACTCTAAAGCCCCCGAAGTTTGCTGTAGCCATTAAGAAAGAGTTTGTAGCACTCTGCTGTCACAGGAAGGTGCATGCCTTTTCAGGGGAAAAAACAGCGAGGAGCAAATGAGCACAAAAGGGATTTGAACTGCTGGCGAGGGCACTGGGCATGTAGAACCAGGTTTCTCATCCCTGCTTAGATGCTAGTTTGTTCTTTCACTTCCCCCTCTCCTCTCCATTTTTTTTTTTTTTTTGGCTGCTGCTTTTCATATGTTTTCCTGCTGAGACTATTGAAGTCTGAGAGTTTGAGCCAACTTCTGCCCCCCCTGCCTTGTCCTGGCTCTTAAATGAGGGCAGCCTCAATTGCGTTTGCTGAGGGGCTTGGTACTGATGGCATGAGTTATGTGATCTGTAAAGTAACTACTGGATGGAGCACTGCAAGAGTTTGGTAGAATTTCTGCTTCTGGTGTCTGTTTGAAGTTAGGAAGTAAAGGGGCAGATGTCTAAATGAACAGAGAAACTTGCAGCAGTCAGTGAACTAAAAATTAAAATGCTAGGGAAAACTGAAGTGCCTCCAAGTTCAGGGAGCCGCAGAGCAATAGTGGTTTGGGGTTTTTTTTGAGTTAAATGCCCAATGTCTTCCTCTGAATTCAGCTCTTAGCATAACTGTGGAGTGAGATATACATCAACAAATGGCAATGTCTCTGTCCTTCCAGACGGGTCTTTAACTCTGACAGTGATTCACTCTCTCACTCTTTTGGGTGGGGAAGAGAAGAAATGGCCCTGCTGACCACATTAGCATTTTTAACTGGTTTTCTGTTTTTGGGGTTTGTGGATTTGGGTTGGTGGGTTTGGTTTTTTTTTTTTTTTTGTGGTTTGGGTGGGGTTTTTTTGGGAGGGTGTATGTTTGTTGGTTTGTTTTTTGGTTGTGTTTGGTGGTTTGGTTTTTTTCTTAAGCTTCCATTGCAGCTTCTCTCCCAGTTTACTGGACTGTAGTAACTGGCTATACAAATCCCAGTTTTATGTCTTTTGCAACTAGCTGTAATTACTAAGACCAAATAATTGAAGGATGTAAATTCGAGACTTTACCTAGCCTTCTGGAACTCTGTATCTTATTAGTGTTCACCCCTTGCTACTTTTACATCTTTCACAGCTGAATGGCTGCCCAAGCCTGGTTGCTGGCTGTTCTTGGTGCAGTGGTCTTAGCACCTGATGAAGCCCTGGCATGTGCACTACAGTCACACCTCTGTAGCACTGATTGAAAATAAACAGCTGACCACATGCAAATCATCTCCCTTGTTTGCTGTGGATACTGCAGCTGCAGTGCAGGGCCTACGTGCTATCAGCAGAGGACTACACCCTGTTGCTGCACCCACCTACAGGGGTTCAGAGACTATGGCCTGCATCTGCCCTGGAGAGGGCTGATGTGCTTGTCCACTGGAGTAAACGGTCTCAGCTCCAGCTAGGCCTGGGGAGAAGGAGGGAAGAATTGTGTTTGGGTTTCTGCCCCAATAAAATGATTAAGTAAATGTCAGAGTATAAGAACTATATGGATCTTGGAGACTTAACATGTATTAAGGAAGTATTTACATATTGTGAAGGAAAAAGGTGGGGAGTGGAGGGAGACCAGACTATCAGTGATGCTAGTCAGATACACCTTCTTTTGTGCAAGAAAAAGGACTGACAGAGCTAAGATTCACTGGCTGTTTCCATTCATTGCTGCTGCTGTCAGTGCAGGGAGATCAATGATAGTTTTTGTTCCCCACCACTGCACCCAGCACCTGGGCTGTCACCTACCACTTGATCCCTGAGCAGAGGCAGCACTTTAATCCCTGCTTGCTCTGAGGTACACTGCATTGGGGAAAGAGAGAGAGAGAGAGAGACCCTCATCTCATCTCTAGTTAGTCACTAACCTCTCCCTCTTACTTTTTTCCACTCAGTTGGAGGTTGGGTTTTTTTTTTCCCTTGCCACTCCCTGACAATTGCATTTGCTCATTCACCTGTTGTGAATGTATACTGATTCCCTGAAACTAGCTTCAAAGCAGAAGGCAATTAGTTTGAGAAAAACCAGGCTAGCAGGAGCCCAACCAGGCAAATAGCAATCATCTGCCTTACATGGCCTTTACCTTCACTTTCAGGAGGGTCAGGGAAATACCACTTGCTGTGTTTAAAAACTAACTTAGGCTTGCATTAAGTGTGCTGTAGTACTTGATTATGGCAACATGGACAGTTGGATTGAGTGTACCTTCTTTGACATAATTTATTGGTGAGTCAATATTTAATTGCAGGAACACTGCTGCAACTGCCAGACTCTTCCAGTTTCCTCACTTAAGGCTGAGTTCTAGATACAGGCTCCTACAATCCAGCCTCTTGCTTCAGGGTTTGATAGGGTAGTATCACTAAATGCATTTTGCAAAATCATGTATTTTCTTACATGGGTGGGTTTTCTTTTTTTCTGTTAAACAGTCTGAGAGGCCTGTCATTATCCAAAACTTCTGGAGACTGATAAACAGAGGAACTGGACATACCACAAGAATCTCAAAGAGTGTTCTTCTTGTTGAGGATTTTGAAGCCAAAGATGCTGGAAACTACATTTGTATAGCTCAGAACCTACAAGGAGAAACAACAGTAGCTACTAAAGTTGAACTAAATTGATAGGAAAGGCTTCTGGACATAGGATGAAGTGTATGTTATTTGACATTATAGCCATTTATTTTCTTTATTAATGTTTAAGTGAAGTTTACTCTATCACTTTCTCTTTTCATATCTCAATGCATTCCATATTCACTAGCTTGACAGGCCAAACCAGAGTTCCCTATGCCCAGCAGTAGTCAGTTCTGAGTTAATAAAACTGCCATAAAGCATTAAAGTTTAAGCCTAAACATACACACAGGGCTTATTATATTTAGGAATAGGTGCTCTTGGGCTTTCCTTTGCATATGGTGTTTTTCCTCAAACTTCTTCATAAGGTTAACCTGCTGCATGGTCTGTACCTTTTTTGCATATGTGAGAACTGAGAGGATATTAAATATCCTCAAAAAAATCTATCAAGCAGGTGTATCTCTTTTGGTGCTGTGCAATCTTAGAGTACTGTAGGTGTTAAACAAAAAAAACCAAAAACTTGTTACAGAATTAGCCAGTAGCAAATGTTTATTTTGCAAGAATAATTAAATTTCTGAACATTATGAAAACATAAATGTGCGTGTGTGTTCATTTCATATATGTATAGAAACATAAACACACAAAGTTCTCACTCCCAGGGAAGATTAATACTGAATATATATAAAGGTACTAGGGGGTATCTCCAGAGACTTGTAAGTGGCTGGATATATTGGATTTTCCTTATATTATTGCATTCTTACAACCTTAGATGTAGCTTCACTCCTCAATAGATGTATGGTGTTATGTTTACTAAATTATGTAGCAAATTATGTTTCCTAAAGGTAAAACTTGCACTTACTTTATATATGGTATCATGTACAGAAGAAAAAAACCCTGAAATGTAGGATTAGTATAATGTTCAATTATAAAGCAGAATCTCTACTCAGGTTAATAACAAGTTCAACTTGATTGTATTAATTTACTTAGGAGAAAAGGAAAGATGTTTCATTTACACAGAACTATATCTGGATAAACAAGCAGCTGCTGCTCTCACCCTGGATTTAGTTACCAACAGAAGGAAAGAGATTTTCCAGAGAAAAGGTAAGAACTTGATAACAACATTGTTGGACATTTTTCAGACCTTTGAGTAGATGTATATAGTACTGTTTTGAGTAGTGTTATCTAGTAAGTAGTAATGTAAAAATGGCAGCTTCTCAGTAATGTCATTAACGTGATTATTAATGTAGCCAATTGTGTTGGTTTTGCATGGCAAGGTTTGGGGGGGGGGGGCTACAGGGGAAGCTTCTTAATGGTTTTCAAAGTAACATTAAACAAGCTGGCTGAAAGTTTTCTTCAGCATGTGGGAACCTAAACGAATGTAACAAATAGGATAAATCTCCACAGTAAAGACTGAAATGGCTCTGTGCTTGTCTCATGAAATAGCCTTCACAGAGAACACTCCCCAGCTGCCTGTAATAGTGTTGACATCTGGAAACAAGGTAGCTACAAAAAAAAAAAATAGAGCAAGCAATAGGACCAACTATGAAAGGCTAAGAGGCAGTCCCTTGTTAGTCTGCTTTCTCATTGCTATTAAATGGTATCAAGAATGTTACACTGTTACCCATATCATTAAGTGGGTGTTACACAATCTAATATTAATACCTAAAAAGTCTTTGGATTTTTTTTTATAGGCAAGACTTCAACCTAAAGTAACTAACAATTCCTGAGCTTCTGGATGAGACTGTGCAATGTCTTCATTCCTTTTTAGCATTTTCATTTATCAGAACAACATATTTCCCTTTGAACTACAGGACCTGCGCTGCTTCTTAAATTTCAAAGTGCTTTTGAGCCTTTGACAACTGATTTCCTTTAAAATATCTAGGAATGGGAGATAGTGTCACCTGTTCAGACTTGTTAACAGCAGCTCATGTAGTAGCATCACTTCCTTGGTGACAGTTTGGCAAGAGAGGAAAAGACGATGTAAATCCACTGCTGCATCATTGCTCAAGTAGTGCTGCGCAGGTTTAATGGTTGTACATACTGATGACATGCAGTTCTCATGACTGATTTTTAACAACAGAAGCAGTGCCTTTAAGGAAGAATTTTTGGTGGTGGTTGTTTTTTCTTCCGCCCTGCAAACATCAAACTAATTCTCATAATTGGAAACTATGAAAATTATTTTACTATATTTTTTACATAGTTCTTATTTTACCAAAAGCCTCCTGGGCTGGCCTGATTCTTTTACATTGCTGCAATTGCACGTTTCCACATAAATAAGCAGTGACACAGGGTAAGAGAATGAAGCCCAGGAAATTAAATTTAAGTGACTTGTCAAAGTCACATGCCTAAACCCGCCAGTATTGTTATTTCTATTCCCATACCTCAGTCACCACTCTGCTAAGGTAGGGCAGCAGCACTGGACAGAAGGTATTTGTTCCTTAAGGGTTCAGTGATTATTCCAAGTTTCTGATGACCTTTGTAACTCCAGCTCAGCCTGAAATGATTTCTTAGCTGTCAGGCAACTACAGTTTTAAAGACAGGTGGTTACTTACTGTCTAGAAGGAATTTCCTGCGTGAATTGCTTGATACCAGTTTACATGCAAGCATCTTTTGTGTTTGTAGTGAGAAACTTCAAGTCTTCAGTTAGCAAAAGGAAATGATTCACCTCAAATTTTACAGCAAATACTGTGCAACTCATACAAAGACCTTGAGAGAAAAGTATTGAAGGGAGGTGAATCATGAGTAGTTTGAATAGGAACAAACTATTTGGTACAGATATAAATGTCACTGTAACTTCCTTTGAAACTTATCATTAGAGCTGGAACTACTAGTTAAGATCACATATCTAAAGAAAATCACTTGTTGAATTGCTTGACTAGCAGTGGACCTTTGGCATATATTTATGGTGAGCAGGTTTCTAGCTTTTCCTGAAGGAAACTTTATGCTAAAGAAATTACCAAAAAATATGTAAAGTTTACTGGATCAAACAAAGCCTTCGCTAACACATTGTATTTAAGTTAAAGCTTGAAATATTAAAACTCAGAGAAAAATAGTGCTTACAGGTGAACAGAATGACTTAATTCTTTCAGACCAACAGGACAAACACTAAGCTGTTTTTTCTGTAGTCTAATTCTGTATACAAGGATTCTTCATTTCTTCATACAAGCATTAAAGATGCTACTTGCAAGAAGTCTAGAGGTGAGGAGTCTCCTGTATTGTGGAGGGAAACTATCACTAAATTAACAGTCTTTACATTATTTACTATACCATACTTACTTTCCTGTACTGGTAGCCTGGACAAGTTTTCCCCTTCTCTGTGACAGGAAGGGGTACGCTGTTTGTGATGTTTAAACATTTGTATGCATTCTTGCATTTGAGGCACTAACATTGCAACTGAGATAATGAAGTTCTTACCAGCAGCTAGGCAGCTGTTCTTGTGACATGACCTGTTAGATGGCTAAACTCTTATGTGGCTTTTCTCACACAAAAAATTCCCTGAATACGGTGAGCATTTTAATAAGTTTAGTGTTGTAGGATGCCTCTACCAGGCATATGCACATTGAGTCCCTATATTAAGGGGACTCAAGTATTTTATTATTGCTTAATTCTGTAACGTTATCTCCATTCTGCTCTTTTTAAGAGCCAACTCAAACAGAATCGCTAATAATCACAAGCAAGCTCTATGTAACTTCTACCTAGAGTAGCAAGAGTACAGTTAAAATTTTCTAAGGGTTAGCTGAACATTAATTCGTGCAATGAAGCTTCACTATTGCAGTTCTGCTGTATTGAGCAGGTACTAACTGTTTTTAGTATTTGGAGGAATGTTCCGCCTTAAGGATCATTTGACTAGTACAAGCAGGAGAAAAACCCTTCAAATCAGTACAAAAAATTTATTTTTTAAGCATTCAGCTCAAATACATGTGATCAAATCTCTTTGACCATAGAAAATAAGAATGTTGTAAGATACGATTTAAGCCAAGTTTTAGCCCACAGAAGATTTTCATAGTTAAATTTGAAACCCCTAGAAAACAAAATTACTGACACCACTAACAAGTGGCATGTACGGTGCCCTAAAGAGGATTCAAAGAGAGCGTAATGTTCCATAGAAACGGCACCCTTAACTTGTACATTATGGAAAGTTAAGTAAATGTAATGATGAAATAGTCAATCACAAGTTTTAAGTATAAGTTTGCTTACTGTATGAGCACTGTTAGCAGTCTTGTTTATATGTCTGTTCCTCATTACTAGCCAAGATTTTTGAAGTCTTGGGTAAAATGGTTTGAAGTGATTCTCCAGTTGAGTTACCTCAACACTTTTCCATCCCCTTCATTCCTTTCCCCAAGCTACTGAAAACCACCGGGAAACTCAGCAGATACCATTTACCTTAACAGCTACCTGTGTACCTAGCTAACAGCAGTAGCTACACAGCAGTATAACAATAGTCCTGAAAGTGGTACTGTAAACCCCAAGCTATTGTAAGCATAGATGGTGGTTAGTAATGCTAATTTGAAGTTCAACTTGTGTTCATTAGGTCCAAGGTAGACACCTTAAACAGGTCTGACCAAGGGTGTAGCAGGGCTACACGATTACCTTGTTGAAGCTGAAGCTCAGTACATGACATTTCCAGAAACGCTGACACCTTCAGCCTCCAGTTCCAGCAGCCAGGGCAATTTTTTTTTTTTCCTTCCTTTTATTCCCTACTCTGCAGAATCTCTCGTACAGAATCTTTTGCCAAATGAACTGGCAAAAAACTGATATCCTGCAGTCAAAGAGGGAAGGTAATGGCAGAGTTAGCAAGATAAGTAGACAGCTATCACCTTCTTCCTCTTGCTCAGGTGGATTTAGCCAACCCTGAAGAATGTAAATACAAATGCTAATGCTTAAAAAGGCAAAGTGTGTCACCAGATACCTTGGAATTCACAAATTACTTCAGATTCTTCTTGAGAACTGAGTTAAGAATGCACCTAATGACAAATACTGCATTTTTCTCTTTGGCTTTCAAATCTATATCTAGTTTATCCTCAGCAGACAGCCTCAGCAATGGCCATGCTTTTTTGGGGAAATGAGCAACTCCTTTTCAGCAGGAAAGATGACAGGTCTAGGTTTCTAAACCTGCAACTCAACTAATAACTTCTGACCTTGAGGGCTTACTGTGGTTCTGACTATGACCCTGTTGACTGGAAAGCCAAAACCCACTGTATTATGCAAAAACCATCTCCTCATAAATGGCAGAGTTGTGCACAGATATTGAACCAAGAATCTATGCAAAGTATGGCTGCAATTTAGTTTGGTTTTAAAATTAAAGTTGGATATTCAGGTCAGCCAAGACACTGAGTCAGCTGACAAAGCTTTTCATGCCATGTTTTTACTGAACTGAAGCCAGAAAGATGAAGGAAACTAACCCATAGTACTGATGGCAGCTTCTCCTCATTCCCAGGGGAGGGTACTCTTTGCTAAAAGCATGCATACTGACAGCATTATTAAGGAAGTACATGTCAATGTATAGTCTTTAGCTTTTATCCTTTATTACATACACAGCAAAGAAGGCAGCATTAGACACACGCAGTGTGTTACATCCATTCCATCCACAGCACACGCACGCACACACGCATACACACAGCCTTAAAAAAGTGTCTGTGATAAGGAACATATTATAAAGGTTGTGATCTTTATCTCTAAGCCCCTGAGCTTTTTCTTATAGTTAGGTGAAAAGGCAACGAACAAGTCTTTCCTTGCTCTGTAAGTGCTTTGTGCAACAAGGTCCATAGAGGTCATAAACAAGTCTTTTTGGGAGGAGCAACATGAATGTCTTACTCCCAGTCTCTCATCACCATTTTTGCACCAAGTAGTTTCCAGTTATGCTTAGACATCATCGTCAGCTAATATAGCTCTTGCTCCTGTGAGTAAAGTTAGGATCGGTTCTGCAGATCACAAATGAAATGCAATCCCCTCTTTCTCTCAAGAGATGTCATCTCGGTGATACTGTGGGACTAGAGAAGTTACCGGAATTTCTTGGGGACTGAAGAGGCACAGATGGAGAACTGGGAGACAGTTTTCTTGGGCTGCATAGGTCACCATTGTGCAACTTCCACAGAAGTTCTTCGTTTTCCATTGACAGGCGTTTGTTTACTTTTGATTCTTTCTCTAGCGACTCCTGTAAAACGGCTTGCTCCGTAGAAAGTTGCCTGCAAACGTAAAATTCACATCAGAACACAGAACGCAAGTTGGAGGCTACAGTATTGAACTTAATCATTAAAGAAAGGTTTGAAATTGCATAAACCCATGCTTGGCTTACAATTAAATAACTTCCTTAAAATGAGGATTTAGCATGGTCTCATCCTTGCTGGATTTAAACTGGAGAAAAGCAGGAGAAAGCACCAATAAGAAACATGCCTAAAGACCAGAAAAAACATCTGAACTGTGAGATTTGTCCTACCTAGAACAACAGACACTTTTAAATGGCCATGCTGGAGCTGTTGGGTCTTGTTGCAGGCTCAGCTTTACAGAGACACTGCATTTCTTTAGTTTCCTTCAAACCAGAAGGACTTTGTCCATCCGTTTAAACAACAGCTGAAGTTAGGAGAACCTCAAACTCATTTTATTCATGTTAAGTATTGCTATTATTGCTACATAAAACACACTGGTCTTTTCACTGATCTAAACTGGGGGCAAATCACTCAACTGAAGTGGTCGTAAGTAAAATCAGGTTTAGCTCACAAGCCAGTAATAAAGAGCCAGTCTATAGCAAGATGATATTTCTGAGTTGCTGCTTACTCCCTGAAATACTGTTTTGGAGCACTGAAGAACACACTGAGCTTTTACCCTCTTACAATCTCTTCCTGCTTGTTCTTCTCCATAGGAATGCACATTTGTAGAGATACAAGTGGGAAAGAAAGGGGTGTGCTTTTTTTACAGAGTACTACAAAATCCCCGCCATTAATATTTACACAGAATTTTCTTTGTCACAGGAACACTTTCCCCTGGTTCATAAGAACATCTAAAAGCCAACAGGTATGTTTCACCTTGAAAGCTCCATGTGTTTGTCCATCCGAGCTTTTAGTTCTTCATTTTCTTGCTGAACCTTCTTTAATTTATCCGTTAAGATTGTGTTGTCCTCCAGCTTAGAAAACAAAAGCCATAGTTTAAAATAAAACCCATACAGGCACTCATCAAGATACTGACTGAGCTATTGCAGTTCATTATCTGGAGTTTGCAGACCTTGTTATGGGAGATGCAAAAACCTAGAGAAATGTGAGCCTGACCTGCTCTCCTGCCTTACTGTTCTGTAGCACACAGATCCTACTTACCTTATCCTTGCCTAACGCTGGCATTTTGCCACTTGTGCTGATTAAATGCCAATGAAGCAGGACTGGATAAGGGGTCTACTAGTTAACCAGCACGTTCTAGTAACTTCTGCCAGTTTTAGAAGCTGTGGTAGATAGAAGAATGTCCAGAAATAACATGCTAATGTGACAAATTAAAGTGTTCCCCTCTGTAAACAGCTCTAATTCCACTTCATTGCTGCAGGATGTTATCAAAAGTTAAGGAAAAACACTCATTAAATGGTTGGATGTTCCAAAGGCCAACATCTGTCAGAAAAGATGAAGGTTTACTAGTAATTTACTAGTAATTGTAGACCAGGGCAACATACGATGCTGTACAATACTGAACAACTGACATGAATGTATTCCTTTGTATCCAAACCTCTTTCTATACTTCCTCATTAAAATCTTGCTCAAGCAAGTATTACAGCAGTGTTCAAAAGGCCCCACCCCAGCTAAGGACCCTGTCCTGCCACAAATAAGAGCACACTAAGCAATTACAAGTTCTGCCCCCAAAATTGCCTTTTCACGTGGAATTACGCTTAGACTAGGAGCAAATCCATGCAGCTAAACAAGTAGCTTAAAGATAATAGCTAAAGTGATTGACCTAAGCTAATGAAATCTGGATGGAAACATTTATTCCATTTCATATTTGATCTCTTCTGGTTTAATTAGGATCATTTCCATGTTGATGTTTTCCTGACAGTGCAATCTATCTTCCCTAACACTCAGGCAAACATAGCAGGGAAGGATTTTTTCCTTAGAGGATGGGGGACAGAAGAGGAAAGAGGAAACGAAATGCGAAGAGGCTCCCAGATAACCCTGTACTAACTTCGCAATAGTTTATGCAAGCCAGTAGTTGTCTGAAGAGGTTAAAAGGTCATTTACAGCATCCGGTGATTCCTTCCCCCTCTTTACATTACAGCCCAATGCAGATATAATTGTACCTGTCAGGTAAGCATGTTCCATTATCATTTCAGGTTTCCTTTGAAACAAAAATATTTATCCTCACACATAAGTCTGACCAGCCCGAGTTCATTATTGGAACGTAACTCAGAGACATGGTCCAAACCTGCCAGACCCCAAGGAAAACTCACCAGTTTTTCCATCTTCATTAGCTTTATATCCTGCTCATGGAGTTTCTCATTCTTGATCTCCAGCACTGCTCTCAAACTTTCCAGCTCCTGTTCCAGATACATAATCTGTGGGTTTTTCTGAAAGATTTCACAGAGTTTGCTTAGTACCATGAATTTCAGGAACAATTTAACTGTGTCTCTGCTACTTAGAAAGAGCAAGAAAATAAATACGGTAACAACAGTTACTTGTTCTAAGTGAAATCAAGTTGAGCAGTTTAGAATAAAAAAAAAATCTGCTGCCACTTTCTCCTCTGATTTTGTTTCTCTTTGGTGTAGGTGGACAGTTGCAGTTTTCCAGAAGCTGTTCAGAAAAACACTTTATGCACAAATGTGAAAAGCCCTTGGGAGTCAAAGGCAGGCACTGAAGCTGTCACAGCGAAACTTGTTTTGCAGGAGTGCCCAAAGGCTCCCTTTAAGGCTAGGAGTTCCAAAATTTATTTCGTATTACTCATAACCCATCCCAAGAGGTAATTAGAGTAAACATTTGAAGAGTTTTCAGGTGCTGGAGTAGTTCAAAAAAGCACCTGAAAACTTAAAGGTATGAACTTGACTGTAGCTGATTTTCCCTGTTTTTGAGTCTGAAGGTAGCTGGTTCATAAGCAGAAATTGTAAATTTTCATTTTTACATTCTTCTTAAAGCCTAGCAATGCAATTATGCATAAAAACCTTGCACTGCTATACATCCATGCCTTCTCTACCATACAGCAAGTTAGGACTTCCTTTTTTATTTTTCCTATTTTGTTGTTGTTTTCCAGGATGTGGAGGGGAGAACAGGAGGGGACAGGGCAGGGTCAGATCTGGTTTCCTCAAGGACCTCTTTTCCAGAGCAAGAAACTACTCAAACCCTGCAGAGTAAAACACATTCCCTGCATTTCAAAGGCAAAGTCACAGGCAAAAATAAGGAGAAATAAAGCAAGTCTCAGTCCATTTCCAGGTAGTCCAAGTAGAACACAAACAGAAATCAATGATTAAGTGCATTATGTAACTAAGTTTATCTTTAAAACCAAACAAAAATTATTCTAGCATATTTGGGTAAGAATCCAAGTCTGCTGCCTCGCGTAACAGCTGCACTGCTGCAGCAGAAACCTAAGACTCAGCGGGCAATGCCTGCAGCTTTGTGGGGTGCAGGGCAGAGCCGGTACATTTCACAGGTAACAAGGGCCTCATCACCTTCACATTTCATTCTCCTGCCTGTTTAAGGACTGCGGCATTAATGGTTCTTGTTTAATTTCTGCTTTTGAACAGAAGCTCACGTGAGGCTAGGGTGAGCTGTGCTGCCTCAGAGGCACTGTGTTTTCTGTCTTTACGTGAAATCTAGGAGCTAGTGAGAAAAGCAATCCTGAAAAGTTTAAACAGTATCTTCAAAATTTAATTTTTTTTTCTTTCCTTCCTCTGCCCCAATGGTCTTAAAATGTCTTTTTAAAGTTAGATCTGAGCCACCACATTAGCTACTCATAGTAGAACACAGATAAAAAGACTGAAAGAAGTACATAAGATTTGAGCAAAAAAGCTGGGAATATTGAGTGACACTGAATAATACTGGAGGAGCTAGAAATACAGATCTATCTTCAAAGGGTAATGGGAATTCTGGTAGTGTGGAATTTGGGTTTAGTACAGAAGAATATCAGTATTTTTCCATAGAGAAGCCCCAAGCTTATGATATGTCTAATGCTGTCAGGACGCACAGGGCATGAGCAGCTATATAAAGGCACTTGACTACTGCGCTCCTTTAAATTAAAGGTCTGAGCACGCCTACGGAATATAGTTCAAACTTCCAAGTGCAGCGTACAACACATTCTCTTTGGCATCATCTCTCTCTACCACAGCAACATATTATGGTTGCAGGTTCTTCTTGTGGCAGCTCTGTCCTGCCACTAGAATAAACACTAAGAGAGAAAAATAAATTCCAGTGAAAATCAGGGCAACTTCTACTAGCGGTATCCTAAGTGAGTTTCTAAGCCTGGAATGTGTCTTGGTGTGATAAGCAATAATACTGGTATTCCAGTTATTTCCAGGTAACCAGAATGATAAGCATGTTTGCGTCTAAACCTCCCAGTGCATGAAAAACCTCTCAGAGCACATTTCTAACCCAGGAGCATCACAGATAACAGCAGCCTTGGAAGGAAAGGCAGGACAAAATAAAGTTTATCTGAAGGATAAATCAGCAACAAGTATGAATCAAAGTTTGAATAAAAGCACTGAAGACTCAAGAAGGGAGTTTTGTAGTAGTGATGTAAGCCCACACTGATCATAGCGCTGTTAAAACATTTATCGACTGTCTAGAAGAAAGCTACAGCACAACTTCTGCGTACGCGTAGGTCTTCAATTTAACTTGGGCTCTAACTTACACCACTGACTTAGATATTCAACAGCTTTACAGATTTATAATAATAAGGTTAATACACAACATTGTAGTGATTGAGAAAACCTTCTGGCAGGTGAGCCATTTACATAGAATATTAATAACCCTGGGAACATTCTCAGGCTTGATTGCAAACCTTTCATATTATGCAATAAAATAAATCCAGGCTTACAAGATCTGCTTATCTGCATTACTTTTGAAGATCGAGACTTACAAGATTGGCTTTTTCTTTGGCTATTTGTTTTTGCTCTTCTAATTTCAACTTCTCACTCAGAGAGCCGTTTTCACATTTTAGTTCATCGATTTTTTTCTGAAATGAAAAGATACAGGATAGTTAGGCCAAGAATTCAGTGCACATCTCCAAACTGCGCTCTAATTCTTAGACTGCTGCAATGACCCCAACCCTTAACAAACCTCTAGCAATTCCTGCTTCTCTTTAAAGGAATCTTCAAGCGACTTCCTTTCAGACTCATGGGCACTCTTGAGCTCTGCAACAAATTATTTTTGCAGATTTTTAATACCACGTAAGACATGAAAATTCTTTTTGAAAAGCAGCAGCATGAAAAGCCAGCCAACACACATACGCACAGATGCGGAGTCAGTGACAACATGAAAAGAACATTGATCATCAACGGATCCAAAGCATGTACAAAGTAGCAGATTTATTGCTGCTTCAGATTTGTTGATTGTGCCCTCACACATCCATTTCATTAGTTGACAGTGTGTCAATTTTTGAAAGCATTCATCTACATGCAACAAATGGATTAATTGACCACAAGAGCCACAGTTGACAAAAGCTGTGTTTCTGATGGGAAACACAGCAAAAATTCAAATTGTGTCTTCCCAAAACTACTAGAAAAACATTTCCCTTCCTGCTTTGGAGATGTCACACAGAGGAGTTTGCTCTTTGATTGCAGTGGAAGGATCATCAGTTTTAATGACGCAAAAGCATCACTGGAAACTTGGCTATCAAGCAGAGTGGAAGGAGGATGGAAATCATCACTTAAATCAGTTCAATGCAATGCCATTTAAAACTGAGCACATTCACCACTCTCTCCCTGAAAAACAACCTTTGCCCCTGTAAAGAGCACATGATATTTCTCAACATTCCCATGTCAGTCTGGAAAGCACACAATCCTCCTTATCCTCAATTTCAATTTTCAGGTGCTCCTTATAGAAATGAGGGAGTGGGAGCGATTACTCAATACTTGAGATTTTGAAGGCAGACTGAAATTCAGACATCTTTTACTGAATGAAAAAAGTCATCTTCACTCAAACTATTTTAAGAGTTTCATTCAACTACATACAGAAATCCCCATTGTAAAGTGAGACTTGTTCAGTTCCACAAGAAGGAATTCAGCCAGTGTTTTTGAAAATAGTTGACCACAAAGAACAATGAAATCGACATAATGATGAAAAAGTTTGAATATTTTTGTTTGCGACTAGCAGTACTATAGCATATGTACTTGAATACAAAATACTTGCCTGAAAAAGAGGATTCATACTCCTTTTTCAGCTCCTCTACTTTCTCTGAGTGGCTGTTTTCAAGTTCCAACTTAAAGTTTTCATGTGTGATATTTAAGTTGTCCACCTGCAATAAGACAACATGATTTCTTTCCCCCCCTTACTCGTGTTAGCTCTCATTTAAAGTATTGTTCTAATGGCTGTACGACGTACCTCGATTATGCTTTAAATAGTCGAGGCAGCACTTAACAGATGGTCACAGAAAAAACTAAGCCACATACAACACTTAGCAGATGAGAACGATGCCTTATAGTTTACTGCTACCAACAGGATGATGTATGCATCTGTTGCACACGTGGAGCTGTTGCAAAGCAGGGTCACAGGCTGGGCGTGTCTTTATAAATCTTAAAACTTAAGCTGCCTCAAATAATCCAGCGGATCTCCAGAAGTCAGTGAAGCTTGCAGAACACAAGGAACCTCCACTGTCTTTAAACTTAAGATCTGGACAGCTTAGCTTAGTAACATTTTTATTCATTGCAAGAAGAGGAGCTTCACATTAGCTAAAATAACTCCGCTATTAGCAAAACCCAGGATTCTCTGCAGGCTCGTCTATAGCAGAAAGCAATTGCTAGACAACATTCCTACTTCAAGTGTCACAAACCTGCTCCTGGAGTTGCGCTTTGTACTTTTCAGCTTCTTCAATGCAGATACTTTGGAGTTTCTCACATTCTGCAGTGTAAAACTGTTTAAGCCTCTCCTCCAGCTCAGCTAAATCATTGTGGTGTTGCTGGTTTAACTTCTGCAGAAATCCTTCATAAGCAACTTGCAGTTCATTCCTGTCTCTCTCCAATTTCTCACAAGCTGCAGAAGTGGTTACTGAAGAGGTCAGAAGAAAAAAGAAAAATGGTAACTAGATCAAGTTCTGTGCTAATTTCACTGTCTCCATTACAAGTATTAAAGATAGTAAACACTGTGCACAGCAACAAAGACAAATACAATTTATCCATGAAATGAGTGCCACCTCCAAGGACACATGAAAAGACCTTTGTGCAAAAAACCAAAATCAAATTCAGTGTTTCTTATGCTGAGAATTAACTGAATCTAGTTAAACCAGGAGCCCACATAGAAAGCACAAGTGTGACAGTTTGCCATGACATAGGAGAATGAATGTCTCACGAGAGACACTGGAGTGCTCCAATAAAAAAATTAATTGGATTTGCTACTTTACTTAATTTGATCCCATTTCAGTGGCATATTTGTCAGAGTACTTCACTTTCTGATATATAAACCACTTAGCTAAATTTGAAAGTCGTAATATCCTGAAGAACATCCATTCAACATGTTACTCTCACTCAGATATGCAACAGAGAAGCAATTCTAGGCTGACATGGACTGACATGGAGACAAAACTGCCAACCTGAACCGTACTGCTAATGTGGCATATGCCCAGGATATTTAAATACACAAGATACAGAATAGTTTCAGGCAGAAAGTACAGAGTATTAAGATGACAGAAAAAAAATGCTGTGTAATTCTCTTTACATTTATATAAACACAAGTCAGCTAAGAAGACTGCCTAGGTCTGTCTCCCCATATTTACAGCTGATTAAAAGGCAAACCAGAAGTTCATAATTTGTACTTTTGAGTTCAAAATTCAGCATTCTGAACTCCAGCCAGCCAGGCCCGAATAGGAGTCGTCATTTTCCTGTGGTTAATATGACTGGAGCAAGCGCCTTACGCAGTTCCAGCTGCCCCCAAAGCCTGGCAGCAAGGTGAACCAGGACCTCTGACACAAGTGTGTGGTCACTGGCCTCAAGCAAAACCACTTCTGTAGAGATTCCTGTGCTTTGGTTTAAAATAAATTGGTCAGATGAGTGTCTGCTTAAGAGAAAAATCAACTAAAATGTTAACTTGATCTTGAATAAAATACAGGAGAAACCACGCGTACATACATACACACACTTTACAGCAGCCTGGCACACTGCCCAAACAGTTTAAACTCAATGTAAAAGCATGGGAAGATTCGAGGATTTTTGTACAGGCAGTACAGGAAATTCTCATCACAGCTGAGTTTGAGCCTTAAGATATATAAATTGCAGTATCTTCAAGGACAGATTCCCAGAGCAGTACTGGGCTTGCCTCTAGGGAAAGCAGCCTGCCCCAGCAGAGCGCCTCAAGTTACATGTTGCATTCCCTCTTTGCTACAGCTCATCAAGAGCCAGTGGTAAGTCGATGAATAATACTCGCACTCTCTTTTAAGGAAACTGTAAGGAAGTCTTGGCCCTGCTACCATCACTTGGAACCTGCAGTTGAACTAGAAAGTGTAAGAGTGAGCTGTGTGGCATGGAATCAGTCTGCATGTGTGTCTGCCTGAATTAGGTTTAACAGCAGGCTTAGCTCTGTGCTAAGTCTGTGTGAAAGGTTTGCTGATCAGGACAGATTTAAGCCAAGCTATTCATCTTGTGACTGGCAACAATGCAACTGAAGGCTCAACTGAAACATACCACAACATTCTCTGCAACCCAAGCAGATTTCAGAGTTTTCTATACTTTCTATGCCATCATCGAGAAAGATTTTTATTTCCCTATCTTTATTCCTTCTGCAAACTATTATAACTGCTTCCTTTGGGGGGGGGGGGGGAAGGAAAAATTAGCATTCACACTTCTATCACACTGCATCAGTGTAATGTTATTGAATACATATGCTCGTATTGCCACGTTTTTGGGGAAGAGGAAGTGTCACAGGTAGGGGACACTATTTTATAATGCAAAGAACCAGGCAGCGAGCCAAACAGAGACACTGCACAGCCAACCGCATGCAGAAAGGGATCTGATCACCTATAGCAGAGTGAGAGAGGTACAGCTGAGAGGCAGGCAGCTCACATGCCTCATTTGAAATAAATGTAGCAAAATGCTTCCAATGATCCACTTCCTTTAAAAATAATAGAGGGAGAAGCAAGCTTCCAATTCTTTATTTGTAAGGCCACAGCCATTCGTTTGCCTCCATTTAGCTAGAATAATGTGCTGCCTATCATCATCTTATCTTTAAGTGTCAGCACACAGAACTTCAGATGATGCAAAAGACCAGAAAAAAGCAAATAGCAAACCACGCCTTGGTCAAAGAGAATAGACACATCAGTTCTTGTTCAGCCAGTTTGCAACTCATACTTATGAGAAGACTAATGTTACAAAGGCAAACAAAAACTTTTAAAACTTGCATTGGCAGTTGGATGTTGTGTTACCTTGAAGGTAACCATCAGGCCTCTGCAAAGCTAGAGGCTGCCCTGCTTCCTTGCAGTTCACGAGCCTGACCTGAATCCTTGCTATCCGAACCAGGAGCAGAACCACCACACCACCGGTAAGCTCCCAGTATCGTGGTGTACAGTGCCTTGGTTTAAGACAGGGACAAGCCATGAAAAAGGCAACTAATTCCTTACGTTGGCCACTCATCCACTGCAAGAGGATGCTGCACAACTCCTGACTAACCGAACTCGATGGCTACCCAACTTAAGAGTTTTCTCATAGAACTGGTGCTTAATCTTGAAGAAAAATTTCTAACTGGAACACGTGCTCTTCCAGTAGCACACACAAAATCTCTGTTTCAATTTCTAATTCACTTCAGAGGCACTTGAAGGGCATGCCTCAGTTTTTGAGCACAAGTGCTGTGCTTCCTTTCCCTTCTTAAGTGCTTCCCTCCACAATTCCACATCTTCATTATGCCATGCATTATAAACAGACCACAGACCTCGAGCTAAGTAACAACAGGAGACAAACAGTCCAACAGCATTTGAAAGAAAAGTCAAGCCACAGAGACGAAAAGATGCACTATCCATTTGTACATTGAGTTTGTTCCACCTCATCTGTAACACTAAACAGTTTTAAGCTTTAAGGATAGAGCATATGGGATAGCATATATGGCAGCCATAAGCAAGATTTACTACTTCATTCAAATAGCAAAGCCATTAATATTTCCCCCCCCACTTGCCTGTCCCAGCCTCTCCTCCCAATCATACAACACTGTCTGTCCCTGTATTACTACAACAGGGAACAAGATTAATCTGTATTTTTAGGCTTCTTAACACTTGTTTATGATAAATGAAGAGCCTGGTTCTTCTGGGCAGAACCATGACCTCTGGCAATCATGGGAAGTTTCTGAGTTTCTGAGGGAAGAGCGTATCCTCAGATCAGAAATGCTGGGTTTGACATGTAAAATTAACATTCACCTGTAACAATTAACAATGGCCACTTGCATCTTGGGTATTTCATTGCAAAGCTTTGTATGTGCCAAAACCATAAACCAAAGGCCTGCAAAAGAGAAGTCCAGAGAACCAGGCACGTAGCAACTCCCTGCAATAGTGCAAATGGCAGTGGCAACTTACGTTCCCTTAAAAGTCACCATAATCGTGGTGACTAGCTAAGATGACAGAACATAATGGATTTTTTTTTTTTACCCCTGAATTGAATTGTTTTGAAACAACAGTTATCTTCATAAAATTGTCTAAGTCACTCACTGGTCTAGTTATGATTTATGAAAAGCCATTAGACTGTCTGAAATTTTGAAACAGATGTCACTAGGACAGTAAACTAGCAGCATTTTAATAGATATGGGGGATGTGAAAAGGGGATAATTACCAGAAAACATCAAGTATTCAGCATGGTGGTGTGTCACAGCACGTAACACTTCATTGCTCTAACTTTATACCTCACACTGCAAGACCTATTGCGTATGTTCTGTTGAGTAGTAAATCTACTGTAGACAAATGCTCATTTCCTTCTCCATATATATATTTTTTTTAAAAAAAGTTATCTAATAATTAATTCATGGTTTTGGCAGATTCTCAATATTGGAAATTCTTCTACCCAAACATACTTTCAAGTTTATGACCAAGTTTCTCTTGGTGTTACTTCTGTAATGAGACTAACAGCACAGGACGTTAGGCCACGTTTCATATTTTTGTTCTTGGGCAAGTTGAAACAAGGCAGGTAGACCAAAAGAGCATGCTTTGAGCTACATATAAGTGGATACGGTTGAATACATATGTGAAGCATTCAGATATTTGCCAGGAAGTATGTTCCTATCCTCTAATGCTGCAAACACTACAGCGTGAGCAGGCAGGCAAGCATACAACTCATGGCAAGTTAGGCCCTGCCTCAAATAATTGATAGAAATGCCTATCTACTATTAAGTGTCTTTCAGGATCACCAAAACCTGAAATTCACATTCACTCCACCTGTCCATAAAACACAATATTCTTTTTTTATCCCAACCTCCAAAACCTTTTAAAGGTCATTTATTACTAAAATAAAAATAGCATGAAGGCATTTTGAAGAAAATACTGTTTAGCAACTGCAATGCAGCAAATGGAGGAGAGAGAGAGGGGTTGGCCTTTGGCTGCAGAGGACACAGGCAAGCCTCTCCAGCCCACTGCGAAAGGCTCATGAATGGCAATTTTGAAAGGGCCAGGGCGGGCACAGGCTGAGTCAGCTTTGCACCTGCTGTGGTGTAGCAGGACTGAGCTGGATCCCCTCCAGCGCCGCTGCAAAGAGGCTCTAAAACAATTTGGAGTGCAATTAATTTAGAGGAATAGTTTCGTACCTCTGAAGAAATACGCAGCTCTTGCAATTTCTACTTACATAATTAAACAAGTAGCTACAAATAATTTACACACTAGCTTGCATCTTAATAAGATGGGAAACAGGTGACAAACAGGACATCCATACCTGCTCCAGGCTCCCAAAACTAAGGCGTTTGCATTCAAACCACAAAGTTTTAGTCTTTGTGGCTGGAGATTTTATATAAACCCAAATTCAGAACCCAACTGCTACCAACTTTTAACTCCTTTGGAAAAGCCCGTCCCCAAACACATCATCATTGCTAATCCTCACATGCGTTTCCAGCTACTGAGATCAGAACATGGTGTCTGGTAACCATCCTCCCCATGCTCTGCGCCACCAAAGGCGGGTTGTGGGAGCGTAATGCGTATTTAAATCATTAAACAAAAAGCTGTTTTGGTAGAAAGGGTCATACAGAATAAGCCAGCAAACGGGACAATTTGACAGCAAGCCAATTTGGTTTTGCAAAGTAAATCAAGGAGCTTGGGAGCGTGTCACAAACTTCAAAGCAAGAAATTGAGGAGTCCAAACTGCGCAGGGTGCGAGCTACACGAGACTTCACATTCCTCTCAAACCTGACAACATGCGGGGCACCAACTACACTGACCTAGACACACCTTGCTCCTCTTCCTAGACTGCCTGCTCCCAAACTGCAAACCAACGGGAATTGAAAACGCAGCAGTTGGGACTCCACAAAACATGTACACACACACACGTCCACATGGCCAAAATAAGATACAAACTACTTAACTTTGAGCCAATATATGCCTAGATCATACTGTGAATCGAAGTTCGCAGTACTTACATCAAAATAGGCTATGGAAGTCAGCTATATCCATTTAACAGTGGCAATAGAAAGCTGATTAGCAGGTGTGTATTTAAACAGATTATTTCCAGCTAAAGCTACCGTTACAAGAACACTTTTCTCACACCTTGTCAACAAATAAGGTCTGTCTGACTTTGTTTTTTGCTTTTTTTTAAAGCTAGATAGAATGGATGACCTGTATACTTTTTCATTTCTGTGATTAAATCCACCTCCTTTACGTGCTGAGGAGAGAAGTACAGACAGGCTTGATGTGTGACATGGTTAAGACAAAGGAGCTGTGTGAAGATAAATGCTTCACTGAAACCATGGTCTGGAAACCTTACAATGGGAAGTGAGCCCGAGGCTGCCATTGGGATGCTCCTGCGGAGCTGACCCGGTAAGATCAGCTCCACAAAGGGAACGGCTGATGACCTCGTCCAGCAGTATGCCAGCCAGCATCCCTGGCTGACAGCTCTGTGCACTCAGGCATCACACATCCATCAAGCTCAGTTGCATTTGAAGTTTTTTTCTAGTTATCAACCTACTGAATGGCATATTCTTGCAGTGGGAGTCCCACATCTGAGCTCAGCAGGCTGTTAATCAAAGCAGCAAGGTAACAAGTTTAGGGGAAGCTCATTTAGGAGTGAGGCACCCTTAGAAAGAAGTAAGCTTTTAAAAAACCCCACCCTCCCCCCCCAAAAAAACCCCAAACCCTACCAAAACACAATCCCAAGAAGTGGTAATGGGCTAGCTTTTGGTCCACCAATCTAAGCTGAACTCTCCCCTTCCTGGTAAGGGACAAACCTAGTACCTAGGTTGATAAAGGAAAAATAACATTGAAGATGCATTTTCATGGTACGGTAAATCATTTTCATGGTAAGGTAAACAAATGGGTTTGCCTACAAAGTCACACATATGTACATAACAATATCTAGTTTTTAATATTTATAACACACATTTCTAGGAATGCAAGAAGCCTGTTTCCACACTAAGACTCTAGTTTTTTCGTCGTCACTTCAGGGTGACAGAAGTGCCAGCTGCAGCCCATGGGGGACACAACCCCCACCCTGCTGCTCCTTCCCCTTTCTCTGCCCCACACCAGCACTCCTTCAGCCACGTGCTGAGCCGAGCCAGGCCAGGCAGCTTTGGCAAAGCAGCCCTTCAGGCCAGTAGCTTTCAGCTGGCTTAGGTCCTCAGGCGCTCGGCTGCCCCGGCAGCAGTGCTGGCACACGGCTGGACAGAGGGAGGGCAAAGGCAGGCCAGGCTTTTTCAAAGCCAGCCCCTACCGAGACCTGCCTGAAACAACTGCAAAACCGCAATCCAGGTGCTTCATCAGTAGGAAGGTTAAAAACTGCAGCTTGACGGACGCCAGACTGCACCAAGCTCTAGAAAAGCCTCAGCTTTTTAGTACTAAGCTTCCAGGAAAGAAAACGCTACACATTTCTGCAGCGTCTTTGGTACTCTATCTATTTAGGCTGCGAGACTATCTCTGCTTGTGATACTCCCCATTCACCAATTTGCAATTTTATGCAGCATCAAATAAAGCTCCCAGAAAGCTGCATTTTAACATAACCCTCTAAATTGGACAACAGGAATAGTGACAAGTGGAGATGCTGTGCTCTGTTCCTTCAGCTGGGGGCACAAGGAGACCTGCTGCTCCCACCCACACTTCCCACCCTGAGTAGTTGCCAGGAAATGCCCGTCTTATTAATCAGTGCTAAAAAATAAATCTGAACATGAAATGCACCACCTGCATGTCACAAAGACCTATGTTCACACTGAAGTTTGGCCAAGACAATACTCGGCTTCCAAAGCATGCGAAAATAAACATTTCCAACTTTTCAATAATAAGTGATATATCTGAAACTGCTCCACATGTATTGCTGCTGCTTTCAAAGTTTTTTGTTTTTTTTTTTAAAGGGGCTTCATCGTAACTGAAGTATGCTTTTATAAAATGCTAGTTTCACTGTCAAGTGCTATCATTTTCCATCCAAATGACTTTTTGCACTCCACAAGATGATTCCGCTTTGAGTTCAAATAAGTTATATGAAGTTACCATTAAATGCAGTTAAATCAAGCTTCGAAGCTGGCAAAACCAGCCCCTGCACATTACAGCTCAATTTCATATTATAGCTGTCCACTAGGATGAGTTCAAAGATTTAATCTCATTAGCCTGATAGCATTTCCCTCTGTTAATTTTATTCATTCACCTACAAGCCACTAAGGCAAAATACAGATTTTGCGCAGTATATTTTACAGGTTTATGGATTTTTGCCAGGAATCTCTGGAAGACAGCATACGAGTAAGTTAAGGACCAAACAGAAGTATATATACTGTCAGCCATCCTCCTGTTTTTAAGAAAGTGAGTGCCTTCGGTCATCAGACTCGTGTTTTGCAAGGAGGCCCCGCTAGGCACAGGCAGATCAGTGCCAGGAATTCGGTGAACCTGGGGTCATGCTGTCAGGGCTCCAGAGAAATGCAGCGATTAAAGCATCTGAGCAGAATTCAGTTGGGGAATTAAACGACTGCCATTACAATACCAGGGCATCCGTCTTTCCGCAGATCTGTTTTGCTGCATTTCTCTTCTCATGAAGAATAGAAAAATAAATTCTTACCTAGTTCTCCTCGAAGGTTAACTAGTTCTTGAGATAACTCTTTACGCTGTTTCAGTGCTTCCTCCCTCTGCAGAGGAAAAAAAAAAACAAACCCAAACATTTGGTTACTAGTGATCTGAGCCGGGCACCTTCCAATAATTAACTTACATGTGTTCTGTAGGAAAACAAGAGGCAGGAGCAAGAAGCCAAGATATGAATCATTTAGGATAACAGTTCTGCTGTTACAAAATACACAGATGTTCTTCTGTTGTTAAGGAAGTTATACTTTAAAACAAAGAATAGCTTTTTCCAGGATAACACTGCAATTAAAATCCTACTTCGCATATATTAATTATATATTTTATGATGGGTGTAGCAACATAAGCCTCCAGAACAAATCAACTGATAGCTGTCAAGGGCACAAAAGCATGGTATACATGTGAAAGAGGCATGCATTAAAATATTTATCTTAAGCCTATGCAAACACAAAACCAAAAACTTTGCTAAATGCTCAGTCTTCCACAAAGGAAAGGTACAGTCCTGTTCAAAGTTGAATAGAACCCACCCCACTGCTCACAGTTCTTAGTTTTAAGATAAATGATGTTTCTTATGCTGAGAGAATCATAACAAATCTGTGCTCAGAACAAGTAGAAGCACCCATCTCCCTGCTTTGCCTAAGAGCTGCGCCTCATCCAGGGGAAAGGGGCCGGCCAGGCCCCCGTGCTCCAGACCCGCACCCCAGGGAGAAGCAAAGGCACAGCCAGAGCAGAGCTGCTCCACGGCGACCAGCACCTCACGCCCACGGGCACGGCGCGGAGGTGACAAGGTCTAGGCTTCCTACTGCCAGGGCACTTTCACCTTGCTCCTGGTCAAGCTCCCGTCCAGCACACTGCCGTCGGAAAAAGCGCTGCAAAACAAATACCGATTACCCTTGCTGCAGCACACTGCGAATAGAGACACAGTTTGCTGCTAGAGCAGCCCATCTTCCAGCTCCGGCGGCCCCCCGCTCGGCCCCCCGGTGATCATAGGCGACGCGCAGGTGGCAGCACCGCCAGCCCGGCTGGTCTGGCCCCGGCCGAGCAGCAACACTGGACCTTGCCTCCGCAGGTTATCCTACTTCCGCGCCGATTGCTCCCGACAGCGGCAGATACTGCAGCTTCTGCAATTGGCACAAGCAGCCAGCGATTACTTAAAGCCACAGCCCTGCTTTTATGAAAGGCGAGCCCCAGACATTAGACCGATCGATCTCCACTTGCTCAAACGGCAGGCAGGACCGCGAAAGGGAAAGCTGCCCTTCTCTGCGGATAACAGAGCTCATTTTTAGCCATTTCGAGCTTCCTATACATTGCTTTCACACCTAATTTGTTGATGCACAAATAAGCCACGGGAGGCCTGAGCTGAATGGGAGAGCCACAGCTACAGCAGCTTTGCTGCTGTCAATGCCCAGGCTTATGTTCATAGCCCCTGCGCACGCAAAGAGCTCGAAACTCACTTTGCGTGCTTTTCCATCAGCTAGAATACATCAGAGAAAAAAAATAAAATAATAATGCACTGGCCCCAAAAAAATCACTTCAGACTTTTTTCCATCAGGTGCTGCACAACTGACCACACGACAAATGAGTTCGCACGCTGGCATAGCCACAGTTCCACCTGATTTTCCCTGAAGAAAACCTCACCTTTACAGCAGGTTCCCTGTCTGCCCCCCGGTCGCTCTCACCACAGCCCGACCCCACGCTAAGGTCAGCACTCACTCACCACGTCCCTCAGTTAAAAGCGCCCTGTCCTGGAGGTAGGGAATACTCGCTGCATGCCTGCAGAACAAATAAAGCAGTAAAATGCACTGTTCTCAAGAAAAAAAAAAATATAGGGAATGAGCACCCAGAAACCAGTCAGGTATTAAGGTCTGACAACACTAATCAAAAAGTGATTTTTATGCTATGCACTCTCCTCTGCTGCAAGTTATAGGAAATTATTCTGCAGCTGTAAAGGCTGGTTAGAAGAAAGGGCCAGCGCTTTACTAGAAATATTTGTATTTTTTGCCCTTGTATGGGAAAGATCCCTTTTTAATCACTACAGTTTAAGCAGTCTTAACAGTTGTTTGGACACTGACACACTGGTAGGGGTATTAAGTAGCTGTGTTGCAGTTTTACATTAAGCACTTAGAAGCTTTTTACAGTGACAGCGGGCTAAGATAGAAAACCACGCCTCACCCTCCGTGGTAAATTCTCATGAGAGCAAAGCGCTCAGTTATTGAAAGGACTCGCCCTGCTCTTCCCTGCGCAGGAAGGAGAGATGAGTCATCTCGCTCCTGTTCAGCACCGGTTCAGCGTCACTACGGACACAGCATCTGATGATGAAAATGTGATTGCTGCAGTGAGTTGAGCTGCACCCTAGCACGCTGGGATACAGCCACGTAGGGGATTTGCAAGCAAGTTAACTGCCAAAGCACTTTTCTTTTTAATGCTGCAGGCTCCTGATGAGATTTTCCAAAGCTTTTACAGTAACTTTGCCCATTACTAAATTAGTATACAAATACACTTAGGAGATTTTTTTTTTTTTATGTGCCCCCTCTCCTCAGTTTGCATATTGATTCTTTATTCTAATTCTGAAAAAGTCATCCTTCAACCTGATTTCTTCCAGCCCACTCTGTTAGTAAAACATCTCAATTTTTTCCCCCTCAGCCTCGTGGCTGGACCATGCTGCAGACCCTTTGGAAACGCTAACAGTCTTGGTTTGTATTTCCAAAAGGCCTGCTTCATGGTCCACATATTTTGTATTTTTTTTAGTTAAAACAATCTGATGAGAAAAGGGCGTATGAGATCAGAATATACTAAGGACTACTAGACACTGAGACTAAAAACCCAAAATAAAATATAACAACATTGTCTTACTAATTTATTTTTTAAAAATGTTTCTTGCTTTCTACTGCTCTTAAGCCCTTTTGCTTTTCACTGGTGTTGTTTAACCTCATGCCTCAACCTTCAGCTTGATTCTTCATAGTTTCACAAATCAAGAAATCCAGTCAAACTTGTATCATCACCTCCTGTTAAGCAATAAATTCAGAAAGAGCTAGCCATAGAGACTGCCAGCCTAAAATCAGAAGAGTTGCTCATATGGTTAAGGAGCCACATGAAGTACTCGGCCTGACTAGCAGTTAATTGAGCACGCTTATCTAAGTTCCAAGAGAAGCGAAGCTCCAGGTACAGAGGTCTCCCCATTAAACCTTCCAAGACCTGAAAGGTAAGTGCAGTGAAATACCAAAGACCACTTGAATAATCCAGTAAGGGCCATCTTCAGTATTTAATTTAAAGACAGGTATGCATGTGCTGTGGGCTGGAATATCGAGCAACCTTCTAGCTTATGCTTTACAAGATTTTAGTTGAAAAGTCAATACCAGAAATTGAAAGAGCAGAACCAAGTGGAAGCATACAGTGTCAAGCAATTTTGGCATTGTTCATTTATCCAGATAAATCTGGCAATAGGGATCATCCTCACTTAGTTGTCAGAGGCCCAAGGAGGGTCTTCATACCAATTTAAAGCTGTTTCTGGCACAATACATGAGTTTATGCCAAGATCACGTAGGATGACTGGGTACCTATTTTTCTTATTTCAAAACAATCTATTTAGGTGCACAAGAAATCCAGTGGAGCTTTAGCCAAAACATGCCCCTACTGTAAGCATACAAGCTGTAGGAAGAAACAAGAACAGAGTTTGGGGATAAAAGCTTTGCCACAGGCAATATCAGGGTGGTGCACCTCTATCAGATGCTACAAAAAAATTCTCAGCATAAAGGAGACTTGGACATTTCTTGTTCTGTGAAAGATTAAGCAGTTATCCTTCACATGTTTTGAAAATTTGACAATCGAGTTGGGAAGGGGGGCATGCCCTACTACAACTGGATGGAAAAAGAGGTTCAAGGTAGGGGGCTGGAAAACATGACAGTTTCAACATGACAAAATGACCAAATCAGGAATAGAACAAATTACAAAATTTGTCATTCATGTTTGTGTTACAGGCAGTTGCACAGCCCAGTTACAGGCTTAAGAGTATTCTTCCTGGCAACCAGCTGTTTTTGCTACAGCTTGAGATTCAAACAGACCAGCCTAGGGTCATTTTAGATACAAACGAAGGTGAAGACACATCAACATCTGAACAGTTTCCATTGCTTTGCTTTAAAAGCAGGAAGTTCACACCCCAGAATGAACAAAAAAGGTATTTATGCCAGGCACGCAAGCAACCAACTTTCCTGGCTACGTACCTATACCAAATTTTCACGTGAGAAAGACACAAGATACCTCCAAGAGCTTAGGGTTATGAGCAGTTCTCAAGTTGGAATGGGTGGGTATTCCTCAAGCATCCCACAGCTCCTTTGCAGACCCCAAATCCAGGAGCATGCAGTTTCATGGCAAACTGGCAACTCTTATTTCCTTGAGAGGACATGCAACTAGACAGACTAACCATTTCAGGTTTCCCAGCACAGTCCTGCTGCTGGCCAGGTGAGGTGGCCCTGGTGTGGGAGCCCTGTGCTCTGCCTGCAAGTCAAGGCTTTGAGAGCCACAGGGGCTGTGCCTGGCCAACAAGCCCTATTCACCTTTTGCAAGTTTCTCCTCCGTGTTAAGAGCTACAAGTCCTTCAACAGCTATTCAATATAAAAGAGCAAACCATGGCAGAAACCGGGTTTTGAGTATGCATGTCCAAGTAAGCTAACGCTACCCATCTGGTAGTAATTATCCACACGTCACAGTTCACATTTTAAACTACACTGCTTCTGGAAACAAAACGTCTACTTTTTGGAGCTGTTGTAAAGAAAGAAATCACAAAAACCAATACTGAAAAGTTCACATTTATATACCAAAATATGGGGAGTGAGTTTGGTTTGTTTTTTTTAATTTGGAGCAGCTATCTCACACCAGTATCTATGTAATAAGCTCCTTATCACAGTTGCCTGGTCTACCCCATGCAACTTATGAGCTCCTGCAACTGTGGCATTTCAAACTTCTTAGCAAGCTTCTGTCATTTAATAAAACCCCCTCACTCAGTTTTTCATCCTCATATTAATGTTTCCCAATCTTCCTCAAAATTGTACTGGTGTGAAACCTTGTATCTTCTATCCATTAACAGGTTCAGAAGCAGCATTATGCAAAGCACTAGTATATTGCAAAGGCAGAGACACAGCCCACTTCTGGGTCCTCTGATACCTCAGGGAATCAGGTTGTGTTGTGGAACTTTTCCCATAGTGACCATACTGGAACATTCCCCTCAATGCTGGGATGCGACATGGTCTCTGCTTAGAGAAGGTGAAGAAAGGCCCAGGCGATGCTGGTACCAAGGACTCCGCAGCACGTGGACAAGCAGCTCCGAGTCTCACGCAAAGGGCAGCAGCTCTACCTGCCGGAGGCAGAACTGGCAGGTGGAAATGGCTCTGAACTGGAAGGCTGTAGATCAGGCTTCTAGTTTTATCAGCAATACAGATTGTAAACAAGTCATTTCAACAGTTAAGACTTGTGCAAGAACATTGTCAAACACAAAAACATTATGATGCTTTTTTAAAAAGCATTTTATTAGACCAGACTAAATAAAATCCGTTCGAGTACATAAAACAGGAAGCACTTCAATGTGTTTTGCTGTTATACATAAGGTCAAATTAATTTTATTCTAGGAAAGGAAAGCCTGATTTTTGAAAGCCGTTTGTTCAAACCACAAGCACTGACTTCTAAAAATCAGAGTGAAATACTGAACATCTTAAAAAATAAATTATGATTATTTGCAAGTAGTTGAGTGCTTAGACCTTACAGGAGATGGACTTAGTATGTATGGAAGAACAGATTATCATTTAACTATTTAATACTGGTGCAGTCTCAGTTGCCAGTAGTTCTTAATACAAGATGCATCTCTCATCTGAGCAGATATTCCTCTTACGGACAAAGCATTAGAAATTGGAGTCTACTCCATCCTTGTGCTGCATCAGTCATGAAAAAATGAGCATCATCATTGGCCATAATGCAGAAATTGAGTCACATCTTTGCATAAACTCCAGTCACTCATGTGTCATCAGCTACAGCCTGGAGGTAATTATGAAGGGGTAAAAGGGCCACTCATATCTGCTTTGCAGTATGACATTTGCTTTGACTATTTTGGTCCTTATACCACAGTATTTCTACCCGTCCCTGTTCCTTCCTTATTGGCAAAACCCAATCCTCTAAATAAATCTTCTAATTAGAAGTCAGCAATTTTATAAATGATTTTTTTTTAAACTCACTTGCCCCCCCACCCCACTTAAAAATCCCTTGAAAAGTCATTTCTTTCGCATCACTTGGAGGCAGAAACAAGCTAAAGAAATGAGCCAAGGAAGTGGCACAACAAACAGGATTTACACTCTCTGCTCCATGTATATTTTTGAAAGGAGCAGCAAACTATTACTGCAATAAAGTGAAAATATCATTAACCATCTCAAATCAATAAATATACAGAGAAATGACTATTTCCAAATTATTCCTGCCCTTGTTAGTGTTATGCATTGCCTTCCTGCGAAATGCAATAAGCAATCGGTTTTCACCTGTTATAAGTTTCATGACTTATTACTTCAGAGTTCAATTCAGCCTCAGAATACACCACTTATGTGATTAGCTAATAGATACTCACTGTAATTTCTGATATTTTGCTTCCCTCATTTGCTAGGTACATTTATGGAGAATCAGATGTTTATTCCCTGATGTTTAGTGTGTGAAACAGTCCAGCAGAGAACAAGCCAAACAGGATTCCTATGAGTCACTTAATGTTTAACATGGATTGTACGTGTGCGGGCTCTTTATGCTTTTACAAGCTTTACAAGGGATCTTATGGTCATATAGGATCTTTGTTTTCCCATTTAGAAGTTATGCCCACCTTCATGCAATAGCTTTACAACGTTAGGTCCAGATGTACTAATACGGGCTATTTAACTTTACTTCTCTGTCCTCTACTTTACAGGGTTTCTGAACTCCAATATTAGTTTTCACTTGTCACATAGAATGACTCCTTCCTTCCCCGTAAAAAAGCTGATCTCATAAACCAGTTTCTTATCTAAGCAATTACTTATTTCTCAGTATTTTCTGAAGTTTTTTGTCTCAGTACGCCTCATCTGAGTATGACAGAAAGTCTTCATCAGATACCACAAGGCTTTGACAAGTTATACTGTCACACGTTCTCACGTCTATAAAATTATAATTATCTTTATAAAGTTCTTTAAAATGTTAGAATATGAGATCCTATGCTTGAGCACAATATTGCAGTATTTATATCATTCCATTTTTAAGGCTGTTTAGAATTTCATCTGAAAAGGCAGCAGAAAACAGAAGAGGGAAACAAGAAGCAAACAGTTTCTTTCTTCCACTAACTGCTCCCACTAATTTTGATTTTGTAACAGATACATCTAGTTTGCAATTGTCATTAATTCTGCATCTTATTGGGGAAAAAAAAAAAATAGGAGCAATGACAAGGCAGTCATTCATGAGAATCAACTTCATGGAAAGCAACACTGGCTGCCTGAAACACCAAGTTTGTTTCAGTCCAAGGTGTCTTTTCTCAAGGCACCTTTTACTAGGAGTAGCTACAGGACAGGACTCCCAATTCTCTCCAGCTGTAACCCATTCTGAATACCCAGGTGTACACAATACATTGCTTAAATGAGGCATCTTTTTAAAAGTTATTTCCACCAGAGCCTAGTTTCACAGTAATTAATGGATTAAAATCTTTTTCTGGATGTTAGAGCTCACAAATCTTCAACCTGTTGCCAAAAATATTGTTTCTTAACAGCCACGTGTTACAGGGACTTTGAGAATCATTTGAAACGTCCTTGCTTTCCAACAGCTACCTGTCAGATGCAAACTGCTAGAGCCTAGGCTTGCTTTACAGACAGAAGCTGCTGTGTTATAACTCAAATACTCTCCTTTACTCAACAGAAAATATTTTAATTCCTCAAGTTCAAGATACTATCATTTGACTTAAGTGATTTTTTTTTAAAATCTAAAGAAACACAAAAATTATCTAAATTAAATATCCTTTGGACATAACTTTTTACAAGTCAGAATATTTTGGGAAGCCAAACTTAAAAAGTAGAAGTACGCTTTGGATGAAAATCTTAACGAGAATCAGCCAAGTTTGATGTTAGGTTCTAGAAAATCAAAACTATAAATTTAACTCAAAGATAGCTGCTCTAAACAATAGGCCTACCAATATATTTTGGATTTATAGGCCTAAAGTAGAGTTCCAAATCTCTTCCTTTTACTATAAATGGTGTTGGGTTTAGTGATGCATGTGTACCTCTGCTCCTTAGCTAAATATGCATTTCTCATTTGATAAATTTAAACATTTTCTGCTGAACTTCCACAAAGGCCAGGACATGATTTTCTGCTACATGGGTCCATGTATTCCAAGATGGAAAAAAAAAAATCATCTCTTTAAAGTGCTAAGAAGTTCCCAAGAAAACTAGTATCTCAACTCTTACAGTCACCCACGTGTCAGGAAATTCCAGTTATAATAGCTCATATACTAATGGTTAATTTCTATGTCCACCTAGAGATACTGCAGCTTGTTTCAGCCACACAATTTCTAGCACATCACTTACGTTGCTTCCTGTGTCACATCCACTATTAGTGGTATCCACATATTATTGTCAAAGCTCTATAGCCTGTCAAAGGGCATTTGTAAGGATTTGGAGCCTACAAGAAAGCTGGAGAGAGGCTGTTTACCAGGGCATGTGGCGATTGGACAAGGGGTGATGGCCTTAAGCTGAAAGAGAGTAGATTTCGATTAGATATGAGGAAGAAATTCTTCACTATGAGGGTGGTGAGGCACTGGAACAGGTTGGCCAGAGAGGTTGCAGATGTCCCATCCCTGGAAGTGTTCAAGGCCAGGTTGGATGAGGCTTTGGGCAACCTGCTCTAGTGGAAGGTGTCCCTGTCCATGGCAGGGGAGTTGGAACTAGATGGTCTTTGAGGTCCCTTCCAACCCAAACCTATGATTTCCCTCCAAGAAGGAACTTCTTGAAGATGTCACTACAGTCATCCCCAAGTAAAGTCTGAACTGTAAATACCAGTCTTCCTGTAACCATACCAAGAGAAGCACAACAGTGAAATTTAGTTTCTGCTCATCTCTGTAGCATGTTGTGGCACAGACACAAATTTGAAGCTCATTTCCACAGCAGAATCTGTTGAGAGCTCTTGAAACACTTAGATTCATCTATTAAACTAGCAGAACAGAAATGGGTGTTTATAACAATTAAACATTTTACCATCTAAAGATTTCTTTAAACAGCCTTGAGTAGTTCTGAATGTGGCAATTTATGCACTGAAATGAGAGTATGAAAAGGTACTATTTGTCAATTCACACTTTGTCAAGTCACTCTAGCAATACCTTTCCACTCAAAAGCTGTATCCTTAAACAGTCAAAGCCAGATTTAAAACCAAGTAGTACTGTGCTGCTAAAACAAACACCGCCACCCCCAAACACGTAGGAGTTTATGTACGGCAGTGAGTGAAAGGTTCAGACTCCCCACGTGCACCATTCACACAGCCTTGCGGGGGGTAGCCCTAAGGCAGGGGAAGGGGCCCAGAAGTCGAGGCCACAGCTTCGGTCTCATCAGCTGGTGATGCACTTCCACAGAACATCCTGAGTTTGGGATCTTCCTTCCCAAGGAGCACCTGGCTCCTACACCCACAGCTGCAGACCTCTCAGGAACATTCCCATCCCAGTGCTGGTGGTTCTTCATTCCCACTCCTTCCTGCAGCAAACCACTGCACGGGGGCATACCCGTAGCACTTTGAGTATGGGCAGACCTATAAAACTCATCCTGTAATAATTTTTAATTTTTTTTTATATTCCTGACTGGATGCCTGAACTGGCTCCTCAAGGCCAGGCGAGCACCAGCCCGTGCAGACATGAGGCAAGGTAGAGACGGCAGGGCCACAGGAGCGGCAGCCATGGTCTGACACCACAGACATGTTAAACCATGCATTTAAAGCTTCTGTGAATGCATTGTTACTGAAGGGATAAGAAAAATTCAAAATTAATTGTGAATACCAGGGGAAGTTAAAAGGCCAACTAAAATGCAGTGGTGCAAATGCCAGAGCTCGATGCCGTTAAAGGTTAACAGAAGATGGTTTTCCTTGGCACTTCATACACTTATTGTAAACAGTCGATTTCACCATTTCCTCTGTACTGCCACTTTTCCTTTCTCATCTGAGCTTAAAAAAACCCCAGGAAAATAGTTATGAAGTCACAGAAATTACCAGGGGATCAGGGGGAGCGCAGTAGCCTAGAAAGACTAAGCTTGCTTTTGTGCTTAGCCTGTAGTTTGGCACGTGCTAACACCGCTAGTGCACATACAGCCATCTAACAACGGAAAAAACCCAGTGCAGCATGGCCTTCTCACCAGCCACACCATTCACTGCCATCAAGTATTCTGGATGCCAAGAGGGGAAAGGTAGTTAAGCATAGAAACCCCGTGGACAAACCCTGACAGCTCGAGTATGAAGGTATTATCAGAGCCAGCTGTTAATATTGACAACTCCAAGATAATGCTTGCAACAAACAGGTTTGAGCTCAGGCGGAGTTTTACCAGATTCCTGCTCGACCAGAAACAGCACAGCAGCATTGCTCAATCTGATTTAACCCTTCGACAGCAGCCTCTCAACTTCACCGCAGATGGGCTGGCTGCATTTTCAACAGAAGTCATTGCCAGCAAGCCCTGATTTTATTCACAGCTATATCTCATGCCAAATGAGCTCAAAAGGAGCAACTTTAAACTTTTGTGCAGAAATACATTGGGACCTCTTGGGGATAAAAAGAAAAAAGGAAAGTAAACCCAAACAAACCCAACAGCTGAATCACCTCCCAGTGAGTTCAGCTTTGCAGGGAAGCAGGAGAGGCTGGGGCTGGGCTGCACAGCCTCAGAGGGACCCTAACAGCTCACTCCAGCTCTTTTCTCCCTCCGTTTGGCCAGGCAGCCTGTCCTCGACCCCATCTCACCCTTGCACTGGCTCTGACCACACATTAGGATGGTCCACGTTGCTAACCTGGCAAAGAAATGCTCTCTCTTTGGCTGAGTTAGCTTTCTGGTAGTTGCAAGGGGAATCAGCCTTCTGCAGGGACAGACCAGCACCAGAGGAGTCCAGAGCAGGACCTTCCTCTGGTTACAGCAGGCTGTTTCATCAGCCTACACTGCATCATGTCACTTCACACTTGCTCTGCTGGGAGGAATGGAAGCACAGCTTTGTTCTTCATATAATCAGCTAAGTGTGATTATTTTATTTTTTTTAAACCAGAAAAGCTGAAGCTACTTTCAGTTGACTCTGCAGTAGTTAAGCTATGAGCTCCTGCCTCATGAGCTAACTCCAAGTTTCTCCCTAAGTTTACTCAAAGAGTTTGAAAACTACACCAAAAGGGTCTCCAAGAGATACTTCAGAAAAATAAATGGCCAGTTGAGCTTTAGTTATACCAGGCTTCACACCTCAACAGAAAGGAAAAAAACCCCAAACAAACCAACAAATAAACCCAAAACAAACCATGATACCAAAACAACTCTTTATAGTGTTCCCTAAACCACAGAAATCCTACAGGATTTTTCCCCCAGCTAACTACCAGATTCTGATTATTCCTCATACCACCATGGCAAGAAGAGTCCTCACCCCTATGGTAAATACACAAGAATAAGACAGTGACTGCTCACCAAGCATCATCTTATCCTGGGAAAGAGGAGAACAACCTCAATACCAATAACTGGTATGAAAGTACATCAGTATGTCATTTAGCTCAGTTTCATGTGATTAGACTTAACTTTCCAAGATTACTCATTTTATACAATTTGAGAGAAATAAAATTTCTATCTGCAAAAAAAAAAAATCAATGAAGACAAAGAAGGAGCAAAATTACTAGTTTCCTCCAAGCAGTTCTCTCTTCCATCCATCTTCAACAGCATTTTTTTTTAAATAACCATTCCCATTATTCTATAAAACAAAAAACCAAACCCACAAAACAAAAACACCCCAAAAACCACAACGCAAAAAACCAAGTTTAGACTAAGTGACCTGTAAAACAGCCTATAAGAAGCAAATATGTATGACAGGCTGCTTATCATTAAGTATTACATTGATAAAGTATTCCTGAATTTTTAAAAGCTGCAATACAACATATTTGAGAGAAGAATCTAGGCCAAGTTATTATACAAGTTACCAAAAAAATCAAGGTGTTTATTACAC
This sequence comes from Balearica regulorum gibbericeps, assembly GCF_011004875.1. Classification (NCBI taxonomy): domain Eukaryota; kingdom Metazoa; phylum Chordata; class Aves; order Gruiformes; family Gruidae; genus Balearica; species Balearica regulorum. Next base: position 49,259,670 of record NC_046187.1, on the reverse strand, counting down.
AGTAATTAGAAGATTGCACAGAAGTTTAGCAGTGAGAATTTCACATATAAATTTCACAATTTCACATTAAATGACAGGCATCCAAAAATCCTGCATCAAATTGCTTTGAAGATCTTAAACTAGTTCCTTAGCAGAGAAAGGTGTTCCAATCAGGAGTTTAAAAACCCCAACCAAACCAAACCCACGCAACTGGCTAAGAGCCACTGCTCTGAGTTGAACCAGACTTGGACTTAAATGCAGTATTTTTAGATGGAATGAGAGAGTAGATATTATCCCACAAGAAAAGAATGTTACATTTCTAGTAGCATACTAAGACAACTCAGCACTTTTTTGTATACTGTAGACTACAAAATCACCATATATCAGAACAGCTGAAATAATACTGATACCAATCTTGGAACATGAGTTATAAATGCAAGAGAAACTGGTATTAAAGCCTGCATCAACTGTTGCAGCATAAATCCATAATTGTTACAGTTTCCTTCATATTTTTCTTCTTTCAAGTTTTCAAAGCAGAATCAAAGTTTAGAGTGTAATATGAAACTGATTAGGTCATTATGCACGTCAGACTAGAACAAATAAACATTAAACCACATCAGAATATTTCCACTCTAAATTCCAAGTGCATTTCTAATTTATTTTTTTAAATGTAATGTCGATAATTTTACAACACCATCAATAATGCAGGATTCAATAAATACAACCATTGCAATCCCACACTTTATTCTGAATAGCTCAAAAAACCATATCTACCCCTTATATATTTTTCTATCTGATGTCAGATAACAAAACAAGGTCATGCGGATCATCTGTTGAAGCTAGCCTTTCCTACAAAGGCAGAACTTGAAGTATATACTTGGAAAGGTACTCAACCCTGAAGGACTCTCTGACTAGACACATTAAAAAAACTTCTCTTCTAAAAAGAATGTGAAGCTGCAAAGAGACCATAAGACTCAGTGTCAGGGTTTTATTTTTTTTCTATCCAACTGATTCCAGGAGCAGGTTTACTGCTACCTCCACAGGAAAACAGAAATCATTGGAACGGAAACATAGATGTTCTGTACTGGTATATTAATATTTTCACAAGCCCTTTTTGAGAAGAGTTCAACAAATTAAAGCCAAAATCTATTAGCTGCAAGTTTTTACCTCAGACTGCAGGTGCTGGATCACAACTGTTAATGCTTCAAACTTCTGATTACTGCCTGTCAGGAATTTTTTCAGCTGCAGGATGATTCCACTTTGGGTCTCACATTTTGTTTTGTACTGTGTCAACTCAGCTGTTTTTGTGCCAGGTGAACGCACATCTGTGGAGGCTTGAGTCTGTATGCACGAGCTCCTGGGACTCCGCTGCTTGCCCTTGTCAACTAAAACAACAACAACAATTAATTAATATGCACTTTATGTTGAATTCTCACCAAAACTTAAGACAGGTGCAAAAGAAAGTAGTTATAAATTCTTATAAACACTTTCTGAAATACTAACTAGGAGAAAGGGTTATTTCAGTAGCACTGCAAAGACAGCACCACCGTCTGCCAGGTTAATTTCTAGCACCGTAACCCTGCATACAATATTTTGCACTTCGTCCTTACCTTCATGAATTCTGTGGCTTATTTTTCAGCATACTCTTCAGACTCTCCTTTGAATAAATATTTTCATCAAATGCAAGATCTCTGCCATCCTACCTATCCAGTAACTTATTTCTAATGTAAGAGTTCACCACTTTTGTTTGCAACATGGATTTTGTTATTTCCTGCACTCTAAAGTATGGCTGAATATAAACCCATTTTCTCTACATTTACATGGCCTTTTCCTTCCTTTCAAAATCTTCACTGTGAAAACTGCCCTCTCTGCCGCTCACGTTTGAGCTTTATTAACTAGAGGTCTTGCAGCATTTCTTAGTATGTCAGCAATTTCAGTCACAAGGAGGAGACTTTAAAAGATGCTCTAAAATCTAATATATTTCGAGTTCCCCCACCACCACTATTCACGGTCCGAGAATTACATCGATGATTTAATATTGCTAGCTATGTTGCAACCTGAATCCCTTCACAGTACACAATCATCTCATGTCACAGGAAACCACATTACATAATCCAGCGCTTGACTCGTAAACACGGCAGAGGTTACAAGTTTCTCTGCTGCCTTCTGAGTGGAAAGGGAGCCCAGTACTGCTGTGCAGATAGGGCCAGTCTTCCCCGTTTGATCACACCGGGGAACGAGCAAACACTTCTGCAATAAAAGACTGATGCAATACATAAATATCCCTTCGTAATTTAATGAAGACATCTAAGCAGATTACTGCGTAGAGTTTCAACGTAACAAGATTTCTTCAAGATAAAGTGAAAAAACCTGAGAGGTGAGATTTGGAGAAAAGAAAGATAGGAACATGCAGAAAACTAGGAGACAAACTAATCAGAGGCAGTCATTCACAAATCCTTTCTGAAGCACAAGCACCTGGTTTGAAGGTTGTTGACTATGGAATAGTTCTAGCAGTGTAAGGTTCAATCACACAACTGAGGACAGTATTAATAACAAAAGCTTTGATTCTCAATTATTGTTAGTTGGATCGACACATCACCTGTGGCATTAATACATCACTCTTGCACAGTATTCACTTGTTTTCAAACGCTTTGAAAGCAAGTTTCCTGTTCAAAATCCTGACATCCTCTGTGCCTCTCTTACTGAGCCAGGTATAGAGTGCCTCCTGAGCCTATTAATTTTCCAAATAAATGCTCTCTAGGCAAGATTTTCTGTCATCCCTCATAGTTAAAGAATTGTCAGCATATTGCTTTATAATGTTCAGATGCTCTTGTATTCTTGGAGATTTCACTATGCTTCTGCTCAGAGATGCTGACTGTTAAAGGATGTATTTTCAATTAGAAACATGCTGTTTTGCAGTTTAGTAGTAGTGCTGTTAAAAGGCATAGCAACATAACCCAGATCAAAATACAAATCTGTAGGAGAATGAAAGATCAAGCTTGGCTGCCAGTTCTAGTTAGCTTATTTTTACCACCATTCTTTTCTCACAGTGCAGACATAACCATGTCCTTTGAGTAGACCTCTTTAAATGAATGACAGTTCACATTTGAGAGCAACCATGTCAGACTTCCAGCAACCTTATGGAGAAATGGAAAACAGTGTGTTTTGGAAAATACTGGTGACCTTCTGAAGCTTCTTCAAAAAAAAAAAAATCACAAAAGACAATAATCAAGGAAATAATCAAGGAGAGAGGCAAAAAAAAAAAAGCAGGGACTAGAGAATAAACATGTACAGTCAGTCCTTCCCTGCCCTACTGGCTCACATACTCCTACTCTCTCACATATTCCACCTCCCTTCCCGAATGCTCCACTTACAATAAATAACAAACTAGAGCACTCTTCTTGATTTAAGGGTACTGGCTAAATTCAATGACACAGATGCTAGTGTCATCATTTAATTAACTGTATGAAATTGCTTTTACATCCATTTGTAGGACCCTGACAGAGCTGCATTAAACCTGAACAAACATTTGCAGACAATTTTTATTCTGGGAAAAAAATTACATCACAACTGTTACCTAATGACATTATTTCATTTAAATACAGTGATACAACAGCTAACCACAAATTTCACAAGATTCCAGATATCTACTGTTTCTAGTGTTCAGCCAGCCTTTATCAGTTTGCCAGTTTCACACCATTGCTTTACATCATGGTGCCGAGACTACCAAGTCTTTTCCTAGAAGCTCATTCAAATATCCAACCAAGCCAATCCTGGATACTATACTAAAAAAAGCTGAACAAAAACCATGCACTAGAGAAATTCAGTGACATTCCTGTTGGCAATTTTATCATAGCCATGTGCTATACATGGCCACTTCAAATGCTGAAAAGTATTTCTCTGCTAGCATGAACTCTCTGTAGCTGCTTCTACAGATTAACGCTGGCTTATTTATGGCCTCCGTACCTCTGGGCAATGACAGATTGTTTCCAGATTTGTATAGAAGGCATGCTGTGATTTCAAAACAAAAGCCATGCTTTCATTAAAACAGAAGCATCATGAGTCTAATTACTGATACAACACATCAGTGATGGACTCTAAAGACAGTCTTGCTTACCAGCCCAAGTCCTCCTCACTTTGGCCTTTTTACTTGCCACCTTTATACAGTCAGACTTTTAAGACAGAACAATTTCCATCCTTAAGTTAGGTTCTGGACTCCTCTCCAACTGTACCCAACCTAGTTGAAATGCTCAATTTCTGAGGACTAGAAGTCAGATTCTCAAGTACCACAGGTAACTGGACAGAATCACCATCTAAGGTCCTATCCTTCTTAAAACCAGTAAAAAAAAAAAATAAATTTAGTAGTGATTTTGCAAAGATTGACCCTTGTGATCACAGCATCATTCACAGAATATTTGATATCTTGCTGGAAAAATGCATACCCCATAACCTTGGAAAAGGTCCAGAAATCCTCCTACTCCCTCTGCGGTTGCTACACGGATGACAGCTGCGGACTCCAGTCCTTTGGGGAGAATATTAGACCCATCCCAAGCTTTTCCATAAAGCAAACTGTTTCCCATATAAAGCTTCTCTAGTAGGTGTTCAGAAGCAAGAAATACACGACTGTCTGTACATTAGGGTGTGTTCCATACAGTTACGTTTAAGTACCCAGGTATGGCCCAGTACTTGAGTGGTTATCTCAGGACTTGCCTGGTACTGCTGGTTTCCTGAGCCCCTCTGTCTTGTGCACTGCCGCTGGATTACCAGATGAAATACCTATCACCCACTTTTTGGTTTGCAGAGTCAAATCGAAGCCTTCCTTTGCTTATCAAGTACTAGGAAGGTCCATATAGTAATGTCTATGCTAGGTAGAAATTACTTTCTTTAAGCAAGACATTCAATTTCTAAAAAAAAAAAAAAAAAAAGAAGAAGAAGCAGCTTTTCTTAAAAGCATTCCAAATAGCCTAAACAAACTACTTGACAAGCCCAAGTAGGAACAACCTCACTTCTCTCCCCACACTTTTGCAGTCACCATTGTCTTACCCCTAAGCACCTTCTTTTCACATTCCTCATCCAAACTGTTAGCTTCCACAGGTTTTTCAAAACCCATGTGTGTCTTGCGTAAGTATTTTTCAAAGAAAAATCCTTGCTCAATATTTTCTCTTGTAGGAAGATGCAGGCTGGTAAAAACTTTCTGCCTCTCCTCCATTTTCTGGAAAGCCTTGTCTACACATGTTAAATTGGTGCTCACTTCTTTGATCAGTAAGACCAGATCAGCCTGAGTATTTAATCGAGCTTCCATTTCTTCTCTTACTCGCTGGATTTCCTCAAGCACCATTCTTATATCCAAGTGACTGGACTTCACCTCTGCTTTGAGATCTTCTTTCACCTGTTGCTGGCTCCTCTGCAGTGCTAACACTGTTCTGATTTCCTTTTGAGATGTTTCCATGTCATGCTTTAGCTCCCTCTGTCCAGCCTGCATCGCCTCTTGGCTAGCTTTCACTTCTGCCAAGAGAGCAGCGAGGCACTCCATCCCAATTCCACAGGAGTCGCAGGACCTCTTCCAGCGTCACAGCTTCCAAGCGGTCAGGGACATTTGTCAGCTGGTAGCAGATTTCCCCGGACAGCGAGAGAGCTATCACATAGCCCTTGGTACGGTAATCCTACCTTGATTTACAGCGTGCTGCAGTGAAGGTACTAGGTAAAAAAGTCTAGTACAAGGCAAGACAAAGGCACTAAATAAAATACTTCAATAAGCAGGGCTCTAGAGCCAGAGCTCCTTCTCAGGACTCAGCCAGAGCACTAATCAGTTTAATTGGCAGATTATGCCACACCTGAATTTTTTAAAGTCTTTTGCTGACATCATTCTACATGGGACGTCACCCCAAAAGCCACTCCCAACAGTCATTTGATCTGTGCATCAATCAAAGTATGCCCGGGCATCAGTAACCAAGTTTGTTGCAACACAGCCAAACACTCCGCAGGAAGGCAGCAGCCCTTCCTTTCCAACACAAAGGCTCAAAAGGAGCCCGAACTGCCTGCAGGAGCTGAAAGCCAAATGGTTCAACAGTGCTTAGTTATTTCAACTGTATGTTCAACAGGGTGATTATGCACCTGTCCTTCTGCTAACATTTGCAGCAGTTCAGAAGTGCATCTGTGAGCACCTTGGACATGACCCCACTCCCACCGAGCGCTCTCCTCATTCCCACAGCTAGCAATGCTCTTTTAGCATTCCTTTGGAGGAACCCAGATCCTGAGGAAGCCCTCTAGTCCACAAATAATAGTTATCAGAACAATACAGGAAAACTGACTAATGAGATATTTTTAGCAGGTTAAGGAGGCTAAGCCTTTTAGTTACCAGGTCTGAGTGTTAACTTTTCTCCGTAAAAGCTAAGGCTTCTTACTTTTAAGCACAGAACTCATAGGTTTAGGCTTCATCTACACAGGTAGATTAATGACAGCAGGCTGGTAGCTGCTTTGTTACACTGTGATTTAGTTACTGGATTTGGTTTGGAAAAAGCAACCAATACAATGTAAATCCTGGCCAACAGAAGGCATCCATCTCTGCCTTCAAAGAGGTGAGCTGGTACTCAGTGCAACACCCAGCGTTCAGAGCAGGACTCAGAGCAGCACACAAGTTGGAGCTCAGGAGAGCTTTTACACCACACCTTGGCCTTGTCATGACTCTAGGATGCTTTTGGGGACAGTGATGATCCCACAGACGCCCCAGAGTAGAGGACCTAAGCTATCTATCCAAAATTGCAATAACCCTCATCAGCACCGTTTTGGGCTGGGAAGCATTACGAAGAATGCTGATAGTGCACATGCGTGCAGATGCAGGATTTCCAACTCACCACAGTGCTGCTGCCCAAAGAGCCAATCTGGGGAGTCCCGCTTGCAATGAAAGTTTACTGCTTACTTTCCAATTCACCTGCTAGACAGATCCAGGCACGCTCATGAGACCCAGAAAGTATCAGAAACACATCTTCCACACAGAGCACCTCACAGTTTGCAGGTATCCCCCAAATGTCCTGCTATCGCAGCAGTACCATAGCCCCTGGTGGACACAATGCCCATGGTGGAGCTTTTTTCCGAGTCGCTATATCACCTGCCAGAAGGCCAGACGTGGGCTTTCTGATGGGATTTCCCAAGCACAGCTGCAGGTGTAGTTTCTTTCCTTCTCAGCCCCTTGCCCCATTTCTAGCTCGATAGCTATCCCGAGAGCTCCTGGGCAGTATTAGTCACGTACGGTCACCACTAAGGACCAGCAGACAAAACAGACTGCAGAAGCACAATCTGAAGTTTGAATGCAGGTAACATCTTTGACAAAAGATTTAGGTAGGTGAAGAAAGCCAGGTGTGAGCACTAGATCAACACCTGCAGTAATTCAGCTCAGCAATATAACTCTTCATTCCAACCTTCATCATACCTTAGCAGTTCCTAAAAATCTCACCAATAGAGGTGAAGCACTTGCAGAGACCTTGTCAGACACTTCCTGGCAGCAAGTGAGAATCCAGCTGAATTCCTTTCCACTGGTTCAGTTATGACACAGGTAGAGAATAGGTCTCTCTCAGTGAGAGGGAGGGTATTCACCAGGCTCATTGATGTAACCACCCAAGATCTAACTCTTCTTGACAGCTTTGGCAGCCAACACAGAACCTGTGTTTATACTAATAGGAACAGCTCAAGTGCCATGCTGCGTAAGCTACATTTTCTGATGATTTTAAAGATATAATTCCATGAAGAGTGCGTGCAGTGATTTCAGCTGGGGTCAAAAAAAAGATGGTTTTGAGGTAAAAAAAAAAAGGGGGGAGTATTCAACTGATTCTCTGGCCCCTCTGCAGGGGAACTGGCTCCTCCCAAGGAGGGCTTGGGGGAACCCCTTCTTTATTAGTTACATCAAAAGCCTAGCTGACAGAGCTCAGGTGACTAAACTGGGTGCTCCAATTGTCATTCTTGTCCAATGCCACCAGCCCCAAAGGCTGCAGCCTCCTTTGACATGCCTGCACGCTCCCCCAACTGCCAAGGTGTCTCTGCTATAATGTAATACACTGTGAAGAAAAGCTCTTTGGAAACTGGCCTCACTCTGTACAAAAACATTAATTCCATCCAGAACATAACCAATGTGTTTGGTATGTTCCTCACTCAAACCAAGAGGGTCTGATTACAAAATCCTTTACGCAATTAGCTACCAAAAGACCCCTATTTTTATTGCTCCAATATTTTAAGAATAAAATCCATGAAGTTAAAATATCTGAGAAAAGCACCATGCATATCTTTGAAGTCAGCACAGAAACTCACTAAACCACAGTAACAGTTATATTTCACAGTGTTAAGTAATACAGCACATTTGAAATATTAAACAAAAAGTTTTACACAAAGCTTACAGTGAATCATACAAAAGAATCCATTACTTTGACCTTCAGGGTGGTTTCACATTCTGTAAGGCTGACCAATTTGTACAAGTAGGACTGGGGTGAGACTTAAAACAGCAACCAGATATTTTCACTTCCCAAACATGAAAAAGAGGAAGCATCTAGTTGCATCTATATATTGACTTTTCCCTTTGTCAAAAAGTCTGGTTTACACCTAATTATAATTGGTAACTGAACACACGCATCCCCCACACCACCAGCCCAAGAAAAACCCAAACCCAAACCCCCACCCTTGGACTTCTTGGCTGGCAAAGAGTTTGAGAACTAAGGACAAATACCAAACTAAAAATGAAAAAAAGAGAGTAAGGACTAGAGAGGACTACTATGTACTTGCTAGGTATAATAAGACAGAACACTTGAACAAGAATTTTTACTTAATATATTCTTGCAAATTACAGATATACTAATATTTATGACATCAGCCATGTTTCAACTAAAATAGTGAAATAAAGGTAAAGAAATGCTGCCAAACACATAGCTAGCTGTCTTCACTGAAGTTTTGAGATGGATCAAATTTCTCCAAATATACTAATAAACACCAATGTAAACTTGAAGGTCTACCTGTTTCTATTAGAGCCTGAAGAACACAGACCTGCACTGCTGACCTCTACTCTTTTCCTCCTATAAGCGAGCTAGTCCCATCAATGCAGTACTATGTGACCCATAGGTCTGATTCTGGTTTTTTCCCCTTCAGGAGTTATCAAATCTCAGTCTCACAACTGAACCAGCCCGTGAGTACATAACTTCACCTTGTATGTTAATCTTTACACAGCTAGTTCTGAAGCCTCAAGAAATCTCTACGATTCTCCCACCATCCTCCCCCACCGCCTTCCCGCCTGCTGCAATGCGTATGAACTATTTGAGCAATGCAACACAAAGACTGATCAACCATTTGATCTCACAGCTTCAATTTTAAAGTTTGCCTCATGACAAGCTACAGCACTTCAGAGCAGGAGACTAAGAACATCCATAAAAGTAAGGAAGCTGTTGGGTTTAATCTGCAGTGGTACATACATTATCTTTGAGAGGACCTGGAAATTTGGCTAGCTATAAACTACCACCCTAAAGTCTTTCAAAACTCCTGCTATGGGCTATAAACTCAGGACGCCGTTTCAGACAAATACACAGGCAAAGCAGTCACAAAACTAAATAACAACGTCTACGGAGGGTTTTACAGGCTAGACTTGGATGGAAGTCTTCCAACGCCCCCCAGCCGCTCCACAGCTTGGTCAACTGTAATTTTTGCCTGCGTCCAGCTTGGCAAGTGGCGAACGCACACCTTCCTGCTGTGCCTCCCAGAGTCCAGGCTGGTGAGTGTACAAACACAGACTCCTGAAGAGGTGATGTTCTGTTTCTAAGCTCTGCCTCAGGCCTGTCTGTATAAGCTGACGCAGACAGCCCAGACTTGCTGTTTTCACGCATCAAGCACGTCAGTCATGAGCGAGTTCCAGTCCACAGGAAAGTGACTTCATATTTCAGAGTTGTGCCTGAATAATTTGCCCAACTGAAATTCTTAGAAGATGCTGTACCTCAGAAACTCTTCTAGCTACTTATTCAGCTGGTCTTGTCTCAGGAAGCTGGGGGAATAGAAACAGCATTTCTCATCTTGCATCTCCCCCTGCATCACCACAGTCTGAAGCCCAAGACAACAACTAAATCCTTTCTAGAGCAGAACTGCAGCTCTCCCTTTCCTTTACTCTTACTGTAATCTCTTGAGTTACCCTTCTTTAGGGTCAGCCACTAGCCCATGTCCAGGAGCATCATTTTATTTTAGCTGTCATCAAATCCTTTTCAAGTGGTTTTAAACAAATAAACAATAACCATCACAGAGACATTTGAAAAGGTTGCAGGAACTGAACAAAATTTAACTGCAGGCAGGTAAAAACCTGACCTAGATGCCTAAACTGACTCAGGAAGATTACAACACACACAGCAGAAATTCCTCTGCCTTTCTTTTCAGGGGTACAAAGGCTTTCCAGCATATTTTTCCTTAAATGCTGGTACAGCCTGGCAGGGGAGTGCAGAATCATCACCTATCATTCCAGGCATTCAGTCTGAAGCACCGTTTCTGAAGTCTGTGTCTGTCCCCTCATGCCAACTCATCTGTTGACTTACAGTATTATAGCACTGACTTGAGCCTCAGTACAGCATTGTAAATCCATTCCTTTTTGCTCCTCACCTCCAGCCACAGAACTGGATATTCTCTTTATACACGATAGCAAAAAGGAAAGGGAAATCTCTGATGTACTTATGTGCTTCACAGAGCTCTATGCCTGTTTAATGTTTAGTAGTGTGCTTAACACACATATTTTGCAGCACTGGCCACACGAGGTTTCATGCTGGTAGGAGCACATCTCTTCTGAAGCAGAACCTATTAGCATGTCAAACACTTCCCTGTCCGTTACAATGCTGACTATTAGGTAAGAAACTAAATGTTTATAGACCACACCAGAGTCCTGCAGCCTAAAGCTGTTACTTAGAAACCATAATATACCACATGCAGCTCTTTAGCTTCCTGCTTGTTGACACAACAAATGAAGCATGAAACATGGGCGCTGTTTTATACAGCATACTTTACACAGAAAGAGGGGAGGAAGGGGAAATCTGCAAATACAGGCAACTGGGAAGAAACTAAGAGAGAGCAAGCAAGGCCAGTTTTCCAACTGCACACCTTTCTAAGCAAGCTTTTGCACGAACTCCACAAAAGGCTTAGCAACCTCAAGCAGTCTTTCACTACTTCTGTATAAGGGTTCTTCAGAAGACAGATGCCAGCCTACTTCTTGACAGTTAAGCTGACACATACTTCATACCCTTTCAGGCTCTGAAGTGATAGCCTATAGCATGTAGTAAGCCCTCTGTCCTGCAGTGTGACAGTCTGGACTTTGTTGGGTTATGAGCATGCCCCTGCCATCTTTTTGTGAAGGGGAGAGAGCTCTCCCTGCAATCAGGAAACATGGAGGCAGCCATGAATCCAAGAGCAAGCAAAATATGAACAATGCAAGTGTGACATTGCTCTGAGGCTCCCAGATAAGCCTCAGTACATCATCTTCCTAGTTCCTACCCCAATAAACTCTTACCCACAGGACAGCCTTTGAACTGGGTTCCCTGGGTGTACACGCCTATTAAAATTAACCATCCATTAAAGCCTCAGTATTTCTCAACCAAAAATATGCCTTCATCCGAGTGATAAACACTGATGTGTCTTTGTCTCCTTAAGATGTCATCTGTCCTATGGAATATGGCTCTCAAGCTTGTACAACTGTTTTAGGACATTGTCAAACGTACTACTGATCGCCTGGGAAAGGTTTTTCCCCCTAGAGGAAGCATGTTAATGAGACACATTTTCATTTGGCAGTAATTCAGCATGATCTGTTACTATACTGCTTAAGCATTCAGAATCTCCATGTTGCATTAGCCTTACTCACATTTCTGAAGCTTATAATTTATGTTTTAAATCCTACATTAACCTTATACTGAAGCTTTGCAAGGAACTAGATTATGGTGTTTGTGAAGATACCTAAACTACATCTGAGAAGATGCATTACCATCTAAATTGCTGGTGGCTTCCAGAACAAAAGCACAAAGATGAGTGTCTGCTCAACTCGTCATTGCTCCAACTGCCTCATCCACCAGCCTGTGCATTTTTTTTTTTTTTTTTAAAGTCCAAGTTTTGAAAGAAAGTCTGGTGATCAAGACTAAGACAGCATAGGGGACAGTTCAAGAGAGTGTTACACGTTTCTTGGTCATTTCATCTGTCTTGATGATGACGAAATTAGTGTCAGGTGAGATGATGTCAAATGACCACACATTTTGTCAACCCTAGTAGTGGTGCATTGACAAAGTCAGTGATGATAGCAGGAAAGAATTTAAAAAAACACTTCAAAATTGCAACGTCCAAATTTTCTAACAGATTAGAAGACTGGAAGGGAAAATCTTTACAAGCCATATTTTACAAAGGACTTAAAGGAGTCCCAGACTTGAACATTAAGTGTGTAATTAACATATCAGACAGATGTCTGCCTGTTAAATGCATAGTACACACACAAGCCTGACTAACACTCTGAAATCTCAGCATTGTGCTGGTAACACTTTTTACCTTATGTACCACAGGCCTATCTTACAGAAGCACTAGTTGAGTTTTGAACACTTAATATACAAAGTGATTTTGTCTTAATATTGCATTCACAATATATTTAGTCAAGTTTACTGTAACATCTAGAATTGAATTAGGTTTTCATCTAGCTGGTACATATCAAGCATATGAGCCACACATCAGCTACAAATATAAAAACATTAAGCCCACCATACATTCAGAGATGACTGCAAACTAAATAAACAAATTTTAAATGCTATGCAAGTTACAGAAGACAACTCTAACATGCACCAGCTAGACTACCAGTGGATCAGGTTTGTTCTGGTTATTTTCTAAATAACCAAAAGCAATACTGAGGTTTGATTTCTTAGCTTGTTCTGAGCTAGGACAAAGCCTGACACATGCTAGTTCACTATACAGTGCTACACACTGTCTGAGAAAATTGAAAAGGAGAGGGGAAGATGGTAGGACTAATTTACTGTACTAATAATGCAAAGCCTAGAGCATGGATGTTTTGATATGAGAGGGATTGGCCATACATACACTAATGAAACAACTCTTCATCCACCTTAAAAAAAAAACCTACTGCAGCAAGTCATCCATTTTTAAGGACAAATATGACAACAAGATGAAAAGTAATTGCATGAGGATGCGTTACAGTGTGCTGATGTTCTGACCAATAAGGACCAAATTAAAGTTTGTGAACTACATGTCAATCTATTATCCTTGGTTTAGGCATTTGAATTTTGCTACATTGGTTCATCACGTAAGCCACAGGCAACATGAAATCTTTGAATTCCTTAGCTTTTCAAGGAAGAAGATTGCTATATTGGAAGCTAGCACTTAAGTTTACATAAGGGGTTTACGTTGAAGTTTCTAGTTCAGGTATTGCTCTGAGCAGGCAAAGAGACATCCAAAGCAGGCCTCTTTCTGCATACCTTCTTATACTTGCAGCTGTGCTTTGTCATTGCTCGTGTCAAACGCACGCCTGCCCAAAGAACCAAGCATAGAGTGATGTTGAAGACTGATGATCTCCACTCTGTTCCTATTTCCTCCCTTCTGTCTTTTCTCTCCATTTCCACCTCCTGTACAAGAAGTTGCTTCTTGTTGTCTGGTGCCCTCTACTGCTTTATCACAAGTACAGGACATGGCATATTTTTGCCCTTTGTTCTGCAGCTTCTGTCTACAAAGTCAGGACCCAGAGTCAGCTGGGACAGGGAATCCCACCATGATTAGTTCATACCATCTGCAAGCCCTTCCCAGATCCCATTAATTGCCTCCTCAGTGCAAAGTCTGATTCCTCCCTTCTTATCTCCACATCCTTCTTGGATACACTTAGGGCTGCCAATTTCCCTGTTTGCAGATAATTAGATGTGAGGTATCTTCACATCCAGGAAAAGACTTTCAGTGGCGAGAGCATGTGTGTGTGGTGTTACAGAAAGAAGCCCACTATATATCCACATGTATGTGGGAAACCCCCACACAACGCCAGAGAATGTCAACAACCTTTCTCCTTTTCCATCCTTTCTGAAGATCCCAGCTCTCACATGCCATTGGGGGTGAAATGGCTAAAGCACAGCCAGAAAAGAAGCCATTTAAGTTGCAATGCTTGACTTATTCCTTCCTTAATACTGTAGTCCACCCTACCATGCTCAGCATCCAAAACAGGGCTGGAAGAAGCCTCCTGAAACTGTTTACATCATTCCTTGTTGAGGCAAACACTACCTAGACATTACAAGGCATTTCAACAAACTGCTCAACTGTTTCAGGCCTTACCACAAAACACTTAACTGCTTTCTTTTTTTTTCATAATACCTTTACTTCCAGCTCAAACCTGATCTGACTTCACACAGATTAAATCACTGACTATAATCTCTCTACATACCACATATTCCATGCAGATACTAACAGGCTTGCTGAGGAGTTTTCTCTTCTGCTCTCACACATGAACACCAATCTCCTATGTTCTGGGAAGTCAGATATGTAGACAGCTGAACTAATTTTCAACTACTTTTTAACATGCTTCCTTCCAATAGAGCAGGCAAGCATTTTAAGTATGCTAGGGATAAACATCAAGTAACTAGGAAAGACATTGTTACTTACAAATCCAAGTAAGAAAAGTTAACAGACTTAGTTTTTTGCATCATAAATTTACTCTAGATCTATGCATCAAACTTCGCTCCAATAACCCTAGATTTTAACAACTAATTGTAGGAAGAACTCCAAACAAATCCAAACAAGATTCTTGAAGCATATAGAATTAAGCCTTTAAGTTTGAAAGTCACTTTCTGCTTATGTACTATGGAGGTCCACTTTGTTGCAATAAAGGCAGAAAAACCCCCAAACCTAACCAAAACTAATTTGAAACTTTAACTGAACCACTGCACTTCATTTCATCAATTGTGCCTGCTCCTAATTCAATGTAGCAATTCTTCCTTCAAAACCACAGGATTAGTTAACCGCCAGAACATTTTTTAGCTTAATGTTAGATTCAAGCATCTGATGTTTCTCTCTAGTTCTGAACTATTCAAAGTCTTTCAGAGTAAGAGTCTACGTAAGGCTCCGTAATTTGCAAAGAACAGTAATCTCTCCTTGAAGACAACTGTACGAGACCTGTAAAATACATTTTTGACCACAAGACTAGCACATTAATATGCAATATAATTTCTTGCACAGCATCTGCAGCTATCTTGAATGGAGGGGGCAGAGCGGCTTTTAGTTTGAATTCAGAAGCTATTTATTCAATCACACTAGTATGAACTGATGTTGTATGACTGTAACAAATGTCACTGGACTTAAGCACAGCACTGAAATATTGCCTAAAGGGTATTATGGAATAAAAAAGTAGGACAGGCAGTGGGAATTTAAAGAGCCTCCAAAGCCTTGTTATATTTTGTATTATTGCCTTTGTGTGAAAACTGTTTCTGAACATATCCAGCAATAGCTTCATGTGTTTATGAAACTCTACATCCATTTAAAGACAAATAAATCCAGATTAGACTCAAATTCACTGACGATGTTCTTTAGAAAGCAAGGTGATAGCACTTCTAAGCACGTAGGGAGCACTATTGTCAGTGCTAACTTATCCATAATTAACATACTTCATCTACCAAAAGATCACTAAAAACTTCGATTCTAACATCTTCCTCATAGGATAGCTGAATGCAGTTTCAAGTTACAAAATAAATAGCTAACATCTAAATTCTCCTTTTGGAGATTCACTTTTTGGAGAAGCCACAAATTTCTGCGTATGAAATACAGTATAAAACAATTCAGAATCAAGCTAGGACACGAATTTTGCCCATGGATTAAAAAAATAAAATTTAGTGATGATATAGGCATGATAAAGATTATAGGTTGGAAATGAACTGAGAAAAATAAAGTTTACAGTAACTGTTTGACTTCCCAAATCCCTTCAAGAATCAGTCCTAGAGCTTTTGGGAGCTATGTAGAAAATACTAGTGTAGCATTTTCAACATTATTCACTATGGTATCACCCAGTGACCTTGTTTCAATCAATATCTCAATCAGTTTTAATCACAGCCCAAAATGGCAACCAAGCAGGCTGTTCTTCCCCAGCTACACTGACTTCATTTGATGAGTTCAGGTTCAGTCCCAAATTAGGCGTTTTCCCATAACTAAAAAGATAACCAAACAGTTTCTTTGCAAAAAGCGCTAATCCACACCATCACTTCTACACAAGAGTGGCATACATTTACTCCATTTGCAAAGGACTACCCTAGCATGCCTAGAAGGTTGCATAAGGGAAGTTGCATTAAACTTTTTCTGCATGTAACTAGAGGATTATCTATTTCCACAACTTTTTCATAGCTTGGTTAAGACTCAGGGTTACTCTAAATCAGTACTGTTTTTCTAAGGCATTAGAAATGGTATTCACACATATCCACCTCCACTGGGTTGGTTCACATAGTGAAAGTTATTTTTACTTTTGTATATATTACTCCAATTTTCAGTTTAAGCACCTGTGCTATTCATCCTTTTGATTACATATATCAACACAGTTAACATGAAGTAGTCTCTGCAGAATGAAGGAAAATTTAAGCAGCCACTAAAATTAGACATAAGCTCACAACTTTAGGAAAATGTATTTTTAGGAGACAGCTGCGTAGCATGTTTTAAGGAATAGCAGCATAGTTGAACATGTGTCTAAAATTAACCTTGAAACAGTATTTTAAAGGTACCCTAGCTGTGAAACACAATTTGCTGATGAACAGAATAAAACAGCTTCTTAATAGAACCACTTCAGTTGCTGCTGGTTGTTAAAATCATCCATGTGAACTCATCTTCCATGCTTCAGTGCAGGACAGAAAATCTGGCATCTCAAGTGCTCCATACCAGCTCCAAGTGCTGCTGGAATATCCTCTCTTCAAGAGACACACAAAATGCACTTACACAATTCCTGACAGTCAACATGTCATAGTTAAGGACCTATTTGTGTATTTCCTGTTATGTTAAATGGTTTTCCTGTTATTAAGCAGCAAAGATGTCTCCCCAGGGACATGCCTAGAACATTGCACACCATTGTTTCAGGAACAGCCCGAGTGCAACCCAACAGAGCCCATGTGAAAACATCTTGCCAAGCTGAAAACAAAACAGAGGACGGGGCAGCACCCAGGGCTTTTATTAGCCACAAGATCCAATATATCTCTACCTTTTGAGAGGCACACAGTCCTCCCGCTGCTTGCTGACCACACCTGCAAGTTAAGGGACTTCTCTTCCCAATGACTCCCAACCAAACTGCACAACTAAAGATCACTTTGGCAAAAGCTGCCCGACACGTACCAGTGCTCCCCTCAAGAAGGGATTGCTTGCTGCGGCTGCTGTGGAGACCAAGCAGTTCCTGTGGAGGTGGTTTAAAACATTCAGCACATCATTCTTTGCATTGAATGTTCCCCTGAGACTCTTCTGTTTAAGCTAACAAACTACAAAGACAGCAGACTTACATTTTTGCTTAAGTGGGTGGTGAGCAGGGAGGAAGGGAAACACTACAGAAATTTTCTTGAGGAGTTGATACCTCAGGTATCAACTGTGGTGTTTACCACAGCATACCTATAACTTACTGCAAAGACCAAAACTCGTATGTGAGGTTAATCCCTATGAAAGATCTCTAACTAAACACCTCTACTTGTGCCACTAACAAATGCAGCAAGAAAAATATTCATTAAACATTACACAAGCATCTTGTCTTCCTTGACCCTAAGTCCTTGCTGAGAGGTCCCTCTGGAGACACAGGAGTACAGGTTCAATAGAATTATGCTATTAATTTCATATTAGGACTTCAAGTGGCAAAATGTCTTAATTTGAAAAACAAGTTAAGCAGGTGGTAGATTGTACAGTGGTATTTGTGGAAATCTGTGAGCTTTAATTTTGTATTGGGTATACAACAAGTGGCCCATGCTTATGGCTAAGAAAAGCAAAGTTTTCTAGCTTTCAGTTTTATTTGGAGTAGAATAATTTGCAACTGGCTTTGTAAGTTAACTCATTCTTCTGCTGGAAGCATTTCCAATATTCCTGTTTCACTACTTGAAATATTTGAAGAAGCTTAGCACAAAGTCTATTCTTGTAGTAAGTATAAACACAACATTTTTAATAATTTAAGTACTTCTTATATTAGCAATATTCACACACAGATAAAAATGAAGGCCTCTTAAATATCTGAGAGTCTAAAAATATTATTAGAGAAGTCATTAATGACTTATTTAGAAGACTTAACTCTACTTTCTACTGAAGGACTGCTAGATCTCTTTAAGAAAAGGATGAGCTTTCATTAAAAGAATTTCACCAGATGTTCCCAGCTGTCCTGTTTCCTGCCTAACTAGAAATATTTCCATAACTTCACATACAGACTGTTTACACGAACATCTTGAGGAAGAAACTTTACTCACTATAAATGTATAAACAGCATACTACCATGACAAGTAGTAGCAAAAACAGATTTAACCAGGAGTTGAACACAGGACCCGGGGTTATTAGTGCCCTTGCTACAACCACTAGACATCAGTCAAGCTGATACTAATGGAAGGTTCATAAATAGCAACTGTAAAGAAAGATCTCAGCCAGATACAAACCAGGTTATTTAAGGTGTGTTATTTCTACATTTGAGTATGTGGGCAGCTAAATTGAATAGGATTTTTTTTTTTTTAAAGATGTAAATTATACTGCTGATGCATTCATTTTTCAGAAGATCAAATGTTATTTTCTTCTTCGTCCTGTAGGATGGAAAACAGAAACAATACTCCATGACCAGGAAAAGGAAATAGGGAAGAGCACTGTTGGTGGACATGGTCAGAAAGGTGCTGGTGATACCACTAATTGTAATCTAGATCATTAATTAATAATTCTGCAGCATTACTTCACCATATTATCATGGTAAAAATAATTGCTTAACCTCCTCTTAAAAAACAAGATTTTATTCAATGAAATGTTTCTGACAGCAACGCTGCATCATTGGACCACAGACACATCTAGAGAAGAACAAGTAAAGGTACAGGTGAACTCGACAAGCTAGCCAGCTTGACCAATGCAGCCTTCACTGAATTTTGGTCTGGGGGAAGACAAGCCAAAAGAGGAGTTCTGCTTGCAAATAGTTTTCCAAATAAGTTAGTTCTTGGTACAAGATTTGGTGAAATATTCAAGCCCTGTTTGAAACACCATGATTTTTCCTAAAGCCATTAAATCTATCAATTCTGGACCTAGGTTCTTCCTATGCATCATGCCACTCAGGGATTAGAATTTTTTTAAAACAACAAAAACAGTGGAGACACTGCTTAATTACATGACACTAGATTAACAGCCAATCTACAAACAAAAATTGTCATTTCTTGCTACCGATCGCAATGAGAGTGGCAAGTGTGGTCCCAATCTATTCAGTACTGCCTCAACAGTACTTAACATGTAATTATAATTGATTAATTGAAGATGCAAGAACTTTTTTTTGCCTTCCACCCCCTTCCCACACCAGAGTCTTCTGTGCCAACAAAGAGTAACACTAAACAGCCAGTTGGCTGCAAATACTCAAAACAATGCATTCTAGCACTGAAATTTTGTGGTATTATTTTCCTCAAAAAAAGCTATCGCTTTATGCCATAGAAAGTTCAAATTAAAAGGACTGAATAGGTAGGAACACTTTATTTGTCTGAACGCTGCAAGCTATTTCCACTATGGTAACAGATTCATTTGCATAAACTGCAAAACTGGTATAGGGAACATTTAAAAGTTCAAGTCCAGTTTTACCACACTGTAGATCCTCCAAAGTAAATTTAAAACTATTCAGGTTTGAAAGCGTAATTGTAGCTGCCTGTCACTTTTAAACCCCAGCCTACTTCAGAGTGACAGAAGTTGCAGCCAGACCCTTTTCACCTATTACACAGATCAAGTGGGAACAAATGCACACTTTGAATATGCAATGATATTAGCAGAGATAATTTGCTAGGTCTTTTATATTCACTTTCCAATTAACTATTCTGCTATGAAGTTGAGCTTGAAGCAGCAATTCAATTTATTTCATGTTGACAAATACATGAGGCATCTTTCACATATAATTAATCTGTTTAAGTGAAGGAATAACAAAATCCAAGATCACTCACTACAGTGGAGCCAGAATGCAAAAGCTGCCATACATCTTCACAGTGCTCTAGTTCTGCTTTCTCCCAACGATTTTTTTGAGCAAAGCTCCTCATTTACATTCATTTTCATGCTTTATTAAATATATGCACAGTTTAGGTGTTAACATCACATATAAGTTATTGTTTTGACTAGGGCATGGCTTTGGTTGCTTTGTGGGGTTTTTTGGTTGGGATTTTTTTTTTTTTTGGTGGGGGTGTGTGCGGGTTTGTTTTGTTTTGGGGTTTTTTTTAGCAGTTCCTTTCTGCTATCCAGGCTTCGTTTGAAAATAACTAGTGTTATCTTCATTTTACATCCATCATAAATGCATCAATTGGATGAGACTTGTATAGAATACAAACTATACTTACAAACTCCAAAGACAGAGCCCTACCATCTGAAAATAAGAACCTCCATTTAGCTATCACCTATATGCCTACTGAAGCTATGACCTAATTAAGATTGAAAACAAGTACATCAGGCAGGTCATTTATGACCCAGTCTTGAATAGATGAAGTCAGGAGTAAAAGACTCTCATTGACTTCAACAGGAACATGATTAAATCCAAAATCCCCCATGACGAATGGTTTCCAGCTACTCAACTTCTTTTGCTCAGAATAGATAAGCTGGCTTTACTTCTGAATTTTTCCTTGGTAGGTGACGCAAATATTTAACATACTCATCCTGTATCAAATCCCTCCAGCAGACATTTAGATTTAGAATACTTAGTAGGGTTGGGTGTCTTGGGTATCTTTCTACAGTTCTATATTAAACTGTAGTGTCAGACATTAATCAGTACTTCAGTTATTCTGAAAGGTGTGTGTGGGGAGTGCATGTGAAAGCATATGAATGGTTAAGCAACTCATGACACCTGAGGCTTTCAAAATCCTCCTTTAAGAGCACTGCTTTGCGATGTGCAGAAATAATTTCATAGTTCCCAATGAGAGCTGCAGCAGGATTTAGGGAAGAAATTGTATTGGAAAAGGATCTAATCTACTCAGATAAACAGGTCTGATGTTTGCTTGTTGCTAGCAAGGCAAAAAGGAAATTTTTAAAATTGGTATTGCTGTAATGACATCAGCTACTGTTTGTCCTCTGAGACACCTCTTGTTCCCAAGGTAATAAGGGAGTAACTAGGTTTAGTAAGCAATGGAAGTCACCAGAGAGATAAGTACTAAGTACAGTTTGCTAAGGGGAAGAAGAGAAAGAGGAAGAGCAGCAAGAAGGGCTGGATGAAAACATTTTGAGACAAAACAGTTTACCACAAAAGCAACAGTGTAGTTCAGTATACAAACCTTGAAAAACTCTGAAGAAAAGGCACAAGAGCTTTAATCTCCATTGGCAAAAACTAGTTCCTTGTCCAGAATTTTACCTTTATGCAAGAGAAAACATAAGTAACTCGAAATGACTATTCTGAATAATTCATAAAAGAATGTGTTTCTCTGGAACTTTACACAGAATCATAGAGAGATGATGATTTACTCTGTCACACCAGTGATGCATGAAGACCATAAGAGCACTTTAGTCACTCTTTGGTAAAAATTCTTAATAGCTTGATAAAGGAAGCAAATGTTATATTTAATCACTGAAAGAGACCGGTTCATACTTAAGTCAGATCTATCATGTTTATGCAGTTCTGAAGTGTTGAGATTTTTGTTGCAGTTACTTGCTACAAGTTTTACAAGGCACACCATGGGTAAATAAAGTATTTCCTGAAGCATCTCAGTGTTTTTTGTTTTGCTGAAGAGGAAACTCATTATATACAGCTAACAATGCAGGTGTACTACACTTCCAGTACCTGAGAAAAATGTCTGCCTGAATTTAAAGGGAGAAGAAACTTCTGGATATGACGACCTTGACACAGTGCAGACCACACAGCAATGGAAGTTAGACACAAGACAAGACAACAAGCTGAAAGACCTTAAACACTTTAAGTTTTACAGCAAATTCCTCTGGATTTATTGCATTCCTAGAAAAAAATATCCAATTTTATGTGGCTTCCTCTGAGCAGGCTGTATGCTTACACTGCAAGATATTTGAACTACTCCTATTACTTTGACACCTCCACATGGACAAGATGTAAGCAGTGCAAACACACTCCAGCCCAAGGATTCATTTCACTATAAATGCAATGACTAATCTAGACTAACTTAACACCAGAGTAAACAACTGTACGTCCAGCCATAGTACACACCGTGAAGAAACTGTAGCGGGCTGCTGCAAAATATCCTCAAGTCAGAATGAAAACCCAAGAGCGAGTTCCATCTTCTTCCTCCCAATAGTGCTTACTCCACCGCAAACTGCCAGCCAGGACATGGTAACAAAAGCATCCAACCTGACCTGTGCGCTAGGCTACTTTAAAACTCTACATTTCAACAACTACCCTATGTATCTCAAGGATGCTCTGTCATACAAGGCGGTTGATCTATGCTATTATGAAAGGGAGCAAAGGATGAAAGCTACGATGCTGCTTATGAAAAGCGCAGTCTACATCAAAGATGGAACTGAATGTTGCTTACATAACTTGTGCATATTCACGTTCCTGCAGGGACCCCCAAAACTCCTTTTTTCAATTCCTCCCTCCCTTATTTGTTGATATAGTCCCTAGTATATTCTATTTCGCATTGTTTATGTGACCTTGGAAAGAAGCCACATGTCATTTTAATCCAATTAAACTGCTACAAGAAAAAGAGACTCATACCAGTGCTACAAAACCAAATATGGCTCCTCTTCCTGGCATTTAACAAAAAAAGAACCTCTTATGCTTGTGATATACATTGTCATTGTCTGATCTACTGTTGCTGAGTTTTGAACCTGAAAGAATCACTAACAACCTTCAATGCATTCCATCATTTCTAAATCCACAGTATATCTATACATACTCGCACTCTCCACTACAGAACATGACCTGGTTTTCAGATGCCCTACTTTTTTGGTATATTCAGCTCTAGCTAACCACTGGTCAGCTTTCTGCTAAGACACTGACTTCCTACAAAACACAGGGACAGCAAAGCAGAAGGGGGAGACTGGCCGAAACCTCTCTAAGATTTCAGTTCTATACTATTAGCCTGTACATGCTGCACATAGAAAAAACACAGAGAAGGTCTATTCAGCACCTCTTATTTAGTGAAGTGCTGCTTAACTGGAATACAGGGCTAGCAATCTATTTCACATGCTGTATTTAACAGAGGTATCCTGCAGGCAAGTTTTACTTTCAAATCCACTCAAACAAAATAAAACCACAAACAGATTTTTATCATTGTAAAATTCCCTTGATACATGCACTGCCATCTTTTTTTTTTTTTTCAAAGTTATATGAATTTCAGTAGCAGTTAATGAACTTTTAGAAGACTGAACAATATCACACACACACATCCCCCCCCCTTCTCTTTTAGGATTTTTGTCTCTGGAATACGTGCTATGTGGAAATTTCACACTGTTAATGACATTAAGGAGGTACGTATATGCACAAAGACTCCCTTACATAAGGGTTTCTAGCATCACGGTATTTTAATCCTAGCTTAAAGCCATGCAAGCAAGCTGCAAACAGAAGCCTATATTACTTTTGGATAGTCAGCCTGTATTATGGTCATCACTGAATTTATCATCCAGGAAGAACTCAGAAACCAGATTTACTTTGCAGGGATAAGTAATGACAAGGCAAATAGTTTAAGCTGCTATGTGAAATGCCAGGACAGAAAGGAAAACTGACTGGTAGGGCTGAACTCCAAAAAATAAAAGCAAATAGGGTGGTGTTCAAGAGAGCAAGCAAGTGCCTGAGAGGAAGACATTCTGCAAAACTAGTTTATGTAGCTGCTTGCTCCTCCCCCAAGCAAAATGCGAGAAAATTACAAATAGTGCAGTGGAGAAAAAGACTTATGTAATATGCTGGCTGCCATAATTTTCTCTGATGCCATGAATCTTAGCTAAAATAAACAAACAACCAAACAACTGCCACCCTCTGCCAAAACGACACATGCATGTCCTGGAACAAAGCTCAGCTTCCATAATCCTGTTCCCATTCCAGATACTTGCTTTATTTGCTCTACCTGCCACGGAAGATAAAAATCAGGTCAGATAGAGCTGAGAATTTTGTGGTGGTTTGTTTGTTTGTTTTCTTTGTTGTTGGGGGGGGGGGGGCTGGTTGGCTTTTTTAGTTTGTTTTTTTTTTAAACACTCACTTGTCTTGAATGTCTCTAAAACTTCATAGTTTTTAGGTTTGTATTGACAAAAGTGAGCATAAAAGTTTACTTGTCTGACTTGCAAATAAACCATATTTAATATGACACATATGATAACAAATATCTACATGTAAGTGAATATTTCTCACAGACAGAAAGTCACATCATGACAGCCTGTATTAATTTTACTTCCCTGTCCCCCTGTTCCCCCCCATCAAGTTATAGAAAAGACAACGCTCCCAGAAGATAATCATTTTAATGATTAGATAAATATTTAATAGCACAGACTTCCTGGTGCTATTTTTGGATTTGTGGGAGGAAAAAGCAAATTCCAATTTGCATTTCATAAACAGAATAACCATCTTCCAAATGAGCAGCTCAGCACAGGTACATACACACACAGACAGAATATCAAACTACTTTGCTCAAAAGTCAGACTTCTGAATAAAATTCAAAAACTTTCATGCCCAGTATGATTTTTTTATTTGCTAAAAAGAAGTTGCTGTTGAAGTAAACAAGATATTCCCTCAATGCATGCTCTAATCATCATATTAAAAAAAAACAAACACCACAAACCTGTATGAAATATAACAGTGCTTTTCTTGTAGCCAGAAGGTAGACGAATGTTTCGGAGCAACCCCTTTGCTGTCAGCCGTACACGCATGTTGGATAAGGAAAATTTCGGGGACCATAACATGTCTTCAGTGCAATTGGAAGATAAACAAGCAAGAAATAGCCTCCATGTACTGTCACATACTATGTTTTTAAATCACCACTAGCAGAAGTGAAAAATTCTTGCTAAAGAAAACAAGCTTGAAGAAATAATCAAGTCTCCATTCCTTTGCTCTTATTCCTTATGCATAGACACACACAAAAAAAGAAACACCAGTAAAAGCAGATATCCACGGCATAAACGCTGCTGGCAGCTTCTCCTCACCAGATGTTGTGGAAACAAAGCTTGTCCTCAGAATAAAACCGACTTAGTGATTCGGAAAACCAACAGCCTCTGAATTGCATCACAGTGTTGATGCTTAATCTGCTGTGGGACTCCGTGGGGTTGGGAGCTAGAAAAGGAGAAAAGGGAGGAGGAGGAGGAGGAGGAGGAGGGAAGAGGAGGAGGAAGTGGGTGGTCTCCCCAGCTGAATATATCATCCAGCAATGCCACAGACCATGTAATTGTTCTTTGGGGACTGTTGGGGAGATTATTTGAATATTCCTGGAGGCACATTTCAGCTCTCCTCTCCAAGAGTCCTTTCAGGGTGCATTTTTTTTTTTAAACAGTTTCTTTCAGTTGACATGAATTAATCAAAACAGATTCATTCGCTAACATTTTCTACCAGAGTTTGTTTTGGCATTAAATATTATGTCAACATTTAAAGTCTTAACAAATCTACAAATACGTTTATTCTCTAAGAACAATTCAGTATTTGAGATCTGCTTAAGGGAAATACTATTCAGCTTGGCAGCTCAACATTGCAGATGCTTCCATTTATCAGAAGAGGAGCAAGGAAGGAGGCATCAATTTCGTATTAAAACAGATCACTGCCAGCTGGGTTTTGAAAGCACCCAAACATTGTAGCAAAGAAGCAGTGTTACAAGAGTTCCTTCAAAATAGATGCTGTCTATATTTAACTAGCCCTCTTAAAAAAAAATTTCTTCTTGTAATTAATGAGCTCAAAAGTTTTGCATATACTCTGGTCCTTTTCAGCTGCCACTAACAAAAATAGAATGAAAAATACAGTTAAAAACTAGAAAATAGAAAAGAGGAGCAACTGTTTTACAGAGATTAGAAAGTGTCACATTTTTCACCTATGACCATGACTATAAATACATGCTGCTAAGGCACTACAGACTAGCACTGGCCACCTTCCTGTGTGAAAATCAGAATCATTTTGGTTAGAAAAGACCTTTAAGATCATTGAGTCCAACAGTTAACCTAACACTGCCAAGTCCACCACTAAACCATGTCCCTAAGCACCACATCTACACGTCTTTTAAATACCTCCAGGGATGGTGACTCAACCACTTCCCTGGGCAACCTGTTCCAGTGCTTGACAACTCTTTCAGTGAAGAAATTTTCCCAAATACCCCATCTAAACCTCCCCGGCACAACTTGAGGCCATTTCCCCTTGTCCTATCACTTGTTACTTGGGAGACCAACACCCACCTGACTACATCGTCCTTTCAGGTAGTTGTAGAGAGCAATAAGGTCTCCCCTCGGGCTCCTCTTCTCCAGGCTAAACAACCCCAGTCCCTCAGCTGCTCCCCATAAGACTTGTGCTCTAGAACCTTCACCAGCTTCATTGCCCTTCTCTGGACACACTCCAGCACCTCAGAGAAACCTTTCACTACTCTGCCTACAGTCAGTAGCTACCTTGCCAGGCAGCCACAGGAGCAGGGACCATCCAAGTATCTCACAGCCAATGCAGGAGACAAGACAGTAACAGCTCATACCTTCTTTTGGGTTGCTTGAAGAGCTGCCCTCCACAGCCTTTTTATCTTTTTAGAGACAGCAAAATTAGGTACGTTTCCACTGATCCTGCACTACTGTTTCACCAAACCACAGCTAATGCTCTCTAGCACCTGTCCCTCTGACAGGTTTTCTAGTTCCAGAAACCATTAACCGAACTATCAAAGGCATAGCCTCCTTTCTGTGGTGGAGGAGTATTATGCCTGGAAACCACACTCAGCAGTAAACCAGAAGGCTTGTTACAGGGCATTACAGTAGCCTTGCATATTCAGTGTAGTTCATTAGCCCATCTTTTGAAATATTAGATCACTGTTGTCAAATCCTCTCTTAATGAAGGTGTCTTGAGATTTTAACCAGGTCTACAGCCAGTCTTCAAACATCATTCAACACCCAGCCATACCAGGTTTTACCCTTCTGCCAGGGGAACTCCCTTTTGTTTTCCTCCTGCCCTCCTCAGCTCCCCAAGGGAGGGACTGCTTCATCAAGTATATGTTCTCTCACCACCCCACTTTGATGCTCACAGAAATGAAAACAGTCCAATCAGGTTCAAAGAAAACCCAACAAAAAACCCACACCCAAAAAACAACCCACCACCTCTCCCCATCCTTGCAGTGATGCCTAGGAGAAAGGCAAAGAACTTCTCATCAGCCTGTAAAACCAGAGAAGCTGAAGTACCCTATGAAACCCCAATTTCCTTCTTAGGAACAGGAGCTAAAACAAAGAATCTCTGGAGGGCAAGTGTGATGTAATGAACCAGTCTGGAGACTGAGGAAGGAATGAATCACCAGGCAAAATATGAGCAGGTAAAAGTTCTACATGGCCATAAAAGCCCTTATAGCAGAGGCCAAAATTCCTCTTACAAAGATACACCAATACTACTTTCACTGCCTCCTCCTTTCCACCCTTAGTCTGAGTGGAAATAGGCCACGAACAGATACATCATAGTATCAATTTCTCAAGAAAACTTGAGGAAAATCAGCCTTTTTAGCCTCTGCGGTTGGAGTCCTGCTAACCCCCCAAACCTAAAACAAGTCTGCTTTATGCAGAAGTAGGACCTGACAACACTAATAAAAAGCAATAGAGGGATGTCAGTCCCATCTAGCACCCAGCACTCAGCTCTGACAGCAGCCAGTGGGAGGATTGCCCACCCATCTGTGAATAGCTCCCACAGAGATTTAACTCGCAGAGAGGTTCCTCCAATGTGGCATTGCCAGAGTGCTGTGTTACACCACGGTACACTCCACCACAGTGGTGGCTATGTGTCCACCAGCAACTCCAAGTCAATGTCTGTACTCCTATGACCATCTAGTGCCTGGTGCCAGCAGGACATAATCCATGGGATCCTAACACAGCATGCCAGGAACTTGTACAGTCTACATTTCATGCGTAACATGAGGATCAGAGAGAGGTCTTTTTCTATCCTGACATTGAATAAGGGCAATGGAAAATAGCACCAAAAACCAGCAGAATAAAGTAGGAAGTGATGTATAGTCCAGACAGAGGACAAAAGGACTGACAGATTTTATCTACTAGCACCTTACTGCTGCCTTGCATCCAAATCCAAGGGCAAAACTGGTGATCAACATGGAAAAAGGGGCTCTACCCCATTACAACTACATATTTGAGTCTGACTTGCTAAATGCGTCAATACCTGATGACGTGATCAGATTGATAGTGGGGCTAGACCTATTTTAACTCCAGAAGATTTAGCATATCTGCTTAACAATGTGACAAGAAAGGAGCAAAGGGCACTGGCATCAGTATATGCTCTTCAATTCAGCCTCACCAGGCCGAGTCTGCAGTATCTGTATATGTTTCTGATGTCTCTGTTCCTCTTTCCACATCCAGCAATCGCTAAGAAAGCCACAGGAGTACAGTGTCTCATTGCAAAGAAGTCTAAATCAGAGGCTAGATCTTTAGATCTGAGAAGCCTGCTAGCGGACAACTGGCTCCATGTCATAAGACTGTGTGGACAGTGCGGAGCAGATGGATTTTACTGGCATGCTTTAATTCAAGAAGAACTCACAGGTGATTGCTTATGCCAAGAGAGACATGAGAAGCAGGAGCCTACTAAGAGCCAAGGGGTCATTTGTGTCCTCATTTGTGTTTCTGGAAAATGACTGCTGACTCTCCACTTTCCTGTGACCACCTTGCTCTAGCCAGTGCTCCAGTTTGAAAAGCTAACCTCCCTGCAGGCAACACCACCTGCTGCCATGCCAAATACAGCCTGCAGCTTCGGGACTATTTTAAGCTGCAATCCTCACCCAAAGAAAAAAAACAAAAACTTCTGTCTCAGAGTGGGCACTAAGAATACTAAATTATTTAAGTTTCTTCTAGTACACAGAAGCTTTTAACCATTATAAATTCAGCAGCCTGTCAAACAGAAGGCAATGCTGCAGTGGATTTCCAGGCAAACAGCTACAGGAATCAGGCTGATCCATCTCTCACACAACAGTGGTGGCATTTACAGTGTCTGCACTCTTTCAGAATTGAAAATGGCAACAAAACACCACAAAAATAATTTCATTTTAACTTAATGGAGCAGCAAGTTGTTTTCCATGTGTAGGATGTCCCTTCCAGAACAGCTTTTTTGTTAGACTGCCTCAGTCCAAACCCTACAGTGCTTTGAAGAAAAAACTGGTACTTGACAACAGTGAAAAGTGTCACTAATATTAGGACAACATGCCTTAAAATACGAAGTTTCAGTGTTCTAGCCAGATGTGTCAAAAAGCCCAACTAACTCCCTCCTAGGGACTTCTGCTGTTCAGTAAGAGGCTAGAGGGACACATGAGTCCTTGTGAGCTCAAGCCCCAAGGACAAGAAAAAAAAATAAAAGTCTTTCTTAAGGCCACAGCTTACAGATCTATTAATTATTTATTCACACGATACTGATTTATACGTATTGTGCAACTGTTTGTCTGTGGCCTCAGAACAATAAGCAGTACCCAGAAAGCCTTTACTGAAAAGTAACATTGCAAACAAGGACAATTTAGGCAAGTGTATCTCCTAAAACATGCCAGTGGTTTATCAAGTCCGATTTACAGCTCCCAGGCTTCACAGAGCAAATTAAAAAACTCACCACAGGTGTGTTTCACATCTCTGAGGGCTTTGTATGTTCTTTGTAGCCCCAGGTGTGCAGACAAAAATGCAGATGTACATCCAATTTACAAGCTGTTTAACCATCTTTGACAGAAGATCTAAGAATTTCATGTCTCTGGGACAGTTCCATGGTCTTTCAAGTACTATGTCAACTTATCTCCTTAACAGCAACTCAGTTAAGAACAACAAAATGAAACCAGTTTGCTACTGGTACATGACCCTGATGGTCAAAGCTCTAAAGTCTCCTAATAAATAAAAATGTATTGTCCTCTTAATTACTGAAAAAATAGTGAGAATTTAGATGGTTTAAAATTAGTTCAGATGGAACAGTAACAAAAACACCATCACCAGCTAATCTTAACAAGTAAGATCTATAATTTAAAGCCATTAAGACAGACTTCTATGCTACAAAAGCCTTGAACTCCAGCTCCCAACACTGCGAAGTCTTTAAGCATCCCTTTGAGCTGATACAATCTGTGGATATCCATTTCAGCTGCCCCCTCTACTCACACAGAGGCTGGCCTACTTAATATTTAGACAAGCATGAGAAAACCACAGCTCTGTGTTCTTCTCTTGTGTGGCTCGTTACTGTGAAACATCAAAATAAATATCATGGAAAAGAACTATAGACTCCCACCATCAGAATAAACACCACAGATGTGAACTACAAACATTCCCGTGGAGCTGGAGAGCAAGTTTCTCACAGAAGTTTGGAATTAAATAATAATAAACATCTCCGAAATAGCTAACTTAAAATTCAGAACACAGGTCCTTCCTTAAAAGCACTAACAGAAGAAACAGACATTGTAGTGTGAAGCCCATTTGGGTTATGCTACAGAAGGCCTTAATGAATGATGCTCTATCACTACAGGAGAACTGATAGGACCCATATCAAATCCCCATTGCTGGGGCTGTAATATTAATCCCAAGTTTTTCAGTCCACCAATTTGAGAAATTACCAGCATTTGAACAGAACCGGCCCATGCGTTAGCAAGTCTTGAGGTTTCAAAAATCATTGGTTTTTGTAAAGGTATCTGTTGAAGGCACAGGAAGCAGTGCTGATTTTCAGCATGGAACAAGAGACAGCCTTCTCAAAATGTGTTAATTTTCAGAAGATCGTTTGGGAAGAACATTAGGAACATACATGCAAATACACTGATAGACATACTTGACAGCTGAAGGGACCAGTCTGGAAGATGTTAAGACTGTGTTGTCATGTGTCTCAGTTTTTTGCATCCTATTCTCTACTGTGACAAACCTACTACCTCAGGAAAACACCATGTATTAAAAAAAAAAAAAACCACTTAAAACAAGTAATGGAATTTAGGGTGGCATTCTCTGAACATCAGCACCAGCCCTTTCACTTTGAAGCCTTCCAGAGCATAGTAGTTCTCACCCAAGGAATTAAATCCTTAGCTCCAGCTGTTGTACTATACTTTATTTGGTAATGCTCGAAAAATCTGGCCAAGAAAGTATCACCTATTGGGTTTCAAAGGTTATTTCAGGTTTACAGATACTCCCTTAACTCTTCAAAATAAAAAGCATTATATTTCCCTAGTGAACACACTTAAACTCTAATTCACATAGATTTAGAGTAATTCTGCATTTATTTATATAGAGGTGGCATAATGAAGACCTGCTTTTATAGTTGGTTCACATGTATAAGCTACACCACTTAAGCAGCTTTACTGTCTGTTTATAAGAACATTCTTTATTAGCCTGAAGGCATTCTAAGGCTAGATCACATGAGACAATTAAGTCATTCAAATAGTTCTCATAGTTCACATCGATGAAAAAACATCTAAAAAAAGACTATAGCTGGCTTAGCTATAGCCGGAAGTGCAACAAAATAGTCCAATGCACTGTACCAATATCTGCAAAATAAGTATAGGCTTGATCTTATTGTTCCTTTTCAACAGGTAAAAGGAAAAAAAAGACTAACTTACATCATTCAACTTCTAGACTTTCCAATCTGTAGAATATTAACTATCTTCATTAAACTAATAACAAATCTAATCTTGTTTCTTCTTCACCCCACAGTTTACAAGCTATTTGAGTTTTTCTGCAAAATTTCCAGGCTTTCCTTTTGGAGAGAGAGGTAAAGACAGAAAAAAACTGACTAACCCAACTTCTTTACAAAAGCTAAAGCTCTTAACAAAAGAGGCTGAGAATTCAGCCTCAACACATCTATATTGAAATTCCTAATTGGAACTAGTTAGAGATACTGCTTCTGCCATGTGGAAGACTTGGACCAAAATCTCCCGCTTTAACAAGCGGTTAAACACTGCTTTTCCTGTGCCTGAAGTGCTTTAAGCACTGTACAAGCTACTAGCTGTTAAAAGGCAGAATCTTCCTCCTGGTTTTAACTTCACTGCAGAAGATATCTAGCTTATTCCAGTACAGAACTGGAAAGAGCTTCAAAGTGTTTAAGATATTTATCCATCAAACTGTTTCCTGTAGGATTCTTAAAGAAACTTACTTCCCATGAGCTGCAGAGTACAGTATTAGAAGATACTGAAAGAAAAGTGGAGATGGTTCAACAACAGAAGTTTTACTTCATGGAAAATTCCCACATATTACCACAGAATGCCTTTGTTTTTTTAAATGGATACATGAAACTTAAATTACTGTTTAGATGATACCAAAATAGTTTGTTTGAAAACTGCCATTTAGAGCTGTACAATATGTACTCTCTATCAGAATTGTTGGGAGACTTGAGGGGGTCTTAAACTGTTTTTTAAAAAAAGAAACAAGACCTCTGGAATTTTTTTATATGAATGGACAACCTTCTGAACTGAAGAAAATTAATTTTTACACTTAATCTTACATCTGCAAAATCAAGTACTCAAGAAAAATCAAGTAATATCTGTCTATATTCTCTAGTAACAATCCTAATAACAACATTCACATTATACAGCAGGAAAAATGTATCTTAGTTTTCATTTTTAATAAAGCCAACAAAAAAGAATGCTCAAAGTGCTGAAACAGAAGCACTTTGTTCTGTTTTCTGCATGTTGCTAGCACCATGACCTATGGTAGAATTGCCATCTTTCCTGCCTTGTTTTTAGAGCTTGGGTGAGTTCCCCAGTCCTACCTGCTCTATGACCAACCATATGAGCACTTAGGTTCACATATGCATGAGGATCTTTTCAAGTCTCCGTGCAACAAGAACACTGCTTGCACAGTTTCTTCTACAACTTGCAAAAAAACTTTGCAAACAACAAAAACACCCCCTCCCAAAAACCCCAACAAACCATTTTGAGCAGATACGAAAGAAGATATCCCTCATCAGTAGGGTAACTTGCCGTACCATACTGAAGACTACTGATGGTCAACTAAATGAAAGACCACCTAGGCATTGGACACTCAAAGATGTTCATCAGCTCTCAGAATCATAATCTTTCCAATTTTTAAAGGAAGTTTACACATTTTCCATATAGTATCATGACAGATTTTAAAACATAGAATCATTTTAGTTGGGAAAGACCCTTAAGATCATCAAGTCCAACAATTAACCTAGCACTTGCAAGTCCACCACTACACCATGTCCCCAAGCACCACATCTACAAGTGTTTTAAATAACTCCAGGGTATGATTTTTTTGTTGTTGTTAAAAAAGCACAAGCACAGTGAGATGTACATTAATGCCTTGTTTTCCAGACACTGAAAGGAAATCTGCAATATAAGAAGAGATGTTTACCCTCTGTTTCCTCTGATTTTCAACAGTGATGACTAAGAGCATGAAAGAAAGGGGTGTTAACTGAACCTTAAAGTATGCCTCCATAAACTTTTGTTTGAACCAGAGTATTGTGTTAGTGAAAGCATCCTATCCCAACATAATAGTTTGGGTGAGACGCCAGCATCCACCTTTAACAACCTCTTCCAAGAGACAGCTTCACAGACTGTTACATTTATACCTTATTTTTCCATTTGAGCTTTATCAGGACTACTACTCACTTCTGCAATAAGCCACCTGACTGAAGTTATTCCCTCCCCCAGAGTTATATTTTTCTCACAGATGATTAAAACAAGCAGTCTTTTAACCTCTTTTCAAAGAGGCTAAGACAACAGATCACCATGTTTCATGATTGAGCATGTGCTGCCTTTGGATGAAGCTTCTTTGATTTTCATGGCTTCCACAGCCTTCAGTAACTGACTATGTATGCTCCACCATAGTACAAAGAGAGATGACATAAATCATACAGTTCTTGATAATACTTTATGGGTATATCCAGCAGTTGCCCTAGCTTTCCTGGCAACAGTGTTGTGTCACAAGTGTAAGTGCAACTTGTTATCCATAATACACCATAGGTCCGTTTCAGGGTGACTGAACAACAGGATAAAACTTTCCAATAAATATTTGCATGCTTTATTCCCAAAGTGGTAGCTTTTCCTTTGGAACTGCCAAAAAGGATATTTGCTTTTGCTTAGCTCACATAGTACCAGGAATTATTTATCCTTAATCTTCAGTCAACAATGGAGATGTGAGACTTGAATATCCACTGCATATATACACTGCACTGTAATATACTGCACAGGTATTAGAAACAGGTCACTGTTTCTACAGGGAGAAACAAAGGAAAGAGCACTAACTTTACACATTTTTAGAGGCAGCTTTGCATCCAATTCAAAATTCTGTCTCATGAGAGGCAATATTTTTAGTCTTATTTACATTAAGACATTAAGATATTACAGTAAGTGCACAAGTACATCATAACATAAGTTAGCAAATTAAGAAGTGTAACAAAACACATTACGCCCAAGAAGGTAATTTTGCCAAAGCAGCAAAGCCAGTGCTGAAGCAATATGCCACAGAACTTGTAGAAATTACTTGATCCACTGGAATATCATCCATGAAAAATACAGAATTCACAAAAGAGCCTTGTGAATGTTTTAACACGAACAAGGAATAAACAGCTGCAAATACGTAAGTCTCTCCAATCCTACAGGCATACTAACAGTGTGTTGTGCCTGGCTTTGCATCATTGCTGTAAATGACTGGAAAACGGATAAAGAGGACAAACAGTCAGAGAACAGAGATCATATCCTAGAAATGCTTGCTACTTTTCCATCCTTGAAGTAATGCTAAAAGCAACACTAAAAACTCAACCAGACACTTAATGCATTAGTATGATAATAAATTCATAACCAGAGTCCTGCCTCAAGAAACTAGTCCTGAATCTTCAGGCAGAGCACATGGGCAAGAACCAGAAGCGGAGTTGGACCTCCTCACTGAATGAGGCTAAAACTGTAGAGTTAACTACGGCACTGAAAGAACAAAAGCTTTAGCTAGCTAAAAATCACTAGAACAAAGCTTCACTATAATACCAAGGCCACAAAAAAAAGTGGGCCCCATTCTACTTGGTACCAGCTGGCATTATTTCAGTTCATTTCAAAAAAGATCATTTGTCTTTTCTTAAAATACAAGACATTGTACTGCAGAACATCCACACAATCTTTTTATTCTGTTGTAAGAACTATCTGCAACTGTGAAGATGGGGGAAAAAATATTAAAAAAAGAAAAATACTCCATCAGAAAGTTTTGCATCTATAAATGCGAAATTATACCAATGCTCTGTATAAGTTAGAAACGTATTAACTTGACAGTCTAACATATCATCCAATTTTAGAAGCTGACTCAGCACAGGAAACAGTTCAGGTTTAATAAGAGAAACACTGAAATAGAATTATTCAGGTGGTGAAAGTATGATGCTAAACAGCATTTGATAATGAATCACTAAATATTACAGCCAATTTGGAGTTTATAGCCATGTTTATACAGCATTGAATATAATACTTCAAGGCTACGTGGCTACATTCTTTATTAGGTTGGAAAAGATGAATCATGAGAAAAATTATATTGAGCTAGTAAAAAGGGGAGGGAGCGTTAATTAATTTTCTGCATGGAAAAATACAGAGAAAGTGCCATGCTAAATTTAGGGAAAAATTCTATTTTAAGACTATCATAAGCAAGTAGAAGAGGAGTTTGATTTTATGTTTCTAGTCCAGAAATAGACTATTGCTTATCACGAGTTTCTCAACCGAGCTAATCAAGACAATATTGCTGGCTGTATCATTGTCTACACTCCTAGATAAAAGGACCACATATGAGCTGATGAAACTCTGGGTCAAGCTATACCTAAACTAACAGTAGTTCAGCCAATTATCAATAAAAACAATAAACAGAACAAGCACTTTGCAAAAAGTCTTATGCTTGCTGTATGACAGGAGCCCTGACTCTAAACAGGAGATAACGGGCAAGGTACTTGGTCACGATTAACATGCAGGCATTTGACACTGAAGAGAGTAAAAGGCAAAAGCATCAGACTCACATTAGAACTAGAGGAAATTAAAAACATACTGCCACAGTACCAGAGTTACAGGTCAGAACTGATTTACCCAATAATTCCAGACTCACATTTATAACATCTGCTTGGCTACAGCACCTCTTTCAGAAAGACATCTGCTATTCACTCGGAGGACACAGGGCTTTCCAGTGATCCCCAGTATCTTTCAAAAAGGACTTTCCAATGAGTAATTAATTACAAGCAGCTTTTAATTCAGCAAATACACACTGATGGTCAGGAAGCTAATTTGGACTGCCAACTCTCTTGAAAAGACCTGGAAATTGCTCCAAGTGGAAACATCATGTGAAGACTTTTCTATTTCCTGGCAGATAGAAACTAGCACCAGGTGTCCTGACTGGCATAAACACTAAAAACAAACCCAGTA
The DNA here is from genome assembly GCF_011004875.1 of Balearica regulorum gibbericeps. Taxonomy (NCBI): domain Eukaryota; kingdom Metazoa; phylum Chordata; class Aves; order Gruiformes; family Gruidae; genus Balearica; species Balearica regulorum. The sequence goes on along the minus strand of NC_046187.1, from coordinate 49,223,059 downwards.
TGAAGTCCTTAAAACTCTGCCAGATTTTGGAACGCCATCTGCCACTTAATCAGCTGTCATTCCTCCCCTTGCCATACAAGCAGACATACACATTAACACGTTCAGATAATTTCAAAAATTCTTATTCAAGTGCAGTCAGCAGTGATGCACAGAGAGCTGACACCAAAAGGCTATCTACCACGGACCGTCCAGGAAAATCTGTTATTCTGCATGACTCTTCTATTATTTTGTTTTTTAAAGCCACAACACAGGAGTTTTAATCATTACTTACCTCACTGTAGTTAAACAGCAAAAACTATATCCAAGTTTCATTGTTATAACTTTTTTTTTTTGGTTACAGTTAAAACCTCCTTATGCTTCACTGGAAACAGAGAGTGACAGATAGCACAGACTGCATATTCTAAGAGCTGGGTAGCCAGAAGACAGTAAGTAGAAAAAACCCAAGACTTTTCTCCATATCCCTTGAAACTGGAATCAGTGATGGTTTATGGCATTACCATTACAAAATTGTTCTTCCAAAAAAAGAATCAATATACTAATATAATGTATAAACCTAATTTAAGTGGCACCACAGAACATGTAAAAATGCATTCAGAAAACTCACCAGAACCCAAACAAGATAGGCTTGGGTGTCCACTTCTTCCAGGAGTACCTATGATGTTCAGAGAAGAGACATAAAAAAGAATTACACTTCAAGCCACTAAGGGGCAGCAGTGAGTGTGCTTTTTTAAAAAAATTTTCCACATAAGCTCCTCAAATTCCACAATTTCAGTTTTATATCTTGCAATGGCTGGTTCAACAGCAAGATTTAGCATTATAAGGTTAAACTATTTGGAAAATTCATGACAGATTCCCAATAAGCAAAACATTTTTTTTCCCCCATTACAATTATCATACTTCATTTAAGCCAGGTAGCACCATTTCATTTTCCTCATTCATAGAAGACCACAGATAATAAAAACCAATCGCCTATACCAGCATCGTGGTAACTTTTTTCCACCTATATGCTTCAGTTATTTTATTTATACAAAGGAGGTATAAATTAAAAGCACTCTCAAGTGTGCTACCAATCAAGTTAGATATAAACGAAAGGTTAATCTACCCTCACTGTATTGTTTTAGAGCCATGTGAAAACTGACCTAAGAACTTCATTATTTCGAAGGATATTAGAAAGCACTCTTTCAGACTATTAGATATAAGTGCAAAACTTACGTGCAGAAGTTGGGAAATCTAGTCTGAGTTGTGTCTTGTAATTATGCAAACTTGTAAGCAGGTGACAGAACATCATTTAAAAGACATTATCAAGTATTCTGGGTCCTCATAGGATACAAGTTTCAAGCAGATAGTGGACAATGAATGCCCTGATTTTTTCCCCTCCAGATAAAACAAATATGTAAGGAACATTCTGCAGAGCCAGGTCTCCAATACTATGAACTACAAGGAAGAAGAGAAGACTGACCATCTCAATTACTCTGAAGTCAGAGGAAAGCTGGTCTTTCTCAAGACAGAGGGATTCAAGAATGCAAGTGAAAAATTAACTTTACCCAACACCTGATTACCTCTAGTCTCACTGACTTTCCTTGCTGAGTGCAGTGGTCCAGATGATTTTGGTATGCACTGGTTCAGTGAAGTAGACCTGGCCTTGGCTCCTAGAAGTAGAAGCTTAGATGAGGTTTAAAGTACAACTGTGGCAGCAATTAAAGACATGCCTAACATTACGTATTTACAGTTATGTAGAAGATGCACAAATGTACTCAAACACAAAAAGAGACAACTTCTAGAAAATTTAAGCTATACTTCACATTGCTCTACCAGAACTCACACTGGAAAAAATAAAAAGATAGTTATAATAAAGCTTCTAAGCAGACAAGAACATTAGTAAAGATTTAACTTTAGCACTAAGATTGAATTATTTAAGTCTCAAAACAGCAGCAAATACAAGACAGCTACGGAAACATTGGCTGAAAGGGACCTCCAGAAGCCAGCTGTCCAGCCTCCCACTCAGAGCAGGGCCACCACCAAGATGAGATCAGTTGACTGTACTTTTATCTAGCCAAGCCTTGCAAACCTCCAGAAAAGGAGGCTCTAGAACCTCGCTGGGCAATGCTGCATCTCCCACTCCACAATTTGCAATCATTTCCCATTGCCACATCATCTGGTACCACTGAGAAGAGTTTGGCACCATCACCTTCGTAGCTGTTCAAGTTATTGCAGACTGTTACAGTATCCCCTTACTCTCCTTTTTGCCTGACTATGCCAGCTCAACTCCCTCAACCTCTCCTCACATGTCATGTCTTCAGAGACCCTAACCATCTTCCTAAGTCTCCAGTTGACTTTTCAGTTTCAAAACAACCCTCTTGAACTGGAAAGGCCCCAAAAGACAGAGCAGCCCAAGTGACACCAAGCCAAGGGGGGAACATCAGCTTCTTTTGGCCACATTGGTCCCACAGATGCTGGAGGCACACTTCTAGAGCCCAGGTCACTGAAGATGTTAGGTAATGCATAGTTGTGCCACATATGTTGGACCCCAAAAGAAAGCATCAGCTTGTTAGACAGACATAATTTGTGTTTGTTTCAAAGTGATTTACAGTTTGTGGCAAATTCTGTTTCTTTTTGCTGTTTGCCATTTTGAAGCATGTCATTATAGCATGACATTCGGCAGGCAAGCCTTCTATTTATTCTCAATTATGTCAGATACCAGCTTAAAACTTAAGCCTAAAGCAGGAGCATAGTATTTAATTAGGTTTATCCAATTACAATAACCAGTTCACCACAAAGATGGTCAGACGCAAGCTGATTATAACTAGGATTTAGGAGAGAGAGACAGCAAGCTTATTTATCTGCTCCCATTATGTCTTTAATTTTGGCCAGAGAATGAGCTGTCAACTGCTGTTTGTGGCTTGAGTGGAGAAGCACTGTTGGCCGATCCAAGGGTCCTAGCTCAAATAGGAACTAGAATACTGCAATACAAAACCAGAAAGTACATTTAAATTAATATTTTCTTTAGGACCAGATGATCAAGCACAACTGCCTTATCTCCATTAAAAGTTAGAGCAAACCTCTGCTTCCAGTCAGTAAGAAGAACATCGATGAAGAGCTAAGTTGTTTCTGGGACTCCTCCCTTAGAAATACAGGACAATGTCATCCATATATGAAAGAAGATACTTCATCTAACAAGACCTTAATAATAAAAAAATCCCCATCCCCCAAGGTCTTTTCTGTCCTGAAAGGGGTAAAGATAATGCAAAGTCTGCATGAGAACAAGGACAACCATAGACTGGGGATAAATTAATGGTAGGTCTACCCTGCAGATCATCAGCAGCCACAGAGTCTGTGCCTGACCTTTGTGACAGAACTCTTATTCAAACAACATAAACCTCATGGGATGACACCTGCCACATAGCAAAGTGCATTTAGTCCCTGTGCCATGCAAACCTTAGCCATATCACTGTGCAGACCTCCTCCTCATTTGCCTAAATAGCCCAGTCAATTACAACAATATAAAGGACATTTTAGCCTTCCTATGAACGCTTACAAAACTTGAAGCGCCACTGATGTGATTTTACTTCCTCGTGCTATTTTTCAAGCCCACTGTTTAATAAATGCTGCTTCAGGGAGGCAGCCACCTGCAAAAGGTAAGGTACCGTAACAGTAGTAACTATAGTTTTCACTCTATCTACAAGCAGACCCATATACCTTTTGGAGTTGACTTCAGTGAGTGTAATCTTGGTCTTGGTACTGCTTTCAAAGGGACAGATCCCAAAGTACCATTCTGGCAGGTTGGTTTTGAAGGCCATTCTCCATTCTTGATTATGACTGTGGCACTTGCAGCTGCAACACAGAACGACAAAGAATTCGCTTTAGGTAGTATCTAGTTCAGGGAAAATTAAATCCTAAAACAAGCTTGTTTTACCTGAAGCTAAAAGTCAAGAGAAACACAAGTTGCAATAAAGGTATTATGACCAGCTCTGGTACCTTCAGTACAGACAGACTGTTGAGCTGTAACGCATCAGTACATGACTGTTACAAACACTTCTCAGAACTAGACATACAGCTTTGAACTATGCATAAGAGGGGGACATACATAGAAGTATATAGATGAAGATGCATAACTAGAAGTCTGATCTTATTGAACAAAGCCACTGCAGAATATATTTCAGTTTAAGCGACGAAAAAGCATCATCAGCACACAAAAGACATTCTGGCCACAGAATTGACTGTTAAAAAAATAAAAACTGAATAAAACTCAGACAACTTTCTCATGCAACACTTTCCCCGTCCTCTCTCGTTTGAGCTGAGCGCACTGTTTCAATGACATGGTACATGCACCACCAGCAGACTCCGGCCCCTTCCATCCTCCTTGTGGGGCACTAAAAACATGTGAGCACCCAGCTGCATTCCCTGCTACCAAACAAATTTTAAGAAAGGTTCCTGTAGTCTCTGTTTATAACAGCGACCTCCTCAGTGATAGCAGACCTTCAAAGACTGCCCCCCTCCCCCCGACAGCACTTAAGTCATACAGCAAAATGCTGTCTGCAAAACAGGGCAGATAGACCCAAATTCGGAAAGGCAGGACAACAAGCAATTAACTAACAGGGCAATTACCAGAGAAGATGTTTTGTTCTATTTCAAAAGAACTTGAGAGAAGTTTGGGCTTATTGTCACAATGAAAGTTTTTTTCCTTGAAACAAAAACCCCCTGAAATTTACGGAAAGAATTGTGTTATTTTTCCAGAAGAAATATGAAAATACTTCTAAAATAAGTATAGATTGAGTACACTTTGGTTTACATACTAAAAAATTATGTATCCTGACACATTAAAGAGAAAGAAATTGACATTGCATTTACAAGCAAAAACTAAGTCACACTGGACTAGTTTGTCACACTGTTGCTTTTTTCTCTAGTCCTTCAAAGAAAAAAGGACCAGGTGTCATATAATATCAGGTTTGCCTCAGATTAGTGTTTTAATGAGGCCATTTTTTTCTTTAAAGGTAACATGAACTGCATATCTAATATTGTTCATTGAAAGATGGAACATGTATTCTTGACATTGTTTTAGTGTCTTTAAATGCACTTGCATAAACCAAGTTAACTACTTCACAAAGATGCTTTTTGGCCACTAATCGATACATTTTCAACCACAGAAACAGGGATAAAACTGCTTTCCCTTTTTAGGAACATATGCAATGAAGTCCTCCTCTTTTTTTAAATAAAGAAAGTTGGAGCCTCTCTAAAGGCACAAAAGCTAAATGTTTGGAAAAAAAAATTAGGCACAATGAACAATTTGCATAACACATCAATAACACAGTTATTCTACAGGAATCTGACCCTGATCAACATCAGATTATTCAAACCAATTTTGGTAAAGTAAGAGGCCTGAAACAATCATTAACTTTTTCTGTAAATCACTAAATTAAGGATTATTTTGCTCAGAGTTCACTGCAAGCAGCTAACAATTGCTTACAAGCGGCTGTACTACTTTCTTCTAAATCAGAAGCATGCCATGGAAGTTACACTTTGGGTAAGTGAGCACACTTCTGGTACAGGACTAGTTTGGGCACTGGTTTGTCCTGTTAGAAGCTCTGGAGGCAGCTAGTCAGGATGCACACAGAAAAAAAAAAAAAGGCTGATTTGCAAAGTTTGGTCACTGTATGGTTCAAAGATGGTTATTCATAAAATTAGGAGTAGCCACTGCAATCTTGATGAAAGATGGACAATATGAAGTGATCTCACCCGAGCTTAGATCTAAAGCGTTTAAAAACTCAATTCATTAGAAGAATTTTAGCAAAGTACTGACTGTACAGAAATGCAGCTCCAGGTCAGCTGCTAGGATCAGCTTTTTAACTTCTGAAACACTATTTCCTTTATATGCAATCATTCTAATGCAATTCAAATTTGGTTTCTTGTTCTTAACCTCAGAGTTTAAACATTTCAGTACATTCAAATGACAGGGTTTTCAGCTCAGCACTGAAACTGAGAAGATTACTGCTAAAAATTCAATTTTTCAATGCACAAACTGACAGCTTACGTGCAAAATATGCTTTTAACAACAGCATTTCAAACTTCATGATTTCCAAACTTCTCAAATAGTAAGTCTTTAGAGAAAAGAATTATAAAACTCAAGTGTTCATTAGACAAAAAAAACCATCCTAATGCTGCCACGGGAAACTACCAATCCAAGAACATCCCATAACAAAGGGCTGAGCTGACAGCAGGAGAAACTCTTTTGTGGTTTTTTTTTTTTTCTCCACTAACACAAGGCAAACTCCTTAAGCAAAACAAGCCAAGCGACTTTATCAATTTAATGCTGTTGATAGGACCACAATAATTTGTTGTAAATTTCATGACATTCACAGCATAAGCCTCCTATCTTGATCTTTGTGTGTCCTACCAATCTAATAAGACCATTTTAGGTTTACAAACACAGGGGTTTTTTCCCCTGACATAATTGTCTAGTAGAGTAAATGAAAGAATAAAAAACAAGAACAGCATTGCACTTACTATTAAGAGTACAAAGTAATTTCATTAGTTCTTTCCAATTTGATTCAGTCATAAAAACTTCACTTTACTAACATATTAATTATATGTAACCTAAACTCATTATACTCACAAAACCTGACCATCAGGCATAAAACATTCTCATCAAGTGTAAGAAATTAACTAAAGAAAAATAATCTCACAGAAAATCAGCAAATCAAAACATTGCATATATTTACCAACCTCCACAAAACAAAATACATGCTTTAAAATAGAAATAAAAAGGAATACAACCTACTTCTTTTCCCAGTAAATGTGGCTAACAAAGGAATAATACAAAAGCTGTAAGATCCCACTACCAGCAGTGTCAGTAAGGTAATATCATACTGGCTTCCTGAGTCAGTCGGTGGTGTTAGTGTAGAATTGATGAAAATAATAGGAGAAAAATTAGTTTCTGTGCAACTGCGGAGTCCTCCTGGTATAGTCATTTAAAAAGGATCAAAGCAAGCTTAAAGGCAAAGAGACTGCAGCCATGTTCAACCTCTCATATTGCTCTTGCTTGCTCTTTGTGAATCGGAGTGGAAGAAATTGTAAGCTTGAAGGCAGTGGACAAAACAGATTAAACCAGCTAGCGAATCAGGCTAAATGAGGAGTCATCTGTTTGATACTTAATCTGAATACACGTCTTTGTTACGAAGCGATGACCCTTTCCTTTGTTACACGAGGGAGTAAAACGAAGAGAGGACAAAGCTGCTTAGGAATTCCAGATACAGTCCTAAACCTGAACAGCAAAAGTCAACATGGCTGTCACAGTAACCGAACCGACCTGATTACACAGGAACATGCACTGCATATTTTATTACACATACTCTTATTTCTTTGAGGAATATGTTAGGTCTTAGTTTTTTAATGAAGGCACTACAGGGGAAAAAAAAAAAAGAACAAGCAAAAATTTAGTTATATATGTATACATATGCGCATACGTAAACTACAGACATATGTTAAATCACTGTTCTCTTTTTCAATCCATTGAAGACATTTAAATTACATCTGGCACAAAGGAAAGGCCTTTGCCCCCAGTCTCTAAGATATAACAGATGATGCGATAGTAACAGAATATCAGAATGTACTCATTTGAATACATATAGCTGGGAATATTAGTATGTCTGACAGCCAGTTACATGTTTTTCCTTAGTATTTTTGCCCCTAGAAGTCCTACAATTGCAGGTACAGATCCTTTGCAGAGCTTCAAATCCGAGCTAGTTCTGTTATTTTTCTCCTTAGTTTTAATCAAGATGTTTTAATCAGGATGGATTTGGTTCAGGTGATACACCAATGCTCACAGAAATTAGAATTCCTTAGAAATTAAAGGAGCCTATACATGCAAAGTTTTACGTTCTACAAGCAATTTCACTTACCTGCTTTTGATCTCATCTATACATTTTTGTCTTAAAACTCTGAAAGGAGATATAATCTAGTTCAAAAAGAGTACTTCATATCAAAAACCTATTCCTATATTGTTCAAATATTATTACTGGTAATCCATTCACACCTTTCAGACTTACTTCTTTTTACACTATATATAAACACAAGGAAACTTTTGCTAAAGACCCCCCACTAGTTTTGCAATCTTTCAGGATGTAAGAGGAGCTGTACTGAAACCTCTACTCATCGAACCAAAATCCAAAGCTCAAAGCTCCTTCAGGTGGCAGGTCTCAAGAAGGAAAGTTGTAAGTTAAGAGGCAAAAAGAGCAAGACCTGGAGCTAATAATAAGTAGTACAATGAGAATTAACACCAGCCTTTGTCTGACAGGAGTCCCCTTCAAGGGGATTCTTTTCAACAAGCAGTTGATGCTGGCTATCAGTTAAAACCTGTAACCCTGATGGATACTTACAATTACTGCTGAAAATACTTCGCTCACTCTGAGTGCTGCTGACTGATGAGATGCTAGGTGTTCTCTCAAGCACTGATCTTTTGACAGGCACTTTGGATTTGGCAAGCGGTTTACTGGAGCTAGCCCAGGAGGCTGGGGAATTTTTGAGAGAGGCATGCTTCTCTCTTGACGAAGATCCTATACACATCAATTGAGGGGGAAGGGGGAGTGAAAGAAAAGAACAAAAAGAGTTGGAAGAAGCTTAAACAATTGCCTCTTCCGTGTACATACCTAGAAGTAAAAATATTTACACATTAAAATACATATAAAAAGGCTTAATCTACCTCATATTGACATAGAAAAAAAATATTCTGTAATGCAGAAGCACATTTCTAAGGATGTAAAGGATCCTGTTTTATCTGCATATTGACCTCAGGAACAAGTCAAGAGCTTTACAGACTAGCCTTCAAGGTAGACATTTGCAGGCACAAGTAGTCTTTCTAGCATTCTCCTACCTCTGTGTATTATGGTTAGCTGTACTGGGAATCCCATAAAAATATAACCACTGCCTCAAAGACAATCCAAGAAAGATTCTTTTGTTTGTTCTTGTCCCCCAAACAGAGATTATTTCCTCCCCTCCCCAACTCCCCTTCCCCCCTCCATTGGACAGAGCACTCTAAAAGATAATACCCTTTGAAGGACAAACACAGCACAAGAGTATCAAATTGTGTTGTACTCACATAACATACTGAAAACTAGTTTTGCAGAACGAGTTAAATAGCACTCCCTGGAACCACGTTCTTAATGGACAACTGGTACAGACACATTTTTGTATTAATTGCTGTTTTCATTTGAGCTTGTTGAATACAAATGCCCAATAGTTAATCAAATAGGAAGAGTATCTATGTAGGAGACAGGTGTGCCACCCTCAGACAGGAGCTTACTTTTGTAGTACTAACAAAGCAACTACACTTTCTGCAAGAAAATTTGAGTTTAGTTATATTAAGCTTTTACGTTATTTCTGAAAAACGTGCACCCAGGTTAAAACTGTAATGGCCCAAAGGAAGTTACGGACACACAGACTTGTCTTTCTAGCACTGAGTTGACTCCTGTCAGCTCTGATGTCAAGATCTTTATACAGTTCTCTGAATAACTACAGAAAAGGAGGTTTTCATTTTTGTACAAAACCACAGAGATATGGAAAACAGACTTAAATATTTTTTAAAAAATATTTTGTTATTTATTATAACAAAATATATTTCACAAAATATCTTAACTTCTGATGTCATTGCAATTTTCAAATCTGACAGACACATTTTATCTTACTTGAAGGGATGACTGCAGTGTTACAGACTTAGAACAATCTAGTTTCTATTTAAAGGGAATACCCTTCCCTTTATTTCTGTCACTATACACCACATTTCAACTTTGCTTAAGCTATGTAAAAGACTGTTGAAATATGGCAAAAGTAGCTAGTAATTCCACTTTATTCAACATCAATTTTGCTGCAGGATCTCCACACTTACCAGCAACCAAGAAACCATCAATTTGTACTAAGACCAAGAAAGCATGACATTAAAGTGATTACATTAAGACATAGGCAAGAAAAACATTTATGCCCAATGCCTGCTTTTCAACAGTAGGTGGTGTGACAGGATTAGATAACATCTCAAAATATCCTCCACCAAGTACACAAAACCAGGACAGCACTAGTAAAGGAAGGTATGTCCAAGCTGTTTCCCTCAGTTCAGATCAACTCAGTAACAAAAGAAAAACCCTACATACAACATATACTAAACATGCATCAGGATATTATATAATACTGGTCACTGAATATAACACACAGATTTCAATGAGTCATTAAACATGCTTTATGTCAGACCTCTCTTCGGAGGTACACTTCTACTACTTGTTTGGCATAACTGTGATTCTGCATACGGCTTTATAGTCCTACCAGGTTGTAGCCTGGTATTAAGTCTCTGAGACAAAGTTATCAGTCATACTTTAGAATTTTTTGTAAGTTACAGCAATGGACACTTGAATATATCCAACTTGCTAAAGAGCATTCAACCTGTGCGGTGCTATGAGTACGCTACAAACCACAAGCTCACACTGTTTAAAAACACCTCTGAAACACAGCACTCCAGACAACATACCTGAAATTATTTGTGTGATTGACCAAAAAAAAAAAAAAAAAAAATTCTGTGACATGTGAATTTCATACAACAAATCTAACAGCTTTCCAAAACTTTCCACATTGTTTTCTAAAAGCTTGTTTCATTAATGGATCAACATACCAGAAAAGTAGTTAATCCAGATCAGTCAAAAATTCCTTTTCTAAATAGCCTCTCGGCAAAACAAGGTGTTACCCTCCAAAAAACAAACAAACAAAAAGGGCCACTGTACAAACACTGCATGTTAAGTTTCTATGACTTACTAAAGTTAAAGCTTTACATTTCAAAAGGCAGCTAGAGGACCAAACCGAGATTATCAGTCATGTTTTATTGTTTAAAGATGAGGGTAGCATGCTTGATTGCTATTGTGCTGGACTCACTCATCCAGTTCAAGAGGTACAGGAACAAAATCCTGGTTTCTTCACAGTGATTTTCACTCAAGAGGGGTGGAGACACACACATGAAAACACTCGGTCTCTTCTCGTACAGCACGTTCCCTATATATGCCTTGCAGGCAGCCCAGCTTCTCTGCAGATGCTGGAACACAGCAGTGCTCTACACCAGCTGTGAACTCAAACCTCCTCAATGAGCACAGCAAGCTCTAAGATGTCCCGTTTCAGAAGCATGTCAAACAGACATGACCTTTGCTCTTTTCTTAGTTCTGCTGCTGCTTGGTACTTTCCTGTAAGGCTCCTATTAAAGTAATTACTCAAGCACTCAAATACATTTTTAAAAAAGCCAGCTCAAGGGATAATTTAAGTCATGACAAGATCATTAAGCAACTACTCTAGGTGTTACTTCAATTAACAACAATGGTTTTACAAAAGTATTTTTATGAGTACCATTCCCTAACAAAGGAGTCGCATAGAATTAAAATGCAAAGGTTTTGAAGACAGAAGCAGGAAGATGTGGAATATAAACAAAAGTACTGGAAACAAGCACAAAAGCAGGATATTTAGTGAACCATTGCTATAAAGACAACAAGAAATAGCATCAAAGTAATAGGCTTTCATCAGTTATTTAATCTAGTCACTGAAGTGGAATACTAGAAATATTACATTCCTCTACAGTGAAGTAATGAGTTGGCAATTCTTTAGAAAAAAGTCTCTATGCAACAACCATGTTACTTCAAGTATGTTAAAGTATCTCTTGTATTTGAATGGAAATAAGCAAAGAACAAAGCTCATTTTCAAGAAGCTCTGAAGTCAGATTTCATAACCTTACTCAAATAATCATCCTCTCATATGAATCCTTCAATGGTGGTTATTGTCAAGAATAAATTAAGCCTTCCTTTAAACAGCACTGGAGCCTACAAAATTCAAATTGAGAACACAAACATAGTAGTGGAGAACTTGGGACTTTGTTGACACCAAGTAGATTGTAAAGCTGAGTATGTATTCACCAATTCTGAGATTCAGTGTCCACTGTTTCAAACCATTATCGATATATTTCACATCCAGAACTGAGCATGGAGCAACTGGCATTCACGGAGCTATACAACACCTGGAAATGAATGGTTGGAAGCCTTTCCCCACAAAGAAACTTAGGGCAGACTAAGCGCAAAAGAAGTCTTTGGAAGCATGTTTTTCATTGCTGTTTTTGTTTAACCCTAAAACTAACAGTAAGAGTTGGTTTGGCCTTTCATTGCCTTATCTCTTGAATATGTTGAATTTTGGATTTTTGTCTTATGATTGTCTAATTTTTCCTACAAGTTTAAAAATCCAGAAGACTCTAGTTTAGGAGTGCTAAACTAAGCTTTAAAAAAAAAATTTAGTATGATGAAAAAGTACAATCTAAGCCTACAGTACAAGGTCTTTATAAAGCAAGAGGAGTAGACCTTCAAAAAAAAACATGCTATTTTTTGGCATCTATTAAAAGGAGAAAGCAAATAATGGAAATACAAACTGGACTTTGGTATTGTTTCCAGCAAATCAATCTTAACATACTTGTAAGAGCATTTATGGTTGCTATTTTGAGCACTGTAAAGCAGTAGCAATACAGATTTCTGATGGCTGCAAGCTCCCCAGGTTGCTTGAATTGCCATTCAGCAATATTAGTTATACTATATTATGCTGTACATATATCGGTGTTCCTTTGAGGAATAAAGGGGGGTTACAGCATAGTTCTACCAAAGATGCACAGATAACGTCCTTTTAGTTATCTCCTCCTTTTAAAGTCTCAAATAACTACCAAAATTACCAAAGGTAGGTTATGTTAAGTTGTTATTAATGTCTCAACTGCTAAACATAAACAGGGACAAAGACAGGGAATGTTAAGTTACTGTTGGATCTTGAAATATTTACATGAGAGAGATTTATTTGTTTGGGGGACAGTATGTAAACTGTTTTCTGATCAGCTGTTAAGGCAAGATCCAGTTCCCCATCTGACACAGACTTCCACAGTATTGTTCCCATTCACCTACAATCCCTAGGAAAGTGTTCACTCCTCCTTGGCACAGGTATCAAAGAACCAGCAGCAAGCTAGTGCCAAAAACATAACTGGCCTGCCAGCAGCCATGCAGGTAGGTATTCATGTGTTCCTCCTCTTGCAGCTCAACATTCCCAGACTAAAACTGGAAAACTGATAAGTGCTACAGAGCATTATATTAGTTAACAATCACCAAACCAACTCTTTTCATTTTCTCAAATGCTCCCACTGTCAGAAGAGTGATTGGGGTGTTCTCAGTTCGGGGGAGAGGGAGGGAGAAAGTAACATTGATGTATGCTACTGTTAAATTTCACTTCCCCCCCCCCCCCTTCCTATTCAGCCCAGTTAGGAAATTTGGCAGACTTCCTCCCAGTTAAACCCTTCCACAACCAGAGAGACTCCTCCCTTCCCAGTCTTCCCTCAGGCTCAACTCCTTGCATGTCATCTCTCCAGCACCTAGAAACAGCCCTTCTCCTCCCTGGCCTCAAGTCCAAAGTCACACCTGCTCTCCCATCTCCACTACTGTCTGCCATCATGCTGCCTGCTAGATTTACTCAACTTTAGGTTTTTACTTTTGTAGGCTGAACTAGAGAAGCCCCATAAAAGATCACCTCAGCACAGTCACGCTGTCATCTCCTACGACCCAAGGCAGAGCCAGTCTCCAGACAGCAGGTGGTTTACACCAGCTTCCCGGGGCAGCTGTACAGTGGTAGCAAAGCTCAGCCTCTCCAGCTTTGCCAGGCAACTGTTGCAAGCTGTTTGCATCCTGACTTAAACAAACCAACCCCAACCACTAGCTTTAACACAGCTGTCAAAGTTCTGTCCATTTAGTAGTGGGCACAAGGAGAAGTCAAATCAACATACTGCAAGGAAAGCTGAGGCAAAAGAAAACCACCAACCACATCCAATTATGTTTTTCATTATTGTCGAGCTGTTCATACCACACACCCCTTCATGCTATGCACTGAGAATTTTTTGATAGTATGCAGCTTTTATACCCACATTATCTATAAATATTTTAAATTTTCTGTTGCAGGAGTTCATGTATTCCTTGCATGAAAAGGGAACCTCACTGTAGCAAAACATAAATACAGTTTTCTTCAGGAAGGCAAGGATTCCTATTTCTCTCGTCCTTTATCTCCACCCCAAGAGAATTCAGCACTAACCAGTACAGGTAAAGAGTTATTTGAAGACACACCAGCATGTCCTTGCAAGTAAATGACTAGGTACCAAGAAATTCCCCTGCAGGGAAGTGGTGCACACCTCACTCCTAAAGGAGAACATTCTTACAGATGCACCCACATTTCTGACAGCATTGACATGTGGACTGTTAGTATCAGCCTCTGCAAGTATGATCACGCTACTTCCTACAGGTATAACACATTAAAAACCTGGTGTGACTAGTCACAAGTCACCTCTAAAAAGTCTGGGAACATATGTGAAAACTTGAATTCCCTACGTATGGTCACTGATGGCACCAGAAACAAAGCTGACAGGATGAAATGCTCCCTTCTGGAAGCTGAAAGTCAACAGAATACTGGAAAAACTGTAGACTTTGGAATAAAGAGCATTTAAGTTCATCTTCAAAAGTTGCCACCCCCCACCTTTTTCCTCTACCCTCAAAAAACGCAGAGAACCACCCCTAAGACTACCAAACCAGAGACAGATCAGTCAGCTTGCTTTGAAATCATTCATTATAACAGATCCCATATTACCTCACACCAAAAAATTATTCTTTTACTCATTTCTCATGATCCATTTGACTTATAAGACTACATAGGAAATAATTCATTCCAAATGGGTGTTTTTATGCTGAACCCTACATAAGGCTTACAAAACATGAGTAGTATCTATCCCATGGTGAGAGCTCCTTGTAAATGAAGTGTAACAAAAGCAAATAGGTGTCAAAGGAAGTTTTTCTGTTAGCATATGTAGCCAAAGCAAAAGCCAAATTGATTATACTGAATTCAGATTGCATCATTTTATGGCTCCTTCCTGACTTCAAAATGTGAATCGACTATTCTGTACCTGAATTACCAACACCTGGGGCAGATGGCTAGAAGTCAATGCTTGGCACAAGGATATACACGCTGTTCCAGGCAGCTTTCAGCAAGCCATTGCTGTTGAGAATGGCCAGGAAGCAAGGGCAAGGCAGAATAGAAACATTAGCAGGGAAGTCCAACTCAAGCAATCTGAGATCTCAAGAGGCAGAAGGGACGACCTGCAAGGTTCCTAAGATCTCAGAACTAACGCTGCTTCCTGATCTCTCACAAACTGATCACCTGGACAAAAGTCCTTTCAGCTGCATTGGGTAAGTTATTCCTCACTTTATACTGCAAATTAAAAGAGAACTGGCTATGAGAAATACAGTCACTAAGTAGTGGCACTCTCTGGGTGAAGATGACCAAAGAGGGATGACAGACAACATTATGTCATACTACAGATATACCTTATGCTCCATGGAGACCCATGCATAGGTTTCCTCCTTCCCACACCTCTGAAGGTGAATACAGGGGCTTTAAGTTCACTTTTAACAAAGGCCATAATTACTGTAATGAAGCACTACACATGTGTTAAAGAAAGGGAAAAAGGAACCAAGTAATCTGGACTCAGGGACAAATATAAGGACAAATAATGATGTTGGATAAGTTAGTGTATGAGGAGCCTGCTTTTAGGATCCATAAAAGAGCTGGCTGTTCTGCAAAAGAAAAAAAAAAGCATAAAAAGACTAATAGACTCTGGTGTATTTCAGATTTGTTCGTGAGAAAGTGTACGGACACCCTTACAAGTAACTCTCCAGTCCAGCATTTTGAGAAAGTCCTGCCAGTTCCAGCCTAGAAAACCTAGAAGTTCTGTTTACCTTTCGGAATATCTTGTTTCTTCTTAGCAGCACGTCAATCCAACTTCAAAGAGTCACATGGTAGACAGTAGGAATGATACACACCAAGAAGCGATTTGCAGTAACTATGTTTGGTTTAGCTCCTGGTTCAGTGTCAGAACATAGACTCAAGATTGTGGGAAGGCTTGCTGAAACCAAGTTGTTTCACTTGTATTGTGACAGGCTATACCAAAAAGCCTTGAATTACCAAGTTTATATATGTGTGAAAACCCACTGAAACCATTTGGTTTCAAATCTTCCATCCGAAAGGCCTTTCTTTCTGCAATATATAGCAACAACACTCAATAACAAACACAGCCTTTATCTGTTACAGCCTGTTCTGGTTTTAAATTCGGAAGCTTCTCCGAATTGCACATTCAAGTGTAAGATCAAGCCAAAATGCAAACAGAAGGAATTTAGAAATTACGATCTAACAAGCAAATCAGTATTTCAAAGTATGACCAAAGTATGACTAAACCTTTTGTAGTCTAATGCAATTTAATTCCCTATATACTATAGGAAATATGTTTATTTTTCCTGTTCTTCAGTTAGTTGCACAACACTAGAAGTCCTTCAGTATGATCAACTTCTTATAAGGAAAGGGTCTCACTTGTCCAAAACTCTTCAAGGAAACACAGAATTCAAACTGTGAGTTTCTCTACTACCCAAGCTTTCACTGCTCTAGTTAAATACTATGAAAATATCAGCAAGCAAAAGAGGGAGTACCACTGGACTAGACTCATGGAAAAGATAAGTAAAGCACTGGGCTTTACTTGGTTATCAGTGACTTAAGTCAGACACAAAATGGTACCTAAAACATCAGAAATAAATGTCAGATGGTGAAGGACATTTTGGTTACAAAGATTATTTACATGTCTTCTATTAATTTCTGGAAGTCTTTAACAGTAAGTAGAATAATAATATTTTTGATGCTTTCATATTGCCAAAATAGTTTCAATTACACATAAGGCTTGACAGAACTCTCATGGCTAAGACATCAACAACACTGTGAAGTTTCATACTTTTAAGGCCAAAGGGTAGATGAAGTATTAGCATATCAGAAATCTTAACTTGCAGGTAAAGCTCCATTCCTTTACATACTTATAGGCAGGCTGTAGTCAGCACTAAGAGGAAAAAAACCAGTGGTGGGCATTTACATTTTTAGATCTAAACTAACTCATTTATATCCCTATTTTATGCTGTTCAAACACAAATCAAAATTTCCTGTGGCACAAACTGTCACAGTGTTTCTATCCAACACCATGGGTGGTAGCATGCGGTTGTTGGGGCAGGATGGCAGTAGAACTTGAAGTGACATTCCACAGGACCACCAAATCTCCTTGGCTTCTCCAGTCCCCTTCCACCCCTCCCTTCAAGTGAGAGAAAGACATGACTCTTCCCAAACCATAATACCTCAACTATTATCAGGCTATTACTTCTCCACAGTGGTTATGCACATACAATTAGAAGGCTGTGTGTGTTTACTGGGAACAAAAACAGTAGTTGCTTTCATTTCTGGACTGGTTCAAAGTCCTGAATCAGGGCTCCAAAATTACATACGCCTTCCAGTAAGAACCAGGTAACTCAAACAATTTATTCTGTGTCTTGAATTCTAATAAATGTTTTTACTAATAGAAAACTAACATCCTTAAAGGCATACTGCCTGCCACCCAGTACCACAGAAATCTATGCACACCACCATGGAAAAAAAATAGCTGTAGAGAATTAAGATTTTTTTGTTCAAGAATGAGTATGTGATTGCAGGTCATTCTCTCATATGGAGGGAAATAGTTACAGAAATCACTTGTTGTCTAGCTTGCAACTGTGACCCGATTTCTAGATTTGCTGCAGAAATGGGGCTTCTCCATTTCACAAACCACTTCAGTACACTGAATCAAGTTGGGCTCACCTTTTAGAGACCCAGCTCCTGATTCAGCAAAAACTCCCAAGTTCCAGTCAAGACACACCAAAACTGGTCAACGGTGGTCAGCAACCATTTTGAAATAAATTAAAAAAAGTTATTTCTAGCTTAATGTGCTCTGCAATTAACCTCACAAAAACATATAATACTTCAAATATGAGTTCTCCTCTCCTTCTGCTGTCTCCTGTTTGGGAGAGGATCAGGGAATTTCCTTAGAGGACATGCTTCCTACCTCTGAAAACTTATGGTTTATATTTACAAGTTAAAAAAAAAAAAAAAAACACACGACCAAAATCTCAACTGCTGCCAAGTTGCAAGTATCTTATAATTGGTGGTTTGGACTGGGCATTTTTTTCTTTTATTTCTTGGTTGTAGGGAAGTTTCCTGCTTCCCATCCAAAATGGGAGTGCATGATACAATCCACTGCTCACAAGCTCTTGATTATTCTGGGAATAAATACATATACTAATACATTTTGGACAGACAGACTGCTTCTCTCCCTCAACATACACATGTGAGGGATGACAGAGCTATACCATTATTTCTCTTGTTCAGAGTATTTAATGGACTTGCTACACTGATTTGTCTTCCTGCCCAACGATCCAACTACAGCCAGCAATTGGTTAAGAATTAGCTGCATTTATGTTAGCACCTCAGGAAGCACAGCCAGGATTCAGACAGTTTTAAAACTTGGCTTGACAAATGGCTGAACAACCTAGTCTGAATTCAGTGCTGACCCAATTATAGGCAAGGGGGGCTGGACTAGGCGGCCTCCAGAAGTCCTTTCCATCCTGGATTTAGCTCATCTATCTGGAGAAATCCTGACAGCAAACAACTGTACAGCTACTGATTTATTTGCCTGTGCTGCTGGAATTACATCAAGGCACAAGTTTAATACCAAAGTGTTCAAACAACTTAACTGGAAGAAATAGTTACTCCCTGCAGGACGACTTTAGCTAAAACAGGTAACTGGGTTTGGTTTACAAGCTACATACACTTACTGCGGCCATGTGGCAGAGTTTTACTTCAAAAAAACCTTTAAAAACAGATGGGGTGAGCAGCAGTGGATAGGGTTTTACCTGAAAGGTGTGGTCACCTAATACAGCGGGACTTTGGTAGCAATACCAAATAACTCCTAACCTTTTTCCCCATCTTTCCTTCTCCGACATCGGACTCCCATCCTTTGATTTGTATCAGCAGCATGTTTACCAGGGACCAAGGAACCATGTTTAAGTATTCCCTTGGCAAGGGATTTAGAAAGTTAACCTGATACAGTTTAATGCATTAAATCCTACTTTGTAGCGCCGAAACATTGCATAAGCACAATGAAGGGGTAAGATGTCCTAGGAAGGGTGGGCATTGGCAGGGGCTGAAGAGGCGGCTTGAAAAAAAAAATTCTTCTCATGGGCAGCATTAAAGTTCCAGTCTCATCAAATCATAGCACAAGTTTGAAATGTTGAGGTGCTGCTTCATGCTTTTACCTTAAGCAGCCTTTTTCCAATATGAAAAATTTGGACGATGTTGTACTGACAACTGTAATTTCAACACACAGTAAGTTAAGGAGTGACAGCTTTAACTAAAGAAACATGGGAGTAAAAGTTTTTATTTTCATCGGCAAATGACTTCTGCTTCTGAAAGTGCCTCTGATTTTTTTTATGAGGGAAAGAACTTAGTTCTATATCCCAACCATGCTTACATTTATTTCTAGTGATGGTATCATAAATCTACTCTGGATTAATAATCTAAGGGACAAATATACATCTTATCTATACCCATCTCAGTTCTTCTAAGACCATAATTACAGATAGGAAAGCTCTAAACTGGTGATGAGTCTTCCAAGAAATTGGTGGCTTACAGGTAGGGACCTAGTTCACTGAGCAAGTCCCTCACATTAGCAAGGATCAAATCAGATAATAGCCTATATCCACTTTGAGGGACTCATCCCATAAAGTACTAAAGATACAGATTTTATCACGCTTTGCTACCTGTATATAATTAAAAGGAGTATTTTGGACTGTTTGCTAATCTTAGATTGAGTGGGCTAAAAAAAACATGAACAGGTTTTACTGGGTATAGCTGGGTGTGCACGCTTGCCAAATTACAGTGTACCGTAGTGTAGTCATTTATAGGCAGGCTACCTTTGCAATTAGCTATATTACCACACTTAGTTAAAAAAAGCACATAACATACAAGACCATTTCTTAACATCTACAGTACAATTACAGAATGTAGTTTCCAGTCACCAGGTTTGAACTGCAGCCTACAGACTAGTATTGAGATTCCCCACCACCACGACCCTTGGTATTAATCAGTCTAAGCTTAATTAGCAACTCGAGCAGCAGTCTGTCCTTCGATTATGTTTTCCCCTTTCTAGATATTAGAGAGCTGTACCAAAATTAGGTTGAACAAAGTATGCTGTATCCTAAAATAAAGGCTTATTCCCATTAGGATAGCATACAGTTGCTTATCGTAAATGCTTTGTACCTGAGCTATGCGTTTTCTCCTCTTCACTTTTACATCTTTCAAGCAGTATTAGTTGTAATTCCACAAAGTACTGTTATATTACAAAACTATAAATAATATATGTTGTTTGTTCTAAGAGCACCACACCCTCCTAAACACATTCCTTACAAGATGAGATTTTACAGTGATGGGGTGTAACCTCCCTTTTTTCCCCTGCCCTGGTATTAGCAATTTGCAGTTTTTATAGACTCATATTTAGCATCAAAAATAAAGCTCTGTACCATCCTAAAAGTTCTGTCAGAAAGTACATTAAATGTGATATCTTAATTTTAAGAAGCTGGTTAATTGGTAGTATTCCAGTGAAAAATTCTCTTACCAGAGCTTGATGACAGAACAGCTCCTTTGTGAGAAGATGCTTTAATTGTGCAGATAGTTTTATTTTCACATCCTCTCTTCGAGGGCAACACAGATGGCACCATTTTAACCTTAGGAGATGATACAGTACGAAGTGTGATTGCGCCTTTCTTCTGAATGTTTTTCCCTTGTGCTGTCTCATCTTTCACAGAAGGCATCTGTTTAAAAAAAAAAAGCCAAAAAAAAACAAAACCAAAAACAACCACACACCACCACTGTGAGAAGCTGAAGATGTCCCTTTCCAGCATCTGTAATGAAATACTGACCACACAGGTAAGGGATATGCTTAGCTGTTTGCTGTCACATTGTCCCCATCTACAGTTCAGAACCTCAAGAATCATCTCCTGAATGACCCTCAGCAACACAATACTGTAAGTTTGAACCTAATCACTGGTAATGACACACACACTGAAGAGGTTACAGAGGTCATTTTACATCAGAGTTTCTTTGTCTTCCTCCCCAAACTCTAATTAAGCAATTCAAATACATGACTGTACCTAATCTCAAGATGAATTCTTTTCCAGCCCTTCGAGTAGGTTTCTTGGTCTAGGTCTTAAGTTACCACACAGAAACAGGTTCAAGTCTTTCACATTCAGGTGCCATAGAAAAAATATAAATTCAGGAATGGACCTTAGGAGAGGTTTAAAATAACTGGTTTATATGTAGCACTCATGTATCTTTCATACAGAATTCTTGCTCCAGTTTATATGGGCACTAAGTCATGACCACTCGTGCTGTAAAGTTAAGGCTATAAAGGAAAACTCGTAAGAATGTAAGATCTTCATATGCTTTTCTGTGACTCAAGCCGATATGCAGGAATTTGGTCATATTAATGCACTTCCTGTTTTTGACTCCTGTCCTCATCTTCATTTCCAGAAGTTAATCTGTACTTTTCAGAAGACCACTTATTAGTCAAGCTGGTCTACTGCAAATTTTGTAGAAATTTTTCTATGGATTTTCCAGGTATCAGCAGAACAATTAATAACACAAAATTAATATCCATCCTGGCAATAGGGTGAATTAAAAATACTCTCTCCAGCCCTCAGAACCAAAAGGAAGGAGTGAAACAGAATCCAAGCTCTGAAAGACTTTAGAATTAAAATAGATTATCCTTGCTTTCATGTTAATTTAGGTTTTCAAGTTAAATTATTTATTATAATAAATGTTATTATTTATTAATTTATTCTGTAATGTTTTTAAAAAAATGGATATCTGCTTCTGTTTTACCTGAAGTAGCTTCCTCCATATACTGAGCTTTACTGGAGGTTTTTCTGGCAAATGAGTAAAGCCTGACAAAAATACAGACAACGCCAGTTTTACCAATAACAGCTACTGCCTCCATTTCACTGATTTAACATAAAGCTGTCGAACCCACAAGCGAACAACAGGAGGGACTCCATATGGCATCAAGACTCCAACTCTGCATCCCTACCATGCCTCCTGAGATCTTGCTGGACCCAACCCTGAAGCTCTTCTCTTCTTTGTCACTGTTTCTTTTCTTTTGACCTTCTTTCAGAGTATTTGAAAGCAGCACAATTCTTCTGACAGGCAGCTGACTCGTCCAGAAATATTTCCCAACCAACCAGCACACGCATACCTCCCGGCCAGGAAGTTTGCACCTTCCAGCTGGCTGGGTGCCTAAAACCACGTATATGCCCTCTGCATAAGAAATGTTTCCTGGCTACTCTTAATTATTCTAATAAGTCCCACTTCTACTTCAAATAAACGAACTCCCAAATTATTCCAAGCAGACAGTTAAATTAAGACGTTAAAAATAAAACTCTTGACCAACTTGTCAGTCTTGGGGTTTTGTGTGACTTAATGCTGTTGTTAATATATGCACATTTCTGTAAGTAAATTTCTGTTCAGCACTGTACAATACAGAATTCCCTTTTTCCAAATGTAAAAAACAATGAAATATGTAAAGAAAAAAGCTTACCAAAGGAACAGAGTGCAGGTCAAATGTTTCATTTGCCACATCTTTTAACAAGGCTGCTTCCAGAAGAAGCTGTTTTTCCCCTCCAGATGGATAGATGTTTTGAGCACAGGGCTGCATTAAAGAATCTGAACTTTCCATTTTATCGTTCAGCATCTCTTTCGAGTTCTCTATGCACATTGAAAGCGCAGCAGAAACAGAGGAGCATGCCGAATGGGTAGAGCTGGCTTTGCCAGTGTCTTCCGGATTCTGCTTCAACGCAGGTGTCTTTGAAGCCTTGTGGGAAGCGTTTCTGGCATGTGTTGTGGCATGCACAACTTGGCTAGCGAAGGGGTGTTTGTTGAGACGTAGCTTATGGGGCTTATTCACAGGCAATTCCACTTTAGTATCTTTAGGGAGATCTACTTTCTTTTTCAGCACTTTTCTAGAGGGGGACAATTGCCTCGGGGAAGCAACCAGTGAAGATGAGGAGACAGCTGATAGTTGGGGGGACTGAGGAGACTGTTTTAATGCTGCACTGTCTCTTGGCTGTAGCACAGGCCTAGACATAACCTTTGGCTTAACGTTTTTGAAATTAGGTTTGGGAAAACTAACAATCTCCGATTTCTTTGCTTTGGTTATTGCTGACACAATAGGAGACCTGCCCACTGGTTTTCCTGCAGTTTGGCCTAAACTAGCTTTAAGCAAAGGCCTTCTATTATGCCCTCCCACAAATGCTTCATTTGGTCTTAGTTTAGGAGACTTGTCTCCAAGTTCTGCCAAAGCTGAAAAAGTTGTATTTTTTGATCGTTCTTTAGGCGTTGAAGTATATAGAGCAGAATTGTTTTCATCAGCCATAGGACTGAAGACCACAAAAGTTGCTTCACATTTCAGGTCAGGCATAACAGCCCTCTTCAGTTTTGGTACACTGCAAGATACGAAAGAGGTGGCATGCATATCCCGAAGAGCAGCATTTCCAGAGATAATTTGTTCTTTGGTTAAGGGTTCGCTGGTTTTATTTGATACTTGTTCTCCATCCATTTTATCTACTGGGAGAAGGTGCACATTATTTACAGAACTATCCACGCATGTTTCAGCATTGGAATTCCCAGTTTCATCATGGTCAGTGGTATCCTGTGAGGACTTCACTTGGTCATCTTCATTAAAATTAACGCCTGGTGATAATGCATTTTGCCTATAAGGACCTATACATCCAGCAGCTAGTTTTACAGACTGCGCTTCTGTTTCCTGTGACTCTTTATCAGTCTTGTTAGCGTTTTTTAGACAGTGTTCAACACCTGCAGAGGCAGGACAACATACTTCAAGTTCTGAATAGGCACCTGGGCTTTCTGAAGCCACTACTGTAGAGGAGACATTAGGTGTTCTTTCTGAGCTGGTTCTATCAAATTTCTCCCTTGTACATACTTCAGAAGAGATTAGTGTTTCCCTCAGATGCATGTCATCATTTTGATCCGTTCCTAGAGTTTCACCTAGAACATCAGTAACATCCAATGTGCTCAGACGGCATTGTGCCCTGTCCTTTATCAGGGACAGCGTGTTCTGTTCTGAAGTGGGAAGAAGTAATACACACTTAGAGTCAGTCTGACCGTAAGGCACCGATTGTTTGATACTCTGATTTTGCATTTTTGCTGTAGCAACATTACCTTTCACCAGGTTTGTTGTTTCTTCCAGGTCACAGTTCAAAGCATACACACACGTCTGTTCAGTCACAGAAGACTTGCATGCAGCATCTGCGTCTCCCAACAGAGCTCCTGTGCAGTTGTACTTACCAGGTGTCTTCTGCAGATGAAGTACTTCAATACACTGCTCTGTTAAAAGAATACTTCTGAAGTCACTCTTATTTTCAAGAATGACATCATCTTCATGCTCAGTCGCTATATTTTGGTCAGTTGAATTGCTGTGTATCTTGGTGGCACAACTCTTTGAGGAAGGTGTAGCTCTGTCACATGCATAGTTATTTCCATTTTCATCCCTTATAAGTAAGGAAGACTTGAAGCCATTCTTTGCTTTGTCATCTGACTTTTCAACATTCATTTTGAAGGCTAAATTTTAAACTATTTTCATTTATACTTATTTAAAATCCCAGAAAATGCAGATTCTTCTGAACTCTGCAGAAAAAAAACCAGCTTTTCCCTGGAATGTGTCAACTGTCTTGAAAAATATTTTTAAAATAGTTCTTTGTTTTCATGTTTCTCAAGAGGACTCAAAAGTTCTGGAATTAAAGAGAAATGAAAACCAATTAGCCAAACCAGGATTTTAAGACAGTAACCATTCTTAAGCTATTAGTCTTTGAATCAAGTGCAGCCATTTTGACCAACTTCCTTAAGGAAACTACACTTTTGCAATGATGCCATCCATGCATGTCTACCTTCACAATTCATTTCTGCTTCCCTGACTGCCAAGCAACTTTTGAACCCTTTGGTCAGTTGCAATCAAGCATGACCTTCAGGGTTGCATTCTCAGATACTTGGCTTGCTTGGCTTCCGTGCAAGCAAAAAAAACAAGCCAAAAGGTTTGGCTTCTCAACAGGGAAAAGGTATCTGAGGGGCTACATGATAGAATGAACCATTATTTTTCCATCTTCCAATAGCAGGTACCCAACAAAAGGGCATGGTTCCTCACACAGCGTATAGTCAAGCTACAAAGCTTCTTACTGCACAGTGCTTAGAAGCCGAAAGTTTACACAGGCTCATACACAAGCAGGTAAGAGCCATGTAAGAAAAATCTGTTCAAATCTGAATACCAGACTCAAGAAGCTCTCAGTCACAAGCTGCAAGCAGCTAGGAGACCTCTAGGGAAGAATCACTACATGCTCATACTGTTCTTAACGCTCTTTACTCAGCATTTAGCCCAGTTTACTGCTGGAGAGAGGACACAGCATTAGGTGGATCTTCAGTCTGACTGTGTCTGCTCACATATACGTTCTTATGTACAAGTTTGCATAAAGACAGGAAATTAAGAGATATCTAAATTGTAATAATGATGAAATGCTCCTGTATAAGGTCAGGTCTAGAACAGACAACAGAGCAGCAACTCTAAGAATCCCAGTGAAGAAAGACTTCAGTGTTCATCCTTTGATGCACATAGTAAAGAGCAGCAGACAGCAGTTTTTCTCCACCTTGAAGGCCTTTTTCCTGCCTTTTGAAGAAGCAATGAACAGCAGAGGCAGCTCAAGATCTTCAAAGAGTGGTCTTAAGACACCTGAGCTGAGATAAAGAGAAGACAGGGAGGTTCACAATCAGTTCTGGGGTTACACCAATACACCTCCCCAGTGCTGTTGGGTAGCCAACAAATAGATGTACATGGGGCCCCTTCAGATTCACTGGAGAGCAATTCCCTACACAGCAACAGCCTCCACCTTCTATAAAGATGACACAAGATTAGCCAAGTGAGGAAATAATTCCAGTGTCCTCTCCAGCAGAGGAGAGCCACATATCCTCATCCAAAACCCTACAGAAGCAGAAAGGGTGGGGGGAGAGGGGGGAGACAAGTCATAGAGATGGCATGGGGAGAAAAAAAACCCCAAAACTAAGAAGAGCCCTTGTAACGTATAAGGGCAAGTTTCTAGCAAGCACTAAGACTGCACCGAGGTATAAAAACCACAAGGACACAAGTGAGAGAGAAGATACAAACTGTCCAAAGCAGCTGGGTGACCTCAATAGCATGACTCCACATTGAAGGTTCCTAGTACCAGAAATAAGACCAGAGGTAGGAAGAACTTCAAATTTGTAAGATATGGTTGCAGCAGGGTGGGGGATCTGGCAGGAAGAAGTGTCACTTTCAGAGCAATAAAGTCTAAATGGAAGGGACAGAGGTCACTGAATCCGACAGGGGAATTGGGTTGAAGATGTGTTCATTGGCAAAGGTCAGCTTCCCAACGGAAGAACAGGGAAACTGCACAAGTGCTGAACACGATCACATATCTGGAGTAACGGATTCCACTATCCAAAGAACCAAGAGGAGGAAAACACCTAGCCATCAAAAATGATGAGTAAACAGTATTTAACTAAAATGCAGACACCACAATGCGGTGTCCTCAAACAAGGATATTGATATAATATATTTGAAATTTGGCGGGAAGAAAGCAGCATGATATGAACATCAAGATTAAGTATACAGGATGGACAAAATAACGCACACTAATACAAGAATTAGTCAAATCATCTCAGACTTTAATATGTTAACCACAATGAGTAGCAGAGTCCCTATAGATTAAAAATCCAGAGCTAACAGAAAAATGAAATATTCCATGGAATAAGGATCAATAAACTACTGAGATCAATAGCATCCTCCTCTGCCTCCCCACCTTGATGTAATGAACAATTTTAGTACCTTTATTTTCATCTTTCATTAGGAAATGTAAGGCAGATTCAAGAGTTCTTCCGAAAAAAAAGAAAGTCTTTCCTGGAGGCAGGGCAAGAACCTGTCCTGAATAATTTTCCATTGATTTAAGTCAATCACAGAAATCAACTGCTGAAAAATATCTGCAAACTTTGCTTTCACTGTTGTTTTGACACATTAAAACTAGTTTCTGCTTGTCTGGAGACTAGCCCGTAATGCAGCTTGCTCACCTAGTCATGCAACAAAAAGTTAAGATTCCATTTTGATTCAGCATTAACTCAGATCTAACCAGCAGTTTTATCCCTTCAAGAGCCTTCTCACTACAGAAAACAGGGAACTTCAATATGCCAAGACTTAGCAAAACTGAGATCCCAGGAATTTAAAGAATGACACATTAGCTTACAGTATGCATAGCTAATAGTGCCAAAATTCAAAACACAAGCAGCTAAGTAAACCTTGATCCAGTCAATGCTGAAGAAAGCTCCAAGAAAAATAAGTGGTTTTGAGACTGAGTAGATAAATGAGGAAATGCGTTAAAGTTGCAGATATGAATGTGTAACGTGTAGAAGTCTGCTCACTCAGTGCTCTAGACTCTCACATTACCAGAGAATATAGAGAAATAAACCATTGATTCAACTATTTTTAAAGCAAGTTTTCACTTTATAATCAATACTTTTCATGACCTTCAAATACAACTTCATATCCACATTTAGAGTTCTAAAAGCATCCTGCATAAAGAGTGAGGTATTTCTAAGGATTAACTATAGTTCATAAAAATCTGTCAAGCAAGATTAACATTAATCTTCAAAACATTGACATTCTGTAACAGGCACTAACACATTCATCAGTTTATGAAAAGCCTTCCTAGTGATGAGAAATTCTTTAGATTTAAGACCTGCCACAGGAGGCTAATGACAAACTAACCTCAGCCAGCATCTTCTCCATAGGAGTGGTCAGTAGCAGATGCACAGACACAACAGTTGCCCTTCCCAAGAACATTCCTTCCCAAGAATACACTGTTCCTGGCAACTAGCCACAAAGGGAATTCTCTAAACTAAATACTACTAATAAACTTGCTTTAAGTTTGTCTGACACCAACAAGCATTATGCACATCTGGCCTCCACAACACCCTACAGTACAGCACAACACAGTTCAGCTGGTTTGTGCCTTCAGTAAAGCTCAACTTGGCAAATTTCAGTTGTATATTTCAAGTGCTTACACATGGCAAAAAAAGCCTTAGTTAACAGAGCTCGTATCTGTTGAGGAAGGGGAAAGCTTAAAGAGCTTGGAGTAACAGAAGCATCACTTTGAAAAAAGGGAAAGGAGCTTGGCAAGCAGATTCTCTTAAAAGGAGAGGTGATCAGCTGCCAGGAGCCCCCGATCCAGGAGAAATACATTACAACACACAGAACTGGGCTCAGAGCAAGGTCTCATCACTTCTAACAGCCTACAAAGAGTGTCTGGGGGTGTGCTGTAAAAGGGCAGAGGGACAGACAGTGATTCATTCAGTGCTGGGTAAATAGTAATCAAAATTATATCAATTACTACAGAGGACTCAAGCTACAAGTCTACAAATTACTGCAAGAACAAAAGTCAGTTTGTGTTAGTGTCACAACATAGGCAGTAATAATTAACACTTCTCCTGGTACTTAGTTCTTTCACCCACACCATCACATGGCATTTACTCAAACCCAGCAGCTATGTTTGTGCAGCCTGTATGAAGTGGGGAGGGGGGTATAAATCTGAAAGGAGAGTATGTGCCCAGACATGCAGGAAGGCAGTCCAGAAGTGCTCTAATCAGCTGAACATGCTTTGATACGAGACAAAATGCACCATCAGCATCTGTATTTCGGCAGAAAACCGTATTACATGGTCACAATTACTACAGTCACTGAAGTCAGAAACCATTTAAGACATTTTATATGTCAACGCATTACACTACAACTAGTTTACCTGACTAGGGAACACAACACAATCACCTAAGTCTGACTTTTTCAGTATGTCCACCTGAAGGCAGAGATAGCAGCATCCAGGAGGGCGTCTGCAGTGACCAGGCATCCCTCCCAACGTGCTCCGTCCAGTGTCGCTCACACGTGTTCCATATAAAAAGCACTAGGAAAACACACAGTTTCAGGTAATGCTGCATTTGCACAAAATCACAACTTAAGAGAACCCTGGGCAGCCTCAGTAATGTCACATCCTGACGTAAACTAGCCTGTTGCCAAGCTAATTCAAACTATTAGAAGAGAGGGTGCATTAAGCTCCTAAAACAATGTCACCCAAACATTTATAACATTACAAGTGCAACATACTCCTGGAAGTGAATTACATTAAGTAATCATATGCTAATGACATTGCTTGCTTAAGAACACAGTATCATCAGTGCTGACACTGTGAAAGTGCTGTGTTTAACCAAATAAAAACAGCCAAACCCACAGAATAGCTAAGTGACATTTGTATGCTTTACTCAAAGCCATTTTAAAAAAAAAATCAAAATCAATGTGAGACACTTGCTATGGTAACTTGCACATTATTTCTGCTTATGTTTGCAAGCAATCATGCAGGCACATTTGACTGAAGGAAGAGTATAGCTTCCACAGGCATGAACCATCAGGTTTTGCCTCCTACTTGGCTATTTGCCAGCCTGCTTCAAGACTGAAGCACCAGCTAACATACAAGTGATAGTAACCAAGGAGCATGAATTTTAAGCAGTTAAATCTTGGCACTAAGGTATGGAAGAAGTAAAGTGGAAAGGCAATTGAACATAGAGTTGCAGAAATCAGATAAGCTAAAGTTGTGTGAGAGGTGCTGACTTCCCATAAGATGTTCAAACCACGAGACAGTACTGTCAGACTACCCCAAAACATATGACTGCTCACACTAACAGGTACAGCTTCCCTAGTAGCTTGCTCCTACTAGTGACTAAATAGCTGTCTAACAGACAGCAATGCTAGTGCTTTCCACAAACTCATGGCCTCCAGAGCATTGGTTCAATGGAAAGCTTCAACTGCTTTCAGAGCCTTATTTTCATTGCTTTCCTAAGATGAACAGTCCTTATCTATTTTTCACAAGCTCTGGCCATCCTTATTGGCCTGTCTTCAAGGATGTTAGGCTGTTGTTGCTATCTTCAAGTTCAGACTATTATTTGTAAGCATGTAATACACTCAGACATTCCAATGGATTTATATGGTGTCTTGATAACACACTTTTCCTTCCTTTAATAATTGCCAACTTCTGATTTTTATTGTAAGTTCCAGCAGAACTCTGTATTCAAAAGACTGGTCCAGTGACTTT
This sequence comes from Balearica regulorum gibbericeps, assembly GCF_011004875.1. NCBI lineage: Eukaryota > Metazoa > Chordata > Aves > Gruiformes > Gruidae > Balearica > Balearica regulorum. Next base: position 49,192,859 of record NC_046187.1, on the reverse strand, counting down.
TCTTAAAGGTAAATTAAGTTCTTTGTTATCTAAGTAAAAGAGGGACTTGAAAAGTGTCGAGAAATGGCATCTAGTATTTTGGGGATTTGGAGGTGCAACCCCGTAGACCAGGAAGCTCTGCAAACGCAGATGCCTTTCCTCCACTCTGTTTTACAGCAACTGACAGCATGAAACTCACAGAAAGAGTTGAGATAAGCATACAGGAGCCAGTGACAAATGCTAGCTATTAAGACAGTGCAAGTAAGCAGGTGTACTTTATTATTTGAGATTAAGGGCATGATCAAAGAAAACCAAAGCTACGTATTTGAATGCACAGATGAGAATACCAACAAGCCTCTCACTTCAATATTCCAGCCCTCTCTTACGACTTAATCAGGTGTTCATTTGTAGCTTCATCAAGACAGCATTAATTGCTAAAAGTGGCCCAGACTACTCACAAGGTTTTCAAAGTATGGTGCATTACACAACTGCATACACAGTCAGTTATATATTTAGTTAGCATTCATTTATCCATTGCCATCACAAACAAAGGCTGTGCATGGTTTTCAAGGAGATCAATATTCAGTCTGTTACTCTTCAAGAACTTGTAAGAATGACATTAAGTTATTGCTTCCTGGTTACATTATTCATCAACTTTTCAAGGAGATGCTTGAAAAGCATCTTGGGGTGGGGGGGAAGGGGGTGTGCTATTTTATCACAACTAAATTGTTTAGCAGAAGCATATGTTCTTCTACAAGGAAGGATAAACTTTGAGGTCAAAAATGAAAGTAAAGAGCTGGAACCTGAGAAAAACCACAACAGCACATTTACTGTGGCACTTCCTTGGAAGGTCAAGGTTCAAGTCCTTCTTTTTGAAGGACTTGGTTGAATAGGTAAGCACAAATACAACTGAGACTGACAGAGTGCTATGTTCAACAATCCTAATCAGTGTTCCAGTTCTTTGACTGGATAGGGTTACAAATATTGCTCACTTCCTCTGTTTCCTGGAATTCGGCTACACTGATTTTCTCCAATACTAGCATTTAAAGGGTACATTAATACATTTTGGTATCTTCAAGTTATGAAACAGTAAGCCAGGATTATTCATAGGAATTTTCCCTCTTAAGACTGAAGTATTATCAGTGTAGGAAGAAAGGTGATAATAGATTACAAAGTACAAAAATGCTTTGTGAATTCATGCTAGGTCTGCCCAGACACTTGCATGCAGCAAGTAAAAGTTTTAAAGTTGAACAAACAAGGTTTGTGCTTTTCAAGAAAGTCCTTAAGTTTCAAGATAGGCTTCAGATATCTAGCAGTTTTCCTGAAGTCTCTCATCGTACATTCTTTATCATAATTTCTCATTCTTTATGGAAATTTCAGCTATCAACACCCTTGCTGCCCATCTTCCTTTGCACAAACTTCAAACATTCAAAGTAGAAATTGCGCTGACCCATTCTGAACTAACTGGTCAGTCCTCCCAGCAACCCTTCTACTCTCCATTATACATGTCATCTTTTACAGAGCTGTCAATCCTTTTTATTTGCCCCATATTCCTCACTTGCTTCTCATGCTGGCTGAAGTGAAAGCTAGTGCAGAAGCAAGTACACAGGGAAGCGGTGCAGAACAGCAATTGCACCTTGGATTCTCAAGGCAAATGGAGGGGGGGGGTGTCGTTGCTGTTGGTGGTTTTGGAGTTTTCTGTTTCAGTTTATTGTTTGTTTGGGGTTTTTTTTTTTTAAATTTTGTTTTAAATATCCCCTCCAAGTACTAGGTCTACAGACATTTAAGTGAAGACTTTTGTCTGCTGCTAATGTCACCTTGGCTGACAGATACAAGGCTTTCACAAAACAGCAAGTGCAAAAATGGCAGAAATACTCCACAGAAGCAGCACCACGTTACAAAGGTGGTGGTTAAAATGCCAGTCATAACCGGGGGGGGGGTGTTTTGTTTCCTAACAATGAACCACAACTTATTCATTTGGCAAGTCAGAGCAGAGATGGCTTTAACAATTACCAGTGGAATAACTCCTGCATTAAATATTTGTATTTACAATCAAATTTTAATGCCAAGCAAATATACCACAATGTGCTAGGCAGTATAACCTAAATAATAGTCTCAGTGTATGTGCTGACTTTAAACGTTTCATGTTCCTGAACTATTTTATGAAGCATCTGTGCCCCCAGCTCTAGCGTGAGTGCTACACAACACGTAGCTGACATCATCAGTATTCTAGCTAGTAACAGCAACTGTGTGGATGGAATTGGATAGTTAAGACCACAGAAAGACTCATCTGCTCCCGTGCATTGCACGTCCTTTCAGATCTTCACCTAAAACTGAGAAGCTGTTCAGCAGCTGGCTATATTTAACACTGACATATAATATGAACTAGTTTACAGAGCACCCAGAGTACTCTCAACTTAGCCTGTAGTGAAGCAAGGTAAGTACAGCAGCATTGTTTAGCTTTAGTGGATTATTCTGTGTAACAAATCTATAACTTGATTAATTGACCTGAAAAAGTAGATCAACAGGGTCTCTAATGACTGATAAACTGGCATCTTTGCCATGATATCCTTTTGCAGTACAAATGGAAGAACTGATCAAGATGCATAGGATTTCTCACATTAACAGGTCAGAAGTTTAATCAGCTCGCAGTTTTTGTGGACTCAAAGATGCTTGCTGTGCAAAAGTGGTCATTCATTCAGAAAAGGCTACAGCCAGCCAAGAACAGTTTCCACTTACTCTACAAAAAATTCTACCACTGAGTTAGACTTGCACTTTTGCACAGCAACAGCATCACAGCAGAATTTAATTCTGAAGATGCTGTACTTGCCAATTAAAGAACAGTTGTTACTACACTTTTAAAAAAAATATTCAAGGCTCCTGATTATATATAGTGAACAAAAAGCTAATAGAATTGCAATAAACTGGTTACAGGAAACAATATTTTGGTAGCCAAACAGGAAACAGCTCCCAGCCCAATGATTACAAGTCCTAAAGGTGCAGTAGTTGTTGAGGATTTTCAGTAAGTATTGTTGAATAGTAGTTTAAATCCTACAAATCCTAATAGTTTCACCAATATTTCACCTGCAGCATTGCACAAATGGCATATGGAGCAACTGGGCAATTCACAGCCATTGTTCCAAATGTTGTAGTTTCAGGAGAAAAAAAACAAACATTTTTTATATTCAAAAATGTTATGTTCCCTACAGAGGAAACTGTTTCTCACAATTACATCAGTCCTGCTACAATAGATTATTTTTGTTTTATTCTTTTTATATTTTTTGTTTGTCTTTCAGTCCCAAAAGACACAAGCCTCCCAATCCAAGAGGGACTAGCTCTGCAAAGCTAAACAGAGCACTGCACCTCTGCAACAGATAAATTACACGAAAGATGCCATGACAGTGTTGTTCAGAGAAAATAGCTTGATCTATGCAACGCCATTAGGTAGCAGGCTGCGGCCAGTGCTCTCTAGAAGGCATGACCTCCTTGAGCCGCTTGACAGGGCTGCCAACAGACTGCCTGCAGCCCCATGAGGGCTGAAATTCCACCAGGACCTGGTGCGTAAACGACTGGAGAGAAGGGGGAGCTAGGCACACGTTGCTTGAAAGGCTGCCAGGGTAAGGTTATTGGTCTCGCCCAGGTGATCTGGAAGGTATCCGGATATGCAGGCTGTTGCCTGGCTCCCTGTGGCTCTCCCTTGACTCTGGGGAAGGGGCTCCACTCAAGCCCTGAGCAGCAGCACTCCTGCTGAGGGTTCTGTAGCTGTGGGGCAACAGCAGGACTCAAAGCTCCCGTACAGAAATCATCCTGTCAGTCCCTCTGAGACCCTGTAGGAATGCTGTAGTCTAGCAAAGAATTATAAATTTCTCCCTTAAGATTCAAGCAGTGCAAATCCATTGTTTTAATATTTTTCCTTGAATCAAGTTGCTTAAAGTTAGGCACCAAATCCAAGTGCTGCTTATTAAAGCCTTTGTTTTGCAATATAGCAAACCTCTACACCAGAGGTTTAATCAGAGAGCTGAAAAGTGTTTAACTTCAAATGCTAGCCTCTCAAACAGTTCTCCCCATTCAACTGCTTAGCTGACTTGACAGCTTCCACAACAGTAAAGCATATATAGATCACCAAACCATTGCAGACACCCTGGAACTACAGCTATACGTTATATGGGAACAGTAGCTTTGATTTCAACTCAAGACTGACCAAAAATCAATGCAAGGGGCAGTGACAGAAGTGTTACAAATCCAGTGCCACATCTATATTCGATGTTCCCAAGTGAGTTTCAGGTTCTGCTACAGCCTCCCCTTGAGATAAGATGCACACAAGAGGTCATTGCACACACCAGCAGAGTACTGCTGCTGTGCTGCAAAGTGCAAAAGCAGCACCCTGGTTTTATTATAAACTAGATTGTAACCCTTAAATAACTGACAACCTAGCAGGAACTACATGAGTAACAAGCAAAAACTGACCTTCTCTTCCTTTAGCTGTTTTTTGAGAGAGTCAGCTTCGGCTTTTTTGCAAAGATTGATCACACATGAACTTTTACTGTACAGCCCCCTCGGTCAGATGATTCACTTGTACGTATGGACTGGTTCTCTAGTCTCTGGGACTTGGTACCATGTGTAAGCTACCCAGTCTGCAATACAGCTCACCTCACATTTAACCCTTTAGGCTTTGACTTCACCAGCTTTGTAAGCCTGATGCAGGAAAGCCTAAACTATATAGAAGCAGTGATAGCAGCATGACGATTTAGAGGACATTGGTCTGATCTGGTACACTGTAAGCAGTCATTCCACAGCCAGACACTGTTAGCAGCAATCTGCAAAATTCTATTTCTTGGGCTAAACCACATTTAAGACATGCAAGTGTGCAGCAGAAAATAATTGGGAAAACACAGATAAAGGGGCTTTCCATTACTACCATTTAAAAAAAAGTGTTAGTGGGAAAACAGTTACTGCAACTTCTATAGATTCTGCACAGGGATGGGCAATACAAAGATTGAAGTTAAATGATGTCTTTATATTCTTACAGTCAAAATTCAAAGCTTCCCATGCTCTAAACTGTAGAGAGCACCAGGATGTACAGCTTCACTATGCACAAACTTCTCCAAAGCTGTGCTTTCTGGGCTGCTCCTCCAAGGACATAATACACAACAGAGACAGAATATTAGTTCTGGATTTATGGTGGTCACAGACCTTCATTATTTAATTCAGTGAGTACCAACACCAAAATGGCAGCTGCTAGGTCAAATAGTCATTCAACAGTACAGAAAGCCATAAAACTATCATCCATATCAGAAGCGAGTCAGAAACACTAGCATTTCATACAACAAGTATTTCACCTCTCTGCAATGCGGGTGGACAACGCCTACACAGGGCTAACACAAATAAGTGTACTTGAGTAACTCCATACAACTTCATAACAAACAGTTGATGTTAGCTAGGGACATGGATAGGCAACTCTGCCTCCAGTGTTTCAGATTTAAGAAGCAAGAGAACTATTCTTACATTTGGACAGGTATTTGGGCTGTGCATAGCAGCAAGATTGGTATTTCTGTTTGGTTTTTTTGTGGGAATGAGGAAGAAACACTATTGAAAAACAAACAAAAAGAGAAGTTGCTTAGGTACCTAACAAAAGTTAATTGAACTTGCACAACTGAATACTGTCCTATGAAGGATGACCAACTTGTTTTTCAAAGCAAGCTCAGGAGGTTTAAATTTGCATGACAGAATTATTTCATCTATCAGCATCAAGTTCACTAAAACATGTTAACAATGCTGCTGTTTCTAGATTTCCATCTATAAATCCAACAATTCACAGTGCACAAACAAGGATCCTCATGTCCTGCTCAATCAGGACTCCGAATGTACAGTTTGTTTATACAAGTTCTCTGGCACATGAAATCCCAGAATGCTGGAGAAGCCTGAATTGAGAAGGGCTGCCTAGGCAGAGGGGAAAAAAAACACCAAATCAAAATCATCCAACAAAATAGAAAAACCCCAAACCACAGACCCACACCCAGTGCTGAGTAATCCGAGAAAATAAATAGGGGGAAAGTCATGAGGCTTCTCCTGGTAGGAAAATACACAACCCTAACTGCTAAATGCTAAGGAAACAGAGTTGAGCAGACCACAATAGATCTCCATCACCCAGATCTCTTGTTTTCATGCTTCTAGTTTTAGAGAGTATTTATAAGAGCACTCTCTCCTTCCTTCACCAGGTACTGGGGGATGTTCCTGGAAGAGGAGACTGGTACTACCTTGATGTTTTCCCTTCAAATCCACTGCTGGGGTTCTATTTTCTCTGAGCCAAGTTAAACATACCAGAGGCATTTTTACAAGTCATTTGGGTAGTATACTGCTCACAAACATAAACTGCAAGCAATTAATGCTGCATTAGGAACTTTCTCCAGAGAAAATTGCTTCACAAGAAGCAGGGGTGGAAGGGATTGGCACCTGAAAACCACTTGCTTCAGTCCTCTGGAAAGTTCATCTATACCTAAGCCTTCAGGGTTGAAAAGCAGTATTTGGTGGTTAGACTTAAAATTGTTTGTGTTGGTTTTGCGTGGCAAGGTTTTGGTAGCGGGGGGGCTACAGGGGTGGCTTCTGTGAGAAGCTGCTAGAAGCTTCCCCTGTGTCTGACAGGGCCAATGCCAGCCGGCTCCAAGACAGGACCTGCCGCTGGCCAAGGCCAAGCCAATCAGCACCTCTGTGATAACATATTTAAGAAAGAGAAAAACAGTTAGAGAGCGCTTTTGCAGCCAGAGAGAGGAGTGAGAAGATGTAAGAACATCTGCAGACACCAAGGTCAGTGCAGAAGGAGGGGCAGGAGGTGCTCCAGGCACCGGAGCAAGATTCCCCTGCAGCCCATGGTGAAGACCATGGTGAAGCAGGCTGTCCCCCTGCAGCCCATGGAGGAAGGATGAGGGGGTGTAGAGATTCCACCTGCAGCCAGTGGAGGACCCCAGGCCGGAGCAGGTGGAGACACCTGAAGGAGGCTGTGACCCCCTGTGGGAAGCCTGCACTGGAGCAAGCTCCTGGCAGGACCTGTGGATCCATGGAGAGAGGAGCCCATGCCAGAGCAGGTTTGCTGACAGGACTTGTGACCCCGTGGGGGACCCACGCTGGAGCAGTTTGCTCCTGAAGGTCTGCACCCTGTGGGAGAGACTCATGTTGGAGAAGTTGGTGAAGGACTGTCTCCTGTGAGAGGGACCCCACGCTGGAGCAGGGGAACGATGAGAGGAGTCCTCCCCCTGAGGATGAAGAAGCAGCAGAAACACTGCGTGAGGAACTGACCGTAACCCCCATTCCCTGTCCCCCTGTGCTGCTGAGGGGGGCGGAGGTTGAAGCCGGGAGTGAAGTTGAGCCCAGCAAGATGGGAGGCGTGGGGGGAGGTGTTTTAAGATTTGATTTTATTTCTCATTCCTCTACTCTGTTTTGCTTAGTAATAAATTAGATGAATTCCCTCTCTAAGTTCAGTCTGTTTTGCTCGTGACGATAACTAGTGAGTGATCTCTCCCTGTCCTTATCTCGACCCTTACGTTTTTTTTAGTTATACCTTTTCTCCCCTGTCTAGAGAAGGAGGGGAGTAATAGAGCAGCTCTGGTGGGCACCTGGCCCCCAGCCGGAGTCAACCCACTACACTGTTCAAAAAGTTTTCTGGAGGGGGGGGGGGAAAAAAAAAAAAAAAAAAAAAGAGATGAACAGCAGTCCATCAAATAAATCTAGGAACACGCTGGGTGTAATAAGCTTCCTTGGGCCAGATTTCTTGCATCTACAAAGAAGTTCCTAGTCAAAACTAGGTATGCTTAAAGTCAGAAGCGGCGGGGGGGGGGGGGGGGGGGGGACACGACACGACACAACAGTCCCCAGCAACTGGCACAACTCTCATGCAGAAGGCCAAGGTTCGATTTGCTTACAAGAACCAAGTGCTCAAATTAGTTCCACCATTCTGATTTTCCACATGACAGATCGACTGGTGGCTAGGGCCCTTCATTTCTGACCACTGATAAGGGTCTTAAAAAAATCTGGAGGTGGTGTCAGATTTTTCTTAAAGCAGAAAAGAGAAAAATGTATATTCTCAGCTGATCAGCTTCAACGGAGGCACACATATTGGTCTAAACATCAAGTTGTGTGTCAAACAATCAAGCCTTCCACATTAATAAAAATTGTTAGACTGAGTCCTTTAACCATTTTCTTCACAAATCACTGTATTACAGAGAACGGCAAGTGTGAAAGGTAGCAAGAGTAACCATTTCCATAATATTAAACCATACTAAAGCCTCCTAAATTGTTTTATGCAATCTTCCTCTCCTTGCCCAAGGCAGAGGCAAGAACAACTGCCTGCTTAAGCTCCCAGTTTCTAAAGGCTTTAAGTCTTACCAGTTTAGCACCCACCTCTGTTTTAGCAGTTGCACAGAATCTGGTTTGTTTCCCCCCCCCCCGAATTGCAAATTTGCACATTAAGCTTGAGAATTTGGGGGGGTTGATTATTCCCATCCATATTTCAAATTAGAAGTTAGCAACTGACAATGTAAGTGCTACGGACAAACTACATTCATTCCTAAAAATTATGGTAGGTATACAAACCAGTAATTCCATGTACTAGAAAGAGACTGTGTTTTCACATATCAGGTGGTAATACAAACCAAACCCAAGCCAAGCACACACTACAGCAGAGAAGCAGCATTCAGGATACTATCTGAGAATGCTTGTTATGACCAATGTATTTGGGAGATTCCCAGAGACTCCACTGGAAGAGCCTTACACATCAAAAATAAATACCAGCAAGCCAGAGACTATGTTTTGGTTTAAGTGGAATCGTCTTTACTAACACAGGAACCACTGCAGCCATCAGTGCCTTCTGTTCAACTCTAATCTCAGTGCACCAGTTCAGCAGCCAATTTTTACATCTCCATCCTATCCCATCAAAGCATGGTTCAGTTATTTTGCACAGAACGGACTGGATACAAGATACAGCACTATCCTACTGTGCGTACTTTAACAAGCCTGCTCAGTATTAGCTTCCACATGCAGAAATAAAATGCAATAAACCTCAGTATTCAGGTATATTTATATACCAGGTACCTGTATGTTTACTCATAAGACCACACAATGGAAAAATACTTTTAAAGCAGTTGCAAGTCTTATCATAGCCACAGATTTAGTGCAATAACACATCAGAGCTTACTGTTAGGATAGCTTGATGAATCAGATGCCTCTCTCTCTTATCTTTTGATATAAAGTGTAGCTCATTTATATTCTACAAGGAGAAAATACCAGTTCTGATAAAGAACTAGTATTTTACAGTTCTATAAATAACACAAAATGTATTTACTAAGATCCATGTTAGGTTAAGCATTCACCATGAAGTATGTACGCAAATCAACAGATCAGTGAATAATTCAGATCCCAAGCCAACCACAGGAGAATTGCTTCTGTTCTGAATCAAGCAATGTAATAACAAAGTCAAAGTCAGACTGTCCTAAGTGAAATTGGAGCACCAGCAACCACGAGCATCAACACCTCACTGAGCAAGAGTCCACATTTGCCTAGACTCACCCCATGGCCTGGACAGATTCATCGTGCACGTACCCAGAAGGTCAATACATTCAAAATATTTAGTATGGAAGGGAAAACCAAATACCAACTTAGAGAACATTCCTGTGGTCTCACCACCAGACCTCTCTCAAATTGAGGCTGCCAAGTTTTATATATCTCATGTTACATGAGCCACAAGAGTTTGACAGCCCTGTCATGCCATCCCACCTCTCTGCCAAGATGCACAGAACCAGCTGAGGTCCAGGAAAGCTGACGGCTCCTCCAGCACAAGAGGAACCACCTCAGCAGCTTCTAACAGCTAAAAAAATGCAACTGCAGCAATCAGAGCTTCTCACTCAAACAGCAACAACAACTACAAGGACTACATCATCATCAGGATGGGACACCCCAAAACCAGACTCTCCTGACTGCAGGCTGCCACACATTTTCCCCACAACAAGAATAAACCCCAGCGAGTTCACACACTCCTCTATAAAGCTGAGGATGCCTGAAAAAATGTTTTAGCATAAGAAGAAAAATTAAGATGCCTCATGAAAAAGGGTACCTGAATAAGAGTCCCCACTTAGAGCAGAACAGCAGAGATGACTTTTAGATTACTGACTACTAGGATAAAAATAAGAAAAAAAAAAGGTGAGAGTCACAAGACCACTTTCTGCTTAATACCCAACATATTCAGAAAGAAACAAGATGTCAGTGCTGTCATGCTTATTTAGAAAGAATATATACAGAGAAATACCAGTCACAAGCTCCTTCTCCTGACAAAAGGTGCTTGCAGACTTTCAGGTATTGTTTAAGTGCTTGAGTGGCAACAGCCATTTCCTGCACAGAACAAAACTCAGCAGCTGTACTGATGCAAATAAAAATCATCTCCTTTCACCAACTAAAGGCTCATTGGTAAATCAGAGACACAGCTGAAAGTCAGGAAGCCTTGGCTGCCAGACACAGGAGGGCACATTTGCTTTTTGAGCACCTGAATACATTGTCACAGACTTCCTGGTCTAAGGTAGAGTGACCTGAAAAGGATTATACAATTACATTTTTTTCCATGGATGAAAGCCCATTCCTGGACAGCAATCAGTACTATGTGATCACTTAGATCCCAGGCTCCCTCAGGTCATAGTGACCATGCTCCTTCACTACATCTGTTGAAGAAATGACCAGTTTAGGAGAGTAATGAAAAGCAGCATATTAGTCAGCTGTGACAACAGTTTCCCCTTTTCAGTTTGAACAAGGTATCCGTGCTCACACACAGACAGGGGTGTAGGTCAGAGCCAGCAGCAGTTTCACTGTTCCCTTTTTGTTAAATGTTTAAGCAGATTCAGCTTAATGCACTTTTCCAGACCTTCTGGTTGAAGATGTCAACCCACTGTGCTACAAGTTAACCCTGTCTGGCTGTGCAGGACACTTAACACCAGCCACAGTTTCCACTGTGGCTGGTTAAGTCTAACCAACACTATTTCTCACATGCACACTCTTCCATATGTGCACTTTTCACCTTTCAATGGCAATAAGACAGACATTTTATTAAGAAAAAAATCTTAGGCTTTTTGGAAAAGTTTTGTTACCAGTTCTACTCTACAGTAAAGGACAGACACAGGTGAAGATGTAAGGGATGCAAATGCAGGCATGGACCTAAAACTACTTCCTCCCTCCCTCCTCTGTCATTTCAAGATTAGAATGAGACACATTAAAAATAGATATTATTCTTAAAAGCCTGTTAGCCTAAGAAATAGTATAAATTTAAGATATTACCATTGTATTACAATCCTTCAACAGCTACTTCTGGAATTTCTTTAGAAATAATTACTACTCATCTAGCAGAGCCCCATACGCAGGTCTGACTGCCACATCCAGCCTCTCCTCCTGCATATCCATTTCAGGAAGAAGGGTAAAAGTTACAGCAGAGCTAAAAGCTAACATGAAGCCATGGCTACCTGTTTACTTGACCCAAACCCCTTGAATCACCAGTGAAGAACAGCACCAAGAGAGAAGCAGCCCACTGTCACCTGAACCACAGTTTTTTTAAACAGTTACTGATTTGCCTGACCCTGTTGTTGGGCCCTATCCTTGAGCACTGGATGGTTGTTTATAGGTTAATTAGTCCTGCCTACCACTTCAGCTCTATTAAGACAGAGTATTTATTACAATTTAATAATACATTCAAGTCATAACTGTGTTGATTTAAATACATTTTGTAATATTACATTAATTTCCTATTTTTTCCCATTCTAGGTATAGGTCTTCCTCCCCCCCCCCCCCCCCCCCCCCCCAAAAAGAGAAACACATTAAGCTTCCTTTACTGCTTTTAGTAGTTGGATTGATCTTTCCTTCTACTTAGAAATCAAATACTGGTAGCTCCTGGTTTAGTAGCTTAGCTAAAGATAGCAACAGATGAAAAAGCAATGCCTTAGCATGCAAAGATCACCCCAAATACTGAGAATACCAAAAAAGCTACTAAGTGAAGGCCTTTTATCATCCCCAACTCTGCATTTTAAGAATTGCAACTTGATTGTTCTTCCCAAGCTTTAATAGAAAATGACATATTATACTAGTTTTGCCAACACATCAACCAGCCTTCCAGGAAATAATGTGTCAGCAACATATGGAAACTACTTGCAGGAGTTTTTTTGGCATTTCTCTCCCAGCCTGGCATATTTTTAGCATTAATTGTGGAAGCCACTAATACTTCTGTTTTAGCAGTAAAATTTAAAACATCAGGGAACATTAAATCAGTGACAGTACATGGTCATCATTTGACAGAAGTTAGCAAACCTCCCTCACAAAGATTACCAGCTTCTATGTAATTTTTGCAACTAAAAGGTTTACTTTGGACTACATTTATGCACACAGCTTCAGAAAGTACAAGTAATCTTATTATCCTCTAAGTAGCAAAGAATAAACTCTAAGAGCCACATATAAGAGCATGCTTCTGTATTTATGGAACAAACAACTTCAATTAATAGATTTGGAAAGTTTTTTGGAATACAGTAGCATCTCGCACTAGGGCACGGAGAAAAGACACACCACAAACTACCATAAACAAAGCACAAGCCTTTTGAAAGAGACAAGTTGAGGCTGTGTTAGATTAGTCATCAAAAGCTTTCCTCAGTGGCATGTATCAGAGCACAAGCAATCAGTCAGATTAAGGGGAAAAGGAAAAAAAAAAAACCACACAAAAAACCCCGAAGCAGGAAAACACAAACATAGAAGCCAGACTATACAGAGTCCTCTCACGAGATTTCAACTTTCAAAGATCAGTTCAGCCACGCAGCAATAAAAGGTTCAGGCTGAGGAATTTTCCTTAAAACTCTCTGCCAGCACTGCATCAAAAGCTCCCTGCGTGCTAGCAACACGTCCTAAGAGCCCATTTGACAAGGATTTCACAGATTTGACAGATGATACTTGCAAAGAAATATTTTCTATAATGCTTCAGACCTTATTTACAGTGAGGGACGAGAGCTCTGTTCAACAAAGCAAGCAGCTGGTTTGCCTGGTCAGGTCTGGAACAAGAAGAGGACAGACTTGTTCAACTCCCCTTTCTGTTAGTGAGAAACTCTCATAAGACTTAAAAAAAACACGAACCACTATTTTCATAAACCTGTGGGCTACCACAACTCAAATATAGAGCCAGGCTACAAACTTACTCCAGAGTAGCTACAGTTCCCAGGGGTTTTTGCACAGTACCTCCCATGCTGTCTGCACAGGGCTCCAGGAGCTCCAAGTTCAGGGCTCGCAGTGCACAGGCACTGGGGTGAGGAGATATTGCCCCTGGACTCCAAGTCGCAAAAAGAAGTGTACATGGACATGTAGGTGTTCCCCCACCACCGTCCTTCCACAGTGCATCACAAGTTACAGACAGCTACCCTAGAAGACAGTTTTATATTAAAAAGGTCTGCAGAGCAGCTTGGACAAATTTAATCTTAGCCCACCTTCAGACAACCTGAGGAAAGAACAGTTGTTTGGAAAAGTCATATTGGAAGACATCAAACAATTATTCATTTTTGCCCTACAGACCTAGCAGCTCTCCCTCACCTTTAAGTGACATAAACCGTAGCCTCTTACTCCTGCCTGCTATGGGCAAGGAAAGACAAATATGGCACTTCCAAAAAGCTGAACTGGAGACTTTCCTTTACACAATTAACCACATAACAGACTTACCCTAGAAGTGTATAATTTGCTCCTACACCCATTTACTGTAACCTTCTCAATTAATTCTGCATTGCAGGAACAGTAAAAAGAAAAAGCTAGGATATACTAGCTATGTAAAACAGTGTTAAGGTTACTTTCACCCTCTGAAAGTATTTCTTTCCCCAGGGTGTAAAAGATTTGCAATACATATAAACAAATACATTTTAACAAAGTCAATTTAAATAAGAAATTATGACAGCTATATTAAACTCCACTGTAACATAATCATCATTCAAATTAAGACATTTGAGTGGCATGTGCTCACTGGCAATGTTTTAAACACAGACAAACCACTGGCTTTGGGTAAACAAATTTAGAGTTCAAGAGCTAAACATTTCAGAATAATTTCTCTTTCTGAACAAGGAGAATTTTATCTCCATTTATTTTATTCAGTTCAATGACTAGGTTTTCAAGCTATAAGAAATGAAGCTAACTTGAAGTCTCTTAAAAGGTCACAAAATTAAAGAAACTTTAAAAAACAACCTCTAATACTTCTGAAAAAAGTTTGGAATCTAAGGTATAAAATGCATAATGTGCATCCTCTTGGTGAAACGTAATCTGCCATTATAAATGAGAATTGATAATGCACCATCCTTAAAAGAAGGCATAGAATATCAAGTAACTCTTTTGCCTACAGAGAAATATGTGAAAACTCTTAGATTACCAAGACATCCTTTAACAGATGCTAAATGAATAAAATGTTTGCTCTCAAAACAGGGAACACACAGCATACTACAGCTCCGCTGAGTTACCAGCAGAAGAGTATTGGCATAACACAGCTGGTCACTGAGATCCCATCTCAATGCCTCAAATACTGGCTCCCAGTTCATTGCATTTACCATCAGAAAAATGCACTACACCAGAAACTTAACAGAAAAGCAGAGCACTGAGCACTTGCAGAACAGGAATAGGTGTCTGCAGGCTATAACTATCTCTCAGAGCAAAAAATCCACATAGAAATCAGAAGGAAGTATTAAGTATACATCCATTGACTAGGATACCCAGTTTGAAAAAGCTCCCCAGCACCAGAGTCATTCTCCATTCACAGTTTCACTGGGTGTTAAATCCTGCTGCTGCTCAGCTGGCACACAGGTCAGAGCAGGATAGCTCAAACATAGCTCGGTAACAGCCACGTGCTGCCAGCACCCCCAAAGTCCAGGCCATCCCTCCCCTGCTGTGCTAAGCTGCCATCACCTCGCCATTACCTGACCTTCCCAGGTCACCACTTGAAGTCATTATGCCTTTTCAGAAATCCTTACTGTCATGACCAAGCTGTTCTTTAAGGTATGCACCCACCTCAACTGTGGAAAAGATGCTTCTCCTTTATTACTCCCCACTTAGCTCATTACGATCTTCCTTATGGAGATTAACATGCTTTCACTCTATTTAAATAACACACCTCAAACACCTCCATGCAAAAAAGTGATCAACAACCAACCTCCCTCCCCCCTCTCCCCTTCAGAACAACATAGATCCAAATTTATCTTCTGTTTGACCCATCCACTCTATTTCATCAACTGATTAAACTTGCATGCTTTCTTAGACAGGTTTTTCAAATGCTTTGCCTACTACCACTTTGGCTGCTGGAGTCTTCTCCCTTGACTAAGGACACCAGAGAGTGCTGCTGGAGCAAGCGGACTACTCATGGCAGCACTGGGCAGAGATCACCATAAGCTTTTGAGAGTTGAGCTGACAGTCTGAATACGCTGTTCTCTTTCATCCAGCTTCACATGCAAGGGTTAGAAAAGAGCCTTTCTCTTCAGAAGCAAGATTTTAAAATTTCATCTTAAAAGGAAGGTGTAGTAAAGTTCCTCCTAGGAGTTTTCTAGCTGAGGTATTTACTGTCATATTTCTTGGATGAAACACAGATTATAATTTTATTATCCATCTGTAAGGCACTCAAAAGTAAACTCGTGACTACTTTAGTTTGATCCCTTTTCCTCTGAACTACCAGTAGATGACGTGAAGGATGGCATGTCTGTCTTCCCTTCCTGGGATGGAATGTGAAACAGCTATTTAAGTAGAAATTTATTTAATTTATAATGAAATCACAAAATACATTAAGTTATCATAAAATTTAGTCTCCAACTATTGACACAGATGACAGAAAAGAAGTGGTTCATACTAGCTTTAGAGTTGTAACACTCATGGTGCCCACAGGAAGATGCTTTTTGGCACTGTTCATATTTTGTAACCATTTACTGAGGCACCACCCCTTTAGGCCACATAAAGCACATTGTAATACGTGATGTATTAATTCTGTGCTGGTCATTTGCAGTGCCGTTCCTTTCTTTAGGATACGCAAACATGAGCTCAAGCAATTAACTCTAACACTGGCCCAGAGTATTTCACTTCCTTGTATTTTGTGCTGAAATACAAATATCACACAACTTAATCAGAATTAAGCAAACTACCAGTTTGTCTGGGAGGTTGTTGCAACCTCAAATATTTATTTCATAGGCTTAAAGTTATAGGATTCATCTACACACACGTTGAAAAATTCACTTACTTGTTTAACTTTAACATGAGATTCGTATAACAAAGCAAGATGAGGAAAGAAAATTGCATGTGTCTGCTCAGCCGGGCTTATCTCGGCACGCCTTGCACGCTGCTTCATTCCTTCAACTTACAGAGAGCATCCAGTCACCAATGCAGCATGGCTGTGACCTGGCCACTAATAGAAAATACTTGGGATACTTGGCAGAAAACCTGGGTTTGCATCATCTCACACAAGAGGCGGGAAGCGCTGTCCTGAGAGCAATGCTTTTAGCAGAGTTCTTGGTAAATTTAAGGTCAGAGTAAGACCAGATTAGAGGTGCAGTCCTGGGGTCGAAGCTCCCACTTCTCTTGCGGACACAGGCAGAGTCCTCCAGATCAAGGTAAAGAGCACTAGACATCTGAAGAATGCCAGTGCAACTGTTCTTGGCTTTCTTTAATTTTTTTCCCTTTCAAGTCACAAATATTGAGACTCCCAAATTAAGTTTGAGCTTTACACTCATCAAACCTTTGCTTAACCCTGGCGTTCCAACCCAAAGAAAGAGAACCAAAAATAAAGTTATCTGAATTTAACAAGTTACCAAGTTTTCAACGAGTTTCAAATTCCTACATGCAGATCATTATCTTTTAGCATTATTTTTACCAGAGTCTACCCTAGCTTGTTTATACTGGACTGACTCACCTAAAAAGTTCTGATACCATCTGTAAAAATTCCCTTACCCTCAGCTGTACAGGAAAATCAGATCGATCGTCCTTGTTCAGGATTAGCCTTAAATTATAGTCTTTGAAGTTACCGGATCACTACACTATTTTTTTTTTTTTTTTTTTTTTTTTGCTAGCTAGGGAAACCGTTGGGAGTCTCAGGGTTAAGCACATGCTGTTCTACTTAAATGGCAATATGCCAAATCTGTTTAAATATTTAACCATTAACCTCAAAGTCACTGGTTTGTAGAAAGGCAAGCGTTAGTCCAGAGAAATTCAATTTGTTCTCCAGGCAGTATCATTGAGTCCAAAGGCCATTTTGCCACTTTCTGAAAGTGATTTCTGGAAGAGCTGAAGAGCATGGAAAAGTTACTGGAGTATTCATAATCACTTCAATGACTGACTTCTTTTCTTTGCAAGTATGGACACACACACACTATGTGACATCTTCCCCTTCTGGCACTACAGATTCATCTTCTGTGTTTAAAAATGCTACTGTTTTGCATTAGGGAAGTCAAAAAGTTTTGAATATTTCATAAGCAAGTTTTTCTTTGATTATTCTATGTCAAAACCCGGCTACCAAACAGCAGTAACCAGTACTAACATCAACAGCTAGAAGTCAAAATAAAGCAAGCTTTAAATATTTCTCCATGACAATGAAGGGGGAAAAAAGAGTGCAAGGGCTTAAAAGAGAAAAAACCACAAAAACCCCCAACCCCCCAAAATCACAACAAAGAGCTCATATCTACATTTACAAAACAAATACTAGACAACTAAAAGCTGAATGGACAAGCACAGGGTTACTACATTTACTCTTCTTAACAGGTTGTATGTTTACCCACTTATTCAGAGGCAAAAAAGAAGCTGAATTTGTCATTTAAGATTTCTCTGAAATTGTGCTTCTCAAACAAAACCAGAAAACAAACCACACACACTGAAGGGCCAGTAACATTTCAGGGATTCAAGAATCTGCACCTTTGTGCATCGTTACAACTGTTCACTCACAACTAATAAGAAATAGGATGAACACACAGATACCGCATTTTTAAATGAGAGTTTTTTTGAGGGGAGAGGGAAAAGATCAGCTAAAGAAGTGCAGGGAAGCAGCCAGCACACTGCTTTTGCAACTGTGTTGTAAGCCACCTTCTCCTACCTGGAGACCATGATTAATCCTGTAGATTGAGAAACCAACTTCTGTACAGTATCTGGCTATATTTACATTTGACAAGCAGAAAGCCAGTTTTATATGAAGCCATCGGTTGGCAAAAAAAACACCGGCCATCAAGAACATATTGCAACTGGATTTTATTTTTTTTTTCCTAGAAACCTTTTTCCCTTTTTTTTTTTTAAGAAAAAAATTCTAAGCTGCCCCTCTACAGGAAGCTGGCATTCATCGTGTGTTTATAAATAAGCAGTTTGTAACAGTAGCTTTACTCTGACACCAATCAGATCTAAACAAGCTCTAAATATAACTTCTGTGGATACTATGGAATGACCTCTACAGAACCAGACTTCTTTATCAATGATATGCATCCCATTACAGATTAAAGACTAGAAAGGCTGATCCCAAGGTCCTCCACCCAGCTTCCACATGACCTTCAATAAGAAAGCTAAACAACTGGAAATAGCTGAAAGCCTATGACGGGGTGACTGTAGAAGACAAAGCTTTCCCACTTACTTTGCACTGAAAATAGCCCGGGGGGGGGGGGGGGGGTGGGGGGAGGGAGGGAACCCCACCACACAGGCTTACTGTAATTAGATAACAGCATACCTACAAGGTACCCCACAGTAAAGGCTGGAGACGTGCCCACATACCAAGCTGTACCACTGAAACATAAAGTAAGGCTTACACAACAGCACAACAGCGCAGTGACCTGTGGCACACCAACAGGTCAGCTTACAGGAGACACTGCTATAAAGATAGCTGGGCACAGAGGGAAAAAATTACAGTACTGATCACCACTAGGCTAGGACAGGTGGAAAAAGTCATACACTGAAAAAAAATATCCAGAGACCGCAACTAATATGGCAGGCATGACTGCCTAGTTCTTGAAGCACCCAGCTAACAGGCTATAGTGTAAGCAAGGAGTCCAAATCAAAAACAACAACAAAACACACTCAATACTTTTCTTGCTAAAGTAATGGCTAAAGCTACAATACCTCTTTCAGTAGAGGCAGCTTTTAGCAAGACTTCAGAAGGTCTAATGATATAGCCTCCTCATCTAGGAAACTGAAGACAGCTGCTATTCAATTATCACCTTGCAATGAAGCTATTAAATGAACCACCAGCTCAAGCTGGTTGAAATTTGGAACCAGATTTACTAACATCTTACATGTTGAGATGAAGCACTATTAAAGCAGAGAA
Organism: Balearica regulorum gibbericeps; assembly: GCF_011004875.1. Classification (NCBI taxonomy): domain Eukaryota; kingdom Metazoa; phylum Chordata; class Aves; order Gruiformes; family Gruidae; genus Balearica; species Balearica regulorum. Next base: position 49,173,571 of record NC_046187.1, on the reverse strand, counting down.
GCACAATTAAATACTAGTTATGCCAAATACAACCATTATGAAATCTCTGAGAAATTTGTGACATAGAAGACTTGCTTTATGGTATTTGACTTTGTAGCCCATTTGCTGAATAGCAGGATGTTTTATTACTTGAAATTCATGGCACACAAACCCAAATAAGTTCAGGGCAAGGAAAAAAAAAGGTAATGATGAGTCCTTGCCACCTACAGAAACTGCTCAGATATCTGGATCTGTGTGTTTGTGTAATAAGGTAGAAGCAAACTTTTATCACGAGCAGTATACATAATGAAGTGTATGACCAACAGCCTTTATAATGTCCTGAGAAAACTGTCAAGCTCACAAGATTTGTACTACTTGCTATTAGAGTATCAAGGAGCAACGAAGGACAAAGAAACCTTAGGTGAAGCAGTGCTTTGCACAACTCCAAATGAGTCTCAGAAGCAGCTACTCATTAGATGAGTTGGTGCAGAGCAGGAACATTTATTCTACAACTAGAGATTTAAGCATGCTAAAATAAGCGAGCTTCCTAACTGCCTGGCAAGCCTCTGCTGTCCTTCTAGGCAGATACTGAGAGTGCAAATGCCTAACGGCATCCAGCTGCCCGAGGCCACCAACCCATGCTGACTGCAGAACCAGCTACTATTATCTCCTGGCATCAAGGCTCTGGCTGATTATATCACTATAGTAGGAGACAACACCCAGACAATTCAGTTTCATAATACTCAGCTATAACAATTCCTGAACAGGTCCCATGAACTCTTTATGAGCCAGAAACAAAGCAGAGGAAACACAGATGCACTACAGGGGACATCTGTAGCTTTGAGACACTTTTATACTGAGACACAAGTTAAGGACACAACCAGACCAAAATATCTGTGAGGAATTCCTTTCATTTCATTAGGGAAAGCTTGCAAAGGAAGAACTCCAGCAATCCACCTGTAGATACAAACGTAACAAAAATCTGATTACCTGCAACTGAGCACCAAATAAGATGACCCTCACTACATCTAAAAAAGTGCATGATAAGTATTCTATTATGTGAGGGAAGAGTACTTCTCAGGAAGACAAATAAATGACAATAAATTCATTAAGTTGAGCCACATGTTATGTCATAACCCATGCTGCTGCATGAACTATGAATCACACAGGCAGTTTTTCTTTCAGTACTTTCACACTGTTGATGGCAGGTACTGGTAACAGAGACCAGAAAAGGATGCGATTTCCCAGACAATAAAGAGGGTCCATGCTCCACACTGCTTGAAAGATAAGAGAATAAAGTGCCATAAGTCTGGCTTGTATCACTAAGTGATGAGTAAATATACCAAATAACATTCTCTTTAGTGGAAACCTGCAGTAGAGTTTAGCTCCTGCAAACTTACACCTGAGATTATATGGATACCATACAGGCTGCCCAGTTACAAATATCTGGTAGAAAGCATACCTGAAAGAGGGAGTTGTCCAGATAGTACTAGCATCAAGAAGCACCAAATTTCTACAGACATCCCCTAGATATCTACAGTGCAGTAAGACTACAGAGTCAGTACTAAGGGTGTCTTGCAGGGGCGAAGCTGGCAGACAAGCCATGCAATTAGGTAGCATTGCAACAGCAGAACATTGCAATCAATAGGCTTCCCAGATCAGATAGTCAAAAAGCACAGAGTAATGATTTTTAAGATCCTTTACTACTGACAGGAGGAAAGCAATAACCAGTGCACAAATCAGATGGGGGAGTGCTGCAACAGATGGAGCCTGCTTACGGTGCCAAGAACCACCAGGCCAGTACATCCAGAAGTGGCCTGCATCAAACAGCCATAAACAGGCAGTATCAAAGGTGAGGTTTATGCTATCATGCAACACTGTTGAGATGGACTGAGCGGAGACAGCATCAACATGATATTCTTCACATGCTTAGACAGTCAGTGTCAACAAAGAATCCACAGGACCATCAAGAGCTTCAGCTATGAGTCAGAAATAATCATGTACACACATGACTGAATGACTGATATCCAAAATCTGGAAAGCAGCAGTTGAATACAAGCATTCCTCTTCCTCTTTTTCTTCTCCCAAAGCAACAAACAGGAAGGGGAGAGTGGGAGAAAAGAAGGGTAAAGAAAGAAGAAAAAATACCCACACCAAAAAGAGCCATACAGTAATGTAGTAACGGTTTGAATACCAGCACGTTTGCAAAAACAAAAGCTGCCAAGCCTCTCAGAGGGAATCAAAAGGTCCAAATTCAAAGATGGACAAAGCACTACCTAGTTTCAACCAATATATCTGCAAAAAGACACCAAACAGGACAGGCACACCTGTAGCAAATTGCCCTGAGCCTTACACTGAGAACTGTATGTGGCATTAAAGACAACAGGGGAGGCTTTGTCAAGCACACCAAATACAGTTGTCCAACCTCTGCAAAAAAATTTCCAACAGGCCAGATTAGATCTCTGTGCTGAATAACAGTATGAGAGAATAATTTCAGTGCTAATTTCTTAGACCAGCTGACCAAGCTCACTATTTCAGTCCAATGGTGTGCATAATACATACACCCAGGAATGAAGATAGAAAATCATTAACATAAGTTTGGGTTTATATTCCACAAAGTGGAAACCCTAATATTGCATACACCTTGCTGCAAGAATTAGTTGTTTAAACAACCTGTCCTTCACCCTGGTGGGTTGCACGTTTATTTACTCGAGCTTCTGGGAAAATTATAAACTTATTTAATTGATAGAAAATTATTCACTAGAAGCTGTGTTTTCTGAAAAGCATGACTTTTGGGTTTGCTAACCCCAAAGAGGGCTATTCAAGTATGAACAGAATCAGTGCAAATCAGCAGAACACTTAACCAGCATTTAAATAAAGCCTAGTAATGAAGATGTCGGGAAAGTTCATGCTTTAGGACAGGTAAAAGTCTATCAAAACAAGAGTTTAATCTCCAAGTGACATCACTGCAAATGACAAGATACTCCAAACAGCACTGGCTGTGGCAGAGAGGAGGGTTAAAAGCCTATCAAACCAAATTTCAAGTTATTTTTCAATTTTTCACAAAAGAACATCACAGAAATTCAAGAGCAGGACAGTATCCTGATACCGTTAAAGAAAGTTTTCTGTTGATTCATAGTGTAAATGATGAATTAATGTTTTAATGATATAAAAAAATCCTAACATTGAAATACATACTGCATATTGGTTTTGTTTATGGATCAATATCTCCCAAAAGGAATACCTACCCTAATTATTTCCAAATGTTCATGGTGAATCAGTTTGCCATAAGTTGTCTTTTTAATCAAGCAACTTAAAGGCCAAGACAGACAGAAAAAAACCTACCAGTATGGAATACTGCAGCTACAAACAAGTGACACTAAATAACACATAATTCAAGACACTAAAATTAATAAGCAGAAGAAGAATGAAAAAAACAAAACCAAAGTGAAAAGCATGTCCAATTTTGACAATGTCCAATCAAACAATCCTTTATACATCTCTAAAAATGGACACCCAGTTTACAAATAACAACCAGCTGTGTATGTAGCTTTTGCTCCACAGACAGGAAGCTGTACCAACCACCACCTAGCACAGATTAGCAAAACTCCAGAAACTTTAGATAAAGCTTGCACAGACAGACTTTCAAGTTTACACACTGTATGTATGCCACTTTTCTGCAGGATAATTATTTATCAAGCTATTTGTACTTATATCCACAAAGCAGCCTTCCAATTTCTCACCATTTACCCCTATACCACTAAAAACAGTCAGGTTTCCTGCTAATTTCTTCCAGAAAGCTTGGAGATTCTTTTCCCCAGGCTAAAAGCAATTCTAAGGACACCTGACACATTGCAGCTTCAACTGGATGAAAGGACAGGCAGGTCAAAAGGGAGGCGACTACAGGTGAGCATATGAGAATTCCTCACTGCAGGAGCCAGCATTCAAAGAATTGCACAACACCTACAGGCAGAACTACAATCTTTTTGCAACTTGGAGCTGCAATAAAGAGCTAGGGCCTTGCACAGTGACAGGATGAATCATCCTGTCACGGTCAGTGTAATTTTAGAGGCAAGGGGCACCAACAGCTTACTTTAGACCAATTTCCTTGAAGGTGTCTCTGCATTTCATCTGAAAGAGCGCAGTACCAAAACCCAAGACTGGGTACAACTGCCAACTGACTTCTATAACATCTCCTGCCTATAATCCTGTAAATGACTCATCAGCCATTCCCAGTTCAAGTTATTTCTTTCCTTGAACAAAGTTATTTGCAAGAATATCCAAAATGGGTTACAGAACCTCCATCCACAGAGATTTTCAAGGCTCAGTCAGATCCTGTCATGGCTGACCTGATCTAGCACGGGCAGTAGTCTTACTTTGATCTGGAGGTTGGAAGAAGTGACCTCTAAAAGGTACCTCCCAGCCACTTTGCATTTTTCTTTAAAAATTGGTTTCGTTTACAGAATTACAAACTCAGAGAAAGTATTCTGCAATCACTTCCTGACTTCCCTTTTACAGTCACATCACTGGTATTTCAAGTACCTCTAGCAATCACAGTAAATGAAGTATTTCACTATCACTAAGACATTTGAATCAAATATTAAGATACCTCAAACTCTGTCCAAGAACCAATGACTCTGGTAGACTAGGCATTAACGGGATGCACACTATGCATAAGCCAGTGTCAGCAGCATTTATACTTCCAGTTGAAAAGTGGTCTCACATCATGGTCTTGAAATACTACAACTATCTTTACTTTTACTAAGAAAGCTAAAGGTATCACATTTGACTCACTAGGAGCATACAGTAAACGCCAAGTAAAATAAAAAAGGTACCTCATGTTTATTGTGAGAATGGGCACGCAAACCGTACCTGACAGACAAGTTCATAGCTTTTCTTGTTTCATGGCAATTTATTTACCAGCCCATACTCTTTGCCACAACTCTATCAGACTGCCCGTTAGCATACATATCCTTAGTTCCCAAACCCTCTTGAAATGATGGTGCAGCAAAATCCTCTTATTTTCTAAATTTTTCAGACAAGATTTTTTCAGTCTGCTGCAATTCAACACTAGAGACATGACTAGTCAGCATCTCTCTCCAGTAGCCTCAGCTACAACACCAACAGGAGATGAATGGAGGCAAAACAGAACTCTGTAATACTCCCGGTACCAAATACTCACACTTACCCAAGAGCACAATCATGCTCGTTCGGGGCATAATGACTAAAAAGCATTTCTTTTGTGGCCAGTTGCATAGCTTTACAGCTGATCTCAGGAAGGAAAAAGGAGCACCATTTCACAGGTCACTCCATCCAGACCTCACGGATGTCAGCTGACACCATTGAACTGAACTAACAAGTCCAGGACACGCTGTATGAACCTCATACATTGCCAGGAGATGAGGGGGAAAACAGAGTTACTTAACATAACTACAAACATAATTTTCATAGTAATGAAAATCCCTCCTTCAATAGCGCTGTTTTTGCTTGAAAGAGGCCTGTCCACCTTCACTGACATGAATGAGTCAAACACAGCAGGGAAACTGCCTCTGGAAGCAATGTTTTCTTATTTCTTCCTGTTAGTGACAATATACAGCAAAAGGTATTAGAGATACTAGGCGTACCGGCCATTAGAATAAAGAGCTACACCACACACATTCAGATTGGTTTACCCCACCTCAGGGAGTTTGCTGTACAGCTGACAACCACCATCACTCTGAGCAGAAAGACAACCACCATGTGCACATTTAGTGGGGTCTGCAGTAGGAACCAGTTCAAAACCCAATGTGGGTTACAACATCTCAGTTCCCAGTGCTTTGAATACACTAGTTTCATTTCCCTGCAGAATTCCCATATTGCATGGTAATATATATCCACATTTATATTAAATGCAAAAAATGAGCTAGTGTCCATTTTTAATAGATATTTAAGATTGCAAAAAGAAAAATAATTGTGAAATCTCTAAGTACTTGAAGACTGCTGAGAGCACACTGGCAACTTTGCATTTAGATTTCAGTAAACTGGAAGAGCTAAAATGAATTTTATGATAAAGACAAACAAAATGACAGACCTAGGGGAACCACCTAAAAAAAACCCAGAGACTGGAGAGTTGATGCAGTGGACGATGCATAGATGGCACCATAGCTATCCGCTACTAGCAGCTTCGGTTCTTCCCGATGCAAAAACTAAACAGAATACTAACTGAAGCAGTTTGAGGTAAATAACTTACATGCCGAAGTGCCAAAATCATTAAGGATTAATGCAATTCATCCAAAGCAAGGGAAAGTCAATGAAATAAAACCAGAGTTAATATAGGTGCTAGAAATGGGGGGGAAAAAAAAAAGGAAAATCATACCGTTCAGAGGAAAGTTAAATCCTGACATAACTTTTGGTACTGAAAAAAGCCCACTAATGTAGAAAACTAAGACTCAATATTATTTTGTCACTTAAAGGACAAATAAAATTATCAAATAGCACTGATTTATTTATTTTTTTCCAAGTAATAAAGTATACCTATACATAGCCAACGTACTTTGTGGAATAGTCTCAGTGACAGAGAACATAGGAAAGCAGAAAACAACTCTGCCCATGGCTCTATCAGAGCAACTGCTGAGTCTAAAAAGCATCTTCATACATTAATTAAGAACAGGAACAAACTCCACGGTGCAAGTACTCCCTCAAAAACAACTAGGCTGTTACCATTCTCACTTTTATGTTTGCTTAAAAGAAACCGTACAACAGCCAGTTACACTTCACAAACACTGAAGAAGCACTAACTCTTGTTTCCCTGTCCACAAGAAATCAAGTAAAGCAGAATAAAGAGCATTAAGCTTGTCCAGCTTTAACTCCAAACTACTGGACAGTCTGAGCATTCCACAACCTCACCACGTAATCCTTTGAATTCACGGGATAAAGGCAACTTTACAAGGGCTTGATTTTCCCAGTCAAACAGTAAATCAGGATATACTATGACATTGAATGAAAATAACAAAATGACCTAACAGAGAGAGGGACTTCGGGGCAGGCAATCACTTCAGCCGTTTCTGCTGCATCATAGCACATATGCCACTCTCTATTATGATTGTGTGATGGTGAGAGATACCTACATGAGCCAGAGCGGCACACTTCAGCATCTTACATGAACATACCACATTTATCTATATATAATATATACATTTATACATGTATAAAATGCATATATATGTATGAAAACATATGTATGGTTTTATTTTTAGATCTATAAAATCAGTCCCATACTATCAACTGGCTAATCTGCATTCCACAGTTTCTATTACAAGTGTAATTATTTTGCTCGATTGCTGAGATCATTAGCTACTTGACATGTTAGATTTCAGCTCAATACTAAGCCCTACAATTTTAAAAAAAAAAACTTCCTGATAGTTGACATTTTTCATAACAATCCACCTCTGTGCAAGAATCTTGGCTCTTCCTAAAAAAAAAAACAAACCAAAAAAAACCCCAAACCAAACCCCAAAACAAAAACCCCAACACCACTTCTTCCATACATGATTGCAGATGAAAGTGCAAAATGCAAGAGTTAGGAATGCCCCAAATGCTTTTAGAATGTCATTACTCTGTCAGTTCTTGACTTTGTCAAGGCCTTTACAATGCATTTTTGCAGACTTCGTCTTACAGCTGAAACCAATACCTCAGAAGTGACTAAGTAAAACACATGAGAACCAGGAACAGTTATGCATCTAACAGTGAGGCTTACTATGTTCTGAATCTAAATTGCTCAAAAAGATACAACGAAACCAGTTTTAAGGTACCAGCTATTAAAACTTCAACACTTACTCAAATATTTTTCAAGTTGTGGAATCTTTACACATAGAATCACGTTTACCCTGGATGGAAAATGATGTTAGGTAAAGTTTTAGCATCAGAATTATCAGATTATTATCACTATTTTAGCCACACTTCTGAGGCAGCCTGATTTCAGCCAGAAATCAGAACACTGCAATAGTTTAAAAGTGACTATATGAATTTTAAATACAGCCTTATTACCACATGTACAATTAAGCTCCATAAAAACAGAGCTCAAAAAGTAAGCTATTGCTCACCCACGATAATTAGCATTAGGTTAGCCCCAGCGGCTGGTCACATGAGCCAGCCGCTACGATGCATCGCTGTAGTTCCACAGGAGCATGGTGCATGTCATGAGGAATAAACAACTGTTAATACCACAATTATTTAGACAGTGAACTCCATCACACTGGTCACCACCAGTGACCATCTGAATATCTTGGTGACATAAATCAAGCAGGTTAAAGCTTTTCTGCTCCCACAAAAACAAGTTCGATTATATGAAAAGCTTACCTCTCCTCACTTCAGAGAGCAAAGTATTACTGTGTATTGAGTTCATTTAGAAAAAAGAGGAAAGAAATTATTAACCACAAGTATCTATTCAATAGTGTAAGTGTATCATCCGATTTGTTAGACTTAGTATTAACAGTATTTTACATTATAGCTACTTTTACACTGTTACCAACCTTATAATCCATAAGCAATAACCAGTTACGATTTATTTTACCTGCCTAAGTGAAAGTCGTGCGTGTATCTGCCACAGTATAAGACTTCATTTTTTAGATAACTGCCTCGTATGGGGTTTAACCAGCTGTACTGTGCACCACATCACAGCAAAAAACAAACAAAAGACCCCCCAAAACCCAAAGCACAGCCTTAGTCCTGTGGCAGACTATCAGAGCCATGTCTGAAGCAAGAACCTACATATCCCTAAGAAGGGGATGCTCAGTTCTCTGCTTTGATCATAAACTAGAAAAACACGAGGCAGAGGGGAGTTTGGGTTGTTTTGAGAGGGGTGTTTACTGTGGCTTTTTTTGGGTTTGTTTTATTTTAAATATCTGCACTCTCGCCTTGGCCTTGGAACAATGATATCAAGTTTAAGCTCAATGTCCTTTTCAAATGCAGGCTCTCCTCTCCTTGCCAACCTTGCATGGTATAAATAGCAGCAAGCAGAGGAGTGAGCATTAAAGATATTCTTTTAAAGTCTCAAGAGCATTAGCACTTTTACTGTGGGACCAAAGCAGTTCAGGTGCATGAGAGCAAGCTCTATCAGATTTTAAACATTTCAAACACGATGTCAGCATTCAAACAACTAAAAAGCTCTGCCAGCAACATATGATTTCCAGATCTTTAAATTTAAAAGAAAAAACCCACACAACTAACCACCCCCGAAGCGTTGACTCCTCAGCCCACTGGAAAGGCCGCTCGGAGCGGGCCTGGCTGCCGCTGCACCTGTGCCCCTTGCCGAAGCCGTGGCTCAGTCACACCCTCGCGCAGCACACGGCAGCGCGGCTGGCGGTTAATCGCCAAAAAGAAAAGAAAAAAAGAAAAAACGAAAAGAAAGTAGGAGCGGCACGGAGCGGCGGCTGTCCCCGGGCCGCAGCAGTGACCCACTTCCCCGGCCACACACCCCGGTGCCCGGGCGGACCCGGCCCCGCTCCCGCGCCCCGTTATCCGGCCGCCCCCGCGCACGGCCCCAGAAAGGCGATGGGGTACCGGGGTGCGTGTGTGTGAAACTAATACTTTTGTAAAGAAAGAAGAAGTCGGTACTTACGCCGGCGCTTACACGCTGCCCCTCACTTGTAGCTGAGTTACACAGGAGAAAACTGCCCCGAACCGCGATGCCGCGCTGCAGCTGCGCTTCCCGCCGGCACCGCGGCCCCCTCCGCCCCCGCGGAGGCCCAGCAGCGCCGCGTCCGCGCCCAGCCCGCCCGCCCGCTCCTCGCCAGCGCCGGGGCAGCCGCGGCAGCTCCCCCTCCCGCGCTGCGCTGCGCCGCCCCGCCAGCGGCTCCGCGCCACCTCCCGGGCCGGGTCGGGTCGGGTCGGACCGTCCCGAGCGAGGCCCCGTAACTGCGCTCCGGCCGCACCTGCCCCACAGCGGGCCCCGCGCTCCGCTCCGCTCCCCTCACCTGGCGCTGGGCCGCGGGGCCGGGCTGCCCGTGGGCGGTGCTTTTGTCGGCGGGGGCGCGGGGCTGCTGCCCGCCCCGAGGGGGCCGCGCTGCGGAGGGCGGTGAGGGAGGCGCAGGTAGCTGAGCAGGGGAACTGGGTCAGCGACTAAAAATACCGCGCGGGAGCGAGGAGAAGGATCTCTCTGCGGTGCCCGGGGAGGCTGTCGCCCCTCCTGGGGCTCGTCGGCAGGGCCGGCGCCTTTCCGGGCAGAGTGGGGCCAGGCGGACGGGGGGACCCTTCCGCAGCCGGGCCGGACAGGTGGTCACGGGCAGCCGGTGACCTTGCCCCAGCCAGGCAAGGTGTGCTGGTTCAAAATTACAACCGACGAGGATAAAACCTCTCCTTGTTTTAATTTTTAAACTGTGCGTGGTTTCGTAGACAGCGTGTGGGGTGAGAAGTCTTGGGATCTCCCGTGGCTGGAGGGCCGGGCCTGGGGTAAATCATCAGCCCCGGGGAGCGGCAGGTCAGGCCGGGCCACATTCCCCCGGCAGGGCCCTGGCCTGGCCAGGCCGGGACGCACTCCCTCACACCCCGGCCTCCCTGGGAAGTGGCTGGCTGGCCCCGTCCTGCCCAGGGCTGCCATCCCAAATGAGGGACTGTGGAAAACGCAGATTGTTCCTGTGAAGTCAGCTGAGAGCTGTCATGGGTCTGAGGTTAGTATAATGGCGCACAGCAACACTGAGGCAATGGCCACGTTGCAACAGCAAAAAATCCCACGATGTTGTGCCTTAATTTTCCTGATAGCGTAAGCTGCACAATGCCGGGCTTGTGCTACTCTTTGCATTTAAATAGTTTACAAATGCAAACCACATACAAAGTGTTTGAGTTCAGTAGTGACTGGCCATAACTTTAACTCTGCCTTTTAGCACCTGGTCCACGGTATTATTTGCTGCCATTTATTTGTGCTTGACATCCTGGATTTGAGTGGTAGTAGAGCCCAACGCGTCCCTCAAGGATCTGTCCTCTTGGGGTTTTCGGTGGGGAAGGTACATCTCGTGGTAGTCTCCCTGACCTTATGGAGCAGCTGTTGGGGATTCAGCACTAAAGCGGTGCCTTCAGCTGGTGGTGCTGCCCAGAAGGATGAGAGGGAATATCTTTTACTCATCTTTATAAAGACCCCCAAAGTAAGTTTTGCCTATGCCGTGTCCAAGGAGGAGAAGCTTTCAAATGCCAGCAAGGTTGGAGACGCTTTACCCAACATGTCTGGTGCACGAGGCCACAGCAGCCTTTTGGCTCACTGTGTGCCAGTGTAGGAGTCTGTATCCAGGACAGATTTGGTGACTCCATAGGAAATGCTTTCTTGACATCAAGCTAATTCTCTGACCTTCCCCTCCACCCTCCGCTACTATATACAGTTGTTGGCTATTTATATATGTGATGAATATGATTCAAAATTAAACATGCTGGGAAGACACTGAATCTTTCAACCTAATAATTAAAAAAGGAATATAGCATGATTGGTTTGTTTCAACACCACATGAAAGAGAACTATTTATTTTTATTGTGGTTAGCTTAGTAGTAACAAACAAAATATTTTATTCCCATCCATGAAAAGCAATCTTGCACATCTTTATGGACTTCATCCAAAGCATGGTGGAGTCAGTAGTATTATGCATGGGCTTTCAGTTAGCACGTGATTGCAGGTCTAGCGAGCTGGATTAGAGCAAGAGCGCTTTCGGGCTGCAAGACTGGGCATGGTACAAGACTTGGAAGCCCCGAGAAGGAATAATGCCAATTTTTAGTGAGGGTCTATACGGTGCTCCAGACCTTGGGAGGCAAACCCTTCCATAGCACAGCTGAAGCACCCTGGCAGGAGCCTGCTGCTGTGGCTGGACGTGTGGAGTGAGGGACATCGTGAGATTTTTGTGGTGTCATTAGATTACTGCTCATGCGAAACTGAGTGATAGATAGTTTACATAGCCAGCCTTTTCACAAAGTTCACAGGCATGACTCCAACTGTATGTATCGAGGCTAATCTCAATTACAACTTAAAAATGCCTCTGTCTTTGTCACTGTGGGGATGGTCTGGAAAGTATCAACTGATCGCCACAGCTGAAAGCTTGTCATGTTGATCTTTATCCCACCAAAGATCACACTTCATTCAGCGTTTGCTGTAGTCGTTCCATTCTGGCGGCTCTTTCATTTTTCCTGGTTTTGTTGTTTCCTTAGGCCTTTCATACAGCAGAAATCAAGGGGAAAAAAATCAATTTTAAAACCAGAGACTTAGATGCTTTTAAAATGAGATAATAATGAGGGAATTTAGGAACAGTTGCACTGGCATTCCTTTAAAATCTTCCCACCTGGGAAGATGGTGTTCGGGTTGATGGTGATAGCTGAAATCACTACATGGTGGAAAATTTTGTCAAATCCCTCAAGAAAGATTTCAAAGATGCCAAAGACTCAATTCAAGGAAGGAGAAGGAACTACAGAGGACACTGAGGTCTGTAAAAATTTACATTTTTTGCATCATTTTGCTCTTAGAAGTCCCTTTCCTGGGATTCTAATCAAAAGCTGTTGGAAAAGAGTTGTTCTGATCAAAACATGACAGCGCTTCTCTTGCTAAGTAGCCACGAATGACTTTTGCTTCTCTGCCTTTTTTTTCTTCCACAGCTCTTCTGGTCAATGCATTTTGAGTCTCATAAATGTAGGAGGAAGACTGCAGTATCATGTCACTGAATGTTGAAAAATGATGGAAGGAAAAGAGAAAGAAGAGGGAAGAAAGGCAAAAAAACTTACATAAGGAAGAGAAATGGAAGACAAAGGATGACAAGGGGGAAGGTAACCAAGACCACAAAAAAGAATAAAGTATGGAAAAGAATTAGAGAGACCAGGGCAAGGGGTGAATATCACAGGGGGTGGGAAAGGAAAGAAATGGAGTAACAGTTTTTTATATCCTTTCCTTATTTCTTGTCAGTAGGAGTTAGTCAGGAGTAGAGTCCACAAATGCCTCTGAGGGGGCTAGAAGGAAAGACTCCCCTGAGATGGGTATATGTCTGTCTTTAATAATAGATCTGATTGCAGCAGGTGTAAATAGTTTGAAGTAGCACCAGGTAACTTGAGTATCAATATCAGTAAAAATGTTGTAGCACAGGATGGCCAAGTCTGTGTCCTGTTGGTATCCAGGGTAATGGATGGGTTTGAATAGGTTGTTAGGGAACTCACTGGTTTCTGCTCCTGACTCTTTAATGGTTGCTTGTGTACTTTAATATTATATGGTAATTGGCTAGAAAAGCAGTCTTGTATCAGGGATTGAAATTTAAATTTCCCCACTCCCAGCTAGATACCTTAATTGTTGCATTGCAAAGGGATGCCTTGCTTCCCTGGCCCAATGAATGTGGGTTAGTTTGTTGGTGTAACAGCCTTTCAGGAGGCACAATGAAAGGCATTCCTCCCAGCTAGCCTCTGGCCGGGTGACGAAGGGAATTTCGTGGGAATTGCCAGATAGAGATTCCGTGTTGTCCTCAGGACTCTCCAGGTCCAAGCTCTACCTGTTTAGCTGCTGAGATGACCTCTCCTTCCTCCTGTCATGCTTTTGAAAGATGCCAAAGTCTAAGTGCAGACCCTGCTCCAGCATAACTCAAGAATTAAATGCTTTAGATGCCAAGAAGGTTGTAGCTGCAGTGTCGGTAATTGGCAACTGAGGTGTTTCTCACCCTGGCTGATAGGGAGTCTGGTCCAAGGTACTGATGCTTCTGGTCTGGTGGGGAGTGGAGGCTCCTGGCTAGGAAACTGGTGCCAGAACTTGAGGGTTGGAGCTCTTAACACTGTGACAGCTTGGCCTGTGGTGGATTTGTAGTCTGTGATAAGTCTTATCTTGGCTGTATTTGGGAAAACACCATGTTGCGGATTTGTTCATGTTACACAGCAGTGTGTTCATGGGTAATTCTCGGCATCGCAAGGCTGACTTCTGTCAGATAAAATTCCAGCAGGCTGGAGGTTAATGTACTCTGTTGTGATTTTTTTTTTTTTTTTTTTTTTTTGAGGTGAGGAGAGGACCAGTGGAGACATGTAATGAATGTCAATAACTGCATTTAATTTCTTTGGCAAAGGGTAAGTACAGTTCCCCTTTGTTTGCTTACGCAGATTACATTTAAAGTACTGTAAATATAAAGCAAACCTTTCTGGAGGCAAGTGCCAATTTTGGTTGAAGAAAAATATAGCACCACAGTTGAAAGACTTTATTATCTTCTGAGGCTCAATTACTAATGAATATTCTTTAATTTTTGTTACCACACACTTCACATTCATATGACTTCTTTTCTGCCCAAGGCCTATTTGAATAAAATTGTGTACTTCCTGCTTTAACAACATACTGATGATGTATGCTAGAGAAAATCATGACAAGTAGTCATGAATAAAATTGTATACTTCCTGCTTTAACAAAATACTGATGATGTATGCTAGAGAAAATCATGACAAGTAGTCCTGCTGAAAATGTTGAAAATGTCATTGGATGGTAATTTGGGCTTGATACTGTAATTTTACTGGTGATTTTACCTGTAATAGCTAGAAATTAAATAATTCTAAGAATCCTTGGTATTTCTCCTCCACAGTTCAGAAAAGAATCAGACAGACTGTGGGTATTCCCACAAAAAGTATTGATGAGCAGATCACACATCTCTGGGCTAAATGAATGCTTTAAGTAATTTTTTTTTCATATGCTTTTCACTAAAACAAAGTTCAGTCCTCAATTTATAAGCAGCACTGGTGGAGAACTGGAAAATACTCTTAATGCTTTAACCATTAGATTAAGTGTAGTTCACTTGATTCCCTAATGTAATAAACCTCTTTCTTTTGTGGGCCATTATCTGTTAGATAAACCCCTACATTGTATGTGTCATTAATTATTTATTCCTTCCATTATTCTTAAATGCACATTAAAGAATTGGCTCATAGTTTCTAGCACAATTTGTAAGAACAACTCTGTTCAATAATTTTTGGAAGCATTTTCTTATGGTAAATAAAGTAATAAGGAAAACAGTAAGTTTTATCTTCTGTGGAGTTAAGATATCAGTTTAACCGTTCTATTCCTATTAATATTTTGAGAAATCTAGATAGGAGGGTTTTTTTCCTTCCTGATATTAGGGATTGAGAATTTGTATATTATTCTTCTAGACTATTTTACTTTTCTATTTTTTCTAGTTAGAAAAAAAATTGACTAATTCTTCCCCCTTCCTTCTTCAGTGTCATTTCAATAAGCTTACATAGCCATACGCAGAATGACAACTTTACTGTTCTGTACCTACATTTGTTACCCCTTGGTATTTTCCACATAGGCTGTTTCCTAAGCAAACATACTTTCACATAAGCAGATTTATGCAAAAATAACAAATATTTGTCTATTCTGAGAGGAGGGGAAAAAAAAAAGGAGATTATCTAGTGAACATGATGGCCCAGCAGAGTTATCCTTAAAACTATTTTCAATCCATGTGAGTACAATTGAGAATTTAATTGCCTTTGTCAAAGCAATGGGGAAGGGAGGCTGTAGCAAGGGAGATGGCTAAAACTTGGAAAAGTCAACTGGCTGGGAGGATGGCTGCTAGGAAAGATTAAATCACAGATCATGTGAAGAAGATCTTTGAGAAATTCATATATTGCCACCATGTGAAGACTTCAGTCAGACCTGCCCACTTCATAAGAGAATAGCGGTATTCTTTGTAGATGTCAAGAAATGACTGAACAGGGAGAAAATTTAGAATCCTGGTTTTCACTCATGCTGAACTGGAGCCGATATTTAAATAACCACAAGGGTGCTAACTCAATGAATGACTTGGTCAGAGGAGAGAGAGAGGTGAAGAGACCTGTGTAAAAAGTGCCTAGAGATGCTAGGTGGATTTCTCTGCAGGTGGGACTATTTGATGTGATAAAGAGACAATGGTTGACAACAAATTTCTGTGGCACCCCATAGCAAATTAGAGGAGAAATTGGAGGAGCTCTCCAAACAAGATGCTGGCAGATGAGTCAGAGAAGCTGGAGAAGGAGTGGGAGATAATCTAGCTAGTGGAAACAGTAAACAGGGAATGGAAACTTTCAGTCTTGAGTGCAGGATGAAAAGCAGCCAGCACCACACATTCTTACTTTTTTCTATTACTGATTGTTTCTTTGCTTTTTTTTTCCTTTAAAGGAAAATACCTTTTCTTCTAAAAATCCTCCTTGAGATCTTTCTGTTCAAGGAACCATCTGTGGGAAAGAAATGAAGGTGAAGATAAAATTCCAGGAAGACACTTGCACAGGCCTATTTGAAAGTGTTTCTTGACAGGAAACAAGTGCTCCTGAGCCTTTAAGGGCTATACCTCTGCAACAGCTCCAAGATATGCTTGCCTTCAGCTATATAAACAGTGGTTAACAGAGGTCTGCAGAAGAATTATTGGCACTAAGACTTATTTAAGGGAAACTAATAGAAGGAAAAGGTTATACAACCAGTTTCTTTTCCTACTTTTCAGTGGTGTCATCACTAGCTCGCTATGGACTTAATGTTTTGAAGAAATTTTGCTGAAGTAAAACCAATTCCATTCTTATCTGTAGCAGGTCAGCTGTTTAAATGGTACCGAATATTATTTGCTTCTGTGACTTTTCTGTGATTAAGGAACAAATAAATCATGTTGCTATTGCAGCATCTCCCCAGTGTGAGGCTTGGGTGTGAGATTAAGTTAGCAGGGTTTAGCAAGTATCATTTGCACAGTGATAAATGTGGATAGGGGGATGAATAGGCTCTTAGCCAGAAGCAAATACACAGTGATGTGACTTGTTCTGACAGGAGAGAAGGCTAAGCTAACTTGTGCACAGTTTGCCTATAGCAAATGCAAAGCAATACATGCTGACAATTTCTGCAGACCAGCTGATGCATAGTAAGCTGTTAATAGGTGCTAACTTGCTGGTGCTTCTGAGGTCACAAGACAATGTAATGTAGCATACCACACTGCTCTTTGCTTAGACCCTGCTCTATCAGTAATTGGATTTGTCTGGTCTTTCAGTAGTGTTCTGTGGGTTTCAGATCTCTCTGTATGTGGATGTGTGTTGGATTAGACACACAGGACCTTAATATTGCAAGTTATGCCAATATTCTTACTGACTCCTATTGAGAGGGAGGTATGGTATATATAATGGGACAGAAACAACAGAGAAATGGGAGTAACTGTGATAAAGGTAGTGGGTACTAAACAGAAACTTGCACCAACAAAATAGAGAGGGAAAGCTTGAAACCAGTTCTGTGTGGCAACAAGATGTCCCCATCTGAGCCTTACTGAGCCAGGATGGAACAAAACAATGCCTTGAGGAAGCTGTGTTGCAGCAGTCTATGGCAGGATTTAGCACTGATTGCTCAACAGGGAACTGCTAAAGGTGAAAATTCAGATAACCAGAGAATGAAAGCCTTTCCTCTTCTCTTTCCCCATCCTCTCTAATATGGACAGATTAATTCCAACATTAATGAAGGGACAGCATGTGCTTTTGCTTTGGCAATTGAAACTGAATGCTGTTCTGTATGCAGGAAAGGTTACTGAATGGACAATAAGAGACTGGGGGAAAACAAGTAAAAAAACCACAAGCCTTTTCTGCATGTCGTTATTAAGAAATGGTATGCATCCAATGGGAGCAAGAAAATGAAGGTAAATTTAGGATTTTTTCCTTCCCAGGTGGTAATGCAAACCAAAGTGAAGAAGATGAGAAAATACATATGGAATTTAGAGTGAAAATAATCAAATGGAGGGAAAAATACAAATTTTCTTATTTGCACATAATGTGTTTTAGTCTATGTTTTCCCTTGCAGCATAGATCACTTAGATCTTACGTGAACTCGTGTCTGAACCAATCCTTATTTTCCTTAGAAGAGTTCTGATGTAACCAGCCAAAGCAACTTTGCTAGGAAAAAAACCCCACAACTTAAATGGAACAGCATGGAAGACTGTTGTTCTTGGCATAGTTTTAATAGCTGGACAGGCCATTTTAGTCCTGTCTAGCGTTCAAGCTACTTGACTTTACAAGTTGGACAAGATTACTGTTGAATCAGGTGCATCTGAAATAAGAACAACATAATTTCAGTGGAAAATTGCAGTAAATAAGAAAAGTCATGCAGGTATTCTGCAGTAGTGTACAGCACTCTTCACCCGGGATGCAGTAGGATTTATCTATGAAATTATGTGTTGTTGGTATTTCATACTGTAAAGACATTGTAAATAAATGAAGTTATTAATAAACTACATAACTTTTGAATTAATATTTTAGATGTGTTGTTTTGGCTAATGTGCAGTCTTAAGGATTAATTTGAAGTACAATGAACTGTAACAAAAAAAGCCAAACAGATAAAGTTACAAAATCATTAACATTGTGTGGGCAATCTATTTCCTTCTTTGTTTTCATGTCAGTTCCTTCTTCTGATAGGACAGTAGTCCTGGATAATAGGAGGACAGTAGGAGAAAAATTTAAATTGAAGTAGGAATGAACATGTTAGTTTCTTCATTGCTAGCTACTTGCTTTCTCTTAGCTGAACTTAAGGCTAGCATGTAGATAAGCCACTGAGATCCAATGTCAGAATCTTTTGAAGGCAGAAGTCAGTTTATTTGCACAAGGGATTATAAAAACATGTATGTTTTCTGTTGTGACTAGCTTCTGAGTCAGAGCTGGAATGTGCAGCAGAAGAGTACTCACTCATCCCTGCTGTCCCACATGGCGCCCTCCTTAACCACAATCTCTTGCTCAGCCTCCTATTAGTGGGCATTTGCCAGCTTTTATAATTTTCCACAGTCTGAAATACAAACTGTAGTAACAAATAGCATTTTCTAAGCCCCTGTGTATTACTAGAATTCTCCAAGGAATCCTTGTATGCCTGACTTTTTTCCCCTACTTTGTACGTATCGCAGAAAACTGACTGAAATACCACACTGTGCGCATTGACTTGTACTTCCGGATTTCATTTGCCATTTATGATGAGCAACTTGCAGTGTGTTTAAAATGGCTATAATAATAGGCAGTGCTCCTATTAAGAGTTTCTGATTCTGTCTCTCTGAATATTGATATAATGGATGGTGGTGCCAACTAGAGCTGATTACTTCCTGCTGTCCAGTGCTGCTGTCTCCGTAGAAGCTGAAGCTTCAGACTTACTTAATTAATCATGCCAGTATAGAAACTGAAGACAATATGGGCTAAGTATAGTGGAGCCTTCTGCTATAGACAGCACTTCTTTCCTTTAAATATGCAGCTTGGATGTAAGCTAGCAAAGGTAATCTTTCAGGGAGAACTCTGAGCATTTTAAACATACCCTGAAATACTTGCGCATTCTAGGTTTCACTTCCTAAACTAAAAATGCATTACATTTGGGGTTTGTTCTTCTTCATATTAAGAAAATGAGATCCATGAGTCAGAAGGGTTCCAGATTTTCCCTGTCTTTCAAAATCTATATGTCTAATTTTGGTTCTCTTCCCATATGATTGGACTTCTTGAGAGTAAAACAGGCAGCGAAATAAACAGCACTGCAGTACTTTTTTCTTTCAGAGAATAATAAAGGTTTTGCTTAAAATATTTATTTTTATCAAATAATCTGAGAAATGCATTTGTAGCTGAAGATTTTTGTCACAACATTTCCAAGAAGCAGTCTGCTGAAACTTCTTTGTTTTTAATGAGTAAGCATAAATACACCCCGATGAAGGCTTTCTCTGGTATCACATCAGAGTTGCTTGCATTTAAATTAGTGGGTCAGCAAGAAAGGACAGTGGAACCTTTTATTAGCAGCTGACTTCTCCCAAGTCTCATTTTACATTTTTGGTTCCAGCACTATTCAACTGAAAGGAGATACTGTAGGTTAAAAAAAAAAAGGGGAGGTGAATAACAGAGACAAGGCAGCTGCCAGACATTACCTTCCACTGTGTTCTTCAAAAATACCTGTATCTTCACTGATATTATAAAGAACCATAATGTGGCATGTTTCCTTGTGAAACAGGCAGTCTTTTGTATTCTCTGGTAACAGCTTTTCATGAGCAAAGTCTACAATACAAAGTTCAGTATTTTTTTAAAGCTGTCTTAGATGAAGAGGCTGCCCATCAAGTAAGAAATAAACATAAATATCCATATACATTATATTTCTTCTGCTGAAATCATTATGGTAGTGCTGTTCTCTAAGGAAGTCCATATTTTCCCTACAGTCACTCTGTGATGTACCCGAAGACCTCAAAAGTGAATTTGGTAACATTATTATTTCTGTCAGGAATCCTTCCTATGTTGGACAGCCTGATGCTCATTCCTCATCTTTAGTGATGGTGTTCTTTGAAAAGCTGCAGGATGTCTTAATTTCTCTCAAATTTTGGTCTTGAGGGTTAATTAATGTACAAATGACATAGACATTGTGAGACCTATATAGAGAATGTATAGCCTGTTATCACATGCATCAACAAGTAAGTTTGAGATGTCATGGGCAATATCTTTCTTGCTTTCTAGCTCTAGTTCTTTCCAGCTCTAGCTGGACATTAGCGCAAATATTTTTGTTATTCTGGTAACATGGGAGAAGGTTGTTGATCATTACTATATGATGAATTACAGAGCATATACAGACTTAGACGGCTACAGTCCCTGTAGAATGCTGTATAATGAATATGGCTGATACCTTTTTAATGAGAGAGTAGAATAATAGAAAGGATTTGTTGTTAAAGCTGTGTTTTGGGGATACAATGTAAATGCTCTGCAGATGATGGCCCTAATTCATCCCCAGGATAACTCTACTGGACTCAGTTGATTTGCATGAGATTAATTTTGTACATTCTTTTGGGGAGAGGAAAAAAAAAGAAGTTGAGAATTACGTAGCTGGGAAGGTGTCCAGTTAGTATCTTATATATGAAACTTTTTTGCCAGGTTTAGGGGCTCAAGTACTTTAGTTTAATGTTGGGGAGTTAAAGAGAAATATAAAGTAGAATATAAAGTTATTGTCATGGATTGCAAATATTAATGACTTTTCAAGTTGCGTTATTAATGGCTTTTTTTCAAGTTTTGTAAACATAAAAAGGAAGCCTTTCCCTTCCTTCAATACTCTAGAACTTTTTGCTTAGACATTTTAGGTTAAGAGTGACTTGTGCTCTTCCAGATGCATGTGATTTTTTTGTTTTCTTTTTTTCTGTACTGAATCAGAGGGGTAGTGAAACCAACTCAGAAACGGTTAAGCCCCTTGTTAGGGAGAGTCAATAAGAAGAATAGATGAGAACTGTGCTGAGATCTTTAATTAAGCATGCCGCATAACAGAGGTAGAGAGGATTCAGTGACAAAGGACTGGAACAATTTGAATTAGCATTGTTTCAAAAACTTCCATGCGATATTTAAAATGAGTCAATCAAAGTTAATAGAAAATAAGAAAAAGGAGATGCATTACAATCATTAAAATCATCACAGGAGAAAACATTTGTACATCTTGCAAGTGTGAATAATTCAAATGGTAGCCTATAGAGTGAGACTTGCAGGAGTTTCTAGCAATTACATGCAGTATGAATTTTACATTTGCTGAGTACCACGTGAATAACCCAGTGATTCCAGCGAGGGTGCTTTTCCCATCTGGGTGTATGGCATCTTGGCAGGAGATGGATTTCCTGCTCTCCCTGCAGTGAATTCACTATGGCACAGGCACTTACTTCATCCTGCTGGTGCCACAAGTGTTCACAAAATCTCAGTTTCCTGATCATGAGAAACATTCAAATGCTTTATTATTTGTGTTATGATAGGGCTTTTGTGTAAAGATGGGGCTCACTCCAGTAAAGTTCCCTTGAATATCAGGGTAGTTGAGGTGTGAAAAATGGAAAGAGATCACATCAGGGAAAAGGAGTAGAAGAATCATAGCAGGAATACAGTAGTGCAGATATGTTAGTTCAGCTAGTGCTTGGAACTTGCATAGTTTCGTTTCTGTCTGCTAATCAGCAGAAGATACGAACTACTGTTGTAATGCAAGCCTTTTAAAATTAAAGACACCACAATTTAACTGCCAAAATGTGCCGTACCTCAAGATAATTAGATGCTCTGAATTTCCATAGGGTTTAGGTAAACTTAGGAAGCCATGTAAGACTTCAAAAGGACTAAATTCACTTAAAGATTTTTGACTTGTTTTTTATCATTTAATAATTAATTTAATCAGGAGAAACGTTTGTACTAGTTTATAAATATGTTGCTGCCTAAAAAATACATGTACAGAGCACCATCTAGTGCAGGCTATCACTAACATAAAAGCTTTTCTGCTCATATGTCACTTGTCTGTATTTAGCTGATTTAATTAGCTAATTTAGCTAATTTAACTATCATGTTGCAGAAAATGCCAGCCCAGTGGCTCCTGTGGCAATATAATTTTGCAATGACATGAGAGACCATGGATTGAAGATTACTTGGAATCTTTAGCAAGGACAACAAAACTGGATGCACTGAAATTCAGGTAATCATTTGTGAGAACCATATACTTGTAAGAGGAATCTGCTTATCTTCCTGCCCACCATGTTGGATAATATATCGATTAAATAATTCAATCCAATCTGTTTATAAACTAGGTTGGACACTGATTCTCACAATAGATTTAGAGATCCAAGTGCCATTTCAGTTGCCATAATTACACCATTTAGCTGCTCAGAGCCTTTGCTCAGCTTCTGCAGAACCTCTAAGCTACCCAGGTTCCTTAAGCCAGGCGTTCACAGGTATGCAAACCATGACTACCTGGCAAGATTAAAGATGTGACTGTCATTAAGAAGAGAAGAAAAGAAGAAAGTAAGGAAGCTTAGATTCTATAGGACACAGGTAAAAGAAATTTATAGACAGGTATTTACAAGTTGCTGAGGATGGATGGAAAAAAGTGAGCTACAGGGTTGTTTTTTTTGGTTTTTTTTTGTAAAGACCATAGTTTGGTTCTTCTACAAGCACACAAACATAAGAATTTGGCCCCAGGGTTGTTTAATCACTGTTTGGATATCAACATTATGTTTCTGATGCAAACTATTTAGTATTAGAGTAGGATTAAGAGGAACTGTCTTAGTTAATTGAAGATGTAGCAATGACAAGCTGAATTTCATCCTGCACTAAACCAAGGTTAAGATGGCCCTCAGGTACTTGGAAAAGATGATTTTTGGATGAACACTATGTATTCATCAAAAAATTAAACGTCAAAGAGCCACTATCACTGTCAAGTTTTACATTCTCATTGAACACGCACTTTAACTAACAGAAAATGATAACTTTTCCTTGAGCATATATTGCATGTGGATTTTGGCTGAATGCTTGAAACCTTGCCGATTTCCCAATTCTCAGACTTAGTCTGAGAAAACAGTAAGCATAAACTCATATTCATTTCAAAGTACCTCTGTAGTGGGTTGACCCTGGCTGAGGGCCAGGTGCCCACCACAGCTGCTCTATCACTCCCCTCTTTTATTAGACAGGGAAGAAAAAGTACAACGAAAAGCTTGTGGGTTGAGATAAGGACAGGGAGAGATCATTCTCTAATTATCGTCACTAGCAAAACAGACAGAACTTAGAGAGGGAATTCATCTTATTTATTACTAAGCAAAACAGAGTAGAGGAATGAGAAATAAAATCAAATCTTAAAACACCTCCCCCCACCCCTCCCATCTTCCCGGGCTCAACTTCACTCCCAGCTTCAACCTCCGCTCCCCCTCAGCGGCACAGGGGGACGGGGAGTGGGGGTTACGGTCAGTTCATCATGCGGTGTTTCTGCCGCTTCTTCCTCCTCAGGGGGAGGACTCCTCTCATCGTTCCCCTGCTCCAGCGTGGGGTCCCTCTCACAGGAGACAGTCCTTCACCAACTTCTCCAACGTGAGTCTCTCCCATGGGCTACAGTCCTTCACGAACTGCTCCAGCGTGGGCCTCTTCCACAGAGCGCAGACCTTCAGGAGCAAACTGCTCCAGCGTGGGGTCCCCCACGGGGTCACAAGTCCTGTCAGCAAACCTGCTCTGGCGTGGGCTCCTCTCTCCACGGGTCCACAGGTCCTGCCAGGAGCTTGCTCCAGCCTGGGCTTCCCACGGGGCCACAGCCTCCTTCAGGTGCTTCCACCTGCTCCAGTGTGGGGTCCTCCACGGGCTGCAGGTGGAATCTCTACACCCCCTCATCCTCCCTCCATGAGCTGCAGGGGGACAGCCTGCTTCACCATGGTCTTCACCATGGGCTGCAGGGGGATCTCTGCTCCGGCACCTGGAGCACCTCCTGCCCCTCCTTCTGCACTGACCTTGGTGTCTGCAGAGTTTCTTACATCTTCTCACTCCTCTCTCTGGCTGCAAAAGCTCTCTCTAACTGTTTTTTTTCTCTTTCTTAAATATGTTATCCCAGAGGCGCTGATTGGCTTGGCCTTGGCCAGCGGTGGGTCCGTCTTGGAGCCAGCTGGCATTGGCTCTGTCAGACACAGGGGAAGCTTCTAGCAGCTTCTCACAGAAGCCACCCCTGTAACACCCCCCTGTCCCCGCTACCAAAACCTTGCCATGCAAACCCAGTACAACCTCCTGGTTTTGAATAGCTCCAGTTTTTGCTTTCAAAGTTGACCTCTTCATAGACAATTTAAAAAAAAACAAAACAAAAAAACAAACCAAGACAGAAATAAGAAATTTTTGAAAATTTAGATAGGGAATACTTCCCTGGATACTTTTTCTGCTCTTTCTACCTCTTTTACAACTGCCAAAGAGAACCTACTACTGAAGAAAAAGCTGCATTTTCATTCTTTTTGAGCTAATGAGGAGTAAACTAAAGGAACATGTTAGGAATGTTCACAGACCTGGCAAGCTGTGGTTTCATTCCCTTTTCTGGGTATACCATTTTGCTAACAGTGAGGAGAACTAGCTTTGACAGAACAAAATGTTATACTTACTGAAAGGGTTCAAGAATTGGTGTCAGAAGTAGTGATTTTGGGAATGGTGGGAAGAGGAAGGCTCTAGCTAGGCAGTAGAGCTGAAGAGAAGTCTCCACTGGAAGGCAGTAGGTCAGATTGCAGCACATCAGCTCTGTCAATCTGTACCAGACATTCTAGGGAAAACACATGTTGTAGCATATAAGGCTCTTTTACTGCTTATGTAATTCACCTGGGCTTGTGGTTCCATTCTTTTAATGTCCAAAATGTTTTGCAAATGGAAGAAAATAGACAACTGAAAATATGAAGATGTTTCTCTTGAACTAATATTACAAAAAGATGCATTTTTGATTACACGTTGCTGGTAGCTATCATTATGTTCTTTATTAAATCATGACTGACAAAAATTTTTCCTTGATATTTCCTTGATTCTTATTCTTCTTCTGTTGGGTTATATGATTTCTATCAAATGGTATGTATTCATTTTCAGCTATTTGGGAGTTACGTTGTTCTGTCTAATGCCTGAACAAATAAACTGGTCTTTGTTCTGCTATCTTGTAAGAATAAAGACTACCTTAGAATATGTTCATACATGTTGAGGAAATAAATTAATACAAACAGGCAAGCCAGGCAGATAAAAGAATTCTCTTCCAAGCTGTACTCTCTTGTCTAGTAGCTATTTAAACTTGCCTTTTGAAAATAAAGGGTTTGTTTATTTGAGAACAACTATACGATCATTTTGAATTACAACACTTTCACATGTTTTTCATGTGGCCAAACAGATTTATTACACAAAGAAAGGCCATAGAAAGATGGCGGGAATTAAATACTGTATTTGCATATTGCTAGCAGTATGCCTCACGCTTTTCAGACCGCTAGGATATCAAAGTCCTTGTTCTGAAAAGCATTCAGTCCAAACAAACATATAAATACATTGGAAGATGTATAAAGAAAGATTTGATTCTCCTTCATTTTGCGATTTCAGTAGAGAAAGGGAGTCAAATTTTACATCAAAATATGACAAAAGTACCCTAACTCAGCTGAAATACTTCATTAGCGTTCTTGTAAGTAAATAGGACGGATTTATGCTGCAGCAAACAAAAAAATTACTGCAGATTTTATGAGCACAATCTGTACATGTTCAGAGTCTTTTTTGTGTGCTACAGATCCAACTTTGCTGTACTTAAATCCTTTGTGTCTTTCATTTAAATTATATGGAATATGATCTGTCTTGATACTCTCCAAATACATGAGCTAATCTTTCCATTTTCCTGTGAAAAACTCAAGAGTGTTTTTACAATTTCTACATAATGCCATCCATGGTTTTGCAAAGAATTAAATCCTTCTCCTCTTAGAGTAGAACAAGAATTTGAAAATCATGATGGGAAATACTGTACTTACAACATCTTTATAAACTACTCCAAAACTTCCATTGTTTTATTACCTATATACCTACAGACTTACTCATAGAGTTACACAGGAGTTAATTTTAAATTCTGTTAAAAAATTGGATAAAAATACATATCAGTTGTTCTGTTTCAATGTTGAATGCTAAATATATATATATATATGTATATAAGTATATACATACACACACATACATAGGCTGGTATGCCTTCCTGTCAGAAACAGAATTTAATTTGGTTTAACTGCTTAAACAAGGTTCCAAATAAGCAGCTGTAGAGCTATCCATTGGTTCTGTCATGCTGGGGTACAGGGATGTGCTAAAGGCTAGACATCTCTAGCAGAGTATCTACTGATACATCACAAAAAAGACTAGATTATCTAGAATACCTGCTATTACCACAAAAAGCACAGACCTCAAAACCTGTCTACTGCAGATTTTTATCAGCATCATTTTTACATGATAATGTTCTTTTTAGCTGCCTGAACCTCATTTTTTCGTCCACTTAATTCCCCTTTTTTGTTTAAGTGTAATCTTATTTATCTTATTGAGTGAGATTGTTTCATATGAACATCTCTTTTTTCCCCTAGTTGTTCTACACATCCTCTCTCTCTTATTTCGTGCAATTCTTTCAATGATTCTTGCCAAACTTTTGGGTTTGGAGGATGGAAATGGAAGGAAAAATGGCCATGCACGGCGTTATCATTCAGCTGGCCTGTATTCATATCAATGTAGTTATATATTAACTAACCATAGAACCATAGAACGGTTTGGGTTGGAAGGGACCTTAAAGATCATCTAGTTCCAATCCCCCTGCTACAGGCAGGGACACCCTCCATGAGACCAGGTTGCCCAAAGCCTCATCCAAGCTGGTCTTAAACACTTCTAGGGACAGGACATCTACGGCTTCTCTGGGCAACCTGTGCCAGTGCCTCACCACCCTCACAGTGAAGAATTTCTTCCCAATACCTAATCTAAATCTACCCGCTTTCAGTTTAAAGCCGCTACCCCTCGTCCTATCACTACATGCCCTTGTAAAAAATCCCTCTCCAGGGACTTTTTGCCAAAAGTTAGTTTCAAATATGTTAGGCTTGACTGAAACTGGCTGCCAGGTTCAAAACTTGTATTTGGACAGAGGGAGAGAAACTGGCAGTCCAACCACAAAAGCAAAATTATTTTAGGAAAGCAGGGATATAGAAGTACTCAAGTTTGGCTCAGATCCATGTGTTATTTAAAATCTTAATTTGCATCTGCTCAGCAGAAATGGATTACATTTCATCAGATAGCTTTCTAGAGAGTGTTCCTATCTTCTCCATGGCAGCAAGCACTAATTAGCGATTCTTATTATTACAGCGTGTTAGAGTCTATTGTGGTGCTAGGCACAAAAGCCGGGGTAGGCAGTGTCTCTCTTACAATTTTTCTTACACAAGAAAAATGTGGATCTGCAGCTTGAGAAGGGGAAAAGCCCAGGGAGCCAAGACAGAGACATAGGAAAAGGAGAAGATAACAGGCTTAGAAACAGAACCACTTTGAAGTGACTGAACAGGACATTCGAATTTGGAGAGTTGTGGAGTCTAACAGATACATAAAGAAAGTAAAGATTTATAGAGTTAAGCACTAAGAACCTCTAAAATGCCAGATTTTAGTTGCACATGAAATACACTTCCCTCTACACATGCATTATGATAGTCTATGTTCAAAGCATAGCTCACAATAAAATTAGTTGCAGCTTTTGTTATTTAGCCTTTTGGTAAACTCCACATATCAATATATTAAAGTCCAGGTTTTGTTACCAAATGTTACCAAAAAAAAAAGAAAGACGTAATGATTACCAAGAAGAAGAAAGGCATAATTACTGACTATCTAAAAATATTAGATTGAAATTAAGTGACCAGCCCTACAAATGCTTCAGCAACATCAGACAATCCACTCCTGCATGCTGGGTTCAATGGATTCTAGCCTGGTAGCATTCCTTCTCTTCCTTCAGTTCCCTGCCTTGTTCTTTATACTTTTTATGTATGCTACGTACACAACACAGGCAACAAATACATCAGAGGAATTTACAGGCAACTCACTTCTAAAGCCTTGAATCATTCCAAAGAAAGTATGTTCCATCCACTGATGGAACCAGCCTTACACTTCTATTTAAATGGTTTTTTGTTGTAATACGTACAATTCATTTTCATTTTTGCGACAACACAGTGACAATACTGTTTTTTAAAAGGTGAAAGGATTTGTAGTTACTGCAGAAGTTAATTCTCCATGTTGATGAAATGTCCTTATTCCAAGGTGAATGCCTGTCTTTTTAAAAAAATCCTGTACACATATTAGCACTAGTATTTGTATCTACAGATTCATAGGCCAGATTGTCTTCTCATTTACATCTCATAAAATTACTGGTTGCAGAGGAATTTTCCCATACTTATGTATGTATAGATGAGAAGCAAAAATCTGCCCATCTGTTTTAATTTGGATTGATTTGCTAAAATATTAACTAGATAAATCGTCTTAATAAAATACTTAAACAATATTAGGTTCAAAGTCTTCTGGTCTGACCTTCATGACAACGGATTTCAGAGAATACCACCACCCATGCCAAGTGTACCAAACAATCCCGTTGTCTGTCTTTGCAGTATAGGGGCCTTTGTAGTACAAACCGTTCAAGTTGGCAGAGTGACACCTGGTGGAAAAGTAAAGAAAAACAGAAATAAGCCCTCCTGTCGAAAAGTTGCAAGCATTTGTAGTTTCTGTGAGAGTCAAAAATTTGGCCATGCTGACAACAGCCCACTTTGACAGCTGCAAAAAAATTGCATTGGTGGACTTCAGTGTGCCTAAATAATAACAGTTTGATAAGGGCAAAACTGCTCTTAGCATCTTCGAAACAAAAGGGGTTTTTGTTCTTTCCACATGGTTCTGACATTACTAGCTCTCTGAGTTTTACCTGCTGATCTGTTTCAGTGGAGAATTATTCCACAATTGTTCAGGTCATGGGTGGCAGCAGGGCCTACACCAAGCAAAACTTTGGGAAAGAAATACTGTGCTGCTTTTTGTTGTTCTAGAGTAGCCCCTCCTAAGTTCTGCAGTTACCCCACAGGGTGTTTCGTACGACAAAACCTGAATACCACCATCGGTTTGCCTATTGTGGACTTCTGTTTACAAATAGATTAAACCTGACAGCCAGTTAAACATATGTATACCAATTCACTGGACGATTGAGCTGGCATTTTATTTGACTATACGAAGTACATTCTTTTTTGGGTTCTTTAACACACGGAAGCAGAAGCAGAAATGGTGTTACAGTTTATTAAATATAGTGGTTAAAACAAACAAACAAACAAACAAACAAAACCATAGCAAAACCCAAAAGGCTTGAATAGATCCCAGCACATACTTCAACAACCTTCATACTCATTTTATTTCTACAAGAAAGAAGTTTAGAACCTTATGTGACCATATGGAGAGCAAATCAGTTGTTTCTTCTGTAGCACATTGTAATGAATCAGCTTGGTTTATCTGCCAATTCAGTATTTTGTTGTAAGTGCTGTTAATATCTAGCTGTCAAACACCATGATGGATTTCAAAAGCAGACTCCAGAAAATATGCAAGCAGAAAACAGTCCAAATGAACCTTATGGATATTATTACTAGCAAATCTTAGTCTCTTTGGCTTTGCTTACACTTACATTAACAATAGTTTTTGAGAACTGAAATGCAAACTGTGATAAAAGCCTCATAGGAAAATTCTCACGTGTATATGCTTATTCATTGCTTACAGTTTTTAAGCTCAATTTTGCTAATGTGTTGGTTGAAAGCTTATAAACTGCAGATATCAAAAGTGACTTTGTTTTCGAGAATGGCAAACTTGTATCAGAGCTGACATTATATTTCTAGCCATACAAATTTAGTGTTGAGCAGGCACTCTCTCTACTTTGAATCAAAACACAGATTTCAGTAGAGGAATTGTAATTGCTAAGAGGTATCTAGATCAACCGAACCCCTTCTTGTACTTCCTTTGCTGGAAGAAGGCAAAACATCATTTTGTCAACAGCAATAGGAGCTAGTAACAAGTCTTAATTAGTGCTGGGAGGCACTAACAGCAAAAACCCACAGTATTCTGTAAGCAATATTCTGGATGCTGTATGAAGTAACTGGACATACTAAAGAAACAACTGGCATGTGATTATTGATATGATATTCTGAAGCAACACTCATGATTCAGAAGTCAATAAATACCTTAAAGTTAGCCTATATTCCTCCTTTCTTTCTGATAGGCTAATTTTTAAAGTAAAAAACTGCACTGCAATAGTTTCTAAAGTACAGTCAACTCTCAATTATCTGTGGACATTTTATCTGAATTATGTATTAACTGTATCACAGATGCAGAGAGATGGAGTTGTTTCCCTGAGAACTGTTTTAATTCTGCCTGGACTTACTGACTCCTGTATAGCCCCACATGGATGTAGCTATGCTGTCTCCAGGATGATTGCTGAGGCAGGAAGTCTGCATTAGTGAGATCTGTGACCCCACCTTGATGCCTGGCAGATCCACTGTGATCATCCATGCATGGTATAACTAAAACTGGAAGTGCTGGGGAGAGAATAAGCTCATGTCCAACAAGACTCGTTAGCTCTTCTTTTACCAATTATGAACCTACTGACCATTGCAATGCCCTGGATGCAGGAAAGCTTATGACCTGGGTGTAGGACCAGAGTGAACCCAGCTCTGTGGATTTGCATCCAAGCTGAGTATCTCTTCTAGAGTTTTGCTTACAAAAGAATGCAGAGAGACATTTTTCTGCAGAAGTCCAGGATAACATGTGCTGAGCTGTAGCAAGACCAGTGGCTTTAAACTAGATCTAAGCAACTTCCATGTGGCCTTACTTGTGTCACATCCCTTGGTACTCATATTATCTGGGTGTTTCTGTATTTCATTAGTTCACATAGCATAGAGCTGGCTATAAAAAATTCCTTCATAGCTGGGAGCTCCTATACAAACCAGCCAAGAGCACTAATTCCTTCTATGTTTGCTAATCTGTGCATGATGAATATGTGTTCTGAGTGCTTTCCTTTCTCTGCCAGTACTGTTCTTTTGGGTAGGATTTAAGGATACTGAAATTTTCTAGTATTTTGCAGTATTCAGTTTTGTTAGGTTTAACATAAAAAAGTCAGTAGCAATGCAGTGGAATAACACTATTAGTAACTCATTTTCATTATCCAGATAGACAGTCACTTTAAGAGCATGAGCTACACAGCCATAATAGGAACTAGCCTGGTAGAAGTCAGCTATCTTTAGTAGTTACGTAGCACCAACTACGTATTAATTAAGGTATTAATAACTGTCAAGTTTGGCCATACAGCTACTTTTGCAAGAGTACTTCCAGACCAATCCAATATTAAAAAAAAAAAGTTTTTAAAAGACAAAGAACGTATGCACTTGACTTGGTTATTCACTCTCAATGAACTCCATGGCATGGTATCAGAGTTTTACGTTACTTGAGGTCTAGATATTCCTCTAAATCCACAAAAGTTCTGATTTCACAGGAAAAGGATCTCCAACACAGTTGCCTTTCCTTTTTATATCTTAGCTTTCATGAGAACTGCAAAAAAACTTTGTCTACATGTGATTTTTTTCCATATGTCTCAAACATTCTGCTGACCTACTATCTGTGCAAATATATTAAAATATATTAAAATAAGTAATTAATTGTGAAACATTGAGTTAATAGCTACATTATATCAGCTAAGGTGGTCACAGACTACGTATGGAAACAGAATTTGGAAAATGAGGAGTTAAAAAACAGAAACAAAGGATGACACAACAGAGAGATGGAGTTGATCCAACCTGGCAGCTGTTGCCAAGTGAGCTGAGATCACAGTGAAAGAGTAGTATGCTTCCCTGAGTTGTATTTTAAACCTCTCTATTACACAGCTAGATTACACAGTTTCTCTTCATGGCTATATTCATCTAATTAATTAAGGGAAAGAACATAGCTGCCTATACAGACAGTGCTAAGGCTACCAGTTTTATCCTTTCTTTTTGAATTGATATTCTATATGTAAGTAGGATTTAAAAAAATCTTTTACTGAACTCTGTTTAAAAAAGTCTTCCTATCAGTCCAGCCATACTCACTGACAGAAGCTGAGTGGACTCATTCCCATCTTGATATAGAAGGAATAACAAGAGTGAGATGCTGTGAACTGAAGTGAGAAAAATGAGGCTTAATAACCTGGCACTAGCTTAACTTGTCAGATATCTGCAGTACTGCCACATCTGGTCTAGTGCAATGCACCAGAAATGCAAGAATGAAGTACAACAGGGATACGTCTGCAAAATCTACATGACCTACTTGTGTAAGAACTGGTTACCTTAAAGGGGCAGAATTACCTTCTTACTGTCTGATAACAAAGACAACCAAAGCCTATGGCAAATACCATTATCACAGACCAGCTTGAGCTGTGCCATAGGTGCTGTCCCTTCGAAGGTGAGTCTCAATCTTACCAGCACTGAGATGTCTGGTAGGGGTCAAGGGCAGATTGCAAATATAATAAACAATGCCAATCCCATCTTCTACCATATGTTATTATTGTATGAATACACATGAAGCAGAATAGTTGACAACACTAATATAAAATCAAAATACCTGTTAAACCACCAGCCAGCCTTTTCCTCTTCAGCACAGTTCCCTTCATAGTTGTCATTATCCCTGTCTCTAGTACTGAATTTCATTCCTCGATGATCAGCCCACCATTTTACTTCAGGATGAAATCCACCAGCAAGGGAATCACCAGCTGTACCAGAGTACTCACCACAGCTCATCTCATAAGAATGCTAATGAAAAATGTGAAGAAAAAAAAAAATCCAATATGTCTTTAACTTTTACCATGTCTGAGAGTGAAACCACAAAGAGGAAATTAATCTGTTCCATTTGCTACTATTTTTAAGCTCAGAAACATCATGCCATTTAACCACCGTGTACTACATAATGAAGGGGTGTAAAGATGCTTACCGGGGGTAAAATTTGTCAATAACCTTATGTATAAATGACGTAATAAAAACAATTATAGAGTTACTTTGCAGTATATATTACCAATCAGAATATAATGTTCCATTATTGTTGGTAATATCAACAAAATTAGAAAAACTGCTTTTATCCATGGCTGCTAAACCAAATGATTCATACATCTTACAGAAAGTGTGAAACTGCTGTATCAATGTAAACCATTATTATTACATATTTGAAAATTCCAAGCATTTGTAAGAAAGAAAATATGATAATAAGGTTCTAAACAAACCTTTATGAAAATTAGGGAACTTGTATGTTTATTGTCTGTCTACAGAATCTACATTTTCATTAAAACCTCCAGTCATTATTCAATATTTTATTACCTCTTCACCTGCAACTCTGAATCTTGCATATTGTGCAAAACGCCGTTCTCCTTCAAAATCAGTTAGATCAATTCTTAAAGTATAGTTCCCTTAAGAAATAACAACACAAATTATTTTGGTTAAAATAGCCTATCTATCTCACTACTTTTCAGAACAGAGTATTATACTAGAAGATTAAAATACTATACTTTTATCATGAATCTCATCTCTATCATCACAGCATATTTTATGGGAGTTTATCTTCTTTATGCATATTAAAGCATATCTTCCTATTCTTTGTCTTTATTCACCTGATTAAGCTTAGAAAAAAATTAGAATTATTCCAATACAGATTTTCAAGTGTAGACAAAAAATCTCTAAAAAAATGGCCCTATGGACTTTATATTTTAGTAAGTTATTTGAGGTGGTAATGAAAGGATAGTGAGAATCAATCAATAAGTGTACACCTAAGAAAATTAGATTTTTATACTTTGAAGATAAAAGTTATACTAGGACCACATCCTGTTTGCATTGATTTCCATATGAATTAGCTGGCTAAGTTAATGGGTAAGTTTTGTGTATGCAGCATTTTACTGCAAAGCAGAAGTTTTCTTAGATTGAGTGACCATTAGAAAGATGGAAATAGCTTTCTAAGACTAGCCTAATCAACAGGACAGGCCTAGATTTACCTTCATGTAATAGCCTATGAAGCCATGTAAAGCCCTGACTAAATGAACTGGTACTCTGGACTGTTAGTGATACTGACTGTGAAATGGGTAGAGACAATTATTTTAAGGTATACTCCTATCTACTGTTGCAGGGGCTCCCTGCATGCCACTGGCCTCACAACAGTTTTGAACCTTTTGTTAGAAAACATATATTCAAATGTGTTTTGTTCTGAAACTTGGAAAAGTCTATGCAGACTAACAACAGAACTCAGGATTTATGCTAACAAAAAGGGTAACAAAAAATGGCCTGGAAAGAGCAAAGAAACAGAAACAATAGAAGACTATTGTTACAATACAAATCTTACCTTGATTAGTCAAATAATGAAGATTTTTATTTCCAAGCCAATATTCACCATTTGTCAAAAGAAAATTTCCAAAGCCTTCTTCATAGTCATTCCAGACTCTGAAAAGAGTATAAAATACTAATTTATCAAAAAAGCAAGTTTGCTTGGATGTTTATTTTATCATACACTCATAGATCACAGAATAATTCAATTTGGAAGGAACCTCAGGAGGTAATCTAGTCCAACTTCCTGCTCAAGGCAGGGCTAGCCATGAGATCAGACCAGGTTGCTCAGGGCTTGTCCAGTCAGGTCTTGAAAACCTCCAAGGATGGAGACTGCATATCCACTTCGGGCAACCTGCTGACTGTTCTCATGGGGAAAATTTTTTCCTTATATCCAGTCTGAACTTCTCTTGTTTCAACTTATGTACTTAGTTTCTCATCCTCCCGCCAGACACCACTGTGAAGAACTCTCAGACTGTTCTGTTTTCTTAGAGACCTCCTTGTAGGTACAGGCAGGCTACTGTTAGGTTCTGCTGAAGCCATCTCTTCTCCAAGCTAAACAAGCCTTAGCCTGTCCTCACAGGGCAAGTGCTCTAGCCCTTGATCATCTTGGTAGTCCTCTGCTGAGCTCTTTGTAGGTTCATTATATATTGGAACAATAATAAACAAATATTTTACACTTTATTATCTTATTTACATTGTTGATATTCACAGAACTATTTCTATTTCTTACATGTGAAAGGCTGAATCCCACACTACACTGGTCACTGAATCCCAGTCCAAAGAGTAGTCCGAAGAGGTACATTCAAAGTGGTTTAAGATTAACAGATTAACAGAAGAAAACACATTAGCTCAGGCCAATCTCTGATATAGCACTATTTACCTGAAGTGAAAACATTTTTCCTGGTTAAATCCAGGGGATCTAAGTGAGAATGTAGGTCTATCACAAGCATTGTTTCTTTATTTTCTGTGATTTGATTAAGCTGTGAAACTTCTGCAGCTGGATATATAATTTTGTAAATTGAGGTATTAGCCAGCTGTTTCCAGCTTTGACTTACTGACTGATTCTAACAATTTTTGAACTCATACTAGTGCATAGTTTCAAGAATTAATGTGTATACTGAAAGCATTGAATGTTTTCCCTGTCTACAGTAGCTTTGAAACACTTTCTCAATGGTTTTGGTTTCATGACATATTCTAACAGGGAAAAAATATGATCTATTTCCTTGATGAGAAGCAACTATACTTCAACCAATGGGTGAAAGTATTAGGCTGTGGACAGGCAGTCATGAGAGAAAGCAGCCTCTGTCATTTAAGTAGCTGGTAGTCTCTGGCAAGGAAGAACAATGGGTGGTGTGTGGTGGTAACAACTGTAAACTGCTGCAGATCGCTTCTGTAGCTTGTCTGACAATATTTTATAAAATAAGAATAGCAAAGTTTTCTTGGCTGGATTGCAGTTTTTCATCCTCTCTGGGGATCACTTCTCTATTTCATAAGGGTATTGTAAAGTTATTTACAGTAATTATAAACATAGGTAAGACACAAATCCACAGAAGGATGCAGATATATGAAAAGCAAATTGGACAAACTGAGGGTTCTAAAAACCTTCTTGTTGCTTCTAATACCTGTAAATATTTTGGGGCTTTTGTATTCAAGTCTCACAGCACCAAAAATTTCACTTCTGGACATTTCCCAGAAATGCTTGAGTCTTGGCAAAAGCAAGGAGGTTAGGAGTCCACAGATCAAGTTTTCACCCATCTTATCTTTCTTAAAGGCATTTTACTATGAGCTACAAATTACTCTGTGGTCATTTTCTCTCATACTTGTTTGCTGATGGTATTTCTGTTCAAGCAGATTGCTTACATTTTTACTTTTTTAGACTTTTACTATTTGCAAAAGACAAGGTAGTCATTTACGTGCCATTAAGAGTTATTGCTCCAACAATTGTTAATGCATTTGACATTGAAGTGTCCTCATGTAAAATGTACAAGCTGTCAGAAAAAGACTAGAAGAGATGTCTCCCAGAAGAGAGCCTGAGCCAGAAGTGGTATCTCATCTGAAGGCTCTCCCACAGGATAACCATTCCTCCCTTTTACCTGAGATAACAACTTATTCGTATAATTCTAAAGTTAAGATTTAACTTAGCTCCATCTGGTTTAATGTTTCTCCACTTTGTTTCCAATTTTAATGTCTAAGTCTAGTACCTACCTATCAAAATTCTGGCTGCCATC
Organism: Balearica regulorum gibbericeps; assembly: GCF_011004875.1. NCBI lineage: Eukaryota > Metazoa > Chordata > Aves > Gruiformes > Gruidae > Balearica > Balearica regulorum. The sequence continues at coordinate 49,136,784 of NC_046187.1, read as the reverse complement.
AGAACGTCTCTGAAAAACAGTCCAGCCACCCCCTTCAGACATGTCACAGAAGGCAAGGAATTCAGTAGGACTCTGGATAGGTTTCATCTTATAAAATCCACTTTGCTTATGGCCATCATTGTAGATTTCCGCACAATCTGTTCACAAAACATTCATTGGACAGGTTTTTTTAGTCTTATACTTACTGGCAAAATCAGAAATCAAGTCAATAACAGGAATCAAGTAATGTCATAGAAGAGTCATGTGTAAACCAGGCTAATACAAAGGCAATACCCCTGCAAACACATTTTTATGACTTTTCCACACTTTTTTTGTGTATTTGTGTTGCTTTAAAACCTTATTGAGCTGTAATTATTTTGGCATTTATTTAAAAGAATCTTTTTTCCACCATAAAATAGTATCATTTTGTTTTCATTTGACTAGCAAAATAATTCCTCTGGTTTAAGTGGTGTCACTTTTAATCTACAATGGTATAATCCACATTGGAATCCTGTTACAATCATATAACTTCTCTACATATAAAATGTATCGCAACCTTTAAAAACAAACATTGTACTTCTGTGTCCATAAAGTCCACAGGAGAACTGCCAAAACCAAGAGTATGGAATCACCACTGTTAGAAAAGGGAAATAATTGCTGGACCTGATACTCTTGCAACAACAGGTACAAAAATACATAGAAGACTACCTCCAAAAAGTGCAATGTATGTGTAAAATGATACCACTTCTGATTGATACCATTTACAGTCTGGTCTCTGTTTGTGTTAATGACTAATCAGCATTTACAGCAATGACAAAATTCAGAGTTCATGAAAATATAACAGCAATGTAATTGTATAATCTTATCTTTTTTCCTCTAGGAGTTAAGAAATGAGTTCTTTGTTTATATGTAATCTACCATCAAGCAGTCATACAGGAAAGACGTATAATTTTCAACATTCCTGTTTTTCCTGGCAAAGGTAGGGCTGATTAACTGTAAGATTTTCCCTGAAACATTTATGAACATGTTGGCTTAACTTCCAGGCCAGTTTAGAACCTTCTGAACTATTATGTTTCTTCTCAGTGAAAGTGTCAGTGAAGATTAGACATAGAAAATAAACACTTTATACTGAAAACAAATCACCATGCCAGGACTTGAATAAACTTTAATAGAAAACATAATTTAAATAACAGCTAAGTTGTCTTTCTAGAGAATGTTTGACTGGCTTATAGAAAATAGCTTTTCTTGTCCATTATTTTCTTAGTAGGTTAGCAAAACATGTAAGTATATTTTAATTTTTAGCAGGTGTATATAGTGTGGAATTTCTCCCTCACTATCTAACCCCAAATTATCCGGTTCTGTTGACATTCAAATGCTACATCAGTTTGAATGAAATAATGCAGTATCAACAAGGAAAAACATTTTCCAAGCTATGAGGAAAGTGAAAAAATAATGGAAAAAAAATAATCAGAAACCAGAACAACTTAGATCTGTTATTTAGAATCACATTTTAAGAAAATAAACTGAGGCATATGCTAAGAAAAGGACAAATACCTTTCAGCTACATGTGGTTTTAATAATCTTTTCCAGTAACTAATGAATCAGCCATAATAATTTAAAAAAGTATTCCAGAATGCTGAATACATAAATAAATATACAGCTAAAATTTAAAGTCAGATTTACAACTGCTTTGAATTTCATTTTAATGGTGCTTTATTATATTCGATGCTTTGTTATATGTTGTGATTTCTTCCAGAAGCACAAACACTACAAGTATATTCAAACAAGGCTATTAAAAGTTACAGTTTAGACTGGACATCTAGAAATGAACACTATCCAAGAATCAGACCCCCAAACTGGATTTTCAATCCAACTGTTTTTCTGGATGGTGTTTTATTATTTTAAGTTTGGGCCTCACTCCAGCTATTACGGGCTAACACACTTAGCCTTCTCCCACTGCAGAGGGACCAGATCACCACCAGAATGCTGGTTAGATTACAAAAACAACTTAAACCCAGTGTTTTAGAAGCTGTGATGTCCTGAGATGAACCTAACTCAGTCAAAATGGTGCAACATAGAGAATATTATCAAAGTGAGATGCAGATGTCTTTATGCCAGGCTTATGTGTGTAAATATGGTTGTCAGGGACTTCACAGATTGGAACAGAGTCAGTGTGTGGTTGTAACCCACGTGACCCTGTGAATGTGTGAATGTGAACTGACCCTGTGGGTTGGAACTGTTTGAGATTAGTGAAAGAAGGGTGTTTAGAAATCTGTAACTGTTTATTAACATTTTGTAAATGTCTGTTATTGGCTTTTATCTGCTGTATTGCTGATATTTATTCTGAATTTATTGTTCACTGATTGTTTTTTAATTATGTGCTATTAATAAATTAATAACTCAATAAACTGCTTTGATCCTGATTTGATTTACATCATGTGAGATTAACAATTTTTCCCTACGGCACCAGGCCTAGGTAAAAGCTGAACACTGTGTTTTAAACAAACAGTTTTCTATGAGCTTTTAAAACAATAAGTCAATGGGCCCAATTGTGCTAAAGCTTCTGGGTATCATTACAATGAATGGAAATGAAAAGAACAGCTTCATTTCTAACCTGAATACTGTCTTTTTCCTCCCAAGTCAATGACACTGTTTTCATCTCCTCTGTCACTGTACTGAATCTCTTTCTTCTCTAAAAGCTGTACAATTTTTAACTGCTGCTGTTTCACACGATGTTCTAGAAGCCTCACCTGGCCCTGAAGTCGTATCTGCTCTTGAAAACAGTTCTGTGGATCCTAGAGAGGGAAACATACACTATTGTAAAACCAACAAATTTTTGTCACGTTTAACATGTGACACAAGAAACCAAACAAAGCACAAATAAAATTTAACTTGAATAAAACATTTTGGTTACAATTTCCTACAGACACTATGGTGACTTCCACCTCAATTGCTACCTCTATTTAAAATTATTTTGTATAATACAGAGTGTCCAAACATACATCTGCTTTGCAAAGAGACCTTCTCTTTAGTGGCTATAACTACCACCTCTCACTGCGAACATGCAGAGGGGACTTTAGGGAAAAACACTGTAGTACAGACCCTATCATAAAGATTGGTTACTCTCTGTCGTCTGCCATGTACGTAGATTTACTATCCAGTGAGGCCTGCTTCACATTGTGAAGGTTCTAAAATTCCAGAGTTTTAAAGAAATACAGTCCACAGTGATATGTTTTCAACTTCATTGTGCATTTTTCAAATGCTTTTAGATTACACACTTCTTATGATAAGAATCTTAACATTGCCAACATAAATATTGTAAAGTTTCAAGCTCATTTTTGGCATGCTAAAATAAATAGTCCCTAAGAAGCTGTGAGTATGCATGAAAAATAAAAGTCAAAAACTTTAAGTCAACATTGTGCTGCGACTTGTACACGTAATTTTCCCATGGAGAATGGGTGAAAAATGTGGTGATTCTGATATGGCAATACCTAGCACTTATTTCACCCTGGTGCAAATACTGATACGTGACAAGAGAGCTGGAATAACTGTTCCAAATTCTGACATGCTGAATGTACACAGAGCAATAAATAATTATTTTTGATTAATGACTATGGTAAAATAGCCAAAGTGAACAGAATCCAATCTAGGGAGCTTAAATGAAAACAGCCTGTACAGTTTCAAATAGATATTAAAGAAATTTGATTTCAACATAGGGAAAAAAGCCTGTGGGATTTTATGATACATTTTACAAATGTGATGTGAAGTTCTGCATCAGTAACATTGTGTCTGCATTTTTATATGAGCAAACAGAGTTTAGTAGCTATGGTGCTTGCACGAGAGCACAACTAGCACTGTAAAAGGAAAATCAGAGGGCAACCTTTTGGAAATCTGATATGCAAGATCAAATAGTAGTTCTAAACTGGTGCAACCTTATTCACAGAGCAACATTATTTACATGAGCTAAGGATGTACATTTGCTATCCATATGGAAGAGATGATATGTTAGAACATTGCCCTATCAAACTGAACTACAGAGAGATCTGAAGTAGCATACTGATGTGGACCTCCACTGGCATCCAGTTACTTTCATTTCTATCAGCTCAGGCTTCACCTATTTTCCATGAACACTCCCACCAAAATGTTTCTTGTCACTTTCTTGCCGCAGTGATTTTTTTTCTTCTATCTGAAAAGCTGATACCATTCTGTAAGTTTCTATGTAGCACAAACATGGTTCTGGTTAGACTTCCTTGCAGTACCATTCACCACAACTCCAAGAGTAAACTTCGTGAATTAAACTAACAGTATTAATTAGAATGTGCATTTTATGACTGTACTACATACAGATTTTTTTCATAATTAATTTGTGGTACTAGTTAAAAAGCAGAGGAACTTCTGCTACTGTCAAGGAACATCTATATAAACTGTGTCCTGTTATTTCTACAATCTACAACCTGTTATTTCTGATTGATAGAAATAAGTGCTGCAGATCTCCAGGCCCCTTTTCTTTTTTATTAGACAGGATGCAATTCACTTTCAACAGACAAGTGAATTAGAGATGTTTCAAGAGAGTATTTGAAGATAAAAGAATCTATGTCCATGAGTTCAGTAAATGGTTCCTAGCCATCATGTTCCATTTGTCTGCAATATTTAGTCACACTGAAAAATTTTATTATCAGGCATGCTAACTTTGCAGAGCAATCGTGAATATAGGCCTCTGCTTTAAGTATTTCTGAAGTGTATCAGATGCTTCCTTTAATTCACACTTAACTGCCATCTTATATACATAGTGGAATAAAAGAATGAGGAATGTACATGTGGCAGGACTAGGAAGTTTGTCAAGAGGAAAAGGTTCAGCTGGCTCCCCGGGTTTGGGCTGCCCATGTCAGGCTGCTTGGACAGCAGGGGTGTCTGCAGACTCCAACCGTCCACTTGCTACTAGGTCCTGAGAAGCCATTAAGATGCTTGACCACAAGGAGGAGCTGTAAAGTGAGAGGCTTGTTTACCGAACACTAGTATTTTTAGAGGAATAAACAAAGCAGCCAATGACCTAATATCCCTAGAGTCCTATCTTATTTAAGAATACTCCCTTGAAAATATTTTTCAGTTGTTGAAAGTCATACAAGATCCCTAGCATTCTCTCCTTTTCTTCTAGCAGGAAAAAAGAGAAGAAAATACTTAAAATATATGCACATACAGAGACAAACTTGCTACAGTGGCTTAGAGGGATGTTATTTGACCATAAGCACTGGTTAATGTGTGACATGTTGCATAGTACAAAGAAAGGATGCGCTATTATGCAGTCTTTCCAGGGTGGTTGTCTCAACTGGTATCTACAGGTTCATATAAATCCTTCACAAAAGCTGAGTTGAATTGGGAAATTCAGAAGAGGCTTCCTTGACAGGTCTCTGCAAATTCTCAGACTAGTCATGAGTGCATACAGAAAATTATGGAGAAGCAGAGAGCTGCATAGGTGAGTTGAGGAAGAGTGAATAAATAATTAATATTTCCAGGCTTACTCTGACAAGCTAATGCTAGTTACAGAAGTAAAGCTGTCAAAAAACCCTATGTTAACAGTCAGACCAAAAATTAATCCTAATCATATTGTTAAGAGTGATAAAGAAGCCACCACGCCATACTTACCAGTTTTAACTACAACATTTGTTTATTGAGAAGGTTAGCCTCTATCAGTCTTAACTCAGTACTTGCAACCTTGGAGAACATGGTAAAATACCTTAGGAAGGATCTGGGTGACCCTGGAAATGGTGGCCACTGTGATCAGGCCCTTGCAATTTCATAGGAAAGCCTTCAGGTGGGTAGTCTCTAACACGTGGCAAGGTCTGAGCCACCAAGAGCTACTTTCAGTTCTGGAGAGAGCATGAGACTGCGTGTTTGAGGAGAGACAGCTACAGGCAGCTAAGTGTATTCCTTTCACGTGTAGTGAAAATGCATCTATCACTTCACCTAAAAGCCATTCTCCTACTGTGATTAAATTACACATGAAAAGTACAGAACTTCTCAAAAACATTATCATACCTTAGAAAAACTTGGTATCTAAATTCAGTATGATGCTACTTCACATACGACCACAAAATGTCCTTTCTTTTGAATGAAATTAAACACAAGTCTGCAACAGGCTCTGTCTCTAAATATTACTACCTTTGTATTTTAAATGCATCTTTTCTTTTTGTTTACTTAAAAATTGTGAATTAATTCATGAAAATTAAAAACTAACACTGAGCTGATTCTCATTTGCTTTACAGACAATACACTTATTATGAAGTGAACTAATATATCTACATTACACATAGAAATTTCCTGATGAAAAGGATTTAAGCTCACAGTGCTGGTAATTAGTAAATGACAATAAAGAAATCACCAGCCATACTGAATAACTACACCATAAGAAAGAAATGGCTGAGCAAGAAATAGAGTTTTGAAAATAACCTACAGATGAAAAGTACTGGCATCTGATACTTTGCTTTCTCTCCCTGACCCCCACCTCCTCATTGGCATCTCTTTCTGTCAACTCCAGACAAATCCCATTACATTTAGCTGCTGAACAGCAAAATCACAATTCTCATATTTGGAGTTCCACACCTGTTTTTCCCACGCGACAATAACAAGTTAGCTGTGTAACTTCAAGGTGGATCAATGTGAGTTTTAGATCTGCAGGTTAACAGACTGTTCTTTTAATGTACTACTACACTTTTTCATAAGGATAACTGTTTTAAAATCACTGGAATTAAATCAGTGCACAGCTAGACTAATCTAGAAGCAAAATGTAACCTAGGGTTGTAAGAGTCTGCAGCTATAACATATTGCTATTCCTTTCATTAGATATGGACCAAAGTTACACTTTTACAATGTTCAAATACTCAAAAAAATGTGAATCTGATTGTTACTGTCTCCAGTGGACAGTAGTGCCCACTGATTGAAACCAGACTGAACACAACCTGTTCTATCTGCTTCGGTGAAGCAACTGTTTCTACTACACACTGAGAAGCAATTATCTAACAACTGCTGACAGCTCTGCTCTTGGCCATGTGGTCCCATATTTAACCAGCTGCTGCAATTAATGTGCATTCACAATCTTTATTTCATTATTGTGTGAATTATTTAGCAACTAGTGACCTGCCATTAAAATCGATGCTATAAATTAGAATACTTTATGAAAACTATAAAAATACAAAATTTTTAATTGAGGTGTTATTATTTCCTATATTTTTAGAATTTAAATGAGGTCCAAAAAATCTCTATTGAGATTAGTGTATTAATGAGATTAAAATGTGAAAACTCAGAGATAAATTTCAGAATGTTCCCAGTTTTTAGTCACAGGGTCAGCTAAAGCCCATAATATTCCAAATGAAAAATCAAAAGAAAGCAAACGCATTTCATTGTAATGCCTTTTTCTCAGTAGGCTTTATAAAAATTGGTAAAATTTTTCTTCACTGAGTAAAAGTCATTACAGAGGCAGGTACTTCCTTTTCTGCCCCTACAGAGCTACTTCTCTGAACAAAAGGCTTCCATAAAAGATAATGTAAGCCACAAACAATGATGCTCACCTAGTTGTAAATTCAGCAACCACTTCCACATAGGCAATTATGAATCAACAATTCAATCTCCCAGTTCCCTGCTAGTTGGGACCTGAATATCAAACTATGAAGGACAGCCAAAAAAGGCAGTACAGGACTGGTGAGGTTAGAAGTATTTTAAGCAGTGGAGTAAGCGTGTGCGTGTTAGGGTTTTTGTTGGAGAGGCAGAATACATAGCAGGTTTGGGGAGCTAGAAGTGAAGGAGCTTTGACCATTGTTTCTGAATGTGAATTATAACATAGTAACATGGGAACAAGTAAGAATAAGAAGCTGTGGATATTAGTTGAGAAAAAGTTGTATGGCAAGTGGACAAGGTAGAAAAGCATAGAAACATTCTTCATCTTGAGTGTCAATGACCAGAAACACTGCTTCTGTAGCCACTGCTTTACGAGTTCCTGGGTTTTGCCTTTCTGTAAGTATGCTGCTCAAAACTAAAGGTGTTATTCTGATTTAGCATTATCCCTGAATGGTAGTATAACTGGCTTGTGTGCCTTGTGTACAATGTGCCTGTTAATGCATCGTGTGATACCTTTTTTAGCAAAGATATTCTATCACCTCCTATTTCATGTCAGATCCAGTAACAAACTGACTGGATGACTTTCTTCAGTGCTACTGCCCAGTCATTTATCTCCCATTGTATATGTATGCATTTGTTTCCTCTTTCATTATCGGAAACTTGTCCCCACTGAACATTATTTGAGGTTATTTCCTTAGTCTTTCAGTTTTGTTCTGTATGCTAATCTTTTCCATCAAATGTCTGCCATCTCATGTAGCTGAGATGATACATTGTAAGCATAAGGTATGAAATATTTAGAAGAAACTCTATAGGCAAATTTAATTACTAGAACTTACAGAGCTGCCAATGGCATCCATCATGCTAGCTGCAAGGACAAAATCAATCATTATCAAAATCTTCATTCTTTGGAAGCTGTGAAGTAGAGAACAAGTGAAATACTAGTTAACTTAAACATTAAAAGTAAACACTTACACCTGACATCTTAAATTTTATTCTAAATAATTGCTTTAATCTATAATTATTTTCCTACATATTGTAAATATCATGTATATTTAGGCTTCATTACAAATGTCTAAAATAGTCTGGTCAAGTACAACTCTAAAACCCAGTAAAAACAGAATTTATCCTTTTAGGCCACTTTATATCAGAGCTTTTGATGTATTTCAGGACATCTCTGCAAGATTCAAACCCACACATTGTATTGTGAAACAAGACAATAGCATTTTAAAATGCTCTGAAAAGCATTTTCATGTTCCTTGTTGGCCCTTTAAAGTTGGGAGAAAGCTCTCTGTTATATTCAAGTAATTAAAATCTGAACTGGGCTAATTGTCCTTGAACTAAAGAAGATTTGTGCAACTTCTGTGTACCAGGAGAGGATGGAGATAATTTTACTGTTATAGAGTAATTTTTCAGAAAAAAATGAGTAATAGTTATCAGCTTTTAACCTAATGGTGACAAGGATGACATCTTTCAACTGATAGCTATGCATATTTTGTACCATATCACCTGCAGCATTTTAAATCTCATTATTTCATATGAAAATTATTTTACATGCCAAAACAATCACCATTGTATCTCACTGCCTTGCAAACATTAGCTGATATAACTTCACAATTTTCTGTAAGGTAGATGTGTGCTTTTCAGCTCACAGATGAGAAACCAAGGCCTCCAATTACTGAAATATTTACATAGATTATACATGAACCAATTCTAAATTGATTAGTTAAATTGCTGCAAGCTATCAACTGAGGAATGTTTCCTTTTTAACTTAAAATATTTTCATTTAGCATACACTATTGCCTGTGTAAACCAAAATATGTGTCCACTCTGCTTTTTCTACTTTTTAAACTAAATCAGCTAACTACATGTTAAAACATTTGTGGTTAGACAAAGCATAAAATCTATAACAGAGATTAATGATTCAGTGTCAGCATGTGCTTATTGAAACACCAATTTTATGGAAATTTCCACTCATATTCCTACAGGAATTAATATAAAACCCTAGTGGAACTTGGCAGACTGTGCTTTTTACTGTGAAAAGATAAGCAAGGTGCTTATGTGAAGTATGTTTTCAAGTTCTTGAAAATTGGACAAGTCCAACTTTATTTTCACCAATCTCTGCAAACCTCATGCAAGAGTACAAATTACAGCCCAGCCAAATTTCAGGTTTTCAACACCTACCTATAAAATACTTAGGATGCTTTTTTAAATTACAGTTATCTTACTTAAGTAAGCAACATTTATTTTATTCTTAGTTCTGAGTTTTGCTGGTTTGAAAGCATCATATTTGAAAGCATCAAGTTGAGGCCCAAGTATATCTGTATAAAGTTATACCACTTTACCACTTTCTTGCACTGGACTGATACAGACACAAGGTGTTGAGGATACTCTATACCCATTGACTCATGTTACAGACAGCTCAGAAGGTTTTTTTAAGCATTTTGGACGTATGCAACATCTACTGTTAAGCTGCAAAGCACTATACTAAGCTGATGTCTATCTCTAAAGATTCCAAAGGAATCCATTAAAAACTACCTATAAAATGTTTCTTGAGTAGAAAGTACGAACTGAAAATCTTAGACAAAGTTATTTCTATACCATAAAATTTCTGAATTGTAAGTTGTTCTTCATGCTAACCAAATAAATGTTACATCATTTGAATTAGAAACTTTACCATAATTCAATGCAACAAGTTCTGCTACTGTTTGAAGTGGTGAGTCCTATGAATTTCAGGCTTAGGGGGGGTGGGGGGGTGGGGGAGGGAGGAAATCTGCAAGAATTGCCTGGCATTGAATTCTGTTATTAATTTAGATTTCAGAGGTTTCTGCCATGATAAAACATGCACTTTCACCTTACGACAGCAGTAGTTACGGCTATTGAAGCCACTAATGTTTCGAAAACAGCTGTTGCCATCTGTTGCAATGACACTGTCTGTGAGAGGAGCGGCCAAAGAGTATGTTAGCTGTCTGGACAACCTGCAAATAATCTATCTCTGATAATTGCTGTCCTGACTCCATGCATATCTTAAATATGTTTTCTAGGAGAGAAGTGACTATATTTTTTTCACTGGAAGATTCATATTTAACTGTTCTGCTTCATTCTCTGTTATTTTCATTATAAAAGCACACTGTTCTCCCTCACACTAGTCTTAATATTCAAACTTTTCTATCATGATTTCACTGACTGTGAATGCCCGAATTCCACAATCAATCTTAAAAGGGGTGCACAGCCTTATCAATACAGTACTCTTTTTTTTAAAGACTAACAAGTAAATCTTGCATACTGTTCAGAGAAATTTATGTTAGTTAAAAAAACAAAAAGACAACTATCGAGCACAATCAAGGCAGGTCATATCTCTTACAGCATGTGTGAGCTGCTATGAGCAAGCTGCACAAAAGGGACGAAGAGCTGAGGAGTGTAGAGTGTGTGCAGTTGGTTTGGTTTATCATCTTCAGATGAAGTCACCTTTCTATTTAAAGGGTGCCTGTTTCTAAAGCATGTTCCTGTTGCAGGGAACTTCATAAGGGCTGCACTTGGAAGACAACTTTGCATGTATCAGCTTTAGCATTGAACTAAGATATGCTCAAAAAACATACCAAAATATAGGAATAGTCTCATAAATAAAATTCTAAATGTTATTATTTAAATATATTGCTCAAGATATTTTAATCCTGGAGTTTAATATTTAAGAAAGGAAGTTGAACAGTAAACACAAGAAAGGTTATTGATCCTGTAATCACTCACCATATGAACTCACTACGGTCATAAAAGAATTAAGAGCTGTATAAAGAGGGGGCAACTGAGAGCTCCATTTGGCAGACCTGTCAGTCACAGAGGACCTGAAGTAGGAACAAGGGTTGGGGGACCAAAATCTTTGTGTTGTTGTCCTCCCAAAAAGGGAGAAAGGTCAAGAAGACTAGAAAGAGACATAAAAACTCAAGCTCTGAAAGGAAATGGCTGACCTGTTTCCCTGCTTCTGTCACTGCCCAGCAGGGAGACCCAGACAAGGTAGAGCACAGTGAGCACTGCTGATCCTGGAAGAGGCAGTACCCTATACCCATGAGCCAATTTCTCAGCAGATATAAACTCCCATAGTTTATCTGATCCCACAGTTGCAGCCACATGAGATTCATTGAGTGGTCAAACCTACAGTGATGAGAAAAGTGGCAAATAGGGTCAAGCCCCATACAAGTTCAAAGCACTTTGCAAACACAAACTGAATCAACAGGTCCAGTCTTGGAATTAATGTGGGTAACTGTTTACGTAGCTTTCCACATTTCTACAAAGTTTCAGAAAAGGTTGTATTAGTAACAGTTCTTTGAAAAGGTACACCCACGCTCCTTGGTAATATGTAAAGCTAAGGTTCTGTTCAAGGGATGCTTAAAATCTTGCTCTGGGAAGATTGCTTTGAAAGTCAGTTTCTTAAACTAATTTCTCCACTCATTTAAATATTTACCCTGGTTGTTACAGAGCTATTTAAAATACATTATCCAGAAATGTACGTGGAGGGTAAAATAATTAATAATTAAAAATGTAGGGAGAGAATACAACTGCTGATAAACATTCACACACAACACAGTAAAAACATCCATTCCAAAAAACTGCAAAAAATTAGAAATCTTAATCCGTGTCACAGATAAAAACAATTGCATAACTTAGCAAATATTTTTGTGTTGCTAATGCCAGTGAATCCAAAGAGTTAATATGTGCTGAGAGACTGCCAAAACTTTTGTTATAACACCTGTGTTGGTTTAACAAAAACAAAACAAAACAAACAAACAAACAAACAAAAACCAAAAACAAAAACCAAATTTCTGCAGGGGAGATCCCTTTCCAGGGAAATCTTAATCTCAGACAGTAGACATGTGGATTAATTATCACACATCGTGATAGAGAGAGAAAAACTTATGTAATATGTTCAAGTTGAAAGCACAAGCCCTTAACAATTGTCTGAAAAAAAGAATCACTTTCTGTTTTAATAAAATTGAAGTTTAAGGGCAACTTTTGTGAAACCTTGAAATTTTATCCATGAGGTTACTCATTTACTATTCAAAGATGACACCTGGAATGTGCACTTGCATAGCTGTGCAGAAGATTTATCCAAAGTTATGGAATAAAAATTCTAGAAAAGTACCTTTTCCTTATGCCTAGGCTTTCTTTACAGGCTACTCAGACAGTAAGTCCTATGTTCAAATTTCCCCTAAATTTGATGTTTCTCCAAGTCTTTCAACAGCAAGCTACTAAATAGATTTGATGTCATTAGAGAAACTCTGTGCTATGAAAATTTTGAACTCTCAGCCTGTTTTCTTGTTCTTGAATTCTGCAAACTAGATGAAATTCAGATGCCTACTTCTGTTTGTACAGTGTCAGTAAGAATTGCATTGCTAATAAATACAATATTAATAAGAGAGAATCTGCCAAAAGGACAGATAATGACTTGAAAAATTTTTGTTTGCTTTCTTAAAATTCAAACTGATTTTAATGATTAAATGCATGCACAAATTTTGCTTTGTTTAATTACGTAGTGTTAAAAATATTGCCCCATTTTTCTCCTCTGAGAAATGGACAATAATTCATGATTTGATCTACTTTTAGGCTTAAAAAGCCACCTTGTTCATACAGCCATACATTATTAGAAATTTAGAAACTACAGATATGAAAATGAGATTTATTAGCTAACTAGATATTGTAGCAAAATAGCTGGATCCTGCTAAAACATTCATACGTCGTTAGCAACATTGCACCAGTTACATGGCCTTCAAAAACATATTACTTTTAAACCACAACTACAGCAATTAACCCAAATTCTTCCTTCTTCCCTCTCAGGTACCTAAAATGTTTACCTTTACCCTCTGGACAGAACTCAAAGTTGTTAAATCTTCTTAAGCTGATGCAAAGAATTCCAGAGCCCTTCCCAGGCTGCAATTGTTTTTGCTATTAAATTCTGTAGAGTTGAGGATTACATCTGCTATGAGTCATTGGGCAGGAATGTTCCTGAGAAGTTGCAGTTATCAAGACTAAATTGCAACATAAGAAGGAGAAGACAGTAATTCTGTGCCTAACAGAACACTTCTGAAATAAAAATAGACCAAAAATAACAAAGGATCATGCATTCCCTTTCACTGCTGTGATCCAGGAAATTGCTCTCAGCATCATATTCAACTATACACTCCAGCCATTTCCTGAATCAGAGCCTAAATCTCTTAGGCTTCAGAGGTATATAGACAGCATAACTGAATCAACTGTTTTAGAAATAAAACATAATCACTCAGACTAGAAGTTACATGTTAGAGGTGATATAAAATAAAAAGATATCTGCTAAAAAAAAAAACCCAACCCAAACTCAAAGTAACAAACATAGTACAGACAAAGCCAAAGGAAACAAGAAAAAAAGCACAAAGAATCTTGTTTGATGTAAGCCAGTATTTTTTAGCTAAATTGGAAGGCACTCAGAAGCATATGATCTCAGTGACTTGGTTAAACAAAATCACTTTCTGTATAAGCTTTTTAGAGCCAGATGAATACATCAAAGAATGTTTTAAAATGCAATTTATTTTGAGTATTTGTCCTCCTTCTATGTTGGCTCTTCCCAAAAAGTTCAATAAATGAGTATGCCTAAAGGAATGCTTCTTGAAGAAGTGAACTCTTAGGAAACAGTGAACAAAAGCAGCCCCGAGGAGAAGGACTTGGGGGTATTGATTGATGAGAAGCTCAACATGTGTGCGCTTGCAGCCCAGAAAGCCAATGGTGTCCTGGGCTGCATCAAGAGGTGTGACCAGCAGGTCGAGGGACGTGATCCTGCCCCTCTACTCTGCTCTTGTGAGACCCCACCTGGAGTACTGTGTCCAGCTCTGGGGGCCCCAGGACAGGAGAGACATGGAGCTGTTGGAGAGAGTCCAGAGGAGGGTCACGAAGCTGATCAGAGGGCTGGAGCACCTCTCCTATGGGGACAGGCTGAGAGAGTTGGGATTGTTCAGCCTGGAGAAGAGAAGGCTCTGGGGAGATCTAATTGTGGCTTACCAGTACCTGAAGGGGCCTACAGGAAAGATGATGAGGGACTGTTTATGAGGGAGTGTAGTGACAGGACAAGGGGTAATGTGTTTAAGCTGAAGGAGGGTCAATTTAGATTAGATGTTAGAAAGAAATTCTTTACTGTTAGAGTGGTGAGGTACTGGAACAGGTTGCCCAGAGAAGCTGTGGATGCCCCCTCCCTGGAAGTGTTCAAGGCCAGGCTGGATGGGGCTTTGGGCAACGTGGTCTAGCGGAGGGTGTCCCTGCCCACGGCAGGGGGGTTGGACTAGATGATCTTTAAGATCCCTTCCAACCCAAACCATTCTATGATTCTATGATTCTATGAAAAGCAGTAAAAGGAGTTTTACATTCCACAATATAAATATTCATGCCATCAACTTCCTTTTGAAAACTAATACTTGTTGCACACTTTCTCTGAATAATTTCTGGTGTATTATTTGGGATCTGTTTACCTGGCAGTATTTCTCTTTACTAATTACATCAACTAATTAACTTCATATTCTGAATTTCAAATATTTAATAATTGCAATAAATTTTTCATGAGTAGCCTACACTAAGAATCATTCAAAAATTCAAAATCATTCAGCAAGTATTTTTTACTGGGAATCTTACAATGGTTAATGACTTTTGCAAGGAGGGAGAATACCTGTTCATAGCATGACTCAATTCTTAATGTAAGCGATCGTTACTCAATGGGTGGGCTCTGAATTTAGAAAGCGGAAAAAATGTATGGCATTTTAAACTCAGATTTATTAATCATTTAAACAATTTATTGAGGATAACAAGTAGAATCTGCATCACTTGAAGTCTTTAAACAAAGACTGGATGACTAAAATGTATGGCTGTGGTTCAGTTAAACAAGAAATATATACAGTGTAAAGTCAGATATTTGTGTTATTCAAGAAGTCTATAGGCTACCATCATAAGAATGATTTTGCAAGAATAAATACATTAAATAGAAGACTCTCAAAATGTACGGAAGTCATACAAGCATAAAAGTAAGAGAGAAAGGTCTTTCATAGACCTGTTAGATACATCCAATACTGAAGACTGGCAAATGTCATAGAAATTAACGCAGCCAGTAAAGAACTGTCTGTTCACACAAACCATATTCAGATTTGCTGCTCTTGGGAGAGTTTGGAGTGAAGCAAAATATGTCAAGGATCATTAATTACTCTTTAATCCAGTTTTGGACAAAAGTATGTATAAAGAATAAAATGCTGTTTCTGACTTCCACACTAAATAAACATGTTTTTCAGTTCCTATAAGCACAGTAAAAACAGTCAGTGGTATTAAAACCATCTTATATCTTTTGTGGATGTTTAAAAGTAATAGCACAAGAAATCAGTGGTCTTTGTTCCCATTGTATTAGCACTTCCAGCTGAGTACCTCCCCAGGTATTTTATCTGACAGAGGTTTAACAGCTTTGGGCAACCCCAAACATGGATACAGGCTGGGGGAGATGGGTGGATTGAGAGCAGTCTTGAGGAAAAGGACTTGGCGGATGAAAAGCTGGAACATGAGCCGGCAACATATGCTCAGAAAGCCAATCATATCTTGGGCTGCATCAAAAGCAGTCTGATCAGCAGGTCAAGGGAGGTCATTCTCCCTCTCTACTCCGCTCTCAAGAGACCCCACCTGGAGTACTGTGTCCAGCTCTGGGGTCCCTAGTACAAGAAGGACATGGACCTGTTGGAGCAAGTCCAGAGGAGGGCCACGAAGATGACCAGAGGGCTGAAGCACCTCTCCTATGAGGACAGGCTGAGAGAGTTGGGGTTGTTCAGCCTGGAGAAGCGAAGGGTCTGGGCAGACCTTATAGCAGCCTTCCAGTACCTGAAGGAGGCCTACAGGAAAGATAAGGAGCACAGTGATAGGACAAGGGGTTAACAGTTTTAAACTGAAAGAGGGTATATTTCGATCAGATATAAGGAAGAAACTCTTCACTGTGAAGGTGGTGAGGCAATGGAACAGGTTGCCCAGAGGGGCTGTAGATGTCCTGTCCCTGGAAGTGTTCAAGGCCAGGCTGGATGGGGCTTTGAGCAACCTGTTCTAGTGGACAGTGTCCCTGCCCATGGCACGGAGGTTGGAACTAGATGATCTCTGAGGTCCTTTCCAACCCAAACCATTCTACGTTTCCATGATTCTAAAATCAGCACACATAAGATAATGTGTTCATAATATCATCCTTTTATCATTCAGACTAAAAAGAAGTTGCAGCACACAAGAAGCTTTCATGGTACAAAACCCACCATTTTTCCCCTGATAAGCTGTAATACAGGTGTTAAGCACCATTTATTAAATACAAAGCTTTACTTTTTCTCATGTGTATGATTTTTACCCAGGAAAGTTCTAAATCATCTTCAACTGTCACATAGAAATATGGAAGGGTCAAAGATTGTACTAATTAATTTGTTTATGCTCTTCTGTGCATTGTTTCAGTTTGTATAATGCTAAGGATAAAATATAAAACATGTAATGGACTCCATTTTAGGATTGGCTGAAATCACGTATGTGAAAAAGTGTTTTCAGCATTGTATATCCAACATATAACATAGTAGCAATGTGTTACTTCCACAATAATATTTTGTTACTGAAACAGAACAGAGCTGAAATCAAAGATAGCCAAACTCAGCTTTATAACTAAAAATCTCTGCCTGTCTATGTTTTTAGAGGTAGCCTCCTAGCCAAAAGTAAATGTATATTTTTTTACAACTGACTTAAGAATTGCATGGTGTGTTTACAAGAAAATCTGGTTAAGTAGTTATCGTAATTGACAATGTGCCAGTTACCAGAACACCATTATATCTTCCCATTTTAAGAGTATTCCACAAATAAAAATATTGCGTAAGAGCTTCACAAACATAATACTGTGGGTGTTTGCATAGCTGAATCACATGTTAAATGGCTTCCAATGTTCCAGGACAGACTACAGCTCTATCTGCTTGAGTGGAGTGACTTTAGATTGTTCGACAGTTCACTTTAACTATATTTACATATGAAGTGGCACACATATTCAAGAGAATAAAATTATCAAAAAGCTACACTGGATTTAGTGAACAGTTTGGACTGCTGTAAAAAACTATATCCACTAAGCTTTTGAAAGTTATAGTTTTAAGCTGCTAATATTTTATGGTTTTTTGGAGATACATATCAAAAACTAGAGTATGTCATGCTTACTTCTGCATTAATAGATTCTCAAGGTTCCTTCTCACTAAACCAATTTGGCATTTCAGGATTCCCTTGGAATAATCTATACCATTTTAACATAAGTCCTACTTAGTTAAATGGCAGCAACTCTTTTTCATGGACTGTCTCATTTATGTACAAGAAGCTTGCACGAAAGTATTAAAATAGCTACAAAACAAGATCAAATTAAAGTGACATGCTCTTGGCAGTAAAAATCCCTAAAGTTCATGAGATGTTGATGACTGACCTCCTTGATGCAATTCTGGTTATTCACAAGGAAGTATATGAAGAAGTCCTGTTGTACCGAACACAACAGACATCAACAAAAGGAAACAGCATCATTGTTCACTATTCCAGTTCTCCACTTACTCAGTACTACCTTTTTCTGTGGGTTACTGATTTTTTTGTCCCTCTCTAGGACACTGTTGCCTCCTTCTTGTATTTCAGTGTTCTGCTTCTTTCATTCCACTGACATGCGTAGCTCCATGAGGTAATATCCAGTGTCACTGCACTAGTCTCAGGCTTCAGGTAAGCTACCTTAGTGTACATGATCTATCATGGCCTTCAGTCTTTGAAGCACACAGTGGCCATTATTGTTTCACTTGCCTATTCCTTGAAGGAATATTGTGCACTTGCTTATGCGTGACAGTTAGCCATCTCTCTCATATAATTTATAAGTAATATTTTAATTTTTCAGTGTTGGATGAGTTAGAGTGCTAAAAGCCAATACTTTGCTTAGTTGTGGACAAATAAGAAACTTCAAAATATTTTAAAGCTTTTGATTCTTTTAACATGCTGCCTTCAAAATGCTTGTCACAATCCTACTGAAAGCAGTGGTAAAAACAAATTATGCCAAAAATACAGAAGTCCATGTATAAACTTGTGATTTCACCTACTATATAAATACATTGCACAGAGCAACCAGGGCCTATGTCTGCAACACGAAATGTATGAATAACAGATCTCTAACACTTGCATAATTGCACGATGACTTTGAAATGTTAGGGTAATAAATGTAATTCCCTGATGAGGCCAAGAGATAAGTAGAAATGAACTTCCTACTTATTCTGAAATGACAGAATGAATGCACTGTATTTTTTGATGTATGGATATAATATTGAACGATAAAATCCAGTTTTTAAATAATTCACCTATTTTTTGTATAATATGCTAAGAAACAGGTGCATAATTTAGTCATTTCAGTCATTTAATAATCTGTCATTTCAGATACACATGTACACGATACAGAATCAACAACACATCTTCATTATCACGGATGACAAAATCAGCAAATTCATAATATTTAGACATTGTTTTATCACACTCCAAATACAGCAACCCCCCGATTTTTATTATAAATATAAAATAAACAGTCCCTCCCATCTTTTTCAACAGACAATAGCAAAGACAGTATTACTAGCATAGATGGAACACATCACAGAAGTTAAATATTTAACAAATGTCTAGATCTGTACATGTGTCCTTTGCAGAATATGGAAAAACGGTGGATTTGATGAATGCTCAGAGTAATTTTTAAAAAAAATGATCATAGTAAGTTCCATTGCTGGTGTTTGTCTTCTATTCATTAACGCCAAGATTATAACAAACATGAATTAAGCTATGTTGTGATGAAATGTATATGGCAGACAAGACTTGATCAAGAGAGAGCTGAGAACATAGTCCATAATCTTCTGCCTTATTCACAATAACAGCTTACATACCCTGTCTTCTTCTGCCTGCCTCCTTTACCCATGAAGCTTCCTGCTGGCCCCAGTTTTCCTGTTGTTCTCTGCAAAGACATCCTTCTCCTATATTCTACTTGGTGAAAAGTATGTAATCTCTTTGTAAAGGTGCACCAACTAATCTCTCTTCCTCAGTATTTATCAATTTAGTGTTGTTATTCGTATGTACCAACCCTAATTATAGTATAACTGAAACCATTTAGCACCAAATCTCTACTGCCCCTCTTATGATCATGAAAAAAAAAAAAGTAAAAAGAAAAAGGAACCACAAAAGCAATTTTATTTGAAACGTGACAGAAAGATTTAGATTACAAAGTTATTTAAAACACTTCAAAGTCATTCTAATTTAAATCCTTGCATATATATATATATATAGTCATTGGACATGTCAGGTCATCGTACTTTACTCAGTACTTCTGTATTTGCAAAACTTGTATCAGAAAAGCAAATGTCTATTTTAAAAACATTATGAAATGCAGTATACCATAAAATTAATCAGCCCTGTGTAGCTACAGTGAAACTCCTTATGATAACTTTTTTATAACAAGTCAACACATACTACATTATGAACATAAAGCCATGTAATTATTAGGAAATTTTTATTTTTCTGGATTAGATTTTCACTATCAAACTGCATAGTGGCTATAAAATGTCCTATGACTTTAGCAGATTTTTTTCCATTTAAAGAAATATGAACACATATGAAAATAAAAATTAGGTGGCTTTGAAAAATCCACTGTAGCTATTATATGCTATTTTAATGTTGCTATGTTTTCAACATAACTGAAGCCATCCAGTGTAGAGAAAGCACTTAGTTACAAATATGGAGGAATGATTGCTATCAGATACATTTTAGTTTCTAACTACAAAAGTAGAAAGTATCTACAACCTTTTCTTCTTAGAAGGAACTCTCAAATAGTTGTACAGTATCTCTCATTCTGTTCACTCAGAACCAAGGAAAATAAAAAAATAAAAATCATTTATTTAATTGCAAAATGGAAAAAAAAATCCAGGGCTAGGCAGAGAGGTATGAGAATTCTTGGTTCCGAACATTTTTTTATAATGTGTGGTTTATAATTTCTTTCATATTCTTGTCCTTTGATTCAGTTCAGAGGGAGAAATTTATGTGGTATTTCTAAGCTATGTAATAATTTTATCTTTCTCCTGCTCTCTTTTTAATTTTGTTTTTTGTTTCAATGTAGCACATATTTAGGTTGTGACTCCAGAAATCTAAATAATGTGGAAGTGGCTAGACAATATCATGATACAGAGTAATCATCCAAGATACTATGAATTAAAGGTTGCTCCTACTCACTTTTCTGAGGAATCTGCAGATATGTCTGTTTAACTCAAATCCACCATTTCAGAACAACTGAAGTATTTTGTTTCTTCTTGTACTGCTTTTGTTAGCCAAGGAGTAAACTGAAGATGTTGTTACTGGACTGGAAATAGAAAAAAATGAAATAGATGAGACTAGGTAACTAAGAGTACAGTGTATCAAATATAATGCTGAACTAAGTAACAAAGAGGGACATCCAGATTAAGGATTGTATTTGTATGTTGATTGTGAAACTGGAGTGAAATAGTACTTGGGCCCTTGCTAACTTCTGTACAGTTAAGACCTCCTTTAAAATGGTTTTCAAAATAGGCTTTAACAGAGCCTGACTTCAAAAGGGACAATGAGAAAAATGTGGTCCTAGGGCTTCTAGGCAGGGCAACAGTGGTGTTCCTGATGTATTTTGGTTGTGTGAAATAAGCATGCTTAATAAACCAAACCTGGTTATGCCTCCTGGCTCCATCCAATCCCTTTTTTTAGCACTAGGTTTGATACCAGTCATTAATATTTTACCAGAATGTAATACCTTGAAATACTTTTCTGGGGTCTGACCAGGTTAGCTAATATTTATCTCCCAATTACTCTTGCTTTCTTTATTGCTTCTGATAGCTATCATGCTTGAGCGGATCATCAAAAATTGCTTTCTTCTTCACTGGTAGTGAACTGGCTAACCCTGAACCAGCCTAATGCTTGGTTTTGGGGTCTTCAATGCCTGTGCCTCTGCCCTACACCTGCTTAATTTATTATCAGATCCCGTAGGGATAAGTAGACACTTTATCTTCCTGTGTAAATCAACTCAAAATTCTTTATTCATGCCTTAAAAGATCTTTGCAATCTAAAGTTATGCAAAGAAATAAAAACAACCTTTAGTATAGCAGTCTGTCATGTGCAGCCACATTATGGTAGACTAATCATTTTTGGACAGTTTCATTTCTGCAGCAAAAACCTCTTTGTCACAAAATTAGCACAAAAGCAGACAATTACTATTTGAACCAAATGCCCTATTAATTACTGCCTTTGTTTCAGGGCCTTTACAAATCTCTCTCCCCAATTACTCCTTCACATCTCTTCTGTTTCAGTAAAACTTTAATCCTTCACCACTTCTTGTCTCTAGTCCTTACCTGCCTATATTTTGTTTGCTTTCTTTCCTTTCACTCTGGAATAATAAAGTAAAATTAACAAGATACAGCCAGCAGATGCACAAGGAAAAAATCATCACATGTCTCTCACATAGCTTTCAATCCTAATTAAATTGGGCTATCTCAAAGATAATCCATTCAGTTTCTGTGAGGCTGCATTCATTAGCATGTCTGCTGGTGGAAGCACTTATAACAGAGATCTTTGTAGGAGGAATTAGTTACTGTCAATCTAGAGGCTCATTAGCATTGACATAGGACTTCCTCTAAAAGATTTTTTTTTTTAAAAACACAAGACATTCTTTAAGCCATATTATTAGATTTGGCTCACAGTCATTCCCCAAACCTGAGATGTTACAGTGTAACAGTACCGGAAAACCACCTACTGGAAATAATGCTTCTTGCAGTGCACTCCATGATTTCTTAATGCTGCTTCTGTCTTTTTTCAGTCGCTGTCCCCAGTGAAGAATGCTCTGAGGAACTGGTACCCTTATCTTTCTTTGGAACGCTTTATTTTTTTTAAAAAAGAACAAGTTTGCATGCAATTCCAGAACAGGGACAGAAAACAAAATGAAGAGAAAAAACACCTGCAAATGTCAAGCAGGAATCAGAGTAATGATGCTGTAAGCTCCTATGAGAAACATACTACCTATGATATCCTGTGGTAAGGCAAATATGCAGTTATGACATATACGAGACTACAGTAAAGACACTGTTACTAAAACATATTAAAATCTATTTAATTTATTGTTTTTCCTTAACAATGTATTATATTTTTATGTAAGATTTTTTTTTTTCCTGCAGGAAATGATAGGACTAAGGGCACTGTTTCAAGAATAAACCACAGCAACAAAAACAATGACACTCATTGTATTAAGGCACTATTTTTTCTTAAATTCTGCCTCCATCTGCCGGGCAGTGGGAGGTATGCCACTGTGACAATACAAAGCATCTTGCCAACAGCAACATTGCCAATATTGCACTGAATATCCAGACATGGTACCTGAGGCCAGGATAAAAGGACATTAGTTAAAAGTATAATTAAAAAAAAGCTGATAAATGAACCTTTTTATTAGCTGCAAAATTGCAATACAGATGAATAATATATATTCATTACACAGAGAGCTTCCATCAAGCTGTTGCAGATTCTTTTTAAAGCAATTTCAGTTATGGATATACAGTCATGTAGCCCATGGTAGAAGTGGGAGAAAAATGCTGCTATAACAGACAGTCTTATGCTCACCTCTTTCACACACTAATTGTGCAGAACTATTTCTTCAGCACTGGGGCATCTGCTGGAGAAAACAATGATATATTATTGAAACATTTTTATTTCAAAGATTTCCCAATAATTTATTTCCTTTTCTAAATTACAGATGTATTAATGTGTCATTGAAAAGGATTCATGCGTCATTTGTTTTTTGGTGGTGCAAAATACATGGGTATAAGTGCTAATATGAGAGAAACGGGGGTTTAACTACATTTCCATATAGTACCACCATGTTTCTAGTCCACGATGAATTGTGAGACCTATGTAAATATTTAATGCTTCTGCTTTAGAAACTCGGTGGAATGGAAATGCTGAAAATGGTACCTTGTTTTTCCCATTCTGATAACGAGGGACAACCCCCTCAAATGAGAGAAACATAAATGATATCAGCTTTACTGAAACAGCAATCAAAAACCCTGAGGACATTATGCAAGTCCAGCCCTCTGAGGACCAACAAGAACTTCTGCTAAATACAAGTTCGTCTTGGAACAACCGGGTGATCGGAGCATAACAGTAAAGCACAGCACAACTATTACCCACAACTATTTTTAAAATGCCGAAAACCTTCTATTTTTCCCTATTTTTTTTCCAAAGGGAAGTTTAAAGAACCCTTATCTGTAAACTCCAAGCCTTAAAGCAAGTAGCAAAACACGAATAATGGCATTGCAGAAAAGGAAGGACAAAAGGTAGAACAGACTACAATGATTTCCACCTTTTCACGGCTGCATTTGCCGATGCAGCTTCTTACAGGAGACCGAAGGCAGACAGAAACAGGCTCTGCAGGTTGATACTGCTCCACATGAGGGCAGGATCCGATCCTCGTCCACGCTCAGGGTTGTGACATGATTTTACTAGTCTTCCAGACACGTAACGTCATTTATAGAGCTCGTAATCGCTTTCGCATTTTATTTTACGAGCAAAAACAGCCCGTCGCTTCGCAGTCCGCCGCAGGCCGGCGATGGACACGCGCTAATCCTGTCACGGGGCTGGGCGGCGCCCTGACTGGAAAACTACCGGTCCCAAGGGGCACTGCCCCTTCCCCCCCGCCCCCGTCGGGAGGCGCGAACCGGCTCCCCGCGCGGGGCACGCTAGGATTTGGAGTTCCAGTGGCTCCCGACTGCCGCGGCAGTGCATGGGCGCCTAGAAGCGCGGGAAGGGCCGCCTTCGCCACCCTGCCGTCACGTGGCCCGGGGCGGGCGGTGTTTGCGCAGCGCGGAAGGGCATCGCTGGGCGGAGGTTACTAGGTAACGGTGTGTATCCGTCCGCTGGGGTCCGCCTCTTGCACCCCTGGCGAAGCGGCGGCTAAGATGGCGGCGGTGGCCGTTGAGGCAGGGTTGTGAGTCCCTCTCTTAGCCCTGTTCCACGGCGTTGAGCGAAGCGAGGCTGCTGCTCTTCTCCGCTGCGGGAAGGCGAAACCCTCGGCTGGGCAGCTCGGGCCCCGCGGGTAGTGAACGACGGTGGAAGAGAAACCGGGCCTGGCTGACCTCCCCTCCGCTGCGGGGTGAGCCGCCTTCTCCGCCTCCTCGCGCGGCGGGCTCCCCCTCCTTCTCTCGCTGGCAGCGGGGCGCGGGGAGAGGCGGGGGCCGCAGCTGGTGGGGCACGGCAGTCTGGCCTGTCCTTTGCGCCCCTGCGGGCCCGCGTGGGTGGGCACCCGGCTGGCGAGGAGAGGGGATTAGGCTCGCTGCCCGTGGAGGAGGGGTCCGGGGCGGTGGGGGAGCCGGAACCCGCAGGCCCAGGGAAGCCTTGCGGTGCCAGCAGGTTCGGCGGGTCGCTCCCCTCCGCCCTGGGCGAGGGTGCGTTACCCGCTCTCCAAGGAGACGCCGGCGGGGCAGTGGCAACGGCCGAGCTTTTGCCTGAGGCGCTTCGAGCGGAGCCCGCCTACCACATCTGCCCCCCCGCGCTGCCCGGGGTTTTGGCGCCGTAGAGGAGCGGGCTTTCCGCGTGCCTCCTGACCGCCCCCCCGGCCCGGGGGGCGCCTCACCTGCCTCACGCTGCAGCTCGGCGGGCAGAGCCGCCGGGGCATCACCCGATCTGCCGGCCCCGGTGGCGGCGACGAGGCCTGCCGGGCCTGGGCTCGGTGCCCCGCCGTGTAAGTGGATCAGGTCGGGACGGCAGCGCTCGGGGCGCCGGGCGGGGTTGTGGTGAGCGGCTCGGACCCGACTCTGCAGGCTGGTAATGCTGGGCATCCCTCCCACGGTCCGGGTGTTTGTGTTTGCAGTTCTTCTAGCCCCTTACTCGTACGAGGGCTGTCCGGTGCAACAAGAGAGGACTTACTACATTGTCTGCTCCTGTTTGATGATATTGTATGGTTGGCAATACTCTGTAGATGTTTAATGAGTTAATGCTAAATGAATGCTTAGTGAGGAGCACATACCTTAAAAAGCTAAACTTAAAGAAATGTTTGCTCCCATTTTCAATCTTTATGGCTCTATTATGGCTTTTTACAACTTTTTGTTTTACATTTAATTTTTAATTTTCAAAAGTTTCTGTGTGCACAATGAAGTGCTCTTCAGAGCTTTTGTAGTTCACATGAATGTTGTGGGGGGGAAATGTCAAAAACAACTGCTGTAGAAAAAAAACATTTAAATATGTATCTTTCATTTGTTTTGTGGTGATAGTTTTGAGCAATTTGCATATTGCTGTTACATGTACAGAATATGTGTTGATTACAGTCTTACATGTTTTGACTACAATCATACATGTTATCTTAGATTATTACTTCTCTAGAAAATATACAGAAAGTGGTTTTTTTCAAGTCCCTAGTAAATGTTGTAAGGCAGTATGCACATGCTCAAATGGAGCTTTTATACAGATTCTCTAATGTGCAAGAAGCTGAGATTCCTAATGGGTTGCTGGATGCAGAAATACCAGAATGGGAAGATACGAAAGCCCTTATAAGAGGATTTCTTCTGCAAATAGCTGGTAAAATGGAAAGTAAGAAAAAATACAAATTAGTGACGGGGAGGGGGAACAGGACGGGACGACATGTGAAAACCACAGCTTCATATAGGAGAGTTTCATTTCTAAGAAAAAATCTGGCTGGACCTCTTTGTGTTTTTAACTGAGTTGAAGGGATAAAATACCAGCATAGCTCTGTGATCTTAAGTTCACTTGAATATAACTTTTTTTCTGGGAAGGAGACAGTTCTTTTAGAACACTTTAAAATCCACTTGCTGGAAGTAGCCAGGATATTGTTATTTTTGAGCTGTATTTAGTAGAGTGTGTAGGCATACACCTAGTGCCCTTGTTTGAGAATGTTACTCAGAATATTCCATCCATGGCAGTGAATTTACTTCAGAGGTAATCAGAGACTCCTACAGCGAAGATAGTTGAAGATAGCTGTTGTGGAAGTTTTAAATGAAGTAGATGTGATAGTTATTTGCATTACATAAAGATGAATACTGCCACTTCTTGTTTTTACAGTGGAAGGTAGCGAAAAACTTCTTTTGCTAATGTTTCAGTAGAATTATATAACATGATGAGGAAACAGCTTACTGAATTGGACTCTGAATAAACGCAGATGGCCTCTAATCTTGCCAGGATGAACTCATTATGCTTAGTGGCATAGGTCAGGATAGTGCCAGTTGAAATGTTGGGTCTTGCACATCTACAAAGCTGGATAGTTTATCTGTAACTGAAGAAAGTTCTTACAAAACATAACTTTTCCAAAATAAGCTAAATTAGTAACTATGCATTTATTTTGAATGGTTGTCAAATTTACCTTGAGGTGGCAGGAGAGTTTCCTTGCAGACTTTTCATAGGATGCTTGTGCTTCTACATGAAAACAAAGAAACTGTGGAAGGGCATTGTGTTCTTATTTTCTAAGTAAATCTCTATATTATCAATGCTGTCTCCAGCACAAATCCGAAACATATCCCCACACTAGCTACTATGAAGAAAAATCAATCCTCTCAGCTGAAACCAGGACAGTTGGCTTGCAAATTTGTAGATGGTACCCTCTTGATTACATGGCCTAGTGGACACCTCTGTTGGGACAGAGAAGGGAGCATGAATGAATGTGCAAGGACTGTAGGGCACAGATCTGCCTGTTCCCAAAGCTGCTGGTGCTTAATTATACCTGTGTTATGATTCTGAGATGCAGAAGTCAAATTACTCCTAACTGTGTTAGTGTGACTTAGGTTGGCACACTGGTGAGTGGAAATGTGGATATGGTACCTGATAGATCCCATTTCCTTAATGGTATAGTAATAGGCTGTATTTGCATAAAAATACTGCTTTATGCAAGTGCACCTACTAAGAGAGCTGTGCTGTATGATTTTGATTGAATGCTATACCTAAGCAAGATAAGTGTTCTAGTACAGCTTTTAAACTTAGTTCAGGATTATTCTTTTTTTCTGGAACTGATTATAAAAAACAATCAACTTCCTTCTTAATCCTGAGTTTTAGGTGATTTCCTCACCTGTACTGTGTGAAATCTTTGTGTGAAAATTAGTAGTAGATAGGTTGCTGTAAAATGTTTAGAAATAAATAGTCCTTTTAATTTTATTTTTTTTTTCAGTTAAAGATAAAGCCAGGATCATGTCCTAACATAGCAGTTAAAACTTGCTAGAAAAATTAATTCTCTGCAAGACTGTTTTACTTCTACATCTGTAACGGAACTTCATAGCTGTTATAAAGAAAAAGTGTATCTTTGTACAGTGGAACTGTGCCAGCAGCACTTAGGCTACACAGTTTTTATTGCAGCCTGCGAGTATATGCAGTTCTGTATTCATCACCTTATTGAACAGGCATCTAATTTTACTGCTATAAAGGAATACATTGTTTCTGATATTTCAGCTTTAACAACTTTTTTATTACTAATATCAAAACAAGAGGTGAAAGTGAAAACTTTTAACAAATAGATTGCTTTATACTGCACAGAATGATACTATTAGAGAGCAGCAAAGCTCTAGGAAACCCAAATTACTGTGGTTTTGCTAGAAACTGTAATGTAAGTGGCATGGCATTCACTGCTTAAAAAACTTAACCTATAGTAAATAAAGTGAAAATCCTTTTATTGATATATATTGTATCAAGAATCCTGTTCAGTGCTGTGTTGTCAGTGTCTTAGTATTGAAATAAATGTGGAAGTTTGACATACTAGATCTCCAAAGCCACTTACTGTATCGAATAGACATCACCCTGGACCTGAACGTGCGGGCTTGAGGAATCACAAAGCAGTCTTTCCAAGCACCGTATAGTGTGTTTTAAAGTAAGGAATATTGAGAGCCTCAAAAAAATTTGTTTACTTTCTAAGAGTAGAGATTAAAAAAAAAAAAGTTAAAAAACCCCTAACAACTACTTCGTGTTTAATTTTTAATGCCAGTGTCTGTGGAGTTCTCACTGTTACATTTTCAGTAACAGAGTTTAGTAAACGGGGTTTTGTTTACTTAAACAGCCTTATGTTTATATTTTATGATGAATATGTAGTTGTCAAATTATGAATCTTTAAAATATTCTATACAAACTGATTTTAATACAGCACATTTCTTTCAACTGTTTCTTTTAGATTCTTTTTTATTGATTGCTTGTCATGGCAACAGGAGGTGGTCCCTTTGAAGAAGGCATGAATGATCAGGACTTGCCTAGCTGGAGCAATGAGGCCCTTGATGACCGGTTGAACAACACGGTATAATTCATTTTATCTTTCAGTTGCCATTTTATGCTGTATATTAAAATTAGCAAGTAGATTCTGTTAGTTGCAGGTAACAATGCAAAACTGTAAGCTTTGTCAGTACAGTTTTACAGGTAAGTATCTGCAAAACCAATAAAAATAATTGAGGTAGATGTAAGCAAGCAATGAGTGTAATTCAGAGGTTGTGAAGTCTGTAGATGTATTTATGGGAAATGTTTTGGGTAAATGAAGTAGCTGGACACCAAAGCATTGTAGGTGTCATAAAAATGAAAACTATTTTTAAAAGTTCTAAACTGCTGAAGAGTCTTCAGCGAAGAAGAAATACAGTTGTAGCTTCACTTGAAATTAATTTAATGCATTCTAGGATGAAATGGGTTTAAAATTTCCTGACAAACTATTTTTAATTTATGCAGTGGAGAAAATGATATTTTGTA
The DNA here is from genome assembly GCF_011004875.1 of Balearica regulorum gibbericeps. Lineage (NCBI taxonomy): Eukaryota > Metazoa > Chordata > Aves > Gruiformes > Gruidae > Balearica > Balearica regulorum. The sequence continues at coordinate 49,107,423 of NC_046187.1, read as the reverse complement.
ATGTGACATTTGCTTTAGAAAGCTTAGTACATATTTTGATATCACTTTTTAGTTTTGCTTCTAAAATGGAAGTAAACTTTTTTCACTGAGTTAAAACATTTACTTTTTATTGATGTGGATTACAAATATGACTTTTTTTCCTTCCTTTGTCTTACCCTTAAGGACTGGGGAAGTCAACAGAAGAAAGCAAACAGATCTTCAGAAAAAAACAAGAAAAAGCTTGGTGGGGAAGCTGAAACGAGGCTTACTAATGATATATCTCCAGAATCCTCACCTGGAATGGGACGACGGAAGACCAGAACTCCTCATAGTTTTCCTCATGCTCGATACATGACCCAGATGTCTGTTCCAGAGCAGGCTGAGCTAGAAAGACTTAAGCAAAGAATAAACTTCAGTGATCTGGATCAGGTTTGTGTGGATGATAACTCCTACTATAAATGTTTACTGCAAAATTGATTTAGCTATCTCTTAATAATTTGACAGATGAATAAGCTTTCATAAGCAATTAAGATTAAAAAAAGTTTATAGGCACCATGGGAGCCAAATCAAAATTCTGGTTTTGAACTTGAGAAAATTGTGGAAAGTTCAGGACCATGGCTGTCCTGTGCTTGAGAGTACACTAGCTGTCTTCAGTTTCTTCCTCTCAATTGTTAACAAATTCTGGTGTCCTCAAATCAGTGTTTCTTACTCATCATACTTGTCTGCCACTCAAAAATATTTTACCTCATTTTGAAAGTCTGTTCTTGAAGTGCCAGTTTGTGATTCTGAATGTTTTTATCCTTGTGGATTAAGCAGAAGAGTAGCATTAAAAACTGCTCCTCAATAGAATGTAGAGAAATGTATGGCATGAATTCTTGATCCATAACTGCATCTTTGGGGATATGGCACATTCATCCTTTACTTGTCCAAAACAATGAAAAATGAGGGATTAATTCTTTGGTAACAGGGCATAAATTTGTGCTAACAATTTCAGAATAGAGGCTTGTTAATCTTTGCCAAAGTTTGTTGTTAACTTGTTTGGGTTGTGAAGATTCTTTCAAACATGATTCATTGCTTTGACTTAGAATATAAAGACTGGCCATAACTTCCTCCCCAAATATACGTTACTGCAACAAGTTGCTATTTGGAAGGTTCTAAAGAACAGGTGAAGTATGAGTTATCATTCTGCAAGTGGTTATGTTGCTTTATTATTATTAGAGCTCAAATTACCTGGAGAAGTAGGATGCCTTTCACTATAGTGAAGTTGGAGACCACAGCAAGGATGAGGACCTAAGCTCTGAGAAACTGCAGAACCCTTTTGTTTCTCAACTGTTCAGGGAGGGTGGGCTTGCTTTCTGAAAACTGTACAGCAAAAATCACTGGTACTGTCTTTAGATTGCTTTTGGCTAGTCAGTGACTAATAAGTTAACTTTAAAATCAATCTAATAATATTGCAGCACTGGTAATCGAAGCAGTGAAACTAATCAGTGGTGAGAATATATTTGAGGGAAAAAAAAATAAAGCAATTGTTCTTTTTTTTGTTTTGTTTATAGAGAAGCATTGGAAGTGATTCTCAAGGCAGGGCAACAGCTGCTAACAACAAACGTCAACTTAATGAAAACAAAAAACGTTTCAACTTCCTGTCACTGCAGATAAATACTAACAAAAGCAAAGATCCTGCCTCAGGTTCCCAAAAAAAGGAAAGTGGGGTAACAGTGCAATGTAAAGAGTTGTTTGGAGCTGCTCTAAGCAAGGATTTCTTGCAAAATTGTCAAGTCTCTGCCCAAGAAGATGGAAGGGGAGAACCAGCTATGGATAGTAGCCAGGTATTTACATAGCCTATAAAGTCTACAGAATATTGACTCTTAAAAATGTTTTAATTATCTTGTTACTTTTCAGTGCATCTTTCTAAATTTCCAAAAAGTATAACTGTTAAATCTTTATTGGAAATACTTGTCTTCCCACTGCTCCAAAAGGCAACTTGAGGAAAATATGGAAACAAACTTTATCATATATTGTTCTTTAGAAATCTGCTTACTGGTAACAGAAGCAGTATTAATTCTCATCTCAGAGGTTGGTTCTCTTTTTTACAGTTCAAGAAAATACTTAGTTTGGTATTTTCGTGTGTTAATGAGCTCAATTCTATTTTAGCCTGAGTCAATAAGAAGTCCTGTGCTTCAGCCTTGCAGCTTTATTGCATGCATAGATCTAGCCTTATAAAGGCTGTTGTCTTTTAACCACTTGCAGAAGTGTTCTTAGACTTGAAAGTACTAGTATGTCACCCCTTTAATTACTACTTTGCTGTTGCTATCATCATGTCTTGTGCATTAAATACGTTAAAGCCATAGCTGAATGCATTCAGTAATTTCAGTGTCTTTACAGATTGTGAGCAGACTAGTTCAAATTCGCGACTATATTGCTAAGGCCAGCTCCATGCGGGATGATCTTGTAGAGAAAAATGAAAGATCGGCCAATGTTGAGCGTTTATCACACCTTATAGATCACCTTAAAGAGCAGGAGAAATCCTATCTGAAATTTTTGCAAAAGATGCTTGTAAGTTTGAGAACATAATGTATTTGTTTCTGCACTGTAAGCTTTTTTAGGAGTTGACCATTAATGTTTTGATGGTGCTACTGGGGGTGTTGGTTTTGATATGTAGTACCTTCCATAATTCATTTTTACTGCCCCCTTTATATAGCTTTTGATTTATGCCAATGAAATGTTTCAGGCTAGAGAAAATGAGGAGGATGATGTTCGGACTATAGATTCAGCTGTGGGATCTGGTTCTGTAGGTGAGAGCACATCGCTAAACATTGATGTGCAGTCTGAGGCTTCAGATACCACGGTAAGCTGCCTTTTAGTAATTAAGGTGCTAGAAATGAAGACTTTGTTTTGGTTTTGTCCTGATTGTTGTGATAGTGTCATAATCTGCAGTTCAATTAAAAAATAGTAAATCCCCAAACACAGTTCAGAGAGTGCTCATGCATGTGTGGATTTTTTATCTCATTTCCTGTTATATGGGGAAAAAAAATTAATGATTCTGTCACAACAATATATCTTGATTATTTTTTTTAATCTTTTTATCTTTCTTCAAAGTAGGATGAAAGGTTAAATGTTTACTTTGGCAGAGCATGCACTGGATTGATGGGGGAAGGAATAGTTTTCTGTACGATTTTTCCTCTATAAGTTTGTTTCTGTTAGTGGGGAATACTTGCTGGCGTTGGGTGAGCAGAGGGTTAGAAATAAATCAGCAGTGGGCCATTACCCAAGCACCTTGCTAGTGATATGATGGAAGTATTGACCTAACACAGAAGTTTCTCTTCTTTTTTGGAGAGATGAGCACCTTTTAGAAAACATGTTCTGAATTTAGTTCTGAGATACAGACAGTCTTTCTTTCTATTTATAAAAGCTTTTTTATTAACATGGAAAACAATTCTTGTAGTAGATACAAAAGCATTTTAATAACAATTTGTTTTACATCTTCCAGTACTACTGAGGAAGAGTACTAGAGAGCTGGTACTCTTTTAGCCAGTTAGTACTCTGAATGTTCTATAGAAGAGGAGAATTAACGTGCTTGGAAGTAAAACAGCAGTTAAAACATTAAGTTTTTGTAATTACTTTTAGTTTTGTAAGAACTTTTTCTATCTCTGTGAAGACATAAAATTGTAGATGCGGAAGATGTACTTTAACTTTAAAAAGTATAATTGAAAAATGCAGAAAAAGACCAGTACAGTTTTTTAAAAAATATGCGCGTAAACTTGCATTTTTCTTCATCTTTGCAAAATGGGTTTTAGTTTTATGTTTGGCTTTTCATTTTGCATCTAATTTATGTTTACATGCAGAATGAATACTTCGAGTCTTAGAAGGTTGATTGCTATGTGGACCCTTACTGTTATTCTAAGAATGACTAAAAATGTCTTTGCTCTAGTAGATTTTATTTGAAAATAATTTTCATTATTTGACAAGATACAAGCGGGTAGGTTTGTAACTTGCATGTTAAGTTGGAGCACATGTTCAAAATCTAACATACTACACTATTTAATAAAGGAGGTATCTTTTAGTTTGAGCATTCGGCCCCGCATTGAAGACAAACTAGGGAATTCAGCTTCACAAGAACAGGTTACAGACATTGATGTTACAGCAAGCCCTAAAGGGAAAAGTGACAGAGCTGCTCTGAATGACAGGGAAATCTGGCCTTGTAGGATTAATAGCCAAGAACATGGATTGCCTTCAAAGGTACACTTAAAAATATTATTTTAGCCTCAAATAGGGTTTATACATGCTGATCTCTTTTTCTTTTTTTTCTCCTGTTAACTGCTTCAAATGTATTTGTTACTTAGAGTGAATGTTCCCATTTGGCATGCTTATCGGTATCCAGCTGTTTTTTCATTGAATGTATCTTCTTTGCCTAGAGGTTTTTTCTTTAAATAGAGATGCTTGACAACTTTGTCTTCTGAAGTGTCAACATTGACAGAGAAAGTACTACGTGTAACTGTACAGCAAGTGTTCTGATTTTATGTAGATGATCCTTCTAGTTCTGCTGTTCTCTTTCTAGGAAAACAGACTGTAAATGTGACTTTCAGATACTTGTCATATTTAGACTAACAGTCAGCCAATGCAAATTTAATCTAATACCATATAGAGAAAATAAATCAGAGAATAGAAGCCTTAACTTGTTCCATAAATGTTTTTTGTATAGTTGTTTGTATAAATATTTGGTTGGAAGGGGGAAGACTAAGGGGCTTGGATTCTAAAACTTCTTCTGTTACCTGTTACCAGCTTTTCTATAGGTTTGTCTCTTACTGATTAAAAAAAAATTAAAAATCATAAGTTAGATCTTTTAATTTTTTTTTACATAAAATACAAGGCTTAAATGTTTTTTGATGCTTATTAGTCTAAATGTAGAACTAAACTTAAATTTGTTACGTGATTTTAATGAACTCAAGCAAATCTGGTACTTCAAAGCTTGGATTATTTAATAGGTGCGTGAGACTGAGACGCGTCCTCTTTTTCCCTTTCTTCCCCTGGTTCCTTCCTGTGTTGATTTCATTGTGTACTCTAGTTTGCCTCTAGCCTGCTTTTTATATAAAAGATGAAATTTTAACAGGGGTGATCAGTGCCAGTTGAAGTGCATATTTTAATGACACTTCTTTGAGAAGTTTAGAATTCTGGATGTGTTCTCCTTTCTCTGCTGGAAAGTTGAGCATTCCCTGGTAACCTAGAACTAGTTAATAAGATGCCTGCTTCTATTCTGACATTTGGTGCAGAACTTTTGGACTGAGAATTTTGTACTTCAGGAGCTCGGTACTGTGCGGAGAGAAGATGATGCTTTAAAGTTAGTAATGTTCTTTTTAAGTACGTGTCAACTCCTAACAAAAAGGAGGCAAACTTTCCCATGGTTTCATCTGCATAGTGCAATAATCTAGCTTCAAACAGGATAAGGCTCTTAACTGTGGATGTCTCATTAAATTACTTAATTTGCTGACAGTCCTTGAATAAAAGTTTTGAGGCAAATCTCCAGTTTTATTTAGGAAAATAGTTTAATTCTAATATGTTTTAACTGCCCAACATATTTTCATTCCTTCAGATCTATTTCCATGTGTTTGAAAGCATGGTATAAAGGGGGTTCTGTTCATGGTTTTGTTTTGAAATTAGTTTACCTAAATCCGGTCTGTTCTAGTATCTGTGACATAAATATAGCATGCAAAACTAAACACATTATAGGTTAGAGAAGAATAACTGCCCAAAACATTTTGCTGAAAACTTAGAGATTTTAGGTCAGTAAATCAATCTAGGTCTTGTATTATATGTAGCTCCATGATACTATGCCTTATCTTGCTTAGCTTTACCAGTTTTATAGCTTAATACCCTCTTTTGTGATTCAAAAGAGAGAGGGATGCTTAAGCTAGTCTTTCAGACATGTTAGGGTGGCTGACTGGATTTCTAAAGAAAACTTAACCCCCAGGAGTGGTAAGCATGTCTCGGTGGTACAGGCTTCTCCCTATTGGATGTCTAAAATTTTTAGACTGGAAAGGTGAAGCCGTTTCACCTTTTTTGCACAAACAAGTCCTGCTTATTTTGACACTTCTGTCACTAGTAGTGAACAAATCAATTGTCATGATTATGGTAATGTTCTTCCATATCTTGCAGGCCAGAGATCCTCAACAGGAAGCTAAAGAGGAGTTGGAGAACTTGAAGAAGCAGCATGATTTATTGAAAAGGATGCTACAACAGCAGGAGCAATTGAAGGCTCTTCAAGGAAGACAAGCAGCTCTTCTCGCTTTGCAGCATAAAGCAGAGCAAGCAATTGCTGTCATGGATGATTCTGGTATGTGGAATGATGGTGTCTTTGATAGCGTGTTAGCATGCTGATTGAATGATTTAAAGCTGGAATTGTGGAATACACGTTAAATTTTTTTTTATAATGCACTTTTTAAAAATTTTACCGCAAGGCTTCTATTTCTGAAACGAGTTGACAGTGTAACGTTGTAAAACGTGTCAGTTAAAAACCACACAGCTGATTTCTGTGGTTTACTTGTAAAATCCTAAAAGCGTGGGTTTTCTCCTAAGAATGGTCTACTACATCAGATTAGAAGTCTGCCTCTCATCTCTATCATTGTACCAGGCCTTTGAAGGAAAGAATCAGAGTGGGGGATATAGACTGCTCTCTTCCTTTCTGCATCCTTCTGGCTGTAGGCAGTTGGTAGTGTGAATTTTTGTTTGCTCTTTTTTTTTGTGTGTGTGGCTGGTTGCTTGACAGTCTAATAGGCGTTGGTAGACTAATGTTTTATCCAATAAAAGAAAGGAGGAAGTTGCTAAAGCAGTTACATAAGTACTAGATGATCTTTAATGTCCCTTCCAGCCCAAACTATCATATGATTCTATATTCTCAACTTTTCAGAAATTATCTTTGGGACAGAGACTTCTTTTTGACACCTGCTTAAAGGCTGTCAGCAGAGTTGTTTTCTCAAGAGTTCAATCTTAATGGATACAATTGTCCTTGATTTGTGCACTGTTGACATATGAATTTTCTTTTGTTTGTTGGAAACTTGTACTACCCCCTGGCCCTCCCTAAATTCTGTTGAGGTTTTTCTGGAAATGGGGTGCAGTTATGTGTGCAGTTGTAGGGAATGACATTTTTGCACTAAGGAAGTTTAAATTTAGTCAGTGTTACTGTTCCATGACTCTTCCCCATAAGAGTTGTCATTAGGCTTGATTAGAGGGTGTATGGGACAGCAGTTCATATTACAGTTAGTTTTTATACTTAAGATAGCTCAATGTGTAGAAAGGTAAGCATTTATTTCTACACTTTACAGTAAGTCTGTCTTTAGGGTTCCTTGCTCTGATAAGCTGCTCCTCCTGCTTTTCTCCTGTCCTTGATTTGATAGACTATAGGAAAGAAGGTAGAACTAGTTAAGAAAACTAGATTTTAGTGTAGGAAAAGGAGAGAAGTTGGTAGGTAGAGTGCTTTCAGAAAGCTACCACAGGAGCAGAAGCAAGTGCCTTTGAAAGGTGTTTCCTTGTTTCTTAAATGGTTTTCAGTAATTGCTTTTCTCCTGTCTGCTCTGCAGTAGTAGACCTGTGATGGAGTCTCCTTTCTCTTCTTTCCTCAAACATACAGAACTCCATGCTGATGGGAAGTGTGTAGATGAAGTGGGTAGAAAATAGGATTGCTTATGAAAAATTAGAACTTCTTTTTTTTTTAATTCTTTGTTGTTGTTTTTATTTGTTTCACACTTCCACTTACATCACTCTTAACAGTTTCTTACTGCTGTTTGTGTTGACTTACTTAAAGATGTCGTATGTGCCAGAACTGTAGGGTAGGAAATGCAAAGATTCAAATTCAATATAGGGCAAAATAAGTGTTTTTAAATTTGAAAATAGTAACGCTTTATTGTGACTAAAGCAGGTAACAAAGTCATGATCTCAGGTGAAAATAAGTAATATTTGAGCTTGATTTTTCTTATGAAATGTTGGTTCATGTTTGGAGAAAAAGAAAAGAGTCATTTAGATCTTTCAACTGCCAGTTCTGTATCTTAGTACTGTTTGAATTTGAACTTTCAGGGAGAGGGGAAAAAACCCTTTCTTTTTAATGTATTCCTCTCATAAAGCTTTTTGAAGGACAAACCCCTAAGACTCTGCAGCTGTAAAGATTACAACTTATATCAAGATGAAAGCTTGGTGTCCTGTTAATTTATTATATTAAGGCTGTATAAATACATGCACTGTTGTTCTTAGTTTGGCTATACTAAGTAATAACAATTTTGTTTCTAACAAGCAAAATGTTTCCATCAACCCTAGACAACTTGGTTGTTTTTATCTTGCTCTGACCTTTTTAGCAAAATACAGGACAGACTTATAAAGTCCTTTTGTATCATCCTTCACAAAGGAACTGTGAGTTGGCTTGTTAGTATTTCTGTAATGGAAGTAATCTTTCAAGAGTAAAGCTGGTGGGAAGGACACAACATTAAAAATAATTGCTATTTTTTAAGAGATGCAGTATATTGATGTTCTTGTTAAACCAAACATTTTCGTCAAATAGCCTTCATTTCATCACTGGAAAAATATTTACATTTTTTCCTCCTTCTTCTGCATGTCCAGTTGTAACAGAGACTACAGGTAGTGTTTCAGGAGTAAGCCTTACATCAGAATTGAATGAAGAATTGAATGACTTAATTCAGCGCTTTCACAACCAACTTCATGATTCTCAGGTCAGTCCTTGGATTGCACTGTGTAAGTTTTGCCATTGTCTGTTGTTTTTTTTATTCTTTTGAACAGTGCAGTTAAGTGTTTGGTTTGCTTATTTGTGTTCATTTGCTAGTGGAGTAATTAGGGTTCCCTCAAACTTGAAAGCTCAGCATCTTTGTGTTATTAAGAGTTACTAGCTGACTGATCTATTACTTTGTCTCATAGTTTTCCATAAAAGTCCAGAGAAGTAGTTTCTATATTGCAATATAATTACGTATTGACTCAATGTATAATTGGGATATCATGAGAGTGTTTTCAGTATCGGTTTCCTGTTATAATGTTCTTGTTTCTAGTTTTGAGCCTAGCAAGCCCATAAAGAGGGCTTTGTTTCTTACAATTTATTTGGCTTTTTTCATACTACTCTAAATAAAATTAAATTACTCTATTTACACACAGTCTGTGCCAGACAATAGAAGGCAAGCAGAAAGCCTTTCACTTACCAGAGAGATTTCACAAAGCAGAAACTCATCAATGTCCGAACACCTGTCAGATGAGAAGGCACAGCTTTTTAACAAGATGCGAATGTTGCAGGGTAAAAAGCAAAAAATGGACAAACTGTTAGGAGAACTTCATACGCTTCGTGACCAACATCTAAATAACTCCTCCTGTAAGTATATATAGGCAGAATTGTATCTTTAAAAAAGGTGTATTCTTGAAATGGGTCTGTTTGTAACATGTTCTTAGTGAAATGCAGGTGATAAAGCTGTGCTGGGGTAATGTTATGTAAATAGTTTCTAATGCTGTCTAAGTTTCTGGCTTAATGGAGAGCTCTACAAGTAATGATGATGAGTGTTTTTGCTAATAGCACTCTTGTTTATAAGATTATGAAAGTTGACTAATGTGAGGATGTGATGACGGATTTTTTTTTTCTTCAAGGCTTGTCTGTGACACATCTGCCTTGTAGAGTGTACCATATGAACTTGAACTTCCTGTATTTGTATCACATCTGTATTTATGTAGTCAGCACTTCAGATGTTAGTAGCTCTATGGCATTAGAAAGTTTTCTTGTCCACTGTCAAAAGACTGTCTCATGCAATAGTTGCAGGGACTTCAATCATAGGCCATACCAGTGGAACTTAACTGTCTGAATGGACTAGAGTTTTGGTGTGTTCCTTAGATGGCTTTTTCTTCTCCTTAAAGTCTTGATGTGGGCCTACTTACTGATCTTGCTTTCGATTTCTGGAAATACATTTGTACTGCTGAAGTTTGTCCTATAGCTGGAAACTTCTGAGAGGTGATCACAGCGTAACATGGTTAACATTAAGAAATGAGGCACTTGAAGCATGCTCCTGGAGAAGGGCAGACTGATTTAATAGTTACATTATTGTACCCCCATCTTTCTTCATTTACTTAATGCATAGAATATGAACATATTGGGATATGGTTTCATATAGCTGGAAAAAACAAACATGAAATCTCAAATCTACATTCTATAGCATATGAACAAAAGAGCTTTTTTTATCATGTTGAAATTTAAATTTCAAAAAAAACAATTCAGCTGTAAATAAACCCTTAAAAGCACTCTTTGGGCAGCATGAAAGTTTCCACTTCTGAAGTTTGACAATCATAGAAATGTTTAGGTTGGAAAAGACCATTAAGATTGAGTACAGCTGTTAACCTAACAGTGCCAAGTCTACCACTAAACCATGTCCCCAAGTGCCATATCTGCGCCTTTTTTAAGTATCTCCAGGGATGGTGGCTCAGCCACTTCCCTGGGCAGCCTGTTCCAATGCTTGACAACCCTTTCAGTGAAGAATTTTCTCCTAACATTCAGTAAAGCTAAAAGGAACTGACTGAAGTCTTGTTTACAAAAACTAATTACTTGTTGCCTGTTGGCATTGCATGCCATGAAACTTGAGACAAAAGCTTTTGTTCTTCTAAGAAAAGAAGTTACTAACTGCTGTTTTGTATGTTGGTAATATTTTCTGTAGTTATGTTTTAATATAATGCAGTTAAGCAGGTTCCTTTTTTCAGGTTGTTCTTATGAGCTATATTTCTTTTCTCTAGTTTTTCCTGCTTCAGGTTCTCCTCAAAGGAGTATTGATCAAAGAAGTACAACTTCAGCTGCTTCTGGTCCTGTAGGCATAGTAACTGTTGTCAATGGCGAATCGAATAGCCTGGCATCTGCTCCCTATCCTCCTGATTCCCTGGCTTCTCAGAATGAGAGTGAAGAGGATGACAATCTAAATCCAACAGAAAAGCTTCAGTAAAAGCATTTTAATTTTTTTTTCGTAATATGCTTTAGTGATTTTGAGTGTTACTTTTTTAATAAGTTCTGTGTTAGAAACCAACTCATATTTTAATCTACTTAATTTAATATTATAGACCAATGATCCAAGACGGTTAAATGAGTTCAGAGCTTCAAGCAGAAGGTTCTTACAGCTAGGAAAATGGCAGTAAACTTCGAGAACTAAAAATGCTATATATACACTTTTAAACTCTACATAGATTTTATTAGTATGACAAAACACATAGCATATTCTTTTTTTCTCATCAGGAAGCTAAATGAAGTTCGTAAAAGGCTGAATGAGTTACGTGAGTTAGTTCACTACTATGAGCAAACATCTGATATGATGACAGATGCTGTGAATGAAAACACTAAGGAAGAGGAAGAAACAGAAGAATCAGAAAGTGACTCTGAACATGAGGATCCACAGCCTGTTACAAATATTAGGTTGTCATATTTTTTGTCACCTTAAATCTTTGTAGCTAAGTTGTTACAGGTTTCCTGAAGCAATACATTATTTCAGGTAACCAGAAGTTACTTAATTCTGTGATTACATTAACTTTCCAAAATTAATTTGACATAGCTTTCTTATACAGATGACTAATAATAATCTTTATCCTTAGTAACTTATTTGTATAGCAAACGTAGATTAGATTGGACATTTAGAAAATCAATGTAAGAGACTTCAAAATCTGTAATTCCTTTGGGTCTAAGCACTGACTTGTGTATAGAATTCCACTAGAAGGTTAACAGGCCTAGACTAGAGAATTGGAATAAAAACAAACTTCAGTTTATGGAGGTATTTAGAGCTGTAGTCTAACAGGGCAACTGTGTGCATCAAAGATATTCACTGCACAGAAATGAGTACTAATTTAGCTATGAATCATATAAAGCTTTTATAATATAGACATATACTTTGAAAGCAGGTCTAGCAGGGCATAATTCATAGCTGCTTCTGATAAGAGTTGTTGGGGATGTTGTTTGGTTTGGGTTTTTTTAAGCAAACGGTGAGATGGATATTAGAAATTCCAAATGTCTGGACTGATTTTATATGGAGTTGATTTTTCTTTTTTCCTAAAAAGTTGAGAACACATTCCTATAAAACCCAGTTAATAAAATGGCTGAAGTAAAATTCCATTGATATCAGTTCTTAAAAAGTTAACGTGAGTAATGTATTTTACCCTAGAAACCCTCAAGGAATCAGTAGTTGGAGTGAAATAAATAGCAACTCAAATGTACAGTGTGGAACTAATAACAGAGATGGAAGACATCTTAATACAGACTGTGAAATAAATAATCGATCTGCTGCTAATATAAGGACTCTAAAAATGTCTTCTACTCTAGGTATGTTCTAAAATGTTCTAATAATTTTAAGTCTGAGGGCAAATAATTCTGATAGCTGCACAGAATTTGGGAGAACCTTGTTTGATGAGCAAAATGTTCAAGAGTCTAATCATTAAGCTGATATTTTTCTAATGTCCAGTTATTACAGTGAACTTCATTCAATAATGTGTCATTGGTACTGTTTTCTTTCCTCCTCTCCTTGCCTCTAGATTGTCATAATAAGGAGGATGACAAAGATATCGACCTACCCCAAGGTGAAGATGATGAAGTGGAAGAAGATAGAGTTAGTGAAGATTCCATATCTAGTCACAGAAGCAGCCTGGGTGACGTTGCTGGAGATGCTGAGTTTGAGCAGAAGATCAATAGGCTTATAGCTGCAAAACAGAAACTTAGACAGTTACAAAACCTTGCTGCTATGGTGCAGGTATTTTATTAATATAAATCTGTGCACAAAAATGTAGCCTTCATTATTTCATGTAATGTATAAGTTTTCATAGGGAAAACCATTCTGCTTAGTGTAACATTTAAAATGCTCATTTTTAGGCTGGGAAAAAGAGATACTGTTTAATTTTTCTGAAGTCGAGGGTGATACTCTGAAGTTCAAACCTGGAATTTTCTTGGATGCTAACCTAATGGCCTTAATACTTAACCTTAGCACTGGATTACAAAATACGAACCAAGAAGCCTAATATTTTTTAAAATTATATTGATCTACATCTTTAAGCTTATAATGAATATTCATCACTTTTACTTTTTGAATGTTAGATTTTGCTACATTGTTCAATGAGAGGAAAATAATTTGGTTTTGATTTAAAATCTTTGGGTGTTGCAACATGTTCGAGTTAGGGTATTTTGATTTGGGTTTGGGGGGGTGTTTGGGGGTTTTGCTGTGTTGGGGGTTTGGGTTTTTTTGTTCTAGAATCTTGAGGGCCAGCTATGAATTGATGGTGTTTTTAATTTACAATATCTCATGCTAATTTAGTGATGTTTATCAAAAACATCTGTTCATGAATCCAGTGTCCCTACAGAATGCTCAGATTTGAGCACTACCTAATGTAATGTCTGCATACTGAATAAACATGTGAATCAGAAACGTAAAGACTTTATGTGAGAACTCTGAAATCAATCTCTATTAGAACGTGTTTTACAACAGCAACAGTATAAACACTGTATTGTTATTTCAAGATTATACTGTTATCAGAGATTTCTCAGCATCTGGATCAGACTTGTTTTTTATCATCACTATAGAGATGTTAACTGAGCAGTGGTATAAATCAGAATTAGAGATGATACAGCAGCTTCCTTAATAAATAGTCTAATGGCATGTCTTCAATCTTTCTTAAGTATTTACAAGACTTGTATCTGTATGTATGCAGTAATGGTACTTAAGGTCTGCATAGCTGTGTCATATTTGGTCACTGATGATCTCTCCTGTTTAGTAGATTCTGTATTAAGAACAATCATGTTGGAAAACAATAAGCAGTGGTGACAGCTTTAATATTTTCAATTTAAGTTCAGAACTGAAAATACAAAAGTCATGTAACCAAGAAAAGTGGAATAGAGAACAATGTAGAAGACTGTTTCTAAAATATTTCAGATTTAACTTTCAAGAATAGCTTTGTTTTTGTTTTAAGCTGTTAATAGTAATATTTAACTTCCGTAATGAAGCAGTCTTGTTCACCTCAGTCTCCTTCTGTTCTTTTTGCCTTCCCCTTTGTTTCTTGACCTGTCTGTGTGTTTCAATCCAGTCAGTTGTAGGCATAAAATACAATTCAAGTGGTTTATGCCTCTAGAATGAGACCAGTTCTCTTGCATTTATAGTGGAAGTTTCAACAGTGTGAGCTTTGTAACTTTAAATTCTCTCATTAACTTAATTTGTCTTAAAGTCATGATGCCATGAAGATGATGACTTCTCAGTTTATGATCTGAACTAAAGATAAAGCTATTCAGATGGTTTAGCTCTGAAAAATTAGTTTAACAGACTAAACTTATTAAACTTTGTGTATCAACTTGAAAATAGCCTAACTGCCTTTCTGACATCCTTTCAGGATGATGATGCAGAACCTCAAGCAACAATTGCAAATGCATCTAATATTGGTGACTTGTTTTTGGGTGAGATGGAAGAGACAAAGCAACAACCAAACAATGTCCGAGCTAGTACCAACAAGTTACAAAAAGATGTAGGATTGAATGAAAAAGCAAGGTATGCCTTTGTCAAAGGACAGTGAAATCATGCTTTATGCAACTTTTTGCCAAGTAATATGTGGGTAACTTATTTACACAGAGAGAAGTTTTATGAAGCTAAACTTCAGCAGCAGCAACGGGAGCTTAAGCAGTTACAAGAAGAAAGAAGAAAACTGATTGAAATTCAAGAAAAAATTCAAGTGTTACAGAAAGCTTGTCCTGATCTTCAAGTAGGTAGAATGTATTTGCTTTCTTAAGCTTTTGTTGAGCAACAAAGCATAAAATATCTCTCACCATTTTTTCACTATAAAAATTGGAAAAAACTTAAAATAGGTAATACCTGTATACTGTAAGTAGCTGGGCATCTGAGCTTAGGGAAGAGCTCTGCTTATCTTGTTCCACTGTAGGTTCTTGCCCAGTGATTACTGTATCAAGCTCTAATTTTGCTGTAGTTTGTCTTTAAAACTCTTGATTGAAGGTCTTTTAACACAGAGAATTTTCCTTCTTACTTTTAGCCTGAAATTTGTCTGTGCATACCTGTTAGTCACTGTGTCTTCACTCTTCTTAGTAATCATTTGCAGGGTCTGGTATTTTGAAACAATATTGTGTCTTGTAAGCATGATCAATGCTTGTATTTAAACTCAGATGCAAAGTGCTGTATTGTTTCTTGTACTCTTCGAAGATGAACTTTTTTCTCTGAAGTGAGCAGTAAATTATCAATACTGTGTATCTACAGCATTATATAATACTCTTACGTAAAAGTAAGTTTTATTGATTCTTGGCTAAGTTCTGAAATAAGTATTTAGTTCTGAAATTTAGTATTTAGTATTTAGGGATTTGAAAATCCCTTTTCACTGAATACTAATTCTCCTATCTCATAAAGTCTATACTGTGTTGGCTTTTAACAGCATGTCAGTTCTAGAAAGCTACTCTACTGTTTTGCCATTTTGCTTTCTCTTTCAGTTGTCAGCTGGCCTGGGTAACTGCCCAGCAAATAGGCAGACTTCACCAGCAACCTCAACTCCAGCCATGAATGAGTGTAACACAGCTGGCAAGCCTTCACTTGAATTTGATGAATCTGTACCAGTAGGCAATGAGGTATTTCATACTTGACATTCTGTGACTTAAAAAAGGTTTAAAAAGGAAAAAAAGTTGTAACTTTGATACGTTTTTAAGTGTGCCCAAGTTTAAGTGTGAGGAGTGGAGTAGTAGCCACTTTAACAAAGTGTGTATAGCTTCTTTGTTTCATTTCTGGAAAGTAGTAAATACTGACCTGAACTGGCAAGAGATCTTGCCCCAAATATAGCAGGTGTTGCCAAATATTAATGTGGAAATTGAATGAATTTTGAATTTATACTGTGAACATTTGACAGTGTATACCACAGACAAGTCATCCATGAAGAAAATTATGGCAGTATTTGAAAGATAGTTTATTTTCTACACATCTTCCTTCCCTTTTTCCCTCAAAATTCATGTCTTAAATAATGATCTGGATACTGCTTGGTCTTTATGAAAATTATGCTAGCATTTGTAGGAGTGGGAAGGATATGTGATGAAAAATGTTTGCTGGCTAGACTAGACATCAGAAACAAAGATCTAAAAAATACCTTTTCAAATAAGCTTTCTCTGTGACTTTTATCAGCATTCTCGTAAATTTTCTTTTAACAGTTTAGGTGGGGCTGATGGGGCAACGCCTGTACTGTTGGCATTTAAACCTGTATTTTCCTTCTCCAAGAAAAATTTCAGAACTTTGGCCTCTTTTGAATAAGCATTATAGGACAACTTGTCTCTTTTCACTAAATAAAATGTCTGAATTCTTCCCGCTAAAAAGGAACTGTCTCTAAAATGAATGTGCTGGTGCAATTGCTAACACCCTACAAGCAGATTGGGTTATTAATTATCAAAATATGTATGGATTTTTGTTGGAAAACTTCCTAGCTCCAGCACTGCTAGCTAGTCCAGTTGCTTTCAGGCTCAAGTAGTCACTTGCCTGTTTCTCTTAAGTCTACATTTTCCAGTGTAGTTCACTTACACAATTGTTTTTGTATGTTATGCTATTGCATTATGCTGTTTACGTGTTTCTTGCCATTTATGCTTTCACTGTATGTAATTTAAGGTAGATAAAGGCCTCTTTCTACTTGTACCTTTCTCTTTATGTGCTCTTTGTAAATCATGGCTTCCTTAAGTCTTGTTCAAACATACACTGCAACTTGAAGTTTCTGCAGGTTGCATAAAATCTTTTTGTTGTATCCTCTACTCTGTCAAAGAAGTACTTGGCACAATTTTCAGATTTCTCTGGAGGATAGTATTCTGTCATGCTACTTAGAGCTAAGTAATAATGCATAAATTACGTGAGAAAAGCAGTGTTGAGTAAAATGTGCTCTGTTTCTCTTAAAAAAAAAAAAAAAAAAAAAAAAAATTGTCCTGTAATGTTTAATTACCTTCTTAGATTTTGCAGTGTTTGGGATAAATAGCAAATACTGAATGTATTTTGCAGTTTTCTGTGGTGTGGCTTCAGTTACAGTATAATGCCTGAACAAAAAGGTATCAGTGTAGTATCAAATACTGAAATTCTAATGTGCTTTAGTTTAGATTGTATTTATTTTGTTTTTATCTGAATGTCTTCCATTTTACTGCCAACAGTTATGGTCTGAGATGAGAAGACATGAGATTTTAAGAGAAGAATTGCGACAAAGAAGAAAGCAACTTGAAGCTTTAATGGCTGAACATCAGAGGAGGAGAGAGCTCGCAGAAACAATATCTACTGTTGCTGCATCTGTCAAAAGTGAAGGATCCGAAGCTCAGCGTACTCCACAGCAGAGTAGGACTGAAAAGTAAGAACATGAGTCAGTGTGTTAGTGGGTGCTTCTGTTTAATGAGATGTCAGTCTTAGGGCAGTTTCCTGTTTTCATCTGAGCACTGAATGTGATGATATAACAGAGCAGTAAATTAATTTATTGACTATCTATAGTGACTGTTAGTTGGAAACTTGCCAGTTTTATGGGTCTTCCCAGCATATTTAGCCTCTCCTGTTCTGTAATTGGTGAAAAATCATCTAAGGAGAGAATGTGTGGAAAATGCCAAATGCTCAGAGTAATTTTTCTCCACCTCTACACCATTTATAACAATAGTAAAGTAATAATTTTCCAAAACAATAAATAATTTAACTGTTCCAATATCAGAAGAACTAGTTTCATTTTTGGATTGGTGAGATAATGTTTAAATTAATTTTGGTGCAGCTTGATTAATTGAAGATACAGAGTTGTAATTGTCAACAGATTGTTTTAATAACTTGTCATAAACTAAAACTCCTCCCTTCCCCTCTTTTTTTTTTTTTCTCCAATGTTCACTAGGACAATGGCTACCTGGGGAGGTTCTACCCAGTGTGCACTAGATGAAGAGGATGGAGATGAAGATGGTTATCTCTCTGATGGAGTTGCTCAGGCAGAAGAAGAGGAAGAAGATGCGTCAAGTTTGAATGACAGTTTCTCTATTTATCCCAATAACAACATACCAGAAAATGCATATTTTGTAAAAGAAAATAAGGATAGGTTAGTGGCATTACTTGTTGATCTGATGCAGCTGTGGTGTATAATTGCTGGCTGGGGTTAAACCATGACATAGTGGAAGGAGCATTGCATTAACTACAAGGCATCCTTTTACAGCAAATAAAAATTTCTGCTTGCTAGGGAGCTGTGTGCAGTGGTTCTTTCTTGTCTGAGTCTCTGTGGCTGCAATATATATAACTAATTGGATTTTCTTCTGTTTTCAGTCATATTAAATGTCTGCCATTGAACTCTCCATTTGTGTTGCAGTAGCTCCTTATGTTCCCATATTGTTTTAATTGACTTAAAAGATAACCTGTATGAAATTTTTGCTGTGGTATTGATCAGTCTCTTCAAAAAAAGTAATTCAGAGAATTAAAGTAACTGAAATTTTTGCTTTCAAATTGTTGGCTTTTGCAGCTTTGAAATTGATTTATTAGATTTTTTTATTTAACATGAACATTTTTACATCGTTTACCTGATTGATTTCCTTAATAAGCTTTGTGTGACTAAACGAAAATGCAGTGTTAAAAATAATGTGTATATCTTCAATTGATTTCCTCTGTTTTTTGTACCAAAATAATTTTAGCAGATAGAGGCCTTCTAGTCAGGAGCTGGGCCTCTTAATTCTTAGTGTATTATGTTGGTGACTTCTGTTTTCATCTGAGTACATACTATATATCAATAATGGATGTTACTAAGAACAAGATCCAGAAACATCCTTAGCAGTTTTTTCTTGACAGTGGTTGTCAGTTGAGCGGATGTTATTTTCTGCTTAGGATAATGTTGGATTGACAAAATTGCATGGGTGATTAGCTGGGACACTGAAATGGCCTGTTCAAAGTGAGTTGTTGATGTACAACTGAAACGTAATTTGAATAATAGAAGTATCATTAGAAGTTGTTTGAAATGTCAGCTTTTGTCCTCATTCTTCCTTTTTCTTTTTTCCCCCACCCAGGTGGAAAAATTGCTGTCCTCTTTCAGCGGATGGGAATTATCGTCCATTGTCTAAAGCCAGGCAACAGCAAAACATAAGTATGCGACGTCAGGAAAACCTTAGGTGGATGTCTGAACTTTCGTATGTGGAAGAAAAGGAACAATGGCAAGAGCAGATCAATCAGTTGAAGAAACAGCATGAATTCAGTGTCAGCATTTGTCAAACTTTGATGCAGGATCAGCAGGTAGGTATGAAGAGCGGTTACTTTGCTGTTGTTACTTTGTCTTTTTTTTTGTCTTTTTTTTTTCCTTTTTTCTCTCCTTCTCTCCTCTCTCTAGATCTTTCCAGCAATAACTTCTGATTTGGTCACTGTCATGTATTTTCTTTCCACAGACCCTCTCTTGTCTTCTGCAGACTTTGCTTACAGGCCCTTACAGTATGATGCCAAATAATGTTGCATCTTCACAAGTACATCTTATTATGCATCAATTAAACCAGTGTTACACTCAACTGACTTGGCAGCAGAATAATGTCCAGAGGTTTGTTGGCTATATTAGTGTTTGTGGAATTTGAAATGTTTCAGTAACGGAGAACGTGGTTATGTGAATAAAAGATTACAGATAATGGTTAAATACAAGACTGTTGACCTTCTGAGTTGATTATAAGCTTTTGAAATTGTATACAGCATTTTTGGTTGGGTTTTTTTCACCACTGCTTTAACACCTTTGAGGTGGTTCTTTCTGAGTAATCTTTAGACTTGCTTTTCTCGAATATCCTTTTATGTCTGTAGTCTTTGTTAAACCACCTGGCAAGATTCTGGATTCTCATGGTTATGGAAAGGTGGTGGAAAAGCTTTTTGTCCTTTCTTAGTGTTGTCAGAATTTATGCTTCCTTATGCTCCATTGGATGTACTACTTTTACACCTTCTGAACAATGATCTGTTAAAAAAAAGAAATAATGTAATAGTCATTTTAATTCATTGCATGGAAGTTCAAGCTCTTCATTTCTGTTTTGATTTTGGTATATAGTTACTGGCCTCTTGTCTAATATTTTAAATTAGTTTTAATGCCACTTCTGCAAATATTTTGTATCTTTGGATGTTTCTATTTAAGTTTCCTTTTCAGCCTGTCTACTTTTGTAGTATCCAGTCAATTTTTTGTTGTTCTTGCAAGGATGTTTAACTTCTGTAAATGTGACCACTAGTGCAGAGCAGTTGATTTCAAAACTACTCCTGTCTTCACTCAGGATTAAATACAAGTTGGGTTTTTTGAATTTTTTTTTTTACTGGCTAAATGGAGTGGTTCTGTACGTACATTACATGAGGCAGGTGAAATAATATTAATCTCAAATTACTTGCTTTCCCTTACCATTCTTTTTTCCCCAAGTGCTTATTTTTGTTTGTTTTCAAGGTTAAAACAAATGTTAAATGATCTTATGCGTCAGCAAGAACAAGAGTGTCAAGAGAAGCCATCAAGAAAGGAAAGAGGCAGTAGTGCACCGCCACCTCCATCTCCTGTTTTCTGTCCATTCAGCTTTCCTCCACAACCTGTGAACCTGTTTAATGTACCAGGATTTACTAATTTTTCTTCCTTTGCCCCAGGTGAGTATTACTATACGTGTAAAAAGTAATAGTTTCAAAAGTTTGAAATCTTAATGTGAACTTGCTGGAACTCTGTGACTTTTCCTTTTATATTGAAATGGTCTTAAACAGTACTTGATTGAGTCTGTATTATCCAAGCAGAGGTTTGTTAAAGTTTTATTGCTGAACAATTGTATATTTTGACTTCAGTATGAAAAGCAAGACTTTAACAATAAAAGTTGGTTATAGTTGAAAATACCCACTCCATACAGTTATTGTTTTAAATGTTCTTGATCTGATGTGAAAAACAATGTTTGAAGCTTTTACATACTTTCAGTAATCACTTAATATTCTGATTAAGTGAACCCTCTAATTTTAAGGTAGCATTAGTAATTATTCCTCTTTACCTTAGAACTTCCAGCACTCATTTTTGTTTGAAATGCCTGTAAATGGAGCGTGTTACTAATTTTTGTTCCTATTAGAGGTATAGAGTAACTGTCGACTTAGATACAGTGTTCCTAATCTCATTACCAAATTGACTTTTACTGTTGAATTTGAAATGGGAAAAAACTTAGTCATTTTATTGTATCATTAAAAGTTGCTAAAGCTGTCTTAATATGTTTCACCCTTTTCAGGAAACCAGGAAATAGACATAGGCTTAGATTGTAGCTTTCAGATTCTAAAGTCTGTTTTCTGTTTAAGGATGTATTTTATTTATACCTGCATAGAAGAATAGTTATATCCAATTTGCCACTACTATAAAGATTCTAAAATTTAAATAAGTGTTCTGAATTTAACTTCTTTGGCTCTGTGAATACATGTACTACTGGAATATCCTTGTCAGTTTGGTGGTAGTTCAAGTATCAATAAAGTCTTCATGCAGACAGAACTGTGCCTTGTTTGGAACTGATGCCACTTTTACCTTCACTCGTAGGAGCTCTTTATTGAGGTTTCTTGCAGTACCTTCATCTCTCCACTGATGGGATTGTAGTGGCATATGCAGTATCCAGTAATGTTTGAAACCTGCATTTAAGATAAATTGTAATTATTGCAGTACTCTCAGGTTGAAAACAGTTTTTGCTTACCTGCCCACAGTACTTTTGCTTCATAATTTTATGTTGCCACACAACATGTCTCAATTTTTACTTTTATCTCACAGATAAATGAGGTAGTGTTTTCTGACTCCTGTTTACTTTGTAGGTATTAACTATAATCCAGTGTTCCCTTCTGGGTTTGGAGATTTTGCACACAGTATTTCCCCACACAATAGTGAGCAGCAGCAGCAGCATCCTCTAGATCATAATGCTTCTGGGAAAACTGAGTATATGGCATTCCCCAAACCTTTTGAAAGCAGTTCCTCTAATGGAGCAGAAAAACAAAGGTATTTAATGTCATAATGCAACTCTCCTTTAATCATTTTTTTCTCCCTCCTCCTTTTTCTGGAGCTTGTGGGAATTCATTGTTCTTTTAGGGAATCTTTTGTAACAGAATTACAAGATGAGCTTTACTTTTGCAGTTTCCAGGTTTTTGGTTTTTTACTTCATTAAAGTGTTCTACTTTTCTGTATATTAACTAATGTATCATTTCATGAATATTTTAAGATCAAATATAGTGTTGGAGTGGTTTTTACATTTTGTAAGTGGAGGCAGATTTCATTTCCATGTTTTTGAAACTGAGCTGTTTGAGTAACTAGAGGATATAATTTCAGTGAATGCTTATTTTTTGTGCTACAGTAGATGGTAATGAATGCTGTTTTAAGAAATATTTTCCCCTATAGTACTATTTGAGCATAGCAATAACCGCATAAGTATATTCAGGTTGAAATCAGTGATAAATGTGAATTTCTTCATATATCTTCCATTTTCCATTTGGAACGGTTCTCACTAGATTATTATTTTTTTTACAATGTTTGGCTGATGGCTAAGTAACTAGGGCAGATAACTTGCATTATGGATAAAGCTATTTCCCTAGTAATACATTCTGGTTCTATCTGAGAGACTAGGTTATGATATATCGTGGACTGCCTTTCCTTTTCTTTCTTTCTGACAGGAGTTATAGACAACCTGAAGAGGAAATGGAAAAAAGATCAACTTGGCTTAATGATAGCCAGGAAATGAAAAAAGACGATCAGTCTCAGCTGAAAGCGGGTTTTGCTGTTTCGGTACAAAACATTGGTTCCGGTCATAAAAATCAGTCTGATACGAGTAGAAGAAGAGACTTTGATGAAGAGTCTTTGGAGAGTTTTAGTAGCATGCCTGATCCAGTAGACCCAACTACTGTGACAAAGACATTTAAATCTAGAAAAGCATCAGCACAAGCAAGCTTGGCATCAAAAGATAAAACACCCAAATCGAAAAATAAGAGGAAGAGCTCTTCTCAGCTAAAAGGCAGAATTAAAAATACTGGTAGGTCATAAAGTAATCTTAGATACCATGGCAAACTCAACTTGGATTATAATCATTACATTCCAGAGAACTTATTCTCCATAAATGGTACCCATAATAATGAAAATAAGTTACTGAAATATGAATTCATTTTATATAATGTAACTACATAAGTTTTTTTTTTTTTAGTATTTCAGTAAATAAAAAGCCTAACTGATTAGGATAGCATGATTTGAATGGATGCAGATACACTAAGACTTGGAATAAGCCACCAGGAGAATCTTCCTCTTCGTTATGTCTTAATGTCCAAACTGGATGACTTGCTGAAAAATGTGTTTCAGTAAAATCCAGAATAAGGAGAGAGGGACGATACTAGTATGTATAGTACTGTTGCAGTTGCTGAGGATTTAGTGCTACTGTATGGCTTCAGTGTACAGAGAAAAATTTTTGACTAGGAAACATCATTGATGTTTTATATCTTTGAGATTGCCCTCGAACACTTTTTTTACAGTAATAAACCATTTTGTAAGCTATTTTTTATTCCTCTTTATTCCCTCCCATTAGGTTATGAAAGCGCAAGCGCTTCTAGTGTGTGTGAACCTTGCAAGAGCAATAAAAGTAGACACTCTGAAGAGGTTGTTCATGCAAAGGTGTTCAGCAAAAGGAATCGGGAACAGTTGGAAAAAATAATTAAATACAGTAGATCTACAGAAATGTCTTCAGGTATTCTTTTCTGAATGCCAGTAATTATTTTGTGAACTTCTCTGAATAAAGGACCTCCATGCTTTGTTGCTAGTGTGTTACTTAAAAGGAGTGTATTACGACAAGAAGACAATACTGCATATTTAGCATGTGGATTTTGCTTTTTTAATTTCTAAGGATGCTGTAAATGTAAAAGTGTGTGTTTAAAAAAAAAAAAGTTGGATATTGATTGATTTTGGGTGTTTTCTGTAGATTAGGTAAATTAAAATAATTCAGAAACAAACCTGTTACTGTAAAACAAAAACTTAGCCAACCAAAAACCTCACCTATTTATCGGTGTTCTTATGGAAAGTAACTGCACGACAGATAAAACTTTGTTTAGTGTTTAAACTCCCATCCTGTACTGCATACATGTTTTCTTTCTATTCATGCTTAAGTGCTCTATCAAATATCATGCAAATTCAGTCTTATAACATCACATAAACCCTTACATTTTTGCCACCTGCACTGCTTTTCTTGCATCTAGATCACAAAAATATTCTCTTCTGTGTCTTTTTAGGTTCTGCCAGTACCTTTGTTTTGTTTGAAAGATACAGAAATTTTAGTCATGGTAGCATGACATACAGCTTTGTCAATGTAGCTGTGTCCACACTAAGTGCTGTTTATTGGTATACGTAATAAACTTTTACCAGTCAAGTTCTCGCAATAAGCAGCTTTGTTGTGGTTTGGATGACTATGCAGTCTTCCTCCTGCTGTTTTGTATAGACCCTGTCTTTACTTCTGGTGCACATTTTTGTGTTTATCACTGTCTATCCCCACTTTCCTACAGCACATGCTAGGAGAATTCTGCAGCAGTCTAACAGAAATGCATGCATTGAAGCGCCAGGTAATGCATTCACTGCTTAGCTTCAACAATGTCCTATTACTTTTTTTTTTCTCTTAGCTTTGATCCTGTAACTCAGACTGTTTAGCAGATGTTCAGAATCAATATTACTGCAGCACCTTCTCTATAAACAAAACAAGAGAAGTTATTTGTAATTTGCATGAAATGCAACGATACAAAAGACTTTGAATTATAATTGTGGAGAATATGTTTATCATGTTCTCAGTCACAATTACAAGTGAAAAATACGCAGGTAGATACTACAACAAAAATCCTAATTTCAGTAGGCATTTTTAGCATGTTTAAAATCTACTATTACATTTTATTAATGGGGGAGGGAAGTGATTTCTAGTGGCTTATTAAAGGTTCGAAAAAAGCTTGCCTCTATGTTTAAAAATACTGGTAAACTATTTGCAGATAATTGAATTGCACAGTAATATTTGCTGTATTGCTAATAAGTTCATTAACTTGAATACTAACAAACATGCATCTGTTAAACTAAGCTGAGTTTTCCAAATGTAACTTTTTTTCATTCAACACTTGCCAAAATATGTATGTAATAACTGTTGTGATACAAGGATAATCCTTAATTTTCAAAGAAATGGGAGACTTATTAGGGTACATGTTTCTTCTCATACATATGCAGTAGAGCTTAAGGGTAAGAGATTTTATGTGAGCCTCCAAATAGATACTAGACATGTATGAGATGGTAGGATTTATGCTTGTGTGGGAGGTGTGGGAAGGAGTGGCTTTCTTGAATTCAGTCTACAGCTTTCTTAATGTTGTTGCTTATGTTACAAAAGTGTGGACTACTTCTGTTTTATAAACTTGATACCTCAAGAGATCTAAAAATGCCATTTTCAGTGTTGAATACCTATTCTGAAAGCAATATTGTGTGTGCAGTATTCTCTTTAATAAAGAATACTTTCTAAAGGTATTGTTCAGAATCGTAAAGAAAATTATTCCTACGAATGCTTTATATTTTATTTCATATATAAAAGATTGCATAAAGTATTTTTTCAGAATGTTTAAATCTTTGTTGCCCTTCAGGAAATGAGTAAGCTTTAAGCAAGCAGCTATATAATGAAATCTACAATGATTAAGAGATCATTTGTGTACCTGTAACTTGCATACCTAATAGGCAATTTTCTTTCAGCTGGATGCATGTCAAGGACTTAATGAGTTCCTCTTTTTTTTTTCCTACAGAAACTGGCAGTGATCTTTCTATGTTTGAAGCTTTGCGAGACACAATTTATTCTGAAGTGGCAACACTTATTTCTCAAAATGAGTCTCGTCCCCACTTTCTTATTGAACTTTTCCATGAGCTTCAGCTGCTAAATACAGATTACCTGAGGCAAAGGGCTCTATATGCTTTGCAGGTATGCATAGAATTTTTGATCTTGCCTGTGAATCAAACAGATCTTAAGTCTCTTTTTTACAGTATGGATTTATTATCTTTTCCAGGATATAGTGACCAGACATTTATCTGAGAACAATGAAAAAGGGAAGTGCACAAAATCACTGAATTCTGCAACATGGATGGCATCAAATTCTGAACTCACTCCGAGTGAAAGCCTTGCTTCTACAGATGATGTAAATTTTCAAGTTCAGAAGCTAGTTTACTGTCAACTTTTCCTATTTTTTCAAGTTACATGCATGCTTGTGTACTGAAATATTCATCCTAGTGATTGTAACTTGATAGGAATTTTAGAAGAATTCACAGTCTTTTCTAAACAAAGAAATGCAAGAGCATCTTAATGCAAAAGTGATTAAACATGGTAGGATTCTTGATGCTGGAAATGAATTATGTGTTGGGGAGGAATAGAACATGGAGAGGGCACAAATCGGAACTGATATACAAAAAGAGCCAAAATTGTCTTGTGACTAAGATCAGGGCAAGTACTGATTACAAGATTCCTGAGGTCTTGTTGCTATTTTGTATTTAAGAAATCACTGATGCCTCTGCTTAGTTTCTTACATGTTTTATATTTGAAGTATTTGAAACAAATATGGTAGAATCACCTGATCAAGTAAGGTTGTCCCCCAGTCAAGTGGCCTGGTGACAGGTCTTGATACCACAGAATGTGAGTGAAAAGAATTGTTTGCTTGTTGACACATCTGTGAGAGTATGGTGCATTCCTGCTATGTGTTCAGTTCTTTGGTGTTTTTTAGGAAACTTTTGGCAAGAACTTTTCAACAGAAGCATGTCAAGATTGTGAGCAAATTGATGCAGACAATGGGAGTACTATGTCTACATCTTCAAATTTTGAACCCTTTGCCACTGATGACCTTGGTAAGAATGATGTGGTTTGCAATGTTGTAAGCTTTACTCCCTCCCTCCTAAAATGCCTGCAGTTGTCTACTCTTAAATAATATACTATTCTTTGATTTTTAGTGTGTAACCATGTTTTATAAAACAACTCTTAGAAAAATTAGCCACTTCTGTAACACTTTGAGTTGATCAAAGTGTGTAATAAAATCTTATAACTCAACTACAGTTATATGTAGATTTCAAAACCTGTGGCTTTGAATTCATTTTTATCATTGTTTACTTGTCTATCAATTGAAAACTTTTTATTTAGATTAAAAGGTGTTTTTATTCTAAATATAGGCAACACAGTGATTCACTTAGATCAAGCTTTGGCTAGGATGAGGGAATATGAGCGTATGAAAATTGAAGCTGAAAGTACCCTTGACTCTGAGGGCTGCTCTAGTAATTTTCAGGGTGCTTCTGCTGCTAAATTAGAAGGTATGCACATATATACATATTTTGCTTAGTTTTAGAAAATAATTATTCTAAATATCAAGAATCATTTAATTGGCTGACTTTATTCTTCATTTATATTGAAAACTTAGTAAAGTTTCAAAGGATCTTTACATAAGTGTATACGATTTATTTTTAAAAAAGGACAATATATGGGTTTGAAATCAGTATTTCTTTAATAATAATGTCGAATGACTTAAATGCGCTTTTTTTTAATCGAGGTCCAAGTACCACTGAATGTCTTCCTGTGCCACAGTCAAGTGAAGTTTCTGCGGTTCCATGTCCTCGTATAGATACTCAGCAGCTTGATCGGCAGATTAAAGCAATTATGAAAGAGGTCATTCCTTTTCTGAAGGTAAGAACTTTTTTCAATAATGTGTGAGTTAGGGGAATAGGAAAAGGACCGGCATAATTGCATAGAACATTAAACAAAATGGATAACTTGCATCTTAGCAACAGCTGACAATAAATATGTGTTAAGTTGCAGACCTTGCTGAGGATGAAGTAAGGATTAAATAAAAGAAAGAAATGGTAAGGTTTCTAGATTGCATGAGGCTAGTGGACTTGACATCAAGAAGAATAGAGATTTCTTTGTTTGGAGCTGACCAAATCAAATAAAAATGTTTGAGGATGTACTTCTGAAATATTTGCTGCCTTTTGGCAAAGAGAACTGAGATAGCTTTAATTAAAACTGTTACATACGATGTAACTTGAGATATTTTTGAAGAATAGGTCTGTGAGTGTTAGCATTTTCTCCTGTTTACAAATATCTTTAAAGTTGATGAGAGCTTGTAAACTTCTGTGAATACAGAGAAGAAATGTACTAATTTAAAGGAGAAACAGTCACAGTTCATTCTTGCGAGGTTAAAGAGCAGAGAAGGTTGAATTGTAAGATGCTTAAATCATCTCCCTGTTCCCTTTTACAGTGTGTGCAAGTATATAAGCTTAAGTTTGTTTAATAAGGTACTTGCTTGATACTAGTTTTAAAAACTGTATATTGTTGACTTGCCACAGTCTCGGTGCCTGAAGACTTCTGATTTGTTTCCAATTTTAAGGCAGCTTACAACAGTAGATATCTTAACATAAACTTAATACACTTGAGTACACAACCACAATATATGAAGATTCTTAGTTGGTCCAAACATTAAAGATTGGCAGGTGCTAACTTATTGGAAAAGTGAGATAAAGCTTTGTGTGTCATGGCCAGTCACTCACTAATGAAGTATGGTATCTGCTATGACTGTGTTCCAGTTAGTTTTTGTGAGATGGGTTAGGACCTGTTCATGGACTGTTGTTCCTTCAGTGGACAAGTGACTTTTATAAAAAAGAATTTCAGTATTTGAGTTGATGGCTAATTTTTAATTTTTTTTAAAGTGGTAACTAAGCTCATTCTGCTCATACTTGTTTAGGAACACATGGATGAAGTATGCTCTTCTCAATTACTGACATCAGTAAGACGTATGGTCTTGACTCTTACACAACAAAATGATGAAAGTAAAGAGTTTGTGAAGTTCTTTCATAAGCAGCTTGGCAGTATACTTCAGGTTAGTAGTTTTTCAGTGTTGTTTAGCAATACTATCAGAACTTGGATAATGAGCAACAGATAAACCAGCTTCCCTGAAGTTAGAGTTTACGATGACAGTAGCATAGCTGGTCTCCTTCAGCTTTGATACAGCAATGATGTATTACGTTGTTTCCTAAAATTAAAGCTTTACTATGTACAGAAATTATTTTCATCACTGCCACATAGTGAGAGGTCTATCTCCTGCCTGTGGCTGTCTTCAAGGAGAGCTCTGGCGATGCTCTTCATAGACATTTTGTGTAAATTCCTGAAAATCAATAGGTTGCTCTTTGCTTTTTTTTTTTTCCCCTAGAAGTATAGAGTTTAAATCAGTTAAGTTCTATGTTATGTGAGTAGAGTTTCCACTTAAAACCATAATTTTTAAAAATGTACAAGCTATTATGTATCTAACTAATCTTGAGTTATTAGGAATATGACAAATACTTAGTCTTTCAAGTTTGAAAGCCTGCTTCAAAAACTGAAGACTTTCTTCTCTTCGCAGGATTCACTGGCGAAGTTTGCTGGTAGAAAATTAAAAGACTGTGGGGAGGATCTTCTTGTGGAGATCTCTGAAGTGTTATTTAATGAATTAGCCTTTTTTAAACTCATGCAAGACTTGGACAACAACAGTATTTCTGTAAAGCAGAGATGTAAAAGGAAAATAGAAGCTACTGAAGTGATACAGTCTTATGCTAAAGAGGTTTGTTTTATTATATTTTTGAAAAATTGAGCTTTTCTGAGTTTCCTAAACTACTACTTGGATTACCTTAGTTCATATGTTGCTTTTTTTTTTTTAACAAATTAGGGCTGTTTAGTCACAGTATTGCTTGTGTAGAAGCATGAATTTCTTCAGTAAGGGAGACGTCCTGTGTTATACACAAGAGTCTGTTACAGATATCTAATTGTGTAGACTGTTGGTAATTTAGAGGAAATGTCTTTTAATGGGTATATGTGCATATAGGAAGGAATAGTCAAGTGTTGAAATAGTATTAACATCTGGGGCCATTGAGTAGTTATTGTGATTTAACCGCAGTAGACAGCTAAGCACTACACAGCCACTTACTCCCTGCTGGTGGGACAGGGGAGAGAATTGGAAGGATAAAAGTGAGAAAACTTGTGGGTTGAGATAAAGACAGTTTAACAGGTAAAGCAAAAACAGTGTGTGCAAGCAAAGCAAAACAAAGAATTCACTCCCTGTTTCCCATTGGCAGGGAGATGTTTAGCCATGTCCTGGAAAGCAGGGCTCCATCATGTGTAACTCTTACTTGGGAAGACAAATGCCATAACTCTGAGCATTCCCCCCTTCCCTCTTCCTCCCCCAGCTTTATATGCTGAGCATGACATCATATGGTATGGAATATCCCTTTGGCCAGCTGTTGCAGCTGTGTCCCCTCCCAACTCCTTGTGCACCCTCAGCCTACTCACTGGTGGGGTGGTGTGAGAGGCAGAAAAGGCCTTGGTTCTGTGTAAGCACTGCTCAGCAATAACAAAAACGTACCTGTGTTATTAGCACTGTTTTCATCACAAGTCCCGAGCGTAGCCTCATACTAGCTACTATGAAGAAATTTAACTTTATCCCAGCCAAATATTTTAACATATAGGGAGTCCCAGTTCATCATCTTTCCATCTCTTTTACACCTGCAGCTTTCCTTGCAGTAGCTTAGTTAGGCACCATCTGTACCTAACTTGAGTAAGTCTTACGAAGTCATCAAATAGTTGGCTTGTTGGCATATGTAGAAAGTATCACTTTCTAGACTTGGAGTGTAAAATATATATAAACTTTTCAGAAATATCTGACACTGTAGTACATATTCTGCTCTAACAAAGCAAATTTGGTTGATTTTCGCACCATTTATATTTTTAAAGATGTTGCATCACCATTTTTAGTTTTAGTGTTGCAATTTTTAGGAACATCGCTTTTTTTGGTTATATGAACTGTTTACAAAACAAACACTAAACCAGATCATGTTAATATACTTAAATTGGTCAGACATCTACCTCGGAGTTTTTATTGAATAGTAATGACTTCAGTGTACTATACAATACAGTCTTAACTAGATGACAGTACAGCTTTCTTTTAGAAACACAAATACCAAAGCAAACTCCTAACTCATTCTTATTTTAAAATGTAAATGGAAGATATTTTGTGAATCCGTCATAAACTGTAAAGTTCTGTAAGTAGTTTTAAGTATATCATCAGCTATATTTCAAGGTAGATCAACTTAGATATACCAGTGATATGGCTAGTATGAGGGAGACTGTGGGGTACCTTGTAAAGAGGCCGAAGAAACACTCTGAATCCAGAAGGATTTGCACACGACATCCTATGTTATCTGAAGTTGCTCATTGGGTCTTCGTTACATAAAGGACAGTTTACACACTGCTGTAAGAATGCATGGACCCGACCTAGATGTGGCATTTCTTCTTCTCTCCTGGAAGACTGAGAATTAGGGTTAAGGTCAATGCTTGCCTTGTTGCTCTGGCAGCATTTCACATTCAACAGAGCCAGAGATGAGCCAGAAGTGGTAGGTCCTGGTTACTTTGTACAAACCCCCACAGTTATTTCTATACGGTCTTCTCACAGGTTTCAGCTCTGAGGTCCTGATGCAGGCACATCTGATCTTCCTAGATTTTGTGACTGTCTTGAGTCCAGTAAGCTAACTGATTTTCGATTCCACACTGGAAAAGCACAGTGCTCTGTCTTGACCAGAGCTGGTATATCTAATTCTATATGTTAAATATGATTCAACCACAGACGGGAAAATTAGCCCATGTTTAAATAAAAAGGGCTAGCACAGTTTTTCGTAATGTTTTGCAACTCCAAAATTTTGAAGACATCTGTGTAAACATCTCTCATAGTATAGAAGTCCCTGTGGCTTATTACCATTTTGAGATAGCAATTCTTGTTAAGATTGGCATTTTAGCCAGGCTTTCATGAAGCCCTAGTTTGGTTCAGTATTTCAAAGTTATTTCAGTTTAGAATTGAAAACAGTTTGTGTTTCTTCTAGGCAAAAAAAGGTCTCCAGGTGGATGTTTGTTCATCTGCTGAAGATGTCGATGAGGACAAAGTATGTTTATGCTTCTCAACTGTCTTTATTCCTCAGATAATTTCACAGATCACTTAGTCTTACTGTTTTCTGTCATATAAATCCAGTATCTGTAAGCAGCCCATTTTCTAGTGTTTACACATTTATTAAATGTTGTAGGTTTTCTCCTTTTTGTTATTTTCAATGATTTACTTTATCAAAGTAACACAGTAAATTATAATTTCCCTTTTTTGAGTTGATGGTCTGGGAAATGAATACCAAAATATCTGCCTTCATCAGTAAGTCTTTGTTGTTGCATGCGTACTGTAAATATGACTTAGATACCAGTTCCTTGGTCGCTCTTGGTTTTATTCCTGTTTCTACTGCAGAGCCATTACTGGTGTAAAGACTGATGCATTTCTTATAAAACACTATCTTGTTTCTTGCACTTTCAAAAAGTGCATTCAGATCAACAAAGATAGTATTAAAGATGCTTTTCTATTTTTGTTGGTGACCGTTATATAGAGGGAGCTTTGCTTTAGGACTGACGATTTGAAAGTGTAAAAAGAGCAAAGTTTACATTGAATGCCATGCAACTGAAATGGAATAATTTGTGATACTGGCTAAGCAGCTATAGGGTAGGATCTTGCTTTTCCTTTTAGTGTTCATTTTGTATCTTTCAAAGAAAAAAGAAAAGACCTGTTCTGAAGGTGATTATTGTGGGATTTGGTCTGGAGCTGTTGCCTGTATTCTCAGCTCAGAGCATTAAGAATATAGTCATTCACTGAAGAATTAAATAGCAAGGACAGCTTAACTATTTTTAGCAATTAATATTTTATTTTTTAGTGGTATGGAATAAGTTGGTTTAGTTTTCATCTTAAGGAGAAGGCAGATGTTCCGAGTTGGGAAACGTGGTATTTGAGGTCCTCAGAGTCAGTCTGTCTGTGCTCCGAGTTTTAAATGTTAGTGCCCAAAATTTCTCCTTTTTCTCTTTGTTTTGAAAACCGCTTAGATCATTGTGTTTGGGGAGAGGGGTTGTATATGAAGCTTTGTATTTTCTGCTGAAATGCTCAGCTTTTTCCAACCAAGGGAAAGATATAGGTAATGTACTAAGTAGAATGTTGAACGCGTTCCTAAATGGGCATAGGCACATATGGGCATAGATTCAGTGCTTTCTTCTAGGGCTTAGACCTTCTGTCCCACTGCTTTGGAAGTGAAAGTGGGGAAGCTGTATATCACTTGTTATGGTTGCTGTAGTGTAGAAGAGCCCTGTCAAGATTCGGAGCCAAATTCAGGGCTTTACTTGGGGTTCACATAGACTGAGCAGAATTTTCTCACTCAAGATATTTAGCTAATCATTCAGAAGAGAAACTGCTGAGTAGCTATTGCTAAAGAAATGAGAAGCTGCAGTTAGGAAGATTCCTATTTTTTACTAATTTACGAGAAGTAGGGAACTCACTAGAGGGTAATAATGCAGCTGTGTCTTTCTTCCTCTGAATAATGACAAATCAAACTTAAAGAAATTTTTTTTTTAAGCTAGCATGCTGATCAGTGTGAACCTTTTCAGATAATGAAATACTCGGTTATGATGTCCTTGATAGCCATGTCTGAACAGGGCATGATCTCTTATAGCAGGTTCTGATGCTCT
The DNA here is from genome assembly GCF_011004875.1 of Balearica regulorum gibbericeps. Taxonomy (NCBI): domain Eukaryota; kingdom Metazoa; phylum Chordata; class Aves; order Gruiformes; family Gruidae; genus Balearica; species Balearica regulorum. The sequence goes on along the minus strand of NC_046187.1, from coordinate 49,073,912 downwards.
GTTTCAGGAGTAGCTTTGCAGTATTCATTTCAAGGCCTCAAAGACTACTTAAATCTACAGACTAAAAATTGATGGTTTTGTTGTTTGGTTGGTTTTTTTTGGTTTTTTTTTAATTTTTGAGATATAAAGGTGACTCCTTGATACAGAAACGATAAGTTAATCTTGAGAGAAAAAAACATGAAATTGCACAATATTACTTGTTTTCCTAGGACAAAGATGAGACTGAAACTGTAAAACAAGTACAGGAGTCAGAAATATATGATGGTAATGGAGTTCCTGAAAGTGTTAGGTCTGATGCATCTGATCAAGAGGAAGATGAGGAAAGTGAAAGTGGTCCAGTGGCAATAAGTAAGTGATTTTTATATAGATCACTATTCAATGCTTTCACTGTAGTTTCAACCAACTAATTTTACAACAAGATTTGCATGAAGTACTGCTGTGTAACACCTTCTTTCAGATTTTCTAGTCGGGTCTTTTCTGGTGAAAGTTTTCCAGTACTGTATTTACTGGTATTGTGTTAAAGGTTAAACATTCCAATTAGAGGACTTTTTTCTCTTTGTAATCAGTAGATCTGTAAAAGCATGTGTTAGAATCAGATTAATTGTTTTTTACATACCCTGTCTCAGCTAAACTTGAAGTTTCTCAGCCTTTAACCTGAATGATGTGAAAGCTGCTAAATTTTATGCAGTTTTTCAATTTTTTTAAAATTATTTTTTTTAATGTGCTTGTCCTTAAGCTTGTGTATTTTTGAATAATTTTTATCCTGGTTTTAATCTTAGACCAGCTACTAATGGCTTGGTTTCCCTTATTTACATTCTTCACACCAACTTGTTTAATAACTTAGATATTTTTACACCATCACAGTGGTGTGTGTTCGTAATATAGCTTATATGGAGCATATGGATCTTGAAAGTTGCCATCACTGTATCTTAGTTTCAAAGAATGTTATGAAGTAAGAGTTATAACTGATCATTGTAGTAAATTCCCAGAAGAGATTTGGATTTTGCAGCCTAACTTTTCCTCTGTCAGGCTCTGTCCACATGTAAATCCGGTATGAAGGTGGTTTTACATTGATTTGCCTTCAGGTTTATCAAAAGCAGAAACCCAAGCTCTGACTAACTATGGCAGTGGAGAAGATGAGAATGAAGATGAAGAAATAGAATTTGAGGAGGGACCTGTTGACGTGCAGACATCACTACAAGCCAGCAGTGAAACAACAACTGAAAATGAACAGGTATCACCAAAGTTGTAAATGCAGAACAAACCTAAGCCACCGCACAGCTTTTCAGTACATATTTGTATGTGCCTCGGTGTTTCTGTTGCACTGTTTTTGTACTAATGAAAGTAGGAGAATGATACAATAAATTACATGAAAGCAATAGCTGCTACATAGAAAATGTAGCATTCCTCACCTGAATTTATTACTGGTATAGCTGATGCCAAAATGGTTGGATGGACACAGACAAAACTAATGGTTAAATCTGCCCTCAGAGAGAGAAAATGTTACGCTGCAGTAGAAAAGATAAACTTCCAAATAGCATCATGTTTTAAACTGTTAACTGGTTCTTCCTCTGTGTTTGCTGCAATCAAGTTCTGCTTGGGCTTTCCTTTGCAGAAGCCATTGATTCTTGTATTCTAGCATGTCTTTGATTTGTCTTTCCTCTTTAGCACATAATATTTTTTTCTAGCAGGGTGAAATGTTACTGGCTGCTATTGTCATTTCACTGTTAGTTGCCTTAAAAACATTTGAATGTGTGCAACCTGGTTCTGGAGACTTGTCAAGTCTTTAGATTTCAGTAAATTAGACTGAATCTTCTGAAACTTTGGTTTACTCAAGACCTATTAACATTAGGCAAGGATGTAACTGGAACCTTTCACTTTAAAGGCTAAAACAATAGATCTTTTCAGTGGAACCTAAGAGTTTACCTGGGAGCTACTATAGTGAAAAGAAAATGAAATGTTCAGATAAAACCCACATAGCTCTGTTAATAGTTTTTTAAAGCGTTGAGTAGCTGATGAATAGAGAGTAGAATTTGCTGTCTTTATTTCAAACTAGTGAAAAGACAAAAACATGGAGCAAGTGTACAATGTGTTTCTATTTAGCAAGGAAGAGTAAATAGTAGAATTTGTTCTAACTCATTTTCACCTTCCCCAATAGACTTCAAACCAAGAACTGAGTAAGACAAAAAGCAGTGAGATTTTGTCACCAGTACAGGACTCTCTTAATGTTAAAGGTAAGGTCTGTATGCAGCAACTGAGAGATTAACACTTCTATATGAATTTGCATACTGTGAGAATTATCACGGACAGTGCCTGTGATATATGTAATTAAGAGGAAGGTGATCAAATTTGCAAGAGTTTACTGGACTGGTTTTTTTGGTGGTGTTTTTTTCCCATGAACCGTATCAGCTGACTAGATATATCTGTGTTGATATAGACCCAGCAAACCTTTTGAAGAGGAAACCCAGAATAATCTTACATAGGTAGATGTGGTTTTGATGCTTGACAAGAACATAAATTTCAGTTGATTGCTGTAGCTGTTTGCACACAACTGTAGCAGAGTTAATTTGTCTGTTAGAGTATTTTGACGTTTAGATTTGTCTAGTACTTGCTTTTTCTGCTACTGCATTTACTAGCAATTGAAATCACTTTTCTATTTTAGAGATTTATTTTTGTGAGTAATGCTGTGTTGTAACTGATTAAGAACTGAGAAATTGTTTTCTGTCAGAAGATGGAAATACTACTAGGTGGTATGGATGTTACTTCTAATGTAACTGCTGTTACCACCACCTTTTCGTGTGGTTTTCTGTTGCATTTATTGGTTTCATTCTTGGTCTTTTTCCATAGACTGAAAGCAGTATTTGAGTAGATCCTGTGTTGCCACAAGAATGTGGCAAAGTGTTAAGGAATTTATTGTTCTGTATTATGTCACCTTATACCTAGAATGAATATTTTACAGTAGGCCATATAGTTCTGGAAGATGGGGGGGTGGGTTTGTTGGTTTTAAAAAAAGAAAGCTGTATCAAGTCAGAAATTTTTGTTAAATACTGTCTTGTAATAATTGCTGATACTTAAGTGAATGAGAGTACAAATAACTGATGTTTTATTTCAATCAACTTTGTGTAGATCTGAGAGACTGTAATTTACTTTCATTGCTCATTTGTAGCTTTGGATCATAATTAGTAAAAAAAAAAAATAGTATGGGATTTTTGTATGCTCAGTGTTTTTTACTTTCTCTACCTAGTTAAGATGTAGTTTTGTGGTTTTAGGTGAACAAGATGTGGCTACAATTTTGCCTCATTACCTCAATGTCATGGAGAATACACCACCTTTAGCAGTCAATACCCCAGAATCCTTTATAACAGCCAGTATGAAAACAGAAGAATCAAGCTCATCTTTACCAGTAGATGAAACTCAAACACTAGATACAACATGTGTAGGAAACAAATCTGCTGCAAGTTCTGAAAGCTCCATGGCTGGCAGCCCCGATACAGAGTCACCTGTGCTAGTGAATGAATACGTGCGTATATTTTTGGTTAAGATACATACAAGAGAAATGAGAAGCTTTTTTGTGTTTCAGTGTTATTTCTAGTTTCCAGCCTTGTTCGGTTTTGCAAAATTGATATGGGCATTGTTTTTTGATGTACTTTATTATAATAGTCAAAAATCTAGTTTTGGAGTGAAAATAAAGTAGCACTATTCTTTTAAATGTCACTATTTTTATTAACAGGAAGCTGGTTCTGGAAATGTAAGTCAAAAATCTGATGAAGATGATTTTGTGAAGGTTGAAGACTTGCCCCTTAAACTTGCAGTATATTCAGAGGTATTTTCCATTGTTTGTGGGGTGGTTGTTTAGAGTGCACACCCTACATGTCCTAATTATCCGGACAGCAATGAGAATTATCCAGAATATTGAGTTTTGCTTTATCTGTTACAAAGGCAGATTTAATGAAGAAAATGGCAACGGAAGCCCAAACCAACAGTTTGTCTGATGAATTACTGGATGGAGGTGGAGCTCGAGATCAAGAATTAGTAGGAGATGCCCAAACTTTGAAAGAACCTGGTAAAGATTTTCTAAATCCTCTCCACCTATTGGGAAAACAGTCTGGAATGGCCTAGAATTTAAATATCTTGTTATTACTGATTGAACTAAGCAGTTAGCATGATGCTTGAAAGAATATCTTTTTATTATGCATTTGAAAATGATGTAGAAGAAACTTGCAGTGAGTATGACAGCAATAAAGATTTGTCACTTTCATGAAACAGTATTTCTGCAGCTACAAAAACTTAATAGTAATGCAGATCAAAACCTTTTTTTTTTTTTAATATAATGTTGATATTGTGACACAAGTTTCAGTGTTAGAGGCTTCTGTTGTGGTGTTAAGCTTGTTGTTTTCAAGTGAAGGGTACAGTAATGGCATATATAAATGCATGAACTTGGGTATTCTCATGGTGGTAGTTTTCTGCTAGTGTAGCTAGTTCCAGTTCCTCAAACAGTACAAGCTGATGAAAATGCTTTTTTTTTTTTTTTTTTTTGTTAATGTAGTTGCAGTGACAGCATAGCATTTTCCAGAACAAAGTGTGAAGGAAAGTGCATCTTTCCTTCATTGGATTCACTGCCCATCACCTTTCTGTTGACATATAGCTATGCTAGCAGAAGTATGCCATGTCAGTTTGGTGAACAACGATGCGTATGCCTGGTGTGGGAACAGTCTGGCTAAGAATACCATGTCGCACAAAATTGGTAGCTAGCACATAAGCCATTCTTCATCTGTGTATGGGGGATGGCTGTAGCTGTTCAAGTAAGCCATGGCTCAAAATGCTTGCGGACAAAAAGTGAGGAAGAAACGCTTCTTCAGGGTGCTTTAAAGGATACTTAAAAGGAGTTGAAATGTGGTCAAGAACTGTGTGTGTTGCCTTGTAGCTGTTAGACAATAATAAGTATACTCTTATTTTACAGAAACTTTTGGACCTCAGAGTGCATGAGAATAACCTGAAGATAACCTGCATTTATAAACTCCATGTATACAAATGCATATGGAAGATCAGCAGTAATTTCCCAGAATTCTGGAAGTGTATAAAAATGTAAAATTTCCAATGCACTGCCTCTTAGGATAGGTATGCTAACTTCTGCCTGTGGCAGTTTGAACAGCTGGAACTGAATCCTCTTCTATTCAGTTTTGCTGCACTGTTCTTTTTCTGTCATAATCTTTTTTTATTTTTTATTGTGACTTGTTTAGTAATTTTAAACTTGTTCAAAATGGTAGTTTTAAATAAAGTTTGGACTTGTCTGTAAACTTGTCCTTTGAAAAATTTTCCTCTGGCTTACAAAATGGTTTGCAGAGTTTGTTGTTGGAAGTTCACTGACTCTTAAGTGTTGGCATGCTTGTAGCAGTTTGTTACTCCTCTTCAGAGAAACACTGCTAACTTTCCTACAACAAGAGTGTTTCTTATCCCACTAAGTTTCCTTATCTTCTGCAAATATGAGGTGTAGACACAATACATACCTATGTGTTGCCTTTGTAGCCTAAAGTATAGCTGGTCTTTTAAAAAAAAAAAAAGTTCCTGTTCATGGCCTGTGGAGTTCATTTCTATCAGCACATTTATCTGAGGTGAAATAAATATCCTGGTTTTGTAGTTAAAGGCAGAAACATCTGTATTATTCTGCATTTTCTGTTTTACGCTTTCAGCGTGCAAAGGGATAGACCTGTCTGAAAATTTTAGTATCCTTTCACATGTAACACTTAAAACTGCTGCAATTGAAAGCCTGTAAAATTTGTTCCTAAAGTATTTGACTTTGTAAAGGGTTTATATATAGAAAGGAAGACATTCAGGAAATTACAATTAAAGTTAACGTTTAAAAAACAAACAACAGTTTAAGTCAGTACCTAATGAAGTCTCATGGCAAAGGTGGAAAAGTAGATTAGAGAACTTGAAGCAGAACAAAAATTTTCTTTTTCAGATCAGCATGGCTAATAACAGTAAGTCATAAAATTGAGCTAGAAATTGCTTACTCAGCATATCTGTTCCATTATAGAGATCCTGTTTACCTTAAACAAATACAAAGCTTTTCTCAAAGAGAACTATTGCTTTAACTGCTTTAATTCAAGATTGTCTTCCTTTTGAGGTTAGTGTAATAACATGGCTATATGCTGTGGGAGACAGCCAGGTGACAGTGAAGCCTACATCTGCCTGAGTTTGAATAAAATGAGAGTGTGATTCTTCTGTAATTTCTTTTTTTTAAACTTGTTTTGAGTGTCTCCAGGTTTTATGAGTGAATTTTGAAATGGCAGATTACAATCACATGCCTCATCTCCAAAGACAAAAGTATATTAAAAGGTTTGAAGACAGCTTAGTTACTGTGTGGGTTTTAAATTCATAGTGATACTGTATGCAGAAAACCCTTTGATTTTGAGGACAGAGGAAGTATATTGTGACAAAGGCAAACCTGTGAAAGTGAAACAAAATTACAGTTTTTAATCACAAACTTGGGACAAAAAAAATCATCCAGTAGACCTAAAAGAGGACATTTTCATAAATTAGAACAAGATGATTTGTGCATATTTGAGACAAATCTAGTATATAGCACAAATGATTAAACTCTAAGCTTAAAGAAATAGCATGAGCACATGCCAGTCCTGAATTCTTGCCCTTGAATGGTGTGTATGAACAATGCAGTAAAATGGTATTTCTTTGGTCATATTTTTTCCTGTACTCTTTCTTCACAGAATGGCTGAGGTTGGCAAGGTTCTTTGGAGGTCATCTTGTCCAACCCCCCCTGGTCAAGCAGGGCCACTCAGAGCTGGTTGCTGTGTAACATCTGTCTGTTAACTCCTCCGTAGGGAATGACCTAACACAACAATAGACTGCACTGGGATGGAGTGAAACCAAATTACATTGGAGTTTGACTCACTTTTACTACTAGAAATATCTGCTACTTCTGGGAGGAAGGTAGAATAGTTGATTTCTTACAACAGATTGCAACATAGCTTTTTTGAAACTTTATTTTACTCAGATCATTATATTCCATTGTAACCTGAAATTGTGTGCCCCAAAATGAATTACAGCATTCACAAAGTAAGTATAAGACAATAGAAAACCTATAGTAACTTTGGGGTGCTTTTGCTACAGGGCTAGTATTTTGACCTGTAGTTACCTACTACACAATTACCATCTTGCATAACAGCAAGGAGTTCAAAGAAAATTTAACTCTTGAAGAACATAAACTAATAAACTGTCTTATTTCAAAAGAAGCCTTCACCCATTCTGTACAAGCTTGCATATTCATGTAGTAGTATTTATTCAAAGACAGACTGGAACATTTCTTGCCCTATTTTTATATAAGTTTCTCTCTCTTCACTTGTCATGAGAGACACAAGCTCTGGATTTTCACTGACTTCACCATATGAACAAGGTTGACCAGCAACCATTAAAATAGGACCTTGTGCTTCCTGTTCCTCCTCTTGTTCAAAGTTGTTGCCTGCTACTTTCATTCCTGCTCTTTTTGAGTGTTCGGCATCTTCTTCAGACTCACTGGTGTCACTGCCTGACTCAGGTAGTTTGCTTTTGACAATAGGAGCCTGGTCTGTGCTAGATGATGACTTGGATTCATGGATGAGAAGAGTCTTGATGATTTCATTATCAGTGATGGTTTCTTTAATGCTTTCTTCAGTTTCTTCAGAAGCATTTACTCCTAATACACAATACTAAGTGTTAGAGGTATCAGTAGGTTGCAGTTACCACAGGCATCCTACATAAATTATTTTTTTTTTTTATTCCAGATCTTTTTTACCCATACTTCAGAATTCTCTTGAAAGTGCAAGAGCTTTCTACTTTAAAGATTATCACTAATGTTACTGCGTGGTTAGACCTGACCTCTGGCTTTAGGAATACTACTTAAATCAGTCTAAAGAATAGTTTTTAGAAACTAAGATCTGATAGCCACTAGTTTAGAATTGAAGCATTACTCTATTCTAAACCAAGCTCACTACATTTTCAATAGGAAAACTATTTAAATTGATCACCCTTACTGCATTTAAGTTTTTGCCAATGCTTTTAAAACTTACCAACAGTTTTGTTGGTCGCTGGTGTTGTTCCTTCCACTGTGCTCTGGGACATCCAGATAGGTTGCTCTTTAGTTGTCTTTTCTCTTGTTTTCTTCTTGGGCTCAGAGTCTTGGACATTAATAACTAAGTTTTGGGTGTACATATTGCCAAAAGAGGAACTTCTGTTGGCCCATTTTTCAGGTCGGTTGCAGGATTCCAGCACACTTGAACCCACCTTCTGATCAAAACTGAATAAAATGTCACCCATTTTGGACAGGTTAAATTCATGCAAGAACCCCCCAGTTCCCATTCAAAAAAAAAAAACCAACCATGTTTTGTCAGCAGACTAGCTTTTACAAGTGCTCTATATTAAACAATTTGCATTCTCCATTACCTTATCTTAGAGACAACTGATTCTGAACCATTGATTTTTGCATGGTCTCTTTACTAGTACATCTCTGGATGAAGCACACTGATAGAGAAACATTACTTTCTCACAGAAAGGGCTATGAACATTAGCTGAAGGAGAAGTCTGGAAAATTAATTACTATAAAAAGTAACAAAAATAAAACTAAATGCATAACAATCATTTAGAATGTTTTAGATATTACGGGCTTCTTCCTTAAGTAGCTGACAGTAGTGAACAAAGCAGAAAGGAGTAGAAAGTAGACTGCAAGTTCAGTATATCAAAGATTTTACAACTGGAAAGTTGTTGGGGGGTTTTGTATTGATCAGAAGTTCTAGGGTTATGGTTATACCTTTCTGATAATTCTGGTATTTCTGTTGGCTGAGGCTCCAGCAAGTCGTATGGCAGAACAATATCTTCTGTCTCACGCAGTAGCACAAAGATAGGTTCAATCTGCTCATTGAATTTTGCTAGCAAGGTTCGAGCATCACGCTTAGGAAGTGCTGAGTCATCTTCCTCTACTTCGGTGTTGCAGTAAGTGCAGCGGAAAGTCTCTGCAACATTACCAAATTGGAAATTCTCATGTTCATAGGATACGAAAGATGAGCAGTACCTTGTTAAGAAATCCACAGCTTGGACAGCGACTAAAATGTTCTGATGTCACTAGACTTCATCCGTTTGTTCACATTAACTAGGGAAACTCAAGTTGTAAAGGCAAGCTGATATTTTATTATTTTTTTCCAGAAGGACTTTCTGTGCAGGACAGAAATGTTGCTTATTAGGGGCAAATCAAGTTGGCTAGACGTGGAATATCATCAGATAGTAAGATTTATTTTTTTCTTCTCTGATCTTATCTTTTAGTGCATGATGTAAGAAAAAAGATATTTGCAAGCATAAATAGCATCTAGGTTTAGTTGTTCAGAGTTCTAAAGTTCAAAAAGACTCATTTAGAGTCAAAGCATATGCTAAAAACCTATATTTATGTCTTAAGCAAAAAAAAAATAAAGTGTATTCTATTAAAATATATCACTAGCCTCAATGTTTGCATTTCAGTAACTTGACAAAGTCCCTCCATTTCAAACAAAGGGGTGATTGTTGCTGACTGACAGTACACTTACTTCACCTTTGACATTTCAAATTAGTCACACAAAGTTCATCCTCCCTGGCTCTGGCATCCGTTGCAGATACCGTGACCCAGATGTTAGCAGAGTAGCTGTGCTTAAAGTAACGTACTGCAATACGATGCCATTTAAACTCATTTTGAAAGAGTACTCTCTAGTTACTTGGTTTTAGAGAAGAGAAACCCACAAGCTGTGATGCCACTTGTGCTGTGCATGTGTCATGTTGCCCCAGGAGGAGCCTGAACTTCCCGGTTTCCAGCACAGGAGTGACAGAACTCCTCTCCACTGCTGCCCAGCTGCAATATGCTTGTTAGAGTAGGTGGCTGCAAACAGCTTTATCTGTCTTGTCCAACTCTTCCATCAGAAGAATTGACCACACAAATGGATTAACTAACTCAAAACAGAGTGAAAGGAGTACTGTATTCTTATTTTTTTATGAGGAAGTGGGACTCACAAGACTTGGATGAGTAATCTTAAATCAGGCTAAGCCTCTTGTTCCTAGGAAATTTCCTACCCCAAATCTGATTCCCTACCCCAGCTCTTATATTCAAGATTATTCTTCCTCTTGATTGGCCTGTTCTCCAGAGACAGCTTTTTCTCTTACCATCGCCTCCCAGCTTCTGTCCCAGGCCCTTGTCCACTAGCAAACAAGAAGTATATCCTAAAAAACATGCTTTTATTGCAAAGTTCACACAGGAGCCAATTTTGTGCTACGAGAGCTACCCTTTAAGAGAAGAGCAAATAAGCAATATGAGCAACATACCTGTAAATACATCAAAGAGCTGATTGACTTCCAGGTCCGTGTAAGTGCTGGAGCAAGATGGACATTTAAAAGAGGACCTGGTAGTTGAATCCCGCTCATCCGCTTCTATCTTTCGGCGTACATGATCCAGTTTGTACTTTACCACATCCACCAGCACCTTGTAATTGATGTAATAGTAATTGTGCCTTGTGCTCTTCCCATTAGGCCCTGTTTCAACTCGCATACGCAGCTTTACAACTTTGTCTGCCTTGAGCGTGTTGAGGATAGTACGCAGTTGTTTACGTTCGTACTTGAGCAACTGTAACAAGTCATCCTCTTTCACACAAGGGTAGCGGATCAGTATATCAAGAGCCAAGGAATACTCTACTCCGTAGAAACCACGCACTATATATTTGGCCAGGCGCTTTAGGGCTGCCGGGACCTCGGTGATCATGTTTTGCTCTTCCATCAGGAGCTTAACCACTGTCAGAAAGAGAAGTGCGATACAGCAGACAGAAGGGAGGTGAGCTGTAGCGAACCCTTCTTGGAGCGCACAGGCAGGTATAAAGCAGGTCATTTGCTGCACTGTACTTCTGCAAGAGTCTTCACTGAATAGATTAATGTAAAATCCTTAACCTGCACCTGTGGATGGGGAAGGTGTCGATAGATATCAAAGATTACCTAATCTTCAAGTACAATGATTACACCTGAAATATTCATGTCCTCTGGTGTAAAAACCCACAGAAGATATCTAGGAAAATCGGTTACAGAAAGTTCGTAATAATCCTCTTTATAGAAGACAGCACAGTTAATTTGCATGTCTAGGTCTGCCTGAAGTATCTGTTTTCATTCGCAGCCAGCCATGCAAGATCTTAAGTGAACACTATATGCCTTCAAAACTAAAGCTCAGGACACAAGCTGGGCAAAAAGTCTTTAGCTTAATTCATAAGCACCACACTGACCTAAATTTCCCACAGGAAGAGTGGGGGAACACTAGAATAGGCTGCCCAGGGAGGAGGTTGAGTCTCCGTACTCCAACTGGACAAAGAGCCCAAGCAGCCTGACCTTGCTTTGAGATTAGTTGTGCCATGAGCAAGGGCTGGACCATAGGGCCTCCAGAGGTCCTGTCCAACCTAAATTCTGTTCCAAGAGAGTTAAATTTAACCATATAGAGATCCTTTGGGAATCTCAGTCAGTTCCTTGACAGTCCTCCTCAGACTCTACGAGAATTTCTATGCTTTTTCACTAAGGCCTTGAGGAAGAAGCACATTTTTTTATTATTATAGTTTTACTCTTTCACTTCTCCTTTGTGCTCATCCTCAAAAGAGGCTTAACTGAACAGTGCTCCTGACTGTCACATGTTAGCAGGGCAGTGTAGCTCATCTCATGACTAGACAGTGTTCCCTTCTGCAGGTGGGAAAGCATGGGACCTTGAGCTGTGTTCAAGTCTCCCAGAAGCTAAATCCTGTTCTTGCTCCCAGTCAAGCCCTAGCAAGGGTATGACACACTGTCTGCGTACATGCACGTGGATGTGTCTGTCGTGGGACAAAGACATACTCCAGTCAAGAGTCAGGGACTCCATCTACTGAAAAGTGAAAAGTTTAATAAAATCTTTCTGGCTGCAATCCCATTTCCACTGCTTTCCTTGAGGGATGAGCTACCTCAAGTAGCCAGTGCATTTTCTGCCAGATGAAACCATTTGCAGATGTATTGGATAACAAGTTAGTGAGTGTGGTGACTATCCTTGAGCCACTTGACCACATGCAGAGGAGATAAACTATATATTGAGAATAGCCAAGAAACTTCAGACAGCAGAGAAGCTACCAGTGTGCAGGACAGCTTAGATCTGCTGCTCTCCACCCAGGGTTATGAGCTGGAGTCCCATGTCTGCTCTCCCAGACATGTTTTAACCCCAGGGGCACTTGAGCATAAACCACAAGATTTCTGGAGCACAGACAAACATCAGACGTCTTCCACAGAAAAATATGCTAAAGATGTCTCTTTCTGGCCTCACAAATTTGGAATTTGTTTCTGTGCAGTGGCTTATACTCAGCAGGAAGGAAGGATAGACAGCATCCTCAGCCAGCCCCAGAGATCAGGAGCATGGCTTTGAGTCTCCTCAGTCTCTGGAGAGCGTTGAGCCTCGTCCTTCTATACTGTGGGCACAGTAGCCTCCGGTACAGGCCCAAAGGTGAGCAGCCGTCACATATTTCTGTAATCCGGTCCAGCCCTGCTGAGGGGTGCCAAGCACAGCCCCAACATCCGTACAGGTTACTGTACCAGTCGCGTGCATTAGCCTGGGCTAGCATCTCAGAAAGGGCCGGAGTGCCCTCTGCAAGGACTAGTTTTCTAGGAACGCCAGTTGGATTGTGGCACTATTAAAAAAGAACAAAAGCACTTCTGCATCTAGTTCTTGGTTGACAAACAGAACCCTGACACTTAAAGGACTTATATTAGGAGCAGGTCTCATGACTGTTTTTTCTTACCCCAAGACAAATACAGAATGGAATAGCTCCAAAAGGAGTGTGATAAGTAGATAACATCATTCAGGGAGAAGTAGGATCTGAACTGTAAGGTCGATGTTTGCTGACCTATCAATTCTGTGGATGACTCCTTATCCCAGACTCGTGTTGCATACCTGCATCCCTAAAGCAAGCCGTACTCAAGTGCTAGGAGGTCTGGGCTGCGCTGCAGCGCTTCCAAGAGCCTTGATGTTAAAAGCTCTTCAGGTCTAGAGTCTTACAATTATGTAAACTATTCAGGGAAAGAAAAAACCCACCTCAACCCAAAAACCGACAACCAAAAACCACCCACTCCCCAACAGAGCCCCCTCATATGCACACATCATGTAAATATCGTGAATATATCCTGGGAGAAGAATGAAAAGCTTTTTTCAACAAAAAATCCATAGAACCCACTGTCCATTTGCAGTAGAAATTTAGATATGCAATCCCTTGATTCAATGTAAAAGGAAATGGCTTTCTTGTACAAAAATGGCTGAATTTGCCCTGAATAAAGAACCTCCATGGAAAATACAAACCCCTCAAGATGTGTTCCTTTACACTACAAAAGAACCAAAATTCTATGTCCTTTATACTAAAACCTACATAAAATAAAAATTGGGGAGGGGGAAGGTTTCTCTACAGTGCTTTGGTATATTTGAGGTTGTATTTCTCCAGTCCCTTTTGAAAAATCTCTCCATCTTATAATAATCAAATCTGAAATCTTGCCATTCAGGAAAACTGCTAATTTTTAAAAGCTGTTGTGTAGTTTTCAGTTTACAGGCTGCAGTTCTCCTTTAAGAGGAGCTTGAGATCACCCTCATCAAGGAAAGGAGGAGGAAGAGGAACAGCTCCCTGTAGAGAGAAGGAATCTGTTCTTCAGCTGAGCTACAGTCTGCATTAAGGAGATAGGTATTTTGCTATTCATGTTGATTTTTTTTTTTCCAGCTAATAGCATGTATGGACACGGTACCTTACAAGTCCCAGTCTAGCTTCTACCTTTAGCTGCTTTAAAGTACTTTTATGAGAGTTGGAGCTACCTTCTTATTACATTGATTATTTTAAAAATTATTCAGTAACTTAGATGCCTGAGAGGCCCTTCTGCTTATAGTTAATATGGAGACGTTATAATCTTCATCAAGGAGAGAAGAATGCAACAGTGTTTTCCCTGTTGGAGGGACTACCTTTAGGATCCTCCTTTTCCTTTGGGAAACCTACACAGAGTTGCTTCTTGTGTTGGCAGGCAACTATCAAAAGCAGAATTTCAAGTTAACAGGCATCATGCAGAGCAAGTTCTGCAAGGTTTCTCTGAAGTCAGTTGCTTAATTAACAATTTACTTGAGCTGCTTGAGAAAGCAAACTACCCATCTCACAGTAAACTAGGAAGATTCATTAAAGTAGCCTTTTGTCAGATGTTCTGCAAGCATATCATTTGTAAATAAGTTAAAAACCTTATTGTTACCTCTCTTGTATAGGCAGAAAACTTCAGGGTGATACTGTAGAAGAATTGCTCCTTTCCTAAGAGCTCAAAGTAACTCCAAAACAAGCTTAAGTATTTCCCAGCCTTTCCTAGACCTATCTGTGATAAGCCCTTATTATCACCCAGCTGGAGCAAGAGAGTCCCCAGATCACATTTCATTAGCAACTGAATGAATTCAGCCTTATATGTATTGCATCATGCTAAAGTTATAAATCTTATTGCTTAATGAAATCTACTTACAACTGGTAAGGACTGAAAATGTGACTGCAATCTTTGATTAGTGTTTCTATTAGCATGACTTTAGAAGACTAAAAGTAACATAATAATTAACTCTGTTGTCGTTCTTGTAACCCAAATATTTAGTATAGGTAGTTTACATAATTTATGTTTAGAAGCTTTCATAACCAAACCTAGAAACTTGAATATCTTGCAAAGAAAAAAGCTGGAATTGATATGTTTACTAGTTTTTGCATTTTTGCTTATTAATCTTTTTAGGTGATTTATGTTTTCAAAAGGAAAAAAAAAAGCAATTTTTCACTGTATTTTTCCAGAAGATAAAGTTATAGAAACCATTATTTACTTTTATGGGCTAGGTACCTTGTATTTAAAACCAATGTTGAAATAAGGTTGCTAGACATTGTACAGTCCTGGGTTAAAATGCTGAATTCCATTAGGATTGCAATCATCATATTCCACCTCAAATCTATGTGTCTTTCATATGTTTGTTTCATACATGTCCAGTGGAGGCTGGTGTTTTGTAGTGATGTGACTTAGGTGGTCTTGGTATGTGTTGCAGCATGTACTGTGCTTTTGTTACTGCTGCTTGTTGCTGGAACTCTGACTTAACAATTTACTTGGCACAGGGGGTCCGTGGAGGGCCCCAAAGGTGCAGGAGCTGGTTGGCATAGGGCAGGTTGTGGGATTGGCATCTGTAAATGTCCCTACAGAAGCCTCTGAGAAATACTCAATACCAGAAAAGAAACCTCGTGTTTTAGTAGCTGTAGCAAGAATTTAGATTTGAAAAGGTTTGAGACTGCAATTTGGAAGCTGCAGGAACAGGGGACTATAAAAAAATCCCTGAGATTAGCTCTGCCCCTGCTTGTGAGTTAGCGTAGCAGGGATCAGGTTCATGCCTTATGCCAGGAAAAACCCTGCTACTCTTTTTTGTTCCATTAAGTAAGAAACTCCTTGGTGGATACCCACAACTGAGAAGTGTAATTGGTATAAACCTTCAACTGCAAATTTAAAATGTTCACACAGGTAAAATCCAGCAGATATACCTCATTCCATACAGCAGTTCTTGAGTATGCTCCTTTGTTGTCACAGTAGAAAATGCAAAAGAGCAAGTCTACTTGCTGGTACCTGCTGGGTTTAGTCTGTGGGAAATGTTTACAACAAATAATACCCATGGGTTTCCTTGCCGAATGTTTTGAACAGGGAAAGTGTCGTGTAACCTCAGCGTTGTTATTCGTGTGCCAGTCCTCAGCCTGCATGTGGAGGTGTGGAACCAGATCAGAAGAAAATACAGAACAGCTTTCTAAATTAAGGAGAGTGATGGTCTGGCTGGTAACACCGCTTTCAGAAACAGGAAATTACAGGCACCTGTGCAAGCTGCAGCTGACAACACCTGGGTTGTTCAGCAAGGACAGTTAACCTCTGCATAGCAGAGGTCAATCTCCATGTAGCAAAGGTACTGCTCAGTCAGGCATCTGCCTGTTTGGTGGCTGGGAGGCAATTCTGTGTGGGCTTATGCACGCTCGGAGCAGGAGTGAAAATCGCAAGCCAAAAAGATAAAAGAAAAATTAAGTATGGCTGGAGCAGGTATTTCTGAGTGCAGGTAGCCCTGGCACTGAGGGCTGTGGGAAGCAGGGTTCCTGCCAGTATGTCCTTGCGATGTTGTGTAACAGAGACGTCATTGAAAGTGTGAGCTTGAGATGGGGATAGGCAAAGTCACCTGGCGTCATTTCAAACTCGTTTGGGTGACTGGGAGGTTTATGTCGAATTGTATGGGCATGCACTGTGCTCACAGGCTGCTTGATGAAAAGGAAGCAGATAATCAGTGGAGCAGTCTGTAGAGTCTGATCAGAGGTTGAAGGAGAAAATTAGTGGGTTGCTGCTTTAGGGGGCAAAGGTATAATCAAGATCCTCACAGAGCAAATGCAATGTGTTTTACCTGTTGGCAGAGCAGAGGCTGGCATAGATGGCCTGGTGGGAGGCTGTGACGTGCACCTTGGGCAAAGGGGAGCTGTTACAAGTTGCTTCGTTGTCCTCTCCAGGCCCAACAGCTCCTCTTCTGCCTTCCTCCGGACAGGCACGTGGAAGCTATGTTCTGCTGTATCCTGCATTCTCCACACCAACTGATACCCAGCCCTCAGCTGAAAAAACAAAATCTCTAGCTGTCTAGCTCATACATTCAAGCACTGCAAAACAAGAAAACACCAGGACCATAGCAAATGCCTGTACGTAACCTGCTCCCCTGTACACACAAAGCTCATAATCGCACCGTCACATCTCTCCTCTTTTTACCCACGCTGGCCCTTTCACAAAATCTCTGCCTGAGCCAACACGTGGTGTGTTGATGTTCAACACTCAGTGCGCAGCCCTGAGCCCGGCTTATTTTGTGAACCACCCAAGCCTCGCATTGAGATGATTCATTTTCTTATCTGTTTTCCTATGGTGGTCTCCCTGTATTACCTAATTCCATGATCCTTGAAGGCATGCTGGTATTGAACTAGATCAACTTTGAGGGCTTTAGACCTCTTTTTCAGATTAATTTATGTTGTAATCTTCCTGGTATCTAGAAAGATAGAGAATATTGTGCCTGTGTAACATATGGAGCTCTGAGGTACAGAATTTGAGACCAAGAGTGCCAGATAATTTTGAGATCCTGAACTGAGATGTAAAATGTATCCTTTTTTTTTTTAATTTTTTTTTTTTTTTTTTTACAGTACTTTATGTGATTGCAGCATAGCTCCCTCTGTCTTGATTGCAGTTGTGCTTAGTACTCCCACTGGTCTCGCAGACAGGGTACTCACCAAACACCATAGCCTGCTGGGCTGCCTGTGTTGCACCTGGCAGAAATGGGGAGACAATTCAGTTGTCCTGGTAGGTACTTAGACCTGCCTGGTCTGTAACACCATCCTTTCTCATGCAAGGCATTATCTTATTTACTGTCTTGAAAGCTGGAACAAAGCAGAAGCCTTTCTCCTTTATTACGGCATCCTCATTCATCACAAGAGCACAGCCTGTCCTGTGCAGTGAAACAAGGCATCTCTATAAAAGGAAATTTGGAATGATACAAAGCAATTGTATCCCATCCAAAAAGAAAGGGGAATGAGTGGCTGCTAAGCTTGTTGGCTTCTGAGCGCTTCACAGCCTTAGTATGCTTTTAATGTAATTTATCTCTTCAATCTAAAGAATGGTTGCTTGGGATAATATGTATTTTTAATTTTAATGGTGTTTTTTTTCCTTAGAGGATCAGGTTAGATCTACTGTCTCTCAGCATAATGTGAAAAAATGTGGTAACAGCATCAGCTGCTGTAGGAGGGGAGGAACATTTTGGTTGGGGTTTCATATAATGGCAATTAATTTAGAGAGTAATGGGGTCAGGAGAGGAGTATACTGCAGTTGCTAGGTCTTCACAGCCTGCCCCTCTCGGCTGTCTTCCTATTCTGTTTTACTTCTCCTTCCTCTGACAGCTCCTGACGCTCTGACTCCTGCTTCCCCCCCCCCCTCCATCCCTGTCACTTCTGCTGCTTTCTCCCACCTGGTCCATGCAGAAGGCACACATATCTTCTGCAGCTGGACGTAGCTTCCATAATGGAACTGTTTCTGGCTCTCACGGAATGGTGCATATACACCTCTTACAGAAGTGCAGATGTAGCATTTTGGGAACTTAGTTGGTGCAAATTATATGTAACTACTCAAAGGTTTAAATACTGGTGTAATTCAGATGGTGGGTGTAGCCTGAGAAAAGGCTATGTCTAATCCAAACACCTCAGGTACCTGAATTAAAGTTCCGTTTTAAAAACAAGATGGCACTTCAGCACTTTGCTACAACTCAATGCCCATGATCTATTTTTTTTACTATAGGCTTTTTAAAAATCTTTTTCAGAGAGATGAATAATTTTCATTCAAATATAAAGAGGGAAAAGTCTAGGGATATTGGGTCTCTGCCTAATAGAGAAAGCTTAGCAAAATTAAGACAAGCCTAATAGTGGAAAACCTTAAGCAAGCCTTATGACTGGAGTTACCTTAAATAGAGAATACCCAACAGAGGCAGCCCCACTACTGGGATTTTTCTATTGCTCATGCATAACCCTTGAGCTAGGAGAACAAACTTTGCAAAACAAATTAGACCAAGAGGTTGTCCCATATACAATTAATATAATCCAGAGCTGATTCACTGTAGATCAGAAAGTGTCCCAAGTACGGTGCTGCTCAGTATGTAAACAGGCTAACTCCTTTGTAATTAGTGTCCTCTCTTCTAAGTTACAGAGTGTGGGAGCAGACTGAGCTACAAAAGACCTTTAAAATCCTTGATACCACAAATTATGATGCTCTGAAAAACTGGTAGGGAACAGCTGCATGGTTTGCTTGCTTCTTCATCACAGTATTTGGCCAATGGGTATGTTGTCTTTCCAGACTCTCTTAACAGTCAAAAGCAGCTTCTTATAAAATGCATAAATACCTGGAGATTTCTTCCCAAGGCAAACTGTGGTTTCTGCCACCGCTTTGATCAAACATTCTTCTTTCTGGCTCATCTCGTTCTTCTGGTGCGAAGGATGAGAGGTTTTGCTACTCGGAGAGCTTGGGTGTGCTTTTCTCACCAACACCTCTGGTCCTCCAACAGCAGAAGAGAGTCCATCTGATGATCTGTGGCATAAGCAGGTCACGTGCCTGCCGTTGCCACTAAGGTGCGATCCAAGCTTTTAAGATTTTTGTTCATGCTTCTTTTTCTCCTTCCACCTGTACCCCAAGGAGCTGGCTGTGTGAAGGTGGGACAGGTGTCCGTGCTGGGAGGGAGGAGTATTTTGTTGTTAGCTGTGGTGCCTGCTTAAAGCTGCCAGCTGCTCCCCGTCAGTCCACTGCCAGTCGTGCACCAGCTTAAGTCTTCTATTTACTCTTGCTGCTTTCCTTGTGGATACTTTCTGGGACATCTTCAGGTGCTGCTCGGGAGTTTTGCTTCTAAGCAAAGCAGCAACTTGTAACTGACTCGAATGCAAACTCCCTCACATGCGTGTCCCAGAACTGCTGCCTGATTTTGATAGAATCCAATTCCTTTCCTGGACTCGCTTGTCCTGCCAATGTTTGGCTTTTTGACATAGGAGGTGCCATTCTTCCTTCCCCTGAAATGGTATGGGGCTTCTCTGCACGGGTTTCTTAAGTTGTGGAGGTGTAACGTTTTCTTGGCAAACTGACGTTTTTTGCATTTAAATGCCAGCGCCCAAACAAATGCTTTGTCTTTCCTGTACTGCCTTCTTTAATCACGTTCAGAATAAACTGGATTAACTCTATTTACATCATTAACAGTAAAAATCTGCTGGAAGCTACAATACTGAGGCTGTTCTTCATAGAACTAAACTACGCAGTAATAATAAAAAAGTATGTTTGTCTTTTTGCTGACATATTATTTTTTGTTTTGCAACCATTTGATGATTTTACACAACAGAACTAGGAAAACTGTGTAAATCTCTTATTTAAACTTCATAAGAGAAAATACATATGGCTGCTTACTTGACCTGGGGGAAAAAAAAACACCCTAAAAAGATTAGATCAGACCACCCTCTCAGTGTTTGTGAGGTACCTCAACTATGTGTACAGCAAATGAGTATGAAGAAACATACTCATTTTTGTTCTTTGTATCTTTCTGTTAAAAAAAAAAAAAAGGTTAAATGAAATCCCAAAGTTGCAAGTAGTTCGTATACATTTCCTCAGTGAAATGGTCTGAGCTCCCATTGCAATGCCTAGGGCAGCAGAAGCAGGGGGAGGCCGTACAGTGATGTTTGTTAGAAATAGATGTCTCCATCTGTAACAAGAGAAAATTAAATGTTTTGTTGGGCTTGAGAAAACCCTCAGAAGAAGTGCCTTCAGAGTTGACAGATGAAGGTTAAATCAATAAGCAATTAATCACATTCATCCCTTTTCCTATAGTAAGGCAGATAGTCAGACATAGTTGTTGGGGGTTTTGTTTTTAAAGAAAGAGCTTTATTTCAGTCAATGGCAGGCATCAGCATTCGGGCTCTGGACAGACGTCTGTGGGATTTAGCTAGGCTTTTGCAACTGGAAAACAATTTCCAGTGTGGAAATGTGGATTGTCTTGCACAAGGGGCATACCGAAAGCTCATTAGTTAATGACTGTAAATAGTCTACACTGCCTTGCTCCACATATACTAAAGTGGGACAGGACTAATTAAGCAAGTAAACTTACTACTTATTTTTAAATGACAAAGTAATTTGATTATGGCTGTTATGCAACTAATTTCCAAATAAATCTGAACAACCCCCTACCAGATTAAGGTGCAAACTCAGCAGTATATGATGTGCCCTACACAGTACAGACTGTAACATTTCATTTGGTTTAACCAATTTATATGAATCAAATGCCCCAGAAGCTGCATTTCACACTACACATGAATTTTTCCCTAATCCAAATCATGCTACTATGTTCATTTCGGTTTACATAGGCTCAGGGTTCATGACTGAGATTACAAATGGACTCTGGTAGTACAAATCATGCTAACATGCTTCTGCTTGCACGCTTCAGTTAAAAACACAAACAAACAAAACCCACGAAAAACACCCCCCAAATTAGATGTACAACTAGACTAGCCCTTTCTTTTTAATGTCAGCTTAAATAGTGGGATGCTGATTTCTATGTGTTCTCAATGTGTTAGTGCTTTACACCCCTTTGACTGACTTCTTGCTGTGCTACTACAGGCATTGTTCTAAGGCCTAGAATATAATTTTCTTCAACCAGAAGCCATGTTTTTTTTATCAGCTGCTAAAGTTACTTGGCAAATAGTATTCCTTTGGTCCCTGCTTCCTCCAGTGTTGTTGGAGGGAGAGCTGTTACCATTTGCTGTAAGCTGGTAACCTAGTTACTGAAACAAGGGATGATTAAAGGTTATCTTCTAATATTCCTTTTAGAAAAGGAAGCAATACTAAATAACGCTTAGCCAGTCATACTTGGATGAAAGTTGACTTTGCATCTCAGATTTATGAGCAATAACTTGTTTCCCCTTCTGTAGACTTCTTAAATTTCAAATTATAAAAAAAAAAAAAATCTTATAGTAGCCTTACTTTATTGGAACAAAAAACTGACGTATTCTCTGCTCTGGACTTCTGCACTACACTAATACTGCTCCGCATGTCCTGGCTGTGAAGAATCATTTTGTGACTGGATGCCACAAATTTGCAGGCTTCAGTTAGAATGCCTTACGCGATAGCATCTCTGCAGACACCAGAGAGACAGCAAACGCTTCCCTTATGCCAGTGGCAACTCTGAACTTGTGGCTCAATGGAATAGCACCTCTTTCCTGCGGGGGTTAAGAAAAGATAAGAAGTAAACCATCATATCTATAGCCCCTAAGCTTGCCCTCCAGGGTCTGTTCTTTGCCTGCTACAAACCGCAAGACTGGGCACGGGAACTGAGTCGCAGCCAGTGACACAGACAGAACTACTGCCTTCTACACCACCTGCTGCCTAGGGTGTCTGGGTGCCTGTCCTCCTCTACTGCTGAAGGACCTTTACTTTCCTCATTTGAATTATGGCCAAAGGTGTAGGCTGACTTGGGTTTCCTCCCCCACTTTCCAAACACCAACCAACCAACCAATCAAAATCCCCCCAAAGAACCCAACCACTATTAGTAGTTGGCTGCTTCCCGTTACGGTAATAGCTTTAACGGTCAGTTTAAGAAAACAAGCAGTTTTTCAGACACTGTTAAAATCAGTCTATTTGGAAGTGAATGACCTTTCTGCCATATGACATGTAACATGCATGGTGACTTCCACTGAGGTGTGAAATCAGTGCATGTGTGCTCTGGTGAAAGAAGGTAGTTCTTAAGAATATTTATTGTATTACCATTTATTATTTTTTTTGATGCAACAGAAAAATCTGCATTAAAAAAATTTATCTGTTAACAGCCCAAGAAAAATCTATAAATCAGTGAAAAGACATTTTTTTTGGCTCAGATCTCATTTTTGATATTTCCCTAAGACCTTGTTTCCGTGACTAGATATGACACTGTGTAGGTTATTTTATAGCAGGGCATCTTAGAGATATCCTCATATTGAACCAGAACACTAGCACTTCATCTTAAGTGCATACAAAAGAATTACAGAACTGTACTGTCCCAGGTGGCCTTCTAATACCTAATTCTTTTTCACACTTGGTAGGTGCCATTTTAACTCATGTGTGCTTAAGTACTTTAATTTAAAAAAAAACCAACAACCAAACAACAAAAAATAACAAACACACAAATGAACAACAAACCAAACCAAGAATACTGTAAAGACTGAAGAGATCTAGAGCTAACTGCTGAACTCATTTGGTAGAAATGGCTGAAATCAAACCAGATGTATATTAGTATATATTTCTTGTCAGCAAAACTGCTCATCAGAAAGCAAGAAAGTCCCATGTGAGACAGGGTCCTCCAGTGTTAGAAACTCATTGACATTTCTGTGTAGCTATTAGATTTCTGAAGAAAGGAGTTAGGCTGAGGAATCTTTTTCCAGGAGTATTTTTCCTTGGAGGACCTCCAATGCAGACAAGCAGGTTCCAACGTAGGAAAGGTAGAGGACTACCAAGGACTACAGGGGTCTGGGCATTCCCGCAGGTAAGTCTCTGTGTGGCCATTATACACCTCCATCAGCGTTGTGCACACAGTCAGCTGATAGGCAGGTGGGAGGAAGAAGGAGGGGGAAGAAAAAAAGAAAAAAGAAAAAGCCTCGTTACAGTAATCAGTGAAAAACTGTCTCTGATACTAACTGAACAGGTCAACTAAAATGAGCATTTATCTTATTTAGTCAACAACATGCAAGTATGAATAGCTCGTGGCCTCAGCCAAAAATGCGGCCTCTGCTGAACACAGTAACTAAACTTCTCATTCAAAAACTCCTCTCAACTCTTTAGTCTTTTTTTTTTCCCTAAACACCAAAACCTCAATTTCAGACTAAAATATCTTCTGTTGCAAGAAGAATGTGACTGTAGTATGTGTTAAACCATGAAGTATATTGACTTGTTTGATGCCACTTGTAAGGTCATGTATCGCAGGTTAATTCAGGTTAGTAGAGTCCTTAAGATGTCTGTAGTGAAATGCTGCCTCAAACCAGAGCCAGCTACTCAGAGCTTTAAAGCTGTAGGGCCTTTGGAAAACAGCTATTCCAGCAATTACGTTTTGCTTTTACAAGTTAATGTGGCATTTGGTTTGGTTTTACGTGCATGTGTTCACCTAAAAACCCCTGAATGTACCACTGTGACCTCCTCCTCCAATGCACAGGCGTTGGTGGTCTGCCCCTCACCCCCCACTCTACACTTTCTGCAAAAATAGAAGCGTTACCTTATTGAGGACAGGCTTTGTGGAGAGAACATCATAAATTGCTGGTAAGGAGATGTTCTGAAAGAAAATAATATATTGATGTTAACAGACATTAACCTGTTAGCATAAATACTGGCAACTGCAACTTTTACTGCTCAATCGGATAATAAGATAAAGCTTTAAGAGTACACGATACTCATACACCTTGAGATCAGAACATGGGTTGCAAAAACTTGAGCAGATGAGATCTCAGTACAACATGGAACACCTGAGTGTCAGTGTTTGCTGCCTCACAGCGTGTGTTTGAATTTCACCGGTGACAAAACAGCTCAGGAAACAATTAAAATCTCTCTCAAAGTATTTCCAGGTTTATCTCCCTGCATATGCAGCCACAGAAAACACTAGATGAAGTGAAAGCCTAAAACCACAAAACAGTTGTGTAAAGAGCCGCCTGGTACTTTATTACCCAGAAGCACAGACAAATTGTCACAAACTCGTTAGGCACTTCTGTCATCATCGCAGCTGTGCTTGCAAATGCCCTGAATGCTCCTGGCTCTGTCAGATCAGGACTGTAACCTGGGAGTTTCAAAACAGCAAGATGAGGTGTTTGGAGGATGTTTACCTCTTGCATTGTCTGGTTCAGGCATTTCATTGCAGGTGTTCTACGATTATCCAAGATTAGCGGAGGCTTCCAGCGATCGTAGTTTGTTTCTAACACGTACCATGTGCCTTTCTTGATATCAAGGCTGGAAAAGAGGTATATGTTTGTGTTTTGCTTCTCTAAGTATATAGTAAGTACATATACTATATACACTATATACAGCCAGATTTTTTTTAGGCTTGCTGTGGTATTTTTCAATGATGCTAAAGAAGCGAGCTCTTGCACAACAGAGGTCATAAGAAACATAGGACACAGTTACTGGTGGAACTTGTCTTCTTCTGGAAGGCTGAGTCAAGTCTCGAGTCAAGCATACTCACTCCCAGATATCCAGAGTAGCTGTCCTGGAACGAGTTATCACACATCCTTCTCCAGAATTTTTTCCACCCAGTATAAAGTAAGCTGGAGCCAGCAGTCTTGTTTTTGCCAGTTTGTCTTTTGCATCCTGGTAGCTGCAGATAACAAAGTGGTGTTGGACTACCAAACGCTATAAATGGTTCAAGTACTGAAGAATGAGTTTCACAGACCCAGGAAAAGTTTGGGTAGTTACGCCTTGCTTCCCCTTTCACGCACATACAAGGAGATTGTATCGCAACGAAGGAATGCACTTAAGCAAAACTACTCCACTCACTCTGTACTGAAAGTGTGGTTGTTGCGAGGGGCCTTTTGCACTTTTTCTACATTTAAAACAGGAATAAAATAATGTCATGCTGTGTCATATTCCACCTAGTTTGTTTACGGCATGAGAGCTTTGTTTGTGTTTACTTCCTATAGTACAGTACTACCTGTTGGATGTGTTTTGATGCAGAATGCTGTTATGCATTCAGATACCAATAGGTTAATTAGAAAAATAAAATAAAATTGAGAGAACTATTTGAGGAGTTTTAAGGGATCATGTGTGATGCCTCCCCCCCCGACTAGAGTACCATCAAACCCAGAACTATTTAATGTTGAGGCTTCTAGGAAGAGATCTGTATCATTAGATACTAAGCACATGTCTACAGTATTCATGCCAGCTGAAAGCAAAGCAGATTAAAGTAGTAGAATATTTCGGGGCGGGGGGAGAGAAATACCTTGTAGCATTCTCTAATACTGTTCTTGTAAGAAAGCCCATCCACATGCCATCTCTTCTACCAAGAAACCATTCAAAGATTCCTGCAAAATATCACTGGTTACAACAATTTGTTTTCACAATGTTCACTCATGTTATTCAAACTTTCACAGCCTTTAATATGAACTGGTTTATCTTACTCATCTGGAATCTTTTCACTGTTTGTGTGCCTGTTTATTAAAATAACTGGTCAAGGTCTGGAAAAACTTGTACAGAAATAATGAAAGAAATGAGCATTACTCACCCACGTAACCACCATCAAGACTGAAACGCTCATTCATTGTCAGAGTGAACAAGTCCTGAAAAGCATTAAATAAGTCAACCTGCATCCATCGCCAGCCAATTGATACCAATAATAAACAAGGGACAGCATTGCAATTTATGTGCCAATTGGGATTCTTGTTCATTAGACTCTTCCCCTTTGAGTAATGGGCTGCGAGATCAAGCCCATGCAGAGAAGAACCTAATTTATGACTGCTTGAGCAAGTAGAAATGATAATTCAGTTTTCTGACCTGGCAGAGCAATCCAGCAAACCATGCTTTTATGCTAAGCAACTCAAGCCTCTGGCCAGTTTTCTCTTGGTCCTTGTTGCATCACTGAATTACCAGTTTTCCTTCCTCTGTTGTATGTAACCTTCTTTTCAAACCTCTGAACACTATTCTAGT
This sequence comes from Balearica regulorum gibbericeps, assembly GCF_011004875.1. Taxonomy (NCBI): domain Eukaryota; kingdom Metazoa; phylum Chordata; class Aves; order Gruiformes; family Gruidae; genus Balearica; species Balearica regulorum. Next base: position 49,047,644 of record NC_046187.1, on the reverse strand, counting down.
TTGAAGGCAGATTTTTAAGTCCTAGTGCTACATACACTCTGATTGCTGTTCACGTGGGCATAAAGCTGTACACAATTCAATCTGGGCTACTTGCAACACACAATTCAAACTCAAATCCCAGTCGTCTTCAGCTAGTGTTTCTTTCAGAGGAAAGCAGAATTCAGCTACACTGGATCATTTTCAGAATGGACTCTTCCCAAGTTATTTGGCCAGAAGACAAAAATGGATACAATGCAGGTAGTTAGCCAGAAATGCTCTACTATGAAAAGGACTGCCTATAATAGACGATAGTGGCAGAGCATGTAGAAAAGGAGGAGTTGTGCTAAGCTGGAGATTCTGGTACTGTTGGTTTTTAAGATGTAGGTAAAACCTAGATTTCAGGTGCCTATTTAAAAAAAATAAATTAAAAAATCTTGCAATGTAGGACTCCTTTTCCAGGAAGTATTGGAGAAAGAATTAAAATAGCACAAGCATGCTGTTTCACCTCTGGGATCACAGCAGGATCTATTTGCTAGCAAGAAACTCCAACCACTTGAGCACTTTGTATTCATTCCTGTTCATATTCAGAATTCTACATCGGTTTTAAGAATTGTCCAAACAAATATTTCATTTAGGCAATCTCCTTTTACAAGGAAGAGTGCAGCATTGTTTTCTTTTGCCTTTCTTCAAATAGCTATACTGCGTACCAGAACAATTAAGAGATCATTTACTAAAAAAACATCCCAAGACAAGGATGAAAGCAGAAAAATTTACATCTTAAAGGAAAGTCTGAAGCATTATTAACAAATTGACAAGCCCCCTTCCCCATACTTACTGGTTTAACTCCAGACACCATGCCTATGTATCCTGCAAAATTTGTAGACTTGAATACTGTTTTGTTGTTTCTCTGGAAGTCCAAGTTTACCACTATAGGCTTCAGTTCCCGAGTTAACGTCCAGGAATTATTTTTAACATCCCATCTGCAGAAGATGGTACAACATTCAAAACTTCTCTCCTTCAGTTGCTTTTAAAACTTTCCTTCACAGCACACATCCTGTACATGATGCCTGTCCTCTGATCTTATGTCAGCCAATGCCACTGCCGAGCAGTCACCCGAGCAAGGGACAACTAGGATGTCTAAATGCATAGGCAGTCAGTGAAAAGAACCAAGTCGTGTTCGAACCAAGAGCATATACACTACTCGGTATTAAGCAGCACGACTGTTACAGCTGCTTTGTTTTGAACAGACATAACTTCATTCTGTTCCTGCTGGCAAAGGGAGGCCGCTATGGGTACTGCCTGTGACACCAAACCTACTGTGTCCTGAAAGCATGTATAGCTTGTTCTGCACCAGAATGAGCTGGTGCCCTCAAATTCTTATTTTTCAAAGGGAGAAAACAAATCACATACTACTGGGTTTGCTCTACATGAAGGGAAGTCCCAATCCTAGTTTGTAAAATAAGCCAGAACAGTTTGTAGGCAAGAGAGTGCTAAAGAACACTTAGCAGACCATTGAATTCTCTGCAAATAGTCCATGTTCTGGGAACAGCTTTGAAGGTTGCCTTAATTTCCAGGGACCATGTTCCCAGTATTTCTGACAAGTGGGAGAAGTTCACCACAAGCCAAACCAAGGGACAGGTGGAGTCACAGGTGACAACATTTGAGTTTTTGATAGGTAGGTAGGAATTTTAATGAAGATGGACACTTAAATTCTATCTGGGCATTGAGAGTCATCTGGATGAGTGATGTCACAAAATACACTAGGATAATAAAAGCAAACACTGAACTACCTGATCACGAGGTATGAAATGAGAACTAAAAGAGAATCCAGTGCTGGGCAACAAGCTACAGAGTTTGTATCCAAATGAATGAGATCACTGGAATACAAATCACTGGCTTCTGAGCAGAAATGCTGAACAATGGGAAGTGCCAGTAGAGCACAGTACAGTAAGTGACGGGGATGATTTGGAAAAAAACCAACCACAAAACCAAGCCCCAATCCAATCCACATTGCATACACTAAAATTGATGCTTCTGTCCCATCACATAAAGAACAGGATATAACGCGCCTCAGAGATCCTTTTGTTCATTTTAGCTTTTTGTCCCAACGTGCAACGCAGAGTTACTTGTCACAGTCTTAACAACATCCAATTCATCATTTAGACTCAAAGAATGCATGTAAATATTTCAAGTTCAGCTAGTTTTTTCTTTAGGGTTAAAAAAAAAAAAAGGCAAAAAAAAAAGCACAAGTTTAAGTACTTACCCAAGAAAGAGTCCAAAATCCAAGTTTCTGGCATGGTATAGCTTCCCTACACAACAATAAATAAATAAATAAATACATACATACACAAATACCATTTTCTAAAGAGAGAGACATACATTTCAGCTTAGAAACCCAGGAAATGAGCAAGCAGGAAAGCTATCTGGGAAAGTAAGCAGGGAAAATAACATTCCCTAGTTGCCCTTTTCATAAGCACAGAAAAATGGTAGGGTGTTTTGGATCAGAGAAGTGTTTTGCCATAACTGAAACCAAGTAATCTTGTAAACTGCTGTCCATCTCAGCCTCAGATGCTTTTCACCTTGTCTTAATGCAATGGTAATACCTTGAGCTTCTCTCAAAGTGAGACATTTGTAAGCCCTCTGAGACTCCCTCAGAAATTTCCAAAGCCGGAACAGGTGCAGACAAGGGCTGCAGAACTGGGTAAGAGAATGAAAGAGTCTCTTTCTTAAAACAGACTATCCATTTTCCCTAGCACCATATATGAGAGATAGCTAGAAACTAGATGCAAAATGGATTGCACTAGAATCCCTCACGGCACTGAGATAGTATCAGGTGTCTGGCTTGTGTTTCTTTCCCCTAGACAAAACCAAACCAAACCACAAAAAACACCCAAAACCCCAACAAAACCAGAAACAACCCATCCTTGCAAGTATTTTTTCCTTTTTTTAACCTAAGGCACCTGTGATCTCTTATTCCCTTCTCAAGGAATACCTTTGTATTATCATTGCTTTTAGTCTCTTCTACTAGACCTTCTTGCCTGCAAATGAGAAGGACTATGTTTGTATAATTGAGGAGGATCCTCTCCTACATAAGAGAAAACTGTTAACACTATTCTGGGTTGCATTACCTGTTTTATCTTCTGCCACTATTGATGTACATACAGTAAAAATTTCGTAAAAGATGTTAAAAATCACAATTTCTCCTAGAAAAAAAGAAAAGAAGTTCAATAGTTTGAATCTTTTGCCATGAAGAGAAAAAAATGCTTAGAAAAAAAGCATACTGCAAAGTTCAGCATTCTATAATATTTCTCTTAAGAACTTCTGTTTAAATCTCATTTGATCTTTGAAACGGCCGGTTCAGCAAAATCAAGAGCTTCCTGATAGGCAAACAGAAGGATCAGAATGCCTTGGCCTTCTGCCTTACCATACAGAAGGCTGACAGTCATTGCTACTTCCTCCTCTGGAAACTTCAAAACAAGCTATAAAATTCACTTTAAAGAAGCAAGCTGCTACATGTACCACTATTCCCATGCAAGAGCTTCTGACCAGCACCAGAGGTACTGCTCCTGTCTGAGGAAAGCAGTGGAAGCAGGACTATGGACCTTCTCTGTCTCAATTCTGGAAGAATCCAGTGATTACTTCTCACTTGGAACTGCGTTCTTTTGCAGGAGGTGCAGAAAGCAGGCAGGAGGATGTGGCAAGGATCACAAAGGAAAGAAAGCTCAGCATGAAACTGAGTCTTGCCTTCTTGCTATGTCAACAGCAGCCACACAGCTGAATGGGAAACCAATGAGAATCAAGGATCTTCCCCAAATTTTGGTGCACAGGAGCTGAGAGTCACTCCAGTTCCCAAAACTCAGGAGCGAGAAGCTACAGCTCCACAGAGAAGTCCCAGCCTGATGAAAGGCTTATGTGATTTACTGCCATTCTCCTCTAAAATACTGTTCGCATTTAGTGTGAGATGCAATTTATTGCTTTATCTACTTAATTAACAATTTATTTAAGTCACAGATGACTACAACTATACTGCAGATTGGTACACATACTAATTTTAAACCAGCCTGGATTCCTAGTTTTTCACTACATTAATAAAGTATTGGAAACCATTACCCAAAGGAATCCCAGATGAATTTGCAATCCCTTGGAGTTCTTCATTGAAAGGATAAGGAAGCGTGGCAGTCAGATGAGCCTGAAAGGAAAAGTTTTGTACATTGTTTGTGTAAATTAACGCTACTTTGTTACTTAAAACAAACCTCTCCCCAATAGGTGCATCCTTCTCACAACTACTAAATTTAGTACTTAATTCCTCTGCAGCCTGTAGAACTTGAGCATGTTTGTAGAGTACTTGGAAGACAAGTACATACTTAGGAAAAGCAAAAGCTATGACTTATCAAAATATTGACATGTGAGCAATGGAGATTAGCACAGTGTCTGAAGTATCATTAGCAGCAATAGACAAAACAGAGTGAAGTAGGACTCTCATACGTTAAGAGCTCAACTGGAACCGAGCTTGACATCAGTGTTTAAGGGAACCCCTAACTGACTACCTGTATATGCTACCTTTATGTCAACCCCACTCAGGCACACGGGTACAAATGAAGTGTGGCCAGCATAACCTAAGGCTGCTGTAAATAAAGGTGGGGGACAGATGTGACCTTCTGCTGTCTCTAGTGCTACACTGGTTTCCCCTGTCCTGATTCTATGCCAAAGCCTATTTTAATCAGAACCAAATTATTTTTTAAGATGAAGCCTGCTCAAAGTTGCCCCTTTAATTGGACATCTACTACAGTTTTCAAAACCTGATTTTATTCTATTGTTTAAAAGGAGTTGAACATGGCGAAGAGAATTTCAGTGAAGCATGTTGCTACAGTGACTAAGTCAGTAGCATATATGTCTAGCATGACTGATCCAAACTTGAAAAACTCTTAGAAAAAATTACAGGAGGAGGGTTTCATGGTTTCAGAGTAATTCAGAGTAGGCAAGAAGGCAAAATTTCACCAAGGCAGCAAAATTTCAGAGTAACTCTTCAAAACAGCATTTTTGTTCTGGAAGTGGAAGAATTATCATTTGTAAAGTTCTTAGTTGCCAAATTTAGTAGCATTTTAATTCTGGTAGTCAGAGCATACAGTATTAAAATAATTAAGCTGAAAATACTTACTATTTTGTTATCCACTATGTCAACAACTTTGCCACTGGGGAAGAAGGTATTTGCTATATCTTTAATATTCTGAACCACAGTCTTCAGCTAAAAAGAACAAGGGCTTTTATTGAATAGAAGATCTTGAGCATAAGACTTGCTAGAACTAATACTAACAGAACTTCTTCACATACTTTTCAAAAACACATTTTTGTTGAAAATATATGTATTTAAAGAAAGTGCCAAATGTGATGTTCTTGGTGAGAAACCCCCCCCAACATCCCAATAAAAAGTCACTCTTCAAGCTTTATTCAAATAACTTTCTAGATGAGCTCCAACATGTCCCTCTACCAGAGAAAACAAATTACAGGAAAAAGCCATCCTCGTCTTCTGTTCCTTTGATGACATTTTAATACTCTGCACTCTATTATCTTTAAAAATGTTAATGAAAAGCTTTTTGCTTAAGCACTTATGTTCTTGAAGCCAAAAGATTCAATAAACTTCTTATAAAAGTACACGCTTTCCATTTGTGACGTGAATGGCCACAAACAGAGTTCCACTCCATGTGATCTAACTCCAAAGTACATGAGAGATAAAACCTTTCAGAATTTAAGGTGCAACCTGAAGCTTCCAATGTCCACTGGCTTAAACGAGACTTTTAAAATAAATATTACAGTGTAAGTAGAATTTGCCTGGCTTTCAGAGTTGAAAGGTCAAAGTCAGCAGGGATACAGGAAAAATCCCTGGCCTCTTTTGAGAAATTAAGCATTACTGAATTGAATTTTCAGCAACCTTCAGAAGAACAGCTGTTCTAAGTAGTTTAAAATAGGCTCAAGTATTTAAAAAATTATTTCTGCCATGTAAACACCAGTGCTGCAACCAGCATCCCTGAGAAGGGCAGGCAGTTCTCCATTTCGCCCTCGCCATTTCAAACCACTGCATGAGATGATGAGAGAAGCAGGGATGCGCAGAGGAGAAGGGATGCTGCCTCAGTTTCACTTCAGTTCACTGAGGCTGTCCCTTTGGTGTACTCCTCCCCCTTCGTTCTGTATTACTTCATGAGTAAAGAGCTTTGGTAAATGAAAGCTTGCTTTATTGCTGCACCAGTTTTTATTTCTCTACATCCCAAACATCAGTGCCCCTATACTTGATGCTGTGAGCTCAAGTGTTGAACAGAAAAAAGTTTTACTCAAGCAATTATTTTAGTCTAGAATCATATTAAAAAAGTCAACTAGAAATACTATCCCTTTTGGAGAATTTTAGCACAGGTATTCCTTTGCAAACCTGTTTTCAAAATAAAAGGCCACGTACTAGTTTTATTCCTGCTAAGCTTCAAAGCAAACTCTGCATTTCATACCTCTGTCTTTTTGTCATGCATCAAGTTATCCCATCTTTTGCTGGGAGGTAAATCAAGATTTATGACATATGTGGGTACGTTCCCTTTGAACCTGAAAGATAAGTATCAGAGTTCAAATTTAAAGGTGGTTTTGAAAAAACATTTGACAAAATAGGTGCTTCCCACCTGTCACTAGCATTTTCTAGATCTGCAACAGGAACAAGTTACAAAAAAAAAAAAAACCTGTTCAGACTTGCAAATCACTACTTTTCTGTAATTTTTTAGACAAGTTGAATTAGATTACTTACGTTGGTCCTGAAGGAGGGTATGTTTTACTCCTGCACTCTTCTCCATACTGTAAAGGCAGGGAAACATTAATATTTAGCTGCTTTGTTAAAACACTTTATTGTTCTAGCAGACTTAGTTTTGAATGAAACCTTTAGGACTAGCCAGCTAACTTAATTCACGATGATTTGATAATAAAGTAAGAGAAAGTCTTGGGACTTCGGAAAGGGTGCAAAGGAGAACACCAGAGGTAGGTGACAAACAGCAACTTCCCCGTGCTGACAGACCTTCAGACAGCTTGCCTACTGTAGTCCGAGGCAAGCCCAAGCTTATGATAAATATACAAACCCATTTCTATTCAGTGCGATTCAATGAAGAGCACTTTGAGAGTATACTCTTTAGACAAGTTCAGAAACCTTAAATCTCAGTATGTTTGTTCCATTTGTTCAATTCATAATCTCACTTTATAGCATCATTCATAATTATGCTTAGTGTTAAGCTTCACTGTGTAGCTGGGGCAGAGAAAACACTGAACTTTGGGCAAATTACTCAGCCAGAGGAATGAGCTTTACGGCATGACTTTTTATTTAGTGTGGAAAAGCACTGCTGAACTGGTGCTAAATATTATGAGAGGTGCATTTCAGGAATATAACTAAAAACTAGTTACCTTCATTCCTGTAAGCATGGCTAGTTACAAATAAGAGTCTGAGAACTGTATTTAGGCATACTCAAAGTGAATGCAAGGGTGTTTTCCCATCAACTACATAAAGCATGCGTATACATACATAAACATATGCATATACATGCCATAATTATAATTGCATGTTTTACCCAGGGAAATACAAGCAAATGCCTACTAGCCGCACTTGTGGTTCCAGCCAGTTGAGAGCAGACCAGATTTGGTCCCCAAGCTACCTGAGCAGAGCAGTAAGCTCCCAAGAGCACAGTATGTCCCACTGGGAAAAAGGAAAGGTCCACGTGCTCTTCCGGCAGTCCGTACAAAGGCTCCCAAAGCACAAATGTTTGGGAGACAGAACAGAAACAAAAATATGTAGGGGTAGGGATCCTTCCACCACTTCTCCCCCTCCCCACCCTCGATTTCCAATATTTATTTGGCTGTACTAATTAGATTACTAGTGTGTCCTTATAATGCATTCTGGCTCCAGTAAAAACTGAGACAAGATCTCTAGCAGCTACGTATCTGGGACAAACAAGATAATTGAAGTCCATGTTCTCTTTGGGCTAATCACATTATCTGTTTTTAATGCATTAATCTAGAAAACACAATGTCTTACACAATGCCACGGACTCTAAACACTGGCATTATTTGTTATAACTGGAAACAGGAATGTTAAAGTGGGATTGGCTTCTCTGTGATATCACGTGTTTTCTTTTTGTATTGTTTCCCGTAGCTGGAGAAAGCACAAGATTAATTTTGTTTTTCCTACACGCAAGACAAAGGTATAGGACTAGCAGCTATGTCCTTCCTAGATTTCACTGCAGTGCAGTCATAGCCTTTGCATAGCTGGAACAAAAGGTCAAACACAAGAGGCCATTTAATTTTCAAAATGAGGAAGTTTCAAAACAAGGAGGGTAGGGGAGTATATCAGATGACTAATTAGGCAACAAAAGTCAGAGGCTTTGTGCAAAGCCAAGCAAATACTTAAAAGTATTAATGCAATTGTCCTGTGAAATTTTCCATCCTGCAATACTAAAATCAATCAGAAAAAATGACATTACATATATGTCCTACTGCAACGGATGCAGAGATTTGGCCCTTCAGGAAATATTTGTTGTCAAAATATGCTTCTTGACAGATAAAGCCTGTAACAAAAAATTATCCGAAATGGAAGAAAGTTCAGTAGTATAGCCCATGCATGCACAAAAGAAACAGTGGTGACCATGGAAACTGATTTCAGAGGATTTTACGTGATGTTCCAGGTGCTAAATGTTATGTCACTCCTGATGCTCTCTCCTGAGATTTTAATCTTGTATTTGAAGCTATTTTTACCTTCCCAGTCCTCTGCAACCTAAGCCACAAAAGAGGTGGGGAAACAGACAGTTAAAGGAAGAGTTAAGGGAGAAATACAGAGCAAATGGTTCCCTCCTTACATGTCAGTAATTTTAGACTTCTCACCCGTCTATGTATAAAGCACGCTAAAGAAACCAATAAACCCCAAAACAACCGGTACATCTTCCTAGCATTGACCGAGATATCTGAAGACAGCCAAGATTATTAAGAGTTTCTTTAGATAAACTATTATATGCTGACACATAAGCACTAATTTAAAAAGATGTCAAGACAACCAGAAAACTAGAAGTGTTTTGGTGGGTTTTTTACACAAAGTTCTAATGAGAAACAAAAAAATGGTTACCTTTTGCAATCAGCTAAAGACTAACTGCAAACTTTTCTGACAAGGTAAAAAGAAAAAAGGCACCTAAAGAATTTTCTTGCAGCAACAGAAAAACCACCAGGCACTTTCTATCACCAGACTGAAATAAGCAGTCATGAAATTACTGCTGTGGTCAACAAGATCCTCCTCTCTGCAGAGGCTTGACACTGGAAGAGGAACAATAAATGCTCTCTCAGAGAAGCAGGAGCAGCCTTCCAGCATGGAAGTTTCCAACATGACAAACCAGAGGTTGCCTCCTAGAGAAACCCAGGAGAAGCTGGCTCCAAACAGGAGGTCATCACTATAAATTTGCTTTTCAAACATGCATTGGGCCCCCTAAGAGGAATACAGCTCTTCTTCAATGGTGATTAAATGCACTAGTAGGTTGTGTATTCTGATTATCTGATGTACTGCTGACTTTCAAATTTGCACGTACGTAATGATACAAAACTGGATGCATGGCAGCATAGGATCAAAGCACTAGAAGAAGAACACAGTGGAGGAGAAAAAGAAGATGGTATAGGGAAAGACAGAAATAATAAGAAAAAATGGAAGTAGCACAGAACATTTATATTATGACCAATTGTATAAAAAAAAAAATAGAGCAGAACAGTAACCAAACAGCTAGCAAACTGTCAAGATTAATTGCTATCTAGAAAAAAATATCAAGTAATAATTGTTATTATACACTGCAGTAAAGAAAATTAATGCACGGTTTAATGACTGCTGAGTAAGTATTTTAAAACCTGGCCTGATTTCATTAATATGAAATAGGCTGAATGTAGCTTGTCCAGCCTAAAGAATCCCAGCACTTTATTACCCTCAAAAATACTTTTGAGTTGGACCATCTCTGGCATCCTTCCTTAATATTCAGTGTTTCTCATTTTCATGGTTAAAAAAATAAATATAAAATGACCTCTTTGAGCCATGAAATACGATTCTGTTGTTTAAGGACATGGCACTCAACCTCTTTCAGATAATCTGTTACATTCAGCAGAACACATTTTTCTCTCTGCTCTTCTTCCCTTACAGGACGATGCCAACGCAGCACTCTGGCGTGCTGCAGCAGTCCCAACACTGTTCACCTTTCTGAACATGGAAGTTAAGAGTACTCTTGCAGTGATGAAGAAATGAGGACCAAGCCAATTTAAATTGCAGTTTGGACAAAAAGTTCAGTATGGTTGAAAGGGCCTAATGTAATTCATGGCATTCAGCTTCCATGTTCTTTGTTAACGAAAAGAAGGAACCCAACCAGCTGTACGCAGGGAAACAACAATGTATCCAAGCATCTTAACTGAAAATAAAATATCCAAGCCTGATACCTGGCTGCACAGCAGCACAACCTGCAACCTGGACACCCAGTGGATATTGTGCAAGTGTGAAGATGCACCAAGTGCAATCAAATGCAAAATCAAGCTCTATTGACAGATTTTGCTGACAGCTGGCACTTTCTCCCCCACTCCACACCCCAGGAAGCTTTTGGTTAAAATTCTGAAGGTGTTTTAAGCTGGCACTGACTTACAGTATCAGGAAGCTGGTCTTGGAGGGGAGGATGAGATTGGGTGCACAAAAGAGAAGAGGGCCTAATTCTCTAATTCTCAGGACACTAAGGGAACATGCAACGTCCAGATGTCCCCAGTCCTCCAAAGCCTTTCCTGCAGCTCTCCCCTCTCCCAAAACCCATACACATTTTCCTGAAATCGGTACAATTTGCTAGGAAAAGTCTTAGAGCAAACACAAAATAATACAGTTGTATGTTCCCAAAATACTTAAAAATATATTGCAAAACAGTGTTTTGAAATCCAGAGGTATTTAAAAACCTATCCTCTTCACAGAGGATGATGAGATTCAGAAGCTGAAGAGATGAAAGATTGCTTCGCTGCTTCAGGAATAAAAAACACACCAGGAAGCAAGAACAGCTGTTTGCGTGCTCAGGAGATGGAAGCCGGCCTGTTCCAAATAACTCCCCTCCCCTGGACTTCACAATTCCACCAAAAGTAAAATATTTCACCTATTCAGTTTAAAAAACCAAACCAAAATAAAAAAACCCCACCCAAAAATTACCCCCCAAGCCCACCTCCTCTACAGTTCTCCCCTTAGGTGAAGCTATAGCAAATAGACTAAGCAGATTCAAAAGTGTATGTACTTTTTAGCAAGCCCTTCTTAACTTTCCTTCCGAAAATCATTGCCTTGGCGTAACATTACACTATTTACATTATAGACGTATATGAAACCGAAGACAGGAATGCACAAGGACTAGTAAAACACACCCGATCAACACCGAGACTTGTAAACCACAGCCACGGCTGCGCCGGTTGCCAGAGGAGCCATTTAAAAGTTATGAAGTCCGTGAGGGCAGCCAGACGCTACCTTAAATTCCCACGCGTGAACTTAAAAGGCACTCTTAGTCTCCTGCGTGGGGGAAGAGCGGCAGCAGCCAGCCCCCCTCACACCCACCGGGCCCGCCTCAGGCGGGTCGGGCCTCATCCCCCCCCGCCATCTCACCCCCCCCCGCCCCCCCCCGACCCGCGCCCTCCCCTTCCCCTCACCGTCGCCAAACTCACCGGGTCCGGCGCCCAAACGAGCTGAGCTACGACTAGCAGTGCGGCGGACGACAGCAGCGCCCAACCCGCCATCCTCCTTCCCGGCTCTGCAAGGCGCTTCCCGGTGTGGCGGCCCACATGACACCGCACCGCCCCGCCTGTCAGAGGGAGGCGGCGGCGGTAGGGCCGGGGCGGCGGCGGCAGGGCCCTGCCGCCGCCGCCCCGGCCCTACCGCCGCCGCCCAGGCCGTACCGTGATCTCGCCGACCCTCCTTTTTATCTTTAATAAAGCAGGGAAATTCCGCACAAGAAACTCGCCTTAGGCAACACTGAGAGCAAACCCGTGGCACGATATTCGTAAATATTGTGATATTTAATTACTCTACGTCCTTGGGAGATTTTGGGCAGGTTTTATGGTAAAGGGAGATGCGAGGCAGGTGCCTTCTTTAAGAAAGTTTTTCCTCCTTAAAAGTGTAGGAAACTGGCAACCAGAGAGGCAATCTAATGAGAAATACGGGGTACGAGATGCATCCATCTCAGCACATTGCCTATTATTTATTCACTATTAAATGGTATATTTGTTGTAATATCAAGTACAAGCCAGTATCAGAATAAGGTGCATACTCCAAATAGCTTACAATAAAAAGGTGTAATTTTGACTAAATGAATGTATAGTAAGTGCATATGTTAGCAACAGGTGTTGGAAGCACCACAAATTAAGTACTAAAAACCTTCTAGGATGCCTGTGTTTTAGTTCGTGTCTTGTGCTTCATGCAGTGCCCAAGACACGTCACATATTTTTAAGCACACAGAAAAGAAGCAACAGAGTCTTTAATATCATGACTTAATTGGCTGTGCAATTAACTCTCTTATAAAACAAACCGGGGGTGGCAAGAAGGGAAGTCCTTGGCAGAAGGTTGATTTGAAAGCTGCATGGCACTGCAGAAATTAAGAAACGGGAAAGGGTAAAAGAAACACGTTGTAATGAGTGAAAGCCTCGGGCAAAGGGAGGGCGTGCAGCAGCGCGTAGGAAGGAATTGGCTCGGAACGCAATCTTGGAATTGCATGGAGCTTTAGAGACCAAGGCAGAGAAGAGGTAAGCACTGGTGGAAAAAGATACAGAACCAATTGGGGGATCTAGGAAATGAGAAAAAATACAGCATAACAGGAGAAACCCTGAGATTTTCATAAGAGTGGCTTTCACAAATAGGAAATAGGGCAGTTTCTACAGGGCTGAGGCAAATTTTTTTGGTTGAAAACAAGTATCTGTAAGACAATAATTCTGTACTTACTTGCAGGTAGCTGAATATGGTATTACAGTCTATGGTAAGAAATAGTCAGATTAGGTTGGTCCTGTTACTTTCTAAACATTTGCAGCCCCTTTTGCTCAGCTTTATTTCTGGAGCAGACAGCTTGTAGGTGCTTTACTACCTTTATTTAGATGTTTTACTATGTTTACAACACTTTTAACAGCAGACAATAAATGATGACTTTGGAAAAGGAAAAAACTCTTTCTGAATGCTATGAAGACAAAATTATGCAATCGTCTCATTACACATTCATAACTTACTTTTTTGAAGCCTCTTTGTACTTCTGGTTCAGTTCTTTCACCAGTAAAGAAATTCTCAGTTTACGGAACAGTTAACATCCTCCAGCACCCATGTTTCTCTGACTATGGCTATTCTGCTGTGTTCCTATCAGAACGCCTTGCCTTCAGGGTCCACACCAGTACTTTAGGTCCTCCATGTTGTTGACTAGGTTTTCTCTGTCAGTTTTCAAAAATCTAAGTCAGAAGAAGAAAGCTTAAGATGTGCAGTTTACTCATTAACTGTACTACCTGACAGCAGGTGTCACTGATAGCCAATACTTCATGTCTACCCTGCTGCTGATACTCATCTATCCAGTACTGTATTACCACTGCCCAGATCTGTTCCTTCCTCCAGAAGTAGAGGCTGCACAAATTACCCCTTTTCTCTCCATTTCAGTTAAAGCTCTTTGTGCTAACACTACTGCCAAGACATAGTATCACCAAGAAGACTCCCTGAATACCTCCAACAGGAAAATATCCCAATGGACTCCTTATAGCAACAGTTCAATGCACATATTGAACTTTAATGTTTTGCCATACCTTTGATTTCCTTTTCCTGGGACTAAAATCCCAGTGAATTCCCAAGTCCTCTGCCTCTGTATTATCTCAGGACACATTTTTTTAGCAAGAATCTAGTGTATCATTAGTCCCAACACAGAAGGCAACTCTTGTGCTACTACAGCATTCCTATTCCCTGCAGGGCTGCTGGTCCCTTGCCCAATCCAGTACTTCCTCTTCTGCCTGGGACAGTCTCATTTCATCTGCTCTGACATTTCTTTTTGCTTCATTTATTCCTAGCTCTGTAACAAACATGCCTCTCAGTTCTATTTTTCCCTTACTATCACTTATAGTTACTTTTGGTGCCTACACCTTGCATTCTCCTATTTACAGTGATAAATATGAAATGGAAAATTCCTTTCCACAGGTAATTCTCAGGCTCTTCTTCAGATTCCAAGTACTCCTTTCAGTACCTTTCCACCAGCCTAGCAGATTTCTGCTTCCAGCTGCATCTGTGTCTGAGTAATCATTTTTATGACTTCTACCAGACAGGATTTTATTTAAACACTATATTCTTGAAAGGAAAACCAGATGCTGTAACATCAGTCTACTTCATTCACTTCACTTGTATTTAAGATTCACAGTGATTGTGGATCAATGACACCTGCAATCAACTGCTCGATAAATAATTATTACTCTGGCCCGCAGCCTGCTCCTTGTGGTGCAGTAGGCCACTTCCAGGTCCACAATGTTGCTATGGTTGTGCATCAGCTTACTTACATTTCTGGGGAGGGACATATAGCATGGTACCTGCAACCAGAACTACGCAATGAGCTCTAACACCCAGTCCTAAACTAAACTGAGGAGCTCTGGGGAAAAGTTAATTACATTTTTTTCTGCGATGGCACAACCCACAGCTATGCTGCACTTTCATCTAAGAATTCCTCAGACTCTGGCCAGGAACACTTGCCAACAATCATTTATTTCTTTCTAGCTTTTAGCCTCCCTGCAAATTCATGCTCACACTTCTGTCAGACCTCCTGAGCATGCACAATGCATCTTTCCCAACAATACAGGAACTCAAAATATGGCCTTTACTCACTGTGGAAAAGACAGTATAGCCCTCCTTTTTACAAAAATTGAGTCACAGAGCATATGGATGTACACCATGATTCAAAAGCCTCCGAGCTACACATGCAATGTTTCATCTGCTTGACCACTTCTGCTATTGGCAAAAAGCTAGCCACACACCTACATGGTGCTCTCTGATTGACAGGGTGTCTATTTTTATTTAAGAGCAATCAGGTTATATAGAGAGTTCCCTGGAAAAGCCAACTATTCTCTCTCAAGACCACTAAGAGCCAAGGAGCTTTCTCTCTGGACTACATCATTGTACAGCCTGCCTCCCAGGGCTTAAGCTATATGGCAAATAGCTTACCCTTGTAATTTATATACCTTTCATTTTTCTTGGAGTCATTCCCTTAATACAAGCCAAATATTCACCAGTGATACAGTTAATAGGATTTTATAACTGGGTTATTGATATATGATGGAATTTTAATACAATTCTGGAGATACCTGAAAAAATTAGAATCAAAAGGTCAGTTCTGCTAAAACATTTGCAAAAAGAAACTGTAATTAATGCAGAGTCTCACTACACAGTGATACTGGTAGCAATTGCTTCCTTTGAAACAATGTGTACTTCACAGAAAGTGATAGGAAATAAAGATAACTTTCAGTCATTCCTCCTATGTGGTAAGCTTAAAGAGTAAACTCAAAGTTTTGTACTAGAACTAGAAATAAGATGTGCGAAAACTTTAAAATGAAGCTGTTGAACTTGATACCGGTAAAGAGGTCAAGCATTTGATCAGTTTACATGACCATCTGCTAATATTGCATTTTGGTTAACAATATTTCCTGAAATACAATAATCAGATAACTAATAGGTATAGGGGAAAAGACAATTCTCTAGAATATTTTTTAAGTTCAAAAAGCCCCGGCTACTGAGGAGTCTTCTGTACCTCTGAAAACTGAGGGGAAAATTCCCATTTGATAATTTAATTTACTATTTCTTTTTCATTCAGCTTTTATGTAACTTCTCACCATTCTGACTTCTATCAGCATTAAAATACAAAATCTTATGGATCATCTGGAATGATAGGAAGGTCTCCAAGGGTCTGTCCATACAATAAAGTGACAAGCACAACTGTCCCAATATAGTTGTAACAAACCAGGTCCCCACAGGGGACATTTGGATTTCTCATTTAGTATCTCAACACAAAAAGCTAAAGTGGGAAGAAAAGGTACTCATTCCAAAATAGATATCCATACAAGGAACTAGTCAGTGTGCCTATTGTAAAATAGGAATTAGGTGAATAGAAGGTTTAACAGGTATAAAACAAGTAACTTCTACTGCCTTAGAGGAAAAAACTTCCTGTGGCAAAAATCTCTGTATTCAGTGGGACAGAGCTGGGTGTAGAAAACTTAAAAATGCCATCAGAGAAAGGTTTGGATTTTTGTTTGCTTTTCTGGAAACAAATGAGTGTCTAAAAAAAAAAAATCCCTCTGTTACATCATGAATGTGCCCAGCCCATGGAAATCATCTTCTTTTGGTTCCATAAAATCTGTGTGGGCTATATCCATATTTTTCTAAACTCTTCGAAAAATAAATGCCTTTATTGCTAATCTCAGCTAGCCTTCCCTAAGCAGCTGTAATTTGTTTTCATGCTGAAAAGTCAACAGAGGGTTTAAACAATTATCGTGTAATTATATTTGTGTTTCTTCCTCAGGATCAACTGCCTATGAAATTAGACCAATATAAGTCACGGTTACTGACTAGACTTTATTGGTCTGTTCTTGTGCTCTTTTAAGACACATCATTATCTTGTGGGAGCTTAGTTTTGTACTACGTGTGCAGTTCAAATTGACAGCTAGGATAAGCTCCATAGAGACAATTCATATTACCAGAAAAATCCTCAACATTCTTACCAAGTAATCTTTATGACGCAGATTTCAGAAGCTGTGGAGACAGTAAGCAATTGTTCTGACTGAGGTAGTTCCTATGGAGATGTTGTTACTGAAAAGCTTCTTGGTAATCAGAGGAGACAGGTGTAACCATATTTTGATACTAGGAATGCATACTATACTATGACTTTAAAAAGAGTCCCTGCTGTTGTATTAAACAAATTAAAGTCCACGCCGTAGAGAAACCATGAAGTTTGCAAGATCAATTTGTCCCTCTTGTAAAATAAGCGGTCTGCTAACACAGAAGAGCTGTCCCCTTTTCTTATGAAGCACTTGCATTTTCATTTGTAACAGGGTTCTTGTGACTTGTCAACACTTTTTCCAGCATATGGATTATGCCACTTATCAACTTGAACAGTGGGTCTGTTTTGAACATTGTTTTATGAAGCCTGAATATTCTGGCCCAGTCCTCACCTGATGTGGTGTAGAATGGCTCCACAGATCTCCTACTCAGAACCTGGTAGGATGGTGTTCTAAGACATGCATTTTGAATTATTTCTTCTTGTTCAATACAGTTACATATTTCTTACTTTTGAATCTCATCATCATTCTCTTCTGCCCTGTCTCTAAGTTCAGGTTCCTTTCATCAACCTTGGAAGATTCAGTGGGTCAATTTCTTTGCCATTAAATAATTATCTCACTATTTCAATAGCATGTAGTTTTAGAGTAAACTTAATGGTCTTCATTAACGAAAGATGACATTAGTTTGATGCTTAATTATAGCTCTCAGGTAATCCTTTAAAAATAATGTAATAAAAACAACAGCAAAACACCTTCAATAAAAAAAACAATTACAAAACATTTTACTCTTCAATTTGACTCTATCATCAAAGATGCGGAAGAAAATGGACCAGTTCGTTGTCACTTGCAGTATCTATCCGCTTTCACTTTTGCTCTCCTGTATGGAAAAAGAAATGAAACAAGATTTAGATTAAGACCAAATATGGTGATACCTGGGTGTTTTATCTGCCTCAAAGCGTTAAGGAAGCATTGAAAGCAATTTTTCTTAAACTTTACTTCAAAGCACATATAAAAGCCTAACAACACTGTGGATTTGTTAATTAACTTTGTTGTCTTAAGGAGCTAGAACTGCAATGTTTAAAGTTAACCTTGTCTTTCCCTTCAAATCATCATGAATTGTGTTTCGTCCACTCTGAAGAATGGAGTTCAGATTCAGTGTGATTTGAAACCGACACTCAAGCTGCGATGGCCCAGGAGTGTTCTCGCATGACTTGCGATTATCAGAAATAGTCTTCTGTCCTCCACCCACTGAATTAATGCAAATATTTATAATGCATACCAATATAAAATATTTTAAAAATTTGAGACAGTTTCCATAGTCTCAGCTCAGGGGGAAGTAAAAAAAAATTATTCCCACTATATAACATGAAGACTGTTCTTAATAAATGCTATTTTGCTTTAAAATGCAGTTTTCCCCTCTCCAAATTGTTCCGGTGCCACAGGTATTGAAAATGTTAAAAGTTGCCTTAATTTTTGTGATTAATCCCTGAACTCCTCTGTACTAAACAAACTGAACAACCTTGTTAAAGATTTCCAAAAGAATGAATTTCTGGGTAAATCCAAACCTGCAAACCTCAGCTAAAGAAGTGAAAATTCAAAACAACAAAAAAAAAAAAGCCAACCCCAGAACTCAGGCAGAACACTGACCAGAGAGGAAATGCTTAACACCTCACCCCCCTGAAATCCAGCTCTCTTTTGTATCCCAGGTTTACTGTATTTCCATCTCCCAGTAGTTTTTAAATCAGTACATTATTTCTTGTACTTTAAGTACCTGTCAAGCAGCATTTCATGAAAAGTGCCTTCTTTCCTGGCTTTTCTAAGGGCTTTTGTATCTTCTTTGCTTATTTTAAGCTTTTTGTCTTGAAAACTTTGGAATTTCTTTCTGCAAGGAGGGAAAAAATGTAAAAAAGTGTAACTTTTTTCAAGTTTTGTGTTTCAATAAAACAACAGCTGTGATAAGAATCTTAACATCTATTATGCAGTAGACCACTGGCCTAATAAAATCCAGCAAACTATCACAGTATCAAATATTGTACTAAGACTTCTGTAGGTGAAAACTATTCAGGGTTGGGTTTTTTTTGGCAGTCTAAGTGGGAATGAGCCCTTATGTGATTAGCATAACATGGTTACAAGTTCTAAGGAGTTCCCTTTCTCCAACTACTAGCATGACAAGTCGGAGAGCGGGAGTGTATTAGATGTAGGCGGCAAGGTGCTGCTAGCAGGGGAGCTGCAGGGGTGGCCTCTGTGAGAAAAGAGCAGGGGCTGCCCTGTGCTGGACATAGCTGGCTCCACAACGGACCCACCACAGGACACAGAAAAGCTGGTGGCACCTCTGTGAAAACAGATTTAGGAAAGCACAAAACGCCACACAGGCAGAGAAGAGGAGGGGAAAAAAAAATGGTGCAAAAATAGCAGTGTGAACATCAAGGACAGAGAAGGAGAGGGAGGAGGTGCTTCAGGTGCTGCAGCAGACATTCCCTTCCAGCCTGTGGAGAGGACCATGCCAGAGCAGGGGAAAAGTGGGAAAGGACAGAAGTGGCAGAGAGAAACCACTATGTATGGACTCATAGCCCCATCTTGGTTGGAGGAGCAGGTAGACGAGTCTGGTGCAAAGCTGAGCTTGGGAGATGGCGAAGGAAAGGCGTTTTTAATTTTTGTCTTTCTTTCTTGCTACTCAAGTGTACTTTAATGGGCAATAAATTTAATTAATTTTCCACAAGTTGAGTCTGTTTTGTCTGTGATGGTGACTGGTATGCAATCTCCCCATCTGTCTCTACCCATGAGCTTTCTCATCCTGTTTTCTTCCCTTGATCTGCTGAGAGGAATGCAAGTGAAAGGCTGGGTGGGAGTTTGGCCCTTCCACCAAAGGCAGCCCAAAAGAGACGTGAAAAAAGGTACTTGAGTATGTTAACAGCTCTGAACTACGTACACATAATTGATTTCACACTGTTTAACATTTCCTTTGTCTTCTTGTGGAACATCATCTTTCTTCTTAGCTTCTCTTTCAGCACAAGTACGAATCTAGTCATTGAGAAAAAAAAACACCACAAAACAAAACAGAAAACACCTGTACTTTTAAAACCAGAACTTCCAGGTTAAAGATGACAACATATCCTTCATAACAGAATGAGAGTCACAGTGACTTAAGTTCGCAGCTTTCAAACTGGTTAGTTCACAACTGGAGAAAACTGCAACAAAAGGAAGAGCTGCCTGAAGTATGGAAAGCACCCATACTTCTCAAAGAAGCACCACTACAAGTCTCAGTTTTAGCAAGGGTAAAATGCTTTTTTAGGAGACTGACTTAAAAATATTATTGCTCTGACTAGTAGACACCTAACTCTATTTGGAGGCACACATATTTTCCACATCTGGATAAAGTCAAGATAGTCTTTTTGCATTCTCATAAACATCTCTCCTTCAGCATCATTCTGGTAACCCCTTCTTTGTCCCTGCTTCAGTCATAGTTCTTATCTTCTGTACCAAGCTGTTCAGAACTATCTGGAATATCACATAGACTGTCTTGGCCTCCAATGTCTTGCCCTTCTGTAGTGGTAAAATATCTTCCTATCTCTACTGGAAGTATCTCAGTTTATGCAGCCCTGGAGCTCATTTAGTTTTCTTGTGGCCAAATCACTTGACGGCTTACAGAAAACGATTGTAACTGTATTAACAGTAAATTGTAGCACACAGACACCTGTGTTGTTTGAATATCCATGCCAATCTTGTATTAACTGTAGAAGTTATAGATTACCTTTATCATTTCTTCTTCCCCTGCAGTCTTGCTTTTGGCTTCTATGTCTCCCTCTTCATTACATCTAATAAAGCGGCTATTTGCTGCTAGTAACGCCATTTTCTTCTGCAGAAATAACATCACATATTGTTAGTATAAAGAGTTTTTATATAATTCTTGATTCATAAAATTTATCCTCTACAATACACAAAAAAACTCTGTAAACACATTTTATTCTTTTATATATGGACACTTCAATAGCTAGCCAACAGACTTGCTGGCTCCTTCATTCTTAAGGTGCTGATAGCTGCCAAACTGCAATAACTTGAAGTATTTTAAGAACTTCCAATTATATTAAATGCATTGCAGTTGGGAAAACAGAAGATTAAAAGTCAAATGCTAGGAACATCAAATGAACTATTCCAAACAGCTTACGTCTTGGAAGACAGGTTCCCATTGCTCTCTTGATCCTATTGCATCCGAACGTCCAATAACAAGTCCATCTGAATTGATACCAAGGTATTTGCCATAACCAGACTTCAGAGCAATCCTCAAAAAGAAGATGCAGGGAAAAAAAAAAAAATGAATGGTTCACACAATTCACAATATCACAAACACATTATTAATAGACAATGTATTTCAAGAGAACATTAAAACATATATTCACACCAGAAACAAAAGATAACAGGTATCAAAACTTGTAACATTGTTACAGTAATTACCTCGTATCAGACAACTTTACTGCTGTAAACTGTTCAGGAGGACTAGGGCCTTCATCATCTGAGGAACGAATTTTCCATCAGTTAGGTATGAAGTATTAAACATGCACTATTGTAGCCTGTTAATGCTGCAGTTTCAAAAAGAATTAAACACTGGCCACTGCTAAATACTTTGGAAAGCTACAGTACTTTATTTCTTTAAAAATTCCTTTTTTGAATATTCACTTTTAAAAAAGCAATGCAGGTACTCAATTATGTTTGTACACTTAGAGTGCTTAAAATAACACACAAAATAAAGGCAATTCTTGCGTAAAGAAATTCCAGTTGAGAATGTTTTTTAATTCTCCAGGTGGCTTTGAAAACCTTAATCTCCTTGTAATGTTATTTTTTCCGTAACAAAATGTATTACGGTTCAGCTACACAACTCAGTATCTTGAAAGCTACTAGCCTCTCCATCCCTCGAACCCAAAATGGGAAAATATTGCCTTCATTGCTTTGATCTTCACCCTGGAGGTGACAACACTGTCAGGGTTCTGGAAGAGTCCTTGTCTGACTGATGGCTCTCAAATTCAAAGCAAGGACAAGCTAATGATCCCACCACATCGGCAGCCCACTTGTGCAGCAACAAAACAATTATATTAAGACGAGGATGCAGCAATAAGCCTTGAAACTCATCTGCCTTGAGTTTCACTCTTCAACTGACACCATAAAGACTTTATAGGATTTAATAAAAATTATAGTGCTTTTCATCCAGTAAGTGGTATGGCCTTTAACAGGTGATCATCTCCAATGCAGTTCAATTTATTGTACACATAAACCAGCAAGAAACTAGCTAAGTAAAACTGATTGGTAGTCATTAGGTTTAAGTCATCTGGATGCTACAGCTAGGATTATTGCATTTTTTGTAATAAACTGCTTTTAGCTGTAAAACTGTGTGCCTTAAAGTGATGCTACTTTTATGCCTTTCATTACTAAAACTGCTTATTTCCAAACTTCCTGAAACAAACCTTTATGTGGTGCTCCAAGCGTAAACAAGCCATTGTCGAGGGCGTGGATGTAAGCTCCTTTATCCATTTCTATAGCTATAGTTCCTGTAATTTCACCGAAATTACTGACAGCCCACCAGTTTCCTAAAATACAAAACCATGACATTTAATAGAGTAATTACAACTTCTGATTACATTAATTCAAGAGATGACATTTCTGTGCAATCTCTGAGATTTGAAGCTCTAAAGATACAACTGCTATTGCCATGTCAAGATCTTTGTGCATTATTTTATAGTACAGAGCCAATTTAATGGTGTTGCTGCTGAATCAGGAAATCCTGCTGTTCTACCTGCCCTGCCATCCCTACTTACAGGCTCCTGCACTTCATCCCTTCTTTGTGTTAGTCCATGGAGCAAGGTAATCCGTTCAGCTGACGCAGTCAAGATACACCTTGCAAGGAAGGTATTTTTTTTTATCTCTGGAACAGCCTCCTGCAGTTTTGGGGTCATATCCAGTTACTAGATTCTCCAACAAAACAGAAACAGATAAACTATCTCATCTTGCTGTTAAATTACTTCGTGTGAGCTGTAATCCTTAGACTTCAGTTGTTCAAGCCAATCTGTGTTTGAATCCCACAGAATTCTACCAAAGTTAAAGGTAGCCCTACCCACGTGGATCAATTAGAATTATGACATTTACATTTTTTAAACAGTAAAATTTTCTTCCGGTATACTATCTTACAAATATTTCCCACCTCATTAAGATAACTATTTAATTAACCTGAATATGATGTCTTCTTTCCCACATGTTAAATTTGGCAAGTCAATCCCTCCTGAGCAGAAATAATCTTCCCCTACCTTTATACAACATATGGAACTAATTGTCTCATCCTATACAGTCAGGGCTTGCCGATCAATGTATGAATTTTCCAAATCTCTCCCACTTTTTTGAAGTCTGGATAAACCAAAGAATGTAGAACACCTGTAACATTCTTCTAGTCTAAGACACAACAGCCCATTTCCTCATATATCGTAACTTGTTTTAACACAGGAACAAGGATGACTTCCCCTTGTGCTGCTTTAGCTTATCCTACATACACATAATTAAAAAAAATTACATTTATCCTGTCATGTGCGCTGTGCTACAGTATACATCTGTGTTTCTCATGACTTTGTGATTCTTTAGCAGTTTTTGTTTGTGAAGTAAACTGTAATCAAACAAGGACACGACAGCCCCAAAGAACAAGTCTGTCAAGTTATTGCTCATGGCCACACACACTTCAATCCTTCTATTTTACAAAAAAGGAAAAAATGAAGTTCTATTTTGTTACTGGTTAATGTTTGTGTCTTCAGTTTCAATTAACATTATAAATTTGCTACTGTTAACACATCACAGCAGTCAATCAAGTATGTCAAATTAAAAATAAACATACAAACTAACCAAGACACTTGCTTTTGAAATGATTGAAGGTTTGCGTGAACTAAAGAACACAGTCAGAAAGTAACTAGCAGCAGAGTAAGAACAGAAAGCACAAGTGATCCAAACACTAATTTTGAAAGTAAGTTATTTACACAGCAATGTACTCATTAAATAACGGCATCACAGTGCTAAAAAGTCACTCCTCCTGAAGCAAATACCATTGAGGAGGAAAAAAAAAAAAAAAAAGAGATCCAAGCTGATCAGTAGCTTGAGATTATATAAGAACATACTTTAACTAAAAAGATAAGTGGAAAATCCATCCTGTTGGTGTCAGAAGTTCCATATGGAGTCTAGGGAGATCCCAACATACACATAACATGTTGTGAGAAATAGTTATAAATCTCTACAGGGACTGCACTTTGTTTAAAAAGTCCTGTAACACTCTCTTTAGCTTCTACTATCCCCTACAGTTCCCACAGGGTCCCATAATTCCTGGAAAGCAGCTCACCGACAATATCGAGCTGCTCTACCGCATCCTCTTCCCTTTTCCTTTTCTTCTCCTTGTGCTTTTTCTTGCTGCAAAGGAAGATACAAAGAAATAAGAACGCGCCTCCGACCCGACCCTTCCACAGCCAGCTCTCTTACACAGCCTCGCTCCCAAACCCTACAGGAGCGGGTCACTGACACCAGCCGAGAGCAAGGGGCTGACAACCGGGGCTGGTCGGCGTGCCCAACCATACCCGCAGCCGGAGGGACGGGACGGCCGGGCCTCAACCCAGCCCAGCCTCCGACGCGACTCCAACGCAGCGGGGGGAGCCAGGCCGGAGTTCCCAGGCTCAGGCACCGCCGACCTGGCAACACGGCGGCTGCCGCAGCGGTCGGTAGCGGCGGGCAGCCGGCTCCTCACCTTTTCTCTTTCGCCCCTTTGAGGACGAGCTTGGTGGATTTAACGCAGGAATACTCCGCCATGTCGGCTCACGGCAAACACGGAAAGGCACACCCAGATACGCCTCGCCGAGCGGACGGAAGCCCCGGAGCGACAATCTTCCCTCCCGCCCTCGTCCCGCTATTTCCTGAGCATGCGCACACTGCCCGCCTGCGGGGCGGGCAGACGCTGCCCGAGCGCATGCGCTGTGGGTGATGGTGAGCGTCTCTTTTGGCTTCCCTCGTAGCAGGTAGTGGGCCCCAGACACAGAGTTTGAGGGGAAAAATAAAACAAGAAAAGTTTAAAATTATATTTAAGAGCGTGTCCCCCTGTACCCTCCCCTTCTAAGTCTGGCTGTGCTCCACCGGTTGCTCCAGCATAGGACTGCAGACCCCTAGTGCTAAGGAATGAAGAGCCTACAGCTTCTGCTCTGGCATGTGGTAGCAACCTGTTCATGTATGCATTTAAAAACATCTAATGGACGCACAGCAGAGGCCTTGGGCTTGTGCCCTCTGCCAAAGGCAGCAGGCCTTGCCTGCATGGCTAAGTGGAGGTGGTGATGGCGGTGTTACTCGAGGGCTGGGCGCCAGGCCATGTGATGCAGGAATACAGGCTTCGAGGGAAGCCCATGAAGACAAGTTGGGGAAATAAAGCTTGTAAGTCAACCAAGTGCACCAAACTAGGGGCAAAATCAGGTTTATGACAATTTTCCCCATCCTGTTAGCTGCTTGGTATTCCAGAGAGTAAAGTCTACCTCAAGCTTTCCCCTAGGGGTATAACCACCTTTCTCACACAACTAACTTACTACCTTCTCAACAGGTACCACTACTCCTTTGGGGATCAGCCTTACTAGTACATGTGTGATTAGACTCCCAATTAGAGCCGCAATTTGTAATTTGTGCTTAGTCTTCTAGTCTGTTATTTCTGCTTCACACTAATGGAAGGGGTTTTGTGCCCAAAAGGTGGTCTGCTGATTATATTAGCTTGTCAAATAAAAGATACTATCCCTCTCAAATCTTATCTTACACATACACATACAGAGATGCTTGCATTGGATTGCTTCCTTTTGGCTTCTGATTTCATTACCTATTTAATGCTTGCAAGTTCTCAGCACCTCGAAGGTATCTTCTACAAGAAAGAAATGAGAGTCTTATACACGATTATGTCAAGGCCTTTAAAATCCCCGAAATCATGGCCAGGTGATAATACTCTGTCTTCCACAGATACTTTGGTTGGATCCAGGACCCTGCCACTTGTCACCAAAATGCTTTCAATTTCTATCCACATGCCTAACATGACTAACCCCATATTTTCATCTGTGAAGCTGGAGTGGTTACACCTGCTTTGTAAAATGAAAGCAACAGCAATAGTCTTTCAGGAGGTTTTGGCAAGAGCCCCATTTTGGAGCTTTGGGGAGAAGGCAGTGGGAGGAGGCATGGGCTTGTCAGCAAAAGCAATACCTGAATCAAGCTGCTGGTGCAGGTAAATTCACAATACTTTTTTTGTGTCTCTGGCATGCTACTTTCCTGCTAGTGTCTTCACCTGTTGCAGTTTGTCAGTGACGGACAGTTATCTCCTTGAAGAATGTTTGAGAAGTGGATAACTTGAAGCAGTGTGTTGCTGTGGTAGACAGTATGTGATTTTATTGATTTATTGACTTACCAGTCCCAGGAACTTGCATCTTGCAATTGGTTCTTGCAGTAAAAGCTGAAAAAATAGGCAGTACAGAAAGCTGCAGGCAATGAGGGACAGCTTGCTGACCGCTTCTGATCTCTGCATGGAGCTTCAATCAGGAAAGTATTGTGTTAGCAAAGTCTTGTATCCAGTCAGATTGTGAAGGTCCCACATATCTCACTGTATGTGAAGGACCAGAGAAGATCAAGATTTCCAAATACAAGGTCCAGATACCTAGCCGGACTACTAGCAATCCATCTGTTGTTTTCAACTTCACCCTCAAGTACATTCTGTTTTCTGTTCTCACATTTCTAGAGATTATTGCCTACTTCTAGAAACCTTTTGATACTGTCTTAGAATTTTACAAACAATAATGGAATGGTTGTTCCTTAGTTTGCTTCCTTGTTTTTGGTGGTAGATACAATGGCTTGTTCACTGTTAATACGTTTTAGTCAATATATTTAGTTTTTGTTTTATATTCTCATGTCTCTGTCTCCAGCACTTTGGAAATTAATTCAAGCTAACCTCAGCATTGAGCAATTTTAGCAAACATAGTTATAATTGTATTTGACTCTCATTTTATTATTAAATACTGTTTTACTGGTTCTAAACAGATGTCATAGAATCATAGAATAGTTTGGGTTGGAAGGGACCTTAAAGATCATCTAGTTCCAACCCCCCTGCCATGGGCAGGGACACCCTCCACTAGACCAAGTGGTGGCTCAAATCCCCATCCAACCTGGCCTTGAACACTTCCAGGGAGGGGGAATGCACAACCTCTCTAGGCAACCTGTTCCAGTGCCTCACCACCCTCACAGTAAAGAATTTCTTCCTTATATCTAATCTAAGTCTGCCCTCTTTCAGTTTAAAACCATTACCCCTTTTACTATCACTACATGCCCCTGTGAAAAGTCCCTCTTCAGCTTTCTTATAGGCCCCCTTCAGGTACTGGAAGGCTGCAATAAGATCTCCCCAGACCTCTCAAGGTCTCCAGGCTGAACAGCCCAAACTGTCTCAGCCTGTCTTCATAGGAGAGGTGCTCCAGCCCTGATCATCTTTGTGGCCCTCCTCTGGACTTGCTTCAACACGTCCATGTCCTCCTTCTGTGGGGGACCCCAGAGCTGGACGCAGTACTCCAGGTGGGGTCTCACAAGAGCAGAGTGGGGGAGGAGAATCACCTCCCTTGACCTGCTGGCCACGCTGCTTTTGAAGCAGCCCAGGATATGGTTGGCTTTCTGGGCTGCAAGCACACATTGCTGGCTCATGTTGAGCTTCTCATCCACCATCATCCCCAAGTCCTTCTCCTCAGTGCTGCTCTCAATCCATTCTCCGCCCAGCCTGTATTTGTGCTTGGGATTGCCTCAACCCATGTACAGGACCTTGCACTTGGACTTGTTGAACTTCATGTGGTTCACATGGGCCCACCTCTCCAGCCTGTCAAGGTACCTCTGGATGGCATTCCTTCCCTCCAGTGTGTCGACCGTCCCACACAGCTTGGTGTCGCTGACAAACTTGTTGAAGGTGCACTGAATCCCACTGTCCCTGTTGCTGGCAAAGATGTTAAACAGCACTGGTCCCACTACCCTGGAGAACTCCACTTGTCACTGATCTCCACTTGGTCATCGAGCTGTTGACAATAACTCTTTGAGTGTGACCATCCAGCCAATTCCTTTTCCACCAAGTTGTCAAGCCATCAAATATATGTCTCTCCAATTTAGAGACAAGGATGTCATGCGGGACAGTGTCAAATGCCTTGCACAAGTCCAGGTCGATGATGTCAGTTGCTGTTCACTTGTCCACCAATGCTGTAACCCTGTCATAGAAGGCCACCAAATTTGTCAGGCACGATTTGCCCTTAGTGAAGCTATGTTGGCTGTCACCAATCACCTCCTTATTTTCCATGTGCCAGAGCATAGTTTCCAGGAGTATCTGCTCTATGGTCTTGCCAGGCGCAGAGGTGACTGACCAGCCTGTAGTTCCTTGGGTCTTCCTTTTTTCCCTTTTTAAAAATGGGGGTTATGTTTCCCCATTTCCAATCAGTGGAAACTTCACCAGACTGCCACAACTCTCAAATATGATGGATAGTTGCTTAGCAACTTCATCCACCAGTTCCCTTAGCACCCGTGGATGCATCTTATCAGGTCCCATGGACTTGTGCACCTTCTGGTTCCTTAGACGGTCTTGAACCTGATCTTCTCCTACAGTGGGCAGGTTTTCATTCTCCCGGTCCCTGCCTTTGCCTTCTGAGGCTTGGGTGGTGTGGCTCAAGCACTTGCTGGTGAAGACTGAGGCAAAAAAAGTCATTGCGTACCTCAGCTTTCTTCATATCCTGTGTAACCAGGTCTCCTGTATCATTCTGGAGGGGACCCACATTTTCTCTAGTCTTCCTTTTATCATTGATATATGTATAGAAGCTTTTCTTGTTGCTCTTGACATCCCTGGCCAGATGTAATTCTATCAGGGCTTTAGCTTTTCTAACCTGATCCCTGGCTGCTCAGACAATTCCTCTGTATTCCTCCTAGGCTACCTGCCCTTGCTTCCACCCTCTGCAGGCTTCCTTTTATGCCTATAAGGCAGAAATTTTAAAGGGAATATGAGAAATGAGAGAGCAATTACCCAGGAATTAGAAGTGAGCACAGAGGAAATGAGTGAAGCAGAAAGAATACCTGTCAGCATGCTGGTCACTCAGCCACTCTTGCATGATAACTTGCCCTTCAGTGTTTTGGTTATTTTTGGGTTTTGAGTTCTTTTTAGGCTTTGATTCTGTGGAGGGTAAATCTGCCGGGGTTCTTAATTGTTTTCTTAAATGTACTTAACCATTACAGCTTCATGTGTGATAGATCATATTTTTAACTGCATAATTGTGCAACCTGAGCATTTGTGGAGTTATTTGCATACTCTTGTCAAAGTGTGCCAGTATACATTGATACACCATGACCAGCACTTCAAAGTATGCAAGCACTTGCCTGAGAGGGTGGATGGGAGAGGAAAAGGTAGTATTTTAGTATGTTATGAAACAAAGATGCCTTGACCACTTTTGGTTAAGAATATAAAGCATTTTATAAGAGACATAATAACTTTAAGGTTATTAAGAATTATCAAAGTTAAATTATTTTTTCTTTTTAACTTTTAAAAACCAAAACCAAGTAAAAACAGGTTGTATTTTAAAATACATATATTTATGTCATAAAGTGTACAGGCTTTATATTTTGCTATTTGTCCACCAGATGTTGCTATAGCCACAAAAATAAATGCAGATTAAGAAATTTGAAAAAAAAAAAAAAAAAGAGTTTTATTTT
This sequence comes from Balearica regulorum gibbericeps, assembly GCF_011004875.1. Taxonomy (NCBI): domain Eukaryota; kingdom Metazoa; phylum Chordata; class Aves; order Gruiformes; family Gruidae; genus Balearica; species Balearica regulorum. Next base: position 49,018,088 of record NC_046187.1, on the reverse strand, counting down.
CATTACAAATCACCCTTATATATCCTGATCCTTGAAAGAATTACACACATGCTTACATTTTTGCATTGGGAATAGTCCCAGTGAGTTCAATTAAGCAACTCATTCTGTGTAAAGTTAAGCATATTTATAAGCTTTCTTAGGATGGAGCTATATCAATTATGTTTGCTATTGTCTTTATTTGCTATTCTGTATCCCCCATTATGAAGAGAAAAAGGGAAAGAGAAGGACAGAGACTATAAATTTCTAATTTTGAAAGAAATTTAGATTTTTTCAGGCTTCCATAATGTAAAACATATCTTCTTGTTAATGAATATCATTTTATTTAAAATTCACATAGGTTAGGGTTAGGTTTCTTCTTTAATTTAGTGACTCCAGCAACAACTAGGCATCACTACAGTATATATAGAAGACAGTAAAACCTTTTCCCACAGGGCAAAAAGTGATGCCATCAGTCAGAAAACTGTATCTAAAATGATACCACTTTAGAAAAGCTATTTAAACTCTAATTTGCTAGTTAGTATTTTTGAAATTAAAAGATTTCCATAATGTGCTGGCTATGATTGTTTAAAAAAATATAACCATTCATTTTCTTTATGGCTATGGAAATAAATGGAGCCTTTGTGTTTGCAAATGTAGAAAACAAATCACTTTTTTAATGACTGGATTTTCCTGCCAGCTTGGAATTTGCCGCATGTGCATTTTATTTTGAATGCCTAAAGAGTGAAATCATTTGCTGTCTCTCATGCAGATGGGACAGATTGGCTGAGGTGTCATTTGCAAAATGTGCACTTTCATCATTCAAGTTTGAAGTGGATCATTACAAACAATGTTTCCTATAGACACTCAGGATTGATGGAAGTGGAGGGCTGAGGCTGAGCCTCCATAGGTATAGCCTAGTGTCCTAAGAGCCTGGACCAAAACTTGAGTGCTTCTGTCTTGTTTGTTTATGTTAGGAAATACAAAAATACCTCCCCAAACCAGAGAAACTTGAATTAGCTCTCTTGATAGCAGAGTTGACAGATAGTTTATATGCTTTTTTTTTGACTTTCATTTGTAAGTATGGGGCCCTTGTGCAATATCTAAGCTGCTGACTGATGTAACAGCCAAGATGATTGATATAATTTTGTTTACTCATTTACAGAAGGAGTGAAATCTGATGTGAATTAGAACCAGAGCAACTGTATTTTAATTTTTCCCCAGTGGGACAGAGTACATACACTGGAATGTTGTGGCGGTTTCTCATAATGTCCATCAGCAGTTGTGTGAGAGTATTGAAGCATCCCCAGGACATGATGGTGCATACCACAGTGACATGACAGATGTAAATAAAAAGCTGATTTGATTCTTGGCATTTTTAATACTGCATGCTGAAAATGCTTTTATTATAACTTCTAAATTTCAAATGTGACCTGAAATGACCCTTTTTTAAAACCTAAAATGTTAGCTTTAGATTTTTAGCACAGGTAAGTAAATATTCTCAAAATGACATTTCTACTACTCATCTTATGGTATAGTAGTTAGAGTTTTTGGAAAACAGAAAAGGTTTCTCAGCCTGTCAGGGGCAGGATGGAGCCCTAGTTCAGACCCCTCAGTCCTCAGCATCCCTGGTTCAGAGACCCTGTGTTGGTTGTGGCTTCTCAGCTTCTTCTGCCTTGCCTGATCACTCCCTCACTTTCCTCTGCGGTCACTTTGTATAGTTTTGTGGCTGAGTTTTTGTAGCTGACCAGACCTTCTTAATATCTGCTTCTCCAGACATTGAGACCCTGCTCTACTGTTTGGCAATGAGGAACAGAACACTCTCCAAAATCCCTTTCTGCGGGACACTGAGGAAATGCAAAAGAGAAATGTGAGGGCAACTGTGAATGTACAGTGGTCTCATGCAGATGCCAACTTGGCATGGTGTTTACTTCGGCTCAGGCCTTCTGGTTTCTGCTTGTCATCCCAAATGCCTTATCATGTGTACTTCTTCAAATTCTGCTATTATTTTCTGCTAATTGCTCTGATTTTCATCCTGATGTACTAAGGAAATTTTTTGTATGTATATGAACACGTTTGTCTGTTAGTCTGTTTCTTTATCAATACTTTTTTTAACTGGCTAGTTTTATTCCAGTTTAACAGATGGTGGAGGTCACAATGATAATTGAACTCTAATGAGTTGTGAAACTGTTGTTAGATAAGTAGGAAAAAGACCTATAACTTCCCTGATGGAGGGAAGGGTTGCAATATGAACTCCCGTCTTACTAGAGATGGGAGACAACCCTCATGCAGAAGGGAGTCTGTGAGGAAAAACTCCTAGTAAATCATAGGACACTAATGAGTGAAAAATCAAACTGCATTACTTCCAGTGCTTAAGAAGCAACTTATTGCTATATACTGTAATTTCAGTTTTTATGGGATGGAAATTTGATTCTGTAAGTTGAGTGTATTTGATGTTTTTTGACGTTTCCTGACAAATAGCTAGCATGTTTGATACAAATGTAGTTGAATACCCCTTCCCTTATTCACTGGTACTGTATGGCAAATGTGGACCCAACTATAAATTAAACACAACAGGATTTTTGTGGCACGTTACCTGCTTTGTGCTATGTGTTCATATGCAGACTTTCCCTCTCTGGGACACCCTTTTTTCTTGTCTCCAGTGAGCCTTGTTTCCCTTGTTATATGTGGCTGAGTTTCTTTATCTCATTAGGAAAGCCACAGGATCCATAGGGAAAGATTTGCTGTTTCATGTATACGTAGCACTGTTGTGGTTGTTCTTTGTTAGCCTATAATCAAGTTTCATTTAAATAGAGTTTCTAACTAGTGCCTTTTTTTTTAATTGAGTGTTTCAAAAAAAGTTTCTTCCTTTTTATATTTCTTCTGTGACTTAGTAAGAAATAAACAGGTGGTTTCGTAAGATTTAGGAAGGATGTACTCACCGTCACAGCATTCCTTCTGAGAAGCAAGAGTATGTGGCTTCCCTTTGGGCTATATAATTTTCTTACTCCATGTCCTCTGAGACTACATGGGTGTCCTTTATAATTTCAATGGAGATATGAATTGGCAGGACTTAAAAAGAGAATGAATCCGTGGCAGGGTTCATTTTCAGTGCTGCTGTCCTCTTGGCCATGAAACTGTACACTTTTTCTTTGTAAATTATGTTTCCTCTCCCTCAGGATTGCCATATAATGTCTTTCTGCATTTTTTTTTTCCTAACGGGACTGGAGCATTTACCTGCTATGATTGTTTTCATTGCCCATTTGAATTTGAAGAGCTATTTTAAGTGATTTTCCTCTCTTATCCTCCATAGCTCCTGATTCTGTGTAATTTGTCCTGAATGCAGATGCTTTTCCACAAAAAGGCAATTTTTACTAATGCAGTGGCAGTGAATGTCTTGTAAAAAAAATGCTTTTGTATGGACTAAGCAATTGTGGAGGTGGAAGGGGGACCTGTAGACTATTACATATAGAATAGGTATAGTCTAGGCAAAGATAGAAAAAGCTTTTTATTCTGGAGGGAATTCTGAGTTGTTCATTATCCCTGTCCACTCACTTTCTTGTACATGTGTAACATGTAAGTGACGGTGGTTTTACTTGTGGGTTTTTTTCCCCTTTTTGGGCCAAATATAAAAGAGAAATAAATACACCTAACTCCTGCTCATTTGTGAGGGCCTGACTCAGACTGTTCTACTTATTTTTTCATCCAGAGAGCCTCCAAATGATGGCAATCTTTATCAGATTAGGCAGTTAAAGAGATGAAAGCCAAATGTAGAACTTCCTGATCTTCACCTTAATCAGGACTGTGATCAGTATCTTGTCATATTTTTTTAATTTTGCTCAGCTTTTTGTGTTACGCTTTCTAAAAGCAGCACAAGCAGAACAAAACAGGTTCTGAGTTTACAATCATCCTCTCATTCCTGACATTAGGAAATAAAGTTTCAAACCCATAGCACAGTATATGGAAACTGTTTTGAAATATGGCAGCCAGAGATGGCAGTATTCACCATCCTAAAGCAGCTTGACCTTTTTTTAAAGCTTCCGTAACTTGAATGAATGATGTCAAATTTTTCGCTTCCACTGAAAAAAATACAATGCAATCCAGAATTCCTGTCCCTCATGGTTATGAAGAAGAGACATAAAACCTGATTGTAAGGATTTAAAAATTTGAAAGGCAGAACAAAAGAAGATCACATCTATTGTTTTTTAAAATCCTGCTTTTAAAGCCATTGTTGTGAGTTTTTTATCCTGACTAATGATTGTTGAGTGCTTTGAGTTGGCAACATCTGTTGGCTTATGTCCTGTCACAGCAGGTAAGTGAGTGGGAGTTGAAACTGCTGATCTTCCCGAATTCTGATCCTGAGAAAAAAGGAGAGGCAACCTTTCAGTATGCATCATCTGCTTTCAGGCTGTTTTCCCTACAACATACCCTCAGTGTACGTTGCTGCTTTTCTTACAGTCTAGATGCAGCACGAAATATTTTTTCCCAATTAAGCTCTGTTTTGCTGAAGGGGTCTTTCTTGCTCCTGAAAATCCCAAATCTAATTTGCCAAAGATAAAAATAGTCTTTTTGCTGTCGCAGCTTTGTGAAACTGTTGTGACAAGGCATGATCTGGTTTAGATCTTAAAAAGTGAAGTCTGTAAGACTGTCTGAGGTGTTTCAGTGCATCCCAGAGTACTGTCTGGCTGGAGCAGAGTCCTAGGGAATAATCCAGGCAGAGTTTCTGGCATGTGCAATAGAAGTGGTGTAATTTATACAATTAACTTCTTAGTGGACCATTGAGCCATATCCGTACTGGTGTTTGGCCTGTTTGGGCTGTGGAGTCCCTAGTGTGTGTGAGGATCCGCTGTAACTGGTCCAGAGCACTAGACCGTAAATTCTCTCAGACCTGCTTCAGTTGTTTAGTCCTGTGGTGGGTAGGAATCAGTTTCAGATATGGTTACATTGGACTCCAGGGGAATAATTCAGCATTGGTAATATCCATTGTTGCCGTTGTCTTTGTTGGAGATGACCAAGATCTAGCTTAGGTTTCATCACTGTCTGAGGTGTCCAGAATTGCCATATCTAGGAGGTACTCTAGTAGGTCCATGAATGGGACATTTATTTTTCTCCAGTATCTAGTGGAAAGCCACAAGTAGTCTAGTTAAAAGAAATACCATACTGCCCAGGGCCTCAGGAGTAGCAATGGGCAATCTGTGGATCTATGGTCAGATATGTAGGATTGCATACCATAGCCATGCACCTCATTTTCCCCTGGAGAGACAGAGATTCCCTCTGTTCTGAGCACAGCAAACAGTCTGTCCCACCGAGTGTGGAAGTCCCCTCACCCAGGGACAGGATGCAAGAGGATGGCAATTGCAGCTGGCTGACATAGTGAAAAAAAAAAAAGAACAACGGTTCATTTTTTTCCCCCCCAAAGGGCATGAAATTCAGGGAACATGATCATGTTTAAATAGAGCAGGTTTTTTAGTGTACAAATAATGTTGGTAGTCTTTGTGGTGTGAGGCAAGAAATGAGCCCTGCAAGCCAGGCCGTTCATAATAGTCCTTCAGTGCTCTTCTGCTGCACTGGGATATTAAAAAGAAGAGAGGATGTTTATGCATAGGTCAGGCTTCTTCTCAGGGGCTGACGGAGTGTGTAAAGGACTGCCCTTCTTGGTAGCAGTGTATAATCGTCAAGGTTCATAACCACATGATATTTTGAAATACTGTTTGAAACACTATTAATGGTAGTTTACTGCGGCAGTCTGTAAAGCTTCAGTGTCACTTCAGACTTACTGTACTCCTATGTCATGCTTGGGTTATGGTGTGAGACAGATTACTAACAGGAAGACAACAAACATAAACACTGACCACATTTTGACCTGACATGCTAAAGGCAATGAGAAACAAAAGCGCCCTGTGGAATCAACGTGTCCAAAGCAATACAGTTATTAAAAAGCAAGGGTTTGTAGCAGTGTAAGACCCAGCTTACCCAGACCCATGCCAGAAATAGAGCATTAGTCCACCAAATGACAGTGACAACTCTAAAAAGGGAAAAATGGAAAGAGAGCTGTCAGGCTCCTGGATGCTGTGTGAAACCCCCTTCCTTGCTTTACCTAGCAACTGTCTCACCCCTCTGACCTGAAGGTGCCAGGGCTTTTCTGCCTCTGCTTCTCAGGGTATGGGTGTTGATAAGAGGTGCTAAGAATATTTGGAGGTGCCACCTCTTCTTTCCTCTTCTGCATGTGAAGGCATGTGCCAGGACTCCCCAGACTTGGTGCCAGTATTTGTATTTTTGAAAGAACATCTAAAAGCAGCTGTGGTTTCAAATGTGATACTAGATTGAGCAGCAGTCATCCATTTGATCAGTTCTGCTCTCTCCAGCAGGTAGATACGTATTAAAACTGGATATCAAATTTACGTTGTCTGTGTTGATCCTGGGTTTGTCTGTATCAGACTTACTGCCATGGCTACAACTTCTAACAGGTTGACTGCCTGAGTATTTACCAGCTTTTGCACCTTACTCTACTTATCTCTGAAGCTGGTGAACTTGAGAATAAATTACTCTTAAGCCTTGGTACCAGGGATACCTTCGCAGAGGGGCATGTCGGTGTGGGAGTGCAATTCAGATGACAGTCATCTGGAGGTGGTGTGGTTTCCTAAAGGTTACCTATGAGTCCCTTGCTAGTGGAAAGAGGAAGAGCAGCTGGAGACGGCTGGTTTTTTTCTAATTCCTCCTTTGATGTTGGTGACAGTGTTCATTTTATCTGGATGTATAGTATTGTCTTATGCCTCTAGAAAGTGTCTCCCTGCAGAGAGGCTAGGGAATAATCCTGGCTGGATTGGTGACATGGTTTTGGCTACTGCTGGTGTTGTGGTCTGCTCTTGGCATGAGAAATGCAATGTAGCCATCCTCTCAGGTGATGTCTGAAGGGTCAGATCCTTGGGGTCTCCTGTTTCTTCTTCCTCCTGAAGGGTAATAAGATTCCCTAAACAGGCTGCATGCTGTATGGTGCCTTCATTCATACTTGAAACATAGTCAACCCGTAGAAGTTTTGCCTTTTATCTCTTTCCGTCTCCCATAAAAGAGTTACAGACATCTCTTTTTTTTATTTTTAACATTAATTTGGCATGGCTTTTAAAGCTCTTACAATCCTGAGAACTGAATGAGGCAGTTTCCTCAATTGTGTGCCAGTTTTTGGCGACTATGTGTCCATCTGGCTCAGAGACAGATCCCTAGTGCTGGGGTCATGCAATGCCTCAGGCTATTGTCTCATAACTGTTAAATTGTATTGTGAGTTTCTTTTGGAGTGGTTGTGTACATGTGATGGACAGGTGGATATGGAAACAGTGTCAAAGTGAATCGCATCCAGCTCCATCTTGTGGGGAAGATACTGGCAGACTTTAAATGCTGAAGTCAGTGAGCAGGTGGAGAACAGAGTCATGAGAATACTAATAAAGGTACATTTATGGGGCTGTTTAGGTTCCAGTGAAATACCGGTAATTTCACTAGAACATTACATGGAGAGGACTCAACCCTTTAGTCATACCAGTAAAAATGACGTGGATCTTGAGGCAAAACCTTTCAACCTCAAATGGAAACAAGGCAAAAGATGTGGCTGGGTTCGTATTGCTCATATTTATGAGCAGCAGAGAAGTCCTCATGTAGATTCGTATTTTCTCTTAAAGAGTAGTTGTAAAGGCAAAGAAGTGTTTCCTGAAATGTTTTGAAAGTTCGTGTAGAAGACTCGTTCGCCTACTGTGTAGCTGACTTTCTAGCTCTATAATTTTATGCATCACATCATGATTAAACAGGATAATGCAGACCTATGGATCAGCCCTATTTGTCTTTTCCTGTATTGCATTGGCTGCACAGAGGGGGTATGCATTCTGAAAAGTTCAGATCGAAAACCTATTTTGTAGCCTAGTTGGAACCCAGCCCTCTGGTTCCTACCAACTCAGTATTTTGCCACAGGTGGTGCATGCAGCTGATAGTGGGCTGATTGGTTTGTAGTTCCTAGCATCTTCCATTACCTCCCTTAGAAGACCAGTAAGGGCATTATTCTGATTTCCAGTGTTGTGCAAAGCAAAACAATGAATGTTACATCAATAAAATAATCCACAATTTAACTGCTGTAAGGAAAAAAAAAAGCAATTTAAAACTATAAATTATTTATTTTTCTTGAAGAATTTTAGTAGCATCATCTTTTTGTGTTTTACTTGAAATATCATTTGGATCCCCTTTATGTGAAATGCTTTATTTGAAGCTTTTTTTCAGATTGTTAAATTAATAGATTAGTTTTAGTAGTGAGCCAGTTGGAGTTAATCAATTGAGAACAACTGTACAGAGGTTCTCTAAGCTAGGCTGGATTTGAAGGGTTTAATTTTAATCATAGTCTGAGAGCTACAGCTGCTTCATGTTTGTTTAGTAATAGAGTTGATGAGCAGCTAATTTGAAAGGAAAGCTCAGGCACAGGTGTGAAATTCCTCTCGTGTATAAGAGAACTGGCCCTGAATGTAAGAAGATGGTGCTGAACATATTGTTTTATGGTAAGCCAAAGAGTTATTTGAAAAATATTTCTAAACTAGCACACTTGACATAAATCCCTTGACCCAAGCATCCTTCATCTTTTTATCATACCACTTAAGTGATCATCCAGTATATCAGAGACCAGAATTTGATGCCCTGCTCTGTCTGGTTTTGAATCTGTATCTCCTGGTCCCAGGATTTGAGGCCTAATAACAACAGTGCTCTGAGTAAGGCTTTAATTTTTGCTGAAAAATAGCATACCTGCTATACCTGTGATGCTATTACAGTTTGCCTAGAAAAAGTATTATCAATTTGATTTGAGGAGCACTGGTTACTACTGTCTATTCTATATACATATAGAGGATGCAGAGGTGTGAATCCTCACCAGAGGTAGTTGCCTCCATAGACCTTGGGGGATGGAGGATGTATCTTCTGAAGAAAGACAAAATTGGAAACACCTACTCTGGCATTTCCTACTCATCGGGTTCTGAGCTCTGTGGGCAGTGTGTTTAGTTGTAGTACTCTTAGGTTATACTACTCTTAGGTTAGTAAATGTTCTGATTTGTGATCCCTGTCATACTTACTGTGATTACCCTAGTGCTCCTCTAGCAGTGACTGTAAGTCATAGCTCACAGATGAGAATATTAACTTTAACAACCATCTTGTTAACATTATGCGAGCAGATAGGCTACTGAGTTGTGGAAGCTGAGGAAAGAACACATGATTTGCTCTGTTCCCTGTGCTATGAGATTAGTAAGCTCTGGTAAAGGTAGCTGTGGCAGATGAAGGGGCTCTTGCTCGCAGATCTTGCTGTCAGTGTTGACCACTTCTGCAGTTAGGCCTCGAGTGCTTTCCATGGGGCAGGATTCCCTAGGAAGGCAGGATCCATGAGACAGGTGTTATAATGCAATTGCTAGTGCAATGTGGGAGTTCTTTTGTGCAGACAGTCCGTCCCAAAGCTCCAATTTAAAGTACACTAACGTGGAGAAAAGAGATGGATGAGATTCGAGAAAATGTCAGAAGTTTAAAATAGTTCTAGCAGATTTTGACTAGAGTATATGTATAGAAACCAGAGCTGATTCTCTAGTTCTAAAACCTAGGGACAAACTCATGTAGGTAAAGTATTCTCCAAATTCACACAAAAAGCAGGAAAATATCTTAAAATTTTAGTTATTTTAATGACCTCTGCATTTTCTTGATAAGATCATAAGCAGAAATACTGTGCATTGCTATTCTAGTAAGAATTTCCACATGCTCCAGAAGGATGGGCCTAGTCTTGGAGGTTCAAAACAATCACCAAACTGTATGGATAATAAATCAGTTCTCTGGCTTCTCTGAATTAATTAAAAATGAAGTTCTTAAAATAGTTTATTATTAGTGAGGGATGTTGCTGGCATTTCTGTTAGGTAATTAGATGTTAGTATCCATCTTATTACCTTTACCTCGCATACCATCTGTATACAGAGATATACAAATATTTTGAGACTATGCTAGTCAGTGACAAGGTGAGGAAGTGATGCAAAAAAGTCTTAATTTTAGTCTTCTGTTGAAATATTCAGATTCACTGTATTTCCCAGTGCAAAGTAATGCAAATCCTTTTGAAGTTTGCCAGATATTAATATTAACTGTATTTGAGATGAAGATGAATGAGGTGAGAGACATACTTTTTCAATTATAGGAACCTTGCTGCTGCTAATTGATTGGGTTAAAAAATACTTGCCTGCTCTCTAAGAGCAGCTTCTGTGACTTGAAACATGTTTAGATACTTTTCTAGCTGTGGGTTAACAAGGTGAATCATGGATTCCACAGTGTCTTCATAGTGTCCAACACTGATAGAAGAGGGAAAAAATAATCTTTTTTTCCTGCTCTCTTGATATTTCCAGTTCTTATGGTTATTGTGCTGGCACAGAATTGATTTCATTTCACTTAATTTTCTTCATTTTACAAAAATGGAGAAACTGATTTTGCTAACGCTTTAGTTTCACAATGCCTGCCTTAGAGAAAACCACTGTGTTGTGAAAGGCATTGGATGCAGTAGTAAGAATAACATCCTGTGCCTGGAAGGCATTGTGAGCCACCGGAATCAATCCAAGAACCTTATCAAGTAAACAATAAAATGAAACCCATTTATCTGAACCGGCAGTACAAATGTACAATATGAGGAGTGCTCACTTAACCCTGTCAAAGCCAGCACAGCAGTAGGAGAAAGTTTTGGGTTTCTTACCTCCCAGTTTCTCTTGTATTCTGTATGATGCTAGGCTTGCAGGGAGGGAAGGAGTGCGTGCATGTGTGTATCTTTATACACAGACACACACGTGTAGGTGAATGTAGAAAGCATCTTCTGTTAAGTAAGAGGGCATTGTGGTCCTGGGCAACCTGCTCTAGCTGGCCCTGCTTGAGCCTGGAGGTGGACTCAAGGGGTTGGATCTCAAGATATCCCTTCTGACCTAAATGATTCTATGGTCAGAGAAAGTAACTATGGATTAAGTGATCATTAGTAAATGTAGTTTAAATTCAATGGAAGAATAATAGTGGGGTTTTCAATTCAAACAGAAAATAGATATTACATTCAGCTATAGAATCATAGAATCATTTAGGTTGGACAAGACAAGGAAGATCATTGAGTCCAACTGTTAACCTAGCACTGCCAAGTCCACCACTAAACCGTGTCCTCAAGTGCCACATCTACATGTCTTTTAAATACCTCCAGGGATGGTGACTCAACCACTTCCCTGGGCAGCCTGTTCCAGTGCTTGATAACCCTTTCGGTGAAGAAATTTTCCTTAATATCCAATCTAAACCTCCCCTGCTGGAACTTGAGGCCGTTTAATCTTATCTTCTCACTTGATACATGGGATAAGAGACTGACACTCATCTCCTTACTACCTTTCAGGTAGTTGTAGAGAGCAATAAGGTCTCTGCTGAGCCTCCTTTTGTACAGGCTAAACAACCCCAGAGCTCAGGAACTGGAATATGGAGAATGCTTGTAAATTGCTAAATGTATTGGGAAAATTTATCCCAACTAAGAGGAAAAAACTTAAACATTTAGCTGCATGAATAAGCACCTTGGAGAGAATTTAGAAATTAAGGAGAAGATGGAGAGGGACTGTTTACAAGGGCATGTATTGATAGAAAAAGGGGTAATGGCTTTAAACTGAAAGAGGTTAGGTTTACATTAGATATTAGGAAGAAATTCTTGACTATGAGGGTGGTGAGGCACTGGATCAGGTTGCCCAGAGAAGCTGTGGATGCCCCCTCCCTGGAAGTGTTCAAGGCCAGGTTGGATGGGGCTTTGGGCAATGTGGTCTAGTGGAGGGTGTCCCTGCCCATGGCAGGGGGTTGGAACTAGATGATCTTTGAGGCCCCTTCCAACCCAAACCATTCTGTGATTCTAAGATGAAGACTTAATGCCAGGGAAGATAAAGGATACTGTACATCTGGCACCCCAGAACTAACTGCATGCTTTCTCAGTAAAAATAGTGACATTGAGGTGAGGGGGATAATGGAATGAGAGCATGTAAATTGCAGTGCCTGTGAATAGGCTAAAAATTCAAGTTGTTAGTATACTCAAGTGGGGTTGATGGGATAATTTCCATCTCAGAATTCGAAGAACTTTTGTAGCTTCAGTAGCAAATATTTTAAACAAAGCAAAGAGGTGTTCCAGAGGCCAACAGAGTTAAAAATGAAGAAGTATTTGAGAAGCAGGCAAAATCATCATGAAAACCGCAGGTCAATAAAACTGTCCACAATTGCTTTCAAGGCTACAGACAGAAATGCAACTTAAAAGACATGGATTAAAATGGGGTTAAAAAGCTACAGTGGTTTTTGAAAGGTAGATTGCACAAAATTAATGTTACTACTTTCTTCGATTTGGTACCACATTTTCTAAACGAAGATGATATATCAGATCTTATCTATTTGGATTTCATTACAGGATTTGATATAGTAACACCTAATAAATGATGTCTTAAATTAGAGAAGGAAGTGGCTAACCTGAAAAGTGTTGCTAAAGAAAAAAAAAAAGAAATACAGATAAATTTCCAATCTATCAATCAAAATATATCCAGGAAAGATAGGGAAGGATGAATATCATCCTCCTGAAGAGGCCTTAACTGAAACACTGTGTGTGGTTCTGGTCACTTGTATTCAATAAAGAGGAAATGAAAATTGAAGAAGTGCAAAGAATTGCTATTAGAATAATGAGGAAAATGGAGGACATATAAGAAGAAAGTGAAAGGGCTTGGCTTGTTTAGTTTAGCAAAATGAAGGCTGAAAGGGGGATTTTATAGTTTCTATGAATATATGAGGTGGTAATCAGAAAAGAAGTATTATATACAGTAAAGTTATGATGAGAATAGGTGGTGATAAGGTGGACAGCAATAAATGTAAGTGAAAATTAGAACAGCTAGTTGCTTTTAGGATGGAGTTTGACAAGTTTCTAAAAGGCATTCCTGGGTGGGACACCCATGGTATCAAGGAAATGAACTTAATGACCCTGGGTAAGTCCTTCCCCATTTATGTTCACATATATAATTCTGATGAGAATTTTGACAGAGAACTATCTCATTTTGTTTTCCCAATCAGCACCAGAAGACAGGTAGGCTGTTAGGCATTACAGGTTTATTCTACCGTTTTCACAGTTTAATCAGCAATATAATTTTGATCTGGTAACATCTACATGTATAATTTTGAATATGCTGTAACATTCGACTTCTTCAGAAAGCAAGTATAGCAGAAATCTAATTGTCCCAGTTCTAGTAGTTATTATTTAAAATGACGTATCTTACTGTGTAATAAATTTTGAATAGACAATGGGAATATGAGAAGAGATTTTCTGGTTTTGTTTCTTGGTTATAACCAAGTCATAAACAGTTGGAATGGGGATTTGGTACAAATAAAACACCTTCTAAAATTTTTGATGCAGATGAGAAAAAAAGTATGTATCTATAGATTATCTGTATCCAATTACAGAAATTACTTAAAGATCTGGATGAAATTTCAGCTGCTCACTATTTTGTACCCTCAAAGTAAGCAGTAAATGTAACAAACGTTTGATGATGATGCAGCTGTTTGTAGCATATGTGTAATTACAGGTAAAACTACATGGGAAAAAATGTCTGTCAAATGATGTAAATCAAAGTAAATGCTGAATACGTTCCAAATAGAAGCATCTAATAAATGGAAGAATGTGGTGTATCTCAGGAATATGCAGTTAAGTGCCATTTTTGGTGTTAATCTCTACTGCTAATAGGAAAAGAAGGATCCATGATGGTGAAGTGTCCCAAGAAACCCAGTCTGTAAAAATACTTAAGGACCTTTGGCAGGTTGACCTTGGGTGACTGCCAGATGCCCAACCAGCTGCTCTTTCATTCCACCTTCTAAACAGGCCAGGGGAAGAAAATATAATGGAAAAGCTTGTGGGTTGAGATAAAGACAGGAAGATTGCTTACCCATTACTATCACAGGCAAAACAGACTCGACTTGGAGAAAGTTAATTTAATTTATTGCCCATTAGAAATAGAATGAGATGGTGAGAAATAAAGACAAAACTAAAAATACCTTCCCCCCACCCTGCTCTGCTTGCCAGGCTCAACTTCACTCCATTCCCAACTCTTGTACCTCCTCCCCACCTCGAGTGATGCAGAGGGATGGGGAATTGGGGGGTTGCGGTCAGTCCAACACAGTTTGTCTCTGCCACTGTTTCCTCCTCACACTTTTCACTCCCATGGGCTACAGTCCTTCAGGAAGAGATTGCTCCAGCCTGGGTCCCTCATGGGCTGCAGTTCCTGCCAGGAGCCTGTTCCAGTGCGGGTTCTCTGTGGGCTGCCACTTCGTTCAGGGCATATCTATCTGCTGCATTGTGGGGGTCCTCCACAGGCTGCGATTTGGTCCTTCATGGGCTGCAGGGGCTACCTGCTTCACTGTGGTGCTCTTTTTTGGCTGCTTCACCAGGGTCTTCTGCATGGGCTGCTGGGGAATCTCTGCTCCAGCACCTGGAGCACTTTGTCTCCCTCCTTCTCTGCTGACCTTGGTGTGTACAGGATTAATGTTCCATTAACATCAAAGAAAACATGCCACATGAGAGTAGCTCTAGAAAAAGGTTTTAAAAAGGCAATACACTGGATTACTGTACATTATTAAATATGTACAGTATTAAATACTTTCCCTGGTCCTTATTTCTACAAACAATTTTTGGTGTTAATTAGTCTCCATTCTTTTCTTTCCTGGCAAAAATTATAGGTGATTTTTGTTTGTTTGTTTGTACACAGGAGTAGTTGTGATGAGCTGTTTTATGTAACGCTGTCAGAAATTGCTTCACAATTTGTAGTCTCTTCAAGTCTGGGATCTTGTCTCTCTCTCTCTCTCTTTGGTGCTATTAGAGTGTGTGGCACTTAAACATATAGCAATAATAATAAAATGAAGGACTTGAGTTCTCTTCATTTGAAAGCTATTACTTTGCAAATGAAGTTCTGTTCCCCTCCTGGTAACTTGTTTTGTAGATGGGGAACAGCTGAGACCACTGCAAATATATACACAAACTCAGTATGTAATATGTATTTTCCCAAACATATTGCAGATTGAAAGAAATTTTATTTTCGTCCTTTTGGAAATACGTGTTTTGAAGACACTTGGTATTAGAAGGCACTTAAAACTAAAGCAGGCGAACAGTAAGGATTTCACACTGTCATTTGGATAAGCTCTGTTTGGTAAGTCGGTTTTCATGCTTATGAGTCCTAACAGTTTGGAACACATGGCTTTGGTCTCTTATCTACTTTAAGTAAACTCTAGTTTAAAAATTGCTTTGCATGCAGCAGTACTAAGTATACAAATTCTGAGTTAAAGGGAACAGTTGGTATTCTCAGGAGGGTTACCCCCAAAAGCTCTTCAGGCTCTCTGCTGTCTTATGAGATACCTGTTTTTTCAGTTGTGGGAATAAACTGAAATGTTTGGGCAACAGTTTATTTTTCAGAATGATTTGTGACCCTGAACTGTAGTGCTCCAGTATCATTTTTATCTTTCATGCTTTTCTTGTGCTTCGGTACCAAACCAGCAAAAATCACTGGTTACTTCTCTCTCTGACCTTCAGGTGAAATAACTGAAGACATACATAGATATATTAAGAAGCAGATGTTTTAAAGCAGTATTTTGCAGATTTTTTTTCCCCTAACAAGTCAGTTTTTCCCAAGTTGAATGGTTGAGACAGAGGTATTTCCTTTGCTCTTTTATCAAGGTAGGTGGAAGTGATTAGAGCAAATTCTGTCATCAATTCCTAGTATTATACTTTTATCTTCAGTCCCTAATAGGTTGGTCATGTCAGCACACACTCCAGGTCAGCCCTTGATCTCTTCTGGCAGCTGTAGGCCACCCATGTGCTCAGAGAGAGGAAGTGAAGTAGAAAGGTTTTTTGAGACTGACACAGCATTTCTAATTCTTACTGTGTCTGATATTTTTGCTAAATTTCCAGCTTTAGGAGTCATTACAATCTGAGTTTTAATTTTAAGTGAAACTTCTAGTCCCAGGAAGGAAACTGAGTATTAGGTTTTTGGGGGTTTTGGGGTTTTTTTTGTTGGTTTTTTTTTTTTTTAAATTTAATTATGTTTTCTGGAAGCTTATCCCAAGTTAATTCTGTGTTGAGACTACTGCTGACTGTATTAGAGGACCACAGTCCTTTCTGATAGCTGGGACACCTTTTCCAAGGTGGATAATTTGCCATGTCTTCTGTCTCTATAGAGAATAAGGGTTTATGTAGTACTCGAGAGGATTGCTGGTGGGAAAATGATTTAATATATATATTCTTTTCCTAGAATTTCTTTATTAGCTTGAACTAACTTACCAGGCTGCTCTTTTGGGATCATATTCTGAGAGACATCTAACTTTCTCTGTGTTGTATAGGCAACCTAGGAAACAACCAACGGAACAATTTATTTATGTAACTCCCAGTTGAATCAAGGGAAGACAAGCACTCCTATTCAGATTATTGTGTGTGGGATGCAGTGCCAAATACTGCTGCACTGAAGTTCCTTTCTGATATTCCTTCCTTCTAGGAAGCCAGTTTAATAGGGATTTTATCATTAGCTTGTCATCAACTCGACACAGTATTGCTATATTTTTGTGTTGAAAATGAAGTTGCAAATTTTGAGGCTACCCCGAGATTCAGCTTAGACATTTGCTGAAAGTGAAGATTTTGTTAAGGGGGAAAGGTTGTGGGTTTTTTTTTTTTTCATGAAATTAAAATATACAGGTGAAATAGCTGCAAAATGTAATGAGTTTGCAGTGCATTTTAACACAGCGACAGAAATTAGAAAATGTTTTCAACAGATGATTATAAAAGGTGCGTTAAGTACTAATTACTGCATACAGTTGTTTCATACCTTTGTGAACAGGGAATTAGAAATATCTGGAAAATACTAGTTTTAGAACTCTGATTTCAGAGTTACTTAGAACACCTCGGAACAGATTACTTTGATGACTGTAGAATGCACATGTGCATGAAGTGGAGTTCACATGTCACCATTTGGGTTAGCAAAGGCATGGATATGCATGTATAATGAGTTACTAAGGAACCTGGTATTTGTTTGCTGCTTTTTGGAGCAAAGTTTGCAGTTTTGCCTAAAAGTTGTGGAAATACTTTTGAGATATACCATAGAAATAATTTTAAATCTGATAAGATTAAAAAGGAAGTTTCACAGTTTGGAATAGTTCTTTTACCATTATAGATCCCAGTCACACATAGCTATGTGTGCATGCATACACATGCACACACAAATTTCTACCATACCAGGAAAATGAAAATGATACTGATGATGCTAATACCATCAGATGTTATAGGTACCCTCAGACAGGATAACTTACGGCCTACATGCATGCTCTTTTTTGGCAAATATTTCTGCAGTTGTCTTTACCAGGGTGATGTATCTGATGAGGATTAGAAAAACAGGTGAAATACTGTTTGCGTTAATCTATATGTATTTATAATTTATTCCGTGTTATTTTACCTTCTTTATCTTAGTGATCTCCAAAGGTAGGTGTGATTGTATTTGTGAAGAGAAATGCTTGTGAATTACTTAGTGAGCTAACTTTGGAAATAGATCTGATTCCTGCACTGGAGATTCAAAGTAAACAAGCATTATAGCTTTTTGGAGCATGTGTCCCCTCCCAACTTCTTGTGCACCCCCAGCCTACTCACTGGTGGGGAGGTGTGAGAAACAGAAAAGGCCTTGATGCTGTGTAAGCACTGCTCAGCAGTAACGAAAACATCCCTGGGTTATCAACACTGGTTTCAGCACAAATCCAAAGCATAGCCTCGTACTAGCTACTGTGAAAAAATTAACTCTATCCTAGCCAAAACCAGCACGAACAGTTGACTTGTCAGCAGAGATATCTGGCAGCTACTTGGCAGTATACAGTGGGTTTTGTCACTCTAAGGAAAGGGCTCGGCACTGTACTGCCTCATCTGTAAAAGCAAGAGAAAAGGAGCTTGGGTAGAAATTGATTCGGGTCTTCAGATTTAGAATGTGAATAACTTTATTCAAAAAATCAAACCTTTTAAAGTGCTTTTAATCAAAGCCCTGCATTTCATTTAGCCTGAAAATTATTTTTCACATTTTCAGTTGAATAAATTTTTGCATTTTTAAAAAATTCCTTTCAGAATCAGGACCAATGATAAAGCTGACATCCTCAAAACCTTGAGAGAATGGGAAAGCCATTTCACACTGTGTATCTAGTAGCCGAATAGTGGCTTTCACTTTTAAGAAAAGAAAATAGTAGCTGAGAGTAGCTCATGACAAATAGGATGCTACACACCCTATAGAAAAACATGTAGACACAAGAACAGTTAAAGATAGGGATTACTGTTACGAATAGATTGACTAGGATGTTAAAGTTCGAAAGAAATGTAGCTAGAAATTATGGAATTTGGAAAATGAAGCTATCGCATCTGAGAAGTATAAAAACAGGGTATGATTTGTGAATATCTGGTGTTTTGGTCCCATGCAAGATGAAGTAGAAATACAGATGTGCCTTACAGCTGTACTTACTGTCACATGATGATGATTCCTGAGCAGGAGTCCTGGACTAGTAGACAAGGTGCATTATTTACATTTATTGCAATTTTTTCTTCAGTGGGCACTAGATCTTGAATATAAATTGAGAAAAAATCACTATGTTGCAATATTGCTGAAAGCAGTTAAAGACAAGAAAAGAAAATGTTAGAAAAGAATGGAAAAGGAGCTTGTGCAAAAGACTCCTATTTGAAATTGCATGTACAGTATAAATCCTGCAGCTCAGTATTCTGCAGCTGACTACTCCAGCTTTACTTTTATATTAACCTGCAGGTAACTTCTGTCAGAAAATGAAATGGGGAAGAATGAGCATTTAGAAATAAATCAATTTTAAAGGTTGAATGTTTGTACTCATCAGAAGTTAAGTAAATAAACCATCCATTTCCAAGTCAGTCTTTTGTGGACTTGAATTTAGGTAAACATTAGTTACAGGTTATTGTTATTAATAGTTGAAAGCCAACACTGAACAAAGTGCTTTAGCAAAAAGGACAAAAAAAATTCGAAATGCTTACTGTGTAGTTAGACAGTATAGAGTGAGAGGATGAATGAGTTACGTTGAGAAGCATTGTAAATGAAATTGAGCAGATATTGCTTTAGAATTTTATTATTTACTTTAGATTTTTATGTCTTTTTTAGTGTTGGTGGCTTTCATTTGGTCTGTTGGTTCAATCTTAACTTTCTTCTGTTCTAGAGTATTATAAGGTGCAGAAAAGTGGGCAGGTGTTTATGTGAACTTGTGAAAGATAAATATAAAGGAAGAATTTTATTTGTTGGGGTTATTGTTCATAACTTTCATCTAGTTGCAGCCCACTTTGTCAAATATATATAAATTTGCTACACTTCAGCATTCCTGGACCAATTTCAACAAATCTGTTATAGGAGGCAATTTAAACAAATGGAGACAAGCAAGCCAGAGTAAACATGATATAGATTCAGCTTCTCTTCCGAGTTCCTGATTTACAGCCAATACCAGCAGATACTTTGGTGATAAAGTGAGGAAAGTTCAGTCTTTAATAAAAGTGATCCAGGACTCTGGATGGAAGGAGATTTCCTTTAAAGACTAAATATTTCAGTTCAGAGCTAATTCTTGCAACGAATCTGAGAAATTGTTTCTTGCTTATTTCTATCTGATAAGGATTTCTCTTTTGGCAATTAATCATTTTCAGAACAACCACCTTCTGGTGCTGTAGCTATCCTTGGGAGTACAGTTAGAGCTTCTAAACTAAACAAATGTGGAATTCCTAAATCTTTGATTACTTAAACACTGGCACTTTATTTTCTGCCAGGGATTTGGACAGTCCCATAGCATATGTAACATAGCATCCTTGTCAGAGTTTAACATTGCCAACATTTGCTTATGCCGGCAATCCCAGCTGTGTGCTTTCAAAATGGAGCATGTTGTGGGCCAAATCCTGCTTGCTTTGTTTGATGATCAGCTCTGGGCCAAGAGACAGGAATTGATAAAAGGCTTTTCAGAGTTAAATGTGTGAACTGCTGCGTCTTGATCACAAAGCTACAGTTCTGCTGCTGGGGCCTGTATCAACACATCTTTGGATGTGACTGATGTGAGTCAGGCACAAAAAGGCCTGGAAAATTCACTCTCATCACTCATTCAGTATCAAGTATTCTAAACTGTTTGAGCAATACAAACAGGATTTTGTCCATTGTTTACTTTTGTAGAACAATTTGAGGTAATTGATGTTAAAATCTCCCAAGGGTATATAATTAAGCCATTTGAGGAAGCCACATAGGCTATGCAACAGGCCACAAGGAGGGCTGTGGACTCTGTGCTTGCGCAGCTGAGTGTTTCTGAAAACAAACAAGAAAAGGGGCAATATTTTGTAAGTGTAGGCACACAGACAAGCTGTTATGATTGTACCTTGAAGCTTGTGTAAGGCAACTTTATTTTGTCACGAGGAGATCAGCTGTATAGCATGGATCTTTGGGTACAACTGCATTAATAATGAACTGATACTGTGTAGCTGCTGTCGCCCACTTTTAAGTTTGCACACCAATTTATCCTGTGGTAATTAGAGAATGAACAGTACCTATATAAAGGGTAATGGTATGGATCACAGCCTGATAACAACTAGCTCTGTGAAGGCCTTCTCCCCTTTATCTGAAGTGTTCCACATCTCCTGTTGGTACACTGAAGAATTTCAGCTACTTAAGCTTTGTGCAAAGTAGACTGAGCTTCATCCCGTGTGATCAGAGAAAGGCTATTCAGCCTATCTTAGTCTTTCAAAGATCACTTAAAAAGCAGCACTTAAGAAACTGAGCTAAAGCAGTGATTGCTTCCGATTTATTAATTTTCACAGCGACCTACTGCTATATCCTGTTGTTTTTTTCTTAAGCATAATTTGCTGCTTGACTCAGGAAGCAAACAAAAAACAAGTTCTGTCATTTAGCTTGAGACACTGTAAGTGCCTGCATACATGCACTTCCTGTAAATTTGTACAGGGGATGGTTTGATACAAACCCTTTACAGTTTTATTTATTTATTTATTTAACTGGAGCAAAAGGGACCTTTTCTTTGCCTAGTTTAACTCCTTTCCGAACTGTGCTTGACTTAGAGGAAAAAAAAGCTGCAGAGGAGGAAGATGGAAAAGGGAGGAAAGCAGGATGGGATCTGCTAATTGAAATATGAATAGAATAGAATAGTTCAGTTGTAAGGGACCTACAACAATCATCTAGTCCAACTGCCTGACCACTTCAGGGTGGTTAAGGTTAAAGCATGTTGTTAAGAGCATTCTCCAAATGCCTCTTAAACACTGACAGCCTTGGGACATCAACCACCTCGCTAGGAAGCCTGTTCCAGTGTATGACCATCCTCCAGATAAAGAAATGTTTCCTTACATCTGAAGATGTGTTTCCTATATGAAGATGTAGGGAGATAATGACTGGATACCCAGTGCTTCCGCTGAGTGTTTTTATCAAGTAGAAATTGTCAGGGAAGCTGGTGTGACTGCTGCTTCCAAGTGGAGCCCTTGGAGAGCTTTGAATGCATGAATAATAGCCATAGTTTAAATAAGCATAAGCTAGTGTGTGGAGAAGGAGGTGAAGCAATCAGTATAATGGTATTTATCACACTGAAAACATGTCCAAGTATTTTTGCAAGATGTAAGAAATACTAAGAACACTGCAACACCAAAATCCTGCATTTGTGTTCACCTAAACAACTTTGGGTTTGGTTTTTTTTTTTCCCCTGTGAAAACTGGTTGAAACAAATTCTCAGTTTAAAAAAGTTTGAAAGGGAGGTCTGTTCGTGTAATCCGCAAGCATCTTTGCTGTAAGGCTTCTGGGACGAAAGTGTGTTGAGCTTAGTACTGATATAGGAGCAGATAGATGGCTCTACTGCTCCAACTGTAAAAAAGCAAGATGGAGAATGTTCTGAGTAATAGTGTGTGTGTGAATATTATGCACACCATATATGCACATGCAATTACACTTAATATTTACAGAAATATTTTTCTATTAAAACACTTGTTAAAAAATTACACTGCTATAGGAATATTTGTACTTGTAGTGTAGCATGTATCAACATTTGCACGTACAGAAACTAGTTGTATATATACGACTCTATGTTGAGATGTGTTTTATATACTTGTGAGGCACTGTTGCATTCCCAAATATGAGTACCCCCTTACAGGGATAAGAGCATTCTCAGCCATGCATGTTCTATTTTATCAGGGTGGTGATGTGGGTGAAATAGGCCATGCCATGGCAATGAAGCTTGTTTCCTTAATTTGTGCAAGTCAAGTCCTTAAGAGTTCACCCTGCTCTGTAAAGTGATGAAAGATAATGAAATCCATTTTAGTTTGCTCTATAGATGGCACATATCAGAAGGATAATGGGAATCTACTTGGTAAGCAATGTATGTTATAAGTAGAGAAATCTGGTGGTAAAAGTGCAATGATGTGGTAGATAGAAATGTAACACAGGACCTACTTTCAATAGAGGGTAATGGGATATTGCAGAAGCAAAAATCCAAGAACTTCTATTTCCCTGTAGTATTTATAGTTTTCAAAACAATTTTACCCTTGGTTTCTTAGCTCCTCCCTGACTGATTTGTATTATGTCTTCTCACCTGTTTCCTACTACTTTATAGATGCATAAGGATTGACAACACACAAGAGGGTGAGTAACAGAGTACCAATGCAGCAGCAGCCTGTAGGAAAAAAAAAAATCAGATATGAATTAGGAGAAAGCTCAGCTTTTTATTGTTCACTTCCCCGTTCTGAGTCTTCAGTCCATCTAAACAGAGACAGTATTCCTGTTACACTCAACAATTCAGTGTTCATATTTATTTTTGCTTTATAGTCAGTTTTCATATGTGGTGAATATGCCAACAGTCACACAGCTTCACAAGTCTCTCTGATCTTTAAAAGTGGCAGGGTAATGCCACTAGGAATCAAAGCAATCTGTCTTTAAACTGCAGAGTTTAGTTTTATATGTCAGGGACACTTAAACACTTCTCTTTTCTGCTTTTTCTTCCTCAGAACAATGCAAACATCTAGATTTCTCATCTGTGGTACTTTAAACAAGTCCAAAGCTGCTATCTGACAAACCTTGTTGACAAGACCAATTGTTCCCACAGTTATAATCTCTCCTTGCTTTCTGTTGGCAAAAGATTATTTTGGAGGGGAAAGGCTTTTATTTAATTTTCATTTTTTACCTTCTGCCCCTTTCCCTTTTGCAACACTTTTCCTTACCCCCCTGCTTTTCCCTTCTGTTTGTCTCAAACCACAGGTAGGTCTGGGAGTAGAAGTAGAATGGAATGTTTTCATTTCTGTTGAAGATTAAGGCTTGTATTTGAATGGGAGCTGATAAAAGTGGGCTCCGTAACAAGTTAGTAACAAGTTCAGTAGCTGATGTACAGAGATTATCCTATACCCTGTGCCTGGACAGATGGGCTATAGCTTGCTCTACAACAATGCTAATTTGTTGGACATTGGCGACAAATTTATTTATGAAATCATCTGTATGGATAAAATGCAAAGGGCAAAATAGATTCTAAGACTGAAATAGAGACAGTGAAGAAAATTTCAGATTTAGGTTATTCTTCCATTCTGCATATTGATGTGCATGCTTATATGTACAAAATTCTTGTCATTGTACTTTTGATAACTGTGTTTAATCTTATCTCCCCAGCAAGTACTTTAAGGTAGTAACCAGCAGCTATAAGTGCCTGCTTGCTGTCTTCCCTGACAAGCATCAGAGCAACATAAAAAGAAAGCAGTAGCTGCTTTTGGCATTAGATCTGTATTGTAGGCAGCTCATCCAGTAATGCTAGGAAAAGATTTAAGAAGGACGTTCAGGAGCTCAGTATCTAATTTCACTCTGAGTGCTCCTGTATCAACACTATACCAGTGTAGATTCATAAGCAGAGGCGGAGATGACAAACAGATGTTTGGTGAGAAAAATAGCAGCTCAACCAGATGAAATAAAACCACATGCAAAAGTAGCATAGTGTCACTGCGAAGCTACTGCACCATCTTTTCACCTTTGCACTGGATCAGTGTGTTTGGTTCCAGCTAGCATGTTGCACAGCATGGTTGGGTGTTTTGGCTTGGTGCTAGATGGCGAGGCTATCAAAGGTCTGGCTGTCTGGTCCCACTGTGTCAGTAGCATTCTTTTGTAGTTTGCCCCACATCTGTTGTCTGCACTATACCTGATTGCAGGTGCTCCTCCTTCTTCCTCCTCCTTCTCACGTGACTAAATATTGATGCGTGGTATTTAATGTGCTCAGGGAGACAGAGAAAAGCTTTTCTTATTCAGAGATATGTTGATTTCACTAGCATTTCTTTGCTGTCTTAATTGCAGTTGCAGTAAGAAGTTATGTGTCATCTTGGAACTCAGAATCTCTAAACCCATTGCCATCAATGCAGTCTTTAAGAGACAGGAATTTGAAATGAGAGGGTACATGTCTGCTTTCTCTGTTATGATGAAAATAACTTTACAATATTAATTGAACTGGCAAATCTTTACATACAGGATGCAGAAAATAATAATAAGATATATGCAGAAAGTTGCCGGAAAGATGTTAGTTTCTCTGGTTTAGGTGTTACGATATCTGCACTATGAACTCATCTCTGAGATGGGTTTTGAAATGCTTTGGTTTTTTTCTTTAAGGCAGATGACAATGTTCTTTTCCATGGGAGAGATTACCTCATTGTGCTTCTTTTTTCTGTTCTTCTGTGGTGACGGGCACACAGAAATCTGTATTTTTGGCCTTTTGGCCTTTACATAATGAAAGATCGATTCTCTCTATATAGAACATAATATAACAAATGATAGATTTATTAGGTAGCTTTCTACAACAATGATGTCCTTTAAATTTCTAGACAAAGGAAATGGTAGAGTGATGTAGAAACAGTCAGTTCCCTTCACCTACCACAAGCTTTGTCCTCCACAGGATGTTAGGAGGAGCTTTGAAGTCCTGGGAAAGATTATCGTGCCAGTAGCAGAAAGAGAATGGTATTAACCTCCTGCAGAGATGTTAATTCTTTAGGTACTAATGAACTGCTTTTGTATTATAATGCAAGTAACATACAGAAAGTCTGTCCTTTTGTAAGAGTTATTTTAAGGTTTCCAACCATTATAGTCAGATAAGACCTATTACGTATGTATTGAAAAATAAGCCTCTCTCTACAGAAACTACTTGTTAATAAACGCATACTATGTAGTTCTCTTTCCTGTATTTTGTGAAATTTTGAAACAGTAGAGGCTGATAGAGTGGAGGGTCTAGTGCCCATAGTGGAAACAACAGATGAAAGAAGAACTTACTTCTTGAGTAAGAGGCAGTTGGAGATTCCATGTAAATTCATTTTGGACTTGGCCTGACAAGCCATGCTGTAAATGTGGAGTGATGTCTTAGTGAAAAACTACTTGCTAATTCACTGACCCATATCCTGTTCATCAGACATGATGCTTAAATGATTGTCTAGATGAGGATTGTTAATGAGCTCCTGGGAGCTTGGTGTTATTAGCAAAAGAAGAGTAAGTATGACTGATTGTCAACACAGTTGTAGTTGTAATATCTAATTAATATTTAAAAAATGCTATGGTCTTGGATTTGCCTCATGCCAAAAAAATATTTAGCCAGGGAAAGTACTGTTTATGTCTGGTATCACACACACAAAAACCAGAAAGGCCACAGTGATGCTGTCTGAATCTTCCAATACTTTATATGCAATTTAATAGTTGCAAGATTTCTTCTGTAAACAAAAATGCTAAGATAAGTAAAATACAGGAACATTTAAATACAACAAGAGCTAAATATGTGTGGAAATTAATATTAAAAGGCTGTTAATATACATAATACTCTCCAGCAAAATGCACATCGGGAGTTACTGATATAAGGACAGGGACATGATTCAAGGGTCTCAGTAGAAGCTTAGGATAAAGGATTTTCTGAGAATTAATGTGTATTCTGAAAATGAGCCCCGTTGTGTCCTGGGGCAAAAGTAGTGATTTTTCTATCATAAAACTCTCCAGAATACAGACCTTACTGAACAGATGCATGGAAGTGGATTCAGTACTGTATACAATGTCTTGAGGTTTTTTTGGGAATCATAAGAATGGATACTTCTACGATTATCTTTTTACCCCTTCTGCTTTTGTCTCCTTTTTTTTCTTTCTTTTTTTTCTTCCTTCCTGTATGGGTATCCCCCCGTACCTTTTTTCTTCATTTCTTCTTTGTAAGTCCACTATCTTTCATCTTGGTTGTCATTTTCCAGATCTGTTGTGTTGCTGTGCGCATTATCTCAAACACCACCAAGAATGTGCTAAGTAAATACACTAATTTAGGAAATATGAACTCGGATGCTTTAAGAGAATTGCTAATGCTCTGTAAATCTTGTAGTAATGCAATATATTTGTACAAAATTTTGGGCTGCAGAAGATTTGGCAGATCTTTTCCTGCTTTTGAGGAACATGTTCACATACCACAGCGGTGACGTACATTAGTATGTAATGTAGACAGAAAAAAATCTTTAGATAAATTTTAAAAGATGTTGTACTTTTGAAGACAGCAAAGATCTGTTGCACTCACTCACTAGGAATGAATGATCATGGCTGATACTGAAAGAATGAAGTGTTTGTGGTGATTGTTTCTCTTTCTTCTGTGGTGATTTGCAGTGGGTCTGTAAAAGTGCTTCCGTCTCCAAAAAGAGTGATTAAAGTTGTAAACTAACCTGTGAGAGAAACTGAAAAACAAACTTTTTCCATGATTTCCATGTTGTGAATGCTTCTAACCTCAACTTTCATGGACACTTCTCAGTTTACATCTGGACCTGCACAGCTGTATAAATTAGTCTAACTTGATTTAATTGAGCTATGTATGCTAACAGGGCTTTCCACCAGCATCATATATACCTCTGTACACTGTTATTGTCACAGGTGTACTAAAAATGACAGGAATCTGATGAAGTCACATCAATCAAATCTGACATTAATATTCTCTATTTTTAGAAGTATATGAGCATGTGATTTTGCAAACTAGCTTGTTCATTCCTGTGTTAACCTAACCAGTACTGCCATAGGAATACTGTCATAATTTAATGCCAGTATATATGACCGTGTGCTAAGCCAGAGGGACATACATACACCCAACGCCCACTGGTAGTTGCTGTGCTCTGTAATTCAACTCTGTAATTCAGTAACATTTAAAAAACAACTAAATAGTTACCACATGGTGGAAAATTAGCAATAGGGGACTCGAATTTTTGTGCGGTATTAAATCTGCACATGGAAAAAGTTAAATATCATCCTCAATGCTATCCATGTGTTTAGTCACATTGAATGAAATGCTTATAAAGCATGACATTATTTAATTTTTATAAGGTTTCCCACATCCAGTAAAATTTATTGCAGTTGCTTTGGAAAGCTTTGTGCAGGTGCCTTTTGAGCTGAGCTCACTCAAGTCAGAACATCACACACACCATGTGCAGTTAGTCACTGGATACATAGTATGGTATTTAAGTAATCCCATAGTAAATTGATTTTTAGTAATCCAATAGTTTGGTGGGATTGTGTGTATATAATTCACTTGCAGAAATATTGAAATATAATCTTCAAAAAAGTGTGACATGAGAATTTGCCGTGGTGGAGAGTCTTTTGACATTGTGCAAGGGGGTCTGTGGTTCTCTGTAGGAGTGGTCCCATTTCCTCATTTCTTTTCTCATCTCATAGTCCAGGGAAATGACTTCAGGAATACCATTATCTGCACAGGAAGGGTACTAGACATTTGCTGATCTGGGTTCAACCCTATATTGATGAGTGCCGATACCGATACTTCAGAGATACTCAAATCGGGAGTCAAGAGGGAATCCCTTCTTCTCTGTTGACTTTGAGAATATAGTTGAACTTTCCTTTTCTCTCAGTTAAAACTGTTTGGTAAATTGAAGTAGCATAGTAATCTGCTGAGTATCCAGGGCCGGAATGGCATATTAGTCTGAGTCTTGAAATCAGTATATCATTCCTTGTATGTGATTTACATGACTTCCTTGAGTTAGAATTAAAGTAAGATTCTAGATTTTTCCTGTCACTAATGTGATTCATCATCACATAAAATGCAGCTCTCTCTCATGTGGGTATTCCTGGTACATAGGTGATAATTAGGAACTTCTTGATTTTCAGGGATTGAGAGTGGGACTGTATGCCTCCATGAGAGTGTAGTTTAAGTAATTTTGTTCACAAGCAATTTGGGATTTGTTCCCAAACATTGTGAGGGGTGCTTCTGGAGCCTCAAACTCAGTTCCACTGGGACTCGTATCTGTGACAGTCTTTATCTCTCTCTGAACAAAAATAGCTAACTGTGCTAAAGGAAATTCTGAAGGTTATTTGCCCCTCTACAACTGAATCCATGGCAGGACACCATGCAAAATTGTCCGTAAGGAGGAAAGTAGGTTCTTCTCCAACCCCTGGATGACCAAACTTCCCTGCGTGCTGACTAGTGAATACTCAATATTCGGGCTTTCAGTGAGGAAGAAGGAAAAAGGCACTTTCAGATATCAGTATGAGGGCAAGTGAGAGTCAGAACTGACTATGTAAAACAATCTTTTGCTCCTCTCAGTCAATGTACTTTGCCTGTAATACTGTGATGATGGTTATCGTGCGAGTGCCTAGCCTGGTTAAGTCATAAATCCCATGTCAGCTATCGACATTTTGTTAGAATTCTCTGCTTTGCTTGTGATAGTGAGGACAAACAATATGTTGGAAAGGAAGGGCGTGGCTATTTAAATAGGTTAATATATGGTAGACTAGGTGTGAATTGCAGCATATCTGTTGTGTCATGGCAAGTGTCCATATGCCTTTCTTAGATACCTGAAGTGAATTTAAGGAAATGGCTCATCATTGGAGCGTAGGCAAGTTATTTTACATTTGCAAATACTTTCCACTGGGGCAATGACTGCAGAATAGGTGATGAGATCTCAATTCATTCTCTAGCTGTCATTTCAGTAATTCATTTCTCTATCCATCCCCTGAACCCTGACCTGTCCTCTAGTCTCATCTTTGCCCACAGAAATTAGAGCTTGATCAATATTTCCATTAACACCAGTGGGCTTTGGATCAGGATTTTACCCTTTTATCTGTGTTAGTCTGAGCCCTTGGTCTGAAAATTAAGTCTGATGATCACTTTCCATCAAGTTTTAGTAGCTCTATACCTTTGTAGGTATTCAGCTGCTTGTTGTAACCAGTTTATTTTTTTTCTAATCCTTTCTCTAGTATTTACTTGTAATTCTTTTTCTCTTACTGCACATCCAAATCTTGGAAATCCTAGTGAAAAGCCCCCCACAACTAAGTTGGCTAAAAGTCATTAAAAAAAACGAGGACAGATTTTTATGATTATCTGTGTATTGAGAAAGAAAATCTGACGTCTCAGAGGGGCAGTTCAATGTACTGCATTATGATCAATCCCCCTTGCTACTCTTGTAGTGATAATATCTTCCCAGGAACTGCTTTTGGCTGGGAGTGTTTAACCATATATCACCTTCAGGCAGGTGGCAGGTGATCAAAGCCTTGAAAAAGCTGCTAAATGTAACTACCTAAGTATCAGTGGTTCAGATTTTTTTTTTTTCCCAACCACAGCACTTTTTTTATTCTGAGTTTCTTTAATGTAAAAATAGAGCCGGAGCAGGAATTGTCAGAAAGCTGCACAGTGCAGTGACTGCACTTTTGAAGCTGGTTCTAAGATTTTTGTAGTGCTTCCTGAAAGTCAAGCAACCAGAGATGACTTCACAAGCTAGGCTATGACAGCTGTTCTTCACAAGTAGTGTTTCTGCAGTGTACTGACCTTTTCACTCATTGTAGGCACACATAAATGAGGAGGTTATTTGCAGGGGAGTCTGAAAAGACAAGTGAAGATTTAGTGACAATATTTTTAGACACTAGAGCACTTTTTCAGTACTCATTTTTTGCTTATTGTGAAAGACTTCCCAGCTTGGAATTTCCCATCTGAAAAAAATATGAAGGTTAGATGTAAAAACTGTATAAAAAGAACACAGTAGGATATGCAAACTATCTTGCCCTGCCATAACCTTTTGTTGAAAATAATAGAAATCACAGGCTTTTTTTTTTTTTTTCTTATCAAGAGGTCCTTCTGCCCTGGCAGAAGAGAAAAAGGTAAGCTTAGAAAATTGATACACACAATGCAGGTAGAGAGAGATATGAAAATATTTGTTAACTACACTTCCTTGTTGTTACAGCAATAAGTCTACTCGTACTGTGCATCCTTACTACAAAAGTAAGTGAATTCAAATAACTTGTGAAGTCCATCTCAGGGGCCAAAGCATTAAAGAAAATTAAAAGCTTATAAAGCACATATTTGTTTTACAATTACGAGATAGAGGTTCTTTAAAGAGTAAGGACTTGCAAAAATTGTAGCATTTGAATTCCTCTAAAAATCTTGTGAAGGAAACACAGAAGCAGAGATAATCCAATTTCTGGATAAGTATTCTGTTGGACTGGTTACCACCATACTCATTCATACTAACTGGTACAGTTTGGATTTAAGCCCTGAAGCATATGAATTCTTCTGAAGAGGCAGCCTTGTCATACTGGATTTTTTGATAGGAGCTCCACTAATGCACCCTTTGATTGAAACAAATGAAAATGAAAAAATTTGTATGACAGACTGAACACTTTCATACCTGTCCAGGACTTTGTGCTGGGAGGTTTCTTGTGAGAGCCCCAGGACCAGGATTGTTTTCAGTTGAACACTCCTTTCACACTGGAGTACTGGCTCAGAATAATTCATTCCTAGCAAATGGTAGAAGAGGAGTGCCTGTGGTCCACAGAGAGAGCATTGATTACTGAGGAGGAGGCAGGAACAGGTCTGCTGATGTTTTCCACACCACTGTGCTTATTAATGTCTCTGAATTGCATATGCTGTGGAGGTTCACTGAATATTTATTTCATTTCTTCCTTTGCCCTCACACCCCCTGTGGGTACTTGACTGAATAATGATTATGGTCTTGATGCAAGAATTTGGCTGAAAACTTCCATGGCAAGTGTTATGGGGGAAGGTGGGCAGGCTGGAGCTTTATAAACTCCATATAAAACTTTGTCTTCACTGAAATCAATAGGCAAAATGATCATATAGTGGTACTGAAATTTCAACTCATGCATATGGGCTCTTTGGATTTTAATTTTCATCTTATATGTGGAAAAAAATGTTCTGTGAACCAGCAGACAGATCTTCTTCCTTTGTGGTTGAGCACATAAGTAAAAACTTGACCTACCCACCCCCACAAGTGTTTGTAATTGGGGGGGGGGGGGGAAGAGATTATTTCAAGTGTTTTGTGATCATAACACCTGATTTCTTTAAGCCATATCTGCTAGGGAGTTATGTTTTCTAAGTGTGGCTCTTCACTGACATATGACATACCCAGATAAATACATAGGGAAAGAGTTAATGCTAAAGGTTTCCTTTTTTCAGAAGTGGCCAGTAACACTGAAAAAGCAACACAAGCTGTGCCAAAATTGTGTCTATACTGTCTAATTCAATTGTTCTAGAGTGAAGTAGTTGTCTCTATGGTTCATCTTCTCTCAGCACCTGTAGGAATATTTTACAATGTGACACCTGTTCTATATAAAAGTAATGCAAAATTGATAACATTTCATTGCACTTGTGCCCACTGAAATCTCCACTGAGGTCCAGAGAGATTCCACTCCTTTTAACGGCTGCTTGGAGCTATAAAGCCATATGCCTTTAGTAGTGCATGACTGGCTGCTTTGAACAGAATCTGGTACTATAAAAAATTAAAGTGATCATTTAGACAAGACATAATTAAGTGAACAGAACTAATGAAACACTGCATGAGTATCATCACATACGAAATTCCAAATGCACCCCAACGGGCAATTGCTTGATGAATGACTACCCAAAAGCACTGGCCCCATCTTTTGAGAACATGTATTCATTTATTTTATACTTCTTTGGATAACGGGGCTTCCATGATACCTTTACATATTTCATCAGCATACATTTCAAGCTCAGAGTTGTTCACTAAGGAATCAAAAGTGGAGTCGGTTTAGTACAGACATGATTTGTTCAGTAACTGAAAATCTGCTCTACTATTACAGGCTATTGTAAAAGCTTTATTTCTGAGTATGTAGCCGAGCTCCTTTTGTTCATGTCATTCTACAGGACAAAATTACTGTCATGCACTGTTAGTAGCTGACTAATCCTCATCTTCTGGAAAAGGACCACTTGAAAATACTCACCTCACCTATGCTTCTTGTGGAAATTAGTCTTTATGGCTCTGTTTCTGTGGAGACCTGGGAACAAGTAATGTTTAGATGATTCTGGGCTTTGCTCAACTTACATAGACTGTACCAGGTCACAGTCAAGGTCTGTTGAGTTACATTAGAAGGACTATGGCCCAGCGTTGGAGTGAAGCCAGGGAATAAATTTTTCAATATTATTGTGATGGCTGTTTTCTACAGGGGGTCGCTTAGAGATTTTATGCTAATTTACACATAAAACTAAAAAAAAACCCCAACCAACTCAAAAGGGAAACAAATGCAAACCTAAGCAAGTTTCAGCTCATACAAGCCCCTTCATAACACTGTGATTATTTCACTCAGCCATTCATCTTTGGTGAAGATGCTGCCATCCTTATACTTCATTCATTCTACTAGTCTCATTTCTAACAGGCAAAGACTTGTTTTAAAACCAAAAAAAAAAAACCCAAACCAAAAAACCCCAAAAGACGAAAAAACTTTTGGGAGCCATTTTGATTGCATGCTCTGCCTGTCAATAGGAATGTGCAAAAGCATGGCAGAGAGTAGGACAACCTGCATTTGTGGACTGACACTTGGCATTTTCACTCATGAAGAGAAATGCAAGGGATAAAAGTATGAAGATGACCTAATTCATGTCACTCACCTGTATCTATGAATACAACTATTTGAAGAGAGGGCAATAGGATACCTAATGGCTGATGCCTCTTAGGACCTTTTGTTTCCTGAGTGATAAGATTACAAGAGAAAGTAAAGGTTGTAACAGAAGCCAGTCATCAACTATTCCATGTATAAGCCTGCTGTATATTTCTAAATGTTCATCTTATAGACACCACAGAGGTCTGTATGAGGAAATAATTTTAAACAGGACAACAGGAGTTGCATAAATTTTTCAGCATAGGAAGTAAGCGACCTCTCAGTGGTTTGTAGTATAGTAGCATCAAAAGTGGGGAAATAAGTATGCTTTAGTAGATGAAAAGCATTCTGTGGAGATGACTTTAGTTTTAAGATGCCTCTCCTGAGTGCTTATTGATGGTAATTTTTACACGCTCTTGGTGCAGTTGGAACTACTCTGCATTCCTTATTCAAGCGGAACTGATGTTCTGATGTAGAACTTTACTAACCAAAGGATGTAGAATTCAGAAACAGGTGTTTAAAAATCTGATCAGTAGAATTTAGCTGAGGAGTATTAAAAGCTGTAAGTATTTGTATTTAAAACTAGCTGTCTGTTTTTAAGTAAGCTCTCTTTCCAGGGCAACATGTTTAAGATTAGTGAGAAATTTGTGTTCTTAACTTGGTGCCAGTTGCAAAACCAAAACTAGAGACTAAGTATGTGACTTTTTTTTCCTATATGCAAACACACACATATACATGAAGAGTATATATACATCTAAAGTTTTCAGAAGTAGCTACTGATCAGAGGTGCCTCAATATCTGCACACTCATGGTTCTTTTTTAGAAGTCTTGATTTTGAAGAGTGTTGTTAGACAGTCTGTTTTCTCTAGGAGATTTTAGGTTGGTTTTGGAAGCCCAGCATTGTGTAGGTGATACTTCGCACCACTCAATAACATCATACAAGTACAGGAACCTCCATTATTAAGTCCTTCTGAAACGCCAGGATTTACAAATCTATCCAAATAGCAGAACTTTTTCTCCTAAATATGAAGTGATGCATGAGTTCTAATTGTTTGGCCACCAGCCTGTGTTTGCTCTTCAAAACAGAGGGATTAAATGTAATCAGCAGTATTTTAGTCTTCTGAAAGACTGAGGAGTCCTCTTCAACAGCACTTTGATGCGAGTGAATTGTTGGCAACGCAGTTGACTCAGGGTTCTTATTTATTAGCACTTTGACTGCGGTGATCAATCTGCATGTCCTGTCTCACTTCAAATGTCCATTTTAAAATTCTCCGTCATATGTTCGTATAAGTGTCATTGTATATATCATGGAGAGGCCCATAGTATTTCTGTGAGTACAGAGCTATGCAAAACTATGAAGACTTAGTAAGTATTCTTATTGGTGACCTAGGAATCTTTAGAAAAATGTTGCATTTGGTTCAAGCCAGGAATCTTGCTCTTTTGCTGAGCTTAACCCCTCTGTTATGTATGACAGAATTATAAATATACCTAAATTTGACCCAGCAGTGAAAGTTTCCTTTTTTAATGTTTTTTATTCTTAGGAAAAAAGGAAAAGTGCAGATGAGCTAAGGGACATTAGATCTTTTTCCCCTCCCTTCCTGCTGGTGTTGTAGGAGTCTGATCTGTAGCAAAAAACTGTGTATGAAATCAGTTTTGCAGATGCCAATGGGAATTTACATGTCACAAATGAAAAAAAAAAAAAAGTATTAATAGGAAGAAAACTTCCTGTGCGTTTTGGAAATCTCACCTTAGCCTTTTAGGGATGCTTGATATTTTTTCTGTCTGTGTTTATATTGGACTTCTTGCTATATTTGCACATATATACACACATATTTTAGTGGATTATCTTTTTACTGGGTTTCTAGTCATAAAATGCATATAACAGAATAGCTCTGTCTCCTGCAAAGCAGGAAGCCAGCGTGCAATGTAGCAAACTCTATTAGTAGTGCGTCTTCAGGCTAGTTAGGTGTCAAGAAATAGATATTTGACTTTTATTCTGAGTGAAAGGTAATGGAAGGGCTAGATGGTGGCATTGTATACAGAGTGATATGATGTCTCTAAAATCATGCAGGATATTGATTTAAAAGTCAGGTAATACAGTTAGTAGTCCAGATACTGGATTTTGCTTCTGCTAAAGGAATGTGGCTCTTTTCCTGTTCAACACAAACCTCCTGGTCCCTTCATAGAGATAAAAGTAATGTAGTGAGGAAGTTAATTGATTGCTCATTTTCTAGTTCATTATTACTGACATCAGTTGGCATTGAGAAATCCTTTAGGAAACTCAGAGAAAGATCTCTCCTCCAAAGAAGCTTAGAGACCAAATTAGATAAGACATGAAGTTAGATATGACTAATAATGGTTTTCCTTTTATTTAAGTCTAGAGATGCCTGAATACCTAAATTTAATGTAGACAATAAGACAAAGATGGGCCTCAAGATATGAATGAGTTGGGAGTATTGTGTATCAACATCTATCAAGACATGCAGGAAACTGAGTGTGTAAGACTAAAAACAGAGCCTCAATCATTTTAGCACTGATGTAGCTGAGGAGGAGAGAAATTTTTCTCACCGTGTTTTCCCCTGAGTGGCAGCAGGAAGTACTAGTGTTCTTTGGGGAAAAGGCACATGGGTTTTGCAAGAGAGTAGTCTAGAACAGTGCTTGCCAGAAATGTCACAACAGCAGAAGGGAGCGGCAAAAGGGGATTTGACGCCAGCAAAATACCAGACATTTCTGTCTTAGGAGTGTTGCAGAACGTCCTGTGCGATATCAAACTGGCAGGTTGAATGATTGGAATAGCCAGATCAATTAAAATGTGAACAAGTTAGATTGCTTCCTTCCCAGTCTTTGCTCTTGGGTCTGAATCCTTTCCTAGATTATATGTGCTGTATTTTCTGCTTTATTTTAGAATATAGGTTTGCATTTTCAAGATACTTAAAGTATGTAAGTAAGAGGTAACAAAAGCAGTAAGTGTTATTGTGTTTTCTGTCCTTTAGAGTGTCGTGTGTGTAGACATACACCAAATGAATGTCTTCCAGTATGGTGACTTGGAAAACTTCTCTGCTGAAAACAGTCTTTGATGAAAGGAGATTAGTTTTGCTCTTCCCCAAATGCAAATCAAACTGTCAAAAATTTGTGTCTGTCAGTGTGCATCGGTATCAGGCTCATTTGTCAGCCAGGAGCTAGCTGGACTTATAGAAGGAGATTTCTGCAAGTCAAATGAAGAAACTGGAATGCGGACAGCATGAGATTCCAGAGATAGCTCTGGGAGTTGCTGTGTGTGAACAGAATAGTTTGTCTTGCTAGTGGAGCCATAAGGAAAGGTTGCAGAAAGAATCAGATGGTTAGAGTGACCGTTTGATCAAAGAAATACAATGGCCCTGAGAAGACAGTCCTTGGAAGGGATGATGACTGATTATTTCAAAGCAGTGGGCAATCAGTCACATTTGAGCCAAGGACTATTCTTTAAGCCATTAGTAAAGAGTACAGTAAGGCATATCTAGTAAGTAGAGGAAGGAGTTCCCACTGACATTTAGCTTAGCTGGAAAAAGCAGCAGTGGAAAGTGAAGAGGTGTGAGGTGTTAAGAGAGATTTGTTAATGTCAAAGTATGGAAAATTTTCTTTTTTCTTCTCTCCAAAAGCTGAATTGAGGAAGAAGAGAGAGAAGTGTGAAAAAGAAAGGCAGTATGGGAGAGGGGCCTAGGAATGTCAGCGGATTAGAGGAGGTGGTAATGTCTTCAGTGTGTTTTCCTGTCTTAAAAATGAGGTGTCTACAAGTGTCAAGCTTAACCTTTTGCACAAAACAACTGTGACTTATGAAAATGGTAAAGAATACGTGTTACAATGATGATTCCACAGTGGTTCATGATATTAACAAAGAGTGCTGTAGAAATGAAAATCATAGATATTAGCTGTTTGTGTGCCAAACCCAGTGATACTGACTTTAAATGTTCTTCATAAGGGAAAGATAATCACTAATCTCTTTTTCTTTTCAAGGGGCGTGACTAATAGTGCAATGATTGTAGCTGAAAAGCTCACCAACAATGTCATTGCTATCAGAGTGGAGGAGATCTTTATTCATCACATTAAGGACACTGTATTTTATACTTTGGACTGCACATGAGGTCTGAAAAGAATAAGTTACATAGCTTACAGCTGAATAATGGAAAGTTTGTTGACAGTAAAGGGTAATTTATGCTTGAAAAATTTCTGTGTATACATTTGTTTCTGTTGCATTTGTGATTTCAGCTGTAAATATTGCTATCAGAGTAAGGCTAGGTTCCCAGAAATGATAGAGATGCCAGCAGAGGAGGTGGCAAGAGCAAACAAGGAAAAAACAACTACTTGTCCTCAAGATTTAGGATCAACTAAAGAATTTAGACTTTGAACACTGCCTTGTCAAGTCTGCTAATAAATGCATTTGAAGCTACATCAGGTATCTCTACATATCACCGTATAGATGTGGCCCTAGAAACAGGGAAGTCTTAAAACTTAAAGCTTAGAGCGTGTGACATGTTTATGTCTGTGTCATCAAGGAGTTATGGGCCATTGTGAAAGTATGTCTGTCTGTTTCTGAAAACAATTCCTCTTCTTCATTAAATGTGCTAGCATCAGTCATTTAGTGAACGACTAATGTCAATAACCTTTATAGATTTATTAAAGATAGATTAATGGCTTTGAATTCTGCATCAGACAAACAGAGTAATAGGATAGCCACATGCACCACCACCATTGCAGTGTTAAGAACATGACAGTCTGTCATGGTTTTTTAATGTGGTGCTCATGAAAATAGTAATTAAATATTTCACACAGTTTTGAACTGATACATAGCAACTTTTTGGGTCTCTTTTCCTGTATTGCCTGCTTAAAAAATGCCCTAACTTTTCTTTGCATGTCAGAGATTTTCCTGGTTAGGAAGTTTTCCCTTGTGCTCACTTAGTTTATTTTATGAAGTGGGATTCCTTCTACTTCTCTCTCAGTCCCAAATTTCCTGATTAGTATAGCTCCAAGTGCCAGGAAGAAAAAACTTTCTGGGGCCTCATGTGGTTGGACAGGATCTCAAAAGTTGTATGTCAGTGTGGCTCTACAGTGGCCCTTTGGATTCAGTAAATCTGAGGACATTACGGCAAGGCACTGCCTGAGCACATTGGCCATTACAGAGTTTCCCACATTCTGGCATTTGTTCTGCAGCCCTGCAAATTGCGATTATAATTGGGGGATTCATCTGAATGGAAATTCTGTTCTTGGGGAATATTTGCCTTATCATCCATGTGCCAAGGCTGAAGTTTGATGTGATGTGCCTGTTAGTGTCCTACTTAGACTTGTAAGTAAACAAAATGCTGTCTCAAAAGAAGGCTTATCAAAGCCTGAATTTTGATACTGAAGAAATACTTTGTGGCTGATGCACAATTTCTTTACCAGTTCTCCCTGACCCATTCCTCTTAATCTTGGAAAAAAAAATTCTAAGTACAGAGTTTTGAAAACATATTTAGCAATACTTATATGAATTTCATTACCTGGAGCCAAAGCTAATGACTGTGTAGGCATGTGGGGAAGGGAATTAAAAGTGAATGATTTTTGGTTTGGTATTTGGTATGAATTTCACTTTGTTTCTTCTTAAACCAAGACTGATTGTGTGAAACAATACCAATGACAAATTACACAGTATTTGTTAGAAAGGGATTATAACCTTTCAAATCTTCAGTATCTCATGATCTTGATTATAGCATCTTTCAACACATGAGGCCTAGCACTATTCTACAGTCAAAGCACACTAAAGTCTTCATAATTTTTTTTGTACAACATGTTCACATTACAACATTGCAGAAGCATCAAGTAATATGGTGATTAGTTGCAATACTTGCTGCCAAAGATTGATCTCCGCATGCTTAAGTTATAGAATATACCGTTCCTTCCTGAGCATGTAGATTCTTAGCTAGAATAAATTACAGCCAAATGCATAATCACTCTCAGTCTGAGTGTCTGCTAAATTAATCACTGGAAAGAAAAAACCCACGAACAACAAATAAACTTCAAAGACATGGCAACTGTGGGATTTGGTGAGATTAGGAAATGGGTCAGCTTGATAGAAACAAAAGAGATGGAAGTTACTTTGACGCATTTCGGGTCAACTGTTGGAGAACTTTGGAAAGAAATCAAACTCTCCATTCTAGCCTAATCAGATCAAATAAGGTCCTATTTGTATCTGTTGTCTGGCATGTTTTGAAAACTGAATTAAAACAGCAAAAGAGAAATGCAGTGACTGTAAGATATGTCTAAACACTTGCACATGTGGTAATATCCATTGTGGGGGATAAGTTCTTTTCAGTAAGTAGCCATGTGATAAACTAGCAAACATAAGAAGACACTATTATTTTTTTTTCTTTTTATCTGCTAATTTTCTTCCTCAGTCACTATATTTGAGATACCGAAGTGATGAACATGCATAAAGAACAAGTATAAAAAATATCTGATTTGAGGAGCCAGATTGCCTATAATTATTTGCATAACCTGTCTTTGATGGAAATATAAAAGCAATTACATTTTAATCGATTTTAGTCAGTCAGAGAGTCATAGGGCTTGGTTCAATAAGGAATCAAAGCATGTGCTTAATTTTAAGCATGTAATTAATCCTGCTTATATGCTTAAAGTTAAATGCTTTGCAGGTTAGGGTCTAAACTAGACTGCATAGACAGAAATACTGGAAAACACAAACAGAGCAATGAAGGGACTGTGTGCTTGTTTGTTTTTATCCAAATACCTTTGCTTTCTCTAAATACCCCCTTTTTATGACCCTTTCCTCCTCCAAATAGTGACAGAAAAAACCCCCCACCAACTTTCATAAGAATGCTCCATAATCAAAACCCAAGGTCATGTGTAACACAAGTCAAATCCTTGCCACATTTGTGGCCTTGTTACTTATGAGCAAATACTCAGCTATTCAGAGTTTATGCCAAAAGTGCAATTATATTTATGACTATTAGAAGAGCATCTTTTATGTGTGCTATTTTCATGTTGTGTATATATTGGAAAACAATATGAGTAATATATGATATCTTACATGTACATTTCATATCTCATACTCAAAAAAATCAAAAGGGAGCAAGGCCATTTTATACTGGCCAAATCTTCCCCCTGATTATGGACTTCAGAATTAGCAGGCTCAGACCCTACGTGCTGAGGGTAATCAAGGTGGCCAGGACAAAGTTTTTTTAAAAGAGAAGAATAGTGAAAAGGATGACGGCAGCAGGGCAAGGAAGAATAAGGAAGATGGAAATGTTGGAAGAGAGATTTACATAAAGTAAGGTGGAAAGAAAAGTAAATCATAAAAGAAACTAAAGCTGTGAGCCCAAAATAGTGGCAAAAAGTCAGAATAAATGTGGGGTGAATGAAGGAAAGATGAACAGAAAAGACGGGACGTTGTTATTGCTTAAAACATGAAACTTGGTGCCAGAATACTGTGATGATGTTTGGAGTGTGAATTAGATCTCAGAAGGTGTGGCTGTGTTAGTAGAGGCTAGATGTTTAATCATGGTCATCTTGAATTCAATGGACAAGTCTCACAGGATTTTACCCTATTATTATATATGGTAGACACAAAGTCTTTATGCACCAAACATAGTTTGCTGTACATTTTTATATGGCTGATCTGGGGATTTTAGTATCAAATTCTGAGATGCCACAGAAAAGTAAAAGCTCTAACAGTTTTCAAGAAAATGAATAAGAATAACCCTGGCATTTAAAATAGTATAAATCTTAGAATACCTATTTTTTTAATGAAATTGGTTGAATCGATGGTACAGAAATTAGTTCAAAGTTAAGTAGTTTGCCTTCTACACCAACCTACTGGATCAGAGAATAAGGAGTACTTTGAGAAATAGGAGATGACCCACATTTGGAAAAAGCTACGACTATTAATTATAACTTAAAGAAACAGACGGATATAGGGTGTGGAAAATAGTATATGGAAGTTTTTGTTTGGAAAAGGAAATTATGCTACGTGGTTAAAATTAATTTGAAATGTAACCATTGTAAGAGGTGAAAAAAGATACATTTACTAAATGCTTGATTCCAGCTTTCTATCCTTTACAAACACTTCTAAATTATGGAACAGCTGTTTGATATGAATGCTACCAAGTTTCTGCTATTCTGAGAAAGCTTAGGAGCTTGATTCACTGTGGATCTCTCAGTTACTTGCAACTGTGACAGCTTCATCTAGTGTATTTCCTAATGAAGCCATCAAAAAGTTTTTTGATTTTCATATACCCATAGTTTCACACTCCTTTATCAGCCTAAATCAAACAGCTTCTTTTAGGCAAGATGCACAGATTAAACAAAATATTTCAGCACAACTCTTAAGGACCTGCTGCATTAAAGAGTATGTTGTTTAATAAACCCAAAATTAATACAGCCTGAAGAGGGCAGTAAAGATAAAGCTTTATTTTTCTTTACATTTTCACTGTTTTCATTGTGCATTGTATTCTGAAAATGCATTACTGGACACCACGTATTTACAGGCATTACACATTTCTGGTGCTATGCTGCATAATATATACTGTCAGGTCAATGAAATCCTTTGTTGGGATTTATCTGACGATCTAACTCCTTCACATGACAGTGCAGAACATGTCCATCACTTATCAAAGTAGCTTGCAGATAATGAATTGCATGAGCCAGCCTTGCTTCAGCTGGGACATCCCCTTAGAACAAAACAACATTGAGTTGTGCAAGTGGGTTAAAAGAATAATTTTGCAGATTGCCAGAAAATCAGATATTGTTTTCATGTTTTGTCTTAAGCATTTCAGAGAGGCCAAGACCCCTTCAGAAATGGACCAGTGGGATTTTTTAAGAGGAAAAGAGTTTTATACTTTTTCCATTCATCTGTCTTGGGAGCTTCCTGACAGCAAGGCTTAAATTGAAACTTAGGTCATTTTCCTTGTGTTAAGGGGCAGTGAATTTTATATGGTAAAAAATTATGCGTGTATTGGGAGGAAACTGCAATTGCAGAACAGCGGATATCTAAATTGTTCTGAATATTCAGTATGTTCATTTCTGACTAGGCGTTGTTATTCTTCAGAAGCCTGCTATTTGCTTTAAGCTCAGGAAATAACATACCTTTGTAAAGCTGAAAGAAATGTATGTGTTTGCATATTTTGTTTGTATGGATACATACATGTATGCATGGACACCATTATGAAACTTATTTTTAAAGATATTTTGTGCATACAGATGTGGTGGGCTTCTATGTGTGTATATACAAAAGGAGCTTGATTTTTCCCTTTGAAGAAGACAATTGGCGGAAGATACTGATTTAGCCAGTAACTTGTAATCAAGAAAGTGGAACCGAAATGGATGATGTTCCCATAGTAAAGCAATGTGGAGCCAGTCTTAGGGATGAGAGTGTAGGATTCTTAACATTTGCTGACAGTATCTCAAAGAAGTCTTGCAAATCCCCCAAAAAGTAACAGCTCAGATTTTCTCAGATCCCTTCTGTAGACAGCAGTATAAGGACTGCCAGGTACTCTGCTCATTACTGAGTAGAGCTGTGTCAGGGGTGCAGAGGTTCTTTAGAGTCATAAGGAAGGAAAACACAAGGTGATAGGATTTTTCTCCCCCCTAGACTTCATTAAGTAAGAATCTTCCCAATCAGATGTTGAGGCAGGTACTGAGCTGGTACAAGCTGGAGTGGCTCCATTTAAATACAAGCATCAGCTGGCTGAGGAAAGAGACCAGTACAGTTAAGCACATTTAATTGTTTGGAATGGCTTCATTGTACTTGAGATTTTGCATTGGAAAAATCATAAGGCAGAAGCTGAAAATAGTCATTTCTCGGCCACAGTTCAGCGAAACGTTTAACCACACACTTCAGTTCATCCCTATTTAATAATGTCTGTAAGTAATATACCTAACTTTAGTCACATGCTGAAGTCCATTGGTTTCCAGGGCTTTTAAACAGAGCTTTCACTTTTATCCATATTAAAATGACAGAGTTGTCCATGTGCCAAGATGTAACTGAATGATATTTCTATTTTGAAAATGAAGTACAAAGACATAGGAACCACTCGTCCTCTTCTGAGGAAGCATAAAATAACACTGGAGTAATTTCTTCACAACCCAAAGTTTCCATTTACTGTATTTATTGGCTGTATATTTCAGGTGCCAATAAATAGAAACAAGTGCAGATTTGCTTACAGTATTTATAACATACACATGCACCCTAGTGTAACAAGATAAACTTGTCTGAAAGAATAGTATTTCTTCTAATGATAGAGTGTTAAGATGTGTTTTGGTGAAAAGTCAAAAAAAGAGAGCACATGTGAAGCCACTGGAAATGGACTGGTTCCTGTGAATAAGTTGACAGGCATATTTTTTTCTGAGTAGTTTAACCTGTATGTTGCAATTGGCCTTCTTGGGGTTCTTTCTTCTTTTCTGAAATCAGATACCACTTTGGGATGAAGAAGTGCCCAGGAACAGTGATGATGGCAACACAGTGCTAACCCTAGGCACATTGCCAAATTAACCAAGATCCAGTTAATCAAGATAACAGCTTTTTGTCCTGTGTGATATGAGGCTGTTGACAATTTCTGTCTTTCAGTTATGCTGTGCATAGCCTATATCCTTCTGGATGGCATCTGCTATAACCTGGATTGTTGCCAGGCTGAAAATAAAAGTAGTTACTTTTCTTTTTAGCTGAAGTAATCTGCTGTTGATTATACTTGACCTCAGCAAACTTTTGTTGTAGGACTCTTATGCTTACTGTATATCTGGTCACCAAACACATCCCAATTCTGTCATTTAGACAGAAGATGCACACATGTGAAGCATAGAAAAAAATGTATGGACAGTCAGTGATGTACTAGATACAGTTTGCTCTATAAAGCCATGCTTTTCATCATTTTGAGTTGAAGTAATTTCCATTCATTGTTTTCACAGAAAATTATTTTCAAATGTTGCTAAATATATTTATGCAGTTTTCATCAAGAAACTAGACTTTTGTACACATTTTATTAAAGACTTTTCTACATCTAGACAAGTTTGTTTAAGGATGTTAGGGCAAAGACATCCTAAAAAAAATCAGACTGAGTATCTGTTCTTCATTGTACATTTCAGGAGCTTAATAACAGTATTTTCTTCTAAGAAGTATAGCCTGTACTGCTGTAAACCAAACTGGTCTCCGATGTGGTCGTCTGTCCCTTTTTGCATTGCTTCCTGGAAGACTGGACTTAGATAGGGTTCAGCTGCTAAGTGTATAGAGTGTTAGAAGTGTGGACTTCAGTGCCCCGCTAAGATGTTTTAAAATAAGACAGTAGGCATTCCTGCGATGTGGCAAAGCCCTACCAGACTTCAGAGAAGCTTTTTTTAAGATTAAAAAATTATGAATTTTTTTAAGCTCTCCTATTAGGAGTGTG
Source organism: Balearica regulorum gibbericeps (assembly GCF_011004875.1). Lineage (NCBI taxonomy): Eukaryota > Metazoa > Chordata > Aves > Gruiformes > Gruidae > Balearica > Balearica regulorum. The sequence goes on along the minus strand of NC_046187.1, from coordinate 48,973,753 downwards.
ATATGTATTTATAGTACCCTCAGGTTCTGCACAATAAAAATGGTTAAACCTTTAGTCCTTTTAGTAGTTCACAGTTTTATTACAGAAGTTATTTTGTAGATTTTATGCTTAGAGCAAGGTCAGTGTATTGCACTGTATAAATTATTCTAAGTAATTGCTCAGTTATTTTATAGCTTAGTCACAGGATTTTTTTATTATTAAACATAGCCTTTTCTTTAAGGCTGGGAAGAGAAGGGCACTATAAATCACATGGCAGTTTGCCATTTGGGGTTTCAGCTTTACCTGTGATAAGGATTTAATAACAATCTGGCCCAGACACCAGTTCCCTCTCAATTACCTTTCCACATGGGCATTAGTTCACACTGTTTATTAAAAACTCCCCTTGTAGTTGTTTTAATGGAGTGTTTCAGATTAATGGCCCCTGTGGAGTTTAACTTCATTGCACTTCATTAAAGCTAGATTGTACAAAAGGTTACTTCAATTAAATCCAGAACTCGACCTTAAATCTGTATGGATTTTTTAGAAAATGTGGTAAAATTGCTATGCCAATCCTTTGAGATTAACAGGGCAACATTCTTCTTGGTGACTGAAGTTCAAAATATGTTGTATCTGTTCTGAATTTGCTTGCAGATTAATATTCAGATTTCAAGAGATTAGAAGATGAAAGCAACTGAATGGTGTATGATCTATAAATGAATTGGCTAAGCAGTTTTGTTAGAAATAGGACAGCCTAGGGAAACTCAAGTACTTTTTCTTGCCTGTAAAAGCATTTGCTGGATGTTTCACGAAACTTCTGTGAGGAAATAACCATTTATCCGCACTGCAGGAGAAAGTGCTTCTGTAAACAACCCCCTCATATTTTCTGAACACAAACCCCACAAATGACTGCATAATACACTACCTCTTGAGCGTGGGTAAGCCTTTCAGTGCAAAAATCTTCCGTGTTCTCAATTGCCCATTTTCTTGCCAAATGTCTTTGAAACAGCAGGTGTTGGGAGATGTGTCCTGTAGTGAGGTGGAAAGAAAGATTGATGCAGAACTTTCCTGGGAGTGAGGTCAATTGGTTTAGCAGGGAGAGAAGGAACAGTGGAGGGATGCTGAGGTTTTCCTAAAGAAGCAGATAAGCTCGCTAGTCTTTCTGAAAAAGACAATGGTTTTGATGTCCTAGGAAACAGGGAAGAGATACTAAATTTAGTTAAGGATTATGCAAACTGTGAAATGATGTGAGATTGGCTTTACATAGTTTACAGAGTAGTTGAAGACAGTGTGCAACACATCTAAGTGGCAGGGAAGTTGTGTTAACAATATTTCTAATTACTCCTAGTGGCCTAGCTCTTGTACACAATTGGTCATGTTGGACAATGGATATGGCCTCCTAGTAAATTGGGATAGACTTGATCTCAAGATCTACTGGGAGGTAAATTAATTTATAAACTTTAAGGCAATCTATTGGTTAAGGATGCCTGTTAAAGATTTTTTTTTTTTTTTTTTTTTTTTTAAAAAAGTGACTTGACTTAACCAGCTAGCTAGTGTATATTAAAGAAAAATTTCTATCCTCTAATGAGATAACTCTGGAAATCCAGTCTATTGTATTCCTATGTATAAAATGAGATTTATTCTACATCATCCAATTTAATATACCATGATCAATCTGGAGTTTCTTGAGTATTTGGAGGATTCAGTGTTGCTATTATTGTCAGTTTTCCCTCTGAAATACTCTGTTCAGTACTTCTCAATAAGTTGTACAATAAGTCTCTAGTTTAGCATTATAGATTATTTTTGTACTAAGAAAATTTGTAGCAATCTCTTGTTAAAGGAAATAAAAGAGATGTAGGAGGAAAAAGCAACAATTCTGACTTCTATCATGATCTAAAAGGAAAAATTTAGAGTCTTGATATTTGTTTCTATCTGTAGAAACAGAAAGAAACAGAGAGCCAAGTCCACTGGCCTTCCACAGATTCATGCATGCCTCCTGAAATTACTGAGATTAAACAAAGATCTGAATATTTAGCATTAGACATTCTGAATTTATTTTTAGATCTGACTCATCATAGCCATTATTAAATGTTAAAGATATTTCTTCAGGCAAATTTTATACGTTTTAAAGCAATGTTTTCTGTCATGATCTTTCAGGGCTAGAATCGATGTTCTTTGGTAAGGGGAAGTGTGTTTCAGCTGCAAATGATTATTAGACGTGGACCTTAAATGTATCACAATTTTAAGAGAAAATATTCCCCTGCCTGCATCTGAAGTTATGTCCACAAGAGAGCTGATACAATCACATTTTTCAAGCTTTCTATTTCAAGATCATTAGTATTTAGGATGATCTTTCTGACTAGTCACATCAAACACCTTTTCTCCTAACACTTTTGAGTAAATTCATGGAACTAAACGGAAGAGCTTTTGGCATTAAACCCTTCTAAATTTTTGGAGATCTTTGGGTCGAGACCCACAGTCAAGGGTCATACCATCCTCGTAAGTGTCGTGAATTTTTCCCTGTAATCTTAAAAGAAATATCAAAAAATGAACCAAGTGGCTTCAACACCCCTGCCAACCAAGTCCTCTCTAAGCCGTCAAACACTATGTGTCCTTAAAATAGCTGGTTGAATAAACACATACTATTTTTACTCAAATAATGTAAAGAGCTGTTCATAAACCCCCTAGTATTGCCTATATTCTACAGCTTTCACCTTCTAAATGAGCCAGATGGGCTGAAGGTTGAGCTGGGAGGACAATATGTTAATATAAAATCATAAATGGTACAGATACAGGAAAGTCAATAAGGGGGAAAAAAAATCAGCTTCTCTCAGTGTAGGAAATAGAGGACATTCCATTGACAATACCAAAGGGCAGACTTGATGCATATGAAAATAAGATTTTTTTTACATGATCCATAGTTAGGTTTTGCAGTGCACTAGAACAGGTCATTTAGAAGAATAAATGGGTTTAAAAGGAGATTGCACAAGTTCATGGAAGAAAAATTTTTGAAACAATGGTTGCATGAAGCCTTCAACTCATAAAATCTTCAAACCGTGATTGCTGGGAGGTAGAATTGCACAATGGGGGAAGTTTGTTCTGTACTTCCACCTTTTATGTTCTTCCCCATAGCCTGCTGGCCTCTACCCAAGACAAGGTGCACTAGTTGTACTTGTGGCTCTCAAGCTCACTTTGAAGTCAGGACTTGGCTATGATCATGGAATGGTGTTAAGATCATTTGAAGGATGGACCCCCAGAGAAAAGAGCAGTGCGTTTTGTTTTTGTTTAGTTGGTTGGTTTTATCCTTGGTATCTCTGTGTGCTTGTTAACTTTACTATGGTATTACTTCTTTCCTTATGCTTTGTTGTGATTACATAAAATGCTGAGGCTGGAGCTGTCATCACATGAAGGTGGTGAAATGACTGGTGCAGCAGCTGTCTTTTCAGCAGGACTACAGTTTTTACGTCTGATTTGCTTCTGCCAACTCTGTGGTTTCCTGCTGATCTCCATCTCTGCATGGAAGACATCTGCCTTCAGCTGAACACAAGCATGTCAAAGAGAGTGCTAGTAAAAACAGGGTCCAGTATGTCCTCTGCAAAATGAATCTATTCCTGTTTGTCGAACTGCTCTGCAAACTAGGAAATTAATCTTTGAGTCTCAAACTGCTACACACAGAGCTCATGACAGAATGAGAAATACATTTGTTTCACCTAAACTGATCAGAAATTCTTTATCAAATAGGAAATCTATCCTCACTCCCTCTGCCTGCTTGAATCTGCAAAAATGCTGGATACTCTGCCAATCCAGCACAGCTTTTAAGTGTACGCTTAGATCCAAGCACAATTTAGGCCACTGATGCTAATAGTACTGTTTATATACTTACATGAGAAAGTGAGTAAATGTTTTGAGACACTCTGAACTGGGGTATTTTGGCACTATGCAAGCTCTTGTCTGTGAGTGTGTATCTCTGACGAAGACTGAAACAGTTTTCAGGTATTTCAGAATGTAACATCCTGCTTCTTTCAAAGTGCCAGCCCATTAGGGCACATCATATTGACACTCGCCTCACGATTCTGACTCCTCACAGGATGCTACGTTAAATTCAAGGTCATGGTGTTAATCTTCAAAGTCCTTCACAGAACTGGTACACGTTACCTTGGAGAATCTCTCTTTGTGACTACAACCTCTCCTGACAGCTGTGTTCCTCAGGAATTATGAAGCTGTCAACCTCAAGGGTGAAGCCTGAGAGGGCAGAAGACAAGGCCTCCTCAGCAATGCAGTCAAAGCTTTGGAAATCATTATCAGAGTAGATAAGAATGACCACAAATCTCTCTGTCCTCTAGGCAAAGTATAAAACTCACTACAACTTAGCTCCCACGGGCACAACTAAAGACAATAAAGATAGAAGGTGAAAAAAGTTAACAGTAAGAAAAAGAAGAGCAAGATGAGAAGAGGAGGAGGAGAAAAACTGCTCTCACATTGCCTTCTCAAAAGAAAAGCCTTAGTTCTGGTTTGGGGACAAATAATGTGAGTATTTCAGATATTACAGGGAAGGCATTTATATTTGTTCATTAAACATTATATTTTACTTTAAATTTTAGTATATAGGCATCTGTTTGTGTGCTCCTAAGCTTATCTCAGTTGCCTTTTAATGTAATATTAATACATTATTAATATATATTAGTAATAAAATACATGCCAGAACACCTGTATATAGGGCAATAAAATATTAGGTAGTTGCTTCTATCTATTAAAGATATGTTTTTATAAGAATGTCTTACAATGCGTAAAGGTCACAAACTGATTCATCAGGATATGGATGGTTTATGTACATGTAGGTAAGAAAAATATCAAACCCACTAACATCTTGTGATCTGTAACTGTTACGGCAACTGACTGTCTCTTTATCTTTTCTTTGCTTTTACCTAGGACTGTCTGCCTTTGACTTCATTCAATATGCATTATAAGTATGAATTAAAGGTGATGATTTTTTGTCCTTCATGCTGGAGTATTTCTAATTTAAAAACATATGAAGATCATAGTTTGTTTTCAAAACTATTAATTACTTAAATAAATATGGTGAACTGGGTATGTCTCTCCTTCTTGCCATACAAGCACACAGGTTAAATGGAGCTGACTGTTGATTAGGATGCCCTAATCCTGCTACTCTTGACAAAAATATGTATTACTCAGAAAGCTCAGGCTTGTGGTTTTCTCTTCAAAATGGGCTCTTGTGTTGTTAGGGTGAAAACAGGAACTGTAAAATTATATGCTTCTGGTTTAATTATAGTGATGTTAAATACAGAATTTGAACCTTTTGAATTGCTGCTTGGAGATAAGTTTTATCACACTAGAAAAAGAGGAGGGAAAAGCTCAGTTCCACAGACATCACTGGCAGGACTGCTGCCTGCTGTCCTGGGGATGGGACTTCATGCAGGGACACCTGCTCACTTGCCATTAGTTCAGATGGGTGTAATTCATTCTGCTTTGTGTTATAACTCTCCAAAATGTTGGAAGCTAACAGAGTTCTTCAGCTCAGAGCTCTTCTCTTCAGGCTGAAAGGTGTAAGTTCTGTTCTTACTGTCTAGCTATGAAGTTCCACGGGGTTATGGTGTTCTGCAAAAATGGCAGCCACAATGTCATAAATGGGCAGGTGTTTGTTACAATATTTTAGTATTGTGGCTGTGCTTTTATGTAAAATAGTCAAATGCATGACTATGGTTGACTCTCTGAATAGTAAGGAAATGGTACTTGCTATGCTTTTGATTAATATGAAGTGGGTCACTTCAAAAGCGCTTGCTGATTACAATATAACACTGGTACAGTAATTATATCCTCTACAGCTGGGAAATGTTGTTTGTGTTATTCTAGGTATTTGTGCATAAAATACTTGACTTTTTGCATTTTCATTCTGTGCTAATGCTCATAAATCTGTAGTGCAACTGTATGTCACAGAAAGAGAAAAGAAAAGGAAACTTTGGATGTTAATGTTGTGGAAAGGAGGCCCACAGGAATGGGAAAAAATATCCGTAAGTGGTATTTTTACGTAAAGGGGATCTAGTGGCACTTATCTGCTCTGTATGGCAAAGTCTTCTGGATGTAAATACTTTTTATTTGCAATCAGATAACTGCTGATTAAAATCCACAATCTCTATCCTCCCCATTGGAAAACTGGTTCTTGAAACCAGATCTTTAGTCATTTTAATACAAGTATTTCTAAGATATGCTGTTGCTAGGTCTTAGCTTATATCAAACCTATGTTTCTGGTGACTATTACCTGTCCTTAAGCACTATTTTACTGAGATAAAGATATGTAGAGTGTCTCTTGATGCTGTAGTCCAGCTTTTTCCAGACTGCTGCTTTGGACCTGCAGGTCCTGCTTCTGGTTGGCAGCAGTGGCAGTGCTATCTGTTGCGGTTCAAGGATATTTGCACCCATTTGGCATCCCCTCAAAGGGATGTAGCCTACTGAGTTGAATGAGAATGCTGCCTATGACAGTATTTGGCTCTTAGGTAATGCTGAATTTGATCCATTATTAAGGAATAACAAGGATAGCATTTTAAATTTAAATACCTCTTTACGAGCACAGAGTAATGCAAGTTACCTGCCTGTTATGATAAAACATAACAGATTCAATAAACCTCATATATTTTTTTCCTAAAATAGCTTTACTATTGGTATTATAGCTTCTGGGGAAACTGGCTGCTATCTTCTTTCATTTGCAGGCAAAACACCTGCTACTTGTAAGCAATTGTTAGTTAAATCACTTAGAAGACTGGCATTTGTTTTAAATGGCAATTAAACTATTGCATCAAGTCACACTTGTTTCTACTGTACAAGAAGTTCAATAGCCTAGTGTACGTTGATACATACCACATTTCATAGTTGTAAGCTACAGGTCAAATGTAAAGACACTGTAATAACAGGTAATAAAATACAGAAATAGCCTGGCCTGTCAAGCCCTAGGCATGCAAAGCAATGCAGGACTGCTGGGCTTGTGGCTCTTGCATTTCTGTCAGCACATTTCTGCCTGTTAGTTGTAGGTATTAAAGGCAGAGCTAGCTGAATAGAGAAACATATTTGTGACCTTTTCTCCATTTGGCAGAAAGACGAAAAGTTTCTGTATAGTTAGTATAATGACTGTTTTTGACTTCTTTCAAAGTTGATTAACAGAAGAAAATGTACTTATGAATAAATAGCTTAGCAAGACATAGGAAAAATTAGTTGAACTATTCACAAATAATGTTCAACCGTCTCAAATTCAGGTTGCTACAACCACTCAAGCAGTGCATTTTAGCTAAGAAGAGAAAGTGGCCTTTATTAGGAACACGGCTCCATATATACCCTCTCATTTTCTGTATCTTTTAAAAAGTAACACATCTTGTCCTATAAAAATGCAGGAGTGCAGCTTTCCTGAAATATATTGCACATCTCAAAGGCTTGTGGTACAAATTCCTTGATGTCAAGGACAGTGAGTGGTACAGAAAGAGTTAAGCATTGAAGAGGAGAATATAGATTACTGTGCTGCAGGCATCTATCACAGTACTGCATGAAATAAAGAAAGTTCAGGAAACAGACATTGCTTCCAACAGAAAAACAATCAATTTTGGATCTATATATAACACAGCATATATATTATTGCACTAAAAGGCATCTGTCTTCCAGTCAATACTTTTATAAAAAATATGCCGTGGAAAGGTTTCTATAAGAGGAGATAGTTTGTGAATTGCGCTGTTGCAACTGGTCAGGGGTCTAAAGTATTTGTAAAATGCAGTTAGTGTTTAAGATGTACTCATTTTGATCAAAGAGGATTTTGGACTGACTCACCATGCTGACACACATCTGTTAAATGTCAGACATTAGGTAGTAGTACCTAATAACTCCCAAAAGAATCATTTTACATTCCCCACAAGTCACAACTTGCATCACATTCAGCTTTCTGTTACATAAGGATTTGTTCCTCGCAGGTTGCGTATATGTGTGTGACAGCAGGGGCAAGAATGATTATGATGAGTGTTGCTGTCAAATCGTTATTATGCTTACTACCATAAACAGAGGCATACAGCTCTAGCACCTGCCTGCTCCTTTCCTGTAAACAGCTGGGATCAATTGAAATATATTCTGACAACAAGACCTAGATTAATAATTACTTTTGTTATAAATGCAGAGTTGTAGCTTGCTTATCTTTTATGAATGTGGTGCAGCAGTGCAAAATTCTATGTTGGCTAGCAGACTTACTGTAAACAGAGAAAAAAGCACAGCGGATGAAAATTGTTTTACTCTTTTCTGAGATTGAAACAATATTGAATGAACATTCTAGCAGCTGAGGCTTTCAAGGAGTAGCAAACACCATCGGTTAATTTGCCATTATTTCTCTGTCCCAAAGTTTAAATCAAGTAAGATTAATTAGATATCTCATTCCAAATTACTGACTGTGTGTGAGATGCAGGTATGGTGGCTGTGTTTGCAGGTGAAATACTCTGGATTTTGTGTAAATGCTTGTGCTTTCAGACTGCACTGATAAAGAGCATATTAGCGGTAAAGGTATATCCTTTCTCGTAGTATTGGATCTGTTGAGTAGCAATAAAACAGTGGTGAAAATTCTATACTCCTGTGTTTATAAAGTGGCAGCTCTTTACATTTTGTTGTGTGGCATCAGGACAAAGCTTTCATAAACTTAATTGCAAAAAGAAAAGAGAAAAATGGGACTGGGGAAAAGGGACAGTGACAGGTTGTAATTGATCTTTCTTTCTTCTGCTCAGTTTGACAGAGTCAGTTTCTTATCATGATTCTGTTTATCAGTTTGTGTTTTCCTGCTCTGATCAATCTGCTTTCTCTTATATTTTCGTAAGAGAATTTTGTCTTTATTCAAATACTATAATGAATTAATAATTCCCAATGTCCTGTTTTTCTGCATGAATCCATGGTGAGTAGAAGAACTTGGCTGCTGTTGAAATACAGTGATGCCCATGCACTGTAGTCACAAGTAAATAGGCAGGCACTGCAGTGGCAAACAGTGTGTTCACTATAGGGCAGCCTATAATCACTGTGGTTAGCTGGAACCTTTGATTTTCATAAATTATCCTTCAATGAAAAATTTTAAAGCTATCCTTTAACATAAATTCCACTTGTGCTTAGAGACATGTAATTTTCTTTTTGAGATCTACTGAGTTTGTTACATGAAAGACATTTGTGATAGTCTTTTCTGTAGATTTACTTTGATTTTTTTCCTTGTTAATATAATAATTGACCAAAAATGATGTTTACTGTTTTTTCCAGAGAAAATCAAATGAATGTACTTTGGCAAGCATTTCTGCGGGAAGTAAAGATTTTCTATTATCCTTTGGGATTAGAACTCTTGATTTGTTCTTCCATGTGGTGAATGTTTTCCACGCCACCTATGATGACTGATGTCAGACTCTATCACGGTCACAGTTTTACTGTTTTTTGTGTCCGGGGAACTCATGGAGTCCATATGTTAGTCCAATCAAGAAACATAGTGTTTTTATGGAGTCAAATAATTACCTCCTACAGTTCTGTTTTTACTGGCAGAAAGTAATTTTTAAACATTACCCGACCCCTCCAGTTCTGGTAGTTTTTAGGTTTTCCATCAAAATCAGTCTATTCCCAATCCCTCCTGCATGTAGTTAATTCCTTGGTTCTAATGACCCACATCTTTCATGGGGAATGTGACAGTAATTCGGAAGTGTTATAAGAGGCAGCAGTTACATTACAACTCACTGAAGATAAAGGAACTGTTTCTAAAATTAGATCAATTACTTTGGTATTTAATTGTAGATAGCTTGTTGTGGAAAAATCTTGCTTTTTAACCCTTTAAAATGGAAACTTTCTCTCTTAATTTTGCTAGATCTCTTTTACTACTAAGAGCATAACTAACTGAGTATGTAGGGGTTGCAGTGAAGAATAAGATGCAAAGAAATCTGACTAAATGGAGAAAGTGCACAAAGTGAGATATGATTAAGGAGACGTAGTCATATTCCTTCAACCAGAGATTAAAGGGAGACAGACACAGCAATTTGGTCAACTAGTCTGTACATAGATGCTGAGCTAAATTTTTTTTTAACATTAAAAATTTCACATGGGAGAATTTTCCTTTGGGATGGAAGGAACATTTCCTCTGCCAGAAACAAGGAAGTGTTGGTGGTAGAAGAAACATGAAAAAGATTGCCTTGCTCACCAACCTTTCCCTTTTAAGCTGTATTAAGTTTAGATAGAGTACCTGCTGTCACTTTATAGAACCATATAAATAACAGAAGTTAGGAAACCATTGGACTATTGGATGAGAGAAACAGAGGCTTGAGGAACATAGAAAAGATGGATTGAATTTCTGCCTAAAGATATATTAAGCATCATAGTCACTAATGAGAGATTTTCAGCTATAGATACATATTGATTTGAGTAACAAATGCCATGTAGAATACCTGTAAGTTCTCTCTTGTCTCCCATAGCCTTAGCATATTGCTGTGGATTTTTGGCAGCGTGAGACACTGAAGTCTGAAATGCTAATTCTCCTCTTGCATTGATGCTACTATATTATTCTAGTAAATACCACTTCTGATTCAAACCAGTTTAAGGTATAAGTGAGAGGCGAATAAGGCTCAGTGACTTCAGTAAAACTTCACGGGCAAGAGTACTGTGGTATTCAGTTCAGCCCCAGGATTTCTGCATAGATCAGTGAATACTGTCATCACTTATGTCACTTAAAGCAAGGGAAGTTAAAGTGCAAATGTGGTAATGTTAATTATCATTCAGTGGGATCTTATTAGATTGTACAGACTGTTAACTTTCCTTGCCAGAGAGCACTACCACTCTTTTCTCTCATTCTAGGAAAAAAGGAAAGCTATGAGGGTAGAAGCCTAATTTCTTCTCAGCAGGTAAAACATCTCTTTAAAACATTTTAACAGGAAGTGATTGTCAAGGGGTGAGAGGAGGGCGATGGGGAAAAAATGTAGTATGGAGCATATTTCTTCTTCATTAAAAAAATGTAGTCTCAGTGTTCATTTTGGCAAATGATTTTTCTTCCACAGCAATTTACTCCAGTCTCTGCAAACCTTACTTTCATATTTGGAATAAAAGAAAAAAACACCAATCCCTGACCATTTAGCAGACATTAGGTTTACTGGACACTAGGTTTGTCTTTTTCATGCTATTATCTGTCTTACCAAACTTGCCTTTTATGCTAGAACCTGACCTGCTGTAAACAGACCAGATTAACAGAGCTCTGCCAGCATGCACAGGATCCAGCTTTGGCTCACTCTTCTCCCAAATACATCAGTAATTTTTATATATGCTACTAGTAAATTTGTTCATACATTTGCTGAAGGCTTGAATTCTTGTCAATGCTGACACTATTTTATCAACTGGATGAATGAGGCCATAGAAAACTGGGGTGATGTACTGTCTTTTTGAAAAACATGGCAGTTTTTCAAACTTGGGCTCATAATGTCAAAGTTCATTAGACTGTATATAAAACGTGGACTATATGTTTAGAGAAGATGTCAAGCACCCAAATCCCACCTGTTTGTGCTTCAGGGCCTAATTCAAAGTTAGTTTACAAAACCTCTGTTCATCTTTCTTACCTAATCATGGACAGAAGTGTACTGACTATGTTTTTATGTTAAAATTTCCCAGGAGTCTGAATTTTTTCTCATTAGCCTGCCCAGTTACAGCCTGTACTGCTTTGGTTCCTGGAAGAAGCTTTCCTTCTCTATGGTGTGTGCTCTGAACATGCTCTACTAATTAGGATCACTAGAACAGACAGTGAAGAAGGTTTGCAACGTCCTCCTCCTTTCATACAGTAGCTCAGTGTTTAGAGCTCTTATTGATTATATCCTGTCTGACAAGGATTGCTTCCTTCCTGTGCGTTGAAAGGTGTGAAGACAACTGAGGTACCTCTCATGTCCCAGAAATATTCCTTAGCATCTGAGCTTAATCTTTTTTCAAGTGGAAATAATATCTTCTTTTTATGAGTGCACATAGAGAACAGTTGACTGCCATTTATTTTACAACAACCTTCTAAGTATTGAAAACTTCTACTTTTAGTTTTTCTTTTTCTAGAAAAAATCAAAGTAAGTCAATCTCTTTCAAGCTTTATTCCCAAATAACATCTTTTGTAAACCTGTTTGTATTTTTGTTGGTCTCTTTTTGGATTCTTTTGAATTACTGTATGTACTTGTTAAAGTCATTATCCAAGACAGGGCACATTCTTTTTATCTGAGGGCTCAAAGCAATAAGTGGAATAATTATCCCCATATTACAGATAAAATTATAGTTAATATATTTGAAGTTGAATGTCACTATTTTACAGTGTGTTTTCCATTGTTATCTCCTTACTAAGTTGATGGTTGATTTGCTGCTTCTCCATAGTACCTATTTTAGGCAGATCTTCCCAATTTCATATTTGGGCATTGTATTTCTTCACCCTAAGTAGTACAGTGTTACCCCTGTCTTCATGAATTTTAGCTTCTGATTTTGAATAATTTCTGCAAATGTTCAGAATTATCCTGAAAATTAATTCAAAAGTGAATTCAAAGTGCTTGCAACACTTTTAAACTTTGTTATCTGCAATTTTTTTGTTTTCTGTTTTCCCTGTTCTTCACATTCCATGTTGCCTGCCGTTCAGATCATCAATGAGAATATTGACTGAAAATAGGGTTTTTTGGTTGTTGTTGTTGTCTGTTTTAAATGCTCTCTCAATTTGACATAGAACCGCTGAAAACTCTACTTGGGAGTTTTTTTCTCCCATGTTACAGGGAATTAATCCAGACCAGATTTTCTTAGCGTACTTATAAGACTGCCGTAGAGAATATTAAAAAAAATAATAAAAGTATTCATGTTTATCACATCTATTGCTTTCCTGTTATCCATTAGCTCACAACTCTGTCAAAGAAATAAATTATGCTGGTTTGATATGACTTTTTTTCTTGACAAATCCATGTCATATGTTTTTTATCATCTTATTACTCTTGAGGTGCTTATAAATTGCTCAATAATATGTTCCAGAATCTTTTCAGGAATCAGTTAGGCTGTCTTCAATTCCCCAGTCCCTTCTTTCTCTCCTTCTTAAAGATGGTATCATGATTATCCTTCTCTAGTCCCCTGACACTTTCCAGTCCACTTTGAATTTTAGAAAAATTCATTAATGTTTGAGAGACTGTTTCAGCTGGTTCACTGGGTCCTCAAGACTGAATTTAATCAAACCTTGCAAACTAGCGTATATGTAATTTATCTAAATATTCCTTAACCTATAGTTTCCCTAACTTGACCAACATTCCTGTTCACTTTTGAAAAATCTGGTTACAATTCACCTTATTTGGAAAGAATAAAGCTATTTGCTATGTCAACCTTTTCCTTATCATCAACTCACCTGCCTTCCCTCTGCAACAGTCAACCTGTACTTTCCTCTGGTTTTGTCTTTTTGTATATTTATAGGATCTTTTCCTGCTTCTTTGTTAGTTGATTGGTATCTCATTTTTTTTTTTTATTTCAGCCCTGTGTACTTGTGCTTTATATTCATAGTACATTTTGTATAATTCTTTTTGACTTTCAAAGTTCTTAAAGAGGTCTTGAAGTAATCATTAAAGTCTTGATATTTTTTCTTTCTATTGAATTAGTTGGAAAATCTGATTTTAATATAGTGTCTTTCAGAGATAGTGGATGCAGCCCTTGCGAAGGACCAAACACAGCTTTTACTTTAAATGTTGCTGTGGAGAAATGTTATTTAATTGCATTTGAAAGCTTAAAGCCATGAGCTCTGTTATGAAGTGAGAGATTCAAACTGTCTTCCACTTTCTCTTATCAAAAACCTTAAATTAAGTTTTGATTAGGTATGGGCCATTTTTTTCTCCTTTGCATTCTGTATGCGATTTCTATATAAAAAATCTTGGGTTGAAGTAATGACTTGTGTGGCTTTGTCAGCACTCAGGAACATAAAAACATATTTTCCTCAGTCTGTATAAAATGAATGAACAAATTTACTTGGCCTTTAAACAGTATCCAGGATTCATCTAAATTCCCAGCTTGTGCTGAATCATCCCGTAATGCCGTTTGGTGTTGGGTTTTTTTTTGTGGTTTGGGTTATCTGTAACTACTTTTAGATGTATTGGAGAACTCATTCAAGGCTTCTTAACAAGATAATCAAATTGAAATATGCTATCTACAAAAATGAAGGTTTTGGTTGGGACAATTCCTACTTGGGAAGTGGAGAAAGTGAGAAGTGGAGGTAGGATGTTTGAAAAGCCCGGAAAATGGTATCCTTGCCTTTCCTGCTGCCAGAGACTTCCCTTTTTATAGGGAATACAGAAGATGGAGAAGGTTCCCCATTGGTTATAGATACAAGGAATTCCCTTAAATGCTTTCCTTGCAAGTGGTACCTACTACCCACATCCTGAGGCAGCAAAGGCTCTATAGAAAGGGCTCTAGACAAAATAAGTAGACAGGTATAATTTTACTTCCTTTTGGCAATTGATTTTTTTTTTAGGTAGTTTTCTGCTTGGCATATACCTGGTGTGGGTTCAGCTTAGTCAGAAATATGTAGATTATTTTCTTGTTACTTTAGATGTGCTGAAATAGATTTCTCTGCAGAAATAACTATGGCTTAGAGTCAGCCAAACATATGAGCATGAGTGTGACAGTTGTTTACTATAAATAGCTGCTTTTTAGAAACTGGAGCCTGAATTTGTGTGCTTACCTTTTTGCAAACTGAGTCCATACCAATGACCATTGTATATTCGATGAGTGATGAACTTTCTTATATTTATGCTTGCTGCCATTTTCTAAATCAAACAACTCAACACTTCTCTTTTCTCACATTTCATTATTAGGTTGGCATTGTACTCTATAGCTGAATATATATATATATTTTTTTACATCTTCTTTAAAAGTGTCTCTTGCCTTGAAAAAGTGCTATACATCTTGAACTTGTTGGGAAAACTTTGTGCTATAAAATTGATGTGGGTTCAACTGTTTCTGAAGATTTAATACCAAAGGGATTTTTTTGAAGATAAGATTATATTAGTGCACTAGATTATGTTTATTGAGATTCAGCAACTATTAGAATGGCTAAATTTTCTTGAACATGATGAGAGATTTAAGTCACCTTTATAGTGATTTCTCTTGCCTGCATTAAACTTAAATTTTAAACATTCAGTTTGGGAAGAACAGGCAACTGTCAGTTCCTCTTCACTACTGGGTGGAAAATTGCTGTGCTCATCCATTTTGTAGCTGTAGAGAACTTGTTAACTGTCCGATTAAGTAATTCTCTCGTGCATTTTTTTTTTTTTTAAAAGACATCTAAAATAGCATGAGAGTTGGTGCTGACCAGATCCTTTTCTAAAATACTTTATTTGATATAGCATTAGATGAACACTTATATGTAAATGGAGACAGAGGGAAAGAACTGCCTGGGCAGATCTGCTTGAAGGGTTGAGGTCTGTAGTTCAGAATTTCAGTGACATTTTGGTCTTGCTAATTCAACTTCACCAGGTCCACAAATAGTCTTCACAGATTGATAACCAACAAAACAAGACAATGCCCTTTCCCTAGGATTCATCTCATACTTTTACCAGTGGACACTGGATGATAAAACAAATAATCAGTGCAAAAGTATTGAGAGAAGAATCAGATCTTTTCTAGTTCTTGTCTAAGACTATTAATGCAATTTTATTTGGGTCATTACCTAGGAAGGATGAAGATGTCAGAAATAGGAAATGTACTTTGAAAAAAGTATCCAGCAAGGCAGATGGAGAACTGAGACCATGGCAAGCAGCAGGATCTCCCAGCGGTATCAACAGGTATTGCACTTGTGTCAGCAATGCTATGCATGTCCAGCTTTGATGGATTTTGCTCTTGCTGTTCCTGCCATCAATAGGGGTTGTGGTTGTTGCCTTATGGGAGAAAAATAAGTTTCTTTGTACAACTGTCAGCCTAACACTTCTTGACACATCTGTGATTTCCTTGTACTGAGGTATTGTCGGCTTTGCATGTTATATGTTGATATGCACTTTGTCACTTGCTTAGAATCTGGCAATTAACTGTCAGTTTGCAGCATCTTCATTTTTGCATTTTAAACTGAAGGGAAGAGCAAAATGAAAGATACTGTTAATAAAATAACTAGATGAATTAAATATAGGGAAAGCCTAGAAGAAAAGGGGACAAGAGACATTAAGTATTTATGAACGCTGGCTTTATACTGCTTATTTTGAGGTGAGTTCTTTTTTCTACATGAGTAAGCCACACACCATCCAAAGAATTTCACTTACAATGGTAGGTTTTGATTTTCATTTTTTAAAGGAGTTTTTTCAAGAACTAGCCTTTGTAATTTTTGTACATCTAGGAGAGTGTGTAGTATGAATGGTCCTTTCTTCTTTTCTTTGAAACTTACAGGAGTAAAAGCAGGTGCAGATGTGGTATGCAGACTTTAACTAAACCATGTGTCTTATCCTGATTAATAAAAGAATTCTATCTGTCAGTTTACCAAACTTCAGATTTTATTTGTGTGGCGCATAGCTTTTGAGCTGTTTTTCTATTTTGCTTACATGCGGAGTGAGCTAAACTTCACCTTCTTCTATGAGAGCTGCAGGATAATCTTTCAACCTCAACTTGTCCTTTGCTTATCGTAGTAAGAACTTGAAGTCAGTTTGTCCAACACAAAATGTGAAGAGCAGATAAACAAATAGTTATATAGGCTTTTATTCCCCACAGCTCATTGTTGTAGATGCAATTTTTATCAGGTAAGTATTCTGCTTCATGGTAGCTAATGAAAAGTCTGTATCCCATTGGATAGAGATGTAATCAGGAGCTCCATCAGGAGCTTATAACTACAACAAATCTTTAATATACCAAAGGTAAGTTTACAAACTTTGGAGGAAAGATTTCTGGAGCAAGAGAAAGATCTATATGTGTCTTGGAGATTGGATGCAGGATTATTTGAATCCTTAATTGCAGGCGCTATATTGCACGGCTTACTGCCTAGTGTAAGTCTATCATGGCTGAGACTAGCTTTGGCCTCATTTTACATCCTCATCATTCCAGGTCTTGCAGCCTTTTAACCACCTCCTCTTTATTTCTACCCTTTCCACTGTTTTCATTACAATAAATTTAAATAAAATAAAAATAAAATTAACAGGGCCATATTGGTAGCTATAGCATGTGTGTAGTGTTGCAATATGGCAATGAAACATTAATATTTAGCTACTGCTCAGGGAATTTCTTTTTCAGCAGAACCCCTTTGAGTACAAGCCTTTCCTTGGAGGCAGAGCCCAAGCACTGCTGAATCAATGCATCAGCTAATCTGCTCAGAGCTTCCAGCACATCCAGTGCAGGACACGTCTAGAGAGGCACATCAGCACTACCCTGTGAATGCTTAAAAATCTGGACACTGTAGGATTACAGGGAGAAGGGACAGAAGGAATAGCTTAGGTATGACTCAAACCAAGAAATCCGTAGTTACTAACTTCATTTTCAGACTGCATCCCGAGAACCCCTTCCTTACTAGATTTTGACAGCCTCTTTTTTGAACTAAATTTAACTTCTCTATAGTCAGGCCAAGGAACTCATCTTCAGTTTCACCTGAGGGTGAGGGGAGCAATTGAGCACACAGGTTCCCATTTAACATGCATTTGGTTAGTACTGGGTTAACACATCCCGTTATGGTGTTTGTAGTACTGGGCTGAATTAATAGTATTAACCTTCTGCATCTTTCTAAGCACTGGTTTGCCGTATGTTGAGAGGAAGATTTTGAATGGCTTACAAATATTTTGACTTCAGAACGAATATTTCAGGGAGCTGAGAATGTAGAGAGAACTGGATTTCCATTTTGAATGAAAGAAGAGATTTCTACCAATTATTTAATCAAGACCTAGATAAAAGATATATAGGTGGATAGATAAATATTATCCAGTAGTATGCTGGAAAGAATGGTGTACCTTTCTCCATCAAAACAGAAATTATTGCAATAGAAAAAACTTAGAATATTTATCTGCCCCCCCCCCCCCCCCCCCCCCCCCCCCCCCCCCCCCCTTTTTGGTAAACAGAATAAATGACCTGAATGGAAAAAAACCCCAAAACAAACACACAAGAAAAAAATTATCATAAAAATATTTTCAATAAAAATATCTTCACACAGAAGGCAGGAATGATCCCTAGTCTTTATCTAGCTCTAGTTTCATATTTAGAGGTCCCATTCTCTTCTGCTTAACACTTCCTGTAGCTCTTTTCAGTCCCATTCATCGTACTGTACTTATGCACAGTAATGGTCTCTCTTCCTCAGATGCCTGATTTATTTTTTATTTTTTTTTTATGTCCCTGTTCTCTTTGATACAATCACTTCCAAGGGCACAGGTCTTTTAACAATATACCTTTACAGCATGCATTTACTACTTTTCCAAGTGGAAGAGGTTGTCACTAACCAGGAACATAATGTAGTTTCTCAATTTTCAGTAGGTATCTTGGGAAATCTTTTTTTTTTTTTTTTCCACAGTAGATAATGTGTGTCTGTTTAAGCAACAGTCTTCACCAGTGAAGCCTGTGTTCCATCCAATAATTCACTTCAGTGAGAATTAGATGTTCTGAGTAGAATGCAGTAGCACATATCAGGCATATTAGTCTGCTACCACAGATACTAGAACAAGTAATAAAAACAGCAAGAGGGAATTAGGGCAGGATAAATCCTATAATTTTCAGAATTTTCTGTATATTTTGGATTGACCTACCAGTGACAAAATTGTTCTAGTAGAGAGCAATCTGCTGTGAAATTAGAAAGTTTTGTTTTCCTGAATGTGGCTATACCTTGTGAAAATGAACCATGTGAAATGAAGTTCGAGTGTCAGAACTTCTTAGACAACCTTGTTTTTAACATAAGGAGGGCCCACTCTTGTATCATGTTTAACAAGTGGGATTTTGGCTGGCCAACACCTGGCATGCATGTTCTCAGGGGTAAAGAAAAATCTTTCAGAAGGGGAAGGAAAAATGTCAGTGTTAACTCAGCTGGGAAGATGCAGGTTCATGGGGGCTTGTTATGGTCTCACCAGAGGCATCAGAAAACCATCGTGATTTGAATCGCAGATTCGCTGCAGTGAGTTTGAAAAAACCTTCATATTTCTCTAAAGAAATTTTCAAATGGAAAACTTTTTACTTTACTACCTTTACATATGTTGGAATAGTATTGTCCCCCTACTCCAAAATAGGTGGACTAGATGTTACCATGTGCTCAGGTGGCTGTTACTCTGACTAATTTCAGTGTAAAAGGAGAAAGACTATATTCCTCACAAATAATATGCCTTAATTTTTTTTCTAAAAGTTGTAGTCCCAGCTTTACCACCTGCTATCCTTAATCAGCTGTAATTACAATATATGCTGAGTGAATGCAAAAGAAGACAGTGTGTCCTACTTTAATGAATGGCCAGGTCAATTTCTAATTTTACGTTGCTTTCTTCAACCCTCTTTGAGGGACCAAATCCCCTTACTTTTGGATTATGAGTGCCCCTGTTTCATACCTCACTTTCAGTAGTTTTGCATCTGTATTAACAGAGAGTGAGAGTGGGACGAGTTTGAGTGTCCTTATATTATCCTGGGTTATAATTAATTCACTAATCTGCCAAATGAATATCTTTTTCATGCTGGTGGGTAGCTTTAGTTCAATACCTTTTATGGTTTAAAGTTTGCTTTGTCTTCTTTGTATTGGATGTGCATACTGGCAACTGCTCAAGCTGAGACAGATGAAGGAAATTTTAATTACCTTGAGGGAGTTAAGATTGCTTTTTCAAACGTAATAGACTATCACTTAAACTGGATTATTAGCCTTTCCATTTTATTTTTCAGAAAGATCAGCTGTGTTTTTTAGAGGATATTCAATTCTATATGACACCATTATGATCCAGACTTACATTCTGAAGTTTGCATTCTGTCTTTAAATTTTGGCAGCTGTTTTAGATTTTATTAAATCATTATTTTTTATTGCTTGATATTTTCTAACAGCTTTTGTCAAATACAGAAGGTAATGCCTTTCAGCTTTTTATTATTAACAGCTTTTTTTGCCTTTTTTTTTTTTCCCCCACATGCATGTTGTGCAATCTGGTATTTCTTCCAATGTTGGTGTTCAGGCTGACATCAGTGACAGCATAAATAAACACCAATTTTCTTCCCTCCCCACCCTCTCCACTCTTTTTTGCAGGGGGTGTGTGTGGAAGAAGAGCAGTTTTCCTGGCAGTATTATTGTATATGACAGCAGGAAAGACAAAGATAAAATAATACACACACACCAGTTATTTGAACAATACAAGCAGAGAAACAATGTGTTTCTTTTAGCCGCCAGGGAGCAATGAATTTGTGTGATTTGACTGCAGGTAATATTTCTGATGTAGTCTTGGCTTGAAAAAAAATTTCAACCTTGGTGTATACGCTCACAGTTTGAGGTTTTGTGTCTTTCCCATTCGAATCAGCATAACCTTTTCTTGAATCAAACAATGCTAACCGTAGACAGTTACAAACATGATTGGAATAAATTAGCTCACAAACATTTTATTCCCATCCCTTAATGGGGAATACTTCACAATGCGCTGTCAAATATGATGAGATTTCTCATTTTATGGCTCACTTTATCTACAGTCTAGTAATTGCACTTTCAATGGCACAGTATTTGTGTGGAGCAATGGTGACATTAGGTGCCCAGTTAGACTACAACGTGATTAATCCTCTGCATAAGTTGCTTAAGGGTCTTATAATTCACCTTCTCTTGTTTTACAATGGCAGGTATGAATTCAAGAAAGAATCTGAATATGCAATAAGTTCATCTACATCAAATATCGAGTTGCTTGAAATACTGAATATGTTTTCCAGAGACCTGACCGCATAAGAATAATCTGCAAATATTTTTCCACCTAGCAGTGCTGAGTACTACATATGATGGTATGGGAGTTTATACTGATTTTGGAAAAAATCTGGAAATGAACTGCATTAGGTGATATGCAAGCTCTTGATAAGCTTTTCTTGGAGAAGGGTTAATTGTAAAAAGCTTTATTGCCAAGCACTTGAGAGCTATTTAGTCTACCAAGAGTCACATGTGATAGTTATGAGTGGATTGTTATGTTAAACACTATTATATAGAGATTTTAAAGAAAGCCACATTTTAGCTGGGGAATCCAGTTCTGTTTAAGTGAAACAGAGAAAACAGTTCAACTCCTTTTACCTCTTGAATTAGCCTACGTAGTTTCTTGGAATTAGGAAGGAAAGATGTGCGTCACTTAGGCTCTCTCTGTGGACCTTGCATGCGGTAGTCTTCTAATGCTTAAGTCAAGTCCCTCAATGTTCCAGGTAAACCTAACATACTTGGAAAGGACCATACGCTTACAAAACATAGCTATGGGTGCTGCCTTTGTGAAATGCAATTATTGGATGAGGTTGTATATAATATCCTCTTGGTTAGCATATTTACTTAATATGTGGGAGACCACAGCTCAGTGCTTCATAGGCCTGAAGATACTAAAATCCCAATTTCTTTCTTACAAATGTAGAATCTTTGTCTCAGACTATATAATGGATGGAGAAGGGAAAACATTTCTTACTATGCCAGTGTGCAAAATATCTACTGGGCATGAAAAAACCCAAAGAACACAGCTTCAAAAACCAAGTTTAGAACACTGACTTGTGCTTCAGTTCAGCTTGAGGAGAAGAAAGGGCTTTGAGGACACTGTTTACCAATTTATTATTACAAAACTAGAAAGAGATTTTGATTTCTAGCTCTGAGATATCTCTTAAATGGTGTTTTACATTCCACCTGGGTTACCCTCCCTTTGTTAAAGTACCTTTGCATCCTTCAGTCTTTGCTTACTGAAACATATTCAAGATTGCGTGGTCAGCAGGCAGCAGCAAAGCTAGAATATATTTAACTCATTAAGACTCTTCTATCTGGCTTCACCATGCATCACCCCACCCCCCCAACACTGCTTGGGATGTATACATATTGTACTTTTATCACACCCCTCTTCAGCTCTACAGACTAGGTTGCTTTCTTTCTGCTTTCTTTGCTAACTGGGGACTTTGTCTTAAAGTCATGGTCTGGTCTGTATACTTGGATGCAAACATCAATAGCCTATTAATCCCAGGTGTAAATCAATTGAAATTAGTAGAGGTAGATTGGTTTAGGTTTAGCTCCTAATCCATGTTATTGGAATGAATTATTCTTTCTTTTACAACTGAGCAGCCCTGCTGATTTCTGTTAGGCAACTGAGGGCAGAATTTATTTCTGGAAATCTATTGGAGAGAAATGCAGCTGAGTGAGCCACCAACACCAGACTGCAAGTAGCGGACTGAACTTCCTTGTGGTGTGATATCTCTAAGAAGGTGGGGCAGCTTCTATATTGTTGTGTGGCTGATTGTTAGTTTAGTCTGGTCGTAGAGGACCCTCTTCTTCTTGCTGCTGAGTTCAGTTCTTGCAGTTGCAAAAGGCTTGTACCAGTCACCACCACTTCGACTGCCAGTTCGCAATCACTTGAGTTGCCCCTGTCTAACTGTTCAGCCCCATCCCTCCTACGCAGTCTAATTTCCAGTGTAGTCCCCAGCTTTATCTCCCCAGACAAATGCACTGAAGTCTTCTTGCCAACTCCACAGCCTAGCGCCTAAATGCCAGTCCAGCCATGTACCCTGTTTCTGCATCCACATGCAGCCTGCAGTGTTGGTTTCATGGGCTGAATGTTTTACCTGCCATTGGTGGAGAGTCTAAGTAGCAGGTGCTTTTCTCAGTTGTCTTTGAAGTGATGTTTTACTTTGGACATTTGATTAATATCAAATTAATTTACTTTAATAGCATGTGTGGGTGTGTTGCTGACCTGGGGCTGCTATTGTATTTGCCTTACTCTTTTAAATAGAAGTGTTTGGTTAGTGAATAGAAACTTATTGAAGCCTGTAGAAGACCATCAACTTTCTTGTAATTTATCACATGTCAGTGAGAGAGGTTAATTTTGATGGCAATTAATTTATGACAAATATAAACAATAACCAAACAGTATTTGTATATTGGTGTTAACTACCATGATTCAAAGGTAGCAATTAGCTTAACTGACAACTAATAGAAACAAATTGTAACAGCGAAAACATGAACAAAAATCATTCAACCCCTCCAGTTTATTTAATGTAGTAAAAATATACTGACTTAATTGATCTTTAGCTGCTGTAAGTAAAAACTAATGACATTGAGTGGAGTTTAACTATTGACTTCAGGGAATGATATTTTCCCATGTAATAAAATACAGTGAGATGCACATACATAAATACTTTATGTTCACCGTTAAAGGAATGATGCACATTTCACTGTGGCAGGATAAATACCTATAAGCAACTAATAGGGGGAAGTCTCCCTGTTTTTAAAAGCATAATCTCTGGCAGCAAATGCAATGGGGACTTATATTGGTAAATTAAATGGATATGGAAAGAACTTGATAGGGGATAGTTTATATCTTCTCTGTTAACTCATCCTTCAGGGGACACTCAAAATTTCTTTGGTATCACCAAATCAAAACTATAGTATCTGCATCTAGTCTGGGATTTGTTGATAATCTTTGTGTCATTATTGATAAGTTGACCTTTAAAGGGTCTTAAGGGACCACTATTAATGTGATTTTTTAAAAAGTTTTTAATTCTATGTAAGAAACACTAACTGTACCATGAAGACCATTTTAAATAACTTTTGAAAAAAATTTGTTTTGTTCTGTTTTCTGTTAATAGTTATATTTTTGACAGGGAAAAAAATTAAGATTACACAAACATAAGAGATTCAGACAGTCACAGACAACCTGGGCTGTGTTTCATCACACAACAGGAAGCTGAGTACCAAGGGAGGTGATTAGTTGCCATTAATTTCATGTGCATGTGTCATGAGAGGTATTGACATTTTCAGGAGTGTAAAGGAAGAACAAATTAATTTATTGAAAATTATGTGGCGCCTAGATAAATTCAGTAATTTTATTCACACTCGCAATTCAAGCACAAGTTGCTGTCAGAAAGAAAATGAGGAAAAAAATCCTCTCCATTCTTTCTGTGGCTTGTAACAAGCAAGTTAAAATTAAACCCAAACATATCATTAAACTAAAATCACTTTGTTTTTCATTAAACTAACAAGAAATGTAAGTATTTTAAGTATTAATCAGATTTGCAATTAAAATCAAATAAATGAACCAATGAACCAGCAATGATATTAGATTGAATCATCAGGTAGGCAATTTTACCCACTCGATATTGTGGCTAACCACACTACATTGTAATGGCAAGAAATCCTTCTCTAAACTGAAAGTTAACTTGTTTCCCTGTAGTCTTAACATACCAGAAGAGTATAGCCATAAATGGCAGTTAGTATATTTTTCTTTGGTGAATTAATTTAGTTGCTTTTTGAAACCTTTTATATTTATTTTTTCTCTGTAATACCCTGTGGCAATTAGTTTCATTGTTCAATTATGCATTGTGTGATGCTTTAATTGGTTCCCCCCCCCAGAACCAGGTGAGTACTTAACTGGTGAGAAGACTCATAGCTGCTTGGAGTCTCCTGGATATTAGCACACTATCATACTGAGTGACTACAGTTCCTGTTTACTCTTGAAAAGGTAGTATTTATTGGTTTTAATTGAGGTTGGTATAGCAGAATTGTGATGAGAATGATTACTCTTCCCTTTTCTTCAAGTCTCATCTCTCTATCATAATGCTTACCTCTTTCATATTGAAAGTAGTGCCAGCTTAGTTGACAATTTGGTTTCCCACTACATGTCTGCAAATGCTAATATTCATCTCTTAGGACACCAGGCCTGCTGAACCTCCTGTTGTTTTGTTAGGTTATTTGCCACAGATTAGTCAAGAATTTTAGGCATTGGGAGGCCTTTCGGCAGTCAAAATGTCTTTCATGTGATATGCCTAACTGACTGGTGTAAATCTCTAAGGGAATCTTCTATTGCAAAAGTGTTTGGAGTAACACTAACACAAAATACTTGTGGTTTGGGGTTTGGGTTTTTTTTTTTTAATCCAAAGACAAAAAACCCCACAGAATTAAAAACATCCTTGGTTGTTTTTCTTTGGTGTGGTTTCCTTTTGTGAGTATTTATATATTTATGTACCAAAACTGTCCTGCATAAAATGTATTTGGATGAGAGTAACTTGAAAGTTAGATTCAACTTTTTCTTTAAGCTGCTAATGTGGCATTTAGTCTTATTGAGATTGAAACATGAGTTAACAGGTTGTTGTCATTGTAAACCAGGAAGCATTGTGTGAAGTTAAGCGAAGCCATTAAATTTGGCAGATACAGCTCTTTCAAAGTTAGAAGCTTCAGTTTTTCTGGATGATGGTGACAATTCTTCTGTGCTCTAGTTAGTTTTATTGCTTCATAGCCAATGTCTCTCTTTTGGCTTTGATCTTATTCCTGGCAGAGCTACATGTAGGAAAAAGTGTCAGTCATAACTAGGATAGACTAAAACTGAGGGTATGAGACTAAATATAGGGGCACTGGTTTGAAGCTCTCCTGTGTTGCTCAGTCCATATAAGTGACTGAGAGTTTCAGTCCAGATTATTTTCCTTCCTGTTCTTCAGAAAATCATGGATCTACTTTGATATTGTAGAGAATCTGTGAATGAACATCTGATGGAAGACAAAGTTCATTGCTTTTGAGATTATTTTTTTCTCTCGGCATTTGGTAGTTTGTCTCCAAGTACAAGAATAGCCACGCTGTTGTCTACATTCTTCATCCAACTTCAGCCAAGGGTTATCATTCAGAAATAAATTACCTGTCTCTTCAAGAAGTCAGCTAAAAATTTAACTAAAACTGCTGCAATGCATTTCTTACAGTCCCTACACGTTCTTCAAAGGGTTAACATAAGCAAAGGATATTGTGTGTAAAGAGATAATTTACCTCATCTGCAAGTTCTCCTGAGCACGTCTCCATACATTCCCAAAAGGAAGTGCATGGATTTATATATTTGAATGGGCTTCCTCCTTAATTTGGGCTCTGCAAAAAGTTCTCATTCTTAGGCTCTTTTTGAAGAGCAATATAGGTCATATGCGTAGCTCTGATATAGACTTCAAGGCAAAATATAGGTGGTCAGAGGTAGATTAAACAGCTCAGAGTGGGTAGTCACCTTAAGATTCAGTGTATCATCAATTTCTAAAAATGCAAGCGAGTGTCCAATTAGCAGGCTCTTGCCTTTTATTCTAGGTAAATTCTTTCAAACCGTCTGGTTGGAACTGCTCCACTATATATAAATTATATATGTGTTGAAGTTATTACTCTTGTTTCTCACGTGTCTTTATAGTCAATCTCCTTCATTTGGGTCCAAGGAGCATTGAATTAAATTGTACAAAGTGAAAGAGCTCCAGCAGGAGATGTGGAGAGCAGCTATAGAAGCTGATGGGAAAACATTCACGCAGTTTAATGACAAAGCAGAGACTTGAGATTTTAGTAGAGAGAATAAGAAAAATATTTCTGTACAGGATTACTCCTGTAGAAAAGTACAGGCATTGGTCAAGTTTTCTCATTTGTCCATGTGATACCACAGGAACAGTAAAAATGTCGTCACCTAAGCTTAACTGAAATGGGAACAAATGGTCTGACTTCCATAACAGCTTAAAAAAAAGTCTCCTGTTTATAGTAATTTGTTGAATTTTTCAGAGAATGTCTTTTAGTCATTATTACTGTGTCATTGACTCCAACACACTTTGATGCCCGAGCTCTGTAAGTTCAGAATTGCAGAACATGGTACTATGCAGCAGTTCCTTTTTCAGGTAGTACTAAACTTTAGCTGTTCCATGGACACTTGCTAGTGTATGCAGGGCATTCCTAGTAAATTAGAAGTATTTAGTTTCCTCTGTGCTATCTTGTGATTTCACTGACCTGTGTCTCATGCAGTGATTGCATAAAATTGTATGTTAGTTGCATAATATGCATTCCCTTCCCCAGCTAAGATTCTTTCTCCACCTTTTCACTCACAGTGGTGTGTGCTCAAATCAGATCACATTTGAAGCCTGATCTCCTTTTGAGCAAGTCTCACTGTATATTGTCATGTTATAATTGTGTTAGAAATCAATGGAGGCATTTTTTTAAATTTAACAAGAACAGGATGAAATCTCAAGTTAGAATCAACTTATTTGAAACAGTTCTTTCTATTTCAGATTAAATCTTGATTGTTGTAGCTTTTGTGCTGCTATTAATAGCTGAAAACAAAGTTTGATTTTTGTCAGTTGTGTTAACGAGACCTTAAATACTCTCTAGTTTTGGCAAGGTTTGATCAGTGTTTTCCCTACAAATAAGCTGGAGGCTCACTCCTGGGCAAACTTCCCTGTTTTCCTTATTTCTGTTTCAGTGTACACCTTTTGAAAGCAAATTTCCATTTGATAAACCAAGCTGCTTAAAGCTTATCCACTTCTTTCTTAGGAAGTTGCCAATTTGCTTCTTATTTGAAAAGTCCTTTTTTAAAATTGGTTCTGCTTTTCTGGAATAAGATAGCAGATTTTCCACAGGAGTTTGTTTTTTAATCCCTTCCCTGTTTTCCAGCAAGCATATTTCAGCAGCTTTAATTTGCCAGTAACCCATTTCTGACTCAGCTCTGCTTTATTTGCTTAAATTTTCTTTTCTTTTGCTCTAGCATGAAGATGTACACTCTCTCTCCCTTTAATTATAATAATGTAGATAATTCTAAATCTGCCAACTCTTTTTGCTTTTCACTATCAAAAGAATTTCTGCAAGGAGGTTGATTTAAATACAGCTTTTTGTTGCAATTTAATTGTGACTTTGCATACAATGATTATTAAAAAAGTTCATCATCTTCTACTACATTCTGCCTTCTGCCACATCAGAGCTCTCTTGAGGGTGGTGTTACCTCTGTATCTCCATGGAGGTAGCAGGTGAGAATGAGTTTATTCCACTCATGTGCTGTGAGTCAGCTCAATCTGAGAGCCTGAAATTCATTTTAACATGGCACTAAGTCTGAACTAATAAGCCTTGCTGGGTGCAGGATATGTTAGTTTAGGCCCAACATCTTGCTAATATCACTAAGTAGTTTCTAGACTGCGTCATCTCAGTGCCCAGATGAAGAGAACGGCCATCCAAGCAGAGTGAGTGCAACTGCTTGCACCTGTCTTTGGAAACGCACTCTAATTCTTTCAGTGATAGTGCTGGTAGACTACAAACTCTTCCTTTCCAGCTTTTCCCAGAACAATCTGAGCAATTTCTAGGTTATTCTGTTGGAATCCAAATCTTTGAAATTGAGCCAGTCCTGGCTGGCTTGACAAACAAAATTTGCTCAGACCAGCATAATTTTAAAATTGGAACTTTATGTCAAACTTTATATCAAAACTCAAACACAAGACTTACTGCTTTGGATTCCTCTTCAGAATATGAGAAATGCTATGAATGTAGCACACCCCACTCTCACACCTGTCTCCTTTGAACCTCCTTGCTGGGCTGCTTCACAGAAGCAAGACCGAGCTGAATATGAGTGTGAGTGTTCTGGGTTTTAAATTCTAGAAGTACATTTAGGCAGCCCATAACAGTCTCTTACACTTGATTAGAGTATTGGGGAAGTGACCAGTTTTGTATTAAAAGCTATAATTTGTCATCTGTTTTCCTCAAGAATCAAAATAATGTTTTACATTTTAGCAGCACAATCACCATTTTACAAGTCATTCAGTACTTTTTTTTCCAGACTTTGGAAATCTGGCCCTTATTGGCTTTAGCTGGACTCTTGAATCTGTGGAAATATTCCTATTAATTTTAATTAGAATCAATCCCAATAGATTACTGAATTAACAAGTAACAAATTGGGAGAATGGGACAAAACTTTTTACCACCTCCTTGTAAGAAAGAAGTTTTCAGTCAGTAATAATAGTCACTTTGAGAGAGATGAATATCAGATATGAATATCACATCTGAGGTGTGAATGAGTATGCTATTGGGATCAGCCTTAAGATTTGTAATTTGTTAAGAATCTTGGGGCAAATGTTTTGAACATGTCAACTGGGTTGTCAAAGCATTACTCCAATCTATTTTCTATAACACCTGGAAGGAGAGACAATGAAAATTTTATAATCACAACATAGCAGGAGCTTAGCTCAAGTTCCTGTCAACCCTGCCCAATAAGCATGACTGCACATTCATGGTACTAGGCTGGAAGAAATCCACTGGGTGATGTTTACCTTCTAAAAATGTTTCCTGATGGTTCTCTACACTGATTGTGATAGTTACAGTCATCCATAAACATGGGATACCATTATAGCAAGCCTGTGATTTACCTTTTAAAAGCACATAATGAATCCAAATGTTGAGGAATCAATGTTTTTGTAGCATCCTGAGCTCTAAAAGTACCCTTCCCTGTGTACAGAACTTGTAGAGGAGGGTATTCTGTGGTTTGCTAAGCACTCACTAGGTTCCTTTAGAGAGGGTGGAAGCTGTCTTGCAGTGAAGGAGAGCATTCCCACAGGTATTAGAAATGTTTTAAGCTATGTATGCTGTCTCCACACCTGTGGCACATACGTTTTAATATCTTGCATACCCCTGAATGGGCGTGATTTAGCTACCTGATAGAAGAAAGGGTGGTTTTGTAACTGTGTTAGTGACAGGAGGTTGGAAGATTTGGGTGTTAATGCTGAGGACTTTCATAATACCTTTGTGATCCCTTTGGGCTGATTTTTGTGATTGTTCAATTTTCCTCATAAAAGTCAGAAATATATTTGTAGTTGATTCCAGGCTAAATTAATCCATGTCTATAAATTGCTTTGAGATCTTTTGACAGGAAGCATCCTAGAGCTACAATGCCCTTTTCTTGATAATTTAATTTTTATAGTTAATTTTCAGAAGCAAGATAAAACATTGCTTTTACAACATTTTTCTCTACAGTGCTAACAAGAATAGCTAAGGAGAAAAACCTCCATATTTAATTACTGTTTCAGGATTGCTCTGTTTTTAAAAGGAGCTTAGCAGCTGAAATTCATCAGTCTTTACAAGTGTCTTACAGCAATTCAGGTTCTGTGAGTGACATTTCTCTAAGGCAGGCTTTTCAGTGTGACTCTGCAGATTTCACAAAGTCTTTTGTTGTTCTAGTGTCAAGGTCATGCAGCCTTCCTAACTGACATGTAAAGAAATCCTGGCACATACAAAATCAACATAATAGTTGTCTTTGATGCCTTTAGGCAGTAGTAGTAGTTGGGTATAATTTTACATAGCTGACAATTGTTCCATTGTTAAGTATGGAAAGAAAACCTTTCTTCAGTGCTTTTTCCTTCTTCTTACGACTATTGTTTTAATCCTGTGTTATTGTAGATCGACCTTTTTTACTCTGTATAATTACTCTGTCACCTATTGATATTGAAAAGCAATCTGTATTAGTACTGAACGGTAGCTTCTACTTTGTCTTGCATGCTCAGGGAGAGCAAATAGTTTTGGACTGTATGTTCTTGATTTGCATCTTTTTATCTGAAACATAACCAATCAGAAGAAAAAAACCCCAACGCCTTTTAAGTTGCTGCTAGTGTTAATCCATTCATTTGCTGGCAAAGTTGATGAGTGAGTGGTCTTTTTAGAAGATGAGCATGCTACCTCCCCGGTGTAGACAGAGTGACCTGGTTATAACCTGTGTGATTTGAGTGACGGTTCAGCTTGCTGCTGTAGTTCTAGAGTTGGATCAATGCTGATAAAGGGTGGAATGAAGAAGGGTTATAGATGCAATAATGATCTCAATGAGGGCTTTCAGGGAGTAAAGAAAAGCACACTTTTACTTTCATCACTTCTCACATATTAAACTGATAGCTGAGCCACTTCTGCTTTAAACTGAGAATAAACAGTTTCTCTAAGTGCACTATGTACCTTTTCAGATTTACAGTCTTAGCCTTAGTTGCCTAAAGACCAACTCTTAAAAAAAGACTAATCCAGCAGTAATCCTCCAAAGTGTTAGCTTTGTAATGTCTCAGTGGGACACATCTTACGTACAATTAATACCCTAAAGTCAAGTCTATGTTTTACAAGATAAGAGCACTTGTGACAAGTACATGTGTGACTTGCTATCTAGAATGCTCAGGGGATGATACATTTGTGCCCTGAAATGTAGGTACGCTTATAATAAATTGTTATTGCCACATTCAGGAATCCTTACATGTACACTGATTTGAATGCAATTATTTATACAACACATGCAGCAGAGAAAAATAAGTGCTGCTTTTACAGATCTACTCCATGATTAACAGACTAGATGTAGTTAGGTAACATTTTAGGGGTTTTCTGTTGTATTCAAATTTGATAACAGCTCTTTCAAGGCTGTTATTTCTCTTTGTTGTCAAAATATTTCTATTAATGTGGTCAGAATGAGCTGCTGTGATAATACTTTTAGCAGAAAGCATATGGTGGTACCATAGTTGGTCTTAATTGTCTGCATTAGGTAATTTCCAGTGTGAAGCAAGAAAAACATCAATTGGCACAGACAATCTCTGAAAACAGATACATGCCATTTCAGTAATTGTTCCAATTTGCAGAGGTTTATAAGGATACATTTATTGTGTGACATTCACATCTATTTCATGTTTGCAGTTTAAAAATAAATAGAATCCAATACAGTATCCTATTATAAAGACCCTAATGGATTTAAATAAAAAGGCGAAAATAGTTTCCAGCGTAATTACATTGAGTGCCATGGTATTATACTGGAAATGCTCTGTAGAATTTGAAGCACACAGAAGAAAATATGCCAAAAGCATGATAATTATGCAATTAATTTCTTAAAATCTACATTATTGGTGCTGAGAAGAAAAAAATTATCTAACCCCTCTGGCACTGTGAGGCCCAGAAATAATGGCTAGTTAGGTTTTCTTTAATGCCAGTTGCATAAGAATTGGGGATTAAGGCACCGGTTTATTGTACTATCAGTATCACCAATGCTTTTTTCCCACTTTTTTCCTCACTAGAGATAGGAGAGTAGCAACTTCTTTGTGTGAATGACAATACATAGGACACTGTCTGTTCTATATGTTCCTGAGAAATGTAAACCACATGAGATTTGTATTTTTAAAGGTAGTAGGATATGGCATTTCATATATAAAGGAATGTCTTGAAGAAAACTCTAATTGAGACAAAAATGCAATGAAAAATAGTTTGCGTTCATGTAATTAAGGACCATTTATAACAAGTACTGACATGAGACTGAATATAGATTGCCTTGGCAGGCTTTTATCATTGCATGTCTTAGCTTCTGATAGCTATGTTTTGTACTTGTCTCTGTGATCAAAAAAACAAGCTATGGGAACCCCCTGAAATTCTGGCGTGTGGAGCCAAATGGCACATCAGCGTGAGAGAATGACTGGATCCAGCAGCTTCATGGACTAGCAATACAATTGTTCTTTTTGGGTCAGGCTCTCTCAGGTAAGAATAATGGAGACATGCTTTCCCTGGGATTGCACAAATATTGGCTGAGAGCAAGGATAACTTGCAAGAAAACTTGCATTATGTTCCAGGTGTGAGGAAAATTGGGCTGTGCTAATTATCTAATTGTCCATTTCTTTAAAACTGATCATGTCTGCCTGCGTCCCCTCCATGCTGTCGCACAGATTCCCCTTCTGCTTCTCTCGTCTCTGCTTCTGTCTGCATTTCTCCCCGCTCTGCGCTCTCTAGGTACTGCCAGAGAGAACACCATCTCAGGCCTAGCAAGTCATTATGGTGGACAGCGGACCTATGCTTTTCAGGCATACTAAGTACAAGATCTCATTCAGTCTTTCAGGTTCCAGCATGAGCATGTCTGGTAGGCTGGGAGGTCTCATTTTTTGAGAATGTAGATGTGATTTTTGATTTTTGAGAATGTGGATGTGTTGGTATAATAATTTGAGGGGCATCCAGTTACCAGCAAACTATTTTCCTTGTATTTCTAAAATATAATCCCAATGTAACAAAGGCTTTCTGAGTGTACTTTTTCTCTGCTTTCTCTAACAAGTAACTGATTACAGGTTTAAAATGAATGAAAAAAAAAAAATTAGCATACTAAGCCCTAAACTGAAACTTTAAATCTCCTTTAGTGTGTTAAGGTTGTCTCTGTTCTATAGCTCAACAGAATTTGGAAGCATTGGTTAAAACAGTACAAAACACATAAAAGTTAGTTATAAAAAGAATTAACAATTTAATTTAATTGGTTTCACCTTTGCATTTAGAAAAGCAATAGA
The DNA here is from genome assembly GCF_011004875.1 of Balearica regulorum gibbericeps. Taxonomy (NCBI): domain Eukaryota; kingdom Metazoa; phylum Chordata; class Aves; order Gruiformes; family Gruidae; genus Balearica; species Balearica regulorum. The sequence continues at coordinate 48,940,594 of NC_046187.1, read as the reverse complement.
GTAAAATTGTCACCTGTAATTACTGAAATTTAATTTTGTTTACTAGTTAGATCATTTTCAGCTTGTACTATGTGTCAGAAAGGAGAAAAATGGAAGAAGGTAAGCAGCATTTTAAAAATAAAATTTTATTTGAATGTCTATTTAAACAACATTGTGACTATTAGAATGCCTTCAGGATATATAATGGACTTTATGAGACATTGCAGTGTTTAGTTTTAATATTGGATTTATAGGCCATAGAAGAAAGAGAACAGTGGTTCATCGTTAAGAATGAAAAATAACATTTGTTTCACATTTCCTCCACCATTTCCTACCTTAAAAAAATTCAATAACAGACCTTGTTAGCAAAAACTATGACAAAACAGATAAAACAGAATCAGAAATTCAGTGTGCTAATATCATAATCTTAAAAATGAGCTAACCTTGATTTCTTGAATTTTCAAACTTTCTAATGCAGTGCAGTTTGGTCATCATCCAGGTTTGAGCTTTCCATATGTACAGTCTTATGACCTGAAAAGCTTAATTAGAATATCCTCTACCAGAAGAAAAGTAAAATCTCGGGAACCTGAACTTTGCCACACGTCTCCTGCTTGAATCTGGATTTAATTGCAATTCAAAGAAGTTCTGATGCTAAATACTAACAGGTGTTTATTACTAAACAACAGGCAATTAAATGTTGGACAGCATCACTTTTTGGTCCCAAAGTAAGCAATAGTCGCCAAGACTGAATTAGTGAAGTTATCATGCTTCAGCAGAGCAAGAGGAAGTTCTTTTGAATTTCCTGTCTGCAACTGTTTACCTCTCACACAAAGAGAGTATTGGGTACACTTTAACTTTTGCAAGTACTATCATCATTCATTAGCCGTAATGGATTCAGTCATCAAGCAATATAACCCAAACATACTTCTCATGAGGTTGTGAAATTTTGAAGGAGAGAATATATTGTGCTATTTAGAACATTCTGCCTTCCTGAAACTTCAGACCTATTCATTTCAAAAGCAATGAAAATGATGTCTCTGCTTTTCTCCCATCTGTTCCACCCAATAGATTTTTGAGTGCTGAATGCCATGAAGCCTGGGTAATTACCTGAAAGTCCTCAGCTACCAATTAGTTGTTACTATTTGTATTTTCTGTGGTATTTTAAAGATTCCTGTTTTCCGATGGGTGTGATGCCATGCTCACTGAGATATTTGGGGATAAACTGGTATGTGCTAGGTACTGTTTAATAATGAATGAATATGATAGTTTCACACACAAGTCTCTCATGTCTTACCATTAAGAACAGGATTTGATTTGTAGATTTTTATGTTCATTCTAATGCAGATTTTCTGTTTTCAGGAATGCTTTTCTCACTTATTGGTGAGAGGGGTAGCAAGGAAAGAACGAGTATCTTGGGTAAAAAGATTGGATATAGTTTTGATTCTGATTTAGAATATAAATTTTACAGAGTCAAGATCCTGGACATTTGTTTGTGCCATGGGACAAGTCTTAAATGAGGCAAAATTATTAACCACTGTTGAATTTGCTGTGCTTTTGAAGTAAACTTTTGAAAAGTGTCTGAAGTACAGATCCTTTTAAATTGCAACACATTGTACTGGTAACCACCTGAAGCCTGGAAGAGATTAAGCAGAGACAGGGCACGCTTGTAAGACATCGTGTTCCTGTTCTGTACCAAACATGGTTCATGGTTGCACAGTGCATAGTCCAAATGTAGTCTTAGCCTAGAGATTCATGTTAATGGCAATTTAAATAGCAAAACATTAAAACTCATCCCAAGCTCTTCATTATCACCTGGCCTAGTATTTAACTAACAGGTTTTCTCTACCACACCTCCTGTTTCTTCTGTCTCAACTGCATCTTTATACTCTAGCTGGTGTTAATAAGCTATAATGCTAACATGAAGGAAGAATAGCTAACATGGATGACTGGCATGCCAGAGAAGCTATATGGTTCTTTGTGAAGCCTTATAAATTCAGTGACTCCTAATGTCCTGATCCAGGTTTTGAAATGCGTATATGCATCTAAAAATTACATGTTACACTAGAGTTCCTTCCAGTCTGGTGTTTAGGTTCCCTTTTACTTCTCTTGCTGCTGTGCTCTGTCAGTGTAAATCTCTGGTGCTTGTATCTTCTATTCGCTAGATTTCTTGGGGTATCAAGAAGAAGCAACCATTTTTAAAGGGTAGACGTTTAAAGGATTTACATGCTTTGTCTTATACATGCTCCTATTTAAATATTTTGGCTAAAGCTTTTATCGTTCTTTGTTAGTGTTTAAAATAATAAAAAAATCTGTTGCATGGAAATGAAAGTTTCATTGCAGTACTTTCTCAAACTGGAGGCATGCCAATTCTTTATGCCTGTATCCTTGCTTTTGAAATATAAGTACGTTTCCATCTTTTTCCCTTCTCCGAATAAATTACACTGACTATGGTGTTGTTTGTTAATCAGTTTTAAATTGGACTGGCACCGTGTCCTATGAAACCCTGGCTGCAGATTCTTGCACTGATACACTGGCAACAAGAAAGCTGACAGCTGGCCTTTTTTCAGGAAAATATATTCACATTTTCTGATCACGTGCTCCTATGGCTGTCTTTCTACATGTAAACAAAGGAACAGACTCGAGTCTCAGCTACACGGTTATAAATATGAGAATATCAGTGGGCGTCAAAGGAATTCTTTTGAACTCAGAAGTGTAAATCAGTGCACGTTCTCATCATACAGATAGTTTTAACATAAGGGCAACAGTCAGGAAAAATTGCTTTTTGCAGAATAATCCTGCAATGGTTTTATATTAATTCAAACATAAATGAATGCTTTATCAGATATTTCTTGGTTGGAACTGGGATTGAATATCTGATGCAGATTTTCAAGTTTAGTAACAATTCCAATATTGATTTAGGGGAACAAAGGTTTACGTATACCCATTTATACATTCATTCATGCTGTTATCTTTGGATGAACATATAATATTCAGTTGGCTGGCATATGATAACATGGTGCAAAGTAATTTTAAAAAGTGGCTGTATGATTCTTCAGTATTTTAGTGTTTATTTAATTTTCAGGGAATGGCAGAAATGCAACTTGTAAGGGAAACTTGGAACAGGCAGAGTTCATTAAATGGGGCACTGACAGTGAAACGAACCGCTCTTTGCTTCATATGGATTTAATCCATGCTTACAAGAGAGTTCTTATTTTATATTTACATTCCAGAACCCTACAAGAAAAATGTTGGTTGTCGAATGAATAAAGAATATGCATGCAGAATTTGCATATGATATCAAACCCCAGATCATATGATATATGTAATAAATTAACAGTGCAAAACAGTTATGAGAGTGCAACCCTCAAAGGAGGTTTTGGGGCATATCGTTTTTTAGAGCCCTATCTAGGTGCCTAAATAAATTCTTGAATTTTCAGAGCTTCTGAGCAGACCTAGTTTGCTCTGAAGTCATGGGAAACTGCAGAATGGTTGTAGCACACAGAAATTGATAATCTGAGAACAAAACTGACTTTATTTCCTGACTTAATTCAATAATTCAGCCCCAGAACTATCCTTTTATTTGTACTATCACACAATCAGAACAAAACGTATTAGATGGAAATACTGGACCTGAATAAATTAAAAATGAAAGGTGTTTCACAATTCTATTTGTCACATGGCATGCTGTATGTTTTTGTATGTTGCTGTAATTTGCTTGCTTATAAGGCTGGTCTGTGACAGCCTTCCTCATATGAGTGTCACTTTTTTCCTGTAAGAAGTCCCATTGATTTATAAAGAAAGGGTGGGCGTTGTGGGTTTTACCAGTTTAAAATAAGCAGTATCATAGAATACAGACGTTAGAGCAGATAGAGGTGAGAGATTTACAGCTAATTCCTCAATCTACTAAATGTGGTATAGAATACTATCAGTATTTATGGAGAGTAGCTGTACGTGGCTTTTTTATGAAAATAATTCCATCATTTTTGTGGAAGATATCTCAGTGGTAATCTTATAGGCAGAAATAGATTGCAGTCTGTTGAAATATGGAAATGAGCAAGACGCATCAAAGTAATTTTTATAAACGGAGACTTAGAGCGAGGGTGAAAGGGCATTGATGATAACCAAATGCTGTTGCGAAATCTGTCTTAGTGAGTGGAATAGTGACCCAGGACTGGCATTAGCAAATGTTACTGTTCAAGAGTGTCTTCGTGAATTGGGACCAAACAAGCACTGCCGTTTTGTTATCTTTGTGGATTCTATCATCTATGGCACTTGGTAATTTAGGGTTAGATGAAGTTTGCGCTTTAAATCAGGGATTCAATCTCCTGCCTAATATAGAGCAGAAATTTACATTGATAGCAATAGCAAAGATAAATAAGCTTTTTCTCCATGTGGGTTACAAAACAACTGCATGAAAGAAATTGTATTAAGACTGTGAAGTCCACATCTGAAAAGTGAGGAAATGCCAAAGTAAAGACTGCAGGTGCACATATGTGCATAATCTCTTCCTTAGATCATGCTGCCCACTTACTAGCCAGAATGCACATTGTGCATAAACATATAGTACTAGGTCCAGCTGTCCTAAATTCTCAACCTACATTGAGGTTTAGGCACTTGAATACTGCTAAATCCTAAAGAGCAATCAAGCTGTCTCTATGCTAGCACTACTTAATCCAAGTGTGTCAGATTTGTCCTGAAAACTGTTGCTTAAGCAACTAAAATGCCCAGAAGTCCGTTGTTGGGGAAGAAATGTGCCTATTCTATGCTAAAGTTCCATTGCTATCTAAGTTTATGGGGAGAGTTCCCTAAATTCAGGTAATGGAGTGATTTTGAATGGAAGTTAAGCCTAGAAAAGGCATATTTGCAGCTTGAGGAAGTTGGGACCTACATCTGTCACTGAAATGTGGTAATTCTAGAAGGTAACTTTGCAATGAAAAAAGCAGAAGAAATATTGTGGTAAAATATGATATAAAAATGCTGGGAAGTCAGCATTTGTTAGGGATGACCAGATGGATGATTTACAACTTGGACTACAATTTAAACAGTCCTCAACAAGCTATCTATCATGCATATCTATTTTGAAATTGGAGTTTAAAAATCTATGCTGATTACATAGCTGCATACATTTCAGGTAAAGTATTTTTTCTGTTTAAAACATAAGTAAACCAGGTTGAAGCTGGTAACTGAAACTAATCACATCTTTGCTTATTACATGATTTATATACCAGTTCATGTTATTTAGACTGAAATGGACTGTGAAATAATATCCAGTGAGTTTCAAGCAGATCTACACGCAAAAAAATATTGCAGGCTTGAGGATCATGTGTATCAAAGTATACTTCTCCATGATGTCTCAAACTGGACATCCAGAGGTTTGAGTTCTACTTATCGAAATCTCGATTATTCTTTTTCTTACCCTTTCATTTCATTTTATTAATAATCCTAAAATAAGCATTGCTAAAATAGAAGCTTGGGGTTTGTCTCTGATTGCGTCATATCTATTTGTTCTTACCAGTGAATAATTTTTATTATCCTGTCTGTTGTTTTCATACTCTTCCAAGTTCATGCCTTGCTGGTATGACTTTCTGTTAATTTTCTGCCCTGCTTCTCATATCCTGGAAAAGTAAGTTGCACCGCTTTTCCCCTTAGCTAACTTAACCTTCCATTTCACATCTCTGATAGATTTTAATTTCTTTTGGTGATATTTGAGTTCATTCTACAAAGCTCCTTACAAGGGATATTAATTGCAATAAAAAAATCCCAGTATACCAGTTTGACATAATAATCTATAATGCTTGAATGGATTTATAAAGAATACTGAAAATATGAATGCCAGCATGACCTACATGTGAGACAAAAGCTATTCCCTTAGGGAATGGAGATAATTTGCTTTTGTCTCATACATTATGCATCTCCTCTTTTACACCCCGTTTCCATGAAAAATATTTTTTGTTATGTATCAAAGAGTTGTGAAAGTTGTGAGTGGAGCATTAGGTTCAGTTTGTTGGGATGTTAACGTTCTGCTATGATTTCTGCAGTCTCGGTTCTTTGTTTCCTATTACCTTTTATTCCTAATTTCTTTTTTTTTTGTCTTTGATGCTTTTCTCCAAGTAGTTTTCTGTTTCCTCCTTTCTTCTTTGAAGAGTGAATGCTGCTGATTCCTTTTTTGTTGGGGAAGATGCACATAAATGGAAAACTGTTTTGTATAAACAAAAAATACACTGTACATGCTTCATTGGTGCAACCATGCTAGTGATTACTAATTAGCCACATTATGTTAAAAATGCAAACATTATTTAGTTCTCACCAACGTCTCCAAAACTGATGGATTCCTTGACAGACAGAGAACAGGATTGCCCGCTTATAAAGTACTGCGTTGTCTCTTCCGACACTCGGCAGGATTTATTTCCCTTGTAGTTAAGGGAATAGTTCAAGGTACAATGGATATTCAACCCTCTAAGCAAGAAATCATCTCTGCCACAACACTTAAAGAAATCGTCCCTTTATGACAGCCGAGTTGATAGGGATGGATTTTTCAGCTACTTTTATACCGAGGATAAAAAGATACAGATTAGCACTGCGCTAATTTGTTAGTGTCCTCTAATTTATTGCATGTTGCTTTCCTTTTTCAGATTGTACAATAAAAGAAATTGAGGCAGGGTCTTTGAAGGTCATAAATCTCTAATTCTGTGTCCCCTGGTCTTCTGAATAGATGTGTATTATATGGGTTAAATAATAGAGAACTAGACAGTTTTCTAGATAGGAACATGCCACTGCCCTCTATAATGGAAGCATGAGATAGCAGATCTCTTGTTTGTCTTTCTGAAGGTACCTATTGATTTAATAGATAATTTTCCTGAGGTGTCTCCAAGTTAAGTTTTTTGATTTAAAACCTCACCTATATTGCACCACCTGGGATACGAGTATGAAAAATAATGCATGAAAAAAAATAATTATGTAACAATTTAATAAGCTCTGCACACAAATGATGTTCAGGTGAGCTGACTCCTCCTGAATGTCTATCCAGTTTACTAATTGCTATGTTACATATTTTGTGGACAGTAATGTTTTGGACAATTGTGTTTATAGTGTATTTGTTCTTAGGTTATTTATCATTTATCATTTTACAGACAGGATACCAGTATAACTGGTGTATGTAACTGTGGACTGAAAGACATTGAGGATTTCATGGTATTTCTAGTATTATTTGACAATATTCATCTGGATCTCTTATTTGAATAGTTACATTTTTATATTAATAGGCAAGTATTTTTTTGTCAACTGTCAGCAAAAGGAGGCATTCATGTCACTTTACCTTGTACAACAATATTTATAGCATTTAGTTTACCACAGAGGTATTGAGTTTGATCATTATTCAAATCACAGTATGACATGTTTTATAGCAAAGGACCCAAATGTGTTGTTATTGCAGTGCCATTGGCTAACATGAATGCTTTAAAATATATCACTTGTGTATGAACCAAAACATGAGAGAAAACACTGGATCATCAGCTTGCTGTGTGAAAATACAGAAGCAGCAACCTGACAGTGTGAGGAAAGAGTGAAATCAGCAGAGAGTGGCCTGTAAGGTTGTCAGACTCTGAATAATGTTTGGACAAGTGTGAAGCAGAAATATTGTTAGATGGTGCATGTGATGTACGGGAGCCTTAAGCCACTTACGGCATAGAAGTACTGGTTTTCTATCAGATGAGTTACTGTGTGCATCTAAGCCCTGAATATCATTCATCTGCACCGCACTGTCTTAAATGTGATGTGCTGTATTTCCTGCCTCAGAAATTCTGATGAATATTTTATTTAGAGGGGTCTTTTTGGTAGCTGAAGTTCAGGTTGGGCTTTTTTTTTTTCTTTTTTTTTTTTTTCCTTTTAAGCATTACCTATTCTGGCTAACTTTATGATTGGAATTATATGAGAAAAGCTAATGGGGGAATAGCAGCCATTTTTCTGCTTGTGAGAACAACTGCAGTACTTACAGTGGCTAAACACATTATATTAGAGACATTTTTTTCTTTAAAGGCCAATCCTGATTGGCAGTGCTAGCCTCTAACAAGGTGTTAAATGCTACAGATTCCTGTTAACTTCAGTGGGAATAGTATTTAAGCCTTTAAATTGCACTGGAGCACTGGATGCAGAAAATCTATGGTGTTTATGATCAGGAAGGCATATCACTGCTTTGTCCTTTTTACTGTTGAAGATGTGAAATTCTTATTGAAGGATTTATTCTGTTCCCAAAGGTGTAATTCTAGTGTTGTGGTGTTTTTTTTAACTTGTTCAAGGTTCTTGTTACTGCATAATCAGTCATTTTAACTGTGTGTTTCTGATGTATTTGTCTCTTTAGCTGTTGCGTATATCTCTTCCCCTGTGATTTTTCACACTTCTCCATATTCTTGAACATCTTCTTTCCTTTTATGCCTAGCTCACTCTCACTCTTATTAAAACTTCTTGTCTTTGTCAATGTTACAAGTAATCTATAATCTAGCTCTCTCTTCTTGCTCTTGGAAATTAAAACACAAAGGAAAAACAGACCCCATAAAAAAAAAAAGGACACAAACCAAATGATATAATATGATATGATATACTCACTTGACAAGCAATCACCTCTGAAGAAGAATATTCCCTCTATTTTTATCTCGTGTCCTTTCTTATTCCCCACCATGCTTGTGTGATTATTTATGGTTATTATGATTTTCAAGTCCTTCAGCTCCTGTCTACATGAAAATAGGAGAGATTTTCGAAGGCACAAATGGTGGATACACACCCAGTACTTACAGAAAAGATTGATTTCTGCTCCTTATGGCTACACAAACAGGATGAGCATGTGCAACTTTCTCATTGTCAGGAGGGATTTTGCTGGTTTGAGACACTTAACTTCAAGAAGATCCCAATAGGAGAGGATGACCCCCTGTGTCTGTGATCAGTATCCTTTGTTAAAGGCAGCTTGTTACTATAGTTTGCCTATAAATATATGCTGGTTTGTTTATGTAGGTGTCATGGTTTAACCCCAGCCAGCAACTAAGCCCCATCCAGTCACTTGCTTACTCTTCCCATAGCAGGATGGGGGAGAGAATCAGAAGGGTAAAAGTAAAAAAAAAACTCGTGGGTTGAGTTAAAGACAGTTTAATAGGTAAAGCAAAAGCCATGCACACAATCAAAACAAAATAAGGCATTAATTCACCACTTCCCATCCACAGGCAGGTGTTCAGAGTCATCCTCAGGGTGCAGGGCTCCATCACACATAATGGTTACTTGGCAAGACTCTGAATGTCTACCTTTTCCTTCTTCCCCTAGCTTTGCTGAGCATGACATATGGTATGGACGAAATATCACTTTGGTCAGTTGGGGTCAGCTGTCCCGGCCGTGTCCCCTCCCAACTTCTTATGCACCCAGCCTTCTTGCTGGTGGGGTGGTGTGAGAAGCAGAAAAGGCCTTGGCACTGTGTAAGCACTGCGCAGTAATAATGAAAATATCCCTGTATTACGGATGCTGTTTTCAGCACAAATCCAAAACACATCCCCATACTAGCTACTATGAAGAAAATTAACTCTATCCAAGCCAAAACCAGCACAGTAGACCCTACTCACAACAGTAGTGTGAAAGCAGGAACACAATGTCTACCTATACAACTCTGTTTTTATGAGATTACTACTGTATCTCAGTTTTATTTTTAAGCCATATCTGTCCTATCTTCTTTTTTTCCATGCTGTGCACAAGTCTTATGATTTCCCTGGTAAAGTGCCTCATTCTAGTAAATCTAGCTCTGAACATAAACTCTAATTTGTTGTTGATGATGGCTAATGGAGTTACCTTAGATGTTGTGAAGCATTGCCAGATGTGGAAGTTACAATCCTAGGGTTTATTTTGTTCAGCTCAGCTTCACTAGCCAAGTAGCACTCAGTGCAGGAGATAGGAACAGTGTTGGAGAGATGGAAGGTGACTTTCAAGTTACAATTTTGTTGTCCTGGCCTTCAGTCAGTTAGGGCCAATTTGGTCCCCAGAATTATATGAAACAGTTTCCAATCCACTTCTGCTCATCCTGTGGTCACAGGATACCTTCTTGGAAAGCCATGAAACTTGCCTCATCAGTACCTTCTTTTCTCCAGTCCTGTTAAATGCAACTGGAAAGAACTCCTGCTAATTTTCAAACTCTAAACCAGGAGGTTTGTTTATATGAGAAACTGGACAAATGGGAAGAAATGCGGTGGACAGTCACAGAACTGAATAACTGCCAATGCATTCCATTTAGAGGCATCCATTTCCAGAATGACTGTAGTCATAAAAGTCATACAACAGTAGGCACTGTTAGTAAGTAGGTGGAGTGGAGCTACAAGTTCAGAAATGATTATTCTGAGGAGCAGCATTACAGCCCTATGACTAAATGTGCTTGAAGGTGGGCACTATGCATATGTGTAAAGAAATGTCAGAGAGGAATAAACTATGTGTTTGTGGTGGGTTGACCCTGGCTGAAGGCCACGTGCCCACCAGAGCTGCTCTATCACTCCCCTTCCTTACCTTTTCTCCCCTGTCTAGTTGTAATGAAAGGCTTGTGGATCGAGATAAGGACAGGGAGAGATCACTCACTAATTATCATCACGAGCAAAACAGACTGAACTTAGAAAGGAAATTAATCTAATTTGTTACTAAGCAAAACAGAGTAGAGGAATGAGAAATAAAATCAAATCTTAAAACACCTCCCCCCACCCCTCCCATCTGCCCGGGCTCAACTTCACTCCCGGCTTCAACCTCCGCCCCCCCCAGCGGCACAGGGGGACGGGGAGTGGGGGTTACAGCCAGTTCATCACATGTTGTTTCTGCCACTTCTTCATCCTCGGGGGGGGGATCCTCTCATTGTTCCCCTGCTCCAGCATGGAGTCCCTCTCATGGGAGACAGTCCTTCACGAACTGCTCCATCGGGTGCAGACCTTCAGGAGCAAACTGCTCCAGCGTGGGGTCTCCCACGGGGTCACAAGTCCTGCCAGCAAACCTGCTCTGGCGTGGGCTCCTCTCTCCATGGGGCCACAGGTCCTGCCAGGAGCTTGCTCCAGTGCAGGCTTCCCACAGGGCTACAGCCTCCTTCAGGTGTCTCCACCTGCTCCAGCCTGCGGTCCTCCACAGGCTGCAGGTGGAATCTCGACACCCCCTCATCCTTCCTCCATGGGCTGCAGGGGGACAGCCTGCTTCACCATGGTCTTCACCACAGGCTGCAGGGGGATCTCTGCTCTGGCGCCTGGAGCACCTCCTGCCCCTCCTTCTGCACTGACCTTGGTGTCTGCAGAGTTTCTTACATCTTCTCACTCCTCTCTCCAGTTGCAAAAGCTTCCTCTATAACTGTTTTTCTTAAATATGTTCTCACAGAGGTGCTGATTGGCTTGGCCTTGGCCAGCGGCAGGCCTGTCTTGTAGCCGGCTGGCATTGGCTCTGTCAGACACAGGGGAAGCTTCTAGCAGCTTCTCAGAGAAGCCACTCCTGTACCCCCCCACTACCAAAACCTTGCTACACAAACCCAATACAGTGATATCTGGCAGGAAAGGCTAAGGAGGGCTGGAAATTATGTGCAGTGTTTGCAATTTTGTTTCGGACTGTATTGACACTAATCAGAAATCATTTATACTAATGCCTTTATGCTGTTACCATCATAGTTAAAGTGAGAACGCTATTTTTAACATGATAACACCTGACGGCTCAGTTATTAGCAGCACTTACCATCTGATTAGGTCGTTATAATCCATAGCCAAAATTGAGTCATTAAATTTTTGATAAAAGTTCTTAGCTATACTGGTGATCATTGTTTTGGAGCCTGTTATTGCTGGTGTTACCTTTGTTATGCGAGCTGCAGTGGTGCTGTAATTTGTATTAGTATAAATCCAGCAAAGCAAACCTGTGTGTGTCATTTTTGTGTTTGTTCACAGTGATCTATTACTGAAAAAGGGAATAATTGTGTTTTTATCTGTGTCCAATACTTTCTATGAAGCAGAGAGAGCACAGTTATAGATTATTGTGAACTTTTATCCAACTGTCACTAAATGAAGAATGGAAGAAACCTTTCCTCTGTAAAATACCTTGTAATATCCTAACGTGAGTTGCAAAATAATAGCAAAATATCTGTTCTGGAAAGCTCAAAATCTGTTGTATGTGAACATACAACCCTGAAAATTGGACTGGTTTTACCAATGTATTTTAAATGCAATGAAACTTTGGCCTATTTTTATTTATTTTCTATCTATATAACTTTGAAGACATCCTTAATGTGCTGTTGGAATGGTATGGATTATAGGAGAGAAGAAATCATAAATATCCATACTGCAGAATCTGCTTTGATAGTTTTTGTACCTGATATGATCGCTGCATTTCTAGAGCAGGGGATTGCTGCTCTGTTGATGTCCCTTGTTCACTAAAGGGCATTTAGTTTGTAGTGGTGGGTAGTAACTCAGTGAATTGTCTCATTGACTACGACAACTTTACACCTTTGAGTAAAATGGTTCACCAGCAGGACTAAGACAGTCACAGTCCTGTGAAGTTTGAAAAGGCTTGATCAGGGCAAGAACATGCCCATTACAAAACACTCATTTTAGCTCATGCTTATATCCCCTTAAGGAACATTATCTACTATGTGTAGATGTCATTTTATCTTCCTAGCTTTAACAACCTTTGGTGTCTGGCCTTAGACTGCAAGAAGATTGTTACAATTGTATGTGGGAAGAAGCTAAGGATATTGGAACAAACCATCTAATGTCCATTTTAAAGAATCCACCTTACTTGGACTGTATTCAATATTACGAAGTCCTTCCTACTTGCCATGTGACACATGTCATGAGCTGATTATATGTCACATTCAGTCAACTAATTAGGTGTGTTTCCTTCTACTCCTCAGGTAGCCTGAGGTAGCTGTAAGCCAGCTCCTAGTAATTGGTGAAGATGGTGCTGACAGCATAAAATGTTTAGAAAAAGAGAGGAGTTCACACAGGTAGCAAAGCCCCAAAAATTGAGATTTTGAACAGTGTCAATTTGATTTAGACAAAGAGCTCCACATTTGTTTAAAGTACTTTTTCACACTAATTGGATACTCTTCAAAGGCTTAATTACCATTTTGAAATTACTCTTATATCCTGGATAGATACTGAAACGCTAATATCTTCACAACTATATGTGGATGGGGGCAGTGTTTTCTAATATTGCAAATATAAAATATAGGACAGTACTTGTCACAAATATAAAAAAAGTCAGAAGGAAAAGCAACTCAGCACGATTTTATTACTGTCATTTCTGGTAATCTCCAGTCTGAAAGCATCTTGCAATACTTTGACAGCACTATTTGCCCACATGTCTGAGTCTCTAGAGAGGACATGAGAAAGAGGCAAAGATCAGGGGAGGTGACTGCTCTTTCACAGTTTCAATCACTGAAGAATGAACCGAAATCAGGAATAATAGTAAAAAAGCTCTGTGCATATGTGTGTGTTTTTGCTGAGAGGAGGAACAGCATCATAAACTGTTGACTGCGAATCCAAAATATTTGAGGATCATTTTGCCTATGTGCTAAGCATCTGCAGCAAGGGTAGGTATCTCTGTGTACGAAGGAATAACTTTCACCTGAGCTGAAAGATTCATTTCTCTTAGTCATGACTGGTAGCTCAGGGCTGGGCGTAGCTGGACAAGAGGACCATGCAGCTGTAGTATTGCCCTAAGAGAGGAAAGTGGAGGAAATTATAACCATTTGAGGCCCTCTGTTCTTTCCTGATAAATCTGGTGACAGGTTCCTCCACATCTGATATGTAGTTTTGCACCTATTATAAGATGAGAGGGCAAAACAGTGAATAATTATAGGTAGTGTAGATGAGGTATTTGTGCATAACTTTATGTGCTTCTCTGCTTTTGGATCTTAGCACACAGAGTATGTAGGTTTTAACAGGCACTTTATCTGAAATGATCCCCAAATGACGATGCCTGTAGTCAGTCAGAAATGCGTAGTCTACAGATTACCTGGTGACACTTTTCACAGAATTCGGATCTCTTTCTTTTAAGTTGCCATTAGAATGATTTTTCACCCAAATTTTGGGCTAATCCCATTCTTTGGCTTTTGGATATAGTCTGATTTTTCTGCTAATATGTCTTCATTAAGCTTTACATTTTGAAAACAGTTGCGCTTCATGAAACAGTTGGTAGATTGCCCTGTAGTTGTACTGAAACTACACTATAGTTAGACAGTGATTTTTGAATCCTGCAGCCGTTCATTCATTTTATTGACAGGTTTACCATGAGACTGAATGTGGACAGCTTTATGTGTGTTTGTAGGAATGACTCTCTAATTGCCATTGCAAAATGAGGTTTCAAAATTTTAGCTGATGGCATCTTTAGAGTTTCTTTCTTAACCATAACTCCTCCCTGGTTAATATATAGATATATGCAGTTTTGATGAGACATGCTTGTTGAAGGCAGTTCCATTTTTAAGGCATCTGTGTTTTTTTCCAAATGGAAGAGACAGCAGGCTTTCTGAATGAGAAGAGGTAATCCAGCAGATCTGGGCTGTTCCTTTTAGGGCTGCGTCAGAGCCAGTTAGATCTTAAATGCTTTATTTGCACCACTTAGCAATTTACTTAACAGGTAGGTTATCCTGACCTTAATTGAAAGTTGTAAGAAAAATGTCTAAATCAAAGGAAATAAGCATGAGAGAAGAGGTCTGAGTGGATAGAATTCCTACATTAAAAAACCCAGAAAATTTGGTGCTCTGATCTTGCTTTTGGGGTCACAAATGGCCATATTCCAATACTTTTATTTCACAATGAGAATTACCTTACTCAGAAATTGTCATTTTTGTAGGCAGAGTAAGCAAACTCTTGAGATGAGCGAAAGTGATGAACTCTGGCAGAAAATGTATTCAAGTTCTAGGAAATTCAGCTGGTTCATTAACTATTTTTAGCTATTTCATGACTTATCCTTGTTAAAAATATATATTTATTAAACATACTTTGCAAACCAGGAAATGGATGTTATTTAGCTGTGTAAATATAAATGTCTAGTCCCGTAGTCTAGTGTCAAATGAAATGCGTCTAGTCTAGTGTCAAATGAAAGTTATAGAACAGGAAGACCTGCAGGAATTGGCATTGCTACAAACTTAAAAAGAATGTCTTCTCCCTGGAAATACCTTCTGCTGAATAAAGACTTTTTAATGAAGTTTCAGTTGCTTTAGCAGAGGCTGCAGTGACATATCATCATGCTGTGCCTTGGTGTACCTGTGTGCAAGAGCTATACCTTGTCTGGTTTGCATGGGGATTGTTCTGTTCAGAGCTGTCAGGTAAGCAGAAGGCTGGGGATAGAATGGGGAATATTGGCTTATGATTCCTGAGTAGGCAGGGGAAGGAGGAGGGCAGCATGCAACATGCTGCAACAGATGTAGTCCATCACAGGAGATTTTGCTGCAAGGTGGCAGAAGCTTATGCAAATAATGAAAATACTCATGTTGAAGCTCTCTTAACAGACTCTTTCAATATGCAAGTTTTTCCATAAATTATTGCATACTTCCTGAAAAAGTCTTCCCGAGTACGTGAAATGACAGAAGATTTTTGGCTGCTTTTTTTTCTTGTGCTTCCAAAGATTTCCTTGGAGAGTCTATGTAGACTTTCTGCTGAGTTCACATCAGCATTTTTTGCTAATTGTTCCTGATGCTTCTCCATATTGTGAACTTTTTAACAGGAAAGTAGCAGCAGATTGCCTTCCCTAGAGAGGAACAAAAAAGTCTGTTGATGTGATCTAAAAAGAGAAAGGGGAGAAAATACTACTTAAAATAAATGTTTCCATTTCAGTGCGTACAGAATGAGTGGTTAAATGACATCAAAGAACTTAATAATTGAACAAAAAGCCACATTTCTTTCACAGTTTCTCCTCTGAACTTGTCTGATTTTAATAAAACTGGATTACTGCTATGAAATTACTTACCAGATAATCTACTTTTGCAGTCGTGTTGACAAATGAACTCTGTTTTGCACTGGTTAGGGCAGTGACAAGCTAAGACTCTTATAGAACTCAGGTTGGTGCCTTCTCCTCTCAATCTGTGCTCGCTTGTTGTATCTGTTAAAACAATCTGTCATGAGGGTTGTCATTTTTCTTTAGCAGGTTCTCCTCCTTGTCACATCTCTGTTCTCTATCAAGCATAATGGAGTTGCTGGACACCGTTAAGCTACAAAAAGTAATGGTCATCTATTCAGAAGGAAAAATAAAACAGGGCTAGAATTGTTCGAAGCCTGAAAGAGGCTCATCAAATGGATTCCACAGAACTGCTAAAAGTCTATACCTATTAACCATTCTGGTATTTATTCATAAAGCTGACATTTTGTATATTTGGACAACTTCAGGTTATGCACACTTTAGGAAAACAACCGAATAATTAGAACTAAGTAGATGACTGGGTTGCTTCAGCTGAAAGCTGACCATGGGATGGAAGTGTCCCTTTCAGATCTGTGACCAAAAGGAGCAAAACCAAAAGAAAAGCAGAATCCTTGTGATGCTTTTGATAAAATACGTGTAGATATCATGGCCAGAATTCAGGCCTCTCTATACAAAATTTGTGAAGATTGCTAACCAAGTTTCAGACAGATGTGGGATTTTTGGACTGCTCCTACCTCTGCCTCCTTTCTTAGTGTTTTGAGCTGTAGCAAGGTCTGACAGCACAAGGTAGAGTTTTTGAGTTATCTTCCAAAACACTTATTTATTAAGAACCTTCTGATTTGAGGTTTTGGTACCAGTTCTGTGGGCAGCCAAGTGCTTTATTGAATCTAATCCTGCAGTACACGCTCCAATTGTGGCATGTACCACAGCTTCAGGGAACAGAAACCATGCTACTGTGTAGATAGACCTCCCAGGTGGATACAAAGCAAATTGCCTAGACCCAGGACTGGGTATGTGGAATACTATTATGCTTTCACTTCACTTTCACTGTGCAGATACTTTGAAGTGATTTTCCTTCTCAGTCTGCTGGGCAGGACTGCTTATGTAGCTTTCCTCCTGAATTTGTTTTGTAGATAATTAATAAATTTCCACTACAGACTTGTGAAACCTGTCATGACCTCAAATGATGTACCAAGTTAAAGCTCACACAGGGCACGGTTTTATACATGTGTCTGGAGTCTCTTGGAAGGCAACATTTGCATATATTTTTCATTTCTCCAGGAATCTCCCTGTGATAAGGTGAGTTGTACTATTTTCCTCTGATGTGCCAATTTGCCAATTATTATGCCCCAAGAACAATTTTTCATCATCATGTTGTCGACTTTCATTTTTATGCTGATGATACAGTTATGAAAGTCTTTGAAACGTGACATCTCTGGGTCTTTTTCTGTCTGACAGGCATTAAATCATTAATATTTCAAAATCAGATGCCTCTGAACACTGGCAAAATGGAGCTGCTAGTTGACTGGTTTCTTAAATTTGCTGAGAAATATCAGTCCTATTTTTCTAACCCTTGATGACTTGCAGTTCTACTTCAAACAGGTATCTAGTGGTTACCTTTGAGGATTGTTTCTTGTGGTTTTGTATGTATAAGGAACTGCCTTTTATCATTGAAATCTTGCTAGATTGTAGGTATTTCACTCTATTATGAGAGAGAGGCACTTTTCACTTCTGACATATTTCAGATTAGATTATTGGAATTCTTTATTTGTAGTCTTTCCAGAACCTTGAATATTCTGACTGCAAAAATTTCTCTAATCTTATTTCTTGGGTTTTTTTGAATCATGCAACACGTCAGTGCATCAGTTCTCCTTAATTAGTAATGATTGCCTAACTAAGTCTAGATTGATTTTTTTCTTTTTTTTTTAAGCTATTTTTCCCCTGCAAGGCCATTTAAAAACTCTTCTAAATTGTATTTACAGTGTCACTTGCTGATGATAAACATGGTTTTGCTCTTCCTAAAGTTTTAAGTATAAAATTGGCTGCCTCATTCCATTATGATATTCACAAATTTTATTTAAAATTTACTTTCTCCATTTACAAAAATAGTTTAGTTAGGCTAGTTATTTGCAGAAGACAGGCAAGTAGTGGAAGGGTAGTCTCTACCCTTGAATAGTCAGGGAGCACCTGCTAGGAATATATATCAGAAGGAATATTACAGCAATCAGACATTCATGTCCTGTGAACTCCACTGAGAAGCTCTCAGCTTTTTGATTAAAATGAAATGCATCATTTCTGCCTCTCTTTATACTAGCTCTCATCCAATTTTTCCCTTCCTGTTCCCCCCAAAAAACTCAATTTCCTTGTACCCCAGTACCTACTTTATCTCTTGCATGTCTTCATTCCTACCAACCAATTTCTCTTCCTCACTTGACTCCTAGTGTTTGTTATCTTTTTGATTAGACCTTCTTAATTTCTTTTCAGTTTATAAGACCTTCCCCCCCCCCCCCCCCCCCCCCCCCCCCTTTTTTCCCTCTGACTTACTTTCCCTCTGACTTCCCACTTACTCTTGGCATTTGCTCCCGAGGGCATAGTTTTTATCTTTTGGCAGGTAGACACAGATCCTTTACAATAAAGCTTACTGTGAGACAACTTTGCATCAGCAGCAAGCAATACAGAAGTAAACCAAAAGGCAATGATGCCAAAGTTCAAAGTTTGGTTTTGGCAAATGCTAGACAATATGAGCTCATGGCTTCAATTTGTGAGAAAACTTCTCTCTGTCTAGCCTGCAGCTAGCAGAAGCTTCCCTCTTCCTTCTGTGACACATGTTATAGCTAGCTTTAGAGCAGTTTTCAAGTGAGGCCTGACAGTCTTTCATTCCTGCTGACCAATGCAAGGTGGTAGTCTTTAGGTGGTAAACATAAAATATGAAATCCTGGTTGTGTTGAAATGAATGACAGGAATGTCTACTGACTTTCCAGAAGACTGTATAGGGATTGGTGTTCCTTCTGACTTTAGGGAATGCAAAACTGGATTCTGGAATAAAGAGAAAACACTTGTATACATGGTATGCCTTTCAGACCTTTGAAAAGTCAGAGCTTATTGATGTTCTTTTAATTACTGGACAACGTTGTACAGGAGTGTGAATCTGAGGTACTTGTAGCCCTGGTGGGAAAGATGCTCAGCCAGCTGAAACTCATTTGTATTGCAGTGTGAAAAGGCAGCATCAGAGTCAGCCTGGCTGTTGTTAAATCGCTTTCTAAAGCTACTATTGTAAGTAGCTGGCTGTTCAGCTACTGAAGAATCAGTCTGTAACCAGGGATTCGCTTTTATTTTCCTGAAACTGGTTCAGACAAACCTCTGTGATTTCCCTAGAGAAATCCTTTATGTTCATATTGTTCACTCCAGTTGCACGGTCACAGCAGTACACCTTACTTCCTCACAACAATTTACTATACATGTCAGCATTGGCTTCGCTGCTGTGACTGAGATAATTTGTTCTTATGAAAGGAAAGTTGAGAATCAAGGATGGTAGAGAGAATCTCATATTACACTCCAACTAAAACCCACAGGGAGAGGTTAATATTATACGAAACTGTCTAATTCTGATTAAAAAAAATCCATATCAATTGTAATTTTTTCCCCACAACAGCATCTATGAGCTATCTCACAGAAACAGTGTGATTCTCACAGGGAAGAAGAGGAAGAGATGGATGACTTCTTTTTTGTTACTTGCTTTTTTGATTCTCACTGTCTCCTGCAATAATAATTATGGTAATGATGGTGACAAATCCCTAAGCTTTGAAAAAAGGCAGCTATGCTTCTATGTACAACATGGTGACAGCTTTGAAGCAAAACATTTTCCTCCTGTTCAGATGGTACATTATGGGCAATGTCTTTCTTGTCACTTCTCTTTCCTGGTCGTTAATGGAGTTTTGATGCTTGTTTTTTTCATAAGTGAGGAAATATCTAAACATAACTGAGGATATCTGCTTGAGTGCAGAAACTTGGACAGATAAAAGGGAGTTCTGCCTTTACAGAAGAGGGATCTTGACTATTTCTAGGTTGTTCAAATTTATTTTACCATGATAATAACAATACTAGTAGAGGTTGTTGAGAATCAGTATTTCTGGCTTCCAAATACTTTTTTTTTTCTTCAGTATTTCTGTTATGTCCAAATTTGAGTGGAGGATATACATATATAGTCATCTATACGTAAAGTCAAAATTTCCTCCAAATAATAAATAAGGAGAAGACTTGTATTAGACCCTGCAGCTCTCAAGTGGGTCCACTAAGAGCCAAATTACTCCAGCACTTTTCAGATTTTGTGGCAAACAGCCTGAAAGCTGTTTCTGGGCATGGGTAACCATGGGCACCAGGATTCCATCTTCCTTGGCCTGATGGCAGTCCAGCTGGGCTATCGCCTGGGGCTTTTGAGGTCCCGAAGCACCAAAATTTAGTCATTCCTGTCATCTCTGATGGTCTGTGGTGACTTCATCATGTGTCCTGTGGAAAATGACACAGAATGATGCTGAACTTGAAACATTCAGCTGAATGGTTTGGGCTCAACAAAGTAACGTTTTCTGATCAGGTTTTAAGCTGATCTGAGTCTTAGCATTTAAGCACTACGTTTACTGAAGACTGACTTTTGTGAAACTAATTTAATAATATCTTCAAGAAACCTGCTGTGTATCCTTTGACAGTTTCTGTTCACTGTGTACGTGCAGTGTGAAATTGAGAATAAAACTTTAAATAGTTGTGGGCCCTCTAGTGGTGTTCCTGGAATCACGGGTTTAGAAAATTGCGAGACTAAAATGTACCACCTAGTTTATGTATTCTGAAATTTGCTGGTCATACCCAGCAACATGTAGTTGTTTGGACTCCATTGTGTCCTCTGATTATTCATATTGTGGAAAAAGAACATGATTAGTATTATCTGTGCAGCCCACACATCCTTCTACAAATTTTATTTTTATTTTTTATTACCAACGCTATTAACTTCATAGCTCATGAATCTGAACCTGGTTGTGCTTATGTTCTCTAAACATAAAACCACCAAAAAACCCCTCTGGTCTAGGTGCAAGACAAATGTTGGTCAGTTGTTTTAGTCCATCAACAGTCAGCAGCCATAGTTTAATGATTTTTCACAGCCAGCAATAAACTGGCACTGCTGCTGAAAGAAAAAGCCTTACCTTCCCATTGTCCATGATGAGTGTTTTTATTGCTCTGCCATCATCTCTCTTGTATAGGCACAGTGACTGGACAAGGAACTGATGCAACTTAAAAAAAAAACAACAACAAACCATAATCTTACTATAATCATCTGTAATACATCTGCATAAAGAAAGTACATTGACTGATTAACAAGTTAACAGTTTAAAAACTACTCAAAAAGGTTGACAAGAGTGCTAATTGGACCTGAGTCACAGCTAACTTCCATTTATAATACTTTCTTATGAGATGTATGTTTGCGGCCATCCTTTTATGTAGAGTTAACAGCCTGCTCTTCTGGCAAAGAATGATGATGAGATTAACCCTGCAGTAGGACCTTTTCATTTGATCACCTATATGAACAATACCTTTTTTCCTACAATCCCCTTTTTTTTTTTCCTGATTCTATTAGCCTTCTCTCCCCTCAAAGAGCTGCTGTCAGAGGAGAGTGCAAGAATGCCAGCTGTAGTAGAAAATTTGATTATACAAACGTAGTTCAGAGTTTGTATATAGTTACAGCAGATTAACAATATGTGGTGTGAGAAATGAATGCAGCTTCTTTTTCAGGATGAATAAGTGCAAACTAATGTAGATCTGTGGGTGAAACATTCAGATAAAATCAGCAGTTGTAGTGTTATTCTGCCTCCCTCCCTCCAGTTTGCTTGTTTTTTACTGAATACAAAACTCCCATTTTCTAAGATTCTGGAGAAGATGGTAGAAATGTATAAAATCACAAGTGGCATAGATATTTGAACAGGGAACACAGGGTTCATTGGCTTTTTCATACAGGACCTGGATCGGATGAAACTGTAACTACAAGTGGCATGTTCAAAGCAAGCAAGCAGTGACACTTCACACAGGACATTGTAAAGCTGTAAAAGCTTATTGTCCCAGGATTTTGAGGATACTAAAGGGTTCAAAAATCGATTAGGTATTTTTATGATAAGAAAATCTATGAAGGCTGTTGCCTGTGGCTCAGAAAGTCTGAAAGCCACAAATGATACGAATCAGAGAAAAATATTCTACAGAACTGTTTTTGTATGCTTCTTCTGTCCTTGCATTCCTGTCTACATCTGCTGCTGGCCACTGTCAGAGACAGGATGCTGGGCTAGATGGACTTGGTGTGATGTTCTTGCATCCTGAGAGAAAATCAGGTTTTGTCTGTTATATTTCGGTTTTGTATTTCTTTCAGATCCCTGCTTCCAGACGAGACTCAAACCACAAGCACTAGGTTATCCACCAAGGATTTCTTAATATCATTTCCATCATAGCTGAAACCAGAAGGAAGCATAAATTTTGAGGAAAAGTCTTGCTGGATTCTTTCAGACCAAATTAAAACGACCAGCTTCCTCCCCAGCTCCCTTGCCTTCTGGAAATAACAAACCACTGAATGAAGGCAAACACCTTCTCATTGGACCTTAAAGATTTAACTTTTCCCTGAATGAAGATAATGGATCTTCCTTAGCCAGGTTATCTTTAGGTTTGGGTGTTCTGGCAGGCTGCAGGCTTTCTTTGGGTATGGTGCTGATTGAACTATCTGTGTCCTTGCTTTCATTAAAAGTGTTTTGTGCTAAGCTCAGTTCTCCAGTGTCCTTGTGAACTGTTATCTTTACGCTTTTTTAAAGAATCAGTATTGTTTTAGGTGTCATAGTCCTATTCCTTTTTCTTCAGATCACATAGGCTTTTACATTACCTTCTCACCCTCCCTTTAAGACAAACATGCCTTAGTTTTGTTATCTGATTTTATAAGAAAATTAGGAATATTAGGTCCTGTTATCGCAGGAATGCTGTTCATGTGAAAGCTGCTGAATCTTCATAAAACAGGGTTATGGTCCTTCATGATAACATTTTTCTCAGAACTTGTCAAAGAGTTGAGTAATATGAGTTCTAATAAAAACAAATGCATGATTTTCAAGCAGTCTGACTAAACTCATTGCTTTGATAGCTGCTGAAGTTTCATTTTTTTGGTGTTTGAGATGCACAAACCTCTGTATTTATATGAAAAAGAGCTCATTCAAAACTATAATTCTGTTTTTTAGAGTATAAAGTGTACTTGTGGCTGACAAATTCCTACATAAAGAAGTTGTGTGATTCAAGGGAGACTGTCAGTGTAGCATGCTGACCATGTGAACTGTTGAAAGGAACCTTTTTTTATTCCTGGTTCTTCACAGCTTTTTGGCATAGTCTTGAAGAAATGCTTTAATCTCTCTGTGCCTCAGTTCCCATCTGGATAGTAAAGTTTTTTGATGATAAACTCCTTAACGATTGGAGATGCCATGCATGCGGTGCATTCAGGCACAGAAACACGTTTGTTTTCACCTCTCGTTGCAGGTTGCAGTTTTTAGTATCTGAATTCCTCTCTCCGCAAGCTCTATAAACACATTTTTCTGCAGCCAGGCGGAGTACCTGATAGCAAAATGAATACCTGATGACAAGTGAGTCTTCATAGGGAATCATTATTCTTGAATGTATTTGTGTTCATTTTTGAAAATTCCTTCTAGAGCAAGTAGTTATTTTTCCTGAAGAATTTCTCAAATGACATTAACTAAATCAGCTCTCCTGTGAGTTTTTCCTGTGTGGTAACAAAAATTGCTAGTCCTGATATGGATCAGGTCCAGCATCTCCTGGATTTTATGGGATTTTTTGACATTCTTGTCTAGTTGGAGATAAGCATGATGGTACCCCCTGCTTGGCATACCCTTGAGAATACAATAGCATGACTTTTGTTATCTTGAAATTCATGTTGTAATTTGAACTTACTGAGAGAGCATGTAGTGTTTCAGATTTTCAAACATAGGTATATATAAAAGCTGTAATGCATTTACATGTGGTCTTACTGTAAATATGGAGACTAGGGCATTCCATATTCATTGTACTTAGAGCATATTTGCACATACACACTAAATTTGTTCATAAACCAGGTGGATCTCCTGCAGTGTTTGGGAAACAGGTTATTGCTAGGATGGCAGTGTGCTGTCCAAATAGATAGGGTGTGTAGGACTGCCCATGTCCATACGCTGTTATGAGTCAGTAGCTCAGATTCTGCGCAGTGTTCAGTGGAACTATACTGCTTGATCCCAGGTGACAAATGGCAGTAAGGTGCAGAAGTAGTCACAGCACAACTGGTAGGGGAGAAGTCCCAAAATACCAGATTTCTAGATCTTACTTTGATGACTGTTCCTGAACCATACAGGCATTTTGCCACCCAGCTAAATCATGAAAACAGCCCTGTGCAGCTGATTTCTAACCATGGTTGTTATTTTCTTTCTCTGGGAAGCTTGGCCTGTGTCTTTGGTACCCATAATTTAAAAATAATATGAAAAGAAAAACTGTGATAAGGAAACTTGGTGATGGGTTTGTTTTTGAAAATATTTTAAAAGCACTAATGAAAGTAGAATCTTTACATTAATTTAGCACAGAGGGGAGGGTGAAAACCCAGGAACATCAAAAGCTAAGAAACAGCTGAATGAGAATGGAAAACACTTGAAGAACTAAGGATTAGACAACTAGCTTTTTATTGTCTGTGAAAATATTTCATTTGGTATTTATTAGAACAGTTTAAATGGTCCCTTCACCATATGGAGAGTTTATATGTATAAAGGACAAAGGAAGAGGAGAAAAGGAAGGAACAAAGGTTTTAGACAAAGTAGTCAGTAAAGTACAGTATTACATTCCTCCTGCTGAGATAAGTAGTTGTTATATTAAGGAGGTGTTAGTGAAATAGTAAGAACACCTCCTTTACTGTACATGAGCACTATTTTATTGTTACTATGCTTTCGAACAGCTTACACAAACCATTAATAAAGGGTTAAACACTTGAGAGGCCTGTATCTGTACCTCATGACTATCTTGATGGTAGGGGAGCTGTGGTCTGCCTGCCTTGAATAGTAAGAGATCTGATTCTTGCTTCCTTAACTTAGCCCCTTTGCCTACTATGACAGCTAAATGAGACACTTACATTAACTCATCTAAACTCCTAAGTGCCTGCTCCACTGGCGAACCAGGACCATGATAAGATCAGGTCTTAGGTCTTCTTATGGCAAGGCATCTAGTTATAGTGAAAATAATTTCCTGATAATTGCATGTTACGGAACTCGGCTTTCCTTTTGTGAATCTGTGGCAAAAAACATTTTTGCTTTGTGTAGTAATGTTTAAGGAGCCCTCAAGTTGACCAGAATCCCAAATGATAGAAAGTTGATTAGGAATTAAAGCTGATGTTTTGAAAGGTAAAATATTTTGCACTATAATATGTTTCTTAATGCATACAAAAGTCAGAAAGTTTTGCCTGCTTTCTCCAACTTTTTCTGTATTTTGATTTATCTATTTAAGTGGTTAAAAATTCAAATACAAAATGCTTTGTTTCTCCTTGTGGATTTTGAATGGTGAGAGAATTTACAGGACAACAACGTTCTCAGTAGAATTTTTAAATAATCAGTGAATTAATTGATCAAGGAATCAATGATCATTGATCAATGAATTGATGAATTTACATTTAACTACGTGGTTGCAAATTTTGCCATACTACTGATTCTACAAAGGGAAGATGGGATTTGATATGCCTGGCATCTCAAAAGAAAAGCTAATAAGAAAAAAAGAAAAAAAAAGTTCTCAGCTTTTTATCTGTCTTTTAGGAATAGGCATAACCACCGATCTCAAAACCCCCACATTTATGGGTTAATATATAACCTAAAGGCAACCATTCAGCTCCTCTGGCTATAAAATCCCAACATGATAGGATTATCTCATTAAATGGCATTAACTGACATTGAGAAGTAGAGACCTAAATAAAATGCAGACAGAAACCACTAACTCACTTCACTTGAGCCACTGAAATATGAACCTTTCTTTTGACCTTCTCAGATGAAGTTTTATTCATAGATGAGAGTAAAACATGTCCCAGTCTCCATACATCTGAACTTCCATTGTAACTAATGTTACACTAATAAGACTAGAAACTAGTGTTGTACTACTAACTAGTTTGGTAATAGCTACAAGACAGTTCTTGGCTACTTTTTGTCATGAAGACTTTCACAGGCAATACTTGTTTTACCAAGTTCCACAACAATCTTTTGCTATAAAACTTAAAAAAGTATCTGAAGTCTCTTCATTTACCTTATATTCAGAGATACGATGACTGAACCAAATCTTTTGGAAATAGTGTCCGGGCCATTTTCTACCACACATTTCCCAGTTGTTCTGCAGTATCACTCCTGCAAAATGGAGCTCATGTGAACTGTTCAGTCTGTAGGCGATGACATCTTTTTTCTTTAATGTATGCTAGCCATACATTAAAGTTGTTCATAGTCTTTTCCAAAGCCTTTCAGAATTCCTTTTTCATAGAATTTCTTGGGGTTTTTTGTTAATTGCCTCATCCAATTGAACTCTTAAGTGGAGTCCACCAACATCATTTGACTTCACAATTACATTTAGCTAAACTGTGTTTTTAATGAATAGTAGTAATTTTCCCTGCTTTGTTTGTTAGTGCTGTACTGGCAAAATTGGTTTTATTTCTAATTATATTTTTATATTATTTTTTTATTTCTAATATTATTTTATTTCTAATTATATTTTTATATTAACAGCTGTATGCAAGCTAATGCATATATAATGTATTCACAAAGTATTATTACCTATAGGATGCCAATGTTAATTCTTATTATTTATTTTTTGTGCCATTTAAGTAGTTCGTTATCTGAGTCATGTGGAATTGTTTATGAACTGAAAGACTTCAAAGGAAGAAAACTGCCTTCCACTTTGACTTTTCTATCAGCTAATCAAGGGACTAAAATTAATTCATTGATAGCTCAGAGCTGTTTGCTAATGGTGACAATAGATACTACACTCTTACAGAAGGCCATGAGTGCATCTTGTGAGGAAAGGCTTGCCTCATCAGGTTGCTTTAGTGCAATCATGACATCAAGTTGCTAGCATTTTGCTAAGGCTACACATTAACAGAATCAGAGTGGCCTGGGCTGGACTTTGAGCTCCAGATGCACCTATTTTAAAAAATTAATCACATTTTATAAGATTCCTTGATTAACATTAACCTGAGTTTCAAGTCCTCACTATAGACACCAGATCACAATTTAAATGTTCAAAGTCTACGTGTCATATAATCTATGAAGTACTTGTATGTACTAGTGGTTTTTTCAGATGTGAGGACCTGTTGTATTCAGAACAAAGTGGAAGAATGTTCTTATACATAGGAGCTTCTATTTTAATTATTAATACAGGCTTCCAAAAATGAAACAACTCAACCTATAATTTGTGTTAGAAAATTCCTTTCCATAACAGTGTGCAGAAGAGAGAAATGTTACAGCGAACACAGACTTAACATTTCCAGTATGTTGGCTCAAAACCAGTTACCAATTGCTTGTTAACAATGTCTATAATCTGGAAAAAAAAATCATTACAATATTAGGGAAAATTGTCATTGAAATCATTCTTTATATTACTGAGATAATGGACATTATCGAATGGCAACATTTTTTGGCAGTACATATTGATTAATTATCACCTTATAGTCCTTGCTGATAGTTGTGCTCATTATGATCAAGTGGTAAGGTGACTATGGAACGACTTTGGAAAAAGGGAACGCTTAAGAGATAATGTTACCCAGTAAAATACCAGATTAAATGCTGGATCATCCTTGCTAACTCTCTAAGAGTCTGCCTCTGGTTATTTGGGGAACCTGTCCTTGAACAGGAAATGTTCAGATCTACAAACAGCTGCTTTACTACTTCAGCTGTAGTAAATGAGACTCTATGATGACTAACTTATTTTCTTAGCTATCAGCTCTTGGAATTTCATAATGATGCTGTTGTGGAATCTGAATCAGGTTTTGCTGTAGACCATGTTATTTATCTAACTACAATAAAACCCAGCGGAGTGAGGAGCTGAGCTGGCATGAACTGGCACGGCCATCTTGACTTCAGTGAAGGTGTGCCTGTCTGTTTTGGATGGGAGACACTTAGGGGTTGCTGCTCCATTCTTTGAAATTTCGTGCACATTTTTTTATATATGATGACCAAACACTGTCATTTCAGATTTAGAGAATCTTATACCCATTTTTGTCCATTATTTCACCCACCTTCAAATTAAAAGAAGTCTACCTGTTGAACGGGTTTGCAGTAGTAAAAGCAGACATTTTTTTCAATAGATGCGGTCAAATTTGTATGACACTGTTTGGAGAAGCCCAAGAATTACAAGCAAAGAAGCTAGTATGATTTTGCAAAACAAAGCTTTGAAGAAGGTGAAGAGGGATGCCATTTATCCTAGCAAGTTAACCTAGCAATATAATAGACCTGAAGCACTTATTATTCTCCTGCAGCCATTATCTCCTGTTCAAATTGCCCATAACGTTGAATTCTTAAATGCGGAGTTAGGTACAACAAAAACTCTCTTACCTATTCTAGAATATTGAATAGTAGATTTGAGTCCTGCATCAGTGAAATCCAAAGAAACATAATTAGGCCAGAATTCCACGGTATATTGGATGTTGTTGCAAAATTGCTGTAACAAATTCCTGCACTTCATTTTTTTTTCCCTTTTCTTTTGGTGCTAAAACTGTTTGTAGGACCCCACAAAAAGTCCTGTACAGTTGGCCACTGTATCTGACATTGGAGTCAATCTTCACCTGTGCTGTAATACAGCAGACATACTGCATACATGCTAGTCATCTGTGCAGGGTACAGGAATTCACATTGATGTTTTAGACTCACCATGCCTATGATGATGCAATCAGCGTTGGTCCTTTAACGAGAAAAATAAGGAAAGGTTCAGTATTTGCTTGCTATTACCTACGCATGGCATTGTCGTAATAGTCTTTCATTCAGTGTTAGCAGTAATTAGTATCTACTTCAGAGACTTTTCCAGCGATTGATCTAAGTTAAATTCATTCTGCATATATATCAATGCTACATATTGCCTGTGGAAGTTGCCACTTAAAACAACTCTCTCATGTCAGTGTGTGTTACCAGTTTACCTCCAAACACAAATTTACTCTGTGTCTGCACCTCAATTTTATCGCATTTTTCTGGACCAAATTAAACTAGAGATTTCTAGATAATGAATGATCATGTTGTATATAGCATTGAACTGCAGTTTGTAGGAGAACCAAAATAAGCTATGAATTGTTTCATTACTTGAATTTTTCTCTTTAGTCTTATAAATTCATTCCAGAAGCAATGATATTTTAACATAGGTTTTTGTGGTTTCATAAATCATTGAATTTGATATACAGTTTTTCATTATCAATTGTATTTACAAGTTCTGGTCTTAATTTTCTTATAGTTAACTGTAGATAATGACATGTAGCTCAGAGAGGATTCAGTTGGTGTTAAAGTTACTTTAATGTGTTGTGAGTTATTCAAGGAGATACAGCATATGTAAGTGTGGCTCTTTCCTAAAAGAAGATGCAGTCAAACTGGAAATGAAAACTGGCAAAATGACAGTGGAGATAAAACCCCTGTTAACATTCATATTCTGAAAATATAGAACATGCATTTTTGTAGCTGTAAATTTCATGGAGATGATGACTGTTTAATTACAGGAATTCTACACTAATGAAATAGAAATCTAATCTTATAAGGGTAAAAAAGTCAGTTGTATTTTAGAGATGGTACATGTATAAATTTCTGTTGCATCTAATCTGAAGATAAATTTATTGACAAATCCACACAGAGAGATCCATTGGATATAGAAAACATAGCAAAGTACCTTTGTTAAACAAAAAATAATTTTCAATTAGCCTACCATATTGGGAATTAGTTTAATTCTTATTTTCACATAAAACACAGGATTAACTTGATGAATGTATAACTTCTTTTCAGATGAGTTGTTCTTCACATTGAATGTATGATTAGTAACCTTTTAAAGATATCTTGGTTAGTAATTGGCATCTGATTATATATTTTCATCAAAGCCTTCGTTGCACCCCGTAATGATGCTTGAAAAACAGGTTAGATATTTCTGCTAGTATAGGTAACTGATTTTGGACAGACATAACAAAGACATTTCCTTTGGTTAAGTTGGATGAACTATCTTCATTGTTACAGTGAGATTTTTTTATGATAGTTTCCAAGGATTTGCTTTGCCTGGGGTATTCTTTATTTTCTGCCTTGTGCCTAGATGTATCTAAAATATTAATTTGGTTATTATTATGCAATGGTATCTAATAATTCTATACAATTCTTTATAGGTTTGGAAATGATAAATAATACCAGTTGTCAACAGTCATTATTCAGCATGGATATAGTTATGAATATTTTTGTACACTTTATGTCTCCAGAAGCTTTGTTTTCCATTTGAAGAACCTTTGCTTGGCATCTAGGTTCTGGTTAATGGTAGGAGCTTACTTCATTAATGAATACCTAGAAGAACAGTGAGTCAGCTGAGCATTTGTGAGGTTCCTAGCATCTGAACGTTATCTGGATGTGGTGGGTTGACCTTGGCTGGCTGCGAGATGCACACCCAGCTGCTCTATACCTACCCCTCCTCAACAGGACAGGGGGAGAAAATAAGATGGAAAATCTCATGGGCTGAGATGAAGACAAGATCACTTACCAGTTACCATCACAGGCAAAACAGGCTCGACTTTGGGAAAATTAATTTAATTTATTGCCAAGTAAAAATAGAGTAGGATGGTGAGAAACAAAGGCAACACTAAAACCACCTTGCCCCATGCCCTGCTTCCCAGACTCAACTTCACTGCTTCATTCCTGGCTCATCTAGCTCCTACAACCTCTGCCTCAGCAGCACAGGAGGATGGGGAATGGGGGTTGGGGTCAGTCCATAATAGTTTCTCTGCTACTTCTTCCTCCTCATGCTTTCCCTGGTCCTCTTCATGGGCTACAGTCCTTCAAGAAAAAAACAGCTCCAGCATGGGCTCTCCATGGGCTGCAGCTTCCTTCAGGGCATATCCACTCAAAACAGTGTGTGGTCCTCCACAAGCTGCAGTGTGGATGTCTGCTCTGATGTGGTGCTCTCCACAGGCTTCAGGGACAACCTGCTTCATCGTGATCTTCTCCATGGGCTGCAGGGGAATCTCTGCTCCCGTGCCTGGAGCACCTCCTCCCCCTCCTTCTTCACTGACCAGGGTGTCTGCAGGGTTATTTCTCTCACCTTTTTCCTCCTGTCTCTCACAGCTGCTGCTCAGCATTTTTTTACCCTTTCCTAAATATGTTATCACAGAGGCATCACAAGCTTTACTGATCAGCTCAGCTTTGGCCAGTGGCAGGTCCATTTTGAAGCTGGCTGGAACTCTCCGTCCAACATGGGGACAATCCTTGATTGTTTCTCACAGAGTCCACACCTGCAGCAATCCTGCTGCCAACATCTTGCCACATAAACCCAATACATTGGAAGAATAAAATTACACTAGCACTGTACACTAGTAAATCCAATACACTAGTGAACAAAATTAATCTTAACATCTGGTAAAAAGCATGCTAAGGAATAGGCCTAAGATGAAGGAAGAACTGTTATATCTGATTTGTTGATGTGGAATGTAGAGTAGAGCTGGAGTAGCAGTCAGGGAATTTAAAAAGTGGAAAAGAAATAGCTGTGGCAACAGCAAGAGCAACAACAGGAAGACTTTGAAGGGAGAATGAGATCAGGACTAGCCATAGTTGAACGAAGATCTAGGGCTTATGATTCACTGAAGAAGTCTGCAGCTAGGAAGTCTAGTGGAGGGGACACAGTGTTCTGGAAGAAGACTACCTTAAACCCTAAAAAAAAAAAAAAAAAGAAAAGAAAAAAGCAGAAAATAACACAGAAAGGGTTTATTGTTTTGTCCATACAAGTGTATTGCTTGTGCTGTCTGAAGAATGATAGACCTGAGACTTTTTGCAGAACAGGTGCACTTCAGGGATACTTCTCTGAAAAAGTGAAATATGAAAGCTTCTGTCCACTAGCCTAAAACTAAAGTTGTGCTTTAATAACAATACAATGTAAATTTTTATGTATTTCTGAACTTGGAAGGACCTATTGAAATGCATTAGAAAGAGTTATTGACTTTTGTTAGCTTGTGACCTAATTACATTTTTAAAATATTTTTTCCTTTTTCTTTCTCTGTCTCACTAGGAATATGAAAAAGGTGCCAAATAACCCTTTGGCATATGGATTGAGCTGTACTTTTAAAGGCTGGCTTGTGCTTACTCTCACTCATATTTTTGGTCTTCAGTCACTCAAATATAACATCTGCCATTTTTGAGGATCAAAAGCTTTCTGTACCCTGAACTTTGTCTCTGTTGATTTTAATTGTTTTATGCTGCATTTTACAGTTTGTGCCTAGAACACAGATGGTAGATATTTACCATATATATAAAATTATTATTATGCTGCTCACATCACATGCCAGGCACCGCTGATGTAGTAAAGAAGGAATGCCTTGATCTGCATAAATTTGTTGCATACATTTTCAGTATCTCTTAATATATTTTTTCTCACCCTTTCTTCTTCTCTAGTTTTGTATCATATTTTATAATAACTCACCCTGGACATTCACTTTTCCAGCTGTATATTAGCCTTTGATTAAATATGTGTTGCTTTGACTGGATGCTTCCATTGCCAAAGCTATCCTATTTCAATCAAACTGGGGTAGCTCAATTCTACACTCCAGTATGTTTGGAGCAGACATATCCTGACAGAGGTCATCTTGCAAGTACGAGTACTTTCTAAAGTAAAAATTCAGGCTTTATATAGTATCAGAAAAAAAGCTGTTGTAGTGTATGCACTAACCCAATGGCTCGTAGGCCCTATGCATACATTTAGAAGTCCTACTAAGAAAGCTGTTTGTGTTGAAGTCTGTATTCAATATGCGTGTCTTATGTATCCATGTATGTTATATGATATACTGCTATTGTGTACGGGTCTGTCTACCTTTTGTATTCTAGGGTGCATTGTATTGCTCCAATACCTTTCAGCTCTGGTCCATAATACACCTTCCACCTCGAGTGCATGTTAACAAACATCCTCTCTCATGGTAGGAAGTTTTTACAATATGCACATCTGTCCAACCAGATGTGGAGAGAGACCAAACTACTGTAAATGCAGT
This sequence comes from Balearica regulorum gibbericeps, assembly GCF_011004875.1. NCBI lineage: Eukaryota > Metazoa > Chordata > Aves > Gruiformes > Gruidae > Balearica > Balearica regulorum. The sequence goes on along the minus strand of NC_046187.1, from coordinate 48,907,455 downwards.
CAGCCAAATACCTCATTGTTGGTAGTTTACAGTAACTAAATGTATTAAGACGAGAAAGGAGAAAACCCACCAAAGTGAAGTTCAGCCTATGGGTCCTTGTTCATAGCGCTCATTTCATTTGGAGATAGTGTTTCTAAACATCTCTGGTTATAGCTGTCTTCCAACCAGTGAGCCTTTTCAATTCCACTTCTCCAAATGTTCCATATCTTATTGGTGCTGTAACATGGTAGTATAACCAGTGTTACTGAAGCTTTGGTCACCACAATATAAGCCTTTGAAAAGCCACTGGGCACGTGAAGTGTGCACTTTTACAGTTATTTTATTTGTAGGATTTCTTTTGCAATGTGCAGCTTTACAGGTATTAAAACGTGTATTTAATCTGTTCAGTTGGTTGTCTAGAGTTGCTGTTCCTATTTAGTGTTGCTACTTGGTTGAATTTTAAAGCATTCTTTGTTCATGAAGCAGGACCAAAACATTATGGAGCTAATATGATGTTATGAGCAATAGAGACTCTTAATACGTGTTCACATTTTGGAAAGATTTTAAGTTGGATAGATTCTCATGGCCTAATTTTAAACTGCTGTATGTCACATGCTGTTCCATTAGCAGAATTCAGTTCAGTAAATGCAATTATACATGTGTAACTGAAATAATAGATTTTTTTTTTTCCCCTTTTGTCCTGGTTCTGTTCTCAGTTTCTTGTGCATCCCTCGTACAGCCACACAAACGCAGAAGTAATATTACCATGAACAAGTCTATTACGTTTTAACAGTGGCTACTGGATGTTACAAACACAACTTGGTAGCTACATAAAACACATATATAAATACTTAATGTGTAATGTTATATGTTGGTACATTGGTTTCCTGGACATCTGTGGCTCTGTACCAGTTCCCACGGTAAAGAGAATTTTGCCTGTTAGTTCCACTGCCATGCTACTACCTTAGCACTTTTCCACTAAATTGTTCTTTATCCTCTCATGTCAGCTCCTAAAATATTATAAAGGAGTTTAATGAGTGAGTGAATTATACCCAGGGTGACTAACATTTGTCTTTGAGGTAAGACCCACAGATATACATACCTATGGATGCATATGGTAGTAAACATTCTTGCTTTAAGGAAAACATACTTTCCAGCAGGAAAATGATAATTTCTTAAAATTTTTGATTTTGTGTTAAAAAAATGGACTGAGAGAAAATGGAATGTTTCTAGAGTTCAGTACAATTGTGGATGATTAAAGTTTTGGCATTCAAATCTGAGCACTTTTAGGAAAAAAACTATCTATCTTAGGTAAAAATGAGTTTTGAAAAGTGAATTTCTTGTGTTTTGTGGGGTTTTGTGCTGCTACACATTGCAAAAATCAGAGCAAGTACTTCATGAATCTTATTTTAAAAAAATTCAACATGTAGCCTGTACAGCTTCAATTTCATATGTTACATGCCGATTCACATATCCAACAATTGGAGGCTTTAGGTGACTGCAACGTTGCGTATTTTATATAGGGAAGTTAAATTGATTTATGAAAGCATTCATTTGTTATGGCTACCCTTACAGTCTATTTTAAACTAATTCATAATAGAAAACCCACTTTCATACTTAAATATATATAAAGTAACTCTTAATAATAATTTATTTAAACATGGTTATTAGGAAATACATTTTATATCTTAAAATATGTAAGAAAATCTTGGAAAAAATGGAAGTAAAATAGTATTTCTAAAGAGAAACACTTCATGTATCAGCATGGCAACAGGAGTTTCATTATGTATGATAATGTATGCATGTCATTTCTTTCAAGCCTTTAGAAAATTTCCGTCTATGATTTATCAAGTATTCATTGTCAGATTCTGCAAGTTGCAGCAATGGCTATGCTAACTGTTGGTTCATTTTTCCAGAGTAGAGTCCTTTGTGGAGATAATGTTACATTTAAATTGCAGTGATTGAACTCCTGAGCAAATTTTATTTAAGGAATCTCCTTTTTCTTTTCCTTTGTCACCTCGTCTTTTTTTTGTTGTTGTTGTTTTAAAGCAATATTATCTACAATTACTATTGTATTATCAACAGTTTCTATAGACTGATATTGCTTTTATAAATAAATAATTATCATGGTATGGTATTTTTCTGTGAAAAAGATCAAGCAGATTCAGAAGTACATTTATGTATGCTAATTTGAATAAATTTGTTCCTAAGAAACTACAGTGACCATTAATAGTTTATATAATTGATCAGTTGCATTGCTTTGCTATATTTGACGTAGACTCTTACTTGCCCTCATTCTCCCATTAGTACCTTCCAGTAATTTGTTGAGATGCGTATTTTCTTCTGTCATCCTCTCCTCTCCATTCTGCTAAACATCCTGGTTTGATAGGGGTTTTCATTTTGTTTTTTCATTTATTTTTGTTTACAATGCATATTGCCATATCAAAGAAACACAACTGGCATTTGTAGCAGAATCTTTGTGGGATACCTCCACCAGCTAGATAAAATCTATTGGGTGCAGTAGTCCTGTTTGCAGTAACTATGAAATTCATGGCAACTGCGAGCACTTTGCACACTGAAACACGAAGCCTCAAAGATACAGAAGGCAATAATAAAGATAGTTGACTAATATCTGCCAAGAGCATTTGTTTTAATATTCTCAAAACAAGGGAGGGGACACATGAACTACTGCAGCAAACAGCAAATGTGCATGAAATAGACTGGCAGCTTGAAGTATTACCTCTGGCTTTTCAGCTGTTATATTAAAATGCACGGTTTTTTTCGTTGTACATTTCACTTAATGATCCTTTGCAGAAATGTCTGTGTAGGGGCTGTGCAAACACAAACTCAACAAATTACATGACAAAAAAAGGCACAGCTGCTTCTATCTTGGGGAGATCTTTTCTTTCTGGGATTTACATTATGTGATGAAAGAAGTTAGGTATCTCTTCCTACATCCCCAAATCTGTAACTAGCTTGCTTTCACCTAGCTGATAAAAAAAACCCCAACAACAATAGAAACTGTGTACTTGGAAATATCTTTTTGTAGTGATGATACAATGCTTAGTTTAGAACTTTACTAAGGACAATTGTTTGCCTGTATCACACTCCAAATAATGTCAAGAACTGTTAGTGGTCAAATGATCATGTTGTGCACTTTAGATCTGGAATGAATGCCCAAAGAGAAGACATTTCTCCTTTAAGAAATAGTCAGGTATGTCATCCTACTTGCTTCTTCATCACAATTTATTTGTTTGGCATGAGGGGACCAGGTGTGTTGATGGACACTGATTTGAATTATAAACAAATTAACTTTGGTATTGGAAACATCCCCTTTATTGCAGCCTGTCATCTACTCACCATCTAAAAAAAGGTGGTTTCCTATTTTTTGAGGACATGCAAATAATTTTAATATGATTAAATGGAAAAAATCAGAGTCAGGTACTCATGAAACCATTCAAATTCTGATTGGAAGAAGCATTTTTTTTTTTTTTTTTGGGTGCACTTCATATTATAGTGGTAAAACAGACTAAAAATGTATGTGGTGTTCTGAGTCATGGGGATTGGAAAAAGGAATGCAGATTTTGAATTTGGAAGGTGAATGAAAACCCATGCATGTCATATTTCTTTTCCACTTTGCCCACTACTCTACAAAAGTAGAGTAGTGTTCTCACAAAATGGTTTAATGAAGGAAAGGGTTTGAATGCCTATCTGATAACCATTTACAGATGGATCTACAAAGGCAGTACTTCAAAATGTAAAAGATAATCAATGTGAATAAAAATTGGGCTTTGAATACTTTACTGCAATGTTATTACTTCCTCTATGTGGTGTGTTTCCAATTTGGAAAAATAAAAACCTAACTGTGAGCAGGAAAAAAATATATCCTTCAATAGTGACTCCATTTGTTGAGAAGATCTAATGGTTTTATTTTCATGCTTAATGCCTGTGAAGTTCCACAGACCATAATTTCTAAATCCATCAGGAATACCACTGTAGTACTGTTGCCCTCAAAACTATCTGTAATGGATTGCTTGTTTTTGATTTGTAGAGTGACATGGCAACCAGGATTAACTTTCACCCCTCCCCCTTCAAACATGTATATATTTTAGACCCCATTAAAAAAATTAAAAGGGGAAGTCATAACTATTGGATTAGATCATGTTTTTGAATTCTGGACTCTAAGATCCCTGCACCCAGGCTGTTAAAACTAGAAGATTGATACTTAATGATGTTTCTTGCCCTTTGTTCCCCCTGTCTAAGCTATAAAACAGATTTGACAAGCTCTTTTAAAAAGTGCTTGAAGAAAAGGAGAAGACAAATGAGAGAAGGGAGGGAGAAAATAGGTTCTTAAGAGAAGCTTTGGAATCTGAAGAGTTAGGGAATGACTTCTGAATTTGGCAGGTCAACAAAATATCTTACAATACATGTATTTGACACAAAAAAAGGTATTCTTCTTTTGATTATAAGATCAGAGTTAGATGCAACCTAGGTTTCATACCTAACTACAAACACATTTGCTTCTATCAAAACTCATTTTCTTTAGATGTAATCTTTAAAATTAGTAACTACAGAATATAAGACATCAGAAATAATTTTTTTCTAAATTTAAAAACAGAGCAGTACTGAGTAAGATTTGGATGATTAGATTGCTTCTGTGTATGATGCAACATCTCTTAGCATAATTTATTGCATTATGATGATTAAACCTTATTTTAAAAAATCGTTGTGGTTCAGAGAAGAGTTAGGAAACGGATTAAGGAATTATAAACAAATGTTTTGTTGTATGGGATGTAAAGAAAGCACAAATGCAGTGTCTTCACTCTTTCACAAAAAAAAATGCAGTGGAAGACTTCAGATTAACAATGAAGCTTATAGTAAATCATATGGCTAGAATGGGAAATGAGAAAAATTGAGAATAAACTAAATACAGGTTTTTCATTATAAATACTTGCCAGGAGCGACTGTGTATCCTCTGCCAATGAAAATTCCAAAATCAAGGGGTTTTTTTTAGGTTTTTGTTGGAGTGAGTCCAGAGAAGGGCCACAAAGATGATCAGAGGTCTGGAGCACCTCTCCTGTGAAGACAGGCTGAGAGAATTGGGATTATTCAGCCTGGACAAGAGGAAGGCTCTGGGGAGACCTTATAGCAGCCTTCCAGTACCTGAAGGGGCCTACGGGAAAGCTGGAGAGGGACTTTTTACAAGGGCATGGAGTGACAGGACAAGGGGAAATGGCCTTAAGCTCAAAGAGGGTGGATTTAGATTAGATATTAGGAAGAAATGCACTGGAACAGGTTGCCCAGAGAGGTTGTGGATGCCCCATGCCTGGAAGTGTTCAAGGCCAGGTTGGATGGGGCTTTGGGCAACCTGGTCTAGTGGAGGGTGTCCCTGCCCATGGCAGGGGGATTGGAACTAGATGATCTTTAAGGTCCCTTCCAACCCAAACCATTCTATGGTTCTATCTCATTGGGGTTTTTTTCTGAGATTTAATTCAAACACAATTGTTAGAGTTGAAATGGATATTAATTTAGGGAAGGGTGTGGTTTGCTTTATGTAGGTTAAAATGAATGATTGCATGAGTCCCTTCTTGCCTCAGAATGTGTGATTTGTAGTTGATTCTTCAATCTGCCTCAGGTTTTTATGCTGGCATATGTTCATCAGAGGATGTATTTCCTGGGAAGAAATAAAATTAAAGGCAAAGAGAAGGGCAGAAAGTGTAGGTGAATAAATTAATCTATTGAAATGACCTTTTCTTTTGAGTGTGGCCAGGTGGAAGAACAGACTAAGTGAAAACTTTTCAAATGGAAAAAACTTAGCTATCTGAGCAATCTCTCTCCCTATGCTGAAAAGCCTGTTACCTAAAAATGCTTAAATGCATTAATAGATTTTTTTTCTGCTTTTGTGTGTTTGAGACAGCAAAAGCTCAAGTCTACTGCCAGCAACACTTTATTCAGAGAACTTTGGATTTGCCCAATTGTTTCCAAGGTCTTAAATCTAAAAATTGCAGACTTTGTTCATCTCCATGGTTAGTTTCTTCTTTTTCTCTTTTCAGGTCAGAAAGTAGTTCTCAGTTGCTCAGTTAGATTTTGTATTAATTCTAGACTCCTTAATCCTTTCACATGTCCCACAGCTACTTAATATAGTATTTCTAGGCAATATTCCAAATCTTCAAAATGTCATCGAGATACAATTGTCTCTGGGTTATCTGTCAGGCATGAAAATATAACTTGGTTATCATTCAGTATCAAAAGCTAATCCAGTTGAAATAATCGAAGTAATACATTAACAGTGCAACATAATTGATTTGCATATACGCTTTTGCTTAAATCAAAAGTTAGTGTGCATTTGGCCTAGATGAATTTACATCCCATGGACTGCAGACTTGAAAAAATGAGATAACCTTTTCTATACCATTAGTGAATCATTATAATACATCAGATAATTAATGGTTGCTTTAATAGTTTTCAAGGGAATTTAGTAATGATCTTCTAAAAGGAGAAAAATCTCCATCCTTTTTGTATCTTTCAGTGGGGTATAAAACCTGGGCTACTTGAGTGGCATTTCAGTTTAGCGAAGAACAGTAAAACTGAAAACAATTTAGGCATGGAAATGAAAAGAATTTTCCATGTCCATGGCTGTCTGGTCATTGAATCCCCTTCTGGCTGAAAGATAATTAATATATTAACACAAGAACCAGAAGGATGAAAGAGATACTAGTAGTATTCCTACAGAGAAAAAAACCTGCTGTGTGAGCTCAGTCCTTATTAGATGACAGAAACTTCACACATGACAGTGACTTCTGAATAGCTCAGCTATTGGAAAAATTACCATCAGAGTTCATCCCTGAGCAGGCACCAGAAATTCACTCCTTGGTTGAGTGTTCTCCTCCTTGCAGTTTTTCTGACATGAAATCAGATGGGAAATTCCCTTGCAGTTATGGCATTCTTAACAGTACTTTTGATGTGATTTTCTGATGTCTAGAGGAGGATGAGCTTATTCTGCATACTTAGTATAAAGCAATTAAAACATCATGGAACTGTTAAGCATAAATCTACCAGAGATGTGGCATCATTACTTCTGCTGGTTTTGTAACAAATATACCTAATTTAGGAACCACAAACAGCAGCATTTCTTCAGAACCTCAAATCTGTTCCATGAACACTTGACAACTTTCTAATGATGCCCAGGCCATGTGGGGCCTCCTTTAATGGTGGTACTGTAAATTAGCCAGCAGGGTTTTGGTGTCGTCGTGTCGTGTGTGTGTGTGTGTGTGTGTCCTGATTTATGTGCAAATGGTGTACAATTGGACAAGGACAAATTAGAATATGTAGAGAAAGAAGTCTAGGAAGGGGAAACTAGAAGTGTATGCACTCCATACACTGATTTACTCTTTCTGGAAACATTCTCAGTTGTAGTTTGCAAGTAGATTTTACTGAAAGTGTTAAAGGGTTAGCCAAAGTTGGAGTTTTAAACTCCTGTGTGAAAGAATTACAGAAACATGTTGAGGGTTGAACCCTAGCAAGTGAATCATACCTTTCAATGCTTTTCATTTAGAGGCAAAACAAATGCAAAAAGCTCACAAAGTCTTTTTATTTTATATTTACAAATAGGATTGATTTTATTCTGTTTTCTCAGAGAGGGCCCCAAATTGAGAAGCTCTTTTGATGTATGTTTTAAGAATTCCAGAGCTCTTCTCTGCTTGTTTCAAATTTATTTTTGTGCTTCTACCAGTCTTTTTATTAGGAAAACAAGAAAGTTTTTTCCTCTCTGGTCCTTAATAGACAAAGCCCTTTTATTAAATTTTTAAAATGTAAACCAGCTGCAGTATTAATGTTCTAAACGACAACTGCTGCAGCAGTGGCTTTATCATGCAGGTTGTTACAATATGTTTAAATGGTATTATGTGTGTTAAGATTCAAAGGAGCAACAATGGCATGTTGAATCACAGAGTATTTCTTACCTGCCCCCCCCCCCCACCCCGCAAAAACCAAACACCCCTCCCCACCCCAGACCCCCAACTCCATACAGATTTATGGGACTGTCCCAGAGGTCCTGAATTAATAATATGTAGCATGTGCACGAGAATGATAGATGGAACAGGAATGGCTTATGTCTCTGTTAAGTACTGCATTGTGAAAGTTGTACCAGTTTATGTTTGTGAGACAGGTCCTGTTTCTCTTTCTTTCCTGAAGATTGCTAATCTCTTGGGCAGATATAGAAGGTGGTAGCTTCTGAGGCTTTGGATTTAAGAACCCTGTACTGAATACTTTGAAGGGAAGCACTAGAGCACCATTAAATTTTAAAATACAGTTCAGAAGCATTATGTTTTCTAATACCCTGCAGTTCTCAGTCCAAATGACTGAATTTCAGATTAAGAAAAACAAAAAACCAAAGAACAAAACAAGTGCAAAGGACCCAGGAGTGCGAGTGGGAGATAGGGATCATAGTGAGTCACTCTGTAATATTCTGTAGCTGAAAAGAAAAGTGACAGCTGCCTTGTCTCAAAGGCTGTTTTGCATTTAAAAGTGAAGATTATGTAGACAACACAGGAACAGTCTCCTTTCCACTCTATATTCAGCCGGAGTACTGTAAATGAGGAAACCCAATTTTGGTAAGGACTTCAAGTTTTTTACATTCCTGTTCATTGCAGGTATGATAAAAAATTGTAATATTTTGAATGGTGAAATGAGTACAGAATAAATAATTTCAGGTTGACTTAATTTCAATTTTGCCTCTTCAAAACTGTAATTGTGTATATTCTACAAAGTCACTTCAAATGGAAAGGTACTATGAAATGGGACAATTGTAATGTTCATTCCTAAAATGCCAAGACAGGATGTTTTAACATTGTTACAACAGCATTCATTTATTATCAAATGCTACTTACACCTCATTCTGCAATAAGGAGAATAAACACAGATCACTTGGGGAACCAGGCAACCTGAAGACTGTCTTTACTAGGAAACTATGAAAGACTAAACAACCTCACTATTCGATATCTTGAAGGCCATTCCTAAATCAGTCTTCAGTCTCTGACTTAATTTGAATAGGGATTCTCAAGGTGCTGTTTCATCAAGACCTTCATGTGTGACAGAAATGGTTCTTCATTCTTCTTCCCCTGCTTTATATGCTGAGCATGACATCATATGGTATGGAGTAAATATCCCTTTGGTCAGCTGGGGTCAGCTGTCCCAGCTGCGTCCCCTCCCAACTTCTTGTGCACCCTCAGACTACTCGCTGGTGGGGTGGTGTGAGAAGCAGAAAAGGCCTTGACGCTATGTAAGCACTGCTCAGCAGTGAATTTTAAAAACTGTTTTCATTACAAATCCAAAACATATCCCCATACTAGCTACTATGAAGAAAACTAACTCTCTCCCAGAGAAAACCAGCACAAGCACCGTTCTAAAAACTTTCCAGAGCAGTTGAGTGAGTCTTCCTGGAGTCAAGGAGTACAGGGGCCAACTCACAGTCGCCATTTGCTGGGTTTCCTTGCAGAAAGGTGGATGAATTGAAGGAATAATTTTTCTTTCCTGGAGAATGTGAAGGAATGCACTAAAACATTGTGTAGTGTGAGACAAAACCAATTTCTTTTCTGTATGTAGAAGTGAAAATTCTGTTTTTCTTTCTTCTGATATAGAATTGATATTTTTTTCAGTGTCAGAGCTTGATCAGTTCTGTCATTTGGTATCAGTCCACTAATGAATATCTTGATTCTGTGTTTAAGACCAACCTTCAAGAAAAGATGTTTCTGATGGGATAGGTAACAGGCCGAGATGTACAGAAGCTAGACATATAGAACAGAGAGACATCTGTAAGAGCAGTTTGTTATTTGTACATAAGAAATATAGAAAGTGATAGTGTTTTACACTAGTTCTTCACGGTCCATAATGAATGGTGCTTAGTGCTGAGCAAGAGCTGCTAGAAATTGGCTAGTGGATTTTTCTTGCTCAGTATGGCCAAATCTATTTTTGCTGAAGATCAATATGGGAAAGCAATGCCAGCAGGCATCAAAGTGTAATAGATGGCAAGATTAAACCACTCTTCAGACTTGCAGGCAATGAAATAATGCATACTGATATAAGCCACTTAGTTCTCCTAAGCTCATCTATAAGCTGAAACTGTGTAGCTTCTAAAACAGGTTGTAAGTGTCTTTCTAATTACATTTTTATAGTCTCACACTCTGTATCATTTTAACTTTAAATTCAGTATTCCCTTTGTTTTCCCTTTTCCACCCTATAAATTGTTATCTTCCACACTACCAAAGTACTGGGCTTCCTAGGAGAACTGAATTACCTGCAGAGGCAGATGTGCTAAATGGCAATGCAAGGATGATTTGTTGAAGCAGATTTGAAAGCTGACATCTGATACTACCTGCAGCACTGTCAAGAGAGAAGCATTGTCAACAAGCTGTTAAAAATGACTTCTAATAGCCGAACAAAGTAGATGAAACATCAGGAAAATCTCCTTATTCTTACTGATTGCCTAATTTAATTGGCACAGTTTTATTGAATTTTTTAATAGAACAAAATGAGATTTTAATGTAATCTCACTGAAGTTGGTTCTAATTAGATATATTAATTTATTATGACTTTCTTGGTTAGAAGAACTCAAACAACTCATTAATTTCTTTTGTATGAAGCTATTTTAGACAAAGTCCCAGAACCTTCCAGCTATATGTAAATTCTTGGTCATATTGGTGGGTACTTATTTGTGAACCTACAGAAGACTGTGGAAAGACCAAATAACTTATTTTATTTATTCTGCTGAAATTCAAACTCTAAAATCAAGGAAAAGTATTGACGACTTCTGATATTTTGTAGGTACGATTCTGTAAGCTTCTCAGCCGTTGATACATCAGTGATATCAACCTCCGATTGTTGCAGTAAGAGTGAGGCAGGGCTAACTAGATTTCTTTGCTTACATAGCTGTTTAAAGGCCTAATCAGCTTCCAATTTCATATTGATCCTTGGTGACTTAAAAACCCAGGTAGAAATAAAAATGTTAGTTTATTTTTGTTGGATGAGATGCTGAGGGACTTGCAATGCAGTGCATTTTTCCTCTCAAGCAAACTGCTTGAAATATGGTTTTGTACACTTTGTTACTACAAGACAGTTTGGATCAGGATTAATCTTGAAGTTCTCTTGTATCATTTAAATGCAATCATTTCCTTCCAGGGTTTATGCATTGGCCACGTGGCCTTTATGGGACCATGAAAAGTAGGGAGGAAAGTTCCTATAGATTCAAAGGGGCTGTTCTATACTGAGTCCAGAGAGGACTTTGCTGCCTGCTATTTGGTGTTAATTGTGGTATAGTATGTACTGGTGAGGAAATGCAAAGCTTTGGTAACAATGGACATTTTTGTATTCTCAGTTTAAAGTTAGAAATATGGCAGTGGTTTGTTATGTATTCATTCACCCTTAAATCTTTACACAATGGCTAACCACCTCAAATTACAGTTGCTAGACAACTCTTAATTTCAGTGTTTTCTCTTGAACAGTGATTGTAACACAATATCGCAAATTTCTACAAATGTCTCTATTAAATTTTGTAAGTAAATTTGCTGCTTGTGAAAGTGAAATTCCAAAAGTACCTGTTCCAACCAAGAGTCACATTGATACTATGCTATGGTATTTGAAAAGGCCTGAAACAGTTTTCTCTTCCCTTTATCTATGAGAATATAGCTGTAAACATTAACTCCCAGGTCTCTTTGGTTGTATGAAACATCCACAGTAGACCATCTGAAGGCACCACAGAAGTATTTTAATCAGCATTTTGAGCCTCGGTTTTCAAAGTTAATTAATACAAAAGTCTAAAATACAAATTATTCTATTTTGCAGTCTATCCTAAAACAACATTCTAAATATAACTCCATTGTAATGTAACTGACAATAACCATATTTTCACAACAATAACCTGCATCTTACATGGAAAGTATGGGACATACTAGTGAGTACTCAGATAACTCACGTGATTAAATTGCCCACATCCCGCTGATAATGAGGCAAAGGAGCTGTTGAAAGAATTGATGACGAATAAACTTCTTTCTTATCTACATTGGATTGAATGACACTGTTAGTAGTACCTACTTTTTTACAGAAAAGTTGATTTTTTTGTATGTAAAAATTCTGTGGTTTGTACAGCTTTGTTCATTTAGCAACATGCAAAAAGTAGCATTTTTACTGCCTTTTCGTCCTTTTCGAACAGAGCCAAATGGCTTAATTTCATGTCAGGTATGTAATTGTTCAGAAACAATGTAGCTCTCTAGAAGTTTAATGCAACAGAGGCATAGGCAAGAAGTCAGAGGTCTCTACCTAAATACCTGCTGTGTAATGCAATTTCTGGAGATGGGAAATGGACTGAGAAAGAGAAAGGAGTGTTCTCTGTCTCTATGAGGGACAATTAACTTCGTGTGAATGCTAGTTCTCCACATCCACTTTTGGAATGGCTGATTTATTAGTGCACTGATAGAGAACAACATATGTCAGAGAGGATGATGGCAAGCTGGGGACGTCACTAATTTGGAGCAATGTGTTAGATATTTTTGTTGCCTGATATGGAGCTGGTGCACAGACCTCAAGGAGAGTTCAGAATTCCCACTCCCAAGCACTGTGTTATCTCTCAAATCAGTAAGGACCTAAATGCTGAGGTTCAGACTGCTGTGTCAACCAAGGCAGAGACATGTGTCTATGCTCTGACCTGCCAGGTGTAAGTAGCAAAAGAGAGAAGTTGGCTCCAACTTTGAATCATTTTGGTACACCTACAACTAGCGTTAGGTATTGTGTTACACCGAGGAAGTTAAAGGAGGTTGTGTAAATATGGGCCTTAGCTTCTTTTGGATCAATTCCTGAAGTGTAAAATACCAATAATAATAGGGGGCTAATTCCTGGTTTCATAGAGATGTTGTCAGGATAATATGTTTAGTAAGTTTGTGGGTATGCTAAACATATTAGTGTCCTGATAAGATGTTATTAAGACTGCAGCAGTGATAATGTTACATCTTTTTCTTCCTGATAAGAAAACTAGGTCCTAGATCTTCATTTCTTAAGCCAAATTTCATCCATTTCTGCTTGCAGAACATGTCAATAGACATGCAAGACACATAGAAAAATGGTAAGACTTAGAATTTTAGAAAGGAAGGTTGTCCATTAACTCTTCAACTTTTTGTAGCCCTCCAAACAAAACTCAGAAAATCATGAAATACAACTAAATATGAAGACTCTGGTTGGCAGTAGCATTTGTAAGTGGTCATTGTTAACATATCAGGAGTGTGTCTAGATTTCTGGTTTGGCAACATTTTACTGTATTGCACAAGCCCCAGTTAGTGTTTGCTTTTCCTCCTGCTCATCGCTCTCTGGCATTATTGAAACTTGCCTCTCTGTCATTAATAGGTATTACTGGACATTGGTCTTATAGGGCATTGTCCTTGCTGCTTCTTTCTTGCAGTGTTTGGAACACAATTTAGCCCTTTCCCCCCCTTGTATTCTACTAGTGAAATGAGCCATATAGGAAGATGGCATGAGAAAGAGTTTGATAGGTAGAATTAAGAAAAAAAAAAAAAAATCCTTATGGTTAGCTTGAGCTCTTCTTGCATGACACAGAGACAACTTTCTGCTAAATCAGACTTGACTGAACACTTGCAACAGGCTGTGAATGCCCTGATGCTTGACAGCTCCTGTTTCAGGTTTCCTACATGAGAGCATGATTCACTATCAACTGATCTACCCCTGAAACTGAATCTTAAAGCTTTCTGCAAGTACTATGCTACACTCTCGTCATGCGGGAGGGAAATAGTCTGTTGCTCATTCTGACGGTGAAATGAGCCAGTGTTATATGATTACCCTTCAGTTTGACTCTGGGAAGTAACTTGAACCTCATCAGAATATGAGTTGTTTGGTTTCCCTGTGTAGGTGCGCACTCTTTTCACAGGCTTTCTGAAGTGTTGCTGTAATTGCTGATTTGTGTTGATTTTTCTTTTCACGTAACACCATATGCTGCAGTTGAGAGATGTGTTCATAACTTGTTTTCACACAGACTAAGTCCTGAATCACACACACATCGTGTTGCTGCAATTTCCTCTGACAGTCAAGAAAGCCTGTTACAGTTGTGGACTCGTTAAAAGGCAGACGTCTTGTGAAAACCAGTAGACAGAGTCTGTGTAGCCTAGACAAAGGTGGACTAATATAACAAATGTGTAAATGAACTTGTGATAGTTTCACATTTGTGTCAGTTCACACAATGAAATAATAAAGGTTCTCCCAAAAAAAGGAATTAAAAAATGCTTTAGGTGAAATGTTTCCATTTTCTTGGGGAAAGAAATGATAGAGTAGCGGTGGTGGGAGAAAATTATTGCTTCCATGAAAAAAAATACAAAATACTCCTAAACAACAACAAAAAAATTCTCATAAATTTGCAGAAGGATGAGTGTTTATTGATAAGAATACCCAAAACGATAGGTAAGCATTAGAAAAGCAGTGTTTGGAATTGACTCCAGTTGAGAGTTTTAAGTCAGTCTCAATCAGTAGGATGAGATTTCTCTGTGTGACAGCTCACCATGTGTCTGGTGGAGTTTTAAAGAAAAATAAAGGACCTATCCAAGGCTAGCCACTGTCAGAGATGGGACTTGAGGCTAGAATTATATCCATTCTGACAATACCCACATTCCTATAGCTCTCCTGCCTTCTACCATTCTCTCCATCATTGCGTAGACATGAGCTATTTTCTTTAAGTCAATACCTTGGCCATTATCAAAACAACTTGATGAGCCAGAAAGTCATTTTACAATACTTTTTCAAACTTAGAGAAATAAATTCAATAAAAGTGCCTCAAATCTTTTGGGAGAAGTGACAGTCTAATCATTTAAGCAACATGTTCATTATGAAATTCCAGAATGTGTCTCACTGGGGGCAGGAGGAGATATATTTGGTTGTTGAGCTTTCTTTTCTTCACGAATTTAGTCGATACCTGTATAAGCAGAATGAAAGTGTCCATTAATGTGAGACTTACTATGTAACCAGGATGTGCATGATAAGGATAAGAGTATACTTACCAGTGGAAGTGATGTCGATATGATTGCCATATATGCAGTGGTAATTTTCTCTGCTTGGTGTTTTAGCTTCCTTAAATTCACAGAAAGCTCAATTAATTCTTTCTGATGTGCAAATAAAAAAAAAACCATTAAACACAATTGGCTAAGTTCTTTTCAGTTATTGAATATAATTACCATGCTTTTTCTTTTCAGTATGTCACAGTGATGCAGGTAGAGATGGTGACAAGAAGTGTCTGCCACGGGGAGGGTGGCGCGTTTTTGGCATTTCCCATTACTTTCTTAGAAGAATGGTAGGTGCTCAGTGTATGAGAGTTGGAGCAAAGGCGACTGAGGACATTTTCTGTCCTCAGAGAGTGTCTCTGTCCTCTGTCCACCCTCCTCAGTCCCACAGGGAGAGGACCCAGAAGTCTCAGCTGAAAAGGAGCTGCAGTGCAAGATTGCCAGTCACAATGGGAGAGGAGGCCAGAGGCCTGGGGTTAGCTACAGCAGGTACTGGCCCCACAACTTTGAGGTACTGTCAGATTAATAACAGTCATCTTGCATGCAGGTAATACTACATGGGTGCATTTTATTTCTGCAAAGTGAAACTGTTTTCCCAAACTGCCATTTTCTTCTCATGGTAGGTATTATTTATAAAGACAGTACTTTGCTCTTTATTAATTTCATGTGACACCGTCCTGTGATACCTTAGGGATACCTTCTTCATGAGTAAACCAGTTCATTTTTGACTTCCAAAGGGTGCAGGTAGGGAATGCCTGTAGTCTTCCATTGCCTTGTCTTTTTAGTGAATTTCATGAAGTTACTAATTTAGCAGTAGCTATGATGGCCTTGTTTCTGACATGTCTCTGGTGTTTTCTGACATAAGATAAAAGTTAAGTCCAGGTATAAATTGTTTCCTAAAATAAGAAAAGCCTTTTTAGGCATAATGTCTGGTTAGCTGTTTACTTCCTAGGAATTTATATGGTGAAATATCTGTAGATACTGTACCATACATACCAGCTAGCCTATATCTGTTATACTATCTGATAAATTCAAGGGCGTCTAATCCAAAATCATATTCAGTTTGAAAGTTTATTCACGATATTTTTCAGAAGAAATGAAATCTTACCACAATATTTAAACAACTGACTTTCAGCTCCCAGAGAAGAATGTTGTTGTGCTTTTGATAATCTTGTATAATGAAAAGCAGAACTTAGTTGCGTACTAATGTCACATTAAGAAATTCTGATTAAAAATCATAGAAGTTTAGGTGTAGGAAGCATGGACAAAAGTTGAACTATTTGCTCACAGAATTTCTGATTTTTAATGCCATTATACTTCTTACAGCAAATTTATTATCTGCTAGATAATATTGCATTCAGGGCTTTTCTAGTGCTTGATTTATCAAGGAGACTGGCACTGAATTATTTTGTATTTTATCCCAAGTACCATGAGGGTAAAAGAGACAAGGATTCTGTCATGGACTGACTACTGCCAAATCATAATTCATGACTCTGTTCATTGTTGGTTTGTTTGTTTTTTCTTTCCCCTGGAATTTCTGTGTTTTCTCTCTCAGCTTATATATTTTTTAACATTTAAGCAGCTCCTTCAGAGGAAAGCCACCATATTCTCTTCTTGGCTTTCTGGATGACCTCTGGCAGTCACTTAGCTCTTCTGTTCCTTGGTTTAATTACATGTAGAAAGTGGAGATAATTACTCCCATTGAGAAATATTTTAAGAATTATCCCTCTACAAATAAAAAAGTTTCAAGGGGTTAGTGAGGTGAGTCAGAAGGGGGCCAGCCTGCTGATTAATGAAAAAAACAAAAAATGACCCTGCTGGATTGCCAGCTGTGCAACTTCTCTTGTGGTTCACTGAACTTTCCATTTGGAGGAGAAGGTCATGAACATATGAAACTGTGAATGGATTTTGAATTGTGTCTCAAATATTCTCCTCAGCTTCTGCTGAGACTGGTTATGAAAGATCTAGTCACTAGTTCCATCTATGGTATTTTGTAAGTTTGTTACAAAAAGAGGACACTTCTGCTTTCTGTTTATTCACTTTACATGAACCAACTGGGAACTGTAGTAAGACAGTCTGAGCTTATAATTTCCCTTTATATTATGTTTAAGTCAAAGAGTGATTCAGTTGGATCTATTTAGCTTACATTTAATTAGAAGTTACAACCGTATTTGGGGCTCTAAGACAGGCTTGTGTCGACTTTGCTGCCTGAGGTACTGGCAGTATAAAAGTAGAAGAGAAATTGAAAGCGATGATGAGTCTGTAATTTGCTATGCAGTAGCCTTTTGTCATTTGTGTACCTGGGCAAAAACAAAACACAATTTATGGCTCTAAAGTGTACCTGAGAAAGCTGAGAGCTGTCGACTCTGCAGAAATAAGAGGAGTTTTTTAACATTTAGTTAGTACAGCCATTAACAGATTGGCAAACTGTAAATGTAAATGATTGTTTTAATCCTGCTAAACATTTTGCTTGTCTGATCTCATGTATTTCATGATAAAATTGACATTAAACATGAATATAAGCATTCAGCTCCTTCCAGATCACTGCAACCGACACCTTGTGCAGGCAAAGTATATACAGAAAGGGCTAGAAGAAACTGGGCTAGATACTGATTTTTGACTCTGTCTCCTTTCCTAATAATTTATCAAGAAGAAATGT
Organism: Balearica regulorum gibbericeps; assembly: GCF_011004875.1. Taxonomy (NCBI): domain Eukaryota; kingdom Metazoa; phylum Chordata; class Aves; order Gruiformes; family Gruidae; genus Balearica; species Balearica regulorum. Next base: position 48,889,770 of record NC_046187.1, on the reverse strand, counting down.
GTGAGAAATTCTAAGTTGTTATTATGAAGTATTTCTCAGGACAGCACAAGAAGAAATTACCAAATTTTGTTTAAGAAAGGGTTTATTTCTTTATTTTTACAAATAACAGAGAACAGTTGCTTTCAGATAGAAACCCAACCTTATAGACTCTTCCCAAGAATAAAACGTGGGGTAAGGGAAATATTTTGGGTGACATTTCCAAAATGGGCATCTACCTTTTGAAACCCAAGGTTCAAGGAGCAGCTCCAGTGCTCAAACTTTCTGAAAGCACTATATGACTAATATGCTCAAAGGGTCCAGACATATGAACTTGAATTGCCTCTCTTGCCCTTGCAAAGTAGATACTGCCAGTATTTGATTGAATGTTCTTCCATTCTTCTTCCTAGACTTTCAGTGATAGTATTTATTTAAGCTACTCAATGATTCCCCAAAGCCATGAGATATGAGATATGATATGAGATATGAGCTTTGCTGTGGTTCTAGGACTTTATCTGAGAGGACTTCTGCTGGAGGTCCTAGTGACTATGCTTACTGCTTCAGTTGTACCTCTGCAAAAGTGATTTGGAAAGTGGGAGACATCTGTGGCTAGTGATCTGAGAGGTGAGGATAGACTTCGAACTCTCTCCATGTTTCCTAATGTATAATGAACCTTGTCCAGGAGAAGTCTAGCTAGAACGTTTGACAGTCAACTGAATACTCATGGTGCATGGAGTTCGGTAATCTTCTGGAGTTCCTTGCAAAAATGTGAGTTGTAAGAGGAAAGCCTGCTTAACGTAACAGTGTTCAGTGAGGCAGAAGTGATCTACTGGTGTTTTCTATTCTACTTCCCAGAAAATTGAGAGTGACTTGTGGTTTGAAACATGGCCAGAAATGAACAACTTCTTCCTTGTGCTCCTGAGTACATCTGTCATTTTTGGGGTCTCAAGGAGAATGTGCAGAAAGGTCTATGCTGTATCTCAGATATCCAAGGTTGTGTACCTGGCTACGAGAAGAGCTGGTGAGAATTTCCACTGTACTACGCTGTAGAGAAATTAGGAGGAAGTGTAGCGAAAGACTGCAGCCTTAAGGATAACTGCATGCACTGACTGGGCTGAGAGAAGAGAGCTGCCTCCCATAACGGCTTGACCACTGCTCATCACCTACAAGGGGCGGCTGGGTGCACTGTGCGAGAAGGAAGGCTGACCTGCTGGCTGGTCCTTTTGATGGGTGCCATAATACAGTAGCCACTTAGTTTCCTCAAGGCTTATCTAGGTCACGCTCTGCACCCTGTATCTGGCCAAGTACCTTTACAGTTGTATCAGTTTGTATTGAAATAGTATAGCCCTTTTTTCAGCCACTAGTTGTGCTTTTGAAAGAATTCCCTCATGACCACCTCCCAGTGATATTAGTTAATCCTTTTGAATCCTGAGCAGCAGTGATGACATCTTCCCTCTTACTGTGACACAGATTGCTTTCACGCGCAAATTAAGCGAGTTACAGAGAGTGACGAATGGCATGTTCTAACGCGAGTCTCCTGCTATATTGTCAGACAACAGTGCAAAATAGTCATTTAACAACTACAGAAAGATTCTCCAAAGCTAACTAATGTAAGTGTAGCTTTCCCCCAATAGTTTTGGTTCAAATGTTGTTGATAATCCACCTGCTGCTGGTGGATTTGAACTTGTAAAAAACTGTGATTGTTCTGTACTGATATTGAAACTACAGTATAACAAGAAAATGTCACTATTTTTGTTTATCTAGATAGAAAACTCTGTTTGTCTTGTGTTAGGATGTTGATTTGGTATTTAACATATGGGAATGTTTAAATATCTGATGATCACTCCTTTAAATTTTATTAATGCTATTATGATATATTTTCTGAAATATATTTATTTTGAATTATTTTTAACCTGCACAAGCATTTACAGGATGTTGGTTATACATTTTAGGAAAACAACCTGAACTTCAGCAGTACTTCTGAAACATGCAGTGGGTAACTCATAAATTTAAATTACTTTACCAGTGTGTATTTTTATAATATATCTACACTGATTTTGTTTAAAGTTAATTCCATGAGGGTTTAGATTTATAAGCCCCTGGCAGCTGCTGTATTATCATGATTCATTTTTTCTCCTTTATTAGGATAGTTACTAGTTTAACATTTTAAGTTCATTAAAATTTGAGTTTAAATTGCCTGTTGGTCACTATGGTTGCTGTGCAAATATACAACCATGTCTTTTCCCCAACCCCTCCCTCCTGCTCTCTACGTCCAACTATGTGGACTCCAAGTATCTGTTGTTTTGTTCTTCTTTCCTGCTTAATATAGAGGATATTTTCCATGCCTAAGTCGACTGAAAATTTTATGAGTATGAATGGGAGACTGTACTGCAGTTTTGTCTACCTACTTGAGTTGCACTTAATGGTTTCTTTGGTGGAAGAGGGTGTAAGAATCTAAATGCTTTCAATTTTGGGGCTAGATTTACAAAATAAAAAAATCACTTTCTTTAGTAATCTGATGATTTAGGGAGTAGAAAACCAAAGGAGTGTCCTAGTCAGTGGTCTGTGGCTCCCTTGATTTGGGAAGGCTCTTTCAAGGACTAAAAAGAGAGTTGAGAAAAGTTTTTTTAAATGTTTATTTATTTATTTTAGTTCATACATCACGTTCCCAGATCTACAACTCTCCTTGTGAGTGTTGGATTTTGGGCCTCTAGGAGATGGAAAAGCTGATATTTTTAAAGTATTGCAACGGTCGTCTTTGTGAGTAGAAGCTTTCCCTTTACTGCAGCCGTGCTTGGCTTTTAATGGTCATTTAATGAACAATTTAATGCTGACAGAATCAGATTGGATGTCAGCCGTCTGTTTTGTTCTGGTTTAGGGAGTACACGTGTGCCCTGCATGCTTTCTTGCTTGGAAAGGGTGACGTGGCCTTGAGAACTGAAGCACGCCAAGAAACTTGCCAAGGAGCAAAGCAGGGTAGACATGCTATTCAGGTATCCCGCTGGAGACAGCCACACTTGGGCTGTGTTAGAATCATTACAAAGGCTTAGCTGGGAAGTCTGTGGCTTTTAATGCCATTTCATGGTAGTAAAACTTGTTGTCCCACCAGCTAAAAGAGTTGGTGTTTTAATAGAATAAGCATTTGATTAATGAAACAACGTGTACTGTACAGAAGAAATGATCATAAAAAGCTGCTTTTTAACTGCCTAAAGTACCTTTTGCAGCTTGGAACCTTTTATCACCTTGTAAATCGCCCCTTGAGATGAATAGTTGAAGTTAGACAAGGCACACTTCCATTACCAGCATATCCTCCTTTGGATATTATTATAGAGCTTGGGCTGCAGCTGCTTCAAAGCTGCCCTTCTCACCAACACATTTTTACATCTTGCTTTCATTATGCCAAGGGCGCATTCTGTGTTATTGCAGTGGCTTTTCTTTTAATAATCTTCTCGATGCAAACATTCAGACCTGAGGGAGGTCCGCTATTTCTCCTTATGGTCACATTCCTTCTCTTACAAGGTGATGACCATTTTTTGCCAGTTTTGTTCTATTTTATAGATAATGTTCAAAGATGCTACTTAACAAAGACTTACACTTACTCAGGAGAGGAAGATGCATAATAAAGTCTACGGTAACCTGAACATAGGGGAGAAAATAAAGTTATGTCATTTTCATTACAGAGAATTGAAAAATTCTCATTGCTTTCAGTGGGAGTATAAGTAGGAAAATAAAAGACATGACCCTAACAACAAACAGATGGCATTCCCTTTTCTGTGATTTTGTACACTTTTGAAGTTGTAGAGGAACCACATAAGCAGTCATGCTTTCAATTATTTTCCCCACTAACAGAGGCAGACACAAAATTTATTTGTTCTTTCTGAGTGATTACTCTTCCATTCCAGTCAGTGTGTCTGAGCTCTAAATTCTCTTCTGTGAAAGCAAGAGAAATAAACTTCAGAAACTTCTTGGCCTAAAAACCAAAGGAAATATTTGACTAAGTTTAAATTCTCATTTTGCTAACCTCTGTCTTATTTTGCCCTTCTTAGGAATTAAAATGGAGGCTGCGATGATATGGCTTCAATTTAGTAGAGATGAGCACCCAGAAACCCTTTTTCCGTATGAGGCATCTCTCCACAGAAAGAACGGAAGAGCCTTGCAATTTCTTTTTCTTTGCTTTCTTCATCCTTGCTGAGATATAAAACAAGCAGCCAGATTTAATCCTTTCCCTTCTCCACAATAATTGTAAGAAGTCTGTTATCTCATGTTGCTACTAACCTGAAAGCATAGCCTTATAAATAGAGAATATGGTAAATCCCATAAAGACTCTAAAATGGAAACACAACACAATGTCAAAGCAGTCAAAATTAAAATAATATGTTCCCAGTAAGGCTTCGAAATAGCTATTTTGTTTCATAGTAATGATAAGCTTAGAAACAAGAGTATTTTATGTTTCCCTATACTTTCATGCATGGGTCTCAAAGCCCTTTACAGTTGTAAATTAAGCAGTGTTATAGATGGTGGGGGAAGGAAGTCACCATCTTGCAGAGAAACAAAAATATTGAGGGGGGAATATAATGTAACCCGAGGTTAGAGGCAGAGGTAGGAAGACAAGCACAATTTTTTGATTCATGTATCAAGATTCTAGGAGCTTGACAGTCATCCTTCACGACACATATTTTCATGTAGTTTCAGAAACTATTCTGCAAATACCTATGCTGTTATAAATCAGTGGTCATGGGAAAGGAAATGAAATATTTCTCGAGTTAGATTTCTGACTCGGCTATTGATTTGCTAGGTACCTATGTCTTAATGTACTCTGTAGCTTGCTTGTCCTTTGTAAACTCATGCACTGACATCCTTGGAAGAACTAGATAAATGCAAACAGGTTTCTTTCTGTACTGATAGCTATCACATCTTTGTGTGCAGAGATGATCTCCTTCATTATGCTCCAGAACTGATGATTAAAAGCTGCATCCTGTTATTTCAGAAACCAATGGGAGTTTTTCAGTAACTTTCGTTGACTTTTTTTCAGACCCTCAAGGTACAATGAGATAAGAAACAGCTATGGATATACTGTACAGGGCTGTTTGTAAAAAATATTAGAGGAAGCCTCTTTGCAGCATGCGGAGTGATCTGATTTCTTTTTTGTGGACACCAGGGATGGCGCTAATCTGCATATACTGATGAATAGCTAGCTACTATAGGCTTTGGCACAGCACACATCTCATCCTTGTCCTAGGATGTCTAGGTTAGGTCTGATGAACTGTGCCTCATCATGTCATAGACAGGAAGGCTTGAGTGACTGGCTCAGATGTTGTCATCTACACATTACCCCAGTCAGCTCCACTCCTGGATGGCATAGCTTACTTTTGGAAAACTGTTTTATCTATAGGTCTTGGCCAGAGGAGTTAGAATCCCTTTCCTCTCCTTTTAGTGAATTTACCTTAGCTGAAGTCCCAGGGCAAAACCTTCAATAAAACATATTAACAGTCTGTATCAATGATTGTTTCCCACAGAATGCAAAGAAAATATTAGTTAAATCTGAACTGAATGACTATATTCCCTGTGCTTTATAGCATTTATAAAACTGTACTTTCACCAAGCAATAATTTAATAACCGAGGCAGGCCTGTTTTTTTAATGTCAGCCTTTTGTGTGAAGAACCACTGAAACCTCCCCTTTCTTTCCTCTTTTCCTGTTCTATTAATTTCCAGGGTATTGCATCCTTGATCTTAGAAATATTTCCAAGAAAAGCAATGAAACAGAATTCCCTGTAGTGACTCTTCAGTGAAACCTTCCTGTCCTAGTCAACCATGGTTCCTAATTAGAAGTAAAAAAAAATCTGTTTCACTTTCATTAATTTTTCAGTGCAGTCTTCTTGCTCTGCTCTTTATACATAGTGCACTCACTGAAGTTTCATGTTTTGATGATGACAAATAGTATTTCAGTGAAATGCTTGCAGTTTTTTCTGAAATGTAGTCCTATTCTTCAAGCTTCAAAAATAACTGCCCACATACTTTTAGACATCCTAGTAATCAGTTTGGGGTGTTAATGATGCTGGATTTAGAAATGGTCCAAAGAGACAAATCTCACATATGGATGTAATGAGACTGGAATTTTGAAAGAGAATTTTAATTATTTGATTATTTTCTAAGAGAACTGAGGGAGAATTTCTGTGTTAAAAAGGTTTTTCTAGAAAAAGCAGAATCAGAGGTAAGGATGACTAACGCTATTCACAAATTCAGTGTGTTCCATTGTTTGATACTCTGCATGTGTCACAGAGAGCTAAGATCTAAGTGATGGTTTTCCATTACGGTGTTGCAAATGATGTCTTAGTCATAGCATTTCTTTTCAAAGGAGTGAGAATAACTTGGCTATATCAAGAGGTAAGGTACCTCTAATAAACTTTTTCTTGTTGCTTTAAAATCCCTATGTGCTAAGGACATTTGGATTTTTGTATTTGAGCAACAGGAAGAATGAAAAGAGCTAAATGGTATATATCTATTATGAGACTGTTCAGGTTTTCCCTGTTGTAGCTGGTAAGGCTGATATGAAAACATATGACAGTCGTAGTCTAAAAAGTCAATTATCTGGCTAGACATTACAAAATTCATCTTGCACGTCCGAAGCAGCGAGCGACTTTGGACCTCAAATGGAAGTCCTCCTATTGACTTAGGTCAATGGATCAGGCATTTTGTACATTTTCCTCGGTTTCTTTAAATACCAGCAGGAAAAAAAAAAATATTCTCTCCACAGCATGAATAATCTTTGTTGCTTGGAACCGATAAGGAAAATATCGATCTTATAATTTCAGGAATAACAAGAATAGAGAGAAACTTCCACAGTCACTGAGAGATTGATGGCCTTGGGCTCTGCTGAGTTCTCTGTATCCTTTTTGGGGCTAGCTCACTCTTTTTGAAGCAGGTCCTGCTTTCTGATTATTCTTATATGGTCATTCTTTTTTGTCTTTCTGTCTTTCTTTTTTGGCCCTTGTCTTTTCATGTGACCTTCCCCAGCATTGTTAGCTGAGAATTTTAAGGGAGCTGGGTGTTAAATTCAGAGGAGTTTAAACACCAGGCTGCTGTGAACATCTCAATTTGTGACGTGTTCTATAGTTCTGCATTTTTTCACACTTCTCTTAACTCGTTGGAATTATTGGTATATTTGCCCTTGTATTCAGCAGACACTTTATATATATTGAAGATACACAAAAATGTTCCAATACCTCTTTTTACTACCTCAGGAAACTTGAATGGTGTTTAATATAAATGTTCAGTAATTGTTGTGTAAAGCAAAAATAATACATACGTTTTTGCTAGTGTATTTAAAAGCAGATTGCAGTAAACAACTAGCAGCCAGTGAATTAAGTGCTGTGATTGCTTTGGCTTCTCTGAGAACACATATTTTCTTAGTAACTGTCAAATGTTCATTTCATGCCCTTCTTTAGATTCCATGAAGAAAAATAGTGGAACCAATTTAAATTAAATTTTTTTTGGGAGGAAAAATATATATTGCATTTGAGTTGAGAGCTTGTAGAATAAGTTTCAAGCTTATGAGATTCGAAATACTTGAGTTTCAATGCCTGTAAAATAGGGAATTTGTAGTGGAAACAACTATGGCACCAGAAATACTGCAGTGATGTTGTTGGTAGGACTGTAACTAACTGAAAGATGTAAGATAATGCACTGATACATTGTCGTAAAAGTACTGTGAACTTGTGACTATCTTGTGTTTAAAATTCTGTTGTTGAAATCCTACTCTGTTCAAGAAAATCATGGAATGTATATCAAGAGTTCTTTTTTTCCCTCTTGTTCTCCTAGTATTTTGGGATGCTCTTTTGAGCTAGGAATGATTGCCCTAGCTCCCTGAATGTCTACAGAAAAACAGACAAATGAGTATCCAGTAGCTTTGGACTTGTAGCTTTCTCATAAAAAAAAAAAAGTCATCTCTGATAGATACAGCCCTACCAAGGTTGACTGCAGCAGATTTAATTTGATCTTTCAAGCATGGATTAAAAATATTGTTCTTGTTCCAGTTAGAACATTACCACTTAAGTTTCAATACAAAAGGGGCTTTTTCATCATCCCGAAGCATGCACTCTCAAACATTTTAACTGACAGCGTTTTAGTATTTGCATTATCTTTTCCTGCTTGTGCATTCTTCACCAGTGACACATGATAAGAGTTTATGTGAGGAAAGATCTGCAGTAACATCAAGACAAGGCTTCATATTCCATATTACTGGGGACTGCAGAAGAAATTGGTGATAGCTAGAAATTGCATTAAAAATTATTGCATTTTCCATCAGTGAACATTTTTGCATATTTGGCTGATGGTGCTGTTTTGCAAGGAGGCATGCAGCATCAATCTTGTTTGAACATTAAAGCTAAAGTTGTAGAGTCGTAAAAGATTCTCCAAGTGTTCATGGACCTTAGCGGATGATTTTGCATGGATTAAATGTAGATTTAAAAATTCATCCTGTTTCTGTAAGTAGAAGTAAGTACACAGATGTAAGATCAATTATTTGAAAGGAAATAAGGTGACTAAGGCCAGACCCTAAATTTATTTGCACCTCAGATAGCTCTGCTGACATCCACGATGGTGCAGAATTCTAGCAGCAGTATCGAAAGAATGCAGCAGCCTTCTGCAATGGGCATGGCTTCTTACTTGAGGAACTCACATCATAATCCTTGCTTTGATACTGGGTTCATACTTACTGGTTGCCTTAGGGGGCCACTGCCTTCTGTTGTTGTGCGCCGTGTAAGCAGACTGATCAAACTGCGAAGGTATTCTGAGCATTCCGCAGTGTGTTGTAAGGCTCAAAGTGTCTTCGGTTATCTGGGTTGGTTGGTATTACACTCCCGTTTCTGTGCGATCAGACAGACGAGTGGGAAACGTGTGGAAGTGCCCAGCCAGTCTAAATACATCGGCTGTCTAAAGCTTGCATATTGCAGAGCACTGCTATATTTCACAGAATTTATTAGGCGTTGAAATTCCAATATCTCATGCCTGTGGAAAAGATTGTACTGAGAGCTATAACAGCACTGTATGAAGATTGCTTTCAGAATATGAAATGCTAATAATTTACCCCTGCCTAATTGTAATAGATCCCTTTGTCTGTGGGCTGTAATGTCTAGTCCAACTAATCAAAAACAGTTTATGGTAGAAGCATCAAATCTGTCAGAGAAGCCATCAGTGTGATTGTATGCCTAAATTGTCAGGCCCGCAAAGAACTTTGTATGCACAAGTGGATGCTTGTGTGCTCCTAGCTTTTAAAGCCTCAATCCAAAATCCATTGTATTCAATGAAAGAGCCCTTGTAGCCTTCTGCAAGTGGTTGAAGAGACCGCTCGATGTTTTTCTGATAAACTCTGTTCGTGGCAGAGGTGCCTGTGACAATGGATCACTGATAAGATTTGTTTCCTGCCTAGACAGAAAGTTTTCTATACACAAATTAAGGTCAACTGACTGAAGTTGTTTGCTCGTAGTTCTGTCCAGAGTACTACTCTATGTGATTGGGATGGTCTACTGCAACAAGTAGAGCAATCCAATAGGAGCAGGTCTATAGAGCAGAACTGATCTTGAGGATCTGACATTTATGCTATACACATTTCAGCAGTCTTAGATTGAATTAACTTAAGCCTCTTCCATGGGTGACAGTGCACTAGGTGTGCTCCTAGACTTCTATCTCCTCATTTAGTTCAACTGGAAAGGATCCAGGTGCTCTCTGAGACCGCTCTGTTGTACAAACCAAGGTAATGATACATGGGGAAAGTGAGAGGTACACGTGAAAAGCACATTCCTGAGACCGAAACACTTTGGTACGTTCAGTGTTGGCTTCATTTGAATTGTTACTTGACTGAACAAGTCAAGCCTCAAGAGGAAAATAATTGATAAAAAATGGCAGATTAAAAAAATAGCCATCTGATTTACAGATTATGAAATTTTACTCAGAATTCTCAGAAAATTATTTAATAATAGTTTTAGATTCTCTCAGTGGAGAGTATTAATCTTACTACAGGTGCTGGCAACATGTATTATAGGTGTATGTTTTCCCATTTAAATGAGAAATCTGAGGATGATGCCAGATGGGAATGCTTTTTAAGGCACGTGAGCCATGAAATCTGATAACAAAGGAACTGAATTTATCTGGATATTGAGAAGTACTTGGGAGAAATTTAGTGTGTTTATAATGTGAACAAGTGGGCTAAGAAATGTTCAGTACAAAGCTCTCATATGGAAGTATTGGTCATACCATTTATTTGTCTTCCTGACCCCAAAAATTATGATCCCATTTCTCAGCTTCGGTCTAATCTGACAGTAGTGAAGGTGTTTCAAGGATACTAAGTCCCTACAAGTTCTCTGAAAATGTGATCTTAAGTAGAAGAAAGGAATGCTGTCTGAGCTGGGGGAAGGCTGCAACTAAGCCCTCATTAAACCACAGAGAATTCACACTGGAGGAAAACAGGAGCTTGTTTTGACCTAGGACCTTATTAGGCACAGGAAAATCCAACCAATCATGACAAAATAGTTGTCGGTTGTTTTGTTAAACATGAAAATTTAATTTACATTAAGGTTTTTGTTTTCATCTTTTCCTGTGAAAAATTAAGAAGCTGGAATTGAGGCTTTGTTGTACCAAGTAGCACTAGGCTATCTGTTTTATTGATTTAAATGAAAGCAAGATAGTTGCATTTTACCGTTCTATAATTTCCAGTCTATTTGTTTTTGTGGTTCACTGAAGCGAATACACAAGAGAAAGACAACTTTGTTACTGAAGCGTACTAGTAATCAGGAGCTGCAGTGACGCTGTAACTGAAATTTACTGTTGCTGAGAGATGCTGGAAGATGCTATTGCAGGTTTGCTGTTTGTTTTATCTACCCATAGCAGCAATGTTCTTTTGAAAATAAGTGTTTAATGTCATCAATGGTCACTTGGCAGCTCTGCTCTGCATGAATCTCAGAGTCAGTTTTAGGAACAGCAGGTTAAATGTTCACATTTGCACAAGTTACTGGATAGTGCCAGCTTTCCAGAACGCCTGCAGTCTGAAGGGGTTTACTTTCTACTTCAACACAAGGCTCTCCAGCCACCAGAACAGTTTCCTACGTTGATTTCTTTGGGAAATGTCTCATTCAGGCATCCTTATTTCATTTCCCTAACAATTGTTGGCTGCTTTCTCTAACTAATGAAAATACATATTCACCAAAAAATTTTAGTATGGAAATAATCATAAGAATGACTTCTGGCTGGAATGATATTGCATTTACAGCTCGATTTATTAAATGCTCTGAAATGTCAACTTCTTAGAAAGCTCAAAAGAACATCTTCTGTAATAATACATGTTCTTACAAGATAGCATTAAAAATGTCCACCCAGCTGCAGAAAATCATATGTTTGTAACAATGCAAGGCTGCCTCCCCAAACACATACCTGTGTATTTCCTATCACTGTACAGGAACAGATGCAGGACATTTATCTCATTTTGCTTTTAGGCATAGACTCTCAAGATCTCAGCTTCCCCCTTTATGTATTAGGAGAAGTTACCATCCGTAAAATAATTAATTTTTCTTGTAAATACTGTGATTTATAATTTCTCAACAAGCAGGTGGCTAACACTTTACATTACAGTTTGCTTTATTTGCTTTATTTCACTAAAATATGGTTCCTCATTTGGGTACTCATCTGAAAATTATACCCAGGTCTATATCTGTATATATTTAGAATATATCTATAAATATGAAAAAGTTATAGCACTCCTCAATACTTACAATCGGTATTAGTTTAGACTAGTTTGGACTGTGTGTCATAAACCTCTCAATGATAATAAACATCTGGTGTTCCTGATTCTGTTCTAACTTACTCTGATTTTGCACCAGCTCTCTGACTTGAGTAGAATAACTTCTGATTTATACCATTATGATATCAGATTTATGGCTTCTGTGGATTATCTTAATTTAGTTAAATTAAAATGAAATTAATTAGAAACAATTCTGGCATGTTTTATCAGAATGCAACATGCAGAGTACTATTCTATATTATAAATTTCATAGCAAAATGAAAGAATGCAGTTTCATTGGTTTTAGCAGAGAAATTTTTCTTAACCTGGAGTTTAATTTCGTGAATGTGGAAAGCAGCGTAAAATTTCAGATACTTTGTGGGTATTAGAAAATCCTTCTGATGATACAGTGTATGTGCATGCGAGGACAGGTAGCTCAGCTGACTTAGTCCTATGTAAGTTGTGGTGAACAAAATTTATCCCGTTGCTACCAGTTTTCAAGGTTTTATGTATTCAGGTAGTTCTACAGAAGCGAGGGGTGACATTTTTTATTAAGGGCTTCAGAAGTATCCTATTATACTCTCAGTAGTTGCAGGCAAGAATCATCATCTTCATTTTAGAGGAGAAAACTGAGACAGATATTACAATTTTCTGAAGAGGAAAGAAGTCTCTTCTTTATTAAAAGCGAAGTCTCTTCTTGATTAAGTAATAAGAGTTGTTGTTAAATGTTCTCATTCATAGGCTCAGTATGTTTAAAAGTTAAATATTCTTTAAGCATTGTCCACTGTTTGCACATCAAGCCCATCTGTACATAGGAAAAAAAATTAAGGGCTCGATGGTACAGGGTGCCATAAAGAAGATGACTTTCCAAAATTCTGCCTTGGGTGGTAGGATGATATCTGCACTGGATGTAATGGTGCCTCCCTAGCAAACAGCAGAAACTTGTGATTTATATATAGGATATCACAGCAACAGAAGGATAAACTAGGCATGCCGACTCATTTTTGCTCTCCAATGACAGTCACAGGGTAGAGTGGTAAACACTATACATAGGAAAATATGAGTGTCTAAAATCCAAGTGCTACATTCTGTAAAATCTTCACTGAAACAGTTGAGTTGTTATTCTTTAGTTGAAGAGGGAGAACGGTAGGAAGAGATTAGATTTAGAATAGTTAAAACTTGATAGACTTGTTAGAGTTCTGTTTATCTTTAATCTACAGGACACTTGTTAGCTGAGAAATACGAAGTAATTTCTTCTTCCAGTTTTAAAAAACCCGTTAATGCCTATGTAAAGATAATTATGTTCACTTCATGTTTTATTCCATTTCCTGGGTTGGAATATACTGGCAGTGGTGGGCCTTTGGTCAAGACACGTGTCTACAGGATGGATATTCCCAGATCTGATGTTGATTCAGTGTCTCAGATCTTTTTATGCCTTACTTCTCCCTACATCTATGAAATGGGGATAATGGAATAAAGATTTTTTTTAAAGTTCTGAAAATGCTAAAAATGGTATATCTCTTGATATGAATTCAGATACAAGTTTGCTTTTTTACCTGCAAGTGTTAATGATAGATAAGCATGTTTTTACCAGAGAATTTTGTTTAATTGCGTTCTGATGTCATCAAATACTACTGCTTCAACAAATTTGTTCCTGTTAAAAGATAGATTGTAATCACAGCATCTCCTCTACTGCCAGCTTCCAAAAAAAGACATTAGAGATTCTTTCACTTTTTGTCTTTGAAATTTGTGTTGGAGTAAATCCAACACAAGTCCACAGCCATGCAGGGATTATATTTTGAAGTTATTTTTTTATTGAATTTAAAGTGGAAGATAGCTATAATCCCTGCTGCTATGTATTTATTTAAGAATTTCAATTTTTCTTTTCAAAGATGTTTACAAGTGCTAATTACCACTATGGCAAATGCAAGGAGCACAGATATATTACCCAAGGTTCCAATATGAGTTGAGAGAACTGGGAAAATATTCCAAGTGTACTATATTCTGAGTGTTGAATTACATCAGATAATTACTCTCGCATGTGTAATAGAATATTAATCAATTAAATCAGACCTGGAATAATTGCAAAATTCTGATGGAAGTATAAAAATCACAGTTTTCCAAATTTATTTTATAATATCTACTTGCATTTTTGTGACTTAAAGAGACCCCAATTCTACCCAGATGTTCAAGTTGGTAGTGGTTTCCATTCAGGATGGGAGAGCTGGTCAAAGATAAAGCTGATGTTGGCATGAATAGAAGATTCTTGCCATGTGTATGATAATCCAAGAATAAAAAAGTATGACCAAATGTGCTAAATAGATGTCCAGAATTTGATGCATCTTTAATAAGTTCATTTAAACAGTCTTTGGATATGGTAATGAACACTGGTTTTCCCATATTTTACTTGAATGTATCAACTCATGTAAAATTTGTAGTTTCGCTGTTCTTCCCCCCCAACACTACATTCTTTGGTAAGAACCACAAAGACAGAAGGAACTGATGCTGATGCATGAAGGCCGTGGCTTCTTTTAGTGAGCAGAGGTAAGCTTTTGCTGGCACACAGGTGGGAGTTCTGTTCTGATTGATGAAATGGCTTCTGGTTGAAAATTTCTTGCTATTTTGCAAGATCATACAATTTTTGAATAAACTGTTCTTAGAAGCAATTCTTCTAATTCAGTTTATGGCAGATTTGCTATAAAAGAAAAAAAAAAAGAGCTCTAACTATTGCTCTGTCCAGTATTCCAATGGGCAGGATGCTTACATAAAACATGAGAAAAGCAAGTTTGAGTCCTCACTTTTTGTCTGTGCTAGATCAGCAATGAATGAACCTTGTTCTCTACGTTTCGGGTGAGTGTCCTGACTGTCATGTTCGCATCTATGATGTGGTCACTGATGTTCTCTAGTGCAAATGCAGATGTTCATGCTCTGAGTTTCATGCAAAAAGAGAATGGGAAAATCTCTGAGGTCTCAGAAAGCTCCCAGAAGGCCTCCAGGCCTCCTGAGTACACAGGGAATTTCATGGGGTGGTGAATACCACCCTAAAGAGTGATCAACACATGGACCCTGCTCCATCCCCATCTTTGCTGCAATTGTTAAAACTCAGAAATAAAAGGACAAAGAGAGCAAGAAAGCTGGTGACACTGGAGAATGTTGAAAGTCAAAGGGATGGTGAAATCTTTGGTTTTCTCCTTCTCTCCTTTCTTCTAAAGCAGAAAGACAGAAAAACCCCTCTGCATTTGTGAAGGCAGTTTGTCCCAGTCATTTCTTAATCAACCAGTGGGGAGATCTTTCCTGCTCCTTCATGTTTTCCAGGGTTGAAACATGTCCTGTATATCTAGCAGACACCAGCATAGTGGATTTTACTTAAAGGATTCTGGAACTTTAAAAGTAAAGTTAGACCTATTTCTTCATAGTGCTAGGATGGAGTTAAAAAAGCTAGGACTGGAAATGATGAGCAAGTAGTAAAAATTTCCACTAACTGCCCAACAAAAAGAAAGATCTGTATCATTTTTACATTAGTAAATCTTAGGTTAACATAAAGAAAAAATAATTGCATTAAAATTTCAGCTGTTACATTTAGGAAATAATCTTGCAACAGGAGGAAACAGTAAAGAGTTTGTGAAGCAGGTACAATTTACTATACAGTTCCTGGAAAATAGATTAGGTGTTTTTTAAATATATATTAAAGCAATTTTTTTCAACCCCAGCATATAATGCACAAAGAGTATAATGCTAACTAACAACCTGGGCATTATAAAATTTGGAACCTGCTTGCCACTGCATAATTTCACACAGCAAAGGGAAATCAGGAGGGATTATTTCAGGCCCTTTAACTTAGACTTGAAAGGTTGTTACCAAGGTCCCCTGCCAGCCTACCTCTCCTTATTCTTTACCTATGGGAGATAGCTGCAAGCAAAAAACACCTGGCTGCCTTCCTTTCACAAGCCTGTAGACTTTTTCATGTGGCACCAATGTGTCCACATAAAATAGCATGGGGTAAGCAAACAAAGTCTAATGTATCAGGAGCTACTATGCTTTGTTTTGGGTTATTCATGAGAAACCAGAGTAAAAAAACCCAACAAACCCAAGCAACCAACCTTTCCATTCATTGAAAGTTTGCTGGTAGCGGGGCTTGACTTGTTGGGTTTCTAATCTCAACCAGCAATCTCACACTTGTTATTTCATCTACTTAAAAACAGATTAATTTTTTTTAAAAGCAGACTCATCTAAAATTATTTACTTGTCATATTCATAGTATCTGTCATCTTTTAGATTTCATGTCATCATAGTGATAAGAAATGGGCAATCAAGAACTCAATAGTGAGGTGCAGACCTAAGAGTTTTTCCTATGTGCGTATTGTCAGGGATGTCTGCTCTGTTTTATAAGGAGCCAGGTATGGTGGGTAAGAGAATTTCTTCCTTCAGGAGAATAGCCCACAGACTAATATCAGCTCCATGTGTAGGTAAAAAAGTGCCCAGAGTGGTAGAAACCTATTTACTCCTTGGCTCACTTACTTCTCGGTTAGGCAGAATCCTGAGTCACAGAGTGTCCTGAAAACACTTTTCCCTGAAACAGCACATATTTTGCTAAAACAAAAGGTCTATAGGCCCTGGTAGCATTAGTTTTACTGCTTGGCTGTGAGATCTACACAAGTACTTTTAGCAATCTGCGGTTTTATTTTGCTTTTGGAAATAAGCAGTTCTTTAGCTGGTGTCCTATCAAATAGCCACTACAAATCTACACAAGAGTAGAAAAATGAACTCATTTGATATGTATATAATATTCAGGGGGTCTAGTTTTACCAAATAGCTTAATGTAAAATGTCTTTTTTCCCAATATCCATGACAAAGGCAGTAAAACAGTGAAGTCTGTTCTTCATCAATTTTACAGTACACTCATCACCATACTATTGACTATGCACTCAGCTAGCTAATCAGTGTATTGGAAAATTAATTCAGGCGGAGCACTGATTCAACAGACCTTGCTTCTTACATATGCATTTGGTTTGATTACTGAATTTGCAGAAGCAACTGGATTACTGTCTTCATATGGACAGCAGGAGTTTGTAGAACATGAATATTGCTATATATTTGCAATCTGTGTGGCATTGCAATTCTACTTTAAAAATGATGGCATGGTATCAGACAACTTAAGCTGTTATGCAGAAAATTGAATTAATAAAGGAGACTGTTCTGCCTTGTAGCTGCTGTGTTATTTCAGTTATCCTCTGAGAGCGCCTATTTAATTTTGAAACTTTGCACTTCTTTTGCACTTGATTATTATATTACCGTAGTACTAAGACATTCCAAGCTAAGATCTGGCCTGGCTGCCATCTGCATAGCAAACATGCTAATAGATATTTCCCTCTACTGAGAACAAGGTGTAGGTGAGCATTATCCCCGTCTTCGTGATGAGAGCCTGAGGTGTAGGGATATGTCTGACAATTGTTCATGGTTTCACTGGAAATCTGTTACACAACTAGAAAGGGAATCTCTCTTTTCTGAGTCATTGTCCTGTTCTGTATTGACAGAGCATGCTTTTTTTGCACATCATTCTGCAGTGCTGCTCTTCCAGCTTCTGCAGTTCCCTTGTCAGTGTCTTTGGCAATCTCTAGCCATGCTCTCTCTTTTATAGCACAGTACCAGATTTGCTGGTTAACGTCTGTGATAGCAGACAGGGGAGCAGGAGAAAGATGCACTCTCTGAAGGTGAGATGCATATCTTGGGACATGAGGGAACATATGTGAATGAGTCTCCATTGGTTATTGTTTCTTGCGAGTCTTTTATTAACAAGATTGAAGCATTGGCCTTCTGTTTCCTTCCTTGTTTTTCCACTGAACTTACCAGAATCCAGCCATCCTTCTTTGGTCTTCAGCTTTTGAAAGACTTACTCTGCTTAGTGGTGGCAACAAAAAGTCAAAAGTTTCTCTAAGAATCCTGAAGTAGTACAAAATTATTTCTGCTGAAAGTAATATTTTGCATTTCACTTCAGACATTTTAATGCATAGTCTGTTGTATCAATACCATATGTTCTCCAGCATTTCTAGTTCTGTTCTTGTTTGCCCGGATGATGGGACCCGAAAAAATTTCTATCAATAACTTTAATCTTTGAGGAAAACCTCGGGCAAATAAGTTAATTGCAAGGATATATAAAGAACTATAACCTGGGGAAAGGATTATACATTTATTAATAAAAGGATCACTGATCATATTTCCACAGTTTTCCCTTAACTTGAACTGATACAGAGCTTGACTAGAAGTAGTGCAGTACCAAGAGGAGGTCAAAATGACTCCTCCAGGAAAATAGTTTCTTTGTTTTTACTTACACATACTTTAACTACTAACAGTGTCGATTCATTTGATTTATTTTATGCAGTTCCCAGTCAAATAAGTTTAGAGGCTCCAAGCTTCAATTTGCTGCAGACAGGCAAGTGGCCTAGAGACCGTCTTCAGTGTGATGAAAAATGCATTTTAATTCCTAAAGCAGTTGGGTAGAAATAATTGTAAAATAGTAAAAATATTTGTTAGCAGGTGGTGGACAGAGGCTTATTGAAAATGTATGTTTTGAGGGCAGTAGAGTTGTGTTTTCTTTTCTGTTCATTTATTCCCTAGTGTGGACTGCACATAAAAATAGAACTTTTACACATTTTCAAAGAAACCATATTCCATAGAGTAGCTTTGTTTTGGTTGTGCATTGTGGCAGTTCTTTTACATTGTTTCCTATTACGCCCTCAAGCATTGTCACTTGGTTCTTATAATGTTAATTACCTCTACAAGATCCCTCTAGCCCTTCTTAAGAATATGAGTAATATTAAATGCATTAAAATGACTTCCATAATGTGTGCATATATTAAAAATAAATACACTTGACCCAGGAATTAATCAACAAAGAAGCATTGAACAATGAAATTAAATAGCCTTTTTTTTTTTTTTTTTTCATGGAAGCTAGGTCCTATCTCTGGGATGTAAACATTAGAAAGACCCTTAAGGCTCTACTGAACTCTGAGTCTTTCAAGGCACCCTAGACCATTTCTTTCTACATGGTATAGGACCCCCCTTTCTGTACATGGCTGAGCTGTCCACTGCTGCTCTGTGGACTCTTCCGTACACATCTTTCTTCAATGATGTGAGTTACCAAGAAAAACCTTGTATTCCTTTCTTTCTGCAGGGTCTCCCTTACGTGGTTCTCCTCACTTGACCAGGATTTCTCTCCATATATGCAAGGGGACCGAAAGAAAAAAACTTTCTTTAATCCCAGGAATAGGGGAAGGGCAAGAGGGAGGAAGCATAAACCTTACAATATCTTCCAATATTCATTACTTAATATTTATATTGCAGAAGTGTTTTGAGGTCCATGGGGCCAGGTTTCTGCTATGCACAAATACTTACAGTTATTTAGACAAAGAAAGCTACTATGTACACTGCCTTGATACATTGACTTCTGGGAATACATCTGTAGTATCTTTGTATAAAAAAAATATGTCAGGTATTGCTGTTGTATCTTTCTACATGGTGAAGTGAAAAGATGACTAGTGTACTCTTCTTCTTGTGTACTGAATTTAGAAATTTAAATATGTGGTGGGTTGAACCTGGCTGAGGGCCAGGTGCCCACCAGAGCCGCTCTATCACTCCCCTCTTTCATTAGACAGGGGAGAAAAAGTACAATGAAAAAAAAACTTACGGGTCGAGATAAGGACAGGGAGAGATCATTCTCTAATTATCATCACGAGCAAACCAGACCGAACTTAGAGAGGGAATTCATCTTATTTATTACTAAGCAAAACATAGTAGAGGAATGAGAAATAAAACCAAATCTTAAAAACACCTCCCCCCACCCCTCCCATCTTCCCGGGCTCAACTTCACTCCCGGCTTCAACCTCCGCCCCCCCCAGCGGCACAGGGGGACGGGGAGTGGGGGTTACGGTCAGTTCCTCACGCGGTGTTTCTGCCGCTTCTTCATCCTCAGGGGGAGGACTCATTGTTCCCCCGCTCCAGCGTGGGGTCCCTCTCACGGGAGACAGTCCTTCACAAACTTCTCCAACGTGAGTCTCCTCCACGGGGTGCAGACCTTCAGGAGCAAACTGCTCCAGCGTGGGGTCCCCCACGGGGTCACAAGTCCTGTCAGCAAACCTGCTCTGGCGTGGGCTTCTCTCTCCACGGATCCACAGGTCCTGCCAGGAGCTTGCTCCAGCGCAGGCTTCCCACGGGGCCACAGCCTCCTTCAGGTGTCTCCACCTGCTCCGGCGTGGGGTCCTCCACGGGCTGCAGGTGGAATCTCTACACCCCCTCATCCTCCCTCCATGGGCTGCAGGGGGACAGCCTGCTTCACCATGGTCTTCACCACGGGCTGCAGGGGAATCTTGCTCCGGCGCCTGGAGCACCTCCTCCCCCTCCTTCTTCACTGACCTTGGTGTCTGCAGAGTTTCTTACATCTTCTCACTCCTCTCTCTGGCTGCAAAAGCGCTCCCTAACTGTTTTTCTCTTTCTTAAATATGTTATCACAGAGGTGCTGATTGGCTTGGCCTTGGCCAGCGGCGGGTCCATCTTGGAGCCGGCTGGCATTGGCTCTGTCAGACACAGGGGAAGCTTCTGGCAGCTTCTCACAGAAGCCACCCCTGTAGACCCCCCCCCGCTACCAAAACCTTGCCACGCAAAACCAACACAAAATAATAATCCTTTAATTGATTTACTGGTGTGTACTAGGTCCCTGAGAAATTTTCCTATGCAATATGGCACTGAGAAAGCTGGCGAAAGTACTACATAGTGGTCTTGTTTCCAGGCTCTGATATAAGTGGTGGCTGTTCAAATATGTTATGGCATGGAAATGTTCTGCTTGCTAGGGAACTACAGGAAGCAAAAATTACATCATTTCTTGAAGCTGCTATAAATTACACGGGGGACAGAGGAGATATATATAGGGAATGCACAGCTATTTGAAGATAAATTTCGCTTGCACCGAACCTCATCCCCTACGTGTCTCCAATAACTGATTGAAGTGAGAGAGATGTGCGTAAATTATAGTTTCCAAAAGAAATGTGAGATTTGGGCCAACTTTGGGCCAATTTTTGCCCCTTTTAATGTGTCTCATTTTAAGCATTCAACAGCTTCAAACATTCTTGTCATGGAAGATTGCATGCAGAGTAACTGAAAATCATCCCATTTATTTCCATTTTCAGGTCTCAGCAACAACATTTCCCTTGATTCTTTCCTGCCCACAAGATACTGCTTTTTGGAATAATAATTTTGTGGCTTCCTCCAGCAGACACATATGCTATTGCTTCCAGTCTCTCATCTAAAATCACTGACTGACAGGTCTGACAGAAACAAATAGCAGGTGGGTTGATAGATATTGTGTTTGGATTTGCTTTACAGTACTTTATCTCCCCTCTCCTCCTCTTTTTTTTTTTACTTCTTCTGGTTCAGCACCTTTTTCTATATAATCATTAGAATCACAACTTCCAGTTTGCTGGGTATGTAGTCATGGGTCACTATACTAATATTATCACAGCTGGGGATATAATTTCATGTTACTTCCTTTTGAATATCAGGTGCTTTTGCTTTTTTTTTTTTAGTGCCTCTGTATCATATTCCTTTAACTCCTTTACAAAGGAATGTTTTTCAATTTTCTTTCCTCTACAGTATTGCAGGATAGACCAACAGACTGCCAAATGGCTTCTAGATCTCTTGCTATTTTAATTCTCTTCTCAATAGGTGCACTTTTGTAGATGCCAATAGATCCCATCTGTGCCCCACTTGAAATATTACAAATGACGCAGATTAAGACTACATGTTAGCAGAAATACCTAGGGAAACTTGGGCAGATCTGATTTTATAGTCCGCTGGGTTCTTATTCCACCCCGAGAAAAGGGGCAGCTGGGCAGACCACAAAGATCCTTGGCTTCAGAATTTGCCCCCTCTGTGCATTGGCATAGAGTTCAGATTTGGGAAGTGAGTTCACAGTTGTTAATATTTGTCCACTTTTTACAGCTTCTTTGTTCCTGATCATAGGAAAGCTAGCTAGAAACATGATATCTCTAAAATGAACATTTTTTCCATGTATTTGCTGATATCCTTTATTAATGAAGGAAGCGCAATTGTATCAGGGATACAATTTTTTTTGTGCACAATTGCTGAAATCCATCTAAAATTATAAAAAGACATGTAATATAAAAGAATTAGTAAGATGTAGTAGTAATATCAGCTAATTACATACCACTTTTTTGCAACAGCTGGTGAAAGACCTTACCTGGAATTAAAGATTAGTATCTCCATTTTGCAGAAGGAGAAACTGAGGCAGAAAGCATTTAACTGGTTTCTTCAAGATGATGGAAGAAATCAGTGATGAGAATTGAATGCAGGTGTCATCCAACACAGAAGTCTAGCTCTATGTTACTGGGATTTCTAGCAGTGGAAATCTGCCATAGAATGAAAATGAAATCTTGTAATTTTGTGGTGCTTGGAGGTAATCATGGGCTTAGTACCTCTGTGAGAGAAAGAAGAGAGGAACTGGAATATGCACCTTGAGCCAGTAGGAGAAGATTCTTTTTACTTTGTTTACTATGTATTCATGGAGAAATTGCAGTTTTCTGATACAAGTGTCCATTTGGGAGTCTGTCTATATGTTATGTCACATCTTGTTCCTCCTTGTCGCTCCTTCAGCAAAAGCCAGGAGATGCATGAGGGTCATGCTTCTGACTTGTTTCAGTTCAAACTGCCAGCAATGAAGAAGTTACACTCATGTATTTTTCATTGCTATTACACTGATTACCTTCTGCTCCAAATGTGTGAAAAGGTTTTTTCACAAAGAGATCGTTTTTCTCTAGATTTTGAACAGTGCCAGGCATACCATATATAACAAAATAAGTATTCTTCCTCCTCCTCATCAGGATGAATCTGTGGATTTTAGCTTTGAATTGTGATTTGAAATAGTACAGTCCTTTCCCTGTGGCAGAGTAGAGGCTGCAGAGGAAGCTCGTGAGGAGCCTTGGTGGTTTGTTTTTCTTTCCTTCCTGCTTTGCTTCTGTTCTGATTGGAAGGCCTTGCATGTCTTTGCTTTTTCAATTTTAAGGATCATTTAGTGCTCAAAGTGTTAGAAGTTCAGTTCTAAAACAGAGGTGAGAGACTAGGGAGATATAGCAGTGGGTTTATGCTGTCCTGTCAAAATCAGATGGAGGGGGATGAAATGGAAGAATAACCCACTGAAATGTGGTGTAAAACCTGCTGAAGTGGGGAAGTCTGGCTGCCCCATAGGAGCTTCCTTGTCAGCCTTCTCCCTTTAAGGTGGCAGATCCAGGAAGGAGTTAGGTCAGCGTGGGGTAAGGTAACAGAATTGTAACTGTGAAGAAAAGAAGACTGAAAGTTTGTGGATGGGGTAAGGAAGAAAGAAACACAAAGTCTAGATAAGGATCAAAGTTATCCAAATCTCTGAATCTGCTGAGAGTTCACCAGCAGTTCATCTGTCAGCATCTGCCTGAATCCCCTTCTAAGAGCTTTCATTGGTATAGATAGCAGTTATGCTGGCAATGTTAACCCTATGAGTATTTGTAAGAAAGAAAATTCACTCTGGGAAGAAGCTGTGGGAAAATGTTTGGGGTAATTGGCTCTGTTGGAGTGTCAAAGGGAACAGGGCGTTTCACTTCCCTCAGTTGCTTTGAGAGTCCCAGGAGGAACTGCTACATTATTGGTAACCCACTTGCAAAAATCTGACATTAAAAGGATTTTTTTTTTTTTTTTAAATAGCAATGCTATTTAAAAGTTGCTCTATATAATAGCATCCTCCCTGAAATAGCAGGGAGGATATGGAATCAGCAGTTGCAGAAAGTGAAACCCTTATGCAATCAAATGCTATTAAGGAGATAACGGACATTTGTTTCTTTATTCTTTACAACGACATCTTACTTTATGCTGTTTAGAAAACTATCTATTGTAAAGTAACTATATATAGATTTGTGAATGAGGCTGGCATAGTTTGAATGCAACTATTATTCTAATAAACAGTTGTTGTCATTAACTTATCACATGTATTGCTGGACTCAACAGAAAGGTGAAGCATAAGATAGACATAATGAGGGAGATCTATTAAATATTCTGTCCCTTGTAACCAATTCCCACAACCTGCTTTGAAAAGCACAATGGATACTCCCTTTGCTGTGCTTTCTAAGACAACAGGGTTAAATAGTCAACGATTTCTGTCCTGGTCAAGCAGAGCACTTAAGCTCAATGTTTAATGATGTTATGGAGAGAATAATACCGAATTGGCTGGATTCACACCAGGATGTGCTGGCCAAAGGATTTTTATTGTCTGTGCGGCATTCTAGACTTTTCCATGGCGAATGACGTTAAAACAGCACTGCAGAAATAACTTTTGAGTATTCTATTTCTTTATTTAAAAAAAAAAATAAAATAATTCTTAGGCCTCAGAGAGATTCTGGGAGTCTTGTTTGAATGATTGTTTCCATGATCATTAATCTCAGGATCTGGGGGAGATCAATAATAATGAAAAAATATATGAAATCTGCTGTATTGTCATTAGACTGTGGTTGTGTACATATATGTGTGTACATGCATGTTTGTGAGTTTAGCTGAGGATATCCTCAGCTAACAATTACTAGACCTTTTAAAAAATGTTAGCAATCAGTCTCCCATTTTAGTGTCCTCTTTTGGCACAGAAAGTAAAAGCTGATGCTGACAGGTTCAGAGGCTAACAAGGACTCTAGATCATAAACCATCAGATTCAAAGCTGAAATAAAACTTCAAACCAGAAACTGCAACATAAAATAGTTAATTATTTTTAAAGTACTTCAGACTCCCATAAAACTGTATAGAAGTTCTCCGGAACAATACAGAAGTTTTTTCTTCCTTTGCTAACAAAGACAAACATTTATATTGAGTTGCTTTGGCATTTTTGCAGGGCAGCTTGGGGCCATCTTATTAACTAAGATTGCAGTCAATTATCTGCTTTATTGAGTATTTGTTTTCATTTGAGTGATCTTTGTACTGCTTGCTGGATAATTTTTATGTGGTGAGGAAACTCATTAGAGCTCTTACTGTACCTGCTTGCTACAGTCTTACTCGTCTGAAACTGAAAAATCCAGCTAACGTGATCTGAATTTGATTGGAACTGTAAACCAGTGCAGCTACCTTTGCTTCATTAAAATGTGGAAAAGCATGTGCTTGTTTTCATTATAATTTGTAATTACTTTTTTTTTTTTTTTTGCTGCTTGATGCAAATTGGAACTGGCCTTTATTCTGACATAGAAGATACAGCATCAAATCAACAACTTTATTTTATCACATGAAACAGATGGTGAAGATCACAGAGATTTCCAAGAAAAGACAATGTAATTTCAGTGCTAAATTACCCTTGCTGAAGGGCCTTACCTCCAGGAGTTTATAAGGAATACAACTTTATGGTGTATTTCTTATTCAAATCTAGGCTTAGCTCACCAGAGGCTAGGAAAGATTGAAACTTTGCTTCATACTGTTGTTTAAAGTGTCAAAATCAGGCCACGGTGTAATCATTGGGAGTTTCACAGCTGATTTTAGCAGGCCTTCATTCACTCAGTGGTTTGTGCAATTTGTTACCATGTGTAAAGTAAATAGAGAAATAAAGTGATCAGATGGAAAATTCCTGAGCTATCGAAGCCAGTGAAAAAGCTTTCCCTGATAAGCTAAGGATGACTCAGCCCTCTTCTGCGCTGTAGTGCAACAATCATTCTGTGTCTTCAAGGTATTTCTCATTTTAAGAGATACACAATAGCTGCCTTTGCTTGGGGACAAACAGGAAAGCAGGAGGTGTACAGTCAAGCTTTAATGACAAGAGAATGTAGGTCATGCTGTGAAGTGCCTAGAATCCCGATCTCAGAGTAAATGGAGTTTGTATTTAAGCATGTATTTTTGAACTGCTAGGAAGGATACACTCTAATGCAATCTGGGTATAGGTCGGTTCTTTGGTTCCTTTGTTCCCCAAGTCACCTGAAAAAGTTATAAGAAGGTTAAGTGTTTAGGCATAAACATCCTGGGAAAGTGAGAATTGCAAACTGTACAGCGATTGATAGTAGAAGTGTGGTCTAGAGCCTCACAGAAAACCAATCTGGGCCTGGGAAAAAAATAGAGTTGCTTTTTAAGGAGAGGACCTAAACATTGCAAGCCCTCAACTGCTGCAGAAGACATGCAGGCAAAGACCATAAACAAGAAACTAAACATGCACTTTGTTAGATTTGTGCTCAGACAAGGGGCCACTGTGAGCTACGGAAGAGTCAGTTCAGAAGCAGGTAGGCAGCTGGTCACAACATGTTTTCTCTTAGGTGCCCACCAGTCAGATGTGTTTGTCAGTAACTGCTTAGAAACTGTCAAAAACTGTCAAGAAACTTGGAGATACCACCGCATCCAGTGAAGTCAGCCTGTATGCACCCTGCTAGAATACTGCTTCCAGACAAGTGTGTCTGCAAATAATTATCCTGAGGAGAGGCCAGGCTGATTTAAAAACTCCTCTGATGGATTACAACTTGTGGTTTGTGATGCAGCCTGTCTAATTGAAGTAGCATGCCATTTTCAGTAAGCCAGAAGCAATATCGGGACATGTAAATATAAAAATAAGAATGCACCAAAGAACTTCCCAGCGGTTGTTGGTGTGTTGGTGGCTCAGTTTTTGATGCTGTTCTGGTGGCTCAGTTTTTGATGCTGTTCCAGCTGAACTTTTTAATCAGAAACCTGTCGGGGCTCCTACCAGTTCTCCTGCCCGACCTCCTCAGCAGGCTGCCTGTCACCACTTCGGAGCAGAGGATTCCAGGTTTCCAGGTCAATGGTTCTCAGTGGTTCATCTATCACTTTTATATTGAGAGGTTGTAATAAATTGCCACAAATTTATAGACTGACTTAATCAGGATTTTCTGCTTTATACATCATTTTCTGAAACAGAGCAAAAGTTACATTTTTTTGTTGCATCTAATTATAATTAAGATTGGCTTTTAGAAATCTGCTGGGGATCGTTCTACATTTGCATAAGTGCAACAGCTTTAAATGAATTTATTTTTCTAGTTTGGAGAGTGTGTCCAAGACTTTCCAAACTTAGTTTGAATTTATCCAACTTAACTTTAGGCAGTTAATCGAGACACCTAATTTGAGGAGCATCTGCCTATCTCATTAAGTTCTCTTTCTGGTTAGTATAGACAGAGTCCAAATAACATCTGAATTGCCTTCTGTATTTGGGTCCCTTATAGCAGAGGAGAAGCCTGGAATGAGATTAAGTGACAGAAGTTAGGAGGTATGGGTCTGTGCCTAAAATCAAGTTCATGTGTTTAGATTTAGATACCTGATTTGTTAGTTCGATTTTCCACTCTGCTGAGCACTCAGTGGTTCGTTGAGGTCTTATTTTTCTGTTCTGTCTAAATTGGACAAATATTTTCATCTAGTTGCTTTGATATTTCTGCAGCAAAGCTGTGAAGAATGGATGGCAGAATCACCGCTTTTGAAAATGAGGCCACTGACCTCTTTTTAAATGGTTTTAGAACCTTAGCTTTAGTCATGTAGCTTGGAAAATCTCTGATAAAGTTGCAGTTAGTATGTGTGTAAAGAGGATCAGATTACATAAAGGTGTGTATACGATCACATCCAGTTGAGCAATAGTTTCTTTAACCATTTCTTTCAGTGGTAGGATTTTGTTAAATGAAGTGTGAAGTTGTTCTTAAAAATTATTTTCACCTTTTGCTTGACTTTGCATGATATAACTAAAAAGATGGCTTGTAGACACTTCTAATACGTGAGTGTTTTTCTAGTCTTTTTCACCTGTGAAGGTGACAGGGTTGCCAGTTACCTTACAAGTACCTGGTCCAGTTTTTGTATCTGTTAAATTGGAAATGGAACAAAGTCAACTACAGGACTGCTGTTGGGCTTGCAGACAAAGATGCTCTTTAATGCTGTATATGCTCCTGCAATGTCCTTAAATAATATGTAAAGTTTTAGGGAATATAGGATTGATTTGAAACTCCTAAAGTTGATGGGAGTTTTTCTATTGACTTAACTGCACATAATTTCAGTGACTGAATGATAGTGAGTCTGAAGTAATGAAAGAGTATGAACAAGTCTGTCTTAAAATCGGTCTGAAGTACACGTGCAGTCATTATTCTACTCCCATCTGTCATGGGCAGTTTGCAGTGAGTAACTTTTTGTTTCAGTGGGACTTCTTGTGGAATGGGATGTTTAAATTGTAGAAGGATGGCAGTAGTTCTCTGCAAGTTGCTACCAGATAACATGGTTGCATAGTTTCAAGACTGCTATTTGAAGGAGATTGAAGCATTGCAGAAACTAAAGGGAAGTTTAGTGCTAACTTCAGTGGATTCAGAAGTTTCTTCTCCATTCTTTAACTTTTATAACAGCTATTCAGTTTATCAGTGATTTTGATTAAACTAATGACAGACTAGAATTCTAACAACTGTGTAAGCTATTTAGATTAATATTGTTCTTTCCTTCTTATGAGGGAAAATGATTAAGTTAATCATTTTTAAATTACTGTAGCCATGGAGTCACCACAGTTAACTCCAAGGTTGCATGCTATAGACTTAAAATGGCTTGTCAGAAAAAAAAGAAGAAACAACCACACCAATCTTTTAAGACAGTCTAATGCATTACACTGTAACCAAGTCCAAATACATGTACTTTTATGGGATAATTTCAACAATAGGTACCATCTGCTTAATGTGTTCATAAAACCAAATATTAATTTCCTGGTAAACCAGAAAGTATTATTATTATTGCAATAATTTTTGCATAAGATAAATGTCTCAGTGGCTCAGAAGGTTAAAGTTTAGAATAAGACCTGGCATTTACTTTTCTCTACAATTGGGCTAAAATTAAATTGCCCGATCATGAATCCAAGTCATATTTTATCTTTCATTAGAATAGAAAAGACCTGGAAACAATCTGTAGACCACCAGGATGTCTGAAAGTTATTTTCCAGTTATAAAAATAAACTAGCCTTGAATTTATTCACCATCTGTCAGTCTTCTCTTCCTACCAAGGAGCTGAATTTTCAGACAGGTTACTTGCAGTGGTAAGGAGCAGCTGTAGGAAGCCAGGATATGAAGATTGCTCCAATTATATTAAGACACAGAGTGGCTTTTGGAAATTTGCAAGAGTTCAGTTACAGTGTCTGGGGAGGGATTTAATGTTTTCAGGATTCTCAGGAATGCACACATTTCCTATTGTGTCTGAACCTCATTCAAAGGGGATGGAAATTAGCAGAGTGACCTTCCCTTGCTTAATTGTCCTCTGTATGAGAATCCATGAGCAGTGGTGGGACCAGTACAGGTGATGCAAGAGACAGTGTTAATCTTATTAAGGTAATGCTCAGTGGCAGGAAGAATGTTACTTTGCCCCACCTTTGGGGACCTACTGACTTTGACTCTTATTAGTGGTATGCTATTCTGTTTGAGAAAGAGAAGCAGAAGGTAATTTTTAGTACACGAACTAAGTGATGATGATTGTTTGCAGGTGAGTGTGCCATGTCACGCAAGTGTATGAAGAGGCTCAGATTTACCAGCAAGTTCTCTCTCACTCCCTTCAGGACACATGTGTAACAAGATTAAGGTCACCTCTACTGCAGAGAGGGATGTAATCAACCTGTTTGTATTCTGAGATTCTTTCGCCCTTATAACTATTGTGAAGATATGTCAATGTTAATGCACTCAATGAACACAGAGGTAACTGCATTTGAAAAAGCCCAAATCTTATTTTGACTGACTGGGGTTCTTATTGACGCAGAGAGCTCTTTAAAAGTGGCTTCTCCTCTCAAGAGCGAAACAAACAAAGAGAAAGCTGAAAGGCACAACAGAAGAAGCGTCTCTACCTATATCCCATAATGGATTTGACTTCAACATAATGACAAATTAATGAGCCAAAAGACTTTGAGACCAAAGGTATCTGACCTTGAGCTGCAAGAACGGGGGGGTCAAATCTCCTTGGAAACCATTAGAAGCGTAAATGGAAAGCCTTATTCCCATATCTCACACTTACGTAACAAACTGAAGAAAATTGCTTTACAGAATGAATGAAGCGCAAGAATAGTTAAGGAATTATTTGAACAGTATTTTCAGCTTGAAGATAAATGATTTTTGTATATGTCTTTCATCTTAGTTCTTTTATTTCAACAAAAGCAGCTTAAAATTACCATGACATATTCAGGAAACTACTGACAGACTTCAGGACTTGCTACACCAGAATATGGAAGGAACAAAGGAGACATGAAGTATGAAGCCATGATGTCTGTCAGACTTACAGAAAGACTGGGCCGTGCATCAGATTTATGAAACAATGCAAATAACTTCCTTACAATAAAATTGGAAGGATATGTCAGATTTTTTCTAAACTTTGTAAGTATGCCCTTTTCCAAAGCCTTGCAGCACCAGGCTGTCAGTTCCACAGCTTCAAGTACTGTGCAGTTGAAAATATGTATGAGAAAAGGCTAAATGACTGGCAAATATTATATTCTCATAGAGTTCATTTGTGCTACTGTTACTCATGGTTCTGCTATACAAGTTTGTCCTGCTTGCAGCAGTGGGACTCCTGTGAGTATACGGGCACAAAGACTGAAGAACTGGATGCCTGAGATTTTATAAAAATCTAAGGAGACAAGTCATTATTAGTACATTAGAACTACATCTCTGTTCTTCAGTCCCCTTGGTATCGCTGCTTGGCATGGAAATTCTGACCCTATTAACACTGCCTGAGCCTTAGGTTTATTTTTGGAAGCTTTTAAAAACAGCTGGGGAGTATCTTTCACTTTTAGTCATATACTGTGGCTTCTTTTTCATGTCTTAAAATTGAAAAAAATCCCAGGGCTCTCCTTGGCCTTATGTGACTTCCATATTAAAACATCAAATGTTCCTAATCTTACCTACTTTTTGTGGGAGATAAAAATGGCCAAGTGGTACCTCTCTTTGATGAATTTCAAAAAGCTTAGTTCATATCCAAATTCCTCTTAAACTTACCTTTTTCAATTTGCAATTTTTCAGGCTTCACTGGAAAATTAAAAATGTGCCCTCAGCCTCACACTGTGTGCAGTATTTCATCACAAATATGATGCCATGTCTTCATTGAGTCTTCAGGTATTTTTTATTGTGTAAGGCTTTGGGGCAAGGCTATTGTACTACAGAAATCCACATTAAATTGCAGATATTCTGTGCTAGTCCAACAGATCTTTGCTGCTTCCCTTTAGAATTTCCTTCAGCAAAGAAATAAGCCACTATGTTACAACAGGACCCATACTTGTGTCTCCTGTATTTTATTTTTGTTTTTTACATTTATAGAAAAAACAAATTAGATTCACTTCTTGTGGTAAGCATGGCTATCGGGTTTCTGTATCTTCTCAGTTCCCATTCTAGTTCCCTACTTTCTGGAGTGCTGCTTCTAAACTGTTACGGATGGTCAGACTACTGCACATACAAGTCTTTCTTGAAATATTTTTAAAAAATACATTTTTCTCTTTTTAATAAAAGTGCAAAAATCTTGCTGCAGGAAAGCCTAGTCTCAAAGTATTATCAGCTGGCTTGTGCTAATCCTAGCAATTTGAATAACCCTTAGATTTATCATCAGACTGTATGAAGCTTACCTATTAATAATTCATAATTTTTCTTGGATATACTTTTAGCAACACTACTAAATGGGAATTTTTCTTGCTAAACCAAATAAATAGAATACATGTTCTCAAAGGAGCAAAGGGTTCCTGGAGCCAGCTTGCTGGGAAGCAGCTAAGCAGTAGCCAAAATTAATTTGTTCTTTAGATCTTACTACTCTGAAATTCCCTACCATTAGAGATTGCTTTGGTGATACTTGTTATCTTTTAACACACCTAGGACAACTTCAGATGGCATTTTCAGAGGCGATAAAAGAAATGAACTGCTCAAACCCCACTAATTTGTAGTAGGAGTTATGGGAATCCAAGTGATTTTTTTTTTTTCAGGAAACAAGCTTTTCTTTATGAAAACTGCCCAGATTGACTTCAGCCTCTTGAATTGTTCAGGTTTTGGCCAACAAGAGAATCTGAAAAACCTATGTATTTCAAATCAATTTTGTCAAAATGAGATATATCTACTCTGGTTTCAGAATTCAGCTTCATTTAAAATCATCTGAATTTATTTTTTAAAGCAGAACGGAGAGTATGCCCAATATCTCCTTTTTATTTTTAACTAATGTTTCAAAAAGTGTTTTGTTTGATTGTATTTTATGAGATCAACCAGAAACCTCCCCAAATTAGTTATTCACACAGCTCAAGGAATGTGTGCCCAAGTCATTTAGACTCACTGCAAATGTTCCTGGCCAACAGTAGCTGCTTTTATTGGAAAGAAGGTACTGTGTAAGGAATGTTGATTTACCTTAATTTGTTTTTTTGGGAAATGAAGAGGAAAATGTCTGTGTGTATACAAAAATTTCTAGGACATAGCTGACAAGATCAAAAGACCAGTGACTGGAAGCCTTTCCTTTCATAATGAATGCATGGATGACAGTGAAAAACAGTATATTAATATTATTTGCATTACAATGTATAATAGACCTTTTGGCAAAGAAGTAGTAGAATTTATGGGACTGAAAGTAAGTGAATCAAGATCCGGCAATGATTTACATTTGGACCAAGAGCTTAAGACTTGATCACCTACAATGAGATAGTTAAGTCCAGATTTTGGACTTTGGTCACTCTCAAATATGTAACTTAATTTTCTGGAATGCAGAAGACTTGTAGCTGTCATTTAAACCATGCTTTGTAAACGTAGGTTGATATTGTAATTGCAATAGTTTATTATTACTAATGATTTACTTTGTTACATAATTTATATATCCTCCATGTAGACTTGTTTGAAAACAACTGTAGTCTACACAGTTACTGAAAAAGAGTAAAGGAGGGCAATTTTTAGTAGAACTACTAAGATACTAACCATCTTAATATAAACCAGTAGCAGGCTATCTGTAATGAGAATCCATAGAGAGAGACTGAATTTTCATTTGGAAACATCCAGACTGAAATGGTAAATCTGTGATCTATCAATCTTATGAATTATAAAAAATAAGAAATTATAAAAATGAATAATACTGTCAAGAAAAAAAAAAATAGAAAAAAAGGGAACAGACCATGAACAGAGTTTTAAAAAATTGGCTTGAGCAACTTTTATATTTCTTTGTATGATTTTTATTTGATTAAAGCAGCTCAAATCATTACTAGTGAGATTTAATAACCAGTTAAATAAGATGAGAAATCACAGGATAAAGATAGATTTGAAAAAAAGTTGACATCTCAAATTTCAAGAACACAAGTCTGTACTATTCTACTGTTTGCATTTGGTATTTGCACATTTCATTATTTTTATCTTGCAAAGATTTTTGTGAAACAGAACTATGCCACTGCTATGCAAACATTTTAAAAACTTGGATTAATTTTCAACTCATATGGTTTATTCATTATTTTAGTGATCCATGCCATTCTCTAACCTAGTACTGTAATAATAACTAGTAGCAGTAGATCTATAAGTGATAGTTCAGTGACCATTTCTGATTCCCTTTTCTACTTTGTTCAGAATTTGAGTAATTCTAAAGGATTCATTTTTTACCTGACCTCTGATGGACATATTTCTTTGGGATTCTAGAGGAGTTGAGGCTGTGGCTAATTGCTCTTGGTTAATTGTAGATACCAAGAAGTGAATTAGTAAATAGACAATTATCCATATATTTTGCTGTGGTACAGAACCTAGGTTTTCAGATTCTTTCAAAATAAACCCGGACTGCCAGGAAAACAGGAAGAAGTAAAAGCACAGGGAGCAGTGGTATCCACATGAATCTTTTGAGTATTTTAATCCTAACATTAAACCCATGGAATGAGGATAAAGTTCCCAAATCCAAGCCACAGAGAGACTTGAATTCTTCTAAAGGACCAATCCTGTGGACAACTGACATACATATGGTGTAAATTCTAGAGGGCTCCTTCTGTTTTCCAGTTCAGATACCAAGCTCCTAGCCAACTGGCAATGAAGACGAATTGTCGGATACGGTTTGTCTATAAAATCAGTACTCAGTCAGATGAAAGCAAGGCAGATTTCCATAATGTTCTGAATGTATAACTTGTTAGATCTTGTAGGCCAGCCCTAATTTATTGCAGCTTTTGATCTGGCAGAGTTTATTGCAGATTCTTTTCTCTACCAGCTCCTTCAAAAACATGTTTCTATTGACTGCACCTTTCTTCCACTTGGGTTACACAGGCACCCAGCCACCCTCCAGGTGAAGTACATTTGGATGACGTTATAATTTACACTTGGATTTGACCCCAGCAGCCTTTCTGATTTGACACTGATAGACCTAAATCTTGCAAGTAGTCATTTTGATGGAAAATACCATCAGGTGGAGGATGGAAAAAAAAGGCTAGAGCTTGATCTGCAGTCCCAGATTTATTCTGAGCTGAGCCAGATAGGGTACTATGACTAGTTTGTGCAAAGTATAATTTTATATACTTTATCAAAAAGTGCTTCTATCAGCAAATGGTGTAGTAAACTCCATATAACCAGGTATTTTGGAAGATTCAGCTTCATGACAAGCCTATAGTAATATTTATTTATTTCATAGAGAAGTCTGATTTGGCAGTTCACACTGAACTGTGGGTAAAATTCTTTCTGTAGAGTACATTATTACTCACTCAATGCTGAGGTCATTGATGAGTGTATTGAGAAGCCTAGTCAGGATGGGAAAACACATGAAAGAGTATCCTGCTGGTGTGGAAGACGAGTTTGTTCATTCAGAAAAGACTGGCCAGCTAAGCCATTAAAATGATTGCACTCCCATAACTGCCTGGGAAAGGTCTGTGGTTGCTTCATGGCTTTAAGTGTTTTAGAACAGTGGTCTAAATCAAGGTCATCATAAAGTTTATACAAAGCTTGTTTTAATGTGACATTGTTAGAAGTGAAGTACTTGTTTTGTTGCTCTATTTATACTTTATTGGATCCTGTCCTACTACAAGTAACAAATTGGCAGTTGCTTTTTCAGAAGAAGAAATAGTTAATTTTCTTGTTTGTTTCTTCTCACCATTGTTTTTTCTTTGGCATTCCTGCTCAGTCATTTGGCCTAAGATCAAGAACTATATGTGGAAGACATTGTTCAAACCAGGCCTTTCATAAGAATAGCTTAAGGAGGAAGTACAGTCCTGGCTTACAACTCAGGCACTGAACATAATAGTTACAATCCAAAGTAGAGATTCACCAATGCCACTAGTTGATTGCAATCTCCATATATCTGCTTTCAGCTCTGAGACACTTTCAAATTTGGCAAAATCAGTATCCCTTGTTTGTCTTTTTCTTGATACTGTACTGCTCTCTGTTAAACTTCCATTAGGATCTGATATTGACTGATTTGGACAGTAAGACAATGAGAAATTATTGAGATACTGCAGGTAATTTAATTAAAAATAGGATTTTTATGAGAAATGTTAATGTGTGCTACCTCAGCTAACCTGACAATAAAGGTTTTGCAAGCTACAATGACATCTGGCACAGGATCACATGTAGGAATTATGCAGAGGCAATAAAAGGCACTTAATTAGCATTGCAAATAGTATTCCAACATTTATGAGATGTCTGCAAATTTGCATACAGATACGTAATTACATAATTTGCAGCTGCTGTGTTTGTTCCACAAGACCTTGCCACTTTATTAGTAGAATATGTAAATCAGGAATTAATCCCTTTTATCACCTACTTTCGTAGTAGTCCATAAATACGTGGCAAATCATGGGAACTTGCTACAGCTCTTTTATGTGGACTTTCTATTTGTGCCTTGGAATGGTGTGGAAACAAAACTGTAACCCCTGGCTTACTTAGCTCTAATAGTCTTTTAAGAGGTTTGTAAATGCATCTCATTTATTATCAGTTTTTTACTTCCCATTCATCTCTGAAACCTTAGTTTGCAGGGTCATGCTGCAAATCTCTTTTGATTTATTCGCTTCCAGTTTTAAAGAGATTTAAGCTAATATTTGTTCTCATTAGTACCTTTCTGATAAGGGTAGTTATCTTGTGTTAGAAGTAAACAGAGAAGGCTGGGAGGGAAGGATATCTGACCAAACAAGAGTGCTACATAGGTAGGTTATTAAATTCAAGGTGAAACTGGGCAACTTAGATGCCTGAAAAGCAAAACTGGACCAAATGATTAGCTAGAAAAAATATTGCTCAATATAACTTTTTATAAATCTCTAATGTATAGTATTTCTTTGCCTGGATAAGCTTGGACAATTTTCACTTATGTACCAACAGAGACATGAAAAATGTTTATCCAAACCAGCTTTCTTAAAATATATTTGAATATTGACTTTTCTTGTGTTGGCTATATTAATACTTTTGTAGCACTTGTATGTGGCTCATAAGAGATACAGTCAATTAACAAAAGGTAGTTCTGGCTACAGATTTTGAACATACTGTTAAGCCAACTGAAGTAAGGAATAGAGAAGTTGTTGTTCTTTGTTTTCATTTTTTAACGTGTTTTTCCCTGTGTGTTTTGAAAATGCTTTCACTATAATGATGCCGTTGTCCCTTCCACATAATGGAAACTTTCGCTTATGATTGAGTCCTGTAAAGAAAAAAGTTCAAAGCAACAAGGGAGTTCAGAGCAGGAGGGAGGAAAAGCGTCTCAGAAAATGGTGATTGTGCTCCCCCCCTGGAGAACTTTGCTGTATCTAAGTTTAATTTGTGTTTGGAAGTTGACTGTATTGTGGACTGCCAGTTCCTTTAGCACTCTTCCAATACGTGAAAGTGGTTTACAGTAATGTAGCCTAAAGTATATTTTTGTTTATTGACTATGTAAAGCTTTCTCATTATTTTTTCTTGTTATCTAAATGACATGTGCTAAATGACAATCTGTTTACAGTATAAGTATAATTAACAATGAATTTATCTTTAAGAGTTTTGTTTTTGTTTTTTCCAAGTATAATAATGGGAATTGCAAATGAAATCTTTCTGCCCAGAATGACTGATCTGCCTTACAGGCATTGCCAGCAATGGTTTTTATGAAGGGAAGGAAGTTGTAGTAACTGAAAGAATAAAATAATGAACATGCATAAATGCACAAGGCATAGAAAGGAGCAACAGACGTTTCTTTTCCTTTAAACTGAGTGGGTGAGCACAAGGACGAATGTTGTTCTCTCTGCTGACTGCTCCAGCAGAGTGTTGCTGCTGGTAGTAGCTCTATTGAAAACAGAACGAAAACAACATCTTGCTTCATATTGCTGTAGCTAAGACCTGGTTTCCTACAGTTGATCTTTACTTTTTAGAGGGGAATTCATTAAACAGAGGATGAGCTGGCATCAGCAGTGCAGATGGTTCTGAGCTTTCTCTGCACCTCTCACTGCAGAATGGGAAATTGCGGGGGACTCAAGAGACAAAAATCCCCATGACTCAAGCCTAGTGCAGCCTAAATAGTCTAGGCTGGCTACTAGCTGGATGTAGATGGAGAGGGTGCCTTAGGTCAGTGCCTATTTGGCTTCTGAACACAAGCTGCTAAGGCTGTGTGGTGTCCCACGGGGCCCCAGAGTTAGCTGTTAGGTCTTCGGTAACTTACACATCTCCAGATGAAAGTGAAACTTTGGCCTTGTCAGCTCTTCTGTCCTGCTCCACCCGCTGCCCCGTCTTACCTGGCCGGAGCTCTGGTGCCCTTTGTGTGTATTCCACATGCCAGGTCTTGAGTCGTCTGTAAAATGTCTCTTGCCAGAAGAAAGGCAGGGAATGATGTTCTGTCACGGAGAGAGTGGTGTTGTACAAAAGTGGCAGAGTTTGGGAATGCTGCAGAGTAGCAGGGGCTGACTTTGTGTTTGCCTGCTGAGCAGGGCTGAGGACAGAGGCCTGGGTCGTGGGCCCCGGCTCCAATCTGCTGTCTCGACACAAGGCCAGAAACATTCCTCAGTGAATTTGTGTGGCTGCCAGTCTTTCCTCTTCTTCATGTGAGGTACGAATCTTCCAGCACTGGATGGGTGATGATTAAGGTTATTTTTTAATCCTCTAATGGTGCTTCCACTTTTGTTTTCTGGTTCTTGTAGCTACAGCTACTAGTAGGTACACTCACAGAGGACGTTCCCTTGAACTAAAGGTCCATGGCATTTTTTCTCCTGATTAAGCTGTGTGCTTCTGAGACGTACAACAGACCTCTTTCTTTTTAAAAGATAGGGGAGTTCCTAGTGGTTTGATCCAGTTTCTGAACTTTTTAACAGCTTGAAAAGGATTCTTCTGAAGATTATAACTGATTTTTTTGTCAGTGCCATGCCACATCCGAAATCCAGGCCAAGCCAATTAGAAACACATGTCTTTTGTCAGCTGAATAAATCTGCTGCAACAGAGTGGAAACCTGGAAGCTCAGGCTTCTGCAGGCAGCAGGCTGCCTGGAGGAATCGGTGATACAACCTCCTCTGCAGTGCTGAGCCCAGGCGCGAGTCGGCTCGCAACCTGTGACTGTGTGCCTACATTTCTTGGGGCTTATTTAGAAATTTCACCTTGACAGAGGCTTATCCTGTTCCAGCCATGGCTTTTTCCCCCCTTGGACGTTCCTTTTCTATTAATAGTAAAGGAAATAGTATATATAAAGTCACTTTTTATTGAGCTGTTGAAAAGAAACTGTAGTTACATATGTTTCTGCTGCAGCTGGCAGAGTCCTGGTCTTGTCTGTCATCTCTAGATACTCTTGTTATATGAAACACTGAACTCACGTTATGCGAGCCAAAGAAATAATTTCCTTCCTTTCAGTCAGGAATAGATTGTGGAGAAACTCCACTATCAATTTAATTCATCAGCTTCACTGGCTGTATTTCAAATTTAATAGTTTTCAAATATATTTCTAATTTGCTGCTAAGAAAATGAAAATAAAATTCACGAATGCCTGGCCAAAGGCAGCATTCAATACAAACTAATCTGCACCTCAGGAAGGGATTCAATTTTTTTTTGTCTATAACTGCACATAATTAGTGTGTCTGCAACAAGCATGTAATTTTTATTATCTGTGAAGAGTTTGGCAGGGGGAATACATCATTACCTGCACATCTAATAATGTGCAGTGCTACAATTCATTTTCTGAGATGCCATGCGTACTGAAGAAAAACACTGACTTTATCTCTCTTTTTGTTTTATATAGGCATAGGAGAAGCTTAGCAGCCTGAAGCAGATAAAATATAAGGATGGACAATATGTTGGAAAGACATTTATATAAACAGTGAACAGTAGCAAACAACAAAATCCAGTCCCAAGATCCTGTGAATAGCTACATGTTTCAAAGACTCTGGGAATGTCAGGCAACGAAAAAAAGTATATTCTGGTCACCATCCAGCAACCCTGAATACGGATCTGTAAGTGGTTTTATGTATATGCTTTTAAAATAGCATAACAAAATGGCAGAAGACTGGGACATGAGTAAATGTACCATTGCTCTTTATTGTTGGCCTTTGGGCCAACATCGTATAATCTTTTACAGGTGCAACTTTACCATGAAATGGGGTTAGTTATCTTACTAAATTATGGATGTAAACATGGACAGAATAATTTAGAAGAAGTAGCTATAGACATAGACCAGCACTGAGAACTGCTCAGATTTGTGTAGTTACTTGAAAAAAGGAGCTTTTGAAGATATCAGGTTGAATAGTAATGCTGGAAAAGGATGTGTGAAGAGAACAAAAATGAAGAGGACAAAACTCCTTGAGGAGATGTCTTCTGAAAGTAACTAGGAGAGGAATTAGCCTTGTCATTGTCTCTCTGTTGGGCACCATTCTTCAAAACACTTTGCTTCGAGGAACCAGCAAGCAAGACCTACCTGGCCTTTCAGAGGCACTTCTTGGGACCAAATTTGCTTTTCTTGCAGTCAGTGAAGCCTCAGGTCAGTTCCTGAAACCCCACTCAGACTGTGAGGAGCCCCCACATGCAGACTGCTTCTGAGCTGTGAAAAAGCATCTGTACAAGCTGGAGGGTGGGTGTGCCAGGAAACACACCGTGAAAACAGCTATTCCTGCATTCCCTTGAATAGGGATCCCAATAGATCCACCTTTTAATTTGAGCCATATATGTAATTTAAGCAGGAAAGTGCAATTCAAATTGTTACATTGCTTCTATTGGAAGGGAAAACAGGCATTTCTGGTGCTGTTCTTAGTTGATTTAAAGTATTTCTTCCTCACGGTTGCTCTGAATATGAAAAAGAGGAAAGGAGAGAAAATGTTCTGAAGATAAAATGTGTCAATGGGACGCTTCCATGTAAAGGAAGTTCTGTAATTAAAAACTTGAGATGAAATACTAAAAACTCTTCAGCTGTTAATTATCCTGTATTAAATTTCACAGCTAGAGGTCCCTTCTTCAGACGTGGAAGTTCATGTGTCCAACTGCAGCTTCATGAGACCGGTGGTGGAAACTGATCTTCCTTGCTGAGGGGAATGTGGATTTCTCCCATAGACTGTGACTGTGTTGCAGAATCTAAGGTACTGTTTTTTGAAGGAATGTATATTTTATTCCTCTGGGTTGTTAAGACTGTTTTTAGAATATATACCAAATTCTATAGTGATCTTATTAGGAATGCTATTGAAAAGTGGGAATTTCCCTTTTCTGTCTTAATGGATGCTAAAATAGTATTTCAGTGTTTATAGAAGTACCAGAAAAAATCAATTAATAAGTTAATCCAGTCTCATTAGGTGAATTGGCTACTTCCTTCCATGATCTGCAATGGGAATAGCTTGTGACTTTCCAGATGTATAAATGGTCCCATATTCTCTCAGCACTTCAAACAGAGAAGGTAGCTATTCTTCTGTATATGACTGTTAATATATGTTGGATGTGTATAGTGTAACTTTTTTGTTTTGGATAGCTTTTGCAAAATCTGATCCCATAGCAAAAAAGAGAGCATATACAATAATATGGTAAGATAAATATCTCCTTTAGCAACTTACACTGAAAGCTTTAAAATAAAAGCATTATGTAAAATTTAAGATAGAAGAACCATTTTTTTCAGGAAAATATCTTTTATGCTCATAAGAAAATATTACCTGATTGTCCAAAATCCTCTATTGATTTCTACTGCACATGTACATTTTTCTTACTAGAGCTTTCATTCTTTCTTTATATTCATTATTTATTATGAATATCACTTGGGACTAATAATACAAAGTAATTTTTTTTTCTGCAGTTTTTGCGAATATCATTTGTGATGCGTAATCAACCTCATTTTTACAAACTGAATGTTTTACACTGGGAATTAAAAAAAATGCAGTACTCCAAATAATGAGTTGCTATGTAAAATCATTGCCTTAATTCCCAATTCTCTTTACTCTTTCAAATGTTGCTTTTCCTTTTCATTAACAAATGTTTCCCAAGTTGTGTCAGGAACTGAAATTGTGCTTAGGAAATAAAGATATAAAGAATACTAAAGCTATATTTATTAAAACAAACAAAAAAATCCTATAGAGCTCTGCCATTTCACTTTTTTTTTTTGTTTTGTTTAATTTGTTCAGCTGATGCAGTAACACGTGAAGATTAGAAAATTAAACATCTTTAAGTAAAGGAAACCACTACATATTGAAGTTTTAGCTAAGGAAAGTTCCATAATGTTACAAATGCTAAAAGCTTATAACTGGTTTGTTTGGGTTTTTTTTTTCCCATAATTAATGGTCATTTGTACATAATTAGATACTAGATTCATTTCAAGGACTCTGGAAGATACATTTTAATCTGAACTCTCAGTTTCATTATCTGAAAGGGAGGCAGTTGTTTTGAAGATTTGGACCAAATACAGTGCTTGAAATTAACAGTGTTATTGCAGAAACAGTAACTACTGGTAATACCTCTCAGTCAAAACTGAAATTCAGGGAACTATTTAGTGAGATAAATACCAATAAACTACAAAATTACAGCCCATTCCTCTGAGATTCTGTGCACCAACAGTTTTTCTTAAGTGATTCAATCATGACTAATTACATTTTACCACTCCTGATCTTTAACATTTCAATCAACCTTTAGTTGTACTGTTTTTACATAATTTGTCTCTGTTTATGATTTTATGTGATAACTGTGCCAATCTTCATTTCATTAAAATTGACATGGAGATGGTGGAAGCTTTGTCACATCATTTTTACTTTTCAGATACATTGATATAGAAATTAACCGCAGACTTGAATGTTGAGAAGTGCTGACAGCTTGACTTCAGGGCTGTTCAGGCACAGTCTGTTTGAAGGTCCTCTGTGGCCAATGTAAAAGCTTCCAGTGATCTTATGATCTCGCTAAAAAATGTATTTTCTTTAATGTTAAAGCCCATTTAAGACATTCCTCTCTTTCTTTGCTCTGCCTCCTTGGTATTGCTCTCCAGCTTTTCTCCAACTGCCTCTATATTTCACTGTCTTTTGTTAAGCTGCTGGGAAGGAGAAAGGGGAAACCAACAATCTCTGCATTCCAAACATAACCAGTTGGGTTGGGCAACTTGGAGTAGTGTGAAATGCTGAAGTACATGGCGTAGCTGTGACCAGCAGTAGGGCAAGTGGACACTGTTCAGCTACAAGATCCTCATGCTGCATTTGAGCTTATGATACATGCTGAGAGGAGCTCAGCTTGTTAGCTTGGTTGATATTAACTCAGTGCTATTGTGACTGCTCTTTCTGGGATCTGGGAAAAGATTGCACTGTGCTTCCCTGTCCTCTGGGACATGTCGATCTCTTTGAAGCCAGCTCTGGGATCAGTGGACCATCTTCACTGTGTGGAGCAGGTATACCCTTAAGCCACCAAATTTGTGGCTGTGAATTAAACATATGGAGTCCTCATGCAGTACACAGGAAAAGCTAGATACCACAGAGTGACACCACTAACAGAAGGGAGGATTTGCAAAAACTGGTAACCCAAGATGTGTTATTCATCTGATTCTCTGACTAATAAATTAGTTGGTGCCTTCTTGCATGTGGGAACCCTCAGACAGGGTTGCCCCTCTTGGAGTTAACCTTCTAGAGCATATCTGTGTTTTTCAGTAGTCCAGGACCTAGAGACCCAAACTTTCTGTTTTTTTCCTCATGCGCAGTATCTCTTTTAGTTCACCATTCATTTCTCTAGCTTCTGGCTGTGGTTTGCGCAGGTGGTATCCTTTGCTTCCTAAACAGTGTCACAATTCCACACTTTTTTGGTGAGGCTGATAGATACCAATTCCTAAATGTGTTTGGAGCAATGTGACAAGTTCAGACTTTTTTTGAGGACATAGCTGTTCCCAGTCTAGTTAAACATTGTAGAGGGGCCTCTAGACTGCTGGTTTGTGCTGTGATTCTGCACAGGTTTTTAGGGGTGGAAGGGATGCTTTAAGAATACCAGACAGTAGAAATAGAGTGGTTTAGAAATCTGGGGATAAACACTGGCAGGAGACACCTGAACTGCAATTTTCTGTTTGACTTCAACCACGTTTACATTTGTGGGTGCAAAATTGGCTCTTGTTAATTCTGGATGGAAGAGTGCTGCGTGACCTGGTGCGGTGACTCTGCTCCTGGCAGCATGCAAAGGTCATAATGCAGGTAACTGCTGCTTGAGTTACTTCTGTGCTGTGCTCTCCCCTTCTTCATGAACATGTCTTGGATCTCTGCTAGTTTAGGGATTGCTGTGCTGCACACCATTTCATGATGTAGATGTGCTGCCAGGATTGCCTGTCTGTCTAAATCTAGTCCAAGGTGTCTCTTTAAAACATTGAGTCCACATCTAGAGCCAAACTTTTTGTTTTAGACCCCTTTTAGCATCAACTAAATGTTAACTATAGTCTGAATGAATGACTCCCAGCTGTGAATATATCGACTGCAAGATGAACCCTGAAGTAGTTTGCTGCAAGTTTCAGGTAGAATCTAAGTTTAGTTGTGGAAAAAAAAAAAGAAATAAAAATGTTCTCAGTTTTCTGACTGCAAAGATAACCTCCCACTAGGGGTCAAAGCCATGCCTCTTAATCCATGTTTATGTACTTGAGTCATTGGCCTTGATTTTCAAATACCTTCTAAAAACATCAGCTCTAGTGGGAGTGGCTGGGTATTGAGCATTTCCAGACACACTCTGCAATATAGATTTCAATGATAGGTCAGATATCCCTTAAGAAAAAAAGGCCTGTATTTTTTGCCTTTTTTGACTGTGAAATTATAAAACACATATACTATTTGAACTACGTAAGTGCAGGCATGAAACATTACCGGATAATTATTGATAGAAACATTTCTGTTAATAATTGGGGCAGGAACACAAAATGCTTTCTACTTGGGAGTAACTCACAGTTTCTGAGGTTGTTCTGAAAACAATTTATTTTGACCTCATCAGCTGTTTAAGCCCAGTGGCTCTCATTTTTGATTAGCAATAGATAGGAAATGATTTCCTTGTGTAAAAAAAGATACTGGATCCTGCAAGGGATGCATTTTGAGGTGTTAAAATAACTTCTGAAAAGCGGTAGATTGTGCTTGTGTAGCTCTCTCAACTATTACTTTTGCGTGAAGAGAGCTTAGGTGAGGTTTGTTTTCCTTTCAGTATGCTTGGCTGGCCTGGTTTTGGCTGAGATACAGTTAATTTTCTTTGTAGTAGCTGGTATATGTCTGTGTTTTGGATTTAGTATGAGAATAATGTTGATAACACACTGATGGTTTTAGTTGTTGCCAGGCAGTTGTAGTGTCTACACTAAGTCAAGGACTTTTCAGCATCCCACACCCTGCCAAGTGCAGCAGAAGCTGGGAGAGCACAGCCGGGACAGCTGGCCCAGACTGGCCAAAGGGATATTGCCTGCCATAGAACGTCATGCTCCGGATAGAACTGGGGAAGCTAGCTGGGAGGCGGGATCACTGCTCAGAAACAGACTGGGTATCAGATTGGTTTTTTTTCTGCACGTGGTGAGAAATTGCATTTGGGCATCACTTGTATTGTTGTTATTATTGTTAATAATGATGATGATATTATTATTCTCTTCCTTTGTAATCCTATTAAACTGTCTATCTCAACTCAGGATTCTTTTTTCCATTCTCCTCCCCAT
Source organism: Balearica regulorum gibbericeps (assembly GCF_011004875.1). NCBI lineage: Eukaryota > Metazoa > Chordata > Aves > Gruiformes > Gruidae > Balearica > Balearica regulorum. Next base: position 48,845,017 of record NC_046187.1, on the reverse strand, counting down.
GCCCCTCTTTGTGGGGCGGGGAGGGGTGAGCGAGCGCCGTATGGTGCTCAGTTACTGGCTGGGGTTAAACCTTGACATTGGCCAAAGCCCTCTGTGCTGAAGAAGTGCAGGAAGCACACTGTGGTTCTCAATTTCACAGGAAACTTCTGCAGCTTTGTACTGGACTTTCAAATCATAGCAAAACTGCAGCAGGGCAACCATAATTTGTTCTTCAGCATTTTACAGTTATTAATACTAGATCATACATACATATTTTTGGAAATTATATGCACTTGGCTGCTGAAGTAGCCTGCTTGTATTTAGAAATACCAGAGATGAGTGCTAAATGCCACATTATGCCAGTTCTTAGATTTTTTTCTGGTGTATACTTTATTGAGGAAAGAAATAGTTTATAAGCTTTGGATCTCAAACTACATATTTTTCCTTAAAAAAAAAGAGATACTGATACACTATAAATAAATGTGAAAAGAGGTGCAACACGTTGTAAACAGTCTGCATTAAACTTCATCGCAGTTAGTCTATATCAGTTTGCCGGGGTGTAAGGTGATGGAAAAATGAATTTTGTTTGAACTGATTTTAGTTCACTTATGAAATTCCTCTTGGGGTAAGTGAGTGCCTAGAAACTTATGTTTGCAGAGCAAGTGGGAATCTGTTAGAAATTACCTCTAGATAAGGTGTATGAGCTGTGTAATGAAATGCTTTCAATACCACAGAACATTTGTTTTTAATATAAAAGTAGTCGGACATGAGGATTGTCTCCCTAAAGTAGTTCTTGGACAGGTGATTTCCTGCCAGTAAAAATGTTTTCTAAATTTTTATTGAATTGGTTTCCAATTCCTGCAAACTAGTTATTCTGAGGTACTAAAATCAATTCTGGCATTTCCATTTTTAATGTTTACCTTAACGTCTATTTTGTAAAAAGTAAAGCAGCAACTTGTGCACGCACATCTCCCAAAACTCTAAAAGCCTCATGTCTTGTTCCTGGATGTGGTGAGTTGTGGATGGTTAGGGGAAGAATGTGAGGAGCAAGACAATTGTGGATTGGCTCTTCCTCTGGCATAACAAGTTCTGGCAAGCAGAGAGAGTTGGCAGCCACACTGTTCTTTTGAATAACCACTGGTAGACATAATATTCGTGAAGTTATCCTACCTTTTTTAGAATGTATGTCAGTATTCATCTTCCACAGAGTTTTGTGGCAGTGAGGTTCACTGTGAAGAGTGGATGTTGGGTGATAAAAACATGTTTCCATTTATTTATTTGTCCTTGAGTGCTCTGTAGCTTGTCTTATGCTGAGGACTGAAAGGTTGTTCCCTGTTCGTTTTCTCTACACTATTCATGGACTTGTAGACTTCCTTCATATTCTCTCTTCATTCATTTCCTGTATAATAAATATAAGAGCATTAACCAGAATGGGAAAAGAAAATGAGAAGACTCAGAGCATGCACTGGAGTATTGTGTGTTTGGAAAAAAACCCCAAACTGTAGAGTTTGTGGCCAGCAGTAAAACAAAAAAACCCACAATTGAACCTAAAATCTATTTGTGTTGTGTCTAGTGAAGAAAATGTTGCTTCCAACATGAGATGTGACTGCACTTTATGCTGTAATTGTATCACCATAGTTTTCTTAATAATTTTAATCACATAGAAATGGTTTAAGAGACTAGTAAATAGAAAATTGAAAAATTGTCTCCCTTCATGTGAGACACAGTGCTGAGGCTGCCTGTTTAGAGTGAAGGCACTTAAAATCTCCAGTAGTTATGTAGTGTACTAGATTTCACTAGAGAATAATCCTAGGTCAGATCCAAAAATGCCAAAATTGCCCCCAGAAAGTCAGTGAGTAAAAAAGACCAAACTCAAAACCATTCATTTCTCAGTCCTGCAGGGGCTTATCACCAAAAACATTCAATCAGTCTTCCCCAGATCTGAACTAACAAACCTGGAAAGGTTGGAAAATTAAGCATAGTGAAAATGGTTATTCAGATAAGGACAATATTTTTAATGAGTTTGTTCATTACCTAAGTTAATCTCCTGATGGGAGTGTTACAAAACTAAGATAAAGGAAAAAAAATTATCAGTCATAAAACTTTATAATTTAGCATTCAAACTTAAAGCACAGTTTTTCTCCCACCATTCATTTATGTCCTTTCCTCTTCACCCAGGAGACATTGGTGACAGAAAGGAGTATTGTTTCCCTTACAGAACTTTAGTATCTTGTGCTGGTGACCTAAGCTGAGCTTGTGCTAGCATCCTGTTAAGAAATATGTTAAGAATCCAGTAGGATTTCTTGACCACCAGCAGTCTCTGTCTGATGATCAACACAGAACTCTACGCAGATACGCAGAGGTTAAGGCTTGCTTTTCATATCACAACATGCCCTATTAAGACGGTGTGTCTCAGAATCTGAATCTTAAGACTTCTGTGTCAACCTGGAGAGCCAGGACTGTAGTCTAGTCACTGGCCTAATATTCCAAGACTGATAGAGTTTAAACTCTGAAATTAAAGCTTCAGGTGAGATAGAGACCTTTATTTATGAAGGCAAATCAGTAACAGTGGGTTAAGTTGTTCACTGAGACATAGCATGCCCTGTGTTCTTCTGCCATTAGGTCTTCAGCTAGAGTCCTCTGGAGATTCAGACGGGGGTTCCAGGTGCTGAGAAACTTTAAGCAAGCTACAAGAATATTCACATTTGTAATCAAACAACAGCTTTTTCAAATCTGATAAACAATGTTTTCCCTCAAATAATTTTGAAACACATAATCTTTTTCAATTTATTTGCAAGGCTGACTCTTTCAAAGTATCCATTGCCACTATAGACCTGATGTACATAAAATCAAGCCCAAATAAGAGAGAAATGTGATTTTTCAGTGTATCTGGCTCCACAATTCTTACCAGGAAAACTGATTCTGTCAGACATTTGCTGTTGTTCCACCAGCTAACCTGGAGGGTTCAACACTGGGTGTGTGTTGAAATCATCAGAATATTCAATACCTACTGGAGAGCTGCTCTTTTATTTTGTTGTATGAATCAGTGTCAGTGCAATAGTGACTTTGTGTTTTGAATCTTCATGCAGAACATAAGAATAGCATAGCAGAGGGGCTTCTCAGGAGATATGTTTGACAACCTATAGTCAGATAATCAATAAAATGCAATTCCATTTATCTCTGCAGATATAGAGAAATATAAACAACTGTTCTGATATTACCTGCTTCCTTTCCTCAGCTCAGCAGCTACCCATTTCATTCCAGTCTCCAACTACCCAAGTCCATATGGTGGCAAGCTCTGGAATGTTTTACTACAGGTCCACACAGCTATTTTGGTAGATTTTTGTACTTGAACTTTAACCGTAGATAATGCTGTTGCCCAAATGGTTAGGAACACTGGAATGGTATGCATTTCCAAGTCATTGAATCCAGTCCTCTGCTGCTTCAACAATAATATAATGTAATTGTATCTGAATTGAACAGATTTTGTTTAATCCTACTTCCTGCATTAGGCAGTTGTGCTGTCAGCTCACTCCTTAGAGGTAAAAAGCCTCTGTCTTCTCCTGATCTTTCTACTACCCCGTCCCTGAGCCTGATTAGTGGTTTGACCATGGATGGTAGAGTGTCATTGATCCTACCACAGTAATGCAACTCTTTTTTTCCCAGTTCTCTCTGGGAAATGCCTCTCTTACACATTCCACATTTGTCTGTTATCATATCAAAATAACACTGTCTCACAGTCCTCCAATGATTATGTAATATACTCAGATCTTTTTCCTTCTTATGTAGTTTCAAATATAAGATGCACCAGCTTCTAATTAATAATTCTTATTAGCCCTGTATAACCTTGCATGTTTTCCTATTACATTTAATTCCATGTTTATGACTCCAGTGCTCAGTATCATGCAGTTCTTCCTTCACGCCATTCTGGTTATTTTTTGCATTGGCAGTTTTACTACCATGTTGTCACCAAATTTCTTTGGCCCATTTCTCTCTTACCCCTTTTTGTTCAAAGTTCATTAGTGAAAATATGAAAATAGGAGTGATACTCTGAGAATTCTGTTGGTAATCCTCTCGCCCCATATATCTGATGTACTACGTCTTCAGTTTTAATAATTTCTGTTCCCCTGTCTTTCTTAATTATTGTATTAATCACTCTGTTTCCCTGCTAAATTAATAATTATCTAATCTTATTAATAATCTAATCTCTCTGGACTTGTCAGGCATTTGACTTCCTGCTTAATTATTAATTATTAATTAATTGATAGATCTACACAATCTCTGATGGGATATGAGTTGACTTATCGAAGAAAGTAAACTTACCAAACAAAGCTTTCAGATGAAGGTGATGAATCTGATGTAATGGAAGACAACTCCTTTGGACTACTTCCGAGTTTCCATGTTATGGAAAAGCACGGGGTAATGGAGAGGTGAAAAGACTCATCAAAACTGAAAAGACATAGAACTGAATTCCCTTGTTTTGTGTGTTTTTTCAGAATTGCAAACATGACTTTTCCATCATGGACATCTATAGAGCTATTTCTTTGGTGTTACAGAGTAGAGTTCATTCAAATGGAAATCTTCATATATTTTGCTCATCAGGTCAGTGTCTTTTTCTCCTCTGTAATTTCTTTGATTTTAAGACCTATCTGCCCAAATAGCTGTGAAGCATGCCAATCATGAAGGCATCGAAGGCATCAAAGGCATAGGACATTTTCTTACTAATCTTTTAATAAGATGGTCTTCCTTAGTTTTGGCCTTTCCTGTTCCATCTGGCCTGCTTTTGACTTCTGCACCATTATTAGCCTCACATAAAATAATTGGTTTCATCTATGCTGATCCCTCTGCATACATGAAAAAACTTCCTGGCTACTGTAAATCTTCATCACCAAGGCGAATTCCTATATAAGTATGGAGCTTCTGTTTGGATTAAAGGACCGAACAATGATTAAACCCACTTATATTTATTTGTTCTTTTGGCTTCTGTATTTCAATCTAGGAGGCAGTTTTGGAAGACTGTGACTACTTTGATAGCCTGTCATTATATTGTGTTGATCCTTCATATACTTCAGTGCTTAACCTGATTATTATTTATGTCAAAACCAGTAAATGAACAGCTTTGCATTCATGCTTTTAGGACAGCTTTTAGAGTCTGACAGCCCAGTCAGTAGTCATGATTTCCCTCTCCAGAACATTTACTCAAGTGCTTATTGAAGGGAAATTCCTGGTAAGTTACCCAAGAAAATAAATGTAATGATAATGGCATAATTTCTTCAGAGGTAAGATTTCTGAATATTGAGGTTGAATACTTTAAGGTGTTGGATCCCCCAACTCCCATAACTTAAGAGAGATTTAAGAGTCAACTCTCCGAAGAAGAGTCCAGCACCTTGCAGAACTGGAACCTCAGTGAGCATTGTTTCCTTTGCTGCATTAGCCAACTTATTCCCTAACTTTTGTTTTCTTGATTGTCTTCTTGTCTGGATTACCCTTTTTATTCTAGGTAAGAGTCTGCGTATCTCAGAATATGTCTCTAGTAAATATGCCTACTGACATAGCCATGTCAGCTAAGAGCATGGAATTGTGTAATCTCTGAGGCCAACTGGAACTGCTAGTGTAAGCGTTGTTATAACAGAAGTGAGTTAATCTCACGTGTGTGGGGCTTGTGTTGTGATACAAAGCATAGCTTGCTTGTCACAGCCACATTTGTGCTGAATGTGCTTTGTTGGCATAGGGTATTGTTATAATTCCTCACCTATAAAATGCAGTGCAGTGATTGCTCTGATGGTTCTGTTCAGATCAAATAGGCTGCCTCCATAGTCTGTCAGTAATTTCTCCTTCAGTCAAAACAAAAGGTACAGAGAGTTGTAAAAGCCTGGTCCTGTGAAAAACACCATTCTTTTGGAGTGTGGAGACTTAGCAAAATTTTACTCCATTTCCTAGCAGGAATGCTAAGTAGAACCCGTAAAATTGTTGATACTGGATGATGAGACCACAGTGATGTATCAGCAGGGGCTGTGTCCAGCATACATTTTTAATTTGTGGTTTTGCAAAGGTCCCTGTTCGGTGCTAAGCTTCATCACACCTTGATGATGAGCATCTGTTAAATAGAGATCTCTGGTAAATGAAGAATAATAATATGTGAATAGTAATCTTTTTGCAAAGTGAGGGTATATAGCTCAGCTTCTGAGGATTGAGTTAGACTTCTCTGAGTCTTCAGACAGTTCTCTTTACCAGTGCAGTAGTGGGCTGGGACAGCTCTTTGCTTAGCTCAATTTCCCCTTAATGCTTTCCAGAGAGCCAAGCTCCTCTGAGCACGACACACTGTCATGAAATGGATGGTAGAGGTTTTCAGCAGATGATCCTGATACATGTAACAAACCGTGATCCCCCCACCAGCAAGGTACCTCACTCTTCTGAGCCACCTGAACACCTGCTGTGTAGCTGTGTCACAACTGAACCCTTCCTGAGTAATTCAGCATCCAGTGCATTTTATGATTTTCCTTGTGCTTATTTAGATTCTGTGGATAACATTAGGCAATAATATTTAGTTGTTGCTGCTTCTGCCTCCGTTTCTAATGCATTCCAGTCCAGACTCTCAGAATGAGCAGTGTGAAGTCATGCATTCCCTAACAGCACCTCACCATCCCCATTTCTGCTATACCTGCACACCAAGGTTGCCTGAAAACCACCTGTCATGTGGAGCTCAAAATGTTAGTGGCTGAGGTTAAAGTATTTGTTATGGATTATACTGTTGAAAACTGCCAAATACATTTGCTTTAAGAGTTGCTCAGGAGCTGGACAAAGTTCTTTGATTCCAGTTGCGTGTTGTGTTTTCATTGACACCTCATTAAGGTGAAATGAAGGGACATAGTTGATGCTTTTGCACATTTGGTGTTAAAGGCTCTGCAGAACTGGCTGACTGCTGCAAGGGTATGTTGACTTGTATAAAGAAAGACTTAGATAATGCAGGAGATGATACAGGAAATGGAATTACTGGTCTGGTGGCAACTGAGTACTGATGGACGTGTGATGGAAAAATTTCTGAGATTATTTCACTGGATGTGATGGAGGGTGTAACAGGGGAGGTAAATAGACCGTGTAGCTGAAGTATGTTTCAGAGAATTAGTTGTATTGTGTAGTCATTGGCATACATTATGCTGTTCTCTTCAATTTGCTTACCTTTAGGACTTCTGTTTTAAAATTCATATACTTCAGAAGTCTGAATTCCAATCTTTATTATAAAATATTCTGTGAAAAAATAAGAATACTTTGTCACCATGCATGTTATTTTTCACTTACTGCAGCAATGGCTCCATTCTCCCTTTTAATGATTATTGGAGAGTCTGTTAACAAACAGATCCATCTGCTCCTTCTTGAGAAGAATGGCTTGATAACAGCAATTTGATTTGAAACCAGGGCTTGTCTACCATATTTATATTTTTAATGTTTAGTTCCTCTTGTTGATGAAAGTAAGTTATGTAACTAAGAGGCAGGCAATCTATGTGTTCTCTGCATAATCTTTCATGAGCACACTATGATGATCACATATTGCATGACAAAACTACAAAAATGTAGTAATTTGAGACCTGATGCTCACCTGAATACCATTTTGCAGCTATCCATGATAAGAAAACCATACAAATGTTTTTGAAAATACATACATTGACTGCCACTTTCCTCCTTTCTAAACTTTGTCAAGAGTTTTTAATTTCCATCTATGATTAGTAATTCATTCAGCTTCTTGTGGGGAGTTGAAGGAAGCTCATTAGCTGTTCCAGAAACAGTGCTTAGTATTACAGGGGATGACAATATGGTACTGGTATAACTTTCTAATCCTTTAGCTATCTCTTGGCTATCACTTTGTCTGTACATACTACATTCAGGAAGGCTGAGAGGAACATAGTTGTGTTCAAGAAAGATGGATTAAGACTGGGACGGGTGAGAAAAAGGCTACTAGGACAATATGGAGAGCACACCATAAGCAAGGAGGCTGAAGAGTTGCAGTAACCTAAAACGAAGGGAGGAGGTTAGAAATATTTGTCTATCCACATACACACATATAATATATAGGCTTTGAACAACAGCTGAAAGGTGAAGAAAAACTTAAGATAAATGACAGTATTGGCACCGGAAGAACTACATTATTCCTGGATATTAACACATGTTATTTCTCAAAGTGTGAGTTGTTCCAATCAGAGTAGTAGATCAAACTCATGTTTGATAAGGCAGAACTTCAAAATGGAGCTTACCATATTCATATGACGTGGTTGTATGTAAAGTTGAGGGGCTGGACTATTTGCTCTTTTGCATCTTTATGCTTGGAAGCTATAAAATCAAGAATGTGAAGGGTAGAAAAGGAACATTTATGTTACCGGGGAAAGCATAATTCAGCTCCCTTCTGTGTTCCAAGCATACACAGTATGCCTGAGAAAGAAATGAGGGGAAAAGGCAGTAGATTATCTTATTTTCAAAGATAGTGTCATTGTGTATACAGATGAGATGGCCATGTTAAATTTGCTCAGGCAACTGTAAATCATCTGGCAGATAATAATTTTGCACCTAAACCATTCTTTTTAGTGCAAAGTCATCACGCAGTTTCACATTGCTATTTAAAAAAGAAAAATAAAAATATCTTCCTTTACAGAACAGTAGTTGCTTATGCCATGTGCTTGAACTTGATCCCCAACTGTGAGATGATAGTGAAAGAAGACAGACAATCAGCATGCTAAGAGGAGAGATGGGGACCAGCTTCTTAGGGTGGCATGTGTTTGGGGAGCTTGGCATCTTGCCTTCAGAAGAGGTAGTTCAAGGTGGCAGAACTGGGGAAGTAGTGAGGGCACCAAGCACCTCTTTAAAACAGTCATGTTGTAGGCTGTCAAGACTTTTTCTGTCTTGCAAGTGAGGGAACAGGAAATGATCACAGACATATATATCAGGAATATCACTGGAGAAGAGAAAAGACATTTTCTAAAACCTAGGACATTTCTTCCTCCCAAACAATGAATGCAGATGGACTTTGAAAAAGTGTACAAGAAGTAGAATAATAGCAGGCAAACATATATTTTGGAAATGTACTACCAGTCTCATTTTTAATCAGAAAAAAAAAAAAATTAAAAAATAAACTATGTGCCACTGAATGACAAATTTTAGGTCAATTTGCATTTAAGAATGATAATGGATATGCCTTATAATTGACGACAAAGATTTTCAAAGCTGCAAATGGAACCTACACCATTTCCACTTCCTGGAAAGGGAATTGAGTATTCACATCCCGTAGAGGGAGTAAAAACCTCAGTTTGTTTTTATCTGACCTAAACTGATACATTTTGGATGTTTTGTTTGTACATTTCCTTTTGCAAACTGCTTAATTTTATGCTTTAAAATTGGCACTGTATTGTTGTCCTGTTGCCTTCCTCTTTTTCTGGCTCTTTCTCCCCTTTTGATTGCATACTCTACACTACTTGGGGCAAGCTAATTTTCTGGGCAGTATTTACTGGGGGAGACTATCCACTGTGGACTTTTTTTTAATATGCATTACATTCTCTGTGACATGTCAGCTGGTAAGTATTGCTTGGGATCAAAGATGCCTGATTAAAAAAAAAGTCTAGTAAGTGACACAATGCCCTTGACTGTGGGTTAATGGTACTATCTAATCCTTGTCAGTGAAGGCAGTCATAAGGATTTGTAAGAAAGAGATGCAGTAGCTGGCCAAGAATGAAGGCTGCAACAAAAATGTATGTGGAAATGCCCAAAAGAGAAATTGTGTTTCTGTCGTGGGAAAAGAAACAAGCTTTTTAGGAGCAAATTGAATAAATCTTCCTTAGTGTTCAGAGAGAGCTTCTAAGATGTTTTATTTACAAAAATAAAACAGGTCTGCTCTTTTCGGTTTCCAAGTAATAATTAATAGTAGGAAAGACATTCTAATATCTGTAGGAATCTTAATGGGTATATGATCTATAATAATGGAGATCCTTTAATCATTGTAGAATATACAGGGTTCAGCTTGGACCACATGAATCCTGTGGCATAACATTTCTCTCTGTTCTCCGTGCGGAGTAACTGGACATGTTATCCATTGCTGCAAACTGTGGCTGTGAGTCACCTAACCACACGGGCCAACTTTGTCCCTGGAGTAATCTACTGAAACTAATACAATTAACTGTTGGGTGAGCTTTTCTATTGTGTGTAGCCCATACAATTACTTCACTAGATGATGAGGACTTAATTAACTGACTGAATTTTCAGCATAGTTTCTCTTTCATTTCAAATAGATTTTCTGCTGATTGGTAACATATGTGACCATTGACCATATATTACTAAACTCTCTCTTTCTCTTTTTCCTTTTCTTGTATGGCATCCCTTTAAGTATCTAAAACAGGCATATATATTGCATCTAACGTGACCTCTTTGTCCTTTTGTTCCCTTCCTCACACAATCAGTTTGGTACATTCTGTTCTCCAACACAGAAACATGAGGCATAAGCGTCTTCTTTAGCCTTGATGGGAGAACAAGTACTATCCATTAACATTAAAGGGATTTCAACATATGGCTTGAAGTTTCCCCAGAGATACTATAGAAATCTAATTGAGGTCATCATTAATTTTGATCCTTTCCTTTAGCTGAAACCTCAAGCTAAAACAACAGCCTTCTCTTTGAAATGCCTGGTTTCTGCAGATGTATGTATTTCAACTGTCTTTTAATGAAAAAAGTATGAATTGGAGGGAATGGGACCATTTAATCAGTGGAAATAAAAATGTAGTGTACTTCTGAGTTTGTGTGAGGACTGTGTGGCACCTTGGGTAGTCAGCAGTTAGAGTGGTGGATTTAACTGCAGTGGTTTGAAACTTTACTGTTCCCAGTTGTCCACTCTGCCCTTCTGCCAGACATCACTGCCACCTTGGCAAAAGTGGGAGAATGGGCCATTTGCCTGTGCTTCAACCAGTCCAGACTACAGTTCAGCACTTCACGTTGCTGAGGTAGGTTTGCACTGTTGGGCCGGGATGTGCCCTGGGTATGCTAAGGTGCAGTCACATCTTCTTCTGCTTCTGTCAGAGAGAGTTCAGAGTAGCGTAGTTGGAAGCAAGAAGAGCTAAGGACTCTGCTAGAGTCCTTCAATATACATTTGCAATAGCAAAGAAAAAGGGGTGTTCTTAATTTGGCTGGGCAAATTAAGTTAGCTAACTCAGGTAGGAACAGCAGAGTAGATAATAAAGTTAAAATTTCAACCTGGGTAGAAGTGCTAAAATTTATAGGGTTTTTTGGGAAAAAAAAGCAGGCTGCTAGCTGAAATTAAAGTCAAGTTGACCCAGTCTTCATTGCTCTTTCAGCAATTGGTAGTTTACTTGGGTTAATCAAACTAAGACTGAGAACATTTGTTTAGTGTACACATATATTTAAAATAATTGCATTTGCTAAGTTTATGATGAGGAAGATTTAAATTTGACTTTTTGTATAAAAAATCTGACTAACGTTGTATAGGTATCTCTTGGAGTAGAAAATGTGTAAAAGGGAAAAGTTCTTTAATATAGCAGGTACAGAAAAGCTCAGAGTAGAAAGTTGAAGCAAAACAATTCAAATTAGGGATGTGACTTTAAAGGAAAGGTGTAACTAACTACTGGAACAAAATGCTGTGAGAACTGATAGAGCTCCAGTTTTCATGTCTTCATATCCAAACTGGATGTTTTCCTGGGAGATGTGTTTTAGCCCAACAGAAGCTATGTTTTAGTCAAGTGTGAGTTACAGACAAGCTTTTTCAGTAAAAAAAATAAGCCAATTGGGTAAAATTTAAAGGCCTAGTACATAGAGAAAGTCACAGCAGATGATCTAATGGGTTATTCTGGCATCAGCATGTATGTATGTGTGAAACTACTTAGGAAATGGAGCAAAGCAATACGAAATTACAGCATTTACACTTTTAAGAATAAACACCTTTGTGTTATGATAAGCCTCTCTGAAGTATGTGCAGCTGCTATACTTCTAATCTCATTCACACCCATTAAATGAACCTGATTTACCCTCTAGTGAAACCAGAAGAAACCCTGTTGTTCCCTGCTGATTTTAATAACCATCTCCCACCCTATTGATGTTGATGATATAATATTGCATATCAGATAGGCAGGGGGTATTTGGTATTAGTAGTTTTCAAGTAACACTTCCAGGAAGGTAATTTCAGTAAAAAATTGAGAGTTTGCATGCCATGAAATAGACAGAGCAATCAATACTTACACGTGCTGGCTGGAGCTGGGTTTTGGTTTATGGATACTTTCCTCTCCCTGTTCAATATTTCTGAATTTTCATAAGTCTCTGCTCACCCAGGATTACATTTATCATTGATGCCACCACCCCAGACAGTGTTTCATTTTCAGTGTTCCAGGGTTGTTGGAGTTGAGGTTTTCTATTTGATTTTTACAAAAGGCATATTTCATCTGATTTTATCCACTGTACTGTACAGAGTGCTGCTACTGCCTGGCAAGGCACACAGTTGGCTCCTAGACATGCTCTCTCATCTCCTACAGTGACATTATTGTCATGAAGAAAACATCCATCAGAGGCCAGATCCTTCTAGTTTGAGTTCCAGATTGCCACTAGTTGATTCTTCACAGCTATATTAGCTCTGCCTTGGATCCCAGGTGGTGACAATGCAGGATACTGAGGCCCTTGCTTGTGAAGTGTGACTGTAACTCTTACAGTATACTGTGCAGCTATATGTACTGTACAGCATACAGGCTCAAACATGTAGTATGTTATTTTTTATTTACAAATAATAACCAAGTTTGCACATTTAGTATTTCTAATGGAATAATTTGCTCCTTTCTTACTGCTTCATTCTTAATTGGGTTAGGTATGGTAATAAATCTGACGCTTGTAATGATTTCTTACCTCTTTGTGTCACGTTTTCTGAGCTGAAGTACATGTAAGATTTAACTGTTTAAGAAACAAATCTATCCTGATATTACACAAATTTCTCCAAATGAATCTTATATTTTCTTAGATTCTCTCTTGAAAATTCAGTGTTCTAGTTTTTTTTCTAGTTGCTTTGTCAACTTATTCTAAAGTTTATGAATTAAGGACATGAAAGACCACAATTATGTCCTATTTATCATACAGTTATATCAAGAGAAGCAGAAGTAATGGATTTACAAAAATATCTATGAGCTCACAAAAGCATGGGACATGCATCAGGCCGAGATAGCGCAGTGGTGTAAATAAACCTTGATGTGATCACAGGTGTTGGGAAACACTTGCAGGTGAGCTCTGGTCAATGAAAGCTGTGGAACTAAGCATGCTGAGGTTTTGTGCCTGTGGCTTTTCAAGCTACAAACAGTATCTTGTCTGACTGCAGTCTACCTTTCTAACTCGGTCCAAAACTTGTTTTTGTTTACTTAGCTCTGTGCTTGAAAGAAAAAAGTTAAAAGTGTAAACATGATGGCACTTTTTTAAAACAAGTGAATTAGATTAGGAAGGAATTGTACTTGTATTGAACAAAGATACTCTATTTCTGAATCAACAACTAAGTGGAGATACATCAGGTAAATATTTCAACCTTCATTGCTTCAGTTTACCTTTAATGTAAAGTATCATAATTCTTTAGTACAATGGTTAGTTTTAAGGAGATTTTTGAAAGCAGTTTTATACAATATGGATATGTTGCACATAAAAATAATTAAAAATTATAAGCAGGAGTTACCTAATCTAAGAGAGGCTGATCTAAATGGGGCCAATGGATGATGGTAACTTTCAGTCTTGGTTATTAGTGAATCTTCCAAAAGCTGGTACAACCAATGACAATTGTGGGTTTGCTACTGGTTACCCAATAGGAAGTGTATGAAAATGCTGCATCATTTTGTAGGGCCACAAAACAAACTTCAAGAGCAATTCCTGGTTTTTTCCCTCCTTGGATAGTATCAAGCAGCAATTGAGCTGTGTATTCACATATTTATATTACCATATATCATGGTCCACATCACCATTTAACTTAGTATTGAACTTCTTTTTTTAGACAAAAATAGGTGTTTCTTGACCAAAGTTGTTTCTTTGGAACTGCTTCAAGGGCAGGCTTGTATTGGTTGAGAGGCTTTCTCTATGTCTGTTTTGTAAAAGCTAATTAAGCCTTTTCACAAATGCCAGTAGGCCCCAACTCTGAGCAAGTCAACCCTCCAAAAAAAAAAAAAAGCTTTTTTAAAAAGAAGTAAATGCCAGGATGTTATTTCATTTGAGCAGCCACTTTCTGATATCTTGCTGTTTCTGCACCAAGTTTTAAAACTACAGATTTTCTTCTCAAAGAACCATCAGTCCTTGGAGTGACTGATTTGTAACAGAATGATACAAAACATAGTTTAGATCTTGCTAATTTTTCTGACTCACTGGTATTGTTCAGACCTGCTGAAATGGTAATAATCAGTTAACTGACTTGACTGCTTTGTCAGCTGAGGTGCTCAGTCTTCACCAATGAGCTTCACTCAAGATGAGAACTGTAATACTGGAAAAAAACATTTTCAGGCTATTTCAGCAATTGGCTACAGTGAGTAAAATGGTTTAAAATATCTATTCTTGCTTCCTCACACACTGCAATTTCACAGTGGGACTTAATGAATAGATGTGAAAACACACTGTACTTGTTGTATGAGTGAGTCTGGACAGGCTGCCAAAAAATTTTGGCAGAAAAAGTTAGTCTTTCGTATAGGTCAGAAGTCAGTTCTATTGAACATTGTAGCACATTGCAAAAAGCTGCTGTCCTTTAAAATTTCTCTTGAATGCTCCTGTGGCCTTAGACATTTTAATGGTCTCAATAAGTGAGTAATGGCATAATAATTAACTACCTCTTATGTAAGGTATTTCAGCCAAAGATTTCAAAGTCATGGTTTTGTCAGAACCCAAGTACATTAAACCCCAATGTGGCTTCTTTCTTTGAGAAGTGAAGTAGCCTGAAATTGCCAAGGCTTAAACTAAGAAGGATTGAACTGTAGAGAATCAAGGCCACTTTATTTCTCTATGAGAGCACTGAGAGAACGATGTAATGTGCTTTAGCTTGTGCTCCTTGACTTGCATACCTACAGTGAACATATTTTAACACTCCTGAATGCCTTGTGGGACAAAGCTGAATAGTATCTTGAAGTAGGTAGCCTGCTTTTTTTTTATCTGCAAATAGTTCTGTAACAAATTGTTGAATATAAGCAGTTTGCGTTCACTTTTGGTAGATGTTCTTTTTTACAGTCGCATAAGGAGGTTCTATGAGTTAAGAACCATTGATTTCAGTGCTCTAACAGCAATGGACTTACAGGGCTTGCACATGATGATAGATTAACTTAAGCAGCTATTAATGCTTTTGTAGAATCAGAAGCATTGTGATATTAATAAGATAATATTAAAATGTCATATCAGTGAGTGAAGCAGAATGGGACACACAGTATATGAAATCAAAAGCTTTGGGGAAAGGCAATATGTGTTTTCTTGTTCACTTCAGTGCTATTTGCTTTTTTTTCCAACTTCATAAGTTAAATGGAGCTAAGATTTTATGTAATTCCTCCAAAATATCCTAATTAAAACAAATAACTAAAGTATTGCAGAAAGACCCTCTAACCTTTAATGGCAAGCATCAGCATCAAAATGATGCTTTAAACACCGTAACAAGAGTATACATAATCATTCAAAACTAGGTGAGAATTCATATCTCATCTCCATATCTTCTGTTTTTCCCTCCAAGAGCAGAAATGAGTCAAGTACAACAAACTAAAGTACCGCATTCTTCACTCTTCTCAGAAGACTGAGCTTGCAACCAAGAACTTGCAATATAAAAAGTTTATTATCTCCAGAATACGAGAATCTCTGAATGCCAAACATGCCTTGTGTAAGGGAAGTGTATTTTTGAATAAAACACGTTGTTTCTTTGAATACAGGCTTATCCAAGCTTCCCCCAGATACTCCTGCAAGGCACAGCTTATCTCAGCTTTCTCCATGGAAATTGTCTCTAGCTACTGCTGGTTATCTCTTGGCAGCACTTATACTGTGATGACTTTAAAAGGCCGACACTGTATGTAGTACTGTGTTTATCCTACTGTAGAGAGACACAATTTTTATATTTGCAAAGAAGCTTTTAAACTTACACATAGAATGGCTGACTTCCTAAGACAGATTAGCTTGCTTTCTGGCTAAAACAGCAGAATAACCTTTAATCTTTGAGTTTTCATGAAAGCAAAGCCTAAGTATACCTTGAGTACACTTAAGTAGACACAGATGACTAAAACATGATAGCCCCATTTAAGGTTGCTTGTCTATAGCTTATTTTCAAGAATAAGGAGTCCATCTCTTCTGATTCTATTCCACACTAAAATGACTTCATTTCGGATGCTAATAGGTTCCATTACCCTCAAGTCTGGAAGTGCTTCTAAAAGACATGCCACAAGGGGTTTCAGATATGGTAGAGTGTTAAGCCTTGCATTGCCTTGTGTGTATTCTGCAGTACTGAGGAGCAGAGGTTGAAGAGACAGAAAAGAAAATCCTATTCATTTGTGTAGTCTTGAATGAAAACCTTTTACGTGGGGACTTTGTAGGTAACAGTATGAACAATTTAAAACTATTTAAAATACCGTTCCAAGGTTTGCATGACTGCATACCAGTTGTTTAAGAGCAGAAATCAGTATTATTTGTGAAATGTGTTCTCCTGCCCTCTATTTTGCTAGTTAAGAAAATGCAAGTTGTCTTACACCAGCAACATCCTGTGAATACTCCATGTGTATTTTGCCTACTTGACTCCATCTCTCTCTCTTTCCTCTTTCTAAGTGCTAGTAAGGTCATGGTTGTTCCAGGACTCATCTTTCCTGACATGTACACCAACAAATAGAGTGGATAGAACAGATAGGGAGACATATCTGGTAACATCCTTTTTTACTGTAAGTGTATACAGAATTATACTATAAAACTTATTGCAAGCACCAACTTTATACTGATGTAGCCCTTCTGTAGTTGCTTCTAATTTATAGTTGTGTGAAGCAGAGCAGAATTCAGGATAGAGGGCCTTCTTACAAGTTGTTTCTTGTTCAGTTGACTTCCAGTGAGGTCAGTGAGTACAAACCTCATTGCCTTAACAGTGAAAAATCAAACATTTTTCTTCACCTTAGCTTCCCCAAAGCAGCTTTGTCAAAATAGAGTAATATAAAGTAAAAAAAAAAAAAAAAAAAAAAAAAAAAAAAGTTGTTTGGGGAATGATGTGAGAAATGTACAGGCTTCATTTTCTGTTCACTTTAATCAGAGTGTGTTGGAACCTTGAATGCCACTATGATGAACGTGTGACAAAAAATGGATATTAGGGGGCTATAGGTTTCCAGTAAATCAGACTTCATTCTTTTCACTGAATTTGTAGGCTTCCTGCTGGGCCAGGTAACAAAAGTATCTGTTAGTGTAAGCAATAATCATTTTTGTTTTACCAAGACTAAAGACAGAGGCCTGGTTAGGCTAAATCAGGAACCGAACCAAGTTGTCAACATTGCTTGCCACACTTGGATCAAAAGCTTTTTGTGGTTTGTGAAAAAAAGTCTTTTTTGTTTGTCTTATAAACTGAGTCATTGTTATTGCTGTTCTGTAATTCTTCATTTGTAAGGATTTCAGAAATCCAGAAATAACACGTGTAAGGCTAGTCTTGTGATTTTGGTTAGCCTCTGGTAGGAAGCAGTAAAAGCCTGATGTAAAGAAAGGGTTCTATTATTTTGAGTCCGGTTTCAAGAGCTCTGGTGAAATATGCAGACATCTAGTTGTGCAGGGTGCTTACTGACACTTCAGTCCAGCCTGGTCATTGCAGGCTATTGCCCTTTAAAAAGAAGCCAGAGGAATGATTGCATTCTATAGGCATATGTCTGATCATAAAATTAGTACACTAAGCATAAAATAGGCAAATAAAAATGGGAGAGCTGTTGGTTCACTGAGCAGGGTTTCAAGAAAGATAAAGACTGCTTAGGCACCTCTTCACAGAGGAATTTGAAAGAAAGTTAGTCACCGGGTCTTCTCTTGCAGGAGGGAAAATAAAAATCTGAGAATGAGATCATCTGAGTGGTGGCATGTGAGGAGTTCTGCAGGCAAAGAGAACAAAGCAACTTTTAAAACTCTCAGACACAGGGCAGTATAGCTCACCCAGCAGGGTCTTGTTAAAACTTGAGGAGAAAACTGAACATTCAGAGGAATTAGTAGATTTTTAGACTTGTAGGAGAAGCAAACTAAGTTGAGAGTTGAAAGAGATGATTTCTAATTCCCATTTTCCTGTGATCCAAGTAAGAATGGTTTTCATGTAAGACGTATGTGTTTGTGATTGCCAAGAAAAGAAAAATTGTAGGTGGTGATGACTTGTAGTAATGTCTGTTTTGAGTAGTGTTGTCCCTCTTACACTGTGTTTATTGAGACCAAACTGGATCTGTAGCTATTTGTACTTAATAGTTAGCCTTAGTTGCTATCCTTTTGTATAGAACAGATCTGAGATAGCTGGCATACCAGACTCATCAAAGAATGGCACAAAACTTGATTTTCTTGAAAACTAGTTTGAACAGCAAAACAATAAATAGGCATTCATCCTTTGGTTTTGTATTGTTTCCTTAGGCTGTAAGATCTGGGGAATCTGTGGGCATGTGCACATCAGACAAGAGATATTCCAGAGCCACTAGTGATCTGTGCCATTTTAAATTGGTACATCTGTATGACCCCATGCACTGCTTAGAGAAGATACCAGCTCAGATCCCAAAGGTGAATGAATATACCAAGGTAACACTTTGCCTCTGCTACAAAGCAGGCACATCTTGCCATTCTGGCATGAACTCAACTGCTGTTTGCATAGGTTCTACATAGTGCTGCTGCTCAGCACTGTGTTCTGTTGTGTGACACGTCCTTCATGTTTCTTCAGGCCTGAAAACCATCTTGCTTAGTCAGAAATAAACTTGCATAAAATCAGTAGATTATAGAGGACATTCAGTATAGCTATTGCTATCTGGTAGTGAAAGAAGAAATAGATAAGTTTAGAAATGGTCCAAATCAAAATGAGCAAATTCTGATCATTGTGAAACAATTTTTGTTGGAAAGTTAGTGTTTGGAGTTGATGGTTATGAACTGTTCAGGTTAGCCAACTGTGTCAGCTGAAATCAAGGCTGAGATATTTTAGTGGTGTCTTGCATTAAAACTTTGCCAAAAATAAAAATACCAGGAAGAAAACAGCTGAGCTGTATGACCTGTACATCAGGAATGCCTTGTGAACTTCAGGATTTTTTGACAAAACCTGCACTTAATTTTCTTTTGCTTTGACTCAACCTGTCTATCTCTGGCAAAGCATTCTACCCATTTGACATATCCTTGCCTCTTTTGTATTGGAGGAGCAGACAATGCAACAGAAGATGAGAGTTTCAGCGTACTCCATTAACGCATATCACATTAAAACTCAAGGAACTCTTGGGAAACTGCTGAAACTACATGGTTGTCCATGCTGGATCAGAGAGCATATGCAGTTTCCTGGTGTCTCTCACTCATTCAAAAGAGCAGCATCAATTTCCACTGACAAGAAACTAGGTACCTTTTGCTACTTTATTATTATTAGTTTGTTCATGTGAATCGAATGCTAGAGTAAATTAGTAGCTATTATTTCATAAAAACTCTTGAGAATGTTATGTAATAGTACCAAGACAAATAAAGTAAAATGGTAGTGATTTGTGTGAATGTATTTGGACAAAAGGAGGAGTAACATGAACTATTACCCTTTTTAAAAAGTATTTGAGAAACTTCAACTAATTGCCCCTTCATCATATCCCATTATTTTTCTGTTTTATGGAGCTTATATTCTGTCTCTAATCAAGACAATGTTCATAGATGCTGAAAAATGTTGACAGCACTTTTATTTCAGATCAAGTAGGAGGAAGAATATGAAATAATTTTCAAAAGGCTTGTGAAATTTCCAGCTCAATTTGGTAACCTCACTGTTTTCGTATGTTTGGATGAACAGTTGGAATTTTGGGTGCCTAGATGGAGTAAACTATAGTTCTGAACCTTTCTAAAATTCATTTATACAGAACCAGTATTTGCCCCATACTGTAAATCATGTTTCAATCTTATAAAAAATATGGAAAACTATTCCTTTTCTTTCTAGCCTTAAAAAGGTAGCTTCTATCCCAGAAAACTGTTATGTGATTGAGAAAATCTAATGATTCAGGTGGGAGCTGTATGAGGAAGAAGTGGTTTGCAGAGGTGCATTGCATAAAGAATAAATACATGCTTAAGCAAACAAACAAAGCTAACTTTAAGGTTTGTATAGAGCATCTGTATAATAATGGAAACAAAGGGGTAATTTTAAAGATGTAAGTTTGCCATTTTATTCATGTAGCATAACACTTCCATATCATCAGCTGTTCATATCTATGAATAAGTCACTTATTCATTACAGATAAAACACTTATGCACTGGAGAATTAGTCCTTATTTACAAAAAAAACCTTTTTAAAAAACTGAAAAAATGATGCATAACATTTCTTTACTGTCCAGTCTGATTTCAGCAAGGTCTATTGCTAATTCCTGACATTTTAATCACATTAGAGTTCCAGGAGGAATTCTCATCTTATTTTTATCAATGGCAAATGGTGCCCATGACTAGAAAAATCACATTGTTAATCTGAGAGTGTCTATTATAGTATCCTAATTTTTGAAATTTTCTGCCAGACAAATGTTTCTCATTTAAGCAGAGATGGCAGAAAGATCATATTCTGCCATTATTCCCTTCATCCCCTTGCAACTTTCCTACCTTCTGGTTGGTTTTTGTCTTAATCCATACAGTATTATTTTGCCTACGTTTTATTCCCTTCAGGGTGCCCTGCATGTCTCAATATGTTTTGGAGATCAGGACGCTGTTGTCTTCACATTAGTATTATCAATTTTGATGGAGGTGCTGTGCAGCTTCAGAGATGATGACTCCAGTGAATGGAAGCAGGTCCTTACATCACTGCAGCGCAAATGATAATCATAGCTCAAAAAATGAAATTAGAATCTGTCTGAGACTGAAACTGCAGTTGTGCCTCACTCTCATTTACAAGCAATACTTCCGTTTCTTGTACTTTATGAAATAAGATTTTAGTAATCCACATGTTCTATATGCAACATTACTATATAATCCACAATTTTGACCTGCCCTATATTTTGTATGTCATAAGCAGCTCTACTGTTTTCCTGTAAATCAGTGAAACTACAAATAGGGTGGAAGAAAAATGGCTGGCTTGTCTAATTACAGAACACTGAGAAGATCAGAATAGAGCAGCTTTTTAAATGGAAGGACATAACATTTAAACTCTGATCGTAACAAGGTAGCATGGCACGAATTTACTGTTTCCTCATGACAACCATTCTAAGAGGGATGAGAAATTACAGAAGTATTATCCATTGTCATTAAAATGTGCCAACTTCTATATACTTTCTGTGAGTGCAGTATTCATGTATACTTACAAATCATTACATCAGCCATTTTACAACATTTGAATGCCAAGTTCAGCAGAGGGGTAACTTATTTTAACACGACAAGAAGATGATCATTAAAGAACAACTTTAAGAACAAACATTTTGTTATTTCACCCACTTAAAAAACTGTTTTCCCCAAGAGGAATGTAAGTATGATCTGTAGTATTATAGAAGATTTGCTGTTACAAAACTGTATATGAGGACCCATAATTCTGTACTATATAATGCTCAGATTATGATAAAACAAAGAAAAGCAGTTTGGAATTGAACTGTTGCTCTGGATCAGATTATCTCATGCTTGGGAGTTGCTTGTGGACAGCAGTGGAAACCTGAAAATCTGAGACTGTCCTTGGCAAAACCTCCAGGGTAATCCCCAGGTTAGAGTTTCTCACGCTTCCTGACATGGTTTCTTCTGATGCAGCAGTTCGTTTTTTCACCACAAAAAAACAAGTGATCACTTGAATTCCACAGGGGGCCCTCACAAACATTCCCTTTTTTTTTTTTTTGTAGTCTCGGGATAGCACTGGCTCAGAGTGCTTTTTCTTCCAATGATAAACCTCTGGGTGGTCTGTATTTGTAAAAAAAGACAGGTTTGGTTGCTCTGGCTGGCTGGCTGCCCCTTCTTCTGTGTATGCAACTGTCTAAGAGCAAGGGTTCAGGTGTGAATGGTGGTGTTTAAGTTGGGTGGTGCTTGAGTTGGGGGGCTCCAATGTGCACGTTAAAAAAATATTCCCGGAGACCTACAGTCTAAGCACATGACAAAGATGAATAAAAATGGAAGAAATAAGCAGTGGCAGAGGGAACACGTAGGGTGAATCTGTAGTGCCATTTTCCTATTTTACAGGTTATTGGTAATCTGAGGATCTTATTTCTGATAAAGGTCTAGTTTATTAGCTCATAACTGCAACAGAACAAACAGCTTAGACTCTCTCCCTTTGTGGTTACATTTCTTCTTCCCATCTGTTCAATTGGCTATTGCTTTTTCTATAATGGATCCTCTGCAGTATTATAGTTCATAGTTATGTGAAGCAAATGAAAGACATTATGAAAATGGCAAAGCAATGAACATCTCTCTTGGCTAAAACAGAGTTTTAGCATTTCCTCCATGACATGAAGAAAACTGGCTTTATTTTCATCTTCTTTGAGGCATTAAAGTTATGGTAAGGTAGTAGGACTTCAAATTTCTCCTCTTTCTTTTCGAGCACTTGAAAATAAGGAATAGAAAGTTTTTTGTATCAGTGTAATATGTGGTACACCCAGAGTTATGAGTGATTTGGATATGGCAAAACTTTTAAAACTTACAAAATGTTCATATGACATTGTTTAGATATTTTTTTCTGAAACTACCACCCACAAAGTACTCCCCTTGTATTGTCAGATGCTGTTAAAGTATTGAGAGCTTATAAGTAGTTCCACAGAAATAATGTTTTTTCTGTGTGAAACAAAGTTTCATCATAGTACTTCTATAATTTTGTAATTGTGTAAAAAGTGTATCTCATTAAGGTACATTTTATTGAAGAGTAAAGTGTAGAGAATTGTATTTCTGTGTGACTTTTTTATTGTGGCACGATTTATCTTTTGGTTGTGACTATGTGTGGGATTGTGGACAACAGGAAATGCCTAGTATTTGATCTCTGCTTCATATCCAGAGTTAATCCATCAGTAAGATACTTCCTTTTATATAGGCTAGATAAAGTTGAATTATTTCATATTTGCCATAGGTTAGAATGAGGCAGCTGACTTGTGAGGGTTTCTTAAGCTTATTAGGTTGTGTGACACTTTGGGACATCCTAATGTGGTCATCCAAAATGTATGGCGGTGACTTGCTGTGTCGATGATGATGACGCTGTATGAGTTCCCAGGTTATAAGGCGAAAAGATTATAGAAGAAAGAGCAGAAAATGGCACAAAGAAACCTTCTGTGAGATAAGGAAGCAGAATAATAAATCTTGAGATTCATAGCTGGGGCAGTGTCACCTGCACAGAAGTATCTGACCTTTCCATAGTGCTCCCTTCCTCTTCCTCTTTTAGATAAGTACCTTCAGGTGATTCACTAAGTTCATGGTCACACAAGCTCCCTCCTGTGAGGTAAATTATGCTGCAGTGTACCAAAATGTACCTGTTTGCATTTAATGCCTTGCAATTTCCCAGCACAAATACTGAGCAGTAGTTGTGATGTATATAATTACTTAGCAGTTTTTCACCGTATTCTATAACTAGCTGTCCAGGCAAAGGTGAAAAAAACATTTTACAAATATATGTTAATATTATATGATGACATATCCATTCATTAGAAACTCATTTTTTTTCCCTAGGAAACTTATATTGCAAAACAAATACATGTACCTACCACTGTACATAGTGAAGTAGAATGGGTATCAAGTTGTAGTTCACTGGTATGTTGAAAATATTAACTGAAATGGCAGAACACCAGCAGTCTGTTGAGGCACAGCAGTATACTCCAGCTAATGAGTTACACACTTTAATTTGCTGCATGGTAATATATTATTAATTGGTAATTTATAATAAATGCATACTATCAAATTTATATCAGCTAGTCATATAAATGTAATTATGTTTTCAAAGTGTGCATTGTTATGAGTTTAAGTTTTGTGGTTGTCTCTGTGTACTTGTCTATATTGGATAAAGCTCTTTGATGTACATTACGTAGTGTGAGCCATACTCCCCGATGGTAAATTAGCTATTATTTATTTATGGTTTAATCGTTAAGCATAGAGGATATGCACTAGGTAAAAGTCTTCATACAAATTCAAATAGGAATCTGTACAGCAAGTTCCCAGAAATAATGTTAACTGAGAATACTTTCTCTCTTGCTTCCACTCCTATTGTAATGATTAAAGGTTTTCTTGAGAACATTGAAGAAATATGTCTTAAGAAAAGACCTGAATGGGGAAATGGTTGAAAGATTGACCTACTGTGTCTTGCTCCACCACTTATTAACAGGTACCAGTTTTTCTTGGCCATGATGGCTAAGTTAAGAAATTGAAATTTAACTTTAGAAGTTTAAATTTCACATGGCAGAAGACAAAGAATTAAAGAACAATGTGATGTGGACTGATTGGAAAGGAAAGTAATCTTAGCAAGTTAGTTTTTAATTAATTGCAACGGAGCAATATTAACAAGCCTAAAAATTCAAATACAGAAGGCCTCTCTCCAGATGCCCATGTAAGTTCTATGTTTAAAATAATAACAGGTTTCAGAGATTTGTCATTTGCCTTCTGATATTTGGACAACCAGATTTCAAGCTTTCAAACACATTTTATTTTTTGGAGATACTTCCAGTACCTTTTTACTGAATAACTCCTGGTCAGCCTCAAGTCCTCATATTTTCCCTGTTAGGCTTCTGGGTGCTGGTATTGCTCAGCATGCTCTTTGATGAGTAGTTCATCAATGACCAAAAGTGCCTCCATTTCAAGAGAGGGTCACCCGGATTTATCGTCCGTGGCTGTTTTAGCTTTGTTTCAGCATTTGAAATTTCCAGCCGAGGTGGAGCTAAAAAGACAACAGAGAAGTTTGACTAGCTTTACAGCCAGCGAGGAATTTGTAAGGTTTTCAGTAGAACAGCATAGCATAGAATAGTTACTGTTGGAAGGGACCTACAGAGATCATCTAGTCCAACTGCCTGACCACTTCAGGGCTGACCAAAAGTTAAAGCATGGTGTTAAGAGCATTGTCCAAGTGCCTCTTAAACACTGACAAGCTTGGGGCATCGTCCACCTCTCTAGGAAAGCTCTTCCAGTAAATACATATCACATGTTCATAATATCAAGCCTAGTTCCAAAACAGTATATGGACTAATTTTGCACATTATTCCATCTTCAAATTTGCTTCTGAAGGACAATAAGATAATAGTATTTTTAATGCTTAATTCATGTGTCCTGATTACAAAACTAGGAGATGGAATGCTTAGACAAGCAGAAGGTTTTCAATGAACTTTCTTTTCATAGTGGGTCATAAAGCCTGTAAATAAGAACTTACAACACAGGCACAGGATATAAGGAAGCACATTCAACTAACATATTTCAGTAAGTCTGGAGTAATGGAAAAGTACTGGAAAATCTTCACTTTTAGCTTTGCTGATGGAATCAGAGATGACAATAACGTTGGGATTTTCTTCCGAAAACAACTTCTGTCTTTGGTAGAAAGTTCATTTATGCCTTTGTGTGTGTGCATGCATGCATTCACACAGGCACTATTAGTCACCAATCTGTAGTTACATGTTCTGCAGGTTATGCTTTAATCAGGCCTATAATCATCTGTCTGAAATAATTGTGTCTCAATTTGATATTACCATCTTTAAATGAAATTAATTTTGTCAGTATTCTCTTATATAAAGAAAATGTACTGAACCGTTGTCTTCATTTAATGCTCTCCTCTCTTTGTTTCCTCAAACCTAAAAAAGAAACCATTCCTACAAATTCCAGATTTAGTGCACGCACCAAGGAGTGTCCCAGATAAAGATTATTTCTTAACTTCTAAAATTACACATTACAAGCATTGCTGCTTCTATTTAAATTTACAGTTTTGAACACACTGATATGCCCTTGGCAGTGCTGAGATCTATCTGACCTTTAAAATTTCAATGGAAAAATTAAATCAGATTTTGGAAAATGATTCCCAATGATGTTCTTTTTCCATTTTCTTGCCAGTTTTCTTGAACTTACTAGCTGTGCTTTGAACATATATTTAAGGAATCATGGAAACCAAGACACGAGGAAGGAGGGTGGTCTTTAGGAAGCTGTAGACAGATGGAATATGAGAACCTTGGGGGACATTAGAGAGACTTTGCCAATCAAGAATTTTTGTGGTTACATCAAGGTGAAGAAGAGACATCTAGCAGTGTCCCAACCTGAGATATTCTGCTCTGATGCACTAACACAGCATTTTTTTTCCCACTGCCACCATTTTTGCATCTTTGTGTACTCAGACTGTGGTACTGTGGGAGCTTGTGATGCCTTTGGAGCAGAGGTATTTGACATTTCCAACAAAATCCCTGATATACAAGGAACTGACTTTGTCCTGGCTGTGCGTTGCACAAACCAAAGTGATCAAGATATTTCAGAGTGATGGTACTTTAAAAAAAAGGAAGAAAAGAAAGGGGAGGAAGGGTAAGAGCATGAGAGAACCCTGTTTCTATCATCCAAAGAAGCGAACCAAGAACATTAAAGGGGGAATAAACTTAAGAAAAGATTGTCTCGGAATTACAAATCATATTTGCTCGGTGTGTAGCTGTCTAACATCCTTAATTTCTTTTTTTTATTGCGTGTGGCATTTCCCATTTGTATGGAAATTATATCATAAATCCACAAAAAGGTTTAGAGAAGTTGCTTGCTGCACAGAATTTACAAGAAAACATACAGGATCAGATTGCTTGAAGGAGCTCATTGCTGATTGACAGGAGCATGTAAAAGGAGTAGGATCATGCTGCATTTACTTTATGCTCCTCCCCTACATGTGTACTGTTGGCCACTGATAGAGGTAGAAGACTGGGTTGGATGGATCTTTCATATGAGACACTGTGGCTCCTCTTATGTTATTGAGCAATATGTTCCCTACTTTTTCACAAAACCTGGCATTTTTTTCCAGCATCATAAACTGTGATTTTTAAAGATTATGAAGTGATTTGTAAAAGGAAGTACTATAAAAATACAAAGACACTATCTGAAATTAATATGATCCTTATTCAAGTCCAGAATGTGTCTTTTTGGTCTGTATAGAGGGAGATAAATCTACTGTGATGTACCTATCTATGGTACAAAAAAGAAAAAAAAAATTGAAAGAGATTTCATGTGCCTTAGTAGCAATGCCTCTTTCCATTGGGCTCAGTGAAGATTTTTATGGGATCCACTGATGTGGTGAAGAGCAAAACGAAAGGGCACAGCTCTGTCTGCAAACCATGGAACCACACTTCCATGAGCTATGGCAAAAAGCTGCATATTTTCCACAGCTTCTGTGTTTGATGAGGATTTCTTTACAAGGTGTTTTTAAAACCGACTGATCAGGGCTTCATTAGGCCTGGTATACAAGTGTAAGTGTAAGACCAAACATACTGCAAAACCACACATCTGCTCTACAGGCTCAAGTCTCTAAAGATACCAAGGTCTATTTTTTGTAGTCCTTTTTCATTGCAGATGTGGGAGGACAACCCATTGATCTGAAGTGGAAAATTCTTCCTGCTTTCTCTGTGGTAAAGGTGACATAGAATAGTGTAACTCTTGAGCTTCTAATCTGCCTTTGGTCAAGCAAAATCCCACTGACTCAGTTTTGCCTGAGTAAAGGCTAGATAGTGGGCCAAGTTGTCTTTGGTTATTATATACTCTCATTCTCTCATTTAAAAACATGCAACTTTGAACCTGAAATGGGCATTCAGAATAAAGGGCTCAGAACAACAGAATAAATTACAGGCGAAAAAGAGTATGGCTGAAAAAAACCCTATGCCTTTCACACTAAAAGAAAAGGCGTGCTATCAGCATACTCTTTATTAAGACTTGTGCGTTTTCTGCTGAGGGAAGATAAGACGTGGGGGGAAGAGAGAGTAGAAGTTTAAATTAGAATTGATATCAGATGCAACGATTAAGTATTGACAATTTTTCAGGATTTGGAATGGTTCCCATTTGCAGCTACAAGGCACTACAGCAGCTTTAGTATTTACGAGCACTTGGTGAGTACTCTGACAGGTTTATTATTTGTTGGCTTTCTCCAGCATTGCACAGTAAAAATTGTTTTCAAAGAGTATTCAAAAGTGTAGCTGGCTGCCACTGTATCAAACCCAATCAATCCACCAATGTATTTCACATTCTTGATTGATAACTGGCTCAGCAGTTTGGCATTTCAGCGAAGGAGTGGAAGGGGAGCAAGTCTCGATGGTCATTAATCCTTTTTCCCTGAGCCTCCCCCGGGCAACTGCTTCTGCCATTATCCACATTTCTTACTGCTGATTTCCACAATCCCATGGCTGCTCAAACCACCACAAATTCACCACTGTCCCTTTCACTTACCATAGACCTTTCATCACACTGGCCTCAGCAGCCCTCCTGGGCTGATAATGGTCAGGGGAACATCTCTCTCTCTCTCTTTTTTTTTTTTTTTTTTTTTTTTTTAAGTTGGGCCATTAATTTGGTTCCCTACCTCTGTCTCCTTTCCTCCCTCTAAATTTATGTTGCTCCTTACTAAGCAGAAACATGAGGCTATGAATGTACTTCCTTCAAAATCTGTTTGTGTGGGTTGGGGTGAGAGATGTCTTGTGGTAAATAAGGTAGAGATTCTGTCTGCCTGCTCTTCCACTGCTGGTTGAACTGGTTATTCATGATGTCTTGCCCATTGTGGTCTGTGTTACCATGAAGCCGAATAAACTATGTTAGCTACTGGGGAGATAGGGTATTTAGTTATTTATTTGTTTGTTCATTTATTTATTTAAATGCTGCAAAATTGTGAGCAAGCTCACAGTGTGCTGACTGAGATGTCAGAAGTAATTAAGCCAAACTGTTTCCAATGGGAAAACAAAACAAAACAAAACAAAAAGTTGTTTGTCAGTATGAGGAGCAGATATCTATAATTAATTGGGAGCTGGAACTTTTAGGGAGAAAGGAAAGAGAGAGACAGACAGAAAGAGAGAAACCACATTTTCCACATTTTTCCCGTGTTGGCTTCATTGTACCAAGGGTACTGAATACTCCAGATGGGTTTAAAAAATACAGATTTGAGCTCCCCACTGAGTATTAAGGATAAAGTCTCTCTGTCATTTGCCAGCAATCTGCTGTTACGTGTAGCTGTGCTGCTGGGAGCACTGTCTTGTGTGTATTTACTATTATATTAAAGCACACGTCCCCTCCACCTGTCCTCTAAAGAGTAACGTGTCCTGGAAAAATCTGTTCCGTATAATCTTTATTTAACTACCCTTAGCTCTGGAGGCAGAATCCATGTTAGGAAGGAGTGTAATATCCAAATGAAGGGAATTAATTGTGTGAGGAAAGGGAATTCCAGCAATGAAGGCAGAGTAAAGAATTTAAAGGAAAGGAAACAGAGACAAGAGACGAAGAACCTCACTGAGAAATTATGAGAGTCAAATATTAGGAAAGAGTTGAACACACATAGGAATCCTCCAGTGTCTATAAATTGCAAATCAAAACCTGTCCCTGAAAAAAAGCCCCCTGAAAGCCTTTACCTGTGTCAAAGGCTCCACTGATCCCACTAGAATGACCATCCCTTAATCAGATTTGTGTTAACAGTTTACAGGTCTGGGGCCAAGTACCTCAGGAGATCATTATTTCAGCTGACAGAAATATTGTGTTTTATGAGGAGAAATTAATAAAGAGCAAATAGACGAACTCTTAATGTGTATGGACAAGAAAAGGTTTCAGGTGGAGGCTGAGAGCTGCATCAGCTTGGGCAAGAAATTAAAAAAGATGATCAGTATTATATGGGAGTATTGCTTTTAGTAAAATAACTTTGATTGTGTGGTAAGAGAGAGCTTGATTCCCCATGCTAGCAAAACACCAGACTACCTGAGGAAATGGGCAGGATGTATGTGAACTTACTCTGGAACTGGAATGCCACCCCAAAAGTAGGTTTGCGTTGAGGCAGTGCTGGTGTGAGAAGAGTCAGTGCTTTCTTGAGCAGTCTCTGCAAGCAGTATTGCTGCAGAGATTTGGGACAGCTTGGAAGAAGTATGGTAAGCTCTGTAAGCAGTGGAAAGTCTGAGGCTTGGCTTCCTATGGGTTTGTGTCCCAAGGTGAGTCTGTTGTGTGTATCCTTTTATATCTAAAAGGGATTATCTAATTTTGTAGCCTATCATCTGCCAGTAGAGGCACTTCAGAGTTTCTTTCTCCCTTCTATGCTATTACATTTTACCAAATTTACAGGAATTTTAATGTATTTGCGATCCTCATCTCAATTTAATTTGAATTAGTGAAAGAGTACAGGAATTGTTGGAGAGCAAAGGGTGAGGAAACTTACAAAACTGGACTAAATTAATGTTTAAATAGTAATATGCAAACAGGATCTTCTGGGGAAGATTTCTGTCCTGTTGCCTTTATCTGGTATCTCCTTGAACCAGGAGGGCAGGATGAAACCTCGTTGCTTTTTTCCCCTTAGGAAAAAGTAACACAGAAAAGGAACTTTATTTTTCATGTCACCCTCCTGAACAGCCTTTCAGAATTCTGGCCAAGCTATCCTAATGCTTATATTCCCTTGTTAGAGATCCCTCATCCTCCAGAATATCCCTCCTATCTTTCTGCCTTGCTATTAAATAGGCCATAGGGGGATGAAGACCTTGACTGTTGTCTAGACTGCTTTAGAAAAAAAAAAATAGTGCACCATAACACTTTGAATACATTGCAAGATTCTAAAAATGCTGGATTTAAGTTCATCTGTGTCCTGCAATAATGAATTATATGAAAATACAGTCTTCTCAGCACATGCATGCATTATTTCCAAAATCTTGAGAATTGGGCCGTTGCTTGGGCTGCACAGTAGCAAAGATAATGAGGGAATTAAACAGTTGCCTTGGCTGGGAGTACCCAGTGGAAGGTCCCATAGCTACTGTGCATTTATTGCTAAAGCTTGAGCCTTTAGCATCGTGTTCTGAGTATCAGGATGTGTCAGAATATTCACAGCTTATAAATGCTAGTAATACTGACAGGTTCATCAAACTCATCTTCTTAGAGCTAGGACAATTTATTACATCTTTTTAACCCAAAGGAGTTTATATAATTGATAGATTTGGGTTACATTACAAATACAAAATAACCTTGAGAGAATTGGTGTTCGCTGGTGGAGTTGAATTTGATAGAGCTGAAGTGCCATTCACCTGGGGCTTCAACAAAACTGATAGCTCTAGGTTCTATATGACCAATTTAAATTGTTTGACTAAATTTACATTTTCTGTCTTAAATATAGGACATTCTGATTAGTTTTGAGGGAGAGGGGGTGGAGAACATATAACTTAAAAAAACCCCTCCTAAACCAGCAGAGATTCTTCCCTTAAGGCTTTTTTCCCTTTTCCTTTTTTTGAATGTTAAGTGATGGTGTTTCTAAATTGCAAGTAGGAGGATCAGAAACCAAACTCAACATTTCTACAATAGAGAGCTCTTTATTCTCCACGATGGCTGGAGTCTATGCTGTTAAGCATTTGTGTAAGCTTTTCAGAGAACTATGTGTTAAAATAAACCCTGTAAATTATGGCACATGTGCTGCAATTTTAGAGTGAAATAATGCTTTTCAAAGGACAGCTAGGAAACTGAGAGATGAGTGACTTGACTAGGCTCACACAGTAAGTTAGTGGCAAAGCTGTGACTAGGCTGTAGACTGCTGGGGTTCTGGCATATGGAGTTGATGCTGTTTACTAAACCCATTTCCTTCTTTGCAGGTCTGAGTGGTTCTTCGGTCCTGACTATGCCTTATTACATTTGGTTATGTGGTAGAAACGAAATCCAGGGGTGAAATAAAGAAGAAAAATGGAAATTTGAAAACAAAATATAAGATCATGGAAAGATAAAGTTATATTTTCTGTTTAGTGTTTAAGTGGAGTAAATAAACTATGGTGATGTTCCTGGCATAAAAACAGGTTTCAAAACAATGTTAGAGGGGTTTTTTAAAATTATTTTAAATAAAGACATCATTTTAAGTTGAGTAAGGGAATGGAGGTAGAGGGTGGGACAAGAGTGAGATTCAGGAGCTACTGAGGAGGTGGGAAGGTGATTTTGAGTGTCCTCTGATTCTGAGGGCAAGTTTAAGCAGCCAAAGGATTCCAGCAGAAAAGGGATTGCAAAGTAAATGAAAATTGAGGCAGGCATACTCCTGTATGGAAGGGAGCTCCTTGCTCAGTGATGTTAAAGGTTGGCAGGAGAAAGATGCTCGTAAATGACTGTTTCACTAAACCACCCTCAAGCAAGCCTTTGCCTCAAGTTGTGCCAGGGCACGTTTAGATTGAATGTTAGAAGAAATTTCTTCACGAAAAGGGTTGTCAAGCACTGGAACAGGCTGCCCAGGGAAGTGGTTGAGTCACCACCCCTGGAGGTATTTAAAAATCACGTAGATGTGGTGCTTAGGGACATGGTTTAGTGGTGGACTTGGCAGTGCCAGGTTAACAGTTGGACTTGATGATCTTAAAGGTCTTTTCCTACCTAAACTATTCTATGATTCTGTGATTCTAGTTCCACATCTACTTGCTGCTACTCTCGTCTCAGAAGAAAACCCAACTGATGGACTTCCAGGGGCAGGTTTTTGGATTTTTCAGTCTTTCCACAGCTGAGACACAGGCCCGTAGGGAGGAAGAGACATTTTCTTCATATTGCTGGAGTCAGCTAGCCACCTTGATTGGTGCCTCTTCACCTTTCCTGTCCATTACTGCCAATGATTTGGCAGATACTGGTGGTGCGCTCTGTACTAACCTCCACCACATGAGTCGAGTACACTGGACTTCATTTGCATCTGTGGGTAACTGCACATTGTCCGGGTTGTAATAAACCATCTCCCACATGGCTAATTCCCTCAGGTACTGGACACCTCTCTCCATGGTGGTCCACTTACCTGGATAACATATAACATCTTCTTTGAAGGGATACCTTTCCCTCATGCATGAAAAGAGTTGCCTCCAGTGGCTGAGGGCTTGTGTTCCTTTTCCAATCCCCTTGTCAATGCTCCCTTCCCTGGACAGGGATCCCAGCTGCTTGGCTTCCCTACCTTCTAATTCCAAGCTGCTGGCCCCATTATCCCAGCATCAGAGCAGCCAGGTAATGATGTGCTTGCTCAGATGGCAGCTGAAATCTTTTCACCTATCTCGCAGCTCACTCAAGGGTAGGGATCGGGCGATTACTTCTGGTTCTGCCTCTTCCTCTGGTTCTTGTGATGGCCCTGTTTTATCATCCTTTACTAAATGAATTGACTTTCGTGTCCATTTCTTTTTGTGTATAGGGGTGACTGATACTAGTATGGGTTGGTTCTCTGGTTCAGTTGCAGTGCTTGTCGCAGGGGTTGGAGTAGCTGCAGTGCTTGTCGCAGGGGTTGGAGTGGCCACAGCACCTGTCACAGGGGTTGATCTCTGGGTGGTATTCTTAAAATAGTTGTTTAAGTCTAAACAAGACATGAACCACATCCAGGAGACCTAGCAATAGAAGCATGCTGGTCTGAACATCCCAAGGATATTCAGCATTCTCAAGCGGTATTGCAATTAGCCTGGAGAAGAAGGAGAATGCGAAGGTGTCCCTCATATATTGGGTCTCCGAACAGAAAAAATAAAAAATGTAATTATTAATGGCTTCCAATAGATGGTTCTCGAAGTATGGAGTCGAAACCACCGCTGCCACTCCACTCTGCATGCTGCCTGCCACCACTGAGTAAAGATACCAGATTGGTCTGACGATCAATATTTTATCATATCATAAGCCAGTAGCACACAGTACAGCAGAGCGATAACCTTAATCCAATGCCCAAAGATGACAAACCACACATAACCACTGATAACCAGTCCATACAGCAAGTAAGGTATCACATGACGCAATGCTATGAACAACTCTGAGAACAAATAGAAAGACATTGTGACTGGTGGACCAGTGATGATTAAAGTAATATAATGAATGCTTATAACAAATTTGTTTTAACACACTCTGGGTCAGATCTGTCATTATCTCAAACCTTCGTGCCCCATGTTGGGTGCCAAAAAGGACTGTCGTGGTTTAACCCCAGATGATAACTGAGCACCACGTGGCTGCTTGCCCACCCCTTCTGCCCAAGGGGATGGAGAGAAGAATGGAAAAAAACCTCATGGGTTGAGATAGAGACAGTTTAATAGATAAAAAGGAAGATGATAATAATAATATTATCAACAATAATATTGTTATTAATAATAAAATAATAAAAAGGAAGAGAACAAGAGCAGCAGCAGCAGCAGCAGCAACAACAACAACAACAACAACAACAACAACAACAACAACAACAACAACAATAATAATAAATCCCAAACAAGGGATGCACCAATGCAATTGCTCACCACATGCAGAAGGAAAAAACCACTGATGCCCAGTCTATTTCCAAGCAGCAGTCCCATTTCCCAGCTAGCTTCCCCAGTTCTATCTGGAGCATGACGTTCTATGGCAAGGAATATCCCTTTGGCCAGTCTGGGCCAGCTGTCCTGGCTGTGCTCTCCCAGCATCTTGTGCACCTGGCAGGGCCTGGGAAGCTGAAAAGTCCTTAGTGTAGATGCTACAACTACCTAGCAACAGCTAAAAACGAGAGTGTGTTATCAACATTATTCTCATACTAAATCCAAAACACAGCTCTATATCAGCTGCTAGAAAGAAAATTAACTCTATCTCAGCCAAAACCAGGACAGACTCCTAGAGCATGGAGTATGGTGTGGACCTATCCACACTGAGTAGTATTTTCCTTAGCTGTGAACTCAGTTTCTAGATATCTAGGAGCCTTTTCTTGAAGTGTTTTATCCTTTTCCCAACCTTATAATCTAAGATATATTGAACACATTTTGGAAATTGCTTGAAAAATAAGTGATGAACTGAATGTCCTGAGTTCCTCTAGCCATTCCATAACACATAGGTAAAATTTTGAGAAGCAGAACCCTTCATAACACTGGAAAGAGGTCCAGGTGGCTAGTGCAGAACTCTTGCTCCATTGTAGGGAATGTCTGAAGAATTCTCAGCCATTCTTATTTTCTTATTTGGATGTTATTTGTAGGTGACTTTGTTATGGTGAGAATTTTAAAATATTAATGACAATAATAATATCCTTTCCACTGTGATATTAACTCAAATTTATCTACACAAACATTGGCAGATGTTACGGGAAAAATCTCAACATTACCTTTGAAATGGACTTGAGTGTGTTTTTTGGTGATAGCATTAACATTTATTGACATAATAATTACAGTAGCTAAAGAATAGCTAGCAGGAGAAGCAACTCGTGTAAATCATAAAGGCCTTCTTAAATGTCTCATTGGATTAAAGTGATGTTTCCCTTTTTAGGTAGCTGCATATACAATGAAAAAACATTTTCTGAATCAGGAAGTTTCGGTTCTCTTCATATGCACTGCATCCTTTATTTCAAAATGAGGAAATGCATTTGAAGGTTAGTAAAATTAAAAGGTACAACTGCTCTTGGTGTATGCTCCTCACTTTAAAGAAAACTTAAGGAGGCAGTCTTGAAATCTTCACTTTTTCAGGACTTTGTGAATATAAACTAGAAAGGCAGTTCAAGAATTCACCAGGAAAGGGAGTTCACTGGGAAATTTTGTCTCAAATGCAATTATTTCCAAAATTCTCGTATGAGGAGGGGAAAGAGACTTTAAGGGACCACAGCATACAGAATTTGATCATACCCCAAGTGTCTTAGCTCTCATCCCAGTTGGGTGGCAGAATGGGCTCCTCATCTGAAATATAACCCGTCCTGTCTTTGATGGAAGCAGTGAGAATATGAGACTGAAGATAAGAGAGGTGATCAGTTGTGCTGAGTGATGTTACCTATTGGAATATACTCTGTACCTGTCTGAAATGGGGAGGAAACAAATGTAGTATATCAACTATTTATTTTATGAATTCCATATTCATGTCACCCTGCTGGTATGTGCATATGCATACTTTTTTATTTTGGAATGTATGCAGTTTGGTGTTCTGTTGTATGTAATTTTACCTAGAATAATTGCTAGCTGAAAGCTTTGTATTCAAATAAATGTTCTTGATCTGATCCTTGTTAATGTTATTGTATCTTTTTCCAAAGACTGGAAACACTTATATGTCTATGTTAGTATTCTAAATACAAGTCTATTAAACATAAGACATGCTATCATAAAGCTATATTTTGTGATGGAGTATAGCACTCATCTACACGAGTGTAGCTGTACATGTATTTATATGTGTATTTATATATATCGGTATGTTAATATTGGAGTTAAATGATCACTTGTTTTCAAAACTCTCTCATTAACTGTAATTGTTATATTTCTCTCTGAGGATTGTGTTTCTAGTATGTAGTCATCTTCCACACTCCTCCTGTCTGTCATGTTTCTTGCTCTGCTGCCTCTCTTCTACCTTATGCCTAAAGTAAATCTTTCACATCTCAGGCAGCTGTGACAATTATGGGCAGTTTGCTGCATTGGGTGGCCAGAAACAACAGACGAGGGGGCTTTTCTAGCATTTTCTCTTCCAGCTAGAAGCAGGCCATAAGGGTGCTTTGCATCCTGCCTTGCTTCCCTGGAACAGTCACCTGCACTTCTGCTACTGCTTGCTGCTCTCAGTGAAAATTTGTGTGGCTAACCAGGTGAGGGACTGCTGTTTACGTGTTCTCGCTTTGATGTAATTACAAAGCTCTTTCCTTCTACATTCTTTACTCCCCAGGAGGCAATCTGGTCTATTGTGTGACTTTCCTTCCAAAAGTCACACAGGTAATGTAGAGAAGCATTTTTCATTCACAACAATTTTGTGAAACTGTGATTCAGCACAGATTGTGTGAATTGGAGGCTGGCTCATTGATATACAAATTGGAAAAGTTGTGGATTTTGTTTCTGTTTTTATCACCTTTTTCTCACTGTTAACTTTCACAGCTATTGTAGGTTTATACTGGTTTGTTTAGGGATTTTTTAATCTGTGCTAATTATGACATGAAAAATCACCTTTAAGTTTTTATGAATAAACTTAGGTTTAAATTTAAGCTTATTGAAATTGCCATAGTTTGTGGTGTTATATTTTGTTACCATTATCTTCCTTTGTTTAGAAAAAATCTAGGAATTTTCAGAACTGAAAGGACACAGATTCTGCATATTGTAAAGCTCTGGTGAGGCTGTAATTCCCATACAAATAAACAACCAAGTGCAGCATACTTTTAACTTTTAACTGCACCAGACCAGGTTTTTAAGTGATGGAATGATAATCTTGATGTCCTGGCCAAATTAGATCTGAGAGCGCTAAGTTTTGCCTGTCAGTGCTCTCCTGTGGCTTCAATTCAATATGCTATTTTCTGACAGTTCAGAGCAAGTCCAATGGCTTTTGACCTTTTCATGTCAATTGGATTTTTTTTTTATATTGACTTGTACAGTTCCTGAATCATGCTGCTTTTAAGAGTATTGTTGTCCAATATTCTTAAGTGATACTGCTGTGAAGTAGTAATTATTTCTTGCTTAGCTCCCTCTCATTTCTGTATGCAAATGTACAAATATACAGAGAAGAACAGTATGATTTCAGTCTACTTTATGACAAGGTAATATGTTTACTAAAAAGGTGTTCCATACAGATGAGATGAACCACAATATAGATTGGCAGATTTTATTTGCATTTGTTGAGAGCGCCTGATATATAAAGATCCTGTGCTGCTTCATGGCTTGCAGGGTAGGGAAAGTAGCACCTCATCTTGTATAACACACAAATACACACACTTTCACACTCTCTGCACAGTAATAAGTCTTTATCATGCCTTGCTGTCGTAGAAGGCATTTAGCTATCCAGAAAATATCTTCCTTAACCTAGGGCAAAATCCCTAGAGTAGTATAACTGAAGAAAAAATTCTTATTGACTTAAGTGAGCGTTGGATTAAGCCTGTAAATGCAAACCTTAATCATACTCCTAAATACTAGGAGTATACTACAAATAGATGCTGTATCCAGAGCTACAGAAAAAGCACTGAAGTTTTCTTTCATACATTTTGAAGGTTGGTTTTATTGATATTTCTTTGTTCTGTGATATTTCCATTTGTAGATGAACTTTGAGAACAATGTCAATTATTTGGTTATCATCTTGTGACTTACCATCCATTTCGTGGGTAGCATTTCTATTTCCTGGCCTCAAAATGCAATTATTTCTGGTTCCGTCTATTACAACTGTAGCCATGTGATCTTAGGAGAGGTCAAACCCACATTTCGGCATTTTTCCTCCTTCAGCTCTTTTATTCAAATTTATGGTACTGATATGTTCATTGTTTTCAGATAATGTACAGTCCTGTCAACAGTACAATGCACAGAGAATATGTTGTCTAATGTATCATTGAGCTTTTAGTTCTCTGACTACAGAATCAAAGGCTAGGCTTTTTAAAGTAACATATATTCCAAAGTCAGTATTTTAGTTAAATCTTTAGGTAGTTACCAGTGCTCTGAAAAATTGAGTGTGATCTATAGAGGAACTTTGTTTAGCCATTAGGAAGATGATAGCAATACTACCCTGATAGCTTGTGGGATAATACTGCCTGTTACCAGGCTCATACAACCGAGTGCAGAATTTGGCACAATATGTTGATTTTTATGGTTGTGTACTTCTGTGACTTTAATAAGAATTTTGGCAAGCAAAGGACAAAAATAACATTTGCGTGATTTAGGCATATCAGGTTAAAATTGCTATTGTGACATACAGTATGTGATGTTGCAGGTACTGTAACAGTTATGATGTGACCATATAAGCAAAGACAGTGAACACAGAAGCTAAGCTACAGAAGTATTAATATTTAGACATATGTGATATAGTCAATGCTGTAACCTGGTCTGATTAGTGAAAAAACCTGTGGGCCCAAGTTGCCATTTGCCGGTCGAATTGCAGCTTTAATTGTTGCAGGCTAGTTTGGGTTGGAACTGGATTATCAATTTCTTCCTGTCTTTTCTGAATCCTTCTCTGTTTCCTAATAAATGGAGCATATTGAAGGAATTTCTGTTCATTCTGCAGATTTTAAAGGTCAAAATATTCTTAAGTGTGGTAAAACAAAGAAACAGTATTTGCCAGTGTTAAAAAGTTATTTCTAGTCATAGAATCATAGAATCACAGAATGGTTTGGGTTGGAAGGGACCTTAAAGACCATCTAGTTCCAAGCCCCCTGCCATGGGCAGGGACACCCCCAACTAGACCAGGTTGCCCAAAGCCCCATCCAGCCTGGCCTTAAACGCTTCCAGGGATGGGACATCCACAACCTCTCTGGGCGACCTAGTCTCTTTGAAGATACTACATATTTTGTTTGTAAATCACTTATATGCATGTATAGTGAAAATCTGCACTTTGGTGTATGATATGACTTTAATTTCTCCATACACACTGTATTTTGATGCTAACGGTATCTTTGTCCCTCAGTTCCCTCTTCTTCATAAATAAAGTAAGAAATCTGTATCAGAAGATATCAGAATATAGTGAAAAGGAGGACATAAAACATGTTGGTCATGTTAGACTCAGATGTGTACCTTTCCCATATGCTCTGCAGTTGTCCCAGTTCATCCATAGTGTACATTGTGGAGAACAACTTAAATGGTTTGTGCTGGCTTCTAGTTTGAGAAAGCCATTAACTGAATGGACTTGAAAAGAGGCAAAAGAAGCTCAGATAACAATAATATGTGCAAAAACTTTTTAGCATGTTTTAAGCATTGGAGAAGTAGTAGTCTAAAAAATAATGCTCCATCATGAATCTCAAAATGTCTGCTAAGCTGTCTGGAGAAAACAGACTGAGCAAGGAATATGCCGTTGAGTGCTGGATGAAGGTGTATGTATGCAGAAGAGATAAAGCCAGTATAACAATGATCTCTCCAAACAACTGATTTACAGTAGGACCTATCTTCTCCTGAGTTACTGGAAGACACCATTGCTGAGCAGTGTGCTTCAGCTGGTGACCTTTACATCTAATAAACCCCTCCCCTTACAACCTTTTGAGAGAGAATTTGAGTAATGAGCAGTACATGAGACTGATGACTTAATGCAGATAAAGATGAAACAGATAATCTATACCAACTCTGCAGAACGAGGAGGAATTCAGCAGCTTTCAAGAGATGCATCCACAGAAGCAGCTATAAAGTCAGGAGTGCGGGCAGCCTTGGTGTTCATACAGAGTAGAGTAGCTTGCCACTGTTCTCCCTGCTAAGGAACTCGGTAGTGTCTGTCTGGGGTGATATTGGACAGTTCAACCTGACAGCTAGAGAAGCGCGGTAGAAAATAATACATAAGCCTGAGTCACATATGGAAAAAAAGCAAGACATTTAAGGCATTGATGTCTCATTATTACAGTCCATAAACAATGAATCTCTGCAATGAACATATTTCAGATAACTTCATACTTTGCTCTTCCTCTCAGTCTCATTTTTAACATTTAAATTCACATTGCAATATTCATTATATATCTTATGGACCATGTGTTATTGGTGAGCTATGAAATGGGGATCACTGGGTTAGGACAATTTAAAGGGAGGACAGGAGCAGGTACAGGTAGACTCAGGATAGTAATTCTAGCAGAGCAGAGCTAGTAGGGCAGCCAAAAAATCTGGGGTGGAGCTTGATCAGTCCTTGAAAATAGTTATGGTCAGAATGTTAATGTGTGAAGCCTGGCACTAATACGGAAAGAATATTTTAGATACTGTTTTCTAGTCTTATTAACTGAATTAGAGATTCTTGTTTGATAAGAGGTGACTAACATGAATATGAATATGTCCTCATCTGAGGACATGCATACATCCTCACATGATGTGATTACACATGGTCATACTACTGAACAAAAGGAAATGACCCTGAAATGACAAAAAGAGCTTTAGGCTATTCCACATTCATTTCTAGTGCAATAATGGGTATATGAACTACTGCCGTTAGTTAGTTTAGGACGAACAAGGTTGGAGACCCAGTAAAAGGCTGAAAAAAAGGAAATTCTGAGGATACGTGAGAAGCTGTCCAAGGGGCCAGTTTTCTGATTTGTTGAAAGGGAAGAGAGAACTTATCATTTGCAGTATGTGGATTCTAATGGTTGTCTCAGGATTATACTCCTAAATTAATACTGTAATAGACATAAGAGATGCAGGTGTCTGCTTTTGGATGCAGTTCAGGTTCCTGCCTAATGTTGACCTAAAGGCAAAACTATCACTTGCATAATCTTTTATGAATATTTATAAAACCTTGGTCTTGCTAGCACTGCTTCCCCCTCTGGGTTAATACAAGCCAGTCATTCAGAAGAGTCTTTTGATGGGATTGAGCATAACCTGGCAGGACTCCCATACTGGGACTTTCAGAAAGCATTTTGAGTTAATTCTGTGGTGGATTCATTGGCAGTGTCCTATCGGCAGAAAAGAAAGTAGTTCCAAAAGGAAAAAAACCCAAAAACCCATGCATTAAGATGCATTTATATTCATACTGTAAGCATATGCAGAAACTTTCAATAGTACAATGTGCTTTATGAGTGGTGTCTAAGTGTCTGAAGGAGTAATGAAATGATCTGTTATTCTAGTTTTAAAAAGACTAAAGTTCTGTTCGTGCGCCTGACATAGTGTGGGCGTAAATAAAGTAGGTTTTCAGCATTGTTCTCTCAAATTAAGGAGGTGGCATAGATAAATTCATCTCTGTGCTCTGTCAGGAAGCTCATGCTTACTCTTTCATGCTTGCTGTGTGTGAGGGCTGTGACACAGGCTGACAAAGGCCCAAGTCTTTGCAGCTATAAAAATGGTATCATTCGACTCTTTTCTATGAAAAGGTAGAGAAAATACCTTACAGACTTAAGCAGTCAGGCTAACCATTTTAAAAGTGAATAGTTCAAGTTTTGGGTCTCATATATGCCAATCATTCTACTGAGAGTCTGGTGGGACTTCCACTGGCCGGCTCCAGTTCTACACCAACATTAATCAGACGGGAAGACAAGCCATGATATCAAATTTCAGCAAACAACAAATCATGCCGGTTTCAGGCCAGAATTCTAACTGAAGCTATTCTGGCTTGTGACGTACACGTGCTCCCCTGAGCACCCGCTGCTCATTTGTCTGGACTGAGATGTTTACGGGTAAGGACAGGACCTCTTCCGCTTCTGTGCACAGGGAGCAGGAGTGCGGTTGCTCTCTCAGGGAGCAATTACGGATGCCTGATTATTGCAGTAGGTGGAACTTGGGGATTGCAACCCAGTGAAGTCTATTCTATATGGTGGACCAGTGCAGCCTTTTGAATGAACTGTCCCAATAGACACCTTTCAGAGCCATGGCAAAAGTAAACCTTTATGGCTTTGACATCTCTATGGAAACTGTAAGATCACTCAACAGAACATTAGAAATGTAGGATGCTATAGGCCACTTTATATAGCTCAGAATGACAGGTCTTAGCAGAATAGAGAATAAGAAAGAAGTTAGTAGAGCAAAATAGTGTTTGTGCAATATCTTTGATTTGGAAGGGGAAGACTCCAGGGGTGGATTGAATATGTGTCAATAGTTTAGAAAGTCTTGTTAGAGAATTGGAAACACGAGATATGAACAAGCCTCTGTATGCTGACAATGCCAATAACAACCTAGGCAAAAAAATGGGTAATTATTGAGGTTATTGAGATGAACTGACGCAAACATTTGCCTCATGAAATGGTGGATGAATTATTCATCATCAATTGAAAAAGCATTAGAGGGAAATTCACAGCATTGACCGTATCTTCTTAGATTTTCATTCACTGCACAGTACAATGGTGACAAAATTTTGTCAGGTGATGCCTAACAAAATATAAGTCTAACTTATTTATAAGGTTTCCAAATGCTAACACAGAAATATACTTGGCTTCTGTATGGAGATACTCTGTAGCAAAAAAAGTGAAAGAAATATTTTGTCCTGATAACAAAGACTGAATTTTAAATAGTTTATCAAGGATGTGTGGGACAAGCTTTGATGCCCTTTTCACTTTTAGGCAGTTTCTATTAGAGATGAAAAATTGCTGTCCTCTTTGATGTGAAATTTCTGTCCTAGAATGCTAGTCAATAATAATATTTATATTAGCTCTCTATTTTCTCTAAATTTAATGGCAATTGTTGTGATTATACTTCTGTATGGAAATAATTCAGAGGTATTTTCCAGCAGTTAGTTCATGAGTCAGAATGTAGTTTAGGATGCTTTGGTATCTTCCTGGTCAAATTTAGTATGTACATTAAATAGGTACTAAGACCAATTAACAATAAGTTACCATTTAACATAAACCTGCTCATAGTACTAGTATACATCTCTGAATGCTAGATCTATCGTCAGCTTTGAACCTGTACAAATTATCTTTGAAAACATAGCTGGTCTAGTGGAGAATGGAAATTTGAGATCTCTAGACTACATCTTCTGTAAGGTACTGATTCAGTCCAGGTAAAGACTGTGCTGGTGCTTTTATAGGGCAAAAGAAAAGTTTTAATGAATTCCTCTTATGAGGAACAAACAAATATTGGCTTTGGGTTTGCTTAATAATTTATGTGAAAGATGAGAAATAGGAACATGGATCTCTCTTTCACAAGGGAAACCTTCAAGGAGGTCTAGCTGCGTGTTGTTAAAAATGAACATCTCTGAAGCTGCAGAGATTTATAGGGCTATTTAGTTAGAAAACATTGAGAGAAGAATCTTTTCTGGTTCTTAGGTAGCTGATGTCAGCAGCGTGAAAAAGAAAATTAATTACAACAAATAGTGTTAATTGTATTTTATTAAAACAACAGATGAATTTCATTAAGGTACAATTTTAATGACAAAGGTAATGAGGGTGCCATATACAAAGTAACTGTTCTTTCTGCAGTATTGGCAGACTGCTTGTCAAAGATGTTGCATATTATTATTAATTCTATAATTAATACAATACAAAACAGTAACTTAATACTTAATAAAGTACTAACAGTTAAAAGGATCATACCAGACACCCCTTTGTGTTGAAGATCCTGAGGTGACTTTGCCACAGGTGTTACACAAACATTAGATAACTGGAAATCTAATGATATTTTGCTTCTAATGTTTTATATGTTTTCAGATTTGCCAGTGTAATGGTTACCAATTTCACAGCAAATCAATCTTTTTCAGTGCAATGGATCAGAGGGCCTGTCAGAGGCTTGAATTCCTGTTATGCATTCCTAACTTTTCCTATCTCTGTTTTTCTACTCATCTCTGTTGCTGCTTTTATGCTATCCCTTGTCCTTGAAAGAATTTCTCATGTGCCTTTTTTCAGTTCTTTTATTCCTTTCTTTAAAAGCCTGCTTGTCCATATTCTATCATTTATATGAGATCAGTCACAACAAATGATTGGCACCACAGCTGAGTTTGGCACGGACAGAGATTTTTAAGCCAGCATCATGCCTCTCAGCTGCAGTGCTGTTTAAAATAAATTTGGTAACAGACAGCAGAAGGGTTTGCTGTCAGGGAGCTAGAT
The DNA here is from genome assembly GCF_011004875.1 of Balearica regulorum gibbericeps. Taxonomy (NCBI): domain Eukaryota; kingdom Metazoa; phylum Chordata; class Aves; order Gruiformes; family Gruidae; genus Balearica; species Balearica regulorum. The sequence goes on along the minus strand of NC_046187.1, from coordinate 48,800,469 downwards.
CTAGCTGAAAGGTTTTTTGAATTTTTTTGTACAGCAAGTTCATTGGAGGACATAATAGTTTTCTAAAGCATGGTTGTAACTTGTACTCCTGTGGAGCTACGGGGGTAATTATACATTTGGCTTGATGAAGTACTGAGGAGGGGTAAAAGAAAGTGACAACATTTGAAAACCAAAGGAGGTTGCAGTTGGTGCTGCTCAGGGTTAGTTCATTATTTCCAGGATGTGTAACAGACTTCAGCATTTGAGACACAGGAAAGCCCGTGCTGCAGCTGTACCGAACAGAAATTTTTAAAGCACTTGTATGTACTTGTGGGACGGTTTCCCCAGATGATTATATTGGGCCAATGTTCCTCATAACTTGCAGGCACAGGGGTAACAACACTCAGCAAGCGGTGAATAGTAGGTGCCGTTGTACTCTGTGCTTGGATGACCTGACGGTGTTACCAGTCTTACCAACTTCTTATGAATGTGAATACTATCGCAGGATCATGTGCTTGTCTGAATCCAGGCCAAACAAGGCTTCTAACAAAGAGCTTGTCCAGATCAAATTTAATGATTTGGACAAAAGATGCTATAATTTGTTTTAAGCAAACTACCTGGGGAATTTGTCTCCAAACTGGTGTGACATTTCTTTGGTCACAAGATGGATCCTAGGAGCAACTTTGAGGCTCTGCTGGCTATTTCACATTTGAGGTCTTTTCTAAATTCATTGAGGAAAGATGCTCGTCTGTATTATTCCTGCAAGTCAGCCTTCATGTGGATGTTAAATGAAAGGCTTCTGACAATGTTTCTTGCCTTTTCATTTCTGCTGTTAACACCTTCCCACTTGTGTTGTGGGACAGATCCCATTCTTGTCATGAGGGTTTTTAGCGGATATACCGGGATGCTGCGAGTGCTGCTGGGTCCCTGGGGTCAGTGTCCATCCCACTGTCCCCCAGCACAGGAGCAGGGCAGCTGGGGAGTGGAAGGGGACATCCAGGGCATCTTCAGCCACCATGGCAAGACAAGGCTGTGGTGAGGAGTCTGGACCCAGGCTGGGCACAGGCCTGGCTGTGACACAACAGGGGCTTGTAGTGAAAGAAATTCATCCCTTGATTTGTATACACATGTTCAGAAATATATTTTGCATTTACTGTTTCGCATATAGCATAATCCTGAGTTTGAAATCATGTGATACAGGTTTTTTTTTCACACGGGATGATTTTTACATGCTGTATAGTTATAATTTAATTGTATTTTCATATTGGTTGTCATGTGGATTATAAACTATTGCCAACAGGAGAAATTTTGTTATTCCTGTATGTGGTTCCACTTTTTAATTTTTTTAAAGAAGGGAATGAATATTTTCACAAGTCTTGAGTAAGAAGAGAATATTTTTAACACTAAAAAAATAGACCTTAGACTTGGCATAATGCATAGCTACAGTGTATATGTACTACGTCTCTTAGGAGGTACTCAGTTCACCCCCTGCAGCAGATCCGTAGCACCGCCTTGCAGGAATTGTAGCTGTCATTTGTTTCATTGTTTAGAGATACTAGGATGTTGCTCAGCTCCAGGAAGGTCTGTGCATCATGGGAAAGTGCACTAACGAGCTAAATTCAAGTAAGAGTTGGGAAAGAATCACAGGGAATCACTGTTTCCTTAGGACAACATAGGGTGTATTCTGAAGTGAAACGTTTAAATTTAAGATTGGTTGATATTTCTGGCTGACATGACAGATTTTGTTTCAATTTTCTTAATTTTCTTTACCCCATTTAAAATATCAATGCCATTCTAGGTTTTATTGAAAAAAGTTTGCTTTTATGCTTTTAACTAGTCCCAACAAAATTAATGCTTTCTTTTAAATAGCTGAATTTCCCACATATTAATATGACTATAAGAAATGATAGTTTCAGAAGAAAATACTGAATATTGTGAATAAAATATTGTGAAAAAGCAGAACTACTGCATAAAAGAATAACCCTGAGAGGGCTATTTTCAGTGCTATTTTAACAAAAAACCCTAAGTGTGGAAACCTCTGCACTTATCTGCAGAGCAGCAGTGCATATCAGTTAGGATTCACAGTCACAGGCATTTCTGAAGAAAGAGATCCAGGCAAGAGCAAACAAACCTCACCCTCTAGAAGTATGATGTGGTAGCCTGCAGGAGTTTCTTAGTTTAACATTTAACTGAGATACCACTGCAGCAGAGTAGATAACATGTACACGGAGATCAATATGAAACCAGCCCGTAGTTGCAGTGGCTATATGTAGACGTAGGCTAGATAGTTCTTCAACTCATCATTTTCTGAAAAAGAAATCTTATCTGCATTATATACTGGAAAAATCCTGTGAAACAGTATTAAGCCCATCCTTTTATGTTGGCAAGGCTTATGATTTTTAGGGTCTGATGTGTTTTCTCCCTATTTCCCCTTAAGAACAACATCACCCTTTGGAGTGGGCTGACATCCATCACAACAAGTCCTGTTGTCAATGTCATACGAGTTATAATTTCCAATGGCTGAAATCCTGGTCCCCTAATAGAATAGTTATCACATGAATGAGCAGATGCTGACATGAGGAGCATCTGACACTTTATAAATGAACGCCATCCAAGCAAAACATCAGCAGGATTGGATATGTTTAGGTAGTTAAACATCTGCAGAGGTGACTTGTTTGCAAATCATTAAGAATAAAAGCTTGTTGGTTGTCAGAGCTCCTTGGCATACACATGACGACTCTGGGTCTAAACCTTCTTGGGATCACATGTTACCATCAGAGATGTGCTCCCAAACGCTTTGGGCAAGGTGAGCTCCCTGAAGTTTAACGTAGCACAACAGATCTAGGCACAACTGCAGCATCAAAGCACAGGCTGTGGAAATCTCAGCCTAGACACCTCTAATTACCCGGAGGTAATTTGAATAGGTTTGAATAGGTTCAGGTCTCCGTGTTTATACCACCATGTTCTTGTTAAAACAGAGGGAAGGTGGAAGTGCCTCCTCTGCGCAGGATACTGCAATAAGAATTTCTGACAAATAGAAATAATTTTTATGAAGCAAACATTATGTTACGGAAATGTTTATTTGGAAAGTTTTACGTAGATTATGTTTCCTAATTAAGTTATTCTGTCTCTCTTCCCAGACCAACACAATTATTTCTAAGCTGTTATACACATCTGGAGACCCCTCACACCTCTTCCTGAGTGAGCTGCAACAGACCTCACATAATATATTCGTGTTCAAGGTAGGGAAAATAATGGCTATGGGCAGAAACCAGATCTGAGGCTTTCAGGCCAGTGCTCTGGCACTGAGGTAAAACAGAAGGCATTGCAGATTTCTGTTTCTAATAACTAGTGAGTAAAAGTTGAAGACAAACCAAACTCAAACTGGAACAATTAACCCGGGAAATTCTCAGTGGGAAGATGGTACACTGACTAATCTGTGAGCAAGCTTTATAAATGAAAGGCTTTAAAATTGCCCGAGGTTGACTATAAAAAGTGAGGCATTGCTTTTTTCAAAGGAAACCAATTTGCTGAGGCCTGCTTTGTGGAGCTGAAGGGGTGCTTCTTTTAGGCTGCACATCACAAATTAGAGTTGCCATTCGAGAAATAGAAGGTGTATTGATAGTAAACAGGTGGCTCCTGTTCCAAGGAGATTTGTTTGGTACCATTTTATGATTGAGCTGATGCTGTGACACATTAAGTGGAGCTTGTCACTCTCCCATCTGGTCCACACAACTGCTGGAGGCGGAACCCATTTAGGAAGTTGCACATTTCTTGCAGCTGTTCCTGAATGTTTCATAAATAACTAACAGAAACCACTGATTCATTTGGCTTTATTAAACCTATCTTAGGGGAATCGTGTCATTGTTCATGGAGAAAATTGTACACGTTGCATGGCATTTAAGGAACTTGTTATCAAATTACAGCACTTTAAAGCCTTACTTAGTGCTAATAGGAAAATTGTAAAGTACAGATCAGGACTTCTTTTGGCCTGATTATAATTTATCTAAATGACTGCACTTGATAAAGAGTCCTTCATGCTAAGTAAAATGCTTTTTGCCTGTGGAACCCAGTGGTGTCTTGTTTTCATCCCCCTGTGGATGCAGTTTATCCTTGGGTCTTATCTGGAAGAAGCAGTTGTTGCAGAATGCTGTGTTCACTTCATACATCATTTAAACTGGTTTTCTTATTGATGAATTGCTTTTGTAATTCACAGATGAAAGTGAACATTATAAACAAGGCATTCCCATATTAGCTTTTCAGTGCTTTGCCCAATGGGCAATTTAATGCGACATCAAATGCGATAGTCGCTGAATGACAAAAAGAACCTTTCCCATGCTTGTTGGCTTCTAATAGCTTGATTTCATTTTTAATAGACTGTTAATCTTCAGTTACTGTTTTGCTCTGTATCAAACGTTTCACTGCAGTAAGCTGGGTTGTTTGTCTACTTTAGGTTTGTGTTGTGTTCAGTTAACACTCCCCCTGGAAGGCATTTGGTGCACATAAGATGCCTGAGATTGACTTTGCGGTAGAAAATTTTGACTCCCCTTGACAAAACTTTTCTATCTGTCATGATGTGACAGGCTAATAAAACTATTCATGTGCTAAGTTGTAATGATATCTAATATGTTAACAATAAAAGACTACCAGCTATTGAATTCAAAGCAAGCAGCGTGCTGCATAGAAAAAGAGAGACACTGTTGGGTGTAGAGGAGCTCTTAAAATGTATTGCTCTCTAGCTTAGTGAAAGAATTAAATAGAGTGAGCTGTCTGACCCGAAGGAGACACACTTATTTCAGGTACAGTTACTGTCCAAGAAACCTGTTATGTCCACAGTATGTACAGAAAGGCTGTACAAAGTGCTGAGAGCTTTGTGAAATTTATGCAGCTCTTTTTTCTAGACGAGCTAGGGAACAATGTCACTGGCAGGTTTGTGTTATGTTAAAAAACAGAAGAAATAATTTTTTCTACCGGTCTGGATTCTGATTTATTTTGCATAACCGCTTGATATCTTTAGGTACTAAAATTAGTCTCCTCTGAGGACTATTACTAGCCAGAGATTTCTAAGAGTTTGAACAGGCTTCCATTCTGTGGTGCCTCAGTATTTTCTTGATTGAGAAACAACTGTAGAACCACATAAGGAACAGAAAAGTTCTCCAGAGCCTCCCATGCTGCTCAGTGAGAGTCATCAGAGCTTCTGGGAATCTTGGCTGGTGAAAGCTGGCTGGGTGCAAGTGGGTAACATTCTGATACTTCTTGATCAGCTGCTGCTCTTCATACTTCCAAGGATTATTTCAAGGTTTAGAAAGGTTCATACAGAGCACTTAGAGAGACCTTCTCACTTAACTGGTCTAGTCCTGTAAAACTGCTTAACTGACAATCATAAACTGATTGGTTCCCCTTTGAAAAGTACATAGGCAAAAAAAATCAGCTACTGTCGGAAAACTACTCTAGAACCTCTCCTATCCCCACCTGCTCTGATGGTTAATTTCCAGCCCACAGTTATTAAATAATAGCTTATACCTGTTTGTGTCCTCATGTGAAATAATTCTTCTTCTACCTGGTGTTTACTCAGTTATAGTTAAGGAGACAATTCATTTGCCTCCTCAGGCTTTCCTTGTGAAACGTGAGGAGGTAGTCAGCCTGGTGGTCAGCTGAACTGGGAAGATCATGGGGGCTCAGATTTGTTTTACAGCTCAGATCTGGGATCAGTATCATATGAATTCATTTTACGGGTTTGGACCCAAGCTGAAAGCATGAACTAAGGATAAAGATGTTTCTATATCTGTATGGCTAATGTCTTCCATGACAATACAGTTCCTAGCAGTATTTTTCTCTCTAATACTCTTACAACAATGTCTGAATGTTCTTCTACTATATTTAAAACAGGACTTGAGATTATCTGAGTTACTTCCACCTTTTCTCTTTTTTTCAAACTATAAGAAACTCTTATCTCATTATATTCCTATCTTTCAGCATGTCTCAACATACAAGTTTTAAAAATTTCTTCCTCTAGGTCTCATTAACTAGTGTTCTCTTCTAAAAGTATTTGTACAGAAGATGAGATTTCCTTGTCTTTCTGTTGTGTGGTGGGGCTGTTGATAAGAGAAATCTACTTTGTTGGATATGAAGATGATTTTTACTCATTCACTTTGCAAAGAGGCTACATAAAAGTAACTACCAATTTTACTGATGAAGTCTTAAGGGACCTTAAAACCTTGTCTTCTTACACAGTTAATGTAATGAAAATAATAAATCTTACAGTAAAATTGGAGCACATCATACACCTCAATTTCTGTACGAGTGATCAGTTTGAACAGGTTATCATCAGTGTTAGAAACAGTAGTTATTTTTTCCTACTTCTTAGTTCACAAACTGGTATAATTTGATAGGTCCCAAAGTTTTGTGATAAATGGACGAAGTGAAATGAAAATGTAGGTATTTAGTCTTTGCTTGGCATTGATTTAATTCCAGAAGCCACATGTCAAACTTCAAGATGTGACTGTACTTGAGGCCATTTTAGACTTCACTTTAAATCATGTATGGCATTTCAGTGGGTCATAAAGAGTAATAGTTTTCCTTGTCAAAGCATCTTTCAAACAAATCTGAAAAAGATAGTGAGCTTTGAAATGGAAAAATTCAGAGCTGATTTACAGATGTGTGAAAAAACACTTATCACAGGCAAGATTAAATCTGCAGTACAGAGAAATATTTATTCTCTGGAATATATTAATCACTGATAATTCCTGCTTTATCATTTCAGGAGAGTTCCTCGCAAAAGTTTAAGTCAGAGCTTAATAAATAATTAGTTTTTGTTTCAGGGCATGGCTAAGTGTGGTTCTTATGTGTGCTCTGACCCAATATATCCAGAATGATGATGATAAGTTTTGCATATAGTTCCCCTAACATGGTCTGTGCAAGGGACCAGAGTTGAGCAAACAGGTTTCCATAACTTCTTCTTAAGAAGGAATTGAACCCTCACATGCTCGTTTACAGTCCTTCTCTCATTAGGTAGTTTGTGGATAATTTACAAAATTATTGTTTTCTCTAGTTGCATTTCACGTGTGATTGTCTGTTTTGATTTCATTGATTTCTACTACATTGGTCTTCATTCTGCTGTTTAATTATTGTCCTAATGAATGTTCTCTTTCTCTTTTCTCATTCATTTTCTGGTTTTTTTCTGATTATTTTAATGAGCAATAAATGACAACTCAGATTTTAATTCAATTACTGACTTTGGATGCAAAATAAATAGATAAATAATCCCATCACATCTATAAATACGGATTTATTTTGATTGCCATTTGATTGATCTGCAATTCTATTTCACATGGTTTGCTTAACTGATTTTGCTTTTGTCCTTATTTTCAGTATTTTACAATATGCCAGCATACACAATATGCTGAAAAATTTAATAAGTGCAAACAACATTGTAAAACAGAAACATGTACTTTCATGTCCTTTCCAATAAAATACATCCTATGTAAATATTATCTAAAATGCTATGTAGAAAGCTTATTTTTTCAATGGAAAACAATGCCATTTTATAGTATAAGTCACTTTCTCCCAAAATATAACATATAAAAGCATTTCATTTGTGTTAAGTGAGGTAAGCAATCTCTCTTTGCAATGCTAGCTTTACAGCTGCAGCAGATTTCAAGAACTATGATTCTTTCCATTAGAATATGTTTGCTTTGCATGGGTTTCCAGAGCATGAAAAAATTGGGTCCATCAGTAGAAGCCAGGCACCCAACTAATAATTGGCTTAAGACCATTAAATATAAACAAAACAGATAAATCTTCTTTACTTTTCTTCTGAAAGTAGAAGACTTTCAGAGTGACTTTTAAAATACATTTCTGAAAACATAGTGAATAGGAACTTTTAATTAATAAAGACAATTATTACGTTATCACTTTACCCATATGGTGAGCCTCCAGAAACAATTCAAGACTGGATCCTTAAAAAAAAAACCCAAAAACCCAAACCACAAACCAAACAAAAGCAAACAATTTCCATTCTAAAACTTTTCAAAGTTTCAAAGTTTTTCACTACTGTAGATCTTCACTAAGTACAAAAATAAGGGGGAAAAATAACCAGGGCAACAAGGACTTTGACAATCCTTTTCGTAAGTCAGCTATACTTAAGGCAGTTCATTTTGTGTCAGACAGACTTCCTTTCCCAAAAAGCTGATAAAATGTATTTTATGTTCAACAAACCTGTGCAAATCTGATCTAATTTTGGTGTAGAAAGTTAAAAGTAGTAATTTTTTTTTTAAAAGCAGACTAATTGCTTCTGATATAACATGAAATTTGTACAGCCAGGCTTTCATTTGGACATACATTTTCCTTGATTATTCAGTTTCATTCTTTATTATCTCTCTGATGGATAAAAGTATTGCTAAAAAGAACTGATCTGGAAAATAATGCAATAGTCCAAAAAATAAATAACTCAGATGAGGAAATGAAGTTGGTTGGTTGTTCCCTTTACTCCCATATTTTGTTTGCTGCCTTGGACTATTCCCATCTTTGTCAATACCTCACAAGTGCTGTTGCATGTTGACATTTACAGTACCACTTCCTAGGTAAATATGACTGACAATAAAAGTATAATTGTGTAACATTTGATCCCAGCTAGATAAATGGCCTGAAGATCAAAACTGGTATAATTTCAGCAGCATTGTGATGCCTCACTCTTCCGAGGCTCATGCTCCAAGGTGTAAATACCTCTTGGTTGAAATGCACAGGATCACCTGAGCTTCCACCTGCTGTGCAGAAAGAAAAGACATCCTGCGTGCCTGAGTAAGGTGGTGGTCTCTCAGACTTTTTTCACATTTCGCCAAGACTTGTACATTCAAAACCTGGTGAACTGTTGTAAATTTGTCACTGAATATGACATGTTTAGTACTTCAGCATTGCTGAAAGCCTTGCTCAGGCTGTATAGACGCAAGGTATGCGTACCTTCAGCTGAGGGAAGTGGACTGTGACACACTGGCTATATATCTGTGTCAGACTGCAAACACTGTGCTGTTGATCGAGCCCATCCGGAGTCAGGGATCTACCTTACAATATACTCTTCATTTCAGGCTGTGACCACTGCTGTTTTGCTGTCTTGTTAGTGAGGAAAGACATTGAGACTGTATCTCCAATCCATTTACAGGAGCCTGGATTTTTTTCAGATAGCCAGGCAGTAAATGTGAATTAGGATTTTCAATGTCTTTGTACCTCTGCTGATTTCAGTAGAATTGTTTCTGGTTTACACAATTGAGAGTGCCATCAGCATCAGGTTTTAGACCTTTATGAATCTAGTGTACTAAAGATAATTTTTCACTTGCTAAATGTGATCAGGCTTTCTTAAATAAAGTATATAATCCTGGAAAAAAAAAAATCTTCAAAAGTCTGTTATTTAAAAGTCCTGTGTTTACTTAACATTCTTACCTGACTAACAATTACATCAAATTGAAAGTTAGTTATCCATGTCACTAGTTCTTTCCTTCTTAATAATACCAGAAGGAAATATTTTATACTCAAGAGTTCAGAAAAGAAGTGTAGATAGTAGTTTCAGACCAGCTTTCTCCTAGCCCTGGTGCCTAGCTGTCTCTGCAGGCTTAAGTGTCAATGTAGAAAGCACAATTTCATTTTTGTGATGAAGCCTGTAATATCAGGGGAAAAAATCAAATCAGGTTGCTTGCTGTGTAATCCTAAAGAGAAAACTCTCTTAAGTTATAAGACAGTTTCAGCTGAAGCAGAGTTTCTTATCAGTGACTCAACTATGGGCAAAATGCCTAATCTTGCATTAAAGACATTTCAGAAACAGAATCAAAGAAGTTCAGCTCTTTTCCCTCAAGCTATGTGGAGGAATACTGTGAGCTAGATTCTGATCTCCATTGCACCAGTGTAGCTCTGGGTAACTTGTCAGTTTTTCAGGAGAGCTATCTTGTCTTGACTGCAATCAAATGCTGGTGTCCTGGGATAAATCCCCAGCTGCTCTTTTTAGGAGATCCCTTGTTGAAGTGGGCTGCACCACTGTACTCTGATGACTTTCTATTGGTCCTAATTTTGTTCCTAGACATCTTTCAAAAATCTTATATCCTATCTGATTACACTTCTTTCTCTATGAAATCACTTGTTTGTTTAGTATACTTCAGGCTAACAGCACTGGATTTTACTTATTAATCAGCATGGTATACATCTCATAAGAGCCTTGCATCTACCTGCCCAAGGGTTGCGTTGTTATGCAGTGACCCTTTCAGCAGAGGAAGAAATATTTTCTACTATTCTACTATTTACCATTCCTTCTTTCAAGATGCAGTTGTACGTCTGCATCTGGAATTTACACAGTTTTTTTGGCTATTGAATCCAAGAAATACGAACATTAAGCTGTCTGCGTAATATCCTGTCTTCTCCTGTGAAGAATTGTTTTGGAGGTGTGGTCTTTGGTTCCTAAATCTTGACATGTTTAATTTTCATGATAGATTTATAGCTGTAGAGGTGGTGATGTTATGACCTGCAAGTAGCTGTTAATGTGAAATCTTGCCTTTTTTTTCCAGTCTCCACCAGTTTAGATCATTAAACCCTGGAGTTTTCAATTTGCAAGCCAAAATTAAAGGCTCCTAGATTAGAGAGTCTGAAACAAGCTGTTGTCATTGTGCTAGAGTCCTAGTAGTCATTGAAATCGTTTGAGCAATTAAAGTTTATAGAGGACATTGTCAGTCATTATGGATTAGTGAAAGAACCATAGGGTACATAGATCTTGGCCTGTGGCTTCTGCTAATGTCTTTTTTAGAGACTTTTATAGCTGTCATATTTCAAACAAATGTTTTATGGCACTTCTTTTGTGAGATCTCATATGTATGATTTAAGCAGTGCTAACTGTGATGTTCTTGGTTTCCTTTCCGTCACAACCAAGACTGTTTCTTCCCAGTTGCTAGATCCCAGATGGCTTTTACCTTCATGATTATGCATCTTAATGTCTTCTGCCATGTTCTCCAAATGTCATTAATCACATCAAGCAATAAGATTACATTCATGCTAATGAATTAATTTCTAATAACCTGCAGTCTGGCTACAGATGATTCAAACCATGAAGTTTTTATGGTTCCGAGTATTGGCACCTGTCTCTTGAACAAGCTACTGTGTTAGCCACCATCTGGGGAATATTGGCTCTTTTAACACTTTGACCCATATTTGGCACTGAGATGCAGTGACTCACTGTTCATAGCTGACCGCATGAGGATCTGTTCTGAATCTCCACTCCTGCAGGGACCAAACTTGCTTAGCCTTTCCACAAAGCTTGACCTGATGCTGTATTTATCAGACACGTTTAAGTATAGAAAGTAGCAAACGTCATGTTCACGATCTGGCAACACTTGATGGAGTCCGACTGTTCAATAATCAGAGACCAAAGCTATTAGTCTGCAATATAATTTGTATTTTGTCTTCATCTTCTAATTGATTATCCTGTCTCTGTCATTCATTTTTGAGTTAATTACTTTGTCCATACATTAAGCATGTTCTCAAATTCTTGTCATTAGCAACACCATGTGTTCACTTGCTGCTATACAACTTTAGACTGTGTTTGGACGTTTCTGGGTCTATGTATCTTCATTGTACAATACCACAGCTGTCATCTCTAAATGTTCTTTAGTCCTTTTATGGTCTACAGACAGCTCAGTAGTCTTGTACCGAGGTGCTGACCAGCCACACTAGTGAGTTACCCATCACTTCAGCTGTACAGCTACAGCTGTTTGATTTTTTTATGTTAGGGGTTTTTTGTTTGTTTTTTTTTTAAAGGCTTGGATGGCCTTAAATGAGCCCTGGTAAATGATTTCTTGGTTCTGCTCTTGCAGAAGTTATCCTGTCAGCTTCTAATGCCTTGTGAGAGCAGAAGATAGAAGAAAAAGAGGACTAGGTTTTACAGAGCAAGGTCTGTCCAGATGCAGATATGTTTTAGTAATAGCCTACTTATGCCTACAGATAGCCATGCTGGTGTGTCCTTCCAGTTTAGTAAGTACTAAGAAAAAAAAAAAAAAAGAACAAAAAAGAAAAGAGGTAGGATATAATAAAATAATATTACAAGACAGAAAGAAACAGACTGCTCATAAAATCAAATAGAAATTCCCAAGAGGGAAACAGATTCTCCAAATCTTCCTAGAAGTGCTTTGGGAATATATTTTGCAATGATTAAAGCTTTCAATTAATAACAGAATATGGTGCACATGCCAGTTCATGACTACAAATAGCTTTACATTCTACAATGTCTTAAACTGCAGCTTCTTCTTCATGTATCTGCTTTGGCTTTGTGATTTTCTGTTTACAGTGCTTGATGGGCTGTCCCTTACACGAATGGCAGTGTTTGCTTGAACAAGGTTTAGGATCCTTAATTACCATGCAGCAGTTGGAGAAAGCACTTTCCCACCCATCTTTGGTAACATTAGTTAGGTACTCACTTCATGCACTTCAGCGGTTGCAGTAAAATGCATGCAGTAGACTACAGTGCAGTGGGAAGAGAGATGCAAGAGCAAGTGTGTATGAGGAGACTCTGATGTGCTGAAGAAGTATGTTCAGTGTTCACTGGCAAAGCCATTAATTCAGAACCTTAACTCAGAATGAGGAGTCACCAGGTGCCGTTCTGTCATAAGTGTGTGACAGTTGTACTACAGCTTTGAGCTGCACATAAGTTATGAGTGAATTCTGACCTAATTATCTCATTTATTTCTCCTATAAAGCCCCATTAGATTAGACCTTTGAAGAGGAAATTTTGTCCTTTGGAATTTGGTGTTGAAAAATGTCTCATTACATTTTTATTTGAAGATCCTATGCAATAATGAGACAATAGTTATACCTCATCATCAGCTTTAACTATACTATATTTCATGCTATGAATTCCTAGAACAGCAGAAATAGCACTGGGGTTTTGGGACTTTTTGGCCTGCTCTTTTGATGTGTAGGGAGTCATGAAACATTTTCAGGTTGTTTTCATGGGACTTTAGATTGGCTGATAGGAATTGGACACAATGAAAATGTCATCTGTATGAAGGTTTCATGAATGCTGAGTAAAAACTTGCTGATATTGGCCAGTTTATTTACTGAATAGGAGGTTCTGATGAACAAGCACTAAAAGACTCATCTGAAAGTATTTCTTGATCTGCTCCTAAGGGATATTAAAAAGAAGAAATCCATGCAACAGAGCAATCTGCTTTGTTCTGAGTATTCTTTTCTAATTCTGGAACCTAGTCGGTCCATGCAATGATTGTCTCAACCTAAACAAAGTTATTGAATCTCCATGTACTGTTTATGCAAATATGGTGTTTCTTAAAATATGCTAACAGTATATTCATTTGGAGAACATCAGTTGTATGCCAGAAACTAAACTAAAGGGAATTTCATGATAAAATATGTGACAGAAGGCTTTTCACAGCTGAATTTGACATGATTATGTGGTTCTGTGGTTGCATAATCAAGTTTCTAGTATATGAGAAATGTATATAATTCCCATATATATAAAAGTCTTAACTGGGGAATTGATTGCAGCTTAAATTACATTTCCTACTGCATTTCAGAAGGCCATAGGTTTAAGTACATTATTCTGCCATGGGCTTGATTTAAGCTAGAGCAATACCTTTTTCAGTTTTCATTATGCTCTTTGCCATGAAAAAAAGATTTGTCAAGTGAACAGATTCATGTCATGTCAGTTTGTGTCCTTACTACAAATTGTGATCGAAATGAATGACCAGATTTTAACTACCCAATATGTTATGTGCAGTGTGCCAGCTTGGTATGGCATTTTACCTTCTATCATGGCTTTTTATTGGATAGATATTTTACTGTCACCTACCTATTAATTACAGCTTGAATGAGGGTTAATGGAGTGATTATCAAATCAGAAGGAAGCATACTGAAAAGGTTGCGCCACAGAACACAAAATTTTAATTCAGGGAATAGGAATGTATTATCTTTTAACATAAGGAGTGGGGACAGGAAATAGCATGATCAATCCATTTGTCAGAATTAAGCTTGTTTAAAAATGGTGCTGAATGGCAATTCATAGAAGGGATGAGTAGATGATGACAGACTCCCCCCAAAACTCTTAGATACTCCTATCTAATTACCTGTGAATGACTGGGATTAGCAAATTGCTATGCTATTAATATTTGGAATTAACATGGTATAATCAAGGGGGTAGCCAGAGTGAGAAAGTGGCTGAGCAAGATGCAGAGGTGACTAGTAAGATGAGATAAATTAGACACCTGAATGGCCAAATGTATAGGCAAAGGCAGACCTTAGACCCTGTAGCTGAGGTCTGGAGCAGAAGAAGGAGGGTGACTGTAGTCCACCTATTGGCAGGGGACAAAAATGGGTTTTCAGATCTGTTTTTCTGGAATATGGATACGTTTTGTGTTAGTATTTCATGTCTGCCGAGATAAGTATTTAACCCTAGGCTGATGCCTAATGTTTGATTTTAATATTAAATTTGTCTATTTAACAAATGCTTGAAGTGTTGATGGTTGTAAAATGGTTCAGCTTCAACTGAAATGATGAAACACATTGTCCTTCAGGCTATGTCATGACGTAGTAATGATACTCTTCTGGTTTATGCGTGATGTGACTTCATGAGTCTAGATATGAAGAGACCCTTCAACGTAAGAGTCCTATCATGTCATATGGAAGGTTGAGACTTAAACTCATATGGACTGATTGCTCTAACTGACATTGAACTGCTTAAGGGAACTTAAACTCTGATGAGGAAAAGAATTTTGAGGGCAATGGTCTAATAGCTTGGGCAATCAGAGAAGATGCTATTTAAGGCATCCATGGTGGCTTTAAGGTTTTAGGTGAAAAAGGAAGGAATAAGCTTCTTTGCTAAGCCAGCTGCTGGTGAGGAGGTTTATTAGGTGTTCTCAATCTTACTGACTCATGCTAGTCACTTATCTTCACCTCAAGAATTGTTTTTTGTATAACCATGTCATTGAGCTAAATACCTTTAGGGAAGACTGAAGCAGCAAGGTATTCTGACAAAATAATTCTCATTCTAATATAGCATTAATCAAATGAAGTGCTAGTATACATCTATTTTAAGGTCTTTACTGACATATATACATTGGTAAGGGCAGTTTGGTTTTGTTTTTTCACATTCCTAATAGTTATGCTGACAAAACTTTTACATATAGAACAAGTCTGAATTAGCAAAGAGCTAATCCTCATGTAATTTATTTGCTGAAGTGCTAGTTTAATCTCCTTTTTGGCTTCATGCTGTGTAAGTGCACGGAAAAAATGAGTGAATATAGTGTGTGTGTGTGTATATAAAATATATATACTACTTGCCTTCTGGCTGTCAATGGGACTGTTGTATGCAATTTTTCAGGAGCCCACTTGCAGAATTGAAGTAGAAACAAACAGCTAAGTTGGGGTTTCAGTGGCCTGGTTATTTAAAAGATGTATGTATATAAACATTTGTCTGAGCAGCTTCTCCTAGCTACTTACGATTATCCAAAGGATTAGGCTCCTGAAAAGTCTTTTTCTGCCTCTTTCTCAAAGTAGTTGAAACTGATAGGATGTGCTGCCAGCCTTCTGGATTCCATATTACCTGAGATCTGTAGACGGGGTTTTGGCAGCTGAGATTTGACAGAAGAGCTCTTCAGTCTCATATAGAATCACGGAGCATGCTATTGGACATAATTTCTGCCACCTTACACATTGCTCCTGAAATTGATCCTCCCTGTCTGGCATACTTCTTGCTCCCAAAGCCTCACCCAAAAAACCATCTGTGATAAGGTACAAGTAAATGGATGACTAGGAGCTCACTTGCAGCTCTAGCCACAAACCCATCTGCTTCTCAGGAAGCAATCAACATCTTTTAGGATTTTTTAGGTGTGTGTGTCCAACTACTGCCAAGGAAGATAAAGTTAGGGAAACAGAGTTATGAGAGTTTTTTATTTCTTAGAATTTTCATGAAAGCCTGATGTTTGGATTCAAATGAAAGGAAATAGCCCCGTTAATACCTAATGAGTAGTAATTGCTGGAGTTAGGATAATTATTATAATCCAAATGGAAATATTGCATATGGCCATTAGTTATTAACACATGTGAGACAAAACAAAAGATGTGCAATTATTTGGCCTGCAAATTTATTTTTGGATTATCCTTTTTATCCAATATTGTTGAGACATTATGAAACCATGTAAGTAAGCCAGAGAATCCTGGGGTGTTAAGCATAGCAGATATGTGATGGAAAAATGAATTGTGGTGTAATTCTCTGAAAAATGTAAATGTAGATAATTAGAAAACTATATTATTTCCACCATTTTTAAACTGGACTGTAGATGTCATACAAAATATTGCCGCAAAAATGCACAGGAATATTTAATAATTAGGTAAAATATAAAATATAGGAGTATACTAAATTTGCATTCCATTGGCTCAGTGGGTGAATAAACTCAGTGACAGACTACTGAAGGTATACGGAACTTGCTACATACTTTGCCCAGCTATGACACTCTTTAAAAAGAAACTGCTTCCATGCAGATTTTAAGGATTGACTTGTACTACTTGAACTTAGTGAGTTGCCTTAACCTGTAAGAAATAGAAAAAACCTAAGATGTGATAACCCCTAAGCTGAATTCCTCCTTTCAGTGGAAGAGACCTGGAATAATCGC
The DNA here is from genome assembly GCF_011004875.1 of Balearica regulorum gibbericeps. Lineage (NCBI taxonomy): Eukaryota > Metazoa > Chordata > Aves > Gruiformes > Gruidae > Balearica > Balearica regulorum. The sequence goes on along the minus strand of NC_046187.1, from coordinate 48,783,838 downwards.
TTCCTTGCCTGCTTGGGCAATGGAAGAAGTCTCAGACTAGTTTGGGGAATGGACTTTCAAGATCACTCCTGTTACTGGTCTAAGTGCTTTATACTGTGAATATTTTCTCAGGTACTGTTTTCACAGCTGCTATTTCAGTTTTCCATTCTGGCCAAAGAAATATTTCAGGGCATGTCCTCTAGACATTGCGATCCCTGTTCTAGGAAGTTAGTCTTACCTTTCCTAACTGAAATGGTAAATATTGCAAACTGGAAAGGCCCTACCAGAGGTAACAGCATGTAGATATTGTGTTTAAAACTTCAAGGTATTTCCTTTTAATGAAAGGTTTGTTCAGGCTGCTAATATCTACATCCCTCTGTGGCAAGCTTGTATGTTGTCTGGAAATGGGACAGCCTGAAATACCTATTTTTGAGAAGTAATGTGGAACCAGCAGAGGTAGCAACAGCAGCATATCTTGGAAATGAAGCAGTGGGGATTTCAAACCCAAATTCAATGTTAGTCTCCATTGCAAGACATATATGTGAGATGTATGTGAAATGATCCTTTCAATTTATACTTATCACACTCCAGTTTATACATATTGAGGAAAAAGCACACACCTACTTTAACTGCTCTTATACATCACCATAGAATCTTTCAAAACTGAACATCAGGATAAAGTGTAACCTGATAATTTTCCTGTTGATGGCTAAATGTGTGTGTGATAGATCAGAACCTTACCCTATGGGCTAAATAAATCCCTTCGTTAAAGAAACAGATTTACAACAGGGGTGAATTTTGCTCTGTGGACACGTTCAGGCCTATTCCATTTAAACGTGTAATTTCTAACGTGAAAGTGAATGCAGTCTTAAAATTTCTCATAATACAAGATATGAAAGCAGGTGCAGATGATTAGATGATGGACCCAAAAGTAATTAAGCTGGCAGCACCTTCACTGCACCTGGACCGGAATGGATTCACCTGCGGTCTTGTCAGCCAGCCTCACACTGGACTTCGATACTGTGCCTTCTCCTCCGGCACTCCCTCAAGCATCAGACTTTAAATGAACATGATGTAGACCCTTAATGGACCTGCCTCACATGTCCTAACAAATCTCTAAAGCTGTATATTGTATGCAGTTGCAACATTTACCCTCTTCCCCCCCAGATAATACACAGTTCATCATGATAAACTGTTTGTTTTTATCCTTGATATTAAAAAAAAAAAAAAAAAGCCCTGTTGATTTAAACATAGCTCTAGATCAAGATCTACTCACTATAGAAAAATATTTGGTGTGGGAAACTGTAGCATTCTCTTTGAGTTTAGAGTAGTAGATGAAGAGCAACTTTTTATCTAAAATGATCCTAGCGTGCTTGAAATAGGAGGCTGCCTTCTGGCTCTTTTGGTGACAGCCAGCTTTCAGATCCTGGGACAGGATCTTTGTGAACTGCTGTATTAAGTCTTCAGTGTGCCAAAGTTGAGGATGATGTATCTCAACATATTGTAGACCTTATCCATTAGTTCCAGAGCTGGGGAAGCCAGAGAACAGAAATACCTGAGAATTTTTACAGAAGTTGCTTGCCACTTCTTGGGGTGTTCTGAATTATTCCTTAATATCCTTATTTAACAGGCTTCATCTTGTTTTGAATATGTGCTTTTCTGTTTATATTTTCGCTCACTGTATATCCTTTCAATTTTCATTAATTTTAATGGAAGTTAAATATGCACAGTGAAAAGAAAATTATAACACCAATCTGGAAGAACTTAAAGACAAGCAAGCCATTAGCAGCCTTTTCAGCACCAAGCATGTCTTCACATTAATAAATTGGCTACAAGGAGATCCCATTCCAAGTGAATAACACTGTCAAACAATTAAATCACAGCATAACATATTAAAGCCTCTTCACAATGATGGAAAAACTGCTATCAGTTCATCTAGCAGTTTTGGTAGCACAAAAGGAGCAAGTAAAGGAATATTTCAGTCCATTTCATTTCCTTTTAGCAATCAAGTCCAGAGTATTCAAACAGAAGGTCCAATATAGCTTTACAGTAAAGCTGAGTTGGGTTTTTTTTTACTGTTGACAAAAGAGCAAATATTATGATTGTTGCAAGATTAAAGAGAAAATCTCTCTAAAGATGCACTCGATTTGAGGGAAAAGACACTGACACATGGTGATACATTGAAAGAATAATAACCATATAATGTCATTTTTCAGTGTGCAACGTTCAAACAAAGATGAAGCTGAAACTTAGCCTAAACAACTTGCTGGAAATGGAATTTAAATAATTTTTGCTTTTGAAACAATTCTTGCTAACAAAAATTTTTTTGTTAGTCATAGTAAGTTTTGATTAAATATTTGTCCTCTAGAATGTCTACAAAATTTGTAGACATTTTATACAAATTTTGTAGAAAGATTGACAGAATTATATTGCACATAGCATGCACAGAGATGTACCTGTGAATCATCCTTTCTGTATCAACTTGAGGAAGGACAACTTTATCTGGATCCATCAGGAAGGCAGAGTATGGCTTTCTGATTTTTTTGCCTGATCCAAAAAACCCTGGTGCAAGTAAGAGTACCTTGAAATGCCAGGCAGTATGGAGCCTAAGGAACTGATGCTGCAACATATCACACCTTTTCTCCTCACTCTTGATGTGTTTTTAATTCCACCAACATCATTCTTCTGTGGAGAGAGAGAGAGACTTTTGAAATAGAAACTGGGTAGAAAAGTCTGCTGAGAGCTCTGTCCTGCTGCAAATGGAAAGAGGAGGAGTTGATTAAGGAAAAGAAAGTAATGTTGTGTCACGCACCATATTTATATGGTATGCTTTTTAAAATGTTGAAAAATACTACTAAAGTACAGCTGTACTAAAACACTCTTACTTTTCAAAATTGTAAGAGTATTCTTCAATATTTGCTAATTACAATGATCTTAAAACATTGATATGTATTTATATCTACACTTGGTGAACTGAAAATGTAGCACCTAACACTACATTATCCCAGTAAATTACTAGAAGATGCCAATTCCCTGTGCTAACTCTGGGCACTCTTCCCTCTTTTTGCACATATTGCATTATGCATAAAATATATTGTGAAGCAAAACTGAGCCTGGGTTAAGCTGTTGGCTCAAAATAGCATAAATATATAAAAATGTCAAAGTCCTGGAAAATTTGATTTATGTTTTACACCTCAGGAAAATACCAGCTAGACATATAGTTTTCAAATTTTTGTCTTTCTCTGCAGGGAATATTATTTTAGTTGCTAAGGAACTACTAACTGAGAATGTATGGCACTGAAGAAGATTTAGCTATTTCTTATTAGCTTATAAAAGCAATCATGTTATTTTGATCATTGTGCTGCAATGGGAATCTTGAAAAGTAGTTAATTTTATTATAAGCAATTACATTGCCAGTTGCATGAAATCTATACATATTTCTGCAAGCAGAAGGTAGAAATGGGAAATAACGACCACAGCTTTTTACAGAAGCCTCGAAACCATTGAAGGTTTAAATTTATAGAAAAGTGTAGTGATACTGTACAAAAAAAAAGAAGTTGATTTTTAATGCTCTACTCACCGAAATCCTTATTCCAATGAATAGGCCACGTGCATTTGCTGTGTTTCTCTGTGAAAACAGGTACGTCTCTCACAAACAAGGCAGGGCCGTGAGAGACCCCGCTGGGGTCTCCCCTGGCCCTGGGGCGGCTCTGCACTGGGCACCATGGGGCCGTGGCCAGCGACCCCACTCTGCTCGCCCCGGCTGGGGGACACAGCCCTGTGCCCCGGCTCACCTGCCGCCCCTGTGCTTCCCTGGGGGGAGACACTGGAAGAGGAATGGGGGGGTAGGTGGTAGAAAGATATGAACCTATGAACATACTAGGCAGTACAATATAAAATGATTTGGTTTTTAATAATATGCCAACTGGGGTGCAAATATGATTAGATGGAAAAGAAATATTTTTCTTACGCTGTATATATAAATCCTGGGACTCATTGTCCTAGGATCATGGCTTGAATATAATGCAGAAAATGTCATTAAACAAAAAGATGGGGATATAGTTTTTGACTCTGCATGTTTCTGAGTAGTTTTCTGGAGGCAGAGGGAGCGACATTAAGAGAAGTATGATTTCTGCTTGCCTTATCTTTTTTCCTAAGCAGCTGCTGTTGGCCACTTGCAGTCACACCACCGCTGTGGTCTGCCTGGTATGTTGTTCCGTATGTTCTTGCTGTGAGATGATGCTGAAAAGCTAAAGGTTTAAGTGATTTTACATAACTTTCTACCAAAAAGATCAACTATAGTCAAATGGCTTGTAACATTAGTAAAAAGTGAGGACAGGCAAAATATCATCCCCTTGAAAGGAAGGAGTAGAAGTACTTAGATAATTTGTGTAACAAAACTGTTAAGACAGACCCCAAGTGAGAAATAAATAAACTGACAGATAAATGGAAAGCAATTGTTTTGAATTTCAGCAAGGAAGAAGCAGGTTAGATAGTGGAGTAAAACTCTCAACATTTAGAAAAATAAACCAATGGATTAGAGTCCCTGTTGACCGTAAGGGATGTCCATGCCTGGAGGACTTTTAGAAAAGGTTAGATAAACAACTATCAGCACCGACATGGGTAAAGTTGTTTGTGTATTAGGGCAAGAAGCTGTGTTGATCAATCAGCTGTAGTCTGCAAAATATGAAAAGCTGGTAAGTGAAATAATTGTAACATAAAAGCAAAACCTGCACAAACCTATGCTATTACACACAAGTAAACTGAAAAAAACCCCAAAATATGAATAGCAGTCAAAAGTTTTGCTAAATTTTTATCTTTCTGTAAATTAAAACATAAATTACACGCTATGATCCATAGATTTTTAATTTTTCTCCAAAATGTTTCATCTCAAAGTATAATTAGGTGAACTAAATAATCTCTGAAGTCCTTTACAAGCGTATGGTTGTGTAACCTGTGCCCCCGGTGTCTGTACAGTTAATGGAGACATATGGCCAAACCCAGCAGGGGATGCAGCCTACCCCTTACCCTTCTGTAAGTGGCTGTCATTCTCCTTTGACTATAAAATGAGAGAGAAGTAATGATTCTCTAAGCTTTGGCACCCAGATACATCTAAGGTTTACACACAGATGACCCGTGAGGAATGCTACGGGTTGGTCTACAGCTTTTTTGGTGGATAGCTAGAGGGGTCTGTGATTTGGATACACTAGATAGCTTGAACAGGATAATTATTTTCCAAAGGGAAGAAAACCTATGGACATTACTATTTATGTTGTACTTTAAGCATTTTATTATTAATTTAAAGCACACATAAATTGCACGGGCATCTGATGAAATGGAAGGAATAACTTAATCAAGGTAATTAAGTAAGTACACCCACTGAAAAGCTATATTCCCTGTAGAATGGCAATGTGCAGAGAGTTTGTCTGCCAAATAAAATGAAAAAGTTAACTGGCAAAACTGAGAACACACAGGTAGAGCTTGCTGCAGAAAATTAAAAATGTGAACTTTCAATAAAATATTAATGGGAAGAGTTTCTTTTACCAACCAATTCCAGACTTGTGTATGTGAGAGACAAAAAAAAAAAAAAATTCCTATAGGGAATGTGAAGAAAAGCTCCTAGAAAATGAGGAAATAAGTTACTCTTTTCCTTGTTCTTGAAGCTATACTTTAACTTTATTTCAACCAATCTATATGTATTGTTACCAAGTTCAATGCTGTGCCTGTCTGGGTTCCCTTGGGCCAGCAAGGTGGCGCAGAGGCATGTGGCATGGGCTCACGGGCTGTCCTAATTGATTACATCCCTTTGCTTGGAAAATTTTCTTGTAAACCAGATCCAGCTTTTCTTTTTATTCCCCACCATGTTACTGAAAAAAGCAGATCATGGGAAAACTGACAGTTCGCCAGTTACATTTTTATTATGGATTCAGAACCCTTAAGCTACATTTGGGACTATTAAGTTAAATTTTCATATTCAGCTCAAAGACTAAATCAGCAGGCATTCTGGAATATAAAGTGAGTAATATACTCCATAACAAAAATAAATGCTTTCACAATGATTTACATGTTTACAGCAATAACAGTGGCTAATGTGCAGTAAAGTCAAATTTCAATAAAAATGAGTTAATTAAGTCCTATTTTAATGCTAAGAAAAAGAAATAAGCATCATGCATGGCTGATATAAATATTAATTGCCTGCAAGATGACATATAAAAGCATAATACTCTGTTATGATAATGAACCAAAACCTAAAATAACAGACTACTGTTCACCACTGCGTATGGCATTGTCTATACAGTGTCAGTGTGTGGGAGAAAGCTGCAAATCTTGTAAATAAGGTCTTATTAACTGGGAAAAGAAACCTTTTTAAACTTCACAATTCCAAAATGCATCACAGCACTGAAAATGGCTTTTATAATCTACTCTGTGTGTGGAGTGAAAGAAAACAGTTTCTCAGCGTCTGTATTGAACCATGAACTTCTGGTCAGGTTTTTTTTTTTGATAATGAGATAAAATGGACCTCAAGAAAAAAAGGATTTCAAAAGAAATTATAAATATTAAATAATTCTTTGTTCCTTTCTATCAGACAAATCTTTGTGACATAACCTCAAGTGAGGGACACATACCATGAATTTGTCCTCCTCTTGCAATTTCATTAATCTTTTCTTTTATTCTGAATGTGAAAATCAATATTTTTTAGATGCTTTTGACAACACTGTGCTACTGGAAGACAAGAACGTTACAAAGTCAACTTCAGAGTTTCACTGCTTATCTTTATCTGACAAAGGTTGATATTGGTCACTGGAAAATCATAACATTTCTTTGGTCAAGCAGTGTTCTGCTTGCATGCATAGTACCATGGGATGATGAGCTAAATGTAAACCACATGCTGACTCTCTCTGTAAGACACGGGGAAGGGCTTTTTCTTACATTGCTTTGCACACTTAGGTAAATACTCTTGATCAGCTTCTCAGCTGTTCTAAGTTGAAATAGTTCTGCTGAAGTCACCTGAATTAGTGGAGCTCTGCCAACTCATACCTGCACAGGATTATGTTCCTAAAATATTTACCAAATTGTCACACCAGCTTTGAAATTCCAGATGTGATAGGAATGCCATACATCAAACGTAGTAGGACGCTTACTTTCAGAGCAGTTCTACTGACTTCAGGGGCTCTGCTTGAAGAGTGAAGTATTACTCTACATGAATAAGATAGTCATGATTCAGCTCTTAAACCACTAAGATAAAAACAAAAATGCATGACTGCAAAGAAAAACATCATATAAATTCTTGGCAATTGGCATTCCTTGACTGATTGACTCCCACTGAATACCACTGTGTGGATTCCCATGCGCAAATGAAAATATCAGGTAGGTGATTAAACAGACTCTGTGATGCTGTAACTACACAAAACAAACCATGCTCTTGCAACTGCATTCCTTGGAGGGTGATTCTGATCCTATTGAAAGTATTAGCTCTGCCTTTTATATACTCATTTCTTCTGCAAACATGTCGAAATGATTGTTGCTCAATTCATCCTCCGTATAGTATAATTTTAATCACCTGTCAGCCTGATAGAATCTTAAACAGATCATAAAAACAGAGTTGTTGCTAAGTTTTATTTATATATTTAGTAAAAATGTATTTCTCTATATCAATAAATCTTATAAGTCACACTATTTATAAAATCTGATAGAAGGAAAAAATCTACTAGACTCTTTTAAAGTAGAAATTTGATTCTAGTAATCAACTGCCTTCAGATAGATGTTTCCCAATGAAGCAATCTAATACATACATTTTATCAGCCTTTTTTTTAAAAACAAAAAACAAAAAACAAAAACCAATCAAAACTCTCTAGCTCCTTGTTTTTAGGATCCTTCTACCTATGGCTTTTGTTACTGGGCTTGAGGTCCAGATAGAATTTGCTTAGGCTTTTTTATAACCTAGGAATGAGTGAAATATAGCTTTGCTGCTTTTGAGTTCTCTGGCAGAAAACACTCTTTTTTTTCTGGATACTTCATTAGAGTGTAGCTTTCACAGATTTACAAAGGTGTATGTGTGACTTTCATCAGCACAGCGCACACAAAGTCTGTAACATTGAGGAGACTGGAATGATTAAATATATTGACTAAGTACAGGGTAAGAGAAGTACATCTGGATGGCTCCCACATTAGACATCTGAATGACAAATACATGGTGACAGCAGTAGGAATAGAAAGTGGAATGTGGGTGAGAAAAATCTGGAGGTAAAGAATTAAGTTCAAATTCACCAGTCTGTCAGAGCATGTGTCTTCTGCAATTTTTGTTTTCTTCTCTTCTTAAATTCTAAATACAGCCAGCCATGTGACAAAGATAAAGAAACAGGAGGAGTCGCATTCAACTAATACTGAAATTTGTTAAGATAAGCAAAGAAGTATTATCTCTAAAGCCCCCTGGTTTAAATCCTTGATTTGTTATATAGCTTTTACTCAGCATCTTTTCCACCCAAGCCTGGCTTCTAGAGGCAGACGGAAAGCAGCAGCACACACATGCTTGCAAGTTTAGTGGGTTTGCCAACAAAGTTCGTTGAAAATAACTAAACTTTGAAGTTGAAGGCACTAGTGCTGGTGTGATTTTGCAGCTCAGGCTCACAGCTAGCCTTCAGTCTTTGTACATTTGAAGGCTACTAATGAGACAGAGAAGGTTTCTGTGAAAAGTAAACACGGTGCAGATATACTGTCTAGCTGACCTATGGTCAAAGACTTTTGAAAATCAATGTGTGGTTTTCTTTCTTCCTTTCATTTTCTTTCTTTTCTGATAGCAGCAGAAAGGGTTTCAGATGTGCAAATATTTTAGGTTTATGTATTCTTAAATTAATCAAAAAGGCCTTCTCTGATACCAACCAAAGATGTTTAAAAATGAAATAATAATACCACCACCAATAATAACAATAACAGTAATAAGTTTATCCTGTGGTCTGTTTCAAATCTTAAATGAGAACTTACTACTCTGACTAAATAATAAGCAAGGGATTATCTTGGAGTTCTTGGGACTGAGGCATCCTGGAGAATGACAACCTCAGTTACTTCAGTTACAGAATATTAAAAATTCAGAAGAAAGTACAGGAGCAAGTTAAACAGGAATAGCTGTGCCAGTGATGGTTGCAGTCTGTTGTACTTCCAGAAATCCCCTTCTGAATACTGATAAGCTGCAGTGTGGTGCTGTTGCTCATTGCATTGATAGCGTTACACATCAATTACCTGTCAAAGGTATTTTCAAAGCAAGTGTGCAGCTTCTTGATTTTTGCCTTTGCTACTCCAACAAGCCAGAAAAAGGGAAGTAAGTAAGGAGGGAGATGTTTCAGCCAAAGTGCAATTTTTTTCCAGATTAAAAAAAAAAAAAAGATAATTATTATTTTTCAAAATGAACAGAAAGCTTAACTTTGCTTGCCTCAAGCATTTAATCTGCAGCATTTGTACAGAAAGCCAAATGGTTAGAGTGTTGTTTGAGCTCTAACCCCCCCGGTCCCCAGAGGAGACGCTGGGAACGTGTGTTGTGTACCCTGGCGCAATGCCCCCACCCCTGCTGCTGGAGTGACAGCAGAATCCTGCCTCTCCTTCTCTTCACTAGTTTGGGAATCTGACCACGGAGAAAAAAATCTGAGCCAAGACTTCCAATGCGGTTAACAGAAAATCATTATTTAAGTTAGCTGAAGTCACATTTTTGGGTACGTTGGCATTCACCAAAAATGTTGTGTCTGGCTCTAACTTTAGTGCAGCTGTCACAACGATCAGAAACATTTCCCTGTAGAGGCAAAGGATCATTCACTTGCCTGTTGCTGTGATGCCCGCTTATAATGAGAGCAGAAATCAGCCAAGGACAGACCGAGTGTTTAGGCACCACTAGCATGTTCCCATGCATGCTTCAATGGAACAAAGACAGAGAAGGACAACAATGTTCTGCAACGCCTAGGGTGGACAGTCATCTCCACTGGCTTGTGCTGGGGAGTGGGCAGAGGACTGGGTTTATTCCAGCCTCTGCACTGGTAACCAGCTTGTTGTAAGGGGGGAAAGAAACTCAGTGGTGGCCCCATCTGCTCAGCCTCTGTCCAGGCTGGTCAAATAGGGGTGAGCAATCTTGATTCTCTCCTTCCCTCCAAATCTGCACCTGCAACAGGGCTAATCATAATCTTAAGGCGTGTTACTGGGCCAGGAGGAAAACAAAATCAAATATTGACTTTAAGATCCTAAGGCTGAATTTTGTGTAATATTTTCCTATGTATGGAATGAATACGCCTCCCGGGAAAGTGCAGCTGGGAATTTCTACATGGAAAACTCTAAGACACAGAGTTGAGATATGCTAATCTAATTCAGAATTTAAGACTGAAATATAAATAAGTTGATAATTATAGCTGTATAAATAACACAGCTCTAATTGGGTGTGAATGTCCTAACTGGCATGTGAGATGCAGAGTACTGCCAATTTTTAATTTCCAGTAGAATCAGCTACAGCTATGATTCCTACTGTGAAAATTTGTGTGTTACTGAATATGTATTTTTAATGAACCCAGTAGTAATCCAATCGACAGAAGTTCATAAGCTTAATCCTGTTCACTGAGGTTTGTGAAGATCTGAGCTTGGCATCCTGCTATATTAAAGGAAACAATGGAGAGTTTGAAAATGTTTGTCTGTTTACCATATCACAGTTAGTTTGGTGGTTTCCGCCTTTTTAGACAGATGATGTGGCAAAGGCCCCAGTTCTGCTACAAGATCAATCTGGCCGATTGTGCTTGGTCAAACAGCCCTGGGAGTGCTCAGTACCTCTGACTAACCTGCTCAACACAGCACAAAGTTACTGATAAATGGTAGCGCTTTCATGCTAGAGACTTCTTTTCAGACTTCTGGCAGTATGTTTTGATAGGAGGCAGTATTTAGAAGGCCTTTAATCAAAATCATGGGTAAACAGTACCACTTTTCACATGTATGGGAGTGCCACATCTAGTCAAACGAGTTTTGGAAATCCTAATAACTGTCTGTGTCTTCAGTTGGGTATCTGGTTTTGCATACATGGCCCAAAAATTAGAGAAAAGAACATCAAACGTAAATACTGGGGAACATTTTTTCTATCAGAAGAAGTCGCTTGAAATAAGTTCTGTTAGCAGACTGTATGGATTTCCACCACACTACCCTCTTTGGAAAGTCTGCCACGTATAGTGGCTGTCATCTAGCTGAGAAATGGCCAACCATCCTGATCGTCTGAGGCACACACTAAAATATTCTTGAGGCTGGGATGGCCAAGGCATGTAAGATCTCTTCTGAAGAGCTGAGGAGAAAGGAGTTATGGGAACAGTGCACAGGCAGGGAACGACAATGTCACCTCAGGGACCTCATCTCCATTTTGGGATAGTGGTGGGCTGGGTGTGAACTATTTTCTGCAGTACCCAGCCTCTGTAGCCAGAACTACCTTGCTTCTTGCCATGTGTGACAGCCTTGGACCACCTACCCATGGACCATTACATCTCCCTTGCTGGTTGCATGATGTACTTTTCACATGGGAGCTGCACCTGAACTGCCCTGCTCTGGCTCAGTTTTAAGCTTTAAGGCTCAGTTTCCCCTTGGATTACATTATATGCTCCAGGAACCCAAAGAACTTCTTGCACCTTCCATTCTTCCTTCTTCTGTTATTTTACCATCCCTTCTCACTCATATTAGCATTATTTTCCATTCTAACTGGAAAGGGAATTTTTAGATCATTTTCTAACTCTTTTAGAGGTTAATCAGATTTATATGATTCAGCCTAAATAAAATATGAAGGCTCAGATTTAATTACTAGTATTCATTTATGTTAGGAGAGAAATGTTATGATGAGAACATTTGTTATTTAGCTAGCTAGTAATGAGGTTTCTTTGCTGAGTTAGTTACAGAATTTTGTAGAAATACTATAAACTGATTTGTCACAACAGAGTAAAGCAGGGCGGTTAAGGGTAATGAATGACATTCTTCCTGACTGAAGGCAAAAATCCTTTCTACCTTAAAAGACCAAAGAATCTGTAGCTGTCTGAAGGCAGTGGAGGAAATGGAAGACTGTCCTAATTCCCTAAAGTACCAGTCAGGTGGCAATGGAGTTCAGCTGTTCCCTGTGTGGTGGAGTTTAAAGCCAGCATGCAGTTGCAAATTTGGTTAACTCTTGGCTTGCTTTAAAACTTTGAATTTTCCATCTTGTTCCTAAACTTTTTCCAGCAGATTTTTCAATTAGTGAAGAGCTATAGCACATGAGACTATTTTGTTTCCCTGACCCATTCAGCGCTCCTTGTAGCACAAATCATGGCTGATGAGATAAATCTTGATCGTCTCTCATTCTTTCTATCCTCTACTGATTTTCTTACTTCATAAATGTATTCAAATTCCTGAGTTTTGAAGTCACTGCACATTGTACCCTTAAAAGAAAAGAAATTAAGCAAATCACATATATATACACCAGTATTATCTATAGGTATGTATTAGAAAACAAGAGCCCAGACCACAGCAGGAGAACAGAACAGCAACACAAGTGACACACACATAGGAACAAAGTGTCAGTGCCTCATAAAAAAGAAATACCTCCTGGAAACTGGAAGGGAAATCATGAAGCTTCTAAGCAAAGGAAATTGTACCAGATTTCCTGAAACATGGTAGTTTGCCTCTACTACAGGAAGACAAGGAATACTTTTTGACCTTAAAGTCTGCTTCTGAAGTGACTATATAACAATGCCATTGTAAAGGGCCCTCTTCATTCACTCTTAATGACTTCCTTATCAAATTTGTGCCGTTTACAAGCCAGAGGATGATTTTTGTAGTTGCTTGCGCTTGCATCTGCTCTTGGATCTAGGAATCAAGCTGCTTTTTGTGCCTTTTACGTTACCACCAGTAATAAAAAACATGCAATTCAACACAGCAGAATTCATTCCACTCTGGGAACTCTTTGCAGTGCTAACTGAGGCAAAAATCTTGTTTTTATCAGTAAATTGATAGGACTCTGAGGCTCAAAGGGTACTGATATGCAAGAAGGTGATACTTAAAAAACTTTCTTGTTTTACAATATTTACATTACCTTTATTTTCCCTCTGTTTATAATTTCCTGTTGGCTTATTTAAAATGGTTGCCTTCCTTGGAAAGGAAAAATTGGTATAATCCTAACCAATAGTCCTGCAGCTTCTGGATGCAGAAGGCTTTATAATAGAAGTCTTTACTGTGTGTTGACTATTTGGCACCAGCAGCTTCCCTACTACTTAAAACCCATTGCATTTTCATGCATGAGGCTGTGTCCTGGATTCAGGACTTGTGTTTGTCTTTCAGTTTCTGGAGGGCAACTTGAGAGGCAGTATCATTTAAAAGACAGAGTCTGTAAACACACATACAAATGGATTTATTCAAATATATGTGTATGGGTTGCCTTTGGGAGTAAAGTCACTTAGTTGCATATGGAAACTGCTTCTGACTTAAGACCCCTGATGTTTCCTTGTCTGAGTATATGTTCTATTTCTAAGGAATTTAAACATATATGGGAGAAACATGGTTGGGAGTGCACATCACAGCTTGGCTTCAGGACATAAGGAGATACTCAGCTTGGCCAATAGAGATCCCTCATGGATCTCAGTATCCACCTAGATTTTAAGAGAACTTCAGGGAGACGGAACGTCTCTGTCTTCTGACAGAACAGAAGCAACTTCCACTGCAAGACTGTAGCAGAATTACCACAAAAAATAGTATGACTGCAGCATTGTTGGGCAATATTGCTGTGTAAGATGATAATGTTTTTTCTTTAGGGATCTTTGCAGGCTTTAGATGAGATTTCATATGAAATAGCTCACCAAAGGCAGCAGCCCAGAATTCCATGCATCTTTACAATTCACATGCTCCGGCAATGTGCCTAGCACCTGGAGCTGCTGTAGTTTTTCGGTAATGGTAAGCTTTGCTGTCTCCTTGCATCCCCACTATGTGATGCCTGCAATAAAATGCCATCAGAATGTCTGCAGAGACTTGCCTTAAAAACAGATAAACATATTTTGCAAACCAGGATAATGACTTCAGCAATTCAGAATGAAATTGTTCCTAGCTTTCCTGTAAGTTGTCTGATAAACAGAAGTAGGTAAAATGTTTTTCAAATTACCCAGAATGATTATCCAAATGAATACATTAACTAATAACATCCTCATATGCCACATGCATTTATTGGAAGAGCTTTGTCTGATTGTTTTGATAATCTTTTCATTTCGTGATATAGAAATTGAAATTAAGAAGTAAATATTTGTGTTGTTTGTATAGTTATTTCCTTCCTTATAAATTTCAGATAGATAAAAATCCCTATGTGTTATTGCTGGAACTTAATTCTCCTTAGCATATTCTGATCTTTCTGTGAAGTCTAAATGTAATGGAAAACGTTAATCTACTTACTGTTTTTGTTCATTAACCTTGCTTACAATGTGTTTTTTTGCTTTGCAATATACTAGGAAGGTAAAGGCAATGGTTTTTTGCACTGTGTTTTTTATATGTATATATATATATGCAGTCATTGTGAAATGTGTCCAGCAGTAATTTGTAAAATTTGCTATCTACAGCTCAATATGTATTTTGAATGTCAAAATAACCAGTAAACACTTACTTTTCTTATCTGAGAGAAGCTAGCATTTGGTGTTTATATGAGGAAAAAGAAATCAGAACTTCAGATAAAATTTCTATTCCATCTTCCAGTATTAGAGGTTTTCTCTATCGTTGAAAGAAAATTCACTCCTTTGGCAAACAAACAAACAAAAAAAAAGAACTGAACTGTGTCAGATACCATTATTTCTATTTAAAGTGAGTACCTCAGAAATGTCATTCAGTTTTTAAAGGGATAGTAAGAACTTTTTCTAAAGTCTCTTTGGTATAATTGTGATACCGGGGGAATTTCTTCATTCAATTTTCATTCATGTTTACTGCTAATAAACACTTCTCCTATCATACATTTATATTAACTATTTTGCTGGCTGGCAAAGTTTATCTTTGCTTTTACGTATTGGGAGGTGATGACCTAAAACTATGCCTTGGTATAATGGATTCCCTACATTAGAGTCAAACACCAGAGGCAGTTTTAGTGTCTGAAGCATAAGCACCTTATTCCTGTGAATACTTGAGGAGCAGAGTTAGAAAAGATAATGTGATGCACATATAACACCTGTCATTCTGAGGGAGGTAAGAGTGCCTCATAAATGGCAGTACAGGTTTAGAATTTGCTTTACCCTCTACTAAATGCAGTTTTCTCAGGGCAGGGATGAGGTGGAAGAAAATACATGTTTGAAAACCACAGCACGGGTAGACGATATTTTAGGAACTAATTAAGGTCTCCTCCCAGTGCACACAATAAGACGTGGGTGATGTGATGGCTCAAATCAATATGAACAAGGCCACCTTTCAACCAGCTTTATTCTGGCCAGTTGTGCCTTTTACTGTTCCATTTTGATTTCGCAAATGCCTCGAACTGAGGATGAAAAAAACAATGCTAATTTCTGAAATCAGATAGAAAAGACTCGCTCAATATTTTGGGCCTGTGTGAGCACTGTAAAGCTTTGGAATATCCTGAGGCTTTTTATCAGAGTTGCACATTTTTCAGGAAGGCTTAAGGAAGGTGGCTGCAAAACATCCCCTGTGCCGCACACGTATGCACTTGGATGATGCTGTAGAGGCTTCAGCCTGCTCGTTTGTGCTGCTCACCCCCCTGCCATCAGTAGACAAAAGCTTACACGCTTTTATGCCACGGGTTCGTATACATCTGTTGGAGCTGAGCTAAACCATTTGCCCAAACTGTGACCTTGAGTATACAAGGCTTTGTAACTCCTGTTAGACACTGCTGTTTACTTGTTCTGTTTATGATAACCGGGTAGAAAATTGCTCCATTGTACTGCTGAAGAGCGGATCGGTTTCAAATTACTCTGAAAGGCAGCCAACAGAACAGCTAACACCATGGGGCCACGTTTTTAAACGGCCTTCAGTCTGGCTTTCAAGTTTGTGTTCCCAGGTTTGGACTCTCAGTCAATTGTAGAGAAAAATAATTTCAG
This sequence comes from Balearica regulorum gibbericeps, assembly GCF_011004875.1. NCBI lineage: Eukaryota > Metazoa > Chordata > Aves > Gruiformes > Gruidae > Balearica > Balearica regulorum. The sequence goes on along the minus strand of NC_046187.1, from coordinate 48,767,810 downwards.
GCCCAATTAGCTGTGAACCTCCATCTACCAGGTTTAGAGAAAACTGAATAAATTTATGATTGAAAGGACAGTGGGAAAATGAGACAGCACTTGAACTTCCCCACGTGCAATTAGTTTGACTGTTCTTTTGTTTTACTCAGATTGTCTGGTCTTTTCTTTTTAAGTTGCAACAGTGTTGCATGATGCCAGTGACAGCACTCATCATTGCCTTTTTAAGGATGGGAAGCATCAATATAGTGTGTAGTAATGGAGTGAAATCTGTCAGAGGTTAAACATGTTTCCCTCTTTATCAGAATCTGTGGTAATATCTTGGATTGAAAACCAGGTATCAGTGTCTTCAGGCAAACTGCCATTTACTTGAGCCAAGGTTTCAACTCCAGACAGCATAGGTGGGGGCGATATGTGGGGCGTGCCACGCAAAATTTAATATCAATTGTCATGACAACTGTTAGAATCTTTCTTTGTTCTCCAGGATGCTCCAGGAGTAGAACCAGAGAACAACATGCCAGCGAGAGATGATTTGGTCCAATGTGTGACAAGTTTAGTTTCTGTGCAAATATTCCAGGATCTTTGATGCCCTGAGAACTGCAAGATTCATTTTCTTGCCCTTTTCTGTGCATTTCAAGATCTTGCAGCCTCTCCCACTAGAAGAAGAGGACAAGATTGAGCACATAAGGAATTGAGAACAGCATGGTTTTCAATACAGTCTGTCACCTAAAATAATTTCCCCCCGGGGATCAATAGAGTCCTAATTAAGGTCACCCTAAGGACTGATGTTCTTGGCAAATTTCCCTTTACAAACACCGTTTTCTTAATGAACTTTTTCATAGGTCTGTTTTGTCATTATTACCAGTACTGGGTTTCTCACTTTCAACTGTGAAAACTCATGCTTTCTGATGATAGAATCAATTTACCGATAAAACTAGTATACTATACAAGTGATCAAGCTGAACCTCTCATACAGCAAGACCTCTGTGAGAAGTGTTGTGTTTACCTTTCCTCTGCTCTTGCACTGACAGACCATTGCTTATAGTGAGTAAAATACCTCATGTGAGGAATCAGTATTTGCTCAACATCAGGAAATTGAAGTCTGAAGTTTTGCTGCTCCCCAGAAAATCATGTGAAAGTCATCCAGAAAACCTTTCACTCCATTGTACATGATCTGTTAAATTCTCTTTGGAACAGTTTGGCTTCAAGTCATGCTGTTTTGATGGTTACTGTGAGAAGAAGGACATGTCTCTGAAATCTTGAAGGTAGAAACCACATGGTCGGCATTGTATTTCTATCCCTCCTCTGGGGAAAGGAGGAAATGTTCTTTGCATAGAGCAGATATCTGGCCTCAAGACAGATGGCTTCCTTTTTAAACTGCAGCATTTCAAAATGAGTTGACCCTAGTAGAGGATGCTGCTGTATCTTATCCTTCTCATGAAACTGAAGCCAGAGGCTGCCCTCAGGGAAGCTGACTAGTATTTTCTTAAAATACACCTGAATCGTGTGTGACATAAGAGGTTCTAATTTGTGAGAAATGTTTTTTGGTTTGGTTTTTGTCATCTTCTGTAACTGACAGTTTATTTGGATTTATAACAAATCAGCAAGCACACAAAAAGCTCCCCTTTGTTAGAGAAGTGGTTTTTTTCATTGCAGGAAATGGATCACCAACTTACTATAAAACAAGGAAAAAGGACATAGAGAGGGAAGTTTACCATTGATGACTCTTTATGCTGATGGTCCATAAGGGTGTGAGCTCCACTGAATGCATCCTTAAAGTATATAATGAGACACCTTTCTGTCCCCTGATGTTCTGTGAGGAAGGGCTTTCAGTCTCTCACAGCCATGATCCTGAAAACCACAAATCAAATCATCTTCTTCCTTCATGGAGGTGTGAAGTTTTTGCACAACACAATGCTTGCCCTCACATTCCCAGTGCAAAGTCTTAATTACAGCTTCAGGGAACACTAGCAAATAGCCTACAAACACATAGGCAAGACTCTGCATCCTGAGTTTGGCAGGAGCTTTTTTGGCAGAGGCTGCCAGTGGCCTTACATTGGTCACTTCAGTCCCCAGCTGCTATCTGACAGATGTGCTGGAGGGAACAGCGTCAGGCTGTTAGTGCTGTTGAGTCTCCTGGTCTCCTTGGTAGGCTTTCAGCCACCAGATGTGTGGTGGAACTCACAATCTCTTTAAATCAGAAGAGCCTAATAAATAAAGATGAAGTTCCTCCAGTCTCTGATTAGTTTACTATATGGGGGAAGTAGAAATCAAGCAATTTTTGTAGTGACATTTAAGGTATGAAAGAGCAGTTCAAAGCAGACTAATGTAAACACTAAGTAGATAAAAAGTTTGAGCTTCTTGGAACTCTCATGGGAAGGAAAAGAAATATCCTTCCCTTTGAATACAGCCATTTTAGGTTGATTTCGGTCAGTCCTGCACTGCAGCTGTAAAGGATTCCAGGTTCACATCTCCAAGATGCAGCTACAGCACAGCTTAAGAGCCACACAGCATGCAGGACTGAGCCGTGTCCCCATATCCAGGACACATTATGGGAATACAGTTAACCCTCATTCCCTAGACAAGTTTGAAACAATCCTGTATTTGCATCTGGGGACAGGCAGATTGGACTGGAGTTCCCTGACCCAATTATAGTTGTAGCTCTGACAAAGCTTAGCTCTCAAAGCAGGTTAAAAAGCTAAAGGGACAGATTCATGTTACGTGCTGAGCATGAAAGTTTCTTTGAAGCAGATCTACAGTGCTCTAACCTAAAGTTCAATAGGCACTGCGCCAGTCCCTCTGCTGTATCCCATGTGAACTTTACATTGCTTTGCTTATTAGTGGCATTCAGAATGCTTGTGTATATTTTTCATCATTCAGTCTGTCTTGTGGTATAATATAAATCATACAGTCCCTTTCCTTAGTGAAGGGGCTGCTTTTTCCAACTTTGAGAACACCAGCTGCAAAATGCTTTACTTTTACCAGTGGTGGCTGAACTTTGTTTTGTTACAAATAAGTTCTGTTTTTCCTGTTTACTTGTATGTCTATTACTCATTGCATTTAAATGAGGAATTAGCTTGCTTGACTCAAAGCCAAATCTTTTTAAGCTATGCCTTGCTGAAGGAGAGTATGTAAGAACAAAAGGTAGAACTGATCTGCCAGTAAAAGTCTCAGTTACCCCTATCATAAGAAAACAGTTGGCATCTGCTTCAGGGACATTTCTGTAAGTAGGCACATGTATGCTTAATATTTTGCAGTTGAGGTGAGCAGGTGTTGAATTTTCAACTTACTGGGCAATAATGCTTCCTTAAAAGCCTTTTGTTTCTTTCTGTCTTCATCATATGAGAAGTCTGACTAGCCCTAGAATGGCACCTCAGGTTTCCTCAGGTAGAATTGGGGCTCTGCTAGCATTATTCAGAGTTTTACCATTGTCTTCAGTGTCACAATTTTACATCTGCTGCTCAATAGCCTGATTTTAATGCCCCATATTTTCATGCAAAGCTTCATGGAGATTTTAAGCTCACTACAGTGAAAAGCTTTTAGTTGTCAATTCATTAAAAGTGTTACATTCTTTAATAATATGTACTCAGATAATTGTTACATACAGTTGAAAGAAGTGAAAAATGGGAAGACTGGAGACCATGAGGACATGTACTGGGGAGGTACTCCTCCATGAAAAAGCTATTACTTCCTCTAAAGGTCTCCTAGGAAAATGCTTCATTCTGGGTACTTTCTTGGATCCCCCACACTGCGACTGAAACATGAGGCTAAATGGGCCAAAGGAAAAAGGCAAAGATGGTAAAAGCACATGGAGGCATGTTTGGAATGAAAACTTGTGGTAATGCAGTCATGAATATACCTGTAGCTCTTCTAACTTATGGATTGTATTCAAATTGATATAGCTAGCTCATGTATCAATTACAATGAAAATATAGGCTTTAGGGGGCTGCCAAAAACTTTTGATACATGGCCACTCATCTGTTGTTCGGGCCAATGCACTGTAATTGATACCTGAGCTAAGTAGGTTAAAGACAGATAGCATCTATACAACAGATTGCACTCTTGTCTACAGATAGCAAAACCATCTTAAAATAAGTTAGCATGGGTATTGGAAACAGCCCTGGAATGATATGCAGAGATCAGGGTGGGATAACTTAAAGGACAAGGAAAAAAATGCATGTCAATTGAGAAAGTAGAAAGCAGTGGAGAAAAAAAAACAAGTTTAACTATCATATGATTGAAACCTTACAGAGAGAAAGAGTCAAAAGGAAAAAAAAAAAGAAAATAAGACAAAAAGAAATAAAACATTGAAAGGAATAACTCTATACACAAGAAACAAACACTGGGAACTAAAAAAACCCTGAAGCTATCAGAAAGGACCTATAGGACTGTTAGTAAAATGTAGGAAAGGGACTAGATAGCAGAAAGTGAGAAATGTGAAAAGTCCATGTAGAATAAAGAAAGATGACAAGGAGAATTCCAGAACCTTGTGAAAAGCATTTTCTTGTGACTGTGCTTTGCTGCAGGACCTCAATTTTGTAACTTATTATCAGCGTCTGTTGCTGGAGGAGCCAAAGCTCAAGGGCAGGAAAACAGGAAAGCATTCCATTGAAATCAAATCTAAATCCAGACATGAGCCTGGTTTTCAACTTACAGGCCAACTCTAAATCCCTTTAAAGTTTGCTTGTCACTTAATTGCACTACAAAATCTTGGCAGCCTCCTCACATCACAATTCTAAGCTGTCAGAGTAAGTAAAAGTAGATATAAACTCCCTCTAATGTCTGTCAACTTTTAGAAACCATTTTCTAGCTGCAATTATGTACCAAGCAATAAGTTCATTGTGTCGGGTCATAAGGCCCAACCTAGCAAATTAAGGTCCATCAAACTTGCTTAGGCCTTGCTTTATTAGGTGGCCTTTCTGGGACAATAAAACCCACCTTTATTTATCATATCTGGAACCAGAGTCTTTGATCTTGAGTTTCACATAATGCAAGTTTGTTTGAACTGACATACAAAGAAAAAGATAATTAAAACAACTAAAAATTCTCTCTTTTCACTCTTAAGTGGCAGAAAAGCTCTCAATTACATGCATAGGCAGTGGCAAACATCTGAACTGTTGTATTTCATATGGACATCTGGGCATATATAGCAACGTGTATCACTACAATAGTCTCACATCATCTTCCTGACAAGCTACTGTAACCAATGGCCTCATGAAGAAATAATAAGGTCCCAGATATCTGCTGTGACAGCACATGGAATACTGTGGCCTGTGTTACCCTGTGGATGTGATGCACTTATCTGTAACGATTACACAATAACTCCAAGTTATTTTACAGTTACATTGAAATTTTGTAGCATAAACAACGCCTAGATACTTTACTGTTGACTAAATGAGGAAGACAGTATGGGAGTGGGGGAGTAATTAAGGGAAAGTTTTCTACAGTTCTGATAAAAATAGGATTGAGATTCAGGCTGGTGATTACTATGCCACATATCAATAAAATCGTGGTTTCAAACCAAAGTATTTCATCAGTCATCACTAACTCGTGAACAACAGAGTGGGCTGATTCAGGTTTCACATACTTGCACTGTACCAACAGAACTGCTGATTTTAATGACATTGCCTATGCTTTGTAGTGCTGCTTACGGGACTTGCACTATGCCATTTACAAATACCTAACATTATTTAATACGCTTGCACCACAAAACATTCAGTAGTCTTAAAAGTACCTATTAGCCGTTTTCTGAGAATGGAGATACTGAGCAGAGGCGCAAGCCTGATCTTTATGGTAAGAGGGGACATCAGTTCAGTTGGATTTTGCTTTTCAAGCCAAATTATTTTTCAAGGGTAGTTGTTCGAAGCTGGAGAAATTCGGTCCTGGAAATAAGAATAGATATATGTATAAATAAAACTAAATCTTGATGTTTTCATAGAAATAGTGTTTTTCTTCCCTATGTGCTTTTTGAAATAAATAGTTACAGGTACTTATATGGGTTGTGTGTTGCTATGGAAATGTTAGGAAGGAGTAAGCAAAGGAGGAGGACAATTCTGTTTATAAAGAAAACAGAAAACAGGTGAAAGGAAGAAAATATAATTATCCCCATTTTACAGCTGAGAAATTTCAGGACAACAAAGATAAAGAGCCCAACTGTTGTGGAAATCTATCATTCCTCTTAGGTTCACCTGTCATTTACGAATCATTCTGCCTGCAGGGTATTCACGGAACATCTACAAATCATCACTCTCCCCTCACCCTCTACCTTTTTCCTGCGTCTGCATATAGATGCACTCCTTCATCATAGCTGTCAAAACTCTCCTTTGTAAAAAGACCTCAGAGTAACCCCACCACCCCCACATCTAAAGAAATATTGCAAGGCCCAGTGAACAATAGGAGAACTCAGTACAGGAAGAAAAGAACAGGCACTACCAGCAAGGATACATCACTTGCTGACCCACCAAATGTCACAGTGTGGATGTGGGCCATCCATTCATAACATGTCACAGTAACTATGCACCCTGTCTTTACTGATCGTTTTTGTTATTTCAGAACTGATGGTGAAGGAAATGGGTGAGTCATGTATCTCTGTTAGCCTTGACAGTAAGTTCTGTGCTCTTTGATTGTCAATGGTGGGAGTCAGAAACATGTCCAAGCCACTAGGAAGAAGTTAGAACTGAAAACAAGTTTGAATTTAAATACAAACCCAATCTTAGTGACATGACTACAGCCTTCCCCCTCCGTCTCACACCTGTCAGGCATTCCTGATCCTTGCACTCTGCAGCCGATCAGTGCCTGAGTCTGGATTCAAACTGATGTTCAGGGTCAGTGGAAGCTGGCTCAGAGACATCAGCTAAGTGATGCATCAGGAGAGGAGTGGAGGAAGTACAGGAGAAGGTGGCCATCTGCATTACATGTGCAAGAAGTCAAGTACTTCAAGTACCAACCCAGATGGTTTGGTACCACAGTTCCTTGTTGGAGCAAGGAATCTGAAAAAAAAAAAAAAAAAAAAAAAAGCCTTCTCTGCACCAGAATCTAGCATGGTCCCAGCAGATAGACAAGAAAATTGTTCCTCAAGAACAGCCATTTACAGAGTAGATGAGGGCCCTCTGCCCACGCCCTTTATAGTTGCTTTGCCAGACAGCCTATATTGAGCCTATACTGAGCCTGAGAACCCACACTCTGATCCAGGACCTGGTGACTATGACTGTGGTCACATCAGCTGTAACTGTGGCATAACTTTCCCATGACATAACTGGGTCTGTACATCCTCCTCTGAACATTTGGTTTGTAACTCCTGCTGTGAAAAAGTTGGTGGAAAAAACACACCTGACTGAGGATTCTGGAGTCATGCTATGAAATGGGCTACTTCTCTCTTTAGTCACAGTGCTGGATGTCAGGAAATGTCTAGGAAGAAGGACACAGTGACTCCTCACTTAGGGGAGTCACTTGCATCTCACTTCCACCACCCTTCCACCACACTTCCAGACCACAACAAGACAGTCAACCAGCATCCTGATATTCTTTGATCTCGACTGTGCACTCCTCCCTTCCCTATATCCACCCTGTATATTTCTTTTGTAATAAATCCTTTGTTTCCTTGAACTTCACTCACTCTTGGTATGTCTTTCTTACTAGAGTTGTGTTCATCTTATCTTTTAGGAGAAGGAAGATGGAATAGCCATCTAGTGAGAGGGATTGGCCAGGAGGAGAGGCCAGATATCATTTAAATAGCCCAGACTGAGTCATGGACTGAGCCCGGACTGAGACCAAAAGAATACTTAGAACCTTTTCACCTAAAACTCGAGGCATGTGAGGCTTTTTACATATTCTCCAAGGAACAAATCCCAGAAAAGATGTCAGTGTTCATCTGTAAAGTGTAGGAAGCCAGAGTTGGTGGAAGGTGTTTGTATTTCTTCCCAGGATGGCATATGTCACTAGTGTATTGGCTTGCCTCAGGGGCCTCTCTGTCATCTCTTACTACATTTGTGGGTAGAAATCCACAGTACTGTCATATTCCCTGTTCCAGTCCTGCCCCCACTGAACTCAGAAATCCCTATTACTTTCTTTCTAACTCCCAAAATTAGCCATAGCGTTGCTCACACTCATAATCTAGGGTGTCGCCTACAGCTTCTGCCAGCTATCCCTATCCTAACAGCCACTCCATGCTAATCTCATCTGGAAAAATCCTGCACTTGTTATGTCATGTCTTTCACTGTTTACTAATCTACAAGCCAAGGCAAGCCCTTAAGGAATCAGTGCTTTCATCTGACGTTCAAGCCTCCTTTCTGCTTCAGGAATGTCAGATCTAATCTGGTAGGATATAATAATTATAATTCAGGTATGACCAAAAATAAGGACTTTAAGGACAGGTGGATGGATACAAATGTCTTGGAAGTAGGAGAAACACCATGATAGGGCTTGGATGCAAATCTGAGATGTCAAGATTGCCAGAGTTTTGTGTGCTGAGCATGTGTGAAGGGTCACCTGAGAGGTGTAAGAGGCTTTAGACTTCAAATGTAGATGTCAACGTAATACAAATGCCAAATGACTGACAGGAGTATAGGAGCATGTGGGGAAGGAGAAAAGAAGAGGCAAGCAAAGCTTAGATGCCAGCACAACCTGAGATGCATAACTGGATTGAATCCCAGATTGAATGACTAAGTTATTTCCCAAAGTCAGTTGAAAAATCTGTAATGCAGCCAAGAAATGAATCTATCACCTGAATTCCAATTCTTCATCTTCTACAGCTGCAGTCTAAGCCTACTTCAAAGTTATCCTGTAGACTGTAAGGCCTCTTAAGCAAGCTACTATAGTTGATAACTTCTAACAAAAGGTAGTCCAGGCTATTTACTTAAAATGCTTACATGATATATTGTTCTAGTGTTGTTTTTGAAGCAAATAAAATTACTCCAACAATAGAACATGTCTACATAGCAATGTGTAGCCTGTTCAAATCTCTCAGATGAGAAAAACTTCACCAGGTGTACTCCTGCTGTCTTGGCTATCATTGAGCCCGAATCTGTGCTGCTGTGGGGAGGCAGGAGGAAGCTCAGGCTTCCAGCTGTGCAGCTTCCAAGCCTGTATTGGCTTGTTTGGGTGACGTGCAGGCAGCAGGTGTGCATCACTGGCTACACCTGAATAAATTGTCAAGCATCATTGAAAGAAAGGCTATAAGAGTTAAAAGGATAAATTCTGAGGGTAGGTTTGACTTCTAATTCAAATCCTAATCTAATTTCCTTAGCGAGCAAAATTCAGATTCTTAGTCCCAAATACTCCATATTACTGAAGTTGATTATGGGGGCAGCAGTTTACATCCTGTGGTGGGTTGACCCTGGCTGGAGGCCAGGTGCCCACCAAAGCTGCTGTGTCACTCCCCTCCTCAGCTGGACAGGGGAGAGAAAATATAACAAAAGGCTCATGGGTCGAGATAAGGACAGGGAGAGATCACACACCAATGGTAACTGGTCATGGGCAAAACAGACTTGACTTGGGGAATTAATTTTATTACCAATGAAATCAGAGTAGGGTAATGAGAAAATAAAAACTAAAACTTAAAACACCTTTCTCCCACCCCTCTCTTCTTCCTGGGCTCAACTTCACTTCCAATTTTCTCTACCTCCTCCTCTGCCCTGTGCAGTGCAGGGGGACAGGGAATGGGGGTTGTGGTCAGTTCGTCACACGTTGTCTCTGCCACTCCTTCCTCCTCAGGGGGAGGACTCCACACACTCTTGCCCTGTGCCAGCATTGTTTCCCCCCCGTGGAAGACAGTCCGCCACCAACTTCTCCAACGTAAGTCCTTCCCATGGGCTGCAGTTCTCCACTAACTGCTCCAGCCTGGATCCCTCCCACAGAGTACAGTCCTTCAGGAACAGACTGCTGCAGCATGGGTCCCCCACGGGGTCACAAGTCCCGCCAGCAAACCTGCTACAGCATCTGGGCTCCTCTTTCCACAGGTCCTGCCAGGATCCTGCTCCAACATGGGCTTCCCACGGGGTCACAGCCTCCTTTGGGCATCCACCTGCTCCGGTGTGGGGTCCTCCATGGGCTGCAGGTGGATATCTGCTCCCCATCATCCTCCGTGGGCTGCAGAGGGACAGCCTGGCTCACCATGTACTTCTTCAGGATCTGCAGGGGAATCTCTGCTCCAGTGCGTGGAGCACCTCTGGCCCCTCCTTCTGCACTGACCTTGGTGTCTGCAAAGTTGTTTCTCTTACATATTCTCACTCCTCTCTGGCTGCAGTTGCACAGTTTTTTTTTCCTTAACTCTGTTATCCCCGAGGTGCTACCACCATGGCTGACGGGCTCGGCCTTGGCCAGTGGCAGGTCTGTCTTGGCTCTGTTGGACATAGGGGAAGGTTCTGGCAGCTTCTTGCAGAGGCCACCCCTGTAGCCCCCCTGCTACCAAAACCTTGCCACACAAACCCAATACACACCCCTTGCTCTAAAAATACATTGATGTAAAATCCCATAGGAAAATCTCAGGATGCTTCCAGTCTTTTTCGAAACTCCAGTGTCTATTATACCTTCTGGTTATTACAAGAGAGAGAAGAAAAGGATGAAAAATAAAAAGGATGAATAATACCTTGAAAAGACCTTTTAAGTCTTCTGGAATGTAAAAAAATCAATGTTTGATTACATTTCACAGGCAATACGTACAGCAGACTGTTTGTTACTTCAGCTACATACTGATTTTTCTAGCTTCTGGCAATCAGAAATACTGTCTTGTGATACTTTTTCCTGTTGAGATTACACATAATATATAGGGACTACTCCAACATTGCCAGTTTACTAACATCACTAGGAGCTGTAATATGGATCAGCTATTAGAACAACTAGCTGCAATCCCTATGGCAAGTGAAAGAAAATGCACAAACCTCAGTAGTGTATCTACGCGCGTGTATGTGCTTGCACACCTAGACAGGGCAGTCGGTCAGAATGCAACTCACATAGGCAGAAAAGGGGGAGATAGATAGCTTATCTCAGAGAAGTGTGATTTGATGCAGAAAGAAGCAGTTCTAACTGTGATGTTTACTTTAGTTTTAAGCAAACTGAAGGGAATCCTAGCAGTTAAGAATCTTTGATGTGGATTTTGAGCTTGCATAGAGTATCAGTAAATCTATAGGAATGACTAGAATTAAATCAGTTTGGAAAGGTGTATGTAAGAACTTAAATGCTTTGTTTGCAGAAATGGTATACATCACTATGCACTATGGTTAAACAAAGATGTGCCTTCTTTGGAAAAGCTTACACACGCTTAGCTCTGCTCTCAATTTGATTGAGTTAAATTATACTTTGTGAGGAAACAGAAAGACCAGACCTGTGGCTCCAGATCAAATCTTTCCAGTACCCAAAGTCATATGGACTTAGTTTATTCTTTAATATAAAATGGTTAATTTCTATATCTGATGATTAAAAATGTCTTGGTCTTGCCTGCCTTCATTAGGTAATATATCCTAAAAGAGAGTTGAGGGAAAACCTGAGTAGAGTAGGAGTCTTTCTGCTAACTCTTGCTACCAAAGTCTGCTGGGGAAGATCCAGGCACAGGAATACCAGGAGAAATTTTGGGGTGCTTAGCATGAGAAATCTTGAGGATCAGACCTGATATGCTTGTATTCAAAGGAAAAGAAGTCATGAGCAGGAGTGTACTTCAGCTTAGAACTGAGGATGGAGGATCAAAGACAGAAACTAAGTAAAATAAAAAATTATATAGTCATAACTGCTTAAAGGAAAAAAGATCCTCTTCATCCACCCCCTCAACTTTGTTATCATTCATCTGTGACATAAAAGCACAGACTGCCAGTTAAAGGAAGCATCTCTGTAAAAGCAGGATGAGTAGAAATATGAACATTTTATTTTCTATAGAAAAGGAGGATTGAACTCAGTTCTAATATTAAAATAGCTAACCAGGAAATAAATATTTTACTTGGGTATTTGCTGAGAGGGGAGAAAAGACTCCTTTTTGGCACTAGCACAGTTAGGAGAACTTGAAAGGTTAAATAGACATAAATTCCTGAGAGGTAAGAGTGTGATATGGGACTATAGAGAGTATAGCAATATGATGCTAGAATATTCTCAGCAGTGTCGTTATTAATACAACACAGAGTATTTGCTGTGTTAACAATACCTTATACTATAAATTGATGTATCTTTTGCTGTATTTTACTAGGTATTTTAGTTTGTATTTGTGTTGTATACTTCTACTGTGTATTCCTATTGCATATTTTAGTAAGATATATAATTCTGCCACAACAAAAACAGATGCAATAAAGCTTGACTGATTGATGCTTCTTGTGTATTTTAGACTGGCATTGGGAATCAGCCTGAATTTGCAATTTGGCAGTAAATGAATATTGATACAGGAACTATTCATGTAACACAAAGCTTGTTACTCTGTATTCTAGTACTGTTTTCTTTACTTGTTTGGCTGGGTTTGAGATGTCTCTTAACCCATCTAACTGGGAAAATAGGAGTAAAAATATTTTTACTTCTGAAAGTTGCAGGATGCAATGGTTCTGAATGATTAAAGATAGAACAAGCACATGAACAGCTATTCTTTGGAAGCTAGATTTTTTTACTGTTGCTGCTTTATGTCCTTTTAGCATGATATCCAATGTTACATGCAAATTCTACCTGACTATAGAAGGCAGAAAGTTTCTTGAAAATAAATGTTTCATTCTCTTTTACCATCCATGAGAGAGAGGGATGGATTCCACTTCTTGGCTCAGTTTCTACAATTGTATGATATCAACGTGTGCTGGTTTTGGCTGGGATAGAGTTAATTTTCTTCATAGTAGCTATTATGGGGCTACGTTTTGGATTTGTGATAAAAACAGTGTTTATAATTCAAGGACGTTTTCGTTCCTGCTGAGCAGTGCTTACACAGCGCCAAGGCTGTTTCTGCTCCTCACCCCACCCCACCAGCGAGGAGGCTGGGGGTGCACAAGGAGTTGGGAGGGGACACAGCCAGGACAGCTGACCCCAACTTACTAAAGGGATATTCCATACCATATGACGTCATGCTTAGCATGAAGGGGGATGTGGAGGGGGAGGAGGGCTGCTCAGGAACTGCCTGGGCATTAGTCGACTGGTGGTGAGCAATTGTTTTCATTTGCATCACTTGTCTTTCTTGGGTTTTATTTCTCTTTGTTATTTTCCTTTTCATTACAATTTGTTGTTGTTGTTATTATTATATTTAAATTATTAAACTGTTCTTATCTCAACCCACAAGTTTTCTCACTTCTACTCTTCCAATTCTATTCCCCCCATCCTGCTGGAGGATTGTTTCTTTCCCTAAAAAGAGGTGTGGTTTTCCACTCAGCCTCCTCCTCAGAGAAGCTAGAAAATGTAAACTTCCCTAAAGCAGCACTGTTATGAGGAGATGGTGAGATGCCTAAGGAGATTTACTTTTAAGGGCAGGAGGGAGGAAAGCCCTACTGAAACACTTCAGCAACAGGAAAGGTAGTAGCATCTCCTGAGTACATTTTAGGAAAATTACGGAAAAAAAAACCCCCAATAACGATAATAACATTCATCTTAGAAGACCCTTTGAAAAAATGTTACAAGTTCCCCTCTTGGCTTACAGAATATTGTGTCTGTGGCACTAGTCTGACACAATAAAAAGCTTCCTGACACCCTCACAAGGGTTTGTCTGTTCTTTCTCTTTACCCATAACCCTCAGAACACCCTGCTGTTATTTATAAATTTCTTTGATGGGCATTGATGTGTGTCAAGCGTACCAGATTTACATTCGATGTACATCTGTGGAGCCCTTGATTATTTAAAAAGGAAATCAGAACTTTTTCCTTCTTCAAACACTGGGTTTTGCAATGTGTCTGGTTGGGAGGGACATAGGTCTTTCCTATCAATAGCATCTGCCTCCTTTGGAACTCCTCTGCTCCCCTTTTTTACTTGACCATGACGGACCTTTCATCAGTTGAGTGCTGAATGAGTAGAATGACTGAATTAGATAATACTCCATGATGTACCAGATTTCAAGTAATTAGGAAAAAAAAAGATATGAGATTCAGATAGCACACTAACACTCCTTAAAAGCATGCTGGCTCACATACTAAAAGTCATTCTAACACTGGCGTGCCCTCAGAGTGAGCAGTAACAGGCCTATGAATAAAAAGAGGTTGATTAGCTATTCCTGAAGAGCATCCAGTTATTGGTTCAGCTGATGTGGATAAGGCTAGCATACATTTCTAACAATTCTTCTTCATCAAAAGCATGGTAACTGTAGGAATATCAATGAATTGAATCAAATCTATTTCATTTCTCCCTCCTGAATTAGAAGTTCCTTAAGAAGTTTCAGGAGAAGTAATATTTGGAAACAAAAAGAAAAGTTTGAAGAAGAGTGCTTTGAAGAAGAGCGAGGATCCCTAGAGCACTGCATCTAATTTTGGAGATCTCTAGAGCACTTCTAAATTGTATATCTTGGCCATGTCTCAATTTCTTGTGAGGGACAGTCCCACTTAGGTGCCAGTCTCACACCTTCTGCATGAAAATCAGACTTTGATGGGACACATGCCTTTGATGCCTTTATAGACAGTGTATTTCCCCCATATTTTCTCAATCTATATTACTGGACCAACAAAACATGGCATGTTCCCCAGCTGCATATTTAAGCAGTTAAAGAGATAAAGATAATTTTATCATGCTTTAGCTTTCTGAACAGTTAAGATTTTTCTCAAGGACCAAGAGGAGTAGCAAGAAAGGCTCACTAACCTTATGCAGATGTTTGCTTAAAAATGAAAGAAGAAAGATCTGATAATAGATGAAAGCATAGTCCAAAGGTCTGATAGTTGATGAAATCATAGTCCATAGTCCATTTCTGGCACCTGAAATAGAAGGACTAGGAGACTGAATGGTGATGATGGTGGCCATAATATGTCAGAATGTGACAAATCTTGATTTTCTTAGTTAGCCTTTGCTGATAGCAAGAAGAGACTCCTAAACCAAGTATTAAAATGAAAAGCTCATTCTTTGATTCTTATAAACTATTTGCTAGTTATGTTAAAAGGTGGAAATGCTAGATAATCCGAAATATCATGCTTGTCTGATTAAAAAAGCAAAACAAAACCCTGGTTGCAAATTTCCCTGAACTATGATATGATATCATATCAAATACACACTCACCTGGTAAAATTTTTTTATTGGAGAAAAACAATCATTGGTAACTTAATGAATTTTAATGGGACAATTACACACTGATCAATAATGTTACATTTAATGATTTCTCTTTCACCAACACTTCAGTGTTGTCAGTTGACCTTTAATGGAGATTCAGTGATGCAAAACAGCTCTTCTGTAGAATTCGATGTAACGAGACCTGGCCTTCTAAAAGCTCAAATGACATCCTCAAGTTCAGCTAATGAAAAGTGATCCTGAAGTATCTAGCATCCTGCAAATATCAGAAAAGAGAATTTTCTTTACCTAGAAAAACCCTAGCTGTTGTCTCTTATTGGCAGATTCCAATCAGTACTGGCCTTATTAATTGTCTGCAGGCTTTCTTGCTGCTAAACTGAGCCAAAAAAACATTTGAAACTTCAACAATGCCCTTGATTGTCATGGTAGGAATAATAGACCTGAAAGTTAGATGCTATCAAGATAGAGATTTACAAACTTGATTTTTCACAATGAAGTAAAGAAGCTAATGTGAACACTGATAAGTGTAGGGTTGAGGATGTGGGTTGCATTGTAATGTTGTTTATCTCATTAATCCTGCAGGCTTAATATTACCCTTGGTTCTTTGCTGAGGTACAGACGGTTTATGTCACATTACAGGGACCATTAAACTGCAAAATTAATATATTCAGTATAGGATATCCTCCTCATGCAAGGTGAGCCCTATATGCCTATACACTGGAGTGGCCTCCAGCTCATTCCTCAATTCATGTTAACAGAGGAACTGTTAAGGTGAAGGCTAGGGTCATTTTGTATCATGTTGCCTCCTTCCTCTTGACTTTTGCTTTATGATTCAAGGTACAAAGGAGGCCAGGAATGCACAAGACTATCTCCCACTGACAGGCAGCAGGTCTGTCTGCAGAAATTGTTAGCAGATTTGTAGAGATCTGCAGAAAAGATCTCCAGAATATATGACAGGTTTCCAATATTGCAACTGAGTGAGTGACAGACACATGTCAGACTGCAGTGTTTTGAACTACATTTGAACTTTTAGATTATTCCCTCTGTCTTCCTTGGGATGTTAACAAAGGCTTTGATACATTGTAAAAAATGGCTTTGAGAAAGGAAAATGTTTATACACTTAGGTCACAGCAACGTTTTTGCCATCTAGGCTCCATTTAATCATAAAGGCTACATTAGAAAGTAGAAGCAGATCTATAGATCAGGAAACAGTTTATGCTGGTGTAAACAGGCTGTGTCACTCTGAACTAGCTTTCTTCTGGACCAGTAGACTGAGCATCTTCAGTGGTAGCAGTGCTTTAGATGCTTTCCTTGGGCTCATCTTCTGCTTTGTCTTCATCATGGAGGAATCCAGTTTGAGAGGATTCTGCGATGCCATAATTATGGCAAGTTGGAGATGGGCAGAGTTGTTTCAAAACTACTGACCCAAACTATAAAGCTGTAGTGAATGCACCTGGAGACTTCTAACATGGTCCTCTCCCTCTAACTCGAACTCCCACATGCAGTTGTATGGTCTGCAAAAGATTAATAAATCCTTTTATTTCCTGTTACAGTTTGCTCTCTTAAACCTTTGTGACATAGAGCTGTTGGTTCCCTCCTTGTGGTAAAACAGTATGCAAAACATTTGAGTTAAGCAAATTTTTAAAAGTTTAGGTCTGTATTTTTTGTGTTGTTACACTGATAGCAAACAGTAGATTTGGATTCATAAATAACTATTTGTGAATAAGCCAAGAGCTTAATGACATTTGAAAGACTTTGAAAAACACATGAAATGGCAAGAATTGGTTAAGGTGAACATTTTTGAGACTACATGCGTGAAAACACTTCAACAAGGTAGCTCTCAAGGTTGAAGCTGAGACACCTAAGAATTTGCTTGACTGTGAATGAAATATTTCTATGTTTTATTATCCTTTTGTATGCAAATAATGGATCTCCCTTCATAACTTGCTTCCTTGGTCAATTGGAGAGCTAGGACATGGGTTTTATTCGTGATCTGCAAATGCAGGGAGATAACATAGGGAGTACTTTTGCCTCATTCTCTCCTGTGCTTCCATGCAAGAGACGGATGCAATCTCTGCAGTTATTCTCTTAGACCATGTCTGGTCATACATGAGGAAGTTTCTTGAAAAGTTGTTGAGGATTAGGCCCATTATCAATACAAATGTGTATAAATATATGCAGGAACTGATATTACAAAAAAAATTGACAAAACAGGTGGTGCCCAAAAATATAGTTATGTCCAAGAAAGCAGAGTGCAAGACAGCATTTAAATGAAGCTAAAATACCATAGTAAGCCTACAGGAAAGGTAATCCCCTCAACCATAGACATTTGTGTTATTCTGTAAAATGCAGAGGACTTTGACAGCATTCCCAGAATGCAGTAGATCTACAGTGTGTCTTAGTTGTAATAACAACATTTTAGCACCTACAATCAGGCTTTCATAATGCACTGTCTACTTCAGAGCAAGATTAACATACATCTAAGACCATAAGAAAAGCAGATATGATCCCATTCACTTCTGGAATAACTACAGAACAGTCAAATTCAAATCTAAGCCAAAACACCTGTGGACATTAAAAGTTGGTGTTAAATATTGTTCCTTTTGGCAGAATAAAAAGTATGAAATATTTTCTTAAAAGATGCAAGGACTTGGAGATTTGAACCAAGCGTATTTGCAATAAAATGTTTACTAGCTATGATTCTGCATGTATTTTACTTGGCAACTAAATGAGAGGGTGGTACATGGGCTGTTGAATGAGTGTATACACTATATAATGAGAAAATTTTATGCAAATTAAACTTTCTCTCTGTTTTCTTCTTAAAATGAAAAAAATAGTAGAAAAATATTTTCTTACCTTCAGGATAAATGATACTCCACAACTTGATATCCCATTATTGTAATTGTTATTATGCATAGTGTTTCATTAACATTGCTTTTGCTATAGCACACACATCTAAAGAAAATACTTGTACTCAGTATTGTCAAGGCAGTATCAGGATTACTCATCAGGTTTGTTTGTGTATGGTGAGTAAATGATGTGCTCTTCTAACTTGGCTCAAGTCACTAATCACGACTCTCATTTTCTCTTGGCTTTAGGAGCATTTTGTTTCATATTGGAAAAATAAGAACAAAACCCCTCTAATTATGTCCTGGCTGATGCTAACAGGTGGATGGGAACATTGGTGACTTCTCTTATTTTAAAAAATGTCTTCACTCAAACTACTAGGCATGTGGGAGGTTGTTGTCAAAAGAACCAGGAATGCCCCTGTGAGGTCCTAAGCACCAGTCAGTAGAGCCTACAGTGGCACATAAATAAGCAACTTTCAGTGACACCAGTCAAGGTAGGCCAACACGCGTCAGCTGAGCATCCAGAGTGGACAAAACACTGTGTTTTGTACTGTGGTTATCATCTGATGTGAAATCTTTGTGGCACCCTACCTCTGATGGCAACGGTAATACATAAGCCTGTTGAAATCTTTTGCAACAGTGAGGTTTTAGAAGGTTTATAGGTAAACCATACGAAATCATGCAGGCTGGTTTCCCACCATAGTGAATTTGCATATGGTGAAAGGATACTGAAGCTCAGAAACAATATTCTGGAATCTGAGAGAGTGGTATAAATAGAAAGAATGTGTAGCAATGAGATTTTCTGTAAATCAAAGATTGTTACCCAAGCTGACAGCTGTAAACTAATATTACGTATTTTTTGCTGGAAATATTTTAACATTTCCAGTTATAGGAACACAGTACTACAGAGCATAGCCCTAGTCTGAATTTACATTGTCTTTTGCTATCTTTATAGAATACTACAATGTATATTATTTGGGACAGATAGCTAGCAGCTATTGTATTTTTGTATACTTATTACGCTTTTGGCCTAACAAATAGACATTGATATCATACATCCTAGCACTCTATGGGGACTTAAAGTGCTTTTGCTCAGAAACCACAGAATCTTACAATAGTAAGTCTCTGCTTGGTTCTGAAGAAGAATTTTCTTTTTCTTGGGTTATGGTTAGTGACTCAAACCAACTTAGAATGGTGCTGCAAGAAAGAGATTGAATTGCTCAACATAATTTCTTTCAAAATCCTACTTAGTAAAGAGTCATATGTCCTTACATTCCTGTTGGCTTGGGAAAGAAACTGATACTGTGCAGGCCTTTACTTGATCTGGCTCTGTGTGCATGAATAAAATTGGTTTATTTGGATTTATTCTTTCCTGGTGTTTCTAATGCTAACTCCCATCCTGCTATCATAGCTAGCTTTGATCTTTGGAGACACATTACTCAATTATATCAGAAATTTCTCAAAGCTGTGAAACTAATCCCTGCCACAGGACAGTGGGCTGTAATTGTAATTGTCCTTCAGGAAGTATTACTGCCAATGTTTCAGTTTTCTTATTGTTGTTTATTATTAAAATAATACCCACCCATTTACAGACAGACTGGCTACAAATTCTGTGGCTTGGCCTGCCTTCCAAAGTGGTTTTTGACTTTGCCATGTCACTGAATGCCAGGGGAAAGTATTATGGCTCTAAAATCCTATCCTATTGTGTTTTGACTGTATTAAAGTGAAGGATTTGTGAACTATTTGAATATTGCTGATGGAAACGGCCCCTTTCTAGTTTGTTATTCATTTAGACACAGTCCAAATAATTTCATCTTGGGCCTGTGGTTATGCATTTCCTGGATGATGTGGTTAACAAGGTTATAATTTATTATTATTTTTTTAATCCAATCAAACTCCTTCAGGATAAATACTCTTTCCATTTAATATGATGGAAAAGAAAACCCATGTCTATTCTGTAAGCCCAAACAACTGCTCCAAGCCCCGTAGAGGAAGTCATTCTACCATTACAGGAGTCCCACTATGGAGCATGCTGTGACAGCCGTGGAACAGACGTGCTAAGTAGAAGAATCAACCCCAGGGATTCCCAGTCTTTCCAACTTCTACCCCTGCTTTGCAGGATAGAGAGACTTGTTTGATGACAATGACTGTAGCAAGGATAATTAAGAGGTCAGCTGATCTCCCATACTGAAAAACCTATCTTGGATTGGCTCAGAAAAGCTGTCATGGCCCTTATAAAGGCCATATTGGGAAGCTATGAATAGGGAGGCAAGTTGTATTTTGGGGGTATGCCAGAGTCTCTTGAAGTCTACATTAAGTGCAAGTGTTATAGGGGAATGGAGGCATCTACAACTTTTATTATGCCTAGGTGTTTTTTGTTGTTGTTCTGGGGGTTTTTTTGGTGGTGTTTTTTGTGTTGTGTTTGTTTGTGTTTTTTTTCCTTGGGGACAGGGACATGACACAGGGGTTTGTTTGCTGCTGTTTGGCATTTTCTCTGATATCCTGACAGGAGTTCCTGAATTCACTGTAGCCAAATTTGGTGTTTAGTTAGGTCCTTAATTCGGGATGTTGAAGATTTTTGTCTATCAGATGGGCAGCTTCTGCTAAGTACCCATCAGCAAATTTCTTCATAAAGTACATGTAAGGTATAATTAAAATCTTGTCAAGTTATTTTCTTTCTGTGTAACCCACAAAGTAATTGAGCAGCTAAAAAATGATAACTAGAAAGTACTGCTACCATGTAGGAGGCATGTGCCCAGCTTTTAGATACTGAGTTCTTTACAGTAGGAAAAGGAACCTGGCAGTTCCCTGACCACACTAGCAGTGATTTTCTTACTCTTGGACTGCTTTGCTCTTTAGTCTTTTACAGAAGGTAGAAAAGCCTCAGGGAGAACAATCATGAGGAAACCATTTGCTAGCTAGATGACACTACTGATTAGTTCAAGCCACCTTTTGCTTTTTTTAATGAGACAGGTAGTTAACTCAGAGTGAAGACTTACAGCTGTATGAAGAATTTATTTTTTTTTTCTAGTTCAGCATCAAATATGCAACTATTTCTGAGGATCCACAACATCTAATTTTTTGTGGGACTCTGACATGGAAAATAGGTATACTTAAAACAGGTCTGGGAATTGCAGAATTTCTCTGAAATTGTCTTCAAAGTATATTCCTCTGAAAATGGAGTAGGAGTTAGCCCTTTTATGCAAGTGACAGCAGACTCTCTCTAGCTACAGCACTCAGTCATGGCTGTAGCTATTTGCCTCGCCATCCCAAAGGAACTCCCAGTCAGCTGGCTGCTGTCAGCTGTTAGCTTCTTTGAAGCTGTGCTAATTTGTGTTAGGTTTTAATATTTACTATGTCAGAGTGAGAAAGGGAACACCGGACTATATCCCAGTAAATCCAAATAGTCACATGGAATACAAAACTTTATGCTCTAATTCCTATTTCTGAGGCTGCTTATACATTTTATATTCTGTAGTTGCTAGATAAAGATACAGTACATAATTAGTCCTTGATATAGGGCCAGAACCCAGGTCTCTGTCCAAATTTCTAAAGCATTGGGGTAAAATGTATATTTTCTGGTCTACCTTAATGAAGTTTGAAGTCTCTTCTGCAAAAAAGTCCTACTCTTACAGGAAGTCTGTGTCTCAGTTCCCAAATGTCTACAGTTCATAGCAGCTAGTTGACAGATATCCTGGGAAGGGAAAGGTGGGATTGAATCTCACTAGAGATTCAATTCAAGAGAACACTGGATCTGGAGGTTTTCACATTTTGGATGAGGGCTGTAAACAGCACTTCCCCTCTCTACCATAACTTTTGTATGTCTATTCTAGTTGTTGCATATTCTGTAATTTAAGGACAGTGATTCAGTCTAAATTTATTACATTTCTCACAAGTTTCCCTGTTGACTTTTAATTATGTATGACAAGACTTAAAGAATTAAAGAAGGTGATGGATTGCAAAAAGATTTGTTTACAAGGAAGGAACACTGAGTATTTTTTGAGAAATAGTTTATTTGTATATGAGTTATTTGTATATCTTTGATTTTGATCTTCCTCAAGAATTGCATTATGCATTTTATGCCTTTGAGTGTAGGGTGCTGGGAACAGCTCTATGTATGTGTATGAATACATGTTCAAATGAAAATCATACTCTGTAGAAACCAAGATGGTAAAAACTTATAAAACATCTCTGAGTGGATGACAACAGCTGTTTGATAGTGCAAAACATAAGTTCACAAGTGTTAAGGGCAGGAGATAAAAATACAGGTTGTTTAGATACACATAGAAAAGTAAAGTATAGCAAGAAAGACATTTGTGTTTGATAGAATACTTTTTGGGTTTGCTATCTGTAACTCACATTGCTTCAGTCATTTTTAGATCTCAAAAAATGTATTTGAGTCTTCAAGCTGTATAGTAAGTAGCACAAACCATTTGTTACACTTCTCTAAAGAAATTGTTTGGAAATAACTAGTAACAAAAATAAGTTCCAAGTGTTTATTTTTGTAAAGTATATGGTTAAAATATTATTCTTTACTTCGGGGATGTTTTGCCCCCATGATAATTTCACTGATCAGACAATGTGTCCCACTGATATTTGCTATTGTTTTGGTAATAATACTTATCGGAGTGTTGCCAAAGCTGTGGCTGTGTAAGCATTTCCTAGGAAATGACATGAGGGAGGCTTTTGGTTGGGTTTTGGTCTGTAAAACTCATAAGGCTCATAAATCAGAAGTGCAGCGTTCTTTTCATACTATTGTGGAAGCAACAGTGACCCAGTGAAATTCAAGAACCTCTCCAGGGGGAAAAGTTACCCTTTTAATCTCTTACACATGTTAATTCAAGCTTGGAAAAAACCTCACACTAATATTTTTAGATTGCAAGCAAGAAAAGAGCTACCTAACCATCTATTGTCATTCAGTGACTGCACAATCCAAACACAATTCACTTTTGGGGCATGTACCTGTTCCTGCAAAATCATAAAGGGTATGGACAGCCCTTGGGCTGTCATTAGCTGTTTCCTTGGTCACATTAATGAACTACAGTGATCTGTCCTTCAGTAGCAGCAAACATTAACCACAGCTACCATCCAGATTTACATCTGAAGCCTACTATCTCTGTGTGGACTGGATGATTATTACATTGCTAATGCAAATAACCAGATGTAGTGGACTATGTAACACCTAAAACTTGGCCTGCTGGCACACCAAACAAGATAATATTAAAAAAGAAAACTTATTTTTGAAGCTGTTAAGATGAGACTTCTCTAGGTATGAAGTGATCATGCTTCTGTGATGATTGTCATTAAACATCACCATAACTGGAGACATTGAGAAGAATAACCTGACTGTTGGAAATACCAGTGTTTAGGAAGGCATGGAAGTTTGTCCATGTTTTGTAAGTGAAACATGATAAATATATATGGGTGATTACTTTAACTCATTGGTTTTGGATCAAATTAAAAAACAATTTTGAGAGTCAGATAGTTGTTGGTACTATTCTTAAGCCAATAACTAAAATAAAATACCCTTAGAGGACTTTGATCTGTAGAAAGCAATGTAAATCATAAGAATTTGCATTTTTTTTAGTGTAGGATTAAATGTATATGCTTGAATAAAAGTATGCATAAAGCAATAAATATATGTATATAAAAATAATAGCAAGAAAATTATAGATTTTTATAATGGATATTCCATAAACCTAGATTATGGTAGGAAATAATTATGTTTCAAAAAAACCAAACCAGGATTCCATCCCCTAATATGCCATGATATGTTTCTATCCATTTTTGAATGAAAAAAATTTTCAGAATGAGACTATTTGTGAGACTGTAATCAAAATTAAATCTAAATACAACTTTTTCAAATAATTTCTCATCAAAAACCCCCATATAGTATTATGCGTGCTTCTCTTTGGATCTGGAAAATAAAAAGGGATGTTTCATTATTTTATTATGTACTTGTTAGTTGTCAAAATAGGGGCATCATACTATCTATTTCAGGCCTGGTATGGATGTGTAAACAGAAGCAGTTAACATTAGTCCCACTAGAAAAGATAAAGTACCTATACAGGTTTTCACCCTGAAAACTGTGGTACTGTCAATTTTTATTCTACAAAGCTGTCCAAATTCTAAAAATTGGTTTTGAGCCATCTGATCACTTTTCAGAAGCTATGAACTAATCCTTGAAAAGGATCCATGCTATATTTCACTTCAGGTACCTAACCTTTGTGCTAAGGAGAGCTTCAAAATACCTGTTCAGTTGTTCAACGTGATGTAGAGAACCACAGGCAGAATAGAGCAGCATGAATATTATGTCTGTACTACACAAAATATTGCCGTATATAAAGACAGTGTCTCTACATGTCTCCTGTTTTATTTTGGATTAGCAATAAACTTCTAAGTGGATAAAGAGAGAAAGATAAAAGAAGGATTGGAAAAGAGGAGTACAAGGCAAAGGCTATCGGTGCAGCCTAATTGTCAGAACATCTAGCTGTGGGTTTAGGTCTAATTACAAATCAAGTGGAATAGGTGATAGGGTTTATTACCTATCAGTGAGTGCTATCGTAATTAGAATCTTATTTAGATATTAAAAATATGTTTCTAGCTCTATTTTTTTCCTGAAAAAAGGATGTTCTGGTCTAGGAAACTAATCCTGGGAGAGAGCTCAGGCTTGAAAATCATGAACAGATTTAATTACTTTATTACATCTGGGTGATGGAGTAATTTCTTCGGAATCTTTGCTTCCAAATGGTGGTTTGTAATTCAGCTTGCTGAATGCTTTGAATGCTGCTGCTGGTACCTAATTTTCTAGGTGTTTAAAAATTGAACACAGCAGTACTAGTGTCTCTCTATAGATTTATTTCTATATGCTCCTAAGAAGGGGTGCCATTCCACGTTAACTAAACTCCAGTTATATTTGAAAGAAATGTCTGACTTGTGCCTGTACTTCTATTTTTTCCTTCAAAAGCAGATTAGTTTTATGAATGCCAGTTAGAATTTGTCTCTCTATGTATTTTTAAGATTGGCTTCAAGTTTTTTACTGAAGCCACAGTTAAGTGCATGTTTCAAGATCAGACATTAGGCATGCAATCTACATATGTTAATGACGCACTTTTTGCAATTTGAATGACTTCTCAGTTTCTGAACAATTCCTGTCTCTAACCCATATCTCTAAATGTTTTTTAACTGATCTGGCTTAGAACTTTTCATTTATAGACTTTTAGTTTTTCATTGTGGGGGAAGCAGAACAAATTACATTGGTAGTTTTTCCTGGAAATATACTATCATCTCCCCAGATTAGGGGACTGTAATTTATTTGCACTTTCAGCCATTTCTTTCCTTGTCTGCTAGATACTTTCATGACTGATAAAAAGACTTGGCAACTAATCTAATTCAGTATAAAAAACATGGAGAAATTCAAGGATATCTGAGACTTTCTCTGACCAACTGAGAAACTTGAGGGTGGAAGGACTGACTGAAATCTTGATCCATAAATACAAAACCCCCACAGAACGTACTTTTGAGTTACTTGCAGTGAGAAAAGTATCTGGGCCATAGAATTATGAATGTTCAGATTTTTCTGTTTATTTGTTTATTCTCCTTTCCTAGTGTTGGACTGTTGACACTGAAATGGAAGTAGTGTGCCCTTCCTACAGCTGAGAGACTGGTTTTCTGTGTTAAAAGTCACATGCCTACATAAGGTTTCCCTCTATAGAGTTTTCGTGGTTTATTTAATTTACTGCATTAATTTACTGCATGGACTTTGCTTATGAAGAAGAGGATGTCTTCAAACAAAAGTTTCTTCAGCTGCAGCATATTTTGTTTGGCACACCTAAAGACTGTATTGCAGCATTATCATGGTATCTCACCATTGCATTATCATTTCACTTTGAGCAGAGCCTGGTTTGGAGAGGTTACAAATGTATTTCATTACCACTAAAGCTCCTTTATATTTTTTGAATTAAGAGAGCTTTCAGGGCAAAGAGCAGTAGGTCTTTTGTGCCATAGCAAACAATTATCAGGA
Source organism: Balearica regulorum gibbericeps (assembly GCF_011004875.1). NCBI lineage: Eukaryota > Metazoa > Chordata > Aves > Gruiformes > Gruidae > Balearica > Balearica regulorum. The sequence goes on along the minus strand of NC_046187.1, from coordinate 48,741,800 downwards.
AATCTTAAATGGTATAGTTCTTGTAGTGGTCTTAAAGACAGGATAAAGCACACATTAAGCAGTGGTGGCCAATTTCTTGATCTTGCTTTAAGCTGAATTATGTCCGGTAAAAAGAACTAAGGAAAAGAGCTAAGGGCTATCTTTTTTGGCTATTTTTTTTTTTTTTCTTTTATAAAGGTAAAACTATGCAAACAATCTTCTGAGAAGAGGGAGATCAGGTATTGTCCACACTATTGTAAGTTATTTTTAGTGAAAGTAAAGACAGCGGAAGAATTAATTTCTGTGTGTATCTTGTTTGATTCTGCGAAAGCCTGGACAAAAAAAGAAGACTCTTTTTTCTTATGGGCCACTATAAAAGAATATGTATTTGAACTACACTGTTTGGACTGAAATATCTACATGGCTACTCATGATATTTTGTCTGATTAATCAGGCAGTTAGTGATTCATAGTCTTCTAAAGCTAAACCTACATGGAAATTTTTATGTAAGTCTTTCCTTTCTCATTCTCAGTACGGTGTCTATTTTTTTTTATTGCCTCTTGATATTTTTCTTCACCTAAACTTACTCTAAAATCCATACAATTTCTATAGCATGATAAGAAGCTGGGCTTATTATTTTCTTGCTATTATCCTTCACTGTAAAGATGGAGGAAAACAGCAGGAAAAAGATCAGCAGTATAGATAGAAATCCTAAAAACTGTGCCATGATCATTCATTTTCTTAGAAGGGGGCACAGAACCTATTAGGCCATCTTGCTAAACTGATGAGAAAACCAAAGGTTGAAGATGAAAGAAAAATTGTACAAGATATTAAAAAGATACAGCCTTCTGAATCAAAAAGAAACAAGAAGTTGCTGAAGTAGAAAACAGAACTTCTAAAAATGAAAGAAAAAATTTATTAACATGATAGGGAGATGTAACTAAAAGGGAAATTAATTCTAGGGAAGATGCCAGTAACATGCACAACTTCATGAGAAGAATAAGTAATCCTATAGAACATAATGATTCACTGGAATAAGTGACCAGTAAATTAGGAAAAAGCATAAAGCCGAAAAGTCTAGGAACAGATGGGAGATAGCCAGAAAACCTAAAGAAAACTGCGTATCTGACATAATCATTCATATTTAAAATGCACAGGATCTAGGGGTGGTGGGAACAGACAGTGGACAAACTGTCGTGGTACTGTAAGGATTCCTGAGCATTTAGGGAAGATTCAAAGTGCCAGAATGGATAGGTTTTTGTCAGGAAATTATGAATTAAATGAGAACCTATTTTTGTCATAACTCTCTTTCTAGGAACATGGGTTCCAGCTTCTGGATTTCTAACAACATTGTCTGGATTTTGCATCAATATGGGTGATAATGCCTGGGAAATGGAATAGTAGATTTAATTCAGCTGTAGTACTGATGGTTAACCTAACAGCATGAGCATTTTGTCATGTATAAGGCTTTCTATTTAGGAGTAATTACAAAGCTATCAATAGCTTCAACTACTAAGCTTTCAATATATTAGATAATAATGGACCAATTTGTCAAAACCTGTAACTTATCCTGTGTAAATCTCAATTATTTTAATAATATACTGTGTTGGTTTTGCGTGGCAAGGTTTTGGTAGCGGGGGGGCTACAGGGGTGGCTTCTGTGAGAAGCTGCTAGAAGCTTCCCCTGTGTCTGACAGGGCCAATGCCAGCCGGCTCCAAGATGGACCCACCGCTGGCCAAGGCCAAGCCAATCAGCGCCTCTGTGATAACATATTTAAGAAAGAGAAAAACAGTTAGAGAGCACTTTTGCAGCCGGAGAGAGGAGTGAGAAGATGTAAGAAACTCTGCAGACACCAAGGTCAGTGCAGAAGGAGGGGCAGGAGGTGCTCCAGGCGCCGGAGCAAGATCCCCCTGCAGCCTGTGGTGAAGACCATGGTGAAGCAGGCTGTCCCCCTGCAGCCCATGGAGGGAGGATGAGGGGGTGTAGAGATTCCACCTGCAGCCCATGGAGGACCCCAGGCCGGAGCAGGTGGAGGCACCTGAAGGAGGCTGTGACCCCGTGGGAAGCCCACACTGGAGCAAGTTCCTGGCAGGACCTGTGGACCCGTGGAGAGAGGAGCCCACGCCAGAGCAGGTTTGCTGGCAGGACTTGTGACCCCGTGGGGGACCCCACGCTGGAGCAGTTTGCTCCCGAAGGTCGGCACCCTGTGGGAGAGACCCACGCTGGAGCAGTTCATGAAGGACTGTAGCCCATGGGAGAGACTCACATTGGAGAAGGTCGTGAAGGACTGTCTCCCGTGAGAGGGACCCCACGCTGGAGCGGGGGAACGATGAGAGGAGTCCTCCCCCTGAAGAGGAAGAAGCGGCAGAAACACTGTGTGATGAACTGACCGTAACCCCCACTCCCCATCCCCCTGTGCCGCTGAGGGGGGGCGGAGGTTGAAGCCGGGAGTGAAGTTGAGCCCGGGAAGATGGGAAGGGTGGGGGGAGGTGTTTTAAGATTTGATTTTATTTCTCATTCCTCTACTCTGTTTTGCTTAGTAATAAATAAGATGAATTCCCTCTCTAAGTTCAGTCTGTTTTGCTCGTGATGATAATTAGAGAATGATCTCTCCCTGTCCTTATCTCGACCCGTAAGTTTTTTTTTCGTTGTACTTTTCTCCCCTGTCTAATGAAAGAGGGGAGTGACAGAGCGGCTCTGATGGGCACTTGGCCCTCAGCCAGGGTCAAACCACCACACATACACAGCTTTGCATCCTCTCTGCCCTCCTCCCTTTTAGTCTGCTGTAATTAAAATGAACCTACTCTAAAAGAATAGATGGAAGATACCAGAAACTTCAGAGTGTGGGACATGGGTATTTTGTTCATGAGGTTCTCCCCATTTACTCTAACTATAGGATGTTTCCTGCTGAGAGAAAAGTGGAGCTCTGTTTAACAAAATACTTGCTGAAGCTCTGCTCACTCATATTGCAACCAAAGGGAATGGAAGTAAAAACTTTCTAGCACTCTACAGAGCAGGGTCTTACTGTCCAATAACTTTATAGTATCTAATTGCTTTTCTATATCAAATCTGATTGGATCTGGCATTTAGCTCTTCATATGGTGACTGAATATTTGGTCCTGTGGATTGAAATAAATAATGTAGGAATTCCTTGGACTAACATAATATTTAGCAATTTATGTTTAATTAAGCAGGTATAGGTCTATAAAACAAATACGTAATACATGACATGCCTTTAATTTTTCTTAATACAGGCCTTTAAAAATATCCTTATCTCTTATAGTACTAATATAACCTGCCAGCACTTTTAGGTCGCAAATCTTCACATCTCCATCTTATGTGACTTACAATATAGTATCTCTGCTGATTATTAGCCATGTCAATGTGCTGAACAGATTTTTAATTATCTGAAATTAGTCTGAATTAAACATATTCTAAAATTTGCATCAAGGTGGCAGAGGGGAAACTTTAGAGATGGAATAAAATAACAGAATTGTACAAATAAAATTCAGAACTGCTAAAGGCAATAAAAAAGTTCTCTCCACATGAGTAATGAATGCATGGTCTGCAGTATTTTTGCTGTACTTCTGTACCATGCAATAGAAAATAAGCAGAGTCTAGAGTAAAACAAATAATTTTAGGATGTATTAAAAGAGTTTGGAAATATTGTGATGTTTAAAAGAGAGCCAGTGCATTTCATCTATATTGATTGGTGTTCAAATTATTGTCACAGTGTCACAACTGATTCATGTCTAATGGCATTTCCATTTCAAAATCTTCATTTCTAAAAAAAAGTGTCTAGACCTTTCTGCCTGCAAATAATTCACAATTATTTCCACACATGTCCTGCATATAGAAGAACAATGAATAGATTTTCCATTTGCACACTGTTACATCATTTAACCTATATCTCCACATCACTTTGTTCCATTGTCTCTAAAAATTGTTCACAAAAATTCTGGAGTGTTTTAGTTAATGCCACAATTGGTATCATTGTATTTTACAGATAATGAGAGTTTAAAGATTCAAGTAATCTACTTTTGCCTGATTTCGAATAAAATTTGTTTATGGAAGAGTTGCAAAAAAACCCCCAAACAAACAAAAAACCCCCAAACAACTGTTTCTTTATGGCAATAATTAAATTCCCAAACCTAAAGAATGGTTAAATATAAATAATAAAGAATGTATGGCCAGGGCTAGTCAGAGAAGCAACCAGACAATCACTGACCAAAAATTATAATGGAATAGATACAAACACTTAACGGTATTTGAAAATTCCACATGGAAATATTTGAAGCTTTCACATATTTTAGTCTTTATAGTTTCATAGCTTTTCCATCCCAATAGAGATTGTATGGAACATCTGTTGTCTTCAGTGGAAACTGTGGGCATGAATACTAGAACAAACATTTTCCCTTGTCATAATGAGAAGTGAGTGTATTAATCTTTTTGAAATATAATACTTTTATTGAGAAGCAGAATATAAATCTGTTAAGTTTCCTAGTATTTATCTGTAAATATATCATATTTTAAAGGTTCTTTTTTGAACATCCATCCTAATTTACATTCCCTTCCCCTAGTCTATCCTTAAAGCAAATGGCAGTCATTCCACTGCCATGACCCAATATTTTAAAATTATCATCAGGTAAATCAAAGCTTCCTTAGGTCATACTTGCCCAAGAAGCTAATTGTCTCTTTGAAAGGAATGTTTGAAATATCTTTTTCTTTCCCCTCTCTTAGTTTTAACAGAGGTTTCCCAAAATGAGGGCTCTTAAAGCTATTGTAACTGGCTGATTAGTAGTTAGACTGAGATTTCTAGCTCTTTCTCTGTATTTAAGAAAAAAGGGTAATTCTACTAACTTGAAGGGTTTTGTTTTTTGGTTTTTTTTTTTTTTTTTTTTTGTAGCACAACTTTTGGCATCCAGAGGTGGCCACAGAAAGAAAAGTAGGAAAAGCATTTGTGCTTTCCTCTATCTGCCTTTCTCCTCCTCCCAGATAGTGTCTGCCTCCAAAAGTTTTCATCTCATTGCATTTCTTGAATAGATTGGAACTTGTCTACTGCTTCCCATTACTTGCCCGGTCTTCCCTAGAATCCATGCAATCTATTTTCCTATCTCTAATATGTTACTATCTACAACAGAGTAGATGCCATTGTAGTAGATGTTATGTGACCTAAAACTGGAGGGACAGATAAATGTATCCTATTGATATTTGCTATCTTGAAATTTTCTGTGATCCTAGCAGTAAAATTTCCTCACTTTTGTTCTGCACTTTAAAAATAAATAAATCTATTAATACTCTCTTGAGTTGCTGAGAGTTAGTAAGTAAAATAAGCTCCATTTAGATGCTCAAAGTGTTAGTTCTGCAAATATCTTAATTATTTTTGAACACAAAGTGAAGGATCTTTGTCATTTGCACTGTTTTTCAACAGCTCTTCAGAGCACAGTATTAAAAATATTTGTTTCCGAATGCTCCTCTCCAACATGGGTTTTAGGATGGTTAGTTAATGATTGACTTCTGAAGGTGGAAATCTCTCTTGCAACATAAAGGACTATGACTCTTTGCTCCTTACCCCAGTACTTTCTTTCACAGTTGGATACTGCGTAATCCTACAAATGTCATATTAATATATTTTCCAATGTCTATTGAAAATGCTTAGCCAGAGGCAGAGTGACTATGATGGATGGAGGCAAAGGAGTCCTGAAGCCTTAGAGCCATTTAGAAAGTGCAGGTGGAGACCCAAAGTTAAGTACAGGTGCTTTTTCTTTGTATTTAAGGTGACTGATTTAACATACAGTTCAGATGAGAGAACAGTTTTGCAATTACAGCTGGTTCATATTTGTATAATGCCTGTTCAGAAGGTAAAAATAGGAAATTATAATTCCCTCTGGCAAAAATATTTTACTCATTAAAGGAGATATCACATACTAGCATTAAGAACAGTCTGATATTTGTATCAGAAAAACAAACTGAAGGTCATTTACTCTTTATCTGAACTGACTGTATAGGATTTTTGATTATATTCCTATCTGAAAGATAAAATGGATATGTCTGAGCTATATTAAAAAAAAAAAAAAGACAGGCTCCTTTCCTATTTATAATACTGTGCTACAAGTGCTCATTGTCTGCTTTGTGAGGAATCAAGATCTATTATGTATCAGTCCAGGGACACAAGCCATTTTCTAGGCTTGTAGTATTCAATCCTGAAAGCAGTTTTACAGAAATCAGCAAAAGGAAATATTTCATAATCAAATAATTGAATTTTCAAAGAACTTTTCAATGCCCTAGGCACAGATGGTACATATCTAGAAGATTGCCAATCACATTACCCAACAGATATACACAGTATCTTATGCTTTTATGAGCTATTGAAAATTTGCTTGGTACAATAAGTTCTCCACAAAAATGTTTACCAAAAGAAAGGGCTTTTTATTTCATAAAGGAGTCAGAGGCTGCCTGTCACATTTTCAAAATGCCAATAACTGCTTTTGCATTAATGTTTTTTGCATAAAGTTTTCTGCCCACATTTCCATGTGGATGCAGATAATACCAAGTGGCTAGTCTATTACATGCCCTCATGTACAGAAAGAGATTTAAAAAGTTGCAGAGTGACACGGCAGTCTAGCACAGTATCAAAGGATTAGAAGCCACCTCAATTGTTATTTAATCCATCCCCTTGTCCTAGGGCAAGATCTAGTGTGCCTATGTCATTCCTGTCAAATGCTTGTGAAGATTTAACTTAACATTCATGAAATCTGGTTCTTGTACTCATTTGCTTTTGAGCATTGGGGAAAAACTTGTAATTGCTGCTCCATTTTCTCATTCCTCAGCTGTGAAAATGATCACCTCTGAAGAATGTTAGAGATCTACAGCTTTTTAAAGAGTTTGTGTATCTGTTTAATTAGAGAATATTATTAGCATCTTATTTTACAGATGAAGAGATTTATGCATTGAACAGTCTGACCCTTTATGCATTGAAAGGGTCTGTCCTGGAATAAATCGTTGCCTAATATTTACATGATAAAACATTTGGGGGAGTTGGATTACAGTCTGCATAGTTAACCTCGTTAACACTGGGGAACAGTGCAGGGAACCAGCGTTAGGCCCCCGTTCCCAGAGGCTGGGCTGTGGGGCCTGGGGCTACTGCTGGCCATGGCAGGAGGTGCCTGGGCGCCCTGTGGGGAGGCCATGGTCCATCCTGGCCCTCCGGGGGCTGCTTCCAGCCGAGGGTCTTGCCCTGGCCCTGCTAGCACTACACCTCCTGCCATGTCACAGCTAGTCGGGGATTGCCCCAAAGACCGGTGGCCTGGCCTGGCCTCAGCCTGTCCTTGTCCCCATGGCCCTGCTCAGCCATCTTGGGGCTATGTCTGACCCTGGCTTCCCTCACCAGGCCCGATCCTCACCCTGACTTGTGTGCCTGGCTTGAGCCCAGGCCTAGCTCATTGCCATGGATGCGCCATGGGGATTCTGAGCTCTGGGGCAAGACTCAAAGGAAACTGGAAATGCCTAAATGTCGGGGGGCTGTAGGCATGTCACTGACTACACAACCTGAAGGCCAGAGGTTTCAAGATCTTTTGTTCAAGGATGGGTCTTCTGACCATCCTGCCCATCTGAATCTAACTCTAAATCTATACTAGCAAAGGAGCAGCCTGGGGCACCAAGCAGGATCGTCCCTCAGTTCAAGGCAGTCCCCACCATGCCTGTGGCTCCTACCGTCAAGCTCTCTCCCGGTGATGCCTGGGTGGACAGCACAGGCCGGGTAGCCTTCCCAGTCGGCAGCCTCTTTGTTTTGGAGAGTAAGAGCATTTAGTTGTATGCCTTGGGCTGTTCCCTGCCAGTTGGTGTCAGTGCCCAGGAATGGCCATGGACCTGCCAGGGTGGGACTCCAGTCACAGCGGTGACTTCCACCGACCATGACACATCCAGGTAACATCTCTGCAGAAATTATTGCACTTCATAGAATAGAAATGGAGTTTTGTTTCAGGATGGAGTTTCTCTGTTTCCTTCTTCCTTTTGTATTAATGGAAAACAAAGTAGAATAACAATTTTTTAGTTAAATTTTCATACCAAAATGTACCAAACTTCATGGGAGATTAAAATCCAAAAGGAATTTATTTGCAGAATCTGGGAGGGAATGCAGGAATGGGTTATACTGCAGATTGAATTTTTGGCATGCAGAAGCTACTGTGATGGGATATGTAGAAATATCTATAAATAATGAACATATTCATTAAAAAATAAAAAAGCTTGACTTCTGCTTCCAAACCTTAACATAATTAAAACTTGCATCAAAAGAGTTTCTAACTGCACATGTCATTCTAAATGAGGATGTCAGATTGAAAGTAAGTGGGATTTAGGAGATGAAAAAAAAGATGGCTAGTCACCTTTTAACAGGTAAAATAAACATCTAGCAGTCATGCCTTCATATAACACTAGCTGCTGAAATAAATTTCTGGTGTTAGCGGAGTTTCTAACCTATAACATAGTTTAGTTTTAGTTCACTTCCGATGTATGCCATTTTTCCCCCACCAGCAAATTCCCATGGCAAATTTTGATGCTCAGAAAATGCTAAAGTACTCAGGATGAATAAATATTATATGCACAGATCTGTAGTGATATGTGGCCTGAATACTGAACCTTACACTTTTCAGTGTGCTTGGTCAATGTAACTAAATAATCACCTCTCTGATTTAAATATTATCATCTCCCTTTGATTTAAATACTATTTTTTTTTTGTACTGTATAGAGGGAATAATTGGGAAGGTGGAATAACTGTTTGGTCCAAAGCTTACCATATGCTGGCAGGAAAAGTTCAAGTGTAAGACTTTCTGCCATAGGTGTAACCCATCTCTCCCTGCTAAGGATCAGTTAGTTGTTCTAATATTGCTGCAGTCTTAGTGAAATATTTTTTAAGAACCTAGACTTTGTTTTTGACTTCTTTCCTAAAAGTGTATCATTCACATGTAGAAAAATTGGAGGTCATAGTTCAAAAGCAGGCCCTGATGATAATAAATGAAGAACGTTCCCATACTGCAAGATAGATGAGCAGGTTGTGAGTTTCGTTCATCTGGAATAATTGATTTACATCAGTTCTGCAGAGCTTTAGGAAATTGCTATTTCAAATCAATTTGATCCAGTTATAAAGTACAAGACAGTTTAGCTTATTTTAACTATGCTTTGTGAGATGGATACAAAGATATTTAATAATCTTTGGATTTTAAATTTACTAAATTGTGAAAGTACACAATATCTATCTTAATTATACAATACAATCTACACATATGCTGATTGGGGTTTAGATAGCCAAAGTATATTTTATGTATTTTTCAACTTCATCTAACAGGAATCAACAGAATGTGAAAGGTCACTTAGGAATTAAAACTTTTCTCTGAGATTATGAAAAGCTATTATGAGCTGAGCATCTGTCTAAAAAGGCAGAGAGCAAGAATTAGCAGATCTGCAGAATTAAGTTAGTTAAAAAATTAAACCTGTTGAGAATGTGTAGAATATCATCTAATTTTAAGACATTATTTCCTATGACTTCATTATTTATTTTTTTCTATCATCTCATCACTTTTTTTATTCAAAGAGAAGATGCAAAATAAGGAAGGAAATGTGTAAAACATGGTTTCTACAGCAGAATCTCGTCACTTTTTTAAACAGACTGCTATGCTACACTACGGACCTTAGAGCCTGGTGGTGGGTGGGGGGTTTTTTTCATTCTTTTGTGCCCAGACTGTTTCCAGGTAGAATGAATGTTGGCAATAAATAATTTGGGAGAAATTCCTGGCAACTCATAAAACAATATTTGTCCTATTATGAGAAACAGAAGGTCAAAGTTTGAAGTAAGATTTAAAAGGAGAGGTCAGCAATGACTTCCTACTCTTCTCTTTTAAAAATCCCCAAAGCTGCTGAGTTTGCCTGCAATATGCCAATACAGCACTAATAGTTAATAACTGCTTTTCCAAATGAACTCTCCCTATGAGAGTCTCAGGGCTTTAGCTAAGTTTAACCTAATCTCATACCTGTCAAGTAAGTAAGTACTACTAACCCTCTTTAACATATAGCAAAACTTAGTCTCCAAGAGACTAGCAACAAGGTTATGCAGGAAGTGTACAGCAGAAGAAGAAATAAAAGGCTTGATTTCTTTATTCTCATGAGCTTCAGTTACTGTATGTTTCTTCTAGCCAACACCACCAATTAGTAATGTGCTCTCTGTCAAAGGCTGCAGTCATCACTTGTTTCTCCACACATATGGCAGCTGCCCTGTCTGAACTAAAGCCTTTGCTGTACAGTGACCACAGGTCTCTTGGTGAGGCAGATGAATTCTCTGCTGTTACAACGGTGCTAGATTAGCCTCTCTTACAAACAAAAAGTATTAGGTGTAACTTTTTAATGCCTTTCCATCATGGTTACTCATGTTTGCGTGTGCATACTTTTATACATGTACGGAGGCAGGAAGGGCATGCAAACTGGTTTGGGTTTAATGCGATTAGACCAGAAGATAACCCAGTCCCCTCTGCTCCCTTCCTTTCTCCAGAGGGAAGAGAAACCAAGCCACTGCCAACACTTAAACTAGCTTGATTAATGAGCTCTGTTCTGCCAGTTTTCCTGTAATCTCTTCTGAAGTTTTAGGTTTGGTTTAATGTAGTTTAGTTTGGGGTGAGAAGTTGGGCTGGTTTTAATTTTATCTGGATCATTAAACCAGAATCTAACTGGCTTTATAATTGAGGGGGAAGACTTTTCCCCCTTTGAACTGACTCAGATAACAACCAATGAAAATTAAGTAGATGCACAGAAAAGGACCTGACAGCAGTGTATTCTGTTTTATTCATCTGTGTATGAGATTTGCATTTGGAAACCTGATACAGCCAAATGCAGCATCCAGAATTCATCTTTTGTAGTTACTTGTTGAGGAAATGCTTGTGATCAGTAAATGTAAGCGGATAAAGACGACTGAATATTTCTGTGAATCTTGATGTCAGCTCTTTACTTAGGGATTGTTTTAGCTAGAAGGTCTGGGGCTTAAAATTTGATATGCTTTCTTGTTTTCCTTCACACTGTGTTGTGCACCACTCTAATCCCTGTCTGTAGGTGGCACTGATCCTTCACTGTAACACTGGCAGGGAAATTATGAATGCAGTGAATTGAAAAAAAAAAAAATCTGATTTTTTAAAACAAAAATAAAATGTGTGTGCAGTTGTGAAGCTGGTAGTTACAGGAAGCATGTATGAGCCTACAGAGCTCACAACATTGTAAGAGTGAAAGAGGCTTCTTCCTGTCTTTAATTTAACCTATGGAGAGTATCACTATGTAATGTTATTCTGTATGTTTTGGCATGTTTTCCTTTCAGTTTTCTTTTCTCAAGAGCATTAGAACTTGAAGCAAACAAGAACTGAAAATCCTGACCAGCACCTCATGCATGCTTGATTTACTTGGAGTCAGAAAGTGATTTTGCTTATTTTCTGGTTGAATAATTCCTGGAGTGATGTAATTCCACTAGGAATGGTGCAGGATTGCAGATAGCATACAACGAGCTGTCTGAATATCTGGTCTAATGCTACTTTTGCATTCTTATAGTTTTGGATCAAAGAGCCAAATCTCTGATTAGTAATATCCATTCTAACCAAAACAGATAGTGTTAGATTCAGAAAATAATTTAGGTACTGTAACACTGGAAATGTCATAGTCTTGGGTTGGGCACCCTTATCTGCAATAAGATATTCTTACCACCTTGTCTGGAGACAATTAGTTGCCCAAGAAAGAAACCACAGAAATTTAACATAATAAATGACTTAAACTAGACAGGAAGAAACACTGAAGACAGTAACAGGGCCTGTGGCCATTTACTCAAAGTTAGTTAAGAACTTAGTTCCTTTAGACAAACTGAGGTGTGAAGTCTGCTGTCATGTAGTATTGCCTTTAGGTCACATCTTCATGCCATCCCACCCTAAGGCAGCAAGAATTAGAGTTTTACTCTGTTTCTCTGTCACAAGTAAGCCTAGAGGCATCTCCTAACTAGCAGGCAGGGTATTCTGGAGCAAACGTGCCCATTGTTTTCCAAGTTGTTCCAATTGTATAAGTTAATGAATATTTATGGGAGCATGGTTTTGAACTGAACACAGGAGAATCCTAACCACTTCTATAAGACTCTGTCAGTCTGTCACCTTTCCCTTCTCCCTCTGCCCCATAAATATTTAATTATTTGTATACTTCAGGACATCTTTAAATGTTTCATCCAAAAGAATGATCAATAGCCTGGTTGTTAGGCCCTTCAGCTTAGGTGGAGGTATGCTAGGATGAAGTTCAACATGCAGAATTTGTCAGGGGAGCAATTTGAAACTACCTTTATCACTAGGCTGCTGCATGTATTTGGAACAATCTGCCTCATCAATGTTCTTTCAAAAAGGGATGCTTATAGGATATCTGTGAGAGTGGCAAATGAGATGTAAAGGGGAACACCTAGCCTGAGTCTAAGAAGGAGTTTTGCCTCAAACACCTTGGCAACATTATCTCTCACTAAACAATATTAAATATTCTCAGTTGGAAAATTAGAGCCTTCTAGAGTTTGCTGCTAGGAACTTGTACATCTGCATTGCTTAGATCTAGAGAGCTGGTGAAGTTCCTGAAGATTTTGAGTGCCTCAGTTCTAGTTCTGGGTGCTTGCATGATGAAGTGTTGGTCCAAAAACATTTCCAGGCTACCTGTTTCCAATCAAGAGGCAAACTTTGCCTCCAAGGCAGGGCAGCAGGGATCATCACAGTGAAACCAAAAGGGTGCCTCAAGCCTGCCTGGTATGCCTAAAGAAGATTTCCCTCTATTTAACTATAGTAAAATTAATTCCAGCATGCACACATGTTTCCTTGAATGAGGCTTTGGCATTGAGGAAGCTAACATTTGGGTTGAATACATTTTTATAGGCTATTTCTTATGCCAAGACTATTACTACTTTTTTTTTTTTTTTTTTTTTTTTTTTTTTTTTTTTTTCCAGAGGAAAGCAACTGCAAACTGTAACAAAGCGGTAGGGGAAAACTGGGACTTGGATTGGGTTATTTCTTTCCCTGGTTTCTTGATCCAGAAATGTTTGGGGGAGATTTTCATCCTCTGTGACCTTTATGTTGCATTCAGACCAATTTCCAGGAGAAAAAAAATCTAGTTCTGCTCAGATGGAAGGGAATTAGTAGGTGGTATGCTCAGAAGAGTTACCTTTGGGACCAGAGTATAGCTCTGTCACAAGTAGAAGGAGGGATCTGAAACCCACAGGGGGTTTCTTACAGTTCTCCTTAGATGGTCTTTACAACTTTAACGGAGGAGATTGTTTCCCCATGCTGATCAGACAGTTGCTCCAATTCCTTCCTGTACGTTTCCTCACATTTTGTTTGCTTCAGCTGTACTGTTTCTTTCCTTTCCCCCCCTGTCCTTTCCCAACACTAACTTCTCTGATTACCTTGTTTAGCTTTTTGGTAGAATCTGCCAAATATCATTTCACATCTTGTGCACAGGGTGCTTTTCAAGTATGGATGAAACTATGATTGCTATATAAGATTCACTAGGGAGAAGAAACAGGTAGATGGAGTGAGGTGGACCCCAAGGTGCCAATACTGGTTAGCATGTATTGTGGTTTAACCCCAGCCGGCAACTAAGCACCACACAGCCACTCGCTCATGCCTCCCCCCCGCTAGTGGAATGAGGAGGAGAATTAAAAAAAAAGTAAAACTCATGGATTGAGATAGAGACGGTTTAATAGGACAGAAAAGGAAGACAAAATAATAACAACAACAATAATAATGGTAAAAGAATACGCAAAATGCACGATGCACAATGCAATTGCTCACCACGTGTTGACCAATGCCTAGCCTGTCCCCGATCAGTGATCACACCCCTGGCCATCTTCCCCCGAATTTGTATAACTGAGCATGACATCATATGGTATGGGATATCATTCTCATTCCAAATCCAAAACACAGCACTATACGAGCTACTAGGAGGAAAATTAACTCTGTCCTAGCCAAAACCAGGTCAGCATGATAATGATGATCTTGTCAGAGCTGTGTAAGTCCCACAGACAAAACAGAATTCAAAAGGAGTATTTGAAGGACAATAAGAAAGGCTTTCTTCTATCTTGCTTGGAAAGTTTTCTGCAAGCAATGTTTGAGACACCCCCAAACAGGTAAGGGAAGCTGGCAGAGAGGAGGTAGGGACTGACAGCTTGATAAGACATAAGAGATATAGCAGCACACTATGTCTTGGCAAATGTGAAAGTGAGAAATAATTTAATAATATCCATATTTCAAATACATAATTGCAGGGAAATGTGAATTTTAATGGAATACTGTGCCACATTGGTGAGATTTTCAGAGTGTGGATGAGGCCAGGAAGTAATTAGATCGTATCTGGATTTTTCCTCAAGGCAGTGGTGAAGACTTTTATTCGTATATTTTTAATTTGCACAGTTTGCATCAGAGCATGTCTCACCTTGTGTGATTGCCAGCAGGGTTAAGAGACACAGTCACTGGAATAAGGAGAGAGGACTAGCCCGTATCTAGGAAAGTGTGGTCTCAGCTCGTGTTTGAGTATAAATGCATGGGCAGAGATTTATTTATTTATTAATCCAGCCATTAATCCATGGCTGGATTAATAAAGGCGGCTTTTAAAAAAATGTTTTAGTGGAGGAATCTATCCTACTGTCTTGGAATAGCAAATGCAGGGTCTGATAATAAAGAACATATTCTGTGTGCAAAAGCCAGATATGGACGAGTCTTAAAGAGCAGACTAAGAGTAACAAATTTTCATCAGCCTAAGCATTCTCTCATTGCCTCAGTTCTCTGCCTCCAGGAGCTGATAATACCATAGAGGTCATTCTCACATTCCCTACCACAGTCTCTTGCTGAAAGGTTCTCTGTAGCCCTTTACGGTTTGCATCTAATATGAAAAACACTCTCAAAGGATTTTTTTTTTTCAAAGAATTGCCTTTTACCGGTTGGTTATGGCTGTTAATAAACAGCCATATAATTTGCGACTAATTTATTTTTCCCTGCAGCAATGGCAGAAAACTCCTTTCACAGTTGAGAAGTGAGCAGCTGAATTGTGCCTTCTGTTTGCACATCAGGCAAAGTCATATGGAGAAACACTGAAGCATATTTTTATTCACAGTCAAGAATGACTGTGGAAGCAGAGCCTTTCAGAGACAGCCGTTTTAGAAATGACACAAATATATAATGAGTGAAGACTGCTTAACTACATAAACTGTATATTTGTATGGATAAACCCTGAATGCAAATAGCCTTGTCTTATTCCTGCCTTCATTTTTTTTATTCTGAAAGCGTTATTCATTAATGTCACTATTAGGTTTAGTAAGTGTTTAAAATATTAAATTTAAGAGAAATAGTAAAAACTTGCTGTCATTTTTCAATTTAGCATTAATTTCTTCTGGTGTAATTTTTTTGCAATTTGTGTTACCATGCTACCAAGCTAGACATCAAATTGAGTATCTGAAAGTTTCAGTAATTTTAACCGATAGCTATACATATTATGTATTTTTTGAATTAGATGTCTGAAAATACCACAATGCACTGGTTTGCTGAACAAAGTATTAGTAAAGCATATCTATAACCTGGGCCTTCATTTCTAGGTGTACCTCAAGTCTACACAGCAGCATGGCACCTAACTGCTATTTAGCTATCTAAGTGCTTCTGATTTCACCATATCCTCTCTCTTCAATTAATTTTGATGACAGTGAATTAAAGTTAGTAATTTATTTGTCTGTGTGCTTCTTAGCCAGAAATTTTATTGACAAAAAGATGGTCTACTTTTCTGGTGACATTATCTTCTGCAGTTTTGCAGCTTACAAACCAAAAAACCTGACGTGTTCTTTACTTGTAGATCACAGGAGGCTAGTAGAGAACCATAGAAACTTCTAAACTATTCATTCTATTGAACATATCATAGAGAACTGCCTTATTATGACCTTGATAGTAAATGTCCAGTTAAGTTCAGTTGCATGATATGTAGATTGGCTATGGGAAAGAGAAACAACGAACACTCTGCTTGTTCCCTTGTTCTCCCACTCAATTTAAAGTGTTCTGTGAGCTGGAGGAGAACAGTCAGCAAACACAGCAAAATTAGTTAGCACCCATCTGGTACTATTTTGAGTAAATTGATTGAATAATTATCCTCAAGTACATTTATCCTCTGGTACTTTCCTTGCTTATTTAGGATTTTTCAAGTTAGAGGATGGATAGGAAGAAGAATGTGATGAGGTGATATATGATTTCCCATTATAGGTATACAGAAAATGAAGATTTGTACTTTTTTTTTTATCTCTGTGAATCACTGAATACATCTTGTCTGATGTGAACAGTATGATGAGATAAAGTTTTATCTTCAGAACTGTTGAGGCTGGAAGATATATTAAGAAGATGATGGTGGTACCAACCACCACGTCAGCTACTACCAGAACCTTTAGTTAAAAACATAGATATAGTCCTGGCAAATGTAAAATACTAGCCCACAGTATTATGTTTGATTTTTTTTTTATTTTTAAGGCTAGTAGTGATGTTAATTAGAGCTGTCTGTGAATGCTTTATCCCTAGAAAAAGAACTATCCTTCACCACTTAAATAGGACTTGGAGAAGAAGAGAAGCAGAAGGAACTTCTGCTGTAACATAAGGAAGGTATGAATTATGATTTTGTTTATGTTAAAGCTATTAATGCTGCAAAACCAGCAGGTGTCTAACATTAGGGAATTCCATGACCAGCATGTGATACAGCACCATGTGAAGAACAGATACCATATCATATTAGAAAAAAAAAAGTGATATATGCATTAGAAATGTGTGTATACAGATCTGTGTTTTCCCTCTAGGCTTCCTCCTTTCTAAAGGTGAGTCTATGAATGCACAATTAGATCTCTGGAAAACTTGTCTTAAAACTTACTGGAGTTTCAGCGAAAGAAAAGATATCTCAGCAATAGGAGGGCTTTTTCTAAGAGGATGATGTTTATCTGTACGCAAGAGTCTGATATAAGATTTCAGCAAGACTTGAATGATGCTTGTTAGGCAGTGATTGAATACATAAAGCTCTATTGAGAAACCATGCTGAATTTAGCAAAGTATTCTTTTGAAAGGTAAGTGAATCCTTGTCTAGCATGTGCTATAAATCTTCTTTAAAAAAAAATAAATGTTGCTATCATTATTATTGGTTGCAAGTATTTGCCTAGAAGTTGTTAATTTTGTAATTGTGAGTTTATTCTGGAATGAACTATTAAAAAAGTTCTGACTCGACAGTGAGTGGCCAGGCTGTGTCACCTGCACACATATATGGACATGTTCCTTTCTGATGTCTTTTTTTGCTGCTTTGTGAATTCAAGTGCCTGCACAGTCACTTTTATTCTTTAGTGCAGGTATGGGTATGTCTGCAAAGACTGAATTGGAGGGGTGAATGGATTTTTGGAATATATTTGTGCTACTTTGGAGCTCTGTTATCTCCCTGAAAGTGTTGTTTCCTCCTCAGACCACACTGTGAGATAAAACCACACTGTGGCTTCAGTACCTCCGTAGGTGTCCTCTTTGCTAATCAATGATCCTTAGAATTTGGCTCTTTTGTTTGCTTTTGCCCTTTGGTTTCTCCATGGTAATGGATTGAAGTTTGCCTCTCCATTACAGGATAATGCAAACCATTTCCAGAAAATTCTGTATTTCTGCCTGAATGTTTTTCTCCAGTTTTGAACAAGAGAAAGAAATCATGGTTACGGTATCATATGTAATGTGTAGAGGTATCAGTTGAAAGAGTGGTGTTATTTTAATGTAGTAAAAATACTGAATCCTTAATTTTCATGTAAAAAACTTTGCATATGTGTATGAACAAATAGATACTTGTCTGTTCAAAATGGGAACCTGCATGTAGCAGTCTCTTATTGTAAGAATAATTACATATTTCTTCATTGTAATATATCTGCTAGCTGCTTACACTGTGAACTCCTATTTTTCAAAAATTTAGTTCCCAAGTGTTTTTTTTCTCTAATTATGCTGAATTTTAATGCTTAATTAGAGGAATTTTCTTTGAAAAAAATGCAAATCTGTCATTAGGTATTTTTTCTCTCTCCAGACTCTTCATCTGGAACATAAAACTTGAAATTCATTAATAGTTTGATATTTAATTGCATATTGGCTAGTCAGTTTTTATCAGCCTTTAAACTTTACTATGGTCATTAGAACTGGTTGACTTATACATCGTTAATATTGTTAACAGATTTTACTGGCATTCTTCACTTACAAATAATTCCTAATTTCTGTATTTTAGGTAACAGGCTAGATCAAGTCTCAGGGAAGTGGGAACTAACAGAACTTCTTTTGAAAGATTAACTGATGAAATCTAGAGTTCTAGCACAAATTACTTGACTCAGTTTTGTGGAAGTTAGGTACTGAAAACATAAATCTTGCAACCCCAAATCCACACTCATTGAATTTTAGAAGCTTAAATGAAGCATATAAAATAGGAATCCCTTAGCTTGGTAGGCTTCCTCTGTAGATAGTGAAGAAATATGTGTTCTGTGCAGAGCAAATCAGATCACTCATATGGTGGAGCCCGTCTCTCCATGCTTACTAGAACATGAATACTGAGTCACTTCGTTCCTGACTTGGACGCTTTTACATACCATAAAGGTATCAAGCTGAACTGGGTCTAAGTGTAAAATAGTGTAAGTAAGTGGTCAGTAGGAAATTCTGAAAGATATGTTTAAGTTTTGTCTTCTTTGATGCACAGTGATGCTAATAATATAACTTACAGAGGTACCCTTGCCCACTTCTGGTGCACAGCCATAAAATTATCTTGGAGTTAGTTATCAGAGTCATCCCTTTCACACAAAATGCTGTAGAACCTGTAAGACTGCCTTTTGTCTGGCAGATTACTGCTAAAGATATTTTCTGAGGTGAAAGAAAGAGATTGTTCTCTGTATGGGGATATTTGAACCCATTTTTAATACCAAGACAGATGGTGTGGACAGAAAGGACAGAAATTTGATGTATCCTCATGAAGCAGATGCATTAAGGCAGTAGTTGAGACCCATTTCTTCACCTCTGGGGAAAGTTCCTAGCTACCCGCTGATTCAAGTGGCAACACTACATTTTCTTCTTACCCTTTCCATTCTCTTTTTGAATGAGTTTTCAAAGACATCTGATTTGGTAGGTATGGTTTTAGAAAATATGCTAAACAGAATTCAACAGTTAGTTAATTAGTTAGGTAAGGAGAAACCTCGTGTTCAAAATGAGACATTTAGGCAGTGAGGACATTCAGGCCTCCTGGAAATTCAAGTGTCTGTGGGGTTAGAGAGCAGGTAATCTGTAATTTAGGCAACCAGATAATGTTCAAACTCCATTATATACTTGGATCTGAATGAATTATGTTTTTAATTCCTTATCTATACAATTTTTTTAATCCCTTCTCATATTTTATCTCTTATCTTGTAAATTAGCTGGGACACACTTTTCTATGTGCTATTTACAAAATTACCACTTCTACTATATGAATAGGAAATGTATAATTTAGTAGACCCCAGAGTCACTTGACAGTTGTTCTTCTCTCTGATTGCATTATTATTTTCTCACTAGAGAGCAAGAAAAGGTAAATAAAAATAATGCATTAGCATGTAATATCACATAAAAACTTGGATTGAAAGTTATTTCTGTCAAAGTTGCCCTCCCTCTTACAAAAAAAAAAAAAAAAAAAAGCGTGTTTTGGGTTTTTTGGTACCCAAGAATCATCTATGTGTGTGTTGATTTGTAAGAATATGAACATAATGATACAGTGAAGAAAGTGAAGCTATTTTTTCAAGAATGTATGTTAATTATTTGTTATAGCTATTGTATCTTTTTATATTTAATATTATTTGGACACTGCAATGACCCAAAACGTTTCAAGTAGACATGTGTTGTAATGTTTTGCATTCATGCGTGGTAAGGTTTTTGTTATGGTTATGAAGCGTTCATCTAGGAAGGATATGAGTTCAGTAAAAGGCACTCAGCAAATCCAAATGGTCAAATATAATTCAAAGTCAGAGTACACTTATTTTACAAAGGAAATAGATCAGATTCTCACTGCATTGACTTGAAGTCTAGCTTATGTAAGGTCACTCAGTGAAAGTTTAGGAAATGGATCTTGTAGCATATACAATATGATGTGAAAACACATCACTGCTCTAAAAGTAGGTGTGGAAAAGGGTCTGTTGGACAGTAATGTACTGATTGGACTCATTCATCTTTCCTAGATTCACCCTTAGTCTTCGAGAGAATAAAGGTTATTCATCAAAACAGAAAAGATGGTCTGAGGTGTGATCTTCTCCTATAGATGCTTTGTAGAGCAACACTTTTTAACTTTGTCTCTTTTTATGTAAACACCCACCCACAAAAACACATATAAAACATGTGTGTATTTATATACACATATATAAAAACAGTGAAATGTAACCTTTTCAGTCTTGTGACCAGGTAGTTGACCCAGGTTGCATTTCTCCCGGGTGATGTATGCTTGTCCATCAGTTTTGAGTGCGTAGGGGAATGCAGTTGCTCCAAAGTGCAGAAGCCTAAAAAAAGAACAAAGATGAGGAATAGTGCCTATCTATTTTTTTTATACAGAATTATAGAGGTGTGAGTTGGAAGGAATCTCTGAATATCATCCAGTCCAACTGCCTGTTTGAAGCAGGAAAGATACCAACACTAGGTCAGGTCAGCTGTGTCTTCATCTATCCATTTTTGGAATTTTGCAGCCTTCCTAGGTAACCTTCTCCAATGCCCTGCTACCATCCTAGTGATGGATTTTTGCTAATGTCCATTCTCCCTTATTAAATAATTGACTGATACAGCATATCTAATAGTTTTAAAGAGAACCCAAATCATTGTAGATCAGAAATTCATCTCATGTAAGAGTATATTGATACACTTGATTGTAAATGTTTTTCCAGCTACACACTTTAACAAGACTTACGCAAGAATCTGTGGTATTGACAGCTTAAAAAAACCAAAAGAGAACATGCACTTCTTTGTTAAGTTTCTGTTTGTAGTAGGAGAAACAGCAGATCCTAGTTTGTGGGGTTTTTTTTCTTTCGTGGTGGTTTTTTTTGGTTTTTTTTTTTTTTTTTTTTTTAAACCAAATTAATGAATGTTTTGATGCAAATTATACATATTAAAAATAACTCACTTACCTGGGGGGATGGATCTTGTAGCCCTTCTGTGTTTTACTAGAGGCCTGATTTTGAGACTGAAGGCTCTTCTGATAGTTTTTTGGAAGTGGGGAGGGAGGCCTGAACATTAATTTATCTTATTTTCTAACAAATATACACAAAATGTCTGTGAGGTAACATGAAGAGACCTGACCAGTTAGGAGGAAGCTCTGTAGAAGCTAAGAATCTCAGAAAATCAGCAAACATGAGAAAGGGAGAGGTTTGATTATATTTCTCCCCCAATATTGTAGCTACATGATTTTGTTTTGCAAGTTACAGTCCTCGGTTGGAGAACTGATGAGCTTCCTTTGCAGTTTTGAGTAGAAGGCAGACTTGAATTATAAGGAACACTAAGTGGAATCTGAAATATTATAGAGATCACTGAATTCCTTGTAGCCTGAGGGCTCTAGAGTGCATGGGGGAGTCTGTGCAGTTGGCCTCTCTTGGTCTCTGTTGAGTCCTGGTTGAGAGGACTTTTTGTGAGCTTTGATGGCTCTTGGAAGGTCCGATGTGACAGGCACAGGGATCTTGAATCTGGTTTTTTTTTAGATCTAGTTGCAACTCAGAATGAGAATAGGTATCTCTGCTTTCCATCTTCATTTATTTATGTGGAATCCTGAGTATTTGACACTTAAAAATAATGTAATGCTGATGAAATCAAAAGCAATCTTAAACCTAGTATAAGAACCAAGAAAAGGTTCATAAAAATATGAAGGCTTAAGGAATTGTTCCTGACCAGATTACAGATTCACTTGTTTGCTATATGTTGTTTCTAACTAATGAATGCTGTGGTGGCATTTTTGCCTTCTAAAAGAAGGTCTCTATTGTAGACAAGAAATCTAGGATCCCTCTCTAGCTAGAGGGGAAATTTGAACACCTTTTGTGTGCATTCAATCCTATGTTAAATTAGGATTGCAAGTTATGTGACTTGTTCTTTGCAGGTGGCAGTTTCAGTGTAGCAGGAGGGAGTTTAGGTGACAACATTAGTTTAGATGCACACCTTTTATATGATGATGCATAGCTGAAAAAAAAAAAAGCTAAACAAAATATTTGGTCAACCATTCTACCATGAAATATACTTCTGTCTATATGTATATATGTGTCTACATACATACACACGTATATATTTATGTGGTATCTTTACCGTTCAGGAACATTCATATTCCACTCAAAACTGGCAGGATATTGAAAATTGAAAGGTTCAGTCATTTATTTTTTAATTCAGCTTGCTTGTACAAAACTATTATCTCAGCATTTGAGTGAGCCTCGCTTGTCAGTAATGTAAGTAATTAAAGAGTTCAGTGGTTAAATATTGCTACAAGTAGTTAAAAAATAAATTGCTATTTTAAAAGACAGACTGGGAGACAAACACAGTTGAATAATAAATATGTGGATACATGCATAGATTCGTAGCTGGAAAAATAGCTGCTCATAGCTCACTATTTTCCATCACTTTTCTTCACTAAAAAACCACAATCAGTGAAATTATGGTTGAGGGTGGGGAATGTGAAGGAATGACACATTAATGGTAGCTTCCATTTTGAAATTCAGTAATGATCCTTACAGCAAAGGAAAATGAATGCAAATATCACACTTGCAGACCAAAACTAATGGTGGTTGTTTCATTTGTCAAGCCTTAAATCACAGAGCTGAAAGATTTCAATGAGTTATTTTAATCAAGCTAATCTTTCTGAGATTGTCCACTCATACAAAATATTCAACTTAAAATCATCTATCTTCATTTTGTTTACTACTATCCTAAACTTGTCTACCTTCCCCACTCTTATTTTTTCTATTTTTTTTATAATTAGTCTTGTTTTATTGAAATTAATGGACACCTGCCTGCTGAGGGATTAGTCGCAGCCACAGTCTCTAGCTAATATGCTAACACAATGAACAATAATACACATCACAGGATTAAAATATTCCTCTGTCTACAAGTTTACCTTATCGAATGTCAGCAGCTGTCCTTGCTGTCATGATTCTGAAGTCATTCAGGGGAGTGACTATCACACATTGCTGTAGACAGTGGTATACATGGAAAAATGACCATTTAACGACCAAAACATTCATTCTGCATCTCGTTTTTTTTCCTGCCCTTTCTTCTGGTGAATTCCCAACTTGAAACACAGAGATGTATGGGGAATGAGAACCCTTTAAAGAGTTGTTATAACAGTAACAGGCTCTAATAATACTTAAAGGCCTTTAAAATTATCTGCAGTGTAGTTTAAATATAGATATATGTATCCATAGTAACCCTGTCTTCCAATGTCATTCAGAAAAACTATCTAAAGCATCTTAAAATTTGGCATACTATGGCAAGGTGGTTCCCATCACAAGTCTTCAGCATGGATATGTAAACATGTAATAAGCAATTTCTGTGGTTGCTGTATAGAATACAACATATTTAATTATCTTTACTATTGAACCAATAATGTGTCTGTTATTAGATCTAGAAGTACAACACAGACTCAGCCCAGTTCGTATGAAACTTACTGCTTTAGTAATTCTAAAATAGATAGGTATTTTCCACAAATCACAATTGCCTGATATCATAATCTTCCTCTTTAAAAAAAATAAATAGACTAATAAGGCTTAAAAGAAAAAAAAAAAACAAATTGGATAATAATTGAAACCCGATTTTATTCCTATTAATACATTCGACCATGACATAAAATTCAAACCCAGTTATGCACCTGCATCTGTGTAAAGTTACAGGATTTGAAAATCTTATTGAGCTTCTGTGTGAATATTCAAAGCCAAATCAAACATGGATTTATTGATTTATTTTTTTTAAGGACAGATACAGAGAGCTGTCTATGATGTTTCCTTTAATTATCATTTGGTAGTCAGTTCTGGGAATCTTTTCTAAGCACTATTATTTTTTTTCCTGGAAATAGGTTCCATTGCCATGTGGAGGGGAAAAATGCAAGTTCTTGAAATCTGATTTGACATGAGCAACTGTATTTAGAAAAGTCAGAATGTACACTTAAAAATAAACAAACTTTGCTTGCTAAATATTCATCTCCCCCAATTAACTTCTTAACATATAATTTTTACTTAAAACAACTCTGAAGTTCAGAGAAGAACTATAATACCTGTATATCACTGGTGTCCACTTATATTAGAGTGAATTCTACATAAGAAAAAGGAAAGAAAGCATGCAGATGTAATCACAATGCAGATGTGTAGCAGGTCACACTTCACTGAGCACTATCTGTATCTGTTAATTACCAGTTTAGAATGACTATCTTCATATTTTCTTCTGTATATAGTGACTAGATTTCTTATATATATTATTAGGCAGAATATAGAGAGGTGATAGATTGTAACTAATGGATACTAGTATATAATAACATATATATAATAATATATTCTATATAATATATAGAATAATATCATATTCAGGACCTCTCTAAGAAACTAGAAAAGACTAGCCTGTGACAGATCTATTCCAGGAGAAAGAAAATAGTTCAAGGTATGGGATGATACTGTATTTGGGAAAGATCAGGTAATATTTATTCATCCATTCAACCTACCACATAGTATTGAGTAACTGTAAAAACTGTAGCAGAAAATAATTTCATTTTAAAGTAATGACTTTACGTATAATTTTTTGCATGTGGTTTATGTTTCAGTGGCCACCAACCTAGAGTAATGCAAAGGCTAGATAAGTATCATTTAGTTTGGAGCAATGGCAAGAATATTCTGCTCTCTGTAGGCTTGCTATGTGAATCACGATAATTGCCAGTTGGAATTTGTAGGGCTATAAACTGACTTTCCCTAGAGAACTAACAATATCCCATCAATCATCTTTACTTGTTCTGTTCACCTCCAAATCAAATTTAAAGTCCCCCCAAGTAGCTTAAAAAACCCTTCAAAGTTAACTGTGTAATTGCTCACTCCTATATTGGTGTGTGTATTCTGTGATTTCTCTACAATTATAAATCTTGCTTTTTGTTTCATAGCATCTCTCAGAAAGACCTTTGAGCCAAAAATTTCACCTGGGGCTTCCAGGCTGTCAGATTCTCTACTCTATTTTCATGTATAAGCCCTTTACTTCCAACTTGTAGTACTTCCACTACTAGCTCTTAGTGTCTTCCTTTCTTTTTCTTTTCTCATCTTCCTTTGACTTACTTCTGTCTGCAGTCATCAATATCTTAGTGGTGGGACAGGTTAAAAAAAAAAAAGTACCTACTCTTTTTTTCTATCTTTTTTTTTTCCTTAAAGAACCACAACCACTTTTTTTTTTTTTTTTTTTTTTTTTTCCTTGCCATTTGACCAGGATCTGAGTAATAGTATCAGAGCAGTTGCAGTTGTTTCAGCAGAATAAAGGGAAGAGGAAAGTTTATAGTATTTTCATATTAAATACCTCTTTATTCTAGGTCTGTCTAACTTTTTACACCTCTTTATGAGAAATTCAGAAGTAGCAGAGGAAAGTAGAGGTGTTGGTGATCTTTTTCTTGCTCTTGCTCCAAACAAGGGCTGGCAATTTGACCCTGCTTGAGCAGGGGGGTTGGACAAGATGACCTCCAGAGGTTTCTTCCACCCTCAACCGTTCGGTCATTCTGTGAATTGATTTTGTTGCATCTCAAAGGAATGCTTTTTCTAGGAGAGCTATTAGCAACAAGATGCTAACAGAGGTGCCAATGACCCCTACTCTCTAGGTGTTTCCTAGCAGTCATTACAAAAGAGAATATTTCTGTTTTGTTTTGAAACTGTGAGAATATTCCCTTGAGACCATATCCTGCCTGCCTGCCTTCTCCCACAAATGGGTACGTTTCATGTACCAATTATTCCCTTTCTATGCAAGGAGACAACTAAATTATATAAACAAGTTCAGCCAGAATCATGCTTTAGTTTTCACAGCTACAATAAGTATAACTTAAATTTTCTTAGGCTAAATCTCTACTACATAAAATAGCATACTTCTGCAAATGTAAAAGTTTGTGTGCATCAGATAATACACGTTAAAACCATTTTACTGGGTGAAATAAATTTGTTTGGTTTTATCTGGAATATTCATATTAGCTCAATTAATTACTTTTAAAACAATGTACACATTAGTGGAAGATTGAAAGAGTTGTTTTTAGCCCTGATGAAACTAAGCAGTAAAAATTATTCTTGATTTGGTTTAGTGGAAATCTAATTCATTTTGCTTAGTCAAAAAGTTCACAGCTTAAATTTTGCAGACTAGCTATTAATTGGAAAACAGGCTGCAGTTTGAATTTGAACTGCAATGCATTCAAGGGGCAACTTCATAATCTTAGGATGTACGGGCCCTTAGGGCAATGGAATAGCCTGTCCCTATTCCATATATACTCACCTTAGACTGCCAATATAGGTACCAGCTAATTGCAAGGACAGATACCTGCTAGGAAAAGACCTACTTAATTGCAGTTACTATTCAACAGCTGTTAGTACAGCAATGGTTGCTGCATATTAGTAATCTAGACTGGATTCAAAAGAAACCTTCGGGGGGATCTTCCTCTCTCTCCTCCAAGGTTATATATT
Source organism: Balearica regulorum gibbericeps (assembly GCF_011004875.1). NCBI lineage: Eukaryota > Metazoa > Chordata > Aves > Gruiformes > Gruidae > Balearica > Balearica regulorum. The sequence continues at coordinate 48,715,093 of NC_046187.1, read as the reverse complement.
GAAGCAAGAATGCAAGTACCATAAGCACAAACTTATTGAGTCATTCACTTGCAGTCAACAGGATTTAAATGTCAGTGTTAAGAGAAAACAACTGAGAATTTTTCCTTGTTTAAAAAAAAAAAAAAGTAAAGAGAATTTTTGGAGTTGTTAAATCTAGCAGTAACTCTGCATGTGCAAGTGCTCCTGGCTGTTCACTGTAAATGCAAATCTGTTGAAACTGCAGTTCAAGCTGTGTTTGCAGCTGTAGGATGCTGGAATGCTGATGTAATAACCTAGAAACTGTCCCAGATGAACTTTTCTTGGTGGGTTCTGAAAGAATGACACAGTTTTTTCATATTGGAGAGGCAAAAAATGATCTTAAAACTGTGGTCCAAATCAGAGTAGAAAAAAATACAACAATCTCAGTGCACTAAGGTAGTTCAAAGCTTTCCACCATAGTAACTTATTATTTTTGTTTATACTTCCTTTTAAGGGCCTCTATCCAAACAAAAAATGAAGTTCAAGTGTCAGTATAAATCATAATTTGTAACTGTACTACTTTGCAAGCTACGATACTGCAGAGATTACCCTCAGCTAGAAGATCAGTACAGTGCCTGCAATCTTTGTAAACAGTGGTGCTGGGTTAGCAGATTGAACTGGGTCTGACTGGGATAGAGTTAAACATCTTCATAGCAGCCAGCATACTGCTGTGTTTTGGATTTGTGGTTAAAACAGTGCTGATAAAAAAAAAAAAAAAAAAAAAAAAAACAAAACAAACATCACAATATCTGGGCTACTGCTGAGCGATGGTTTGCACAATGTTAAGGCATTCTTCTTTTTTTTTCTGTCTCTGCTCTGCCTAACTGAGTATGCTGGGGGTGGGCAAGAAATTGGGAGGGGACATAGCCAGTACAGCAGATCTGACTTGGCCAAAGGGATAGTCTCTACCGTATAATGCCAGGCTCAGCGATAGAGACGGGGAGCAGAGGAAGAAGGGTGGAGATTTGTCTTCCAAGGTGGCTGTTTGTATGGGCATTGATCTGCCTGTGGGAGGTGGTGAATGATTTCCTTTGCAAAATTTCTGCCCCCCCCTTTCTTCACTGATTAAACTGTCTTTATTTTGACCCATGACTTTTCTTGCTTTTGTTCTTCCTATTCCCTCCCCAAACCTGCTGGGGAGGTTGGGGGAATGAGAGAGCAGCTCTGCGGGTGCTTGGCTGCTGGCTGGGGTCAACCCACCACATATTGATAAACTAATTTTAAGTCAATACTACATCATTGCTGCAGCCTGAAGTTAGTACAACTCAGCTCATATCCAAGATATATCAGTAACTGGGGTATGACAAATTATTAGCGTTGACAACTTGTGTAGCATGACAGTTTTAAAGGTGACAAACATCTCCCTCAAAACATGGTGAATACACAAAACAGCTGAAGAAAATAAAGTAATAAAAAAGCCCAGCAAAGCCACATGCCTCCACAAGAAGCGACACATGTTAATGTGGTAGTGCTATTTCTTCTGTGAGATAGTGCAACTCTAAACACTGCTAATGTAGTCAGTGGAGTGGTTTTTAGGAGTTCTTATGTTTGAGAGTTTCTTGAATTTTCTTTAATTAAAAATCTGATTTTACTCTGGTGTATTTGAATAACATTGAATTTATAGTCACATTCATAAAAGCTACACAACCCAGAAAGTTAAAGGGTAAAATTGTGATTTTTGTTTTTTAATTATTATGACTACATTAGTGTTCTAACCACAGGGATGCTTCAGCATGTTGTGAAATACACTGATATAAAATGATTTTTATGTTTCACCAGTATAATACCCTATTAAAGGTATAAATCAGCTTTCTGTCAGTGTAACAGATCCCTGAGGTCCTTTAGGAATTACTACTGAATTTCATTTTTCATTTAGCCAGCTACATGCTGTACATTTATTAACAAAATGGGACTTTGGTAGATCTGCAGTGAACTGTGTTCACCCTTCAGGCAAACAAGCCCCTCAAAGCTCAAGAGTTTTAGCTCACAAGCTGTCCTCTTGTCTTGCAAGTTTGCTTCTTTCTGCAAACCTAAAAGTGCTCAACAGGCTGACATGGAAGGGATTGCCTAGAGGAAATGTGAATATTTCAACAGTGAACCACTGGGAACCGTCCACAGTTGAAAAGAAAGGCATTAAAAAATCCTTTCAGATATGTCTTGGAAGGAAGTCACTAATCATTTAAATTAGTTTTAGAAGAGGAAGTATGAATGAAGATGAGGGACAGATTGGTGGCTGGGTCAAAAAGATTGTTAATGAGAAGTGAGAGGAGAGCAAGTGCCGAATACAAAGGACAGGATCTGAAAACAGTGGTCCAAATCACCAGAGACACTAAGTTGGAGGAAAACCTGCAATTAAGAAAAATACTTCCAAGCCGCCATAGTCACTAAATTCTTGAGTAGGACATTGTAAAAAATGTTCAGAGACACCAAGAATCTATTTTTCATAGATGCTGGAAGAAAAGACTAGAACTATAGTTGGCACTAAGTGACTACAGTGTCAGAACAAGATGGGCTGGAATTGTCAATTACAGAAGGATACTTATTCTGGGAGTTCAGGGTTCTGAAGCACAATTCAGCCATTAAAGTCATATTCTTGAGGAATATTCAATGATGTTGTGTGACCTGGTCAGGGCTAATCAGATTTGAATGTTAGTCATTCTAGATACCAATGAATCTGCATCTGATGGCTGTGATCATCAAAAAAGGGTGGGGAATTTATGGAAAGATTTAGGTGCCAGTAACTTGTCATGAGAACTGCTACCCTCAGGATCAGCTACTTCTGATCTGAAGAGCTCAGTACAAAAGCAGCATCAGCTGATGTAGGAGAACAGAAAGAATGTATCAGTGGATAGCCGTTTGAGAAAGATACTGTTAAATTGCATCACTCACATTAGATCAGTAGAAGACTTCACTGCAAGCATGAAGAGAACAGCTGGAGAAGACAGTAGCTGAAATCAGTAGGACAGGAAGACCATGATCAACTTGTAATATCCTTAGGTATGTGGACTGAGAAGATGATGACATAAATTTATTCACAGAAAGGAAAGCGTGAAGATTCCTGGTAAAATTAAAATAAGTGATCTTATGTCACCTTGCCTACTTAGAACTTTTTCAGTAATAACTGGATCACTTGTAGCAAATCTTTATCTAGTTCAATTTTAAAGAACCCACCAAACAAACTCCAAGTTAAACCTTCCAATCGCAGTTTCTACAACTTACACACATGCTTTTTGATGTTTATTCATCAAAGTAAATTTTTTTTTTTTTGTCCATGTCTAATTAAGTCTCTTTCCCCAAGGGCCCCTTGCAACAGTTGACTGGGCCTCATCAAGCTGCAGATCATTCATTCAGATGTAAAAACAATCCAGGACTTCCTTCAAAACCCTTCTAGCTTGCTCCAAAATGTAGAATAATAAATCTTTCAGCCTAAAAGCATTTTCAACTTTAAAAGAGAAGAAAGAGGAGATTCCAGAGCAACATTTTTAAATGCCTATCCACTATTGCTTGCTATATTTAAGGGGATCAAAAGGACTTCTCCACAGAAGCTAAGGAGAAACTGAAAGACCAAGGTTCCTGTTGGAAAACAGAGGGGTAAGATTAAGAGATTTTTTTTTTATTTTTTCTTTCTTCTTCTTTGTTGTTGCTGTTGTTACATCTCTTACTAGTCATGGAGGAAAAAAATGCACCTAAAGCTCCACAGGTACATTAAAATTTAACATTTATCATAGTGGCTTAAAATCCCGACATCATTGTATTCCTAGTTGATAGTAATGAAAAGATCAGAGATGCAGGTTTCCTAGAACTGGCAGATTAGATCCAAGACACTCAAACCTGTGTATTTCTTTCTCTTTGGTGATTTTGATGTTAGCTTATTTTGCCAAACTTTCTTTTACACGGGAAACAGAAGTATGGAAAGTGCAGTTGCTTTTTCTTCCTCAAATTCTATGTCAATCTATTATCCATTCAGAAACGTAGTAGATGCCATATTACGTAGATTTTGCAAGTAAATCATACCAGTATAACAGAAAAACTGCAGGAGGTATGCCATATTTCCTCACAAATCATCAGCTTGGCAGAATGACTGCATAAGCCAAAAGCCTTTTTTTTTTTTTGAATTGCTGTAGTTTGCATCCTGCTGTGTAAGCAATCTTCTTCCTTAAAGTTATAATAACTTCCTTCATAAAAGCCATTGTCTTCAAAGCGTTTGTTTCATCTAGACTTATTTTCAGAGGGTGGATAACAAAACAATTTTCCTGGTATTTTCTTACAACAATTAGCTATAATGAAATTTAAGCCAATTACACATTCAGCTACTATCAGCTATCTAGGTCTCTTGTTCAAATCCCAGTGATCTCATTCCCAAGCCCATTTTATACATGTACAGGTACCTTGATAATTGCTTCCAATGATTCTGTTCAATTTAGGAAGATCTACTTTGCAGCATTTGTTTCATGTTTGATCTGATAAATGCTATACTTGTACCATTTACATGTTTTCTGTGCATCTTGCATTTCTGATTACATTTTTAATAGCCAAACTACAAAAGCTGTTCTTTAACTACAGATTTAATCTCAGGAACTACTTCAAATTAAGTGAATCATTATACTTCACATTTCAGTTGTGTAAGCAGTTAGAGCTGGGCAGTGTAGTTAAGAACTCAATGAGCTGTGCTTTTGGATAGGCTTTAACCTGTGACACTCAGTTGTGTAGTATATCTTAGCTGAGTGGACAATAACTTACTAAACTGAGCAACTTGATAATGTTGGTTGGCCTTACAATATTACTAATAATACTGTTTTCTACTCAGAGGTCACATGCCACCTACCTTCTTAATGCTGCTTTGTGTTTTGCTGTGGCTCCTACATTACAAGCTCGGTTTCTCCAGAAGTATTACATCATTTGAAAATGTCTATGCAATAATTCTTAGATCTGAAGAAGCAGCTGGAAAAAGTCATGGGCAGAAGTATCAAGATATTCCAGAGACTGGTTATGGTAGCAACAGGAGAAGAAATTCAAATCACTGCTTTGTATTCTGTAATGGTTGACTTCTTCTGCAACAAATGTTAACACCCCTGAGATGGAGCAAGAGCCACTGCTAGACTGTATAATACTTACAATTCTGGCTTGAAGTGTCTAGAGGCATTAAAAAAATAGCAGAAAAATAGGAAATCCAAATGCTTTATAGCATTGAAATATTTTGTAGAATTTGTTGTGTCAGTCAAATGAACAGGACATGGCTTTCTTGTTTTATATGTGGAAAATAAGCAGTGACATTGGCATGCTCTTTTAGTACAAAATCTTCCATCATAGAAGACTACAGGCCTGACAAGAAAGGACAATAGTAAGTTTTCTGCTCTGGTGATTCATCATATAATTTTAGGCCTGCAAATAAAACAGAAACCACCACATCCTCAACTGTAACTCTTTCACCCTTACCACCTAATTGAAACCTTCTGCATCTAAAAATAAATCATAAAAATCTCCTATCCATATTATGAGATCCTGAAGGCTTCCAAAACTAATTGGCCCTCTGTTGGGAAACATATAAAAATAAGAATGCTAAGTTTTTCCAGCAATATTTTGGTAAGCCTGTAAGTTGGCTTTGAGAGGTGGTGTAATCTCCTATTATGTTTTACTCAGGAGATTTGCAAGCAGAAACTAGATGGCTTAGAAAGGGATATTATTTGACTGGAGAAAATGATATGGGAATATTGCCAAAGTGGAGATTCAATTATAGAAAGAAGGGGATGAAGAAAGAAAAAAAAAAAAGATAAAATACAACTGGAATATAATATTCTATTTGAGAAAAATTGAACAAAAGACTCAAACTGTTAAATCTTAATTTAAACTTTGTGGAAAAATACCCAGGTGTTTTTTTTTGTTTGTTGTTTGTTTTGGTTTTGTTTTTTGTTTTTTTTTGGCAAGAATAACCTCAGACTTTCCCAACTAAGAATAATTCCAGTCATTAGACGTTAAAACTGGTATTCTTACTGCAAATAATAGGAAATTGTAAATGTCACTGTTGGTAGTATAGATGTTGGCGATGGGTATGTTGCTATTACTTCAACTGAAATTAAAGTGAGACCCATCACTTAAATCCAACTGTAAGTCCCCCTGGAAACTTGTTCCAAATTTGCTTACCCTTTAGGTCATGTAGCATCAGATAATACCACAGTATTGCTTAAAAAGGGAAAAATATTCCAATTGTTGCTCTCATGTGTTTCTTTCTGTATTAAATAGAAATTTCAGAATATTTACTGAGGATTAGGTTTTGATACTATTGAGGGTAGATTTAAAAAGAATAGTGCTCAAGGAGGTACGGTCTTCAGATAGTGTCAGTATTTGTACAGCAAAAGTATACAAGATGGTGTAGGTAGCTCCTCTGTGTATCTGTCCCACTTCTGAGACGGAGAGAAAGGAATAGGGGATCTTCCTTGTTTATCTTCCTCCTCTCTTGAGATTGAGGTTATATTTTGCAGATTTTATATCGTGCTGATGCTAAGCACAGCTCAGTACTACTAGATATTCCCAGATATTCTTGCTTGATAATATTTATTTTGGTCAGGATGAAAATTCTAACTAACTCTTCAGAGCTAAGTAGCGATTAGTGACAATTTGGAAAATCCTCTGGTCTGCAGGTCCCTCATGGGGGAATTCAGAAAGCAACACAATGGTGCACCAGCAATTTGGGTGATTTTTGAACTGTGCTGTGAGTCCTAATGTAGCTACTGGGTGTGGTGACTAAGAGTAGTGCTCTACTGAACCAATTGCTTAAGAATAAGGAAGAAACTTTGAGTGCTAGGAGATATTCAGATTGTACAACTCTTGAAGTCTGGTACAGTCCCCCAAGCAGGAAAAGGAGCAGGCATAGCAAGCAACTGCTGCTGAATGAGGCTGGCAAATTAGTCACAAATGAGAGAGGAAAAAATAGGGTACTCAGTCTTCACAGGTAAGGTCGCCTATATCTATGCCAAGAAGCGGTGATGAAGCATACACTGAACCACTGATAGAAGAGGGTCACATTTAGGAGCATTTGTACAGATTACAATGTGTATATTCATATACTCTTGGGACCTTACCAGAGGCATCCAAGGGTGCTAATAGGATTGAATGGTTTCACTGCAAAGCCACTCTATCGTGTTGGAAGGTTATGGAGCCCAGGGAAAATTTCAGATGAGAGGAAGAGGGACTGGAAAATATATTTCCAATTTACATAAAAGGCAACAAAGAAGATTCAGGGAACTGCAGACTTGTTGACAAGTTAACTAGTTAATAACTGGGCATCTAATTTCATATTTTCTTGCTTTCTATCTGATGAATGGAAGCAGAACAGAAGTGACAATTACCAAGAGCACGAAATTTTTAATATTTTCTGCTATTGTGAAAATGAAAATTGGACTGTGAAGAGGTACAAATGCTGAAGAAAAGGCATAAATTTAAACACTTTTAAAAAAATCTGACTCCATAAATTTAATTAATTTGTTAAGTAGCAACAATATTTAAGTAAAAGTTTTGACTTCTGAATAAAACTTTCTAGACTGCAAGAACATAAAGCCACATTTCTTTTCTGAAAGAATTAGAGAATTAGAGGTTCTGAAGAGAAAAAGAGTAGGTAAAGATTTTACAAGTTTTGTGATCATTTACTTCTATTGGGTTTTAAAAATATTTGGCCAAAGAATTCCTGTGATTTTCATATAATCTGAAAGGAAAATATTTGGCTGAAATAGCTCCCCTGAACCAGTACCAAACCTGCAAACAGCTTTCTGGCACAAATTTATTTCTTTTGGTATCTATTTGGAGAAAACACACTCAAGTAGTTTTAAATCATTGTAGCATTCACAGCAGCTTGTATACATGGAGGACATAAGAATACAAGAGATTACAATATTTTGTACAGCAAAGTTTTACAAGTTGAGATGAATTGTTTTGATGTTATAATTTAAATGTGAAAATGAACTAATTCATTTAATTTTACCATTTAGACTAATTTCATTTCCAGTATTATAGTATGAGTATTAATGAAATTTTACTTGTATGTTGAATAATATGTTATATTAGCAAAAAGAACCAATTTTGTAGACCTTCACTTAGTAACTTCTTACATTTTAATTTCATGGAAAATTCTTACATTTAAATTTCAGGGATGTTTCAAATTTTCATTCTGAATAAGAATGAATAGAGACTCTGAAATAATGGAATTCTGTTTTTTTAACAAGCCTTTTAAGTGTCTTGTTAATATTTCTCTGCTGAAATTAGGACACCACAGATTCAAGAACAGAAACATGTATTAACCTTTAATAAATAGTATACATGGTAATAAATGTTATTGACTTCCTCTGATGATCTGAGCAATTATAAACATTTAAGAGATGTAAGTAGGTCTACTAAAATCTATTGACATAGTATTTTTACAGATTTTTTTATTTTCAGAGTTGACATGATAGCATCCCTCAATAAGAGTTAAGCTGGTCAGTAATTGGTCAGATGATAGCAAAACCAGACAATATTGTTGAATGTATCCTCCATTTGTACTTTTCACTGAAAAGGAAAATACCCTGTCAGTTAATCATGTCATACTGACAAATCATTTTTCCATTTGATTGGTCTTATATCTGATGTACAGCCTGTGACAATATATTTATACAAGTACATAAATCGAACAATTTCATAGGTAAAGATTTAAAAGGTACTAGTCCCTCTTGTGAGTTATGGATTGCTTAAATTCAGTCTTTTGTATTGATCATTTTCAGTACAACAGCAATTTGAAGAAAGTCTAACTAAAAGTATGAAGGTATCTTCAAACCCAAACCATTCTATGATTCTATGTCATAGAATGCAGAAAAATGAACGATCACTTGTCAGCAATCCCTGCCGGCCAAACATGAACCTACTCTTCCCAGTCTGGTCTTCTGAGAGGAAACCTCACAGCAATGGAGGAGTAAACACAATTTTTTCTCTATCCATCTTGTGTGGGCATTTAAGCCTTTGATTGTTTGTGGTAGATACTGTCTCTTCTTGTAAGTCACAGTGTTAAAATATGTCACAGAATCATAAAATAATTCATGTTGGAAGGGAACTCAGGAGGCTTCTAGTTCAACCTGCTGTTCTTGCAGAGTCAGCTGCAGGATCAGACCACATTGCCCACAGCCATATCCAGTTGGGTATTAAAAAACCTTTAAGGATGGAGACTGCACAATCTCCCTGGGAAAACTGCTCCACTGCCCAGCTGTACTTGTGCTGTCTACTACACACTCATTCTGCAACTAAACCAGAATTGAAGGTAATGGGGTGCCATTACACCTAGTGATTATTTTTCTAAAATAAAGTTGTGCTACTAATTCATGCTTTGAGTGTTCAAAAGTAAGAACTTTTGTGAGAAAGAGAATGTCAGAGCATCCTCTACATGTTCTTTTGATTCCAAAATACAGAAGTAGTTGATTACAACCAATTCTTGATAGACAGCAGCACGTTACATTAAAGAGATTTTATGGACTTCAATTATAGATCAACTAATCAGCAGATAATGACAGAAAGGAAAGGGAATGTAGCCAAACACTGAACTTGAAACACAGATATTGCAAATCAATAATGTTTCAATTTAAACACTTCTAGACCAATCATTCAATGATTAATGAGACACATCTTACAATTCACTCTCCGAAAAATATACAAAATATGTTAATACAACTAAATTATTATGTACTTCACAGGTCCCAGTTGGTAACTATACTGTTTGTATACAAGGATCTTTATAGTGTGTACAAAATGTAATTTAAATTCAGTAAATATTGTACAGTTCAAGTACATAGCAACTCTGCCCTCCTCCCCCAGAATATGCCAGGCAAAAAAAGAAATATCTTTATCATTTCCCTTTGTTTCAGTTAAATAATACACAATGCTTACAGTATTACTTCTAAATTATGAATAACTAACTCTTTGTCAACACATAAATGTTGAGTCTGAAACACTTCAGGAGGCTGATTTTTTTTTTCCTCCTTTCTGCACTTTAAGATTTCCTTTTCACTTCAGTGTCACTATAAATGTTTATATGGTCTTTCAAAACTGGAGCTTAGAGGCAGCAGGAAAAACAACCCAACTATTTTGTGCTATTTAGATATATCCAAAAATATCCAGGGCATAGTGTCCTGTCTATCTTATAATCTTGGCTGGTCTTTAGCAGCTGCAAAGTGTCTTCATTTTGTGATCTCCTTTTTGCAGTGCCTCTGCAAACTCCTCAGAGCCTGCCTCCTTTAAGCAAGCTCCAGTCCTTTTATGAAAATAACAATTTTCTTTCGTTTTGCCATCTGCTATAAGAGTAACACAGTGGCCCAGAAGACATCACCATGTGCTTGCAGTGCCTTGAATCGTATGGGAATCACACAGTTCTTAAATGTAGAGCCTATCGTTCAGAACTGTTAATCTCAGTCTCAGATTAAAGGATTCTACATTTCCATGCCAAATGATTTCATTCGCAATTATTATTTTTCTACATTTCTCTTTCTCAGATCTCTGGCCATGTTTTCAAGTGTATCTCAGCAACTCTGAAAGCTGGAAACCTGCACTGAAAACTGACTGTCAAATAATCCTTTCACTTTACCATTCAGGATGTTTCCATAATGGATGTATTGCAAATGTACATTGTGAGACTCATGATAAAACCACAAAGAGACTGTGCTACTTCAACTTGCAACTTCTATTTGTCGTAACATTATGCCTAAACAATTTCTAAGGGTTTTTTAAAGTGTTTTTTTGGTTCTATTTGGTTTGTTTATTAAAAAAAAAAAAAAGGATTTTCAGGTACAATTATAAAGGGAAATGCTACTTAATCCTGCCTGTTACTTAATCTTGGTTTTAAAGACAGACCTTAAAAATGCAGGGAAAAGAGAAACACAAGATAAAGGAATATTGGTATTCACACTCCTCCTTCCCTTCCTCTCTCTCTTTCTTACTCTCTTCCCTTCTCCCTTTTACTTCTTACCAAGTCACTATCCTCTTTCAAAATAACAGAGGATGCAGCAGACATTTACAAGAGTTCTGTTCTTCAGCCTACTTAAATAGTTTAACAACAGCAGGAACTTGTAATTGGCAAAAAGAGCAGTAGTTTATTGTACAGTATTCTCTGTTAATCTAGTGTAGTTAATAGAGAGAGAACTTTATTTATTTATTATTGTGAAACTTCAAGAGACATTTTCTTTTAAAAACATTTTTGAAAAAAGTAGCCCTCTGTGCCTGAGCACACTCCCTGCTTATAAAACATAGCAGCTTATTTTGTTGGATGTTTGGAATTCTGTATTTTATAGAATTCATTTCTCAGTGTGTTCCTCTCAGTACATTTGGAAAAATATACCTTTAAAGCAATATAAATTATGGCGTTTGATTCATTTCAGATTAAAAGACATATGGGGACCAAAGGCCGATGTTACTTACTATGATTAAAAAACCCCATTCTTTAAGAAGGTCTTTAAGTAAAAATCCCAACATCACAAAACATTCAGCAGCAGGAAGTTTTGAATTCTAGCACAAAGTAGACTTTCAACTTTGCAGTTAGAGTCTAATTTCATGGAGCCAGAACAGTTGCAGTTTTGTCACAAGAGATTTGCATTCACACAGGCTTGTACTACAGTTTATGCAGGCTGTGCCACGCACCACTGGTGCTCCAAAGGTTTCTTACGTTCTGCTTCTGCTCACAACGTGCAGCACTGAGGAACTCGAATGCCAAGGGCTTTAATGTAGCTGCACATTGTCACCCACTTGTATTTCCTTTGATAATCTGGTGATAGTACATACCACATTAAAACACAGTTCCTTTCTTTTTCATGCCTGAGTAGATGCAGTGACTCACTGAATAATGTCATCAGATCACATTCTCCCAATTGTCAATGCCTGCCTCTGTGCAGTTTCTGTCTGGTGAAGGAAAACATCTTTCTGAAAGTGTTCTGTAGTAGAATAACATATGCTAAAAATACCAAATTCTTGTTTTAGCTTTGCTAGGCCAATTGGAGTGAGAATGACATTGAGTTCTAAATTTAGAGCCATATATATAATGTGTATATAATTTGGCAGAGAAACATTTTGCCGCCGCAAAAATGTATTTAATTTCAAGATGCACTTCCACATCACCAGAAAATTGTGACTGTATTGTTTGGCAAACTGAATCAATCCAAAATTATATGTGATGGGTAGAAGAAGAGAAAATAATTTCTTTACCAATATTGAAAGAACACAGCGTAAAGAGCAGTAAAGACTATGGAGAAGGAGGAAAAGTCAAGAAATAGAGCTGGATCCTCTGTTGGTGGAAATAAAATTACTTCACTGATTTGGATGAGGTCTGTCTGATTACTTCAGCAGTGGAACCTGCTCTTGAATGGAGATTGTTGTTTAATTTCCTGGCATCGTACAGAATAATCACCTAGGGAATCTCAAAGTGTCTCTATCAAAAACATGGGAATTAGCAAAGAGGAAAAAGTTTGCATATTCTAGTTTATCTCCCTGCCAATACAGATTTTGTCTCCACAGTATAGCTTCTAAATTTTTGTCCAGCTGTACTGGACACTGTACTGCATTTCACATTTCATTTGCTTCTGAGGCTTGAAAGCTATGCCAGACAAAAAAATTACAGTTTATTGGCAATAGAGTTCCTTTCTAGTACTAAGTACATATATAGACAGAACCATTTATATCACTCTAGCATATTTTTTTTTCTCTTCCTTTCTGCTTTTTTCCTAAAATACTCACAAGTAGTTTTCTTCTCATTTTACTCTATTCAGACAAAACCAGTTTTAGGTTTTTTGAGCAATGGGAAATTTGAACGGAATAGTAAGAGAAGCTTTCCAGGGTGGTAACTCGTAAGTTGTTCTTTCTGAAGCAAAGTTGTATTATTTGCCTTAGGCCTAAACCAACCGCATGCAGAAAAATGTGTCCCTCAAATCCTCCACATTACAATTCCTTTTGTACGTTTTATGTCCTTGTACACAGAGTCACTGTTGCAGGATCTTTGTACCTCTGGATTTAACTCAGGATTTGCCTCTTAATCTTTATTTCCAGGTTAACAGCAAGCTATAATCAATTGCTCATTAATCATTCTTGACATGTATTCAGCTAATTAGCTAGGCAAATCTGGCAGAGAGAGACTTTTATTATGATAGGTAAGCTTTGAGCAGGTTATAGCTTTAACTTGTTACTTTTACATGTGTGTCTCTATTTCATCATTAAAATTTATATATCAATACCTTTCCTTGAATGGTATGTTATATTTTTCTCCTGAAGACATGGATGGGCACAACCCAACAGACATGCATATCTGAATATTTTAAATACCATGATCAGCTGTGACAAACTTTGAATTTATGCATGAAATTATTCATGTCCATTGGCACCTCAGAATGGAGAACCTAAGTCTTTGTTTCATTTTCCTTTTCAAATAAAATTCTCTTTGTTTGTCCTTGTTTCTTCATTCCTTGCTATTCCTTCATTCATTGTTCTACTTGTGCTGAATAAGCTCTCATAAGACACAGTATCAGTTCCCCTTTGAACACGGGCATTTGGAAATTCTACGGGTTACAAGGCATGAGAAGTAGTTGAAAAGCCACAGAGATCTGTGAGAACAGTCACCATCTCCCAAAGGACATAATGCCGTCTGCTCTCCCTCATGCCTGTCAGTATGGCTCAGTGACTGTGAACAAAATTATCAGGTGTGCTACCAGATGCCTTTTGGAGTACCTCCAGAAGGTTGGTTGCACTGCATGAATAGCTTGGCTCAGAGTTACGTGGGTTCCTTGCTTGTGTCCAGATGGGAGAGTGAATACAACATACTCTGGTCCTGGCTGTGCCCCTGTTTTGTACAGCAGTCTGATAGATGTTTGCTGGAACAAGAGAATAATCACTTTGCTTGCATTGATGTATTCCTTAGAGCTTAATATATTTGTGTGTTTACAAAACAGTCAGATCATGCGGTAATGTAATCAAAGTGCCCTTAAACTCTTCGTATCTTTATGGAGGTTGTGAAACAAGAAAATACCTAAAACTTTCCTCTGGGACATCCCTAAGTTTATACACATTGACGCTTATCAGCATCCTTTGTTTGCAGTCCATTTGGAATCTTACTCTAAATGGCAGTACTTACTGAGCTAACCAACGGTGTAAGATTTTGCTGAGACACCTTTTTGTGAGCCTATGTAAGATCTTGACGTCACTTGGCTATTGTGTCCCCTCAGGTATCACATTTTCAACTTTTAACATCAAAAAGCAGTTACGATTCTCTGTCATGATTATTTGGTTTTGAACCTTTACTTCCTTGGTTTTAAGATTTTGTTATTCTCCAGGTGTTTGCCTATTTCTAACTCACAGTGCTGGTTCTGTTTTTTAATAGGGATACAAAGTAAACCAGATTATTCAAGATTGCAGCATATGAACTCCAAGTTGTTGCTTCCCTTTCCTCCTCTTCCAACCCCAAGTCTCCAGCTACCCATTAGTCTTCAAAATATATTGGCAGTTTAGTAAATTTGTTAATTAGCTTGCTTGAACCTCAAATACCTATCAGCTAGTACCCATGATTTGTCGATAGCTTTTGTTTCCTTCCTTATTCTACCTGTAATACCCACTTCTTAACGTGTTAACAATTCTCTTTACACCTCTGTTGATGTAAGCTATTAATTTTCCTGTGATCTCTGGCTTGGCAACTTCCCTATAATATTACTATCAACAGCAATGCTTCACCATCTTCTTGTCCCTCTTCCTAAACCTCCAAACCTTCCTTTTCATTTCAAATGGGTCAAACACAAATATTTAATTTCTAAATCTTTAAGATTTTAAAATGAGTATAGTAGCTACCTCCATCTGGCAGGAAAGCACTCTCAGAGCACCTTCTGGTATGTAAAAGATGGTTTAAACACCAAACAGCAAAAACACCTGTAGAGCCAGACCTTAGAGATACAAAATAACTTTGCTAGTCATGGTCTGAACAAACTGAACTCCTCTTGATCCAGAACCAGATCTCATAGCTCAGCTAAATCACTGGTCTCTAGGGAGCCTAACCAAGGCTCAATGAAACTAAATCTTACTTCAAGCCTCTTACCTATGTTCCTTTAAAGACAGTGCTACATCTGTCCACCATGTCCTCTTTTTGATGACCAGTGAGCAGTGTAAACCAGCTTCTTTTCAGTAACGTTAAGTGATCCAGCTTTGCTGTCTCCAGTTATGTACTGATGCTTATGTTTGCAATTGCTCTCTTCCTGCCTTTAGTTTCTAGTTTGTGGTACTTCTGACATAACAAGATGACGTTTAGTATTGGCTTTGGCTCCTGTGTGTTCTCTCGGCTTGTCTCGTGCAGTGGTAGAACAACGGTTTCACTCATCCACAGACGACTATTATTTCAACATCCATAGTATCTGGGAACATACAGATGATGTGTGACTTATGTGGCAATGTTGAGTACTGGTTCTATATGTTGGTAACTGAAATCAAGATGATCTCATTACCAGAGGAAAAAGTCACGAAGTGTGTTGCTCTGTGATTTGTGTGTTTCCATCACATGCTGTGTAGCCTGTGTCATAGCAGAGAAGCATTGAAGTAATGAACACCTATAATACATAAGTACGTAGGAAAATAATAAAAGATATAGTAAAAAATAGATGAAAAAAATGTTCTTCCAAAGGCAGGAAATCATTTGACAAAGCTGTAGCTAACCTTAAAAGTCATCAGACCTAAAAAAATAGTTACCTGAGAGAGCTCAGTAAAATCATTAGCAAATTTACTCCTAACATTTTCAAGACAGTATTTCATTAGTGAAGCTTTCAGTTTCCATTGTTTGTAGAGATACATTGCATACAAGTCAGTATTTGATCTCAACCAACAGTGAAGACATAGAAAAATAATTCTTACTACAATAGCTTTAAAATTATTCTTCATAATGCCATATTCATTATCTCCATAATTACTGCAACATATTAAAATGGCCCGATGCTTTTCAGGGAGCAAAATCCAAGACAGGAGTATGGTCTCTGAAAGACAGTGGAAAAATATTGCTATAAAGACTAGTTACATACATGGTCTGAAGTAGAGATTCTCAGGGTTGCTTCACTGACTGAGGTTTTTGGTTTTTTGGTTTTTTTGTTTGTTTTTTTTGGGAGGGTGTGGTTGGTGTGTGTGTGGAAGGGATATTTTTCAAGAAATATATGCTTTCTGGAGGTCTTCAATAAGGATTATATTTTTGTAGCTTACAGCCTCTCCTTGAGCCCCTGAGGAAGCATGGTTATGTATTGCCCTATAGAGATCCATTTATTCATCTTTTGCAAGCTGATTATGGGAGACATTACTGTAAGCAGGAGAAAAATGTTGATTCTTATCCCCTGTGCACTGGTCTTAACCAGATTACATCCAAAGTCAGAATCAGACTCTTTGTCTCTTTATTAGAATAAAGAAAAATATTCCACTGGAGACATTCAGTATTAATAGTTTATTGCATAGTAATAAATACTTACTAAGGATATATTTATTTACTGTTAATACATGCATCTTGTCTTGAGCAATCTCTTTAGTTACTTAAACCAGAATATATGTTACTCAGTGTTGGCTCTAAGTAAACAAGTTTTAACAAGCCACTAAATCCTGGGGTATATTAATTTGCTTTATTTCGTTTACCTAAATCAGATAATGATAAATCTATGTTTAGAATTAGCATTGCAAGAAAGAAGATAAGGCTACTAGAAAAACTAGAGCCCAGCAGTTTTAGAATGACTGAGGCCTTGGTTAAAAACCTGGAAACATATCACGTCTTATTCAAAAGGGAAAGTTTGAAATATCATTTTGAAGGCTGGTTTTGCTGCATATATCACTGATAAAGCAAATAATCAGTGAGTCTTCCATCCTAGAAAGTTACTTAGGGAAATCAAAGGATTTAGATGGAGGAAAGGAGACAAACTATTTGTTTTTTTGTTAATCCTTGTAGGTTTGTTAGGATTAATTTTATAAGATCCTGGATAAAAATAAAGCTATAACAGTGTGATCTGATGATCTGGTTTTCATTCATTAAGAGGGTTTCCCTAACTTCAGCTATAAAACAAATTTAGGCATTGTGTCTACTCTATTGGAGTCTAAGCCCCCCAGCTCAAAACCTACTGTGAACATTAATGAAGACCAGCAGATACAGAGCAATGATGTACCCTGATTGCAATCAGAATAGTGAATTAGAAATTGATGTACTGCAGCATATAAAAGTAGGTATTCAGTAGTAAATCAGATGAGAGGAAGTTTATGATGACAGTAATGATTAGCTTGATTTTTTCCTCTGACTCTTACACAATAAATTACTGTATTTTACCAGCCAGATATATTTTCAAATATATACCTCATGTTTGGCTAAATTTAGAATAGTAAGGAAGCTTGCTTTGTTTTTAGGTTTTTTTGGTTTGTTTATGTGTTTGAAATCTTCCTACCTTTGGATAAAGATTAACCAAGTGAAAGAGAAATCTGAGGTTACTTGTGAAAGAAAGGAGAAAAGCTCCAGAGTAATTTTGATATTTATAGTTATAAGTCATTACAATCATACGCTGACATTTCCAAATTGGAAAGTGTTATTGACTTAGAATGGGAGATATAGTCAGCAAGAACTCCTGAAAATCATGCATTTGTTCAGAAATCTAAATATAGATGGCAAAATTTCTTTGTGATCATTCTCACATTTTAAATAGCCATAAAAAAAAAAAAATCTGCCTACTGGAAGAAAGGAAAATGATTGCAGAAGGGCAAACCACTGCCATCTGGTCATGCAGGAGAGTTCACATGGGGTTAGTACCAACCGTTTCCACCTTTCTGCAGCTGGTGACTCTCCTAGTGGCAGAAGTGACAGTGCATTGACTCTGCAGCCAGTTTAGGACATGTATTGAGGCAGTTCTCAATCATTTTTGGTTTAACCTAATAAGCCAGGTGAACTACAATGGCTAGGGAGCTGGCAGGAAATAATTTCTTATGTCATGTAATTTCAATGTCATATCATCTGGAACTGGTTTAATAAATTCCTAAATTGACTAGTTTGGACTTACAGGGATGCACTTTCAGCAACAGCAAATTTGCCCTCAGTGCCTCATGAGCGCATCTAGTCGGGCTAGCACTACTCAGGGAATCCACAAACTTTAAAAGACAAGGTGTATGATCCACATATTTGATTGAAATCTAGTCTATCCACCCTACAATAACGTCAGCTTCTATTCTCCATTGTTCCTTTATTTCTGTCTGTAGAAAGAGTAAAATGTATTTTCTTGCTTTTTCTCACCTTGTGAAATTGCATTAAAGGATGTTTTCACTTTTTAAAATGCTTGTAAAGATTAACAGAGTCCAGGGGACCAGCAGACTAGTGAGAGGGATTATGTCTGCAAGCAGCTTTAATATTTGACAGCATCCATTTGTGCTGCAAATTTTTGGTGAGTGTGGTTTTCTAATGTCAGCATTGTTTACAGTGCCTTTAGTATTGCTCTGAAAAGTGGGTACAGAGTGCACACTCACACAACTGTTGAGCTGTTCTATTTCTGGGGATGTCTAAACAAGACCATAATTTTCCTTGGCCATCTCCACCATGGAACGATTACACTGACATAAAAGTTCAGCATAAATTCTTTCAGTCTCTCTTATTGAATCAGTGTTCAAATACTAGAACTTTGCCGCTAGGTGAAATTAATTACTGGACAGACAATGTTTGTCATGAGGTCTCATTTTCATATTGTATAATTATACATATATGAAATAGGAATAGCAGCTATTCAAAACAGCTCAAAATAGCCCATATGGGCAATTTCTCCGTTGTAGAAGAAATGTTAAGTAGTAAATATGTATATTTTAAGTCTAATTTTTATGAGTCTATCATCTTAGTTATATTTACATTTTGCAGGAATGTACTTGTGAAGGCTTCTGACGTGAGAGGCATATCAATGTCATGAGGATATCAAGTAGCATAAAATAGGCTAATAATTAAACTAATTATATATTAAATGAATTTTGATTTGTTGAATTGTAACATAACTCTGCTAGAGCCAGAACTCAATTTCTTACCAAGATGATACAACACTTATTGTGAGATTTACCTGAGAACTTAGGGTGCACAAATTTTCATAACTAGACTATTATTGAAATGGATCCATTAGCATGAGAAAACATGTGTTAAATAAAAAAATTAGATGTGACAACTTAACACTGACCAGTGGCATACTAAACACAAAAGAGTTACTTTATAACCCCCATCCAAAAAAAGATGATGATGTTAATTTAGAGACTATGCATTTGTTGCTCTTCTGCAATTTTCAAAAATTGCAGACAGAATTTAGTTTCTTGGAAAAATCACAGACATCTACCAAAAAACCCAGTTAAAACCCAATTATACTGCAAATATAATAACTGATAACAAAACTTACTCCATTCTTTTATTCTGAACCTACTAATTACACAAAAACCCCTATCATGAGAAATATCTGTCTACAAATTTCTTTGAGAGTATTGGTCCAGCTGACTGTATTGGACAATATTTCATGTGAATGCATTAAATAGAAATGAAGACTTGATGTTAACCTTTAATGTATGCTGTTTTGAGTAAAATAGCAAACCCCAATCTCAAATTCCCATTCTAGTAAACCATGTTTGATTAGTTGCATTTAAACTCCTTTGGAAACCCTATACAACAATTTTTTTCAGTTAGAAAACTAAATCTGAACTGAAAGGGTGCATCAACCAAATAACAAAGTCATTTTTTAATCTGTAATAATAGCCAAGGGATATCCTTGGGTTTCTCCTGTAATTACAAATATTAGGCAAAGTGAAGAGTTAGAGCATCATGTACAGACCTCAGAGAGACACTAACCCATTCCATGTACTTTTACCTTTCCTCCTGGCATGCTCATTTCTGACAAGCCAGGAAGTGAAATATCCCTTGAATGACTGATTTACTGAGTGATTGTGGATTAATTTCATCCGAGTGCCAGATCCTAAGCTAATAGAATTTCTTTAAACCATCCAGCCTTTCCTTAAGTGGATGTCACCTGTTATCTTTCATTAAGCCAATCTGGAATCATGAGTTCTCTGATTAGCTACTTGGACTGACATATTCACAGCTAAATGAAACAGAAGAAATTCACTGTGTTGCAGTGACCAAAGGTACTTATTACAAACTTCAGCAATACTGAGATTGGTGGCAGTATTACTGTTATGAATATATCACACCTCAGGTGGGCAATTGAAAAAATAATATTTAAACATGATGACCTCAAGATGCAGCATGCAGTGTCTGTGTTGTTCTTAGTATATTTTCTAGACATACTCTATAACATAGGATTTCCTGTATTTCAGTCTCATATATTAAAATCATATGAGTTATTTGTTTTCCTTATATTTCATGGATTTCTTTTAATATGGGACAAAGGATTTCACGATGAAATAAAGCATATGGTGCCTACTTCCTCTTCCATCTTGCCTTCCATGACTCCGCCTAACTTTCACCAGTCCCATTACAACTGGATGCTTCTAGAGAGGAACCTCGACAAATTTGTCTGACTGCTGTTGATCACGTGTCATCACTGTAAAGGAATATGAAAGGGCTGAGGTTATATGGAGAGTGGCAAGCAAGTCCTCCCTTGTATGAACTTTGGTATTCACAATCCAGCCAGGTTTCCTCTCTGGAAGTCTCACCTGGGTGACAAAACAGCCAGCATTAAGGTGTTCCTGTCATTAGGTAATATGACTGGACAGAAATTTACCATCAAGCCCAGTCTCAGAGCCCTCTGCCATAGTAGTTAGGCTGGCTTTGCTGTGACAGTACTTCATTTTTATTGATTATACTTGTGATGAATTTGGCATGTCCAGTTTAAATGTGATGTTTGAGTACATTTTTGAAAACTCATCTATGTGGTTTACTTTTTGAGATCATTATTTCAGATAGCTCCGGGCAGCAGGAGATAAACAAAACCAATTTCTGCCTGTCAGGAAACACGTTGTGTGTCCTGTCTGCAGTGGCCAATTTTGCTTGCACTGATATGTTGGGAATTTAGAGCCAAACATCACATCCAGTTTTTGGATTTTCTGCTATAACCTGAGTTTCTTCTAAGTGACACACAGGGCTCTGCTCAGCTATTGTTTCTGTTAACTTACTTTTGGGAAGAAGTAAAAAAAATTTGAAATGCTTTGGTGATGGTCGAAAGAAATAACCTTCAATGTAAGATGAACAGAGCGGCTCAACAGACTTGCTTTGAAGTGCA
Organism: Balearica regulorum gibbericeps; assembly: GCF_011004875.1. Taxonomy (NCBI): domain Eukaryota; kingdom Metazoa; phylum Chordata; class Aves; order Gruiformes; family Gruidae; genus Balearica; species Balearica regulorum. The sequence goes on along the minus strand of NC_046187.1, from coordinate 48,693,842 downwards.
GCATCCCCCTCTCAATAGTGTACTGTTGAATTCAGTAGGAGTGAATGTGGGGTAAATCATTAATGGATACAGACCTAGACCTAGACTAAAACTGAGAGTCATGGAAAATGTTTCCTTGCTTGCGTTTCCTCTTTCCATTTGATCTTTCGGGGACAGATTTCTGGGATGATTCAAGATCTTTCTTCCACAGCTCATGCTTTGTGTCCTGATCCATGGGATTTTTCTACTTATCTTGTGTTGTCGGGCATGAGGTCATCTTCAAGTAAGCTCTTACACTACCGCACACTTGCTCTTTCTCTCACAATCAACTTACCCCTATTTGTTTCTAAGCGTATATGCCGCCTTGGGTCCCAGATAAGCTTTTTTAACCCTGCCTTTGTTAGGTCTGTTATTTTATGTTATTTCAAGAACTTCTGGGTTTTTTGTAAGGCAGGAAACACTATTTCTTCTAGCTCCAGGGAACTAAATTTTAGTATCAATCACCTGTTTTAAGAGTAAGTTAAGTAATAAGTTTTAAGTATTACAGCTAAGCCTTCACTACTGTTCTTCTGACACATACCTGTTGGAGATCTGTCAGCGGAGGCATGCCTGATACAGCAGGTTCTGGAAGCAGATGACTAGAGCTTCACTTTTGCTGTGCAGACCTCTGTTCCTAAAAATATACACCTAGAAAAATTTCTCATATTTTGCATATACACAGAAAAAGAAGATGACAAAACAAGAGAGAAAAATCTATGTGTGACTTTAAATACAGTTATACATAAAGCTATAAATACTTTGTATTTGAGATTGAAACAGAATTTGACAAAAGTAAAGATATTTATGTACTACATTTTATAAGGTTAAAATGAGGGAGTTTCTGTCTCATGAGAACATAATTTCACTGAACTTTCTGAGGCTTGATTTTGGCTGTCATATGAAATCTTGGCTGGGGCAGATATAAGGAATTTTTCTTTCAATGAGATAATATTTCCTTTTTCCAACACTTCTACAAAACCATTGTAAATTTCCATAACTACAAAATGTTTTGTGCCAGAATATTAGATACTGTAAATCAGTATGAGTTCTATGATAGCAATGGAACTAGTCTGATTTATACAAGCTGAGGATCTTGTCCCAGATCTTCAAATGCCAAAATACATTTGCACTACTCAGTTATGATATGCATCTCACTTTTATGAAGTAAAAGCAGAGACTGCCATGCACAGATGGTTTTGAACTATATTTTTCACTAGTTGTCTTTGTTAGGTATTTCATTTAAAACTTCAAAACAATTTCTCATCTTCTTTGAGCACAGCCCTGTTAAACATAAATTTGAATATGTGATTGAAACTTTCCATTAAATTTGATGCAAAACCTTGTTTGAATTTTCCAGAAGAAAAATAATTTTGTATTTCTTTTGGTGAGCTGCTAAAGTTTTGAAAATTTTTAAATATTGGAGTTTTGATAAGGACACATACAGAACTGTGGACTGGTAATTAAAAGAAATTAACACAAACAATGTTATATTAATAATGCTTTTCTTAAAGTGTGTGCTAACGTACTTCAGATTCTTCAGAAATATTGATAACGAATAAGTCAGCATTTCAAAGCCTACCAGTGATTTTGAGAATGCTAACCTGTACCTTTTAAAGAAACATGAAGTGAAATTCTCACTCCATTAAAATGAATCATTGAACTACAATAATTACACCTTGATCTGGGATTTATTTTTACACTTTAAATGACATTTGACATTTTTCTGACTTTTGAAGTGTTCAAAGTGAAGCAAAAATAGTACTAATTTTTCAAAGTTTGGACTGTATAAAATATTAGTATGAAAGGCATGTGACATATTCACACTGGAACACAGTAAAAAATTATAGAAGCTTGCAACTGTTCAAAAGTTTTTGAATACATAGACCATCCATTTGAATTGCATTCCAAAGCCATTCTTATTTAACATTACTTAGAGAATTGCTGTCAAAAGTGACCTAAAATTGATTATGCTTTTTCACAAGTTGCATTCTTTTAATAAGCTTGTGTGATTATGTGTGTGTGTGTGTTCATAGATTTATCTGTTGGTGTTCATTAATAACTTGGAAAGATAGTAATTGGTAAATAAAATAGAAAGCCAAGGACTAGATTTTGCCTTTAATTCTTTCTTACTTTTGCATTTCATGAAACATTCTTTATTGCCGTGTAAAACTACTTAAAAATCAAGACACAGAAGACAGACCTGATGCAAATAGCAGATTTTTTGCAATATGGAGAGCAGAGTGCATTTAAACCCAGCCAGGCCTGCTCAAGCATGAGGACTGCTACATGGTACAGTAGAGTTCTGCGCTGTGTGACCTGAATTGCTGTTCTGAATGAGATGATTCTGATTCCAGCAGCAAGTGGCCCAGCAATACCAGTTTTGCAAGCTGCATGACCCTGCTTGCTTTGCTAAAAGACTGCCTTGCTAAGGCGGCTGTACAACTCCCAGTATACACGATGCCTTCCTCAAAAAACTGGCCTGGGTACCAATTGGTGGCACAACCCTATGCTCTTTTGACACACTCTGAGTGCTCTGTAGAGAAAACATATCTAGCCCCAGTTCTTCATTTTGGTTAAATTCTTTCTTAGGGAAAGATTTAATTGAAATATTTATAGATTGTATGGTTGAATCACAGCTGACTTACCTATCAATCATTTTCTATACTGGCTCTCTTTTCCATCACTGTCTACTTCAGACAAATGGAGATGGAAGAATAGATTGTGTGTGTTTGTTTACTTTAAATAAGAAGGTCTTAGTGTTGAAATTAAAATAATTAACCAAAATAATTTCCAACTTGAAAGTAATAATTAAAAAAATTGTCTTTGATGTCATAGGAATAGGTTTCAAACTAAATATAGAACTGAAATACTATAATTGTAAAATATATGTACCAATCTGTATGATTGGTACACATGCATTTGGTATAAGCTCTCTCTCTCTGTATATAGATACATTTGCTCAAATTAATTCTGTAAAATTTTATTTCTGCCCTTGATTCAGGACAGACATTCCATGGTATGTCAGGCATATATAGATATATAAAATCTAATGTGCAATCAGATGAATGTAAATTTTCTTACATATTATTAATTAAAAAGAAGATAAATATAGATATTTCAAATCTAATTTTGTCCTAAATTTGATACCGTTAGTGAAAAGAAGGAAGGCTTTATACCTACAGATGTTTTTACCATTCCAGTCAAGTAGGATTGTTTCTGTGATGAGCCTTATCTTCTGCATTTTTACAGTTAAAACCAAAACCAAGTGAAACTATCTGTATGTCTTTGTCTTTCACATGGAGTAGATATATCCATTAAATTCCTGCCCTTCTTCATCCTTTTTCCATCTTACTTTTTACCACCCTCACAGCAAAAGCACCTAAGTGCATTTGAGTGGTGAAAGACTTATGAAAAATGAAAGTACTTGAAAGATGACTGTTTACATAAAGTTAGCATCATGAATGTGTGTGTGCATGGTCAGGACTGGATCTTCCTAATCTTTACACATGTTCTTATAGGCTTACAGACTCAATGCTTCATGAAAAAGTTTCATTAAGAGAAGGAACAGACACATCTATGTTTAAAGAGTCTTAAATAGGCTGAAATATTAAGAGTACTTAATGTGCTGAGTGTATAAATATTGTGTTGTGAATAATACTTTGAAGTTCACCTACTTTACCTTGTCAGTATAGTATACTTCAGAAGTTGCATCTATTTCAGTCATAAACAACAGTCATAGCTTATAGCATAAAGAAATAAACAGGAACTTTAGTTAGGATAGTAGATTTTACAGGCTATTGTAGAAGCTCCTGTTAGAGCTGTTATAGCCAAGGATATGTCAGCATTTCCATTTCCAAGGGTCTATAACCACACTGTAAAAATGAGCTTTAGGCTGAAACTTGCCAGATAAAGTCTCAGCTCAGAACCAAATTGTTTTAAAAGAATGTATTTCCATAGCTATATTTTCTCTTCTGTATTGAAATGGAATGGTTTAGTTTCGTTGCTGTAATGAACTCCACATTTGATATTTTGGTAACAACAACAGTTCTGAGCTGCTACTTAGAGCCCTGTCCTCAACATGTCAGTGGGAGCACATTGTAATAAAAGAGGGTGGAATTTTTTTCACAGTTTCCTAAGAGGGAGCACAACAGATATGGCATATATTTTTCCTGCTCCTGAGTCTGTGGAGGCTGAAGAGCCCCAGCTTTAACCCAAAAGACCCAGTCCAATGTCAGAATACCCATATTGGAAACTTACAGACAGCTGAGCTGGATCGTCTTAGTCACAGGAGTTACTGCCTCAGCTGATGCATTTTGTGATCGAATCTGTGCTGCTTCTGAATTTAAGTTGTTGTTGGGTTTTTTTGTTTGGTTGGTTTTGTTTGTTTGGTTTTTTTTTTTTGATTGCACCAATCTGGCTTTAGTCATCCCAAGCTTAGTGCAAAATATATACCACTCAAATTTTTGGCCACATTCTACACGGCTTTTCCCTAAAGCACAGCCATTTTTTCATCTATATTATCATCTGTATTATTGACCTGTCTCCAGGTAAACAAACACATATTAGGTTACCTCTACAAGACTTCCCTTTTTAATAGCTTCTGGATATTTTCAATATCTTTTTGAGAAATTGATGATTCCTTGTTTTTGAAGGGCAGCAATTAAATGGCTATCATATTGATAATCTGCTATTTGTGGATGTCTCCATATATGCCTGTGAAGTTATCCCTGGAGAGAGAGAAAAAAGACCAAAGTCACTGTACAGACACATATTTTTATAATAGCATTATGAAGTCATGCTGTCATTAGCACTGTTGTAGTCTGCACGAAATGGAAGAATAGCCTCATATATCAAGGTGAAAGAACTATAAAGTAAATCTTATGGTGGAATGGATAACTATTATTTTCTATCTTACAAATAGTACACATTTATAGAATTGTCTAGATAGGTAATCATGTAATGGACTGAATACGCCATTATGTTGAACTGGAAAAAATAAGTATGCTAATGCAGAGAGGGATGTTTCTTTCAGTTCTTTTATATAAATGGGAGCAACAAAGGCTTTTTGGAATTGCTTGATACATTTACATCTTCCGTGTGTCTACCTGGTGGGTTCATTTGTCAAGGGTATCATACTGATTGCCCATCTAAGCATTGACAGAGTTAATTTTATATTGCATCCAAACCTATGTGAGAGTAAATCATCATAATATACCTGAAAATCCTGGCATAAAGATATTAAGTTCTAATAGTTCATCATATTGCCTATTAAATTGTATGTATTATAAAGTCATTCAGACAGTGGCTTCTGAAGCATTACTTATATTACTTATATTCCCTGTTAATGGTATGGCTCTTTTCCTGCAAGTGGCTGTCTGTCATTCTCCATATGGGCCTGAAGAACCCATATCCTATCTTTTACTACATGTCATTGTCCCCAGAATACATCATATTCTGTGATATTGAAAATAAGGATCACAATATTGTACCCTGGACTCCAATAGAAATTACTTTTTGGTAATTTTCCTTGTATTTATTAAAAGTATCATTGTAGGTTAGTACACATTGTAGGTATGTAGGACTGGTTTTGCGTGATGAAGGTGTACTGCATTGTCTGAGGCAGAAACTATTCCAAATGGTTCACAATAAAAAGTGATAACCAAAGCTGGCATACATGAGTTGTGCTATGTTGTGATGATCATATCCTTTTTTGATAATGCCATAATGCTTTCAAAGTACAGAAAATCATGACTCTGTATCCTTTCCAACGAACTTTTAACCAAAGCAGATCTAACAACCCCATAGATGTACAGCATGTTCTTTGCTTTACACAGCTGTTTCTGAGTGCATCCCAGTATGGATGGGGCAAACTAGCTGTGAAGGTTTTTGTATATTTTATATTGTTTCGTTATATTGTTGCTTTCCTGGGTAGAAAACTCACAAAACTTCACTGCCAATTTTGGTGTGTGGCATTCTTTGAGACTTTCTGCAAATAAGCCCTGAAAGTAATGAAACATGTGGCAGAGCACGCCATAGGTTCTGAGATGCTTGCAAGAGCTTGCAAGAGTTCTGAGACAGAGAGCACAGCAACCAATAAAAATTAATATTTTCAATTGTCAGAGAGTTAGTATAAAATGTTAATGGTATAATATAGCTATGTCATATAATGTAAACATTGCAGAATGACTCTATTTTAATATTAATATTGTGAAGATTAACTTCTTGGGATAGCATACAGATATTAAAAAAGCTGAAATGTCACTAAATATTTTAATTTAATGAAGAAATATAATTCCTATAAAAAACTATTTAGTTTCTTTCATAAGTGTGTGCCTTACTTTTGGGTTTATATTTCTTAAAAGATTATATGATGTAGTAAAAATGTAGTAAAAAGCATGTGTAATAGCAGCCAACAGCTTCTGTGTTGATGAATTTGCTGGATGTATCACAGCTCAGAGTACAGTGCGGATGTGAGACTATGCAAAATGCATACACTTATGAAGCCCAAAAGTTAATAATGTCCTTCCTTACATTTAACCATAATAATTTCCTTTTAAAAGTCAGTAATATTATAGGAGGTTCTATGTATCTTACAACAGCATCAAAAATCTGCCATAGTACAGATGAGATCTTTTGAGTGAGTCACACAGCTGAAAAGCAATTGAACTGGATGTCTTGGATCATAAAATGTTACACAGTAGCTTGCTGGATGGTACTGTAGTTTTATGCTTCACTGCCTATGCTCTATGAATAGTACAACATAGTTCTTTCTTTGAAGTTACGAGTAATGCATGTGATGATGTTAGGTATATAATTTAAAAAACAGCCCGTTCTCACAGTCAAGTAGAACTCTTTTATTCTCACTTAATTTGAAAGTTGAATTGTGTATTGTAAGGATAGCTTAACCCACACATCTATGTCAAAAAGCCTGTGACAAAGACTTTTAATACAACATTAATGAAGATCCCATGGCCATCAGAGAATAGGTGTCTAGTGTAAGCTAATTGTCTAGACTCCATAGTTAAAGAAGAGCAAAAGAGACAGACTTTCTTTATCTATGTTAGAAATCTAATGATTCGTGTTCACCCAAGTAGCCTATGTACAGGTTAGGCTAGCAGATATCTCATTTTATACTTCTGAAACACTCAAAGTTATGACTTGGCTAAGTTCTAGACTTTACCTGTGCTTTGCCTATTATCTTTTCCTGCAAGGAAGCAGAATGATTCCTGCATTTAATGGGATTTTAGAATTCTGCCTTCTTTGGAAAAAAAACATAAAGGGCTTCATGATATAGAAGAGGAGATTCAAGCATGGCTCATGGATCAGACTGAGGAAGTATGACTCCTGCAACATGTGTTCAGTGGTGGCTAATGTCAACAAGGACCCTGTATGCTCGGTCACGTACTAAGTAGAATTCCAGCTGGCTGAATGAGTTGTTCAAGGGCAAGTTTGTATTTTGTAGCTAGATACACAGAAGTGCAAAAAGCCCCCTTTATCTTTATTTGTAGTGTCAGACTAGAAGGGTATATCAAAGGTCTAAGGATATTTCGTATGCAGCATCCTCTTCAGAATTTGGAAGCCGAACAAGCAACAGAGAAGCAGCACAAAGGTTAATAATGTGCTATGAATACGTGAAAGGAAGTGGAGAAGTAGCGGCTCAGCAATTGAACTCTATCCTCATGGCCTTTGCAAAAGGTGAAAGGTTTCCTGGGACATAGTGGTCCCGGATAGGCACTGATATTTTCCAGAGTGAGTACCATAATTCCATCTGTTCCACAGAAATAAAGAATGCAGTGTGTGCAATTCAGCTCCTAAAGTGTGAAATTGGAATGATTTAAACAATTTTTTCATATCTAGTCTCATAACACTGATATTTATCTTACATATCCTGCATTTGCCTAAAATAGAGAGACACCCCAAATGCTTAAGACAGACCAAATTCAGCCATCAAAGGCTTTGCCATAACCCTGCATTGTCCTTTCATTCCCTACTATATCTTTATTCTTTGAATGTAAAGGTTGTAGCAGTATATACATTCCCTGTGGAGGGAGAACTAACCTACAAACTGTGTCTTTAAAGTGTCAATATAATCCTGAGGAACAAGCTCAAAAATCAAGTTTATTATGACTACCTTAAGACATTTTGCCTTTCACAATAAGAAAACTCAATGCTTGTATCTGATGGTATTTCTTTTCCTGCAGCTTTGTCTCATTCTGTGTTTCTCATTTTACAGAAACTCTAATAGTGTGTCATTAGGGAGATGGACCAGTTAACGTAAAACTGCACCACTAACGATATTTTCTAACTCACCTGGCTTTAAAAGGCTTGTCTTTTCAGTCAGAGACTTCATAAGCACATAGTTACGTTGGCACAAATTTTATTTTCATATTCCACAGCTTTACACTAGGAACTCTGAAACTCTTGCAACAAATGTAATTAGACAGCTGATGGTATATCACATAATTTAAATATAAATTTACATGTTTCTACCTGAACTACATTCGACATTTTGCACAAAAGCAAGTTTAACAGGATACCTTTGAAATTTCTGAGTTGAATCAAAATTGAATGCACCATTATTTATTTCACTTCGAATCGACATAAAGCAGATAGATCAGATCAGACCAGACCAAAACTGGCCATTTATTCCAATATATTGTCAACAACAATGGTAAATTCTGAATCTGAATCTTTACTGAAAATATGTAAGCAGAATCAGAGGAGTGATTTGAGGCTTTGAGGAGTCAAATCTCATAATGCTCTCCCTGAATCTCTAATCATGTTTCAGAAACTCTCCAAGGTAGAGGCAGTGTCTTTGCATTTAGTCGTACTTCATAGTTAAAGGAAAGAAAATCAGACATTTAGCATCTACATGTGTCTTGTGGGGAGGAGTTCTGGAGTTTAGGTACATGAAGTATGGAAAAGTACCTATTTTGATTTTTTGAGCCTGCTAATTGCTGATTTTGCTGTAAGAGACAGTGAACAAACTTTACCAATTCACCATACTGATGCTATTCACATCCCTTTCCTCAGTTGTCTCCAGCACTGAAAAGTCCTACATTTCAGTTGCTCTTTGCATGGAGTTCTTTCCCAACTTTGAATCACCCTTGATTTTCTCCAAATTTTTCCAGTTTTCTTGAACTGCACAAGGTGTGAATGCACAATGGCAGACTACAGTTTGTTTTCTATTCCTTTCCTAATAATACCTGGCATCCTATTTCCTTTATCGTCTGCTTCTGAGCAGTTGCCTAATGTTTTCATGGAATCACCTGTTATAATCCCAGGTCTTCGTTTCCCAGCAAGTCATATCACAGAACTGTATATTTAAAGCTGAGATTGTTTTAACCTATATGCATTACTTTGCGTCTATCTATATTGTGTTTTGTCTGATATTTTGTTATCTAGTCAGTCAGGGTTGTATGTAAGGACTTTCTGCAGTAACGCACAATTGGCTTTTGTGAATTCTCTTCTGAATCATTTAGTATTGTCACGCACCCCTCTCTCAGCTATCCAGAGTATATCACACAACCCAGGGCCTGTCACAGATTATGTCCAGGAGCAATCTACCCCCGAAATGAAAGTAGAAAATGTTTCCCACTGTCTGGTTTCTATTTTCAGCTGGTTCTTCAACAGTTGAAGAAACTGCCATGTAAAATCTTTAAAATTTTAATTATCCTGAAACCAAATGTTTTCCTTGACCAACATGAAGTTAATTCGTTTTGGGTTGGAGCAGTATTGTATGCTGTAGAGTTTAATAGAGTTACAGAATCTTTCTAAATGATCATTTATTTTGGGTGTTTCAATATTTTATACTAAATTTAAATTTCTGCCTCCAAGAGCATTTTAGTATAACAAAATCTACATTGTTTTGCAGGTAAATTTTGGAGATTTTCCAACATTCATGAGAAGCACTGCATGAGGGTACAGTTCACTGTCATATAGATATAAAACATACACTGATTTTTTTACAGACTCCTAGTTAAAACTGCAACAGTCAAGTTTGCTAGTTCAGGCAAAACTCCCTCAGAGAGACAGACAGACAAACCCACCCAGATAGATACACACAGAAGCAGAATTAACACTTTTTTAAGTGTTTCATTCTTGTTTCATCATATGCTATTACTCCAATGCAGACTCTCTTTCCTCCTTTCCAGAAACTCCTGTGGTACTTCTTAGAATAATATAGTTCCCCCTTCTTTTCCAGACTTCCTTAATTAAGTCTGGCAATTTTACCAAGAGGCTGTTTCCCTACTTTATAAGAAAGGAAAAAAAAAAAAAAATCAGTTTTACTAAGAAAAACAACAGATAATAACAGATGGATAGAGTTAAAAAAAAAGAAGTCAATTTGTAGACTACAGGTAGACACTAGAAAAAGAAAAAATCATCCATTTGAAATGGCAATGTAGTAGCAGAACAACTTCTAGAAATACTGTTAGTTTACCACACCTGAAAACTGTTTTAAAGACATCTGTGATAATGGTTCATCCTCTGTGTTCTGTACATTTTCAAGATGGAAGGTAATACAGGTTAAATATTGGAAATGTCAAGATTTTTGCAATGATAAACAAAATTGCAGAAACTTTAGGGTAGCTTGTTGCAAGATACCATTTGAGATTTGACACAGTTGAACAGGTTTAGTGGTGGAAAAGGGTAGAATTAACCATCATTGCCATCAAGCTTGTATGAAATCAGAATGGTTTAAAAATCAAGACGACTGATACTTGGTATGATTTGCAAGTGTGCTAGCCTAACTTGCTTAAGCTAAGCAGGTCCTCAAAGTTAAGTGTGTGCGTACTGATCTTTACCAGGTTTATGAATGACAGACCGATTGCCATAAGAGTATGTATGACTGTATTCACTTCTTTATTCCTACCTTTGATAAATAACTCATAAGAAAGACAAAGGGTGTAAGCGCCTTGAGTATTTACAAAAAGATATTTTCTGAATAGTCACATAACTAGTATGCACATCCAAAAATCTGTAACTGTATGCACACAGATTTGCCAGCATACATTTCCTTGCTTCTGGTTGTTGCCTTGTGGCTTTCAACTTTTACTCACAGCCACAATTTTCTGTTGACCGATCTCATATTTTAAGAGCACCACTGCCTTCCCAGAAATTCACCCATGGGATCATGTTTGTTTGTAGGAGCACTTAAATACAAGGTTTACAACCATTTCTTCAGTGAGCACTATGTATGGAAAATATAGTTATTCTCTGAGCAGATATTCCTCTTTTACTTAATCAACATTTTATCCATGGGATAAAGGCATGAATTTTTCTATATGGCTGATGCAGTTCTAAAATTACATTTGTAAACCTCACTTTTCTTATAAGACTGTGGTAAAGTATATAACCTTTCTAACATAACTCTGCTTATGATGTGTATGTTATATGCAGAACAGTCGTGTAGGTTGAGCACACAAAAGAGCCATTTACAGGACTGGCAGGTGGTGAAAAAATAACAATGAACCAAAAGGCTTGATTTAGAAGACTAAATTAAACAATGTAATTTTCAATGGCACTGTGTAAGTGGGGTGATATAAAATACAGAATCAGAGGAAGTCAGTGTCTGTGGTTTGTTCAGGTGCTCTTGAGCTGAATTGGCTCTGGAAGAGGGGGTATGAGGACAAATCACTGGTGCACAATAATACTGTGATTTATGGTCATCCTTTAAAATTTTATGTTTGTTTCTAAATCAATGTCCTGGTTTTGGAGCTTTGGTGTTATTGTGCAGTGTATGTGCTAATAATACATTATTAAGAATTGCTAAGAAGTAACCCACAGACTTGATTTGTTCTTAGAGTGAAGTTAGGGAAGCTGATGTAATTGCAAATAACATCTGTAGCCCTTGTTTGAAGCCCAGGTACTGCCATTTTGCCCTGTGTTTTGGTTCCGCCCCCGCCCCCCCGGTCTTAAAATTGGAATATTCTCCAAAAGTCTACTTTTCCTCTCCTCAAAGTGATTAACAGCCAGCAAAATACTGTATGAGCGAGGACTTTTTACCAAGGATTTGGAGCATAAAACTACAATAACACATAATAAAGATTTTCCTCTTTACAGTTTTATACATTGCCATTAAAACAAAAGGTTACCCAAATAGATAGAAAAAAAGAGATGAATGATACAGGGCTACTGCCTTTGTCTTTTAAAAAAACTTCACATATTTATTTAATTGCAGAAACTCCAACAGTAGCACAAGACCTCTTACAATCAACATGGGATTATTCTCTTCATACATTTCCTCATGTTGTATCTAGATAGGGTGAAGAAATACAACAAGGCTGTCAGTTCCTAGATCCCATACTACTTTTTTCTACTTGGGAGAAATCAGTGTCACAGTTCCTGAAACTGCAACCTTTTTTTCCTATAAATTCTCTGAAGGTGATTGACACTAGCTCAAGGAATAACTACTCAGTAAATAATAAATGATTCAATTTATTGTTTGCTAGTTCACTAACAATATTGCTAGTTCACTTTGTACATATTAAGAGGGCATACTCACTTAGGTATGGGAAGTGCAGTGTAGTTTCCTTGTGTCAGGCATCCCATTGGGGATGGGAATAAACATGCTATAGTCTGTTGCACATCCTTTACTGTTGGTCAAAGGTGCATTATTGTCGGACAGAAGGGTTGAGACTGCAGCCTGTGATGTTCAGTGCATTAGGATGTGCTACAGTGAGTTCAAGCTCTCAGTACAGCTTCTCAAAAACGTGGGAGTTCTAGGAAAAAAATGTCCTGCATGGCCCTTTCTTTCCTCAACTCTACTTGCTGTTTGGAAGGGTCAGGAGGAAATAGAATGGGCACCATCCTTTAAGGTAACAAGAGTGAAATGGATATCCACACCCAGTTTCACAAGGTACAGGCAATCGCATGACCACATGTGCACAGCCAAATTCCTGTTTCATGCTGCCTTCTTATATAAATGTCCTTGTAGTGTAATCATGGAAAGAGTATGTTATTTCCTATAGCCTTCAATGGTAAGATTTCCTTGGGATTTAGGTCCCTGCTCTCAGCCAAGGGAATGTAATATCCATAGATCGTGCAGGCAAGTCTATCTTTGCCTTTCATTTGTCAGTTTAGCATGTTTGGGAAAAGCAATTGCTTTCGTCATCAACTTTTTTACCTTTTGGAGAGGAAGGCAGGGACCACTTTGTTTATAGGATATACAGCACCACAGGTGTTTCACACTGCTTTTGGTATAATGAAAGTAAAAATGCTACACATAAATTATTATGCTTAGTAATTTATGGGTCTCATTGCCTTAAATGAAGTTGGCTAATACAGAAAACCAGCATTCCCTTTGACCTAAAATACTACAGACCTCTCCGCTTAAATGGTATATGACTTCAGAAAGAGGAGTGGGGGTTGGGGAGCAATTCAACACTAAAGGGAAGAAGGCAAAAGCATTTAAATATTGAATATTGAAATTGTGTTTAAAACGTGGAAAACACATTAAAATTTCTTCTCAAGACACTGTGAGAGAGTAAAATTCATCTAGAATACAAAAGCTTTCATGTTCTTTCTCATAGTATAAAAAGAAAAAACACACACAAGCAAAGATGAACTTGCAATCTTGTCTCAAACGGCTGGTAGTTCAGCTGGCTGCTACAGAAACATCTGTAATGCTTTGACCTCCTTTAACATTGTGTGTGTCTGGATGAATAAAACCTGAAAGCAGTAGATATGGTTCCACAAGTTTCACAGTTCCACAAAAATTAGGCTCTACTCATTTACCTTAGGAAAAACAGAAGTTCAACACTACTAACAGACAAAGTTGAGTCTAAGACCTGTATTACATACTTTCAGATAAACAATTAGCATCACATATTTCTGTTTCACAAAGTAATAATTTTCTGTTGAGATATTTCCTTTACTGTTTTCCTTAGACTTCTGTTCAGCTTAACACTCCTGACAGAACATATATTTATGTGATGTATGTAGCTGCTCATTAGTTAAATGTTGTCTTTCATATAATACACAAGATAACAAATAACAATAATCCTGGCTCCACCATTAACAGTAAATAAATACTTCCTCTTTAAGAATTGTTTAGTTTCAGTATATGATTAATAATAGTATATATAAAATCAAGGAAAAATTTAATGTGTTCAGACAACACCCTGAGTGTTTAAATATAAGGCAGGTGGAGAAGGTAATTGTATTGTTTCTCTAACCAACTCGCTAGTAGCCTGTAATGACAGAGTGGAATCTGGCAAAACAAAACAAAGCAAAAAATCAAACCTGTTGCATTTTAACCCCAGCCAGCAGCTCAGCCCCACGCAGCCGCTCACTCACTCCCCCCCATCAAGATGGGGGAGAGAATCAGAAGAGTGAAAGTGAGAAAACTCGTGGGTTGAGATAAGGACAGTTTAATAGGTAAAGGAAAAGCCATGCATGAAAGCAAAGCAAAACAAGGAATTCATTCATGACTTCCCATGGGCAGGCAGATGTTCAGCCATCCCCAGGAAAGCAGGGCTCCATCATGCGTAACGGTTACTTGGGAAGACAAACACCACCACTCCAAATGTCCTTCTCTTCCTTCTTCCCCGACCTTTATATGCTGAGCATGACATCATATGGTATGGAATATCCCTTTGGTCAGTTGGGGCCAGCTGTCCCAGCTGTGTCCCCTCCCAACTCCTTTTGGGGTGATGGTGTGAGGTGTAGAAAAGGCCTTGGCTCTGTGTAAGCACCGCTCACCAGTAACAAAAATATCTTTCTGTTACCAGCACTGTTTTCAGCACAAATCCAGAACGTAGCCTCATACTAGCTACTATGAAGAAAATTAATTCTATCCCAGCCAAAACCAGCACAAAACCCAAAAAGCAAAGCTCCAAAGCCCAAATAAAATATTTTGGCTTGAATAAAATGCAGAGATTGGTATAGACCAGCTTGTCCAAATATAGTTACTTATGCATTTAAGTAGCATTAGGTTCCAGTAAATCACTGGTGACCTTGTGTATTTCCTTGTCAGAAATGCATTTTAACACAGGGTTGTCAGTTTAATCTTTGGCCAGAATGTGTTTTAAGATATTGCCAAGGCTATGCAAACATAGGAAAGTAGCCTCTTTAGCGTAAATCTTTTTAGAGGAATCTTTAGAGGAAATCTTTTAAATTTGAGACCAAGCACTTAATTTCTTTTGTTTGTTAGTTATGATATAGTGGTATTCTGCAGTGGTGCCACTAAAGCAATGTAAAATTAAAGGGAGTTTCAAGATCTGATTCTCTTCTGTGCAAATTAATGGAAATTGTGCAGATGGCTTCTGAAATCTAGTTTCAAATAAGATAACTGCCTTACAAAGTCAATAATTTATAACTAAGGGCCTGAATACTACTAACAACACCTGGGGAGACACTGAACTATTAATCTTTAAAAAGAAACATATGCATTTTGTTCACATCTTGAGTTTCCTCCATAAAAGCTTTCTTCAGGATCTTCCCATTTACAAGCTCTATTCATCAGTTGTACTCTTAATATCAATGAAGCTGAAAGCTATAAACAAATACTTTAATTTAGTGACAACAGCATTTTAATATTAAATCAAGATGGTCTTAGATTTTGGTCTCTTATTTAAACCTGTCAGACATAATTAGGTTTCTAACTGGGCATTCAAATTTGGTTAGTGTATCTGAACGTGCAATTAAGATGAAGGATTGTTCTGCAATACTTATTTTCCCTTTTTCTATAAATCAAATTACTTAGAAACATCTTTGATTTGATATGTAACCATTTAACAAGGGCATTAACAATATATATTTTAAAAAGCTGAAGAAAAGTTAGGGTATTTTTACATTGCTAATGGTATTTTTTCTGCTGATTTAATACTTTCAGAAACAGTGGATTCAGAATAGCTTTTAATGAATAAGAGATATCCTATTATGAAAAGTTACTTTTATTTTCACTTGTGACTCAACCTTACTATTGCTACAGATTTCTTTCCCATTTTTCCCAGTTCCTCTGTGAGATCCTTAGAAGAAAATCATTTCACACCCATCTTAAGAATGCCTGGTAGCAAAGGCCAATTATAGAACTCATGAATTTAAGGCAGAAGTTAAATCTTCCACTAGTAGAATGGAAAGGTCCATTCCTACTTTTAAAGGTGAAATTTAAATGTTAGCATTATCAAGTGGATAGTTTTTCCTTAGAGCATGGAGGATGGATGTGATGCTGCAGAAAATTTTCCTGTGTATTTCAACACACACATGCAAACCACATATAGGAAAGTAATTGCTCTCTGGATGATGGTCGCACCTTGAAGAGCAGTCAGAAGAAACTCTGTTTCCCTGAGTTTGGGTTGTAGTTTAATAGTTTCAGCTTCTAGTTTACATAGCCTGATTTAGATCTATATCATGTCTTGACAGAGTAAAAATTTGTGCTATATTTTCTACTAATAGTTCTCATTATTTTCTCCATGACAGAATTTAACATCTTCATTTAAATGGTATTTTTTTTCACTTACCTGCAGAAATAACATGCTCGAAGACAAATATACCATTTCAAATTCTGCGATGAAAAATAATAGCAAAATTCATGCAATCATCCAAACCAGTCAGTAACTTTCCAAGACAGCACCAGGAGAAACATATTAAAAGTGAGTAGAGAGTGAGAAACACCACTGCTGACTTACTGCAGAAATATCACTGCTGACTTAGTGCAGATTAAAGCTTTTTCTTTTTTTTAACTGTAGTGGATCAAGTGAAACAGGTAATACAGTATAAACACATCAGCCTGGTGTCTTCACAACAGATCTATGTTTTGTTTTCTCAAAATCAGATGCAAAATGTTTTTCTTCAGTTATTAGCTCACATTTATTCACATGGCCTAAAGTTAATGGACCATGATCCTTCTCTTCTTTGTCTGCGGTTATATTTACATGAGATTTAGAAAGAGATGCTTATTCAACAGTGTCATCAAAGCAGCTGCTTTCTGTGGTTAGGCATGTGTCCCAGTTGTAATCAAACCAGTCAAAGAATGTATTTGCTCTAAGCACTACTCATGGGAACCCTAAATAAACTTTCTGGCCAAGACTTCCTCACCAGCATGCACTTCAGATTTGAGACGACAAGAAGTTCTAAGAGCACAAAAGATTTGAAAGGCCAAAGGAAAAACAGCAGCTACAGTGTTAGTTACAGAAATGATATTCACCTGTAATTCACCTCAGTTCCCACTCTTCTCCTGGGAAAGATTCTTCAGAGACGCTGGAGGACCTGTTTGCAGATAGCCATTTGCCAGCTGTCCCTTTCTGCTGAAGACATCTAGGCCAAAGCATGTGGTTCCCAGGTGGACACATCATTAGTGGGATGCATTTAAATTCAATGCTAGAGGAGCAAATTGTGAGAATCATGATGGAGAAATAAACAGTGGTTATGCCATACATGCCTGATGTGCACGGATCTTACTGTTTGGCAATAAGGTAAGCAAACCAGGTGGAAGCCATGTTAGAGCAAAAAAAGTACTAAGTGAGATCTTGCTGGCTTGAAACCAGTCTAGAGACCAAAATCTCTACACTAGAAACTAGATATTTAATGGACCCATGTATGTTTTTTTACTGCTGAAATGCAAAGCCTTATCTGGCTTCCAGACCCATCCAGATCCTCATAACTATTTGTTTAAACATCTAAAGGCTAGAAAATGACTGACAAGAAAAATGTGCCTGGAAGGAAGAAACAGAATCTGGTAGGATAAAGAACTGAATATGGATGGCTGGAGAACACGAGGAGTCAAACACAGAGTGCCTAGCTTGAGATCCAGAAAGAAACAGACACTGAAACTGACTAAACAGTGTAAATGTATAACAGGTTTATAGTGAACAGAATGATTTAGGAGGAAGCAAAGGCTTGCACATGTGATCCCCGGCAGCAGGAGACACAGGGAAGGCTCTGGATTACAAATAGAATAAGAGGAGTAATGAAAAGTCCTAATTAGTGTTGGTTTGATTATATGCTATAGGTTATAGGTCAGGAGATGGTTTCCTGATTAAGTCACTGAACAGAAGCTAAGAAGAGCCTGGATTGAGTTCCCAGCTCTTCCACTGCCACACTAGCTAACCAACAGCAAGTCAGTCAATCCATCTGGGTTTCTGTGGAACTTTTTTTATTCTCCATGTCTATGTGCACTTCAGTTGTTAGGCAGAACAGCTATTGCCTCTTTTTGAGCTACACTTTCATCTGCAAATTGGTTTTGGTGTAGTCCTGTCAAATCTGGGGCAAGTTAAGATCATCATCCTGTCTCTGAATTTTCTGCTTTGGGCCCACTTCTGGAAACATTTTGATTTATATGGACAGATGAAACAATTGACAGTATTAGGAAATTGGAAACTAATTTGTTAATGAAATAAGAAGAGGAGGAGATGCTATGAAATAGTATATTGAAAAAGATATACTACATTTAAATCCACATTCACTAAGAAAGCCATCAGCAATATTATCGGAGTAATATTTTTCCCAGAAAATATCAAAGATATTTTAAAGAAATATGTGCCACCAGTGTGGTTCATTACTGTCTTAGGGCCTTAATCTTTCATTATTCATGGTTAAAATGAAATTAAGATTTGTCCTGGGTCCCCTGTAGACTTGTTCAAGGTGGCAGCTGTGGGGATTGCTCTATATTGGACAGCACTGATAGTATTGTAAGCCTGAATGAGGCTTTTGAAAATATATCATACACAGTTTGTCACCTCTTTCAGGTAGTGGTTTCTTTTATAATGCATACATAGGCACTAGTCACTTTGGCTTTGCCAAAGTAGAAAAAGTTAAGTCCATGAAGCTGTAGCCACATTTTTGTCCCTTACATCATTATGTATATTAGTACTTGAACCAGGCTATCTTATTGGAAAGTAAAGGGAAATTCTGTCTAAAACAAAGGGATCCAGAATGCATGTCTCAATGCTTTTCAAAGGCGCATTTCTCTTTCTCTCTTTAACAGTCTGTTCTGTTTGGAAAGATCTTGGAGCTTCTTGATATGAGGTACTGCTGAGACAGGTTCTTTTCACTTACTTTAACTGCTATAAATGTAAAAAATATGAAATGAAATGAAATGAAATGAAATGAAATGAGAGAAAGAGAAATTTCAGGTGCTAAACAGAATAGAGGCATGTTGAAATCCAAGAAATAAAATTTAAAAAATAAACTACCAAAAGGAAGTTAGGGAATTTTAAAGCAATCACTACAGCCATTTAATTCTCATGGCAAAATATTACTTCTCCCATTTTAATACGAAGTAGCCATTTCTAACCCAAATGTGGGCTATGTCAACTCAGCACAGCAGTAAATTTAACTCTCATTCAACAAATTGCCAAAATATTTTAGGATGCAATCAGGATAGCTGGATGTTTTCCCCTACTGGGAACACTCTTCACACCGTACCTACTTTCTGTAAAGCCATGCAGGCTGGCAAAATGCATTCAGTTGTTTTAGTTAATTAGACAACAGTCCCTTGATGCAGAACAAAGGTGAATCCAATACCTGATATGTGGAGCTTTGGAAGTATGTAAATAAGTGGTTGCTATTTTTGGCATGTTTCAACAAAAAAAAATACACTTCTATTTCTAAAAATACATAACTGCTGCATTGTGCTGGTCAGCTATTACTTTTAAGCAGCTGAGTTCTGATTTACATGCTATACCTACAGTAGTCATATAGGCAGAGTACATCTATGAAAAAGACACAGGTCAGAATAGATGTCATTGATCCTCAGTTCAGGACAAAAGGTACATGGTAATTTGTAATGCCTCATTTTTTTCTGAGGAAATATCCTTGAAATGTATGTCTACGTGCTAAGTGCCCAGGATCAGACTCCTTTTCAAAATCCATGTTCCCTAACAAAGATAAGTCACCTGATAAAGTATAAAACTTAAATGAAAATTTGATTACTTTTTTTTAGAATGCAAGCATGCTAGTCTAAAAGACTGTAGACCAGTTTTTAACCATGGAATTAGGAAAGAAAAAGATGTTGGGTTTTTAACATTGTCTCAAAATCCAGGGAAGGTAAACAGGGAAGAGCCATCCAAACTCATTCACAATGAGGAGCAGGTAGGAGTTATTATGTAGTGTTACTGTATTACTCACAGGATTTTGGTATCTGTATTATTTCAGATGCACATTTGCCAGGTATACTCAGAGCACAGAAAACTTGGGAGTTCTGCAAGTATTCCAGTGAACTTGTGATTACTTTTCATGGGAATGTCACAGTTAGGATTGCCAGCTAGTGCTATAGGAGGGAGAGAGAAACAGCTCTCTTGGTAGTTGTCGAGCTTCAGTGGGAGAGGAAAGCAAGCACTTCCACTGAACAAAATCACAGAGGGCTGAGAAATAACTGCAGAGTGACATTCTGATATTGCATCGTGTTTGTTGCCTTATGGTGCAACTTCAATACATGCTTGTGCTCTCTCCTGAGTGTTGTGACAAAGTTGTGAGACAGCATCATGATGCAGTGTCAGGGCATCAGTTTGCAATTATGTTATTGCTCTCCAGCTCCATTAGATGAAGTATTCTTCATGCCTCTCTTACAGAGGGTCACTGACCTACGACTTGCACACGCCAGCAGAAGTTTTTTTTGGGGAGGGAGATGGGAAATCAAAAGTCAGAATTGTAAGCAATAGGTCATCTCTGAATTGCAAAGGAAATCTTAGGAGAACACAGTTTGAATCCATTCATCAAATAAGGACCTTCAAATGCAATTGACTATTCAGTAGAGAATGGTAATCTTATGTAGCAGAATAATTTCAGATGTGAGCTATTCAATACAAATCTGATGATGCAAAAATGCAGCCATGAGTTCTGAATTACCAACAATGTGGATATGTGGTGATATTGAGTGCTAGTAGGTACATTATGTTTCTACATAATTAACTGGAAGCTAATTTGGATGTATAGTTTTTATGTGTAATAAACAGCAGTCTCTACTTCTCTATTTCCATGTAAGTATCACTAATAGGTTGGAAGACTAATTAATCAAATATTGCTGCAATGTTATTAGCTAATTTACCAAGCAAATTGTTTTCAAACTCTGTTGTGAAGCTGCCTGTGGCTATGCGAGATTACCCTCTATAAGTTATGTACTGAAGTGTGTTTTGACTGGCAGAATACTTTAGTGTAGATCAGAACCCTACAAATCCATGTGTGCTGCTGATAATATAACCCTAGAAAAGCTGACACATTTCTTGTCCAGAATACTTATTCTTTTTCATGTAAGATGAAATTTTACAAATACAAAATTTAAAGATACTGCTTGTAAAATTGTTTTGGGTTACATATCACATTTTAGTTTCATGTGATTGGGTTGCCATTTAAAAATAAGAGCTGTCAACTAAGAAGCTGGCCAAAGGAGTGGGCAAATTATGATAATCAGTTTAAATATCAAGGAACAGATGTAAATTTTGAACATCCCAGTAGGGAGGGGATGGAAATTTGATGCTTGGTTTGGACAAAGGAATATTTTAAAAACTGAATTATAAAAGATATTAATTGCAATTCTTGAATAACATGCAGTATCTCTGAACAGTGAGAAAACAATGATCAATAAAGTAAATAGTGTACTCTATATGGTGTACTCTGTACTGATGTATATAATTACCATTATGTGCAAGTTATATCCAGTGTGTGTAGACACAGTTGTAAAACAAGATGACATCATTAGAAAGCAGATGATAGAAAGTCTTTAAACCAGCATATATATCTTCTGTTATTGTATTTAGAGACTTACTCAGATAGGACTTTCTTTATCAAGTATAATATTTGAGGGGAAATCTTCATCAATCAGCAAGTCTAAGTGATCTCCTTATTTTGGAAGTATTTCCAGCAGAAGTGAGGCCAAGACTATTGCTCTTCCAGCACTGCTGTAGGTATTTCCAGAGCTCCACAGTTCAGAAGTGCTAAGTATAGCAATCAGATTTCAGCTAGACTTGTCCATGATTTAAGGGTCTTATACTTAAGTAAGCCATAAAGTTTAATGGTGGTGTTTGTGTTTAAGGCCAGAAACGCACATATACTTTTCTGCACCAAGACCATTAACGCCATCAGTGAAATATCTGAACGGCGTAAGTGGGGCAATAAATAGAAGAACATTTTGTTGATGCAGGTTAGCAGTTGTATTACCATTCCATTGACTCAAGGACAAGGGAGGAGGAAACTGAAGATCAGATTTCTGCCACTTTCACAAAGAGGCATGATGCTTTGCTCCACAAGTAGTTCCAACTGAATCATGGGGGAGAATGCTCTAGCTCATTATTATTAAACAAAGTATCATAGTTTGGCTTGAAAAAGCTTTCAGAAAAAATCACACAGGAAGTTTGTGTCAGATCCTAAACCCTCATTATCTGACTCTTAGCCAATGCTTTAACTACAAGACCATCTGAACTGCCTTAGTTTCCAATATCCTGTTCCAGAAGGTTACTCCTCTTTTTCCTTCCCTCATAGGGTGTGAGTTTCAATAATTACATCAAGAAGCTGTAAGCACATATTTAAGGGGAGGGGTTGAGGGAAGGAAAAAAAATGGATGAATTAGCTCCAGTGGAATAAAAGCTTCAGCTTTTAATATCGGAAGTTCCTCAGCTTGCTAGCAAACTTTGGAAATATTACCTTATTTTGTATTTATAAACTGTGTATTTTTAAGGTATTAGTTGTAAAATGGGCAGGTGAAATCAGGTGTCATAGCAGATTGCATAGATTTTGAAGAGTCACATTCAAACAACTCAGTCTAATTCTTTGAGATTATTAGTGCTGTCATGAAATTAATAGACGTGTATTTTTCATAAAGAATCATAGGTTTAATTAAACTCTCACTACCTTGTTTAGTGGGGCAGTGACAGAGTAATTAAGAACAGTCCTGTATTTATAGCTGTGGTCCAGCTCTTAATATCTGCAAATTCTTTCTTTTATTGTAAGCTGAAATGTACAAGAGGATGGTTTGTGACTTGATGAGTGGTCCTAATGCTAGGACATTGGAGCATCTGAATTGCAAGAGGTTATTTCATCCATTCCTCACTCAGAGTAAATATGCTAGCTAGAAGGGAAGCAGTTGGCTACTCATCTACACTGTTAGTTACAAAATATAGTCAGTTACAACAGCCACCCACCCCAGTGACATATTGCAGGTTGACAACTTGATTAAATCCACGTACCAATTAACCCATTGAGCAGAACTGAAAACTTTTCTTCTCGGGCTCTCAGTCATAGTTATCAGGATAATTGGAGCTGAGCAAGGATCTAGCTATGCTACTGACTCAGCTATTCCAATATTCAAAAGTTTTCACTCTTTCATGACAAAAGATGCTAAAATTTATTTACCATCCATGAAGGAATCAGGGTAAGGAATAACAGTTCAATTTCAGTTTTACAGGATAATTGGCAGGCAGCCCATAACTACCTGAGTCAGAATTTGACTGATAGGCACATATCTACAACCCACGCGAGGTCCTTGACAAACTCTGTAAAGTACAGTATGGAAAGTGCAAAGGTCTGCTTGTGTGTTCTTGATTCCAGATTATCTGGCACTGCTTTAACTAGGGCAGCTCAGTACGTCTCTAACCGAATGGAAAGTGGTGTAATGGAGTAGCATGCTGCCAGCTAACAGCTCATGCTTTCCCGTGCTTTTCCTTCCACAATGACACTGGGCTGAGTTAAGCTGAAATGGCTGTTATGAGCATGACCCACATGGCTTCCTCCGGCAATGAGGAACTCGCCTTGCCAAGAGGAGCTCTCCTCACTGTGTATCTCTCCAAATTTGGAGAGATCTGTGTCTGGTAGGACATCAGCTGCAAAAGGCACTGAGCATGTCAGAAGGCGAGACACCCACTTTCTGTCTGAGAATAACAAGACTTTTTAACCAATTTTAATTTTATGGATAATCTTACAATGATTCCTCAAAGCTATTTCCCAAAAGAAATGAAATACTAAAGAAGAACTTAGAAGCAGAAGCAAACCTGTATTCTTTTAGTTTCTGAACTACTTTGTTCAGATAAAACATCTGCTTAAGTGCCTGCTTGTTATATCATTATGCTCAAATTTTTTCTGAATGTTATCCATCATGAGAAAGAATTCTAAACTTGGTAGCACACCATGGGTGTTCTCACTGTGCCAAATGTACTATGCTACCTAAGCCAGTCATAACATGACATTATTTTTAATGGAAAAGATGGTTTATGTCTGTAGCAAAACAATATTATTTTTTATCTGATCACAATGACACATCTGTAGTATGTCTTGATTGTAACAGCAGAAGCATTATTTTATATTGAATTTTCAATTTTGCTATTTTATCTTGTTTCTCCTCTGTATTGTTCATGAAATAGACCCCATCTTGTTTGAGGGAAATCCCTTTTGTATTTAGTCAGGAGGGTGTGCTAGCAAGCTGTCTTTCAACTGGCAGAATCAAATACTAGTATATGCCATAAAATACCAATTAAGTATCATCTGAGAAGACAGAACCATGTTTATTTGCTCTGCTATCCAGAGAATCAAAGGGATAACTGTTATCTTGTTTATAAGAAAAAAAAAAAATTCTTTCATAAAGAAAGTTTTGTACATTGTCTCAAGGAACCTTCTTTGATTTTTGAACACATAAGAAATACCATGCTGTAATCTTAAAAATGCCAAATTGCAGTTGCAATATCATAATTATCACCTAGTCAGGCTCATGATATCATTCATGTCCTCATGGCTGATGTCCTTCTGCCTTCAAAACAAAAACTATTCCATGTTAGTAGGATTTTGGTTTAAGTGTTTCAGGGTCATAGAGAAAAATATTCCGTGAAGGAAGTTGGAAAACTAGGAATCTACTGTATTTTCTCAATCTTTCCCTTCCCACATGTATTTTCTCTTGAAATCTTTCTGATGCTACACTTTAGATTTTACTCCATTTAACAGCATATCTATAATTCATTTGACATTCTTTCAGACTCCATATATAAGCATAGAAACAATTAAAGTTTGGGCCAAGATGAGTTAATTATGCACATTAGGACAGATACTAAGTGATTTTTGTAGGAAGGAAAATCTAAGAGGCTGAAGAGTGTGTTCAGTTACTTTCAGGGACATACCATAGTAACTGCTTTTATCTGGTAAAAATTCTCTGGCTGAATATCAAGGAATATGTCAGCATAGCCTTGAAATTACAGGTTCTCTGCTTTGTCTAAGCCAAGTAGCCATGTTTTGAACCACAGAACAAAAGAACTGGTTCTAGGTTGTTTCTTTTTTAATGTCATAATTTTCACTGTTTGCTATTTTTATGGATTAAATTAAAGTTTACAATCATATGTAAGCTACTTTAAGATTGTATATACAACCATAGTATTTGTAAAGCCCTATGAGGACCTGAAGTCCTTTTACAGAAATCCAAAATAGTGATTGACATCATCATTGTTTTTCTTTTTGTCACCATCCTGTATTTACGCATAGAATGCAAAGAAATGAGATAAAGAGCAAGGAGTGGGAGTAACCCTGTAGTTCCATATTTCCTCTTCAGCCAAGCCAACACATATTTTTTCACTTCTGCTCTCCTCCACCAGCCCTAATTCACTAGTGTGGCACCAACTGATTCTCACTTCCAACCGTAAAAAACAGGAAAAGGAAATCATAGAATCATAGTATGGTTTGGGTTGGAAGGGACCATCTAGTTCCAACCCCCCTGCCATGGGCAGGGACACCCTCCACTAGACCAGGCTGACCAAAGCCCCAGCCAACATGGCCTTGAACACTTCCAGGGAGGGGGCATCCACAACCTCTCTGGGCAACCTGTTCCAGTGCCTCACCGCCTTCATAGTGAAGAATTTCTTCCTAACATCTAATCTAAATCTACACTCTCTTAGTTTAAACCCATTACCCCTTGCCCTTACACTCCCTGATAAACAGTCCCTCACCATCTTTCCTGTAGGCCCCTTTAGGTACTGGAAGGCTACAATTAGATCTCCCCAGAGCCTTCTCTTCTCCAGGCTGAACAACCCCAACTCTCTCAGTCTGTCCTATAAGAAAGGTGCTCCAGCCCTCTGATCAGCTTCGTGGCCCTCCTCTGGACTCGCTCCAACAGCTCCATGTCTCTCCTGTACTGGGACCCCCAGAGCTGGACACAGTACTCCAGGTGGGGTCTCACAAGAGCGGAGTAGAGGGGCAGGATCACGTCCCTCGACCTGCTGGTCACACCTCTTCTGATGCAGCCCAGGACACGGTTGGCTTTCTGGGCTGCAAGCGCACACTGCCAGCTCATGTTTGGCTTAGTGAATGGAAATGAAGGAATAGAAGAGGGCGTAGAGAAGGTTAGTACTTGTTTGCCAGCAAGAGAGTGTGTGAGTGCAACAAAAATGTATATTGGGGAAAATCTCCAGGTGCTCCATAGTTTTGAACTCAGGTCACCTAAATACGTCTGCTCGTGTTTTCAAAAGGTCTGTCTACTGTCTAATAAAAGTGAGGCATTAAGAAACAATTCATAGTCATTGCTACAGCATTCATTGTGGTCACTGATTTCCTCATAATCTGCCACAAGTAACTGTGTAACTGTTGTCCTTTATAAATGAATTCAGCATTTACATTTTTAAAGTGATGTATGACAAAGGCTCTTAAGTTCAAGTATGAAATAATGCTGTTATTTTAGCTATATCCTTCATTTTCCTTTGTTGGGTGATGTTTTCCTAAGGCAGATTAAAAGCTGCTTGGCAGTCTTTTAAAAGCTATTACCTATTGTTCTGAGGCAAAGTATTATTTCAACTGGTCTGAAGCTGAGGTTGCTTTTAAAAGTCTGAACCTCTTCTTTCCACGCCAAGGAAGACACAAATACATATAAAGGTAAGAGAAAAACTTCCAGGAAATACAGTCTGTTGCTTATTCTGACACAGAACCTCACTGCTGGAGGAAATCAGCCCAGTGTGGAGTCTCGTTAGCTAGACTGAGACCTGTTAGATGTGTATGAACACCAGGCTGCTTAGAGCACTGCTTTTGGCTGCTTCCTGGGTCCCAGACTCACGAGAATGGTGTAAGGGATGTAGTACCTGGTTAAGCTGAGTCCTAATTAGATGGACTGGAAAATGATAAAATAATGGCAAGAAAGGATAGGATAGGGGAAAGTAAAAGATGGAAAAATAGTCTCATCTTCTAAATATTTTTTGACTTACTTGTGAAGCCAATGGAGAAGGAATGTTTCCTTCTCTCTCCTGCTCGAACCACGATTCCATTCCTGATCAGAGGTTAAAATGACCAAGGATCTTAAGCAGTAGTAGTAGTATCGTGACTGACACAGGCCAATTCATATCAGCCCTGATATAACTGCAAGGCTAATTGGTGACAGCTGCTTGCAAGTGACATCTCTCTTTTTATTTTCTGCAGTAAATTCATGCCTGGGGGTCAGCATGGGCAGCCATGACTGTTCTGTTCAATCAGAAATTACATTGGTCAAATTATCATCATCAAAATAAAGAAAAAAAAAATCCAGACATAAGTTTTAACTTATTTTCATGCCAGTTAGAGATTTTAGCAGAACCTTAAAAAACCCCACCCTGTCACCTTTAACATAAAGAAACCATCTTCAGCAGTGCTCCTAAGTGACTTTCATAAAAATGTTTTATGCAGTGAATAGAGCTAGCCTTAGTTATTTACCTTCCACTGAACAACAGCTCAAAAATATTAGAAAGAAATGGTTTAGCACAGTAAGCCACATACAGCCTAGCAAGGGATATATGTGAAGAATGAGGGATACGTAAGAAATATTCAAAGATCTCCCTTTTAAAAACAAATGAAAGCTCAACGAAACAGCTGGAATAGAGCAGTGACACTGTGCACCTGTTTAGGCCTGAACACAAAGAAATGGAGATCTGTTTTAAATTATTAAGGAACTGAAATAATAAGCAGGATGAAATTCCATTTTAGTTCCCAGGAAAGAAGGGGTTTACACTTACATAAAGAATTGTTCTCTCCAGCCTACTAAATGATGCAGAGGTTGGAGGAAATGTCTGTAAGACAGGGCATAAAATAAATGATTGGAGACTTGGGAATTAATTTCCTGGGAATATTTTTCTTTCTTTTTCTGTCCTTACCAAATTAACACAGACAATGGTTTTTATTATTGCCAAGCAGTTACTACTAACTTAAGTAAGCCTTATTTTTGAGACATTTAAAGCACTGAGTTCCCTTAGAAATTAACAATTTTAGGAATCAGTACTTTTCTTTCAAAGACTATAGACTTTCTTCTGCAAGAACTAGTATTTGATTCTAATTGCAGCTCAAGTGTCAAGTGTGACTTTGGTGTTTATGTCTATATCTGATATACTTAAGGGTAATGACCTCTCAATTCATCACACAATGTAAAGGAAAAACTAAATCTGGTGTGTTGCCTTAAACCTGCATTGGCTCTGTACTCAAGGAAGTTATACTGATGAGTAAATTAGATTACTGTTTTAAGAAATCCCAGTAATTCCCTTTTCTAAGTATAGAATGGCATTTGGTTAAAAGAAGCATTGTAAATCTTATTTCCAATTAGCTTAAGCCCTGTAAACATTCACTGAAGGCCCTGCTAAATCTGCTTAAATTCAGAGACTGTCCACCATTTGCCAGCTGGTAGTTCCTGTCTGGAGATTTAACAACAGATATCTGTGGGATGGGATTAGGGATGAATAGTTAAGAGAGACCACATCCCCATTATCCAGGTCTGAAAGCAGAGTCTAACAAATGACCCCATGTGATATTTAATAGTGGCCAGTTAGGCAAAAAGCAGTGAGCAATAGATTCTGCTTGATATGAAGGACAGTGCAGAACTGTGTATATCCTACTTGCTTTGAGCTTCCCGTGGATTCAGTGACTTTTTACAGTAGACAAAAATTTCTTCAGCAAACTCATGAATAGGTAATTAGTGCATGGAGTTATATCAAAGAATGCCAGTCTGGATTTTCATAAAACGGATGTGTTTAGTGAGTTTCACAAACAGTAGTATGAAATAAGTTACTCTCCAGAAATGGGGAAGGAGAGTTTAAGTAATATGATCACATTGGGAAAAAAACAATATTAAAAAAGGTGAATGTTTCCTCTCATATTCACTACACTGTCTGTGAAAGAAATCACTGAGGCATGTGTCAGCCTCTTTTTCTGTATTTGAGAATAAATTAAAAAAAACATTGAAGTCAACAGGAGTCCACTATCTATGGTGAGCCTTATGTCAGAACTATTCTGCTTTTGCTATAGCAAATTCGTCTACCCATTCTCTCAGGCAGAACAACTTCCCCAGATGACAGAAAGCATCAACCATCCTTTGACATGAGTCTCCTCTTTGACATATGCCACACTGGGAAGCTGAGTAATAAGCTTAGGATTCAAACTTACTCTGTTCAAGTCATCATGTCTTGCTAAGTATTTCGACTTCTCTGCTCAGGAGATTTTTTTTTTAAAACATCAATGCCACATTTGTTTTGCTATTTCAAAAATCTATGGATATCTTTCGTAGAACTGTGCATCTTCAAAGCAAAATCAGTCTATAGCTGAAAAATCCTTAGGTTTTTCTTCTCCTGAGGATTACATACAGAAAGAAGTGGCCCACTGTTGTACTGTAACGGATTTCATATTCCTAAGATAAATAACAAAAAGAAATATTATCTTGTTTTCTGATTCGCCTGTCTAGACACATTTTGTGTAGTGGGCAATTCTGAATTATGAGACCAGAGTTCCACTGAGGTGTTCTGCTGACATCATAAGCCATACAAAGGAAGCTCAAGTGGTTTATGTTGTCATTATCCTAAGATAGAATTGTATAAAACTACATAATTCATGGTGTGCCTGTTTGTTTTATATAATAATACACAGTCTGAGTTCCCGATTCAGTTCCTTCTTATTCCCATTGAGGCCATCCTTCCCTTTCCCCCAAATAGCTTCCTGACAGCACAACTGAAGCAGCAATTTGTTATAAAAATAAAAGGTATTTTTGTAATTGGCAAATTTCTTTATTGAAAGAAAAGAATGAGCATTTCTTGAGAGGGAAATGTAGAAGTGAATATGTCAGTGGAGATAAAGAAGGTGAATTTGGGGTTGAAACACTATTCATCAAAAGTGGATCAAAACAGGGGTTACTAAAGCAGTAGAATGTAACCACTGGGAAGGAGCAAGCCTCTTAGATTAAAGTATAAAACAAGCTGAACTGCTGGTCTGAAGGGTATCCCTTTTAAGAGATTTAAATTATTTGAAAAAAAGGCAAGATACTTTCTTATTCAACAAACAATAGATCTGGAAAGAAAGCATCCAATTTTGGGCTTTGTCAATAGAAGCTCTTCTTATATTTTGAAATATTTTAAATGGCGAGCCATGGCTTTTTGAATTTGTGATCTGGCATTAGAAAGAGCCATTCTTCCAACATGTCCTCAAACCTTCTTACCCCAAATTTCTCTGTGATAGGAGCTTTAATTATAAGTTACTGCTAAAAGAAAATGCTGGTTGAATCTTATGTGAAACTGAAAGTTTGGAGAATTTAAAATACTGGCTATTTTTTTCTTTTTTCCCTTGAATGCACAAAATCGAATTACCACAACTCCATGCATTAGGTAGCATAACAGTTTCACTTTTCTGAGTCTTGGATATGGTTCTTATGCATTTTTGAGCAAGGAAGAGAAAACACCTGAAAATATGAAGCAACCAAGAGATAAACTGATATGTGCTCACACAAATGTTAAGATAGGCTACTTAAATGGCTTAAGAGTATCCAGTAAAAATTTAATTACTGTGTGTGTGGCTTCTAGTACTCTTAAAAAGTTGAGTGAATAATGCATTGCAAATCTCCTATGATCTAACCCTAACAAAAGATATTTTTCCTTAAAAAACAAACAACAGCGTAGCTTATAGCGTTCATAGAGGCTGCTTTAGTAGATCAGACTATTTTTAGAAGGTAACTGGGGGTTTTATGCTTCCAAACACATTGGCCATGATAAGAACCCTTTATAATTTCTTCTTTTAAAGGAAGGATATCAGCAAACAGCTAACAGAATAATTTACAATTCTGAAATGATACTCATTTGTTTAAATCTGTTTTCCTTTTGAAACAGAACTTTGGCTGATACTATAGATTAATCCCTAGTTAAAGTATTGTGCTTAGATTGTTGTTGTGAAATTCATAGCTCCCACACTCAGCAGTGATATGACACAAAGAAAAGATCAACAGAGAAAAAAGGGAAGAATCTTTTTCATGAAATGGCACCAGAGGATCTTTCTTCAGGGAATATTTAAAATAGATGTGTTTACTTCTGATACCCTCACATGTCTGATAACAGTAAGCAGATTAAGTATATACAGAAGATCTTTTATGCCTGCTTCCTTTGAGTGAAGGGTATTATGTTTGTAAATCAAAGTCTAAATGCTGGCAAAGGGAGCAAACTGCATAATCCTATTGAAAGGTTTATATCTTTAAACAGCATTTTAACATAACTGTAACTTGACCATTCCTTCAATTCAGCTTCAGGAAGAGACATATGAGGACATGCTTCCCAATTAAAAAACACCTAAAAAAACCCCAAACAAAACACAAACAGTCACAGCTCCCAAGAAATACTTTTTTTAAAAAAAAAATTATTTCCTATTTATTAAAAAAAAAATTCAAAATGAAGGTATTTTTATCATTATTTTTACGAAATATAATGTGTATTTATAAAGAAACAGCCCCATCTTCCCAGAGTTTTATAAAAGTGTAAATTAAAATTTTAGCTAAAGTAAGACTTCAGTCTTAAAATAAATCCTTTTTCCTTTTCTTTTTTTTTTTTTTTTTCCAAACAGAAGAATGCATATAACTTTCTATCTAGTAGCACTGCAGAAAAAAATAGTAGACACAGTTTTAGGTGTTGCATGCATTAAGTCAAACTCCTCAAGAATTGAGCAGACAGAATATATTATATATATTTCTTGGACTTTATGTTACAGTTGGGTTTTTTTGGTGTGTTTAACTTTTTGTTTGTTTGTTTGTTTATGTTTTTTTCTCCTCCAAAAATTGCAAATATCTGCTCAGATTGGAACTCTGGAAAAACAACCTGCACTAGATATCTGATGTGACTCCAACTAAACTCACCAAAGTGTCCGGCTGTAATATGCATTCTCCAGTCCCAAAATAAGAAAAAAAATATTTTCAGGTTTTGAGTAGTGTTGCTGGACCAAATATGAGCTTAAGAAATAACAATGAACATGGTATTGCTTACGTTATACTCTTAATTCCTCACTCATTTTGTGCAAAGATGCTCGGTAGTAATGTGTAAAAGCCTGTAGTGAAAAGAGATTAAAGATGTTTTGGGATCCCGCACGGTAGTGGAGTGAACTGAAAACAGAAGGAGCAGAAATAGAGAGGGCAGAGGAGAACAGCTTAAATTTTTGACGAGGAGAGCAAAAGTCAGAGCTCCTGGAAATCTGTGAACAGGGAGACTGTTGCCCGTAAAGAAGGAACTGACTGAGCAGACTAAGATTGGGCGACGCACTCATGTGAGAAACTAGGTCTGAGCAGGGAAATATCTTGAACAAGGAATAAAGGCAGCTGCAAGCTAGAAGCAGCCTGGATGTGGGCAACAAATTGGAGTAGAAGAGATTGGGCCAGGGAGACCCAAGACTTCTGTACAGAAAATATCTGAACTTTTAGCAAGAGACTGAAATAGGAAAAATAGAGGCTTTAAAAGTAAAATACATAATGATGAAGACCAAGTCTAGGAAAACTGATGGTACTTCAATAGAGAAAGGTTGGACTGATGAGAACATAAAATACCAAACAAAGATTTAGGCCCAGAAGAGCACATTCCTTTTTAAAAACTAAGATGGAATCCAGTCTTAACATTTAATGTATGAAATCTAGTGGCAAGTGTCTCAGGACCACAAATACAGGTGTATTTTGGTAAGCCTCTTGAAACTAGAAAGTCTGGAGTCAGATGTGTCCTACATGCATTTATACACAAGATGAGCAATCTTAAATGTTTTCACATGATCAAGGCTGTAGTCAAAATATTGTGTAATTTAACTGTGGGATAAGAAAATATTTAGAAGTCATCTTCTAGACAGAAGAATTCAGGCTGATCCATTTCAAAGTTAGCTCTGAGTTTTGTAAAGGTATTTTCCCAGCAGCTGCTTTACACCGGCTTCCCAAAATATTCTTGTCTAAGAAAGTTCTTATTACTAGAAATAGATGGATACTTTGCTCAGTGTGGGGCAGCAATAAATCACTGGGGACCAAAAAAGGTTGAGAAGTGAGAAGATGACAGGAGTATATTCATTCATTTTGGTCCTAGACATCTCTGGGATTTATGCAGTTATAACATAAGCAGCCAAGCTCTTTCCTGTACAAATTGTCCTGAATTTTACATGCAAGTTCTAAAACCCTCTGCTCAGCATTTTCTTTCAAGTCTAATTCGCAGAACTGTCATTTATAAATTTACAGTCCAAACTGCAGATCATTTTGAACTGTGTGTATGGGATGGATTGTTATCTCATTCTAAGTAGACTGGCATAGAAAGTTGCATCCTACATCAGCTTATACAAGAGAAATGAAATGGTGATTTTTCTCAATATATCACTCAGTTTAGTACGAAATGGAATTTTTTATGAGATTAAATTGGGGATGCAAACCAATTTTCAGTGAGTGTTTACAACTCTAACCTTAACACATTGCTAACTGGGTTAGGTGACAGTGATTACTGTAGTTCTGACAATCACGCAAGATATCCCAAGGAGGAACACTAACCAAGATGAAATATTGATTTAGTGTGTGCAATGACAACCAAAAGAGAAGAAAGTAGCAGTTTGATTAAATCAGATTCTAAAAATCAGTTGTATCGCACTCCCTCATCTAAGGAGGGCTAAGTTTCAATGAAGTAACATACACAATTACTGTAACTTAATTATGACCACCAAATTTTAGGTTTTGTTAAGCAGTCAAAAGCTCACGTAGAAACCTTATGAAAGGAAAAGACAAGTATTTGGTGGCTGAGGCAATAAGGAGAGAGAACAGCTGTATCCTTAGCAACATTGTCACTAGATAAACACTTAACAGAGCTGAGTCCTGAAACACATCTTCAGACAATCTGACACTTGGGCTTAAACCTGCTGGAGTGAATTTCCACTCCATTACACTTCGCTACATTTCTCTTTGATACAGTGGTGTCACCTATCTGTAATGTAGTGAATAGTTTGGATAAGGGCAGGAGAAGCTAAGCTCTCAAGTTTTCGGTTGGTGCTACACAAGCACATCCCATAAAGTCAAGGATGCCTGAACAGCTTGTGATGGTACATGTACATGGATCAATTGTAATTCCAAGGTGAAACCCTGCTGCAAGTCTGACCTATGCCATACTAAATCAGTTTGAGCTTACACATTTTGTGTTTTTTAACACCTACGGTTATTCCACGATGACTGGGTCCATTTTTACAATAAATGAAAACAAAAAGACGAAGAGGGAATCTTCCCCTCCACACACAAAATAATTATAAATTATTACTGTGAGAGACTTCGTATGAAAACAGAAAAAAATGAAACCACTTTTGAGGTAGCATGATTCTGGATGCAGAGGTTTCTAGGCAGCTTCATTGGATACCAGATATGTCTTGGAAAACAAATATGGTAGGAAGTAAGGATCAAGAAACAGAAGGTAGCTTTAAAAAATATCCAACCCGCAGAGTAAAAGCAAATTATGATTATGCTGAAAAATGAGAAGGACTTACATCTAGAGAAAACTGAATGTAAAACCTACTCTTAATAAATATTTTCTGCCTCAAGCTGTTTATACTTCTTTCCTCCAAACACACAGCTGGTGTTCAAATCAGAGTCTGAGAAATATAACTTGAGCACAGTAACACTAGTAATATCACAAAATGAAAGAAATAACCATATAATAACATAATTCTTAGTATGTTTTCTATATTATGACTGTTTGGGCACTAATCTAACAAAAAGCTTGTGGTGCTTTCATTTTTCTCCCATGTACCTTTATTTTTTCTCCATCCAATATTTGTATATGCTCCCTACTTTTTAGATGTTTAGATATTTCTTAGTTTGATTGTATTAAATCAGCATAATTTGAGATTAAACTCTCAGAATTTTCCTGTGCTGTGAATATGGTAATATAGAACTTTCATAGTAAAACTACATGCATGACAAAGTATATGAATAAGTAGGTTAATAAAAAAATGTCATTTTTCCTTGGAGAAGTCACAAAAAGGAAAAGAATGAAGTTAAGCAAGCAAATCCACTACAATTCCCTTCTCTTAGCCCCATTCCTCACTTCAGAAAAGCATCAAGGAAGCCTGGTTATACAATGGAATTGGAAAATGATTAAGGTTGTCTGTGATTTTCTATACAGTTTATACTATACATCTCACTAAAATATTTCTGAAACCAAAGCTTAATTTACCCCAGGAGAGACACTACTGCAAAAGGCTTAATGAGTAGCTGTGGGTATAAGAAATATTAGCAATCACTCCTTGGTACAAAATAAATAGTGTAAATTATGCAGTTTTAAGTGAAAAAAAAAAGTTTTTCTTTGTAGGGCTATAATGAAGTTATGGACCACTGCATTAAAAAAATGCTCTTGTAAATATGTATCTGAATATATATTTAACTCAGGATACTTTTAGAGTAGCATTCCTTCCCAAGTGGAGCATGGATAGAATCTCTGAATGAAATCTTGACCAAACTCAGATCAAATGAGGAAAAAAAATAATCATGTTAGCTTCATAACTAGGGCAATGAAAATGATTTTGAATTAGGCAATATAAAGCTGCCTTCTGAAGGCAGTAGGTAGTATTCCTTCAAAAGACATTAGCCATGGAAGCTTTTCCTTTTAATCTTCAAATCTGGGGCAAGGAAGCAGGAAGAGAAAACATTAAAAAAATAATAAAATATTAAAAATTAAATGCTCCACAGCTGACATACACAGAATGTGTGTGGGGGGGGTGTGTGCTGAAAAAGGCCCATAGAGTATAGCAGCTTCTAAATGAACTTAGACACCTTACTGCTTCAGGTGCTTTTAAACATAGCGAAGGTGAGAGCAAGCAAACAGTCTGTGGGTATTGCCATCCTGTTTGGCTAGGGGCAGCGACACGTCTGCTCCCATCACTTAGCATTGGCGTGATAGTTTGGATAATGCTTTAAAAAAATTGATATGGGTGTCAGCTATTATTTTTACTGTTATTGTCATGCAGTCATAATGTGCAGCTATAAATGAGGACTGAAGTAAATGTTCTGGCTACTATATATTGGAGAATAACACAGAATTTCACTGGGCTGGAGTATGATTTTTAAAGTATCCATTCTGTGAATGGATGGGAACAAGATTAAGGAGCAAATATTAAAATTCTTGGAGAATTTGACTGTGTGGTCCCTGATGAAACAGTTTACAAAAGAAATTAGCTATTTTCATGTATTAATACCTTAATCTCCCTGTTTCCCTTTGGTACATGCAAGTACAAAACTTGCTTTTCACTATGGCAAGCTTTAGATTAGCTAAAAATGAGATGATAGACCCTCAGGCACCAGTCCTTGAAATACTGTCCCTACTCAATCCAGTTTTGTTGAGCAGCCCCTTACTCAGATTCATTCCTCAGCATACAACGACATTTATACTGCTAAGCCTGCAAAGAACCATGCCTTGTTAAATGACATTTACAACTGCTTGAATTTAACAGATTTTTATATATATGGCTCATGTTTGCTTAGGGATAGAAGAAGGAAACTTCTGAAATTTAATACCTAGAAAAACCTCAAGCACAGAAAAAACTTTAAAAATGTTTAAAAAGTCACAAACATGTTGCTTTAATGACAAAAAAGAGCTCTGGTGGCTTGGAATTCAGCCTTTAATTATATCCATATCAATTAAGTTCCTATGTCTAGAAACATCCAACTCATGCATTCCAGTGTTACAAGAAAATCTGTTTTGATTTGGGAACCTTCATAACACTTACAACTGACTTCATGCACACCCTCTGGTATTTTACCAACCTTTGTATTGGCACCGAGGACTACTAGGCAGTAAAGCGGAGTGGAATTTTTCATTTCGGCTCCAATGTTTGGAAAGGCACTGAGTGCTCATAACTCCAGATGAAGTGAAAGGAACATGTAGATCTTTAACACCCATAAAATTCAGTGCAGAGGAGCACTTATAATAGCTGATGGCTGCGAGGATGGAAAGGAACAGCGCTGTCGTTCTGACCCTACAACCGCAAGTCGGTTTAGAGCCAGAGGTGAGCAGGAAATATGTTTTCCCTGTTCTGTGTCACTGGTATTTCAAAACATTTCCCTCTTTCCATCAGGCTAAATGTTAAGATTGTGTGGGGATATAATGTTTTAAAAGACAGGAAGAGGGAGATCTGGTTTGCGACTGCTTGTACTTTCAGCGGAGGTGTGGAAACCAGCGTCCCGCCGCCTGTCACTGCCTGGATCCCAGCAAAAACCAGGATGCAGTCTCTCCTCTCCTGCATAAATGTCCTCAACAACAGCTAGAGGATGAGAAAAAACCCCATCAGTCTGATCCAGACATGTCATCTCTCTCTTTTCCGGATTTTCATCTGGAAGTTGGGGTGGGGAGAGAATGCAGGCTGAGAATGTCTGTAATCTTTTGGAACCATTTGCACTTTCTAGGTGACATTTTGGTTTTTTACAGCATCTCATTTTCTAAGGCTGAAACCCCAAGCTTCAATCACATTTATGACGTCAGCTCTTTCTATTTATTACTGGTTTGCTGTCATATTGTTTAGCTTTATGCTTTTTAATAATAACGAACATTTATGATTGCAGGAGAGTAACCTGTACTAAATGTCAACTGTAATCCTACAGAATCAGCAAGGTTAATCCACATTGCCTAGGATTGTTAAAATAAAAATAAGAGGTACTTTTCTAACACCTAATCTTCCATGAAACAGAGAGTAATAATAAGTACAAACTGAAATCCCTGGCATGCCTAAGGTATTCCTCTTTGCTGACAACATTTAGAGTACATTGCTCTAAGAAGATGCTCAGACAGTGAAGCCACACATCTCAATAGTGTCACGCCTCTCAAAAACAGTATCAGACCTGTGAGGTCATTTTTGATCCCTATTGGCCTTAATACTTCAGTCACATTGTGTTCATGTAAGACATCGCTATTTAATCATTAATATAACATTTCAGACACTTTCCCCCCCCCCCCCCCCGCCCCCCCCCCACCCCCCCCCCCCCCCCCACCCCCCCCCCCCCCCCCCCCCCCCCCCCCCCCCCCCCCCCCCCCCCCCCCCCCCCCCCCCCCCCCCCCCCCCCCCCCCCCCCCCCCCCCCCCCCCCCCCCCCCCCCCCCCCCCCCCCCCCCCCCCCCCCCCCCCCCCCCCCCCCCCCCCCCCCCCCCCCCCCCCCCCCCCCCCCCCCCCCCCCATCTTTGCTGTCCTGTGTGCAATCAACTCCTAAAAAGATCAGATGATTATGAAAAGGATGAGTTCCAGGGATTCTGCTTCTGCTTCTCTGAAAATAAATTTTATTTACTCTCATTTCTGTGCTTAACAAGACACTGAATCAGTAAAATGGAACTGGATTTGATTAAACTGACCCCCTTTGTCTATTATTTCACTGAACTTTAGTCATTTTTAAAAAAACCCCAAACACACTTTTTTTCAGTGAAGCAGAAAAAACATTTTAGAAGTAAGAGTATTTTTAAAAGGCCAGCAGTGATAACCTTAGTAGATCTGAGCATGTCATCACTCACCCTACAAGATGGCCCTAATATATCCAGATAACTCTTTTAGCTGTTTCTGTTTCTTGATCTTCCCGTGAGCATACCTGGGAACTCCATGACTCCACTCCAAAATAAACCTCAATCACAGCACACTTTCATAAGAAAGTATTTTCTTAGCAGCACTTTTGATGACTATGTCAAGAGGCATTTTCCCCCTCCTCCCTTTAAGTTGACATTGATCCAAATAGCCAACTTTCGCAGGTGTTGAGCTTTAGCTGTGAAGCATTTGATCTGCCCACCCACAAAGAATTCCCCTGGAAACACACAGCTATTGCAGCAGTTGTCCAGCTTGCTATCAAGTATGCAGCCACTCATGGTCACTTCATGATCACAAAGCCAAGAAGGAATCCTGAGGCATGTTCAGATTACCTTATAGGACCTATTGTAAATTAAATAGCCCCCCTTTTCAGTACATTCAATTGCTTCAAACTCCTGGCTGTGTTATAAGGTGAATAAAGCTAATTGGGACTAGTTTGTATGTCAAATAGAGTTTTAAAGATAGCTGCACTGAATTAAGTAGAGTAATTCATGGAAATATTTGAAAGAGGATTTACTACAAAAATCTCATGTTTGTTAATTCACACAGAGGAACAGCATCAAAATTGTAATTTAACAGGCAATATCTGCTGCACAATCGGGTCCCTTTGCATGTGTCATCCTACACCTGAGTCTTTGTGAGCAGCAGAGCACAGAAATAGGCTGGAATTAGTCATTGTTACCCCCAATCACAAACCCAGTAGGTTTTGTGATGCTACTCCAACAATTAGCAGTGCAGACATGTAACACTTGGTTGGTTCAAGCAGGTGGCACAAAAATAAACAAGACCTTTACCTTAGGTTTAAGCTTTTAATTTCTCTTTATTGCTTCTCTCAGTTCACACAGTCTCCGAGTGCTCATTCCCTAGTGGTTTGCTCTGCAATTAAGACCTTTGCTTTGTTTTAACTTAGTGGTGACTAAATGAGAATGGTGACTCCTCTGTGTCTCCGGTGTTCTCACTTAAAGAGCCTCAGCCTGAACTTAACCTAGATGTGCTACTCTACCTGTGAGAAATGACCGTCTCCCGTCCCTCTGAGACTTGGAAGCAGACTGTGCCTCAGGTCTGGTAGGGAACAAGGGTTGTTCAATCATCACGCAAACTCCTGAGGTTTCCCAGCTTTCTGCAGGATCCCAGAATCCAGTTGCACAGAAAACGCAGACAGGAGCTGCAAGAATACATACAGCATTTTGATGTTTTGCCGAATAAACTTGTGTACACCATTTTCAATTTGCTATGTCATGTTCATAACAGTGGATATTTACATATTGTAACAGCTGGCTATATCTTATAGGTCAAAATAATATATGTAATTTGAGTTTCTAATATCTAATGGAATTCCATTTCAAACTAAAAAAACCATGGAACCCTTTCTCCTCTTAAATGTTGAAGTACAGCTTTTCCTTCTCCTTAATATATCTGAGAAATCTGTCAAACAAAACAATAATTAAGAGATTCAATAAATCACCATTAAGCAATCAGAAGCAATGCACATATTACTATTCATTTTTCAACCCTAAAACATGTAAAGTATCTTCCTCCGCAGTAAGACCGATGTAATGTTTCAACATCTCTTTAAAATGCTTAATAATGTGGGAGGATTTATCTTTTATAAAAAACATTTAGAAAGCTTCTCTCCCAAATGTTAATGTTCTTTTACAGTAAGCTAGTTGTATAAAATATGTTTGGAAATGTCTGAATGGTAAAAGGAGCTTATTTATCCATCTGCCAGTGACATGTAGAGTCCATAGATTTAGCTTTTAGTTTAATAATTAACATCACATATAGAAAACTGATCTGTTCACACATGATCTCAATTTTTTATCACTGTCCAATGGTTAGAGTGGGAATCACAGTTTCAGTCATTTTTGAAACTTTTCCTCTTCCTCTCGTTTCCGTCCATACAGCCGACTACAGCATACAGTTTACTTAATATTAAGAAATGAAAACCCTAGAAGTTTATCTAAAAGATCAGATAAATTCACTGGGTGCGCAGAGGGTGAAAGGCTTTTTGGATGCTTTATAAAAACTTATTTCCCATCTGTTTCTTAATTGGAAATTCCTTTTATTGTCTGTAGTGTCATGAAGAGAAAATTCTTGCAATGAAAACACTACTGCTGTATTAAAAGAAGCAAGTCCCCAAACCTGAAAAATAAACAACTTCATTTGTTTTTGTATGGGGCTTGTTTAACTTCCCTAGCCAGGCTGGTGAACATATTGGCAAAAACACTTTTTGTTGAAAGATTCACACGTTAGATGAGGTGAGACTTCTCACATTCTGGTTCTTTCATACCTCAAAGAAGTCATCCTGCAGGCCAGTACCTGCATTGATATTCATAGTATTTTAAAGGTCAAAAACAAGCAGGAAAAAAGTCAGAAAACATTTCAGAACTTGTTTACATATGAGAGAGAAACCAGAAGTAGGATGGCAGCACAATTTGTTTATCTTTACAGGTCACCTTTTTTTAATTTGATGTGCTATATACTGTCAAAATCAGAGAGTTTCCAAGGTTAATAGTCTATCAGTCAGACTGCATTCAAGAATATTTTAAAATATGGTTTGTGTTAATAAATGAAGTCTGAAATGATTACTTTCTCTCTATATCCAATGTTTGTTTTATTCAGAAGCAAAATGGGAACATTTCATGAATAACAAGTGGTCGTCAGGTAAGTAATCTAAAGACTGGCATAAGAGGAAACTCAAAGATTTAAAAACTGTAATATTACAATACAGTAGTGAAAGGCATCTGGTCTTGAGGTTTACTAAAAGTTACTAGTTTTACATAATGGACAGTTCTTTATGTTTCTTTATTTTCAAATGATCATTTTATAACTACTGTATTCATAGAAAGGCAGTGTGCTGTGTAAACGAAACACAAATTTTACTGCATTGTTATTATGCTACCATTGGAAATGAAATTAAAGTTAAAAATTTTTGAGTATATTTTGCTTTAAATCTGTAAAGTAAAAGGTGCATGTTCTTTCATCCAGGTTGTTTGGAAATTTCAGCAATGCATCAATATAAGGCGAACCTTAGACTCTTCTTTTTTAAAGACTGTACCTCCACAGTGAACCATTCACCCAGTTTTGCTGATTATTGTTGGTTCTTGCATGGGAGTAGTTTTACAATAAAGCAGCAGCAGAGAAGAAAAACAAAAAAAATCCATTATGTGATCACTCCTAATTATTGATTTATATGCCCAAAAGTTTTAAGTACATGAGTGAAGATTGAAAATTTGTGAAAACAGGCTGGCTGAAATCAGTAGAC
This sequence comes from Balearica regulorum gibbericeps, assembly GCF_011004875.1. Taxonomy (NCBI): domain Eukaryota; kingdom Metazoa; phylum Chordata; class Aves; order Gruiformes; family Gruidae; genus Balearica; species Balearica regulorum. The sequence goes on along the minus strand of NC_046187.1, from coordinate 48,651,839 downwards.
ACAGAAAGGACACGGATTATTTTCCACACTATCTGGTAGTTATCATGGTATACCTACCACAAAGTACATTTACTCCCCTCAGATATTACCAGAATAGTCTCTACCTATTTTGGCATCTACTCCCCTCTCCTCCCATCACAGTTTTTTACTGAGAATTGCTAAGGGATCATAAAATTGAAGTAGCAGACTAACAAAACCTCAGGGCTTAGATTTCCTACTAAGTAAAATTCTGTTTGGAGAGGCAAAGTCAAAGGGAAAATGCCTAAAAACTTTGTTCATTTCAGCACACTGGGAGAATTGGTGCTCTCAGGTTTCATCAGAGCTGCTAGCAAAGTTTATCACACAGTTATTTTACAATACTACACAATATATTTATTAGGTAAGGCATTACATGTACATGTGTTGAAGGGAAGACAACCTCTAGCCCAACAACACAGCCAACAGGCATCAACAGTCTCAAAATGTTCTTAAAGTTCCTCTCACCTTGTACAAGGCAACTAATTCAAGAACAAAAGCTTTTTAGAACAACTTTCAAACGTGGAATAAATTTTGGCATTGACCACTCTCTGTCTAGGGTTTCATCTTCACTCCAAAATTAGTCTGGATGATAAAATGCTGGAGAATGCTCAGATCAAGTCTTCAATAAATTTAATCAGGTTCATCCTAAGAAAAATAATTCCTGAATTTGATGTATTCCAAGAAATGTATAATGCCCTATTCAGAGCACCTTTAGATGCAAAGGAAGCAGAGGAGGGCAAGAGGAAAATAAAGAAAAAAAGGGAAACAAATTAAACCCCAAATAAAAACCTAGGCTAGCTGTGTCTTAAAAATGAAAAAGATTCATTCAAGCCAATCAAGAAACAGATTTCAAGGGGAAAATAATACTCACAGCATCTTACAGCATAGTAGGTATTGGCAATGACAAATGTGAACTCAGATGTCCAAAGCAAGATGAAAGGGGGACAAGTTAGATAAATACAGCTACTCACTGTTAGAAGGAATAGTGCTTACTCCTTGTCATTAGCAGGCTACTGGGAAAGAAAAACCAAAATATTCCGTCAAGCTGGCAGTGTATTTTTCAGTCTGGCACTGCCCACTACACTAGCCAGTCCATCTCTCCCTCAGATGTTCTGTGGTGGTGTCATATCGACATCGTAACTGAGGGAATGAGACTGATGCTGTCCTACAAACAGACCAAGTAAAATGTTTTTGAAACCACTTATGTTCCAGTAACAAAGAAATTAAATCAAGGTGTGAGAGGTCTGTTGTTACGATGTCTCAAAAGTAATGGTATTACAAGCATGTAATCTTCTCTCACACAGAGAAATTATATATCTTGCAGTTTACTTGAACAATGACTTTTTAATGTTTACACTTCAGTTATGCTCATCTGCTGCTGCTTGCTTTTTCCTTCTCTAATAAGCAGAGTCAATAGGTAATATAGTCACAGTCAGAATTCACTGTGATTTTCTGCGCATTTTAGTAACATATATGTTACTCATGTTGCTTTCTATTTTTTTTAACATCACTCTGTAGACCACCTTCACAGATTCTCATCACCCAGGGCTTGAAGTTAATAAAGTGTTGTCTTCTCTTTCTGTTTATTAATAAGGACATTGAAATTATTTCCAAAGCTACTCTTTGACACATTAAAATGAACAGCTGGAGCTTGGTCCTCAGCAGCTATGCGATGAGAAGACCTCAGAGTCTTTGCATACCAGCATTTGGCTCTAAACAGATGCACTCCATCTCTCTATGCTTTTTTCTATGGGCAATATTCAGTCTGTGTAACAGGTGCCCTCCTTCTCATTTCCAGTTGAAACAAAGTTGAAAGGGTTACCCAGTGTAAAACTTTCAGTAATAGAGTCATAAGTGTCTGATGGAGTTTCGTCAGTGTAACAGAAAAGAAATCAGCTCATGTATTACTAAGGATGTGAAACTGAGAACTGTCATATTAATGTGTGCAGTGTCGTGAAGGAAAAGCATGGCAAAAAACATGGTCCTTTTGCACAAAAATGTCAGAAAGCTTCTGAAAATGTGTTTACTGGAGTTGGCAAGAATTATCAGACCTGCTCTGATATGCCTGGTCTGGCCTCATGCTACTCATTATTTATTTTTCTGCATTTACTTTAGCAAGGCAGTAAAGACCATGCCTCAGTTTTCCACTGTGTGCATTCGAGTCTGAACACCTGGAAGAATGGAATAGAAACACAAAGATAGATTTAATAACATTTTCTCTTTTATCTCTAACTTCTAGCTTAATTGGAGATGGAACCATGGTGGGCTGAGTCCACACCAAAAACAAGGTGGAGCCAAGGTGATATTAACTCTGCATAACTCTGCATATCAAAGGACCAGTCTCTGCAGAGATATACTTGTGCTCCTTTTGTTCTTTTTTTTTTTTTTTTTTTTTTTTGACACGTACTGCTGTAGCCTTACTGCTAAATAGATTACTACATTGGTTCAGGAAGGAATTTTTCTTCTGACAACTTTGGGAGTAACTCTTACAGGAATTTATTTATGGTTTTGTCAATCTTATGACACAAGGAGCATGCTACACTTTCTAGGATCATTAGGGGATTTCACTAAATAAGCTTGACATTTGTTATGCTCTTTAGCTCTCTCATAGCACATCATCATCCCAATAACAAAGCCACAACTATAGGTCTAGTAGATAGTTGGTGGGACCATATATTTGTTGAACAGACGAGGAGTGAAGACAGGATCTGAGGATCCATCTCTGCAGCGCCATGTACTTTGTGTCATTTCCCACTCATGATATAGATTGTACACGATGCCTGTCTCAGCTTCCGAAAGCTTAAAACCTGCTTCTCTTTTTTCATCTTAATGGGTACAGTTCTACCTTACTTTTGCTTGAACTGCTTCAATCTGTTAAGCCTATGGAGCCCAAGTTGGACTACAAAAGACAAATTGAAATAGACACTTAGAACTTCATAAGGCATAAAGACTAGAGTTTAAAGTTGTAATATGAAGTCAAGAAGCAAATCAAGGATTGTGTAGGGAAAAGGAAAGGGAATTCCTTCCTAAACCTAACAGTAGATGATTATCAAGTATCAGAGACTTTTAAGCTGTATGAACTCCACTATATAGAAAATCCCATGAGGTAACAAGCACTGCATATGACATGAAGGTAAGTTCACAAACAGAAAAAGCAAGGTAGAGAAACAGTTGCCCCTCCCCACCATCTTGCAAGTCAGATGATGTAACCTGGATGGGAAATAAATGTTCTTTTCCTGTGAACAACTCTGATTTACTGCCTACATGGCAAAACCCAATTCTCCTCCTAATTCCTTTAAATTTCTGTCTACCACCACACAGGTATGATTTTATTGTTATAACATTTGCACAGAAAGAGACTGCTGTTTAAGCAAACTGGATGCTTTCTTTAAAAAAATGTTATTTGATGCAATATCGCATGGCTGATTAGTGCACTAATGTATGCAAAGGTAATATAATTTGAAGATGTCTGTATCATCATTAATTATACTTCAAAACTATATGAAAATATTTGCTTTTTTTTTTTTAAAGATCTAATAGAACTTTTGTCTTGTTTTCAAAAATTTACCATGGTTTTCCCTTTTCTCCCCTCCCTCCTGAAGTTATGAGTTCTCAGTAATATGTCTGTGGTTGAAGAGTATAGATTGTTTCACTCTGTAAGAATAGAATCTGTATTAAAAAAGTGTACCTCCTCATGAACCTCTCTGGGACTTTTACTAAGTGAAGTACTTGGGGATAATAAATAATGTGAGTCTTCAGTTTCCTGCAAACTATTTTGATCTTGAAATCTAACTACTTAGTTTAATCTCATGAGTATGTTGCAGGAAGTCAAATAGTTTTAGTCCATAAAGTTTACAAAACTCACTGCCTGTGGGTTCTGTAATCAAGTTTATCCTTCAGCAAGATGATTTATCTCTTGGTGTTTAACTGAATAGAATATTGTCTTTTATGATTTTCTCCCCTTGATATATACTTTGTCTACATATTGTTTTCAGAATTCTAATAAGAATTTCATGAATTTCACAAGTGTGGATATCCATCTATTTGCAAATTATATGTCTGCATCATCTTTCACATCCTGTCTTACACAGAAGAAACTTCACTGGTTTCTGGGAGATTGTTTATTATTTCTACTATAACTGCAGGCAAACTTACTTTCTTGAAATCTGTTGCACCTCATGAAAGCACAACCAAAATCAAAGATGTGTTTCATTTTCACTAAACAAAGTTTTTAAATGTTCTCATATTGGTGTGAGATATCATGCCATTACCTTTATTCTGTTTTAAACAAAACAAAACAACAAACCGAAGCACTCAGAAAAGTTTAATGTTTAAATGATAGCTGTAGGGGAAAAAATGTATACATTTCCAATATGAAGTTTTTGTTCCTTTTATTTATATTCTGTCACGTGTCTTAATTGGGATAGGCAAGTCCTCAAAGATCACCTGGTCACACAGACTGCCAGAGTCAAAGGCAGAAGGGACTGTAGGACCTCCTTTCATATGGCCTCCGATAGCTGGATGGGCAATTCCTCATATTTCTTCTAGCACAGAGCTTTGGGGGAAGTATCAAGCAGCATATCTTGAAGCATTACTTGAAGATTTCTTTGTATATCACCTATCTCCAAATTTTTTTTCATTACACTATTTGAGTTCCCAATAGAATATATGTGATTAAATGTACTGCAGTATATACGAATATATTATATTCCACGCAAACATACATACACACACACACACACTCTCCTATCTTTCCCATATGCCTCCAAGACTACATTCTCATATTGTCACTGTTTGGGATATAGGGAAATCTTATGCTAATGCTCAGTGAGTTTACATTAACAGGTGTTGGAGTGACGAGTTCTAATACCTTCGGTTTGGAACTCAAGACCTCCAGACTCTTGATTGGATCTTTAAATACAGGAGCGTACATATGTACGGGCTTCTCTGCTTATTTTCACTTTTTCTTGTTTTGTTTGACCACTTCCAATATCTTTAAATGTAGTTTTGAATTGCAGAATATCAGACACATGCTGAGAAAAATGCTTTTACTTACTAACATATGTATTAGTTACAGATAATTTCCTCCTTTAACAGCTTTCAAAGCTGTGCAATACGTATTCACCACTCACCACCCCAAAAGTGCCCCCCCTCAACCTCTTCTGCTGAATTACAAAACAAAGAATGAAAGCATTTTTAGTCTTTCATGTGGAATTAATTTGCATTTGTTATCTTCTAAATGTATATTTTTGCAGGATAGCTGTACCTTTGCAGGGCTAAATAATTTAATCTCACAGTCCCATAACAATTTCCAAGACGTGGCTACTCCCTTGATTAAATAAAACTGCTAGTGATCCTATCACCAGAATGACAGCATGCACGTTATAAACTCTTTGAGAGACAAACCACTTAATCTCAGGGAATGGCACCTGCCTGGGTAGCTGTTTAATAAGTAAATAACTGTAATGACAGTATACTTGAACAAACAGAGATATGTTTGTAAATCCATTGAAACTTTTGCTGGCTGGAAGCAGGTTCACTGAATATTTATCGAATATTCACCAACGCTGCAGGTCTGGAAATTTTGTCAGACCCCATAACTACTGTCAAGGCTCATTAAAATCACAAATTCTAGGTTTCTCTGCATGGAATCACTGTGTGATTAAAAATTTTTTTAGAAAAGGGATCTCTAACAACCTTTTTAATATCTCAGGGACTAACCTGTGTCCTTTGGAATAAAAAGGTTATACTAAAAAATATGAAACAGTAAAATTTCCTGGGCTTCCTGGTTCCATTCTGGTTAGATGAAATGGGAAAAAAACCAGGAGGTTCTTCCCAGTATCTTAGCACTTTTGTTTCCAGTAAAAGGTGGTAATGGCAAGTATGAATAAAATAATATACAATTAATTATAAAAAATATTAGTTTCAAATGCTGTAAAAATAAAGTGTAACTGTTTTACACTCAGGGTTTATTTCTATTGGAACAGAGATTTGGGTTAATTATGAATGGTAATATTCATTCCTACACAGGAAGAAGGGCAAAGTACAAGGACCATTGAACATTACATTTTTCCAATGTTACCCAATTATAAGAACACCTGTGCTGAATAACTTTCAGCTGATCTATTTGCAGAGTGTTTAATAGTCCTTAAAATTCCTCATTTCTTAACAGTAATGGGCCAGTGATGTTTGCACATTAGGTTGTGTAAGAAATGTATTGGCAGAAACTGCTCAAAATACTTATTTTCTTACATGATATCTAACCAGTGGTTTCTAGCAGGGTGCTTACTTGAGACCTATGCCAAGAGGTACATTAAACATTAGTGGATATTCTGGGTCATTTTGTTAAGGGTGAAGTGTTCTGTCTTTGCTACAAAGAACTCATTGTAGGGAAAAAATCCAGTGACGCACCTAATCAGCTCAAAGAAGTTATTTGCATGCCAAAGAGCATGTACACTTCTAAAAAGGTAAAATGGAAAGTCTTCCTCTCCTCCCTCTCTCACTCCCTCTTGTTGTCTTTTTTTTTTTTTTTTTTTTTTTAATACATGATATGCCTTGCCCCTCAGTATACTGGGCAAATTTAAATGTCTTCAATATCACAGAGAGTATTTTTTCCATTACTTTTGTTACTAGAGAAACTGGAAATAATTATTTATGGATGCTGAGTATGTAAGTGTAATACAAAAATTAATCCTTTTTTTCACACCCCAAGCCTTAGCAGCGAGTGATCATTACTAATTCAGACGTAAATGTTCCTAGTACTCTGCAAGAGTCAGACAGACAAATGCTAATGGCTATTAATCTTTTGGTTGCTTGTATCTGTTAAGTTCCTCTGAAGTTAAATAGAAAACTAACACTAGCAGTTAATTAGGTGAAAGTCAGGGAGAGGAAAAGAAATCAAGAAATGCTTTTAAAGGTGTTTAACTTCTGAACTTCCAAAGAAATCTTTTTGGTTTGAAAAACTCTGCAGTTTATGCTGCCAAGTCAAGAAATTAGCAAAGGACAACTTAGAGAGCTTTTTGTGGGTTGGTTTGGGGGTGGGTGTGTGTGTGTGTGTGTGAGGGAGGGAGGAGGGTAGTTAAGACATGCTGTAGTGCAGACAGATGTTGTAAGTTCAGAGCCAAGATTATTGCAGAAGTTACTGCAACCTGCACCATAGAAAAAGTTATCCTATGACCATAACGATCCATTCTGAATTTAAGCTATATTAATTTAACTTCTCTGTTTTCTTGTCACCCTGGAATGTCCCTGACTGCTGCTGCAAGCATCCATGAGGCTCCTTCAGCCATGTGGCTATCCCTCAGGTTGTTCCTGCCCATAATCTCTTTCCTTCAGTGGTTTAATAAGATTGCTATGAAACACAAAAAGGTAAGGTCTTCACTGTGCATTTGTAGTGCAGTATTTTGGAGGCCAACAACAAATCTGAACTTGATTTTTAACACAAATTGTACTGTATTTATAAAGTAGAGAGAGCTTCTGGGAATCCACACTACTTTAGTGTAAATCTTCAACATGCATTTTAAATGCTCACAAACATACAGTGTGTCAATGCAGGGTGGACAAAGGTGGTAATTTCAGAGATCTTCAATAGACATGAATCTGTAAGGACTTTCATGGTTTAAGTTAGCCAGCATACTCAAATGTTGATATCAATTTAGATTCCCTTTGGTATGCATATCTAGTGAGATGTATCTGATTTTTGGCTCATAATTCTTAAAACTGCAGTCTAGGCATTTGAAAAGAGAATGTTGTCTTCAAGCGTGAGAAGATTTAATTTGTCAAATGTTAGACATTGCTGTCTGCACTGGAACAAGTGGTTTTACTTATTCCAAATACAGATGCGTGCTCACTGAAGGTCTCAGGGATTGATTTCTGAGAATTCAGGCTGGAAAAGACCCACAGATCACAAAAAATATGTAGACATCCCTATATGTCAGGCTTGCATTGAGGTTTTTCTTCCTCTTTCTCTCCTCTCCATCTGGTCATTTTAGTCACATGTAAGAGAGAAGCTGCTGCTCTCCACACTAAGCAGAGAGGATGGGGCCAGACTCTTTTCAATGATGCCCAGTGACAGGACAAGGGGCAATGGGCACAAACTGGAATACAGGAAGTTCCATCTGAATATGAGGAAAAACTTCTTCACGTTGAGGATAACCGAGTGCTGGAACAGGCTGCCCAGAGAGGCTGTGGAGTCTCCTTCTCTGGAGATATTCAAAACCCACCTGCACGCCATCCTGTGCAGCCTTCTCTAGGTGATCCTGCTTTAGCAGTGGGGTTGGACTAGACGATCTCCAGAGGTCCCTTCCAACCCCTACCAATCTGTGATTCTGTGAAGCAATCACTTGACATTGGTGTAAGCAGCAGGGATTTTGGAAGAAGTGAGAGGGGTGGGAACTTTATATGAAATAATTCTTTGAACTGAGACTGAAGATGAACTGGCTGTGAGATACTGTGGCTGGAACAGGTGAAGAAGAGGTGGAAAGGGATTTTATTTGAAACACAGGAATTAATGTTGGCTCAAAGAGGTTAGGAGTAAGCCAGGTGTTGAATAAAGGGTCTTCTGTTTCAAAAGCCCATTAGGAACAAAACGAGAAGGGATTGAAGGTGGTGAGGAGGTTCATATAATCCACTCCGTTTAGAAGATATGTTGGAAAAAAAGTCTTAAGGTAAAGCAAGTTCTTTAAAAAAAAAGTTGTCCTTGTATTATTATTTTCTTTGTAAATACTTTCAGAATCAGAAAAAAAAAACCCACCTGAGAGATTTCAAGAATTGATTACAAGGGAGGAGCTGTGCAGTTTTAGAACATAATATCTGAATTTGACTTCTGCTGACAACATATCTGGCAAAGAAAGAAAGAGAAAGATGGAGTTGAACAGAAGGATGTGACTTTTAGGTGCATAGGACCTTAGTGAAGTGGAGGAGTAAAATTGTAAAGTTTTGTTGATGGTCTTTATTTTTTTCCTAACTGCCAATCAGAAAGACCTTTCTTTATTTATTAAAGAAAATGGCAGATTTTAGATAAAAGCTTAATGCCCTTTTGTTAACAGCTAGTGTTTAGGATTGGAAGTGTCATTAAACCATGGGAACAAACAATGGGTGGTGTTTTGTTGCATCGGTTATGTACCTAATGCTCTTTTTGGAGCAAATATTTCTTTAGACTTAGAAACAGTCATTGTGTAGCAGGAACCTTGGTAAAACAGAGCTCTTTTTCTGACTTTTTGCTCCTAAAGTAGGGTGCTACCTACTTTATATCCAAGTAAATGTAATGATTTGAACATCTAATGACCCACATTTGTGCAGTGCAGAATTTCAAATATATATCAGTAAGTTATTGATAAACATATCTACTGTTCTTGTTTCTGGCTTTCTGCTGAGCAGAATGTCAGTAGGTAACATCCCATGTCCTGGTGGCCCCTTTCTGTAATTTAACAGTACTAAATACAGACCGGAGTGCAACATTTCTAGTAGGCTCTTATTTTACAAACTTTATTTTAACATTTCAATGCATGAAGGTAAGGATGACTAATATTTATGTGTCTATCAGTTCTTCCCATGAACTATTTAATTTCTTACATGCACAGACTAAAAGTGAGTACCCTCCGCTCTTGTCTATTTTGAGAACCCTGATGTTCAGGTTTGCTAGTGTATGTAACTAGAAGTGTATGTAACTAGAAGAAGGGGACAAGTTGATTTGCAGATTACTCCGAGCCCTTCAAGACTGGAACTTTCTTATTTAATTAGCTAAATTTCTCAAAAATGTCATTTAAAATTTTTATTTCATATCATTGTGGCACAGTAGTAGCTCTTTCTGTAGGTTGATATCCTTAGGTATATGAAATGTAGTTTTCCATACGATTCACAATGGTTGGGAAATCTTTGTTCCTCTTACTGTCTTTTGAGCAAGTGATATTTGTGATAGCCTTAATCTTTGTTGTTTATCAGGCTTCCTGCTGTAATAATTGCTCTTAGAACTGTTATTTGTGTAGAATGAAATTTAGATTTTTGTTTAAGCTAGCTGTAACCTGACAGCTTGAGTTCTTTCTAAAACTGTTTGAAGCCTCTGGTCATATACTTTTTCCCCTTTACACCCACTTCATGTGAAAATGTCACCTAAACAGATATTCATGAACTCTAGACCTTCAAAAATGTGTGTATTTTCTACTAAAACAGCCTGCTTGCTGGACACAAACCAAATGGCAGTCTGAGAAAACAGCATATTGGAAAAGGAGTGTTGAATATGCACCATGTATACATGTGCTATGTGTTTTTAAAGACACCTGCCAGACTACCACAGATGTAAGACGTATAGGAAAACATTTGGCATCAAACAACTCCTTTGGAATTTTTCTTCTTGTAGGTAGTGGAAAATATTAACTTCCTACATAACGATTGGATTTCTTTAGGTCAATACAAAGACAAAGAGTTCTGTCTTTCCTTTTCTTTCTTTTTTTCTTTCCTGTATTGTGAGTGTTTACCTTCTGCTAGTTTTCATTTCTTGCTTTGAGCTTGTCCAGTCATATTCTTAGGACAAGTGGGACATTCCCTGAGGTATGACTATATTCATTCTGGACGTTATCCACTCAACTAGGTACTCCCTTTCCCCTGGACGATGGTTGGGGTTTTTTTACACTTTCTTAATTATACCATTTTCACACAGTTTCAATGAGGGAAAGCTTGTGACGATGCTGAATACCCTTCAGAAAGGCACTTTTCCCAGGTGAAATTTTAACAGGTGTCTGTTTCCATCTTTCACGTGCCCGTATGCTCCATTCATGTTGAAGACAACATAGTCAGTGCAAGTTCTTTTACCTTCATTCAGTCTGACTTCTTTTTCAGTTTAGCTACCACTACTTCTGGCAACATGTGGCCTTGTATTCCTGTTGCCAACTTCAATTAAATATAATAGTCCATTTGCTTTCCTTCAGACCGATAGCTGCCTCCAAGGTAATACTGCCCATCATTCCCTATAAAGAATTCCTCCCGCTATAGTCATCCTCTTTCCACATTTTTCACACTTGACTGGTGCTTTCGAACACTGCGAAGTTATATCATACACTGTCATTCTTATATCTTTTCCCAAATATTCTTTCTTCTCTTACCTTACTTGTGGTACAGAACCTGTTTTCTATGTGCTCGGACTTTGAGAAATGTTTCAGGTAGCATTTTTGGATTCTTTGTCATGTTTTTTCTTGTCTGTCTTGGTCAAGGAGTCAGAAAAACTGACCTTTTCCCATCAGATTAATTTTAAGTTGGATACTCTTTTGTATTTGGCCTATTTTTACTGCATTGTTAAGCATAAACTGTTAGCTTTCCATCCCTCAGGATCTGGAACTAACCATGCAACTTAGTTAGTCCCTGCAGTGGTGTTCTATCTCCCTTTCTTGAAGCTCCTCAAAACCCACCAATCTTCAGAATTCATTTGTACTTGCTTCTGTTTTTCATCTTATTTTTGCTTTACCTCTTTGTTTAAAAATGCATAAGTTGCATTTCTCTTTTTTACGCTGAGACTATCCTTCTCAAATTCTGTGTTGCAGAACACAGTGGCTGCTCGCTAAAAATAAAGACACAAAATATGGAGGAAATCTTGGAAATGGAAGAGTATTTCAGTTCTTTTTTTCTCAATATATGTATTTGACAATTTAAGTGGCCAAACCAAAGTACAGGGGAAAATAATTCAGAGAGAGACTTAGCCATTAAGTCTGTGCCTCAGGGCAAGATGTTCTGGTTGACCTCGTCGCATCCTTAGTTACAGCTTTGTGTTGCAGTGCTCCCCTTAGGTATCTTTTTAAGATTTCCTTTTCCAAGTATTTTGTATGTGAATAGTTCTACTTTGGGGCAGGAAGAGTCATTACTCCTGTATTGGGTTTGCTTGGCAAGGTTTTGGTAGTGGGGAGGGGGGTGCTACAGGGGTGGCTTCTGTGAGAAGCTACTAGAAACTTCCCCTACATCTGATAGAGCCAATGCCAGCTGGCTCCAAGATGGACCAGCTGCTGGCCAATACCAAGCCCATGAGCGACAGTGGCAGTGCCTCTGGGAGAACATATTTAAGAAGGGGGAAAAAAAATCCACCAGGAGCAATTTCAGCCAGAGACAGGAGTGAGAATATGTGAGAGGAAAAACTCTGCAGACACCAAGGTCAGTGCAGAAGGAGGGGGAGGAGGTATTCTAGGCACTGGAGCAGAGGTTCTCCTGCAGCTCCTGAAGAAGACCATGGTGAGCCAAGCTGTACCTCTGCAGCCCGTGGAGGTTAGTGGTGGAACAGATATCCACCTGCAGCCCATGGAGGACCCCACACCGGAGCAGGTGGAGGCACCCAAAGGAGGCTGTGACCCCGTGGGAAGCCCACACTGGAGCAGGCTCCTGGCAGGACCTGTGGCCTCGTGGAGAGAGGAGCCAAGGCTGTAGCAGGTTTGCTGGCAGGACTTGTGACCCTGTGGGGGACCCATGCTTGGAGCAGTCTGTTCCTGAAGGACCGCACTGCATGGAAGGGACCCACGCTGGAGCAGTTCATGAAGAGCTGTAGCCCATGGCAAGGACTCATATTGGAGAAGTTGGTGGAGTTGAAGTTGGTGGTCCCTCTCCCCTGGGAGGCACCCCATGCTGGAGCAGTGGAAGAGTGTGAGGAGACCTTCCCCTGAGGAGGAAGGAGCAGCAGAGACAACGTGTGATGAACTGACCACAACCCCCATTCCCCGTCCCCTTGTGCCGCTGGCGGGGAGGAGGTAGAGAAATCAGGATTGAAGTTAAGCCCAGGAAGAAGGAAGGGGTGGGCAGAAGGTCTTTTAAGATTTGGTTTTATTTCTCATAACCCTACTCTGATTGGATTGGTAATAAATTAAATTATTTTTTCTAAGTCGAATCTGTTTTGCCCATCATGGCAATTGGCAAGTGATCTCTCCCTGTCCTTATCTTGACCCAGGAGCCTTTTGTTATATTTTCTCTCCCCTGCCTGGCTGAAGAGGGGAGTGATAGAGTAGCTTTGGTGGGCACCTGGCATCCAGCTAGGGTCAACTCACCTAAACTCCTTAGATGAATAATATTAATATAGTCCTTGAAAACCTTGATGGGTATCTTTTTTTTGTTTGTTTTTCATTTTTCTCAGCAGAGATCACTTATTTCTCTTGTTTGGATTCTATTGGAAGTGTTGATACATAGCCCAAACTATAGTCTGTCTTTGTACCATATTCTTGAAAGAAAACACAGATGTTTCTTTGGACATTCTATAATGAGAGGTGATTGAGCTGTCCTTGCTCCCAAAGCACTTATTGCAAAGTTGTGCCTTAAAAACACTTGCAATACTCTTTTGATTCTGCCTCAGACGATAATGTATGATTTTTGTCTATTCGTATACAGATTCCACTGGAAAATCTCAAGGCAGAACTTCACCCAATTCTATGTTGCAGGTTTCTTATGTATCTCTTCCACTCTCTGTCCATCATCAAGCTCTCTTCTGTATTTCTTACACCACCAAGAAAGAAAAAAAAAAACCCTACTTTTGTTGCCTTGTAAGAATCATGTATCTAAGACAAGAGCTTGATGATGTAGCATCGTAGGAGAATCAGGGCAAAAGTTTTTGATGCATCCCTTAATTTGAACTTATTTTTTTCCCCATACAGCAATTTCATACTTGTTCTATAGCAAGATATATTGAGTGAGAAAAATAGGACTCCTACCTGAAATTGTTCTTCATAAAATTCCCAGAGGCGATGCTGAAAAGTGTTGTCAAATCTTAAACATCAAAAGATCAAGGTTTTGCACCAGGAGGTGCTAGTCAGTTATGATGCCAAAAAGGAAATCAGACTCTATAGACTCTGTATCATTAAAGTATCATTTAAAATACTACTTATTAGAGCTAACACAATAATGAAAGGGAGAATAATGTAGATAATCTTGTGTCCCTTCAGATGCTGGGAACACCGGGTTGTACAGCACCAAACGTGCCTCCAACCAGCCTGCAGCATATTGTGGAGGCCCTGTCTGTAGAAAGGATTACCCCATTTTGGTCATTAGAGCTATTATTGGATTTTCTTACAAGAAAAAAGCTCTATTCATCATTTCTGCTGTCAAACAGAAAGGATGTTCGCATGAGAACTTCTTGCTGCACTTTTAGATAAAGGCAAGACGATGCAGAAGGTGTAATTGCTGGAACCACGGGGGAGTTGCCTGCAGGATCCTCCTCTACAATGAGAGTCTGAGGTTATCCTGTGGGTAAGGGGTTTGTGCAGCACAACACCAGCCTGAATGATAAACTGTACGTGCAGCACAGCACAACACTGCACAGCACAGGTCTGGTCCTACTCAGGTTAACCATTGTGTGGTTCACTAACTTTCTATCTACAATGGTCTGGTCAGGATCACTACAAATCATTATTTTTAGAAACTGTCAACAATTGTGTATGTTTTCTATATTTCTTGCTAATAAAAACGTTGAAGATTATACCGGTTTGGAATATAAAATGTCCTTTCAACCATTGAGTGACTCCCTCCAGGTGACAGTTGAGGCACAGAAATGAAACAGTAAAAAGTCTTGGCCTCATCCCGTGCCTGTGGTGTTCTTGTTTGGTGAATAAAGGATTCAAGTCATTACATTGTCAATCTGTCAGCTTCTCTGTGCGCGAAGGAAGGGTTTCAAAACTGGCTAAGTAGGATGTGAGCACTTAAGAAGATCAGGTTCTTTTGAAAATACCAGACTAAATTCAAATTATTTTGATGGATGTCAACATTTTCTCCCTGCTTTTATAAAAAAAAAAAGAAAAAAAAAGGTTTCTTTCTGCATATTTTTCTCTTTGATGGAACAACATATCACTGTTGCATATAAACTTTTATTTTTGTCCAGCCCACAAGTTGCTTAACTGTATTAACTGAGAGAAATTTACATTCTGAAATATGTCCATCTCAAACTACATATGCCTGACCTACTTTGATGATGCGTTTCAGCATGACAGCAAGCATTTTAATGGCGCAGGACTGTAATGCATCTTCAGGCTGACAGTTAACAGTAGTTCATAAACTTTGTTTCTTGATTACCATCGTTCTATGCTTTTGGTTTAGGAAACTGGTTTAAATATACTACAACTGGGTTATGATATGAAGTATTAATAAACCAGTAACATTTAGCTTGTTAGGTAGCAGTATGCTTTTGGTTTAGGAAACTGGTTTAAATATACTACAACTGGGTTATGATATGAAGTATTAATAAACCAGTAACATTTAGCTTGTTAGGTAGCAGTAGAGCTCAAGTGCCTTACAGAAGAACTAGGAATGGGAAGGATCAGAGAGCCTGACTGAAGGGAAAAAAAAAAAAAATTAACCCCTTCCAAAAATTCTCAGTTTACTTTTTCCTTAGTGTGTGTTCAAATGGAATAGTTAAAATTCAAAAGACAATTTGATTTGGACTTTTTTTTTTTTTTTTTTCCCCCAAAGTCACTTTTCTTAAGGAATATCTTGGGGAAAAAGATTGTGTCACTGTCACTGTATAGTATCTGCACAAGTTCCCAGCCATCCTTTGGGGAAAGCTATTACAAGTAATAGATGCTGCTTCTGAATGAAGATGTATTTGGCCAAATGTTGCCTTCAGCTATGTCAGTTGAACTGCCAATACATCAAAGCCCATGAAATGAGTGATTTTCCAGTGGTATAACTGAGGGCAGATTTTGTCCTACTGTATTGAAGTGCGTAAGCAGTTTAAGAAAAACATGAAGTCTTTTGATCTGCTTATAACCTCTAGTAAAAGTACATGGATTCATCTGGCAGAATGAAGCTTTTCTGTAAAATATGTCTGTGATATCAGTTGCTTGCTAGCTGTCCAGCTGATTCTTTAATTCATTGTGCTATGTGCTACATTATTACATTTCATACTGTAGCCCTGAGAACATGTGCCCTCTTAACCTTTAAAGGTATTTTAATCTAGAAATTTTTCCCCAGAGGGGATGCATTGAGGAACTGTAGTGACTAATAATTAGGTGAAAAATTGTCCTGATGGGTTTATTATTATATTAAGTGATTAAAATTGTGTTTGCTTTTTATATCATATTGACATTTTAAATTTACAGAAATTTGGGCATTTATGGAAACATCTACAAAAATTGCTTCTAATGTTTGCAGCAGGACAATTCATCACTGACTTCCTTTTTTTTCTATTAAGTTCTCAATAGTTCTCTCTTGCAAGAGTTAGATAGGAAGCTTTGGGTTGTGCTGAATTTTAACTCTCAAGTAGAGTTCTTGTGCTAGAGCTGTACTATGTAGTCGACAGCAAGGCTGTGGTAATCCAAATTCGTTCTGGTAATCCAAAGTGCTGGCAGGAGAAATCACCCAAATACTCAAACAATTGCCCAAATCAGCCCTGAAAACCATAGACTCTGTGGAGAACCTTTCTTACCTGTGACACACTGCTGGAACTCCTCTCTCCTCTTGTGTTCGTGATATGATTCTGTGCTTTTTGCCAAAAGCCTTATAGAGTTGAGAACATTGACTTTCCCTTTCTTGCGTCCCTTGCTATTGTAGATTTCCATAATGTGTTCTGATGTGTAACAAAATATTTAACAAAGCTGATATTTGAAGTATCATTATTGGTGCCTGCGTAAACATCACTGGGATGAAGCGGGAATTAATGTAGCACAGCTATTGTTTCAGGCTTTCTGCCTGCTTAGTCAGTCATATTTGCATTTTGCATCAGTCTTGTTTCTTGTTTTAAATCTTTTCTTTGCATCTGAAGCAGACAGACGTCTTTCAAAAATCTAAATAAAGCTGCAAGGCTCTTTCACTGTCACTGCACTTTAGCAAATGCTGACCTTATATAAACTCTTATCAGTTTCTGTGTGTGATGAGCAAAACACAAACTGTCCTCAGTTTGGGTTTGTTTCAAATATTTGGCAAAGTACAAGTTGGAGTCCTCTGAAATCTAATGGAAAGAAAACTTAAAATCTTTCCTGTGTGAACTCTTGCGTTCAGCTTCTGGTCTCAGAGGGAGAAAGGACAACAGGAGTTTCCTTCGTAGCATCAGGTTTTCTGGCATGCAAATTTTCAAATGTTCTAACAATTTAGAAGCTCAGTGAAGTATATTATTAAGTGGAGATAATAGCTCCTCTAAATATGTGAGAAAGTCTTTGGTTTTGTTGTTGTCTTTCAAATGCATCTATGTCCTCCTAAAAAAATCTGCCAGAAATTTTTCTTGCTGTTGTTGACCCATTATCTCAACCTATGAGAAGGTGTTTAGGGTTTGTTTCTTTGTCTGTTTTTGTTGTTGTTGTTGTTGTTGTTGTTGTTGTTGTGGTTTTTTTGTTGAGGGTTTTGAGGGCTTTGGTTTGTTTGTTTGTTTGTTTGTTTTTACAATTAAAGAATGTAATAGATTTTTCAGGCTAAAGAATCCCTTAGATTTAAAGTTTACTTATAACTCCCACATCAAGTTCTTCTGGAACAGCAATCCTTGCCTGAGTCACCTACCAAGTATGGTATATTTCCATATGACCTGCATAGATTTTAACAGCCCTTAGAAGTTATTTTCATATGAGTAGAGTTCCTGTAAATTAGGTCTGGGATAAAACAGGACAGATTTAGGGACTCGATACTGTGAATGCATGCAAGCATGCCTAGATACAGTTGGATATACATTAGATATGCTTTCACAGCTTATCTTTTTCAGCAAAAATCAGTCTCCAGTTCATGCTTTTAGAGTAAAAAAACCCCAACAAAACAAACAACTTCTTTGGCAAGAAATATTTGGAAGACAGGATATTTTAAAAAATCTGGAAACAAGGGGTACTTTACCATTTCAGAATAAAAACATCATATTGACTTTTGGCCCTAATTTTGGCTAGTCCACCTTTTTCCTCCCATTCCTCATCAATATACTTTGTTTAAATCCAGATTTTATTAAGGCCATTGCATAGTAGCATGATTCAGACCGTGACATGAATAGTGAAGAGGCTTGATCTCTGTTCTTGGCAATGGCTCTGAAATATTTTTCAACTCTATCTTTGATCATTTAATTTTAGGGGTTTTAAAAAATGAGCTATTTCTATGTCTAGAGAGTACCCAACCCAAAAAGCACTAATTCCAGTGGGGATCCATCCAGCTAGCACTCCAGAAAATCAAATACAACCTCAAGTGAAATAGTAAGATCTAAAACAGTGGCTCTGAGCAAGTGCTTCTTAGAAAGGAGAATATTAATGATTTGAATGAATCTGAATAGCTTACCATTGGGAAAAACAATTCTGAGATGCAGAACAATATCAGTTATGTATTGAAACTGGGCAGGAAAGAACCTGTTTCCAGTGAGAAATCAGCAGGTCCTACCAGCTTTTAAAATTAATTTCTTTTTCCCCTGGAAGTTCTTTATAGTGTTTACAAGCTGTAAATACCCACAAGCCTGTGATGTTCTCCTGTTTGTTTATTTGGTGGAAACATGGTAGTTTCTGCTTTGCACCAACCTTTATGCCATTATTTCAGTAATTTTTCAGTTTTTATCTGCCTCTTTCACTTTCCTAAGACAAAATCTTTGCATTTGAATGCTATGGATCCCTCAGGAAATATTTGTTTGAAGGAGCCGGTCCATTTCAGTTACTCTGCTGAAGACGGAAGCCTTTGCTACAAGGACAATTTTAATTTTAAATCAAATTAAATTCTTAAACAGATTTAGACATGTTGCATAATGTCTAGGCAGTAATTGATATTATCTGAGAAAGACAACTGATAGCATAAATAATATTCTGCACCATCAATTTTTTTTACTGTAAAGAAGTTTTTGCAATACATACTTTCTTGTATTTCTGTGATAATGCAGTAGTAGCAAAAATCTTCATTCACAGGGGGTTTTTATATATATATACCTTTTATATTTGAAAAAAGTTAACTTTAGCTCAATTATTTCAGTAGATAACTCAACATCTGTCCATGTCTTTCCTTTTGTTGGTTCCCCTTCCAGCTCCCAATTTCAGGTGTAGTTTCTCTGGACAGGTCTTTATCTGCAGCAAGCATACTCAATCTGTAAGAATAACACAAGGAGTCACTGCTATTCCTGCTTGGGATTTCAGTGAGGACAGCATGTGTACTACTAACTTACATGGGGTGCAAGGATACTTAGTGCACACAGAGACTAAGACTGCTACAAACTGAATATGTGCAAACTCTTTTTTTTAACAGTTTGCAAGTCAGTCAAAAATTCAGGCTGGACTTTTTAACAGCTGCTCTTAGGCAAGAATTCACAACCCTACTTTTAAATGGTTAAATAGCGGGACTTTAAATGTACCTTTTGTCAAAATGTCAGATTTGAGATGATAAAAATGTAATTTCCTCAGCCTAATTTTTAAATGGCTATTCTGGCTGTGTTTTCCCCAAAAGAACATCCACCATAGATAATATCAGCTCAAGTAGTTACATTTTGGGAAAGTTTTTTTTAATAAGCAACTGAAAATGGCTTGCTTCAGAGGGAAAAGATGGGCTTTCTGAAAGGGGGCAGGATGAAAAACCTGCTTCTGAAAAAAGAAATGACTTAACACAGTACAAGGGATGCTTAATAACTAATTACATCATTAGGAGTTAGAACTCAAATAGCTTATTCATATATATATATATATCATTGCAAGTGTTCTTTAATATTAGTAGATGGTTCAGAAAAAACCACTGTGCCAAGACAACAATAAATAAATCATGTCAGAGTATGCTTTTTCATTTTTAATCCATAAAAATCCCCTATTACTAATAGAAATCTTTATCGAACTGGTATACAAAGCAGAGTAAAAACTGTGCTGTATAATTATTCTGCTAGGCAATACAGTGGTTAACTGTTTGTTGTTCTCATTAACAGTTGCAGAAGGAAATGGTTCTTCACTAGTTGGCAGACACTGGCTTACCAAAATAGGGCTGGAGTGGAACACTGGAACAGCACATGTTAGGTAAGCAGTGAAACTAAGAGAAAATATGTATCTGTTGATGATGCAGACGTTACTCGTTTGAAATCATAAGGTCACAACTAAAAGTAATGGAAGAGGACATATCTAAATTTCCTTGGATTCATCCCTATTTCTGGTGACTCCTGATCATTTGCAGGGAGAATCACAGAAATTGAAAATACTGCCTGTATTGTCTTAGTGAATGGACTTTTCCATTTAGTCATGTCTAAGTATAGGTGTGTCTTTTGAATCCTAAATGTAAGGATGTCAAAGGAAAGAAAGCAAAATTGTAGGTTTGACAGGGTCTCATCAAATTTCTTTCTAAAATAGTATGCAAAATAAAGTATAAGTAGCGGATTTGCCTCAGACATATGAAATGGCATTAGTGTTGCATTGTATATGGTCCATTGAACACAGGCACTGATTTGGGTATGAAAACCAGCTGTGCAGTCCAGTTAGCAGCCTTGCCATAATCCAACATATAATGTATCAGGTTCTCTACCTTTGCTTTTAAAGTTTGTCTTCTGCTATACAAACGGTATAGTATTAACTGCCAGAAACAGAAAAGATCATCCAGGAGACTACAAAAGCTTCTGAGATTGTTACAAAAATATGGATTAAAGTTAAGACATTAAAGTTAAGACAGACAAGCATGGTATACTCCAGTATAAATGGAGTGGCAGATCATATAGAATAATAAAAAAGAAGAGGTTCTCTAGAGTTGCCTCTCAAGAAAAGCTGTATAATATGTTGTCTAGTACTTGTTGACTAGTAATACTAAATGTGCATTAGTATGATGCAAGATGAGGTATAAACATCAACATGACATAATGAAAAAGAAACTTTGGTTCTGTTATTCTTGGATGGAATCAGGTGAAGACAGCAGAAGAGAAATCAGTTGATGTAGACTGCATGGTTTTCACCCCAGATATCATAAAGCGTCCCACGGACCTAGATTTAATGGTGTGATGGATGCACTCACAGTAGTTTGGTACAGGCTCCAAAGGAGGTAAAGCCCTGAGCCACAGCCAGGTCAAGAACTCCTGTTCTCTGAAAACCCACAAAGGAGCAGAGTGACATAGTGAGCGCCGATGCATATGAGCTTGGAACACCAATTATGTGATTGGCATATGAATAGCAGATGGCTTTTCCAAGAGTTATTTATCAAGGAACAAAAGAAGTTGTGGGTACAAGGAGTCTCATGCATACCTTTCCCATGGCATGTAATTTGACTATGCTTTATTCCATAAATATGACAGCCTAAGTGAGCCGCCTTTGAGCTCTTCCTGCCAGGCAGTGTGGCTGTATGGCAGTGATCTCCCCTTGAGCTGGGACACCTCTCAAGGTTGCTCCTTGAGGCAGAAAGACCTTATACCAATGGCAGATCTTTGGATGAGCCCAGTTGGAGCTCCGCCTGAATTACAACTGGACTGTGTGCCAAGTGACTCTCCCCTTGAGCAGGGACGCCTCTCAGGGTTTGAGATTCCTTACCTGACACTAAGAGATCCTTCCTTACCCAAGATGGAGAGACCTCTTACTCGCAACAGATCCTTGGTAACTGAGTAACAGCATGCTGAATTAATACTAATGCAACATTATTAATCCATGTAGTTACTAAATATTAATTATTACAAACTTTGTGTATATAATCTTTTAGACATAAACTGTTGACCAACTCTGAGACTAAGATTGGCTTTAGCCACACCTAAGCTCCATCAGGAGTTTAGAAAGCAAGGGGGTCACTCTGAACCTTGTGACTCAACAGGAGGGTCTTCTTTACCCTTTGCATCTCCACTCTCTGTGACAATAATTCTAACTTGGTTCTACTTACATTTTTCTTTGTATGGTTCTTCCATGCAGCAAGTAATAGAGTGAACCTTGCCATCGAACTTTGTTAAGTTGCACTTTTACAACATCATCTTAAAACCACTCTTGCTAATACCTTTCACAGTCGTTCTTTAAGGGATCCTTAATCAGGATTTGTGACTTATTGAACCTTGGTAGACCACTGTTAAACATTGTTAAATTCCATCAAATTTACTGAACACTGTCAAATTATTATTTTACCTCAATAAAACATATTGCTGCTTCTCTCTTTTGAGTTAGGTGCATTCCACTCTTTTGTGACAAATGGCCAGGAGACTTCACTTCGTGGTCATTCTGTCAGTCAAACACAAGCCCTGCTGACACTGCAGAGGAGGTGAAACCCTTAGCTGCGTGAGCGTGAGCATTCATGCTTATTCCAGCTGGCTGCAACTGGTAAAAGGCAAACATTACCCCTGCTAATATTCTTGGGACACTGCATGATATGCTTGCTGAGATGAAACACAGGCAGGGACTATTTCACCCCAGTTTTCTCTGAGGAATTGTAAATTACCCTCATGAGATATTCAGTAACACACACAAGATCTGCTATTTATCAGCCTGTTTCAGATGAGTTAGTTGTAATGGTTTCCACAGACGTTCTCACTCCTTGTAATTTAAAATACAGGTCCTGGAGCACCAGTATATGAGCTTCAGTGCAGCAGGCTTTAAGGAGGAAAGGAGTTTTGCCAGCCAGCAGAGGAAGGGGCAGAACCTCTCTCCTTTAAGATGCAAGGTATAACTAGATTAGAGGATTATATTTCTACAAGCAATCTGACAGAAACTGATGGGACATGGAGTAAGGAAGAGATGGGGATAGCAGGACAGAAGGAAGGGGATTTTGTTCCTCTGGCTATATCTGTACAGAAGTTGAGAAGGCTTCGGTGTCTTTCATTACTTCAGTTTCCTCGTTTGAGATTGTTTGGAAATATCTTCCCCAGTCCTTCTCAGTCTCATGCAGCCAGAATAAGAACGAAGTCTGATGATTTGCCTTCTCACACGTATCAACCTTTCCTTTTTACCAAATGCCATTGTCTTTTATTATGACTGAGAAGAGATGACCCCTTGCCATCACACTGATTGCTGCCATTTCCGCACACAGGTAAGAGAGATTTCATACATAGGAAGTGTCAGACAAGCAGGCATTCCTGGAAGGGGTTTCAGCCCTCGGCTCAATGGTGGCTGGGAGTGATTTTAGGCAGCAGGCAACAGGAGAGGTGAGAATCTACTGAGGTCCTAAGGCCATGTGAAAGGCATTGATTTTCAACCTTATCAGTGCCTCTTACAAGATGAGAGCAAGCAGAGTACAAACTGCCTGGAACTAAATAAAAAGGTGGGTATGCTGGTAGCACACGCCTAGAATAATCAAATGAAAATGATGATCTTCAAAAGTCTAGTTCAATGCACTACTGCAGTCTCAGCCAAGTCAGCAAAGATGTAGATTAATTCAGCCTTGCCTCTTGCTTTCTTTTCTTGCTTAGTTTGAGACAGATTGTATTTATTGCATAGGCCAGCACTACACCAAACTACAGCAGGTTCATTCCTTAAATGTCAGTTGATTTTATGAGCTCACATTTAACAAAAGAAGATGCAGAGTAAGAGACTCACAGATATTTATGTGTAGACCAAACATTTGTTGAAAATTACAGAGCTAGAACAGGATATATAATGTCTTTAAAAGTACTGGGATAAGATAAAGAGAGAAACAATAAAAGAGCCTACTGATCAGTAACATTTAGGGAAAGAAACAGGTGACATATTGGCAACACACACACACAAACCCATGTACATTTTATTCTGAGAACAACAACATGCAAGGCTTTGAGCCTATGGAGGGAAACTGAAGAAATTGCAAAAGCATGTGCTGGCACACATGGGAAAGGACAGATGCTTACCGAACATGTATTCTGGACATTTCCTTTATTTTTGTTGTCCTGTATATATCCAATACGTAGTTATCTCTTGGATTACTTTTTGTTGTTCATCAATGCGCTATATAAATCATAAACCAAAAATGTAACAGCTTCTTTTGGGCAACAATCAGAAATCTGTCCCTTGGATGATGCTGGGAGAACCGTTCTGCCTATGCCATAAGATTTCAGCGGTATTATAAAAAAGGGCATTTACCTGAGTCTCTGAGTTCCTTTATGGAAGAAAGCCTTATCTTCCAGTCTATTTGTAACATTAGACAGAAAATAATTTTTGTTCTGATACACCTTTGTGTCCAAGACCAAATTTCTGCTACAGCTGAAGTCATGCCAAAGCATGCAGCCTGCAGGGCAAAATTCCTATTACTGTCTTGGAGCAGTATTGTCCTCCAGAACGGTTCATTTCAGGCCTTGCTTGATATCACGGGTACTCTAATACACATCTACTTGCAGCGAAAGAACTTCCTTAAGAACAATATTGCTACTGTTACAAAGATTTAATTCTGAGTATTTTCAGGAAAAACTGTATTTTGTTCACTTTGTTAATAATTTTAGGGACCACTTCAGGGAAGACAGCAATCTCTTCAAAACAGATATTAATTATCATTATAGATTATTACTTAATGATGAGAAAGGGTGATGAAAGAGAACACATGTGTATATAAAGATGTCGTAAACCCAGTGGAACCTAACAAAACAAATTTCAGTGTTGTGAGGAGATTACATTTCTCATTTGTAATTTTCCTTTTATGATGAAACTTAACTCAAGGGCAGAATTTCTATACTTGCCATTGCTGCTTAGATAAAATTTGAATTTCTCCTTTAAAAATCACCCTCAATCCTCTCCAAACTCTTAGTGGAACTCAGTTAAATGTTTTCTGATACAGTAATATTTCAGTAATAAGGATTGGAATAAGTAGGTGGGGTGTTTTCTCAGATTATATTTAATTTATTTTTTTTTATATTAGGAAATAGAGAGGACTATATCACCTCATTACCATGCTAGAACTTCTATATATTGTAAACTACAGAGTTTTTACAAAGACGGCTGCTCTGTACTGACTCACACTGGAATGCATCTGTAGCATGAACAGTTCATTAAGCCTGAAGCAAACAGTTATTTTACACTAGTGCAGAAGGAAATCCTCAAAGATTTCTCCTATTCCTTAGATTAAGCTGTCTTTCTCCTTCGTGGTGCAGTGGTACTTCCTGCACAAGTACATAACACCTCCGCTAAGCAAGGACAACGCCTACAACACGGTAGACGAGTTGTCGGGTCTAGTACACAGCATATGGTGTTAGCATACAGTAACGACAGGTCAGGCTTCAGCGTTTCAGGAGTGGTGGCACAGGCGACGTGGCCTTTTCCAAGTTTGCTTAGTGAAGAGTAGCTCGCCCCCAGCCCGCTGCTGTTCTGGGCTGTTTGCCCAGAAGTCTTCCCAAGAAATGCTAATCCCTGACAGCCAGAGGAATCATCCTCTGTGTGTGTCTCTGTGGAGATGGCGGCAGACTCAACTGCAAAACTGTGCTTGATGTTTTTCTCTGCAGTGCTTTAACGTGCACCTGCAAAGCTGACAAAATGGCAATGTCCCTGAAGTACAGGGGAAGCATCTGTTGGATTCGGGTGGCTGATCTGGCTAACCAGCCATCTATACACGGAGTGAGAAAGAAAGAGTGGAAAAGATCAGCAATATGTAAGACAGAGACTTGGTATCCATTTTGTCACAGCAAAATTGTAATTTTTGTGCCACTGTTGATAAACTCTTGCTGTGCTTAATAAACCTCAGCCACACAACAGCAAATGAAATTGATACTGATTTTTCTTTTCTAAAAAAAAAGTGAAGAACATGACTGGTTTTGGATCTAGCCCCCAAGTATGAGATGGCTGGGGTAGTTAGGTTTCCTGTGCTCTCATCAGAACTTCTGTTTCATATGTTTGCTCTTTGAGCCACTTGCTAGCTCAAAATAAAGTGCGAATTTTTACACAGAAGGTTTAGGTAGAATTGGCATGTAGACCTATCTCTTGGGTGATATGGTTTTCATTAATGTACTGTTTAGAATATAGGTAATGGAACGGTGGTTTCGGTTAACTTTTGCTGAAAGGGGAGTAAAGGAGAAAACCTTCATGTCTGAGAAAGTATTGTAAAGGGAATTGAATATCCTAATTTGAATCTACTCTTATCTGTGCGCTGTGGGGAAAAAAAAAAAAAAAGAATAATAAAAAAAGATGTTTGATTTTGATTTTTCCAGAGAATATACTTAAAATTGCAGAATTATTTCCATTAACATATCGCTTTGAATACAGATAACTGTACAACATAATTTTGTATTTGTTGTATAGAACATAAAGTACCAAAAGGAAATGGCTGAATTAATCCTGGAAGAACTGAATTTATATCAAATGTATCATTATTCTCTGGTCTCCAGAAGTAATTAAAACTGGGAAATAGGATTGCAAATGAGCCTTTTGATGTGACATCAGCAAATCTACTGTAACCAAAGGATGACGGGCTGAACCATGCCTTTCACATAATCTGATTGAGAATGTGTTTTACAGCCACAATTGTACAGTGAAACTTACTTTTAAATAAATTATAGATTTCATGCAGTAGAATAGACTTATTTTACAGAAGGGCATATATTATTTTACACGTGTCAATCAATGATGGCTTAAAAGTGACTCATAAAATTGATTTTACATGAACAGGTATTTTGCATATTATGCAAGAAGGAACAACCCAAAACATGTAAGGTAAATTACATCAAGCGTTACTCCTCTGTTTCATGTAGAGGATCTTTTAGTTAATAGCACATATGGTATGTGGAAGCATTGCATTTCTTCTAATCAGTCAGTGCTGAAATGAGAAGAAATTTTTTAATGTTTTGTGTTCAGGCTTGCACAAATTATAGATAGCGCCTTATTATGCTGCTCTTTCTTTTTGGGAATACAAAGCAGCTTACCCAAACAAAGGCGGCGGCTACATCCCAGCTGTGCTTCTTCTCTTGTACACTCAGGAACTTTCTGCCCTGTACCTGCTGGTGAGGACTAAAAGGTATCCACGCTACTGCAAGATGTTTTCTCTTTTGGGGAAGTGGTAGGAATTCTGCACATTTATATTTAATACTTTATGTTATTATGGAATTATGTATCGCCGTATTGTACACAGCCCATGGGGAAGAGTTAAGGTTATGGTTTCAACTCTAAATCTTGCATTTCCTGGCTAGTGAGCAATTAACTTATATTGTTACTTGAATTTTAATACCTTTGGGCTTATCCTGTCACTATTAAAGAAAGCAGCAAACTCACACTTGTTTCAAAAGTTGAAACCCTTGTATGTAATACATATAATTGAATTTCATACCGTACATACTGATTTTTTGCTTTTCCAGGCTGTTGAAAGACCAGTTTGGGTTTTTTTATTTTTTCCTCTGTTTATGTTTAGCATGATAAGCTATTTAACAAGAAAGCACTGATTTAGCAACATTATTAATGAACAAATTAAATGTCAATTAGCGCTAACATAATGTCAGAATTCTAATCCACAACAGAATTTTGGTTTAGCATACTAATCCATGCTCATTTGCTTCTTATTTGTAATGTTAATATTTATCTTCAAATTAAATAGTAAATAAGGCAAACTTTTAGAGAAAATACTCCATACATCATGGAAGAGTTTAGGGTCTGTGTTCGGTCTGCTCCTGGAAAATGTCAGATTTTGCAACTATGGGCTCAACATTATTTTTTATGTTCTTGCCATGAATGCCCTGAATTTCTTTGGAAATTAAGTAAAACTAACAGAGTTTCTCACCCCCCCCCCCAGGTATATATATAAAAAAAAGATAATTTGTGTCTAACCCATTTGATGTTTATTTATAGATTTTAATCTCTTTGTAAACTTCCAATTTGCCAATATTTCCTTTAAGTACTAGCATTAATATCAGCATCTGACTGAAAGAGACAGAAAAAAACATGCTTTATTATAATTAATAAATCAATTAAAAAATAAACCCCCCACACTATTCACAAATCATTAGCTCTAAATTTACTGCTCTTTTAAACAAAAAAGCTAGACCTCCAAACACTGAATAATAATTATGTATTAAAAAAACCACAAAAACTGTCTACTGATATTGAATAATTGAAATGGAAACTGATGATGCTAATATTTGTGGGTTTTTTTTCTGACTTTCTTTGAATCTAAATTCCCTCCTGAAGCTCTCAAAATGTCAGGTTCTTGCCTATTCATTAATTATTCACGTTACCTATGTTTCATAAATGCAACAAAGACAAAAATCTCATTAATTTATCTTAAATATCTTGATATACTGCATAGATATCATAATATTCACATTCCTCTACTTAAGCATATGCATAAATAAGAGGCTAAATTAGTATCCAACAAACAAACAAGAGTGTGTATCTCTACCAGTAACTGGAACTGTGAAAAATAGGAGGAAAAAAAAAAAAGACTATAATTTCTCTTAAATGTTCAGGTAGTGAAATAGCACTTACTGATCTGATCTAACGCATATGATTCAATGGATAATTCCACATTGAAGTACCACAGAGTATGTTTCTAAAATCTGCCAGCTATTGATAACTATCCGGGGGTCATATTGCAAAACTGACCAACCTGACTCTATTTTAAATCAGTTTACAGCTTTTTCTATTCCATTATTCAAACCTGCTTTGGAATAAGCATTTCTAGGAGAGACAAAGTGAGCAAAGCTCACTCTCCTAGGCAAAGAGAAAACTGCTGGCTCTCCTTATAAACACAATTTGACTTTGTAACATGTAGTGTTCTATGACCATGGGGATGCAGAGGGGGCTTTGGCACATGGATGGTTTATTTTTCAATTTTTCAGCAAGTATCTAAGGCTTTCTGCAGAAACACAAAGTGTAAGTTTCCCTCTTCTAAAGAGCACGAATTCATTGTGTTGATATCACCTCAGTACTTCCAATTTTCATAACTGCAGTTGTGGAACAAACTGGCGTATTTGTTTTGGGCAGGTATCAGGGAAATGCATTGAAACAATCAACAGATTGAATTAAAACAGAGCTAATGTATTAGGAAAAACAATTCCCTCATCTTTATTATGACTTAAGATATACAAGTCAAGATTGCCCAATAGTTCTCTGTTAAGCATGCAGACTAAGGACTGGATTTGAAGAGTTCAGAGTGTGTGAAGATGACATTGAATTGGATGGACAGAATGTTGAGTATCAAACCTACTCATTAAGTACTTTAAAAAATATATAAAAAAAATCTCGAGAGTGTATATGGGTCCAGTTCTAGGAGACATCCAGTAGGAGCTAAATGAGTTGGAATAATAGGAATATTTAATTCATTTGTTGACTGTTTACTTTTAGCTTACACTTAGAAAAGTACCACACTGGGAGCTGACAAAGGAAAAGACGTATTGAGGTCTAATAGAGAGAGAGATTTCTCACTGTATTTTCTATGTGGGACTCTGATCTAGAAATGTATCCCCAGAAACATGTTTTCCTTTTTTCACTAGTTTGCTCAGATTTTTGCTTGTATGGTATTTTGCTTAAAATATGTTTATATTCACTTTGTTAAATATGTTTTACTCAGTTATTTTTTCATGCAAAGCTATTTCAAAACTCAATGTATCTAGTGCTGATATACCTGGGCAAACAACAGCAGTGTGGGTCACTTGAAATGCGGGTGTTCACCACAGCAAAAAATCAGACTGGGAAACAAGCACACCATATTTACATCAGGATATGCTATGCCATGTTTCTTTAATTTAAGATCATTCTTAGTTATTTGAGATACAGATGTTAGTTTATTACAGTGTGTTATGAATAAGAAGCAATAACAAGAAATTCATGAATATTAATCTCGTGTCTAACACAGATGTAACTACTTTGGCAAGTATCTTTAAAGCTAAAAACAAGTTTATATTTTGATAATCGTAGTCCAAATACAGATTAAGACATATATATGGTATGTGTTAGCTGCACTGGGAATTAATTGTAGCTGATTGGTGGTGACTATATCATGATCTGACCTCCATTTCAAGTAAACCCCAATAATATGATAATTTCTTGCTGCTCCATATTTCCAAGTAATGAAATGGAATGATTTATATTTCTCAAGTGGTGATAATTTAAAGACAGTTAACATTCATAAAGCATTTGGAAGAATTGGTATAGTTTGAAATTATATATACAGATGAGTGAACTAAGCTGAACTTCTCACTACATAATTGATATATATCTTTGTAATGACTCTTTCATTTAACAAATGAAAAATTTCACTTCTTTATTTGGTGTAGTAGTTTAAATGAATATTGCATCATAACTTGTAATTTTGATTTTATGCTCAATAAATTATATACTTTGTATTGAGTACTTCTATTCACAGTGTTAAAAAATATATATTTATTGATCTGCATTCCGCTGTTACTGGTGACAATCATAGCTGCAGATTGTGCGATAAGCATAGTGCGGAGAGGGTCCCTCAGAGAGCAATGTAAGCCTTGTTGTGATAAAGAGAGCTACAGCTATTTCAATAATAGCAAATAAGTGAGGGAAAACCACAGATGAGTAAAGTGTTAATTCATTCAAGAAGCACTTGACTGTAAGTCGTGTGTTCATTCAACAGCTATGTCCATGCTTTGTGAGCACTCAGACAACGAATCCAGCCACATTTCCAGCAGAGAAGACAGAAGATGGCTTTTAGGTTATCAAACTTAAGGTCAAGTGCTTCAACAATATGAGCGGTTGGCATGTATTTTAAGTGCTTGTTAGGGGGTGTTTTGCTTTTAACAAAGAGAAAAAGGGAGGAAGGGCTGAATATAAACTAACTCTTCTTTCATCTGCTATGAATGGTTATAGAGAGACAAATGACATTTTTACTTTCCCTGAGAACACTTGTATTAATAAGGAACCTGAACTTGTAGCTCTCTAACATCTAAAATGTCTCCTTTTGTTGTTTCTAGCCAAGTTCAATACTCCTCATTTACCATTTTAAATTATATCTTATTATTTTCAGAAAATCACCATGTTTCCTTCTGGATTTTTGCTCCATTTCAATGAATGACCTAGAGTTTCAGAAAGGTGACCTCCTCTCCTTTAATAAGTGTACTTTGGTATGTGTGAAAAATACTCAACATAACTAAGCTGTTCTGTTCAGTTCCCTAGGTACGTTAGTCTGCTTCTGCTTTGGGATAGCATAAATATAATATGTAGTGAACTAACTGGAGGTACTGTATTAATTGAAAACAATCCTGTATAAAATACATGCATTTTCTGTCTGCAGTCAAATAAGGGGAATGGCATTTCCTATGACTGTATTGAATTTCTTCAAAGGGTCATGCTTGTGTTTAAACCTTACCACTAAACCATAGAATCCACACCTTCTTAGTTACATATAAAAACACTTCAGCTGTAACAAGTCCTGACTGAATATGTACTTAGCTTTAAAAACAAAAACCTGTAAGACTGTAATTCTTATTAGATACCAGATGCTTCTATTTTCTATGGAGACCAAAGTTTTCTTTTGTTCTTGTAATAGGATCATCTTTAAAAGAATTTTTTTTTTCTTTTAGGAAATAAAATCACAAAACCCCAAATTTGCAGTGATTCGTCCCAGAAATCTTGGGGTTTCTTATTATTACAGTATTTCTTAAAATACTTGCTCATTGTTTCTTATAAGGAAAAGAACTCCACGGTTATAAGCTTTAATTTATTCTCATTTGGTGGAAATTCTTTTCTATTTTAAATAAAGGCCTATTTAAATGAGTATAATGTCTCTCTCAAGCCTGAGGATGAAGTAAAAGAATCAGCCTGCTCTTTTGTTCCTTCCAGTTGTTTTTCTGCTATCTCAGTTCACCAAGCTAGTTCACCAAGCAGGTGCACAAATTCGTGTCAGAGCTAGAGACAGTGTGACAGAAACAAAAGACCCACAGAAGGGAGAGCGGGATCTGCCTTGAACAGTGCTGGGATTTATCATGTCAGCTCTGGCTGGGATTCACAGAGCAAATCAAACCGTCAAAAATGAAGTCTGATGAGCTCCTGTCCTGCTTGTGCTTATGCTGGGATGATGGGCCAAAATTAAGAACTATTCCAGAGAGCTGATCTCACTGAAAACCCTCCATACCAAAAGCTTGCTACACAAGTGTGCAGGTGAGAGAGCAGGCACTAGCCTGCTAAATTGCAGGTCTTTGCAAAATCCCACAACGGGCACAAACTGGAATACAGGAAGTTCCGTCTCAATATGAGGAAAAATTTCTTCACTCCGAGGGTGACCGAGCACTGGAACAGGCTGCCCAGAGAGGCTGTGGAGTCTCCTTCTGTGGAGATATTCAAAACCCACCTGGACATGATTCTTGCAACCTGCTCTAGGTGATCCTGCTTTAGCAGTGGGGTTGGACTAGATGATCTCCAGAGGTCCCTTCCAACCCCTACCGTTCTGTGATTCTGTGATTCTGTGAAATAGCAAGGAGACAAACCTGAAAAGTGCTAGTTTGCTTCAAAGAATAGAGAGACTAGAATTCAAGTAAGTTGCCACATACATTTTGTGTTTGAGCATGAATATGGCAGGGAAATCTGTGTGTCCTTATATCAACATCAGAACTTCATTGAGTTTAAGGAAAAAATTTAAGGAAAAGTAATTTCTCAAATTACTTATTCCACTAGTGTCTCTAGCTGGGGTTTGTAACAAGTAACATGCATAGAATTTTAAACTTTTTTCTGAACTCAGCAATATGATAAAAAACCACACCTTGATCATATAAAAAAATCTGTCTGGTTCACGCAAATTTTACAGCAGCACTTCAAAATTGACTCCTTTTCTGCAAAAGCCTCAGACAATTTCATCATAGGGAATTAAAATATCCAGAGAATTGTGTTAACATTGTGAACTTCTAGTCTCAAGTGTTTTTGCAAGAGTGATATGATGTTATGGTTCTTACTTGTTATTGCTATAGGTAAAAGCTGAGGGCATTTTACTGATATTTTCAAACTTTACAGTATCGTGGAATGCAGACCCAATATTTTTATATATATCTGTCTCCATATATATAACATGGAGACACCCTAAAGGTAAAGAAGATTGAAATCAAATAATGGTCTAATACACATCGGCATGCCTGTCAGTAGACAGATAGGGTGTGTAATTTTTCTTACATACGAATGGGATTTCAAATGCAGGGGAAGTCAACTTTAATCATGTTGTTCTTGCAGCCCACAGAGAAGGCTTCTGTCAGGCACCCAGGCACGCACAGGTGATTTTAGCTGAGAAAGTTTCAACATTAAGAGCTGACTGCAGCTGTGAAATAAGGAATGATACAAGCTATACATGCATCAAATATGTTAGTTCGTATAAATTCGTCTTGACAGGAAAAAATCATGGGAACTGAATATAAAGATATTTTTACAAAACATAGTCTGCCTTGCCTTATACCTTCCGTCTATTTTTCCCCTACCAAAAGATCACAGTTCTGTTTCTTCAGAGAATAATTTGCACCTACTTATATTCTTGTTCCCACTTTAAAAGTTCTTGTCATAAAAAAGGTTGCTTGCTTAGTGTGTTACTTAAGTATCCTCCATTGACTAATTGCCAGTAGGGGCAGACTTAGTAACAACACAACTCCTCCACGGCTATGTAACACTTATTGAGGAGGGTATTTATTGATGGAGGAGCTGATTACGGGTGGGAAAGCAGAAATCCACTGCCTTGTCTACTAGTATTTCTCCACAGCTTTGTCAGCAAAGTCAAGAAAGAAGAATCTAAAGTGAACCTATAGATAAATGTAATCAGTTGTTTGCAGTTATCTTACAGGTTGACTTCTGATAATACACTATTGGCTTTATTTATGTCCAAACCCTTGGTGTGGTTTTCTCCAATTTGATGAATCAGCAGAGATGTGCAGATGAAGGAAACATTCTACATAACTGCAAACAGTGCTGCAAAACCTCTTCTAGAGGGACTGAGACAGAAAAATACCCTTTTTTTTGGTCATTGTTCTGCATGTATGGCATTCTTTGCAAAATATCACTAGAAAAATACTTTGACACCTAAAATACATCAGAAGGTGTATCTACATCAGAGTTTTAATTTGGATAAGAAATTAGATTTTTATAACAAATCTCTTGATTGTCCTCACTTACCTATGCTTTGGTTCACAAGTTGGTGCATTTGAATTAGATTCCTTTTTGATGAAGCTAGACTGGAAGGTGTGCTCCAGGAGGACTCCAGAGGTACTCCACCTGTGAGTGAGCATTCAGTCCAGGCCATCGGATTAATCCTACTCCAAAGTAAACTTCCCCAAAATACATTTACAGATGACAGGTTCCCAACACCATTTTTTTTTCTATAAATGCACTCAGGCTATGCTGCTTACGAAGGTAGAATAACCTCTGTACAGTAACAAAATACTGTACAAAAACAAGATATCACTTTGTTGATGGCCTAGATTTATGCCCACAAAATTGACATTGAGCTAGGCTGCCTCAGCTGCAATTGTAATTGTAACTTGTATTGCATGTTGTTGTTTGTGTAAATGGGTCTAGAAATCCCTGCTGCACTAAGGTATTGCTTAGCGTAGTGGTCAAAGATAGGCTGAAGGGCAATGGAGATAAATTTTGGAGCAAATGAGATTGCATTGGTCTCTCTTTCCTTTTTAATTTTCTTTAGCTCGTTAGCAAAGTTTATTCAACTGTGCAAAATGGGAATTTCTGAGGCACAGAAGTACTGAGTTCTAGAAAAAGTTCAGATGAAATAACAATGAAATTTGATTTGGGGGACCAATTGTTGTGCAGACTTTTATCATAAGTCCGTCAGTCTGAGAAAAATACTTTCTTGTATAGGAAACGGAAGTATAATAGAAGATGTTTCATGTGAATTCCTTGTTTGATCACTATAACTCTTACTTGGACAAAGACATACTTGCACGTTTGTCTCTACTCACTTGGCAACTTTGTCACTTTAGTATATGGAAACAGAGGCACAATAATGTTGACACATCCAGTTATTCAGAAATCTTTAAAAAGGTACTAGAACTAAGTCTCTGTTGGAGATTGCATTTCCTTGTTCCCATAAACTGGATGTATGCCCTAAGAGAACTGTCCATGCACCCAAGGAGAAAGGAAATACCTTGAAGAAGAGAAAAAGCATACTTAAAATAGACTGCCTCAGACAGATTTATTGGATGGGATTATATTCACAACAAGTAGTACAAATAGGTTAATTTGGTTTTATCTGCAAGTCAGCTAACTGCATGTGAAGTAGGTAATCTGAGTTGAAGGAGACAAAAAATAGTGTTAATTAAATTTTAATGGCTATCTCACCCCAGCTGAACTTCTCAGCAGAGTTTGTTAAACTTTGAATGAGCAATACATGTGCTTTGAGGTTTACAAACAATTAGTGCTGGATATGGAACTAGTGAGATGAAATGTATGGTATTAATGATCATATCTATTGGTAATTCATAATTACTTACATTTCTATTTTTGCCCAATATTTGTAACCATATAATTAACTCAGAGTTTAAAATTCAAATAACTGGGAACTGACATAGGAAAGTGAGTCTAGGAAATGAGTTCAAACAATTCTTAATTAGTTTTTGTCGGTAATTATTAACTATGAGATTTCAACAGATATAGTACAAAATTTTTTGAAGGACTAATTGATTAGTGTATCTTGATAATTTGTCCCTGAAGTCCTTTTTACTTTCCATGTGATGCAAAAGGCAATTTCACACTTTTTTGAATAACTTATTCCAAAACTAAGCAGCCAACTTCACTCTGATATCTCTTCTAAGAAGATGGAATTTTCTACTAAGAATCATGGTCATCTTAAAGCTTAGCACTACAATTATTTGATAGTCTCTAGGGCTTCTACGTTGTGATGCTACAGCAAAACCATACGGCTATTTCTACGATATGTTGCATGGAGGGCTTTTGCATGTCAGTGAAAGGGACACATACCCTCAGAAAGAGTGAATATCTGAGAGCGTTAGGAAAAGAGAAAGAAAGCGTGTGAGAGAGTGCGTGCGAGAGAGCTTCGTGAGTGAAGTGTGGGTGAAGTGAGGAGAATTATAGCTGTCCTTTAGTTTTGTGGTGAGAGGACTCAAGGTCCCTGGTGTCAGGTTTGAACCTGCTTCCTTTCCTTCCTTCCTTCCTTCCTTCCTTCCTTCCTTCCTTCCTTCCTTCCTTCCTTCCTTCCTTCCTTCCTTCCTTCCTTCCTTCCTTCCTATCTTCTACTTCTCTCTCTGCCTTGTTATCTGCACACCCCATGTGTACATGAACCACTCACACTGATCCTCATGTACCCTTTTTAGATTTAAATGTGTTGACGAAAAGAGGATCTTAACTTAAAAGCTCTGTTTGGGGCATGAGGGCAGAGAATAACAGATAGTGGTTAATCCTGGACTCAGTCAAGGGAGGGGTAGATGGCTGCTTCTCCTGGCAACACCAGTGTAAGAAATAAATTCCATACACATTAAACTAAAGAAATCTGAAAATATTTAAGTAGTGTTAATTTCAGTTGCACTATCCTGTTCTTAACATAGAAGTTATGTATACATGCCTGCTCTTTGTGGTTGCTGTTGTTGTTGGATTGCTGTGTGGCATAGGGATGAATTGTTTTTTTCCTCTGCCTTGACTATTTCTGCCTTCTGGGGAGCTGTCCATTATCCTGTTTTTCACTGATATAGTGAAAAACACACCTCACAGTATTGCTGTTTTCTGACAGAAAAGCTATGTTTTCTGCTCCCCAGTGCAGATCAAAGAATGGATATGAAGCATCTAGACTTTGCCTTGTACTTTGATGCAGAGTGCTCTGCTAGGAAGGTATTGCAGGAGCAAAGGTCTTGCTCGCTCATTGCTTTGTAAAGCTATTACCACCTCTGCTAAAATACCTCTCAAAACTGATGAAGGGAGGTTCTTGCAGATTCTTATGCCATACTTGGTCAGCATTAAGACTATGAGAGAGGGTTTTCCCATGAAGTAGATAGATGTATGTATTTTGGCAGTTTCTGGGATGTCTAAGAGTAAGCTAGGACTACAGCCTTTCAGCCTTACTGGCACTAACAGGATGTCTCCTCCTTAGCGTTCATTTCTGTTGGACAGTACTGATCTCTGCAGGCATCCACATCTGTCCAGTTCAGATGCGGCTTGCTAGAAGTATTTCAATTGCATGCATGCACACACACGCTTTGAAACTGCAGGACAGCAGAAAGCTTATTTCCTCAGGCACGAGCTAAAAAGTAATGACTAGAAGCAAAGTCAAAACAGCTTACATTGAGAAGAAGATGCACATTTTTAACCAACTGTAGGTGGGATTTGGGAAAAGATGGGCTGGTCCTTGCTTGGCATTTCAGGACTGTGCTGTACAGGAACTGACTATAGTCCACACTCTCCTTACTTTAATTCTATTGAATTCTTTATTTCTTACCTTCAGAAATGCTCCTAAGTGTAATGAAGAGATTACTTAATTTTCATATTACCATTCTGTTACAGAAGAAATGTAGAATCGATGACATTGTGCTGTGGCATAGATGTCCTTTTTTTCCAGTAAACTAAATTCTAGTTTTCTAAAAGTTTGACATTTCTGTTCTGAACAATAAAACACAAAGCCAGTGCCTCTCAAAATTGTTGAGCTACCCTTAAAAACATCAAGGGTGTACAACTTGCCTCAGTTTTCCACTGCTTGGTTGAAGAGTGCATTTCACAAAGTTAATTAGGGACAAAGGCAGTATTGTCTGGTTATGGAGGGTTCTGGGAAGATGCTGTGGTTGGGGATGCTTGTATTAGTGGATTTTTTTCCTAATGTTGGAGTCTGTGTGCCTCTATCTTGCACATAGAGTAGTAGAACTGAACTTGGGATTTTCATGTATTTGTTAGTATTTCCACAGAAGATGTAGAAACAATACTTTTTAGGCAATAAAACTGTTGCGAAAAACTATTACAAAAGCTGTGAAATTCAAGCTATCAGGATTGAAATTTATTGATGTTAGGCTTCAGTGTAAAAACTCAAAGATCATCCCTATATTTATTTTTATAAAGGTTAATGAAACTGCTAACTATATATGTGATTCATGTATTGTCCATGAGCTCCATTAACTATTGCCATGAAGATAGCTGAAATTGTTTCCTTCTAATGAAAGTGTGTGGGGGAAAGGATTCCACAAATGACTAGAAAGATCTACTCAGTTTTCAGAAAGATGTCATGTTATAGTGACTGGACTTTTTTAGTTGAACATTTTAAATGCCTTAACAAATTACTTTCGTTAGCAACATTTGCATTCACTTGCCACATTTTTCATCTTTCATTTAGCTTTAGTAACCCAGTAGAATTGATTTCTTTCAAATTCAGCTGTCAAGAAATTTAATTGAGTAGTAGAATCTTTGTACTCAAGTCATTCATAAACTAGATATGGCATTTAAAATGTGTGGTAACAATATAATTAGTTGTGTCGATAAGGGATATCAAGATTCTCTAAAAAATGCAATGAGAATATCACAGAAGTAAACAGAACATTTTACTCCCCTCACTTGTCAGTTGAACACTTTCATGAGTATTGACTAATTTAATGTACAGCATTTCCTTCACCCCTGAAAAAAAAGCAAAGAAAAATGAATAATCAGAAGAAGATGAATTTAGTTGGTTATCTGTTTGACAACTGACGTGCTGAAAAAGTCGGGCACTTTGTGTACCTGAAGTGCATTTTTCTATCTGTCAAGTACTTGCTGTCATGTGATGCTTACTTATCTGTGAATAAAAAATTTGTTACAGCAAATGTATTTCATAAGATGCATCTTTAAACTACAGTGCACATTGCACAGGATGTGTCAGAGCTGAAGCCATTCCAATCATAAAGCCCCATGGTACTCCTTATCTATATTTGCTAAACATTTTTAAGCAGGCTGCTAAAAAATAGCTTTGGGGAGATGGATTGTGTATGTTTTTCAAACATAAAAAATAAACAAGGGTACAGCATACGTATACTACACCCTCCCACTCCCTTGTTTCCTGCCTTTTTTCATTGCTATCAGAACCTGAGATTCGATGCAGTCATTCTACTTTATAATTACTGGCAATTTCTCAAAGAAATCAACACTTGGAAGCATCTATTTTCTACCTCCTCCCCATTCACAAACAAATTGAATTTTTAAAAGCAATATAGAAGTAATTATTTCTTTTTTTGCAAGAAAGCAGTTGAAAATTGCTTTTGGTAAAATTATTTTTCTACAACAATGGAATGACTATTATATAAACATTGCCTACAGGAAAGACCAGCAACAGAGGATGTAAAACACTCCTTTGAGATGTGCCATCGTTGGAAAGGTGGTATATGGAAATACTCAAGAAATTTGTACTATGAATAATTTACTCAGAATCAGATGTGGCATACAATATCTTAAAAATCCATAAATAACAGAAACCTTCTTCAGCACACCTTCTTGCGAGTTGGTATGATTATTTTTTTTTCATAAACAGATTGCTCTACAGAAAATAGCTTTCAAATATTAAAGTTCACATAGATATAACTGGAGGGAATATAAATCTACCCTTGCTCCTGTTAGACCCTTATCCCCAAATCATCTTTCTATTAAAATGAGAAAACTAAACTAACTGCCCACACCAAAAAGACTGTATTTGGCAGTAATTTAACAGTGACTAATGTTACACAAAACATTTAATTGTTTAGAGAGAGACCAGAAGGATATTTTGGGAGAGAGGGAGAAAAACTGGCAGTTTTTGAAATATTCCATCTATAAAGAAAGAGATGACTAATCTGAAAAGGTATAAGGGAAAAGTGGGTGTTGCAATAAAGTTTATTTGGGTGGAAATGGCACCGCCTGTAGTTCAAAACCAGAGGTAATGATTCTTCTACTCAGATTACCAAGGACAAAAATAAAGGTTTGGTTTTGGTGTTTGTTTTTTTTCTTCAGGGTTTGGGGTTTTTTTTTTTGGGGGGGGGGGGGTTGGGTTTGGGGTTTTTTTTTCCTTGCTTGTCAGAGAAATGGAGCACTGTGCTACTACACAGTGCAGATCTGACCCAAAAAGGACTTAATGCAAAAACAATCATACAAAACTATTCTTTTAAAGAGCAAAGAAGCTACTTCTGCCATACTGCACTGAGCTTTCTATCCAATTGTCCCTTTATCATCCGATTCAGAGCCTGCTAATGCAAACAGGGGAAGCTAGTGCCCAGTCCCTGCCCTTCCGCAGCCTCGCACCCCTCACTGGGGCTACCGTACGGATGCTCTGGCAGGTAGCTCCAATGCTTGGATCTGCTGCAGGCGCTGCGCAGGCGGCTGTTGGAAAACAGCTGTCAGAAATAAATACCACTCAGCAGAGGGACTTAGTTCTGCCCAGAAGTCACACGTGAGAAGGAGGGCTGGGCTGTGAGGCTGCGCATCTCTCTCAGTGAGCAGGGCAGCACCTCAGGGCTGCAAAGGAGTTGTAAATCCAACCTTTTTCTTGGCTGCTCGCAGCCTCACCCTGAATGCCCATAGCTACTTCCAAAATGCCTGTGACTCTGGTAGGGAAGGATGCTGTACCGGCTGCCACCGTTCAGTATTCTCAGGCTCTCAATACGAAGGAAATGCTTTGCAGGAGGGCTCCTGTGCTCTACCGACAGGGAGCTAGAACTAGCTCTTAGGCACTTGGAGTGCAGAGGGTGGGGGTTTTGTGTATTTATTGCCCTACTGCATTGCACATTAGGGCTTTGACAATGTGGAATTTCTTTTGTATGCATGAAAAAAACTTATCTTCTTACACATGATAATAACTCCTGAATATTACAGAAAAAGTAAAGAATGGAAAAACCCCTCTCCGGTTTAATTTTCTTCCACAGTTTCATATTTACACATGAAAAGCACACTGCTGATTTATCATTAAGTTGGAGACTCAAATTAACATGACCCTTGCTGTTTCAGACTGATTGCTGTGATGTGGCAGAAATAAATGTTGTGTTGTAGCCCGTTTCAGGCACACCATGAGAGCACAGTGGGGATGCTGCAGGGTGTTGGGATGAGACTTTTCCTTATGAGTTTCCGGGCTGGTAGTTGAGACTCAGTGTGGAATTGTGTTCTTGCGACTGAGAAGTTGTGTAGGTGGGCTGTCCTTCAATGAGGCTTCTGGGCATGGTTTTATCAAAACTCTGGCAAGTCCCAAAAAGTGCACTCGGGGAGCCTGTTCCTTTTTTCGTTTTCAAGTTTACTCCTTCTGTCACTCATAGATCTGTTGCCAGATTAAATTTAGCATACTTCCAGCTGTTAGCCTGCAGATTTTCCATGTATTATTCAAAATACAGACTAGATATTTCAGATTGTATTTGTTTCAAATATTTTGATATTGTTCTTTAAGAATTTACCAAAGAAAAAAACCCAAATAATAAGGAGAATATATGATTAAGACCTATAAGGAAAAAAAATCCAGGTAATTCACAAACTCAGAATCACCACCGTTCACAAGATAAATACGGAACGAGCAAGTCTTTCAACCACAGCGTGCTTTCAAAGACCCTGACTCTAGCGAAATAAGCTTGCTTAAAAAAAAAATCCCTTTTCAAGTATATATATAGTCCAAATAGACATCTCTGAATTCCAAACTTCCCTAAAACTAGAGAGTCTCTCCCTTTGCTTCATGGCATATGTGGAAGCAAGGTCCAAGCAGTTCTTCAAACAAGATTCTCATAGTGAAACACACTGTATTAATGTGAGCTCAGGTTTTTGCTGTTTGCTCTTCCTTCTTGTATTGCTGAATGCTGAAACCAGAAAACAATATGTAAGCAAAAAAGAAAGGAGATAGTAGAATTGTTATTTTAAAGATTCATCTATTCATTCTGTTTCCCTTACCTTAATAGGTGTTGAATTCCCACAACCCATTTTAAGTGTGATATAAGTAAAAGATATTATTTTGATTTCTGGTGATTCTGTTGAAGAGATTATCCTGTTTCACTCCTCCGGGGTGTGCATGCCTTCAGAGCCTCCTGTGATGCCAGGGAATGGCAGACCTGATTTTCATCTACTGCGAGAAGGCACTTATGCAGACGATTAACGATTCCCTGCTCA
This sequence comes from Balearica regulorum gibbericeps, assembly GCF_011004875.1. Classification (NCBI taxonomy): domain Eukaryota; kingdom Metazoa; phylum Chordata; class Aves; order Gruiformes; family Gruidae; genus Balearica; species Balearica regulorum. Next base: position 48,610,086 of record NC_046187.1, on the reverse strand, counting down.
AGGAGTACTGTTCACTGGTGGATGCACTCCACTAACTAACTTCAGATTTCTCTGGCAGCATGATCTGCAGCAAATTAGCATTTGTATTCAGTATGCGACCTTCACACTAGATGCAGGCCAAAAGGAAAACGTGGCTTGGTCCTAGTCTTAGTGGAAGTCTTTAGTTCTATTACGGGTTCAGAGAAAGTAGAAGGATTTCCTTGCTCAGGGTAAAGCAGAGGTTCTCTGTTCTTCTCATAACTTAGCTAAGGTTTATCCTTACTATTGCTCTGTACTATACCTTTCTTTTTTTTACCACTTTGAATATAGTTATTTCCTTTTAACACTATTTTTTTTTAATCTCTGCCTCCTCTCTTTTTCCATTTGCTATTTAAGCTATCATAAATGTATGCAGAGCATCCATTGAGATAGTTGAGAGTCCTAGCTAGTTCTTATACTACATCCACTGCATTTCTGTTGCATTTTAATCGTGTTGAGGAATATAAGATTTTTCTCTTCAGTAGGAAAATTGAAAACCTAATAAAAACAATAAAGAACTACTTTGTCAAAAACCACAACAATACAAATTTTAAGCCTGTCAGATCTGAACTACTCAACTAGTAGTTCCCCACCAGTTTCTCCCTCTCCTTTTTTCTCAGTTTAGGTCTTTTTTGAGTCATTATTTTGTTACAAAATTGGAAGATAACCTTTCTTTTAAAAGATATCGAAATAAAAGCTGCACACTTTCTGCAAAGAAAATTTTATGGTTAAAACTTTTTCACTGTGAGAGTTTCCTTTTGTAATTTAGTTGAAACTTTGAATACCCCTGCCTCCTTTGACAGTTTTATTATTCTTGTCCTACAAGTTTAATAGTTTAATAATCACAATTGTTCAGAAATTGTGAGGTGATTCTAACAATTAAAAAAAAATAAATTACATTTTATGTATTTTAAAGGAACGTGTAAGTTTCAACAAAGCTACATCAAGACATTTTTTTCTCAGCTCTAGGGTGGAAAAATACAGTTCATATCGTCACACAAAAGAGAATGTGAGCACAGTATGAGAACAGAACTTCATGGACTTGATACTCACCTAAATTGTGCAAGACACAAATTTTAACCCTACAGCAAATACTTTAGAGAACAGGATTTGATCATGGATTTTCTACATCCTCTGAGCTTAGGCTGGGCTCATGGTTCTTTAGTGGATAAACCTTTCTTTGCTGCTGAAAAGAGTCTGAGAAAATTTAAGAAAAAAGAATGACAGAAAGCACTGTGGATTGGGAAAGCAACTTTCCGTCAGGTATGATATCAAACTTCTTTGCCCTTACAAAATTTATCTCTGTAGTGCATTTTTAAGGTGATTATCAACAGTGTCCAAAGAAGTGGAGAAAGGGTATGCTATTATGTTTTTATTTAGGAACTTTAAAATAACTTTAAAATTGTGAAGAGGATAGTGTATTATGTATTTCCTTAGGGGACAGTCAACCATGGCATTGGGAAAACACTTTCAGAAGAGAAGTGAATAGAGACTATATTTTAGTCAGTAGTCTTACAGAGTAAGGGAGAAAAAAAATCATTGCACATGACAGAATCGAAACGTGAAGAACACTGTATCGAGGATGTGGTGTTAAAGGCAGGTGATGTGTTAAGGAAATGGAGGCTGGTGTACTAGTCCTGAAGTTTGGTGAGGATGTGGTCAGTGTACACTCTCCTGCAACAGTTTCAGGAGAGCTTACAGGCTGAAAGTCACACTGAAGAGATCTATGAGGAAAGATCTTTTTCAGTCTGCAGGAAAAAGTATGCTTTCTGACATAAGCAGTATGCAAATCGTGTTTCGCTTTCTTTTTATCTCTTAGAAGAAATAAGACTGTTTTGTACTAACTTGAATTCTGAATATTTTGTGATAACCAGTTACTTCATTCCTATTTCTTATGTTTTGTTCCATTTCATTTTTTTTCTCTTTCTGAACCCTGAATAAAAGAGACAGAAACAATTGCAAATGTAAGTTCAAAACAATAGAGATTAAGATTTTAATATTTAAGTCACATTCTAATGGGCTTGAATGTTTCTGTCATGTTCTGTATGTGTTGGATCCAGTGACAGAGAAGTTCTTCATTTTATGTTATTGAGATCAAACGCTTAAATTTTTATACTAAAGTGACAGTTGTAGTGAGCTAAAACAGCAGGAAAAATAACAAGACTTTGTATTGTGAATTAAGCGAAATGAATATAAATACAGCTACATACCCATACACAGCAACCTAGAATTTTTCCAGAATTGTTTTCCTCATGGTATTTGTAGCATTTTCCCCCAAAAGAAACATCCATTGGACACAGTGTTTTGTGAGCAGAGTTCAAGTTCTTTTAATATTTATGCAGAATTCAAGAGCAGTCAGGGGGCCTTGGGATCCCTTTATTTGAGATACCTTATTCATGAAAATTAAAAATGGCTGTTTGGCCTAGGGGTTTTTGAGAGCTCCTTAAAAAAAAAAATTAAAAAAAAGACATAAAAATTAAAGAGAAATTTCTTTCAAAGGAAGGCATTCATGCTTAATGCTAAACAGATACGCAACATGCCAGATTTAATGCAAACACTAGTAAGAATGCCAAAATACAGGAGCTGCACAGTGTAAATGTCTCTGCATAAAAGAACATAAAAAAAAAAAGATAAATATTCATTTTAGTCCTTGTGCTGTATGCAATTGGGAGAGAAGGAGACGTGAGGATCAGCATCACTCTTTTCACAGATGTGTGCAAGCACTGGACAAGGACCAAAGTATTGAGTAGTTACTGTAGAAGTTATTCAGACTTCTGGGCTCATTTCTGGCTAGCACAGGGGAGATGAGGGTGATCAGTGTGCCTGGAGAGAGCTGGACTCAAGCGTTGGTCCAAACTGTCAGCAAAGACGAGTCTGCTCTCTCATCTTTAGCCGTAACATCTGTCACTCGATGGGAACAAGCTGACATGTATGTAGCAGCGCTTTCCCACTAATGCAGCAGCCCCCCTTTGCAGCTCATCTTCTTTTATCTTGTGCTTATACAAGCAACGCTCAGCACCTCTGATGTGTAGGATTAAACCCTTAAAGCTGGCAGATGATATTTGTAAAATAAAACTTCCGCAAAGCAGGATATTTGGTCTGTTGCAAGCTTATCCCACCGTCTTTACTTAATTCATGTATAACCTCGTAGGAACTTTCTGATGAATATGTCCATAGGGGTTATCTCCAGAGATAAGAGCAACTAACACAGCCTCCCACGTTCTGTATTTCACAACAAACAGACATGATTCAATGAGTTAGTTGTGAGTGACAGTAGGAGTGAGAGTTACACTGTGTGTGTTCTGCACTTCATCCATAGCAGAAGAAAGCCAAAAGTAGGAATGGATGCAGGAGAAACTTGGCATATTTGCTAAGCGATAGTGTCAAAGGTGGAATATCACTGTTGATGTCTCTCCGTTACTCTTTGTATTATTAATACTTAAAAGTGACTGACATGCCTGAACCTCCTGAACTTTAAGTCTGTGGATACCTTTGTTTCAATAACTGTATCCTTAGGTTTTATTTAGCAAAATTAATGTGATCTATTTTTGGAGGGGTGGGGCTCCAATCAGGTATATTGTGTAGGCTGCGCTTTATCCATTGCAGGTCATTTCTAATGAATTTGATAACTTGAGGGGAAAAATTAGAAAAAAACCCAAAAAATCCTTTCAGCATTAAAATTGTAAAGCTTTGCTTGCAATGTTAATAAAACTGGTCTTGGGTTCTGTCCAAACCCTGATGAAGCACTCTCATGGACTCAGGTCAGAGCATACAGGGTGTTTGTTACCTAACATGTTATCTGTGAATTAATTTGAGGCATAGCAGTGACTGTTTAACAGAGAACTGAAAAAGGGGAAGATTCTAAGTAACTAGGATCTAATTTTGCAAATTCTATTCCTGTCAGGGTCCCACTATCTTGCAGTCCTAAGGTTAAGTAGATTTTAAAACGTTAGCAGTTCACATTAAAGAAGTGCATTATTTGGTCACACCACTGCCACTAAGGAAATAATTTACCACTGATGGGACACCTGATGGTCACCACAGTAACCTTACCACTGAATGTTCTTAAAGTTAATTCACAAATAAAGTTATCTGGGAGGGGGAGGAGGAAGAGAAGATTAGATGCAAAGAAGAGTGAATTCCTGCAGGGTACAGAGAATTTGATTTAATTTTTTTAAATTTTTTTTTTAAACTGATGACGTTATATCTCTGAGGAATCTCCTAAAGGAAGAAGTGATGGAATTAAAATTCTACCTCCCAGACTTAGTGCAATTTCAGTTCATATCTCAGAAGGATTGATTTCAGCATTACAATGCGTTCTTAGAGTTAGTATCCAAACAAAATCCTCTGCATATGGAATTACCAGTGTAGCTCCTGACAGAGTAAGCCATGTGGTTTTGGCTCATAGTCACCCCTAGCTGTTGTCTGACTTCTTTTTTAAAAAGTTGTCTGCTGGAGAACTACACTAGCAGTGTAATTAAAAGCCCAGCAGTAAAAGCCATAGTATCTGAATACCAACAGTTCGAGAAAAATAGCTTCTGGGGCAAAACTAAAGTGCACATACCCTTGTACCCATTGTTAAAAAAAACCGTGGCTTTCCCCCCCTTCAAATAACAAACACAGCATAGCTTTTCTTTTTGTAGTTGATAAAACTGATCAGACAGCAATTATTTTCCTAACTACAGATCGTATTGAGTTCAAATTTGATATTAGCAGCATTTCATTAATGAGAGGTTTAAATGCAGGACAGCATATAATTATGCCAGTAGTAGGACAATTGTCTCTACATTAACTGCACTTGCCTCACCACAGGGTCTGTACGCAGGAAGAGGATATTATGTTCCGTTAGCCTCAAAAACTGTCACCTTTATCCAAAACACGGCTGTCATTAAGCTAATAACCTTGAAGATCTGCAGATGACTGATTTGGTTATCCAGCTCCAGGGTCAAGACTAGCACGTTTGAAAGTAACTTTGTTATCTCTTGTGTTCCTTAGCCCCTACATTTCTAGCGACAGCCTAATTAAACTGGATGGGATTCAAAAAATGTGTTTCAGCTGAAAATCCTGGCCAGTAAATTCTCTGGGAAAACCTAACACTTCTGACTAGGCCAGTGCCCCTACAAATATGGTAGGAGCTGGGTGTATGTGCTGCTGGGTGATGGTCGCCTTGTGTTTTTCACAAATTTCCAAGTGGCTGGAGAATTCAATCAGAAAATGTCTTGCAAGGTTTCAAATTAACAGCCTAATTTCCACCCTGTTGGCAAGACTGAGTAAAAGCACAGTACTGACTCTGCTTTCACTGTGCTAGGAGTGTGTTTAATTTTACACACTGTTAGAATCCTAAAGTTTTCAATTCTTTTAGATATACTTCCCCCTATTTGCCATATACAAAATTATTTTTAGAGCAAATATTTATTCTTTTTTCTTGGACAACTTGTTGCTCTCATCGTCTTCCTTCAAATCTGTCCATACTCTCTCTCTCCAAATACCCACCACTGTGTCTGTCCTTATTTTATTTTGAATAATCTCCTGGAATGTGACTGGGTTAAATTCATTTGCTGAAAAGGAAGAAATCAACCCCGTGCAATAATATTAGCAATCACAGGAATTCGGAAGCTCTGTGATGAAATAATCTGTACCTCTACATAATTCGAGGTACAGAAAATCCTTCAGAGGTGTATGGAAAAGCTTGTTCAGTGTAAAGTGTTTCAGGAAAAAAAAAATAATATTGCAAGCCGTCATGATGATGTTGAAATTACCCATTCTTGAAAGGGTATGATTTCTTTTGTATGAGGAGCATGAACGTCTTGTCTTTATTCTCCCCCTTATATATAAAAATTCCTAGAAATACTGTTTTAAAGATGAATTAAGTTCCACATGCATGGTAAGGCTAATTACTTGCTGATTTATATTTGACATGCTTCCTGAAGTTAATACTCAGCAGGTGTCTTGTTTGCATTTGAGAAAATGACGCAGTGTAAAGACATGTGTAAATCCTCTGTCAACAGCAATTATTCATAACTAGGTCAGGCTATTAAAGACGTCTAAGGAGACTTTCATATAGCTTTTAATTTTAAACTAAGTTATCTTAAAAAATCCTAATTGCCTCATTCACACGCATATGAAATTCACAAAATTATTAATTTATGAAAACATCTAATTTCCCCATTTTAAAACTTGACATTTAGCCTATGTAATTAAAATCTTGTGAACTATTCTGATTAATTCATTAACATATGCATTAGAAGAGAGTTGCAAATACTTCTGATTAATTTGTATATCAAATATAGTAGAAAACATTGTAAATATTGCAGCACGTCTAGTTTATTGTGTATGGGCAATTGTTTCCTATACCCTTCTTAGAATGAGTTCTCTTCCTATGCCATATCCTTCACTAAACAGAGGTACAAGTAGTGGCTTGGAGTAATTTTAGCTCTATTTTGAGCTCCACTAGGCTTAAACATAAGTATATAACACTATTTTTTCCTCTTTTTTTTTTTTTTTTTTTTTTAATCATTACAGACATTACTTTTGTCTGGTTGTCATGAGTGTGAGTTCTGACAGTGGAAACATGCTAGCCATCATTTTTTAGTATCTTTTAAACTCTTACCACTCTCTCTCTGCACAGGTAAAGCCACAATTTTAAGAATTTTACTAACATGCCTAATTCCCTCGGTAGCATCAGACTTTTACTTAAGCATCAGGATATTCAGTATTTGTGCATGCAAAGGGGCTTCTCATAAGCAATTAACGGTAGCTTCAGGACTGCAGTGTACATAAAAATAATAATAATAATCCCTATACTCTTGATTTTCAAAAATGTCCCAAATTTATTGGTTCCCGTTTAACATCTTTCACCGACACTTATTCCCTCCTGCCCTTTCGCTGTCTGTGTGGCAAAGCCGAGCTCTCCTCGGTCATCCCTCCCAGCTCGCTCCAGCTCAGAACTGATCCTTCATCTGTATTTCCACTCTGCTAGACTGCTCTCTTTTCACCTCTCTGACAGACATTTCTGCTCCTGAAGCCTGTGTTTACAAGTTTCTCTATCATCTAGCTTATAACTCACTTTCTCTGCAAATTATTTGTGGTTCAGTATGCCATTGTAAGAACCTAATATACTGCTCTGTTAGTGTATTAATACATATGTCATCATGAATATTGTTCAATGTCATCTCTTTATTTTTTATATTGGTCCTAATATTTAGGTTTTCTATTAACTAATTTAATTGTATTTTCATTTCCTTCTTCAATTACACTTGCAAGACAAAAGGCAGAGTAAAAAAAAATACACAGTATGAAGAGAAGAAAGTAGAAATAAAAGTTATGGGTTTTTATCATTTAAACTCTGTTAAGATACTAAAAAACATCATCAGAAGATTAATTTGGAAATAATAAATTTCTTGCACTATATTAGCTAGAGAGTCTACAAAAATTGTCTACGAAAGAATTAAGGAAACTCATTGAACCTTATGTCATATTCATATCCCGTGTTACTTAATTCTGGACATGGAAGGACACAGATGTCTCAATCACTTATGTTTACATTTATTTAAATCAAACTGCTAAACAACAGGTGGGTCAGACCCACAGTTTTTGAAATATAGTCAGCAAGAAGTGATGTGTTGAAAGTGTCTCTGGCTTAGTCTGAGAGCTGCACTGTCATTTAGACTCTGGTCTTGCATTATGACCTCAAGCAAAGCTCTGTGAATGTCAATGGGAGTCTTATTTCTCTGAAAACTGCAATATCTGACTCTCAGCTATATGGCAAAATGCTGTGGTATTCTAGGTCCATCAATACTAATACTTAAGATTTGTACATTTCTGAGCAACTCAGTGCCTATATTTGCTAGAAAAGGCTTTACAGAAAATAAGTCTTTTTGCTCTTGCGTGTGTAACAATAGATTTTATGGTCTTCAGCTAAACAAATTCTAGAATGGGAAATGGAAGGGGAGAATGCATAAATAAATACAATAAACACTTCTCTTCATTGCACAGTACTTGAGGCATTGCTGGCTCCAGCTCTATGGTCTGAGCCATGGCAATTTCAGAGGAAAATGTGAGGTGTCTGCACTGACATTCTGCATCTTTCTGCATTTTTTCTTGCTTTCTGTTACTCATTTCAGCACTGCTGAACAAATTTTAGGATTCTTGCCTTCCATCTTTATGTCACCCATGGCCTAGCTCTGAAACGTATACTAACATTTGTGATGGTTCAAATTTATTATTATGATGATAAAAATGTTGGGGTCTCTCCAGGCACAAGATTAAGACTGTAAAGAATTCAGTTTGGGAAAACTCTTACTAGGAAAACAAAACAAATTAACGAAAAAGGAAAAATTGTCATCTGGTTCTGCTTATATTGAATATTTTGGGGTTTTGTGAATTTTCTTTATTTACTTTACAGTACATAAAGTAATTGTAATATAATCTCAATCTACAGTCATTGCATAGCTCAATGAAAAAGAATAGAGCCCTCCCCATTATCTATATTTGTCTCTTTGTGCGTGGCTAGTTAAGTGATCAGAGCCTGCCTGACATCTATAGTGATCAGCTCAAGAATGAAATTGGATTCCATTTAAAAAACTAAATTGAAGTTAGTGGCATTCTATTCCTTGGGTGAGGATCCCTTTTCTTCCTAAATTCCTTGGTTTAATTTTTTGCCTCAGAGTTTCTGGGTAAATCTACTGTGTTTGGGCTTGTTTGTTCGTATTCCTTACACTGGTAATTTACTTGTATATGGCCGAGTTCTTGATTGGACATCATTAAGTTTTTCCAACTAATTTCAAAAGCAAGAAGGCAAATGGATGTTTAGATGTTTGGGTGAAAACTGTTTGGTTGGCTTCTTTTCTGTGAGGCTAACTCATGGAAGGAAATCTTGCAATATCCAGGCTGCATTATTGAGTAAACTAAAGAAGACCAAGGAGGGAGTGATGTTCGTGTATGGGGACAGTTAGAGAGACCAGCATCTTATGTAGATTTTGTTGCTATTGTTGGATACTCCATCTTAAAGAAACAATTAAAAAACCTTAAAGTATAACAAAGATAAAGGAAAAATATTTCAGATTGATTTCTTTCTTCAGACAAACACTTATTTCTCAAGTTTCTTTTTTCTGTCACAAATAAGAATGAAGGAAAATGAGAAGGCAGAAAAAGGGGATACATGAACTATGAAAGAATTTTAAAATAAAACAGTGGACATCAGGGATAGAAAACAGTCAGTAAATGATGCATTGTAGTAAGAGATCTGTGGTGGATTGAGTGCTCAGCCAGCGGTCTGGGCAAACAAATCTATTTGAAGAACATGGAATGTTAAAACTGTAAACTTATTCTTACATGGAAGTAAAAGCGTTCCTTTGTTAACTCTACTTATTTTATTAGCGTATGACAGGTCTGAATGGATAAAAGCACCAAACCATGCTGCAATTAGAGATCTACTGTAATTACAACATGATTTTCAATAATTATTGGAAATTGAAGTACCTACAAAGATCTATGAAATATACAAACTGAAGGACGCTTCAAAGGGCACATCTTCAGTTCTTGACTCCTGCTACCAGTGTACTCAGACACACACAGAGGCACACACAGATACAAACAGAAATCAACTTATACTTTGTTCTTATATTGAAGACAAAATGGATTAAAAACCCTAGCATCTAAGGTGCTTATTCAGCTTCTTTAGAACAGCTGGAGGCCCTGCCAACATGTAGTTTTGACACAGATATTAATTTACCTTCCTGCCATTTTCCATAAAGATATTCACTGTGATTTGCAAATAACAATGTTTCTGTCTTCAGAGTGTGAGGTCTGAAACAGCATGTGTATGTATCTATGATTAAAATTCTATTGTGTTTTAGTTCTTATATTTTTCAATTACTTTTTCTAAGCCACAATTTAAAAAATATGTGTTGTTTTGCAAAAGTAATTTTGCAAAAGTAACCACTTTTTGCTTCTTTTTGCACTTGTCTGAGCATATTTCTTTACATTCCTTGCTTTTGAATAATAAGCTGTATGAATCCACTGAAAGAGAAAAGCCTTTAGAAACAAAAATATACATTACACTCAGTGTATTTAAGGATGTTACAGAAGATCATTATGTAAGGGCAACACACTTTCTCATGGATCCTAACTCACAAGCAAATTAATTAAATAGATCAGTTCTTGCATTTGCACAGGTCATACACCAAAAATAAATAATTTTTATCTTAAATGACAACCCGCATTAAATTTTCTAAAACCTTGCTTTTGTGTAATACAGCAGTATATAATACAGGAGTATTACATTCATCCACATGGATACTAGTAGAGCAGAGCAGCCTGTTTTGGTTTCTATATTTTGCCACTTTCTTTCCAACAACTAAGTATTTATGACCACAGAGGATGGAAAATATGAGAATACACTTCAAATGTTATGGAACATATATAACTGAAGATTGTGACATATATGCATATAAACAACATGCACAACACTTCCATGGTGAAATGTAAGGAACAAATAATATTATGTGACAAAAAAAAAAAAAATCGTGTAATTTACCCGAAGACACATGGGAGAAGTTACATACTGCCTTAATGACCAACTTGAGGCTGATTACGTGTTTTCCTGGGAAAATATCTCATCAATATTGGATTCTAGGATGCTGATGCAAAATTCAACATGAAAATGCCTCTTTCTGTGTCTGCAAGGTATTTATTACCCTAGTTCCTCTACTTTTGTTGCTATTGTGAATCATGTATATCTCTCTTAAATTGTGTATTTGTTGTGCATACTCTTGGCTGTGCTCTGGGGGCACTAGACATGGAAGGATTTAAAGTAGTGGGCCATAACATTGATTAATAGCAGTATACATCCTCTGATCTCGCATAAATGACAGTTAGCTGGGTCTATTGTAGTGATACATGTTCCCCAAAGTAAAGGAGTTTTTTGCTGAGTTGATTAATAATGTGCATCAACTATTAAAACAAAACTGGTCAGAAATAATTAATAGTTAAACAATGTTGTGACTCAAAAAATAAAAATCAAGACAGAATAATATCCTCTTTCACACCTATTAGGTACAGCTATAATAGGAGTTGAAACAAAAGCCTGTGAATGGCCTGCTATTTATAGAAGCTCAACATATTTCTGTGCTGAAAAAAAAAAGCTGCAGTAATGATGACAAAAGTTTACCTTTCCTCCACACATAGTTATTGAAATAACTGATTTCTGACATGGGCCACAGATTCCCTCCATCTTCCCTTCCTATTCTTTGACCCACAGCTTTCTTCTGTCAGCAATTAGCTGAGACTGTTTAGAGATGTTTTTCAGGGATTATCTTCACTTTATGTTCCAGTGGCTTTCATGAAAAGAAGGAAAAAGGAAGTGTGGGTGTGCATGCATGTGTATACATACATATATATACATATATGTGTATACACACATATATATACATATACACCTTAATGTCAGTTCAGTTTAAGTGCACTTGGAACCATCATGATTTTAAAGAGGGACTATTTTTGCACTAAAATAGAAATTGTTCTTAATTTATATTGGTGAAAGATAATATATCAACAGGACTTTTCCCTACAGATTTAAGTAGCCGGAGACTCTAGCTACCTTCCATTCCTTTGATTTTACCTACTGGTCACCATCTTACCATCTTTTCTCCTCAACTCTTATTAGCTCCACTCTTCCTTCTTAGGGAAGTCACATTTGGAATAATAAAAATAGAATAGACAATAGAAACTGTAATGCTTCAAATATTCTTTCTATACTATTTCACTATATTTTTATCCTGATATTCTTATGATTGCCTGACAGTATCTGTGATCTTACACATAAATTAGTAGTTGAGAGTCGCTGAACTTCATTGTAATTTATACCGTACCTCAGTGAGAAAGACTAAATGAAGATTTCATACACAAAGCTAAATCCATTTTTGATCTTTGCCTGGCCTGACTTCACGTCCTGCATATGTGAGGCAGCATGTATTTACTTTTCCTGGAACAGTGTCATCATTCTCCTATTCTTAGACTGGGTCTTCCCAAGAACGCCTGTGACAGATCCAGCAGGACTCAGCATCTGAGATTCTGCACTTTGGAAATCCTTGGCCATGATTGCATTCTTAAAATAAAAATATTTTTTGTTAACTATGTGAACTGAATGTTTGATAAAAGTCGCTCTATGTGCTGTATAAGCTAATATTCTCCTGAATGGGACATGGGTAAACCAGTATTCTTCCAGATACTACTCTAATCTTCCTTTAAGGGTTCAAAAGTCTTAGTTTCTCTGTGTGTGTGTGTTTGTGTTTGCGCATGAGAGAGAAGAGAGATAGGGGGAAAGTATAGATCAATCACCCAGTGTCCAGTTTGTCATAGTGACTGTGAGTGGATACTGGAGAACATATGACAATACAGAAACTTCCCCCAAATACTGTGGTAGTTCCTTTGAATCTGGAGACTAGAACTGTAATTTGTATCACTATACTTAACAGACCTTGAAAAACCTTTCTTCTGTGAATGTCTCTGAATGCTTTCTGAACCTACTTATGTTTCAAGCCTCCATAATTTCCTGTGGAGTTCAGAAATTTCTGTAATATATTATATGCTATGTGAAAAATACCTCCTGTTTGTTTTAAACCCAGTGCCTAATAATTTCTTTGGTTATACTTTGTTTCCTGTGATATGAAAAATTATGAATAATTATTCCCCTTAAGCTCTCCATGTGGTTCTGGATTTTGCTGATTTCTGTCCATCATCGTTATTGAAGATGCAAAAGTACAGTAGATTTAGAAGAGTACCAATGCTTCTCTTTTGCTCATTGTCCCTTTTTAGTTTTTATCAGCATCCATTTCCTCTTCTTCACCATCACAGCACCTCATATTTTGCAGACACTTTCAAAGAACCATTCAAGATCTCTGTCTTGCATCCAGCGTCCTCCCTTCTTTCTATCCTCAACAATGACCTTTTTGAATGTAATTGATTCTGTAGCTTTAGTTTCTTCACCGCTAATTCCCCTTCAGCCTCTTTGTGCTGGCTTCCTGCAGTACCCATAAATACTCTTACTGGCATTAACAATCTCCATTTCCTCAAAGCTCTGTAGCCTCTTTTGCATTCTCATCCTTCTCAATCTGCTGCCCTTAGTTGATCATAGCCTCCTACTGGCAACATGTTTTCATGAATTAATGCTGTCCTACTTCTTTAGTTCGTGCTTCTTTATCGTCCTACTCAGTTACTGTCTTAGCATCCTGTGAATTTCTGACTCTGCCTTCAAACTCATTCTAATCCTGTCAATGGGCACTGTTAAATCCTGAGTCTTTCCCTCCCATGCCACAAGATCTTGGTAGGTCTTGTAGAAAAGAGGCTCCTATGTAAAGAATTTTATCTCCATGGTTTCTATCCATAAAATTTCCTCTGAATCATCTGCTTCATTTGGCCTTGTCCATTTTCACTTCAAAATACTTCATAGGCCTGTGCTTAGCCTACATCACAGTCTCACTGTAAACTACTTGGTATATGACCTCTGCACGTTTCTATGAAACTATGTGGTAAAAGCCAGTGCTATGCTATATGCACAGTACTATTAAAAATGTTTAATGCATGACTTGCCCTGATGATTTATCTTAAGTACTTCTTATTTGCAGAAGTGCACGTTTTCCTTAGGGTAATAGCTTAGATGTTAATATTGGCCTCTAGATTGCTTTTGTGGTGAGTGTAACAGCACAAAATTCATACATGTACAGCAAAGGCATGTTTGTCAGTGTGCTGATGGGTAAAATGTTTTTTAGCAGAACTTCAGATACATAGAGAAATGTATGCCTGAGGGCCTTTAGTCAGAATAATATCATCCTAGTGTGCAGAATTTAGTATGTATTTCATAAGCAAACACAAACTTATTTTTCCCCTTGAAATATAAAATAATATTCAAAATCTAAATAGCTTCCTTGGGTAACTTGGAATTTAAATGGAAGCTTTATCAAAAGGTTGGCAGAATATATTTTAAAATATCTGCTCAGAGACCTCCGGAAATTACTTTTTCCTATGGCTCTGATTAAATATTTCATGGCAGTACATGGTTATTTATTTGTACTTGCTATGTCAAGATAAAAAAATCAAACAAGCCAACCCCTCCTTTTATAGTAAATACACTTATTTTGAATATGATCCCCATCAAAACCAGAAGACCTGACTTAGGCAGACTGCTGAGTCTGCAGGGTGAATGTTGTCTCATGCTAAAAATGAGCATGCGGGAACATTCCTCACTGACAGCTTCTGGAGCGGATTGTTAATTTAACACTTGAAGAAATACATGGAAGACCACAGGCAATTTGTTGTACTGAAAGTGAGGGGAAGGACGTCTAACTTTAGAGCTTCACATTGGTAGAGAATCAATGGTAAATAACACAAGCTGCTGTCTTTTCTATTTTTAAAATTAACAATATTTTCATAAGTTGAAAACCTTTCCTTTTTCTGGAATAAGTGCTGTAATCTGTCTCTTCCTCATGAGCATTTTAGATTACTAGATTTCCTGTAATTAAGCATTGATAAACAAAACTGACCACAGTCTATTCTAGCAGTCACTCTGCGACTATCATGGGCAGCATGCCTTTTTTCACATCCTTTTTCTACCCCTACTTTACAAGCCTATGTGGCCTTCTTCCTCTTCACCCACCACAACACTCCCACAACCCAGAGTAAAACAAAAACCATTAATAATACAGTAGCTTGTTTTGTTTCTTTGACCAAAGTTTTTTGCTTGGTTCATGAATCATTTTATTTGTTTGGATTGAGAGCTATTCCTTCCTCAGAGGTAATGTGAAAGGGTACACAACTCCAACCCTTGCTTCTAGGATGTCCTTTCTGATTCAATCTTGATTCTTTATTAGCATTTCAGAGAAGCTCTCTCCTAGCTTTGTGTTCAAATAGCAAACTCATTACTGTGAAGCAGCCACTTTTTCTTCTGTTCCAAGACGCTAATTTTGTATAAGGTATAGCAGAATCTCCTGGCTAAGGATCTGCTTGATAAGGCATGTATTCCAAGAAATAGATAATGAATCTTTACACTTTGACATCAGAAAATGTTAGCAAGTTTTCTTATTATTTGTTTTAAATGTCTGCTCCTTAACACTCTTTAGTCTGGAGATTTTTTTTTTTTCCATATGCCTGAGGCATAACGTAGCAAAAATATTTTCGTCTTGAAGAAAAGTAGAAAGCAAACCTTCATTCATATGGTGGATAAAGGCCATAGTAGAATCTGTGCAAATTCCATGAAAAAATGAGCTCAAAATGTTGAGTTTTCTTCAGTTTTCTAAAAGACAAAAATCTTATTTGTTATGTTATTGCTGATTGTTGTCACTTTTGTTATGATTGCGATCCTAACATATATTGCCCTCTATGTTGTACAGCCATATGCTAAAAGACAAACTGTCTCAAAGACCTTTAAATACATTGCCTGATGCTATCAAGATGCAAATAATTTTGTGCTTTTTTCTGGAGCTACATGAAAACACTTCTTTTCGTAACTCTGCTTGTGTAAGGATCAGCTTTAGCTATTTGTTAGGGTAGGTGGGATTACCAATTACAGCTTCCTTCTGTTAACTTCCTAAATCCTCCATAAAATGCTAAGAGAAAGCAATTAATCACCCTTGCCAATTTTAACAGGAAACAATTATTGCTGGCAAATAATAAATGTTTCACATTTACAGATTTACAGTTTTTTGGCACGTGCAGCTTCCTGGAAGTTTAAAGGCATTCTCTGCCTGCCTTTATGTAAGTACACAAGCAAAAGGTTTCTCCAAGTCTCTGAGATTCAGAAGAATGGAGAAGTTAGGTCTGAATTCTGATCTTGTACCGCTCGCTATGGACTTAAATAAAGCTCTGCATGTTCACAAAGATTGACCCATGTGATGTGATGACTGATTCACTCATAGGTTATAGAAATAGTATAGAAGTTGGTGGAAGAAAGAGAAATTTTGCCTTTGAAACTTGTATAAATATTATTAATTTTCAGCAAATGAGTGTGCTCTTCGTCCAGTGCAATCCACAGGCATTTGTACATTATTATCCACAAATAAGGATTTCTCTTATTTCTCTTTTAACTTCAGTTTTTGGGACCTTACTAAGTATTTATGAAATTTTTCTGGTTTGATTTTTTTTTTTCCCCCCAGATGACAGTTAAATGTTTTCTAAATCTTTGCAGCTGGTAATTAAAGAAAACAAATGTCATGAAATGGAATATTAAACCTCAAAATAATGATAAACAATAAAACCCTGCACAGTCCTATTAAACACTACAAAAATTTTAAAAAAAAAATAAATTTTTCACGTGCTTCTTTATGCTTATGTTCATAGAAGTAATGGATTAGTGGACATAAAAAGGTGAACAAGCCTTTAAAAAATCAAAGCTAAGCAGAAAAAAAAGATAACATAAAGTTGTTTTACTGAAGTTAATAAACTCCACATTCTGAGACAAATATCCTCAAGCCATTTGTTTAAACAAGCATTAAGTTTAGCAGTACTACACCATAACATGATACTCCAAATTAAACTTTTGCATCTCAAGTGACCTTTATAGCAGTTTTACAGTTCATAAATTCTTTACAATAGTGCTATGTGGAGCAGTTTTAATAAATCTTGGTTGTGCTGTAAATGTTATAGCACATACTTGAAATGGCATTTCCAGTCCTAACAAACACAAGGGTGGAATGATTCCCCTATTCCATATGGAGAATTTTGTTCAGTATTCATGAAATACTGGAGAATATTCCTTTAATGAGGGAGAAAATGCCACATGTAATCCAGTCCTACTGGAGAAGAAAAACATGACTGATAAACATATTTATCAAAGTGGATGGAAAGCATAACAACTCCTCATATAGCAATAGCAAAAACTTCTTCAGTTTGCAGAGCTTCTGCAGTACTCCAGGATAGCTGGATAGAGACAGGATTATGTTTTCCACTTTCTGTTTTGTTTTAAGACTTGATTTCTTGGCAAAGTGTCAGATCCACAGTGTAAACTGTGTGGTCTGTTTCATTCTCTCCAACACACTGGGATAAGTCTGCGTAGCTAAAGTATGTCTGCTTAATCTCATTTATCTGTTTAACATGATTTCCCCCCCTGCCCCCCAGAAAAAAAAAAAAGAAAAATTAATTAACTACTATACTGAAAGCACTCTGGTAATATGTTAAATCACCTATTTTGATATTAAATATTTTTTCCAGCTGTATATCTTCCATCCTTTAGTCCAGCTATTTATTTACTTATTGACTCCTTTAACATCTTTTCACATATCGTAGATATATTTGACGAAAAAATCATCACCACTGAGCTATCACTTTGAGGCAACCATGAGATCCTCTATCTTAACTTCCTTCTCTTTAAGAGTTCAGTTGTGAATATGTTTTCTCATTTTTGTACATATAATTTAGTTTCTTGTTTATGCCTCTGAGAGCCTTTTCCATTGCTCCTAATTTTCACAATTTTCTTTTCTTGATCTCAGCGCAACTTTTTATCTTCACTATATTTTTATCTTTTCTCCCTTTTTTCCCAGATGCAAGAATATGAATAAACTCTGTCCTTTCTCCCTCACATAGTCTGTTAAAGATGTTTCTACTCAGATAAGTTTAAGCATCTGAAACTAAAAGTTTTCAAACTTTACTTTTTCTATAGATGTTGCTGTTGAAAATAAGCCAAGCTTGAAAAAAAAATCCCCACATTTCCATAAATGTTAAATTATGGATTTTGAAGTCAGAACTCTAAGCCTCTACTCATTTTAAGGATCTTATTCATAAAAAATGAACAAGTTAATGATGAATTAGTTAAAAGATAACTACTGCCATGTATGTTCTGTTCTTTCCCTAAAATAAGCAAAACCTACAAGGTCTGCAAACCTATCACTGCTGCTTGAGGGATGCACAATGTGACTTTGAGAAAGTTTAATTACTGATCTATTAATTTGCTCATAAACAACGAACAATATATATGGCGGTTTACAATGAAATAAAGATAGTCTATTGGATAGACAGATACAATCAAACTGAAATCATAAATGTTAAGGTCTGGTATAAATTATTAATACAGAAAATCCATAAGAGAGAACTTATTATAAGTGGTCCTGTAAGAAAATGTATAATGTAGTATTAACGAATCTCGGCTACAGACCCATTATTAGTATTTGAGACGTTGGGTTTTAGCAGTAGTTAAATGATGATCTGCAAAGACAATTTAATAATGAATGACAGATTCCAAAAATGGTCTATTCCTCCTGAGGATGGAAATATGCAGATCAAGGTATCTGTTTGAGCAATTTAAAGAAGACAGAGGTTAATAGTCTCTATAATTGCCAGAACCTGTGATGAGTACTTAAAGCAAACAGTCAACTCTTGCAACATATGGTATCTATAAATTACACCATGGTATTAAGAGTGGGAGTTGATTTAGTATATTGTTTTGATGATTTTGCCTATAATTATAGAATGTGAATTTTTTTCCCATCTGCTTTAACACTTTACAGTTACTCTGTAAATAGCTAAACGCGTCTGAAAGAATTGTGAACACAGACAGCAGAACATGGTGTTTAGCAAAGGTGATACAATCAATCCATCCTTAATTTGTTTTCTAGATGCATTTGTAATTTTTTTGAGCCTCTCAGGGGGAATCTTTGATATTTGAAATCTTCTAGTGCCACTTTTTTGCCCTCAGGTTATGTTGAGTAGAATTTTTAAGTGTGTCATTAGAATTACCTGTATTAAACATGATACTGTAATAAATGCCAATGCATTGATCTTAAGCATCTGATTTATACTGAGATAAAGATTGTCTTGACTTTGGAAGTTAGATGAAACTTTTAAACTCCTTCAACCTTTTTTGTGTTTATTATTTAGATGACAGTGGTTCAGGGAAAACTCAAGTGAAATTGGATTCTGAATGTGCTAAAAACTGTCAGAAAAAGTACTGGAAATCACTTCTGTCCTGAAACAGGTGAGGCAGAAGTGGGAATGGAGGCATGAAGCAGCAAACATTTTTGCCTTAATCGAGGTAAAAACTAGATAAGTAGAGATTAACTATTACATCACTACAGTGATCAAGCTTGTTGGCCAAAACCGCCCCAGAGCCTAGACTCTGAGATGTATAGCCGTGTGCAAATTAGCAATTTCCTTTTATATCTTAATTATTAAAATGTTAACAAATGATGCAATCCTTTTCTTTCAACACTGAGTTGTGCTGATTGTAAATTAGAGAATCTCATCAGCATGTTGATGCTTGCTCTGCTTGTTTCCCTGCTTCATCCATTTCTCCTCTTCACATGCGCTTTCCCCCTCCATTCTCTCCTTTCCTGTCGTCTTTTTGCTTTCTTTCCCTGCAGACTCCATGTTGTGTAATCTCTCCACCCCTGCACTCTTTGAATTAGTTGCTAGAACTGTAAGGATTGATGTGTGAGAGTTGACAGAACTTAAGTGTAGGAAATTCTGAGGCAACCATAGAGTGCTCATAAGAATTATCTCTGTGGGAACAGAAGTCTTTACGTATTGCTACTCCTAAAACAAGAAAACCCACAAAGTCTCAATTCTCTTTAAGCTCTTCAAGTTTAAGGTTGTTTTGATTTCCATAAAAGAAGTAAGACTGGACCACCCTTCTTGCTTAGCAAAAGTAACTTCTGTACATAAATCTAACAGACTTCGAAACAGAAGTTATTCTTCAGAGAATGTTAAATTATGGACCCAAACAAAAACAGATTCTAAATTAGGAAATGTTTCTGCCAGGTTTCAATATATAATGCAAAATTGGAACAATTCATAAGCCTCGTGTTACATTTTTTACTCTGTGCAATATCCTAGCTGATCATAAAAAGTGCTATATATGATAACTAAACAGAAGCCTAGTAACATTTTGAGAATGCTACACTCTATTATAACGTGCTTGGTGGAAAAAGATATGACTGACAACAAGATATCTGGGACAAAACCACTGCAAAAATTACACTTTTATATGCAGACAGGAGCCTTACTAGATTTCCTAGTAAGAAAACATCCAGATTTTATATTCATTTAAAGCCATATTCCTACTAAGAAATAAATTCAACTTGCAACACAAACCTTAGCCTTGCAATACAAACCTTAATACTCAGTGGCAGTATCGAAAATCCAAATAATTTCAAGAGCCATCAATAACAAGGCTAGGCCTCTGAAATACATTTCCTGACAGATAGAAGCAAAATATTTGATTTGTTTTGAAATATGTCTTTTTAGTGAAAATGCATGGAGATTGTGTTGGAAAGCAGTGCCACTTTCCTGTCATTTCTTTGACTGTAAAACATGCTCAAAAAGACAGCTTGGCTGTACTGAAAGTCAAATGAAGTATTCTTGCTACTTATGGTTATGAACCATTCCTAAAATAATCTCTGAATTAGGAACACCCATTAAAATGTATATTTGGAGATGTTAATGTTGCCCGCATTGTTCTTTGTGAATACCTTTCGCACAGAAAAGTAAAACTCGAGTAATACTGAGTAGCATTTTCTATGAAAAATAATGCGGGTTGGATACCACCCACAGATTGGATAACATCCAGTTAAGTCACTCTCATTTATAAACATCGCTCATAGAACATACATTCCAAAACATATGCAAAGGCTTATAGCAAAACTAGATCACCTAGAATAATATGTATTAGGTTTAAATATAAGCTATCCTGAGCCCGAGTGACAGTCTGTTTTTACTGCCTAATAATTCAGAACTTGAAATGTGCAGAGTGGGCAGATTTTACCTGGCTAATAATAAATAATTGTTCTACTTTGTATGGAAAATGTTTTGGGACAGGTTGTTATGAACTTACTTATCTTCTTGGTAACAGAAATTGGTTTTACCTCCCATCAGCAGAGAAATAGCTCAAGGAAGAGTCATCTAAGTGCTGACATAGAATTTTGCCCAAATGCTATGAAAATAGCTTTCTGAAAAATAGTGACAATGCCAATAAAAGAAGAAAGTAGAGTCCAGTTCCAGTTTTCTACTTCTTACCTCTGTCTTGTAAAAAGGATCCAGCATCATGACCTTCCTTTAGAGCTTATAAATTTATTTATTTATTTATTTATTTATTTAAGTAATTTTACCTTTCCAAATCGAGGACAGCTCTGTCATATCTGAGATATTCCCTTGGGTTATTTCAGTGGCCTTGAGAATTCAGCTGATTCAGAGTCCTACAGAGCTCAACATTTAGGCAAGAATGCATTGTTGCCTTGAATCGAACAGGTGAACATCAAGCACTAAATTGTGCTATTTTTGGTTCCATCTAACTTATTTGTCACTTGTGTGTTTCAGTGACCATT
This sequence comes from Balearica regulorum gibbericeps, assembly GCF_011004875.1. Classification (NCBI taxonomy): domain Eukaryota; kingdom Metazoa; phylum Chordata; class Aves; order Gruiformes; family Gruidae; genus Balearica; species Balearica regulorum. The sequence goes on along the minus strand of NC_046187.1, from coordinate 48,588,763 downwards.
TGTCTCTTCCCATCCAACGGAAATGGAGACTAGAAGCTATGCTAACCCCAAAGTCATAAAGATTTGTCCAAGGAGTATGAGGAGTTAAGATAGATTATTACATTGAATAAACTTAAAAAACCAAAAGCTAGATAAGAAAAGAAGAAGAGGGGAAGATAGTTTGATACTCTTTTGCTTCTAAAAAGGTAAAGTGAAATTCAAAGCAAAACAAGAATGACTTGCCCACTAATTTTTAGAGATACTTAAATATGTAGCCTACAAATACAGTAATTTGTGCAAACCAACGTTCCCAGGTGTTTCAATGTTTTTCTTGTAAGTAGTATTTTAGACCTCAGTGCTGCTGAAGAAGATGGTCCAGCCCTGCATATAGATCCAAATTGTTACTCAATTTACGCTTTCGTATTCTAACACATACCCTGTGACAGAACACTGATGTGGATGCATAATACTGTATAATGAATAAAGGAAATCTTAGTAAAGTAAAAGAACAACCAAACCAACCAACCAACCAAATAAAAAAGCAAAAATCAGTAAAAAATTATAAAATAAAAACATGAAATAATAAAATAAATTAAAAAATGCTGAAAGAAGCCAATTAATTTTAAATAATTGATTTCTGCTTCTCAGTGGAATATGGTTAGTAGAAGCTCCTCTCATGTGAGGAACATTGTACACTGGAAAACTAGGCCCTAACTCCTACTTTCCTAACTTAAACAAGATGAACACCCATGAGCAGCAAAGACAAGTCAATTACCTATGAGTAATTTCATTTGTGTATAGATGTTCCGCTAGACACTAAGATTACATAACTGTAGGAAATCTGTCCAGGTTTGACATACATTCCAAAACGCATGCTATATCCTTCACTGCATCATAAAATTTACAAAAGCACACTGGAGCTAAACATAAATATTATATTGCTATGTTTTAACTGGGCACTCCATATTCATTGTGACAAGGGGATAATGCAGCTTTCTGTGCATGAAAACTATTCCTGACTCTATTTCAAGTTTTCTTTTCTCTTCTGCTGCAACAGATTTCCAAAAGTTCCTCCATGCACAGTCTCCATTCAGAGCTCAGCTTCTGGTAACCGAGGGTAGACTTGTGCTTCTCTTACAATTTTTGAGCACTGAAAAGCTAGCTGTGCTGAAAAATCTTGCATCATGTTAAACATGATAATGGTCTTCAAATATATAAAAGACTGCTGCAGAGAGGAAAGGGGTAAACTGCTTTCCATATCTGGAATGCATGTGAGAAGAAATAAATTAAAGCAAGGTAGATTAAGGCCGAAATACCTTGGAAGACTTTCTGTCTTTAAGGACCATATTGCTTTGGGAGACTATGGAAGAACCATGACAGTGTCTGTCAAGCATGGACAAGGTGCACTTGATTTTGGCTTGAGGAAAGAAATGGAGTAGATAATCTCCTAACGTTCCTACCAGCTGTGTTTTCTATTATTCTTGGTGACTAGACATTAGAAAGAAATCATGTGTGATTTATCTGTGTGCCAATGGACACACTAGTTTCTTTCCATTTCAGTGATTAATTGTTCTAATGCAAAGTTCCCAAAACTTTATTCTACAGCTGGTGAGACTTTTGCACAACTAAGTTGTTGTTAAAATCTGACACCCAAACCCACTTTGAAACAGCTTTCAACCAAAATGTTTATAATACAATTTTTGCAAGTTTCTTGAAGATATTAATTAACAAATAACGTTGAAATATTCTTTGTGTGTGGATCCATGCAATAAATCCCTCATTAGCATGTCGAATTCTAGTTTATGTTTCCCTTCAGATTTCAGGGGGGGGAAAAAAAAAGTTAATTACTTATGAACACTACCATCATTGTAGATAATGACATCTTAAGAGACTGATGATAACAGACATGTACAAGTACGGTAAAATACTATAGCTCATTTGTGACTGATTAGACAAGCTTGTTGACTCGAGATGGGATGAGAATAGGATGTGCTATTTTTCTAAATAAGATTGTATAACAACATCGATCCTTTTGTAATGTTTTAGAATTTTTAAAAGCTGTTGAGTCTTTTTTTTCTGATACAAGAAAGCTCATTTTCTTATTGATCATTTATAGAACTAGCATAACATCATAGCTCCTATGAAAGTAACCTACACTTAACTGAATAATTAATTTGTGAAAGGGAGGATCTGGTCCAACAAGCAAATTAAACAAAGAGGGAAACCTAAGTAATTCAGGAAGGGAGGGAAGGAGGGAAATGAGTGATAATTCAAATTTGCAAGGCAAATTCATGGCAGATGACAACTGAAGGTCACAGTAACCTTGCAGAATATGTCATAGAAAAGCTTATATTATTAGAGTATTGTTCTTGCAATGTTTTCCTAGTGCAACAGACTTTCAGTGGGAATGTTCCACTTTTCTGAAAAATGTTTCCATGAACAATTCAAGGTGAACTCATACTTATGTTCTGTTAAGTTCTCTTTGTAGTATTGGCATACCAACACAAATTTGGTTTTTGTCCAAATTCTGATCTCCAATTTTTTTTTTAATCTTCTGCACTTGAGTATTCAGTATAAAATGAGTCTTTCATTACTTTTTGTTTGTTCCTTAGTCCTAGAATTAAGAAAATATGACACTGAACCACATAGATCTTAACTGTAGAACTGTAGAAATGTACGAACTAGTGACACAGATTTTGCCTTGCAAGCTGGATCTCTCACTGCTTAAAACCTAAAGATCCAGAGCATACAACTTGGTCTGTGACAAGATTGTTATTCTGAAGATTTGTCAGGGGCTTATGAAATTAATCTTCTACCAAAGAGTAGGTCTAAAAATGCTGTTACTGAAGTAACTGTAAGGCTTGAAAAGTGACACATTTTATGCAATTTATTATTTTTCTCTGATTTCTAATAGCTTAAACAATGGGGAAAAATTCAAATAATGTGAAATTAAAAATTTAAAATAGTCAGTTTAACAGTATTATTTTTTATTGCCAAAATTAAAAATAAAGGGCTAATTTAGAATGCATTAATTTATTTATATCAACAAGACTACAGAAAAGTGATTTAATTTATATTTGAGCCATAAATTTGTTCTGGCTAAAAGAATAATAATTTTAAAATTTTTCCAGTGCTTCCTATTCTTATTTGATCTGGAAGGACAATGTGTCTCACAAAAGAAGACCTCATGGACGTTTGCAACATTAAAAAAAACCCAAAAAACCAAAATAGCTATGTGTTTCTGATATTTACAGAATATCAGAAAAATTGTTCCAGAAAAAGTGAATTATTTGAGAAGTGGGCTTAAGGTTTTTTGAATTGACTCTTACCCTTCTTTAGCAATGAGGACACCAAGAGAGATGTATATGCAGAAACTTCAGAGAGAAGTCCTTTAAGATGGTAGCACCAGGAAGACAATTCTCAGACAAGTAGCTTTGAAACAAGCAACAAACAAGACACTGATTTGTTTCTGAGTATGACCTAAGGTTTTCAGTTAGCAGATGACAGGTAGCCTTTTCCCATTCAGTAATGGCTTCACTGTCTCCTGCAGTACAGATTTATGGCTATATGCCGGGCACTCTATGTATCAAACATAACCGTCCTTCGCTCTCAAAACCAGAGGACTGCTGTAGCAACGTGCTGGAGAAAGTAGACCTGATTATATGAGGAGCTGCAAGGGGTAATTATTTCTTTGTCTTGTTGTGTATTTCTGAAGAGCAGTACATTGCCTCCCTTAGAGAGACAAAAGATCAGCTTGGTGTTCAGCTTGTGCCAGACTCAGTCTGAGCTGTTTAGAGGCAGAGGAGAAGTGGTTGGGGAACTGGACTGTATCCACTGTATTTGCACTGGCTTCACATTGCCGAACAGAAAAGAAAGAAAAAAAAGAAAAAAAGTTGTACTGAGCAATTAATAATTAGCTGGTAATCCTCATCCAGCAGGGACTGTCTTGTTGCTGTCTAGCAGGCAGAAGCATAAATATGGGGTTTCAGAAGACTTTCTTATTGTAAAGATGCATTTCTACAACCTGTCATGCGGTGAAGGGAATTCTGCACTGCATGTCTTCCAGACTCAAAATTTTCCTTGCATAAACTATTGGCTATTTTCCTTGCATAAACTTGCCCTAGTTTTTTTACACGCTCAATTTTAAGTATAATTTTTTGTTCCTATTGTCAGTAACTTTTAATCCTATACAAAAATATAACCTTAAATTATTATTCTTGGTTTTGTCCAGTTGCAGAGAGAATGATGAGAAAAATAAATCAATGTCTGATAATGTGCTATAAATCTTGGGGGATTTCTGGTGGGTTTAAGAGTGTCCTTGTAAAATAATGCTCTGATTACACAGAGAAATGTCAGCCTGGGTAAATTATCTGAATAAAAGTGTCTGATAGATGTTATGATAGTTATTCTTGAGGTCACCTTGAAAGCTATGCTAAGAACAGGACATAGTCCCAGTCTCACATTAAACCCCAAGAACAGTAGAGATTTAAAACATGCCTTCCTTCTGTTTCTTGTTCTTGTTTTTTAAAGGAAAGCACTGAAGGGTGGATTTTGACTGCAACATGTACTATAAGATATAGATAAATTATACTTATCTAGTGTAACCATAGGCCTGTCAGTCAGACAGAATCGCTGCTTCAGGCATTGTGGTAAAACCAGTAGGGCTGCGTAAAATACTTGAAATTTGCAAATTAAAAGGTATCAGAACAAGATATTAATAGGTGCGAAACGGGATGGACAGTACCACAATACCTGCTGGTGTTAGACAAACGCAGGCAACTTACGGTGAGGGTCAAAGGTGCGAGCTTCTGCTGCCCAGCTGTGTGATGAGGAGGAATCAGGTCTGCTCGCTCCACGCCTCTGCAGCACCCGTCCTGTTGTGGGTTTACCCAAACATGGTTGAAGCCAACCTGTCTTTCTAAACCACTAAGTACATAGCTGATTGGTGGTGGTGTGGGGGGGAAATCCTTAGTGTTTCTTCTCAAGAAGTATTATTATCAAGTCAGAGCCTCCTTCACTAATCTTAAAAAATCCTACCCACGTAGATGAAATCTTCTTCCTTCCTATAATTTTCCCTGGCAAATACGCTGTTTGAAGTAATTTCACAGCAAATCTGAGTGCTTGCTTTGTGCATCAGATTCTTCTGTCAGATAAGAAATTACAGAGTGATTTTAACAAATATTTTTAAACTTTTCAGTAAGAAAATATATACCCCCCCCTTGTTTTTCTCTGTTGTGATCATGGATAGATATACCTTTCTTTATATGGCCATAAAAAGAAAACAGGAATGTGTTTTACAGGTAACCATTGTCATGCAATGCTATGCATGTAAGAAGAGGGAGGATTACATGGTTCTTGCTCCTTCTCCCCAATTTTATTGTTTCCATCAAGCACTGAAAAGTGAAGATAAAGCAGTGTAAAAAAGATGACAAATGCTACAAAGGAAAATGTGGTGATTCCTCATTGCACAAAAGATATTTATGGTATTCACAGTAACAGAAACAGAGTACTAGATATGCCCAAAATAAGATCTAGCCCACCTTGGTACACTGAGACAAGATCAAGCAGATGTAGACCATCACCATCTGTTGTTTCTGACCCATGTTTTATCAAAACCAAAAAACTACCACAACAAAATATTAAAACTTTGGACACTGTCCACAGACAGTGTTTTCTGTCCTGGAGAAGGTTTTTTTTTCCCTAGAATCCAAACTAAAGATATTTTTAAACATTGGAAAAATATGTTTATTTACTCTCTGAGTCTGTTCACCAAACAATTATCTTATATACCTAATTATGTATCCTCTCCTCATTTCTATACTACCTAAACTTTTTGTTTCATCTTTACTCACAAATTACATATTCCAAATAATTTACTAATGTTACCTGGGTTTGGTTACAGCTTCATGCCACAGTATTCTATCTGATGAAGAATCAGTACCCTGCCTAAGAGAATCAAATTAATATGGTATGATCAGCTCTTAGGAAATCCAAAAAGCTGTTACCCTCTATACTATTAGATATTTTCAAATTCAGAAATTCAACTGAGGAAATGAAAAATATGTGCATTTATGTGAATACTTATGGGAATGGAAACTACTTTAACTATACTATAGTTTCCCATTGCTTTTTTTTTTTTTTTTAATGTTAGGTTTGCTTTTCCAGGCATATTTTGGACATGACAGGCAAATTTTAGAGGATAATCATGGCTAGTTAGAGATCAGGAACTGATAAATGTTGTGCCTTATGAAGTTATTTTCTTATTTATCTTATTTTAATATTTTTAAAATGTTATCTCCTCTGGCATACACCATTATTTCCTGGATAAACTTGAATTCATTAATTATTTGAATCCAGAGAACTTTTACAGATGCCTTTTTTGTTTCTTTGTTTTCAGAAAGATTAGAGCACAGATACTATGGAACACTTCAATATGCTTTGAGTCCTTCTTAATTTTCTCTCCTTTACTGTTAAGCACCAAGCCTACGTTTTGATTTTCTCTTTCTGCATTTAGGGAATCTTATCTTGTTTCCTTTTATGTTCCCGTACTTTTCTGATCTTATCCCTAAGGGGCTTGAGCTGTTCCTTTATATTCATGTTTAGACCTGTAATCTTCTTTCCACTTTTTGTTTCATTCTTTTTGAATTTTCAGGTCACTGGAGAAATTCTGATGCCTCCACAATAGTTTCTGACTGTTCTGCCATTCCTTGCTTCACTTGTGATAACCTCCCGCTATGCATTAAATATCTTCTCTTTCAGTAACTCCCAGCAGCGCTGCACTCCCTTGCACTTTCAACTTTTTTCCCTTCTCAGTAGACTATCTCTGGTACTCCTGGAACAGGTGAAGTTTGCCTTCCCCCCCAGCCATCACTTTCCTGCTCTTTCACCTTCTTATTAATATTACTTCCCACAGCTTTTCTGTAGTCTTTCACAATTTCTGTTGCTGAATGTACCCTTTGTTTACAGGTTCTATCATTTTTGTTAGTTGAAACAAGATCTAAAACAGGAGCTTCCTTTACTCTCCAAAACAAAAGCTGTCCCCTAAAATATTCCATGGATTGACTGTGTCATCCCGCTTTGCTCTTTAGGTATCTCTGAACAACTATAATCTCCTTTTGCTACAAAGGCTTTAATTTTAGGAATATTGAATTATTCCACAAAAAATACGTAACCATCTTTCCCTTTTCTATCATTAAACAGGAAATCTGACAAATCTCTCTCCTTTCCATGAACTTGAGAAAAAGTACACCTCTGATAGATGGTACACCTTTCTCTCTTGTTCTCACACCTGCCATTCCTAAGGAGATTGCATCTTTATAACAGTAATGTACCCCTGCGGTTTAGCTCACCAGCTTCCTAGGATGCCATTTTCATTAGGTTTTGGCTGTGCTTTAATAGTTCTTCCTAGTCTCCCACATTGGGGCAGCTGTGTAATAACATCCTAAAGGTTGGACTCCTGCTTGACGCTCTCATGACTGTATTGCAGGTGATTGTCCTCTGCCTAAATTTAGATAGAAAAGTAGGTTTTTGTATTCGGTTTTTTCCTCTCTCTTCACCTCTGAGATTTTATCACTGATCTTAATCAAGTCTATTTAAAAAATCTCTTTCCCTGTGTGCACTCGAAGATGTCCTTCCTCTTCCTTTTTACATGGACCTTAAATCTTTTTTCCTGCCTCTTTCGCATAATGCCATGCCGGACATCATGACACCTCCTTACTGTCCTTAGTCTTCTGAAATGTTCATCTCCGAGTCATCTGTCTCCATCTGCCTCTATGATCTTTATCACACTGTGCTGCTATCTCCTGTTCCACCACTGTGCTGTCAGACGCTTGCAGTCTTTTTTATACTGCATAGGACTATCATTAGGCTCATCTAAATAAGTAACATGATGAAGTAAACCAGAGGGATAGAGATACCTTGCTTGTCTTTCTGAAATAGCCTTTATTGTGTGTACAAGTAGGAGCAGGTTCCTGAAGCGATGTCTTGCCTGCACTTTAAGATAGCCAACATCAGGACCTTCCGAAAGACCTTTAGGTAATGATTTTTCTTCGCAAATAATCTTAGGTATCAGTACAGGCAAGAAGTGGTCTAGGGATAGTGTTCCTATTTTAGACTGTTCCACCTGTGAGCACTTTTTCTTTCAAGAAGAGGTAATAATAGAAAACTAAGAATAGAATGAGTCAGAACAGAATTAAAATATAACCTTGACTTTCTTCCTCTTAGCCCCTCAGGAAATCACATGCTGATTGTACAGATTGCTTACCGTTTTCTATGTTCCTTTATTTTGAGCCCTTTTTGCGAAGCAGGAGTCAATATGTCTTTGCTGTTGGAGGGACAGGCAGCTGACTCCCACTCTGGAAGAACTGGAATAAGCAGAACTTCAGTAGAGAAAATACTTCTGGGGCAGGGTAGTTATATGATTTGTAATATGCCTTCCTCTCTGGTCTATATTCAATTTCTGCTCATTGCAGTATTTGGCCACTGGTCTCCTATAGTGATGTACTAGGTGCAATACAACAGACAGATGTGGGCCAAGAAGAGCATATTTTTAAAATGTATAAATATGCAGCTGTACAATTTCACCAGTTTCCTGGGGTTTTTCACTGAGCATACCACATCAATGTATTTTGAGTAGTAAAGAGTAAGAGTTTCTCTTGTTTCTGATGCATAGTGCCATATTTTATTAGATATTGTGTTTGGCAATGTTTGCATTACTGTGGTTATGTGTTATACAGACTGTTAAAGTTTTGTCAGCAACTTTCAATTTCATAACCCCCATTTTTTTCAGATGTGTAACACAATCACAACATTTTGCTCCAGGCTAAAAAATATGGATGCCCCCTCCCTGGAAGTGTTCAAGGCCAGGTTGGATGGGGCTTTGGGCAATGTGGTCTAGTGGAGGGTGTCCCTGCCCATGGCAGGGGGGTTGGAACTAGATGGGCTTTAAGGTCCCTTCCAACCCAACCATTCTATGGTTCTATTATCATATTCTCCCCATCAAACACTATTATTTCTTTAATTAAAATAAAACATCCATTTAGTTTTTTAATCATTTTATATAAACCATACCAAACTAGAGATAAAGTATACTTGCTTTGTTTGAAGCTTTTTAGATTTTCCATAGATCAGTAAAAAATGCAAACCAAGAAAAAGGTTCAAATAAGTAATTTAAAAAATCAACAGATATTTTAACATTTGCCATTTTCTTCATATTTATCATGCATTATCTCTTACTAATTTGACTATTTTGCATTGAGACTGATCTTTTTAATATATAATGGTACTGCTATTCATGCTAATTTTGATGATATAATTTGACCCATATAGAAACCCACTTTTCTAGGGCATTTTGGAAGTTGTCACAGCTGTCTGAAAGAGTATTGTGCAGTTTAAGGTGAGTAAGTATATTCAAGAGTTAGATCCTGGAAACATCCATTCAGACTGAGGCCCCACACTTTAGTCACACACTTAAGACTCCTGCAAGAGAGAGTGCTGGCTGTATAATTTATTCCTAATTATCTAGTGCCCTGACAGTGGCAGAGCAGTCACACTGAGCAGTATCTAGGGTAGGGTTTGCCTCTGTTAATTGCCCTGAGTACTACCTGCTTACAGAGAAACCTGCTGCTCCCTGAGAGTGGCAGTATCTGGTTCCTAATTGCCAGTAGTTCCTTAGCTCCTTGCGCTCGTTTCAATCTGGATGCAGTCAACATTAATGCCAGTGTTAGAACTATTATAAAATCTCCACTATAATTCCTCTTTAATTAGCATCCTAGTATCTTAAATGGCTTCAACAATTTTATTTATTTTTTTCTAAAGCTTCTCCATTCTTTCAGTAATACCCTTTTTTGTAAAACTGCCTAAGTATTTCACCACTGGTTGGATCTGCTACAGTTTTTTACTTTGTCTTTTAATAGCTTATTCAAAAGGAGAGAAAAGCACAGTGGGCTCTTGGTAGAGTGCAGTAATATCGGTGTTAGTGTTCTCAGGGTTTTTCTTTCTCTGGAGCATAATGGTTGAACTAAGTCTTGTGGTGAAGAGCAAACCCACTGGGCTAATGGCAATAAACTTGGCAACAGTGAGAGACTTGTTCATTCAAGTTCAACCTGTGAGTAGTTCTGTGCAGCTCTAATTAGGACCATGATTCTGAATAGGTAATTAAATATCAGATGGTTATCCAAGTGAAGGGATTAAGGTGAAAATATGCCATTCACATTCATAGGAAAATACAAAGTTCTTAATTTCTCTTGGCTGACTAGCATTACAGCGAACTCCGTTTGAACTATCTTTTAATGTGCCTATGCGAGACGGAAAGAGACACAGCTGAAATGCAGCACGCTGTCTGCAGTGAGTCTCTCATGGCAATGATGCAGCCACTGAATAAGTTAAAGCTGACATTTTATCTTTGAGAAAGATATTCCTTAGCCTTCGGAAACATGAGCATTATTGCGTATCAATAAAAATAAAAATAGTGCCAACATTTCAAATGGTGGATTGTCTGTGTTGACACCTCTCCCTTACTCCCCCACTCTCAGTTATTTCACGGATGGCTTAGTGCAAACTGCAATATGGGACATACGTATTTGTGCTTTAAGCGCTGTTTCTCAGATGGATGGGAAACTTTAATTTTAGTAATCTAATCACCTAAAGCAGATACCTTGGACTCACATATTTTATGAGGTTTTAAAACCTGTGGAATACCTTTAGCTAAACCCGCCTATTTCTTTGAAGTTTCACTGCTTCCCAAGGCTAACCCTCCATTCATTTTTTTCCTCTTCACATTAATATTTCAGCATTATAAAGTGTTTAAAGATCTTTTTAGGCATATCATTTGTATTGCTGATTTCTGACAATGCTCATATTGACATAGCCATATAGTTCAGACAAGCAGCACAGAATGTAAGGCCAGGGATGCCCAGGAAAAAATTAACTGGAGGATCATTTTTGAAATTTTAGAAGTACTCAGTAGCAAATATTTCTTACTATTCTCCAAAACAGGATTTCATATGTTCTTTTGTTTAGAGGACACAAAGCTATTTGTGCTCTATGCCAGAATCACAGTTAATTGATTATCCTGGGTTAGCTGAAAATTAGGAAGGAAAATGGAATTTCCTAAGTGCCAATAAGTGATTGGTAAGGACAGAGGAAAATCTGAAACAAGTCAATGCCTCAGGCTGTACAGTCTCCCAGACATGCTGATGTGCCCTTACTTCTCCTCATCCCACTTATCTTATCTGTATGAAAAGCAAACATTATGTTTCTACACAGCCTTCCAGCCTTTTTCTTCCATTCTCGGAAAACAATTCAATTACCATCAATTTCATGGGCTTTTCCTTCTACACCACCACATAGGCTAGATCAGACAGTGTGTAACTATTTGCCTAAGCTTTCAAATCTAGACTTCATTAATTTCAGAGTAGAAAGGGTTATGATAACCTAACCTGACTTTTTTTGTTGCACTGGTAATCTCATTTCCAATTTCATCCAATAATTCGTTGTAAAGAGTGACTGACAGAGTAAAAAGTCCCCTACTGAAATCATGATTGCCTGCCTCCTAATCCCTTGCAACTTCTTTCTGCCACCGGTCTCAACAATTTATAAATGTTATGGTGACAACGGCAATACATACTAAATAGAAACCATTTATCATGCCCTTATGAACTATGGCTTAGGAATCACTAATATTTTTCAAGACCTGCACTGTTAAAACTTGAAATATCATATAAGTTTTCTATTCAGATTTATTTACTCAAAATGAGGAATCTGGTGCTGATATTTTTGGAAATAAAAGATTACACAATGAAAAAATAAAGTCAGTGTACTTAGATGCAATCCCCTGAAAAGAAAAAGCAGTTGGTAATGCAGTATCCTGAAGTAAATAGTACACTGAAAGTCTCAGTGGTACCACAAGTTCATTGGACGTCAGTGTGAATTAAAGGAAAGTCCAAAATATCAGAATAAGGAGAACAATATATTTATGCACATTTTAATGAAAAATAAATTTAATTTAGAAGTTGTCTTTAAAAAATACTAAAGCATACCTGGAAGACTATAGCACCAAAGAAAAGTGAAAGAAAATTCAAAAAGATTGTATGAATAGAATTATTTATCTTGATGTTCACAAACACTATAATTTGCTGTGTTTACTACTGCATTTCTTCATTATTGAGAGATAACCTTTGGGGAATTTTTAGTGGACCCTACTGTATGAGCTCTCTTTATGAGTTTCATACCAAATTAGTATTGAAACTTTTATTTTGCCACATAAATATATGATTAGATATTCCTCATAGTAACACTGAACACGATAAATAGATATGGCTTTCAAAGACTTCTGTACATATTCTACTGTAAGTTAAGATCATTCAACAAATATTTTCAATTATATATTCCCTTTGTGAACATGAGCCCATGTAAGCATTAAGTACATAATTTTTCCTGTATGATTAAAAAAGTAATAAAGTTATTAAAAAAGCATGTGATTTTGTTTAAATTCTGTACGAAAAAAAATGTCTTAACCTCTTTTGTGAGCAGATCACGTCAAACTTCAAGATCAAAATTTTTTACTTGTACAACTAAGTTTCTAATGAACCACAATTACTAATGATTTAATTATTTCGTATCATACATGTCTTTAAAATGCTTACTTCATCAATCACATCCCACATAACTAATCAAATGTAATGGACCAACCTAATTGTCATTTAAATCCTTTGAAACAGAAGGCATTACATGAAGAATGATCTTTTAATATAGGCTGGAATGGGACCTCCTGTCTCTTCACCGTAGTTCATATCTGGAACTGTTCATTTCTTAGCTCTTCATAAAGATCTATGAGCTTCACCTTACAGGTGAAGATCAACAGCTCAGAAAGTGTGATGAAGAGAGCATCAATGTCCACTAAAAATTAAAAAAAAGTCCTGGCTTAGAGAGGACATTGTCACCCTTGTCACTGGCAGTCTCTAGGGCATGTATTTATAACTTATCCTATTACAGTTTTAATAATGTAATGCTCAAGAGTGCCTAGGTTTTTCTGCACAATGTTTCTGATATATTGACAATGCCCCTTAATTTGTGTAATCTGCAGGCATCTTTGGCACATTTTACTTTTTTGTATCAAACCTTGGTTTGATGTAAACATTAGGAAATGTGACTAAAGGCTCATTATCAAGAACACAGAAGAGCACAGATGGACAAACAGCAGGAAGGGGAAACCCCAATAACACAGCCCCCACCTCAACCCCTCCCAGGACTGTCCCAGGGGAGCCTCAGCCCCATGGGCTTGGGTGACACCCATCAAGATGAATCATCAGGAAAGCTCTGGGGATCACCTTTTGGACTGAGAGGGGCTGACACCTACAGAGGTAAGGGGCTTACCATGGGATGCAGGAAAAAACATCTTGGGATTGTACCAGACTTATTATGGGATGTTTAGGGGAAGTACCAAAGGTGGGTAAAGGGAGGCATCGAGGTGGTTTGGGAAGAAAACAGGCACGGGAGAGCAAAAAGAAAGGGAAGAGGAGGATAAAAGGGATCGATCACATGTAAACAGATTGCTAGTCAATATCAATACATATGTCTGGCTGTGCTTTCAACTGGTCTCTCCAGTCTGTTCTGTCTTCTCATTTAATTCTTTTTCCGGCTGTTTTTCTGGGTGAGGGGACTCTATTCTGTGCTCCTGTGTGTATATGGAGGTCTAAGCGCCAGCAACTGGAGTGGGGCTGTTGGTCACAAAGGCCTGGGTGCCAGCACCTGGAGATACTAGAGTTCATGCATATTGTGTGGGTAGGTACACCAGTGTGTGATCACAGCTGACATAGAGTCATAGAATCATTTTGGTTGGAAAAGACTTTTAAGTTCAAGTCCAACCATTAACCTCGCACTGCCAAGTCCACTACTAAAGCTAGACTCCACATCAAGCTAGACTAACCAGTAAGTAGGGAAAGAGGTTTAGGATCCAAGTACTGCAGCCACCATAAGTCTGGGCCAGATACTGGGGAGACCCCAGGATCTATGAGTGCACTACTGGAGGGACGAGGAAGTGCAGGCCAGCAACTGGAGAGGCCATGGGCCCTGGGGAATGACTCCTGGTAAGGTCACGAATCTGGACCGGCTACCAAGGAGAAAGACCTGTTTTCATTTCTGTGTCTCTGTACATGAGGCAACTGGGAGACTGGAGGACCCAGGGGCCAGCTAGAGGGTCTATTGGGTGTCTAAGGCCAGGTGCTGGAGGGATCCATAGTAAGTGTGTGTAGGTGTGAGTACTAGCAGCCAGGAAGGGGCTGCATCCTCTGTGACTCACATGTCTACATCCTTACAACAGGGGAGACTGGAGATCTAGGGGGCAAGGCAGATTGAGTATCAAAGGTCAGCTACTGGAGGGATCTGTACTGTATATATGTTTATTTATGCATCTACTTTCCACTATTGGGTGTTCACCCTGATCAGCTATAGAAGGTAACAGGATGAGGTCATTGGTGCTGTTTGTGCTTGTGTGAGTGCTGAGCGTGTCTGTCTGTGGTGACCTGTGTGATTGACTGTGCATATACATGTGTGCACATGTGCATATGTGTGTCTATCAGGAATACATGCTCAGCCTTGCTACTTGCTGGACCTGAGGAGATGGGGCTGTGGCAGCCTCGCCTCTATTGGGCTATTGGATTCAGCAACTCCTGACAAATATGATTTATTTCTGAGGAAAAATGATAGAACTTTCCTCTTTCTGCTTAATACCTTCCACAATTCTATGATCTTAGTATTGCGACTTTTATATCAGCTATCTTCTTCAGCTAAATACTATCCTTTGTAGTTATTTGCAGAAGACCAGAGGGAATAGCTTTAAGTATGTGGCACTCAAACCAAGTGTTAGGTTAATCAGGAGTAGATGTTGTACTAGGTCTGCTAAAAAAGACTATGACCTTCATTTCACCTATTTCAAATTTAATTTAAAATAAATGGATGTACCTCTTTGCAGTAACTCTGTCCTGAGCCCCGACCAGGGAACTTCAATTGATGCCTTTGAAAGAAAGGTTAAATCTAAAGACTCAAGAGCAACGTAGACAATTTCTGTATGTTGTCTATTTTTAATGTGGCTCCAGCGCACTATTTACCCAAGAACGACTGAGCTTCTTCAGTAATTTCAGGAGTTAATCAGATTACTAAATAAAGATTATATAACTATGTTGTATTCTTACCTGGAAGGCAAAGTTGAATGAAATATGGATTTCTTAAAAATGAAAAGTATGTACAGATGGGCTAGTTTAGTCATTTCCTATTAAATACTGGAAACAAAGACCAGCAAGCATCCCTGAATTGTTTCTTCTGTTTCTATTTAAGACTAATCACAGAGAGGACAGATCCCCCCCACTCCTGCCTTACTTAAAGTAAGTGTCACTAAATCAGACAAATGCAGGCTCTGTGGCTCAGCAGGTGATAACTGAACCCTTACAATTTAGAAGTGCTCTTGTGTCCATTTGCTCTGGGCACAACTCCATTTCAGAATTCATTTTTTCCCATCTTAAAAAAAACCAACTTGCATTACAAGCTAGCCATGTAATTTGAAATTACATGTGATGGATGCTAAATGGAATCTGATTAAATATGAAGAACATGAGTTCATCTGAGGAGTAGTAATAGTGAAGAGACTAAAGCTGAAGTGGAAACCCAGGAGGCATAAACTAAAATTCATGGTGTGTACCCGAAGTCTGGCCACCACGATGAGATGAAAATTGCCCAAGAAAATTTTTTGGACATGTGAGAGAATGCCCTGAATATATCTGAGTAAAATAATAGCAACACAAAATGCATGCACATGCTCCTTCTTACCTAGCACTTTTCTCTTTATTCTCTGCCCACTTCAGCACAGCCTGAATTTTATCTACCTGCTCTTTTTGACAGTCGTTGTCTTTCCTCTCTGTTCCTTTATTACAATACCTCCATATTTTCTCCTTTTCACTTTTCAAGTGTAATTGTTTAAACTGTTATTTCTAATACTGTCTTTGTAATTCCACTGAAGAAAAGGAAAATGAGTATCTAAGTAGTTGCATTCCTATATTACAGATATTGCTGATCCATGAAAAGCGTAAACAAATACAACTTTATTACCAGTGTGCACAAAGGTTAAAGTATAATTACAGTCAAGTTTTGTTATTAGCACATTCTGAACATTTTGCACCTAACCAGTTATATTTATTTCTTTGATATTAAAAGTTAACCAGAAAAACAGTCTCTGTCAAAGTAGACTGATGCAGAACAGAGAAAATCGTTACTAGAACTACAGAGTAAGTCACTTGCAGATCTGTTTTGTCATCCTTATGGACTGGATATTTTCTCCACCTCTCAGAGAGAAGAAAGTAATGCAAATTCCTATTTTATACAGCCTGCTGAGAAGATCTGAGCTAACTGCTTTATTTGCTGTTTTCCAGTCAGGAAATATCAACCCTAATTTTTCTTAGAATATCTGAGCATGTGGTTATGTATACAATGTTCTGGGTCTAATGAGGCTCATTCAGTGCTTTAGAGAGCAATTATTCACTCCTTGATTGGCACATAACTGTCTTGAGTTGAAAATCTGAAGCAACATTAGACGATTTCCTGAAATGGTGCACTTAAATTTAGTTCTGCTGTGGTTATTCCATGCCACACGAATAATTTCTGTATGTGCCAATACACTTATCGAAACAATGTAGGTTACCTCTAGGGTCCTCTGGTACGAAACAGCCTTATCCCTGGTAAGTAGCACCTTTTCTCTGCTTCTTCACACAGACTAGCTTTCACTGTAATTGACACAACTCTTTTTTTTTTGTCAAAGAGCCTAGGATGCAGGCTTTTTGCCTCTGAAGAACTCTACAAAATCAAATATTAGCCTCACGGGAAAAACCCATCAAGTCCTCCCTGCTAGCCAGTAATGAATGACAGAGTACAACTTCCTATCTCACAGATGGCCTGATAAATGCATAGTATTGAGCAGATAGCTTCTATGACCACCTCTGTCATTCTAAAACTATCATTAGGAGAGACAGATTGATCATTTCTGCTCACACTCTAACATTGTACAGCTAGATTGCATTTCTTGGCTTTAATTGTTAAGGAAGAGTTCATGGAATGATCAAGCCAGTTAGAGAAGCCAAGTAAAAGGTTTCATGCACGTTGTCAAAAGTCTCCTTAATCAACATTCAAGGATGACTTTTACCTGAAAGTTCACACCGTAAGTTTCTAAACCATGTGAGCCAGGTGAGACAAAAACAAAGCATCAGATCACTTGGAAAAGTGAGTGAGCACGTTGGTTTTGGTCTATGGCAATTAATCCACCTGAAGACACTATTCACCAGGATCCCAGAGTTACACTGCAGAAGATATTGACCTAACTATTAACACACACGCGTGCACGCACACACACTAAAATAGTATCATTCTTACTGGTTCTGATGTTAACCAGAAATCCTATCCAGAAAGAACTGGGTTCTGTTATTTATTTCCTTGGTAGTCAACAGTCAAAGGACTTATGTTTTCTCACAGAGGCAATGCTCTTAACAAAAAAGATAAATCCTGCTAGACAATCTCTATAAAGTGAAGCCATGCCATGAAAAGATGGTGTGGTCCTAATTTAAAGGAATAAAATGGACAAAGCATGTTAATAGCCCAGGGGAAATCTCACAGTGGATGAAGAGAGTTTGTGTGGTGATCTTAATCTACGTAAGATCAAAACATAAATTGTTTTTACTAGTGACTGTGCAATCTAAATTCCTGATAGTTGTATACAATTCTTCTTTCGTTGCCTAGTAACCTTTAGTATCTTGTCATCTTTTACCATCTTCTCTAGGGATTTGAAGAATTCCACTCAGATCACTGTAATCCTGCCCACCTCTTTCTTTTGATACCCTGCTCAGCATTATTGCCCTTGAATCATTTCACTGGAGAATAGAGCAGCATCATCTGTCTTGACATGAAGGACACCTTGTACATACTGTGGACTTCCCTTAAAAATAAATTCCAGCCTCAGATTCACACTAAATATCCTTGCTGCTGGAAGATAAATCAAACTTTTGTTCTTCGGATCAGTGCAATGGCCAGCTCGATGTCTCCTCCCAATAAAAATAAAATTGCTCTTGATGTTGTTAAGGTTATTTTCCCTTCTAGCTCTTCCTCTTTCTCACTATAGACATTTCTGCCATTCATTTTTTCCCAGTTATCTCTAATTTGTAATCACTGATCTGATGCTTTGTCTCACCATGTCCTTTTTGCTGTCTTTTCTCAGGGTTCTGAGGGCATCGCCAGCTCTCAATGGCCCTGACCAGCCTTCCTGGGGCCAAACGCTGCCCATGGCCCTGGACTCCATTTCAGCCCAGCCTGGGGCCAGCAGTCCCTGCCCCAGAGATGCCGTAGGAGTGCCGGTCTCCATCCCTGTCTCTGTCTGCCTCCTGAATAGACCTTTGCTGCCCTCTCCTTTTTTTCCTGACCCGGCTCCCTGGGTGGAACCTGGCCACCTTCAGCAAATACCATTGACAGAGATGACCAAAACCAGGAGAAAATGAAATTATTTGTTTTCAGCAAGAGCTTAGGGGATGCCATCTTCACTGCCTTTTTTCATAAGTGTTTATAAGAGTGTTTACGCTTCAATGATGATCTTTTCTTTCCTTAAGAAAAGAACTACTTACTTACCTTCCAACTCCCTTCTTTGCTGATCTTAAATGGTCTTGAACCACTAGTTTTATACCTGGATTTGTTTGTCTGTCTGTTATCAGAGGTCAGTAGTAGTATGTTCAGCAGGAGTCACTTGGCTTGAATCCCCGCTCACCTGAGATGTCACTGGTCTTGTTATCGTATAGCCCCCATTTGGACTCCATTAACTTTAGCAAATATGTTAATTTTTTATTATAGTTTATAGTACATTTATTATAGTTCTGACAAGACAGACCAAAGCTTTCCCTAAATGTTGAAGTCCTTTTTATTTGACCCTTGCTGTGACTTCTCAACTAGTTAGTTGTAATTAAGCTCTTTGCAATAAAGGGTGTCATTTAAAGCCTTTTTTTCACACATTTTCTTAGCCATTTCTTTACTCTCTAAAAAATGATCAAAGGTTTTTTATTGTTTTTAACATAATTCATTTTGTTGTCCATATTTTCATTAATTTATCATCTAATGGAGTTTAGAAAGAATGTGGAGCCTTGGGGGAAACAGATACAACTTATTAAAGCTCTAATTGCACATATGATTAAAAAATTTTTTTCCACTGTGTATTTGTATAATGAAACAAAAAAAACCCAAAACTACCAAAACTTGCAATTCAAGGAAAGGAAAAAATACTGTAGAAGAAGGTGAGAGAACTAGCTTAGTTAATTACTGCATTAAGAAGGCTTTTAGAATGAAAGCAGAGATGGAAAACAGGTTACATCTTGTGATTTTAGACTGGCTACATAAACCTGGTGTGGTATAGGAAGTTAAAAAAGGTCTTCAGTGATATAAATAAAAAAGGATTAAGGGAAAGAACAGTCATCTTTGCATGGTGAGAATAGGGTACAAACGAAATACTTAAATAAAATTAGAAGGTTTTGCCTTTAATCTAAATAAGAATAGTAATTCTGCAAGGGGAAGGGATGGGAACAAAACCAAAATGTAAACAAAACCAAGCTTGTTGTGCCCAGCTTGGGAATTTCTGCTCTAGAACTATAAAACAACTGGTGCACTATACTGAAGATGAATAAGAGCAGTTAGATGTCAAACTGAAGGCTAAGTAAGCACAGTGTCTGTAGTTCTGAAAGGAAATTGCAGATACATCAGTTTACCTGGTGATTATGCAGAGCTTTAAACATTTTTTGAAAGAATTATTACTATGAAAGTTAATAGAAGGTCGGAGACATTCCAGCTGTGATTTACTAAAATTCAAATTATCCTGTTATACTTTTATATGAATTTTGGATTAAACAAAAGTAATGTCTTTTTATAAAGATAATAATGGAGATTTGATAGCTATAAGAAAAACTGGTACAGTGATTCATGCACTGATTTCTTGTGAAATTACTCCTAAATGAGGAAAGATTGTCCTTAGTACCATTGAAAGGTAGTTGGAGTGAGTATGTAGCCAGCTTGGGATAAACCATCTAGAAGCTGTTTTTTCAGTAAGATGCCATACCTCAGCTAAGCTGCTTTTCATCTCACTCATTAGCTTGGACATAGTACCAGACTAAAATGGCTATATGGTTCATGAAACAGAGATGCCTCACTCTGAACTCTTAAAGAACTATAGGAGCGACACATTAATTGGTCATTTAAGCATCTCTCCTTCTCTGTAATCAGAGTAAAAATAAAAACAGCACTATTTTTATTCCTTAGATTTCAAAGCAATTTATACTAGCAAGTGAGATTCTCTAAAGTAAACTGGTAAAGCTCAGAGATGGTGATGTGGTTTAAACTGGTAAAGCTCAGAGATGGTGATGTGGTTTAACCTGGCAGACAGGTAAAACAACCACATAGCTGTTCCTTCTCCACACACACACACTTTTGAAATGAAGATGGTTTAACCAGTCTGAGTTTCAAATTTAGTCCTTTATTCCCAATTGCAATGATGTAAATGAAAAGTGAAGTGGGCACAAAGTGTTATATCAGAATAGAATCAATTTATGTTTGTTCTGCATTGCTATTAAAATAAACAGAAGATACTATTCAAAAACCAAGGCACTATAACGTACAAGACAACAGAGCATTAAGTCTGCTGATTTTCATTCTTTTCCAGTGGGTCATACCAAGGAGGTAGTTTACTTTTAGCAATATTACAGAAAAGATTATCAAAAAGAAAAGGTTTTCTTTAAGAGCAAACAAGCAAACATACTGCACTGCAGGTGATTTGGCTACCCACCAAAGCTACCAAATTCAGGTAAAATCAACTGTTTAAATACTGTTTCTCAGTATAATTTTATTCTTTTCACCACTAACAGTAAGGCTTTTTTTTCTGGGGAGAGCTCTGCAGTGACAGCTAGGTGTTCAGAAGGCCACTATTTGTGGAAAGCAATTTGAGAGTGTAAGTTTGAGAACTAATTCTTATTTTGTGCTAGTTAAGTATTTAAAGGTTTCAGATTACTTCTGTATCTTTTGTTTCTCAGAGAATGTAATGGAAGAAACCCTACATTGTTTTTAAAGTACATGAAAATAGAAAAATAGAATCATAGAATCATAGAATGGTTTGAGTTGGAAGGGACCTCAAAGACCATCTAGTTCCATACCCCCTGCCATGGGCAGGGACACCCTCCACTAGGCCACGTTGCCCAAAGCCCCATCCAACCTGGTCTTAAACACTTCCAGGGAGGGGGCATCCACAGCTGCTCTGGGCAACCTGTTCCAGTGCCTCACCACTCCAACAGTAAAGAATTTCTTCCTAACATCTAATCTAAATCGACCCTCCTTCAGCTTAAACCCATTACCCCTTGTCCTGTCACTACACTCCCTCATAAACAGTCCCTCACCATCTTTCCTGTAGGCCCCTTCAGGTACTGGTAAGCCGCAATTAGATCTCCCTGGACCCTTCTTTTCTCCAGGCTGAACAATGCCAACTCTCTTAGCCTGTCCCCATAGGAGAGGTGCTCCAGCCCTCTGATCAGCTTCGTGGCCCTCCTCTGGACTCTCTCCAACAGCTCCATGTCTGTCCTGTACTCGGGCCCCCAGAGCTGGACGCAGTACTCCAGGTGGGGTCTCACAAGAGCGGAGTAGAGGGGAAGAATCAACTCCCTCGATGTGATGGTTTACATTTTTTCTCCTTATCCCTCAACTTGGACACTGGCAGGACTGTGGATAAACTGACATAAACAAGAATGAATGCATTATGGTGTCCTAAAATGACCATCTTAACAACCTGATGTGGAATTTAACCACGGTATGTATGTCTCAACTCCAATAAAATAACATATATATTTTTTAATATTAGGCACAACGTACAACTAAGGTACTATACACTGCAAAAGACACTGGATTCAATGGCCTGGAACAATCAGATAAGTTCCTGAGCTTTGAAATCTGAGGTTGTTGTCTATATCATTATTATCATCATAAGTTAATTGGCCTAACTCTGACGTCAGCTAGCCAAGCCTAATATGCATCAGTACATATGATGTTGCACTTTGAATTAGAGGCATAGAAAATCACTAAACATTCTTTCCTTCTACCAACAATCAAGTTATTGAGGATCTTCAACACGCATAACAGCAGAACATGATGTCACTAGGATAAATATAGTATTTTGCTGTAACTACAGGAAACAATCGTATGAAAGACAATAAGTAATGATTTTCTAGGGTAAATAGTACCTTTTAGTTATCCTCCATTGCCCCCATGCAGGGAAAATTATAGAATGTAGAAACTTTGCCTTGGTCTCTGATGTAGTCTGCACAACAGCAAATGTATTGGTGGGACCTTGCCTCACAGCATAGGATTTTACCTACAATAGCTATGAACTCAGTACCTCACAGTTCTCAGTGGACTCTTATGGAACATTGAAGTCAATTTGGTTGTGACTTTCTGTCAGAAATTAAATGCGAATCACATAATATAACAGTATGTGTGATATTTTTAATCCCTATTTTTGACAGCAAAGTTGTTCAGGGAAACCTTTTTGTCTATAGAAAACTTCAAATACATGAGTGCTTTACAGACATAAAGAAAAAAGGTCATAATTTCTTCATATGTTGCAGTTGTACATTACAAGGAAAAAAGTCTGCTCTGTGTAATCTTATCCTCTAACTCTCAAACAACCAAGAATAATTCCTCAGCCTGGAGTCTCTCATTCCTCATAAAGTTGAAATTTAAAACCCTGGTTTAAAAATCCCCTTCCCCTCATAACATTTTTAGTCTTATTCTTGTCATCTTCACACTGATTTTAAGGAAGTAAAGTCAGTTAACTGGGGTAGTAAAAGAAAGATGAGGTGGAGAGTTTGATGGTATTTTTGGTACCACTGTTTTCCACCAGACGGTGTTCAATAGCCATCGCAGGTGACTTACATATGCCAGAAACAAGCAGAGATTGCTAAGACCATTTTCAGTCTTGATGTTGTTCAGCGTCAACTTCTTTGGCTTTGCACGTCCCATGCATATCTCCTGTATCAAAATTGAAAATACTCTATCAAATGTCTGCAACATTCCCTTGGCACACATGCCACCAAGAATAGGTGGTCTTTCAATGAGAGTGGCTTTGCCAAATAGTTTTCTGTTTGTAGCTCCCCTGTCTCCTATTATCCCCTTCTTCCTGAATTTACATCTGCTGGTACAACATTTTTTCTCTTTAGTTTTAAAATATTTTCTGGTAGTTTTAATACGATGGTGGTGGTGAAGCAAGCACTTTCTGGCTTTTCTAGGACATTCTCTCTAACTCCTTTCTTCCTCTGGTCATCTACCAGAAAATCCAACACTGCCTCAGATTGTCTCCATTCTTTAAGAGTAATGATCAGTTATACTAAATAGTCATAGGCACTGAAACAGACAACAGACAAGTAGAAAGCATCTGCTGGTACTTTACTTCAGTTGTGTTGTGGTTATGGGTTAGAATGGCAACTAGGGCAGTAAATAAGAGAGGTAATGCTATGAAAAACCCAATACCTTGATTGTAAAGGTTGTAAGTTAAAAAATATACACGTATGCATACTCAGTGGTAGTATTGTTACAGTGTTGAATGCATAGGATTCATGGTAGTTATGGTAGTATTAATCAATCAATCAATCAATCACATGACCTTTTGATAATTACATTAATGCATTCTCTTTGCACAGATTGCTGTAGTTATTTGCCTACCTTTGTAACATTACAATTTTGTTAAACATAAGGAATAGCTTCACAAAACCACCAACAACAAAACTTTCCTGAGAAAAATTATACAGTTCATCTTACCTCATGAAACACCCCTCTCTATTCTATAGACTATGTAGACTATATATTCTAGTTTAGTCACTCACTCCAGACTTGCCCCTTTCTGTGTCTAAGGTCAGACTTACTGCCTATGAGCATTATTTAAAATATGTTCATTGTTTTTATGGATTTCTCTAAAGAAGATAGAAATTGCTATGTGAGACTGACAATTCATGGCATCAGCACCTGAGCATACAAGTGAGTCCTACCCTAAAGGAAGAAAAAAAAATGGAAATTCTTCAGCTTTCTTGAATCCTATGTGTACTTGACAAATTTCTAGGTTTTGATTATTTGGAATTCTCCGGGTGTATGCGGTGATCGCTTACCTGGTCTCTGGCAGCTCACAAACACACTACGGATGCCATCATTCCCAGAGGTGATTTGGAGGTCAGGGACCATTTTCAAATTATCATTGACACAAAGAAACAATCATTCTGACTGAGTCATTGAACAGTTGGCATGAAATCTTTGATATTTTCATCACACATGAATCTCTAGTGAAATAAAGGGAGAATTTTAACAAAAAAATTTTTCAATGACTAATAACAAAAATCATGTATTTCTTTTTTGACCAATTTTGTGATGATAGCCTATCACATTTATTTTACTAGAAATATTTAATAAATAGTATTTTTCTTCCATTTCTTAGAGCTCCCATATCTTTCATACTGTGCTTTAAATGATATACCTTTGGGTTAACTAAACAAGGAAAATTGGTGTGATCATAGAAACTGTTAAAAAAGAGAGCTTATGTGGAGAAGAACATAGCCTACAGATTACATAAATTTGGAGTTTATTTGGTGAGACAAAGACTCTAATATGCCACTAGCCAGGTTAGCCTGTTCTAAATGTCTTTTTTCTAATTTGAATTTTTCTTAACCAGCAAAAGGATGTTTAAAAATGTCTCAACCAACTTAGGATAATATTCTCTCTTCTGTTTTAGGTTTTGCATAAGAAGTGGACAAATTTATGAACCAAGAAAGGTTTTACCTTCCAAAGGACCAAAGACAGAGTAGTATTAGATCTATGAAGGTGTTTTCTTTTTATTTATTTTTTGTGGGGTTTTGTTTTGTTTTTGAAGAGATAGAAAAAAAGATATAGAGCTTGTAATTTAATATTCCTATTATTCAGTTTAAATTAGAAAACAAGTCCTGCAGGTACCACTGCCAAGATCTGTAACATGGGGATTTTCAGCATTACTTAATATATATGAGAATATTAAGAAAATCATTGACTTTTAAAAGGGTTTTCCCTCTTATCTTTCATGAAAACCTCTAAAATTCCCACGCAGGAAATCATAGAATCATAGAATAGCTTTGGTTGGAAAAGACCTTTAAGATCATCAAGTCCAACCATTAACGTAGCACTGCCAAGTCCACCAAGGTGTCCCTAAGAACCACATTTACATATCTTTTAAATACCTCCAGGGATAGTGACTCAACCACTTCCCTGAGCAGCCTGTTCCAGTGCTTGACACAACCCTTTCAGTGAAGAAATTTTTCCTAACATCTAACCTAAACCTCCCCTGGCACAATTTGAGGCCATTTCCCCTTGTCCTATCGCTTGTTACTTGGGAGAAGAGACCAACACCCACCTGGCTACAACCTCCTTTCAGGTAGCTGTAGAGAGCAATAAGGTCTCCCCTCAGCCTCCTCTTCTCCAGGCTAAACAACCCCAGTTCCCTCAGCTGCTCCCCATAAGACTTGTGCTCTAGAGCCTTCACCAGCTTCATTGCCCTTCTCTGGACACGCTCCAGCACCTCAGTGTCTTTCTTGTAGTGAGGGGCCCAAAACTGAACACAGCACTCAAGGTGCAGCCTCACCAGTGCCGAGTACAGGGTGACGATCACTTCCCTGGTCCTGCTGGCCACACTGTTTCTGACACAAGCCAGGATGCTGTTGGCCTTCTTGTCCACTTGGGCACACTGCTGGCTCATATTCAGCCGGCTGTTGACCAGCACCCCTAGGTCCTTTTCCACCAGGCAGCTTTCCAGCCACTCTTCCCCAAGCATGTAGCGCTGCATGGGGTGGTTGTGACCCAAGTGCAGGACCCAGCACTGAGCCTTGTTGAACCTCATACAGTTGGCCTTGGCCCATTGATCCAATTTGCCTGGACCCCTCTGCAGAGCCTTCCTACCCTCAAGCAGATCAACACTCTCTCCCAACTTGGTATCACCTGCAAACTTACTGATGGTGCACTTGATCACCTCATCCAGATCAAATCTGTATTTCCCACCCAATTTTGTTTTTTTCTGAAGATTAAGAACATTTTCTTTAGTTCCCTCTTTATAATCCTAGAATCACAAAACAAAAGAATGAGTGCTGTATTTTGGTCAAACTTCCCCCAGATTTTTGGTAAATATTCTGTTTTTATATTATATCTAGAACAAACTCTTGGACTCCACTTTTGTTCTCCATAAAGTGTGACGCACATGTATTTGAAGTCAAATACACATATCCTTTGTTTCTATGAGCTAAACGATCTTTAACATGAACTAATATTTCTGTTTTGTGCAGGCTAAAAGCAATGAATTACTGAAAGTGAGAATGCCAAGAGAATTAAATTTCACAAAACTGTATACAATTACTTTAGGTTATGCCCCAGAAATGACTGTGGTATATGTGGATGTCCCTGAATCAGCTTTAAATTGTCCCCTGTATAGGCTAATTCACACTGAATAAGGAAAAACTTCTGGGCTGATATTATTAGAAACTTAATTTTCAGTCTTGAAGGATATCAGGGACTATATAGTCTATGCATGAAATCCTTGAGCTATTCAATTTTATTAGAAATATGCCATTTACTTTAGATTAAATGGAATTCTCTGTGCATATTAAACTTGGATGTATTTATGTAATGTATTGATACTACTTTGTGACACTGTAGTGGAAGTAATCTAGTTATATTAGTTGGGCTATTGCAAAAACAGTTATGCTGCTTTTGGCATCTGTGCTTGCCTAGATATCTCTACAAAGCATTTCATTGGGTTTAATAGCAGTCTACTGCAAAAGAGACATGACAGCTGTATGAAGAATGTTTCCTCTCATTTTGATCCTGAATTTGTGAATTTATAGTATCGTGAACTGGGAGAGAAGCACATAGGTTAAAATGGTTTAGTAGACATTTTTATCACAGTTTTGAAGTGTCCCAATGAAACTGAACTTTGGATTTAAAAATGGGGATTAAAAACATCACACATTTTATTGAACTACATTTTCAAAAGCAACTGTGTGTGAGTACTTGGGACCTTTACAATGCCCTTGTATGACTAAGCTACTTCAGTCAAGTGTAAAATCATGTTTAAATCCACTGCAATGATTTGGTTAAATGAATGAACCGTCATTCATTTAACAAGATTTTTAAAAATCTAGGGTAAAAAAAGTATTTCAAGAAACACAAAGTGTAATGGTAGTGGAAATGGATGGAAAAAACCCCATGAAAATCTGGCAGTATAATACATGAATTTAAGCCTTCTACCCAGAAAATTCTCTGGATATGC
Source organism: Balearica regulorum gibbericeps (assembly GCF_011004875.1). Classification (NCBI taxonomy): domain Eukaryota; kingdom Metazoa; phylum Chordata; class Aves; order Gruiformes; family Gruidae; genus Balearica; species Balearica regulorum. The sequence goes on along the minus strand of NC_046187.1, from coordinate 48,561,402 downwards.
CAACTTTCCAGGGTACTTAGATAGATATACTTTTTTCTGTCATTGGTGTCAAAGTGAGAATAATTCAGATCTAAATTACACAGCAACTTCAATCAACTAAGTGCAGTCACAGTAAAACTGGAGTCCATGCAACAAAAAGCAAAAAATGATATGGATCTAATCATCTCATGCAGCCTCATACACAATTAGCATCATTTGAACTATCAAGGGAACAGACTATAGCCCTTCTGGTGAAGTCAGGCGTTTTTTCTTAAGAGAACATGCATGACATGTTAACAACTAATATCACAATTGCCCAAAGATTACCTTACTGACATGCAGGTCATCACTGTGCAAGTCTGGGGATCACCAAACTATTTTTTCAGTCCTCACTTGCTGTCAAGCAGATAAATCTAAATTTTACTTGTGCACTTATTATGAACAGACTTTATTGCTGAGTGGATTCATGTGATGGTCTCTTTTAACTACTTACTTGTTGATCTCACTGTTGTTTGCTAAATATGTGGCTCACAGATTGTAGCTATTTAGCTGCAAAACTCCCAGAATAGAAGAAAAACTCATTATCCAATGTTTTACATTCTCTCAAAGGTATCACTTCAGTGCTATACACACATACCAATATTGTTGCAAATGTTTTCAGTACCAGTGATTCAGTGTTTATAAGCAGATGTTTATTATATTGTTAAGACCTAGGTTTGGGCTTCCCACAATTTAACATATACTTGTATACAGTTTTAATTAGTACTAAAAGTACATTATGGCTGAACATGGCAGTTCAATATAAGCCTGATCTGCTGTATACCAGCATCTGAACTTTCTACTAGGCAGATAATAGCTTCTATAATTTCCACAAAAACTGTAATGTGGAATGAAATAAATTATTTCAATAGAAGCAGACTTTTATACATGTGCTGACATTCCTAAAATTATCAAGAATTAGTATTACACTTTCTGCTCTTCAGTACTCACTGTAGCTTTGTTGCAAGCAGGCTCCTATTAGTGAAGGAACTGAGCAATTGTCAAATTTTGAGGTAAACCAGAGTTTCTGAGTCAAGAATGAAATACTGCTGAAACAACCTTCAGAACTAAATTAGCACTGTTTTATTGCATTAAACCATACCTTAATCTTAGAAAGTCTTATATAGCATGATTGCAAAGCATGTGGTCCCGAAGAAAGGCTAATGATGCCAAAGGAAAGGAGATAGCTCAAATGTGATGCACTCAGATTGTTGAATTCAAGTGATTTATGAATTAGAATGTGACTGTTCAATGTACAATATGAAATCAAGATTAATAAGAATTCTTAAGCTGCACAAAAGGAAAGTTTTAAACAATATACAAAAAAAGTATAGAGTATTTTCTTGGGTGAATAATTTTACTAGAGATGCATACAATGCACAAACAGCTTGGTAGATTTCCATATATAACCTTTGAATTATTTGTTTTACTAAGGAAACATGAAAATAAGAGTGAGTGTAATTTTATGATTTTGGATTTATTTTTTGATTTTTTTAGTAAAGCTTTTGAATTCCTTTGTTCCAATTTTAACATATGAAATAAAAAAAAGATGTTTACTAAGCAATATGCAACAGTAGTCTAATTCTACAGCCATTGCCCCTGTAAATACATAGTGACTGACAGATAACTTCCACATGAGAAGGTACAATAATGACGTTTGTTGATTAGCCAAAAATTAGTAAATTGTATATGATTCTACTGATTTACAGAGATTAACATTCAGATAAAAATTTCTAAGCATTCTTCTAAATAAGAATAGCAAAAAATCCAAGACTTTATTTGCAAAAACCACCATGGTGTCTGCATGAGTGTACAAGCTCTCTGTATGCAAAGTATTCAGATATCTTTAAATACAATTTTGAACAGAAATTACAAAGTTAAACTAATCTCCTTTCCATTCCTTCTCATTACCATGATGTATTCCCACTGTTCATTTTCTTTGGTAACATTTTGACAGTTCAAAATACAGCAACGTTTGAGGCATTTACAGATCTTCGTAAATTAAATATATTTCCACAATGAGAATCATGTGTTGGCCCTGCAACATATCTGTTTTCCATCTTTCAAAATATAATATCTGAATAAACATAATCTAAAATAATTCTTGGTTATCCAAACAGGATGGCACTTCTGCCTGTCCCATGAGCTCTCTTTCTAGAGACAGTAAATTTAATAGAAAATTTAAGGTAAAATATTATGCACCACTGAGTGCAAAACAGGTCAAAGTAGAAGATAATTTATTAAAAATTGCCTTGAAAAGGTGCTTTGATGATTTCTTCTGCATAAAGAATCAGATGCATGTATTAATTTCTGGAGAAGCAGTTTAGCATTCACTTATATGCGACTGAATAAAAATATCTAGTCAGATAGAGACCTGTGAAAAATGCATCCACTTTAGGAGTCACTGATTGGAGGAGAGCTAAGAAATGCTTTTTACTTTTACTGAAAATGGAGTTCAGAGGATCACTAAGAAGAAATTTGATTTTCTGAATGAAAGTGAATGCTGATTTTTGAGAGTGTTAAAGGGAAGATTCTGTTCTACTGAACAAAACTGAAGCGAGCTAATCTAAAGTTACGCTACAGTATGTGATTAAATAAGGCTGTTGATTTTACATTTTGATCATGTAACATGATATATGTTATTTGACTAACATAACATCATGCAAGTGTTTATTGTGCAGTTAAAAATTCTGGGCTTAGAATCACCATTTTTCTCACCTTTAAAACATACTGCTACCTACATATTCGGTTTAATAAATTAAAAATAGTACTTTTTTTAAAATGTAGTCTATATTTTTCACAAGTTCCTTGGAATGTAGACACTTCAACAGGGCCAAAATGTTTTCATTTTGGTTAGCTGAAAAAATGCTTTACTAAGAAAGAGCTTAGAGCTGAGAGACAGAAAAAAAGATTGTACGCCTGCCCTGTGAGGTGCATGGTTAAAGATGTTACATCTTTGCTACTTAAATGATACTGTATAGATTTTTTTCCAGTATTAAACACAATTGCACATACTCAAATGTGACAGAAATAAATTTAGATATAGGATATATAGAAATAGATATAGTAGAGAAGTCACTATTCTTCAACAAATATATATTCTGTGAGAGAAATAAAATAATAAGAAAGTGACTACAATGAGGAATGGAACCTGTTTGCTGCAACATCTGGATATGAAGGATATTATGAACATGGAAGCAATTTTTCAGTCATCTTCAACATCACTGTAGTGCTGAGAGAAACTACAAAAGTCCTCTTATGATCAACACACACACACAAAAATAATCCTTAGACTAGAAGGGGAAATTAAAGACATTATCTTCTGTATCATGATGTTTTCAATGTGCTAACAAACAACACAAAAAAAATGTGTCTGACTTGAAAAACTTAAAAAAAATTCAGCCTATGCCCCCTGGAAATTGTTATGCTTTGCAGAGAGGAGTGTTCAATTTACCTTACAGGTAAGTTTGACTGAATATAGTTTAAATAGACTATTCTTTTTCTGGTGACCAGACACCAAGAGTAAAACTATGAATGACTGATTTTTTCAGTTTGCTGGAATAAGAAAAATAAAATGGGCAAACTGTTTTCAAATTGAACTACCAATGTTGTTTTCCTTCAAGATAGAAGGATAGAATAGAGGCTTACTGCATGACGGGCATTAGTATCTATTAAACTCTTTTGGAAGCATTTAGGTTTACCCATGGAAAGACTACAGAGTATGCACCTAACAAACATAGGTATCCCAGTAGGCAACATTGCATCTAAAAATTCAAAGATGATCTGAGTGGTACCTGCAGATAATGCAGATATGTGGATAGACAGCTGAGTTTCAATATAATTTATTAAGGTTCTAGTTCAACTTTACCTTATATCTGTATGCAAAACCATTTTATAAAACCTAAATACTAGTTTCACCTAATGGATATCTTTCAGCTAGCTTAAGGGAACTCAGACTGAGCCTGTAAAAAGCACGTTCATTCATTCCATTATTGCAATAATCCCTTGTATTTATAGTGCACATTCTGCCTTCCTTCTGAGGAACATGTAACATTCAGAAATGTTAATGATTTTATTGTAAACTAACTCCAGTAACATAATCCTTGCATTCACATAATCCTTGCATTCACATTCCTTTGTATGTGAAGTGGAACTTCAGGTAACTGAAGTGAAAAATGAGGTTATCTCTAAGTAACACCACTCAGAAGCATGTGAGATACCCAAGTTAACTTGATATACCTGAATCTGTTTGGTTACATCAGGGGAATATTCAGTTTAGGTGAAGAGAGTCAATACTGCAATACTTGGAACCATTTAGACTTGGCTTGGGCATTGTGTTGCACAGTATCTGACTTGACTGAGGAATCCATATTATGATGCCAAGTGCTTTCCTTTAGTGTGGTTTGATTATATTTAATTTTAATACATGTGTGAGATCTTTTAAAGAAACTAACAGTCTTGACTTTGATAGATTTTTATGAATTATAACTCATTTACTGGAGCAATTGACCCTTTTCAGCAAATCTTTAAAAGAAAACAAGTAGTAACCTGTGATGAGTCTGATATCCTTACTCTACTTATTTTGACTTTTTTTGGTACTGCCCCAACTTTGCATTTAGCAATGTTTACATTCTTCACAGAATGTGTTTTGATTATTGTATTTCTGTGCTGAAAATTCAGAGTCTGGCAATGGAAATTTATATCAGAATAAATACATAGAATGAATCAAGGCTTTCTTACTCATGGTAATGGTAAACCTCAATTCTTTGTTTAACCCAGGCAAAGATATGAAGCTATAAAAACAATTAAACAGTCCTTATTACCAGTAATACATTTCCCAGGTCAATAGAGTTGTAGATGGTAAGTCTGAGAGAGGAGAAAATATTTCTTATTTATGGATAAAGATTTTACAGATTGCATATTTTTTAATAAATACTTTAGAAATACCATTAAAGACAACCATACAATTTGATTTCAATATCTATGACTCAGATATCTGATATGGCACCTGATATGGCATACAACCCTTTTGTACTGACAATCTTCAAATTCTTTCCAAAACATAAGCCTCCAGTCTAAGATACTTACATTGATAGGTTACCTTTAAGTCATGGACAGCATTCACCATCCATATTGGTGGTGAAAATTAAGGGTCTTATAGATTCAGTTTAACTATTCTCAAGTTTAAAATCAATCATGTATAGAAAAGAAAATGAAAAATGCAGAGAAAAGAAAGTATTAAAAACAAAACCAAAAACCAAACTTGGTGAAGGGCAGATCTGTCTAATTCAGACAGAGCAAAGAGAGACGGTGAACCTTATCAGTTGGGCAGTGTATGAACAGTGATCAACAAACCTTTACTGAAAGGCTTTTATCTCAAAAGAGTCTTTAGATGTGAACAAATAACACAATACCTGCAAAATTTGAGAAATTTTGTCTGTTCCAAATGAATTGGAACTGAAATAATAATACGTAAGTATGAAATTAAAAAGACACCTTTAAGGACTGTAAGGACACATGTAAATAATTGTCATGTCTATTCATGGGCATATAAATCAAGTTGTTCTGCCAAAATGGCAATAAGGTATCTTTCATTCCATAGCAAAAGTAATGTTCATTTCCATTTATTTCAAACTGAAAGATAGTATGTGTACTGACACCTTAATGCACATTCTGTCACCTGCTGTTCCTCTTGGGTGATTAAAGCTAATTTATAGTTCCATCTTTTTCATAACTCTCAACAAAGTATGGAGTTATCAATAAGGAATGAAAATACCATTTTTCCATGCATGTGTTATAGATGACATGAGCTAAATCTCATATACCATAGGGTTTACTTACTGAATTATAGCTATTTGGTGGCACTCAGCACATGACAATTCTACAGTCATTTGTAAAGCTTAAGGTAACAAAGATTTACTCCTTCAGAGAAAGTAAAGTCTGGAGTTCAGAAAAAATATTAATGTGGAGATATAGTATTAACATACTAAAATGGCAACATCTCAGAAGTCAGACCATCAATAACTTTGATTATACAACATGAAGTTGAAATATATTCTCATTATATGAGAATCCTGTTGGACCATTTTTAACACATAGCTTAAAATCTGCTCAGCTTTTTTGGGAACAACTTTTTCTGATTGTTGGCCTGTTTCTGTGCATGTTTTCTCCCCCCCCCCCCCCCCCCCCCCAAATGTTAAGAAAATAAAAATATTCAGCTTCCTTCTCCCCAATAGAGTGAAATCCTCCTGAAGCAAGCAAGCAAGAAATGGTGAACAAATTCTCTGTGAGTGCTCACAAACCCACTTTAAACAACCTCATTTGATGGTGCCTGAAGTTACCTTGCAATCTCTGCCTGGGTCAGAGCAGCTGCCCTGTCAGCTAACAGCGAACACTAGCAGCTTGGTGTGCAACAGAAAAAGGACATGGAGCTATTGGAATGAGTCCAGAGGAGGGCTATGAAGATGATCAGAGGGCTGGAGCACCTCTCCTATGAGGACAGGCTGAGAGAGTTGGGATTGTTCAGCCTGGAGAAAAGAAGGCTCCAGGGAGATCTAATTGTGGCTTGCCGGTATTTGAAGGGGCCTACAGGAAAGAAGGGGAGGGACTGTTTATGAGGGCATGTAGTGATAGAAAAAGGGGTAATGGGTTTAAGCTGAAGGAAGGTCGATTTAGATTAGATATGAGGAAGAAATTCTTCACTATGAGGGTGGTGAGGCACTGAAACAGGTTGCCCAGAGAGGTTGTGGAGGCCCCCTCCCTGGAAGTGTTTGAGACAAGGTTGGACGGGGCTTTGGGCAACGTGGTCTAGTGGAGGGTGTCCCTGCCCATGGCGGGGGGTGGTTGGAACTAAATGATCTTTAAGGTCCCTTCCAACCCAAACCATTCTATGGTTCTCTGATGAACATTTTATAAATGTGCAGCATTGTCATTTATATATGTTTTGCTGTTCATATTGATCCTGACTGTATAGTTCACTGATTGTGAGTTAATTAGTGTCATTCATAAATCAATAAATTGCTTCAATCCTGATTTAAAATATGTGAAGTGAGCAGCTGTTCCCTGAGACACTATTCCAACTCTGACTTTTTGGACACAAAATATGTATGTGAGTCAAAGACTCTGAAGTCTGTAAGAGTTATTACTCGCCTATATTATGCTTGAAGGATTCAGATTTTACAGTGAGTAATGACAGTACTCTATCCTAAAAGAAGAAGTACATACATCAGCCAAAGTAATATTGCTGTGGTTCAACCCCCGCCAACAACTAAGCACGGCACAGCCATTCACTCACTCCCCCCACGGTGGGATGAGGGAGAGAATCGAAAGAGTAGAAATGAGAAAACTCGTGGGTTGAGATAAAGACAGTTTAATAGATAAAGCAAAAGCTGTGCACGCAAGCAAAGCAAAACAAGGAATTCATTCACCACTTCCCATGGGCAGGCAGGTGTTCAGCCATTTCCAGGGAAGCAGGGCTCCATCACGCGTGACGGTTACTTGAGAAGACAAACGCCATCACTCTGAACGTCCCCCTGTTCCTTCTTCTTCCCCCGCAGCTTTATATGCTGAGCATGATGTCATATGGTATGGAATATCCCTTTGGTCAGTTGGGGTCAGCTGTCACAACTGTGTTCCCTCCCAACTCCTTGTGCACCCCCAGTCTCCTCGCTGGTGGGGTGGTGTGAGAGGCAGAAAAGGCCTTGGCTCTGTGTAAGCACCACTGAGCAATAAAAAAACCCATCCCTGTATTATCAACACTATTTTCAGCACAGATACAAAACACAGCCGCATACTAGCTACTGTGAAGAAAATTAACTCTACCCCAGCCAAATCCAGCACAATTATATGCATATATAAACAAAATACCAGTCTATTCCTTCCTATTGTCAGTGGAATATATTTCTCTCTCTCCCTCTTTCCCTATTTCTCCAAATACTATCTAGAACATTATATCTAATCTGCATATTTGCCTGTAAAAATTAGGTACTAAATCTTGTAATTGCTCCTATACATACAATAACAAATTTTAAGATTGCCTTGAGCAGCATTCCAACTGGGACTTCAGAATGTTATTGGTCTCAGTCCCATTCATTGGTAAAAATCAAGCCAACAAAGGTGTCCTAGCCCCTTTCTTGGGCATTGAGCCTTTGTGGCAAACACCTGTAAACTTTTGTCTAGGCAGGATAGTCTTTCATTAGTCAACACACAGAGTCTGGCTTCTCTAGCTTTTGATAAAATGTAGGTAGCTAACATTAGGTGCTCTATATCACTCATTGGAGGCATCTCTTCACCACTGAGTAGGATAAATGAGGGTTGGTATCTAATAGCAGGGATGTATCAAGAGACAGCCTGGCCTGATCACACCTAAAATAGGAAGACACACACACACACAGGGCAGCAGGGCAGACCATCTTTTTATTGATCTTCAGAAACAATATTGCTTTTCAAACACCTAATTTATGGTGAAAAACACATACCATTTTTACTAGAAATTGTTTCACTAGATTTTTTTTATACTTTGTATAACATGTTTTTCTGTTGAGTGGTTTGAATGTTACTGTTTTCTTTTCCCAGAAGGGTAGTATATAAAAAAGTAAATGTCATTTTTTTAATCATTTATGCTTATTTTTACATAATCCAAGAATGCATTTGAGATCAAAATATGTACAAGATATAATTAATGTTGTCTTTATAGAAAGTTCAAAGTAGAGGAAGCCATGCTGTGTGGAATTTACAATAATTATCCTTAAAAACGGCTGTTGTTATGGTATTAGTAATTCCTTCCATATCAGAAAATGACAAAAAATTCCAACTTGATTAAGAGTTAGCAGCAGGTAACCTGATTAAGAGATGATGTGGAACTACTTTTTCCTAGGAACACCAAAGGGCTGTGTTGTGAATAAGAGTCCTAGTTCAGCCCCTGAATTCCTCCTTTCTTGCAGGAGAAAAAACCCATGAGTGATGTCATCAATTGCTGCAGAATTAATTCATCTTTTGTAGATGGCAGATGGCGCTGACCTAAGAGGTGTGGATTGTCCTGTATGCCCACCAGCCACTGGCCTATATGAAAAGGAGAACCGTGGGGTTAGCAGGACTGGTGTGAATAGAGTTCATACAGGAGAGAGAGAAATATCTTCCCTCTTTCGTGTGCAAAAGCTGCTGTCTTGCTCTTCAGGATTTACATGAAGAAAAGTTAAACATTTTAAGCATGATAAACCTGCCTTTAAAAAATATTTTCTGTTTTGAAATGGAAAATTTCTTGCTAGACAAGCTGAAGTCCTTTTCCATCTCTGAATGCTGACTTGAGTTCAACAAGTGCTTTAATGTAGACAGAGACGTCAATTTTTATCTTTGCCTCTAGAGTCTAGTAACCCATGTAGAGGAAATCTGGGTTAAGAGCTACAGAGTTTCGTCTGAGAGAAGCCTTACAATAATATAATTGTTTCTTTAGCTTCACAACACAGCATAATCTTTGGAAGTCTCAGAAATAATTTTAGCAAACAATGAATTCACCAGTATACTAAAGATATAAGTTGCATTGCTTTGCTTATGCTGCATGGACTTCACATATCCTTCTGGAAAACTATTTACAATTTTAATCTTTAGTGGTCGGGGTCAATGCAACAAGATATGTTAGATCCACAAGAATACGTAATTTAGGTTTGTCTTTTTCTGACACTTCAGAGCAGATATATATTGTTGGTGTTCTCCATATTACTCATCAGGCCTTCTGATCATATCTGTGGCTCTGACAGTAAAAGAGCTATCATTTAGATCTCCTCATTTAAGTTTCTACTACAGTCTAGACTAAACCTCCATCAATATGGCAAAACAATGCCCCCTCCCCCACTAAGAATAGTAACTGTAGAGGATGAGGACAATATTGATCTCAGTGAATCAAAATGACATTTTCTGACAAGAAAAAAAGTCCCATTTTATACAGTATCTGTCCACAACCAAGTGACCTCCTTTTCTTGTATGGATGTTTATCAGAGTTATTTTAGATTGCAGCTTTTCCTTTTGAAATAACACTTATGTTATTATTTGAAAAAGTTGCCTTTTCCTTTTAATCTGTATCTATGTTTCTTTAGATTAATCTTAAAAATCTCATTTCATAGGATGAAAAATAAAAGGGAAAAAATACATAACCTTATAAAAAAATCTCTAAATATGGGAACAGAGAACATTGGCTTATACCTCTTTAAGTCTTCTTAGAGGTGCTTTATCTACTCAGTGGCAGCAAAGCTTTCCTTCATTAGGTAGCCCTGCATCAGATGATTAGGACAGAATACCTCTACTTTTGCTAATATCAAAATTTGGTCTCATTACAGCTTCAGAGATCTTTCATATTGCAGCTGAAGGACATGGCCTTCTTTCCTAATTGTGACATTTTGAGTTGAAAATTTTGGAATTTTGATTTCAAAATGAGTTGCCAGAAGTATCTGGCACTCACGTAAACCACTCGCGTAACACCTCCCCCACCCCCAACCCCCCCATTTTAAAGGGATAAAATCAGACTTAAGCATTTGAATGTTTTCCAATGAAAACAAAACAATTTTTCTTATTAATCCAAAATTAATTTGATTAGAATGTATTCCAGAGCATAGCTTGCAACTTGCTTGCTTAGGGCTTTTTTGTTCAATTTATGGCTATACTTTCCTCCTGAGCCCCTTCTAATTGCAACCTTTCCTAATCTTGGAAAGCTCTGGTGTCTGGGACTTCACTAATAGGAATAGGAGTGTCTTCCTGAATTGACTTCAGTGAAGATATACCAGTTTACATCAGCTGTTTCTTTGGCCCTATACCTTTTTATTTGGATAAAAACTGTTGATTTTCTGTATCCCTGCTCACAATTTGTTTCCAAATAAGCATCCCACACTCCAAGAGCCATCTGCTGTTTGTTCTGAGCTAATGTGTGTGGTTTCGTGCTAATGTCCTTGGGAGGAGGTGTCATGCTGTCACTTTGTAAAACAGGGCTCCTGTTTTCTTATGAACTCAAATTTCTAGCCCTTGTGAATTAACAAGTTTAAATAATTTTGTCCCCACCACGCTCACAGGTGTGAATCATGAGTGCACAGAGGATGCTGTACAGATCTACAGTACAGTCTGGTGATCCAGGCTTAATGACCCCTGTTCAAACAGGGATACAGACTCTTTAAGCAGGGAGGGCATCTGTTCAGTGCTCAGACTTGGAGTGCACTGAAACTCTAAGCTCTTTTACCTGAGACTGGTTGTGAGGAAATAATGTCTTCTTTCTAAGAATGAACAAACCACATTCATAGAGATATTTGTAGTAAGCCCCATGCAAGTATTATAAGTATCTTCTGGAATTTCAAATACAAAGTTTTCCCAAATATTGTTAAAAACCCCTTCTGGTTGATTTTTCAAATAAATATACTTCCTACTTACGTCAGTTACGTGCCTTGGCTTGATACACATTCTAGAAGCAAAGGCTGTGCCTAGGAACCTCACAGGTTATCTGGTATGTTAAGTCTATATTTAGAATACTACATTTAGTCGCTATCCTCTGAAAGCTGCCAGGATGATAATAATGTGTCTTCTGCTTTCCTATTGGTAGGTAAAAGCAAAATAACCATCACTGCTGTCCAGCAGAGAAGTAGTAGGCTGTGCCTTCAACTACTGAACCACCAGACTGGGGTTAACCACAGCTTAAGGCTAGATTTAGTTAAGGGTTTCTGAGATAAAGTTATGATCCACGGTTAATTTTTTTGAAAAGAAGTGTTTCTTGAGTCAGAGCTGGGATTGGCACTGGAAGCCACCAGTTTGTAGGCCACTATACAACATCACAATAAATCCCCCAGGCTATGTGGGATAAAAATTAACAAATTCTCTGGTCACACAATCTAAACTACTCGGCACATTTTATGACTTAAAATTTGTTAATTTGTCGTAATGGATAGCTAAATTTTGACCTGTCAGGCTTCATTCTGGATGAAACAGTGTCACTCCAGCTGGGACAAAACCATCACAGTAGCTTAAAATTAATGAAAACTTCATATTGTGTCATGGCCACTTTGACAAATAAGTGCATATCTGGTCCAGAGCAAATATATGCCTTTGGGCAAACTGTTTGTGCATAGGCTTAGCGATGTGACCCCCAGCTGAAATCCAGTTTCAGCAGTACCTCCAGTACAGGGCAAAGGAAAAGAAAGAGGATGATTTAGCTTGGGAGCCAGGTAGAGGGAACTCTGCCTCCTGCTATCCTACTCGTTTCACTGTTAGGTTGCTTCTCAGTTAGGAGTGGGGACCAGAAAAAGTCCCAGTTAACCTTTTCCTTCCTTCTTCTTGATCCTATGGAAGGTATTTTTCCTTTTCAGTTTGATTAAGAAATCTCAGCCTTTACACACCCATAGCTCTTAGCCTGCTGACTAGCAGCTCATAGATTTTATTTGAGGATGCTGCTTTTTTTGGTAGACCATACAGTTAATGGAGTTCTCCTTCATAGCGGGAAAGGAATAGAGCTTGAATGACACCATACCTTTTTCTTCAACCACACGTGCCTATATTTTGTGCCTATGTAAATTCTACTTGGGAAATTCTAATGAAAAAAATTGAATGCTGTGAAAATTTTTCAGATTGTACCCCACAGAAGGATTCAAGACTATAAGAAGCTTTGGAAAGAAATGCAGTTAACGATTCACTGTTACGTAAGCTACTTATCTCAAGAATAATTTGTTTTGATATTTCTGTTACTGCCAGATTTTCTGCTAGTAATGGAATAAAAGATACAGATGAGGAGAAGCACTTTTAAGTTGTCTTAATTACTGCAAGTCAAATTTTGCCCTTTTGAAGATATATATTATAAAAACTGAATATTTTAATGTGAAAAGCAGAAGGTCAATTAAATTAAATGGTGATGTTCTATAGTATTTTTTCTTTTACATTAATTTATTTTAAGGCACTCTGCTTCTTTCTGTAAAAGAAGGAGCAACTGTTTGCTGGAGAACAAAACTGCTACACATTAAGTGTTATGCATACTGCTTAACCTAGGTTCATACCCTTACTGTGTTCAGTCCACTTACTCTAAAGCCTTTCAAATTTTCTGGGAGATCAATAAGAGTAGCAAAGATGGTCGTAAAGATTTATGAACTGCTCCGATATTATTATAAACAACAATCTGTCAGTATGAAAAGGGCAATAATTAGGTGTAATGTAAGACTCCATTTGCCTTTATGTTTTTTATTATTGCTAAAGTAACATTAGAGGTAGTCAAGTCCATTTGTGTATTAGTAGAATTACTCTTAATGGTTCAGTCAGTGATAAGTCTAACACAGACAGGTAACCATAACAACCAGGTTATGCTTTCTCTTAGTTACTTGGTTAAAACAAAACCTGATTTAATTCTGTATTAGAGATGAAAAGAACAAAAAACCGCATTCATTCTCTCTTTCTGGTAAACCTTCAAATGGAAGCTTGCAGTGAACTGTCGTTTAATTCTGGGCATTAAAAATGCATCTGAACTTTATAACAGTAGGAACTGCATAACTTAGAAAAAAAATCATACTGTATCTTAAAATGTATCCTTTCTCCTGTTTTAAGCAATTTTGTGTGTGGATTAATGGAAATTCACATTTATTTTTCAGTGTTTCAAATGTTAAGATACCTTACACAGTAAGTCATTGACTAGCAGAGAAAGAGTCTATACATTATCTTTTTTATGTACTGTTACATGAAGAAGAAAGACTTTTATTGGAATTAGACTGATACAGTGCATCAAAATCCAATTAAGATTTGAACTTAAAGAAAATTAACATGCTAACTAACTAAGGTAAAATTAAATAAAGGTAACAGGTAACTAACAAAGGTAAAATTAAATAAGAAGTATTTTGTGGGAAACTGCAAAATCTCTGAAAAGTGTGATATTTACAGCATATATGAAGAATATACAGAATTTCACACATTGAACATGAGAAAGGAAGGGGAAAGTACATCTTTAAACAAATTGACAATTCATCATCAGGGAAGACTTAAATGTTTTGCCTTAATGCTTAGAAGGAGTACTAGGCTCAAATTAGGAGAAGATTATATCTATATTTTTTATTTATTTATTTATTTTTACAAAGCTGCATGTACTGAAAGAAACAATGAGAATGACATGTCTTTTCTTCATTTTGTAGCAGCCCTTCACAAAGAACTTTTTGGGCTTTTGCATAAAAGAAATATTAAAACTGAAATTTGAAATTCCAAACATTTTTATCTTATTTCAGACATAACACTAGAAGAAACCATTTTACAGCAGGCTTACAGATCCACTGTAACTGGAACCCAGGATCCACTGAAGTGAATGATAAAATAGTCAGTTAACTCTACAAAGCCAGAATTTTTCTCAAATTCTTTAGTAAAAGTTAAGAAAACCACTACTGCTTTGTATTTTTCTCCAAAGAAAGCAAGACATTCTTTGAGATGTAATCCCAAAATCATTCATTTGAAACCAACAGTACAGTCTTTTTGCACCATTTAGCACAGTGAAAGCACTTTTTCTTGAATTTTGAATCTTCCATGTTTTCTTTGGTACAAATTTGCCAGGTCATAGCTAAACTACAACAAAACCAAAATAGAATGTACTGATGCTGCTCCTGCACTAAGATATTCTGAATAACTTTAAAAATGTATTTTATTGACCCTAGTAAATTCAGTTGAGCTACAAGAAGTAGTTTTTTGATCAAATGGTGAGTGGCATCTGTGAGCCAACTGATGCTGAAGTGTGTCCTTGGCTTCATCCCCCTTATTCATCTCTAAGGTCTTAGAGCAAACACTGTTCAATGTAAGACATTAAAATCGTGTTAGAGAGAGGTGGCTGAAGGTTAAATACTGAGATTCAGTCTTCTGTAAATTTCACCTGATGAAAACAATACTGCCTCTCAGAAAAAGCAAAGTGTCTCCCCACGTCTTTAGTTATGTAATATTAGTTATAAAAATTCATTACAAGCTATTTCGGAAACAGCTTTACGGCTAACAACCTACATGGAATAAGCTGGAATATCATTGGCCCCCATTGGGAACATCTCTAAATATTTGGTCAAAATCTGCATAGGATGGAAATGAAATATTCATCTCTGAGATCAGAATGCTTCAAAGGTTTTTGTTGGTTTAAAAAACTCGACTACTTCTACCCTACTTCTGTATCCCTTTATACAGAGGAACAAGGTTATCACAGATTTATGTATGTAAACTGCACTAGTTACTTGCGGTTGTTATTTCTCAGTAAAGAAGAAAGTCAATGCTAAGTGTGTTTATTGTGCATGTTTAACACAATGTATGCCTGCAATGCAGTGTGCAGCCTGTAAAGATACACCTTGACCAACGTAGTTCCTGACAACAGTGTGGTTACAGCTCCGCAGAGTTCAGTCCGTGCTGCTTCACAGGTACGTGGCTGAAGTAGCCCATGCAGGTTAGCCTGGAGCGTGTCTATGTAATTTGCAATTACATTTGTGTATTACGGATGTGTAAACGAAAGCGCACAAGTGCTGGAGGAAGAGCAGGATATAATTTCTTGGCTTAACTTTGGAGAGCTCGGAAGGCAGATGCAGCGACAAGGTGCTTTCTCTAGGATCTGTTCAGGTATCTGATGGAAGACAAGGCAGTATGTTGGATATGGACAGTTTCAGACAACAGAGTTCACTTTTTTCGATTTCCAGCAGGTAGGATCCATTTATTTTGTGAAAGGGATGCCAGTTAAGGTTCCAAGTATATTACGTGTAGGGCAGTTCAGATTCCACATATATTATGTATAGAACCTCTGTTCTAAGCTATTATTCATTATGATAACGTTTGTATCTAATATATACAAATCATGCAATACAGATATACATAAATACCATCAGAAAACATTATACAACCCTATTGCTGTCATAAAAAGTCCATTACAAAGATAAATATGTTTTATACACACGTACTTATGAAACAATAGTAAAACTATAACAAATCTAACCACACAATATACAGGATATTAAGAACTCAACACACAGTAAGGACTATTTCCTGAATATTGTTTCATGACCTATATTCTCAGCTCATTTACTTTGCAGATAAATGATTCGTTGCATGTATTGTACCTTTGGAAGGCTGTCTTACTTGTGTATGCCAAAATAAATTAGGAAGGCTAATGAATTCAGAAGTATTTTTGAGTAGAGAAAACTTATGCTAGGTGGATTCAGGCAATGTATGTTTGGGACAGAAGATACACTAGGAGTAAAGAACCTAAATCTTGTAGTAAACAGTAAAGCTTTAATACCACAGATAGCCATTGTAAGATATGAATTTCCAAGATCATACCATATGTTGCTAGTAGCATTTCACTATGTGAAGAGGCCTTAAAAATCCAGTTTATAGCTGTGCACTTGCAATGCATTCTAAGAAATCCTAATGTAAAGAGAAACGTAGCAAAGTGAATAGAAGAACAGAAGGTTATATGATCTTCTCCTTTTACATTCCTCTTCCAGTGACATGAAGTTGCCAAGTAATGTAGACACTTCAAAGGGTGCTTCGTGTGAATATGTCATACTGCTGCCTATAGTATGTAGAGCTGTGGGAAAGACATTAATAGCATTGTATTAGAGAAGATAAAATAAGCTCAGGTAATACAAGTACTGGAAGATGCATTGGTAGTTCATGTTTGTATTTGAATCTCCAACCCTAAGAGTGATGAAAGTGTTATAATTAAACACCTACTTCTGCTTCATAATGTACCTTTTGATAAAGAATTAGGTCATCAGATTTATTTGAAGTTTGGATTTATGCATTGCATTTTTACTTCATTGTTGGACGAATCAACAATCTGTTATGTAATAACCCTTTGAAATCTCTGAAAGATAGAGATGGAAACTTATTAGATACTTGCCATTTTAATGGTATTAGAAATCAAAGGATACTCAAAAGAAATTTTAATAACACAGTAATTAAGATTAGTTAGCATTAGTGACAGTCAAACCTCATAAGTATTGCTCTTTGAGCTTTGATTAGGATGCAGCACCTGACTGGATGTCTCATGAGATGTGGCTTGCTTTCCATGATGTTTCCAGCCTTTTGGATTTTGAAGGGGACAGTCATACTCCATGTGATTTAAACAATTCCCCTATTAACTGTTTCACAACTCTGTTCAGAGCTGTTGTAACCGTTCTAGTTCTTAGCAGAACATAGAAGTGGAAAGGCAGATAAAATTATTATGCCTATAACAGATAATAGATTTTTCTTCAACTCAACCACATCCTCCTATGACATGAAGGGAGAGGCCTGTGAGATGGCCGCAGAGCCATCTTATGCATCTTCTGTACATTGCTCTTCAACTGGACAGCAAGGGAGTACGTACTTTACCATAAAAATTTCACGAAATGTTTCAGTTCTTAGAAGACACTTTGCTTACCACTGTGAAAATATCTACACCAAAAAAAAAAAAAATAAATCTATTAAGAGTAATACACAGATTTAACCAAAGGCAGCATGACTATGCCAAGGCTTCCTAACATCCTACAGCACTGTCTTGTACTCTTCTAACAACAAAAAATAGAAATCTCCAGGCATTAGCAGAGCGATCCTGGCAACAGCCAGTGGCAGGCATGGGCAGAAAAGGCTCACAGCTTTTTCATTTTGTGTGTAGCCATAACTGTTCCTTCCCAGTCTACCCCTGCAATACCCCAGCTGCACAGTCTTAGACTCCTTCCTCTGTCAATGCTTGGCTGCTCTTGCTTCTTCCTTTTCTTGAAGTTAATGACCTAAATGAGACAGCATAACTTTTCATGTCATAACAGTGCACCCCTGCCTGTTGCCTACTTCCAGGAAGCAGAAGGTTACAGAAATTATTTGTTTCTTTATTTCTTATTCAGACTTCAAACTGAATTATGTTCAGTCCACCACTTACGAGCTGTTGTTAAGTCCCAGAGACAAGCTAAGGCTGGGCATTCCCTGAGCCTCCAGTCCTGTATTTGGCTGTTGGCAGCTTTCTCTCCTTAGGCTCTCAACAGCTCTTTTCTGTTTCTTTTTTTTTTTTTCCCCTCCCCTTGAATCAAGAATGTCGTGATAACTTTTTGAGTAGTCAGGAGATTGATACAAACATTTTCTCACTGGAAGTAAAATCTGTACATCATGAGGTAATTGATCCAGCAATTTCATCCTTTTTCTCATGACTGACTTTTGTTTAACTAATCTTTTCCAATTGCTCATATTTGCTTCTTTAATTCTGATTAATACTCCTTCACAATCAAATTCTTCACCATGTTATACAATATGTATTCTAACCCCAAATATATATATGCACTCATCCTTCTACTGTCTTTTATTCATTTTAGAATACAAGTGCTAAAAGGTAGTGTTTCTGTCTTCCTTTACGTGCCTGCAATATAAATAATGCATCAAATAATTAATCATGGTGCCTCTGGGGAAAAGCAGTGTCTGAGAAACACACTGATAGGAAGGCATTTCACAAAATATAGGAATATACTGGACTCCATTTAAGTCGAGGAGGAAATTCAGTACCATATATAACTCCAGAGGTGAACTGAAAACAGTTTACTTTCCCTTCATCGGAGAACGGAGTTTGGCTCAAGATTAAAGCACTGAATGAATGGAAGTACTGATGCAAATTGCAACTACAGGTGAGATTCACTGCATCTATGGAAAGTCTTAATCTTTTGGCTCCATGTGAAAAGTTAGGTCAAATACATCTCCTGCTGGAAAAGTTGCTGCAAAACCCTAATGGAGCAGCAATCCATCTCTGTGGGCTGAAGTGCTCTGTAAATGAAGGGTCCGTGTGGAGCAGATAGATAAGATGCCAGCAATTATCGTGCAGGAACAGGTAACTAAGTCCTTGTGCCTTGTAGTAACAACACGACCTGTTATGAACTGCAAATAGTTTCCTCTGTCCGTCTCTCTACTACTCATTGCTCTGCCTTCCCACACCTAAGCCTATTTCTCAATTCCTTTGATATAATTTGTGTTTGCAGCTTCCCTCATGCTGTTTATAAACTGTGCTGAGGCCACAGGTAAATTCCATTCCTTGTTTACGCCTCTCTAATGTCCTTCTTCCTTTAACACTCGTGAATTGTCTAAATCATACTACAACACAGTTCTTCCATAGAACACCATTATTGTACTATAACAGTGTTATAATGAGGTAACCAATTACATAGGAAATATTATATCAATGATTTTAATGGGAAAGAAAAAAAGCTGTTCTCTTTCACTTGAAAGTGAGCATGGGTTTAGGGATTTTTCTTTCTCTCTACCACGTCAGGGAGGAGGAATGCTGTTTAAACCAATATGTGTTTCTTAAGCCTTGTTTTTTATCTGTTTTTTCACTAGTTTGTATCTGAAGGAAGGAAATTTGGTTTGCTATCCTGTCATAGATTTACTGTATCAACCTTTGTCCTTTGATTTTGTATTCAGCAGGATAGCTTCCTTTTTCTTCAGCTGAATCTTTGGACAACAATCAATAAATCAGAAAATTGTTAACAACAGCCCAAGATCTTAGAACATGCAGAACATTTATTCTAACATTTTAGAAATAAGTTTGGTTTCATCTTAACACTTTAAATTCCTACTCTTTCTGTAGTTGTTTAGTTGTAGGCTTCTACATAAATTAAGATAAGCATCTTTATTCATACTCATTTTGGCAGAACTGGTTAGCGTGTGATATCTGTCCAGATTTTACTTCATCAGTGGTTTTAGTATCTGCATTTTGTCAGAACTGTTTAATTTACAGTTATGAAGGGAACAGCCTAGATTTTATTCATGCTTCATTTTTTTTGCGTTTGCCAAAAGAGCTGGAAGGCAGAGTTATTACTAGATGCAAAGACTCTGCTTTCAGATCCTATTTCAACTAATAATTTCAGATCCAGACATCACATAGCTATCTAAAAAGGAAATTACTTGAAATAAAAAAAACCCCCACAACATCACCAACCCAGCATTCATTCAAGTATTCCTCTGTGTAACATTCATATATGGTATGAATTCATTTCTTAATTTTCCCTTGAATTTGGTCCTAACAGGCAACTAAAATTGCCTTAATCAGAAAGCAGAAAATAGTCCAGATGCCAGCTTTCTCCTGTCTCACTGCCTGAGCTAGCTTACACCTATTGTTTTTTTTCCTGTTATAGTCTACATTTTCAAATGCCACTCCTAAATGCTATTTAATTACCTTGCTGCTGCTTTACTTTAAGGCAAGTGAGCCAGCTGTGTGAGGGAGCAATACCCACAGTAGCTGAGGATATCAGGAGCAGCTCCTGCAGGCTCCATGTGACTAATTTGTCCTGCTTGTCTCTCTGACAGCTCACTGTGGTCTGTGTTGGAATACCCTGTTTCAAAGAGAAAAATAAATAAATTTGGACCTCATAAAAGTGCCTCTTCTACTAGTAAGCTTATTCAATGGAATTGGTCATGGGATCATTAAAATACCAAAGCCGAATATAGAGGAAGAATTTATTCCGGTTAGCCTTTCTCTCTTGGTAGACCTGTAAGGCAGAAAAATCTGTGACTTACCTGAATGTAGAGATTGATCTTTCAGGCATATCAAGATCCTACAAATACTGCATAATAGAAAATTTGACTCTCTCTCATCCTCTATATTTCAAGTTATTCATTACATCATTTGCCCTGTTTTTCACTTATGTTTCCCCCTTATTTAATGGACTAGATTTAAAATAGAAATTCAAATTATTATTTCATGCCAGGAAAAGTTCTGCTCTGGAAACAACCAAAATTGCTCATGTTCTGCACTTTCCCCAGCTGATGTGGCAGTAGCCTTTTCCAATCATACTAGTTGAACATGTTACTTTTTTTTGTTTGTTTGTTTGTTTTTAGCATTTCAGCATTTTACATTCCCTTTTGGCTAAGAATTTATAGTTTTAGTGGTTTTTCCAGGCTCCTCCTTTTAAGAGACCATAACTGACATAGTTCTGCTAATGAGGAAGACATGTTCCTCATCTGCCTAGTTACTGATGACTGGGAATCAAAACAGGTTTGTCTTACTGCAAATCACATAACTGAAGGATCATTTGTAATAGTGCTTTTTGAAGAAAAAATAAGGGGTTTATCTACATAAAGTTCTTATTTAACTGAATTTAATTTTATTTTTGGATTTTTTGGACTTTGATCATTTACTTATTGATCCTTAAGGAAAATTTCTCTAACTTAGGATATGAAAGGAAGCTGAAAATGTCTCTTTCACCCAAAGTTATGTTTTGCTTTGGACACTTACACAAAATGTCCTTTTTCTTTTCTCCCTGGGTCATTGATTTGGTCTGAGAACACTACTCTCAACTAAGCAAAATAGGTTTTGAGAATTTCTCCCTTATGTCAAGAGAATTCCCTAATCACCTTCCTACTCAGCACTCTTCAATAGTTTTTTCAAGAAATTTCTGAAATGTTTCATTTTTTCTGGAGATACGGAATTCTTTGAGGAATGGAATTGCTGTCATTCAGCTGCACTCTAAAGCTTCAAAATTTTTGGGAATTCAAGGGAATTAAAAAAAAATGTATTAGATGAACATGTTGAACTTATATTCTGCCAAGCATTGAGTGCTTTCTTGTTTTGCTCTCAAGGCTCCACATATTGCCTCTAGTTTTTGCTCTGGAACACAGTTTTGTATTATTGGTAAGATATAGGATTGCTGCCCTTTCCTTTAAAGAATTAGAGATTTCTTCTGATATACGTACACAAGGATTTTTGTCCCTTTAGGTGACTTCTCATGCAGGGACAAATGCCAAGCCAACAAATACCTACACTGCTCATTATACTAAATGCAGTCAGATATCTCAGCTATTTAGAGAACTCTTACACCTCTTTTTAAAGGTGATATCGTTTTTCTCTGACATCTTTCATCTGCAGGATTTTCTGTCACTGATTGTTTTATAATCCCTTTATATCTTGATATATGTAGAAAAGCACCTAGAAGCATGATTTTGAATTTGTTTTATTCTATTCACGTGGAAAATTATAGTGCTGTGTTATCTGTGAATATATGATGTTTTGCTTTTTAGGTATGATAGTACTAATAAAATAAATAAAAAATTAAAAAAAAAAAAAGAAAAAGAGAATGTTAGAGAAATGGAACCAGAAGATTTAAATGAACGGTGCAGTGTGAAGCATCCTGCCTTGGACTGCCTTTTCCTGATGTCTTGATGCATTAAGTAGAAACTCTCATCCTGCGTTAACTGACTTCTTTATAAATCTTTTGTTCTAAGGTTTAAATCTATTTCAAAATAATTTTGTGAAGGAGAGAACTGTTTTGAGCTTTTCCTGGAAGTCATACTTCATGATGTATCCAAAAGATTTCCTCCTCTGGCTAGAATAGTACCGAAAGCTCTTAAAAAACAAACCCAAATATGTCATCTGCACTAGAGAGATCAAGTGTCAAGGTTTCGAGATTGATAGCTGAGTGTCATTACAACATGTTTCAGTCATTTCAGTGGAAGAACCTGTTTACATCCATGGATTGAAGTCTTGTAGAAAAGTTGTTTTTCACTCTTTCCTCCTCATCAGTTAGAACATAACGGCATATGCTGGTGCTGGGGTAAACAGATTCTTGCATGAAATGAATTTCTATTAGTGCATCACACTGAAATGTAATATAAAAATATTTTCACTCACGTTTAGAATTTTGTTAACAACCTGAAATTCATATCTGTCCAAACTTATTTGGAGAATTTTTTTATAACATCACATACTACCTAGAATCAATTAATCTTTTATATTTAATCTCTGTGCTGTGAAAAAAGCTGGCAGTAATCAATTATTTGTAATTAAGTCACAAGATCTTACATATATTTTATATGAGATGTCACTATTTTGTTAAAGATGTTATGAGCCTTCTTGAATGATAGGTGAAGAATTAAAATATGACTGCATCATGTTCCACTTGCTGAATTTTAATAGCTGTTGAAACATGTCCAACATTTAAATCCTAATGAAGAAAGAACCCTGTTTGGGGCAGTTTCTCAGAACAGATTTAATTTAGGCATATGCTTAATTTCTGTTCTGAAGAGAAATGTTTTTAAACACATTTTCCTAAATGGGCTCTGTTCTTTATAATGTACCACTCTGCATCTGTAAGTGTTTATAGTCATAGAAACACACTGAAATGACAGTTTTGATACCATTTTTTAGCGATTCTCGAGCTACAAAGACTCTTTGGGCCAGACAGTGCTGTTAGATACATACAAACCCCATAGAAACATGGATATTTTGCTGCTAAGGGCAGCATGATTTATTTGGTTTTTTTTAAACAGGCAGAACATCTCTGTCCTTCAGAGACATTTCAGCAATTTTGCTTGGAAGGACACCAAGTTCAGGTAGACTTGTTATCTCTAACCATCCCAACTACACAGCCCCAATGATCCTCTGGTTGCAGGAGAGTTATCAGACTGGCTTAGCCCTGTGGGAACCCCAGCTCCAGGTCCAGGCTACTTCTGTGCTCAACCTAATAAGCCCTGCTGCTGTAGTACTCAGGCGCAGAGCAAGGAGCCCCACTGAGGTGTCAAAGCTGCCACGCTGAGTCTAGCGAGGAAAGTGCTGAGCCACAGTTAACAAGCTCAGCTGACCCTGAACTATCTCATTATGGAGAACCAGAAAGTTTCTGCAGTGACCTCTATACCTTTATCATTTGGGGTCAGGAGTGTTTCAGCTCAATGAATAATGAAGAGCTGAATACATGCATGAAGGCTTGATTCTCTGTTGTATTTTCCTTTTAATGCTCTAGGTCATCTTTTGGATTTCTTTATAGAAATCCTCATGCCTGAAATTACCTTTTTCAGACATCACTTATTTTGTCTTTCTCTCCCTCTCTCTCTTTTATTTTTTTCTTTCACATGAGAAGCAATTTTTTTTTTTTATTTGTTTGTTTGTTTTGTTTTGTTACAGTCCAGAAAGTTCACACAGTGCTAGGGAGCCCAGTGCAACAAACATGAAACCCCTACATTTCCCATTTAAAAGTGGTAGTCTAAATTAAGAATGAGGATGTTCATCGCTTGCCTTGTTTTACATCTATTAGTTTTATTTGTGTTAAATGAATTTCCTGCCACTGGTCCCAAGCTGGTATTTTCAGAATAGCATGAAATTGGTTTCCAAGTTCTGAGTTCAAACCTTCACTTGTAAATATGATGCCATAATATAATATAATCTCCTCTGCTAACGACCTAATCTGATTTGGAATAAAGGGTTTTTTAGAAAATGCTCAGATTGATTAACCACTTCCAAGGTAAATCGGCATACACACACTGCTGCTCTAATGGGTAGTTTCCTAGGTGCTAGGACAGGTCTTGATCACCAGCTGAGACAGAATAGCAGAGCAAAGAGACTGCAAGTAAAGGGAAATAGAGGATTTATTGAAGGAAAGAAAATAACAGAGGAGAGTAATGGCTTCTGTCTCTTCAAATTATCGGTAGCATGGGTTTGCTGCAGCCAGGCTTTTGCAGCTCTCACAACACATCAGCCTTACCTCAGCAGCTATAAGCGTCAGCTTACCCCAGCATCACCTCGCATCAGACTCTATCTTCCTGCACCATACAGCGTTTCCCTTCAGACATTTTAGTCTTTACAAAATCTCCTACCAGGCTTTGGTTTCAGAAGCTAGAAGCTTCACAGAAGATTCAGTACGGATTTGCACCAGTTCAGTTTCTTACCTTCTTATGGCAACCTGTGAAAAGCTTGTTTTCATTCTTTCCCTGTCCCTCAGAGAAATTGGAAAGTAGATATAAACATATATAAGAAGAATAAATGCTGCAGCTCCCTGTCCTCTTCATTCTTCTTCTTCTTTCCCAATTTTGGAGGAGATTTTAAAATGTATTTTTTAGTAGCATGCCAGAGCTTCAGAAGGTTTATTTTTGGCATTATGGATCAGATGATTTATCTTACCTTCTTCAATATGTTTACATTTTTTATATGGGATTGACACTGGTATATGCATGCGTAGGAATGTTTTTAAAGCTGATTTACCTGTTATGTAAACGACTGTTGAAAATTCTATTACTGGGTCTGAAAAACATTATTACCGTAAGCCTCCCAAAGAATAGGTATCCCCAGAGTTTTCAAAAGCTAACTTAAAATCACCATACCATAAGTATCGGTAAAATTGCTCCCAAAGAGTTAGAAAGTTTTCAAGGCTAAGACTTTGCATCACAGCTATAACTTCAGTCTTTGACCTGTATATATGAGGCAGATACTTTTGTCCTTCGGACTTTCTTTCTGTAACTGGTAAATGCTGGACATATGCCTGGGCATCCGTACCAATTTGTAGATCAAAGTAGAGCCAAAATTAACTATAAATAAAATTATGAGAAAGTCTTAGAACTCGTGAGCCCAAGTTTGAGATGTTTGACTCAGTAATCATGGTCTACATGGTAATGTATGCTAAGATTGAATTAAAAAAAAAAAAAAAATCAACCATAAACCTTTTCCTTTTCTGTTAAAGGGAATGTCACAAGGGAATAAGAAACTTTTAATTGAGTTTTGAAATACTGCCTTTGATTTTTTTAATGCTGTAGCCAATAGGTCACTGTCTGATTAAGCGTTTTTAACAATTTCTTGACCAGGGGCTGGAAATTAGTATGTGAAATAAGATTTTTTAAAAAGCGGGTATTTTATAACTATGATTCTTTAGACTAAAAAAAAAAAAAAAAAAGGCAAAAAAAAAAAAGCACAAAGAATTACAAGAAATTGTGTAGACCAAGATGGATTTTTTTTTTAGAACTAGTTAGGTCAAATATGGTATGAATTGTTTTATTAAGACAGATGTTTTGATATACTAAGATGGCAATGTAATTTTTCTCTAACATAGCTCTTCTTTTCTCATGTTACCTCTTTTCAATCACTGCTCTCACCCACTGCATGCCAGAGGCATCCGCCACCTTAACCTCCGCCAACAGCCCTTGTTCTGACATAGCGCCTGGGGAAGACAGGGATGTGGGCGAACCAGGGCTAGATGAGAGACGCATCCATATCTGCTGGGAAGACTGCTTTGAAACATCGGCTTTGTTTGAAAGCTGCTTTCCCCTGAGGGAGGATAGGATGTAGGATCTCTTTACATAATTGGCTTCTCCCTTCAATGCAGCAGTTGGTACAGAGAAATGTGAAAATTACATTTCTTCTTCGGTACTTAGAGGGTGGTTATTTGCTCCTTTGTGCTCCCCCCCCCCCCCCCCCCCCCCCCTTCTTTTAAAAAACTGTTCCATCCTAAGAGCCACTGCTTTTCTGTGAATTGTTTAATTATGGTAGAATTTCTGAAGGTATTCAACAAGTAGTCTATCTCTGCTCCCATTGAAGTCAGCAGTGAAAGTACTGTGGACATTTATGAGAATAATGATAAGTCATTGTTCAGTGATTTTGAAAAATCCTGTTCTGTTACAATCACAAGAAACTCCAAGCTCCTGTGAATAAGGAGTATAAGAAATAAAAGTATTTTACTTGATAGTCTGTTCTCTCTTTCCTATCACATTTGTATAGCCCAACACTGGGAAAAATACAGATATTTCTTCCCCATATAGCACTGCAACAATGAAGTTTAAGTATAATAATAATTATTTTTCTAACAACTAGTCTAATATGAAGTTTGCTTTCCCTGATAAAAGAAAAAAAAAAAAAATGGGAGAGATCAGTTAGGATAAGAAAGCCAGAATTATGCCCAGTGAAAGAATGTAAAGAACACAAGAATGGGATTCAGGCATGGTTATATTCATATGGATAATGTGACATTAGCAGAAAATAACTTTATCTACACCAATAACTGAAAATTTTGGAAACCAAAGGCAGCCCATTAAATAAATAACTTTGTGAGCATAAATATTATCCTAGGTTGTCAAAATAGAGAACTAGGGGTAGATTTAGTAAATGTAAACATTATACAATATATTTTTCTTTGATACAGGGACATACAAATTTCCAGGCAATATTGAATGGCACAGGGAATTGAATTTTGGCAAAAATAAGAAATAGCTGTACTGGAACTCAGAGTAATTCCAGTACTCTGGTAAAAGTATAAGTGTAAAAGATTTTTAGCATAAAATATTTTGGCTTTTCCATCTCTTGTAATCTTACTAGACCTTTAATAGATAAATTCATCTTTATTAATACTGGTTATTTCTTTTCAACTTTAGATGTGTACATGACCAAACAAATGAAAAAGAAAGACAAGAAGATATCACTGAAGCTCAGATTAGCACATATACTTGCAGCTTTTGAGGTATTTCTTTTAATACCCACCCTATCCCCTTCAGTCTCCCCCATCAAGAAAATTTAGGGCTAAATTCTGCTTTTCTGTGCAAGTCTCTGGAATCTGTGCTGCTGCCCTCAGCAGGAGAAAATGCTGTATGATTAAATAGAATTTGTTGGATTCAGGATCAGTTGCAGAATTAAAAATATTAAAATATTTATAACAAAAATTAAAGCTAAGAGCAGATGCTTAACAAAATAATTAAAAGAGAAAACAAAAGATGAAAATAGCTCGTAATAACAGGAGAATACACCAGATATTTGCAGTAGCCAGTAATAAAGGTCTCCTTTACAATAGTGGAGGATGGGATCTCAATGACAGAGCTTTCATCTGAGTTATCTTGTGGTTTTTCGACACTTTTCTTTCAGTCTTCAGGGACCTTGAGAACGCCAGTGGAGGTTCAGACCCCCATAAAGTGAATTCTGGTCTAGATGACCAGAGATAAAAAGCCTTTTTAGTGATCTCTTGCATATATTTCAGAGCACACTCCTCACTCCCAGCAGTTCTGGCACTTCAGGCTTTTCATTAGTTTACAGCCAGCTCAAGATGAAAATGAAGTTAAATAATTTAAAACTCTTCCTGACTACTAAAAAAAAAATTCTCTCATGTTTTTCCTTGTACCTTTTGACAACAGTGATCATACGAATTACAGGTACATACATATATGTGTACAAAAATATAAATAATTAATGAAATGATTACTTGGTTATAATTCATTACTGAAAGAAAATACAAGCAACAGCTGAATAGGAGAATAAATATTAAAATGGCATTTTTGCCAAATAAATTGAGAAGAAACAGACCCAGAAGAATGGAAAGAAGAGAGACCAGGAAGTGTCAAAGTCAAAAAAGACAGAAAAAAAATTATCAGATTTATTCTTTATGCCAATCTAACTTTCTAACTACTCTCAGGCACTGGCCAATATACCTGTTATACCTGAGAAGGAATAATTCCTTGGAGCAATGTGTAGCCCGAGGACTGCTGGGCTGGAGCAGCTCTGTGGAAGAGGCTGAGGGGGTGCAGGTGAGCCAGCAGCAGGGGAGCAGCAGAGAGGACCGCCAGCCCCATGGGCTGTAT
Source organism: Balearica regulorum gibbericeps (assembly GCF_011004875.1). Classification (NCBI taxonomy): domain Eukaryota; kingdom Metazoa; phylum Chordata; class Aves; order Gruiformes; family Gruidae; genus Balearica; species Balearica regulorum. The sequence goes on along the minus strand of NC_046187.1, from coordinate 48,533,085 downwards.
TAGCCAGGGAATGGCCAGTATATTGAAGGAAGGGATTATCCCCCTCTACGCAGCACTTGATAGACCACATCCAGAGTATTGCATCCAGTTTCGTGCCCTATTGTATGTGTGGTGTGTGATGGGAGAAAAAGAGGCAATGACCAAAAGTTGAACATGAGAGGGTCAGACTAAATATAAGGAAAAACTTTTTCACTGTAAGGACAATCTAGCAGTGGATCATTCTGCCCAAAGACAATGTGTAATTCCCATCCCTGCAAGTTTTTGAGACCTGACTTGATAAGGTTTTGAAGAACCTGGTCTGATCCCATCACTTGAGCAGGCAGTCAGACAATACAATCTCTTGAGTTCTTTTCCAACATGAGTTATCCTATGAACCTACATGAACTGCTGTTGCTCAAAACCTTCAGATTTGATCAGTAACATATGATATTTAAAATCAATTAATAAGCCATGATCTAACTATCAGCTCAAATTGGTATTCAATATTGAAGCAAATTTTGGTGCTTTATTAAATATCCAGTCAAAGGAAGACTGCACTGTTCTGTTTGGTCAATAACTTCAGTGGATCAATAAACCTCACTGGGTCAAATTCATGCCTAAAGTTATTCTATTGATTTTGGAGATTTACCACTAGAAATATTATTTCAAGTACCTTCTCTCAGTATTCACTGGTTCATAGGGAGTGCAAGAAACTCCATAACTGAAAAAGAAAAAAATTGCTTGTAGAAGAGTTTCTTCCATATTTGAGGCAGCTGGTGCTGGGAGGGACCTAAAATATGTGTCTGTATAGCCAACATATGTTTTCATTTTATATAAATGACTGTGGAAGTTTTCCTAATTTTCATAAATTTCTAATCCTTTCATAGTTGTACTAAAGCCTTAACTTTTATAATTTTTTTTAATAAATTAATGATAAAATTTGAAAAAATAAGTATGGAATTATTTTCAATGATCAATGAACAGCACAAGTAGATATTACAGTTCAATTTATAATTTAGACTGTGCTTTTTAGTTTAAATTATTGTATTAAACAGGAAATTATCCACATAAATCACCAGTTGAGATGTGAAGCATGAACCTGGTACAAAATTAATTTATGTTTACATTTAAGATATACCAATGTTTTCCCTATCATAAATTTATTTTATCCATAGATCCCAATGGTGAAAATCACATCCGTGTAGAAAATCTGAGCAAAACCACTTAAAAATAGGTTTTCTGGAACTTATATTCAGTGTAGGGTTGTGAACAAGGCTGGAATAATTTTTATTCACTCATGACTCAAAATATTAAAAAAAATTGATTATTGTCTGACCCTTACAGCCATCTTCTGTTTTGGACTAGTTCTTGTTACTCTCCTGTTTTAGAATCCAGAGAGACAGAGGTAGATTCATACATATGATTTTGTTTGGATCAATTCAACATGTATTCACAGAGCTCTTCTTTCAGTCTCAACACTTTACAAAAACCTGCAGAGGTGTATTCTGCATCTGTGAGATTATGAGTTTAAGGAAGTTGGTTGAGAACAGTGTGCTTATACCTGTTTCTTCCAAAGCTGAGAAGAAAAGAGTCTTGGCAGACAGACATTATCCAATGAAATAATTTACTTTCATAAGTACCTGCAATTCAGCAGGAGTTGCAGTGTGATATGTTTTTCACAGCTTATAATACCTTCTTTTAAGAATATTTTTATTTCTAGTTTTGTATGATTTATTAAATGTTAAGGAAAGTTGCATGATGACTGACTTGAATCTCTTCAGGGTGTACATGAAGCACAGAGCTAGTGCTTCTGTATTGTTCTGGCAGAACAATAAAAAAAAAAGTCTTCCTTTCCTAATTCAGACTGCTACACAGATTAAGAAGATTGTCTGAATTTAAGAAATTAAATTAAATAATTTAAGTACTTTATAATCTTTTATTCATGGGATAAATGTAATTGTATCTTGTCCTGTCTACCAACCATGGTTCAGTTACCCTAAAGCCAGTTCCAACACACTGAAATTATTTGAATTCACATAGCATTCCTAAAACTTTCTAGCCAGTATGACCAGCCTGATGATGCTGAGATCATTTTTATCTATGATGTCCAGTAGTTATTTTTAAACATTACAGTAGTGAAGGATCATGTGATGGCATGAGAAAAGTCAGGTAAATACATCTGTGTCATTGCTTCTAGACACAGTGCAGGAAAAAGTACTAATATTTGAAAAAACTTAAAAGAACATCAAAATGCATGTGGCATGGAGCCCACCAAACAATTAATTAGAGAAAATGTTCAGTGAGTGGATAGACATAACTGACATGGCAATGAGGACACATCAAGAAGTGTTTCCTACACCTCTCCTTCCCTCCTAACTGTTTATGAAGGCAAGTCCTCAATACTCTAGAGAAAAATGAAGGTCTTTGTTAAAAACTCATGGGATCAAGCAATCTTTGACACCTTCAGGCTCATCACTTCAAATTTAATGGGCAATATCTTGCAATATATGCAAATGTTTCTGTCCTTCAGTGCAATAAGCAGTTTGTCATGAAAGTGTAAGACCACCAATGATTATACAGAATGAGATGAAGTATTATTAAAAGCACCAGACCTCTGGAGTTGAAATCATAATATGAAATGCTGTCGCTGTAACATGCAATACTTTGTTACATCTCAGGGTGGTACTCAGCAGTGATAATATTGCAGGGCTCACTGCTGAACTGTCACATTACTAAAGCACAATAAAAAGGTGGTACTATTCCCTGGAAAAGTACAGTTTAGTTACTTTTCTTAAAAGTGCTATGTCTACTTGTTTTAAAATTCAGTTATCATTAAAGGGAATATTTTATGCCAAATGCTCCTATATTGTAATAGTGAAGAGCTTATGCCAACTCTGTGTAAAGCCATAAAGATATATATTATGGATAATCAGGTATTTGAATGCAAACTTATTATTCTAAAAAGTAGAGCTCTACTGATATTCAAATGTAAATATTTCTTTGAAAGAAAAAACATATGCTGGTTTTGCTATGAAGTATGATTGATCTGTTGTATTTTCTGACAAAAATATTAATTGCATTACCCCAGTCTTTATAAAATAAATCATAATAAAATAACGCAAAAAGGAAGCCAAGGAGACTGCAGATATATTGTTGGTGTGGTTACTTCCATCAAAATAATCTCTGGAGAATTCAACTCAAGGCTAATTCTTCTTATCTTTTCAAAGCTTGCCTATATTATCATGTATTGTAATTAGTCTGAATATAAAAGATAGTACCTGCTACATGCAGCTTCTTTTGTTCTTTTAGGATTACAGTTAACAGCATTCAGCCAAATTGTCTCAGCTTTGAACAAACGTGCTAAATGGAGGAGAGATGTTTTCCCCCAAATCTAGGCACCTACACAGGAGGCAGCCATAATTTGTATGGCTCTGTGCCCAGAGTCCAAGCAGGAGGTGGGAGGACAGACACTCTTAACTGCAGGATCCTCAGTCCAACAGCTATTTTTCTTGTTCTGGAGGAAGCATGTTGTGGTTATACCCACACAGTCATTTGCGTGCACGTAAAGTTAGAGGGCAATATTTGTTGGTTTTGTTTGCCCTTGATGGATGTCCACGACACTGTTCCAGTTGAGCACCTACAGTTCAGACATTGCATCTGAGCCAGAACCTGCAGATTTGTGATCCTAAGAAACTACATAAACACTTACAACAATGGCATTGCAGTACCTAAAATTAATTGTTTGATCTCAGCTATATCTGGAGGAGCCAGACTGAAGTTTCTAGGCAATACAGAAATTATGTTGCCTCTAAATGCTAGTTCATGTGACTAGCAATTTCGGCATCCCCTAGTAGTCATCTACTAGGGATAAGAGCCTGGCTTGGATTTTCACATAAGAGTTTGTAAAGAATCAATACCAAGATTTTCCTTTCAATGAAAAGTCCTCAAACTGAGCAGAATCTGGATTCTCATAATATTTCATGCATTTATATTAATTAATCTCAAGATAAAAGCAGATATATTCTTGAGTTCAGAAGCTGAAAACCAGAGTTACTTTATTCTAGTTCAGTACCCCTGAATTCCACAACATGGAATTCCTCCGTGTAGCTCCTCCACTTTTTGTTCTTTCCCCATAAATCCAACCTTCTTGAAGGCATAAGACAGCTTCACAAAGAAGTAGAAAGTCTCCTACTCAGTTTCATCTACAGCCTTCTTAAACTGCTCTCACCAGAAGCTGCAGTAGTAGGTACGAAATCTTCCCAGCATGAAGAAACAGTTGTTTCTCCTACCCCAGGGGAAGGCTGAGAGGAAGGGGATTCATGTGGGCACAAAACTGTGATGAGAGCAGCAGGCAGACCTTTCTGCCACTTCTAAAATCTGCCTGGCTTGTCATGGATGCAGTGTTGTTACTGATGTGCAGTGAGTGATGTGCACAGATTACTGTGCGTTCTCAACAGAGGCAGCAGCTCAGGATCTTCCGATATCCCTCTGACTCAGGGCTACATCACGGCAGGTCAGCAGGGTAAAGTGGTTTCGCTCCTGCAACTGAGTTGTTGCATGAGCACTCAAATTTAGGTGCCTGGGTAGTGCAAAAGTAGATATCAAAATGACATTGATAAATAGATATTAAAAGTGCAGCTCTGTGACTCTGTTCTAAGTTCATTTCACGAACCAAGGCTGATCCTTTAGGTCTGGCCTTAAATTTTTCACGCTGTTGCCACAATAGCAACACTGTTTCATCGCAGTTTCAGCAGAGCCTTCCTGGAAGGCTGTAGCATTTTAAGTATGGTAGTCATACATCAAAAAGCCAATTTTTCACAAGAGTTCCAGTAAATGTCACCTGAGCTGATTTTTCTTCATGTATTCTGAATACAAAACAATTGAGAACTGTGAAGAATTTGCTAACACTGTTGAATTTTTTATGGTGATCACTGTAGCAAGCACCAATTTCACATTTCCCTTTTTTCCTTTAGGAAGCCATTATTGTAAGAAAAACCAAAGATGACAGTAACAAGAGCATACTATTTTAGAGCCATGCAGCACTTAAAATATTGCTTATGTCACGGTGTGGTGTTTTAGATTAAAGTGAAAAAAAAAATAGAATAACTTTTTAGACTTTTAATGTTTATTTAGAGCTTTCCACATAATCTTTTGTCTATGTACATAGCTTGAATAATCAGAAAACTTTTAAAGTTAGGTTTTCATGTTCAACTGTATCTAAGACAGTGGATTACAAATAATAATGTTTCATACGTAATTTTAAGAAGAATCTATGGTTTTGTTCCCTACAAATGTGATTTTCTTCAAAAATTTGCAATAATTTCAGTTTTATAAATATCTTCTTTAACAGTGTTCTTAATTATGTTTTTCAGGTTTTCAGTTAGTTTGACAGAAAAAAAAAAAAAAAAAAAAAAGAGTAATGTCACTGACCTATTCTTGCCTAAAAGAAAATCTAACAAGTAGATTTATTTTGGAATTGGTATTTTACAAATAAAACAAAATCAATTTTTAGGTATGTTGAAGAGGAAATATAAAATAAATTGTCTGAAATATAAAGTGACCTTCACTAGATAAATTACAATTGTGTTTAATCTTTCCTAAGAGTCCAATTTTGTGATTTTTTTTTTTTCCAATGCATTTCAAAAATAAATTCCAAATCTGTTCACTCAGAAGTGTCTTCAGTTTTTATATATCAGCTTTTCATATGTTTCCTTTCCTGGTATCCCTCTCATATTCAAGAAGCCTAGTTTTTGATGGCCAGGCATGCCAGATTCCATACTAATCAGCACGTATTGTAGCTGACTTAAAATTAATCATTATCTTTCATCTCAGTTTCTATTTATAATTCAGACTATTCTTCTGAATTCAAAATTATACATTTTAAATTTATTAAGCATTCTTATTCTAAGGTCTATTAAACTCGCTGGGAGTTTCTGATGAAATGCAATGCTCAGCAGGGCTGTGATGCACCAACTCACATAGATAAAGCTTTTCAAGGGGTCTTAGAGCATAGAAGCATGTATGGATAGATTTTATTTTACTGCAGAATTTGTTTCATTGTCATTACCAGACACTTCAAAGAGATTTAATTGCATATTTTCGCATCTGATGTGTTTTTAGATCTATTTGCAGCACCAGTATTTGCCCTGTCAAAAATAAAATATAAGCTACAAATATCATTTCATTACTGCTTGCTGTCAAGAAAATCAATGGTACGTGACTCCTTTTGGCTTCAGAAAAACTGAAAAAGTCCTTTTTTGTTAACCATATCCTCTATTTAAGTAGTATGAATAATGTTTGCATCTGAAATAATTGTCTAAGAAGAAAAGTATATGGAATCTATCAGAATGATTTGTTTTTGTGATGGCAGCAGTTACTGAGGTGACATTTTAAGTGTGAAAGGCTCATTTTCATTTCTTGCCTTTACTCCTAAGAAAAGGGACAAAGATGAAGGAAGTGACCTTAAAAGGCTTGTTTGCAACTGGGAGACTTCTGAGGCTTTGTTTTGGGGGGAAGGGCAAGGAAGAGGAGGGGAGGAGCAGGGATTTCTTTTGATTAGCTTGTCTGGTTATTTTTCTAAGGCCATAAAGAGAATATCTGGTTTCTAATGATTCTATTATTCACTCTCTTATCGTAAGGAGTCAACAGTAGTTCCAGTAGGCAACATAAGCATTCAGGCAACTCTCTATTCCACTTCCATGATACTCAGTCTCTCCAGAAATGCTAATTGAAGTTATTTCTCTCTCTGTTTCATTCTTTCGCACTACCATTGTTCCTGTTCTACAATGTGCTAAGGAACGAATTAAGCCAACAGATCAGATTTTAGGCAGTTGTATGAGCTAAATGGGGAACTGATCCAGATCAAACCTAAAACCAATGAATCAACCCAAAATAATCTGGACCTGTTCCCTGATCTCATCCTTTAATTCTCTGCAGTGAGAGCTGTGTCAGCTGAAGAAGAGACCCAGCCAGGTCTGGAGGTGGAGTACAGCAGCCAGCAGCAGGAGTTTCTGCTCCAGAGCAGTTTCTCATTCTTTAAGCCAATATTGTAGGTAAACAAGTCTTGAAGTAGGGACGAGGGAAGGAAGAAGGGAGGAAATAGTTGGGTGAGACAAGACAATGCTCCATCTTTTCCATGAGTTCCACCTCCCTACAAGCTACAAAATATAAATGCCAGTGTTATTCAACAGGAGTCTGCTAAAGGTACGTTTTCCCACGGTGACAAAAGCACTGTAAGAAAGTAGTGGTATTGTGCACTTGAGAAACCTGGGAAGACTGCCTTAAGCCAGATATTTTTTTCCGGGCTGGTTCCCAGGATTAAACAGGTGATTTAAATCCTCTGTAATTAAGCTCCATGGTCTTCAGAACATTGTGAATGTGTTCCTATATTTTTAAACATTTGGTTCTTACTTACTGTTCATAAGCAGATAGATTTGATATGGCTATGGTATTGTACTGTCACTTTTTTGGATAAACTGCATTTTCCCATTTTTCCTCAACCACAATCACATCTGTCATGGTTTTACCCCAGCCAGCAGCTCAGCCCCACGCAGCCACTCGCTCACTCCCCCCTATCAAGATGGGGGAGAGAATCAGAAGAGTGAAAGTGAGAAAACTCGTGGGTTGAGATAAATACAGTTTAATAGGTAAAGGAAAAGCTGTGCGCACAACCAAAGCAAAACAAAGAATTCATTCACCACTTCCCATGGGCAGGCAGGTGTTCAGCCATCTCCAGGAAAGCAGGGCTCCATTACACGTGATGGTTACTTGGGAAGATAAACACCATCACTCCGAATGCCCCCCCCGCCCCACCTTCCTCTTATAATTTGTGCTTCCAGCACAAATCCAAAACATAGCCCCATACTAGCTACTATGAAAAAAATTAACCCCCTCAGCTGAAACCAGGACAACATCTAATGCAGTTTCTCATTCTTTTCCTATTACATTTAAAAAAAAAAAAAAAAAAAAAAAAGGAAAAAATCCCTAAGAGGTAACTTTCCTCAGAAAAATCATTAAGGAGTTACTGAAACTCAATGTACCTTCCAAATTTGGTTCAAAACAAGTTCCCAATGATTTCTTTCTCAGAAACAGTTTGTTTGGAGAAATTAGTACATCTACTGAAGCTGGAAATGCAAATAAAGGATAGATTCGGTGCATTTGTTCATGCTTGAAGAGTTTTTCCTGTGCCTCTCAAGAAACAGAATCTTTCACCTCAAGAAAGTACATTTCCGTTATACGAACTTGGAAAAATCCATCATTGTTTTTTGAAATCACAAAATATTTGTCAGTTTCTTTTAAAACTGAATTATGGAAGGATCAACATATGGAGTCTCTCTGGAATAAATGGCAATTTTGTTCAGTTGTTGCAGTAGGGAAATTGAAGTGTGAGGAAGAATAGTAAAGAAAACTGGGATCTAAGTATTTCAGCAAAAATACTAGCTTATGATAATACCACCATAGCTCAGAATCTGAGGATTTTAAGACCTGGATACTGACTATGTAAGTGTCTGTCCACACATGTATTCGGGATAATTCTCTGCTATAGCATATGCTGAAGTAGTAGCCATTTTGATAATTTAAACAGCTGGCTTTACAGGTAGACAGCCAGTTGTTAGATATTTTCACAAATGCACCCATCTTCTGTGTTTAATAAAAATTATTAATTTTGATGAGGGTGTTGGAAGCAGAGCTCTGTAAAACTTCCAAGTGAATGGGAAGATGGGCGCTAACATACAGAATTAAAAACAGATCAAAGAACATTCATTTTGTTTTCAGAAGACTATTATGAACCAAATCAGAGAAAAGGCCATCCTCTCCCCTCCCCTCGATTTGCTGTCAAACTGTAAGTCCAGTTCAAACATGTGTGGGTTTCCTCGGTAACTAGTTGTGTGTTGCAAAGGAGGTGTGTAAAGAGTGTGTGGTAGTGGAGACGGATGTGGCTGACAGTGATAAGTGGTGAGCCCCCAGTTCAGTCCAGGTGTGCTTGGATACTAATCGGTTGAAAATATTCAAGGTCTGCAAAGGGCAGATGGATCAAGTCATATGGCATACTCCACTCAATCACGTCAGAGGTGAGCTTGAAAGAGCCAAATAAAGATGTAGAGTAGTTAAAGATTATTACGGTACACTGGAATAGCAGGTGGTCATCATCATCTTTACAGAAGGTATGCCCATCCTGAAAGAACAAGTGCAGCACACTAATACCAAAACCATGATGAAGAATTGCCTGCTAAAAAGCAGTAAAGACATGTGGGGAAAAAAAGTTTCTATACGCCTAGTCCCGGAAACAAGTTCTCTTTCTCCTTATTGGAGAAAGCTAAGTAGCTACCAAAGGGAGGAATGAGAGTTATATATCTCATTGAAGAAGTGTATACAGCAGACAACTCCTAGTTTAATACAGAGATATTTACACATGTATGGAAGGGGGAAAAACCCCATTAATCCTAATTAAGAGGTATCTCTTAATAATGGGGGGGAAGAAGAAGGGAAAAAAATAAACCAGTGTACCCACCTTGAGTTCAGTCTAATTTTAAGTGATTGATGACAACCTAAAGGGATGGAAATCCCATAAATTCAGACCCTGGCACACCTTAATCAAGTATTTTGGCTCTCCAATGTACTCTTCACTACGCCCAAATGTTAACAGGGCAGTTCCTGATGCTGGACAGCTGGGGGTTATGTAAAGTTGTCTTGCAATACCCTTTTTTTCTGTTTTTGTCCCTGCCATCCACCCAAAAGTAAAGATTGTCACTTTGGAGACATACTCATAACTTTCAGTACAAAGGACAATAGCTTTGATTTTTTTCTGGTGTTTTCTTCACAATTTTTAATGCAGTCTTCTGAGAGCTTTATTTATTTATGAAAGTCTGAATTATTATCATATAATATTGAGATAATCTAGCAGGAGATTTTACCTGTGGCAATAATAGGAGGCTTATGAGACAGTTTAGGAGATTTAATTTGCCCTTTGAAGTTTAGGTCATCCCATCAATGCTAAGAGAAGCTCTGAGAAGGCATTAAGGGTAATATGACCTTCAGAAGTCTCTCGTTGCTTCTGCACACAAAAATTCTCTCTCAGGTTTGTCCTCTTTCATATAATGGGTGATGCAGAAACTACAGATTTGCTTGGATGTTTAAAAAAGTCTCAAAGGTTATATCATATACAAGACACACTAATTTTTGAGATGCCATTAATTCTTTAAGAATTGCTGTAAGTCAGTGACCAGCCCCTGACGGTAGCCAGCACCAGATGCTTCAGGGTAAGATGTAGGAGTGCCTGACTTGAACAACTGCAGAATAAAGCGTTCAAAAGAAAAAAGATTTATTTTTTAGAAATTTGCCCGCCAATGCTTTGCTTATCCTCTAGGGCATTACCTCCTTATCAGTCATAACAACAAAAGGCTATCATTGTATACAGGACATACTTATCTGAGCAACAGCTGTTTTTTCAGGCCAAAGGGTTACATTTTTATCCAATGGAAGCACTGAGCCTTGAGCTGTCTTTGTAAGATAAAGAATTATCAAAAGACAGACTGTTTGACTTGGAGAATTTTTAGAAAATCTGGAATTTACTAATCATTCTAATCTAAAGTACACTGCATGTAATGACCTAAAGATGTGCCAGAAGGCGTATTTCTTCATCCAAGAGAGTTCTATGGCTGAGCTGCCATGAGAATCAGCTTCAAGGTTAGAAATCTTAAAATGGTTTTGTGCACCCGTCAGTGCTGGCTGGTGCATTATTATTGGAATTTTGATTTTCATACCTGCACATTTACATTTATTCTAGAAAGTCCTTCCTCCCAATAGTAATTACAGGCTATTGGTAATAGGCTGTGAGAAATGCCTCATCCATTTCTGAATCTTTTCCTAAACTTCTGAGCTATGTATTGTTTTGGGACAATGAGTTCTACATCTGTCTTACACGGCAGAGACAGTATTTTGTATGCATTAACTCCTGATAATAAATAGCATTGTAAGGATCAAATATTATTGTTAGTAGCTTGAGCACTTCATTCTTCCACAGCTATGGAACACATATTGTGTAACCCTGGAGATGTGTTTCCGGATGATTTGTTAATTACAATCTGAATTTCTTAAAGCACCCCCTTAGGAGAAATTGAGGTGCCAAAATAAAATTTCCCTTTAATTCCCTGAAAGCGAAGGTCCTTGACAGAAATGTATTCAAAAAATTTTTGTGCTAAAAATGAATGCAAAAGAATAATTTAGTGTCAAGTTATAAAGCCCTACAAGTGCCCATGGTTTTGCATTCAGCAGCTGTACTGCTACAGCCAGCCTAAGCGTTTCTCACCTTCCACCACCTTCCTTCTTTAGTTTCCCAGCTGGTTTCAGATTCCTGCTGAAACAGTGGTCCTCGGTAAACTCCTATCCCTCTTTCAAGTCTAATCATACCCGTAGAAGGAGCTGTTCTCACAAAGGGGGAGGTAGGACATATGGCTGGCAGTGGGACAAGAGAAGTGGACAATGAAACTGGGTCTTTGGCATCAGTCTACAGTTTTACTCAATCAAACTGAATGCAAAATTGTAGAATCTGCTACAATCTAGTCTGCCCATTCTCTCCCCAGTGCCAACACAACTGTTCATGCAGTGGACCAAGTCAAGGAGATGATCCAGGGCCCTGGATCTATCCCTAAATAAAATGTCTGGGTTTCTGTTCCCCCTAAAGAAACCCATTTGTTAATCCAAGTCACTATGTGGCCATATAAACATATATGCTGGCACGACATGGAGAGCAGTGTGGCATTGCCAAAGTGACGCAGGAAAGAGAAAGAATGCAGTCTTCTTAGCAAAGAGTAGCTCAAAGAGCCGCGGCTTCAGATGAACAAGTATTCATTCCCATGGGTAGTATTGCTAACTTCAGAAGACTTCAGTAGGACTAGCCACATGAGTAAGCAATTTACACTGTAGCCCTCGGCTTCTCTGCTGTATCTTATCCTCAATTACATCCCTTATCCCTGGTAACCCAGCAGTCTCACTCGTTGCCTCACAGACTTCTATCTGCACACTGCTGCCAATATGTTACTCATTTACATTAGCCTAATGAGAAGGGTTGGTTGTTCGTTTTTTTCATTACTGTTTTTGTAGACAGAATTTACAACATAGTTAAAGGATTTGGTCATGCGAAGTGCTGGGACGCAGAGGCTCACTAATTTCATTCGGAGTGGGGTCCACTGAGCATGTCTCAGGGCACTCATCCTCTTAAAGGATTAGACCGTTTTGGAATACCATCCATTTGTGTTAATATTTTATCAGCAATACAAAGATTATGCATTAGATTGTGTCTTAGCCTGATTAACTGCTGTACTGGAAAGGGATATTGCATCTTTATGTAATAATCTAGAATACGGTTTGATTTACACAGTATTAAAACATACAAAATAAACACAGACACTCCAAATGCGAAGCTTTAATACTGTCTGGATATCCTATACCCATGCAATAGATATAATGTATAGACTCCTTAAAAGGTCTGCTGGAGTAAGTGTCTGACAGGGTGGACAGGGGAGATGATAGAGATTCCTCTCAGGGAGAGAGGATGTGTACCAAGCATCTGAGATATTCCGTTGTCCTGCCAGATACTGTGGGTAAGTCAGAAAGTCAAATAGTGAGAGTAGCAGGAGAAACATGATTACTGTTTATGGCTACTGCACTGTTTTATGATGGGAGACAAAAATTTTGATGTTGGGGAGCTGGAAAGGGTCATTCTGCTTCTTAAGGCTATGTTGTCAAGTAGAGAAGCAGAGGGAGAAAGATGTGCAGCCAGCTCATTGAAAGGTCAGAAGCACAAACAAGAGACATATTATAGAATAATTTTTGTCATTAGTTTCTTGCACACTGGAATAATATCCACATTTGATGTGACATGAAATCACAGACAATCTTTTCCCATCCCTCAAGTTTCTTCTGCTTTTGTTGGTCTCAGTACCTCATTCCTAGGTTTTTCTCTCCCTGTCCTCCTCTCCTCTCCGATATTTCTCCCTCTTTTTCTTACAGATCAGTCCAGTAAAAACCAGTCCATTTGGCTATGGATACTATGGGTAGTAAATGCCTTCCCAGGTCACCCCCTGGTCTTGCTTTCCCAGGCCTTCCCTTTGCAACGCTGCCTCCTCCAGATCCCCTGCCTCGGTACTATGCCTTTCCCAGCCATCACACATTCCTGTCTGAGCTGCTGCCTGGCTTTCATTTTTACCCCTTCTCCAAAACCCTTTGCCAGGAGGTATTGGAGATGTGGCAGAGCTGTGACTGATATACGAGGTGTCACTCTCATAGTGACGGTACAGCAGAACTGGCCTGGGGAGAAGCTCTGTGCTGAGCAGAGTGGGACAACCCAGCCACGCAGGGGAGGCAGCAAGCAGCGAGGCAGAGCAAAGGGTGCGAGTTGCAGTGCTTAGCGTCACTCCAGAAGCATGAAATTTGGTACTGGTTCATAAGAAGAGACAAAAGAGAGGAGATTTCTGACGCACTTTGAGGAACAGAGTGTAGAGCAATGACTCACGCAGGCAGTACTGGATGGCACAAATGTGCCTTGGGGCGGTTGGTATTCCATCCTGATCGTAAGAATGTAGGAGCATTTTGTATGTGACAGAGAAGTGGAAAATATTACAATATATTTTGGTGAGAAAAAGAGAATACATTTTGCAGAGTGGAAAAATATAGGTAGCAGGGAACTGGTGGACGTAGCTGTGTCTGAGCTTTAATCCATCTTAAATCATGGAATATAGAATAAACTGTGTGTTTACTTTTAGATTTTACATTGTTTCCAAAGTTACTTCACTGCAAATAGAGCAACTTCCGTAGCAGGCAAAACAATTTCATTTATAATGATTTTGAATTTTATTCATAATTTTATTTTCTTGTATGATTCATTTCTACCTGCACTAATGCCAGTTTATGATGCTGTTTTAAAGTAATCTCAATGTCATTTTCATTATCTATTTTGGAGTGTTTGCCATCTTAGACATATGTCTGGTGACATTTAAATGAATATTATATTTACGTGTAATATGTGCATAGGATAAGACTGTAAAATAGGTTTTTAATGTGCAAATAAGCACTATACTATGCCATTGTTGGGAGGTATTTTCAAGGTTATACAGTGCATTGATATCGTCATGGCAAACAGATTTTCAAGATGGAACTCAATGAAAAACAATTTAATACCAGAAATTTTTCTGAAGACAAATACAGAAAATAAAATGCTATATAGTGTGCACTATTTAAAGAGAAGAAAGGTACCCTGACTTAATATTGTTACTCATAAAAATGATCTACCATATTCAGAGCAGGATTTGTGAGTGCTCAGCGATGTTAAAACTGTTTACTTTGAATGTGAAAATGTTGAAACAGTTGATCTATCGCTAAGTGCTTTTGAATATGCCCTAAGAAATGGAGAAGAGCTGCTATCTCCCTTCACACACGTGTTTGAGAGCCACAGCATGTACCAAGATGTACTGCTGATGTCAGTTCCGATGGTGACATTAGTCAAATTGAGCCATATAGTTCTTCATCTTTACTGAAGCAAGTTCTCACAGAACTGCGCTCTAACTTTAGAAGTTGTGTGTTACGTGTAAACAGATTAATTCAGAATCAGTTCAATGCTGATTGACTGGATGATATAAGAATACATGATATGATAAACAGAAAGCATTGACTGGATGATATAAGAATACATGATATGATAAACAGAAAGCATTGACTGGATGATATAAGAATACATGAAATGATAACCAGAAAGCATTTCTCTTTAGCACCCAGATTACTTATCAGGACAAGGCCATCTTGGTGTGGAACCCCACCCCTCCAGTGTTTCTTTCCCGGAATCACAGGAATGTGAGTAGGTGGGAGGCACAATGGTACACCGGGGAGCACAGTCCAAAGGGAACGTTCCACTGCGAAGGTAAAACAACTGATAATGAAAGAGGAGTAAGATTTGTAAGGAGAAATGCAATCTTTTATTAAAGCAATTGATAGGACTCGGGGGAGAACGATCTTTCAAACAGGCAAGATCATCTTCAGGTCTGAAAAAGAGTCAGAAATTTCAAGCCAGATACTGAAGAAATTGCTCTCAATTAACACAGTTATGTTAATCAGTTGGTGAAATATGAGAAAATGGTGGTCAGCACTTGTATAGGGGATAGGGATTTCCTTAAGTGTACTAGTTAATTAAATCATAGAGTCATTTAGGTTGTAAAAGACCCTTAAGATCATTTAGCCCAACTGTAAACCTAACACTTCCAAGTCCACCACTAAATCCTGTCCCTAAGTGCCACATCTACACATCTATTAAATATCTCCAGGGATGGAGACTCTACCATCTCCCTGGGCAGTCTGTTGCAATGCTTGATAACCTTTTCCATGCATAATAAAATTAAAAATGATTACTCAAAATTGATTTGATGATCTGTCCATTTTTTCTTTAAGGAATACCCACTAAGGGCTTCCCAGCTCTTAAGCTAGGTCTCAAGACCGTAACATATGTTAACTTTGTGAGGCAGCTGAAAAATAAGTTTGGAAATAATTCTTCCCCATCCCTTTGCAGCATCAGAACTTTTTCCCAAGCTTACTTCATTGTCACGCAGTACGTCGTGATTTTGTGAATGTGAAAAACTTAGTCTTCTGAACACCTAAGAAAATATTCTTATGTTCATCTCTGAGGTTAGACAATCCATCCACTGGAAGAAAGACCTCTACTTCTCACAAGAGGTTTCCAGGTTTTGCTCAGGAGAAACTAGCTGTGTTTTTGCATTTTGTGATGCATTTCTGTTGGGATTTTCCAGTTATTCCCAAGAAGTGCACAGCTTCTTCCCCTCCTTTGAGAGACTTTTCATCCAAAAAAAGTGGCAGAATAAGGAATATAAGCAACCTTTCCACCCTTCTACTCAGTCACTATCTTTTAACAAAATACATCACAAATTGCAGAAATTACATAAAGAAGTTATGCCATCTGTCACACAGACATATGACTCCTTGTTATTTCTAGAACTTTAACAGGACAAACTGTGCCACTAGATAAGGACACAGAGACACAATGTTCTGCCACTTAAGATACTGAAAAAAACCTGTCACATTTGATAATACCTTCCACTTATTTCATTTGTATATTTACAATCCATAGAGTTCTTATGGCTTACTGGAACAGAATTCCATTTCCATTAAGAAAAAAAAAACCCAGGTTGTTGGGGGGTTTTTTGTTTGGTTTTTTTTTTTTTTTTTTTTTTCCTTTCATCAGGATGAAAAAGAGACCTTTTAATATTGTGAAACTATTTATTCCAATGTTTTGGAAAACCAGATAAAAATTGATCAAAGTTGATTCAAATCTTTAGAAAGTTCTATGCCATCTCCATACGATGGCCTCACCACTGAACTCTTGGCTCATCTGGTCTCTGAGATCTCTTGCTAAACATTGGGTTATGGGGTTTTCTCATTTCTTTCTATGGTTTTAGTGAGGAAATTCATCCTGGACCTAAGCAATTTTCCTCACAAAAGCTTGTTAAGACCAATGATACTGATTTTAACAAATCAGCATGTCTGTTGCAAAAGTTTTCATAAAAATTTTCCCAAGAGCTGGTTGTCATTTCATTCATGATTCAGATAGCTTGCTGCTGTAATAATTCCTTGTGTCCCTTCAGCTTAGCTGTCAGCTTAAAGTGCCCTCGTCATGCCTCTGTAGCTTCCTTGCTTGTGAAACAGTGAGATTTGCATCTCTCTTTGTCATACACTGAATTCAGCTGAAAGAGACACATAAGCAATCTGCTGTTACTGGTCTCTGGTTTGTTTACGAGAACCTGTCAAGGCTTTTTATAAAACAGCAAATTGCACACAATTCAAATATACATAAAAGTAATGTATTATTTGTTTTTATTGGACTCTAAGTTCCCTCTGCATCAACCTTGCAGTGAGATTACCATGAGATAACTTCCTGAGTGCCCCTTTTGCCCACCGGCTCTGGTCCAACTCAGCTGGCTACAGGCAAGAAAAGTCATTTTAGTTCCAAAATGCAAACATTTTTCAGAATGTCATACAATGCCAAAAAAAATTATTTTTGCAGAGATTGGGCAACTAGTCCATTTTCAATCTCTATTACTTTAGCCGTTCATTTGGAATAGACCTATTATGGCAGGTCATATTACAATGTCAGCTGTTTTAAACTCACTATAGTGAAGACTTGACAACATTTTATTGGAAGAGAAGTGTTTTCAGTAATACCTGCATGATACTTTATGGTCTCCATGAATATTATTCCTTAATAAACTCCCCATTATTTCTTTATCAATCTACTGGTTTAAGAGTATGACATAATGTGTTGGATGTAAACTTTGAAAAATTTTAATGCAATAGAAAACTATTAACATTTTTAAGAGTAAGAAGGATTACTCACTATTTCAAAAGTATAAGGTAGATCTTTCATAATTTTTTTCAAAATGTTTTAACTCCCTCCTGCAACTTTGTAGTCAAATCATACCTTTAGGTATAACTGGAATTGCTTTTCATACATGCTAAAAATGAAGCCTAAATAGAAATAAAGGGATTTAATATCAAGAGAAATTGTGCCCTTGTGTGAATGACATCTATTCCCATTTTATTCTTACTTACAATCCATAACAGGAAACACAAAATGCTTCCAGCTGTCAAGTTTTGAAATTTAAGTTCAGAAACGCTATGATAGTGAAGCAAATTGGTAGAACTTTTTGTTATCTGATTGTTCCTAGTACAAGTTAAAGCAGTTGAAGAGACCAAAATATTTCACTTTCTGATACTCCCTTTCTTAGTAATCTAAAATCTATTAAAATAATGAATTGGTAATTTATTTTTTTTTTAATATTTAGGATCCTAGAAATTGAGAAAGAAACTTCTCTAACTTCTCTAAAATAGATTCTGTGCAAACAAGGTGCAAAAAGATGCCCTGAAAAGCTTTCACCTGTTAGACTACAAAAGAAACACTTACATGCGCACGGTGTTCCTCTGGCATGAAGGAGGCAGTAAACAACAGGATAATATTATTCAGTACTGTAAACTCTTCTGTGTCCTCTGAACTTTTGAAAAGGAGAAGACACATTGATGGCTGGAAATAATTTTAACCTTTAACTTGTCTGTTTTGCTCACTTGGGGGCCACATATGATTGAACTGCAGTTTAAAGAGAGTGAGTTTCTTGATCTCTAGTTTTATGCACAGCAAAGATACCCAGAGCAAATAGCCAGAGTTTCTTTTTCTAGAACACTTCAATCCATGTAATGAACAGCTTTATGCTCAGAGCTAAATAAAACTTAGAGTTTGAGGTCCCCCCCCCCGATCCATCTCTGAATCTATACATGCTGCATATTTAACAGTAGAGTAATTATTAAGTTTCAGCAAAATTCATACAGAGTTTCTCCATGTTTGTAGCTCATGATTCTGCAGGCTCAGCCAGCTGTAAGATACAGCAGGGTTGAAAAATTGCTTGCTCCTCTGAAAAAGCAAAAAAAAAAAGAAATTACATGGATTTATTTTCAGTGGGACAAGGCATCTGCACTTTCACAGCAACTTTCCAACCTGAAAGTGGGCAGTAAATAAGCACATTGCTAATATCGACCGACACATGCAGTGAGTAATTACAGCATCAAGGTATCACTGATCTAAGTGGTAAAAGTTATTGTAGTTAACCCACAGGGCAAAAAGAGCTTTGCCTTTCCATTAACACTGGTTGGTACATTATCTGGTTGCACTTAGAAACATGACCCCAGTTAGATTTGGGATCTGTCCCATTTGTTGCAGTTCAGCTTTCTGCTAGATTGACCTATTCAGCACCTTTTTGTTATGTGAGGTTTGTCACCTCAGCAGTGACCTTGCTGTGGTCTGAGCTCACCATGGGGCAGTTTTTTTCCTGGTCGTTTTTGTCACAGGAGATACTGGAACTCAGCAACAGGGGGGTAACATTTTCCCACTTGTTTGTTCTTTTAAACAGCATCTTGGAATAACTGTCCTTCTCCTTTAGTTCATTCTGTTGTTTTCCATTGCTTTCTTTTAATGCTTTCTTTGTTCAGGTGTGTGCCTGTTTTCCTATAATAATCAATTAAGTTTTCTATTATCCAACTGGTTTGTTTTTTTCACTACCTTGTAAAGGTGCTAGAATTTTTATGTACAGGCACACAACAATTTTGTTTCTTAGCTCTACTTGTTGTTATCTTCTGATTCCTTCTTTTCTATCATATGCCTTGAGAGGTGATCAATGGGTTGCTTTGCTTTTCTCCTCTTTAGTGGACAATAATAACTTGCTGTTCTAGAAGTGTGTCTTAATTTCTAAGTAGTTTTGTAATTGTTGCCTTTGGTTTTCTTCTTTAGTAAACTGCTCACTTATCCTTCTGTTTCTTCATTAAAATGTAACCATCACTGCTGCTGCTAAATGAGATGCAAAATGAATATGGAGTTTGAAAGCAGGATCATAATTCTGTTTTGGGTTCTAGTTTCATATATATTTGCTTTTCTTGGTGAAAAATTCCATATGTTTCATGGATCGGAAAATTTAAGAAAATAATCCTGGATTACACTGACCAAATTCCACTGCATAGATTAGAGAGAGATTATGTTAATAATACCTTTAAAAGGTAATGTAGACATAAAAGCTTACTGAATGATTTGCTATTGCCATATACCTTTGCAGGAAAAATGCAAAATGTTACCAGCTGGAATAATATATTTGGCAGACATTTGGCTCATGTCTAGATTATTATATAAGGTACATGCAATTTAAAAATAAGCTTTCTGCTGTGCTTTGCATTATGTTAGATATGGAAATTAAACTCCTGGGGAACACCGTGGATATCTCTCAGATTCAGCTCTACTACCATGTTTATTCTGATCCTCACAGACTAGATGTACTGATACAGTTTTCGAGAGACAAATAGATGTTGACAGACAAAAAAGAATGGAAACTTGTTATTTCTTGCAGTGATCTTTTTTCATTGTTGTTCATTTGAACATGCGGTATGTAAAAGAGAATGAGAACGGCTGAATCATATATTAATACTTACATATAATATAGAAAATTATATGTAACATATGTAATAAATATATATATAAAATCTTTAAAAAAAGAGTTCATACCTTGGTTAATCTACTGCCAGCTATGTGAGATTATGCATACATATATAAACAAACAGTTATACCAGGAAACAAAGTTTGTTTTCCAAGCATGTTTCATGCATATGAACAGCCACTATAAATATATGGGTATGAAGAACTTTGAAGTTTAATAAAATGTATTATCTAGGGAGAAGCATCAATGGCTATGCTTTGGAAAAATCCAAAACTATTGGGCTAAAACAAAATATAAAAGCAAAAAGATAATGGGAGAAAAACATAACCTGGGAAAAGCTATATGTAATTATATTAACACTAGCCCTCTCCTGTGCTAGCTAGTTGTCTTTTATAGGGGTACATTACAATTCATTTGGCTTCTGCAAGCTTCTTTTTGGACTAAACTTTAAAGATAACTAGAGCACATGTGCTTGTTTTGTGACCTACTTGATCATGAAGACTTGCTTCTACTGGCTCTATAGCTACAGGAACTTTTCTTAATAAATGTTTGACAGCAGCAGTTCTGTAAACTGTTTCTATTTACGATTTTATAATCAACCATTGTCTTAATTTTTTATTGTTTTAATCATCTTTTCAAATAAGGATTGTGCATGTATTTTCAAGGGTTTTTTTGGTAACTTCTGTAGAAAACTGGAAGGCACAATAACGATCTATCATTTAACGTGGCAAAGTGAGTCATTTTTTAAAGCCTTTCAACACAGTTTTAAAAATATACATGATTTCTCCTTAGAAGAAAAACCACGCATAGCATTTTTAAGATAACCTGTATATCCAGCGTTGAAAGGGCTCTAAAAGTAAATTTAGGAACCTAGTGCTGTCTATACACTCAAGTGCAGATATTACCCCACATTCATACTTGGGTATAGAGTTCATTGAACATGACATATTTTCAGTAGATTATTCTAAAATAGCTATGAATATAACTATTTTAAAGTGAGTTACTACAAATGTTTTTTGGAAACTGTATATGCAGTGGCCAGGTCCAATGTGTTTGGACAGCCATAGTGGATATGCATGCAGATGGCCAATTAGAGATCTAGAACCTCATCCAAAGACCATGGAAGTCAATAGGAATCTTTGGACTGATACCAATGGATGTTGCATCAAACATCCAGCTAACTGTCAGAGAAGCAAAGCTAACCTTCCTAGAGCACAAATACTCCCCAGCCATCTTAAACAATTATCCTGAAAGACCATCAATTTCACAGTGTAGATGCATATAAATTAAATAAGATTTAAAGTTCATCTGGACCCAGTGCTGAATTAACAAATGTGGATGCTTTGAACTGGCAGCCTGCACAATGTTGCTCACTTGGATCAAGGATGTCTGGCCTGTGGCCTGGTTCGACTCATGAGAATTTTGCTGAAGAGAAAGTACCACATAATAAGTAATCAAAACATTGGTATAATTGCCAGATGATGACAGCTTGACAAGAATGTCTAAGCAATGTTGCCTGTAGTGTGTTTTAGAAGGAAAACTGGAGTCCTGGGTACCTAATGAACTAAGGCATCTTAAGAGCACAATAAATGTGTAGAACTGAGCAACAATGAGAATAGAAGTTCCCTCAGATAAGGTATATCGGAAATTGTCCTTTTAATGAGCTCTGCTGCAGTGCAGAAGTTAATCTCTGAGAAACTTAGTTGTACCTCAGTAGACAAAATCAACATATGGGGAGTAAGGCAATTTCAGTCAACAGCTGCTTAAGAAACTCGCAGAACCACAACTGATTTCAAATTTGCTTGGGGAGAAGGGGAATAAATAGCCCAGCTTTTGGTAAAATGTAAATAGCACATTGAACAAATTAAATTAATGACTTATTTTCCCATTTTGCATAGACTTAAATACATTGTATTAGGTTTTTTTGGTTTGAAGAGTGAAATACATTGTTTCATTAACATTTCATTTTTCTAATATTGCAAGAAACGTTAATTTCTCATGACCACATATAAAGTATGCCCACACAGATTATATCAGGAGTAGAATAAGCATGATTGGACTACCTAGACAAGACTGTTTCACAGTTTTGAAGCAGCTGTTTCTTCACCACATATAATTCCAGATAAACTGTGTACATCCAACAAAATGGGTGAAATATAAGATTAATACATCTATAGAATAGTAAATGTATGTTAACATTTTGATTCAGTATTAGAAATTGTTAAACACAGGAGTAGTTTGAAGGGTGTCACGTAACAGCCAAAAAGTGAAATCACAGATGTAGATTTTCCTGGCAGAAGAGGCTAGGCTTTATTTAACTGTCTGTCCTATATGCATAGTTCCTAAGGAGGAATGTTTTTTTGCACATTTTCACTGCACATTTGCCAAATAAAAGAAAGACTTATGTGACTATAATTATGCATATTCATAACTGCTGAGGAGTTGAATATTTTGTTTAAGACACACTAGAGATAAATGAAAATGAAATAAAAATAAAATAAATGTTGTAACATAATTTTATATCAAAAATATAAATATCATTTTATATTTTTTTTTAATTAAAAACCAAAACACATGCTGAACCAAGTGTCCATGTTTTGGAGAATTATATTTCATCATATGTTTACAACTGCAACCTTGTTCTTCCAAACATTGACCTAATGAAATAACTAGGATTTAGTATCAATAGAAATTAGAGAGGTAGGTAGATATATATTCTTTCCTATGATGTCAGGTGTTTTAGGTATGTCTCTGCAGCTTTAGAATGGTACTTACAAGGAGGAGAAAATAATCAAAATGTCTGGAATACACTCATTAAGTTTCTACTTTAACAATATCCCCTACTCCTTTTCCTGTAGGCTGTAAAGAAGTTTTTATGAGGAAAATGTTAAGCTTGATAGTTATTTGGTTATACTAAAGATTATGAAAGACATTCTGCCTGAGTAAAACCAGAAAAAATAGCAAACATGAGTGGAAGCTCTTAGAGTTTAGTTTTTTTGTTTCTTTGGAATCTGAACCTGGGCCTTTTAATGGCCAAAAAGAGAAATGACAGAAACTGGACAGCTCACACCTCTCTCTGTCACAGGTTCACTGCAGCATTATAGGAGAGGTTGTTTCCCAAATAATGCTGACATAAGGCTGTGATAATGTCATGTCAGCCTACTTAAACAAAAGAGAGAGAAGGGAAAGAGAAATGAGAAGGAATTATGCAGGGAAATAAGAATACGTACACGAGACGCAAAGAGGAGGAACGTAAGCTTGAGTCAGGGCTGAAGCTCAGAATTCAGCCCAAGGTAATGTAAGCAAGGACGGTGCAATAGAAAAAGCTGGAGAATCCAGAGGTTTGTCCGTACTACAAAATGAGATGTCTGAAATGGATTATTTGGTTGGAAATTAAAATCTGACATAATTTTGAGACTATTGACTTTATTGCTACTCTAAATCAGTGTTTCTAGACTTTTTTAAATGTTCAAATCATGTCAAAATAATAAATAACTCTTCATAACTTTCTCTAACCTTTTGGTTTTGACTTCTTTTATGGTTGGTTTCTGCCTGAATGTGAATTTAGCCATTCGGGGGGGGAAAGGTTACTTAGCATGGATGAAGTGAGAGACCACTCTAGACATTATGAATAATAGACATATGAGATAGTAATTTTCTTCTTAATGTTATATCTGACCTACATACTTACTTTACACAAAATTGTCAGAATTCTCCAGGTCATGAGCTAGTCATCACACACTTTCCTAAAATATTCTGGCTCTGTGGACGTGTGTGGATTCTGCAGATTCAAAGACAGACTGCAGTTTTCTTTGGCATCAGAGCTAAATTGATCAGTGAGGCTCTCAAGTGATGTTAAGAATCAAAGTATATTTGTATTGAACTTTGAGCACAGGATTACATTTAGCCTCTAACGATACAGGGCTAGGCATGGCTCCTGTTTGCAGCGTCCCAACATGTATCATGTGCAGACTCCAATGAGAACTTCTCTACACAGAGTCTTACACTCAGTTATGCTGCAATCAGAAAAACCTCTTCACTAATGATCATCCCTCATTTACATTAAAAACACATTTTATTCTCTGATCATCATCTATCTCTCAATTCTGAGTTAACCATTAATTCTGAACAGAAACCTAAAAGAGATATCTTTCAGTTTCATTTAAATCAGGAAAAATGCTTTCTGTAGATCACAGTGCCCTTAACAGTGCTTTAAATATGGAGTTAGGGAAGAGCACAGAACAGTCGGTTGGAGGGCTTGTTTTGTCTGATCTCATGTAGCTTACCATAACCACAGTCCCCACGCTGTCCACATATACAACACCTTTTCCAGGAGAGAGGACCTGTACTGGGTCAGGCCAAGGTGGAGTTAACTTTCCCCGCAGCAGCCCTCACAGCGCTGTGCTGTGTATCGGTAGCCAGCAAGGTGCTGATCACACACCGGTGTTGTGGCTGCTGCTGAGCAGTGCTGGCACCGCACCAAGGCTGTCTCCCCAACATTCCCACACCACCACCACCAGTAGGCCGGGGGTGGGCAAGATCCTGGGAGGGGACACAGCCAGGACAGCTGACCCAAGCTGACCAAAGGGATATTCCATGCCATATGACATCTGCTCAGCAATAAAAGCTGAGAGAAAGGAAGAGAAAGGCGGGCATTTGTTATTTATGACGTTTGTCTTCCACAGCAGCTGCTACATGTACTGAAGCCCTGTTTCCTGGGAAGTGACCAGACATCTCCTGCTGATGGGAAGTAGAGAATAAATCTTCTGTTTTTCCTTTGTGTCTGTGCATGGCTTTTTGCTTTTGCTTTATTAAACTTGACTTTTTTAAAACTTGATTAATCTTGACTCTTGAGGGTTTTTTCCATCTTATGTTTCTCCCCTCCCTGTCTTGCAGAGGAGGGGAGTGATAGAGTGGCTTGGTGGGCACTTGGTGTCCAGCCAAGGACAACCAAACACAGTAGCACTAAAAGCAGGGGGACGATGGGGACAGAGCAGAGTTTATGACTTAAATGGAAGAAACCACAGACCATCATTCTCCAGGGGAAGGCCACAGACCAGCTTAAATCCTTTTCTGTAACACCTTTCACAGGGAACCCTTACTGAAATACGCTATGAATTTCTCTAAAATGCTTTCCTGCTTGAGATAAGATTTAGACTGCTCTCTTCAACAACCACTTTCAGAGATGACTTGAGTGAAGATGGCAATGCCCACCTTTCCCTTGAGAAGCTCCACAATGAGACAAAAAAAGTAGTCGTAGTAAAACCAAACCAAACCAAACCAACAAAAAAAAAAAAAAAATCCTAACAGTGAAACTGGAGATAAGAGCAGAGAGATGTATGCAGAGGACAAAAGGAGGAGACACCAGACACTATTTTGGATAGTTTTGGTTGGGAAAGCTGAAAATGGTAGTAGAAATAAGGGGGGATCATACAGAGATTTAGGGTCACTAAACTTGGCATAAACACTGAATAAAGAACACAGCAAAGAGGAAGAAGATGGATGTCAGAGATATTATAGAAGAAGAGACAGTAAGACAGATACAGGCTGAAAGTCTGAACTGAAATAATATGAATCAGCTGGACTTACTTATAAACATTTATTATAGGATGAGTAAGTCAAATTTATTTACAAAATCAAAAGGGTATATGAAAGAAGAAAAATAAGAAGAGAGTATTGTTTGAAATTGAAATAAAAATCAAGACATGAAAATACCCAAATGGCCATATACTGAAAAAAATGAATTAGAATGCAATTGCTTTTTGCACTTTGAACTCTTAATAGACTGAACTGTTTGCAACATTATTGTCTGACAAACCCTTTGAAGGAGCTGAAAAATATAAGACTGAAAAGAAAGTGAATATATTTGAAAATATAACTATTCTTGAGGACTTGCCAGTTATATGTAATAGAGTATTTCTAATGTATTTGGGGTTGTTTTCTTTTCTCATGAGTGGTCTGCATTTTTGTTACCATGCTATTTCTTTTTTGTAAATATAAATGTTCAAAAAACCATTGTTTTAATGAGGTCTGACTTAAAAGCCAGCAGGGATCCTTTTTAGTTGTAAAACTCTCCTCAGTAGTTTCTATTCCATTCACTTAGCATCTAGCTCCTAAGCAGCAAATTATCACGGTGTAACTTTGCTGTTCTGCTCTCATGACTTCTGTATGCGTTGATACATTTCAGTCAAATGTGACAAAAGAGTAAAGGCCATGGAGTCGTGCAGTTTCTGACAGCTTTGTGAGAGGAAGGGACCACAAAGGGGAAGACTATGTGTGATGCCATCCTCACTAAAAAGCAGGAAATCTCAGGTCTCCACAAATCCAGGCTTCATCAGTTCTGTTGCAATACATTTGTAGAAATATGCATACATGCATAATAAATGAAGAATGATAGGTTTTATGTGACAGGTGGATCAATACAGAATCACAGAATCACAGAATCACAGACTGGTAGGGGTTGGAAGGGACCTCTGCAGATCATCTAGTACACCCCTCTCTGCTGAAGCAGGATCACCTATAGCAGGTTGCACAGGATGGCATCCAGGTGGGGTTTCAATATCTCCAGAGAAGGAGACTCCACAACCTCTCTGGACAGCCTGTTCCAGTGCTTGGTCACCCTCAAAGTGAAGAAGATTTTCCTCATGTTCAGATGGAACTTCTGTGTTCCAGTTTGTGCCCATTGCCCCTTGTCCTGTCGCTGGGCACCATTGAAAAGAGTCTGGCCCCATCCTCTTGGCACCTGCCTTTAGATATTTATAAGTATTGATCAGATCCCCTCTCAGTTTTCTCTTTTCCAGGCTAAACAGACCCAGCTCTCTCAGCCTTTCCTCGTAAGAGAGATGCTCCAGTGCCCTCATCATCTTTGTAGCCATCCGCTGGACTCTCTCCAGTAGTTCCCTGTCTTTCTTGAACTGGGGAGCCCAGAGCTGGAGGCAGAACTCCAGATGTGGCCCTACCAGGGCAGAGCAGAGGGGGAGGATAACCTCCTTCAACCTGCTGGCTGTGCTCTTCTTAACGCACCCCAGGACACCATTGGCCTTTTTGGCCTCAAGGGCACATTGCTGGCTCATGGATAACCCTTGATAAGGTTGAGATCTGTGGCCATACACTGCCCTGTACGCTGCCCTGCACTGAAATCTTGCCTGTTATTTTTTGGGGAAACAGTTTAATAGTTCTGGGAAACTGTTTAAACAGTCTTACTAGGTCAAGAAGATACTCATTCTTCTGAAGTATCTTCTTTAATTACAGTGAAGCTTCTGCCTCCCTGCCTCATGCTGTCTCTTAATAGTCGTGTGCAGAACTGAATGTCTGCAAACATTTTTAGGGAAAACCTCTCATAAGCACAGCTATCTCCACCACTTTATCTAAATAGTTCCTTCAAATACAGTCCTCACTAAGCATAGGAAAGGGAAGTCAAATTGCTTTCTATATGTAGTCTATATGTGTTAATTGTTTCACCATTTTGTAATGCTGCTCCAGTTGATATGTATACCATCGAAATGTAAGGCTAGATTCAATAATTTTACTGTCATTCACAATACCTTTAATTAATTATACTAATCTCAAGAAACTGTTCAACATGGTAGATGGTGATATAATCTAACAGTGATATTTCAATCTAAAGTACATGCTCACGTAGCAAAGCCAAATTAAGGACGTAGATCCCTCTGGAAATACGTAGTTTGCTCAGTGCTCTGAATTAGGCAAGAGTTTCCTGTGGCTGTCTAATTAACACCACATCATGAAACATGTGTGCAAGCACTTTATTATAAGTTTTGCAATAAGTCTTCCTTCTGACATTCTAGGGAACATAATTCTCTAAAGCTGCAAGTATTTTTCCTGAGAAAATAAACAGTAACTACTGTGATGGAGAACAAGATCAGTTGTTCAATTTAAATTAATCTAATAATTTTTAGCCCTGCTTTTTATGCTCTAACTTTGTAGGATGATCCATATCTGTAAGAGGGTGTTTATATATTCAGACTATTAAGCTTTCAAAGCTCTCAAATGTCTAGTTCATAAATTACAGACAACACAGCATCAAAGATAAGGGGGAAAAGCAGCAAGTCTTTGGAAGAAAGGCTTTCATTTTGAATTTTAAAATATACTCCCAAATGAAATATGGTTTATCACCACAAAAACATTTTATCCCTAAGTTTATTTCATACACTAAATTATCACTTCTGTCAGCAGAGTAGGATGCAGATGAAGGAATGAAGGGCAGGAATAAAATAAAGGAATCTGGAGGCCAGGAACAAGAACTATGATGGATATTTAAAATACATATACATTACTTTAAATAATATTAGATGAATAATGTATAATTAGATGAATAATGAATAATTCCCAGGTTTATTTTTGTATTAAGGAAGTGAACACTGACAAGATATTCCTTACATCTAAAGGGCAGAAACCAGTGTAATCATAGGGTTATACATCTTCTATGATTGTCCTGCATTTTAAGATTATACTTCAGTATGCTTCAGTATAGCTCAGAATATTTTAGTGGTGTACATCAGTATCATTGATTAAACATAGTTTTCTCAAACTAGGCTTAAGACTGTTCTTGTGCTTTCACCTGTCTGGAAGGTAAGCACCAGATGATCGTTTAGATACACAGTGATGCTGCAATGCAAATATTTAAATAGACTGACAGAAGAGGGTAAAATAGCAGGATAAAGATTTTTTTTTTTCCTCCAGTCAGCTGTAAGTCTATTAAAGATGAATATATTAATATAAAACCAGCAAATACTGATGGCAGTACAAAATAGACTGGTAGCTGCTGTACAAATATTTTATTATACATTTGTACTGAGCAATTAACATGAATATGTTTTACTGTAACTACCCCAGTCCTGCACCAGCTCTGTTCAGCCATCATACAAGGGAGTATAAAATCTGAATTGGATTAATTCAACCAAAGTCAGGGATGTCCAGAACGTATGGAGTTGGCAAACAAACAGTTTATAGTGGAATGAGACAAAAACATAAAAGTAAATTCAAAAGAGACTCTCTCATGCAGAAAGATTTATTAAAATGTTAAACCAGCATTTGACTACATGGTTGATCAAGTTGTTGCAGGTATGGAGATCGATTGATAGAAATGCACTCTTTTTAGTATACGACTAACTCAAATCAATTATATTGAAGTAGAAAGAGAATATTAAGTATCTTGTTAAAGTAGCTAAGACATCAGGCAGAAGTCAAAGGCAATAGGCGCAATGATGTGAGGGAGCTGGCTTAAGGCTGTAAATCTGTAAGGGTTGGAAGGAGGAAAGAAAACATGAAAGCAACCTGAATTGAGTAATGAAGAAGTAAAGAATAAATCTAAAGTGTCACCTGCACAGTATAAGACAGTTCCCTCCAAAAATTACGTATGTAAAACCTGGAATATATAAAATGGTGTTTGGGCAAAGACAAATTACAACAGTCTATACTACACCTTTTTCGGTGTGGGTTTTTTTCCTTCCAGTTCAGTTCCCCTGACACCTGAGGGTGCAGCAGGTCAGGAGGGCAGGGAGCTGTACCTGGCTTGCAGTCCCAATGGCAGTCCCTGCAGCCTGAGTGCTCCAAGCTGATTTCTTCAGAGGTGCTCTAGGAAATTCACCTTCCTTCTCTCTCCTCCCCAAAACCAAAAGCAAATCAACCTGCTTATTCCATGAGAGAATGCTCATGTGGAGTCTCACATTGACTCAATGTGTGAGGGAAGTAAATTACTTTTTTTTTTTTTTTTAAATTTGTTTTCTTGTAGAACTTGACATCAGGAATACGCGTACTCGTTGCCAGAGAAATCTTCTGCATCCGTGGGCTCTGATGAAGAAAGATTGAACCTTCAGCATGTTCCTTCAACTTTTCTTTGTTCCACTTTTCATTCTCTCCTTCCTTTAACTGACACTGGCTGTGTCAGTATGGTACAGGCTTTTTCTTTTCATCTCTGCAAGTCCAGAAATACAGAGAGAAACCTATCATAGCTGCTCAATTTTGTCAAGAAAACTCTCCAGTCCCAAACTTCCTTTTGATGCAGAAACAAGATTTGGTCAGCAGTTCCAATTTGTCAGCACTGATGCATTTTGTTTCAGGTAGATAAGGTGTTCAGCAAAACCAGCAAACCAGAAGCAGAATTTTTTTTTTTTTTTCCCCTCCCCCTCCCCCCAAAAAAACCCAGCTGCTTTCCCAATGCAAAGGTTTATGCTCCCACTTTCAGGGGTAATGGCTCAGGGCAGCCCCGTTGCCTCTAACACAACTTGACAGGGTTGCAGAGCGTGATGCAATTTGAGAGTGAGAGAGGATGCTGGGAGGCACATTGCCACGCAGCCCCACGGCACTGGTGCCCTGGGAGGTCTGCCTGCACGGCGTGAGTCCCACCAGGGCTGTCCACCCCCCGGCAGCGCATGCAACCCCAGGATCTCTAGGCACCCTGCAGATTGCTTAGGGCTTCACAGCGGAGGGCGTTTTGCTGTTCTGATGGGCTTTAGGGAATAGAATGGGTTAAAAAACCCCAGTCCTGTACATTTCTTACAGCCACATACAGCATCAGTCAGAACACATTCTGAGTGTTTTTAAGAAGTTTATTTATAACAAGAGTTGGATATGAGTTTTCCATCGGAATTTCCAAAAGAAAATGTAGCTTCTGGAAAACTGACTTCTGTGAGAAGCTTTTTATAATGCCAAAAAATATATTATTCTTAAAAAAATTAGCATATACTTCATTTTAATTTTTATTTGAGCCAAAGTGGAGAATTTTAATTTAATACAAGGATTTCAAACAACAGGCTACATTTTCTTATGGTACATGGATTTCCTTATGAGGCAAGTAACCCCTCCAGTCTCATCTTTCATACAGGGCAGCATCCCTGCAGTGCTTCATCTTCTGTAATGTCACTTATAGTGCAAAGTTTGATGTGCATATTGTCTCACAGGGTAAGGAGGGGTGCGAGCGGTCTGGCTTTGCAGAACCTATTGCACATTAGGTGCACCACAGGAAAACGAAGTTTCATTTCTTAAGTGATTCACATCACAGTGCTTCAGGCCATTCCAACAAATCAGAATGAAACATTGCAGTTTTAGGAAAGCCAAAATACTCATTTTCAAGACTGCAGTGAACAGGCTGGATCATATGGGACACTGTAATATGAAACAATATTTTATATTTTTTTCCTCTATAGAACAGTTCAAAATAAATTTGCACTAATTCAGGGTGCAAATGAAATTGTTATCATTGGAATTTGCTTTGGGCTTAAAATGTGATTTTGCTTTTTAAACTCACTTTCACTCGAGGTCATTTATTATTATTCACTTACAAAATATATAATTTCAAGAATGGTTCATCCTGTTAAACTGTAGTGTGAATAAACTGAACTTCCATGTGATGGAAATGAAAATAAACTTTAAAATATGTTTGAAGTGATTGTGGTTATAAGACAAGCTTTTCCAACATTTCTTCCTGGACTTGTTTTAGTCCCACCCTCCCACAACAAGAAACCAAAGAAAAGCAGATCACATATTAGTCAATGAATTACAGAGAAAAAAAAGATTTTAAACACACATCCTGATTACTCATCATTGTAATTACCAGAAAAATACAGGTCATACACAAATACACAATTTCTATGAAATGCCAGATTTCTTGTTCCTGGTTCACTTGAGGGGTTTTGGATATTTTATTTATTTATTTTCCTAAAAAGGTAGGGACATTTAGAGAAATTAGAAAGGATTAGATTCAGTGAAGAAACGAAAGGAAACTAAATTTAAAACAAAAAGAAAGGAAATGTTACCATAATAAGGTAAAAATTAATAGTGTAGCAATTCATTTAGGGCATATGGCAAAAACTATGACTGTATTTCTGCTTTCAAGTTGTTTTTCTTTTGTGATGCTATTGCAGTGCCTACTTCTTTCTATTTATGTTATATAATACATTCACTTTTAACCTTATTTTAAGACCTAGCTTACCTTTTAAAACATAGCTTCCAGGTTTACATTAAAATAATGTATTCAGTGTGCTGTGAAGTTCTTTGCCTTGTATTTTTCAGCATAATAGAGATTCTAGTTTCTATAAAGATCCCTAGCAACCAACAAGGTATATATAAAATTACTTTTTGATGAGCTTGTAAACACCAGGAGATGTTAGTGAATAAATCAGCTAGTAAAAATTTATTTTACAAGTGTTTAAATTATCTGTGAAAAAGGTTAAATAATATGTTAAAATTATTTCAAAGACTAAATTCTATACTAGTTCTAAGATTTTTTTTTCATATTTAGATTTCAGAAAGTGCTGCCAAATGAAATCTATAAATCAGGACCAAAAGTCATCTCCTTTCTACTCCGTGAACTAACTGTTTAAATACAACATTTTTGTTCATCGAAAGACATATTCTTCCATGGCTTAGTTTTATTTAAAGATCTTCTGGTAATTTCTAGCCTGTAGTTATAGGTATTGTCTAACCTTTTCCCAGAGAGTATCATCTCAGCTACTTAGAGAGATTGAGGGCGGAGGGGGGAGGAGAGAGCCAAGGTGGAGAAGAGCCACTGAGACTGCATACTGTTCCTGATGTAATAGAGGAGATATTTAATTAAAATACACCTGCTGTATATAGTCTGCCAGAATTTAATTATATGAAGTGGCAGATTCTTATGGATGAGAATGGCTGTTCTTATTTTTAACTGGGTAAAGCATAATAATTCAAACCTGTCCATTGTCCTTTAAAGTTCAGAGCCTCACCATTTGTCACAGCCAGGTTTAGTAAAGGTGCTGTGTCACAGCACACAGCATTGAGGGAACTTCATTTAGACCCTCAGTTTTAAGGAGCCTCTAAGTTCTTAAAGTACAGACAGGCTAAACTAATGTCCATGTCTTGATGGATAAATAGGCTGAATAAATAGGCTCTTTGACTATTCTGAGCATGTCACCAGTAACTTCCAGAAAAGAAACCCAAGGATTAATTCATTACTAGACTTTTACCCTCATAATACCACACACTTTTCTTACTTGTCTTTCTGTTGCCTGGAGGTTTGATATCTCTGCTTTTTAGGTCAGGCAACACAAGACTAATATCACTTTTAACCCTTTTGGTATTAAAGGCTACCCTGCAGCTAAGTTCAGTGCAGCAGTGATAATCAATGATTACTCCAATTTGGCAGACAAAAGTTAAAAACTTCTAAAGCACAAAAGATAAGGACTGGACAAAGACTGGATAGGACTTTCAAGCATTGCTCACAATCTTCTTCTCAGTGATTTTCCTACCCAAATCCTATTGGCAACAAAACCAAGAATGAAAATCTTTGGATTATGATCCATTGCCAGGTTATTTTTCTCTCGTATCTCAGGAGACTAGAAAAAACAAGTGATGTGTAATAGAAGGGGGCAGGAAAGGAGGTACAAAAACCCCACATTAGTAACTTGGTAAATGGTATTACTTTACATATAAATTTACCTGGCATCATGTACGATATGTTAACATGTTTCATATACAGTTGAATAAGCACCCCTTCAACAGTTATATACCTTTGAAAGTAACTGATAGTGATTTAAAGAGCTAATATTTATATTTGGAACAAACTACAGAAGAGAAAAATATGGTTTAGCAATGGTAATGTAGTAGTAAAGTATAAATGAATTGTCAAATCATTACATAAACAATGTTGATGAGGCAGTGTACATCTTGCCATTATACTGGCCTCAGGTGGAGTCCAAATATCTTTCACATAAGCATATCAACTGTGACTCCACTCCAGTATGTACATCTAGAAAAACCTCAGGCGACGATAAGTAATGGCTACTTTGCCCAGTCTCTTCTTAATGCCTGCTGGAGAAAAGTATGATAATAAGAAAGTAACTCCTCCTCACCTTGCCCATGTCATGGTATAGCTGTGTAAGTCTCTAAAAGAAATATATACTTAAGAAAACTACATTTAAAAAACCAACCAACCAATCAACAGAAACATCCCCCCCCCCCCCCAACCCCCCCAACTCCCAACTTTCAGTTAAGGTTCAAGTGTTATATTCTTTCTTGCCCTCCCTGTCAAACCTATACTTTTGGTTAGACTTCTGGCTTCCCTGTACAGTGACGCAAAGAGATGGTGCCTGTTTTCTTTTATAGAATATAGCTGTAGTATTTTCCATCCCACACATAACTGAAGTCTCCTTTAGGTGACAGTTTATGCATTGCAGGAATCTAAACCCTACTGGTATGTGCTAAATTCTTTTGTTAATCAACTCTCTTTTGCTTAGTAATCCATGACTACTCACCACAACATTGGACTCGTTGGACTCAGCAGCCATAGTGAACCAAGACCTAGACCTTGTCATTAAAAGCAACTAACGGTTGCTTTTACAGAGCTATCCAATTCCACTCACCAACTAATATGTTTAGATTTAAGTTTACTTCTTGATTTATGATGTTCTGATACTGTGAAAATCTCAGGCTAATCTAGTCTCTAAAGATCCTTCAATGAGATGAACAGATAATAATATAATGAGGTGGAAATGGAATAATACACTTTTGATTAAATCTTGATACAGGCTTGGTTGTCTAGAAAAAAATCCTTTCTAAAGCATATTATTTAGTGACTTGTGCTTTTTCTGTATGGTGGCGTTATCCTAATATAGAGTATTCCTTTTGTGTTCATTACTTTTGTTCAATTATTTCCCCACAGGCAAAAATCCGCTAGCTTCAGGAGAGGCAACCAATACGATGTAAAGAACAATGCCCACATCACTGTTAAAGACAAGGTAAATCCTAAACTTGGAAAATAAAATGCATTGCAAGAGGAGATGTTAATCCGTGCCCAAAGCTCAACTAGAGTTCTTGCTTCATAGACAAGTCCCAGAAAGACCAGCTGGAAACATCAGGCTCTGTGGAGGGGTTAAATCTGTTTATTGGCTGTGGAAGGGTCTGGCAGTCAAGGATTGTTATGAATGTAAGAAAACCCAGCCTTTCATTTGGTTTTCCTGTTTTGATACACAATCTCTCCTTTAATCTCCAGAGAACAAACAAAACAGGCTAACTACTTTGCCAGTGGTGTTCTGCACAGCAGAGCTTCTCCAGAGGCAACATATAGTGGTGGATTTATTGGGAGGGATGTGCTCAGGGGCTACAGCATCTCTCAAGTCATAATTGTCCCAGTACATGTGTTCTGAGCATGCAGGTGGGGCACTGAAGCTTTATGTTAGATTGCAGTAATCTCTAACTAGATTTATCAACTTTTTATCTAGGAAATATTGTTACAAAGCTCTAGAAAAATTGAAAAATCAGGCTTTCGTACACTTAATTGTTAAAAACACTTGCTTTGTTAGAACCAGTAGGTTAGTCTTGACTCAGTTCTCAGTGGTGTTAGATCAGTTTATGCTAGTTGAGGATCTACCTCAGCAGAATAGGTTTCTAGAATTCTTAGCCTGATTTAGACTTCCATATTATACCAAGTAGGCAATCAGATTTTTTGCAGAGAATGCTTTCTGTATATGTATCATATAGCATGTGGAATTAGTAAAAGGCCTCGGAAAGGAGAAGTACCAGATACAGAAAGCATGTATATTTCCTCATTCCATAACTACTTTGTTTAAAGGTAGTCTGCACTGGTAAAAATGGGCACCATAACACTTCTTCCAATATGAACTGGTTGTAGATACCTGCTTCTTTTTTACAGCTGCAAGAAAAAAGTTCTCTAACAAAATGTATTAATACAAATCAGGATTGCTAGAATCCTTGTCTTTCCTTGGCCACATATGCATGTTCTTCTCAATCAGCTCCAAAGAACTGTGTAAGAAATCAAAGAAGCAACTACTTATCCTCAAGACCTTCAAAAGCTCTGGCTAGGCATTTAATAATACATCTCCATTTTGAAGTTGAAATTTCATTCAGAGAGGATGTAAGACTATATAAAGTTTAATGTGAAAAGCCTAACTATGCACTTTAGGATTATGACAATACTACTACATCACTTGCTGACATGTAAGGTACACGCTTGCTGATTATGAACTCCTCTTCCCCGCTGGAGCAGGGATTAGGGCTGCTTCTGTGACTCCCTGTGTGACAAAGACCCTTAAATGTGAGGCTATGGGCAGCTCTAGAAAATTGTCCTTTTTTTTGTTCTCCTGTGTTCACTGTGATTTGAAAATGCCATTGGGAGCCTTCTTATCAAGGACACACTGCTGGGAAAACAGCTGAGTTTAGGACAAAACCCCAAATGTTTGTTATAAGATGAGTTTTGTGCAAGGTTTTGATCATCTATTGATTGCCTTAGCAGAAATCAGACCTTTGAATAAAGCTAAGTGAATATTTTTAATATCTAATAGTCATGCAAGGTTCAGAGGTGCTAGCAAAGGATCCCTCCTAGCCAGTCTTAGAAGACATGTGAGTTGAACCGTTCAACCATGAGTTGAAATTGCCAGGCTGCTTCTCGAAGGCGTGATACTTCTTAGGCATTCCCTTCTTGTGCTCCCTTCACAGAAACATTCCTGTCCAATTTGCACATATATGGACTGTACACTCAGACATCACCTCAGTCTGGCTCATGATTGTGTTCAACATATAAAACTAGTCTGATACACGCACACAAAAAGGTAAACAGAATGCTTACCATCCTGAGGACTGGGATTAAGGACAGCATCCTGAAAGACATCAGCGTTCCTTTTGCATTGTAGGTCCTGAACTGAGAGACAAATATCAGATACAGAAACTGCATTCAGAACGTGGCTGCTGGTATCAGTAATTCTGTGCAAGCAGCACTGTTAGCAGGTTTTTAATAGAGGACGGCGAGCTGAATGCTGTACATGAAAGTAAATCGGTTGTGGCAATACAGCTGAGCAAAACTCATAATGATGGAGAGGAGTGTCTCTGAATAGAGATTAAGTAGAATTTGACCCACAGTAATAAATGATGGACAAAAGTGTACAAATTTTAATAGATGATGCCATTTGAAAGGGTTTATTTAATTCATTACAATACTTATTATTCATGCTTTTTAATATTCAAACTGGTATCTTAATTTATAGCTTAATCTATGTTAATAAAAACAGAATCCTTAAACAGTTCTTTTCTCTTCTCACAAGAAAACCTTCATACGCCTTTATTATCAGTGATAGGAAATTTCATTTCCTGAGCTAGCCAGAAATATCTGTTGAATTTTCTACAGCTGATAACTTCAAACCATTCTTTTCGTTGCAAGAAGCTGCTTCTTCATGTCTGAGATACTTTTTTGCCTGTCTTCACTTGTCTTCTGCAATTATGGTGATTTTATTGATAGAAGATCTTTGTTTCCTGGACATATTTCGCACAATGCTCTTGCAGATTAGCTTTTGTAACAGTGTATTTAAAATTTCAGTTTCCACAGAAAACAAATTCAGAGCTCCATTCTGTGCAGTTTATTAAAATATTCTCCCTTCTCTCCTTCTTCCAGAAAAAGAGATTTTGACTGAGTTTTCCAGATTTTTGTTTTGATATTCCAGGGCCTGTGTTTGCAAAATACAAGAAGTTATTCCTGTATATTAAAAAAATCTAATAAAACTGCCTCCCCTTTGTCAATATATTGATACTTCTCCCTATGTGCTGCATATTTCTAATGCCTTACAGAATGTGATGAGAGATCAATCTCCTGAAATATATTATTTTTTTCTGCTATATAGGAAAATGTTCAAACATAAGACTGATGCAAGCAAGAAAAGAGTTTGGGAAAAGTAGTAATAAAATACCAGTTAGACTAATGGAAATTATTTTTTCCTGGAACAGAAGAAAACAAATTTACAAACAGTTTCTCAGAATGATAATTACTTGTGTGATCTCTTCAGGGAACCCATATGTGTATATTCTCTCTTATTCAGAGCAGACTTAGTCACTGAAGACTACAGCTTAAAGACAGTTAAAATCAACATATGCTTTGAAATTGATTATTTGATACTTAGGACTGAAAACATAAGGTACACTGGAAATAACTTATATTATTTTAACTACTGGGATAATCAACATTTCTGGGTCTTTCTTATCTCTTGAAGGTGTTTTGTAGGGAGGAATAGTTTTATGGAGAATATGCATCTATTATTTCATATACAGTTGGACTCGATGATCTTAAGGGTCTTTTCCAACCTAAATGATTCTATGATTCTATTCCATGATTCTATGTGCTCATGTCTCTGGAGTTTCCAACTCTCTTCCATTCAGCCTCCTCAAAGGATGAGAAAATCAATCTGAGATCTCAGTCGTCTAGTTTGAGTTCTTTAACTAGTTGAATACCAAATAAAATGTTATTGTGAAACATTTTATTTTTTTTAAAGCCATTTTATCAAGAGACTTACCTAGTTTTATGATTATTGGTGAAGCGTGTCTTGAGAGTGATGTTTGTACTAGATCAATAGCTTTGGGACAGGCACTCTAAGCATTATAGTCATTAAATATGTTAAGCAATGCTCCCTTTGAGATGATGAATAGCAAACAAGCAAGAAGCTAACAAAACGACTATCCTCCTTAAATAAAAAAGCTCAAGTGTGATTCCTTTAGAAAATAAAGAAATTAAGGAAAAGGTAATGAATGTAGATGTAGCGGCAAAAAAATCTAAGTCAGTCTTTTGAAAGAGAACTCTCTATTGATTTTATGTAGAGGAGGGGCAAGGCAATGACCAATATAGATGACAAGAAGAAGAGTTTGCTGTATTTTCTGGCCCATCGCAGCAATAGCACAATCATTACCTTGCAGTCATTTTGCATAGTTGTCTGGAAAGGTGATTACCACCAGTAGCTGTAGACATGCCCTAACTTCTTTTGTTATGGTCCTTCAACCCAGGGATCACTCACAAACTTTAAATAAGCTGCTGAAAGGTTCAGTCTTCTAACTTTTTTGGTAGAAATACAATAACATCACAGCATTTAGACATTTTTCACATTATTTCAGTGTTGGTTTTCCCCTCAGGTTTTTGTACTGCTGCACGAAGTAATCTAAGGTGCCTCTTTGTCTCTTGAGACACTGTAAATCTCAGCTCCTCTGTTCTTGATTTCATACTTTGTATGTTTCAGATTACCTTCTAAGCTAAGAAATCTGAAGGTAATTTACTTACTGTGCTCATTGGAGCAATTTGAGGTCTTCGGCTTACTGTGTGTGTCTCTATGTGTGCGTGTAACAGCAGGTTTTCTTCATCTAGCATCTTTTGCTGGGAGGAATATGACATTGATAGCTTCTTCTCGCTCACTTCAGGATCTGTCTGGGGCTGTTTTTATGTATTTGCTAGCAGACTACTACACCTTGCTCTTTCTTCATTGTCTGCAACTTCACTTTATGTCTGATTTTATGACTTAACATCTTATTTTACATTTATTCCTTTCATCTCTTTGTTCTCCTATCCCTAAAACCAGTTTGTCCATCTCCACGTTTGCATTTCTTTAGCTGACCATATCTGAGTTGTTTATAGCCATGGGGTCTGAAGTGCCAGACTATGTTGAAGACAGCATTGAGTTTTGTCGGGGACATGAAGAATCTTAAACAAGCGTTTTCTCCGGACAAAAGCATCTCTCACTCTACCTTATGTTTGCTAAAAGTGAGCTCATGGATTTGATCAGCTTTTCCTGGAACAGCTCAAAAGTCCAATGTGAAAATTTCAAACTAAAAAATCACCTTCCAATAAGAGTTAGTCAGACACTATATTCTTCACCAGCAGCTATTCCTACAGAGCTCCTTTGATAGTTATGTTTTAAGAGATTTCCTGTTTCTTCTGTGAAAGTCTGTCGTGCAAAAGCTAATACTCTCATTTTGTAGAACAGATTTCATATATTTATTCCAACTATGTATCTGGTCCACATTTTCATTGAAAACAAACTACTTAACGGTACAGGAAAACTGTTAATTCTGAAGGGCTGGCCAGCCTCACACCTCTTGATGCTCGGAGGGTCAAAATAAGCTGGGCACAGCAACATATGACAATTTTTTTTTTCACAATACTGTCATACTAACAGATAGAATGAATGATGTCAAAACCAGGGAAAAGGATTATCATTAGCAAAAGATTTGGATACATACAGATAGGGAATAGATTAACAATTCCGTAGTCAGTCTCTGCTGACATATAACTTCCTCTGATAAACTTTAGGAACAAGCATTGTTAGATGTAACAAATTTCTCATAGAGAATGTCATGTTTTGACTATAATTATTCAAGTGCCTATGATACATCTGATAAGTTTAACTGGTGTCTCTCTATTAAAAAGATAGGGTTTCTATTATTGGTGACATGATAAAGCAACAGTGTTGAGAAATAGTGTGGTGAATCTTGCCTGACAAATTACAATAAAATTATTATAATTTGTAAAATAATAAATAATAACAAAATCCATTTCTGGACACTGAAAGAAGGTACATGATTCATTAGTTAGGTCACTGAATTGAAAGAATATATACATCGATGTTCATGTCTGCTTTCAGGTTAATTTTTTAGATTGTCTTTAATTTTATATCTCTAGTTTATAATACTTGGATAACATAAGAAACAAACATTAACATGTTTATGATTCTAGCATATGTCTCCTGGCTGTGTCCTAAGCTTTACACTTTTTTTTTGCCTTTCCTTATAGACCTCAGAATCTTCTATCCCAAAATTAATAGACTTCTGATTGTCCTCTAGATTGGTATTTACAATACTCTCCTGGAAAAGAAAGATGGATGGACTTGAATCTCTTTAAGTAAGGAATAAGCCTAAACCAGCTCTCCTGTTATTTTGGAGAGTGATCTGGTTTTCAGACAGTTATGGAAAATTGAGTTCCACTTCCCAGGACTCCTCTGGTTAATTCTCAGGAGAAAAGGATGGGTGACCCAACCTTCTGTAGGTGACCCAACTATTTGTAACGCACTGTAAACACGGGAGAGAGAATTCCAGACACATACTTTACTTTAACATTGCCTACCAATTGGCTGAGACCTATGTCAATCCCAGCTTCACTACTACTACTACTACTACTGCTACTACTGCTATTATTACTACTACTGTTCAGTTATCAAGGAAAAAAATAATTTATCTAAACGGTGTTGACTGCCTCATCTGTCATAGGTATTGAACACTGAGTGCTGCAATTATTACTAGTCTGTGAATATGGACTTTATGGCCTGCATTGTGGAGCAGAACAATTCAAAATTTGTTCCTTCTTTTTAATGTGTTCCACAGAGAATAACTCTTACAGCTCAGTTATAGATGATAAATTTTTCAATGATGTCATGCAAAAATTTGTTTTCATTACACAGTATATATGAGTAACAACTTCAAGAGTCTTTTTTTTCCTCTGTTGGTGAAGAAATGGAAACAGTTTGATTTCAGATCTTGCCAAGATGAATTCTGATTTATATTCTGAAATATAAATAAATATATGACTTTTGCCTTCTAAGCTAAGTTAGATCAGATATTCCAAAAATGTCAATTAGAGAAAAAATATTTGATCTTCTCATGGATGTTTGTTACAGTCTATTAATTTGCCTCATTCTCAGCTTGTTATTTGATGTTCTTAATCAACATTAACTTCAATTTCCACTTGAACTTTGCCTACAGTTATCTTTGTTAAGAAAATTTAGTTCCATAAGTAAGTATTCATGATAATTGAATAAATCTTCAGTATCAAAGCAGTGGGAGTAGAAAATAATTTTATAATAGCTTATCTCTTAGTTGTTATGTATCTCACCTTGAAACAATGGTTACTGGCCTCTATCAGGATCCTGCTACCAGGCTAAACATAATACAGAAGTGTCTATATTCTTACAGTGCAATATTTTTCTTTTATAGTTTGAAATAGATGGTGTCAGGTTCTCATTAAATCTAATATTTTTTTTGTATTGAAAACTAAGAATAGTTCAAACCCATGTGTTTTCCAGCACTGAAGAAAAGCAGCAAGAAAACCAGAAATGACTCTATCCTACAGTAAGCAGCTCTTCTAAAGACATCCTCCTGTTTTTTTTGGGGGGGGAGCATGATTTATGCCAGCTGTAGTTAAACTAAGAATTAAATAATGACCATTATAGGAGGACTTTGCCACTCACATTCACTGAAGAGCGAGGGTGAGGTAATCTTGCTTGGCAATGTAAAGCTGTGGCTTCGAGGCCATATGTATAAAGATGAGACAGAGTCTGGTTCTAAATGAGATATTTGGATTTCATTGCACATGACAAATACTGCATATGGAGCTTTCAGTTAATTTTCTCCTTTAAATATCAGTCTTGCTTTAAAGCTTTGGACAGAAATTTTCCTTCTTCCCCTTACATAAATAGTTCTACTGAACCAGAAATAAAAAGATCAATATTTAACCCTATAGCATCTGCTTTCTTACAAACTA
The DNA here is from genome assembly GCF_011004875.1 of Balearica regulorum gibbericeps. Classification (NCBI taxonomy): domain Eukaryota; kingdom Metazoa; phylum Chordata; class Aves; order Gruiformes; family Gruidae; genus Balearica; species Balearica regulorum. The sequence goes on along the minus strand of NC_046187.1, from coordinate 48,490,782 downwards.
TTTCCAACAACCATGAAGTTGCAGCTTTCTTTTAACTTATCACACAGAAAAAAAATGGGAAATTTTGTGTAAAGGGAAGAAAAATTGCAATTTCTTGATTACATCCATAAAGATCAGTGTGGGTAATGAGATTAGTGTTTGCAAGACATTTTTAATTGTTAATCGTATATTGAACATGTTCTTTATTTCTATTGTGTTTGTGATATGACAGAGAAACCTGGCCTCTGCTAATCCAGGACTTGAAGTGACAGAAATGCATTCTCCTCTCAGATTTTGCAACTCAGCTCTACAGGAAATGAAGACACATTCTCAAGTGAGCGAACTGTTAGCACAACAAATGCCTTTAAAAAAGTATTATATTGCCATTTATAAAACATGGCAGCTTTTTCACTTTTTAACCAAATAGTTTGTGAAAACATCTTACGAATGTGTAAACTCTAGCAGTAAGTGGACCTAAAAGTAATTTCTTTTGTAATAATGAATGCCATTATATAGAATACAGGGGAGAGAACAGAAGGGGTTTTGTAATTATAAAAATAAACCAAAATGCATTATATATATACTTATTGTGCCATGACGCAAGGATATTTGGTGCCAGAACCAGTAGAAGTCTGAAATCATGTTTGAAGGAAGTAGCTAATTTGTTTTAATTAATGTTTCTGAGGTAAGCTTCCAGGAAAAACAAATACAGAGTTGAGTGAATAAGAAAATGTTTTCTGAGTGTTTATGTATTAATCCATTTTTTCTATTATACAATAATTGATGATCATTCTCCTTAAATAAAATGATATTAATTGTGATACATCATAAAAGTAATTAAAAAAAAAACAACACAAGATTTTAATTACTTTTTTATGTTTCCTCTTTTTTTTCCTGAACATCTGGTGAGAATTCAGATTGACAGTTATGTAGACCTGCTATTGATCATCTGTGCCTGATGTACACACGTGTAGTCCAGACTGTAGCCCAGACATCCAACTTCAACAGCAAGCTGGCATTTCTTTTGTCTCCTCAAAATGCAGGATTTCTGAGACCTCGAAACTCATTTGAGAACTCTAAATCTATTCAGAAATCCAGAAGCTATGCCCTTCCCAAAATCTGTCCCCTCTGCTGTCCTATACAAGGAAACCATGGAACAATACATTGTACAGCATCAAAAATTTGTGTCAACCTCTGCTTGGCCTTGCTGCCTTCCTGACTTTAGTGTACGTTGTGGTTATGTGGTGCCTGGGCTCCCTGCAAAAGCAGGCAACTATCATTCCACATTGAGTTTGCACATATTTATCAAAAGTTTACCTGTTTTAACATGCATTTGCCTTGTTCGCTTTCCTAGCATTATGCCTTTTCACTAAGGACTCTCCTGGGAGGTGATCCTGGTCTGTAGATGACTGTAGCACAACTCATGTCCCTTTCACAGCAAAAGCATTTCTATTGATCTTTCATTAAGGATGAGGAGGATGATAGGCAGAAGACAAAACCTCTTAAACACCGTTATTCTGCTCTAAAACATAACCACTGCCATATCATGGCTTGTATGGTGCATGAGACATCCCCTCAACGGTATCTGCAGCTATTGACAAAGCTCCTGCAGCTTTGTGGCTTCTCTCTCTGTTACGGTGGACAGTTATTAAGCAAGACTTAGCTTCAGAGAAGGTGTGCTTCGTGTTGGAATTAAGATGCAGAACCAGGATGGCACAGAGAGAGGTTACAAGCGGAACTTGGTAACTTCCATACCAGCCCTAGTGAGCCAGGCTGTTGGATTATTCGTTCTGCTCACCCACAGTGACTCTTCTTATAGAAAATTCATTTCTTCTTAAATCTGAGTCCTTAGGCATAATACGGGTACAAGCCAAACACTGACAATCTTGCTTAGTTTTGTTTTGTTTTGTTTTTCTCATATTATATCATAATCTGAAATTCTGCTTTTCCGGTAAGTTCAATAGAATGCTTGAGAAATGGGATTTTGGTTGAAAAGACAAAGTCATGAAGCAATTGATTGAAAAGGCTTCTTAAAGTGCCAACTTCTTTTAAAAAATGTTACAATAGTAGGAAAGTAGGCATGCTAGAAAAATGAACAAGGTACATAGTATTGAACTGCTGGGATGGCATTATACTGTAAAATAGAGACAGGTGAATGAACCATTTAAATAAATTCCTCTCTAACATTATATGAGTGGCAGAACATCTCACATAATTAATTAAATTGCAACCATCTCAATGATGATATTGCTGGTAATGACTACGGTGAAGAGTATAGAGTATGTATAAACAGGTAACATACATTAATGACTGTTAAATGCTGTTACATGTTACAATGTCATCTAGCTGCTCTTCCTTGAACCTCTTCCACATTAACTCTATCTTTCTTGTGCATGAATGTTAGAACAGCAATTTTATTTGGGTAACATGAACATTACTTGATTTTAAGACTGATAAAACTGGCTGTTTTTACATATATTAAGTTCAAAATTACAGCATTGCTTTCTAACAGTCAGTATGTTTTGTTTAAAATATGTAGAAAAAAATAATTTTATATTAGTTGCAAATTGTTTATCGAGTTGGTCACAAATAATTTTAGTTTCTTGAAACTGCTGAATAAATTTACTTTTTTTCCCATTCTACTTGCAAGAAAGCAGAAAAGTTTATTAAAGTATTTGGCACTGGGAAATTTCATAGAATCATAGAATGGTTTGGGTTGGAAGGGACCTCAAAGACCATCTAGTTCCAACCCCCCTGCCATGGCAGGGACATCCTCCACTAAACCAGGTTGACCAAAGCCCCATCCAACCTGGTCTTAAACACTTCCTGGGAGGGGGCATCCACAGCCTCTCTGGGCAACCTGTTCCAGTGCCTCACCACCCTCACAGTAAATAATTTCTTCCTAACATCTGATCAAAATCTGCCCTCTTTCAATTTAAAGCCATTACCCCTTGTCCTATTACTATATGCCCTTGTAAAAAGTCCCTCTCCAGCTTTCTTGTAGGCCCCCTTCTGTTACTGGAAGGCTGCAATTAGGTCTCCCTGGAGCATTCTCTTGTACCAACTGTCTCAGCCTGTCTTCATAGGAGAGGTCTTCCAGCCCTCTGATTATCTTCGTGGCCCTCCTCTGGACTCTTTCCAACAGTTGTGTGTATATCTTGTGTTGGGGACCCCAGAGCTGAATGCAGTACTCCAGGCGGGGTCTCACAAGAGCAGAGTAGAGGGGCAGAATCACCTCCCTCGACCTGCTGGTCACTCTGCTTTTGATGCATCCCAGGGTATGGTTGGCTTTCTGGGCTGCAAGTGCACACTGCTGGCTCGTGTTGAGCTTTTTGTCCACTGACACCCCCAAGTCCTTTTCCTCAGGGCTGCTCTCAATTCCTTCTCTGCCCAGCCTGTAGTTGTGCTTGGGATTGCCCTGACCCATGTGCAGGACCTTGCACTTGGCCTTATTGAACTTCATGCGGTTTACATGGGCCCACCTCTCCAGCCTGTCAAGGTCCCTCTCGGATGGCATCCCTTCCCTCCAGCATGTTGACTGCACCACACAGCTTGGTGTCGTCAACAAACTTACTGAGAGCGCACTCAACCCCACTGTCTACATCACCAACAAAGATGTTACACAATGCTGGTCCCAATACCGACCCCTGAGGAATGCCCCTCGTCACTGATCACCACCTGAGCATTGAACTGTTGACTGCAACTCTTTGAGTGCGACCATCCAGCCAATTCCTTATCCATTGAGTGGTCCATCCATCAAATCCATTTCTCTCCAATAATTTCATTAAAATGAATAAGGTCATAATAGATTTTACAATGTAAGTTCATATGTTTATTACTCGATTGTATTTCATAGCAAGTTAAGCCATTTTTAGAATTTTTTTCCATTTTTTTCCTGTATAAAAGAATATACAGAACTGTATGAATATCTGACCTGTACATTCAGCATTTTTTATATTCTTTTAGTGAAGAAACTCTGGGAGGTTGGTTGTTTTGTCTTTGTCTTTTAATATACTATATCTCCATTTGGCTACTATCTACAATATATTGAATAATTTTTTTTTTCATGTTACAATGGTTTAAACCAGATAAATATAAGTGATTAAATTAGAGCTCCTAATTCCTTTTTGTTCTTTTTAATCTTCCTGCCAAAATGACAATTTGTTTTCTTTGTCACTTTTTTCTAATACTGTAAAACTGCTTGCTTCTAGTCTTGCTTTAATTATCATTCAGTGTCATTGGTTTTTGTTATCTTCTGGTTCCACCTTTGTCGTCTTCCTTTTCAGGTGTCTCCATGCTGCAGTCTGTGAGTGACCCACTGTAATTTTGTCCCTGGAAGAAACATAAGGAGGATTTTGAAAAACAAATTGTCAGTCTTTGTAATGACCTAGTTGCTTTCCTGTTTTTTGTTGAAAGGGTATAAAGGGGTGCTTTATTGGTTTGGGTAACTTGGCTTAAGGAGTCTATTTAGTAGTCAGATGAGGGATTTTCTCATTTTCCCCTGCATTTTGTTGAGGATATTTTTCTGAAGAAGTTCTGAGCTTGAGTTTGTTCAATTAAAAAGTACTCCAGTCCCTGCTTAGGGATAATGCAAGTACAATTACACAAGATCAGAACATTTTTAGTTCACATTCCATTACAACAGCAGTCCCTGTTTTTAAGTACATTCACCATGACTTTCCAGTTGTATTATTTGTACTTTGTTCCTTTACACTATTGTCTGGTAGCCTATAGCCTATAGCTTTTTTTTTTTTTTTGAGATGTGAACATTCATTAGTACACGGCTATTGCACATGTGCAAGACTGTTCAAATAATGAACAACTTCTAAAGTTGTACTGATTATCTGTATTGATTGTACAGATAACAGCCTACATTTTAGCGATTTTCTTTGAAAATTGAGCTCAGTGACTGAGATAACTTGGAAATGCTATAAAGGCAGAGCGAGATTTTCTAAATAAAAACTTCAGATAATATACAGGTGATATTTGTTTTGTAACGTTTCATATACTAGTAACATAGAGGAGTAGGAATGCTTTATATTTTTACTATAATCCTCAGAGCAGTATATGACACTGTTATAATACAGAAAGCAGCTATTTCCCTCTAAAATTATAGTATAATCATAGGAATGAAGAATTTTCCAGTATCTTTGTCCCTAACCTTTATATAGAACATTGGTTTGGATTAGAACACTCTCTGCCATAAGTAACATTTACCAGAAGTTACTAAAACCTCATACACCTATGCAAAAAAAAACTAATGGAAAAGACATGTTGGCTGTAGCTTTCCAGAAGCACAAGTGATTATTTGTGCTGTGGTTTGGGTACTCTGTTAGAAATATATTAAACAGGCCCCATCCCCAGAAAATCTGGATTTCTAACAAATTTTAATGCTGACCATTCGTACTCCAAGTCACTAATGACTTCTGAACATTTTAAACTTAGGAAACTATAACTCTATTCATTGTAGAAAAGTGCCTTTCCTTTTTTTTCTGAACACACAGGATTTAGTTTATGGATGTCAAGTTAGAATGTTCACAGAGAAATAACATTAATACCATTGTTTGAAAAGTAGGTTTTGCCTAAAAAAAATACCTATCCCACTTGTTCTCGCCAGAAATTGTGCTGGAAAACAACTGATATAAAATCTTAAAATACTAGGAAAAATCTCCTTCAGGTCCCCGTTTATGCATATTGGGTGAAAGCCAGCACTAAAGGCAATGGAGCTATTATTCCAGGGCTGGATATGGCCCAGATGTCTGTCCCATTTACACATGTGAAAGCCCATTAAATTTGTGATGCTCACAATGATGTAAATGGAGGCCAAAATATTGTTCTTTTTGCGGAACTTAACTTGAACTTCATGTAAAAGTTGGCTATTGTATTCATGTAGGGATACATCCTACTCAGACAAGACTTATGCTGGGTCTATGTTAGTACTTTTGAGCAGGAAAACTTGAAACTGCTTAACTTTATTAATGTTCTAAGTTTGCAGCTGGATGGATTCATGCACAGGGCATAATGATTGGGTTAAAATAACAAATGTATCAGAGTTATAACATACTCCTCTCTTACAGTGTATGAGATAGAGATACAGAAAGAATTTAGAGGAAAATGAGAGGATGATGAAGAAAAAGATGACTTTAGCAACACCTTTAATTTTGGCTTACTTGGGGAAATAAGATTGCGAGAATGACAGTCATGTAGAATGAGTTCATGTTCATCAAGAGAGGTGAGGGTCAGAGCTTAGGCAGGAATCTGGTAGTGTAGACTGTAGTAAAAATTCAGATCCTGGAGCTGCTTGTTTGTAGAACAGTGGAAGTGTTGGATTATTGGTCAAAGAAGAAATCAAGCTGCTGACATTCTGTTTCAGAAATTATAATGGAAACTGCATAATTACAATAACACATATAGAAAAGCAAAATTAACATTTTTACCACTTCTATGTTCTGATATATAAAAGGGGGAAATCCAGAACCTCTTTGTTCAATCTGCACTCATTGTACAAACTTTCATTACACATACAATAATAATATGTTACTCCTGCCTGCACAGAGTCTACTAAAGTTCAATTTTATCTGAGCAGATTATACTTAATGTCACCGGATAAAGAAAACATCCTGAAGCTTGCTCATTTGAAGCAAGACCAGTCAGGCTGTAAAGTCTGAATATAATCCAGAAATAGAATGATATTTCTTTTCCTACCTTTATGAATATAAACTCAAGAAAGATGACAGGTATCTGTGGTGAAATTTCTTTCGGTGGGAAGTGTTTCTTTGCCATGATATGCTTTTGCTATAAATGGATTTCTGCAAAAAGCCTTTCATGACCTGTCGGAAGTAAATCCCTGTTTTGTTCCTGAAGCTGGAACTGGCAAGATATAGATTGCTGTGGCAGAAGTCCCTAAAAGGACACATCCTCCTACAATGTAGACAAGACTGATGACCTCTGCTGACTTGCTGGTGGGAGCATCTGCTTTCACATCAGGGGCTCCTCGTTACCTGTCCCCGCACAGACCAGTAATGATTTTCAGAGGAAAGGAAGCTGAGGACAAAAGCAATCCCCCTGAAATGAAGCCATTACGACTACATAGTGGTAATAACAGTAGATTCCAATGAGATTAGAAAGATGAAACTCATTTATAAATGAGCTGATCTTTCACTAGAAGTGGTATTAGTAGAAAGCATACCTCAGGTTCTTTTAATCTGGAACTGAAGATTTCCCTTTCCTCTCTTCCCCTCTCCCCTTCAGAAATGTCCTTCAGGGGAAACAAATACTTTGGCTCGGGGAAAGTTCAAACATTGCTGAATACTGTAAATAATCATGTTCATGTTGCTTGGGAATCAGTTCAAGACTAATTCTTATCTGACAAAATGCTGCAGTGCCTCCCGGGCATCCTGGTTTCCTCATTCTCATCCTCCTGTTCTCTGCTGTGGCCTCACGACAGAAACCAGCATGCAGCACAGACGCTCTGGCAGTTGCAGATAATGTGAGCCATGCTAAAGGAAGTTTCAATTTTCCTGTCAATGCTTTTCTGCTAACTTATTACTTTCCAGAGCAATATTCAGCTAACACCTTTGTTTCATATGGTAGTTTTCTGAACAGTGAGAGACTTGAACACATTTGCAAATGTTTTGTTGAGTCAGAGCAACATCCATATCTTCTAAGAGCACTCCGAGAATTCTCTCTTATAATTTAAATTTTTATATACAGCAGTAATTTCACAAAAATCTTGGAAGACTGTCATTCATGACATTTTCGTAGTTTAAACTATTTCTGTAGATTGCTACTCACTCTGCATCTATATTGTGAGAATATTCTCCTCTACTAAGATGAATCTACCACAAGTGTTGAAATGTCGATCCTTTGTGAAAAAAAATCACATCTGGCAATAGCGGTTATTTGTTCTTTTCAAAGAATTATATCTGACTCTGAGTCATTAACTTATATATGGTTCCTAACATGTTTTAAGGTTTTTATTGATCTTTAATAAAAAGATTACTTAACAGATGTTTATATGGAAGACAGTAATGGTCTAGTCTCTCAGGACGTACAGTACCACAGCTGCAAGTCTAATTTAGTAAAATGAAGCACTGTTTACTTTTTCTCTTTAACTTATCACTTCTAATGGGATAGGAAGAAGCTGAAATCCTGAGTAATGTATTCAAAAAATTGATGATCTGTTATTAGATTGGATATTCAGGTTTTCACTTCATTAAAGAGGGACATTCCCTGTCTTCTTCAGATCAGTCTTATGTTTTCTTCTAGATGCCTAAGAAAACCTCGTTAATACATGTTGTATTTTGTAGTTGGCATCTATTAAACCTCCCATTTTTCTAAACTGCCTTAAGTATATTTGAATCATTAAAAGTTAAATACATGACTCATTGAAGTGGATAACAAGAATTACATCAAATTCAATGGCCTTATGAACAGATCTTTTGTACTGCTATATGTAATGACACTTGGCTTCCGCCAAGATTTTTCAATGGAAAATATAGTATAAAAATGTTTTATTAATTTCGTCACATAATATGAATATTTTCTGTTCTGTTCCTCAGCCTGTTATTTTTTCTACATTTGTGTCAATTTAATTTTTATACATTGATCTGCAGTCCAAAGGAATGTAAAAAAAAAATAATGCAAAAGAGGGACTTTGTGTTCCATCTCTTCATCCCTGTTCCTCACATATTTTCCTTTTTCTTTGTTGTTATTCTTTCATTTTATTTCTCTTTCAGGTCACAACTAACCCTGAATTAAGACATCAGGTATGGATTATGCACTCTTTGACACCGGTTTGACAGTCACTCAACATAGAGTTTAAAATTACAGATATGATTTTTTGTTCCTTCCTCTGTTTTCAATATTAAAATCGCTGGCGAAAAAGAGGATTATAAGTGGATGTTTCATATAAACATTTTTATACTGTGATATATTTCTCCTGGTGTTAGGTATAACATCTGATTCTGGAGGCCTTTTCTGTGAAACTTCAGTTTGTACTACAAAAAAAATTGGTTTTATGTTTTATTTTAGAAAACATAAAGAACATCCTTCTCCGTGTTCTTTTTCATATAACAAGCAAACACTGATGTTAGAATATTTTAATTTTAAATTCTTGCAATGGTGTGGTGTGGTATGGTATGGTATGGTATGGTACGGTGTGGTACGCAATAGCCATTGCATCACTGGAGAAGCCCACTGTTTAGAGAACGGATCATTCAGTATGGTTTCAGGTTAAGTGTGGTTTCAGTGTCACAGTTGGAAAACAAATCAGGATGAGAATAACTGTGGTTTGAATACAGGTTTTATCCCCAATGCCCACAATTACAGAAGCTCCCTGGCCTACACATCTAAATAAAAGCCCAAATTACCGAGTTAATTGAAGTCATTTACCTCTAACCGAGTGTATGTGTGTGTATGTGTGTATGTGCACATGTATATTTGTATGTGTGTGTATATATAAATATACACACAACCACATTTTTTAAACTATGTATAACTGCATTCAACAGGAATGACATAAAGGTACCACTTTAGGTTTGTTTTCAATGCATTCATCTGGAGGCATTTAGAGTCTACAGTGTCTCTTTCAGCAGACACAAATCATACCAGGCAAGCTCTAACATGCTATTTCACATATAGCAGTTTTTCAATAGTGCCTTTTTTGAGTTCTGGATTTGATTGCACCCGGACAATATAATCTCAAGAAAGAGGGAAGAATAGAATGGCCTGATATTTCCAGAAGCTCCTAGTTGGCTAATTTTCATAGCCCAAATGGAAATGGGACTAGCTACTTCCTTTGAAAGTTCTTGACATTTGCAGAGGTACTGGGAAAAAAACAGCTCCTGAACAGGGGGTTTGTAATCCCACTTTGTGGCTGCCTGACCACTTCTTTTCTTGATGTGCCAGCTGGGAACCATTGATCTCTATGTATAAAACACACCCTAATAACACTGCTTGCATCTCTCTGTCTCTCGTAACATGCCACTACTTCAATGTAAAAAGCTATCCTCTGAAGATCTTTCACATTCGTTACCTACTTTCTGGCATGAATGTAAAACAAATTCCTCCTGCTTATTTCATTGAGAAATCTTGAATACAACTTCCCTATCTGATTTCATGCTGGCAATCAGTACATTGGTAAACTGATTTTTCCATCAGACTGTGGCTTCGAAAGGCACTGATTGGGAAATCGCTTACAGATATCTAGATGAGGAATGAATAACATGTCCTGTGATTGAAATCCAAGGACAATGAATTTCTGGATTTACTCTATAGATGAGCATTCATAGGTTGCTGAGAGAGGTTGTGACATCTCCATCCTTGGAGATATTCAAATCCTGGCTGGATAAGGCCCTGAGCAATCTGCTGCAGCTCACCCTGCTCTGAGCAGGGCGTTTGGACTAGCCAATTTCCAGAGGCTCTTCCCACCCCAACTCTTCTGTTTATGTGAGTCTTTTTTCCATCTACTACCTTTCCTAGTATTCAGAGAAATATTTTACATAAAAGATCACTCTTGCAGAGAAGAATGGATGAAGGTAATATAAAATAAATAACATGCTAGGAAATAATGTTATTTTCAGATTTTTCAACTTCCATCTATTCCTTAATTTTAACAAAACTAAACAATTCATCAGTCTTACATACTTGCAAGCTAGCTTTCCAGTAGTAATTTACTGTTGTCTATTACAACATTTATTCAGTTTGTATTAATATGAACACTTTCATTATTCATGATAATATGAATTCCAAACCAACTTACTTATGAAGCAACAAGGACTCTAGAGAAATGCTGCAAAAATAAATATCATCATTTGCTAGCATTAAGATCAGTTCCTATATGTCTTCAAGGGTCCCTTTTTTCAGGAATAAACCCTTCAGTGTTGGCTTATAATACAATCAAATATCTTACATTTTGAGTTTCTGTTTTCTTAATAGGTTAAATAGAAATACGGATATCAAAATACTTCTGGTTTTGTCTGTTTAGTAATGTCAAAAAAAAAAAAAAAGAAGAATATACTATCTTAAGGAATTATGCCTGTTTTAGATGCCGTCTGTCTGGAAAGATTATATTATTGATTAAAGGCATTTGACTTATAAAGGCAAAAGCTTTTATATAATTATTATAATTTATTCACAAGATAATTCTAATTGAACAGTCAGTTTCCAAAATCATATTTGAAGAAACTAATGTCACAAAATAAATTAATCATAAATCTGTTGGTTGATATATTAATGCACCAAATTTCATGGCAGTTTGGTAGTCCTGGAGATAGCTTTATACTGTGTTTACACAGATAGCAAATATAGGATTAAAAAAAAGTAGACTACTAGTGATGAAAAAACCACACTAACAATTTATAATTTAGTTACAGAAAGAATATCTTAAAATGTGTATTTTATTAAAATGCTATAATTCTTGGTGATTTTACATTAAAATAAAAACAGTTATTAGGTAAGTTCACATGCAAATTTCCCTCTAAGATTAAAAGGAAATCTTTGAAATTGATTTAAATTTGGGTTATCCTGACACTCTATAGATTTTTTTTGTGAACTCTTTTGTATGACTTTTATAGAAGAGTATCTCCTTATTTTATATACTATTTTAATGAAAATTTGGCCAAAAAAACACCTATACTTTCTAGTAACACAGTTGTTGCACTACACTGTTATGCCTGAAATTGTCATTTTCAAGTTCAATTTACTATTTCTGGTATGAGCCCAGGACATTCAGAATTAGTGGTGGACTTCAAATTCCAGTTCTGCCACTTTTACCCTGGACTGCTAGCTCTCCTTTGTGTGCTTTATTTTGTATATTGTTAAAAGGTGCAACACTGTCATCCTCTGTGAAGCAATTGCACAAAAACATTGAAAATAGCTACAAGAAAGGTAGTTGTCATTATTATTTACAAAGCTGGGCTATACTCAGAATTTTTACTTTGGCTCAATGTTATTGTCCTATACCCCTGTGTAAGCATTAAATAGTAACTTGGCTCAACAGCAGCAGCTCTGCAGGTAGAAGCAGTTGTGTCTGAGGCCACTACACTTACACTACATGGTGCTGGGAGTTTTACTTTCAGGTGTAGCCCAATCCCAGGGCTGAGCATCTCCACTAATCACGTGTTTCAAACCCATTGAAAACCCCCCCTTAGCTTGTATGCTTATATCCCCACTAGTCATGAGGCACGTTCCGTGCTCTTGGATATAGCCAGAGTAGAGCTGCGGGTTTAGTTTCCTCTGAAGGAGCCCTAAAAACCAGACCTGCTGAGCAAACTAGTGAATGGAAAGTAGGAACAATTGGGATTTTTTTTTAAATCAAAGATACTTATAGAAGCAGAGTGCATGTGTCATCTATCATCTTATCTGAATACTGTTGGAGAGCACCAGTGACTGGTTAATAGATCCATGGCTGAAACATTATGAGCAGTACAATCAGTATTTTTTTTCAGAAGTAGTATAATTATGAGTTAGCTGTTAATAGTTTGGGGTTCGTGAACAGATTTAAAAATGCCTTTCATTAGTTTTAAATGCACTTAGTGATTCTTTTCATCATATGAGTTAGAATGTTACTGTCATGGTGGTTTATTTTTCAAAGGAAAATCTTGATTTGGAGCTATTTGTAAAAATAAACAAGTTAAGAAAGAGCCATAAACCAGTGGAACATCAAGAAAACATTTTATTGTGGAGATTTGTTTACTTCAAACTTTGATCACTTACATAAAAGACGAGTGAAAAGGTGCAGATGAAGAAAGGATGAGCTAGAACATTGGACATTCCCAGAGTGAATATATTTTCTGACTATATACTGCTGGAATTATACTTCAGTGCCTTTAGATTTCCCACTTCACTTGTCAGAACTTTATTAGAACTATCTTCTTGTGATATTTCAAACACATCAAAACCCTCCAAAATATATGAAATCTTACAGCAAAGCTTTCTAACATAAGACACTGAAAGGGCTGAGATTGTTATTTAGGTAAGTGGAGAGGAGGTGTGGTTTGCTAATAATGCTTTGGCTGCCATGAGAACCCCACCAAAGGGATCCGTGCTTCCAAATCTGATACTGATTACTTGTGTAATTTTGGGTAAATCATTTTATCTGTTGGGGAGCTACCATTTTCACTTTCTCATTTCTGCCACTTTATTTCCAGGTATTTTTTATAAGTAATGTAAAAGCATGAAGTGAGTTTAAAAAAAAACCCCAAACCCCAAACCCCAAAACCCCCAAACCCCCCAAAGGAAAAAAAAGTAATATTTGAATATCTGTTTTAAAAAATCTTTTCAATCTATAATTGTAGACAAATATAGGCTATACTTTCATAGAATCATAGAATGGTTTGTGTTGGAAGGGACCTCAAAGATAATCTAGTTCCAACCCCCCCTGCCATGGGCAGGGACACCCTCCACTAGACCAGGCTGCCCAAAGCCCCATCCAACCTGGCCTTGAACACTTCCAGGGAGGGGGCATCCACTGCTTCACTGGGCAACCTGTTCCAGTGCCTCACAGTGAAGAATTTCTTCCTAATGTCTAATCTAAATCTACCGTCCTTCAGCTTAAAGCCATTTCCCCTTGTCCTGTCACCCCATGCCCTTGTAACCCGTCCCTCTCCAGCTTTCTTGTAGGCCTCCTTCAGGTGCTGGAAGGCTGCTATAAGGTCTCCCTGGAGCCTTCTCTTCTCCAGGCGGAACAACCTCAACTTGCTCAGTCTGTCTTCATAGGAGAGGTGTTCCAGCCCTCTGATCATCTTCATGGCCCTCCTCTGGACTCGGTCCAACAGCTCCATGTACTTCTTCTGTTGGGGGCCCGAGAGCTGGATGCAATACTCCACGTGGAGTCTCATGAGAGCAGAGTGGAGGGGCATAATAACCTCCCTCGACCTACTGGTCATGCTGCTTTTGATGCAGCCCAGGATATGGTTGGCTTTCTAAGTTGAAGTTCCCCATAAGGACAAGCCCTGGCTTGTGAACGTGAGGCTGTTCCATACATACATTTGCACAGAGGCATTTACGTTGGGCCCCTGATGAAGATGACTGACTGGCTGGAGTGGCTGGAATTCATTTGTGCTGCACTTCAGGTGCTCTCCTGCTGACCTGTGATCCTTCTCCTGGCTCTGGGCATTTTTTGCTGGCACTGGCATCAAACTGGTGGGAGTGGGATGGATTTAGGTTCCCCTCCCACAGCAACTTTAGTTTAAAGCCCTCTTCACCAGCTTGGCAAGCCCATGAGCAAAATGGTCTTCCCTTTCTCTGACGGATGGGCCTCATCAGCCCCCAGTAGACCAGGTTTCTCAAAGCGAGTCCCATGGTCTAGATAGCCGGACCCCTGGCTGTGGCACCAGTCCTGTAACCATGTACTGACTTGCCAGATTCAACTGGCCCTTTCAAACCCCTTCCCTTTGACCGGGAGGATTGATGAAAGAACTGCCTGCACTCCAGAATCCCTTACCGCTGCTCCCAGGGCTCTGTAACCCTTCTTGATACTCCTCAGACTGCTCCTGCCTGTATCACTGGTTGTCATATGAAACAACAGCAGCAGTCAATGGGCTCTGTAACCCTTCTTGATACTCCTCAGACTGCTCCTGCCTGTATCACTGGTTGTCATATGAAACAACAGCAGCAGTCAATGGACTGTACAAGGCTTGGTGGTCTCTTGGTGGCATCCCTGATCCGAGCCCCCCGGTAAGCAGCAGACCTCTCTAGAGAGTGCGTCAGGTCGGCACATGGGTGCCTCTGTATCTCCCAGAAGAGAGTCACCTACTACTGTCACCTGATGCCTTTTCTTAGTTGCGCTGGTTGTTACACAGCGAGCAGATCAGGCTGCCTTACTCAGCTCCAGTGTCTCTCCTGATGTGGTGGGTCTTTCCTCTTCAAAATGCATAGCCTGCATAACCTGTCCTTAATAATTTTTGTGAAATTAAGTTCCTTTTATGTAACAAAACCTTAAAAAGGATATTATACTAGTTGTTTGATTGTGGTGCTCTTAGAAATTTCTTGAAAGTTTTCATTTAGTTAGTCAGTAGGAATAGTTATATAATATTGTAATACAAAATAACATAAAGCTTCCTCTCAAAAACAAATTGTATCAGGCTGCACAGCAGTCTCCAAAGATCTATAAAGAAATCCTTGGTTGGACTATTTCAAAGCTCACAAGCCATCAAACACAAAATCTCTTAGAGAATATGTTGCATTTGTGTTGGATTGGACCATTACTACAGTACTGCTAAGGGAAATCTCTCTTACTTGTTTTGGTCTAGAAAACAGAGATATAACAGGATACTAGGAACAATTTCCTGAGTATAAATATCTAGTTCTGTAAGCAATGGAATTAATGAAGCCTGCTATCCCTATCTTCTTGTATGGGAAGACTGATTGAATGTTCAGATTGATTTTGCTGTAGTTTTCTCTATGTACATTCTCTGGTATCTAACAAGGCAAAAGTTCATGCTGTTGCTTTTGCATCTCTGAAGGCACCTGCAAAAGCCAGTCTCAAAACCTTTCTCTGAAACATCCTGCCACTCCTGTTCATTTCATTTGCAGGAATCTAACTCCTTCTGGTCTCTGTTTCTGTGTAATGTTTGGCTGATATATGCCAATGGGCTCAAAAGCTGTTAGAGAGATTTCATAAAGCTCATTTCCATAGACAGAAAGGCTAAGAATGAATCAATCTTTTCACAAAGCATTAGAAATTACAGTAGAAATTATGTGCTTCTGCTTATAAACTTACTGTATACAATCAGATGGCAATAGGGAAACAATAACTGAAAAGAAAGCAAAACCCAGAACAGTTATAGCTACCTAAGCTTTTCTATATATTGGACTATTTTAAATATGAGGCAAGCTGATGTTAGACAAATATTTCTATTTTTGAACAGCAACCATTTATTTTATATTGCATATTCTACTATGTTCTTCTTTGCCATACTTGCAAACTGTTTTCATCCAAGGAGTCTCAGATTTTGCTATACACAGATAATCTTCGAGAGCATCTTAATCTCAGTCAGATGTATTGGCCTTGCACAGATGAAATGGGAAGAGTGACTTCTGGAAATAAAGACAATAAGGATATTTTGCAGTTCATTTATCTTTTTTGTGGTCACACAAGATTGAAGAATTGCTTGCTGTAACATAAGCACAAATATGTCTGTAACTGTCTTTGCATTTATCTTTTACAAGACACATCAATAAGTAAGAAATCGTTTTTGCAGAGATTCAGTGTATGCAGAATCCCCCCACACCCTCAAACTGCATTTGGAAAGTGATAAAGCACAATTACTGAGTCACTATGGGATAGAGTACTACTGTTAGTTGCTGTACAAAGCAATAGATGTAAAACGTTTCCAACAGTAATTGAATGTAATTTTACTCTGTAGTACATATGGGTCTTTATAGCTCTTCCTAAATAAATTCTCTGGGTGAGTTCATCAGAAGAAGAAAACAATATTGCCCAGCAGGGTAATTAGAAGGAGACTGAAGGGGTCCATAAGGTTGCATAAATGTTATTCTTATCATGTTGCCAGTTTTAGGGCTGCTGCTAAAGCAGCCCAGATGGTTTTCTCACTTGCTTCCAGTTATTCTGAAGGACCTAGAAGAAGAGAAGTCTAAACTGTGCTGTGTTGTCCCATATCCTGAAACATGAGAGAATGCGACAAAAGGATCACTACATGACATGAAAGTTCTCCTGAAGAAGTATGTTTCTTTTGAAACACATTTCTTAGTGTATTCCTAATTAGATTTTTTCAACATGAGTGCAAAAGGACTGCAGTGCATGGAACTAGACAGTAGGCGTTCTGGTGCACCTAGTGTGATAGTTCAGAAAAAAATGGTAAAATTCACAGCACCACTTGGTAATGATGTCATTTATCTGCCTGCAAATACCAGTTGTTTTACATGATGTTTGTACTGACTAGGTGTAAGCTGAACATGTGGCAAATTATAATAGAAAGACTAAGTGTGAATGGAGAATGAAGGGGCAGGTTTGGATGTGGGAGGCACCAGAAGGGGCACACAGCAGGGACAGGGGGCTCAGCACAGCCTGCATCACTGGCACCCCCATTAGCAGGTCATCAAGATCCCAGTCCATCTACCTGCAGTTTCACAGGGTCTCAAGACAAAGAGCAGTGAACAATCCCTGATGATTCACTGAGGTGGAACACAATGGAGACACAGGTCACTGTCACCTCCAAGAGGGTCCAAAAAGGCATACCTGAGACCTGCATGTGGTTGCCAGCCCAAGAACAGCCTGGGGAAGTGAGGGGAATTTGGCAGCTGCCTTCACTTGTGCTCCAGGGCATTGTGAAGGACCTAATAGGTGGACACAAGCATTGCAGAACCCAATGGCTGGCTGCACACCTGAACACTCACCCCTGCCCTGGTGCCCGACAGCTGGACAGACTTACTGAACACTACACTTTTCTGGTGCTTGTGACTGTGAGAGAGCAAAATCTGTTTTATTTTAATTTTTACTTTAAATAAAAACCATCTTCCCCTCCTGTAAGATCCCACATGGGCACTGGCTGCATTGCTGATCTAATGTTGGAGCAGCATGTACCATGAGCACACTTCCTTGCTTTACCTGCATTCGTCTCTTTTTCTGAGAAATGAGCTGTAACTATGACCAGAAACTCCTGGTGGTAACAATGACGGTCACAT
This sequence comes from Balearica regulorum gibbericeps, assembly GCF_011004875.1. Lineage (NCBI taxonomy): Eukaryota > Metazoa > Chordata > Aves > Gruiformes > Gruidae > Balearica > Balearica regulorum. Next base: position 48,473,154 of record NC_046187.1, on the reverse strand, counting down.
TTCAGCTCACCTAGTCTGGACCCCTGGCATTAGAAGTAAAGTTACCAGCTGTGGCTACTTCCCAGTCATGGTCTGTGACTATAATGGATAAGGTTTACCAGGAAAAAAACACGTGAGAAAATATTTTTTATTTTTCTTGGGAGTTGCAGCACTTTCAGTCGGCTTGTGTGTATACAGCCAGTTTTATTTTAAGAAGGTTAAATGTGACTAACTGAATGAATGTATTTTCAGAAGTTACTTAGTTTATATCAATTTCTTTTATATTTGCGATTTTTTTTTTACATTGTTTTCTACCCATGCACAGAATCAATGGCCTATCTGAATTCTTTCCAGTAAAATTTAATAATCATCTAGACTTCACTAGGCATTGCAGTTTTTCACATTCAAGTTAAGCTAAACTTAGCAATCACCTACATAGTACTTCTTTATTTTTAGAAAACAAACAATCTATTACTTGTTGCTTATAATTAATTTGAACTATCATGGACTGGCATTTTCTAGGCATTCTGGAAATTATCCCTCCAACTGATTGGAAACCTCCATCCCTTGGTTCAAAACCATGATTGTTATCTTTCAGCTTTGAATGAAACATTCAGGAAGTGTTTATTGTTCATGTTAATCCATGCTGTAGCTGACTCTGCTGTTTCTATCATCAAACCCTGTTAACAAATAATGCCATTGTCTGAAAAAAATAAAGAAAAGATAAAGCATCTCCTGTTATCTCATGTCCCTCTGTAATAAATGGCAATAAAGTCATTATCCCGTGCAAAGCTACGGATCAGTTTAACAAGCAAGTTCTATTGAAACTGCTGATTATATTTGTTGTAAGGGCATTGGTCATCCGTTTTTTCTGTAAACAAGTATATAACACCAGCTACTGTGCCTGTAAATGTTGACTGTCCTTTTTCTGAAATGGAGAGGATTTTTATTTTTTATATGTCTGAAACAGAAAAAACCACAATTTTTTATCATAATTTTTTATAAAGTGGTGAGATTCAGGGTAATGCATAGTATGATATTGAGTTCACTTGCAGTACTTTGGGATACAAAACCGATGTGGGGGGAGAATGCAAGGATGTCACAGTGTGGAAGAGAAAAGTTAGAGGTTCAGATTTTGTTATAAGCCCTCTGGTTCTCTTCTACCGAGCTTTCTGATTTTCTCTGCACAGATCGAACCATCGAATAGGCCGGTGTTAAATGTCTTTGCTCATTTTTGATCACTGTGTCCTTTCACTATGTACCCTTCTCTGTGCAGTGAACATACGGTCTTCTTCCTGTGATTCCTTGGCAGTGCACCACATAGGACTGCCAGATACAATGTGCGATGTCCGATTCTGTATGGTCAAATTCCACACCCAAATTCTACACTCCACTCTCTGTTTTTTGCAGCAGCCCTTCCATATGCCCGCAGAGCTATTGTTCACACAAAGGTGTATCACAGGCACTCCGCTGGTCTACGTACGAACAAAGTGGCTCCACATCACATCACAACGTATCTAACGCTCACTGCTGTGCATTTGTCAGCGTATATGCACACGATCCCTCTCTCCATGTTTCAATGCTAAGATTTCAGCAAAAAATATAAATGTGTAATACATATAAATTTGTAACCATATGTATAAAAATGTATTTATGTATGTTTTCTCAGTTTCACTGAAACAGAAGTGATTATTTGCATTCAGACTGAAAGTTCAGAAGACTGGGAGCTCTTTCTTTCTCTTTTTAAACTCCTTCAGTTTAAAATTTCCTTTCTCTTTCCTCAGAACATTTCAAACTGTGAGTGCTCAAGTGGTGGCAAGGGAAGGGAAGGGAAGGGCAGGGAAGGGCAGGGAAGGGCAGGGAAGGGCAGGGAAGGGCAGGGAAGGGAAGGGAAGGGAAGGGAAGGGAAGGGAAGGGAAGGGAAGGGAAGGGAAGGGAAGGGAAGGGAAGGGAAGGGAAGGGAAGGGAAGGGAAGGGAAGGGAAGGGAAGGGAAGGGAAGGGAAGGGAAGGGAAGGGAAGGGAAGGGAAGGGAAGGGAAAGAAGGACAGCAGATTGCTTCCTGAAAGCTGCAGGGACAAATCAGTGTAAAGGCTCCGAGCGTGCTCCATCCCAGCTATGGTAACAGACCCCGTGTGCACTTGTTGGCTGTCACAAATGGAGAAATGCACGAGCTCTACTTGTGCAGTGGCAGTTCCAACCTTCTGCTGACATCATACAGTGGTGACTCCTGGGAATTAGATAGTACTTCTGAGCCCTAGAACTGCTGCCAAGTTGCCAAGTCACCCATGCAAGACAGGAGTCCCAGTTAATAGCAGTGCAGGTTACTGGCTTTCCCAAGTTTGTTCTATACCCTGTGAACTTTTCTGTTTATACAATGGAGTTTTAAGATAAAAATCATTGGCTAGTACTTATGCCTGCAAAATATTTTATATCTGTACTAGACTGATACTTGAATAATAATTGAATTTCATTCTTCTTGGTGCTGACAAAATGTACAAAAGTGTTGCACGTAGGGAAATTAAGGAGAATGGGAGCTTTAAAAAAATGATAACAGGAGAGCACGTTAACATAATATAAAGTAATTCCAAAGCAGATGCTTAGCAAATGCTGGATTTTATGGGATTCATAGCAGAAGTAGTTCTTAAAGACAGATTTGAAGAAAGGTGAGTGAACATAATGATTTTAAAACTCGAACATAAAGCCAGGCTTTGGAAAAATTGCTCGTGGGAGAAATAGGTATGTGGGAATTCATGGCTATTATGGCTGAGATTCTTACAGCTTTGTGTGAAGGTTAACAGCTTAGTCCCAGTGTCAGAGGGACACATCGCTGTTTTAGTACTTACAGAAACACTCCAAATTGCATATTTTGTTAATGGTTTATAAATCTACTCTGATTAACAAAATTTGTTTTGGCGTGCTTTTCTTCTTAAAAACATGACACTGCAAAAAAGGCCAGTTTTGACAGTCTTGCTGTTACGACCCTGTCAGGGAGGCTATTAAAGGAAACATTAAAATCATTCTGATGAGGCAACATTTTACCCTTAATATATTGAAAACTATTGAGATTTTAATGAATGAAAACAGATATCCTCTGACTTTTCATTTTGATTTGGAGTATGATTTTTGTTTTTACTCGTTAACTGGTTTTGCTGACTATAACAATAGAATTACAATTATGGAAAATCTATGGTAATATAGCTATATATTCCTTCTGAGATACAGGAGAAATTTTGCTGCTATTGGTGCCTCTAACTATAGAGAAGGACATAGTGCTCGCTAGAAGTACGTGATCCAGCTCTAACTATGTTAACCCATCCATCTGTGATATGACAGCCATGTTTGCAGAGGCTAATAGGAACTGCTACTCAGCAAGGCTCCTGAGAGTGATCTGACTGCCTTATTAACGCAACTGTAATGGTTTTTTGTAGTAGAGGTGGCTTGTGCAGGTAACTCTGTACATCACTGCACTGGGTCATGCAGATGTAGCCCTTGAAAGTGCTAGTCTTGATGACACAGAAAACTTACAGACAGAAAAAGGCTGAATGACATGCTATCTGGTTTCCTTGCACAGCCCCAGGTAGCAACAGAATTTCTTTTATCTGCTTCCCCTTATCAGTTCAGTTTTGCTTGCCTAAATTTTTATTGTCTTGGGCAGGGACAATACATATATTGGTGCTGCAAAATGGAGTAACACGGGCTGACTCTGCTTAAGAATCAGAAGGAGTTTGAGCACAATCCTGAAAGGACCACCTGAGTGATAGCACGTCGGGGCTCACGTGCCAGCACGCTGCCTGAGGTACCTACGGACCCAACCGCAGTCGCTCAGAAGAGCTGCGCTGTGTCCTGCGGACATGTCCTCCTGGGCTGGCAGAGCAGCGTGGAGTGCTTTCGTACTGCGCTCCGTTGTCTGATGTAGACATCCTCCTAGTGCCTCGTGCATCAGTACAGCTCTGAACGCAGTGTTACTACTTTGATAATAATGCATGTAGTTATTATTCTTTCTCTGTTATGACTATGTTTTGCCTTTTTTTTTTTTTTTTTTCTCTTTGATGGGAAAGAAAGCAGATGTGCTTGAGAGATTCTATAAACTTGACAAAGCAGTTAAAAAGAGGAAAACACAAACAAAATAGGAGACCAGAGGAAAGAATGCACAGTGGGGGGGATAAGGATTTTCAGAGCTTAACATCTTCTAGTTTCAGATCAGGCTACTACTTGTCACCACGTTCCTTCCTGCACTATTAAACGCTCAAGAGTAACATCACATTTTCAGTCTATTCCACAGAGGTTTGAGTCATGCAGCATTTGAAATCAGGTGGTCAAACTCAGTGCCTTACTGTAGAAAACATCCCAGAGCTCCAGTCATTTGTTCTACTAAGGCAGTTTCAAATTAAATACATTTGAACAAAATCTGCTGCAACTTTCTGAAATGTCAGCAAATAGAGAAGCTGACAGCTATAGGGTTATCATCTGGGGAACACTCACTGATAGCTTTCCCTTGCTTTGATGCTAAGGAAATTGGTACGTCTCACAACACGAGTTTGTGACTTGAATTATTAAGACTAAATCCAGCTAAATAATGTTAGTTGCATTACCATAAAGGTAGAGTGCTGGGCTGAGTAGATCTATCAGTGAGGGAGATGGAAGCATAAAGACCTTGTCAAAATGCTTTTTGTTAAGTGATTTACATATGTGTTGTAACAGAGAAGGAAAAGGAGATAAAATGCTATGTTGATGTTGTCTTGACTGATCTGCAACCCTAGCAGAGGGACTCATGTTTTGTTGCCAGGTAATGTTTTGGGAGGAGATGGGAGACAGGAGTAGCTTCAGTCTTCACGCTGGTAATTGTGCTATATGAAAACCATATATTGTGCTGTCATCCTACAGAGCTGACACGTGAAAAGCATGTGTCTTGTAGAGCCACAGGAGTCCCATTGTCAGCAAGCAAAGCATGAGCTGATATAAATTCAGAGATAGATAACTCAGTCTGGCTCTGTCTGCATGTGATTATATTGGTGTTGCCTATTTCTCATGAATTATTCTATTTTATATCCCATATATCTGCCCAGTACAATTTCATTTGAGGAGAAGATTTTTTTTATTTTTGTTTTTTAATTAGAAATAGGAAGTTAGAGATTAGATACTGGCTTTTGGAGATGGCACTGAATCAAGTGTCTCTCACTTGTCCAAAGGAGAGAGATGTTTCTTTTTCCTTTTCTAGTTTCTGCAGATTAACTGAGTCAATCAGACATTATGCTGGCCTGTGATCCAACACACACAGGGTGACTGTGGAGTAAGATGAAAAACATGCTGAAGGCATGTGGGCAATAATATTTAGGAAAAGCAAAATAGTACCAAACGAAGATATTTTCTCCATCTGCAATGTTGCCCTATGAGAATGGTTTCTCTTCTCTTTCTGGTTACCCCTGAGAGATACAAGTAGATCACAAAAGGAAGATGAAGAACTTCACAGACTATGTACGCTCTAGGGTCTCGTAAAACACATACGAGTAGCTGAACAGCATGGCATGCCTGGTCCTTGTGATCCTGATTGTCCTGGCTGGGGACCTGGCTGGGGACCTGTCTGGATCATGCTGCACCTTCCTTCTCACTCATGTACTTGAGAGCCCTCTCTAGAGCCCTGGTGGCATGAGAGTGAGGAGCAGGGAGGATGGTGGGCTTCTGGGGCCAGGTGGAAGGAGCTGAAAAGCACTCTAGATCCAGATGATTTAGGTCTAGGGTATGGTGGTATGAATGCATAAGTCCAGATAGGTGGAATAGTGTAGTGTGTTGACACAGAATGATGGGGTAAGTCAGATACTGGAGAAAAGCGTCTCCCGAGTACGTTGGTGTGCATGCCAGGTTCCAGGAACAATGTGTTGCCTGAGACAGCATTTCTAAAAAAGTCAGCACATCATTGCCACTTATGAATATGAACATGCTTTAATTTTTATAGCCATTGGATTCACTTTCATGTGACACTGTTTTACCAGGTGTTTTACCTGTGTGCGTGTGTGCGTGCATGCGTGTGTGTGTGCATTTGTCTGCCCTTGGCACTAGTCTGTGGAACTGACTTAGCAGGCTTGTGGGAGGCTGCGCTGCTCCGCTTCTGGCTGTAGAGCCAGCTATGCTACGCTACACCTCCCATCACCATCCTTGCGGCAGGAGCAGGGCAAAGCACAGTTCCCTGGAAGCTGCCATCAATTGTTTCTCACTAGTCAGAGCACTAACTGTGCTGGACATCAAATATTTGTCCCACAGAGGTCTCTAAGTTACTTTTTCTTTTTTTTCTTAAATCTTGGTCTTTAGTGACATATCTCTGCTGTGATTCTCTTCAGTGATGATTTTGTTAGTTTTCCAGCATAAGACAGCAGAGAGGAGTATGGGTTTAATTATGTCACCACCACTCAATATCACAATCATTTTGAATTTTGAAATTGGGGGTGGGAACTACGTGTTTTTTGAAAAGATTAATGAAATTTTGTATGTATTCTAAGTTTTTGCAAATCTTGAAGTAAAATGCCAAATAACCTCTACAATTATTAATGAATAACTAGTGGTTGTACATATGTGCTTTAATTTGAATGTATCCATTCTGCTTCAAAGGTTATTTTTAAAAGTCAATGGACAGTGAAGAAAAAGAAAAAAAAAAAAGAAAAAAAAAAGAAGAGCTTGATTTAAAGTATTAAGAAAAGGTTGCATATAATCATTAACCAAATGTCTCGGTGTGTGAAACAGATCTTTCCTATAGCAAAACATCTAAATAATTTTTTTAAAATTGCTTTAAGGAAGACAGAAGCACATCTAACAAACCCAAAGAACATCACCAAAGAAATCCATTTAAAAATCAAATTATTGATAGATGGTTTTTACAGTATTTATTTCATGCAAACAGGATTCGTCTGTGGATTTAATATCACCTTATGTAACAATTTGAAAAAACTGTCTATAAATTCATAGCTTCAGACAGCCTGTTCTGTGTCTTGTATACACAAGTGCTTGTTCCGCAGCAGCATGAAGCTCTCAAAACAAGCGTTGCATGACCAGAATACATTTGAAGGAAGCTGGTCTGTGTGTTGTGCCAGATATATTGGTGGGTAAGAGATAAACATCCCAAGCGTGATTGTAGCAGAGGCACTTTTTTTAAGTTATGCTTTATCTGCAGTACACTTCCATGAGTAAACAAGGGTCTATCTAGAAAAGCTCAGCTCTCTCTACTAAAATACTTTGTATAGCATAAGCCCATCTTAGATACAAGCAAATCAAAGTAATATGATTTTACAAATACTAATTCACATGTCCTGGTCCTGGCTCTTATACTATTCAAATCACCCGCATTTTGAAGTGCAGCTGCATTAGTCTGAAATGTGTATCATTTTCTTAATGCTACATTTTGAAAGTTACAACAATAAATATCTCTGGTTTATATGAGGGTGGAATAGAAATAAGCTCAATTTCTTTAAGGAAGTGCAACATCTGTCAATTCCTGATCAAAGATTCAGCTCCTTAACAGGAATTTAACACTATCTCTCCAATTGAGTAAAATTACTTTCAAAGATCCCATTAAATACAACTAGTAATTTTCAGATTTACCATTAAGTAACACTTTATAATGTTAAAATGATTTAAATAATGACAGTAGAAGATGAAGCTTTCTTCCTGGATAATGCTTAGGAAAACTGTAAAAATGTTTATACAGAATTTATATGTTTATATTAATATATCAACAATTATGTAGAACTATATTATATACACTCTACAGAATGTCCAGTTTAATATGTATCTAATTATTCTTTTTAACAGAAAGTACTGCATGGGGAAAATGTTAAAGTCTATTTGATAAATGTATGTGGGGTAGTTTTTTTTTCATAATACAACTGATATTTTTTTTCCAGTAGTGCACCTGCTTATATGGGTTTCATTTGTGCAATATTAATTAAACAATGCACATGAGCTTGACAGCGGTTAAGATTCAGTGACAGAGCCCATTGCCTACGCTGCTGCCTAACAATGACTTATTGTTCCTTTGCTTTGTCCCCCACTCTGCATCCATCTGCTTGCCTTACATTTGCTATGCAAATTCTCGTTCAGAGTGTCTGTATCACAGCTCACGTTAGTATTAAGGAACATCTTTGTAAAACTTCCAATGCCTGACAAAAGTGTGTAGGATACTAACAGAATCCAAGCAGTCTTAAGGAACATCTTTGTAAAACTTCCAATGCCTGACAAAAGTGTGTAGGATACTAACAGAATCCAAGCAGTCTATTGCTCAGAAAGTGTTGTTCAAATATCCCATGCTGAGTGAAAAGCTCTTTATTTACAGTCTTGCTGAAGCTAAAGAGGAGTTAGAAACTGGTAATTATGGTAGAAAACATAAACTGCAATCAAACACCAGAATACCATAGTGCTAGACATTATACAGACACATAATAAATACTGTCCCAGCCCTGAAGACTTTATAGCTAACTAACATGCTCTCTTCCCTACAGCACTGGACAAGAAGAATCTATTTGCAAAGGTCTTTCTACAATAGAGAGTCCTTGTTAACTTAAAGATGGCTCTTTCCTTGAAGTGAAAAGATTTATAGTGTACAACCCCCTCAGCACTCTTACTGGCACAGACAATGTAGTTCTTCAGGGAAAAGGTAGAAACTTTTATTTTTGCTATCTTCTTTCATTTTATTTCGTAACTCCTTTAGTCCTCTTCTTTTGTGTTTCAATTCAGTGGTCAGGATGTGCTGCAAGTACATAGATACCAAGGAGGAAACAGGCTTATTCTTTCAGTTATGAAGTTATTTTATGGGTTTTTTTATCATAAAAAGACATGATTTTAAAACTTCAATGCTAAAAAAACCAAAAACAACTGACCAAACAAACAAACAAAAAAACCAACCAAAAGAACCAACACCATGGTTATGCTTCTGCATCTGTACTTTTTTTGTTAGCTACTTGAATTCATATGCACAAAGGGGGTGACATATTCTGGCTTTGAAGCAGATACACTGGCCAGAGCTGGCTAGCCCAGTTCCCTGAACACGGCAGAGAAGGAGGTAACTCTTAGGGGTGGGTTTCCTAGAAGCCAAGGCACCGGTTTCATGACACCAAGGAAAGGTGCATAGGGACCGCCCAAGGGAAGGCATGCCTGAAACCCACCTCTCACTGGGCTTCTTCTCACCTCCATAGCATCGTTGGAGAGTGGCTTGTCTGAACATGAAAAGCTTGTCTTTTTCAGAGACACAAGCTACCTTTTAAAAATCCTACTTGCATTCAGAATGCCATTTTTTCCCGTAAAATGTGTCGATTTAGTGTTGTTCAGTGTTTAAGATACGGTGATGTGACATGGTGCTCCTCTTTAAAGAGAGCTTAGGTAAAACTGAAATTCAAAGATCAACATAATTTACTGCATTTCCTGCTACACTGCCCTGGTATTTGCCTTATTTTATTCTGTTAAAACAAAATTGGTGGGAGACTGTATGATATCTCATATGTAAAAAGCAAATATTTGCTGTTAACATCCAAAAAGTTGGGTTACTGACTTCAGCGCTTTCCTCAGCAAGATAATTAAGCTCATTTCTCTGGCTTCCCAAGCTATGAAAAGAGAAAGGCAATTCCTGTTGCATTGTTGTCTATACAGCTTCAGGGAGCAAGAAGAAAACAAATAACAAAAGATTTTGGTACTTTGTTATGAGAAAACTTCCTAGAAGGAAGGAGTTCTAGATTTTGGTCCATGTTCACTTACATAAAATGAATAAATGTGTTGGCTAAAATATACAGTGTGGGACATTTTACTGGTGAAATACTTTCCCTATTGCATTACGTATTCCTACTCCCTCTCAAGACACTTTTAATGGATTAAATTTGAAATCTTTGTTATACTATTATGGTGAAACAGGCAGGTATGATTTCTCCACCCTAAAGAAGACTAATAAACCTAGATCTGGGATGGATATTCTGGCTAGTAAGTCCAATGGAGGTACATTTCTCCGCTGCTTCCTGTAACAGTGATGTATTTTTCTGCTATGCTCTCTCAGCAGTGAAATATTTTAAAATGTGGGGCTCATCTGGATCCTAAAGAAGACTTGAGTGGTGACTGAAACATCATCAGGCATCATTTATTTGGCTATGTAATCTGATAGGCATGTGTCGTTGGCATTACATGCCAAAAATAGCATGTATTTTGTAGGTTATTGATGGATCTAGATGGAAACCTCATGGTTCGGGTTTTAAGGGGGAGTTCTAAGCTACAAAACCCATCCCTACTTATCTGCATGGACAGAAAGCTGATGGCCAGCCCATTCATCCAGACATGTGAACCTAGAGCAGCAGTCCTCTGGGGCTTACCGTGAGAAAAAGCTGAAGGTTTTCGGTAAACAAGCATTCTGTTTTAGCAGTGTGCTTGAGTGAGAAGCCAGGGAAAACAGAGCCAAGACATCTGTCTCTTGGTGACTGAGCTAGAGAGAACTGCGCTCTGTACAACCAGAAGTGCTAGTACAAGTTATACTGTACCAGGGTAGACCAGCCACTCTCTAAAAAAAAAGCTTTGCGAAACAATAGATTTAAGAATTCCCTTTAGCATTAAACTAACACATGAAATGGGAGATACCTGTTAAAACATAAGGCACAACTTCTGTGTACCAGTTACCAGTCAATCTGGAAAAGTTATTTAATTTTTCACTTCATTATCTCAATTTATACTTGATGCAAAACCAGCTACTCAGAGAGACTGTATTGGATTATAGAAATCAGTGTTGTGTCCAGCCTGGCAATATTATTGTTTCTGTATGAAGAAATCAGCACAAACCTATGCACATTTCTGGGAAAAAATATAGAAGTTATAGCAATATCTCTGTAAAATTAATATTTTTTCACACTCACTGTAGCCTTCATTCAGAAGAATTTTTTTCAGAAGGGCAACAAGCAAGTGGAAGTAGTTTAAAAGTACAGGAATTCTTACTCCTGCAGAAAACGCAACACAATTTTCTTATTTTACATGCTTGTCTGGCTAATGTTTTCTAAATAATTAAAGAGTAAGCATAACTTATATTGGTTCTGAAAATGAACATTGATGATCAACATTTCAACATCACAAGAATTTTTTTATACATGTTGTTTTCCCTATGGGACTTCCAGAGATACAAGTTTTATTTTCTACTGACTGCTATTCTCCCACTTAAAAGTTTCTCAGAGAACAATACAGGGCAATTGGCCAGCTATGAAATGTAACCCAAAGAGTCTACAGACTTAAAACTATGCCTTTTTTTTTTTTTTCATAAATTGATAAATGCTTTACAGTTGAGAATATTTACACATGTACTCATATAGACAAAGAGAAACTACTCTCAACAAATACCTAAATGAGTAATTCAGACACACTTGAACTTGATTAATCTGACAAAGACACCAAACTTTTCAGGATCTGCAGCCTGTTAAATATCAGAACCTCTCTTTGAGTGTACTTCCTGCATAGCTACGGACATTATTATCATGATATACAAAGTGAGATTAAACCAAGAAAATCAGAAATATTTTACAACTGAATAGTTAATTCTGCACATCCCAACCAGCTTTGGGTTCAAATTTTTCCTGGATCTCAGTATTGCCAAGTACATTAAAAGCCAGCTGAATGAAAATAAGTAAAGGTAAAAACAATGGTGGGAATTAAAAGCTTGTTTGGTCTCAAATATTTAATTCTTTTAATGCAGATGTATATAGCAAATTCATCAATAGTGCTGGAAGGTTGGGGGTGGAAAAACCAAAGCAAATGAATGAGGTCAAAAGTAAGGTAACCTTTAAACTCACAATTCTGAAAAAAATTACCATCAAAAGCTAAAAACAAAGAAAAAGAGTTAAAAACCCTAAAACAAGACTAACACAGTGCATCCTACAACTGCAGAATAAAGAACAGGATGACAATGTGTTTAATTTCAAGAAAAAATTACATTACAGTTGATTTTTGCTGTCCTATTATGGCACATGCATTTTAACTATGCAGGAAGTTCAGAGAAGAACTGATGGTATGTGTATATGACAGAAGTGTTGACTGATGAGGAAAGATTACAAAAGTAAATATGTGTATCTATGGTAGGTGATGATTAGAGAAGAGAAAGTAAAAGAACAAATATCATCTGAACGGTATTGAGAGCAAAAAAACCCAACAACATTATAGCACAAGAATAATAATATTAAATGCAATACAGAGAAATAATAAAATGTAACTTAACCATTAAGAATCTTTTTTTTTTAAATAATAACACTTAAATGGAACAAAGTTTTACTCCTTTGCAAACTATTATCATGTTAACGATTATTACAGTCCAGAAGTAAAAACTTGGCTCCCCTAAAAGCACTGGCATAAAGTCTATTGGCTTGACTGGAATCAAGCATTTACCCCAGTTTTTCACTGACAGCAGGGTGTTCTAGAGGTAGGCCTTAGTTTCTGTAACTAGAATCTGTGCTGCAGGTACTAGTAATTGCTGTGTCTAAAAACTGCTAATAAAATATCTGGTTTAGCTAAGATAAGCCTAGTGGAGTCAATGGAATGACTCTGAATGTACGTTCATGAAAATTACAGTAAGATTTAGTCCTTAGTTGCTTCTTCTCTTGCATACGTTTCAGAAAATTCCACAGTGAGGCCAAACGGTGCCTTGTCGTTGACAAAACCATGAAATCCCAAAGCTTCCTGGAACAGTAAGTTCACAATCACCATTTTTATGGGAGGCATCCAGCATATGGGTAACAGCATGGGGCTTCAGCAACAGCTTCGAGCGAGACTCATTATGCTGGGTTAACGCTTGCTTGCTAACAAGTATACATGTCCCATGGAAGACATTTTCCTGCCCTGGCACATCACAGATTGCTTATGACTGTAGTTAGTGAGAGACAATGTTCACTACCTGGTTATTGTTCTCTTTCATATTTATGCTTTGATCATATTTCATCACACCTAGTGTGGGACACTGTCTCTAGAGAATGCTCCTTTTCTCCAGTATTCTGCTGTTTCATTATGAATATGAATCTAAACGTCTCACTCTGTGTTTATGTGAACAGGGTGGCAGAAGCAAGAAACCCACAGAACAAGATCAGTATTACTACAAATCACTGAAGGCACCGTGAAGGCTCTGGTCTGAAGAAATCAGAGCAAGATTTTTATTTCAAGGCCATAAGCTCTGTAATGCCAAACAACATTGTGACTTTGCCATGCTGCTTGCCAGATGCTTTAAGTGAACCTAAACCAGCCTCTCAGGGTGAGTATACACTCCAGACAATAAATTAATTCATTTAGAGTAGTATGCTTTTGTGAGTAGTACCTGAGTCTGTCTGCTTTTCAATTTATTTTATTCAAATTAGTTCAGAGTTATATCCACTGCATTGTTGAATAGACTTGTCTTAAACAAAAAACGTGTTTTGTATTTTTCCATATCGGTAGCAAACCTTAGTTATTCACTGCCCAACATTCAGTGAATAAAAGGTGGACAAAAGAAAACACGTGGTAGTTCAAAGAAAGGTGTCTTCCTACCCTCTGCAGCAGACTGAATCTCTGAGATGCTAACAGCCCATAAACCATGACGTCTAATAGCCTGCAGGAATGGAGAAGGCATCCTGTGCTACAGTCATCTCAGGGCTAGGTAATATTTAATTCATTCAATACCATTACATTCCTCCTGCAGTCCGTTATGAGAAATGAGAAGTTGCTTTGTAAAAAAGGACAAAGTTATATTTGCAGAGCACATTTATTTTTTAGCATTGCAAGATTTTTTTTATACTCTGAACTGTAAAAGAGTATGCTCACTATTCTATCTCCTTGACTGTTGAAAAAGATATTTTTCAAGTAGAGGAGATGGCGGACAACGCACAGAAATACAGGACTGCATCTTCCTCAAGCACAGAGCTAAGTAATATTTACCCAAGGCTGAGTAATATTTACTCAAGGCTGAATGGTAGTTCTGCTCCTTTGCATTAGTGTTATTGCAGTGGTGCAAAGAGGAATTATTTAACTCAGGGACTGTAATTGGAAATATATCACCTACATGAGTTAGATAAAGGAACTTCACGATGCTTCTCCTGCATGTGTCGAAAAAGATTTTGATAATAGGCAACAAAATGAAACAAATAACTAGTTTTCTTCAAATCTCTTTTCTAATTGTTTAAAAAGGGGACTAAACCAAAACAAAGACAACCTAGTTTAAGTCCATAAAAGAAAAAGTGTGATTGGTTAATGAGCTGTTATAAATGAATCACCAAAGGTATTCACACTCAGAAAGTCAGGCCAAGATCTTAAATTTTTCTTGTTTGTTTCATATTAGCCACTAATTAAACACTTTGTTATTATTTATGTGACAGTATTCCCTGCAGAACACTTCTTCCATACCTCATTACACTGGTTATCCACCACAACAGTTAGACCTGTGGAGTAAAACTCGTATATTTTCCTTAAATTTTCTTTTCCCACAACATAAATTGAAGACAACCAAGCAGACCCTGACTCTTTTTGTTTCTCATAGATTTTTATTTTTGGTAAAGATAATAAACACTAAATATTGTGATCTTACATCATGCAAAAGCCTAGCAATTTTTGAGATCTTTTGCCTTTAAGAAAACCAAAGCAATCAAGTAATTACAACTGACCTGACTGTGTTTAATTATTTCAGAAGTTAGAATGACTATATTAAGGGTTAGACCAGGAATAAAAAAACTGTGTCCAGTGTTTGTCTTTGCTAGACCATTTTTGTTTTACTTTGGACAGGTTGCTTGATCTTTACCTACTTTAATTCCTATTTAAAGCAAGGATCATAGTGTTTCCTTTCCTGCCCTCTTTCACTGCTTTACTTATTTAGAGCACAGTGCTCTGGGGCTGAGGAATGCCACTTGCTATTTACAGAGTGCTTCACTAATGGAGCATTAGTCACTTCTAAATATTTTTAGTTTTTGCTTGGTAGTCTCCAGATGCCAAACTTCTATCCACAGAAACATTGCCATCCTTTGCAACTGCAAAGTGCAGATTGCTTTCTGCAAACTCATCCCTACAAACGCTCTCTGCCTTTGTGTGGGGCAACTTCAAAGCCAGCCAGAGCTCCCCTTACAAATGACTTTGTGTTGTCTCCTTGGTGCAGTCACCACAAGGACAAATGGAATTCGTGGAGGTTCCAAACATATACCCAAGGCAGCTAAATACCTTTTGAAGTGTGCTTAAAACAAAACACTGGGGACATCTGAGCTTTATCCAGGGAGAGCTCAGTACGGAAGGGTAGCTATTTTAGCTCTGAACCTGCCATGGGAATAGTTCCATGCCACAGTGCAAATACTGCCATAGGATCTTCCAGCTATTAACGTTTTGGTTTTTAAATACAAGCCTCTGCCTAAAGCTGTAGAAAATATCCATATTTGCTCCGTTTTGTTCTTTAAAAATATATATATATGTATATATATTATGTAAAAGTGGCTTTTGTAGGCAAAGATCTGACGCTTCAATGATAAAATATTTTTTAAAAGCATGGAAAATATAGGTTTTAAAATAATTAGTAATTGCTTTGAACAAAATTAGATTACATCAGATGAATTTCATCTTGCTTATTTAAATATTCATGATGGCATAAAATACTCAGTTTCTGATTGAAAATATGTTCCTCTTTTCCTGTTAGCATTTTTGGCTGCATAATTGAAAGTACAATACCCGTGTTTGGATTTTAAACAGAGGACCGCGGTGACCATCCTATTAAAGTACATACTGGGAAATGTTCACATACCCCAGAAAAACCCCAGAGATTTCAATATTTTTGCTAAGAACACATACTAATTTTGGAGGTTTTAACAGCCCTGCAGAACATTTCTGCTCTTGGATAGCTGAGTGGGTTTTCAAAAAGTTCCTCAAGGTGAGCCACAGAATGACAATACTGGTGATTCACAGGGAAAAAGAGCTGACTTACAAATACAATGCAAGTTTTAACACTGAGATATGTCTCATTTATACATATGTTTTGAGCAAAGATGAAGCATTGTGTGAATTTGTCTTCTGTTTAAATGTTTCATGAAAACAAAATCGTAAAGAACACCTGTCATGCTTTATAGTTTCTTAGGTTTTTTAATTGAAACAAAGCCAAATTCATTTTGTTTACAACCTGCTCATTAATACATATTAGTAAAGAAAAAAATTAAAAACTACCAGTGGAAAAATAGCCTTAGGTTTTGCCTGCAGTATTTTTAATTTTAACTATTGAGTATTAAGAATCTGGCACAAACCCAAAAGGTAACTGTTCTTAAAATACATATTTTTAATGACAATTTGCCAATGAAATAGTGTAGCACTCTAACCATGATGTCTTAAAATTGAATATAACATGCAAATGTTAAGGTCTTCTGGCTCCTAATGTCTAAAAATTCCTGGGGTAATTTGTGCCATGTTTATTAGCTCTCAGTATAAGATCATATTTGGCTGCCTAGCACTGTCACAAGTGAGAGGCTGGAGAACTGTGGCACCAGCTTTTCCTTTTCTTATATCCTGGCCCCAGCTTGGGCTTAGAGTCAGAAGGAAAACTGAGTCTTTTTACAGGGAATCGGTGACTGTTCTTCCATGAGGGCAATTCTGAGGAGGAAAATGTCGTGTTATGTCGTGCAAATATGTACAGGTCTGTCAAGACTCTAAAATTACATCTGTGGTGTAACTGATATATTTTAATTTAACTATTTACTTAGGCAAAATAGCACTAATGTTTCTCATCACCAACACATTGTATTGTACAAAAATTATCTATTAATCATTACAATGCCCCTTTGAAGACAGTTAAGTTTGAACACAGAGCACTGACTCACTGTGCAAAGTCCAATTACCTAAATGTCCTGCTTGATGCAGTAAATTTTTATCCTTTGATTTGAATTTCCCTGAGCATTAGGGAAATGCATTTCATTAATTAGGCCAATTGGAATGAAGGTTTCATGTAGACCACTTTTCTGTACACACAGTAAGTCTTCTCTCTATGTTTTTCCATTTTTAGATTGGATTATACTGGTTTAGAGATGTTCTTTACATTCTTTGATGGTGTAACAGTCAGTTAAAGAATTTTAATAATTCCGACAGGTTGTTTAAGTGCCCCTCAAAAAGAATATTTCTGTGCAATAAAAAGAAATACTTGCTTCTGTTACAAAATGCTTTGGGGTTGGCTTAAAAATTGAACTTTTCAGTTCACTCCCTATGAAGTTATCTGGGTTTCTTACCATTTTTTTCCTTTATTTTTCTTTTTTCCTCCCTTAGGCTAGCTCCCTTGGATAAATTCATCTCTCTGTGACAGCGGAGTAAAGGAATTCAAATCAGCATTACCATAAGTTATCCACTTAAGCGGTTTTAAATTCTTAATTAATGTACGGTTTCTTGAAAGTGATATGTATTAAAATGAAAGAGTGAATATGTGAGAATTTTAGGTAACTTTTGAAAAGCTAAATTGAAGCTGAGTTAGAAAAGACAAAATGGAAAGCTGATACGAAGCGGTCTGATGTCTTCTGAAAATTTTAATCCAACACTGAAGGGTACCTCATATGAATGTTGCGTTAATTGTTTTTATAGCTGGGGATAGTTTCTAGTCTGTATTTGTAACATGTGTGCTGAGTGTTGAGCATCAACCCAGGGAATTTAATTTAGATAAGCTATTGTCAATTAACATATAATTTTAATTACTGATTCACATATTGGGGGAAAAAAGAGAAGGCAAACAATTGAAAAAACATTCTTATCCCCTCTTCCATGTTTCAGCTTCACTTGTTCACCACACGTTACTCTCGATCCCTCCCAATTCCCTCGGTGAGGTGACGGGCCGTGTAGGACATTGGGGTCAATGTGTAATGGTTTATTTCTTCCATTCCTTGTTTCTTACTCATTTTCCTTCACTGATCCTTGCTTCTTACTGCTCCCCTACTCTGGTGTGGGCCCTCCAAGGGCTGCAGTCCCCGAGCGGCAGTGCCATTTTTTTCCATGACTCTGTCTCCAGCTGTTTCCCCACAACATCCCCTTCCGCATGTCTCCTTTGTGCCTCCCCATGTGTGCCTACTGTTCTTTCTGAAAAAAAGTTTGAGCAGAGGCACCATGTGTTTCTCTGACTGGTGGCAATTTCGGTATGCAATGGTGGACGTGGCACAGCTTCCTCCCACACGGGGCACCAGCAGCCCACCACTGCCCAAACCCTGCCAATTATGCCTAATACATTTCACCTCTTGCTTCTGCAAACCACTGTGTGAATGCATAGCCATTATGAAGTCTGCTTTTAACACCATGACAACTTTAGCATGCATACTTTACAAACTGCCCTTCCAACTGGACAATAGGGTCAACGTTGTAAGACCATGTGTATAAGTTCAGTAAAACTCCATCCCTCTCCCTGGCAGAGAAGATTATTGATGCTAACATTATCAAAAAAAAGATTGTGTATCATGTACTTGTCACGAACTTCACCCCTTGCCCCTGCAAACCACAAAACTGAAAAGGTTACAACAGTCTGAACATCTATCCATTTACAGTTCCCACTCCTTGTCTCTACAGGCTCGATTACTGGGTTTAACATCATAATAATCTGACTTCATATTAAAAAATTCAGGCCTTGCCCAGCCCAACAGACAGACGAAAATATTACAGCAGTTTGCGTCTTCATCTGTTACAAAAAGTCAAGACTTCTTCCCTCCATGGGGTTATCATCCTCTTTGCTGGAGCAGCAGGATCGGGCCATTGCTTACCAAGTGTCTCCCTCAGCAGGTCACAGAGCCCTCCTGCCTTGCACAGGGCCCCAAGTTCCCCAGAGCAAAGTTCTCCTGAACCATCAGCTCTTAACCCAGTGGCTGTGGTTTCCCAGCACCTCCATAGCCATTGCATGGAAATCTCCTCTGGGCAGTGGCTGTAGGCAGCCCGCATTTCAATAATTTTACCCGGAGTAAAGGATCACTGCACATACTTTGTATACAAGATTAAATTTAGTAGGTTTCATATCACACTCTCTCTGAAAATACTCCGTGGTAGAATTATTTTAGGTTCAGATGCATTTCTGTTTCCTGCCACAAACTGGAAAAAGAGGAAAGGGGAGGAATTAAAGACAAACAGCTTCAAAAACAACTTTCAGCTTCAAATCCCAGGGTCTAGTTAAAGAGAAACATATTAATGATGCATTACCACATTTTTAGATTTTTTTAATACTAAACTGACATTAAAAAGAGAGAGAAAGTTGTTAGTTTTAGCTTATCAGTGACTTTAATACAAAGCACATAAAGCATACAACAGCAGTGAGCCATTAAAACCTCTGTTTGGTGTGAGCATTACTGATGCTCTAAAAAAACCCAAGATGTATAGGGTAGAAAACAAAATGATTAGATGATAGCAAAAGAAAAACACCCTCAACTTCAATCACTCAGATGTGGATGATCTACCAATTACAAAATAAAAAAAAAAGTACTGTGTGGCAAAGTTGCCTTTGGTCTGTGTATTCTAATATGCCTTTACAAAGCAGTAGTATCTAAGTGGGCTAGAAAAGATACTTATTTTTATTTACTCTCAGGCTATACCACATAATTTACACCAGAGTACATAGTCTGGTCATGAAAGAGAAAATGGATGATGCCAGCAACTTCTGTTTCAATGTTTAACAGATGCTTTCACGGCAACTGATTACTGAGAATGCTGAGATGCTCAGAGAATGCTGACCAAAAAAATCAGTGTCAATGCTTCCAGAGTAAGAAGAAGGTACCTTTGTCACCAAAAATGAAATGTCATTAACTTGGCAGCTTCAGAAACTACTCTGGAGATGACTTAGCAGCGCTAAGTGAAGGGCTGGAACACCACTTCTTTGGTGAATGTGAGGAACGAGCCATCCCATGCATTCCCCTCAGCTGTGCAGCTGAACCGCCCCGCACATACGGGAGGGTGCAAGAGCTGCTGGCTGTGCTCGCTCCACCAGTATCACGTGCTACGGCATTTTCTTTAACATGAACTCCAGAGCTATACCTCACCCTGACAGGGTTTTGTTTTATACACAGTTCGGAGATAAATTTAGCTCCCTTTGAACTCCTGTCTTTGAAATCATATTTAGGAACTTCCTTCTGACAAGAGAGGTACATTATTACGCTGGGATAAGAGAGGGTGTTCGCATATCAAGAACAATTTCCACCCACTTTAATAAATTGAGAAATATATTCTTTTTTAATCCTCTTTATTTGTTCCTATCGATGTATGCAAGCATTTTTTTTCCCCTAACCTGCTTCAAAGTCCTAACTCTTTATGTCTCTCCCAGTCAATGAACAGCATTATAAATAGCTGATAAATTGCAATAAATGAAGTTATATTAATAATGAAATAAGATTAGGAATGGCTAAAATGCCGAAGTCACACACAAAGCTAGTGGCAAGTCAGCAGGAGAGGGAATATTCCACTCTATCAACTAAAACAAGGTTGAGGACCCAGAAATTAATCAGGATCATTTATCGGTGACAGGAATAGGAAACAAAGGATAAATAAACAGTTTGCAGTGTCTGAAGCTAAAAATAGGACATCATGGCTTAGCTAAATTTCAAGAGAATGTTCTCTTTAAAAAAAATTTCTCCCTTATATTTTAGTCACTTGGAAACCACTATGGATACCTGAACTGATTCGGACAAATAATCACTGCTGAATGAAAGCTTAAAATTGGAAAAGATTTGGGAAGCCACCTCTTGCCTCACTGACCTCCAACTAACATTTCTGCTCTCTCTGCTGGAGTGCCAAACCCATACTTCGGATTTGACAGACCTGTGATGATGGTAACTAGTCTTGAAAATCTACATGCTTAGCTGCTTCCACTATATCATAGGTTTTCAATGTGCTTGGTGGACAGCCTTTTCCTATATGAAATATACCTCAAAGGAAATAAATGTAAAGGCTTTGATTGTGCTCATAAAAACCATGGACAGTGATTATCTTGCTAAGAAAAGAGAAGTTTCATCTGTTTTCAATTTTAACAATAATTTAATTAAATAATATATTTTTGGGGGTTAAAAACAGACAGAAAGCAATCAATGATTTAAAATGGAATAAGAATTGATTACATTATACAATGACTGTATATCATTATTGATAAAAATATATTCCCTACATAGCATTTGTATATTGCAAATTTTATTGCCAAAGCACTTCAGTGATATCAAGAAATATATTATTATGTTCTTCTGCAATAAATATATTTTATTAATATGTTATTGATGCTGAAAAAGAAAGAAGGAAGTCAACATTGTCAGCTGCAGCATCTTATCCAGTATACCTCAAAACAGATAACAGAACTTATACTGCAGTTACTGAATATCTGAACATCCACAACTTAATCTTGGGTTAATGGCTACAGATGTTCAGCACTACAGGAAATTAAAAGTATCTCAGGTTCATGCTCTAATTCAAAGGCTTCTTATAATTACTTTTTTTCTGGGTGATTAGCATGAGGTAAAAAATGTCAGCCAAATCAGAGCACAGGTTTGATTTTGTGTGTGGTGGATTAATGTAGAAACCCCTATTATGTAAAAAAGAAATGTACTATCATCACATGTTCATGATAAAATCTGAATTACTCCAAAATTCACAGGTTTCTTAAAAAACCAAAATCATATACTTTTTAGCTGGTTAGACCTTTTCTGCCCCATAATCTATGAGCTGGCTAGATCAAAATGCAATGAAATGCCGGTTGTTAAAAATGAGTAGATAGTAATAAATAATTAATTAAAAGTGCAACAAAAGGAGACAAAATTACTTCATGAACCTGTTAGAGCTAATTCACAAAGTATAAACACATCTCATTTTTTAAAATATAATTTCTTCATCTCTCTACCATTTGACATCTACATTTACATATTGATTGTTTATAGATAAAGAGTATTCCTGCTCCTGTTTTTAAGGGAAAGGAGTTGGTCTTAGGTCTTGGCTCTAAAAAGTCAGATGTGGCCACATCTTGCTAGGAGCTTGTATTTGATCAGTCTTCCATGTCTGTAGATTGAGATGGGACTGGAGGGAAGACAGTATCAATATACTCATAGAGAGTATAATCAGGCAAATGTAAACTTCCTCCTTACAGATGCACACTGCCATGAAGATGCTTTTTTTTTTTTTTTTTAAACCCTGATGGCTGTAAAGCAGTATCTGAATTTGAGATTAGCATGAGAGTATTACTCATTTTGCAGTGTTGCATGAAGTTCAAGAGCTGTTATTTTCCATAAAGGTTTATGGTTTTTCACTTCGGATAATTGCATGGGTTTGTGGCTTGCTGGGTTATACAGGCAATTTTGGACTTAAATCTACGCCAGGGCTCATGTATAAATAAGCTACTTGATTGTGAAGGGTAAAGATTTTGATTAATAGGTGGATAAAAGGGAGTTTGTTTCACAGGATTAATAATACTGGTGAACTGTTCTGGCAGAGCTGCATGTTAATATTTGATCAGCCGTATTGTTCTGGAGTGGTTACAGCCAAAATGTGTTAAAAAAATTACCATCCTTGTTTACTCTCAGATTGTTGTTGTCCTTTATCCAGATGTGACCCCACCTCAGCATAACCGTCCATGTAATTGCTCCCTGATCTAGTTCTACTAAAATGATAATATCTTAAAGCCAAACCAGAACATCCATAGTGTTAAATATTCACACTAGCCGGATGAATCAGTTTGACAACTGGCAAAGGGAGTGACTGCGTATATATGGTTATTTCAGCAAAGCAATAGGTTCTTCTTTTATTGTAGGAGGAGAACAAGGGTAGTAAGAGCCTGGCAAAATAGTCTCCTAATCCAGCTCAACTGCAATTATAACAGTATCTCTACCCACATCTCTGTTTCCTGCTCGTGAACCTGTTACAGAAATATGCTTATTTGCCCTTGAAGAATTGTATGGGTTTAGTGCAGAGTCTTCTTTTTCTGTGACTCTTACTGATGCTCAAACAGATCTTCAGAAAATTTTCGTTGTAAAGCACCTACATATTTATCTCAGTAGGTGGGTTGCTTTGTGTATGTCCATGTATAATACTCACATATACTTGCTACGAGAGGCAGACTTTTCTATTATTTAGATTGTCTTCGATAGCTACAGGGTAAATTAAAGTACTGTGAGGATAAATCATAGCAAAATTAAATCAGCCAAGGAGCAAATTAATTTTCATCAGACTTTTTTAAAATGGCTAGCTATAGGCTTCTAAATTTGTACCTAGTAATCTAAGCAAATGAGCTCATTGCAAAAGTACTGAATGCCATTAGAAAGGCAGTGGGAGAAGGCATTTGTCTGGGGTCACTAAATGGACGGTGTTTATGTGAGGCTGGAAACCTGTAGCTCTGCAGAACAAAAGCTTGTAGGAGTGAGAACTGAGTAACAGAGACATTACATAAATGCAAGGATGGGCAAATGGACAGTGAGGCACAGGGAGAAGATCTTTACCTTAGTGGGCTGAATGACCTTACAGTATCATGACTGCAGAAAAGCTCTCAGATGTGCTGAATGCACATTTTGTTTACCTTTTCCCATATTTATAGCACATAGATTTTCAAAGGGTTAATAACTCTGTAATCTCTTTTCTCGTATTTGTCATGTGAATAGTAACAGCTACCATACAAAGATAAACTAGTTGATATGGGCTTATTACAATGTACTGAAATATTTTAAAAAAAATTCTCAGTAATTTGTTCTACTTGTTGTATAACCCCATGTGATTCCTGTCAAAACTTGGTGTGGATTTGCAAGCAACATATGTTTTTCTCCAATGGAATATTTGAAATGAAAAGAATTTGCTTTTTCTTCTCATTGTAGTATGGCAAAGCTTCCTGCAGAGGTACTTTGTAGGCAGTGAATAAGATAGATGTGTCAAATATAATAAAACAGTAGGTCGGATATTCATTATCAGCAAAATGATTCTCTGCCAGTAATAATGAGGCATGATCTTGCGCCTCCAGGGTCACAAACTGCGTGCGGCATTTTCTTTCTAATCTGAAGCTCTGGAGAATCTCAACTTTAGTTGGCCTTGGCTCTAAATCCTTGGGATCTCAGTAGTCCATCAAAATAATATTTAGGGCATCAATGGAAGTAAATTGGTGCAATTTTGAACAAATTTCATTGAATGTAAGTTATTTTTAATCTTTCAGTTAAAAATAAAACTATAACTGGCAGAAAATGTTACAGGAGTTGAACTAAAATCTTAAGTAATTATATTTATTAGATAATGTCTCAGAATGAACAATTTTGATGTGCTATAAATGAATTTTTCCTTACCTCCCTGACATTTAAGTCACACCAGAAATAGTTATGATGAAGGTTTAAGATGTTCTTGACTATTTTTTTGATGGCATCATTCAATGTGGTCCTATACTTTAACTCTTTATATAACCAAGCTCAGTCTACAAAAACACTTTAGTCTAGTTACATACTTACTGCTTTTTTATGGGTAGAAAGGGCTCAAGAATATTTTTTCCTCTTTGTGATAGCTTTCAAGTTGCAAAAATTATTCTTTTTCCTTCATTCATTCCTTTGTTCTTTTTTCTGTGTCTCTGACTTAGAGGTATGTGACTTCACAAATCTTCCCCATACAATCTTTGTCTATGTGCATGATTTTCTGCAGAATATTTTGGCTGTGCTGAAACAGTGAAATGTCTGAGAATAAGCCCAACCCAGTTCTGACTGGGAAATCCTGAGCGGGAACTCCTGACCTCACAATCTAAACGTACATATTTTATAAAAGGACCTCATCTGCATGAATTATACCAAACTGTGAAATATGCTTCCAAATATGTATGACTGCAATACCTAGTAGGATGTGCAAATTTACAAAAGTGGAAAAATAATCACTCTGAAAACTCTGTTTACAATTGCTTTTCCTTTTTCTTTTCTTTTCTTTTCTTTTTTATTTTTCTTTTTTTTTAAATATTGTCTTGCATAGTTTTTCAGAAAGGTATAATAACTGTGATGCCAAGGATAGTCTGGAGTGAAAATGATAGGATTTATTATTAAATTCAGCGTATAGTTCCACTAAAATGTTAATGAGTTTTACAAACTATTAGTCCATGGTGGTGAGTCAAGTAAAATCACAAAGCTATGTAACAACAGACTACAATTAAACTTTATCAACATAAAAGAGATATTACTGCTCATAATATCCTACACACATTGGTTCTGTCCAGATATAGTAGTAAGGATGATACTAAAGAATGTAGTTTATTTTTAGGAAGCATTGTTTTTCATTTTAATGTCAAGATCTTGATATTACACTAGTAAAAATAATTATATAATAGAACAAAAATACTGATGGCTAATTATATTCTTTTGTTGGTGTAATAAGTAGTATGCATATGTACTGGTATCTCCATAGTAAAGCAATTTTACAAAGATGGTGACAGAGGGGCTCTTAAATTGTCGGTATGAAAGGTTGAACTAAAAATATTCTTTATTTCATGTTCTGTGAACTGAGACTTAGAATAAGAACTTATAAAAAATTATAGCAGAGAACATATCTTGCCTACATAATATCAGGGATATTTAGGGATATTTAAAGGCATTGATTAAATAAGACAGGAAATATTAATGCTCAAGTATTCCTAAGTCCATTGAATGAAAAATGTTCTATACTGCATAGATATGGGCTTCTGTCTGGGTCTATCTCAAAGCCTTGTGAACTTCACATAGTTACTTCAATTACCTTTTCAGAAGGTAAATTAATGAAGAGGAACAAATTAGAAATAGGACATTTTGACTGTAATTATTTTAACATGTGATTCTGAAAATAATACTGTTGAAGAAACAAAAGAAATTTACTTTGATAATGGAGGAGGGCAGAGAATTTTTTTTATGCCATTTGACTCTCAAACTACAAAGGAAATAAATTGTAATTTAACTCTTTATAACTTTAAAAAAATGATTTCTTGTTCTTCTTCTGTATATTGTGATTTCAAAGTTCAGTTTTGTAAAGGGAAGTGGAAGTCAAAAGAGGCTGAGATTTGCCATACTGTTTCCAGACCCAATGAAGATTTTGTGGTTTAGAAATATGCGGCAGGTTCTACCTTTTCTCATGGATATTGGATTTAGGATTACCATATTAACAATATATCTACATTTCCAAAATAACAGTAGAGCACCAGATTTTTCTTAAGACTAAGACCAGATTCAGAATTTTAACTCGTATCTAGTATTAATACCTCTTTTTTTTTCCTATTTAATTGCTGCATACTTACAGTAAATTCATTAGCATGGTTAAGAACTCTAGATCTATGTGATCTGATGGTTTATTTTAACACCTTTATATCCTTCAATATTGAATATCAAATAATAAAAGTATTATTAATTACTGCTTGAAAGTTGTTCAAAAGCATTTTTGTATAAAAATCATAGTCCCACTAGCGCAACCCTTTTAGGAAGGAAGATTATTTGCAAATGCAATGTTGAAGGCACAGGGACTGTAGGTTTTTGAGACCTACACAATAAGGGGGGTGGCCTGCATTAAATTCTGAATTATCTGAGCTGTTAATACTGTAATAATTACTCTGAAATTTTGTAATTACACAGACCATAGACAATTTGACTCCCACACTCCCTTCAGTTCTGTCAGACTGGACTATCTTGCAGGCTGGACTGCAAATATCCATAAGGAGTTAACTACAGAGGTCTGTGGGGAACAAATCTTTACAAATGTTTTCTAAACATCAGCATGCTTTAGAGCAGATGTTTTCTGTATGCACAATACCAGCCTCACAGACACTCTGACCTCAGCAAATGAATTGGTAGTACATACAAGCACAAACATTATTAATCAAAATGACAGAGAAACTTCCTGTAAATTTATATTCCTTTTCAATTTAATTTTTAAAAGAGGTCTGCAAAGAGGTCTGTTGTGCTTTGATTTTCTGGTCATCGTCTTCTTGGTTTTTTTTAAGCATAGCAATCTTCTAATGATCAGTCAGGAAATTATTTGTAGCAAAGGACTAATAACAAAAATTCATGGTTTACAGTGGTTTAGTAACAGACTAATTTCCTCTTTCTCCACCCTCTTGCCAGTGACAAGGGCAACATAAAATGCTAGAGGCATTGGAGCCTTTGTGTATAGGGAATGGCTTTGGAAAATCAGACCTGCTGGAACTTCAGAGTAGCAGAAGCACAGTCTGTCACTGGTTTTGGACCTCTGAGGCTACACAATTTGTGTTGACTGCCTTCTTGCATCAGCATTCTGGCACCTCCCAGGTCCGGTGTGGAGACACTACCCTATCCTCTGCTCCTATTGATTTCTCAGACTTGTGTTTCTAACTGTGGTGGGTTGAACCTGGCTGGGGGCCAGGTGCCCACCAGAGCCGCTCTATCACTCCCCTCTTTCATTAGACAGGGGAGAAAAGGTACAATGAAAAAAAACTTACGGGTCGAGATAAGGACAGGGAGAGATCACTCACTAATTATCATCATGAGCAAACCAGACTGAACTTAGAGAGGGAATTCATCTAATTTATTACTAAGCAAAACAGAGTAGAGGAATGAGAAATAAAATCAACTCTTAAAACACCTCCCCCCACCCCTCCCATCTTCCCGGGCTCAACTTCACTCCCGGCTTCAACCTCTGCCCCCCTCAGCGGCACAGGGGGACAGGGAATGGGGGTTACGGTCGGTTCATCACACGTTGTTTCTGCCACTTCTTCGTCCTCAGGGGGAGGACTCCTCTCATCGTTCCCCTGCTCCAGCATGGAGTCCCTCTCACGGGAGACAGTCCTTCACGACCTCCTCCAACATGAGCCTCTCCCACGGGCTACAGTCCTTCACAAACTGCTCCAGCGTGGGTCTCTCCCATGGGGTGCAGACCTTCAGGAGCAAACTGCTCCAGTGTGGGGTCCCCCACGGGGTCACAAGTCCTGCCAGCAAACCTGCTCTGGCATGGGCTCCTCTCTCCACGGGTCCACAGGTCCTGCCAGGAGCTTGCTCCAGTGTGGGCTTCCCACGGGGCCACAGCCTCCTTCAGGTGCCTCCACCTGCTCCGGCGTGGGGTCCTCCACGGGCTGCAGGTGGAATCTCTACACCCCCTCACCCTTCCTCCATGGGCTGCAGGGGGACAGCCTGCTTCACCATGGTCTTCACCATGGGCTGCAAGGGGGATCTCTGCTCCGGCGTCTGGAGCACCTCCTGCCCCTCCTTCTGCACTGACCTTGGTGTCTGCAGAGTTTCTTACATCTTCTCACTCCTCTCTCTGGCTGCAAAAGCGCTCTCTAACTGTTTTTCTCTTTCTTAAATATGTTATCACAGAGGCGCTGATTGGCTTGGCCTTGGCCAGCGGCGGGTCCGTCTTGGAGCCGGCTGGCATTGGCTCTGTCAGACACAGGGGAAGCTTCTAGCAGCTTCTCACAGAAGCCACCCCTGTAGCCCCCCCTGCTACCAAAACCTTGCCACGCAAAACCAACACACTAACCTGATCTCAGAGACATTGTTTCTAAAACCCATGCAAAGCCTGAAGAAAGATACTTCTGTGCAGAGAAATACCAACAGGAATAAGATTTTGGACATCTTACCGTGGGTCGTCTTCAGTTCCTCTGACGTAAAAGCGAGCGCATGATATTTTGCAAATGTTTTGTACACCAAAATTGATACTGTCTTTGAAGTGACCCCTTCCCAAAGTTGTACTGTGAACAACTCAGTTCAACAGCATTTCCCAGTTATAGAACTCCATTCCTTATTTCTTATCCAGACATCTGTGTCAGGGCACTGGCAAGGTTTCGCAGTTCTTATTCTGATGGGCAAATTACACCTATGCAATTTACTAGTACTTACTAAATTCCAATCTCTTCATTTCCTCCTCTGTTAAAATGAATTTTGTAATAATGATTTTTTTTCTTGCCTACTTTCATTTCTTTTCAGGGGTTTATTAGTGTATGTCTTCAGAAGGCTTATCTACCCTGTATTCTTTTTGACATCTTCTTAATATATCTTTAAGCTAGTTTAATGCTCTGCCTGCCTGCTATTCTCAATACACTTATTATCGATGATAGGTATAATAGAAACAGTGTTTCTTTTGAAAAATGGCTGGACGTTTCGTTACTGTCATTTCACTGAGAAATAGGAGTTTGTTTAATGCATATGAAAAATACCAGCAGAAATAAAAGATCAAAAGGGATAAAAAAATCAAAGCAATTTTTCTTGTTTTCAGAAGCCAAATTGAGACTCCTCAGTGTACTTTAAACAATGATTTATTAGTCATTTGAGATTAGAGAAGTTTTTGTCGTCTTAAGCAGAAAGTTTTCTTATCCTAAAAATAAAAGGGTAAAAACATAATGTACTAATTATTCTTGAAGTTTGTATGTTAATGTGTTTCTGTATGGAATTCCTTTTTATAGCTGTCCCTACCTCCATGTACCTTGATATAATAGCTGTAGTCTTAACAGGAAAGTAAATTAAATTATAAACATAGTAAAATTTCTCATCTGTTAATGAGATGAAATATATTTTCAGCATAGCAACAAAAACACTATTTTGCCATATCATTTTCTATTTAATTCACTATTTAATTTTTATCTGTAATCATCAGATTGGGTTTGGTTTCTGGGAAAACCTCGTGCAAGGACAAGAAGACTTCCACTACCTGGGGCAAGCTGAAAAAATACTTGGGTCTATTTGCGTACAGACTACACAAATCTCAGCCACCTCAGTTCTGTCACATAATTAACCCTGGACTGATTTTTGCATGTTTTTTGGTTTTGCATCTTTTCTTGGTTATTTCTTTCTCAGAATGCTAAAGAGTGAGAGAATACTTGACTCCTTCAAATTGGCAGAAAATACGCATTAATATTCAGCTGAAAGAGTAACTAGTCAGTGACCATTGCAAAGAAGTTGAAGACAGGTAGAGCCAGAAAGCTTCTTTTCATTTGAACTTATCGTCAAAGAAGAAATAGAATAAAAATGAAAAATAAGAAAATGGGCAGGGAAAAAAACCCTCACATTCCAGTCAATTAAGTCGCTTAGGTTTAGTTTTCTAAATATACTTTGTATTTCACAAAGGCTTGCACGTCTGTTTTCCCAATGATATCTGTTGGCCTAACAACTTTTCTCTGGAAATCTTATTAAGGTATTTGCCACTGGCTATTCCTAAGTGTAGAGAACATATTAATTCAACAAAAAATGATGCAAGTTGAGATACACTTGTTAGTGAATTTGTACTGATTCATTGCTTGATATTATTGTTATGAAATAAGCGACAGCCACCAATTTTCACTGAATTTTGAGTTGCTGGGTTTGTCTGTGGTTCATGTGTCAAGAACACTCTGAAATGACAAGAAGACAAGAGATTCAGATAAACTCTTGAAAAGCAGAATGAGATCTCTGTCTCTGCAGACTGAATATCTCGGTAGTTATTGGAGAAACTGTAAAGAACCTTAGCAGCTGTAAATCAGCAAAACTTCACTGAGCCCAACAGAACTACCTTAATTTACAGAAGCTGACTATTACAGTATAATTTAGAAGGTTTTATTTGCAAGACACTCTGTCTAACAGCAGGTGCAAAGTACTTTCTACAGTTTAAGCTATTTGTGAGGAATGAGACGGACTAACTAGGGGGAAAGGATTTAGTGCGGTTCACGTGAAAACTGTGGTGATTGATTTAAAATGCGCTTAAAAAAATCTGCACAGCACTTGAAAAGAACAATGAGTTTTGAATTGCCAGTTGTCTGAGGGGCAGCTCATTATGCATTAGAAACAAAACTTCATTTTATATAAATGTTTCAATGGTTCTCCTTGTATAATGCTCAATCAGGTACTTTCATTCTTGTGCTCAATACAGCATTATACCCTTCAAATTCTGTGACAGATACAGGAAAGTTATGTAGTAACTCAAGCGTAACCACCATTGCAATGATTTTGGAATCTCGGTGCATAAGCTGATGGTGTTCCATGATATTTTGCTTCAATTCTCAGTGAATTCAGTCTTAGATCCACAAAATAACCCTGTCGTGTTGCCTATCTGTTGGCAATCTCTAAACAGAACACAGATGCCATGTCAAACTCACAGTCTCATATGAATACAAAAAAATGCTATTAAATATTATATGCTCATCATTAAGAAGCAATACTATCTGATTCAATAGAATAACTTTTTGTGTGATATTCAACAGTAACTATAAAGAATGTATATTTTAAACTGAACAATATTTTCAGTAGCTCTTTAAAACACTAGTATAGATTTTAACTATCATCCTGGTTTAATCATTTATTTCTCTGCTTATGGTAATATTTCATCAAATGGAAGCTCCCTTTTGTTAGAGGTTCCCTTATGGAGAACAATTGGGGGAAAAATAATTTGTAGGACTGAAATTTAAGTCGGTTCTATAATAAATTCTTAATTCCCCAGCTGGTGACACTTTTTTAAAAAATAACCACATTTCCTTCTGTCGTGGTTTTACCCCAGCCGGCAGCTGAGTACCACGCAGCCGCTCGTTCACTCCCCCCCATCGGGATGGGAAAGAGAATTGGAAGAGTTAAAGTGAGAAAACTCGTGGGTTGAGATAAAGACAGTTTAATAGGTAAAGCAAAAGCTGCGTGCACAAGCAAAGCAAAGCAAGGAATTCATTCACCACTTCCCATGGGCAGGCAGGTGTTCAGCCATCCCCAGGAAAGCAGGGCTCCATCACGCGTAATGGTTACTTGGGAAGACAAACGCCATTGCTCCGAACGCCGCCGCCCCCCCCTCTCTCTTCCCCCAAGCTCCTTATAAACTGAGCATGACGTCATATAGCATGGAATACCCCTTTGGTCTGTTTGGGTCACCTGTCCTGTCTGTGTCTCCTCCCAACTTCTTGTCCACCCCCAGCCATCCCGCTGGCAGGGCAGTGCAAGAAGCAGAAAAGGCCTTGGCCCCATGTAAACACTGCTCAACAATAAGTCCATAGAACAAAACCATCTCTATATTATCAATGCTGTCTCCACCACAAATCCAAAACGTATCCCCACACTAGCTACTATGAAGAAAAATCAATCCTCTCAGCTGAAAACAGGACACCTTCCTATGCTGATCTGTCCCTGACACTTCTAGAGCAATGGCTGCAACTTCATTGGGGTTCCGTACAAAACCCCTTCAGATGCTCAAGTCCCCTTAGAGTCCCTTCAGTCACCTCAGAAAATGGGTGTTCTTTTTCTTCGTTATGAAGAACTAAGACTTTTCTTCTTTTGTCTTGTGTCGTTTGCCTTCTTATGTAGCTTTTAGCTTGATACTGCAGATCTTGTCTTTTCACATTTTTTTTTTTTTTTGAAATATAAGTGAACTCATTGGCAACTGCAAGGCTGTGCTATGATAACCTGGAGTTGTCAAAATTGAATTCTTTATTCCTTTTTGCAAGTAGAGAATTTTTAGGAAAAGATATACATTAAGTCTAGCATACTAGCTTTCTGAGAATATTTTTCAAGCTTTTTCAATCAATCATCTCACTAAATCTCTGGCCTCCAGTCTTAGGTCTCCTCTACCCCACAATATTGGAGGAGCTGTGGTTAGGATCCTAGATTTATCACATGAAAGAAAATGCAATACCCTTTTCTTGTAGCCTTGAGTTATACACAATGTCAAAATGTTTTCTTAGTTGAGCAGTTAAGTATTTATCCATAAAGAACAGCAAGTATTGGATATTTTGTGATACTATCATTTTGTACTTATGAGCCTTTAAGTTAGTTTTGACAAGATTTCATAGATTCTGTGTCACATATAGCTTATAGAAACCAATATACTATTATAATAATATTGTTTCACTTCTGCGTTTGTCAAAATTGGATTCTGTTGTTTAAGAATTGAAAGCTATCTCTCAGAATACAATTTTAAATTACTTTTACTGCTCTGGCTTTAGCTGTATAGCAATGGAATCTCCTCTATCAAACGTTTCACATTCTTCTTTCTTTTTTCTGTCTTTCTTCTTGCAAAAGGTGTTGTGCCCTTACCTGCAATTTGTCATGCCTCATTCCTTGCCTGTAAAAGGTTTTCTCCCTTAACTAGCATTGGTGGTATAAAGTGGCCACAGACATATAAGCACATGAAGAAATCTTTTCTTACAGTAAATTCAAGGATAACCATCCACTTTATCTAGCGTGGAAGCGATTTGAAAAAAAAACCCATACACTTTAAAAACATTTCCCAGTTTTTAAAGGTCCACTTCACTGAGAATAATATTTTGTATGTCAGATGTGTAGTATAGAAAAAAATCAAGCACTTAATTTTTTTTTTCCCCACAACGGATTCCTTTTTGGGATAAAAAAAAAATAAATCTGTAGTTATTTAAGGGTATCATACTCCTTACCCAACTTTTTTTTCAAATGCCTCCACAAAACAGAAAGTCTTGATGAATGAGCTTCTAATGTTTAAAAGTGGACAGAAAAATCTATTTATAGAAATAGAAACCTTATCTGAAAATACTCAACCTGCGGCTCTGTTCATTTTATACACTGAGATAAGCCCACCTAAGTGTCCCAGCTCCTTCCAAGTGTGGTACAACATACTGGAAAAGTTATGTATACTGTCTGATCTGACACCATTTGGGTTTCAGTGCTGACATCAGAAAGTACAGTTCTACCTAGGAGACAGTAATTAGCCAGAAGACTTCTGGATAACCGCGTCTTTGTAAGTGTCTCACAGACAATGCCTCTTAATGCAAATTATTGCAGCTTTTGATATCTCAGTAGTCTATCCATGAACGGCAATAGCCGTTCCCAAGGTGACCGTGACATAGTTAAACAGAGGAAGGACTCCAGCTGAAGCAGCAAACTTTGACTGTGACAAAGTTTCAAAGGGAAAGACAGGGAGCAAAGGTATTTCAGCACAATGTGGTTTATCTATGAACAAAATAAGTCCTTTGAATCTCAAACCTTATAAATGAGTGATTACAATCAATTAAGGATAATGTAGAGTAATATTGCATTGATCAGCCTTAAAGTTAATGAGGTGTACACTAAAAATGATTCACACATGTGATGTGTTAAAAATTTAATGTTCTTTATGTATTCTCTATGAACAATTTCACAGTTTTATTCAATACATGCTGAAATGTTCAGAAACTTTATACCTTCTCATAGCACTGTAAGCCTCTTGTAATTGTTATTTTGCTTCAGTAACGAAATACGGTCAACTTACTTACAAATTGATTTTAGGGTGATTAGCAAGAATGAACAAACAAATAAACAGGAAAATCCTATAATTATTTTATTTCTGTTCATGTTTAAATTTTAGTGAACCTTCCTATTCACTGACTGATTAGAAATTAAATATTATACATTCTGAGAAAATAAGCGTATCATTTATGGATATTTATATCTGTGCATATTCATATGGTCCCGATTCATGGATAATCCCTCTAGTGATCATCAGCATGAAGAACACAGATTCACAGAAATCAGAGATGGGGAAGAAACACCGTTTAGATAATTGGGTTTATTCCGTTGCTAGTATAGCAAGATGGATTAGGAAGGCACCAGTAAATTAAATATGGAGAGTTTTCAGGCACAGAAGATTTACCACATCTCGTTAATAATTGAGTTTCCAGAGTGTTCCTGCTAGAGGGCCTAGGAAACATTCTGTTTAGTTAAGGCAGGAACGTGTTTGTTGATCCAAATTCGGCTTTTTGACCAACCTCAGAAAAACAGTGTTTTATTTACTTATTTATCCTTTGCAGTGCCTTTGGATATTTTTAAGGTGGGTTGTTGGGTTTTTTTTCATGAAAGTGTCTCAACTGGTCATCAGTCTTTCAGACAAACAGTGACCTAAAGGATTGAGGAAAGGTTGCCTTAAGACCAACATTGTTTACACACTATCTGTATTCCCCTTTCACATTTTGTTTTGTTTCCTCTGGTTATATATATGTTGTGAGAAACTAGCCATTAACCAGACATTATATTCCAAAAATAATAATAACCTAGAATACATCCTGATTTTTTCTTTCTACTTTTGTTTCAGTATTTTTTTCAGATGTACATGATGACGGTACTTATGTCTATACAGAACAGTTGCTATGTTTTCTTAGGCTTTTTTGCTACCACAACACACGTTAAAATGCATGTCGAAAAATTTGCTTTGTCTTAGAGGATAGCAAACACCATGGGTCCAAAAGTGCTGAGGTTTAGACATATTTTAGATACGTCAGATTTACTGTGCATGCATAAAGCATCTGTGCAACATATGTTCACGTAGACTTGATGGGTCATGGATGAACAAGTGAAGTGGTTATTTGTTTAGGTTCCTTGAAATTCTGAGCAAGTCAGCCTGAGGACTGTTTCCTGCACAGACAAGTGGAAAAGGGAGATACATTCTGGAAGTTCTCCTCAAGATGTTTTTGGGAGGTACTTGCAAAGAATGGAAGCTTTGTTTCCTTGAAGTCACATTTCTGGCTGCCTGGCATTGCCTATCTGTTGCAAAGTAGTTGTAAGGAAAGATGAAGAGTTAGGTCACCCTAAGGGGAAAAAAACCCAAACATAAACCTTCAGTTATCAGATCAACCTTGAGTGTAAAGAAAACAGTAAGACCACATGCATGGTTCTTAATATCTGTTAATAAATCTTAATAATAATAGATGTTAAAAGTTCTTACCACTACAGAAACAAATACAAGTCTGTATACAAATATTAAGAAGATTATATTACAGCTGTGAAGAATTTAGCCTATGTTTATTAATTTATCATAAAGTATTTTTAGTAATTAATAATAGAGGTGTTCAGACAATTTAAAGGAATTTGGGGAGGAAAAGCAAAACTGTGAAAAGCAGAGGGTGGGACTGCCTCTTCTGTAAAGTACAAACTCTGGAAGGCAGCTTTATAGTTTCAAGCTTCCTGTACTTTTTTCCTTTATGCTATTTTCTAAAAGAGATATATAATAATAAATTGGTGTGATCTGAGCTGATATCTCCGTAGATAAAATAGCTAAGAGGTCTACAACTGCAAATTTGAAATATACTGTGAAAGACAGTGTAAATCTAGATGCCTGTGGTCACTTAACCAACAATAATATTTTTTTAAAAAATAAGTGGAAAGATACTTTGTCCAAGATATACCTATTCAAAGATGATAATTAATCCCCTCACACATGAATGTGTAGTACCAAAAAACCCCACCAAACCAATAACAGAAAAAAATCAGAAGACTTCTCTTAAGGGAGAGTTGACAATTAAAAAGGATGTATTTTTTTAGTTTCAAAAAGAAATGCATGTTATCAGAACATATAAGTCATCTACTGAAAAGGTGTTTTTCAGTTAGAAGTATTGTATTTTATAAATCTACTAAGATCTTATAATTTTAGCAAACACTGATTTAAATATCCTACAGAATACATTAGGTTGCATCTATTTCATATTTCCTTTCATTGGTGTGTCATTTTTCCCCATAAAATGCCTGAGATTAAACACACAAAACATTCAAAGTAATATTCACAGATCTTAAATTTTTCTTTAATAGTTTCTAAATGTTATGATTTAATTAAAACCTTTTTTTCATTACTATTGGTTTATGACCAATCTAGTGAATTAATCTGATGCTAAGAATGGTTAAAATAATGTTGAAAAAAAATGTGTGAGCATAGGGCTCATATTAATTGCAGAATTAACATAATCTGGTAATTTCAGCAATTTCTTAAAAAAATGAAAAAGACATTCAGAAGGCAAAAGAAGTTGACAAAAAAGATCAATGACATGCATAATTTCTGAAGTTTGAATAACATTTTCAATATTTGTAAAGAATTTATCATCTTTTTAAAGTATTGTGAGGTACCTTTAAATTACACCTATTAAAAAATCATGAAGCAGAAGTGTTGCCTTAGGAAACAGACTAACTAAAAGGAAAAAACAGCAACCAGCAGTCGATTTAAAGATGAGAATTTCCAATTAAAAGAATGAAAACAATTAGAGGTATGTTGCAAGGTATTAAATAAGGTGAATGGAGCTGAGGATGTTATTAAGACCAACTTGTAAGAGGTACTAGAACAATAAAGGGGGGAAAAAAAGCATTTCGTTTTCCCTGTTTATGGAAAGAATAGGTTATAAACACTGTATGAACACTACCTCCTTCCTGCTCTTCTTTCAGATACCAAATATCATGGTTGATCATACTCACCTCTGCACCAAACATAGCAGAAAAACACAGAGGCGTTACAGCACAGCACAAAAGATTGAGGAATTTTTCAGTTCAACATTTGAATCTTAGAATAAATAACTCTAAATACATCAACTCAGGTGAAGTAAATTCTAAATTGTTTTTGAAGAATTAAATGTAACCTTCCTCTGTAATTACTTGAAAGTCTAGAAGCATTCCATTGTTATTTAAACAATGTGATCTTTTAGATACTTCCAGCTACTTCTGTTAATTTTTTTAGTTTAGATATTCCTGAAGACAAAGTATTACCTATTTATCATACCAAGGGAGAACTTGGACATAAGACTTGTTTTAGATTATTTATTGCAGTTGATTTGCATGCGTCAAGACTATTCCTTTTTGGTATTCTCTTGATTAATGAACATTGATATCTTTGAGCTTACTTATGATTTCTGTTATTGACCATTTTTAAATTGAGTTATCCACAATAAATAAACCAGAAATAGTTAACTCATGAAGATTTTTGGTTCTCCATCTCTAAGCCTCTTCACAGTACAAATATATACAGTATTTGTCTCTCTCTGAATTTCACATTTGACGTTTTCTACTAATAAAGCTATTATGGCTTCCTTTGGGATAGACCTAGTCTCAAAAATGTAACTTCTTTGAAAAGATATTTATAAAGGAAAAGAGTCCATGAGATTGTAATGGAGCTTGCCACTGCTTACATCCTCTTAACTACACTAATCACAGTTAATAAATGTGAAACTAAATTTAAAAGAAAGAAAACTTGTCTTCCAAGATTCAGATAAGTTTACGAACACTCTAGAAGTATGAAGAAACAGATCAATTCTAAAATTTGTCCCATTATTTGTTAGCTAGATAAATTTTAGTAACTTTAAACTAAAGTCACCTGTTGTCTAGGAATTTAAAAGACTTTTACCATATACTTGAATAAATATTAAAAATCTCAAAATTAAAAAGAAATAATAGCACAGATTTTCAAACAGTTCTCCAATAGTCTCTGATGATAATGTCTGAAACAAAAGATTAGGTCTTACTTATGTATACTCTACATTATACTTCCTTTGAATCAACGGTACTGTTTTCATGTTTAACTTCTTTGGGGTTGGAATTTTTCACTGTTAGGCCATCAGGTTGCTCATATATTAGGGAACATAATGTTTTGTTCACTGTAGAGTGTAAACTGTGATAGCTTGATGCATATATGTGTATAAGTATTTATAAAATAAAAGTTGTTTCATGAAAAATATCAAACATTTCAACTAGACAAGGAGTCTTTATTTTTATTTTAATGTCATAGGAGGAAAAGATAGACCATTCTGAGCAGAGAATCTAATTTTTTTAAGCAGAGAAGTATCTGAAGCAATGTTTAAGTGAATGGTCTAATGACTGATACAATATTAGGGAAGCTTACGCAGGGAAAATAATAATTTGGAATTGACAGTATAGCATACTTATTTTGTGTCCCTAACAGAAAGATGACACTACCAGAAAGATGTGTTGAGTATTGTATAAACTCTCTTTGTTTAAGACAAATGACTTCAAGCTTTAAATTAATGCCTTATTTTGTTTCTTGGCACCTCAGTTGTAACTTATTCATTAAAGTTAACTGTCAGAACTTTGAGGATGACTGACAGTGCCGTCAATTGGGTTAATAAAATAAATATGTGAGTTACTGGTTTCTATCTTCTTTTCTTTCAAAGGAAAATGCAGTCATTAGCCACTGGCAAAGAAAATAAAATCCGGACCCAGCTGTCTTGCCTCCCGTTAGTCCTCTGGTAACCTGTGATTAGTGTTCATGGTGATCCACCCTACACTGCTCTTGTCTCCTGGGAAAAAACTGAATGGAGGTAAGAAAGAAAAAGAAGGTACGATCCAAAGCACATTTGGCTCATTTTGATTTGTCAAAAAAAAAAATAAATCCATTTTATTACAAAATAATCATGTCTGTCAGTTAGAAGAAAAACAAAGAAAGTCTAGCAGTGAGCAGCCTTGTGATCAATTACTTTTGGAGTTTTTCTTATCTGTTAACTGGCTGTCCTAGCCTACGCATAACTTTGGGCAGCAGCACTTCATGCCTTTTATTGCAGATATTTTCCTTTTGCATAGCTAAGTAGACATGGAGTGAGGTAGTGTAATGGGAGAGACCAACACACACATCCTTACTTCTGCATACCTGTGCTAATATCATCCTGGAGAGTAATTATTATTTGTAAACACGTTCGCACAGGGTATTCACAAGTGACTAAAGGAGAGGAAAATGTGTTCAGCCAAGTGAGGGAGTGTCACAGCAGTCACTGTTTCAAATATTGCATAGCATCATTTGAGGTGACTGAAAATATCACCATTTCACAATATTCTCAACTTTCTGTTAGGTCTTTTACAGCAGCTAAACCAAATACATCTGAGGAAGCATGCCCAGGGTTGCACTTGTCTGTAAGATTGTGACAGACTGGCTCCATAAAGTCAAATAGTAAACTGGTGGTGTGTCAGCAAAGCCACTATTTGTTTCAATGTGGAACATTTTCTTTTGGGCATCTGTTAAACATTCATTATGTTAACTTGGATCAAAAAATATTCCCTGTCGCTTCCCTCAATATGTCATTCTGAAATTCTGAAATTGCTATAGAGAAATTAAGCTTGTATTGAGTCCTCCAGATCTTTTTTGTAAGAGGGTTTAATATATGTTTATAAAACATATACAAACATGAAAAATAATAAAGAAAAATAAATAAATAATATTGCTGCATGAGTAATGATATAATCTTTAATCACAAACT
This sequence comes from Balearica regulorum gibbericeps, assembly GCF_011004875.1. NCBI lineage: Eukaryota > Metazoa > Chordata > Aves > Gruiformes > Gruidae > Balearica > Balearica regulorum. The sequence goes on along the minus strand of NC_046187.1, from coordinate 48,433,348 downwards.
TTGTTCCTTTCAATAGAGAGTGGAAGGCTTTTTTAAGTGTGAATTAAAACTTTTTGCTGAAAATGTCAAGCCTGCTTTTGAAAGCAAAAGTGTCTGCTTTCTGTCACTAATCACTGTAGTACACACAGTCTTGAGAAACAGCAATATTGTTTTCACAACACCAAGAACTAATGTAGTCTGCATTCCTATTTGGATATTTGGAAGGCAAGCCTAGAGAAACACACACACACATGCAGGTGAAAGGAAAAGGGAGTGAGGAAGGGCCACCAGACGTCACATACTGAGTATTCATTTTGGATATTTTACGGTCTTTGGCCATAGATTTCCAGTTGGAATTTCCTAAATTTCAAAGAAAAGCCAACCAGTGTACTATCAGTGGGAATGAAATATCTACACCCATGCTATGAACTTCTACCACCTTAAATAATTACATCTTCTTAAAGTCCTCATTTCTGTGAGCCAAAACCGGAAAGGGATGGACCAGGCATATTTGTTAGTCTTAGGATTTTTTGCTGAAAGGAAATAATAAATGTCTTAGTAGAAAACTTGGAAAGCTTATGCTCCATTTCAGGTTTCAGGGAGAAGGATGTCTAACAAAAAATTTCCCTAAGGCTGACCATTTTTTCTTAGATGTTCTTTACACATACATCTCTTTCAGTCCTCAGCCTAACTTCTTCTCCAGCCACAGTTGCCTTCTGATTTTTCATTCAATTTCCTCCTCTTCCCACTTCATACTTCTCACATTACAATTCTCTTCTCTCCCTCATAGGGTGTTTCATTGTAGCCGGACTGAAACAGAGGAGTGCTGGGGGTTTTGAGCAAGATTATTGAAAATGGTATTATGGATTTATGGTCTTTTCAATTTTTTCCTCTTCTCAATGGCAAGAAAGTGCATACGTCACCTGTCACGCCATCAGAAATGGTAGAACAGTTTGTGGTGAAACCAGTAATACTGACAAGTACTCTAAGGTAAATATAATTTCTACCTAAAATATCAGCTTTGCAAAGTTATAAGTAACCAAAGATGAAGTCTTGTAATGGAAAGCTTCAAGCAAGCTTAACTGTAGGTGGCACTACCGGCTATATCTATGAAAAAAAATATCGGAAAGCTTCCAAAGGGCCTCATCCTACAAACGCTGTTATGGACAGTTTTACTTCTGCAGAGCATTCTCAAGAATAAGGATATACAGCTGTATATCTATTTGCAAGCTTGTGCCTTAAGTCTATATCCCATACATAGCAAATGGAGCTGAATTACCTTGTTGGTTACTATGTTCTACTTAAAAGGAAATAAAAGATACACAAAATGATAATATACTACTATCTGTATGAAATGAGTTAGAATGCAACAGTTGATCAGAGTTAGATCCCTTACATTTTTTGCTAAAATATTTGATCCTTTCATTTGAGTTTAAATTATCAGTTTAAGACAGAAATAAGTCTAAAACTGTTCATAATTAATGGTCTTATACTCAAGTTTTTTTCCTTTTTTTAATAATGGTTCCAGACAGAGTGACCAAGTCACAAAAGATGGCAGAGGGCCAAAGGTAAAGTGGACCTCCCTACCTGCTCTCAGTTTGTTTTAGAACCTTAATTCTGTTGTGTGTTTAGTTTTGGGGGGTGGTGGTGGTGGGTTTTTTTGTTGTTTGTTTGTTCATTTTTGTTTTGTTTTGTTCCGTTTTGTTTTGGTTTTAATCTAAACTCTGTATAATCTAATGCAATAAGGCCCAGGAATTACTTTATCAAATTTTGTGTTGGACTGTATATTGTCATCAAGTATCAATGTTACTATTTTGTAGTGCTAAAATACCTGTTGGATAATTCAGCTCTCAACTGTGCTGGCATCTGCTTCTGCTTTGCATAGCTACATATTGACATAAAAAGAGAAACATCTGGTGTGTAAAAAGTAAACCGTTGGCTGATTTTTAGCAAAGAGGTGAGCTTTTTCAAGCTTTGCTAGATGGAAAAAAGATCAGGCCAATCCAGATCATACAACACCAAGATCTGTTCCAGATCAGTAAAGCCTTTTTTATTCAATTTAGTCCCATGTTAGAAATAATCATCACATTTTACATTAGGCATTTCTAATTTCAATGCTCATGCCATATAATTATTCTGTATAATCAAACCTAACTGGTGGTTTGCTACACTGAGCTGTTGAATGAGTATTCTGGCAGCGAAGCTAGTATTTAACTATTTATTTGAGAAAAGTGCAGACCCATAATTGTAGAAATTGATAAATCTGTAATTACAATGTGTACATGTCTTTCGCATTTACGAACAATAACAGCTAAAGAAATAACCCACATCAAGCAATAAACGAGAACCCTGAAAGTGACTGGCATGCTCTGACAAGTTATCGTTCATCATTTTGAACAGAATGCCAAGTCTTTTCTACTTCCAGTCTGACTATAAATAAGATACTATGACCAGAGGTAGTTTCCACAGTTTCCATCCACATAGGACATTTACTTTTGAAGCAGAAATGTTGGGGGTTTGGGTTTGGTTTTGAGTTTGGGTTTTGGGTTTGGTTTTTTTTTTTTAGTTTTTTTAAAATTATTATTATTATCCCAGATCAAGCAATACCCAGACAGTCTCTGCCTTAGTAATTTGAGTTCCTGGGTAGTGTTGGTAGTGTGATTTTGATGTGATTTCACATCATCACTCATTTATTTTTAACTATCATGACAAAAAAATGTTTTAACTCCACCTATAACACTGTTTTGAAACTGCTGTTGAATATCATACTCTTATGCTCAAAGAAGCAGAACATCAGTTCTTAAGTACATATAGTAGAATATTTCTTAAATATGCAATTTTTAAAATACAGAAAATAATGCCATCATGTATATTACAGGATTTCCAAAAGACAGAAAAAATAATTCTTGTGCTAAACAAAGTAATCATAATCCTTCAGTTCAAATGTCAGGATAATGAGAATCTGGGTTTTTTTCACAATTTATTTTGTAAAATAATAATAATAAGACCATAAAATGTATCTTGTCTGATTTTCTAAATTGCTTTGAAATTTTCAGACTATACACAGATGTCTTCTGGATTTGAAGACATTGCAAGGAGATGGAAAAAAAGCGTAGAGATGAATTGGAGAGTGCAAGTTGTAAGAAATTCAGTGGACAGTTATTTGGTAAAGGAACATTTGTTGACACCTTTAGAATGCACGTATGAAAAAAGAAGCAAGAAAAACAATTGGAAACAAACTGTTAAAAGCCAAAACAAAACCTGTTTTCTGTTATGTTAATGTTTTGTAGATTAGTCTGGAACTTGACACATTCTTTTTCTACAACAGACATTTTCTAGAGAAAAATATTTTAAATTTTTCCAGTCAGAATTTCACATGGTAACAATATTGCTAATTAACAGTCACCCATATCTTCTTTTTTTAACCTTTAAATGTGTTTCTAATCTTTTCTTTTTTTTTTTTTTTTTTTTTTTTTTCCAAGTGAGCTTCGTTTAAGAAAATTGGTGGCATTCTTTCTTTCCACAGGGAAAAAGAAAAAAAGAAAGTTATATTACTCATTACAGTAACTAAGTATTTTGCTTTGGTCAGAGATCTAGATTCCTTTAGATTGCTTCCTAGAAATAGTTCCATAAATATTGCTGCCCAACTTCTATTGGAAATGTTAAATCACCCTGACTGTACATAAACAAGGTATCTTGTCCAGGCCTACTGTCTTTCAATATCTTGAATACAGGGATATTGCAGAGTGACTTCTATCCTATAGATAACCTGTTCCTTGCTAAGATATAGCAGGATACTTATGCTTAGTTTCCCAGAGCAGCAGGAATATAGAGAGGCGTGGGAGGATGGGTCTGAGGGGCAAAATGACTCTATTCTGTGGGCAGGCAGAAGGCATCAGGTGCTGCAGTGCTTCAGGGTCTGGGCATTTCTGTGGGAGTTTTCACCTGATCGCCCAGTTACTTTTAATTAGCACCAGTGTGAACTGAGTATGTAATAGCTATTTATCGGAACATTAACATTCCGATTTGTTCTTTACTTTTTCCCCATGGATAATATGAAATATAGGACTACATGTGAAAAGTACGTTTATACCCAATATGAACTTGAATCTGTGCTCTGTAACACTGCTTTTCTACTATATAATTGCACTGTATTAGCAGTCCTGCCACAAAGCAGGAACTAAACAGCCAAATGCTGAAGTACCTTGCTAGGGTAGAACAGATGTATTTGTGTTCAGCAGTGCATGTTTAATATTAGCTCTTTTTAGGAGGCAGTGTGAGCCATCAAGCCGTCAATTACTTATCAGTGGAATAAGCATTAAAGGATTGTCCTCTCTGTAAACAGCTCAAGCATGTTGCTTTATCAAGCTACCTTAAAAACTATTTGTCTAATTTGTTTTATTAGTACATAGGGCCAAAATCAGGCTGGAAGATACCACATGGGCTGGTTCAGGCAATAAGGCAGAACAGGCAAGGTCCGTTATAGCAACCTACTATACAACTCTGATAGTGGACCTTTGTGGAAGTTTTAAATTGTTATTGAACAGAAGACCCAAGAATAAATTCCTAGGAACAGCTTGGTTCAAGTTTATCATCTGTTTATATTAATATTACAACATGTGAATTTGATGATATCTGTATTATATAGAGAAAGTTCATAGAAAAATTGTTCTGAGAGTATTATAAGGAGAGATTTGTCTGTGGTAGGCAAAGTATAATAAAAATTTAGTTGAACAATCATATCCCTCTCTGAAAACTATTGATGAGCCTAGAGTTTATTTGAATATTCATTCTTTTTTTTACATCTAAGGGATTATTTTTCCTTTTCTTTTATTATTCAATCCTTTGTCTTACCAAACAGCAATCACTGTATTCCCACTGAACTGAATGTCCCATGGTAACCTTCCCGCATTTCATATACCATGACCAGAGCTCCTCTGAGGCGCGCTAAGCTTGCCTGGTGTCAGGAAGAGCTTGAGGTGCATTCATGTGGATATCTTTCTTATGAAAGACAATAGTCACTGCTCACACTTCTGCTAAACCTTAGACCATTTTGTCTAGCTTTGCAATAAGGAAATCCTCATGTTTTATTGAATGTGTGTCGCTCTTTTAAAATGGTTTCATTTCTTCCTGAAACAAATGGTACAAGTGGGGAAAATGGGGTATCTATCTCCTTTCTCTTTGATTCAGGAGAGCCAAGCCTGCCAGACATCTCTGCTGCCTTTTGGGTGCATATGAGTGAGCACATATATGTATATCCTTTTTCTAGAAAGGATGTCACAGAGCAATAATGGTTTTATTATCCTAAGACATGCATAAGAAAGAACTGAAGCTGCCCTCAATAGGCAACACAGCAATTCAGCATTCTCTTTTATTCAGTAACGATGTCATGTGTTTTCTGGGTTTATATAAACTTGATTGATGACCCAAATGCAGCCCACATAATAACTTATGCATGATATTGACTGTTTTTGAGGAACATGATTACGAGTTAGGTAACTGGTATTTACAAGCTAGAAGCAACGAACTTTTTTTTTTTTCTTTAACTGTGAAACAGGCATTAGTGCTGTAAGTTAGATGTGGCCTAGTTCTTTCCAAACACCTTTTTAGTAGCAAGCCCTAATGCCTGTGTAATTTTGGACAACAAATTGTTTAGTTCATACTTAACAACTCTAAAAGTTCATTCTTTTACAGTAAAAAGAGAAAAAATCCAAAACACGGAGTTGAGAAAAGTCTCTGTATTAATACTTTCAGCTGAGGAAAAAAGTCAACTTCTCTGAAATAAACTGATGGGAAGAGAAGTACTAAGGTGTTGTTACATTCATCAAAATAGGATTATGAATTCTGATAACATCTTAGCAAGAGATGTTTTACTTCAGCAAACAAGAATAGTAAAGTGTAAGATACCTGTACTTATCTGGCAAACTGCTAAAGTTGGGACCATCACATTGAACTGTTTTATTCAGATGCTATAGTATGGGAACAGAAACAAAATGAGGCAAGTACAATCATGAAGCTCAGGTGAAGATTGAAATATGTGTATCTGACTGTTAAGAACTTACATTTCAACTGAATTCCAGAGATTAACATCTGAATTTTTCATTGATTTTTAACACTGTCAATAAAGAACATGAACTCTACCACTTAAAATCTATACATCTGAAGTTCATAATCAACATCTGGGATACTTTTTCTCTTTGTGATCAGAATTGGTGGGATAGTCATGATTCAGTATTAAACCTTCAACCAAGGTTTAAGGGATGTATTGGATTTGCATGGCAAACTTTTGTTAGTGGGGGACTACAGGGGTGGCTTCTGTGAGAAGCTGCTAGAAGATTCCCCTAGGTCCAACAAGGCTAATGCCAGCTGTCTCCAAGACAGACCCATCACTGGCCAAGGCTGAGCCCATCACTGATGGTGGTAGCACCTCTGGGATGACATAGTTAAGAAGGAAAAAAAAAAAAACCAACCCCCCCAAAAAAAAAAACCCACACACCCTCCAAAAAAACCAAACTTGTGGCAGTTTTTGTAGCCAGAGAGATGAGCGAGAAGATGTGAGAGAAACAACTCTACAGACACCAATGTCCATGAAGAAGGAGGGGGAGGAGGTGGTCCACCACCATAGCAGAGATTCCCCTACAAACCATGGAGAAGACCATGACAAAGCAGGCTGGCCCCCTGAAGCCCATGGAGGATGATGGGGGAGCAGATATGCACCTGCAGCCCATGGAGGATGATGGGGGGAGTAGATATGCACCTGCAGCCCATGGGGGGGGGACCTTACACTGGAGCAGGTGAATGCACTTGAAGAAGGATGTGACCCTGTGGGAAGCCTATGTTGGAGCAGGTTCCTGGCAAGACCTGTGGAGAGAGGAACCTGCACTGGAGTAGGTTTGCTGGCAGGACTTGTGACCCTATGGGGGACCTATGCTAGAGCAGTCTGTTCCTGAAGGACTGTACTTTGTGGAAGGGGCTCATACTAGAGCAGCTGGTGGAAAACTGTAGCCTGTGGGAAGGACTCATGTTGGAGAAGTTCGTGGAGGATGTTCTCCTGTGGGAGGGACCCCAGGCTGGAACAGTGGAAGAGTGTGACGAGTCCTCCCTCTGAGGAGGAAGGAGCAGCAGAGACAATGTGTGATGAACTGACCACAATGCCCATTATCCGTCCCCCTGTGCTGCTGGGGGGGAGGAAGTAGAGAAAACTGTGAGTAAAGTTAAGCTGGGGAAGAAGGGAGGGGTGGGGGGAAGGTCTTTTAAGATTTGGTTTTATTTCTCATTACCTTACCCTCATTTGTTTGGTAACAAATTCAATTAATTTTTCTAAGTTGAGTCTGTTTTAACAGTGATGGTAATTGGAGAGTGATCTCTTCCTATCCTTATCTTGACCCAGGAGCCTTTTGTTATATCTTCTCTCCCCTGTCAAGGTTGGGAAGGGAGTGATAGAGAGGATTTGGTGAGCACCTGTCCTCTAGCTAGGGTCAAGCCACCACAAGGGAACAACAGAAAACTTCGTATTATTAAACAGAAAAAGGTTTGTATTTAAGTTGGATGCTTAGAATTCGGACATACAATGGATAAACTTTGACCACATAGCAGGCAGGTCCATGGTCCCAGATAGGATCACATTAGGAAGTTAGTGATTAATGATCTTGGGTAGTTTAGAGCCAAGTTCACTACAAACTCAATAAATCTTAAAGTCGGGGCATCTTATCTAACACTGATAAAATGGAGAAGGAAAATTGGTGGGCCATTGGCAGGAAGTTTGGAGAACACACCACAAATGAGTAAAACTCCAGAAAAGTATTTGGCAATATTTAGATTATAGCTCTGAGAGAGCAACAACAGAGAATAATGTTACACACACTGAAGTATTTGTGTTGATGTCTGTTTTGCACATGATGGTAATTGGAGAGTGATCTCTCCCTGTCCTTACCTTGACCCAGGAGCTTTTTGTTATATTTTCTCTCCCCTGTCTAGCTGAGGAGGGCAGTGATAGAGCAGCTTTGGTGGGTACTTGGACTCCAGCCAGGGTCAACCCACCACAAGGGAACAACAGAAAACTTCATATCATTAAACAGAAAAAGGTTTGTATTTAAGTTGGATGCTTAGAATTCGGACATGCAGTGGATAAACTTTGACCACGTAGCAGGCAGGTCCACAGTCACAGTCAGGACAGCTGACCCAAACTAGCCAAAGGGATATTTGATACCATGATGTCACACTCTGCATATAATGGGGGAGCTGGCCAGGGAAGAGGGGTCACTGCTTGGGGACGGGCTGGGCATCCGGTTCCAGGCAGTGAACAAATTGCATGATGTATCACCCACTTCATGTATTCTTTTAATAGTATTGTTGTTGTTATTTTCTTCTCCCTTTGCTGTCCTATGAGACTATCCTTATCACAGCCCGCAAGTCTCATCTTTTTCTTCCAATTCTCCTCCCCATCCCACCAGGGAGGGGTGAGCAAGTAGCCACTTGGTGCTCAGCTGCTGGCTGGGGCTAAACCACGACAAAGACCTTCCTATAAGTCACTTCTCAAAATTTCCAGGATGAATTGAAGTCAAATCTAGAGTTGGAATCTTGAATATCTCAGTTGTAGGACCTGTGCTCTGACCACTAAGCTATTCACTTTTCTGAGAGGTCGCACATAAGCCTTTCTAAAGAAAATATAGCATGATTGAGGAAATCAAACTGACTAAATCACTTCTGACCACAGTCGTTTGGTTTTTAAAAACCTGCAGCATTTAAAAATTGTTCTCTACTTTTATGGGGTTTTTTTACTGTAATAGTGATAATGTTTGAAATTTGATGTGAAGAGGTAGGGAATTTTATTCTGCTACATAGTGGATTTTTTTTATACCCACAGACCTATAAAATGAGGAAAATATTCATGTTTCATTACACCATACTGATAAAACATCATGTTCCACTTTTGTCATCTGCACTTAGCTTGAAAGTGCTCTCTAAGCCAACAGCGCCTGTTTCTATAGATACCTAGCTAAATTAAATTTAACAAGCACTCTGGGTGTTAAAAATTTTCTGCATCATGTATGGTATGTTAGGTCAAGTAAGAGTTTTGTATGTGATACAATTGAATGTTCCACGTTACCCACAAATGCTACAATAATGGATTAGATGTTATCCAAGTATCTCTACTGGATCAGGTGTTCTGACAATTCTGGATGTCAAGTGAGAGAATGCAACTGGAAAATGATTAACAAATGACCTATCAGCTATTGTCACTTAAATAACGTGAAGCCATCTTCATGTAAAGTGAAGAAGTACAAGTCAGGGTTGGGTAGACACAGAAAGAATCTCTTTCGCCTTCTTACCCTTTCATGCATTGTTGTATAAAGTTTCTGTCTTGTTTCCAGTTAGCTCTATTAATACATCTATTGATAATCTACGTAATACAGCTTCTCTTATACAGGTTCAACCTGTAGAGGGTCTTGCAAGGTAGATTTGAAGTTAATGCAGAATTTAGAGTAAGAATAGCCTTCCACAGTGCACTGGAGTGGAATTGAATAGTGCCAGGACTGAACCTGAAAGCACCTGCAGACCCACTGTATCACATCTGTACTCCAGCACGCAGAGTTCAGCTCCATAAATTGCTGCTCCGTGTGTGTTTGGGTCTCTGTACCTGACGGAAACCTTCCCACGTCTAAGAGCAGGACATAAGCATTGTTCCAGTCTTAGGAGAGAAATTTTTACAGCTAGAGTACCCCTCTGTCCTCAGCTTACTGCTTAAGGCTAAATGCTAATTTTTCTGTGCTACCAGAAAAGGGTTTGATGAAGGAGCACTTGTTTCCAAATTAGGCAACAGTTCTGGCTAACGGAGCACACACTTGAGTGTTTTATAAATAATTTATGAAACTCTTTAAAGCCTATTTGTGGGAGATACCTTTTCTCAGACTGCATAAACTCATTCATCATAACTGAGATAGAGGTAAGCTCTCCTGCCTTAAGACAGGAAAGCTTTTTCCTTTTTTCTTAAAATCTAATCAGTGCTGCTGTCGTATGAGAATGCCCTGCAGCTGACCACAGGCCCCTCACAGCTGCTGAAGTAGCAAACCAGTTGTAAAGTGAATCTTTGCTGTCTGTATCAGCAGAATAGGAAAAGACTGATGCCCCATGTTTACTAGCTCAGCCCCAGAGACTAGAAAGAAAGGAAGAAAGTTTCTAGGCTGGTATTTTTTTAAAGAATCAAAGGGAGATAACAATCCTGTCAGCACTTTGAAAACAAGCTCCTAATTCCCTTCATTTATTTTGAAAAAATTACTGTCACTGAATAGAATTTTTTAGTCAGCTACCAGACGATGTACCCAGATACATAACTTTTGTGAAATAACATTGGGGTTTTGACTGCCAATGCAACAAAAGTTCAATATGCAAATTCTCAGTGAAAACTAGACATAGTAGACATACAAAATGATGCAAAACTGTACTTCTCATACTGTTCAAAGCAACAAGTTCCCTAGGTAATTAACCATGAAAGGATTTTTAAATGTAGATAAGCAAATCTTCCTTTCGACATTGGTGGCCTGTCCTTTTATACTTTTTTTTTTCCCCTCATATGTTTCCTGTTCCTTTTTCTAAATATTTTTTTAAATATTTTCTGTTCAATTTTCTTGAACAGAAAAATAAGGTTTAGGGCTAAGGATGAAAACAGAGTTATAGTACAGGTGGAACTATGCATTCTATTTTTATGTAAAGATTGGCTCAGAACTAAAGTATGTATAATGTCTATATTAATACAAAAATAATGTAGTGTGTAAAGTTCACATATGAATACAAACAGTAAATAATACAAGACTATGCATATTGTAGAAGACCAAATTCTCCTACGATTGCACCTGTAAAAAGGATAGTCTGTAATATTAGAGTTTTTGTAGTACTGGTAGACAAACAAAGTCTGGTTGTAGCAGATATTGTTCAAAGACGTGTAATTGCTTGGGTATAATTAATAGTAAAATAGGGATGTGCTATGATTTTGATAATTGTTAATCTTTAAACCTTGAGATGTGGCTGCATCCAAGCTCCTCCTGGAACAAGATTTTGGCATGTGTCATTCTGTATCTGCTAATCTTGATTTCTGTGTAAGAAGTCCAAAATGAGAGGGGAGTGATGGTGCAGCTCAGCCATGGGTCAGCAAACACCACTCCAGGATTTGACCATCACAGGAACTATCCTCTGAGAAGTCCTCTGACTTCCAGTGAACACCTAAAAAGTTGTTATGCTTGCCTTGAATATTGTCTATACTAAACTATATGTTTTTTTGTTATTTTTAAAAGAAATATGAGAGTTCAAGGACCAGTGTACATTATTGATGTTACTTATTAGCCCACAAAATGCTCCATCAAGCACTCAAGGAAGAGGAAAATAGAATAAAAGGAATACTTTTTCTTATCATCAACACCACCTTTCACCCCCTTCTCTTTCTTGTAGTCCAAGTCCTGCTGCTCTTAGTCTGCAGTGAACTCTGTTTTCTTGCTTTTCCTAGTTCTTCTGATGATTGTGTGTCTCTGTCCAAATAGAATTAATGACTATCTGCTGAATGACTTCTCTTCCTCAAGTGTTGTTTCAGCTATTGTATCATTCTGTTTATCAAACTCAACATGCTGCGCTCAAATAACAGTATTTTTGCAGAAGCAAATAAGACCTCTAAAAAAAATGAAGATGTTTTTGCTATCCTTAGATAACATTCCCTACATCAATGTTGCAGGAATCTTAAAACAATGAGCACAGATACCATATGGAATGACAGATAACTAGTTAAAGAAAAAATTAAGTAACATCTTAAAAGATAATCTTGCACCTTTTTTTTAACTTTTATTTTTTAGGAAACAATTGTCCACCTTTTTGCCAGAATAAAAAAATGCTATATTTACTACAATACTTATTAATTTTTCTAACAAAATACTCAGAAATCCTAGTGTGGGGAACATTCAAAGCAGTCAGCTTTTTGACTAAAGAACCCTATGCAACAATACATACAGTATTGCCATTTATGAATAACTTTGACAATGCTGACACACAAAAGCTTAGGTGAAAAATAAATAATTCAAAATGCTTATATTTATCCAAAGATAACTAAATACAGCCTTCTAATGAAGACTTTTCAAAGTTGCCATTTCAGATGAACGAAAAGGATTACTTATGACCAAAAGGTCATAATTTTATAGAGTTAGATTTTTCACCTCAGAATCAATTTTTTGTGTTTTCCTTTATCATAACATAAAAGTTATGATAAAGATTTTATCAGATTAGAGAAAGAGGAAATTTGGCTAATGAATCTGAAATGTTTTCCTAAGTTTAAAGTAGTATTGATTTTATCGGAGTGAATGATCGCATTTTTAGACAGATTATTTCTGAAAGTTTAGGAGAGTTTTGCTTTGTTGTTCTGTTTGCCTATGAAATTAAAAGGGAATGTAATGATATAGCTCTGTTATTTTTACAGTGACATATAATGGAAGGATCTGCATTCCAAGAATTCCTGTTAAAAGGATACAGTTCACAGTATAAAAAGAAACATTTTCTTACTGAATTAATACATTCATCAGCTCTTTAGTTGGATTCATCAATAGCTTATTTGGGGAAACGAAGTGTGAAATTGTTCTCCACTGTTGTTTTGTGGTAAAATGTGGTAAAACTAAGTTTTAAGGAAAGAGTCTAATATTTGTTTGGATTTTGTAAGAATGTATGTGTTAACTATAAAATGATCTTTGAAGAGAGTGTCTGGAACATTGTACTTATGCATTCAGACTGCTGGAACTTCAACATAAATCTTCCACTACTTGAAGATACAGATTTCTGTACTGTAGCTTCACTTTCTTGATCTGTATTGAAGTACTTATCCAACTATACTTTCCCTGTGCTGAATATAACCATAAAGAATAATAACTATTTTTTTTTAGACATAACAAATATTTTTATTAGGATGAATCTCTTTTTTTATGTCAGAGTGTTTGTGTGCTATGTGTAGTATGGAAAGTGATGTAGCTAATCCCCTTTAGTTGCATATTTTTAAAAAAATTACTCTTTCAGAAAATTAAAACTGAGATAAGCATATATTTTCTGAGGATCAAGTAAGTTTAACTCACCCTCTGAGGATCAAGTGAACCCACTTCATTTGGATGAAATTATTTCCCTGCTGAGGAAATAGATCTTCCTTTTTCTTTGTTGTTCCTACAAAGACTGATGTGTTGTAAAATATTCGAGCCCAAATAGTTTGAAGTATTTTGTTTACCTTCTGCAGAACTATGTCTACTCAAATCAATGCAAACTATGGCTAGGTTTTGGATGTCATTTGTGTCTAACTCACACATATATTGAATCCATCCATATATTTCTTAGTGGAACAGTGAACTCTTAACACTAGCTTAATATCAGTTTCCTAGAGTAATCTAGAAGCAGTTTACAGGCAAAAATTATTCTACTTAAAGGGAATGCGTTTGAGGTCACATCAGTCCCGGGTGTTGGAATAACACAAGCACTATGTGAAGTTGCAATAAAATTAACTTTCTGGTTATGAGCCAATGGCAAGAGTGTACCCTGATGCAAAAAAACCCCACTTTGGTACCATTTTACTTTCTTCACGTGTACCACCCTCCTTGGTGACAGCAGATGGTTCTGTATGTTCAACCGTAAGGTCAGAACTACTTGTTGTGCAAATGAGTCACAGTGTAACAGGAGACTACAAGAAGTGTGCTTAAAACTGGTAAGTAGCAGTTGCTAGTGTCTGTAGGATAGGAGGATGCTCAGTATCTCACCTACAAAGTCCAATTTTAGAGGACTAGACTAAGCAAAAATTAGGAGCTCTATTAATACTATTTGGTAGTGCTTCATTAACTGAATAAATTGTGCTTCTTTTACTTCAGACATGATGAAAACCAGAAATAAATAATTTCTCCCAGATGTTGCTCATCAGATACCTACAATACTTATCCAGGGTTAGTTGAATGTGAGTGAGTATGCCATACTAAAATAAGTTTGAATTGTGTAGAACCATGTATTTACTTGGTAAATCTTTATTCTGATTTAAGTAGTTTCACTTTTGCATCTTTGTTTCCCTTTGGACTTGCTTTCAGTATTTATACCCATCATGGTGCATGTTTTGCTTTTTGTAAGGAATATAGGGCATGGTATCCAGTCCCACTGAAGTGCAGGTGCAATTTTCTGAAGTGCTACATTGTCTTGCATGTGAAAAAAGAAATAATAAAAAAAAAATATTAGTAGTAGTCTAGAATTTGTCCTTATAGAAATTGGAATTTAAATTCCTGAATTAAAATATGTGTGTAACTCCTCTTCCCTACATGCATATAACTCTTGTCCTCTCCACTCAGCAAAAATTAATTCCGTCTGGAACACATACACAAAAAGACTTACTGAAGTGGGAGGAGGGATTGAAAAAACTTCTAACATTTAGCTTAGTGATATGAAAACTGAGGTGACAACTAGAATAATTGCTGGCAGTAAGCTCAATGAGGAAGAAAGCACTAGGGAGGGACCTAAGGAATATTGTTGGCATGAGAACTAATGTGTATAGATGGCCATAAGGAAATTAAGGATACAAATAGAAAGCTTAGATGTTTCTAGAGAGCGAATACAATGTTGATGTCTGTACATGGTATTTGGTGCACTTATTAAATGGATACTTACCTAGAATATTAGACAACTATGTTCAGTCATCCAAGTGACTGTTTTAGGTTTGTGGTCCTACTTCTTATTCAAAATAATCTATGTACTGAAAACTATGATTTTCTTGTGCTTTCCTGCCACCAGAAGAGTTGATGTCAGGTCTCTGAATCTGGACTTTAGCACTTCAGTTGTATGCAAGCAGGGTGCTGGTTCCTTACTGAAGAACATGTTAGGAGTCTTGAATTTGGAGGATTTATCTCCTAAAGAATCCGGAGAATATTATCTATTCTAATACATCTGGAAATCAAGTACAGCCTCTGACAGGATCATGGTCCTTAATATATTTTGATACTACTGTGTACAGGCTTACTCTCATATATGAACCAAATACATTCTTCTTAAAAATTACCTTGCTTCCACTTCTCATCATTCTGAATTAAATATTCTGAATTACACATGACTGTATTCCTTAAATCCTATGTTAGCCTGACACACTCATGCCTTTGATAGCAAAAGCGTATTGTCAATTTTGAGATGACTGTGCAGGTCGAAAAAAATACGTTCCTCTACATCACCAACAAAATGCATAAAGTACACATTGATTTGCATGAAGATAAATTTATCTGTCCCACAGATATTTATACCTACTTGCTTTGAAGGTAATGATGTATTTGCTCCTAGAACCCTAAATTTCTGCCCATTTCCTGGGTTTGGATATTTGAGGACCTGGTTGTAAACCTTCACTATGTAAGAACTTTGTCACAGGTTTTGTGTCATAACCACCTCCCTTAATACTGTAGTCTTGTTGCTCATCACAACTATTGGATGGACAAGTGCTTTGATGAGGTTATACCCTCCTCCGAGTCCAATATTTTCTGTGATGGAAGTGATTCATTGCATGGCTCTCAGTTATTTGCAATAAGCTTTTCAGGTCTGAATTTAGTATCCAGTTCTCCTTTCAGGTTTGCACTATGCTGGACGCTGCCCTAGCCAAAACAGGAATGCCAGAAAACAGCCATATGAGCACAAAGTAATTCTACCGAGGACACGCTCTCAGTTTTGAAAATGAAGAAAACAAGTTTATAATTTGTGGAAATCTCTAGATTTCTTTGCCTGATTCCACAATTCTCCCACTCTTTTAAGAGTGACTAGAAAAATCTGTTTTGCCTAATTCAGTCTGGGGTTTTTTTGCCAGATATGACAATCTAGTGAAGAACAGATGCGCCTTTTGGATTTTTGATGCAAATTTGCCAGTGTACAGGGAAATCTTCAAAAGATGCCTCTTGGTCTACCCTGCTTTGTAAACAGGGCACCCATGTAGTGCTGTCTGTTACAAAACCGTAAGATCTGTTTTCAGTTGTACTTGGTGAGGTAAAGATCTTACCAGCATGCTGCTTCTAGTGTTGGTCTCTGCTCATGGACTGTATACGTGTAATAAGCCTTTTCATGTAGGTTGCAAGTCCGGTATGTTCTTCAGTTTCTACTGTTATCTTCATAAAAATGCTCCATTTTATAAGCTCATGAACACAATGCAAGCATCTCAGCTTTGGAAGCACTTAGAGATCTCACATTCTACTCATTCAGCTGGGGTGTGGAATACAAATGCTAATTGTGCCCCTATTCCTCTGCTTCTGGCTAGGACTAAGTTGCTTACCAGTGCTCTGTTTTCTTAAGTTCACAGGTTTTGCTGTGATAATAACACTCTTCTTTTGGTAGAATAAACAAGACTACTTAATTTATTTTGCATGTTTGCACAAGGAAAATGAATTATCTTTACTCTAACAATGAAGAATTGTTATTTCCTTTTATATGCTTCCTTTATTGATGCCCACGTTTGTAGAAGTCTCCCTATTTCAGTTATTTATTGTGAAGTTGTCTTGGAAATACTTTTTAAACCTTCTGATCAATAGCATTTAGGTTAAGCTAGGTGGCTTGAAGATTTTTCAGAAAATAGTCTTGTTTAGAAAATATCTTAAAACATGTTTCTTCTCGTTGCTACCTACATAATTTAGGTAAGAAACAAGATTGGGACTGTGTTCATAATCAGGATTTTTCAATCCCAATAATGTTCTTTTCTTTTGTGTATTCAAACTGCTACAAGACCAGGAAATTGTTGGGTTGTGGTTTTTTTCTTTTTTTTTCTTTTTTTTTTTACTTTATACACATACAAAAAAACCCCAAAAGCCAAAATATATGCAAGTTGAGGAAGGAAGGGGGTCAAAATAAGCAACTCATCTACACTCATGCATGCCTACTGTTATGAAAATACTTTAGATTACTAAAGCTGTAACAATCTTTTATGTTGAAGTGTTCTCGCAGCTTCATTGCTGCTTTGCGAGTGTGGGCATGGACAGAGAGGATGTGCATGAGCATTCTGCTTTTTGTGTGGACACTGCAAAATCAACCCCTCAGTCACTTGCCACTGAGGCAAAGAAGTTGATATGCAAATGTTCCAAGTTATGGGTTTTCTGGAAAAACAATTTCATGTGCAACAGACTTCTAATACCAACATCCAGTTTTGAACCCTTTGCCTGTGTTTGGATCAGGAGTGATCCAACAGCTGATTTCTGTTGCAAGACTTGATATTACCTGAGTAATTGGGAAAATTGTGCAAAAAAATCGCAAATGTAGCAATACTGCTGTTTAGCTCTTGTTCAGGTTATTCTTTTCCAAGGTTTTATTCAAAAATGAAATTCTTTATTGTATATTAAAGTTTGGTTTTGGAAGATTTTTTTTTTTCAAGAGGAATCTGAGATCTCACCTGACAAAAACCACATCACACAATCATTTCTGAAAGTGGCAATGCCAGGTTTCCCCACAATGGGTATTAGAGCTGAATGTTTCCATTTCCTCCAGAATTCCATTTGTGTGTCTTTTCAAGTTGGTCTCAGTGAAGAAGGATGACCTAGGTGGAGGTGACTTACTGCATACTAGGCAGAGGGCTGCAGAAAAGAATCGCTCCAAGTATTCCCATGCACTGCTAGGTTCTTAATCAGCTGTATCAGAGCAAGGTTTGGGTGAAACAAAATGTACAAGTAAGGTCTTGTGGTGCACACTTCCATCTTTCCAGGAAAGAAAGGATCAGATTTCCCTGTAGAGAAAAAGCTAAGTTAATTTTGCTACTTGAACTGTTAATTATTGCATTTTCAAAAGTTTAGTTTTCTTGTAACTTTAAATTGAGAGAATTCCTATTTAAGCCTTAGGTTTTTTTTGGTTTTTTTTTTTTTTTAAAAAAAAAAAAAGAGGAAAAGATAGATTTATTACCTCTAATGTTCTTGCAGGGTAATAAATATTTAAATCAAAGATCTGTGCCTGCATTCTTCCCCTGGATTTCATGTGGTTATTATTAAATATCTTGGGAAATCTGCCACTCTCTACTCACCAACACATTAGCAGGTATTTTCTTTTTCACACCCTTAGGTTAAAAATTGAGCATTAACATTTTAATAAAGTGGTACCCTGGCACAGACAGAACCTTTCTTCAAATATCGTGTGTGTTTGTAGCTGGGAGGGAGTTGGGAGTGTGTTTCGACAGTTACTTCTTGGTGACTTATGAGTGCTTTTAATGGCTAGAACTTGTAAGAATTGGATGAGGTAACAGAAGTGGAAGAGGAAGAATGTAACTTAGAAGCGTCAAGCATTTTCCCTGAAACTAGTTGAAACCCTATATAAAAAAAGCTATTGAGATATATTCCTCATGATTTTCTTCTTTCTGGTTCTAGAGGTATTGGTGAGATTGAGGTGAATAAGACAAATGATACTGGTTTTGGTGTTGGTTTTGGGGGGTTTTTTCGTTGGTGGTTTTTGGTTTTGTGGGTTTTGTTTTTGTTTTTTTTTTTTTTTTACATTGGGTACTGACACTGTATAGAATGGACTTGCTCATGGAAAAGCACAGATGCTATCAGTTTAGTATTAGGTTTCATGCTAAGTAGTAAGAAGCAGCAAGAAACTTTTCTATCCAGTTAAAACCAAACCAAGAGGCCAGCAGAAGTGATCAATTTCTCTCACTCTCAGCAAATCCTTTCCCCTTGTCAAGACCTGCCGAGGAATGTGGAGTGGCTGATATTTTTTGCAGTGTAAAAACATATCTTTCTGGCTGCAGTCTCCACTGGTATAAGGGTTAGCCTTCCTTTAAGGCAGTCAGGCACTGAGATCCAGAGCAGAACTTGACTTTAAATAATGTGATTTTAATACTGTGAATGGCAGATTCCTTTGCGTGCACAAGGTCTCTTTGATTGCATTTTGGTTTGAGTCAGCACATGAGAAACAATGTGCAGGAAAAGCAATGGAAGTTGCGTCTGGAAGTGTGATATGGAAAATCAATATATGTACTTCTTCAGTACGGATGTGTACATCAAAAATATTTCACTGAGCTATACTAGTTTACCTTCAGTGAGAAGGGCTCTGAAAGCATAAAAATTCATGACCGCATGAAAAAAGTACATGAAAATACCTGTGAAATCTGGAAAACGTTTCAGACTAAAGTTTCAAATTTTAAAATTAGTTGAGCTCCTGCTGAGACTTTTGTTGAGAAGTCGGTAGGCTCTTAAAGGGTTTTTGCAGTCTGCAGTGGACACAGCTACTGGGCGCATTGAAATGTTTTTTCACTCATTGAGTGCTCTTATGTATCTTTGTGTGTGCATTGTCAGGAAGCTTGTTTCAAACATCTTCAAGTTAGGAATTTGGATTGCTGAGATAGTTTGAAGCAGATTTCCTGATATCTCTGTTGTAAATTATATCAGGAATTAACTCTGATATACTAGGTTTGTCATATAGACTTGAAAAAGTGATGAAAATAGAAGAGAAAATATATTGAACATACTTACATTTTCAGTTCCGATGTTGATTTGTGTAGTCCTTCTGTGCTCTGTATCCTGTTGTATCTGTCATTTGTCAGGCTCTTTACAATAGCTCTAACTCCTGCTAAAGACAATAATAAGCATTAAAATAATTCTTTTGTATCTGATTTTTGAGATGTACCTAATTCATGTTAGTTCTCAACCATTACAAAAATAAAAGTGCTGTTTAATTGATTGCTAATGAAAACATTTAACCAGATGTTCATGAAATAGGAGATTTAACACTTCATTATGTAATTCAACTTATTCAAGAATGTTGTGATTTACAGCTCCAGGGTGTTTATTCAGTCTCATCATTATCATATTTGAATGGTTTCTGGGCATTAATGGGAATGGAAATACAGCAATTAATTGTTTTGGTGCAGCAAAATAGGTACACAAAGGTCACTGCGTTTCTTTACTCATGCAGGTACTCTTTGAAACGGTCCTTTAAGTTAAATTGTTCATTTTCCAAATGACATTAACTTTATAGCTTTTTTTACACAGTCAGAGACTATTAATAATCTAGTTTACCTTACATGCAAATACAGCATCAGTACACTATTTAGTTCGAGTAGTACCAGAATTTAGATATCCTATTGTTTCATACACTTTTTCCTGGCTGAGAAATGCACTTATTCTGAGTGAACTGCTAGAGTCCCATACTGGTTTTGGTTCCTCTACTTTCAGAAATAGTGTTAGCCCAATCTCAAAACAAGGAAAAATCACAATAGCCTGTGATTTATATCTATATTCTGCAGTAGGAATACTTGTTCCAGTAAATCAGTCTTTTCATGAACTCCAGTCTAAGTGAAGAAGTGCATATGTCAGAACTGGCTCACTGTGACCTATCCCAGTTTACCTGCAGTCAGCACAGTATCCTTTGGGAACGAAAAGTTGTGAAAGTATAAAATTAATGATCATTCCAGATTAAACATTTGTTCTGTTATGATGCATGATGTCATAGGGATCCACTTCCATCCTTTCTCTTTCAATCTCTCCCCCCCCCCTCAAATATGTGTTTTGAAAAAGATAAAGCATAATTAGAAACTTATGCCATGAAATGAAATTAACTTTGTTTCTACATTTATTTGAGTCAAGAGTAAATACTATATCATTCACTTGAAGAGAAATTATGCCAGGTGCTTTAGATGGCCAGGGTCATAACATAGATGCCAGGTACTTAGAAAAACCATAAGTGAACAATTTTAAATCAATTCACTAACTGCCTTTCTTGGACGAATTGTTTCCTGTATGTTTATGTATGCTGAACAAACTGAAAAATCATAAATAGACATAAATAGATTTTTATTTTTTTATTTCAATGAAAGCTTCCAGGAAAAAGTTTTTCAATACAAGGACTATATATGAGATCAAATTTTGGAAGCATCTGACAGGAGATTTCAGTGAAATAAAAGTGGCTGCTGGTGTCGGATGGGAGCATATAAAAATTGACATAAAGTGTGAAGGGGCCAATATATTCTCTAAATCTGTGTGGAACAGGAATCTCAAAACCAAGATGGCAAAAACATTGTTGATGTCATATGTGGAAAAGACTTGATGAGTGTTTCAGCTGGTGAATCAGAAAGTTTGCTCATAAGTGAGGGAGCCAGGGAGTTTCCCTCATAAGTGAGGGAATATATACTAGGTATACTTTTGTTGTACAGGGCGGGAGAAATATTCATGGCAAAGCAAGAATGTGGACAGAAACAAATCAGAGAAGATACTTCCACAATGAAGCTTGCCAGGTACCACCCACGTGGCACCAGCTGCTTAGTGACAGAGGATCAAAGTCATTATCAGGTAGGAATGGCCCATTACCTGGTGATGCCTATGACAGGGGAGCCTGCTGTATGCTACACCATTTGTCTTGCTATGGGAAGAAGAAAGAAAGAAAATTGACTTTTTTTTTATTAAGCCAAGCAAGGGAAAAGGGAAAAAACCCCACCCTAATATTAAAGGAATCATAGGGTACCCCACTTGCTCTTTCATAAGAAGAATCATCATGACTACTCAATTGTCTGTCACTTGCGTGAATGTACAATATTATTAATGAGAAAATCTTTAGAATATTTTGCACGCTCAATGAAGTAAACAGATTTTGAAAAGTAAAATCACTAGTTTTTTCAAGAAAAGAAAAAACTATAGACTAAGTTTTCTGAGGCAGTAGAATCAGGGCGTTTAGGCAGATCTATTTAAAGGACAGAAGATTCCTGAATAAAGAACAAGTGATGATACCAGGCAAAATTTAGCATTTGACTAGTTCCAAATAAGGCAGATGGAACTGCTGCTTGTCACTGTACTAATAAAAATGATTATTGCAATTGTAGATATTTTTAAATTTTCTTACAAGAGGCTTAACATATTAAAATCTCTGCTAAAAGAAACAGAAATCTAATTAAATTAATGGTTCACTGTTATTTATTGAATAGAAATTATGATATATTTTCCAAGGTATTGTATACGTTCAATAACACTACCATGATAATACAGGATTTTAGGTGTCAATTGACATGTTCAGATTACACAGGGACTATTAATTATTCTCTAGTCATATTTTGGGATGAATTCAGTTTGATAACAAAGCCAACAATAAACATCGATTCAACTTTCAGTACCTCATGCAAACGCTTCAGAAGGAACAAAATAATCTTTTTGCAAAACTGAATGATCAACTGTAACATATGAATAACGTATTTTTTAATTTTTGTTGCTGATTTCATTTTTTCAAAGCAAAGACTTATTTTATACTTCTTATATTTTTAAAATGAATTTAAAGTTTTAAATGGACAGACAGACTGTCCATTTTCCAAGATTCCAGAGAAGAACTGAACTGCAATATTTCTGTCCTGCTAATCACGACAATCTTCCAGGAAATGTTCAGGCCAAGAAAGACACTGAATTCCAGTTTCTCATGGGAAGAGTTCTCACTCCTAAGTAATTAGAAGGTACGTGCAATCTTTTTGGTTTCAATTTTAATCAGCTATTGCTTCGATTGCAGTCAGGCCAATTTTACAGCTGTAAAATGTTTTAAAAAACCACTTGTTAAATGCACTTGAGGACTTCATCAGAACCATGCCTCCTTCCAGGATCCAGACAGGGTTTTTGTAGGATAAACATGCGGACTTGCTCAAGGTGGGAGAGTTTTACACCTGCAAAGAAGCAGGAGTCCAAGTATTGGCCGTAATCACCATAGTCCTACTTTGGAAAATTTCCATATGCAAACACAGAGCTTTGAAGATGTGGTATCTTAACACAAAAGATTTCATTGTTTCCCTTTGAATGAGACAAGATGCTTACTTGATATAAATAACACAAACAACATGGCTCAGACCATAAAAGAGAGTGACAGCTGTGCAATTAGTAGCCATATAACAATAAATGTCTATGAGAAGCTGGGGAACACGCATATGCGGCTGGTACCAATCTACATATATCACAGTAATTAACAAGAGTCCCTTGTTGGAGTAATAAATGCAACTAAAGTTTAAAGTAGGAAAGTGAAAATTTAGGAATTCTTGAGTGTGGTGGGTTGACCCTGGCTGAGGGCCAGGTGCCCACCAGAGCTGCTCTGTCACTCCCCTCTTTCATTAGACAGGGGAGAAAAGGTACAATGAAAGAAAACTTACGGGTCGAGATAAGGACAGGGAGAGATCATTCTCTAATTATCATCACGAGCAAAACAGACTGAACTTAGAGAGGGAATTCATCTTATTTATTACTAAGCAAAACAGAGTAGAGGAATGAGAAATAAAACCAAATCTTAAAAACACCTCCCCCCACCCCTCCCATCTTCCCGGGCTCAACTTCACTCCCGGCTTCAACCTCCGCCCCCCCCAGCAGCACAGGGGGACGGGGAGTGGGGGTTACGGTCAGTTCCTCACGCGGTGTTTCTGCCGCTTCTTCATCCTCAGGGGGAGGATTCCTCTCATCGTTCCCCTGCTCCAGCGTGGGGTCCCTCTCACAGGAGACAGTCCTTCACGAACTGCTCCAGCATGAGTCTCTCCCACGGGGTGCAGACCTTCAGGAGCAAACTGCTCCAGCGTGGGTCCCCCACGGGGTCACAAGTCCTGTCAGCAAACCTGCTCTGGCGTGGGCTCCTCTCTCCACGGGTCCACAGGTCCTGCCAGGAGCTTCCTCCAGTGTGGGCTTCCCACAGGGGGTCACAGCCTCCTTCAGGTGTCTCCACCTGCTCCGGCGTGGGGTCCTCCACGGGCTGCAGGTGGAATCTCTACACCCCCTCATCCTCCCTCCATGGGCTGCAGGGGGACAGCCTGCTTCACCATGGTCTTCACCACAGGCTGCAGGGGAATCTCGCTCCGGTGCCTGGAGCACCTCCTGCCCCTTCTTCTTCACTGACCTTGGTGTCTGCAGATGTTCTTACATCTGACTCCTCTCTCTGGCTGCAAAAGCTCTCTCTAACTGTTTTTTTTCTCTTTCTTAAATATGTTATCACAGAGGTGCTGATTGGCTTGGCCTTGGCCAGCGGCGGGTCCCTCTTGGAGCCGGCTGGCATTGGCCCTGTCAGACACAGGGGAAGCTTCTAGCAGCTTCTCACAGAAGCCACCCCTGTAGCCCCCCCCCGCTACCAAAACCTTGCCATGCAAAACCAACACATTGAGTGTCATTTGTTTTGAAAAGTGACCACTTTCAGCACTCAGTTGGGTATGTTCAGATTTATAGTGCTCATTCTACTACAGTTAAGTTTTTAGTGCATGCGTAAAAAATGCAGTATTTAATCTCATTGTGCTCACGTTGTCAGAAGACCCAGAGGTTGTCTTCTCTGCTGGCTTGTATTGCCACGAAACTGTCCAACAGACTACCTAGTTTTTACTTTCATAAACACTGAATCTTCAAAATTGTGTAGGTATCAGTCATGATAGGTATCTGCTTGCTGAAAATGTATCAAATGCAGAAAATGAAAATGCACTATGATGAATTCATACAGGTAAAAGAAATTTATAATGAGGGGGGAAGTCTCTTTTAATGGTAGGTTATATGTTATATGCCAAGACTGATTCTGTGTTCCTCAGAATATAATTTATTTGTGAAATATTGTTACTCTATCTTATCCATCTTTTATTCTATAAAACAAGTAAAAAGCTATACATGGAGACCACAACATTGCCAGTGCTCAGACTTTTTTTTTTAAATGAAATTTCGCTTTTTGCCTTTCTGATAAGGTAACAATTACTAAGATAGGTGAAGTAACAGTTCAAATGGAGATCAGTCTTACCAAAACACAGACTCTAAAATAAGTCATCATACATATTAGAATAAAAATTGCAAGTTACTGTAAGTTTAATGATGGCTACTGTTTACCCCCGTGACACAGGAGTCATAACAAAAGCCAGAGAAAAGATAAAGCTGTGATTTTTTCAATATCATCCTACAAGATTAAAAAAAAAGGAGAGGAGGAAATTTTCAGAATTAAAGCACTTACAATAAAACAATTAATTTCCTAGAGCAATGATTTTCTACATTTCTTAGTACTGAAAATATCTTCCCCCACTGAGATGTTCTGAATATGTGTAGTGTTAAAAGAATTAACTGGAGAGAAACTAAATTTAAAGATTTCCTTAAGTTTCTCTATGTAGAGTACCCTTGTTACCTTGTCCTGGATATTTTCATTTTAAGGTCTGTTAATGCATATGTTCCTTGTGTGAGCTAGCCATGGGTTTCTGTTCTTTTGCCTGAAAACTTTGTGTTTCCATGCGTGATCTTTTCAAAGAAAAAAAACCTAGCATGGTATTTGTTGACTGAGCACTTGCTCAGCTGTGGGCTTCACGTACAGCAAATGGATTCAGTTTCAAGTTTTGCTTTAGTATCACAGTCCTGGACACAGAAGACCTGAGTTTAGTCTGGGTATTTCTTAGGGCAAACTGAAACTACAATTACTGTTAGTGCTAGCATATTTTAAGCATCACTGCTGTTATCAGTAAGAAAATACAGTCTATGTTATACTGTACTTTGAGAATACATTTTTTTAAAACCACAAAAAATCCCCTGGAAATTAGTGATGGTTTCATACAATTTTTAAACTTAGTTTTTCATCATATAGTTAACATCTGTGTTAGTAAGTGTCTTACCTTTTTAGCATAGATTATAAGCTTCTACAGAAGTTTAATCTAAATTCTCAGGTAGACTTTTTAAGTGATGTTTTGATCAGAACAACTTTTATCAAGGACTGCATTCATTAACTACCAGGTGTCCAAAGACATGTCTGTCAGTAGACTTGAGTATGCCTTTTCCATCTGACCACACACACAGCTGTACTTTTAGGGAAATGCTTTCAAGACACAATATTTGTAAAGAATATTTGTTTTTCTTTTTCCTGCCCCTGAGCTAAACACTCTCAGAAGCTGTTAAAAAAAATAAAAATCTGAGCACTCCGACTTCATCCTAATCAACTTCAAATACAAATGACTGAGGCTGCAGACTTTCTCAAGCAGAAAGCACAGAAAATTGCTACAAAAATCCCCACTGCTCTTTCAGCAATACCACTGAATGAAAAAGAATAAATTGCATGGATGTTAAATACACTTTGCAGAATATTCTGTTTATTTATACAGTTCAGTAGTCTCTAGACAATTTAGAGTTTTTACTTGTGTAATTAACCTATTGACCTCACGCAAAAAAGTATACAAACAATACATATCTCTTACTAGTTAGCTATTTCAATGAATGTGAATATTGATTTTGTTGTTTCAACTACTGCACAAAAATAGTTTTCAAATTAAAAGAAAAAAAAAAAAGATATCTGACAAGCAGCCAGGAAATCCTTCTCTATGGTCCTCCCATTAGCTGCTGCACCCCCCCTTCAGTTTTTAATGAAACTTTGATTTTGCCAGATTTTGGCAATCACAAGTGCATATACTGGAGAGAAACAAAACTTGTTTATTAATAAGCCTAAAACATAAGCACAGATCTGAAGCATCTTAAATATGGGAATGGCTCAAGTCTTCATGTCAGCTCCATGCCTTTGAAGTTTTCAGGTTTATCAGGGAACTAGCCTTCAAGATTACACTGGTCGTTTTATAGCTGCAGTCATAATATACTTCAACATTGATTTTTATATTCCTTCATCAAGAAGGCAGTACAATCAGAAAAACCTTGGCTAATTAGGACACACATTTTTGTACAGCATAGTTGATATTTTTCAAGGCTGTTACTAAATATTTAGATGTTGCATGATTCTGAAACAACCCTGCCGATGAACAGAAAAACTAAATTGTTGACCACTTTGGCTTGTTGCTAGCTATACTGTTGTCTCCAGGTTGTGGATTAACTCCTTGCTAGCATGGACATCTGCTCTTCAGTTCTTGCGCAGTTTTCTGGGTGTCTCTTCTGGAGGACAGCTGGCTTTATATTTTCAGACATGGTAAAAGCAATATTTCTGCCTCTGTAAAGCCAGAAATCAACCATCCAAAACTGTAATGTTTGTAATGTAACTGTTGCTGTAAGGTAAGAAAAGACATTCATGTTTTTGTTGGCCTTC
The DNA here is from genome assembly GCF_011004875.1 of Balearica regulorum gibbericeps. Taxonomy (NCBI): domain Eukaryota; kingdom Metazoa; phylum Chordata; class Aves; order Gruiformes; family Gruidae; genus Balearica; species Balearica regulorum. Next base: position 48,406,396 of record NC_046187.1, on the reverse strand, counting down.
CTGTCCTATAAACGGATGTATCATTTCTGAAATGACTGGTTATCTTGGACTGAGATAAATATATCATTTATGATATGTATGTACTCTCAGATAGTCCTAATGCAAAAAAAAGTTAAGTCAATTAAGTTTTTTGATGACAGATGCACCCTTATTGTCAATTGACTACTTCACAGGTATTTGCAGCACTAAGTTGCCAAAATTATTCTGTATGTTGCTATCAGAACTACTAGCCCTTAACTAATATAAGATCTTAGCAGAATGGTTCTCAATGATTGGTTTTTCTGTGTGGACTGCAATTCACTAAAAAGTACTCTCTCAGGAATCCCCTGTTCTCTTGTTAATAACGTTTCTCTAAATTGCTTGCAAAACCTGCTTACATAGGAGAAAGAAAAAAAAATAAAGCAATTTTATTCTCATTTCTTTTTGTTCCTGCTGAATCCCATGTAAAATCAAAGACTAAGACATGGGAGAAATTAACCTTTTAGTCCAGCTTTGCAGCAGAATTTTGCACAGAAACATGCTTATCTGACTGGTCTGGGCAGTTTGAAGATGGTAGTACAAATGATATGGATTTTTTTAAGCCTTTAATAGTTTTTGGTTCTCACATATATTAAAACAATACTTGGTCAATGTTGGAAATAAAGTATGAAGCAATCACTAGTAGTAGTTTTGTGTGACAAAGCACCTTTGGTTCTTTCCCCATGTTTTGAAATCCTCACAATAAATCTGAGCAGCCTGTTGAAACCCCTGTTCCTGCATTTTAACTCTGAGGCTGTAGTCAGCCCGTTGGTCATCCTGAGTGGGGTAAGAGCTGCCTTGTACTTCCCTGAAACACCTGTGAGAGAAATGTCATGGTGCAGGGATGTTTGTGGGAGTGGTGTACTCGTAGATCCCTGTATCGGTATCCTCTTTCTAGGAAGAGTGGAAATTACTATGGCTCTAAAGCAAACAGAGCTATTCTTAGCCCTTGGCAATCTCTCATCAGCTACAGGTCGCTACTGACTGATGTGATGGGTAGAGGGAGGAGGGTGACATCCCTCTGCCCTTTTGTCATCACTCCCAGGTGTATAGGGGTCAGATTGAATTGCACATATAGCACGTCTGGCCTGCGCAGTCGCCCTGCTAAGTGCTGGTCTTGGAAACTGGGACTGTTCAGCTACAAGAAGTAAAACTGCATAATTTGATTCCAAGCTTATTTACAAACTTTTCCTAGCTTTGGCAAGTTTGTTGTTATTCTCTTTACTTAGCTGGGAAGTGAGACTAACGCTTGTACCAAGTATGCTGAAGATAGTTGCTTGTACTTGTGAAGTTTTTTTCATCTTCTGTAATAAAAGATCCAATAAAAAAATGTATGGATTAATATGAATTCTTGCTTATGTATGCATATATCAACATGTTTCCAAAAATGAAATTATGCAAAACCTGGACTAGTTACAGTAGCTTTTCAGGATGTGTGTTTGCTTTAAATATGGCAGAAGTTTTTTTCTCCTGTGCTTTTTAAACAGATTTTAAATAACTAGACCTCTGGAAATTATCTTTCAGAGTGGGAGGAGAGAGGATTATTTAAGTAACTGAATAAAATGGCCAGTATTTTATAATGAAAGCTTTGACCCAGCCTCTGGAAAAGAGAGGTTGCCTTTTGGGTGAGTGATTTTACCTGCCAGTTATATGGATGGTTCAACAACTGCTCCCCCTTCCTGACCCCTAAGCCACGTGGTGATCTGAATCTGGTGCCCAGTCAAAGAGAAACATAAAACTCAAGCTGTCTCTAAAAAAAGCTGACTCTGTGCAAGGAAGGAATGACTAGAACGTAAGGGAGGAGGGAAAGTTTGTGCTTGAAAAGGCCACAACATTTAAAATGTTACAAAGACGACAACAAAAACAGGAGAAAAAACTATATGAAACAACCCAACAGTTATAAAACAACAGGTCCCAACTCTCCAACAATCAGCTGCCTCTGAGTGATTAAATATAAAATATATCTATATTAAAAAATATTGCTATTTTACAGGTATATACTATGCACAACTCTATAACATGTCCATCTGACCTAAAGTTTTCTCAGATACAAAGCAGTGAAATTAAAGTCTCAGGAAAGCTGATACATTCAACTTAAAAGGTCAGAGGACTGATTTATAACATTAGCAGATTTGTTGCTGGTTTTGCTCTTCAGTATTGAACAAAGAACTTATATCTGAAGAGTCAGAATACATTTGAAATAGTATTTTGTATTTATAGCTAAACAATCTTTCCCCAATAACCTTTGGATATTTTTTAAAAACACATTTCCAAGCATGTATTCAGGATTTCTCCTTAAAGTATGATTTCTAGGAAGTTTCTAATTCTCTTACTAACGTGTTCTGTAGGCAAAAAACCCCTCATGAATAAACACACTTCAAAATTTACAGCACTTTTTAAAATCAATAAAATGTTTCTAAAACCTCTGGAGCTTTTGGAGTTTATTTTGGGGGGGTGGGGGGGTGGGCAGGGAAGGGATCTGTTTGTTTTGGGTTGTTGATTTGCCTTTTTTTTTTCTTTTACAAAAGAGAAAGAACAACAACTCAGGATTGTTTTACACTAAAAATATGTTAAAAATATGTTATTAATTTGGAAATTGGCAATAGATTAATATGCAATTGAGCACTGCAACAGAGATGAAAAAAGGTAGCTTGTGAGGGAAGCCAAGTCTGTGAGTTGTTGCGAGTAATGGAGGAGCTCATTTGGGTGGACTGAGAGATACTCTGCTTGAAAGCTCAAGGTAGCTTCCAGAGGAACTGGGAGTGCAGCAGTTATGTACCCCATTATACACTTTTGAGATGTTTTTTGCCTCACGCAGCTAGTCAGCCCTAGTACCTGGGGAATTAGAGAGGAATGAAACTGGTCTACTATCTGTGCCACTTCTTGAAATAACAGCAAACAAAGCATTATTTTGCTCCAGCTCTTTGCAAGAGTACAGTCCAAACTGGCCCCTAATTCGGCCTCTCAGACCGCAATTATACAGGACTACCTCAGCACACCTTAACACCTACTTTGACTTTGCTTTTCCATTGCTGAACATTGTAGTGGCTTTGAATGTTTAAAATCTGGTGAGGTTCATGGTACTCCAGGACAAAGGAAGCCTCTCTATGGGTATAGATTTGTCTAAACTCAACTGTCCTGAACATTTAAGTAAAAATGTGTATATAAGGATTGGTGCTGATGTAAGTGTGAGAATTAAATGTGGAATGGGATGTACAAATCAGCTGATTCTGTTATGCACTGGACTAAGAAGCACTCTAGCCAAGGCAAGCAGGATGGTATGATAATGCTGTGATGCGTTGGTACCACGTTGATGTAAGATCTGGCACAGCGTCGCTCTGCCAACTCATGCACCTTCTTTATATGGTGGAGATGTATCCTCTTAGGCCACAGATGGAAACTAAAGTTCAGTTGCTCTCATATATTCACAATCAAGTTCATCTATACATATTAAATTTCATACCATTTTTAAATCTAAAGTACATATACTCTCATACTCCACTTTCTCTGGCACTGACACATATCAGTTTTCTATGAACAAGTAAGATTATTCTAAATTAAATCAATATGATAAAGCTGAAAGAAAGCAAAAGCAATGCAATGAAACTCAGAATAGAAATAATAGAACTCATTGAGTATATGATATTAAAATTGGGATATAAAAAATAACTGTTCTGTAATGTCATGAAACTATAAAATAAATGCCATTTAACTAAAATAGTAGCAGTTACCTAATACACAAGCTCATACAATTGTTAAAAGTAGAAATGCACAGATTGCGTTAGTATCATAAACTTGCTATGAGGTAAGCTTCTATATTAAGCTTTAGTAATGCCTTGCTTTTTCAGAACTGAAATCAGGATTACATATAGACATGAACTTAAAATATAAAATAATGAAGTAGACTTGGATAAATTGTCCCAGGTCTTTGGCTGCCTGCACTACTGTAATGTTTTTGGTTTTAGCAACAAATATCCTTTACCTAAATATGGCAACATTGTGCAATTTTCTAGCAGTTCATCTCTGGCAATTAGTAGTCTCTTTTGGCTTTAATCTTTCCAAAGGTCATATTCATTTTTTCAGAGAAGCAAAAGCATATTTTCACTATGTTACAAAATGTAGAAAGGAACAAGTTGGAAAAAAAAAGAAATATCCCAAAAGCATAATTTCCAGACAATGATTATAGTTCATATTTAAAGAAAACATCATATGGAAAAGTCTAATTTAAGGGAAAGAAACATAATTGTGAAGATGAATAACACATTAGACAGGAGGAAGAATCACAAAGGATGACAGATTCAAAAGGACTGATGTCTTCATAGCCTTCTCCGAGGATGCAGAGCAAGACTGGTTGTAATTTGCTGACTGTCACTGTGACAGAGGAGTATCTTTTAAAGTTGAAAGAGAGCTTAACAAGAAAGTATTAAGACAGAACTCTAATGTAACAATATCTTCCTTTCTCACACATATGATTCATGCTCCTAATTAATGTAAATTAGAATTGAACTCAGTACTATACAGCAATTAATATTTTTTTTGGCATTGCAGAGAGTTATATCTAAGTGCATTTAAGGACATGCCTACTATTTATGCATAACACTATGCCGAAAGGTAATTTTTTAATGTCAGTGTCAGCATTTCCTGCCCTGAAATACTAAGAGTATTTTCAGAAGCAACACATAAGATTCTTCATACAATCACACTAGTATAGATCTTATGCAAGAGTATTAATACTTTTTAAAAAACTTTGAGTTGCTTTTTTCTTAGCATGATGCGCGTGTTCACATAAATAAGTTTTTAAGACTTCTGATTCTTGATAATCTGAAAATCTGCGGGTGAAAATCACTCATCTATGGGTCAAAGTTGAGTCACTTCCTGTGATTGTTGCATGGATCCAGAGCTTGGATACCATACTTTAACTTGACTGAACTTTCATTCTCAGGAAAGTACTTAAAAGGTGACTAAAAAGAGGACAGAGGCTCTCTTTTCACAAGGAGTCACATGGAGAAGACAAGGAGCAACAGGTACAAGTTGCACTGAGACCTTTTAGCTCATCACAAGAAAGAAATATTTTACAGCGAGAACAGTCATTTACTTGAAGAACCTTCCCAGGAACATAGCAGAGTCCCCATAACTGGAGGTTTTCAAGATGTGAATGGACAAGGTGCTATATAGTCCCTCTTGTGCTGTTGATGTTGGAAATCTTCCCACCTTTCTTCCTCGGAGTGTCCAATGTACCATCTCCATGCCAATCTGGTTATGATGATGAGGTATTTGGTAGACAGAGGTGAGAGACTCCCTGAGTCAGCCACAAGCCACTAGGCTCAAGCTGGTAATCCTGCTGGGCTGCTCTTACACATACATTTTTGATCAGCTTGTATTTGACACAGCTCAGTCGTGTCAGTCTGCAAAAGACCACACAGACAAGTCCTCTGAGCCCTTTCAATATGCATGAGTGGAAGAGAACTGTATTTTTCAAGGTTGTAGAAAACATGACACAAATTTGTCATGTGATGTGAGCTGATAAATGCCTAGATGAGAGATTTCACTGCCTGGGTGGCAATGAAAGGCAAATATCATAGATGTGCAAACTACTTAGATGTGCTGACTGAGAAACTGGATTTTCAGATTACATTTAGGATATAATTTGGGTTGTGGATATTGATGGAAGGTGTAATCTGCAAAAGTAAAAAATCAGGAAATGTGTATCAATTAGGAGTGCATCTGTTTTGTCATCTGCAGAAAGGTGGCATGAGACTTAATATTTATGTTAGAAGAAGAAAACCAGTGAGAGACCAATGTAAGTGCTGTAAAGCTTTGAATGATGAATAAAAATATAGTACAGAAGAGAACTCAAAAGAATGAGCAGTGGAGTTCAAAAAGAATTAAAAGATGACAGCATCAGGGAATGGATAATAAGATTTCAGGAAGGGGACCATGTCCAAAGGTCCCTGATTTAGAACATGGTTCTGAGTTTTGGGTTACCAGAAGTTATTATACACTTGATCAAGAACAGCCTAGTGGAATACAAGGGGTAAAACTAGCCTGGAAATAGTCCAGATGGATCTAGAACAGAGAAAAACTATTCGGTGCTGCAACATATTCTCTGAAACCTGAGCTGAAAAAAAAAAAAAAAAAGGCAATGAAATGTGTGGCTGTTCTTTTTAAGATAAGATAGACTACATTTTTGCTTATGCATAGGTAAGTAAAGTAGTAGGAGCAAATCAGAGGTTAAAGAGAAGAAAAGGGTAGCCAGCAGCATTCCTCCACACATCTCCTGGAACAGGTCCCAACGGTGTAAATTATCATACTGCTATTAGTGTCAACGTTGCCTTCATTTTTTAAGTGTCCCGAGGGACTTCTAAACCCATGAAGGCTTATGGCTGTATAGGAAGCTAGCTTTATTTGTCATTTCTATTTTGGTCTTAGCTGAATGCTGGAAATCTGATCAAGGAGTAAACAAGAATGTTTGAAAACACCATGATTAGTATTCCTGTATGTTGCATAACATCTTATTACATTCTGTAATGTGGGATTTTTATTTTTATTTTCCCATTTCTAGCATGATTCATAGCTTGTTTCAGTGAATGAAAAAGAAGAAAAAAAAAAAAAACCAAAACACCAACAACCACAATCCATACAAAAAGGATAAATCATTCAAAGAAATGTATTTCAAGAAAGCTAAGTTCACTGGATAGAGATCCAATTTTCAGCACATATGGACTACTGCAAATAAGAGCACAAGACTTCACATGGTATAGATAGCAAAAGTTAAATATGCATAGCACAACCAGAAAATAAATTTATGGAGGATTCAGTAGCAAAGTGGAGTATGGAAAGAAAAGTAGCAACAATTGTTTATATACTGACAGTTAATGATAACAAACAAATGTTTGGAGATTGGCAAGCGCCAGGAGTATCCAGACTTTCAACTTTGGGAGAAAACTCATAGCAATGTAGATGTTTCTGTGAATGCTTTCCCTTCTCCCAAGAAGCCATACCTCTCCTTTCTTTCTATATACACCACTGCTTCCTCTACACAGACAATGTTTTTCTATGATTTTCTATTTCTATATTTGTTCTGAATAAAACTTTTTTAGCTTTGTCACTTCATAAATATGATAAAAAAAGGAAACAACAGCTTTGATGAAATGAAAGAGAAACTAGTAGTCCTGCAATGATGTACCAGTGTGAAGAACCTGACTCGGTCTTCTCAATAGCCACCCTGCAGGTGGCTATCCCCCATGAAGTCATCCCTTCTCTAGGCCAAACAAGTCCCAGTCTTGCAGGTCTGCTCACAGGGTGAGCGCTTCAGCCCCCGATCAACTTCATCCTCTCAACTCCCTCCCTTTTATTGATATCTTTCTTGTATATGGGGACCCAAAGCTGGACACACTGCTTTATATGTGGTCTAACACACACATCAGATTTATGTAGAAATAGGGCTTTTCCAAAAAGGGGAGCACTGAGTTCTTCATTGGCACAATCTGTGTTAACAGTTCATTGCCGTAACATTTATAAATACCCAGTGTTATAGAGGAATGCTACAGGAGAGTGCTTATGATTTACTCATGTCTTGCTCATTCATAGCAATCCCAGTAATATCAAGAGCACAAAGAACTTGATAAATACATGTGTACCTGCAAAATGAAGTTTCTTTGTGTTTGGAAATGTGTTATTTCTATTTGACATATCCAGAAAGAGAACTGAAGTGTAGAACCATTTTGTTAAATAGCATTATATCTAATAGCATTAGATATAGTTGCCTTGTTTGTTGGTTCATTTTAACTTAATAGAATGCAACTGGATGTGATTAGTTATATTTTTTATGTTCTGTATTAGTTTGTTTATAAAATACGTACATTTAGAAGAAGTTATGATAGACTCTTGATTTAACTAAGCCTTATTTTTGGTGAAAAAAGACATGGAAACTGCTTTATAGGATAAATTCTTCCTAAAGATGTATATATTCTGATTCCTCACTGTAAGGGGCGCTATTGCATATATGTGAGGTCAACTTTGGTGTCAGTGGTATTATAACTTCTTGAAAGCTAAGAAAATATATATGTATATATTTATGTATACATGTAAACACATGTGTGTATGTTCTGGACCTCTTATCACAGATGAAATCAGTGGCTTGACACTTTGGTTTTCGTGTTCAACTTTCATAAATTCAGATCCTTTAGGGAGAGAATGAATACAATGCTCTACATTAGATAGTTTGCTTATAAACAAAGACTCCAGGGACTTTCAGTCAGAGAATGTAAAATGAAGCAAGCTAGCAAATAGAACAGATTACAAGATAACGCATTTGAGGATATGCAGGTGGCAGTTCAGGCAGGAATGATCAGTGCATCTGCACGGATGCCCATCCTCAGAGGCGAATCAGCAGGGTGCTGCCTTCGGTGGCACTGTTTTCAAAAACACCAGCTTCAGGGCAATGACATGACCTATTTCACAGTCCATGACATGAGCCATTCATCCTTTCATATACCTGGCATACAGCTGCATATACCTTGTGTGTGACAAATGGAAATAAATTCATTTTCTGAAAACAATTTCACAGTCAGTCCAGTATCTGTGTTAAGAAACACAGTTTCTTGCAAGAGTTTCTTTGCAGAGGGTGGTTCTTCTGGCTGTAATGGTCAGTACAATGGAGACAAGCATTGTATGAGAATGGAAGGAGATAGGATGAAGGAAATTCAGAAAGACTCTAAGGAGGAGGAAGACATATAAGAAGAGATGTAGGCAGAGGTAATGTTTAAAGTACCTGCAAGAGTGAAAGAGGTCTCTGAATTTCTTACAGAAAAAAAATAAAAAAAATAAAATTACAACTAGCACACAGAGAAGAAAGATCAGAGTTTGAATAGATGATTAGCAAAGTAAACAAGGACTTCACAGATAAGTCAAAAAAAAAACAAAGTCATATTCTTCTGGCAATCATGCTTTAGGATTATTTTTTTTGTTGTTGATTCTTTTATTTCCATTTGTTAAATCAAATCTGGTAACACAAGCCTAAGACAGTTATGCTGCTTATCAACTTTTCTCACTTGAACAAAGGGAATTTGAAAGCAAAAACTCTCTGCTGCCTTACCCCGTAAGAACATGTTGCTTTGCCCACAGAGTATGAAATCTGCGAAACATTTTATCTGGGCAATATTCTTTCTAGATATATGTGCTTTCCTTTATGTTGCATATAATTGGCCGTGCTACAGGCTGTATCAGAAATTATGAAAAAGTAATAAATAACGTTTATAAATAAAACAGATGTTATTTAATATAGTTAAGATGACCTTAACTTCATGTGTGTTTCACTTCACTGGTAGCTGAAAACAAGAAGGAACAAGACTGATATGCCTGATACTAAAAGTTGCTTGCTTGATGATCCTTTTCACCTGGCTGAAAACAAAACTAGCACTCCTTCAGGGTCATCAAAACATCCAGAGTCGTGGTGCTCACTTAGGACATGAAGGATCAAGGAGAAGTTGCTAAGCTTTTGCTGTAAAAACTTCACAAAGTTCACTGCTTCCACCTTAAAAGTTATCTCTGGAATGTGAAATGAGGCAAACTCATCACCAGGATAGAGAGTTTATTGCTGATTTTCCCCCTAAAGCTACCTAACAGATAGCAATCTGGAGCTGAATCACCTCAGTTGTTGAATAGATGGAGTGGTGCCTGGCTGGAAGCAACAGCAGCTTGATAGTGTGAGGCTGTGATTTAGAGTAGTAAAGGAAGAACTAATCCCCTCCCTAACACTGACTTTTACAGTCTTGCTTTTTCAGACTGAATACTGGAAGTTGGATACATAAATCCAAGAAACCCTGGAGAAAGTGCCTCCTCCCACCTTCCTTACCATTAAGATAGATAGCAGTGCAGTGACAGGACTTTATTGTACCAGCTATTTCAGCTAACCAGATGTACCAGCTTACTGTGGGCATCTGTGTGGGCTCTACTGTGAGCATCTTGCAGAAGGGTATGGTTTGGGGCTTAATATGATGCATCCTGTCCTTCTCTACTGTGTCCCTCACTTTTACAACCAGTGCAGAGTCGCAATTGCATCCCTTTGACCTGATAGAAAGAACGATATATTTTGCAATCTAAGCTTCCTCTATTATAGGAAAAAAATTATTTTGTTGCTTTGTTAATGCAGATCTACTCTAAAGTAAGTATTCAATGTATCAAGTATTGTGAATATAATGTAATTTTGAATGTGCTACTTGCATTTAGAAATATTATACTCTCATAGTTACTGAATTACCGACTACTATGATAATGTTTCACAAAATTATTTATAAAACAGCCACAAGGGAAGAGAAGAGAAAAATAAAACCCCAAACCCTCAGTTAGCCACTCTGACTAACTGTAGTTTGTCAGCTCTGCTCACAATGTAACATTTAATACGGATCCTCTTCTCAAAAGAGAGTTTTAGAAATAATGTGCTGAGCCCTCATACTGTGTCTTATCATGACAAAATGTGGCAGGAGAATTACCGTTTTGCTACAGTCTTTCTTCAATGTATGTAAACTATTGGCAGCATGCCCGACTAATTAGAATCTAAGATTACTGATATAAATTTATTTGGCTGGAAGAAACTTTTAATAAAGTAGTTCAGATTCATTTAAGCCCAAAAGATGCTGATATTTTTTTCACATTTCAAGGCACATGGAACAAGTGTATTTGAACATTTGTTCCTGTGTGGAACATTATGGATGGCACATTGCTTACATCGAACTCTGCTTATTCATTGGTAATCCCCTTCTGCCTGATACTCACCTGAGTGTGAAAGATTTGTCTTGCTGCGATATTAAGAGCTGGACTGTGAACTGATCCTGCTTGCCTGTTTTATTGCTAGCCCAGAGGGGACTGAATGTGTTTGCAAGTATAAAAATTAGTATTAGTTGTCTTTGCCTTCTTCTGCCTCCTGAGATCCCTCTTTTGGACTTAGAAAGACATGTCTAGAGGTTAACAGACATGTGATAGTGGACAAATTGAACTTTAGAATTGAAAGGTCATTTCAAATAAATTTTATATTTCCCCTGTGGTGGTCTGTTGCAAATAAATCTTGGTCTAATGGCTGCACTTGCACTAGCCTTGAGTATAAAAGATTAATAGATTTTCATAGAATCTGAAGTCAGAAGGGACCATTAGATCATATAGCCTGACTGTCTGTATATCTCAGGCCATTACATTTCACCAAGTTACCCTTATATTTGATCTGATAACCTTTCAAATAGAAGTACGTCTTCCAAAAAGAAAGCCAAACTTGATTGCAAGATGTCTGGACCTGCTGAATTTATGTCAATAATGTATATCAATAACTAATCAGTAGAGGTAGGTGTGATTTTTTTTTTTTTTTAATTAGATAATACTAATCTGGTGGTATTGCAGTCGTTTGAAGTAAAGGATTTATTTCAATTATACTTTTTTTTTTTTTTTAAGAAAAAAAAGTGTTGGTGTTTTCAAGTTTCTTTTCCATTTCATTGACACAAAAGAAATAAGAGTAGGAACTGAAATAAAACATGTCAAAAGAACAATCCACAGTTTTGATAGAGGGGAGGAATAATTCAAATTAAAAATCATTGTTCAGTCTAGAATAGGTTGGAAGAAAAAACAGTATTTTTTGGAAATATTTGTCATGAGAGCTATTTCCTACTAGATCTTGTTAGTTAGCAAGATACTCTTTCAAAAATAGGGGCTTTTCCCTTCCCGTCTCCAATTTTAATTTATCTGCTTACAGTTTCCATCAAAAGTCAGTAATGACTTGCATTCCTTGCTTGTGTATCTGCATCTCCACATTTGCTTTACATTAATTTTATTTGAATGGGTCAGTTTTTCAAATGAGCCATATTGCTGTGCAGTTAACTGCAATCATCATTTCTTAACTTTTCATCTTTAATGATTTTATAAACATTGATTTTATATGCACTTTTACACCATTAATGAAAATTCTGAATTATCATGATATCTATCCCTACAGAACTTCATGAGGAACTTCAGTTTTATATTGATTTCTTCTGACACTCAATGTTTTCAGTTCTTTTAAGATTGATCCATCCTAGGAGTCTCCATTCTTGGAGATATACAAAAACCATCTGGACGTGGTCTTGGGGAACTGGGTCTAGGTGGCCCTGCTTGAGCAGGGTGGTTTGACAAATCACCTCCAGAGGTCTGTTCCATCCTCACCCATTCCTTGATTCTGATTCTGATTCTGATAATAAACTGGTCTATTGTAATTCAGTGTTAAATAAAAACCTTATGCCAGTCAAAATATGTTGTATAGAAATACTTCTGCATTAATTTATTTAAGCAAACTTGTAGTCAGCTCACTTCTGGATTTCCCAGAATTTATTTAAAATAAAGTGTCTGTAGGCCATAAACTCTGGACTCATCCCTTCTGAGATGTAAATGTTCCTAACATCTTTACAGATTAATAAATGCAATATTTTGCTGTTTTAATAATATTCCCATTCTTTTCCATCTTTTTCAAATAAATAGAAAAAAATGCCCCAAAGGGTTAATACTATAATTCCACTTCTTTGCAAATATAGCACAGAATAATTATTGAAGACTTCTGTTTGCATCACTCATCAATTTTACCAGCTCTTTCTTTCATAGGCCAATAGTTACCATTTAAATTAACTTCTAATTGACACATTAAAAATACTTCTTTTCCTTAACCTTATTGCAAGTACATTTTCCCTTATTCAGCATCTTTAATCAATTCTGTGCATGACACAGACTTATGCCAATTACAATGCATTTTCCCATTATTACATGCAGCTGTTTTTCCCTCGTCTTGAATTCATCTCTGAATTAGGATGGACATTTAACTGAAGTGATGGTCTTTCTTAATTGTGAAACTGTACCTTTTCTATTGTGAAGATAAAACCCTACACTCTAAAACAAATACAATAAAAGTACCTCTTATCTTGTATTTCATTTCTCCTTACTGTATAGTAATAAATCAAGTATGTGTCATGGTTTAACCCAGCAGGCAGCTAAAACAACCACACAGCCCTTCGCTTACTCCCCTCTCCCCTCCAGTGGGTTGGGGGAGAGAATTGAAAAGAAAAAAAAAGATAAAATTTGTGGGTTGAGATAAAGGCAGTTTAATAGGACTGAAAAGGAAGAGGATTATTAATAATGATAATATACAAAACACGTGATACACAGCACAATTGTTCATTACTCAAAGCCAATGCTCAGCTGGTTCCTGAGCCACACTGCCTCCCAGCCAACCCCAATTATATACTAGGCATGACGTTACATGGTATGGAAAATTCCTTTGGCCAGTTTAAGTCAGCTGTCCTGGCTGTGTCCCCTCCCAGCTTCTTGGGTGCCCCTCACCCTCTAATTGGCAGGGCAGAAGAAAATTAGCTCTATCCCTGCCAAAACCAGGACAGTACAATAGGACAAATTGTACATTTCATATTTGTTGCATTATAGAAAGTGGACTTTAATTTTTAGATGATTCCTCCAATACAATATTAATGCTCTTAAATATAGTGGTACTCTCAAATGAGCAATCTATAAACTTACACTTTCCTAATCTAAGGTGGATAGTGCTTTGTTTACAAGGTACTAGAATGTATACTGCCAGGGCTTTATTGAGAAATGGTTAGAACTGTGGAGTATGAAATGCCTAAAGATCTTTAACAGTACCAAAAGACTCAGTTGTATAGAGGAAGATAATCATGTGCATATTGGAACATCAAGAAGTATCTTCTACATCCTTATCATCAATAAAATCAATTATCATAGAATCATAGAATCATAGAATGTCCTGAGTTGGAAGGGACCCATAAGGACATCGAGTCCAACTCCTGGCTCCACACAGGACCAGCCGAATCAGAGCATATGACTGAGAGCATTATCCAGATGCTTCTCGAACTCGGTCAAGCTTGGTGCTGTAACCACTTTCCTGGGGAGCCTCTTCCAGTGCCCGACCACCCTCTCAGTGAAGAACCTGTTCCTGATATCCAACCTAAACCTCCCCTGTCGCAGCTTCATGCCATTGCTTCAGGTTCTATCACTGGTCACCAGACGGAGGAGATCAGCGCCTGCCGCTTCGCTCCCCCTTGTGAGGAAGTTGTAGGCTGCGATGAGGTCTCCCCTCAGTCTCCTCTTCTCTAGGCTGAACAAACCAAAGGACTTCAGTCTCTCCTCATAAATCTTCCCCTCTAGACCCTTCACCATCTTTGTTGCCCTCCTTTGGACACTCTCCAATAGTTTTATGTCCTTTTTGTACTGTGGCACCCAAAACTGCACACAGTACTCGAGGTGAGGCTGCACCAGCGCAGTGTAAAGTGGGACAATCACTTCCCTAGACCAGCTAGCAACGCCGTGCTTGATGTACCCCAGGATGTGGTTGGCCTTCCTGGCAGACTGGGCACACTGTTGACTCATGTTCAACTTGCTGTCGACCGAGACCCCCAAGTCCCTTTCAGCATGGCTGGTCTACAGCGTCTCATCACCCAGTCTGTATGTATAGCCAGGGTTGCCCCTTCCCAGGTGCAGAATCCAGCACTTGCCCTTATTAAACCTCATGTGGCTGGCGATTGCCCAGTTCTCCAATTTATCCAGATCTCTCTGCAAGGCCTCTCCACCCTCGACGGAATCAACAGCTCCTCCCAATTTGGTGTCCTCTGTAAACTTGCTCACGACACCTTCTAGTCCTGCATCATAACAATATTGTTTTCTGAAATCATATCTAATCTTCTGGGCTATTGTAGACTATATATATTGAGAACTACTGCCCAATGAATACATAAAATAATTTGAAAACTTTGCTAGGGACATTGTTCTCCTGTTGCTTCTAACATGTTGCTAATCAGGTATAACCCAAGTAGTTTGAACTATTGGGACATAGGATAGAACAGACAGTGTCCATTTTGTATCTATTCACATAGCAAAAGTTCTGTATAGATTCTGGTAAGAAAAAGCTTACAATATAAATTCTAAATGCTTATAGTATAACTTAGCTTGTTCTCAAGTCAATGCATTACTAGTTGTTTCCTTGGCTTATCCTCTACTGCATATTTTCTTCCTTTTCATTCAGTGTGTATTAATCAGATAGCTCTCTTGGTTCTCAGTTACTGTAACAAATTTGTCTAATGTCTACTCTACTTAGGCATATATTTGCATATGAAACCCAAAGCAGAAATGTAATTAAAAAAAATATATCCAGACACAACTTAAAAGTCTTGTTGTATAATTAAACACATACTGCCAGCTTTTTTGTCTTTAAAAAAAGAGATTTGCTACTATGTGGTAATAGGATGTTCGCTAATTATACTCAAAATACATTTTAGAGATCACATAAATTAATGCTATTAAAAAGACTTTTGGTCACTGTGTCATGGCGTAGCTGAGGCATTTCTTTTACTCAAGTCTGAAGCTTTCCTCTTCCCATCCTTCCATATCTACCTCCTTATGTTAGCGGATCAGCAGGGATTTCAACTATCAGAAGTTTGTTTATTCAGGAACAGAGAAAATGAAAGATGTGTGTAGTGCTTTTCAAAGGCATAGTGGCGGTGATAATCTAATAACAAAGACAGTGAATGAGCACATAGTTTTGGTTGGCTGGATAACGTTCGGCTGTCAAGCCGCAGAGATGATATTTTTATTCAGAATATAAAAGTAACTTTGTGTTCCACTTTGTTTCTTGGAATCAGTCATCTAGATACCCTCTGGGCAGTCTCTAAGGCAGTAAGCCTGGATGTGCATTTGCAAATGGATTCTCAGCTCTCAGCTGATGAACTGAGCTGAACTAGACTGATGGATGTAAAATCACCAGTGGGCTACAGTGCCCTGTCGACGGCACTGGACTGTCTACTTTCTGCCCCGATGAAGTTTGTTGGTGTCTAGTGTGCTAGAACATGCAGTTACATTCAAAAGGAGGCGAGAATCAAATAGAAGAAAAAGACAAAAGTGTTAGCAACAGGTGTGGGTTACCGGAATGTGATCTATGCACCAACTAGCACAATCTTTATATGCAATTATAAGTACAGTAAGGATCAGGTTTAAAATGTTGTTTCTTTACAAAGATGGACATGCAATTCTGTCAAGGGCAGTCCTCAATGCCACATAAATTCTCAGAGCAGGTTACAGTCCTCTGCATGTGAAAGAACTTTCACCTGTCATTAAAAAGAAAATAAAATTAAACTTCTAGTTCTTCCTCTGACTATGCAGAAATATTAAGAATGTCCAGTGATGGCTTTCAGTAAAAGCTAAATTTAAATTCCTCCAGGAATTAGTTATATCTCTAATTCATAGTAACTATCATTTGTATAAACATCATTGATGTTAGCTTTAATAAGTGTTACATCATCTATTATGCTGAAAGATTGACAGATGAAGAAAACAGCACATAGATAATAGCTCATAGATAATTAATTTTTTGAAAGACTTAAAAATATTAAACATTAAAATTTTTTGTCTAAATAATATAAACTGTCATGTATGTATATATAACATTAAATGCATTTATAGTTTAGTAAACTGCGAATTTGGTATAAAAGGTATTTTAAAAGATATATGTAATTTAGTTTATACATTAAAAGGACTGGGATGCAGTAATTGTGCCCCAGCTGACGCAAGTTAATGTATTAAAATAATCAGTTTTGTAAGTAACTCTAATATTACCCAGTGCCAAAAAGTGCACCTGTCAACCAATGTGAATTATTTTTCTAGACACAGTGTTTTGTGAGAGATTTTTATAAAACTGCCATTTTATTTCAGACAAGAAATCGTGATTCATTTAAGGACTAAAGGTAAAAGTGCATTTTTCATATTTTATTTTTAATCATATCTAACTGGTTTGTTAAGTAATTATAAGTTTAATTGAAATGTGAGTTTAATTTAAACATTTTGTAAAGTGTGCTTTCTTTTACTAATACATTGCTTACGTAACACTTTTTCTACAGATCTAAACCAGAGAATACTGGGGAAAAAAAAAAATCCTTTAAGCTCTACACATAACATAAAGGAATCTGTCAGCTCCATTTCATCACGCAGTTAGAAAAGGTATAACTACTTAATGGGGTTAATATACAGACATCTTTGAGGGCCAATGGCTATTATTTACACTGGTTTATGGATTGTAGTAAGCACTTTTTTTTTTTTTTTTTTTTTTGGCCAAGGAATGCAAGTCCACAAAAACTTTCATAACAGCCTGCATTCATTGGCAATATTAGAGCTAATATCATCCCTGGTATGTGCTTATTAAGTTCATCACTTTGAGTGGCACCTTGACATTTATAGCCTCTGGATGCCAGCTGGATGAGGCTATAAGCCTAAGACAGCAGTTTATTCCAACATCGTTTTTCTGTATCCAAGAAGCAAGCCTCAAGCAGTCCAACAGAAGGAAGCATTTTCTTCTCCCGTGAACAAAACTGTTGAAGAAAATTAATTTTGCCTGCATTTCAGTCTTCAGTGTGATAAAGTCAATGGAATGTTAAGAAGCTTAGTAAATAAGTCATTTGGTGATTCTTACAGAAAAAAATGACCTATAAAGATATATGGCTACATGATAGCTTTAGTCATTTAAACACTGCAATCTGACAGCTAAATCTGTTCGCTACAGTAAGGAGTGAGTTGAAGAATTACAGAAGACAGTGCATTAAATTATACAAAGCTATTCATAGTCACATCCAGAACAGTTCTGATCTGTCACTGATGATCTCTATTTGCATGAATGTATCTAAGCATTGAAGACCAAACAATTGAAAATATTTATTTATTCATTAAGCAATTTTTTAACAATTATGGCCCATTTGAATATGTCCTATATATATGTAATCTGTGCCAACATTTATGTTTATCATTGTAAAACACAATGACAACAAAAAGTGGCATTTTATAGATTTTGCTTAACTATATAATTTATTGCAATGGCAAGTATGAAGCCCTAGATAATATCTGCAGTTTGCTAAATAAATCTTTCTTAATTTCCTTAGTTGCAGC
The DNA here is from genome assembly GCF_011004875.1 of Balearica regulorum gibbericeps. Taxonomy (NCBI): domain Eukaryota; kingdom Metazoa; phylum Chordata; class Aves; order Gruiformes; family Gruidae; genus Balearica; species Balearica regulorum. The sequence continues at coordinate 48,388,411 of NC_046187.1, read as the reverse complement.
TAAAACCAAAATCTTCTAAGGAATTTAAATTACTCTAAAGTTACCATGGTTCCCTGGTATTCCCTCCATCATAATGCAAATGAAATAAATTGGACTTAAATGTCATAATAACATCAAACTGTACAGAGATCATACATGCCCTTTGTGATCACTTGATTCAGCAGGGTCTCAATGGTCCTTCTGAGACTGATTGTATTGAAGAAAAACATGTTCATAAAACATCCATGTCTACTAGCTAATAGAACATGCACATCTCTCTGCCACCGGGTGCTCACTTGCTGCTTTCTTTTAATTTCTTTTGATTGAAATCTGACTTTTATGTAAGATTTTAATAACCATAGGCGATTGCGATGGCATAAAAATACCCCAGCCTAAAGCAGAGCAACAGACTATGTACCGAATAAGAAGCTGGTTTTGTGGGTTTTTTTCCAACAAATATTTATTTATTTGTTTGCAGGAATAAAAAACCCTAATTGTCTCTACCCTAGCCTTTCTTATATAACTAACCTTGAAGAATTTTTAGGGGATTACGCTTGCGCATACTAATCAGTAAATGTCCTGGAAACCACTATTTCTAATAATGAGCAAATGCATAATCAATTTTATTATTTCAGCTTTGATTGTCAATATGCATATGTTCCAAAGCTCTTTGCTTCAGTTTGAGATTTTATATATGTAAAGCAGAAAAGGCAAGCTTAAAAGAGAGAGGAAAATCCTTCTCAGTCAGAATATATTGTGTTTCTGTGATTTTGTGGACACATACATTCATAAAAATGAGAATGTCTATACTGGAATTGTATGACCTGCCATACAGCAATTTTCTTGAAATATGTCAATAAAAGGGACGTAGACTTATTTTACAGTGATCTGCCTAAAGGGCCACCTCTGATTTTTATTTTTTTTTCCTCACACTCATAATTTCCCAGCATCTCATCTCCCGCATTGCTGCATTCTACAGAATTGCAGCATTTTCCTTGGTAAGCAGTACGAAATCATGGTCTTCAGAAATGTTCCTTTTCTCACATCTCTCCATTTACATTCCTGTTCCTAGAAAGATCAGGAAATAGAGAAAGTAAACTGTCGGAAAAATAAAAACCAGAAAAAAACCTCTAAGAGACAAAAGTCTTTGTGAAAGCTATTAACAACCTCTTTCTGTTTTCTGTTGTGCCCAATCTCTTCCCTTCATGCTGTTGACTTAGAGAATTGTTGTATGCTGTTACTGCTTGCTCAAAGGCCCTTTTGCTTTAAGGCTCACTCGCTCTCTCTCTGGAACCCATCTATTTGATTTAGTTCATACTGGTAAAAATAGGAGATTGGAAACCAGAAAAGTGTTAAATGAAAACAAGTATTACATTTTTATTTAAATAACTATTTCTCCTGGCTAATCAGAAGTATTTCATTCCAAAGCATTCATTTATGGTTTGAAAAGTCACCAAAAGAAATGGACTACGCACATACTCTATCTTCTGAGTAATTTCTGTTTAATTTACTGAAAAAAAGAACAAGTTTTACTATTTCCAGTCCTCAGAGTCGATAAATCCATATTTTATTCTACCTCATTCATCTTGATGAAAAAAGAAAACTAGAAGATAAATTCTTGCTCAATGGCCAAATCCTCTTTGAAAGGGTTAGTATTTGTCCCCCCAAGACATCAAATAGTGTCTCACTATTTGATTACTATTCTATAGTATCAGTTCTGGGTATTTGGAGAATGTCATTTATTCACCTGATGTCAGCTTCTACCTCAAACAAAGTGTGACAATATTGGGTTTGATGACTAGCATGATGATATGGGGGATTTGGTGATATATGTAGCAGACTCTGTATTGCTTTAATTTTTTAAATGCGTTGGCTGTGAACAAATGTTTACCCGAGAAGTTTATTACGCAGAGGAGAAAAATTACTTGTGAAAGGAATGAGACTACTTTGTGAAACTTTTTTTTTTTCCTTTTTTTCCCTCACTGGTTTCTGATAGCTATTCCTCTTTTTGGATCTTGAAGTTTATTTCACATAAAGAGTGTATGCTAGACAAATGATACATAAAAAGACAATGTTCAGGAATGATTTTTTCCTCTGAGGCAGAGGTACTTTTTCAACTTCATCCCTACTGAGACTATTGAAATGAGTGAAACAGCACCAAACATACTTTTAGATGTATTTAATGAACAAAGGGGAAAATAGATCTTTTTGTTCTCGCTGTTTGTTGCTTTCATTTATAAGTAAAGGCAGCTAATCTAAGTGTCTCTTTTCCAGCCTTGGAAGCAGTACAGCCGCTCCAGTATAATGTTCTGGTCAAGTTCAACACAAACCCAATTATAGCTAACCCCCAAGCTTTCTGAAAACCCAGAGGATTACTGCGAGCCTTAATAAGCTGCCTAACTTGTAATCCGCTATTTATCCGTAGTAACTGATGGGGGGAAGGAGAGAAGAGACCAAGCTTTTAGAAAGTTCGCAGAAGCTGGAATTCTGTCCTATGTCAAATTAGGGCATGGACGTTTCCAGGAACATCCAAAAATGGTTTTTGTGCCACTGGTATGACCTTAATTATTTCACTAGGTCACAGTCCCCTCAGTGGGAATTAAGACTGGCTAGTCTTCTAGCTGAGAAAAGTTGCTGCAGCAGGAGCTTGCTCTCATGATAAGAATTATGAAGCAGTACTGAGTAGGAATTATTATTGCTATTTTGTTTGTTTGTTTCAAAGACATCTTCCATCATTTCCATATGATTTAATGCTGAAAGAGAATAATAGGAACAAGCCTCCAAAATTTCCTGGGAAATCAGACCTTGGGAAAAAAACTTCAAAATTATTATCCCTTCATTTTTACTTTAACAGTTTTTTAAACAAGCAGATGAAAAAGAAGTGCTCTCAGTTCTGAACTATATCAAGTTCTTGTTCAGAAAAAAACAGTGAAAAATATTTTTTTATTTGCTATTGCTTCTTGGCCTATCTAGGGAGAAAATAAATCCCAGTATGAATGTAAGGTGATACAGATTTCACATGGTTGGAGAAGTAACTGGACTGAGCTATATAAACCAGGAGGCTTGTGCCTAGTCTCAGTATTTTGACCAACTCTTCTAATTCTTTTCAGTTCAATCCTTTGGAAGAATTATTCTACCCACATTTTGCAAACAATGTAACTGAAAGACTACAGATCCTTATACAGACTGGAAAAAGGACTTGCTGCTAGGGTGACAGTCCTTCCTATGTCTTAGCCATATTTCCAGAGTGACTTGCAGTATAGACAAACCAAATGTTTCCAGAATTCATGCTAACGCAATGGAGATGTTATGTAATCACAGTATGAATTTAGAGATTTCTAAATTTACCAGCAAATACATGCTAATAACCCTAACTCTTGATTTATCTGGCGAAGCCTTGTTTCTTTGCTCTACTCATGACTATTTTGCTCAATTTCTTTTAAGTGTTTGTATAGTCATTAGTTCTATACTTCTAGCTCACCTATATGCTGGAATTACAGCTCATGTATAAGGAGTATTTGGTCACCTATAAAAGCAGCGATTTTTAGAAAAGCTTCAGGGCTGGTCAAGAACTATAGAATGACAAGTACTACTATTTTTGTGCCACTCAAGCGTTTTAAATAAGATATCAATAAAGTATGTATTATATAAGCTATATGTAAATATTATAATTATATAATTATACTGTATAATACATTTTACATATTTAATAGAGCTTTGGTAAACAGTAGTTACACTTGAAAAGACTGGTAAGAGTTCTTTGAAGGTTTCAATAAAGATGTGAGTGACTGGTTTGGAGAGCATGACATAACCTTTTACTTCATCAGAAACATTCATAGAAAACAAAATTATTGTGGTCAAAATGTTTATGATGGGAAGGTAGGAAGAAACTAAACATATATAGTTCTAAAGCAAGCCCAGGACAGTGAATGTCTTAACTTAGGTGATTTGAATTGTTCTCAGCAAGTTCCCCTGTACACATCACAGGCAACTAGTGTGTGTAATGTGATAACGTGAGGGTACTACCAGGGAGAAAGATGTTTTCTCCCAGTAAGAGGATCCTGTGTTTCTAAAAGTAAAGTAGCCTTTTCTTTTTAAGAAAACTATTTTGCAAAAAGACCTGGTTGCACTAGTGTGTTAGGCAGGTGATTGCCAACTAGCTTTCTAGTACATCCAATTTACCCTGTGTTCCTCATTCCAATTTTAAATGAAATTACGGTCTTTGGAAAATGCTTTCATACAACATGTAACAGTACATCATATTAGATAAAACCTAATGACAAACCAACACAAAGTCCTTGTGTCCTTAATAGTAATCTCTGTTTTGAGAGTTTAAGGAATGACTTAATAGCTTTGTATCAGCTGTCCACACAGAGGGGAATTTTAGTTTCATGAGAAAGTTGTATCACAGCCACACAACACCAAAAAAAAAACCCCAAAATCCCCACCACTTATGATAAATATTCAGCTTTCAAAAAGGCTATGATGTGATTTCAATATAAAATCCTTGGAATTTGCAATAAAATAAGTTGAATAAGTATTAGTAGGTTTTGTATGTTTTGAAATAAGCTTACCTGGACACAAAAACTTTCCCTGCATGTGCCACAGAAAATTAATGTTTGTGGCCTTTAAAACTGTACGAGCAGCATTAAATCTTGGAGTCTAGATATAAGGAAAAACATGTTCGGTGTTTTAGTCCATGATCTGTATATTTTAATCAATGATCTGTAGTCAAGATTAGTTTTGTAGCTCAATCTCTAAAATTTTATTAAGTCTTGTTTAAAATATCTCAAATGACAGGATAGCTATCACTTCCACTAGATGATTACTCTCTAATAAAAATCATTTGACAGGATATTTCCTTTATAAGTCGTTGCCTTTTTGCTTGCCTGAGGCAGTTGCAGGTTTGGAGCTTCTCAACACTTAGGTGATGTTTTCACAATATGCTATAAAAAAAGCATACCTATCATCATACCCATTTTTTTTGCTGCTGCTGTTCATTCTTTCCTTTCTTCCCAAACTGTATGCATACTGACAACACACAACGTGGCATTTCCTTCCTGAAGAAACAGCAGCCAATTTTTAGTGGGTTGAAGGAGTACCGTGGCACCGAAACACAACTCTTCCTTTCCTGTCATGAGCAGATATTAGATATATTAGTTTTATAGTTCCTCCTAGAGATATCAAAAGTCACCCAGGTTAACTTACCTCTTTCTTTCCCCTTTCTTTGATGCATTGAGGAAGATCTGAGTCTATCCAAATGAAGAATTTGTCTACACACATGTTCCATTTGCATACTGTCAATTAGCTTTTTAGATTAATCTGTGCTATTTCTTTTTTACAATTATATGCAAGTTCTCCATTCTGGACAAACATTTTATTGTTTAGCGCTCTGTTTGACTAGGTATTTGGGGCCTATGCTGACTTCAGGTTTGTGTAGTTTTTTCCTTGAAATTTTTTCCCACTACTTCCAATATTAGATAGGGAAATTAAGTCTATGTTCTTCTAGATCTAATATGATGATTCTGTAACAGATTCTCTTAATGAAATTTGAAATTTCTGCCCTAGGTGTTATAAAACCCAGACCTATCATCTCCAACAGTATAAAATTCTGTTTGTATTTCAAACGCTTAACATTTCCTTAAAAAAAAAAAAAGTTGACAACATTCTTTATGACTGAAAATGCAGTCTAATGCTATTGAATCAGAACTGTTGCTTTAAATCTCCTCCTTTTCTAAGCTATCTGGGGTTTTATGCCATCTTCCCTCCTACGTTATTGACTCTACGTTATTGAATGCTGTATGTCACTGTCTCAAAGTTGCTTTGTGCTTGGCACTGGTGAGACTTTGGCTTGGACTACTGTGTTCAGTTTTCTTTGGAAGACATTAAGAAACAAGCAAACAAACAGAGAAACAAACAAAAAAAAGTGGAAGAGATCCAGAACAGAACAAATCAGAAAGCTAAGAGTTTTAGAAAGCATTATGTTGTATACACAGCTGAAAGAGCTGAGTGTTCCTAGATTACAAAAGGTCCTGAAGAAAGACATGATGATGTTCCACTGCACAAAAAAGAAGAGTAATCTCCTGTTTCTACTGGGAGAGGATAAATCATTACATGGATAAAGAAAGCACACATTACAAAGGGTGAATATTTGCCATGAAGAAGGCCTTCCTTGGAAATCTAAAGCAGACTTTCTTTTTATAAAAATATGTATTTCTTTGGGTCATAATAAATATGGCAGACAGGTGTCCTTCTGTTTCAGAGGTGCATTATTTTGCCACCTTTATTACAGTCCATTAGAATAATGTGTATATTTTTTACTTTGCTGAGGACATTTTGTATACAACTGATGGCAGTTGTGTACTGCAGGTGCAAAGAAATAGGAAAGGAAAATCACTCAGTTTTTAGGGGAGCAGAAATATGAAGTGTTATAGAACTACTGGACCATATGTAAAAAGGACTTTTAGGCTAATATAAGAAGAAATCAAACACAAATAGTTGACCCGCTACGATATATTGAGACTCGCTATTGTATTTATTTACTTTAACTTGTTTTTTATTTTGGGGCATATGTGTTGGGAGGATTAGAAGTGGGAAGAGCTGTAATTTAGCATTTAGCAAAGGCTATAGAGTTACCTTGAGACTTGTAGACAATATATCAATCCATTTGTCAAGTACTTGCAGTTCCCACTTCAAGTAGAATGCACAAAAATAATAAACACTGAGCACACAAAGCTGTTTCCTGATATTTTATTAAATAAAAAGCTACAAACAAAACCAAAAATCTGTGCAAACCTGATGATTGCTGCTGCCAGCTCCTGTTAGTAATGGTATTATTTCTGTTAATGGTGGAGCTACATACATATTAAATTAAATTACCTTTAGCCAGACCTTCACATAGTATCAGTCCGTAAATGTTTCTACACTTTTCTTTATATGAAATATAATTTCAAAATAAAAATGTAGTTCCCCTCTGAAAAATGAAAGTTGTGTAATAGAAACCCATGCTAAGGGCTATCTGTCAGCTTTGGAGTTCCTTTGAAAACTTCTCCCTTTAACCTTCATCAATATCTATTCACCGCCATGCTTTCCTTTTATATCTACTTATTTGTTGGACTGGCTTGTGAAGTGCTTTGAGATAAGTTTGTGCTATGTGCTACACAAAAGAAGCTGAAGAAACATGCTATTCCTCAATAGATGCAGATCTGGGGTAGAAAATTGGCAAATGTCTCAGATTCCTCTAGGTACATGGTTTACAGTAAAATGTTTTATGATTCTGTAAATATCAACCACAGATGCAGGAAGCATTTTTTTTTTTCCCTTCTTAATCCAGATTTTTCTAGTTCAAAAGCTGTTTACCAAGGATGAACACATCATTCTGTATCCCCTGCAATTCCTCCACATTTTGGTTTTCAGTGTTGCTCCCAAGCTTCTTTGTTTAAAAAGATGCTTGCTGGAACAGCTCATCATTGTCTTTAAAGCACACAACATGTAAGGGTTATGAAGTTCAGCTGAAGTGAATCAATCTGATATACATTAAGGGAAAACAATAGTAAAACCAGCATTAATACATGACTTGTAACCATACAGCTGGTTATGGCAATTTTAAAATTTATGCTTAAAAAGAAAACAAATTCCCTAAGATTGGTATCAGATGATTAAGGTGATTAAAGAGGATTAAAAATGCTATTTTTTTTCAAAGTAATTGTCCAAGTTCAGAATCAGAATGGGTTTCTACATATCCTTAAAAAAAGATATAATTCAAACCTACAGGCAAGCCCTTGTTTTATTTTAAACTTTTGTTTCTGATACCTGTGCTGATCTCAAAAGAAATGTCAGGGGTTTTGTTTTCAACCAAGTTGAAGTAAACCTACCTGTAGGTGATGTTTACATCTAGCACACAAGGCGGAGAGGTTTCATGCGGCGTAAGATGTACCTGAAGTATTTTCAGTTAAATTTTTAATAGAGTAGGATGTGCTCTAAATCATCCTTTACCTTGTTGCACTTACAATACTGGAAGCAGAGGCTCCTAATGCAGGCAACATGAGTACTACACTCTGTCTTTTCATACTGGAGTTATCTTCTTATTTAGAGCACTTGAATGGTTAAGATTTACTTCTCTCCTACCCCTAATATATGTGTATCTTATATATCATTTTTTGAGGTAGATTTGAATTTACCCATGTGCAGCGTGTATCTGTGTTGGCTCAGAGAAGCAATCTCTTCCAAACAGTCTTCCACTTGCGCCTTCCGTCTTCCAAGGAGGGAAGATATTTGCTGCTGCAATCGCTTTCCTCTCTGAGCAAAGACAGCTGGTCACTGTCCCGAGGCACGAGGTAGGTGCCGGGCAGGGTCTGCTCCCAAGGCTGACCTCCCCACCTTTGTGAGCAGGAAGGTAATGGAGTAAGAAGAGTAACCGTTTGCTAGTAATTGCTCTTCATCTGGTGGAAGGGCTAGTCAGACTTAGTCATAGCAGGGTTTACACAGACTCTTAGTGCTAATTTGCATTCTCCAACAGAACCACAAGATACAGCAAAACCTCTTTTGAAGAAAAATAGCTGCTGTCTTCTGATTGAGAACTGCAATGACTCATCTAATTAGAAACATATCTGTACTGCTGTTGTTTCTGAGTCTCAACTATTTAATTTATTCTTGGAGACTATTGTTCTCATTTCTCTAAGAGTTCCTTTCATCTTTCTGTATTTTCTCACCTAAAGAAGTGTTCCTTCTCACTTCAGGCCTTTAGCACTTCCAGAGTTGCAAATCCAATGCTACAAATGAGAGATGACGCCTTCAGGATAGAAATAAAGGACAAGGTTAGTGCAATATAATGAAATAAAAGCATATTTCTCATTTAAAACATGAGAAAGAAAGTTTTATCCATTTATGTATTTATACAAAAATGTATGTTTCTGCTATATATAATTTATACAGATTTCTGCATTCACATATATAATTATTATTTGTTTCTAAATAATGTTTTTCTGCTATTTTCATGGTCTGACATTTTTAAGCATTCATTCTCTGAACTTTTGATATTTCAGAATAATTTACTTTGGACCAATTTTTGCTGGAATACTCATTATTTTTTTTGCTTTGCAGAAAGCCAAACAATTATTTATTCTTTTTTTTTAAAGAGGTGAAGATTACAGACCTATATTCTTTTAAATTAATGTAAGAAAGATAGGCAATAGAAGTTATAGAGCCGAGAGAAAAAACAGCTGCTACAACTGGGAGGAATGCAGAGAATATGGAAGTAAACAGATGGTTAAAGGCGGCGAGCTGGAATTTACAATAGGCCCAGTCTGAACTTTCAGTGGCACTGCACGAAGCTGTGATGCGGTTCAGCTGTGATGGGAACCTGGGTAAGCACAAAACAGCTTGCAAGACAAACTATTTTCTTTCGTGCTGAGCACAACAGGCCCTGGTCCAGTGACTCGTATACATATGGTTAATTTATTAGTTCCTTTAAAATCAAGTAACAAATTATCTCCTTTGTTATTATTTATTTGTTGTTAGATTTTTTTATCTTTTTTTTTTTTTTTTTTAAATTTGATTCCTTCATTATACTTCCAGTAGTTTATGGAATAAGAACATATGGCATCCTAGAAAATAGATCTAACTTACAGTAGACAGTATTATAACTAATGAAAGTACGTCTTTATGTGAGGTGTACAGACTGTAAACCGCTCAGTGAGTGTTTGGACAAAAAGATTTTGTAAGCCTAACTTATTAGGTTATTGCCATAGTGACTTTAAGGGAATGTATATAACTTCTTGGTACGGTGTAAAAACATGGCACCTTCCATCCGTTCACATTAATGAACACCATATGGTTTACTTTGGCGATCTCTTTCCAGATGGAGATATGCTGTTTAGCACATTGTGAATATTAGCCTGAAGAGAAAAAAACCTCACCAAAACAACTCATTACAATGTTTTAAAAAATAAAAATACTGAAAGAAATGTAAAACCTATAATTTCTTTCTAAGACAAGACAACAAAGAAGACATAAACAAGCAAACAAAAATAGATAAATTTGGAATATTAAAGAAGATGGAGAGAAAAATGAAAAAGGAAAATTGACCTTCATTTTAATTGTGGAAAGAGGACAAGACTTGAAAAATTAAACAATAGGTCCAAATGTGATATATGCAGAAATCTTTTCAACAAAAACATCTAAAAGAGGTTTCATTTATTTATTTATAGCTCATGTTTTAAAGATCTGTACAGTCTGCATGCTTACAAGATCACTTGGGTATAGCCAAGCCAAATTTAGCTCAGGAAATTTCACATCCACTGAAATATATGCTTTGAGATTTCCAAGTAGAGCCAATTTTAATGATACTGTTCCAGCTTTTTAGCAGAACAGTTCAATGAAATCTTAAGATTTAGTAATGGCCGGGGGGAGGGGAGAAAAAAAACCCTCACAAAACATTTTTACTGGTAGTCCCTTAAATTCCTGAAGGACAACAAACAAGAAAAAAAGTAGATCAAAAATATGGAGTAGATAATACAGAATGTGCTGCTTTATCTAAACAATTTTTTCATTAGAAAACACCTCCTTTTAGAAAATACTTTGTTAGCTGTGAGGTCATGTTCAAATTCCTCAAAATATTTTGAATTGTTCCTCCTTATTGCTTTGCGCGATAGCGCCATTTGGGGCTTATGCATTCTTAGAAGGCACCAGAACTATACATTTAACTCCCCAGTCTTTGTTAGAAACCTTCTCTTTTATATATTAAAAAAATTAAAAATAATTAAAAAAAGAATCACAGGATATGGTATGAACAACACATACCTTTTCCATAGAGAAATATTGTTTCATATTTTTTAAAATTCTCTTTTTTACACTAGTTTACGTGCCTTTCTTTTACATTGTTACTGGGTCATGGCTTGAACTCCAGTCCTTGAATGTTGTGCTTTGTGTCTGTTATTAATTCTAGCAATCCCGTGATATTATGAAGCAGTAACTTAATTTAAATTATGAGATACTCCAAATTATTCTTTCCTTAAAGTTTCTCCAAATGCCTTGTCTTCTCCGTATTTATTTTGAGCTACAAGTTCTGAAGAGCAGGGACTATGTATTTTTCAGACATCTATCATGGAAATCTGTGGAGCTTTTACTAAACAAAAGCAATATGATAAGGTGCTACAGAGATGGAGCTATAATTTATACAGATGTATAAATAATCAGTGTGAGGACATCTTCTGCCAAACAGGAGGCAGTTTTAGGCGGTGATTCCTTCTCTTCCAGGTCCTCCTCTTGCTTTGCAAACTTGAAGAACCTGAGCTCTCAAGACTGCATGTAAGAATAGTTTCTGTGAAAATACAAGGAGTAAATGTAATGGAAACCTCTTTCTTGGATGTTTAGCTTTTGAACTTAAATAACCATGTAAAGGGGAGAGAGTTAGGAACATCTTGATTATACCTGCAGTTAAAATTGCTCAACTAGATGTTTAGCTTCAGAGCTTTCATTTTGAGTAAACGTTTTTCCTTTTAGACAATGTCATTAGGATTATCTTGAAAAAAAAATTGTAGCCCAAATGAAACTGTTCATTCACCTCAAACTCTGAAGGGATATTTGTGACAAAATAGGAGCAGAAACAAAACGTGATATAAGACACACAAAGTTTGATTTACGTGGGGAAAGAGAATCCTCCAAAATGATTCACTTTAAGGCCTTACCTACAGACCCCTGCCCCTGCCCTGGCAAAATGAGGCAGAAAGAAGCAAAAGGAGAGCTGTTTTTCTGTAACAGTAAGAAAAATAAAATGCTTGCAATAAAGTGAAAGTTTTTTGCCTACAGTGTCAAACAAAATTAATCACAGCAATAGACGTGCCAGCACACTGTGTAACTTAAGATATCAGGTATTGACCAATATAGCTCCATTCAGGGCATAGCGATGCTTTCAGGGATCACTGTTTTAGCTGTAATGAGCATTTAGTGTGTGTGTCTGCATGTGCAATAGGGAGAAGCAGGGCTAGACAGTGAAATGTTCTTCCATTCGATATTTGTGAAAAGGTAAAACTAAATAATGCTATTAGTTCAAATTTATCATAAGGATTCATAACACTTACACTTCATTTTCCTTTCAATAGATAGATCGTACATTATACATCTTCCAGAGAAACCACAGGAGCTCCATGATGTGCGTGGCTCAGCTACCATTTGCTGAGTCTTCTGCGGTCGATTGACTGAACAGTCATTAATGGAGACAGCAATTGGCACTTTCAGTAAAACGGAAATCATGGAAATCTTGCATAGTTTTATGTCAGATGCCCACCAAATGAAGCTGAACATGTTACTGATAATTCACTCAGATAGACAGTGATATTTTTCAATGTGTCAGAGAGAAATAGTGCCATCATCAATAGGGTATCAAAAATGTTTAAGGTGCATAAAAGAAAGTGTTTGGGTCAATTTAATCAAAAGAATGACATCTTTTTCAAAAGGATTTTTAAATCAAGTTGTGAAACAACAGATTTGTTTTAAAATTATGAAATAGTCCTTCTTACTCAAAATAATCCATGGGTTTTCTTCAGTGTTCATCTTTTTTCAGATTTTTTCCTTAAGTTGAATGTCTTAATCTTTATCTCTGGTGATTTTTATTTGGACAAGAAACTAATTTTTATTCTTGAACTATGTTTTACAACATTCTAAATCTAGATTGAGATCCCACTCCTAAATCCCTTGCTCTGTTTTCTTATGATAAATCATTATTGTTTGAATGTATCCAGCTTTGTAGCTGTTGTTTTAAAAACATGGATCTGCTGTCTTTGAACATATTTCCCCTTTTTTGGTTATTTCCAAGGTCTTGTTTGACTGTGCTGTCTCATTATTGGATTAGTCACAAAAATTACATGTTACTGAAATTTTATAGATTTCCATGTAATATGTAGGCTACGGCTTGCTGAAATGTTTGGTTTTAATAAAGTGGAGGAATATTTCATTTCTCAACAGGCATTACTTCTTTTTAATCAGGTCCAGAATGAGAAGCGTTGCTGAATGTTTGACATGCATCATTGTATATTTTTCTAATTTAAGAAGTATGAAAGTCAATAGATTATACCATTAAAGCTCTTTACCTTGGAACTTTAACTGTAAGTCAGTGGTAATTGTTTTTATGTTGCCTTACCTCATAGCCTGTTTAGGAGACAGACCTTTTTTTAAAAAAAAATAGGTTTTTTGGGAGGCTGGTGGTTGGTTTGTTTTTTGGGGTTTTTTTTTTGTCATTTTGTGGTAAATAAAAGTTCAAATGTGTAGCTGTTCAGTCTTTTCTTGTCAAGCAGTGCTCTTTCAGATATCTTGATGCTTTCTGCTAAAAGAGAGAGAAAGAGAGAGAAAGAGTGAAACAAAGAGCTAAGTTAGGATTTCTCTCAGTCACTGCTATCTGAGAGTCATGTCTCACGTGAAGTGCCTAGACCAGCAGTACTCATTTGCATTGTGCTTATTTATTCCTGCGACCACCCCAACGGATGGGTGCTGTGTTATGTGGTGCTTTAGTAATGGGGCTAGTACAGACACCGTGCTAAGCTGTCTCCAGGGAACTCATTCATCTGACTGACTGCACTAGCAATCCAGAGCGAATGCGCTTTTCTCTCAGCAAAACACTAACCAAGCTGCTGTAATACCTTTCATGCAAATTCATACTCTCTCTATTTTGTGCAGAAATGCCATGGACAAAATCACTCTGTCAGTGGCAACTAGGGTTAACTAGGGTTAACAAAAGGAAAAAGAAAACCAACAAGAAAATGGAGTTCAGATTTTTGTTTCAAGTTTATTGAACTGTCTCTGAATGAATTTCAAACTAGTATGGAAGTGAGACACAAATTAAAAGTAGATGCACAATACTGCTTTGTAGTATAGAATATAAAAATCTTTACTTGTGAATAGGCAAATCTGGGGTCAGCAAGTCATAAATACATGTTCCGGAGCATGCTGGAAGCTATTGCAATTATAAAATTTAATAAATGTTTGACAATAAGTATTGATCTAACTCCCCAAAGACTATCAGATTAAAGTGCGGCTGCTTAGTGTGGCTTACAATCCTTTCAACAGTTTTTTGTGTTAGTAAGAACTCAGACAGCATTTTATGAAAGAGAAAATAAAATAAAGTTTTCAGTAGTCTAACCCAGAAGTCAAAAAGGCATCAGTTATCAGCATCAGTTCACAGAAGCCCGGACTGAATTGTGGTTGGCGACTTGGTGTATGAAGTTCCAGCAATGGGCGCAAAGCAGTCCTTGGTAGAAGGATAATAAGGCAGAAATAACTTCACAGTGAAAAGGCAAAATAGAGAATTCTTCCCTTTTTTTTTTTTTTTTTTTTTTTTTTTTTGTTTAGCTCAGAAACCCAAGGCTTAATTTTCCAGAAGGATATGTTTCCCAGAATTGGCTATAAAATCATCCTGAAATCTGTATTTTAAAAAGAAAACTTAGCTGAACTATTGAATAGGATGTAAGCTTGTTTAGAACACACCTTAAATACTTCTTAAGACCCAAGAAGAAAGCTGTAATACCAAAGTTAAACATTTAATTGCTTCTTTGATTACCAAGCCCAAATCAAAGCAGAAAGCAGACTTTGTTTTAAAACTAGTTAGCATTGCAGATGATATCCTTCCAGATGGTTATTGCCAACTATGAGCTGATAAAAGCTTATTTGCAATTAAAATAGTTTTTCAGATATATTTCGTACCACCTGTTACTTTAATGGTCTTTAGAGTAGCTACCACTTTAAGAGGTTTTGAGCTGATAGAGCAAGCTTTGTAAACTACCGATTTATCTTCAGTAAACTTGATTTGGAGAAAATAGTAGATGTCACTGCACTCTAATTTTTAGATATATATATATATTATTTAATTTGCCATAGAAAGTGTGAAGATTTGAAACCAGATTAGGTAGTTTGATAAATGAAGTCCGAACTTCAGAAGTTTAAAGCTAAGGCTTTTGAAAGTATTCCTAACAACTACCACTGCTGCAGGTGATAAGGGAACTCCTGCTGAAACAAACTAATTTGTATGTGAAAAATTTTCCCTCAGATTTTTGGTTCAGATGTGCACTCACGTTCTTGAATATTCATTCCAAGTGTATTAAAATCTTTTAAATATCTTTTGGTTAAAAATGAAATGGAAATATCAAACTTTCCTACAGAATTTCCTTTATAGATTATTTTCTGAAAAAGGCACAGCAGCAGCCCCATTTAGACTAAATATGCTCTGTCGGCTCTTTAGGGCATAGTTGCTGTCTTTTCTCACTGACAAGTGTTCAGGGACAAAATGACCCTTCTATTATTTTTATCCATTTTTGACTGTGCAATGCTTTTAAAAATCTCCCCAAAGTTTTAAGAATCTCCAGAATTTGACATTAAAATGTATAGAGGTGATTTATTTTATTTTATTTTAATTTTAGGCCATGTTAGCATTGAGAGTTTAGTTGTCTTAGAAAACACTAAAAAGAAGATTGAATGCAAAGGCTTCCTTACCTGGGTTTTCCTTCTCGTACTAATTTCAGTGTATTTTATGTATTGTTCTATTCCCTAATTTTTTGCTGAAGCTTTGATTCTGTAAATGTTATCATCCAAGCCTAACTGTAGATAATAGTAGACAGTATTCTTTATTCTCAGAGGACAAAATATGATCTCAAATGCAACTAAGAGGATAAATTAGTAATACAAGTACATTTGGGGGAATTCACATTTAAACATTCATTTTTACAGTGATTTACCTCTCAAGCATTGATAAATGCATCAGGAAAAGTTCAAAAACCTGATCATTGTTCCAGTTATTTGATTTATTGTACTTATAGATCCTCAACGTGGTTATGGTATTTCATGGCAGCTTCAGGAAAAATGCAAGTGTCACAGGTGTGTATAAATACTTTTGTGTTTGTGAAAGGAAAAGCTTAGTTGTATCTGAAGTGGTATTTTCAAGTTTACAAAGGAAGTTGTCAAACCAAAATTTTATAGCTTTAAAAAATTAACACTATAATAAAAGAAAATGTTTATTAACCTTATCATCTCCTCATTAGCATCACTGTTGTGACTTCTGCAAGAGATGGGAGCACTACTAAAATGTCTCATTTGCATTTTGCATATCTAACAAAAGCAGATTACTTTGTTTAAATTATAGCTAATATCATTGTAGTGGTGTTATATATTAGAAATTGATTACCTTGTTTCTTCTTCTGTAATGGCCTCATTATATTTGATTTTTATGCCTCATTTTTTTCTTATTGAAATAATGAGTACACAACAGTGAAATCATTAATATTTTATACATATTTTTGTTTCCACCTAATACTTCAGATGAAACACATTGACTAGTCTGACAACAAATAAAAACACTTTGATTATGAACATTGTCTGTCCGTGAATAAAATCAGGCTGCTTGTGACAGCTAGGGTCAGCTAGAAAGAGAAAAAAAATTAGTATCCTGTGTATTTTCAAAGAATGAGATAAACTGTAGGTTGAGTATATAGAAAGAAACAACTCAAGAGCAATGGGCTGGGAATGTGATCTTTGCCAAGATACTATGAATGGGTATAAGAAGAGAAAACTGGGGGAAGGAGAATCTGAGAGCAGGATTTAGTACATGTCTCAAGGCACAGAACCAGAGCAGTGAAGTATACTGCTCTGCATTCTGGGAAGGCCACCTTTGGTCAATTTGTAGAGGTTTCTTTCAGTTGTTACATCTGTGGTGGTTCTTTCAAATTATCTTAGATCATGAGTAGATTTTTTCTGTTGTCTAGTTTTCTTCATTTTTTTTTTCTATTCTGTATGCAATTGCAATTAAAAAAAATCTTTTATGTGTGTAAAGATTGATTCTGCCTCCTCTGCTCGCTGTGGAGTGTCTTACCCTGAGAACAGCATCGATCTGAGTGGTATGAGCAAAGAGTTTAGCCCTTTCAAGTGGTTATCAATCTTTATTCCTCTGCAACAGCCTTGTAAGATTTATGAATGTTCTGTAGTAGTTATAAGATATTCATACCACTATATTTACTGTGTATCTGCTTAGATATATTATAACTCATAAATCAAGCCTTCTAGTCATTTAATCATTTCCTCCAATTTCTTGACAAGTTTCTTGTGTTGAGGTGCCCAAAACTGTGCATCATATTGCAAATGTGTAATCAAGTGCTATACAGAAAGGGATCCTTATCTCCCTTTTGATGTAAAGCAGCTATGTATTTCACCATCAGTATTTCACCATCAGTATTTCACCATCAGCAAGTGAAAATATCTTGGGTTGGCTTGTACTGTATGTCCTTCATATTTCTTTTTCTTGCCAAAATTGCCCCTAAGTTTTCTACAGTTTTTACCTCTTTCAAAATATTCCCTTCTGTTAAGTTGTATTGGCTTTGCGTGGCACTGTTTTAGTAGCGGGGGGGGCTACAGGGGTGGTTTCTGCGAGAAGCTGCTAGAAGCTTCCGGTGTCCAATAGAGGCAATACCAGCCGGCTCCAAGGTGGATCCACTACTGGCCGAGGCTCAGCCCATCAGTGATAGTGGTAGTGCCTCTGGGATAACAGGGTTAAGAAGGGGAAAAAAATTGCTGTGGCAACTGCAGCCAGAGAGAGTGAGAATATGTGAGAGGAAAAACTCTGCAGACAAGGTCAGTGCAGAAGGAGGGGCCTGCACCAGAGCAAAGATTCTCCTGCAGCCTGTGGAGAAGACCATGGTGAGGCAGGCTGTCCCCCTGCAGCCCATGGAGGAAGGGTGAGGGGGTGTAGAGATTCCACCTGCAGCCCATGGAGGACCCTACACCGGAGCAGGTGGATGCCCGAAGGAGGCTGTGGCCCTGTGGGAAGCCTGTGCTGGAGCAAGCTCCTGGCAGGACCTGTGGCCCTGTGGAGAGAGGAGCCCAGGCTGGAGCAGGTTTGCTGGCGGGACTTGTGACCCCGTGGGGGACCCCATGCTGGAGCAGTCTGGTCCTGAAGGTCTGCACCCCGTGGGAGAGATTCATGCTGGAGCAGTTTGTGAAGAACTGTAGCCCATTGGAGAAGTTGGTGGAGGACTGTCTCCTGTGGGAGGGACCCCACACTGGAGCAGGGGCAGAGTGTGAGGAGTCCTCCTCCTGAGGAGGAAGGAGCAGCAGAGACAATGTGTGATGAACTGACCACAACCCCCATTCCCCATTCCCCTGTGCCACTGGGCGGGGAGGAGGTAGAGAAATCGGGAGTGAAGTTGAGCCTGGGAAGAAGGGAGGGGTGGGGGGGAGGTCTTTTAAAATTTGGTTTTATTTCTCATTATCCCACTCTGATTTGATTGGTAATAAATCAAATTAATTTTCCCCAAGTCAAGTCTGTTTTGCCTGTGATGGTAACTGGTGAGTGATCTCTCCCTGTCCTTATCTCACCCCAGGAGCCTTTCGTTACATTTTCTCTCCCCTGTGCAGCTGAGAAGGGGGGAGTGATAGAGCGGCTTTGGTGGGCACCTGATGTCTAGCCAGGGTCAGCCTACCATTAAGTGTAAGAAAATATTCAGAATTCAGAAATATGTTAGATTTTCAGGTTGGATTTCATTGTTTCCTTTCCTGTTATGCTTTGTTCATGTTTCTCTGATGTCTGCAGCCTTTTCAACGTGAAGTACTTCTTAAGGCTTCCAGTAATTCAGCTGTTTATAACTTTGCACAGATTTTCTTCAGTTAAACGCACAGAAATCTGAAAAAAACTCAGCTGAGATTTATGATGATCCTTTGATTTTACTGGATTGTGTCTAAAAGTAGACCCTCTGTTACGTAGAACCAGGCCTACAATTGCCATTCATACAGCTTTCTTGGCACAGATAAACAAAAAGGCATTGGTCCTTCAACTGACTTTAGTGACACTTCATATACAAACCAGCTGGAATTGCTTTTACTACCTCATTTTTACGTTAGGATGTATCATTTATTAAAATTGAAGGATCGCTTGCTGCCTGCTGAGAAATGTTTGTAAAAAGCAATTTGAAGTTGGAAAATTTTATCAAGGGAAGTATTGGATTGTCCGTTATATGACATTTTCACATCAAGACAAAAAGCCATTCTTGAAGAGTTAATTTAGTTAGTGGGCTCTACACAGGAGGAAATAAAAAATTCTATAGCTAGAGAAATACAGGAGATAAAACTATATGACCCCAAAGATTGGATTTGCCTCCACATGTCCTGGTGTTTTTGAACACAGGAAAATATAAAAGGTTCTCTCTTGCAGCTGGAGTTAAAGTAAGATGGGAACCAAACATATAGCACAATTTTTGCTATTTTAGGCAAGTTACTCAGTAGTCCTTATTTAAAAATACAGTTAATAATCTACACGAGATAGCATTTTCATGATTAGGATTTCAGTGAGTCTTCAGCACCTGAGAAACTTAAATGTTTTTAAAATATGAATTATGGTCAAATCCACTCCTTTTGGTACTTAGATCCATCTTTAGTTAAGTTCAAAAATCTCTTTGCAGCTGCTGACCAAAGTTTTTAGGCATTTTGCAAAACAGTTTAATTCTTGATGCTACCAAATATTTGGGGAATTACAATGAGATGGTTCCCAGACCTTTTTATAGCCATGACTCAACGGAGAAAATTGTCAGTGTTGCCTTACTTACTAAGTGCATGTTCTCAGCCTTTCCTCCCTATGTCCATCCACAGTAACTCACAGTCTCGCTGAAGCTGGGCTTACACACACCTGAGGCAGCTGTGTGCAGCGCCAGGAAAAGTAAAGCTCAACTTAGAGGCATTTCATGAGGGAGGTATGGGTACATCACAGATATATCCCTATCTGATTAGGACAAACATAAGAATGGGGTTTTTTAATTAATATATATATATTTTTATATATATATATATGTGTATGCGTGTGTGTATATGGATTTATATTACATCTGTTACATGCATAAAAGTTTATATTTGCATATTTAATATACAGGTAATGGTGTTCCGTATAGGCGTTCAGCCATGCAGTGTTCAAAAAATTCATTCATTTAATTCTTGTGCCAAAACATTCATTCACAGATCATATCAGTGGATGTTTAGAAGAGGCTTGGTTTAGACCTGAATCAAACCACTGCTAGGCATGAAGATTGTATAACTAATTGTACCCCAAATGTTTGAAATTACAGGGTTTAGTCACTATGACAAACTCCCTCAGAACAGAGATGGGCGACTGTATAAAGAGCTTTGCTGGTGATGGGATGATGCTTCATCCTTTCCAATCCCTGGCCTGGCCAGCGGGTGGAACAGAGCACATCCCTTCTGAACACACCTGAGAACGTGGCAGGACACAAAAGCACCCCCTGAGGTGCTATTTCTCCAAAAAGAATAGAGTTACATTGATATATGAAAGATGTTGACAAAACTGAAAAATTTCATTTTGCATATTTCCCTTAAATTTAAATTAGGAAGGTCTTTGTCTTCCCTTCCCAGATGGCTTGCTGGAGGTTTATATGACAAGTTCTCTGTCAGAGACTGCCTTTTCGGCATAACTTACACCTCAAGTTGCTTTCATTGCAAAGAACCATTTCATGAACATTTATGCCATCTTTACTAAGCTACATCTCCTCTGAAGTCTTCCAGGTGGTCCAGCCATTTAATCTTTCTTCCTGCAACTTATTTTCTTCTTGTCTAAGAGATAGTTTGATCATATTAACTATGGTCATATAACCATGAGGTGAGATTAATGCCAAAGGTACTACAAGAGAAGTGATGAAGCGTATATATGAGAGTAAGCAAGGGAAAAGGGAAAGTGGGACCAGCCCAGTTATCAGCAGACAGATATTAGATCAGCACAGTTGGGATAGCAAACTCAGTCCTTGTCACTCAGACTCCTGTTACACAATCTCTTTTCTACTGAATCTAGTATTTTATATCAGTGTGAACGCTAATAAACATATTTGATACATGCATTTAAATAGCATAAGCAAATAAACACAGCTCACATGATCTCACATTAAACACTTTGGGATGACAATGGATTTGACGAATTATTGTCAATATCTTTATTCTAAATATAATGCATACATTCTTAGTGCATGTACATGTGTTTGTGTGTGTGTGTATATGTATATATGTAGTACGGAATGCAAGCACAGCATGTGTATATATTTAGTATACTACAAGTATTTCCATATCATACATTAAAAGTATTATTTTTTACTGTTAGAATGTTTACTTTCAGAATTAAAATATTAATGATTAAATCCAGACTTTCTGGATATTTTTCTCCTTATTTCTATGAATCATTATCCATCGAAATTTAGAGTGTGTATGTGTATGTACATATATGTAAACATATTTTACAAGCTGTTCTAACCCATGCAAATGCAATGCTCAGATAGAATCATTAAAAGAATTGTAATCTAGATTTCTTTTAACCTATACCTATAGAGTATTTTTATTAATATTTACGGTAGTAGATAGAAAGGAAGGTTTGGCTTTGGTGATGAAGAAAGGTGGACTTAAACACGTTTTGGGTTTTTTCTGCTTTTTTTTGTTTTCCCTGTTTGTTTAACACTGACATTTGTCAGAGGAGTAAAGAAAATTTCCCTTTTACCTGCTATTGCAGAAATTCCACAATAACCTACAGACAGGGCCTGTGAATAGGATTAACTGTTACAGGAAGTTCTGCAGAGAAGTCTTCTCACAGCTAATGAAACAGTAAGCCTTTAAGTAATACCTATTCTTTCACTGGCACGTCTTCTTTACATTGGAATCTGTATTTCAGAATTCTTTCTCAGGACTTTCATCCATAATAAAATTAAATTCTTTTCATATCCATTCATTTAGAACATAAGCTATTTAATGTGTACATACTGAGAGGAATCACAATAGTGATAATAAATATTCTCAGTGCTGGTGTTGTGCTTGATGTTGCATATAGTACGAGACAGAAAGCATTCCATTTTAACACAGGACAACTACAGAACAAGAAAGCACCAAATGGACTTTTATACTTACAAGGGAGGGGTTAGAGGGGAAAGTATTTCAATAACTTCTTTTTTCTTTTAAAGCAAATTTTGGTTTAATATTGGGAGAACTCCTCCCTCCCCCCAGTTGAGAAGATCACCGCAGGGTGTCTCTCTGACTGAAGCCTGCTACTCCCAGGGTTGCAGGAGATCAACATTTCTCTTTTGCACACAGACATCAAAAGCTCCTCAAATGCAGGCAGTAGGTAAAGAGGGAGGAAGGTAAAATAGCTGCCAACTCAAGGCATGTTTTCTGAGGAGAAAAAGCCAGGCACCATAAGGGAAGTGTATGAGTGATGCGAGAGTCAACAAACAAGCCTGAGTATCTGCAGTTATTGTTTGCTTATACTGTAGTAACACACTACAAAAATACACTGCTGAGCTGGGACTCAGCTGGTGAGTCTGGTTCCAGGAAATTTACCTCTCCAACTCCAGAGTAACAGGATTTTTCATTCTAAACTGTTTGCCATGCAGTATTTTGGACTGCTCGCTTTCTTTCCTTTTTGAATGGTTTAATGCAGCACTTTTCACTGGCCCTCAGCTCCAGAAAAAAATAAAAGGCTTTCCTCACCTGCTTTTTCATGCTGTGTATTGTAAACATAGATTATATATCTGTTAGTTTTACCCTTAAAACCATGTTGAATGTGGTCTTTGAGGAATTCTAAGGAGAAACCTGCCTAATTACTGAGATGCACAGAGCTTCATTGTATGAAGACCCTGAGGGAAAACTGTAGGCATACAGATCTTTGACTCATCACAAGTAAATATAACTTGTTAAGTACAAGAACTGTTTGTTATTCAAAACATTCAGAAGTTTCTTCAACTTTTTTTTTTTTTTTTACATAATTCCTAGGCTTTTTTCCAAGTTATTATTTTAAATTTAGGGGTTAAAAATACCAAATTATGCAAAATTTGTATTTAAAGACTTTTAAAGGTACTTTCCTTCTTTCTTATATTCTGACTTATTACCCCCATCCTTTTTTCTGTTCAGTCAAACAGAAGGAACACGGAATGGAAGCAAAGGGGACAGAAGGTGAAAAGTGAAAAACAGTCGTCGGATTTTCCTGCATGCATATATTGATAAAAACACAAAGTAATGTAAAGAAATTATTTTTAAGTCCATAACTTCAAGTGAAAATAAATTAATACATTCCAGTTACTTGTAGACTCCTCCTTATCCATGGAATGAATTTATGCTGCTTGATCATATATTAGTCTGGAAGATTCTTCTGCTTTTCCAGAGATTGTTTGGTTAGAATTTTATTTTGCTGAATAAACTGCCACTTTTACAGAAGAAAATAGCATGTTCTAAATCTATGCACAGTCTAACATTCAGTTTTATAACACAAAGATGTTGTCCATACATCACTGATAGTGATCTCTCCATTGCTCCTCGGTGATCTTTAAAAATCTGGAAACATAGTGATTGCTTCTTGCTATTTCCAGCTTTTCTGCAGGAGTCTAACCCTATACATATACTAAAAGCACAGAAAGAGGAGCCAATCGAGATATCAATGCTACATAAAAAGAGTCACCTCTAGCACCAGAAATGAGTAATAGGCTATGTAATATTTGGGGAGGGTATTTATATAAAAATGTATATTGTAATAAAAAATTGCTGTCACAGAAATAAATGGTTTGACTAGCAAGACAGTGAAATCTTGAATCTTTTAAAATTGATAAGTTTGACCTATATTAACTCTAATAGGATCAGTGTTTCATTCTATCTCTTTAAAAGCTGTTACTGCTATGAAAAAAACCAACAAACCAAACCAAAACCAAGCTCCCCCTTCTCCTGTTCACCCACATACTCAGATTAAATGGGTAGTATTAATGTTTTATAAGATGTTTGACATGATTCTGTACAGACCAAAAGGACAGAAGACAAAATATTCCTGTTGTTTTCTTGCTAGTAGCTCTTTTTCTTTTCTTTTTTTTTTTTTTTTCTTCCAAAAGTCCTGGTTTACTCACAGACTTGATAAGATATGTTTGTTTGGCTTTAGCTACCAGTAAAGGATGTTGAAGACACCAGCTAAGGGATTCAAATGGCAAGCAGAAATTGTATTAACATGATTATATTGTATACAGAATTATCCATGTACCATTATCCAGCGTTTACGCATAACACCAGCATAGCTGTAGGAGGTTTGGAGATTCTGATCCCTCTTTTTGCAATGTTAATTCCTGCTTCACCAACACTCTTGAAAATGTTCATGGATGCAGATTGGCAATGGATCAGTGGACTGCAGGCTTTTTTCATATGATTTTTTTTTTTTCCTGAAAGCTGGACTTTAACCCTCATATAGCAATAGATACATAAGATGCTGTTACATATTATGTTATAAAAAATGTATATACCTCCTCTCTGTCCAGGACCTCTGCCCAAGGATGCTATAAGGTGGAGTTAGACCAGTTTTACCCTCCTGTGAAATTTCTTCTTGGTTCTTTAAGATACCAAGAAGTACGATACTCACATCTACTTTATCCATGAATAGCAGAGTGCATAGCAATTTGCAGTAGTTCCACAATGAAAATATATTATCTTCTGGTGGTCCTAGTTTACAAGCTACTTTTTTTCACCTCCTGTTGCCCTTTTGCCCAGGATTTTCCCTGGAAAATTTCACCCCAGGAAGGGGTTCCCCAGGATTTCCCCCCAGGAAGGGGTGATGATTTTGATTCTCTGACCCTGTACATATACCAGTCCAGATCTTCATGTGGCTAACAGCCATATATTTAAGTTACTGAAGGAGGCTTGGTTTGCTTTTCAGTTTTTTCTTTCCTTCCCCCCACTTTTCTTTCTTTAAAAGAAAGAAAAACAAGCAGACCCTTACCTACAGACTGAACATCCAAGAACATGAAAATAACTGTAAGGATTCTGGAGCTGCACACATTCCTGAAAAAAATAGAACAGAATGGGATCATAGGGGTCATTATGTTTGGATTGGGCTCTAAAGCCAGGAACGCTCTTCATACTTTTAGAAGTGCTTCTACATACTATTGATCTTATACAACTTGATAAATTATTTTCACTTGAGCTCTTGACCCTGTTTTCTCTCACCAGTGTGAAATCGTTAGCTTTTCCTGTTTATGTATTTTATAGTTTAGGCTGTGTGGTATACTTCACTATTCCATGTGCTATGAAGCAAAATGCTTTATAGGTTTCCATTTGCGGAAAATGAAATCAGCAGCCATCATAAACTTTCAAAATTTTAACCTATTTCTTTTTATAGTAACATCCACACTTTAATTTTCCATTCAATTTTGTATTGTACACAAAATAAGAAAATAAAGTAATTTGATTTGGGAATGTGGTCTTCTGATCTTCGTTGTTTTATACAGTTTGCTACTTTATCTGATATATAGATATAAACTAAGGTTATGTAAACCAGAGGTTTTATCCCTTTTTGTTTGTTTGTTTCATCTTAACTTTATTAGAAGGAACAAGGGGCACTCCCAGAGCCTTTAAAGAAGCTTCTCCTACATGTCTTCTGCCAAACACTTTAAAAAGTGTTATGCTTCAGCTTCTATTGGCTTCCGTGCATATCTGAGTATTTCAACATGCATCAGTATAAGAAACAATTTAGTAGATAAAAATATTTTGTTTGCTGCTCATTTGCTTTATCTGTAAAAAGGAACTTTTAAATTGCTTTATCATGCTGCCCTAGATTGCTTTAACCTTGATTTTTCATACACATAAGTATACTTTTTCTCCTGACAAGCAATACTTATGGAACAAGTGTTCAGATGTAGCCACAATTGATGCTGAAGGGAGGACTTATTTCTAAATCTCTGTAACAGACTCACCCCACAATTATAGCACAATTAGCATCAGGATACTCACTGGTTCATATATTTTTTCAATCTAAACATTTTCACATTCATAATGTAGATAAAAAAAAATCCCATCATTTACTTCCCATCACACAATGGTGTGGACAGACAAAGATTTGGTGCCCCTGAATAAGCAGACAGTTTCTCTTTGCTTCCTTTTCCCATCGGGGAGGGAGTCCAGCAACCTGTGGGGTCTGGGCACCTCTAAACCCTTGTTTCCAAACCTGCCCCACGACTGCGGAACAGACACGGGCTGAGGTGAAGGCTGTGGAAGGGATGCCTTGCACATTCCTGTCTAACCACTAGCAGAACGAATGCAATTAGTTCTCCGAAAGGTCTATCAATAAGGTATGGATAAGTTAGAGATATCCTTGCAGAGAGAAAAACCCACATAAACAAAAAGATGAAAACAGTGCATCACCTCAGCCAGAATTTGGCATTTAGGCAAGCAAGGTGCATAACATGGGATCACTGATAATGGGCCTAGGAAAGCTTCAGGGAATTAGAGAGATAGAAGTAGGGAGAAATAGGAAGACCTGCCAGAATTTAATTTATTATTTAGTGTTGTTTCTACCTTTGTTCTAAATGAAGTAAAAGAACTGCACAAAGCACGAAAAATAAAGTATAACCAAAAAAGTTTCCACAGCTAGTTTAAGACAGAGTGCATTATGAGTTCTGCCCCCTGCCAAGAAACCAAAATTATATATTGATGTACACATCCCTGCTTTTGCAGGAGTAGGATTCTGATGAGCAAAAAACATCAGTAGCAGTAAACTGTGTAGGCAGGATGACAGTGTCGTTTTTTAATGCTTCTCAGTAAACAACTACGTATGCTGACCTCTGTTGTATACATGAAAATAAATTACCATGTCTAAGGTATAGAGCAAGCCTTCTGTGGAAGCAGAAACAGTCTCGTCACATAATTACATAATTATTTTGAAAAAGTTAAATTGCTTTTTGATTTACAAGATGAGAGGGTAAAAAAGAATCTCACAAACTGCTACTTTTTCAGAAGTTATAGCTCCGAAATAGTCAAGTGGAATGTTTTTTTTAATTTGTATTAATTCCACATTGAAATCCTGTACATCCAATTTTAGCCTAGTGCGCATTTTTACAGCTGAATGTACAGCTGGAATCTCTGGAAATAAGAGCTTTTATTATGGAAATGCTGGCATAGTTTTAGCTAGGGTCGGCACACGCAGCATACTGTAATGTGCTTTAAAACTTGAGATGGAGACCAGAAGTCTGAGGCTCAACAGTAGCAAACCCTGTACATATGAAACACAAGCCTCCCCCAAAAAAGTCATGCAAGACTGTTGCTCCTGGCATAACTCTCATTGATTTAAAAGGTCAAAATGAACCTCATTGTGTTCATTTAAAAAAGAAGATGGTAACTAGAAAGGTATTGGTTTGCACATACAAACAGAAATCTTCAGAATGAGAAGAATAAAAGATACAGAAGAGCATAACAAACCATGCTCGGGTTCATACGAAACTAAGTGCTCGGTAAAAGGAAATTTAGTTGTGTTAAAACAGATAAATGTTAATATTTTGAAAATGCTGTTTTGGTTACTGACAATCAGAAGCAGATTCCTCAGCCAAAAAAATCAGTACTGGAATGTCAAAGCACTTTAATTTATCCATCTGTATAATTTTAAACTAACAGGTGAGACAGTCTGGTCAGGATGAAACAATGGACTGATACTGCAGCAAATGATCTGAGAAAATGAGTTCTCTTTGGCAAGGTTCAGAAGGCAGTAATAAAAAAGCCTGATCATCTCATTAATGTGGATTTAAAATGAGAGTTCAGGATTGTGAGTATAAAAAGTGTTGATTATCAGATAAATGGAGTCAGATGGACAATGGCGTCCCTTCTAATTTTTACTGTGTTTAATGGCAAGTGACTTTGCACACGTTTGCTACATATGAATGCAGTCCTTTCATTTTCTATCCTTTCTTATTTCTCACTTTATTCCTTATCTTCCTATTTTTCATTCACCTTCTCCTACGCTTCTCAGCTGAATACAGCTATTCATTATGTCTCACGCTCCCGGGCATTTCACACAGGGTAAATTCACACTCTAAGCTCTGGGCTAGCATGCCGTCTCCAGATGCACAAATGCTTGCCTAGCTGGGGCTGTGTAAAACGCTAGTGTCAGTGTGGACACAGACTAAACCTAGGAGGATAATCCTTGATCTCTCCCACAGCTGTTACTGAAGGAGAAACGCATTTTCTTGTAATTCTGATGATGGCTGGTACAACTGATTACTGCACAGAACTGTGGAGTGTCTGTTTTCAAACACAGGCATTTGAATACAGAAAGAATGAGGAGAAGAAATGCAGAATAACTTTTGTGCAATGCTTTCATGCATGCTAAGTGAGGTGTTCAGTCTGAGGAGCCAGTCACCCATGCTAAATATCCACACAGACATCACCTAAGCTTCATTCATTTGTCTTTACCTTTATTGTATCCAAGTTTCATCCTGTTCTCAAAGATGTTTATGGTTTCTTTTGTCTCTCTCTTTGTTCTTTGTTGTTTTGTTTGTTTGTGTGTTCATTCCTTTCTTGGCTATGTAGACAACAGCTAGGTCAGCTTTTATCCACAAAGTAAAATTTAAAAAGTGATGATACAAAGGATTTTAACTGATTTCTTGCTAAGAATGTAATCAATGTCTTTAATTAGAACTGGAGAAAAGGAAGTTGTCCGGAATATCAAGAGGATTTAACAGTTCTTTATATGGTACTGATAATTTTCTGCAGTTATCATAGGTCTGCTATGTGTCTTCCTACAAAGAATTTCTTATTGCTACTTTGTTCAAAGCAAATGTGATGATGAGATCATTACCAAAACCAACAGTAGTACCATTAATATTCAGGTCATTTGCGCAGAGCCAGCTTTTCTAAGTGGACAGATGTCTTCTAGGAGCATCTAAGTTTCCTAGGTAGACTGCAGCTTTTTGAAATGTCATTATCTGAAAACATACTTCATTGTTTATTCTTTTTACTGTTAAGGAAAAAGATTTAGAAATAAGGTGGTGGCTTATACATACATTTTTTAAGCAAATTGTAGTGATACTTTTGACTAAACACTTTCAACAAAAACTTCAGAGACATAGCTGTGTTTCTGGTTTCAGCAATGCATTATGCAGTCATTATGCAATTACTTACTGGTGGTGACCTGATCACAACCACACTTGCTGTTGTGACCAGGAAAGTGAGAAACTGAGCATTTTTTTTTTAGCCTGTCTTGTGGGTTCTACAGCAGGCAGCAGTACACTGATTAACAGAAAGGAGAGCAATACAGCAGTGTCCTTTTCCTTTGATGACCTGCAAGAAAATAGAAAATGTTTCTTTAGAAAAGAAACACATTTTGAATGAACCCATGACCTATACTATTCAGAAGTTTTTGGCTTAACAGTTTGAATCTCTTCTATATTATTCTATTACATTTCTCTCTGAAACAAATCACTGCTGAATAGTTGGACAGGGCTCGGAGCAACCTGATTGAGTTGAAGATGTCTCTTGACTAGTTGTGATCCTACTTTGGACTTCTTTCTATCAGCTCTTGCAACAATGTCTTCTCCTAATTCTTAATTATGGAATAAATTTTAAAGTTCTACTTAATTTTCTGAAATTATTTAAGAATAAAAATATCAAAACATTCTTAAAGGAAAACATGTTGATGAGTTTTTATTTCCTCCCCTTGAAGCTATACTCAGCAATAGAAAGCAAATCACTAGAAGGCAGCTGAAGCCAAAGACTCAAAAATTATCAGTCAGCCTGACAACAGCCACAGCTCTGTCAGGGTTGGATGTACTGTATAAAAAATTGATTCTGTAACACTGAGAAGTTTTGGGTCCTCTGCACATGCTCATCCCATAGGGACAACACTATTAATTGGAAAAGTGGTTGATAAACTTCATTTTCCACATTGGTAGAATCTGTGATACAAAATGTCTACAGTTCTGTAGTCAACCTTCTCTTCTTCCGAGTCCCCCCCCATCAGAACCACAATTTTGGCTCTGAATTGATCAGCTATATCTTCAATAATGTAGATATCTCTGCTTGTTCGAAACTTTTTACACCAACACAGAGGCATATATGTGTTCTTCACTTCAGGCCTCGCTAATACATAATTTAGAACTCACAAATGTATGTAATATATTTCAGACATCAGTTATGTTCAAATCTTAATTTTAAAGAACTCTAGATTTTCTTAATATTTTAAAATGTTATTAATTATATGGTGAGTTTTACCTATGTTTCCTCAGTTTCTACTCAGTGTAGTAGGTACACTGTGGACCTGGAACAGGTACTGTTTGGAATGGCTGTAGCAGATGAGCCTTTTACATAAGACTTTACACTTCCTGTTTGAACACTACTTCCCAGAATTTCCCAGAAACTATAAAATGGATTTTCAAAAGAAATTATTAGAAAATACTGATGTAAAACTGAAGGTGATGGTTGTGTACAAATTACTAATAATGAAATGATTAAGTGTACAGATTAGATCTTGTAGCTGAACCCCAGTGAGCTCTGTAAGTAAAATAATGCACTTTAAGGTATTTGAATCAGTATGAACAAAAAATGGATGGTCACTCTGGCATACAGTTCTCACTAGGCAATAACTTAACAGTAAAAAGACCCCAAAAACCCAACATCCTAAAATAGTACTTGTTAGCTAAGTGTATAAAATTAGTACAAGTTATACAGATTTGCAAATAATTAATATGGAATCTTTATCATGTCTGTATTGTATCTCAAGAGAGGTGGACAAGCACGAAGGTCGTGTATAATATATTCTGAAGGGAAAAATATTTTTAAATAGCGGAGTTTTTATACAGATAGCATGAAAATAAGGAAAATTATATGAAGCCAAATTGTATATATCTTTTCTATACAATGAGCCAGTAAAATCAATGGTATTTGGCAAATGTGTGTGCATGTGTGCATGTGATTGGCTTAAATATACGTTCAGGTATTTGGGTGAGAAGCCTCATTTGTTCTTGCCAAAAGCTACATAAATCCCAGCTCAGGTAGTCGATGAAGATGGTGGAGCCAGATTTTCCAAGCCAGAGAAGTGGGCTGCTTATTTTAGCCTGGCATGATTTCAAAAGTGACACTACATCAGTGCAAAAAGAATGCTAAAGCAATATAGCTAGAGTCAGCATCTCATGTTGGCTATTTCCAGTTGAAAAGTGCACTGATAACAAAGAAAGGGAAAGTGACTTACCAATAACCAGATTTCTTTGAGATATCTTGCACACATATCTTGTTTTGTAAGTGATCATGTACCAAGGCTCTTGAAGTCAAGGACTTTTTTTGTGCTGCTTTTGCATTATCATCTAGAGATATTACATATTTTCCGGTCTCTGTACTTATTTCATTCTCAGGCGTAAAAAGCATGCCTGCAGTAAGACCTTCACTTAGCTATCAACTACACATTTCCACAACATAAAGAGGCTTCCTGACAAAAGGCAAGGAGATTTGGAAGTGAATGTATGAACCTCAGAAGAATCCCAAGCATTGTATATAAGCCTTTCTTCTTTCAGTGTTTGCTTCATGCACATTCATACACCTGGTCATTCCTGCATGTTTGCAGGAAGATGTTTGGACTCTCTAGTAAAGAGTGGCCTAATTTCTGGACATTTGTTCATAGAATGAGTCCAAGGTTTAGAAACTGCTCTCCTGACTACTTATATTTATTCCTTACTGTTTGAAGACAGTGAGCAAGATACTTAGCTGAATATATGCAGATCTATAGATTTTGACTGACTGCACTTCCTCGTTGAATCAATAGTGCACAATTAATGTTTTGCGTTCCTCAAGAATTCAGAAAATGAGATAGAATTTTAAACCTAGTTCTCATTTATTTAGAATCTCATTTATCATATATGAACTTAATTCCACTATTTTCTTTCACAGTCATTAAGAAAAAAACCTACGTAGGTAAGAACTGAGGCAGATGATTAAAATCTTTTTAACAATTTAAATGTAGTCAGCTTGATATCTTTAAATGTAAATATATTTACATATATAAAATATTTGTTACACGGATGATATGGACTTGTAGTTAACTGAGAAGTATTTATCACACATTTTTAATAGTCTTATGTGAAGTGTGTTGAGTAATCCAATAGAAATGCTTCTACAATTCCAAGCTTCTGAACAGCTTTTAAATAATCATAATTTATTTAAGCTATCATCTCAAAGTATTTCTTCCCTACCTGGAATCCCCTGCTCTCAATTACATTGGGCTGGGATACAGGGGAGAATATTCATTCATAGGTTAATAGAAAGCTCAAGATCTGACAAGATCTTGTTAACTATCAACATTAAAAATTGGTTTGATGACATTGGGAATGCAGTAGTTACTCTTGGCTTCAGACTAGTTAAAATATCAGACCTTAATATCACAGTATCACTAACTCTTTTAGGGCCTCTCAAGATCTTCCTAAAATTCATACTTACACGTATGGTGTTCACACTATACACATTTCATTTTATTTTGTTTAACTTCAGACCATTTGTAGTCTGCTTCCAAAGACCGAATGCCTGTTTGCAGCTGGAGTGCATTATGTGATTCCTGGAGTCCATCTTCTACTTCAGTTTCACTTACAAAAACCACCCTGTTAAAAAAATTCAGTTTCTACTTTCTGAGAAGGCTTTATAATGCAGACCAAAGCACAGTAAATGGGAAATTTGCTTAAATTACATTGATACTTCTGTCTCAAAGACTGTTTAGGTATATACAGTACACCTTTGCAGGGTGAATCCACGTTAATTTTAATCTGCTACGCATATTTTATATGCGTAGCAGATTAATCATAGAAATCATAAATTTCTATAGCTTCTAGGGTAAGAAACAATTTAAACCTTTGGCTTTTGCAAAAAGAGTCTGTGTTGTTTCAGCTATCCACATTTCTAGATATGTATGTGTTTCACTACCCTGTTACCTGTGGTACTGATGTTAACAATATGTATGCAATGGGACAGGAGGTGTATAGGGTGGAGGTTAAGCCCTACAAGTTATTGAAAAGCACTGTGTCAGTGATAGAGTAGCCTCTTTACTAGCAACAAGGTACCTTTTTTTTGTTACCTTTATTTCAGGCAGTGTGAAACCTGGTTTTTTGAGTTGTAGTTAAAAGGTACTCAAGTTCTTTGAATGAAATAATTCTTTTATTGATAGTATCCAATCTGATATATGGCTGAAAGTTTAGCTACTATTCAGGGATGAAAGCCATTTTGTCGTTAGTGTTAACCTAGACTTCATCATTTTTTCAATGTGCTGCAGTTAGCTCAATGAGAGGGAAAATATCTGCAACAAGTAGTCAGTATCCCAGATTACAGATCAAATCTGATTAGCTCAGAGTAATTACTTTGAAATCTTTTTTGGGGTTTTATCCATTTGGAACAGGTTTTCATTTGATTTAGACTGGTTGTTATTCATAAATAAAAAAAAAAAAGGAAAAAAAAAAGATGGTTTTACTTGGGCTTTGCTTAAGACTAGAATCTAAACTGGAAGATCTGTATAATTTATCAGTACTGCTCACTGCAATGCCTTTGTAAGTCTTACAGGATAATTAGCAACATCACTTTTCTTTCTCCCTACCCCCATTATTTGAAAATTAATATCAGGAAATATTGTGTGCATTCCTTTTATTTACAATGACGTAAAAAATCTACTTACGTTTTCAGGATTTATCTTCAATTTTAAATGTTTCTCAGACTTCAGTATATGATTCGATTGGCCACCCACAGGCTTCTCCTGCCATTTGAGACGCCCCAAAACACCCACATTGTATGTAGCTTCTGGTTCAGAACATCTGTGTTTTCCACAGGTGATATATACAGTCCGACCCCATGAGGTTGGCCTGATACTCTAAAGTGTTTAAGATACCATCAGATGCTATTGACCAGCTGCTGAATAAAATCCTCAGAGGTCGATGCAGACATGGTGGCCAGCAACTATGCATCTTATCCAGGTAAAACCAGAATATTTCACTTTTTTAAAAAATCTACCAGACTACACAGAAAAACTGTCCTGCATATGTTTGGAATTTGTGTCTACAGCCTTTACTTGAATAAAATCCCCATCAAATTATGAATATAAATAGTTTTCCCTATGTTCTTTACCCTGTTGTATTAACATCAATGGACATACTTTGGGCTATACCTCTATTCATAGGAGGAAAATCTGGAAGTCTCCACCATCCCATAGTACCCTGCCTGGGGCTTTACTGCGTAATTTAGTGTTTCCTGTTGCCAGGTAGAAGCATTGCCTACTGAATTTTTTTAAAATATATGTTAAGTATTTAATGCAATATTAAGCAAATAGAAAACATATTAATGTCTCAGAATAATCTGACTTTTGCAAAAGGAAATGAATAGCCATGATAGTTCGATTCCATAAGTGATAAGCAGCTGTACAAGAAATGAGAGATCTAATTCCACTAAAAATTAATGGGAACTAAGGAATCTTTTTCCATTGCTTGCTAAGATGAAGTTTTTAAATTTTTAGGAAAAATCTACAGATTTCTTGTTGCTTCTGTGAAATTTAACAAAGAAAGAATGCAAATCACCATTATAATTTCTTTTTTTTTTTGAGTCAATTTAAATTCTAAGGTTAAATCAAATTGATATAAAAGTTAACTAAAATAATATAAATGACCCCAAGAAGAGCAAAAAAGAGCTTCACAAGTTTTGGAAATTTTTTTGGATAAGTTTATCTTCCAGAACTGCTTTAATCAATTTCTATGCTCCTGACACAACATCTTTGGAAGAAATAAATTAAAAAAAAAAAAAAAAAAAAAAAAGGAAGAAATTCAAACAACTTTGCCCATAAGACAGAGTCCCCTAGGAAACAATATTGTCAAAATGTATATTTGTTTTTACTTCTTTTTCTGGGCAATAAAATTCCAGTTTGTGTTTTTTACATAAAAATACTGATAATGGAAGTAAGATTTGCCTTGTGAAACTATGTGAGATAAGGCAGAACATTTTTCTGTACTGTTAGTTTTTTTAGCCAGTGATCTGTGTTTCACACACAGGTAGTTAAGAATGGTTGAAAATATTGTTCACTGTCTCCTACTGGTATGAATTTTCATACATCTGATGATGCTGTTAGGATGTCAGTTTTCATCTGCTGAGGGTTTGCACAGTACCCACCTATCTCTCAGTACCACATGAGCAGACTTCAGGGCTTTTCCAGAGCTTTAGTGAAATTAAATAGAGTTCAGTCACAGGAGATTCACTCATTTGGAACAGTAAGACAGGTCATAGTACAACTATTCTATCTGGGGTTTTATGCGCTGAGCATTTGTCTACCATTACTTAGTTTATCCCTTTGAAATTCATCATTTATATTGTGTTTTCTTTCTTGAAAAAAGTTATATTCATTTTATGACCTTTTGGAAATGTGGGATTAATAATAGTTGAAATGTTGCCACCAAAATATAGTAATGGTTTGATTACTGCTGAAATTCCATTTATTTTTAGTTCCTTTCTTCTAGAACTATTAAAGTCTTATGTGCATAAACTTTGCATAAATGAAAGTTAAGCTGCCAGCAGTGATTGTCATAATGTAGCTATAAATACCATCAGATGCATTCTTGGTTTATTTATATATTTATTTTTTTTAATAAGCAACAGTTACTGTTTTCAAAGCAAAGCCCTTAGCATTTAGGTGTAAAGAATTCAAATAACTGGGTGACCAAAGCATATTTTGAAAATATGTTTGAGAATAAAGGCTTGTAACAGATTGGTTTTCCTCTCTTCCTACTTATGTTATTAAGGAAATCATAGAAGTTACTTGGTTTCAAGGTGTTATTTTAACACTTCTGTTACTGAAGCCGAATAGAAGTTCTAGAAACTGTTTTCAATTGGCTAGCTTTGCAGTCATAATAAATATAAGTTCAAATAAGGTTCCTTTTAAAGACATTTTTTAAATGTCTTTACTAAATTATTAAGTAGAAATTCTAAGTCTTAGCACATGTCTCGACTGTTTTGAATGCTTATAAATTGTAACTTAAAATCACAGTAACAAACCCTCAGGTACATTTGGAAAGTTCTACCTACCTTTAAAAAAAAAAAAAAAAAGAAGACCTAAAATCAAACTAATCAATCAGAGTGGTGAGGGACTAGCGGAGGGGGTTTACATAAAAGGCATGGTCAGATAAGGAATGTCCGATCACCTCAAAGCAAAGTCATTACAAAGAGAACTCGAGTCATGTTTGAGCAGTTCTGACACCCACCCTGTTAAATACCAGAGGGCCCAGTGACAGGGGAACACAAATGCACACATGCACACAAGCACACACACAGATACAAATGAAAATTCTGTATATGCATATATGTATA
This sequence comes from Balearica regulorum gibbericeps, assembly GCF_011004875.1. NCBI lineage: Eukaryota > Metazoa > Chordata > Aves > Gruiformes > Gruidae > Balearica > Balearica regulorum. Next base: position 48,352,312 of record NC_046187.1, on the reverse strand, counting down.
CATATGCATGTACACAGACTGCTTTCCACTGGAAGCTCCCCAGATAAATTGCAGAATTTAGACCAACAGTGGTATAATAAAATCCTGAGATAAAATCTGACTGCCTTTTAAGTCCTTGTAAATGCTCTCTTCACTCCCAAGCTAGAATAAACCCCCCAGAAACCAGAAAATTCAGATGCAATTCTGTATTTGAACTTTTCTGTCCATGTAACAGTTTTTTGAAATCTATGTTTGTATCAATTCTTATCAAGGAGTTGATAGGAATTTTATCTTCACGTCCAGTTAAAAGCAGTTTTGCTCACAAAAATAGTTCCATTTAAGTAATTTGGATGAATAAAGGCTCCTAAAATGTGAACTTTTGGACTGCTAAGCTCGGTGGGAAAGATATAATATTCCTTTGAACACAATATTAACTGTTTTCCTTTTTTCTCAATAATATAATGAAGTTCTTGTATCTGGCATAATGTACCCAGTATTTTAAGCACCCTTTGTGAGTAAAGGGCAGTTGCACTAACAACTCAGTACAGAGCAGGAATGCTTTACAGGATGTTTTCAGATAGTGGAAAATGGCTCCAATGCTCCTAATGAGAATGCTATGTTAAAGAGAGAATCAAAAAGATGTAAACACACTTGTTTTCTTCACATGATTCTCACTAGCATTTACATGCAGGAGCAAACATCCCTATGGTGAATATTTACTTATCTTTCTTTTCCATATGAAATATTTGTCTGCCCTTGGCCTTGGCTTCATCTTGGGGCAGGATTTTGTTAAGCAAAACAAAAAAAAATAAGATAATATTCATCTCTTCTTGGCAACAGGAGCAAAGCTAGCAAAAAAATGCATTCATCTTTGTCCACATGGCAGTAGCAAGAACAAAGCATATTTATGTTTTTCCTATGTATGATAATAAGCCCCAGATAAAAAATGTATTGCTTTGTCCCTGAATCTAGCAATGGCAAGGACAAAATTACAGAAACCCCAGTGCTGCTTGTAGTAGGCAGCAATGAAGGAAATGTTTTCATTAATTTGAAAAAAAAAATATAAAGAGTAAGACCGTATTTGAAATTGTGTTTAGAAGATCACACAGCATTTAGGGTTTTATTAACCATATCATTCTGCCAACATCCAATATTAATCTCAGGTCTCAACATTCCATAAATTACTTTGAACTTGGCGTGCCTCAAACTTTAAGAAAAAATTGACCATATGCAAACAGCCAAGAGATCTCCAAAAAGTTAACTCGAATTTTATTGGAGTCAAGATTTCTTCAGTGTTCCATACTCTGTCCTTGCAATGTGTTTTCTGTCTGGGCTGCTGGCCGCTTGACTTGACCTACTATGACTAATGTAGCCTTTGGACTGTCTGGGTGTATTGATTCATCATTTCAATCACAATGCAGTATCTACGTTATTTAAGCTGAATGTATATGAAAATGCAAAGTTATGTGGATTGTGTCAAGTAACCTGATTTTGTAATGGCAAAAGATTCTAGAAAATTTTAATTTTTGCTAAAATAGCATATTTTTTCTGATAGTAATATTTATTGTAATTGTACTTGTAATCCTTTCTTCATCAGTTATATGAACAATATTATATATTAATTCTAATGCTTTACTTATTTGTAATAGAATTGAATGACTTCAAGATAAAATCACCATCCACCCAGAGTTACACATAGTGGAACTGGGAAACCTTTAGAACTTCTTTTTGTTCAAATTAACTGGAGGTCAAATGAATCCATGTCTTAAACGATTTTTTTGTTTTTACAGGATTGTAAAGAAAAGACACATGATTTTTTGTAACAGTCCTAAAACATATGTTCTACAAGTCAAAAACACTCTGAATAGTATTTAGTGGCTTCTTAGTCCCTCCATACATCTGTCATGCCTCAAAACTCACACCTCCCCTCAACTTCCCCAGCACCCATCTCTCCTGACTAATCATCATCCTTGAATGGAAAATTAATGTATTAAAAAAACCAAACCAAAACAAAGCAAACCCCAAACTCTTTATCCAATTACTGGGTCCTCCTTAAACTCATACCTGTGCAATTTGTTTTCCAGGAGGTAATTTCTGGAGATTTGTCTCTGCCTATAAAAATCTGAAAACACAGCAGGAGGATCTCTAACAGGAGGACTGTGACTGTCTCTGTGCTCAAAATCTACTTCATAGAAGCAATTAATTAATTAATTAATTAATTTTTCCATAGAAAATAATGGTGGTCTTAATGAGAATTCCATGAGACAATGTCTTGAAAGGATAAAAATTGACCGAGAGAAAACAAAATCTGGGATAAATAGTAAATTCCTGTATAAGTTAAAGGTCATAATGGGGCTTTGGGGGATGGTTCTCATCTACATAAATAATTTGGAAATATGAAGAACTTGTATGGGAGTAGAATAAGGAATTTCAGAAAGAGAGATTTAAAAAAGAACCACAGTAAAATTCAACATCAGCAATTTCAAAGCCTAATGAAAATATTTTCTTATAGCTGGATTAGTCCATATCTGTCAGATAACGCGATCTTATCCCTTTACCCAAAGCACCTTGTGGTACCAAGGTACCATGATCTGAGTTTACTGGAATCTAGACTGCCTACCCACAAACTCCAAGCTTTGAGTCAGCCAAATGTGTGCAAGCTCCTTTTTGGAAGCCACATAGATATAATAGTATTGTTCTGTGCCCAAGCTAATATGTCTTGCTAAGCACTGCAATGGCTATTAGTTTCCAGGGGAAAAGCTGACTTGTGCTGCTGAACTCAGGATGCTTTTGCCAGAGATAAGAACCATTGAAAGGGGAATTGTCAATCATCTGGATGACCCAAATTTATTCATGTAATCCGCAAGTTCCTTTCAAACCATATAACATCACCTCCCATTGATAAAGATTAACAGCTGAATAAGAATTGAAATGGGAAAACATGGGAAAATTATGATCTTGGGAAGTCAGAAATATTTGGGAAGTAACTAATTTAGGACATTTGGGGACATTTTTCCTCCTACCACCAAACGGTTGGGAAGAAATTATTTGCCTGTCAGACATCGTGATATAGGCTTGACAGGCCGGCATTCTCCATGATTCTTTTGAAAGAAAAGTCTCCAACAACATGCATGAAACCTTCTGCATATGCACATTGCAGTTATTTTGTGCGTTGCGCAGTAATTCTGAGTTTCCTTGCAGCTGTACAAAATACCTGTACAGACCATGCACAGAAAATTTAGTGCTTTCAGGAAGTAACAGACTGCGCGTGTGCTATGTCATTGGTATGGCAGCAGCTCAGCTACTTCAGAGTAGCTCTAACAATATTGCCAGACCTCTGAAAATCACAGACTATTTCATATATTCCTGTAATTCTCCAGGACAAATTTCACAGACACGAAGGCCACAGAAATTTTGATCCATGAAAACCCTAAATCAA